>NW_026262734.1:49120939-53920939 GCF_021869535.1 Mytilus californianus
CATAAATTAACAAAGGACTACTAGCAGTTACTGACATGCCAGCTCCAGACCTCAATTAAACTGATTGAAAGATTATGTCTTCATTATATGAAAATCAAGTACAATCTCCCCTCCCGTTAGGGGTTTAGTATCATACCATCATAAAATATATGAGAAGAACATAACCCGTATCATGCCAACAACTAGTTTTAGAATAAATGTGTTTATTTCCGATGCAAAGACCCTATGAGTGAATCAATATTAATACCAAAATATGCAATCCTTAATGACTTGACTAAAGTATCGTAACTATATCCCTTCCGAATAAGTCTGTTTAAAAGTTTGGTTAGCTTTTGAGGTGAATGCCGACATTTTTGTGCTTTGTAAAGAATATTACCATAAAAGATTGGATGTGAGATACATGAACGTATAAGATGTCTGCATGTTAATTTGTATTTACGAATGATGTCCTTATACCGATGATAAATTTTAGTAAATGTTTTTTCTAGTTTGTGATATCGACAACCCTAGTGCAATAATTTTTCAGTAATACAGAGATTTCTTTCGTTAAGATCAAATACGTTGTTACATACACGAGCGAATCGAACAAGTTGAGATATATAAACACCATAAGATGGTGACAAGGGAACGTCACCATCTAAAAATGGATAATTAACGATAGGAAATGAAAAATCATCTCTTTTGTCATTTTGGTATTAAGCTTCCCGTTAAAGATATAGATATCAAGATCTAGGAAAGGGCAGTGCTAGTTAGTATTACCTTTATTTATGGTCAGTTCGGCAGGATAAATCTCTTTAGTGTACATACTGAAGTCGTCATTATTGAGAGCCAATATATCATCTAAATATCTAAAAGTGTTATTAAATTTTTGAATCAGATGTTGTTTCGATGGGTCTTTGCTGATTTTAGTCATAAATTGTAACTCATAACTACAGAAACAGGTCTGCAATAAGTGGTGCTCAGTTAGTCCCCATGGGAATTCCAATACCTTGACGATATACGGAATCTCCATAACAAACAAAAATGTTATCTAGTAAAAATTCAAGGGCAGTTATAGTATCAAAGCAGGTCCAATTGACATAATTCTTTTGTTTGTTGTTACTAAAAAATGACCTAAAAGAGTTTGAACATATATATTCGCATTCTGACTTTTTAAATGCCCGTTTAATCAGGTGTGTGAATTTTTGCTTAATAAGATTATGGGGCCAAGTGGTATACAGGGTAGAAATTCAAAACTTTGAACAGATTCGAAATCACTAATATAAGCATGCAGTTTTATCAAGTACTTCCAACGAGTTTTTGACACTCCAAAAGTAATTAAATTCAATATTTTCAAAGGCCTTATTTGAACAATTTATTATCAGGTTTTTATTGTGCCAAGTGTACTTGTAAGTAGAATAGATAGTTTAGTAGTGGAACAATGGCTTGAAGACGAAATAAATCTATATTTGTAAGGAGTTTTGTGCAGCTTCGGAAGCCAGTACATAGTTGGAACTTTCATTGTATTTGGTTCTGCTTGTGAAGAGGTAGCTAAAAGTTTATGTTTGTTTCAGGTGTCATTTTCCGAAAATGGAGTCTGAACAATACTTAATATATTTCAGTATTTCTATACTTTTTTAACGATTACTATAGAAAAACTAGTAAACCATCATATATCAAATTTGACCTTGTTGCAGGCATTGCTATTTAGTACTTGTTTTTTAGTCTAATTACTTGCATTTAAATGCTATGACTAAATCAAGAACTATTTTTAGCTGCCTTTACTAAAATAACACAGAAATATTACTTCTTTTTCATATATGTTACACTCATGATATTTGGTAAGTTTGTTAGCATTAGCTGTAGACAATTTCAATATTGAACAAACAGATATGTGGTGTATTTATTAATCAGCAACAAATAAACAAAGAAAGCTTAGGAGGATCATTCATAATTATGTCAAAATTCTAAATTCAAAACTCGCAAAATCAAGCAAGATAACTCTGTGCTATTGCATTTCCGATCTTAACTCCTCAACTGCAATTCTTCATTAATCATAAACAAACAAGGAAGGATTTCCTATGTCATGTATGTTGGTAACTCCAGGTTATTGATGGATGCAGTTTAGGACTATGCTAGAAAACGAGTAAAGCGCGAATTAGACGAACCAGAACTAGACACTTTGTCTAAATGGATCAAAGCTATTCGATCATGCATTCAGAAGCGCATTCAGAAACTACGATGTAATATGAGCATGAGGGTTTCTAACCTATTTAAGAACCCGGAGGTTGTGGATGCTTTATTCTCTTTGCATGACAAATATGTCGTTGTTCCAGCAGATAAAGCCTCCAATAATAAATTCGTATGTAAAAACTTTTATTTGCAATGTCTCACAAAAGAGCTTGGAATAAACAGCACAACTGTTTATCCTACATATTCTTTAACATCATTTACAAAGGATTAAATTTTACAAAATCACAAATGTGTCCTTCTTTCTTTTGGTATTAACATCAAAGAAAACGAAGAAAATCTACCGTTATTATACTGGATACAAAAACTTTACAAAAACTCCGTATAAAAAACGATGCATAGCTTGATCATCAAGATATTCGACTAAACATCTTTCTTACGTGCTGACTGCTATTCTTTCTACAGTAAACTTACGTGCTGACTGCTATTCTTTCTACAGTAAAAGTTGGCCTTCAAAAATATGGTAATGAGATATATTCAACCAGTGGTGTCAATCAGGTGTGGATTCTCAAAATTATAAAGATCTACTGCTAAATCTTAGATTCCAATCTCTGCAATTTTGCAACAACATTATGACCTTTGATTTTTCTACGCTTTACACCACTATTCCCTATGCTCAATTGGAAGATCAACTTCACCCGTTCATTATACAGAGCTTTTTCAATAAATAATGGGAATCGTAGATATAAATTTCTTGTTTTGGGTTATATTAATTTTTATTTTGAAAAGAACCACACGGATTCTCTCAGAAAATACAATGAAGATGATATCAAAATGCTTGACTTTTCAATCGACAATATATATGTTGAGTTTGGAGGATTGATATTTCAACAAACAGTCGGTATTCCTCTGGGTACTTATTGTGCATCCCTTCTGTTCGATTTTTTTTGTACTCGTATGAAGCACATTTCAATCAAAAAATTCTAAAAGAAAAAGAAAATAGCACCTTGCGAAATTCTTTAATTTTACTTTCAGATATATTGATGATGACCTATCATTGAATAACCCATATTTCAGTGAGTACTTGCATCTCATATACCCCAATGAACTTGAAATTAAGGATACTACTGATACTAGAAGAAGTGCTTCATACCTTGATCTTTTCCTCAATATTGATAAAATAGACGACTTCACACTGAAATCTATGACAAACGGGGATTATTTCAACTTCCCAATTATTAATTTCCAATTCTCAGCAGTAACATACCAGAACTAGAAATTAAAGAAACAACAGACACGGCTTCCTCCGCCTCATTTTTAGACTTATATCTCGAATTTGACATACACAGTCATCTCAGTACCAGAATCTATGACAAACGAGACGATTTTAATTTTAAAATTATAAATTTCCCCCACCTTAGTAGCAATATACCAACTTCACCTGCATATGGGATATACATTTCCCAACTTATTCGATATTCAAGAGCTTGCAGCTCTTACTCAGACTTTGTTAAACGTCACCAGTGTCTGAGCAGAAAGTTGATGAACCAGGGGTATGTCAAAGAATGTCTCGTCCTTTTTCTAAAAAAGTTCATCGGAAGGTACCAAGACCTTGTTGATAAATATTCCGTATCAACTTCACAAACAATACATGATGGTCTTGAAGTATAGATTCTGCATACTGACGTTGTTTATCATCTTAACAACGTGTAATATTGTTCTTTCATTTGTCTTTGTTCTATTATTAATATTACTTTTACTGTTTGGTTTGTTTTCTGTGATATCCATTTGACGTGGCTAGGTACTTATACATCCCGTCAATGTGTTTGTATTATCTTTCATTTTTACTGGTGTGTTTTGTATATGCGACTTTTTGTGTTTCTGTGGTTCTTATAACGTGACTCTGTACTTTAAAAGATCCCGTCATTATGTTATTGTTCTATTATATGTCATTATGTTATTGTTCTATTATAAATTTGAAAATACTTTGAACGACAAACGACAAATTTATTTTACTCGCGTAGTGGTATTTACCATATGTGGATTCTTAAGGGTTCTGAAGAACTTCTGGACAATTTAAAATCTCGGTCTATTTCTGAAATTAATTCTAACATAACTTTTGATTTTTTAACCCTGTACGTACACCAACATTCCCCATGTGAAATTATAAAATTGTTTTGAATAGACATTGAATGACAAACTTTTTTCTTATGTGACGTTTACATTTTCTGACGTCAGACACGCAAAGCAATGAATGTGGTTCTTAATTTGATAGATGCTTTTGTGCTTTTTTTGTAAATAATTGTTTGTTTTGATATTGTAACACAGTGATGACTGCTGTACCCATATTTTGACTATTTTATTTATAATGTCTGTTTTGTTCACGCATCGTTGTAAATATAACGGAATTTGATAAGACTGTCGTACAAGTGAGAGGTTTAGCGCTATAAAACCAAGTTCAATCCACCATTTTCTACATTTGAAAATGCCTGTACCAAGTCAGGAATATGACAGTTGTTGTCCATTCGTTTGATGTGTTTTGTCATTTGATTTTGCCATGTGATTAGGGACTTTCCGATTGAATTTTCCTCGGAGTTCAGTATTTTTGTGATTTTACTTTATACCCTCTGCTCTATCGTACGGTGTTTACATATCTCAATTCATACGTTATGCTCGTGCATGTTCACACTAAACGGACGTCATATACAGGAGTGTGCTCCTTACCCAGAAACTGATCCAACAGAATTATGAGGAGGAATGATTAGAAATGACACTCCGTACATTTTATGGCAACCATCATGAATTGGTTGATCTATACGATGTGCATGTGTCTAAACTAACTAACGACATTTTTAACACGTCTTAGGTTGTGGTTTATCAACTACGTCCTCTGTCTGCTAAGTACCGAACGTGACCTATTCCCGAATATGACTATTTTGCAGAGTGTGAATTTGCATTGCTATACAACGTGTCTCGGTATAAATACATCCAACATTCATGCATTTTGTTATGATGTTTCTTTTGTTGGTTCGATTGGATATTGCATTATTTCTCATCATTAGTGGTTTGAATTCTGTATTTTCGGTACATTTCACATATGTCGTCTTTGTCAGTTGAGTCGAGTTCATTTCCATTTTCCATGAATAAAAAATGTGTTAGTCCAAATAGTTAGGACGTCGTCAAAGAATTAATTTACAATAGCCTTTCAAAACCATCTTAATCATGATATTTATTTGAACTAGTATTGTGAAATAATTGTAATAGTTGGATCTCGTTCCATATAATTGTATGCATTTCAAAATAATCTATAGGTCACAAAAATACTTCCTTGTTTGTGGTGTACTGTGCGGTCGTTAATAGGAGATATATGTACAGTGGAGTCCCCAGTGTCTTTCTGTAGCAAATTGTTCACAATCTTCATTTCTAATGGTTGATATTGGTGCTTTGTTCAATGATTTGTATATAGCATATATCTATGATTAAATTTCTAGTATATTAGTACCTTATCGAACCCGACCACTAGTCATCTCATTGGTGACGTATTAGTAACAGTTAATCTGAATCATATATAGTAAATTTAGGTAAAAATCCTAGTGACTTGGCTTGCCGAGTTCTATTGTAGTACGTGTGTTAATTGATTGCATACTTTTTAGAACAGTTTGTACATGTAACTGCTATCAATGATAGTATGATGAAATCATTGTATATAAAATGTAAACTTTGTTTAGACTTTTCAGCCATATTCATCGATTTCGGGTGATCTCAAGACTTTAATGTATTTTGTTTTTGATCTTTTAATTTCAATTACACTGTAACTTGATATAATTTAATGTAGTGATTGAATTAAAGTCTTAGGAAATTACAAAAATGTCATCTTTCATGCAATCACAGATTGTGACTCCTAAACAACAAAAGTAAAAATCGTTAACTTGAATCAGGGGATGTCGATATAACAACAAATCAATAAGCATCATTAAATCTCTCTGCCGTACATCCCTATTTCTATAGCTCTTCAATAACGTAAATCTTTCGTCGGAACACCGAGTTAAAACAACAGATTGTTAGTTGTTGTTTGCAAATGGCGAATATTTCAAGCATATTCATGTCAAGAAGAAATCAACTGTTAATATAATAGGTAAAGCTGTGATGAGAGGTCAACAGGGATACAGGGCGTAAGATTTTGAATGTCAATGGAAGATTTGTCACACTCTCGAAACATTTTCAATTTGGGTATGCGTTTTCTTTAATAATGGAAATTATGAGAATGATAAAACATGTATTTAGTACTAAAAATATGTTTATTTACATTCATATCAAATATTTGTTACGTTTTGTAATTGTTTTGATGGCACATATGCCATCACTACAATTCTGATCACAATTTAATCAAAAAGTAAACATTTTTACAAACATAAATAGAGGAGTGGTCTTTTCTTTTAGTTCTTTCTGTAAACACTCAGGTGTCTTCATCCGATTCTAAACTCCTAAAAACATAATAACAGATAGGTTGGTTTTTCACAATTTTAACAAGCTAAACTGATATTAAAAAAAATAAAATGTTCTGCGTTATAAAACCAAAAGTATCTCATTCGTCATTGCAAGTTTTGTTTATATGGTTTTGGGATGCAAAGTTATGTTTATTTGAAGATTACTGGTAATTACAAGAAGACAAGTTTAAGTATTCACTTTACCTCTGTAATTCTTTTACGTCCTTTGTTTCCTTTTTTAATTGTGTTTTATTTATTAATTTATTGATATGCATCAGGTTATTTAGATAATGGATGTATTGAGATACGGAGGACAACAATTTCAGCATTGTGACCCTTATGGATACTCTCATTTCCGAGCATACATCAATTTATAGTTAAACAATACAATTTCTTTAAGTTCATGTCAAAAATATAAATACACTGTCGCTTTAAAGAAAATGCGTTAAGTTAGAGAGTTTATCCTTTACGAATACATTACTTCTAATAAATTATCAACTAAAGAAACATCGTCAAGCTTACGTTTGATTGTACAAATTTTGTGACGATATTGTTCAGTTCACATGTAATATCATGACATACCGGACTATGAGTAACGTACTGTTAAGTCGACGTTTAGCTTATCAATTACGAGTAAATATTAAATATTGCTCTGATGTATGATCAATCGAGAAGTTGTATTTTGTTATAATGATGAATAGAAATAATATATTGTATACAAACTGTAGCTTTAACAGTATCGGTGATACATATATACCAAGGAAGAGTTATACTTAATGAATTATGTTTTTCTTCATAACAATAGTATAGCAAATTACTAATTATATTATTCTCTTATATTGAAGATTATAAAGATATCACTTTTGATAAATCACAGTATTGCCATATAAACTAAGGTTATAGAAACGTGATATAACGTTTAAAAACATTGCTTTCGTATGAAAAGAATTCACTTATTCATGTGTAATGTATTAGACAAGATTGATCTATATTTACATGATAAAATTGAGTAACAGATCCATAATAATTGACAGCAAATGAATCGTATAAATACACGACTACTTACTCAAACTCTTCACTGAAATCATGAAAAACAATATAACATTATGTACAACGTTATCTTTATATAACAGTACTATCCATTAAATGAGTTATACGTTATCTTATAACTGTATACAAAGGTGTGATTACCTGAACGTTATTACTCCAATGATGATGACAACATAAAAATAGATAAACTTAGTCAATTCTAAAATGTTTTATTTTAATAATTTTTATACAAAAATCCAAAATCGTTCATTTGCGGAGATGCAGAAAAATAACTTATTTGATCAACACCTACAATGTGTAAGGTAGGTTAATTTGCTAGCCTTGTTTGGAATAAAGATGCACATAATTCGAGTTTCATCAATTTCACATTGCCTAACATAATTTATTAACTTATATCAAGTTTGAATATTCTCATTTTCAATACAATAACCATGTACATCGAAAGTTTTATATAAGCAATTTCAATATTCCAGTAATGTATGTTCGAACGAGAAGTTGTTGTTGGATATTATTGTAATACAAATAATATATTGACTGAGATATCATAAGCACTGTTGATTTAACTACAGTAGTGATACATAGATATTAAATATGCGTTAATATATAGGAATTATGGATTTCATTATTATAATATTATAGCAAATTAGAAAGGATTGTTTCTCCCTGAAACCTACCAAATATGTAAAATTGAAAAGTTACCCTCAATTGGCAACAACACACGATAACTATCAACCGAATAAATGTTTAAGTAAATTATAGTTTGCTTTTTAAGCAGGAAATTAATGACCTCACACCGGTCATTATTTTATGCCTTTAAGCAAATGTCATTGAATCTTGATAACGTCCGCGTTGATTTTTCAAAATGAATGACCTGTCGTTCTAAACGAAAATAAATCCATGAAGGTAAATAAGATACAGATCCTTAATCAATGACAGCAAATAAATCGTATAAATACACAGCTACTTACGCATACGCCCGACTGAAATCATCAAAAATAATATAACATAATTTATAACGTTATCTTTATATAATAGTATTATCTATTTAATGAGTTTTATGTTTTCATATAAATATGTATAAAGGTGTTATTATCTGAACGTTATTACTCCAGTGATAGTGACAAAATATACATAGAAAAACTTAGTAAATCCTACAATGTTATAGCCAATCCTTGTTTTTTTTTTATTAAACTTGTATACAAAAACCCAAAATTTGCAAAATAAAAACTTAATAGATCAACACTCACATTTATAAGGTATGTGAATGTGTTGGCCTCGTTCAGGATAAAGATGCAAATAATGAGTTTGATCAATTACACATTTACGTATTTTTTTTCAAAACTGATATATAGTTTAAATATTCTCAGTTTTCAATGAAATAACCATGTACATCGAAAGTGTTAAATATATACACAACTACATATTCCACTGATTAATAATCAATCGAGAAGTTGTAGTTTTTTATAATGATGAATAGAAATTATAATGTATTGACGGGTGTGATATACAAATTGTAACTTTAACTGTAACAGTGATACATAGATACCAAGGAAGAGTTATACTATATAAATTATGTATTTCATCATAACAATTTTATAGCAAATTATAAATTATATTATTCTCTTATATTGAAGATTATAAAGATATCACTTTTGATAAATCCCAGTATTGCAATTTAAACTAAGGATAAAGGAACGTCATATAACGTTAGAAAACACTGCTTTCGTATGAAAATAATTCACTTATTCATTTGTAATGTTTTAGACAAGAGTAGTGATTAAATTGAGTAACAAATTCATAATCAATGACAGCAAATGAATCGTATAAATACACAACTACTTACTCATATTTTAAGTTGCAAAATAACAACTTACTAGACCAACACCTACATTTTATAAGGTATGTAAATATATCAGCCTTGTTAGAATAAAGATGCACATAATGAGTTTGATCAATTACACATTTACGTAAATTTTTTCAAAACTTGGACATGTTGGATACAGTTTGAATATTCTCATTTTTCTTAAGTGTTATATATATATATATATATATATATAAACACACAATTAAATATTCCAGTGATGTATGATCAATCGAGAAGTTTCTTATATTGATAAATAGAAATGATGTATTGACGGGTGTGTTATATGCACTGTTGCTTTAACTGTATGAGTGATACATCGATACCAAGGAAAAATTATGTATTTCGCCATAACAATATTATAGCAAATCATAAATTATAATATTCTCTTATATTGAGGATTAAAAAGATATCACTTTTGATAAATCCCAGTATTGCAATTTAAACTAAGGTTAAAGTAACGTTAAATAACGTTAGAAAACATTCACTGCTTTCGTATTCAAAGAATTCACTTATTCATTTGTAATGTTTGAGACAGGATTGGTCTGTATCAACATGATTAAATTGAGTTACAGATCCATAATCAATGACAGCAAATGAATCGTATGTATACACTACTACTTACGCAGACGCCTCTACGAAATCATCAAAAAGAATATAACATTATTCATAACGTTACCTTAATATAACAGTACTATCGATTAAATGAGTTACATGTGTACTTATAACTATATACAATGGTGTAATTACCTGAACGTAATTACTTCAATGATGATGACAACATATAAATAGATTAACTTATTCAATCCTAAAATGTTAAAGCAAATCCATGTTTTTTTTATTAAACTTGTATACAAAAACCCCAAATCGCTCATTCGCGAAGATCCTGAAAAATAACTTATTAGATCAACGCCTACAATGTGTGAGGTAGGATAATTTGCTAGCCTTGTTAAGAATAAAGATGCATATCATTTGAGTTTCATTAATTCCACTTTTACATAACATACATAATTCATAATTCATAAAATTTTATCAAGTTTGAATATTCTCATTTCCAATAGAATATCGAAAGTGCTATATAAGGAATTTAATATTCCGGTAATGTATGTTCAATCGAGAAGTTCTTGTTGGATATTGTTGTAATATAAATAATATATTGACGAAAATATCATTAGCACTGTTGATTTAACTACAGTAGTGATACGTAGATATTAAATATGCGTTATTCTATAGGAATTATGGGTTTCAGTATTACAATATTATAGTAAATTATATATTATAATATTGAATCGTATTATTATATCACTACTTACACTAGCGGCTCCCTGAAATCATCAAAAAATATACAACATTATCAGTATCGTTATTTTTATAACTATACTATTCATTAAATGAGTTACATGATTACATGTACATATAACAATGTACAGAAGTGTGATTCCCTGAACGTAATTACTCCAATGATGATGACAAAAGATAAATATATAAACTTGATCAATTCTTAAAATGTTATAGCTAATCCATGTTTGCATTCAATATAATAACAACACTATGAATTAATTATAGAGAAATTATCTTCTGTATCATAGACTGTCAATCGTAATGCAATCTTCTTTGAATTCTTTCTTAAAAAGTCCTGTTTATTATCCGACTAATTAACGTGTTTTCAATGCACTGCATAATTAATTTGTCCTGATAATTTAATTGCAAAATTTTGGAAACTCTAAGATTTGAAGCTTTCATTATCTTATATATCGAAAAGATAATATGCATGCATATTAAAGTTAAAGAAGCCGAGACCTCTTAATTGCTGAGGTGTGAAATAACAAATTTCTAGATCACACCATAAATTTGAAAAAAATGGGTAGAAATCCAAGCCTTGTTGAGTCTAAAGGTGCAAATAATTTGCATCTATATAAATGAAAAGTTTACGTCAAATATGTCAAAACGTATATTTAGTGTGTTTATACCCCCATTCGGCAAAGTTGACCTTAGATGGAGTTGGCTATTTTTGATGTCTTTTTTTGACATATAGCTCTTCAACTCTTTAGGTTCTTATACATCCTTGGCTTTCAAATATTCGGCTATGAGCGTTCCTGAAGAAGGTAAACCAGAAAAGAGCTTAGGACGCATGAAATTTATAACGTGTTGTTTTCATTTTTTTCAGTAATATATCAATGAAAAGTTTACCTCAAATATGTCCAAACGTATATTTAGTGTAAATCTTGCTTCGGTAATATAATCATGTACACCGACACAGACAAAATTATTATTTGATATTATGATGAATAAAACATGTAAAACTAATGTAAAATGTACAATAATACCGGCATTATTGCTTGACCTACATTAATACATGTAAATAATACATTATTGAATGTAAATTATGAATTTCAATAACACAATATAATAACATATTTTGCCATTTTCTCTTGGATTTAAGGTTGCAAAGATATCACTCTCGCTATATTCGACAAGGCTAGCATACACTATGGTTAAGCAACGTGACTATGCTTGAGAACATTAACTAATTTGATATTGAAATATTGTGCGATTTTTTTTCAATTGTTCAGACACAAATATCCTATCAGGTGCAGGAATACAATCAACGACAGACAATATATAATACAATTGTATAACAACTAACTCCTCCAATCTCACAACTTGAAATCATCAAAAAATATTGTTCATTAAACGAAGTGCATCTGTTCAGACGTCTAATTGCTTGAACGATATGACTACAATGACGCTGAAGAAAGACAACAAAATTAAACTGAGTTAATTATGATTTGTTATAGTAACTCTATCTTTGTTAGGTAATTCGTTGGAGATATCAACACAAAATTCTTGATCTACTTTTTCGATATGATGTGAATTGCTAAATACATAATAATTGGCAAACACGAGTTTACTTTAACAGGTATAACCATTGGGAAATCTTTTGTCATATCTTTTATAATCTTTCAGTCATTTAATGCCGCGTTCAATGTTAGAGTACATACAAACACAAAGATAACCGAATCCGAAATTAAATATGTGATATTTTGCCAAATGAGGCAATTATCCACCGGGTACCATATGATTTAGATTTGAGTAAATATATGTCATCGTACGGTCTTCAAAAATGAACCAAACCAAAACGATACTGTAAGCTATTAATTTCACGACATTACAAAACGTCAAACTAATCAAAGATTCACGACATATAATTTGGTACGACAAACGTGCATGTCGTCCATATAAAAATCAACAGTTAGAAATCCAAATCATGTAAAATATATGTACAAATGTGTAGTCAACCACTTTCACCATATTCTTTAAGTGTTTAGAATATAGATTTATCATTCAATGTTTACATGGTTTATGAAACAACAACTGGTTTTTAGTTGATAGAGTTTATACAGATGACTTGATTGCGAGCACCGCTACTCTAAACATTACTTACATTATCGTTGAATTGACATTTCGAACAAAACATGCGGAATATACCAAACAAACTATCAAAACTCATGTAAAAAAAATACTGACAAAACGATTACCAAAAATAAAACTTGAAGAAAAACTGCACAATATACTAAGCAGAACATAGCAAACTAAAGAACAAACAACACGAACCCCACTAAAACAGAGGGTGATCTCAGTTCCTCGACTCATAATGATAACCGTGAACAATAGAAAGAACTCGCAATTGGAAAGCTGAAATTTTCTCTTTTTTCTTTAAGTTAAGATATACACCGACCCTCATTGTCATTTTGTAGATGTAAGTTCAGATATGAGAAAGGTAAAAGTGTATCTGTTGAGTTAAGTAAATTGATATCCTTGGGATACTTATTCAAAATAATTAAAACAAATCTTTAAAGTAGTAATTGGTAATATATCAAGAACTGATTCTGTTAACATTTTGGATATAGTTTCTAAAACTGTTCGTAAAAACCGTTCTCATGGGCGTAGAAAAAATCGCAATCAAAGAAAATTTCGGACCAACCATACAAATATTTCGGACCTAATTTCTATTTCAAAAAACAACGGCAGACATTATCAATTAACCAAGCTCTGTTCTTTACCTATAAATAAATTAAATAAAATTTTAGAGGATTGCAACGCAATTTCATATTGCAGTCCTCAGTATGAAATCGTTTAAATTATAATGGCATATTGTTATTCCAAACTGTTTCCCAAAATTGATCGCCCGGAAGACCATAAAAAACATTTTATTAAAATAAAGTATGTCAATAAAGGTTTTGATTTTGTAAATATTGCCGGTATTTTTAACGACCATTCTGTTAAAGAACAAATTCCTGGATATTTTGATAATACTGAACTCCCTCTTATTTGTTATATTTACAAGAAATCTACCCGAAAATTTGTGTTTAATTATAGCCAAGGCTGTAAAGATGTAAATATCAATGAAAATACACCTCCGTCATGTAATTGTAGTAATTCCGAATACACTTATGGCCCCATTTCCCATGTTATAACAGGAGACCTTAACATCGTTCGCGACCGAGAGTTAAAATCATTCCTCAGTAAAGGACCTAAATATCGTCCCTCGTCAATTATTAATTGGAATGAGTGTCGTAATATCATCCACGACTCACTTCGTGCTTACTGTTTGAAATGGATAAAAAGGGAAAAAGCTGACAAAAAGTCTTTGAACTCTTTTTTTAATTCAGTAATGAAGATAGTTGATATACGTATACAACATTTTAAAGAACATTTTACTCTTAACATCAACCATAAAAATCCTATTTCTCGTATCAAACATAAACTAAAAGAACTAGCCAAGGAATTTGTTTTTGTCTGAAAGCAGCTAATAATATCATAATAGTTTGACGTAAATTTTACACTGAGGTTCTGCAAAAGGAAATCACGAATTCACCAATATTCATACTGACTTCATTTTCAGAAAACGATATCTGTAACAAACATAAACTATTAGCTACTTCTTTACAAGCAGAACCAAATACAAGGAAAGTCCCAAGTATGTACTGGCTTCCCAAGCTACACAAATCACCTTACAAATATAGATTTATTTCGTATTCAAGTCATTGTTCCACTACTAAATTGTCTATTCTACTTACTAGTACACTTGGTACAATCAAAAACCTGATAATAAATTGTTCAAATAAGGCCTTTGAAAATAGTGGAATTAACTACTTTTGGAGTGTCAAAAACTCGTTGGAAGTACTTGATAAATTGCATGCATATATTGGTGATTTTGAATCTGTTCAAAGTTTTGATTTTTCTACCCTATATACCACTTTGCCTCATATTCTTATTAAGAAAAAATTCACACACCTAATTAAATGGGCATTTAAAAAGTCGGAATGCGAATACATATGTTCAAACTCGTTTAGGTCATTTTTTAGTAGCAACAAACAAAAGAGCTATGTCATTTGGACATGCTTTGATACTATATCTGCACTTGAATTTTTACTTGATAACATTTTTGTTCGCTGTGGAGATTCCGTATATCGTCAAGTTATCGGAATTCCAATGGGGACTAACTGTGCACCACTTATTGCGCCAAAAATCCCATCGAAACAACATCTGATACAAAAATTGAACAATACTTTTAGATATGTAGATGATATATTGGCTCTCAATAATGACGACTTCAGTATGTATACTAAAGAAATTTATCCTATTGAACTTACTTTAAATAAAGCTAATACTAACAATGACCGCTGTCCTTTCCTCGATCTTGATATCTATATCATTAACGGGAAGCTTCATACAAAAATTTATGATAAAAGAGATGATTTTTTATTTCCTATCGTTAATTATCGATTTTAGATGGTGACGTTCCCTTGTCACCATCTTATGGTGTTTATATATCTCAACCTGTACAATTCGGTCGTGTATGTAACAACTTATTAGATCTTAGCGAGAGAAATTTATGTATTACTGAAAAATTATTACACCAGGGTTTTCGATATCATAAACTAGTCAAAATATTTACTTAATTTTATCATCGGTATAAGGACATCATTCGTAAATATAACTCAACATGCAGACATCTTATACGTTCGGGTATTTCACATCCAATCTTTTTATGGTAATATTCTTAACAAAGCACAACAATGTCAGTATTCACCTCAAAAGCTAACAAAACCTTTAAACAGACTTATAAAGAAGGGATATAGTAACGATACTGTTGTCAGGTCATTAAAGATTGCATATTTTGGCTTCAATATTGATTCACTTATAGGGTCTTTGCATCGGAATTAAACATATTTATTCTAAAACCAGTTGTTGACATGACACGAGGTATGTTCTTCTCGTATATTTTATGATGGTATAATACTAAACCCCTAACAGGAGGGATTGTGCCTGATATTCATATGATGAAGACATAATCTTTCAATCAGTTTAATTGAGGTCTGGAGCTGGCATGTCAGTAACTGCTAGTAGTCTGTTGTTATTTATGTATTATTGTCATTTTTTGTTTATTTTCTTTTGTTTCCTATTCTGACATCGGACTCGGACTTCTCTTGAACTAAGTTTTATTGTGCCTACTGTTGTACGTTTGTTTTTCTACATTGGCTAGAGGTATAGGGGGAGGGTTGAGATCTCAAAAAACATGTTTAACCCCGCCGCATTTTTGCGCCTGTCCCAAGTCAGGAGCCTCTGGCCTTTGTTAGTCTTGTATCATTTTTAATTTTAGTTTCTTGTGTATAAATTGGAGTTGAGTATGACGTCCATTATCACTGAACTAGTATACATATTTGTTTAGGGGCTAGCTGAAGGACGCCTCCGGGTGCGGGAGTTTCTCGCTGCATTGAAGACCAATTGGTGCCCTTCGGCTGTTATCTGCTCTATGGTCGGGTTGATGTCTCTTTGACACATTCCCCATTTCCATTCTCAATTTTATTGATACCACATCATCTGCAAAACGGAACATTTCATTTTCTAGTGAAGCCAATGTATGATATCTCCCTCATATCAATAAAGCGATAAAAGTAAACTAGATAAATTAACTTGTTTTAATGTTATTTTGAATTAACAGCATCAAAACTTTATCCGATTCCGAAAATTCCTTTTCACGTTAAACACTATGCCGGGGTAAATTCTCCAATCACATATTCTCCATAATTTTGTTTTCATTTTTCAATTGATTGTTTAAGACTCACGATAATTAGACTGTTTGGCTAACATATTTTGTATGAGAAGTGTTTTTAACTATGCTCATTTCATGGGTCGTATTGTAACTTTCCATACTATTTGTGAATCGGGAACTATCAGAGCTTCATTCACATTCTGTTTTGTCGACATGAAGCTATTAATTACTATCGTATATTCTCATTTCTATCTATTTCAATTCTGTTGGAAGCTAATCACGGATTTAATTTAATCCTATTACGGAATTAAAAAGACTCCTATATGAGCACAAGAAACGAGTCGAGGGTTTACATGGATTGATGAATGATAGACATGAAAAAGGACATGGAAAAATATACTTATCACTAACCATAAATTTGAAAAAAATATATCAAAATTTCAACACAAATTATCTGTCTATGGAAACACAATATTTTAATAATTAATGTGTAGGACAGTATAACTAAGAAATATTATTATCATAGCTTAATGATTTGTTCACGAACCTGTCGATATCTAAGTGTTTTCAATACATTTGCAATGCAATATTCATTTTCATGGTAACTTAGGTGCAAACTTTTAATAGTATAAGTGTTTGATCTCATTTCAGCATATATCGAAAAGTACTATGCATACAAACGAAGATATACAAACCCCAATTCGCGTATTTGCCAAGGTGTAAAATAATAACTCGCTACATCACCACATACATTTTAAAAGGTGGGTAGAACTGCTGGCTTTGTTTTATATAAAGATGCAATGAGGAGTTAACGTCAAATTTTTCAAAACTTAAATCAAGTGTGAATCTGCATTTGTAAATGAAATAGACTTGTAAATCGACAATGATATTGAAGCACTTAGTAAACGTTACTGTAATTTTGACAAATAGAGACAGATGAAGTTATTATTTGATACATGTATTATGATGAATAAAAATAATGTATTGACGGACGTATTATCAGCACTGTTGCTTAAAATACATGTTTTGTAATTTTTAGACACGATTGCTATATATTAAATTCAGTGATAGAACTATAATCAATGACAGCAAAAACATATTATGATTATAAAACTATTTTACCTTTCCATTTAAAGAAATATTATACGATTAATAATGCTTTTTTTTGACCATGTTGATGTAATATTAGTTTTCCTAAAAGAAGTTGTATCTTCACATGTAGCTATGTACACAAGTGTGCCTTATATTTTAATAATATGTACATGTACAGAATTGAGATTCACATAATTATATTAATACTGTACTCAGGATATACGTGTGCAGAAGTGTGATTCCCTGAACGTTATTACTTACATTATCATGACAAAATATACAATAAATAAATTTTATCAATCCCAATAGGTTTAAGACACTCCATGTATGCGTTCAATATATTCACAAAACTTTTAATGTTTTATAGAGAGAACATCATCTGTATAACAGACTGTCTATGGCAATGTTAGTTTCATTTGATTTTGTCCTTTGTAATATGATTATCTGACTGAAAACAGTTAAAGAATAAATGTTTATAGACCCATTCGTTTTAGTAATTAAAACTGGTATTATCGATCTCAAGCCTTAACCTAATAGGAAAGAGTTACTAAGTCTCTTTTTCACGTTAAACCGTTGCGGGCTTCAACTTACTTAACCATTGATTAATAATTACAGTTGGGTTCATACCAAACATAACATAAAGTAAACACACGTTAACGACGCGTGAACATATTTCATTTCTTAACTCCCAATTGTCGCGTTTACTATAATTGCGTTAACGCGGTCAAAAAGGAAATGTCCTATGTGTACTCGAGTAAACACGCGTTTACTCTGAGCCCTTTTAGTCAGTAGTAAACGCGCGTTTACTACAGACTTAATATCTTTACCTGTACGTGCACTTGGAAAACACGCGTTTACTACTCCCGTTTATTATTTGTGGAAAATTTAAATATACCTTTTTCTGGCTTATTCATATATTGCAATGATAAATAAATAAAGTATCGCTAAAAAAATATTTCCAGAAATTATTGGATAAGTAAATTCTGTAAAACTTTAAAAAAAAAAAAAAAAAAGAAAGATAACAACAATAGTAGATTTAAATAAGCAATTTTTCTATACTTGAAATCAAACAGACGACATAATTGATCTATGAAATTTATTTTCAGACAATACACTTATTTAAAATATATAGTTCATGGTTTACTGAATTTAAAAATGATTTAGTTGATCGACATTTAAATATTCGATGTATTAAACCTGCTCATCCTACAGAATAAGGAATTGTTTTTATAAAAGAAATTGTTGAAATAATTCCTTACCTTTTATGTCACACAATCCATCATAAGGTATAAAATGAGAATTCATCCCACCAGAACAATTATAGAAAAAGAAATATTTGGCATTTTTATTGTTATACATACAACTTACCGTAGACTTAAAGAGATTTCAAATTTGTGTAAAAATGTCCCTCATGATGTACAAAAAGAACAGAATAATAATGCCATATAATAATTTTTTTACCAAAGTTAAAATACTAACACCTTATATTGATCTGACAACCAATTCAATTTAATTTCTTCACCTTTTTGTTTAACAATCCATTCTGAGGCAAAAAGAGTACTCAAATATGAGGCCACTACAAGAACATTAATAAAACAAATGAAATATTGTCAATTTTTATTGTTAAGTGACATAAATATAAGTAACAATATATTGATAGCGCTTTCAATTTGTTTAAAACTATTCATCCTTAGGGACAAAAGAACAGAAATTTAATGCTGTTATTTTTTGTTCTCACAAAATGTAAAATATTGGCACTTTGTTTTTGGATATGACAACAAGTTTGCAATTATAAACTTAAATTTCTTCACTTGTTTTGTCTAATAAACCATGTTGAGGTATAAACACTATTAAGTTATCAGGCCAGTTCTAACATATTAATAAAAAAAAAGAAATATTGTCACTTTTTATTGTTATTGACAGAAATATCAGTAACCGTAGACTTATAAGGCTCACAATTTGTGTAAAACTATTCATCCTTAGGGACAAAAAGAACAGACATTTACTGCCGTTGTATAATATTCTAACAAAATGGAAAATGTTGTCACTTTTTTTTTATTCGACCACAAATTGTGCATTTATAAACTTAAATTTCTTCACTTTTATGTGTAACAATCCATCTTGAGGTATAAAAAGTACTCAATCATCAGGCCAGTACTAGAATTCTAATAAAAAAGAAATAGTGTAACTTTTTATTGTTATCGACAAAAATATTGGTAACCGTAGACTTCGTAGAGCCGTAGAGCTCTCAAGTTGTGTAAAACTATTCATCCTTATAGACAAAAAGAACAGAATTTTAATGCCGTTGTATAATATTCTAACAAAATGGAAACTATTGACACTGTTTGTTTGGATGAGACAACAAATTTTGCAATTATGAACTTAAACATCTTCACTTTTTATGACTAACAATTTATCCTGAGGTATAAACAGTACTCAATTATCAGGCCAGATCTAAAATATTAATAAAAAAAAGAAATATTGTCACTTTCTATTGTTAATGGCATAAATATAAGTACAAATAGATTGATAGAAAATTCAATTTGTGTAAAACTGTTCATCCTTAGGGACAAAAAGAACAGAATTTTAATGCCGTTGTATAATATTCTCACAAAATGGAACTATATTTTATGCGACTACACATTTTGCAATCATAAACTTAAATTTCTTCACTTTTATGTCTAACAATCTTTCCTGAGGTATATAACAGGCCAGTACTAGTAGAATATTAATAAAAAATGAAATATTGTCACTTTCTATTGTTATCGGCATACATATTAGTAATCGTAGACTTATAGAGCTCTCAATTTGTGAAAAACTATTCATCCTTATGGACATAAAGAACAAAATTTTAAATGCCGTTATATAATATTCTAGCAAAAATGGAAAATATTGGCACTTTTTTTTTTGCGACGACAACTTGTGTAACTATGAACTAAAATGTTTTCACTTTTATGTGTAACAATCCTTCTTGAGGTATAAAAGTTCTTAATTATTAGGCCAGTACTAGAATATTAAAAAAAAAAAAGAAATGCTGTCACTTTTTTTTTTAGTTATCGACATGCATATAAGTAACAATAGACGCATAGAGCTCTTAATTTGTGTAAAACAGTTGATCCTTAGTTATCAAAAGAACAGAACTTTAATGTTATTGTATCATGTGTATAATATTCTAATAAAATGAACAATTATATTGGCATGTTTTTTTTATGCTACAACAAGTTTTGCTTTCATAAACTTAAATGTTTTCTCTCTAATGTCTAACAATCCATCCTGATGTACAAAAATTACTCAATTATCAGGCCGGTACAAGAATATTAATAAAAGAAAAGAAATATTGTCACTTAATTTTCAATGTTGTCGACATAAATATTAGTAACTGTACACTTATAGAGGTCTCAATTTGTGTAAAACTTTTCATCCTTAGGTCCAAAAAGAACAGAATTTTATTGCCGTTGTATAGTATTTTTACACAATGGAAATATTAGCACCTTTTTTTTTTGATGTAACAACAAGTTTTGAAATTTTAAACTTAAATCTCATTACTTTTATGTCTAATTATCTATTTTGAGGTATAAAAAGTACTCAATTATTAGGCTACTTATATTTCAAATTTGAAATAGTCCTTTGAGAAGTAAAAAAAGTTATTAGCACTTTCTTTTGGTCCTGTCATTGTCGATGTTTGTCCTGGCATTTTTAACGTTTTGCAGGTCAGGTTTTCACAAGTTTTTTAGATAGTTTTCGTTTTTTTTTTTTTTTTTAAATATTAAATGATGAAATCTTATTATATTTCAAATTTCAGATAAATCCTATTATAAATAAAAAAGTTATTAGCATTGGTCCTGTCATTGTCCTGTCATTGGTCTAGTCATAAGTGTAACCCACCATGCAGTAGTAAACATGCGTTAACTTTTTAGAAAAAAAATAGAAGACGTGCATTTTTCACGTTAAAGCAGAAGTAAACGCCCATTTGCTATAAACAAAATTAGAAGACAATTCCATGGCTAAAAGAAAACAAAACAAACAGAAAAACAACAGTACACAAAACACAACATAGAAAACTAAAGACTGAGCAACACGAACCCCACAAAATACTCTGGGTGATCTTAGGTGCTCCGGAAGGGAAGCAGATTCTGCACCATATGTGGCACCCGTCGTGTTGTTCATGTTAGTACACACCCGGTAATAAGTCTAATTCGGTAGGTCACATTCGGGGAAAAGGGGACGGGATAAAATGTACTCAAATGTTTTATATTTAAACATCTTTTTTTCAGTTTTTTTTTCAAATATCAATTGTTTTACAAGAAGTTGATTTTTAAAACTTCCTTAACATCTATATTTAGGCGTCATTAATATTTATATTTATTACCATGAATGTAAAAGAAATGCATCAATATGATTAAAATTTAAATACTGTGTCATTAACATTTTGCATGAAGCGGGAAATCTTGAGATTCATGCAATATATTTCCAAGTGAAATCCATTATACGTTATAATATACACATTGAAAAAAGTTTATATGTTATAAAATCTTTGGGAAATTTTAATAAATATAATTCCTGTTTATCATATGATGATAATGTGTATTTCTATATTTCTATTGATAATTCATATTTGCAATATATAATGTTGAATTCTTCTTGAAATTAATTAAATTAGCAATCTTTTTAAAACAACCGTTTTTACAAAATACTCGAAAGAAGTGTGAAATAGAAAGGTGACAGATCAGTTCAACATGTATAATGGAATATATATGCACAAAAAAAAATACATCAGATGTTTTTAAATGTTAGATTTGAATGCACGTAATCTATGTATAACTTGCAAATTACTAATTCAGGGTTTCATAAACCATAACTTATTTCAAACGTTTACTAAATTCTTTCATAGATACAAAGATTTGATTTTTTTTTTGAAGTGTTGTTGTATCTGTAGAATTCTTATCAAAACTGGGATTTGTACGGTTATGTTGTTTATAATGTGTATAACTTACGATCAAGGTAAATAATTATTCTTCAAGGCTATCAATATACCATCCTAGTACGAATCTAATATCTTATAGTTGGTACTAACATCAATTTTGTTTTTGATAAATTAAAACCAAACTAAATCTGTATTATTAATCGTTTATCGAGTTTATAAAAATTGTTGTTTCACATCTTGTCGATAAACTGTACATATATTACGGCATTGCAAAAGTTCATGCTTTTGTTAGACTTTTTCATGACGTCTTATACTTAATCAGTTTAATGTGGGAGAATTTGATTTATTTAGCAGTCGTTATTGGCTTTCAAATAGCTTTAAGTAACGGTCAGTACTTCAAGATCGGCTTTTTTTTTAGATTGTGTCTTTTGTATATTTATTAGTTGATTTTTGTTTTGTAATTCGGGCCGATCTGATGATTGAAATCATTTCCAACTGATTGTTTAGTTGTTCTTATGTTGTACTGTGTCACCATTATCTCAGATTATGAGAGGTTTCGGCGCTCACAATAAATTGTACCCTGTCACATGATATATATGTCTGTCCAAAGTCAGAATACTGTGGCTCAGAGGTTGTCTTTGGTTGATATATATACCATATTTGGTTTTGGTTATATGTTTAACATAAATCAGGCTGTTGGGTTCTTTTTATTCCTGATACTGTAACCAAGTTAATTAAACACTGATAATTTGTACATTAACCTCACTGCGTTTGCAAGGTTATTATCTGTGACTGTTATAAATGCTTAATGTTCCAGATACATCCAACTTTACCGCTTACATGACATAAAGATACAATGGAAAATTAAAAAAAGTTACTTGTTGCTTAACATATGCTACAAATGTAATATTGAAATACTATCTAATTAGTAAGTTTTCAATGAAGTAGACAGTAATGTTATTTCAGGAGTCGACTTACTAAAACAATATATATGAAACACTAAAAATTTGCAATTATCTATGTGTATCTTTCCGTGTGTTATTTTCATCTATTTGGATAGTAGTATCGAAAGTGATTTTATTCACGTATCCATACAGATAAACAGTCGTTCATGCCTTAGAGTTGATGTAATGTACAAATCCTCAACAGTTTATTGAATTGTCGTTTATTTACAAAAAAATGTATCTGTATAAGTATGATTTCGTCAAAAACATTACACAATAATTTTAAAAGTAAGTAAACTTACTTGTTATATTACTTCCGATACTTGCAATAACTTGGACAGTTTGATTATGTTTGTTGTGTGATCTGAAAAACAGTACTAACTAATAGATTCTGCAATGTACTGAAAACCATGATTATGTGAAAATACTATATAATTCCCGTAACAAGTAATTTATGTTATCATCAGCTTCTTGTTTACAGCGCCCAAGAATTTGTCTTCTAAGCCATATGGAAATTGAGAATTAAGCATGATAATGTATTTTTCTATTTAAATTGTGACACTTTGACATAATTGATTATTTTGATGTTTAATATATATGCATTTGAAATGAATTACAATCTGTTGCAATCATATCAACAATCGTAAACTACCACAACGAATTGGTAAAGGAGTCTAGAATAATAGACAATGAAGACCAATCAACTGATGAAGTCAAGGAGTTTTAATTGATTGAATGCATTATCACATTTCTATAGACTTTGTCCAACATAATATTTCCATTCAGGTAGACTATTTTTTTTTTTATGCCAAAACACAATTCTTCAAAATCGAGGTCACAGGTCTGCAGGTTGAAAATATTAAAGTGTCTTTACGAAATGCTTACATTTCAAAAATCAAGGTTTGCTACAAAATGTAAATCATCAACATTTTCATCCAATACAATTTTACAAATCTACAATGCTAAAAACCCTACATCAATATTGACACTGACCTAAGTTTTGTCCTCCAACTATTTCATGTATTTATTTAGAGGGCCGTTTTGCAAAGACAAGAGATACCTGGTTGGTAACTATGTTCGCCTGACGTGCGTTTCCTCTACAAAAGACACTCTAGTGACGCTCGAATAAAAAAGGCTTAACAAGTAAGATAGTGTAGAGCAGTGAGGTCGCAAAATTCCCAAAAGGTTTTGCCAAATAAAGCTAACGTAATATTTTCCGGGGTACAAAATATTTAGTTAATCGAACAATTAAAAAGTTTAAAAACAGCTAAACATGTGACATGCGCGAGTGTGGCGAAAACAAATTATAAGCTTGGTATCTTTAATCACTTTTTACGTGACGACAACATGTCTATTGTATAAAACTTTTTGAAATGTGAAATATAATAATTTTAGATCGTGTCCATGCTCTTAGCATGGTTTGATAGTTTCATTTTATTGATTTTTTTAAATACTCAAACATTCATTTAACATGTTTAATACAAACAGGGTTTTGGACATGTCAATGTTTCACTTAATATCTCATTTTAAAGGACGTGAGAAAATGTTTCTTAATGTGTTAAATTCACGAAAACAGGTAGATGAAAAACAAAAGTCCAAAGTCCAGAAAGAGAAAACCAATTCCAATTTAAAAAAAGGTCGGATGATCGTCGTTAATTGTTTATCTGCACGATGTGGACTAGAAACTTTTCGCGATTTATGCAGGGCTAATCGTTTTTGATCCGGAATTTCTTTTACTTTTAATGCACAATTATTATGGAAATTAATTTATTTGATAAACTTTTTATCCCAAAGAGATCCATACGTATAAACCAGTAAAAACAGTTGTTTCATTCAGTATCGCAGTAGAATTCCTTAACAATGACTTAGAACAAAACCAACAACATGAGCAAACTTGATTGAAAAAGTAAAATCATTTCTTCAAAATAGGGAATTTAGAGAAAGATCTATAAACTCATATTTATAGATATGTTATTTTTAGAAACTATCCGCCCCCGTTTTAAGGGAATGTTTTACAAAAAAAGACATTTGCTCTTGATTTATCTTAAGAACTGACTTACCTTGATCACGGCATCAAACTAGCGTTGATTGGAATAATTTTTCCTGTTTTTTTTTTAAGGTATATATCCGAATACCGACGATGTGAAAAACGATTAGAAATCTTGTTCAGACAATTTCCTCAATCAATTTTTTTGTTTGTTTTTTTTAAATCATTGGTTAACCTTTACAGTTCACATAATGGATACACTGAAAAACATGTTAGTGAGTATTCTAATTTCCTACTTATGGACTGTTTATTATTGAACATAAAGACATGTTTTATTTTATCATAAATATTCACTTTTAATTTCAATAATCGCTTTTTTCGAAAAGAAGAACAGAAGGAGATCCGTTTTATTGTCAATATTCTTCACAGTTTGTAAATTAACATATGAAATTTGAAGGCAAAGGACAAATGCAATCAACGTTATGAGGAGATAATAACTTTCTGGTTGTAATAAAAAGTTACAATTTAATAAACGACAATGCCTGATTAGTGCGTGGTGGTCATTTTGTTTATTTTCAAATTTTAACTCGACACAATTATTTATTGTGATGTCTATACTAATTTACTATTTTTAGCGTTCTAGTACGGTCGGGAAATATATATTGAATCTTTCGGGGCCAGAATGACTTACACTAGTAGCACTTGAATCAAAGTATTTGGTAAACATTATGGGTTCAGAAACTGGAGAGCACTGAAAACAAAAAATACCAAAATGTTGTACCGTATATGGCTTAGTCCATCAATTCCTTGAGAAGAGAAAAAACAAAACTAAAAGACAGTCCCCAGAAAAAAACTGTCATGTGAAGCAACCGTTCATGGCACATTTAATATAAAGTAGAAAGGTGCATATAACAATGATCAAAACCTCATATCAAAATGTTTCAAAGTAGAGTGAATGATAATTTCCCGTATTATTTTTACTTACGTATGTGGATATATTTCCTGACATTTTACATTCGCTTGAGTGTCTCCTTCAAGGATACATTGGTGATCTGCAGATAAAATTTATATATTTATATAGTCATGTTAGTTGATCTATCTAATAAGACGATTACAATTATTATCATATAGATAAAAAAACAAAAAGTTGCACAAGTAGTTGAAACATGTTTATTTTATGATTTGAACTGAATTGCCTGTTTTGCCTGTTAGTTATCTGCTCCAGATTTAATAGGTGACAGCAACTTAAAAAGTTTGTATCATTATTGAATAAACGATCAGCAATCTAATTTGAGGATTAAGATAAAATACGAGGAAACAGAACATAGCAAAATGTTTTTTGTCTTTTAATATATGTATTTGTACCTTCCATTGGTTAAAAAAACTAACCTGGAGATAATATGGTGCAGTTATCTCTGAAACACGAGCAATCTTCTTCAGATGGGTTACAGAAACAACTGTTCTTTGGTTTTGAAACAAACACAGAATTTTCCTGGGATTTTATTTTTTGGTATCTTACTTTTTACTTTATCATAAAGTGGTAATATTTTTTGGAAACCAGTTTTACCTATACTACTTTGATCTGAACCTAAACAATTTTCTTCGTATTTATTTTCCAGTAAATGGAACAAACAAACATATTTCTCTTCCAAATAACACGAGTTGTTTGCTCTCAATCTCCATTCTGCTTGGGCTGGACATTTAAGGTCATACCCAGTCGCCGTTCCAATCATCTGAAAGAAATAATAATTTGATATTTTCTTAATTTCAAATCTTGTGAGCAAATGTTTTTTTTCACCTTAATAGGCATTTATCCTAGGCGTCTTTATTCACAAGAATTTTAATCATACTTTAGTACTGGACAATTAGAATTACATATGTAAACCTATCAAGGAAATGCAGTGTAGTTTTACACGATGTGAAATACTGACCAATTATTAAGACAAGCCTTGTATAACATCTAAGATATTTAAGCTACTTGTTGTGTTGGTGATTTGATATATGAAAATAAGTAGATGTAGTATGTTTACCAATGAGACAACTTTCCATCAGAGTTCAAATGACGTAGGTATAAATATACAATACTTGTATATTGTCGGGAAAAAATTATTTGTACGAGCTTAAAAACAGAACAAAAAGCGAAGCTCGACGAGTACAAATGAATTTTATGTTTTCGACAATGCACATTTATTATGGAATCTACACCCGCACTTTGAAGTTAAGTGGTTTGAATCCAAGAGTTGTCTACAATTTTTAAAGTAAATCCGAAATAATTTAAACGCAGACCGTGATAAGGACCCCAAAGTGAACAGCAATGCCCTTTTACTGAAAGCTAGTTAATAGTCAATAACAATTAATGACAAAATCATGTTCTCCAGGACTATTTTATCAATCAGTTCATACTTACATATTCAGTGTTAAATGTCAGTAAAACGCGTGATAATGTGCAATAATCAAAAAAAGGTAAACAGAATCGACAGGATGATATACTGGGTTCAAGCTATGAAAAATCACCTTGTTCTATAGGCAGGTGGAGGCCGACTCCATTTTAAGTACTTCTTTAACTAAACAACGTGCAGTCAGTCGCGCAAGAGATTCCGGAAGTTATCTATGCTGCCATTGTTTATTGTTGTTGTTAGTTACCATTGCGTGGCGGGAGAAAACACCCGACTTCCATATTTGGATGACGTCACTATTTTTAAACTTAGAACAACCTCGATTTCAAATAAAAAGATGGCTCTATTAACAACATCACCACAACAATTGCAATGTGATGTAACGTTTTTGATAATAATTCTGCAGATACAGCCAAACTGCGAACTCAGATCTTGTATCTATGACATATAGTGGAAAACTTTTCACTTATTTGTGGTAACGACATCCCTGTCGTGTAACAAGTACGTTGCCATTTTTTTTTCGTTTCTAGAGATAACATTACTTAAATCTTCCATTTTCGACTGTTGAAACAGGCATGTCTTATCAAGTTATAAAAGTATAATCACTATAATTTAATCAAACCAAAAATATTGCAACGTAAAAGAAGCTTAACTGTTGATAACGATTAACACATAATGTTTTTAAACATTTACCAATATCAGAAGAATAACCATTTTTCCTCATCACTTGTCAATGATCAAGTAGTCGACCATTATTTAAAATCTAAACAGCCATCTGCAAACGAAAAGTTTAAATCAATATACATTATTTTACAATATAATTCGAATTAGTCTCCAATCATCAGCTCAAGGGACGTTAATCAACCAATAATCAATTAATCAATCAATCAATCAATTAAGCAGCTCAAGGTGTTAGTCCATATTTTACAGAAGGTCGAGGTTATATATAACAATATTTACAAGTCTTAATTGAAAACAACGTTCAAACCTATGTTATATATATACTTACCGCGATAACTGAATAAATAAATACATGTAATTAGAAATTGAGATTTTTAAAATGAATGGAAACTTAGAGTGAACATGTCTCATTTTGTTTATTCAATATTCTCAACTTATATGAAATGAACTTTTTCATGTGAACGTCAACATTCCTTTATACTAGTGGAACTATTTTTTGTGTTGTGTTGACTTTTTTTTTGTGAGTTTTTTTAAAAGGAGAGTAATAAGTGCGGCAATACATAATATATATTTTAACGCGTAATTGTTTATTCAGCTGGTTTACATGTACATAAGTGGATAATAATTTATTTCGATTTTCTTTAAATGAGATATATTTCGTCATTGCATCTTTTTCTCTCTTATATAAATATTTCTTTAAAATCGGACTCATATAGCAACCTCGTCCTTTAACAAACACATTTAGATAAGGATACTTAAGAATATGTTAGCTTTCAAAACCCTGTTCTGTTCTCAGTTCAGGACAAACGCACAGCTGAATAGTATTCGTGACGATTTTTTACCAGTAAAACACTCATTGTTTGTACATGTACACATTAACATTATACTGAATTGTCTTAAAGAACTACTACACAGTATTGCAGTTTGTTTGAACAATATTGAATGTACATTTATTGATGTCTGAATATTGGCTGCACCACTGAACATGACTGAATGATTTTTTGTTTAGACTTCTTTTCAGATGATCTTTAGATCAAAATGACTGTTAAAGACTAAATGTTTTTATTACTAGTGACTGTCAATAAAGCAGATGGGACAGATTTATTTCATTTACTCTTGTTGGTTTAAATGGAACTTTGTATTGACCAAGCTTAGATTTTCAAAATAGCAAGCTTAAACTCAATTGATATGATATATTTTCTAACTTTATACTCTGCACCAAAACATATTTCTGATAAATGTTAACATATTCCTGGTTTTAGAAAACCAGAACTTATTGTTCAGAGAAGAAAGCTGGATTAATCTTATTTAGAATAGCGGGCAATAATATTCAATGACATTTGAAATCCGCATTGTATGTTTCAAATTTAAAAAATACTAATTTCTTTAGAATTGTCTTCTAATGTCATCTTAATCGAACTTAATAAGGCTCTGACCTTGTATACAAATATAAGGAATTTGAATGTATTCACCCAATTTGATTAGATTTGACAATATATTATTTTACATCTGTACTTCGTTGCCTTCATGCATTGTGCTTGGTCAGCATAAAATGAATATTTTAATGTACAATTCATATGGATTGTTGTATACTTTGTAAGAAATTGAGACTCACGTTTTACAGGAAGAGAAACGATAAAACACACCAGTGTTTCATAGAAAAGGATTTGTATTTGATTTTTATCAGTAGAAAAAGGTCATCATCACACATAGTAATATGGCTGTGAATCAAATGACGGTTCATTACATTTAAAATATTTTGCAAAAAGGTCATCATTCATGGTCTTTTTAGTTTGCAATTACATCAACCCATTTGACTGTTCCTTTCAACACTAATATTCCTTACATATCTTGAAGAAATAGTCTATAGCATGTAATTAAATTACATTCCCTCTACGGCTAAAATGAAATTTCTTAACATTTCTCTGGATTAAACAAAATATGAATGAATAATGTATATTGAACACTGATTTCATCAACGCTTAATTCAATAATATATCTTCATGATAAGAGACTTTAGCTAATCATAATCCAACAGACAATCGGTTATCCAGTGTAGCACCATTGTTATCATTTTTTCGGTCACTTTCAGCGATGAGAAGAAAAACATCTATTTAAAGTCTTTAATTAAACTTTCAAATTCATTCATGATATCCTTTTACTCAGTTATATTTTAGATGAGTACTGACATATCCTTTATCAATGCTAAGATTAAGGAAAGAAAAAGTTGGTTTTTTTTATAAAAAAATTCATGCGTGATAATTGCTATTCTATAATGAGATTCAATTATTGTGAATCTGAACTGAAAATTTGTATAAACAAATCATTTCCATTTCACTGCAATACACTTAAGTCTAAAGAAGTCAAGAGTTAACTGTCTAAATTAAAGAAACTATATCATCAACAAAGAGTAAAATCTTGTTAATTAAACAGCCTGTATATTCTTCATCTTTAATCTTTTACTACTGTTGTATATACTTTTTCAGTGTGACTATTGTGCATGTCTGCGTATCATTGTATCAAAAGCGGATACTTGCATAACGTATACATATTATATATAACTAGAAATTTGGGAAACAGTTAAGATTTGCACCATATCTATATATACTTCTTAAAAAATTATTCCTATGGGCAATTTTAATCAATAATTTCTTGCAAAGGCGATTACTTAATATAAGAATAAGGAGCTATGGAATGCTTGTCAATTAAACAACCATCCAACAGATCCAAAAGGACGCGGATGTAAGCACCTATAGGATACACCAAGACTTTAAACATTGAGTACAAATCATACCTTATAGTAAATTTTCCTCTAATATGTTTGCTCTTTCTTTAGATGTGACACCACATCTTCCAAACAACTGCTTGCTGTGATTTTTTAAACGTGTGACTGGTAAATCATTAAAAAAGGGAGATGCATACCCTAACAATAAAACAGATATTTTCGGTTTAAGGTTCATATTATTGCTATTGATTTCACTTAACTATACATTAAACAATAGCATTACGTTTTTGTATTGCAGAACTATTGTTATCAATACCCCAAACTTTATTTTTCCTTGTATAGTTGTATTCATTCATGTCTACATCTTCTCATTTCTACACATGATTTAAGTCGAATTTTGTCATAGTACTTGACACATATAAATGTATGAGAAAGCAGACTATGTTAGTCCCAAAGATGAGCATTGATGTTTGTAAACTCACAAATGCAGTATAGATAGTATCTACAAGTTTCACTTATTTATTGTCACATTTTCATCAACTGATCGAGCGACCTTTACCTTGCAACTTGCAGTCAGACAGTCTGTTTGACGATTTATGAGTAAAGGGTGATTGACTTTATAATCATAATAACCGATTTCAATAACCTATCAATATCATCAAACAGCAAATACAAAAGAACTAAGTGTAAGATAAAGGATATCAAAGAGTTTGGTATTCAAAAACTTGTAATGCGCTATATCTTAAGTTTAAGTTTAACATGTCTAAGTTTTAAGAACATTTTTATAACTGAAGACAAAACTGGACAATTTTCTCTCTCTGAATTATCGAGACATATATATATTTTTTTTTAATATACTTTTTCATTGCAGGACTTAAACCTTGATATGTTAAGAAAGTAGTTTTGATATTGTATACATTTTCTAATTTACGAAAATTCTTGACATTCCAACATTCATCTTATAAGTCATTAATCATCCAAACCCTTTTTTAGTCGAATTTTTATTTAAAACTGATAGATTACCAAACTTTATTTCCTTACTTTTCAATATATTGCATTTGTTAATTTGAGATTTATCTTGTATATTTTGAAGATCATTCGATACATCAAATTCTTCTTTCCTTAATAGATTTTTAAGCTACTTATAGGTTGCACTTTGTAAATACAGCTGTTTCTCAAACCACGCCTCTTTTGGGGAGATATTTAATATTCATAGGTATGTTAATTTGTTAACGTACTGGTTCCCATTGATGATCTCTGTGTTTCATCTCATAGAGACATCACTTGGGAATGTAACCAGTATTGAAAAACATGGTAGCGGCTAAATTTTAATTCTTAGGAGGTCCAAAAATGGAGGTAAGGGTAGTATAGAATTTTAGTATAAGTTTAAACTCTTAGAAGTTCAGGGCATATAAATGTTGAAAATATGCCGCACAGCCCTATATTTTGACCTTTGAATAAAATAGTAGTGCATATAAATTTTCCGTTCTGGGATATTATTTTTCACGAAACTTCATAGTAAAAGTGTCACAATTTTAGCCGCAAAGGGAGTTCCTATGGGAAATTGCATTGTCAGTATTTACAGAATTGCAACCTATATAGGGTCAAAAAATAGAACATACAGAATTTCACAAAATCTGGTTTATCTCAGAGATTTTAAAGAATTTAACTCAAATATGAAGTTTTATAAATATTTCATGAAGATTGAGAAAATCCTGGGCCTTAACTATGATGACTCAGCATAAATTCACAGTTTACAGTATGCATGGTTTACTTAAAACCCTGAATTCAAAATAAATTCATAATATATGCCTATTTGTAATTTAAATTGTTTAGAAGTGCTTATATTTACTCTTCGCAGTAATTGCAACTCATTGATCCTTCCTAAATATTTTTGGTGGGGTGTTTTTGTCCTGTCGATAACCCAAAATTAAACCGTAATGCCTAAATGTGTTTTTTTGTGACCGCGGCATAAAAAAGTACAAGCTAGAATTACAAAAAGACCTCAATAAAACTTACAATAGTGTGTTCTATCCTAAATATGTAGTAAATATTCCACATTGCTAGAAACAGGGAAAAAATTAGGAAATGTGAGGCCCCAGGGGCAAAAAACAGAGAAAAATGCCTACCCCTGAGTCATAAAACAGATAATTTAACTTGTAAATGCTATGATTTGTTTATTTTAAAGGTCTTTGGTAAAGTAAACAATAACTGTGCTAGGAAGTTATGCAAAAATCAGATGTAAGCAGTCATTTCAATCAAACTTTTAGTGAATTTATGCACCAGACTGATATCTTCATAAATACAACTTTTGCAAATATGGCTTTGTTTAAACACTTCTAGTTCATATATTAACTAATTTATGTTAGATATATGGTTAGGGATGATACTGTTGTGACAAGAATTCTAAACTGACCATTTTAGGCAGAAATTGTGAACTTTCTTTGACAAATAGGCATACAGTAAGATGTGGACTGGAGACACAGGCAGGATTGGATACTTTGTATAATCTTGAATGTTGGAATGCTTAACTACTAAACAATACATTTATAGTATTCTAAAATGCTTTCAATTTGTTATCAGAATAGTTTCAAACAGGTTTTGGACAGTTCATGTCAGATAACATGCACATAGGGTAAGCTGGCAATAATTAGAGTCTTGTTTTCAAATCTTTAAAAAATTGAAACAGGGGTAGGGATATAAAATTTACTGTAAAAGGAAACTTAGAGTATATGCAGTGATTTCTTTAAGGCTATAATTCTGATAAATAAGTATTGTTGTGAGAAAAAGTGTTTTTAGAGAGTTTTCTATTTGAATAAATGTTTGTATAGGTTGCACTTTGTAAATACAGCTGTTTCTCAAACCACGCCTCTTTTGGGGAGATATTTAATATTCATAGGTATGTTAATTTGTTAACGTACTGGTTCCCATTGAAAATCTCTGTGTTTCATCTCATAGAGACATCACTTGGGAATGTAACCAGTATTGAAAAACATGGTAGCGGCTAAATTTTAATTCTTAGGAGGTCCAAAAATGGAGGTAAGGGTAGTATAGAATTTTAGTATAAGTTTAAACTCTTAGAAGTTCAGGGCATATAAATGTTGAAAATATGCCGCACAGCCCTATATTTTGACCTTTGAATAAAATAGTAGTGCATATAAATTTTCCGTTCTGGGATATTATTTTTCACGAAACTTCATAGTAAAAGTGTCACAATTTTAGCCGCAAAGGGAGTTCCTATGGGAAATTGCATTGTCAGTATTTACAGAATTGCAACCTATAGATATATTTCCCTCAAAAAAATCTTATTTTCTAAAAAGAGGAATAGTTTCTCAAATTTGATGACAAGCCTATGAACAAACTATAATGAGCAGTTGGAAAGGGCTTAACTCATCAAAGATACCAAGCAGAAAAACAAGTAACAAAAACACAGACCGAACGTGGCAGGGTATTTATATATTTCAACAACAAAAAAAGACACTTAGTCCAGATCTGAGATTACTCGCGGTAACTGACACCTAGTTCAAATCCAATAAATAAAGGCAACAGTAGTATACCGGTGTTCAAAAGTCATAAATCGACTGAGAGAAAACAAATCCGGGCTACAAACCAAAGCCGAGGAAAACACATCAACTATAAGAGGAAAACAAAGGAACTACAGAAAAACCGAAGTGCAACAAAAACAAACGCCAACACACATAGATACGAACTATTTGATAACAACTGCCATATTCCTGACTTGGTACAGGATATTTTAAGGAAAAATGGTGGGTTGAACCTTGTTTAATGGCTAGCCAAACCTCCCAATAACAACTAATAAAAAGTACGTACATTGTAGCTTAGACTAAATCATCAATCAGTACACATCCAACATCCAATGGATTTAGAGTAAAAGAAATCAAAAACAGTCAGAGAAAAACATGACCTTGTGCAATTCCGAAACACAGATATCGGCAGATTGTAGAACAATCAATGTGCATATGTATATGTATATAACAATGATATTAGTTTAGTTTTAATTCACTGATAACAAAATCAATATCTATACTAATAAAACCAATATTTAAAGATATAATTACAGTGTTAAATTGGTAACATTTTAGAATAAGTTTATTGAAAGAATTGATAAGTTTACCCGGATAGTATTTAAATTTCCGGGCTCGGTAAACAACGTAAAAATTAGGATTTGCTATCCCGTTCGAAATAACTTTTCTAAGGTACAGCCAAACTTACAAATCAAATATTTGTATCGATGAAATAATTTAGTAAAGATTTTTTATTGATTTGTGTAACGAAATCCCTGAATTAATAATTTACAAGTACTACATAGATAACCTTCATTGAAATACAAAACGACACTACAGACACGGTCATAGCGTGCGATCTGTGTTATATGAACACAGTAATATGGTGTGAAAGGAATATCACCATCCAAAAAAAAGGAAAATTAACAATAGAGAAAGGAAAAATCGTCCCTTTGTCGTAAATCGTAGTGAAGAGATTCCCATAAAACTCTGAAATATCAAAATAAAGGAAAGGACAGTTATTTCTGGTTATATTTGATTTATTTTAGGTAAGTTACTTTGGGTAAATGTTGGCAGTATATATTGAAAATTCTTGATTTTTTAACAAAAACATATCATCAAAATTAGGATAAATGTTGTTGAATTAATCAATTAAATACCATATAGACGCGTCTTAATTTAGTTTTATATTATTTGAACTAAGTATTACATAAATAAATTTGTTAATGAGTTTATCACAAAAACACATGTCTGAAGAAGGAAAGATCTATAATAAGCAAACCTGTGAAGCCCCACCCAGTCACGTGAAATTAATCTAGTAATAAGTTTAAGGGTGTTTTCTCGTAATGATTCTTAAAAGATATTTGTATTGAATTTTTATTTCTCAAAAGGTAAAGGTATTTTTATTGTGTGAATCTTATTTATAATACATTTAAACCAATGTTACCTGTCATTTTTTAATCAAGTGTTCCCGTTATACGCTTTACGAAATATATTTTAAATTCAATTTGTTTAAAAAATATCAATTGAGGTAAGCGTAATTCTAAGTATTTACAGATTTGGTTTTCCACACTGCATTCTTTTTAAATGACGAAAGAGGGTGTCGATGGGGCCTTTCATTTCTTTATTCTTTTATCGTTGAGGTTATTTTGCTTTACACTCTGTTTGTATGCCCATTTTCCTTATATTTAGCATCCTATTATTATCTATCCTGTTTGTTTTTGTCCCTTTTTTTCTATTCTTTTGTTTTTGAGGGGTCCATTTTTGGTGAAGATTTTACTCTTTATGCTCTATTCTGTACATTCATTCAAACCTCTATAAAAATTACAGAAATTTGCATTACAAAGATTCACTGCAATTTAATCAGAACAGTCCATTAATCATAACAAATATTGTCCCATTAATGTTTATCTTTTTAATCAAATAGTGTAGTTATATAGCGCATGCATGCATATATACGTCACATGCATTGTAAAAACGAAAGTGCAATATTATTCGATACACATTATAGACAAAAAATCTAAATACTTACTATCACATTTTGCCCATAAGCGATTTTCACAACTCCGTGAGTCATCACCAACTCAGAATATGTTTTATTTGGTAGAGTAACACTCATCGGTTTTCAAATGTGGACTTCCATGTACGTCATATGACTGTGTAGGTTATTTCCGTTTATCCTGCAATTGGGTGTCTTACTATACAGATACAGCCCTACAGATATCGCTATGCTGTATCTGTATACTATACAGATATCGCTTTAAAGCTCCGCCCACTGCCGGACTACGTTTGTGTATTGCTGTTGACGAGTGATGTATGAACCTGCGTGACCCCAGAATGTGTATTGCAGTCGCATTCCAATGACGTATTGTTTGACCTTATGCGAACTAACGATCACTTTTATACGTTCTGTTTGTTTTCAAACATATCTTTAAAGCAATAAGAATTAAACGAATTTTCTGATAACAGACAAACATGAACAGCAGTATTTTCTACGACGACAATCATCGATTTCAAAACTTGAATGTGTACATGTGTAACAAAATCAACCATGTCAATTTCAGCATGCATGTTAAGTGAATGTCAAGTTCAGTTCAAAATTCTGAAGCGTAGGACAACTCGTACACTTCTGTTTCAAATTGTACAATGTTTTGTTATTTGTTTTTACTGTTGAAATTAGTTTTTATGTTAAAATAGATAATTATTCACTTTGAGCGATGTATTATTGTTGACCATTCGAGATTCTTTTTTTGCGAACCCGTCTCCAGCTGAATGTGTGATTTTAATATTACTACGCGGGCCTCAAGGGATTTTAAATCGAAAATAAATGCAAAAAATGTGAGTTTTTGTGTCTTTCAAAGCACAAACAATATACAGAATTAATTGCAGGATAAAGACAATAACTGATTAGTGTCTTTAAATATCAGCTGTATTTGTACTCGGCTCGAAACAGGAGTAATAGCTCGCTAAAGCTCGCATTACACCTGTTTCTTAGCATCGTACAAATACAGCTGATATTTAAAGACACTAAACAGTTATTGTCTATTTAACATGATCATTGTGGTAGTATCGTTCCAGACCAGTTACTATATATAGTGGAGCGGCGGAGAGGACAATTTTAGAAATTTAAATGTACTTGCATACATCATGGCATTTAAATAGCTCAAAGGAAAGCTTCAACCGTGTACTTTTTGAAAATATGTGTCGTAAATATGAAAGCTGGAGCTATTAGTCCATAAATCAAGATCAAAGGTCATCACTAAAAAAAAATATTTTCATCTGGAAAAACATGAGAAACAAACCGCAGATTTTTTTTTCTTCAAAATCAATAATCCATTCATGAATTACTGTAAACCGGGAAATTTTTGCGCCGTCTTTATTTCACGATTGATTAACACAATCAACATTCGCGTCGGTTTGAATTCGCGAAAATCAAGTGGCCTTTATAAATATATTCATAAATAATCTAGAAAATAAGCAGCTTTACATGAATCGTAAATCAAGTGATAATATCAATCAGAAATATTTTGTTTTCGGTTCATTAATGTTAAAAGAGATTAAAAGTTGTGTCATGTTTGCATGTAAAAACTCACAATAAGTACACAATAAACAGAAAAAAGACCTAATTAGGAGTGAATAAAAGGCTGATAGGATTAATCCTAATTAAGAGTGAATTAAATGCTTTCATGATTAATGCTAATTAATCAATCTTTTCATCTGAATAATCTGTGTAGCAGATTCAATGAGGTAATACTCTTAAAGCTGATTGACAAGTGTCATTTCATATTTGTCAACAGTGTTGTTTACATAACAATAACCACCGTAAAGTCCGCTTGCTTGAGATGTATTCCATGATAATAATATTAACTTGAGTTAAAGTCAAGATATGTAACATTGCTTTTCTATTTAAGAATACAGTCGTGATTTTTAGGAATAGATCTGTCGTCTGTAAAATCGGTGTTATACAGTTGCCCTGTACATATCATACACATTTACGTACATGCATGGTCTTCATCTTATAAATAAAGTTTCCTTGAAATTGTCACGGTCGTTGTATTTTCGCGTTTTAATTCTTTCCGTGAAAATAGCGAAAATAAAACTGCTGCAACAATTTCCCTGTTCACAGTATACTAGTAGTTTTTTACCAATGTTTAAGTTCCGACTTAAATGCCTTTCCAACTTGTACATGACGTCAGAATGACGTATTTTTTAACTTTTCGAATGTACAGTACTTGCAACCTTAGGTGTTACTGTTTGACGCGAACTTTATCGCGATAAAAATCGGTACCTCGAATGACCAAATAACACCGTTATTATCCAAATAACACTTGTAATGACCGAATAACACTTAAAATTTTAATATTAGCACATATTGGTGACATTTAAACATTGTTTATTAAATAATATTATATTATAAGTGCATTTTAATTAAATGAAACGAAACTAAGATTCCGTAATTTGTATTAGTTCATCATGTGACGTAGTAGAGTTCAATCCGTCAGAAAGGTCTATCGGTCCGATCCGTCAGATCCGTCCGATCAGTCAAATATTTTTACTATAAGTCTGACGGATTGGTGACGTGAGTTTGACGCGAACTTGACTGATCGGTGACTGATCCATGACCGATGACCGCTGACTGATCGCTAAAATAGTAACGCCTAAGGTTGCAAGTACTGTAACACGTTTGATGGAGATTTCAAAACCTAATTAATAGCTGCAACAAAATAACCTTTATCTTCGACCTCGATAAATTATATTTCTGGACAAGATTTACATACATCTGAGAATGATAGATATCAATAGAAGTATCCGAAACATACTGTTGAAAAAAACCAACAATATTTGCAGTATAAATTTCGTCTTTGTTTCCCTTGATTCGACATGTCACTGAGTTTTCTTGAAATTAATTTCTGTTGTTATTCTCAATACTCGACAATTTCAGATAATAAAAGAAGCATGAGTTATTGAAGCGACAATTACGATTACTTTCATTCGACGGTACTGTAGTGCATTCAACGGGTTTTATAACAAATTCAAAAGTAAGGCATGACAGTTTTCATCGATCATGTTCATATGAAACGTAGAAAAAATTAAAAAAGTTAGAATTCACATACGAAATGAACGAGAAACACCACAATTTAGTTAAACAAAATATTCAATAAAAAATGTTTATGATATTTCGTCTGTGTCATCACCTATGTCAGATGAAACGGCCCGGGAAGTATTACAATAACCTACATTTTGATAAAACACCCATCCGTGCAAGACAGATTGATCGATTGATCAATGGTTGCTTAACGTTCAGTGGTAAATATTTTATGCATGCTTAGTACGAGTACACATTAACAATAAATACATTATGTTGGTCCTGTAACAGAGGCCGTCCGGGATGAAGGTCGGGAACATTTGGAAAGCCACTGAAATATGAGGGTATATTAAATTGGGACAAAAAAGGTCTTGTAAACAGTCTGATGCCATTTTCTTCCAAATAAGCTGGCTTTTACTTGTAGTTTAGCTAAATTTTCAAACCAAACTTACTTGGCCTACCTTTATTTGGGTTGGCGACATTTGCCTTCACCATATTTTGCCATATTGCACGAACAAATGAAGTACGCGTTGTTTAAAACTAGTGCACATTGTGAAAGCTTTATTGTACTTTTATCTTTATATATAGCCATTGTCGTCTTAGCAAATTTGAATTGTTGTGCAGTTTATTCAACTTATATGTTAAGTCGAACAACGCAGTACAAAATACCCTAGCATCATCTAAAGCATTATCAACATCACCGTGAGCTAATGATACACGGTTACTGAAGGGTGGCGCTTTCGTCCTAAGATGGTTGCATACCGATTTTTTTTCCGATTACACAAAAGCTTGGAACCACATCCACTCATGGCATGAAAGATCGGCAGAATTTCGGTGACAACTGGATCAAATGACGAAACAGTGGTGCGAACTGAGACAAATTGTCTATTATCCATCAAGCTGTCAATTGAACCAGTCTGAAACCATACTTTTGTTAGTAATTCAAGCATGAGGTAGAAATGGACAGCCATGACAAGACCATTAGTATAATCTGATTAGATAACAATTATATTCTTACCGTCTTTTCCATCAAATAGCATCAGGGTGATAACATGGAAAATCATGGTATCTGCCTCATCATGGTTGCTATATAAAGTCGAACAGCTGGTTACACCACCGTCTGTCAGCATTGAGCACTTTCCGATTTTGATGTAATGTTATTCGAGTATTTAAAGGCGTCGCCAATAGAAATTTCGCTTGCAAAGATTAGAGTAGTTGCGCATGCAGTTGGTCCTACTTATGTTATTTGGTTAGAAAGACTGGTACATCATGTACATTATCAACATTGATAATTTAACAAGAGTCTTTTTGTCACGAATAATGTCTTTGTCAATGATTTCAACTACCCTTTAAAACGTTAAATCATACTTAGATTTATCAATGCATGTTGGTCTTAATGCCAAGCATGTGGTAAAATATGTAGCATGATAAACTGCAATATTGAGTATTTCTCATGCTTCATTTGGTATATCATATCAGCGTCGCCTGATCTAACATAACCATCAATTAGATTTGCTAATCTTCCAGCATGGTATGTAATGTTTTCACTTTCTATGGGACATTTTCTTGAAAATTATACACTTTGATGTATAGAGATGGTCACCATTGATTTCAACCAACATAGAATTTGATAATTCTGGCTTCATAACTGTTGCTACTGGTTTCAAATTTTGTTTACTTGTGTAGCTTTAAAAAAAAAGCCCGTGATACCTAAATATGGTACACTCAGTTTATGTATCATTGCAGAATTAAATGAAATAAATATGTTATTGATCATGTCTCACATGTCTCACTGCTGTATCATTAAGCAGACTTTTTTTCCATATTTTGTTGCTGTACTTAAAAGTTCAGCAATTGCAATAATGCAGGTAATTTATTTGTCGATTCCAACTTCAGAGAACCTTTTCTTTGTATCGGACTTATGGCCATTTTAAACGAACTAGTGTAATTGTCTTTTTGGCCGAATATCCAACAGATCGAACACACATGAAAACATAACCCTCCTCACAATGATTGTTATTTTCATGGTTAAATTCAACAAACATGGCTAAACAATAATACTTAACAAAATAAATAAATCGCAAAGCTTCATATATTCTAAAGTAAACAAGAAATACGCGTGATAATTACTTCAAATTACCATCGCAAAAATTGCCTAATGTGGCCTTATAACAAGAAATCAGAACAGTGTCGGTTCAAGTGTGACAAATATCCTGAATAAAATTTTGATAAAATGCAAATGTTTAACCATTATACTGGTGTTTACTAAATTCATTCAAATAATTAATCGGGATGATTGAACGACGGCTTTACGGTTGTACCTTTACAATACACTTTTATTGCACGTGCAAATAATTTTGAGTGAAAAACAGTGATAGTTTGTGTGTGTTTTTTTTTTCAACAATTTTAGATGCTCAGTGCTTAAAATTTATGACTAATTAGAAATGCCCTGATGATATATGAAGTGCAAGAGTGACCATATTTACCAATTAATTTCACAAATCATGTTTGCAAAGGGGTTAACTATGAGATTAATCCAAAAAAAATAGCAATTTGGTTTTCGTTGAAAGTCGGATAACGTCAGTATATGTAATTTTTAACGTCATTGACATTTACGACACATATTTTCTGAAGTCGAATAATCGATAGACATTTTAAGACATTAAAATTCCTTGAGGTATTTTGGTAATTTCAACTCATTAGCTAAGCGTCTCTTTTAACATTCGCCGCTCTACAAATGATTGAAGCTAGTACTATCACCTACGTTATATTCAATAAGTAACATTTTCATCAAATACTGGAAAAAGAAAAGCTATGCTTATTGTTCATTTTTAAAATTAACTGACTCTTCTCGAAATGACCGAATATAAATAATATTATGATACTTTGGAAATAGAATATCACAGAATGCAGTCGTCCGCTAATAATTGGCAGTTTTAAAATGCTTTTTGCTACTTTTGTTACGTACTTTTGATCTGATAAAAATAAAGACAGAACATATTCCTTTTCATTCAAGAATCATTGCCCACTTTGAAATTGAGCGATTGATGGCAGCGAAATGATATGAGTATATGCATGTATACATATACAAACCTTTTTGAAACATTTTCGTTTATAGCATATTGATTGTTAATTGTATAATTTTTCAGTGCTATAACATTGTATAAGTGATGACTTTTTACTTTAATGACATATGATCTTGAAAGATGGCGATTATAGCTTGCGTCCACATGAATATGGTTCACGTTCCATAAGTATAAGTGCTAACACCATATGAGCCTATCTAGAACATGGATGCAGGTAATGTTTGTTTTTTTTGTTAACATGCATTTTCTGCTGAGGAGTGGGATGTTGGTAAGTACTGTGGTCTGTTGTGCTGTCCAATATTTCTTTGTTATTCCTTTCATTCTTTTTATAATTGCTCATTTTATATTTTGCTGGTGTCTTATTGGTTGGATTGTGTATTGTCCCTTTGTTGATTAAAGATCTTCCTAAAATTAGAATTAGAATGTTGTCAATTTCAACCTCATGTTGCGGAGAGGTTAAACAGTACGTACTTGCATATCTAATATATTAAAGTCTGCAGATATGTATATTTAGTTTTATTAATAGTATTTCATGTAAACGCTCTGTCTGACTCTTCAGTTCCATTTCCTGGAGGGTAAAGTTGTGGTTTTCATTATATGTTCTTTATTTTACAAGTATGTGTTTAGATTAGAAGTACATTCAGAGTGCATTTTCCTGAAATTAATTGCAACGGAGTGTTTTATACAACAGGTAGAGAACGGGTATTTTCGACTATAAGATAGATAACTACACTTTTTATCCAGACAAGTAGAGTTTAAAAGGCCTATCAGAAAATTGTTTTGGCATCAAATCTTTATTTGCCAATTGGCTAAAATCTTATAGGTATATATCATTTTTTAATGAGTTCTAAAACCATATATTGATTTTCTACAAAAGCAATGCCAGATAACACATTTTTGTACTTATCTGATTTCGTTACATCCTTAATAAATTTTGCTGAAATAAATGATTTGATTTTACTTTTCTGTGAGTTTTTAAATAGGTGATTAGGTATGTTTGCTCTTCAAATCTATTCAAACGCCATGATATGCTTAAATGATATATATCAGTCTAAAGTAACGTAGATGTCATACATACAAATGACACAACTGAACAGTCAGTTTAATGGATTTTTGCAACTCAATTTCATAAAGGATTATATTACCTTTAAATCTTTACATTAATAAACAACATAAAATGTCCTTTATAAAAGTTGATGTTACATCAAGGTATGATACGGTTTACAGTGTATAACACAACGATACATTTTAATTTGTCTTATCATGAAAATGTGATGATAAATAAAACGTAGATCTGGCTGTTGGTTATATTGTTCCTGTATTTACAGGATCTTGCATATCTAAATAATCAGTCACAATATCGAAATGTTGAACGTGTTCGTCGCACTCCCCGGCATAAACCATTTGATTTTTATCTGTGTTTAGTGATTTATCAGTGTAGTCAAGGTTATCGTTGTCTTCATTTAGTGATTTCTCTGAAATTCCACTACAAGCATCCCCTATTGTTTGTTCATTTAACAATCCTTTTCCATTATTTATTCCATCGGTTTCTGTTTTATTTAGCAAATTGTTGGACTCTTTGTCCTCACTGTCAGTACATACTTTATTTCCACAGTCCTGTATCTCAGTTTTCTCGTTTAAATCAATATACATTTCATTCGTTTTTGTTGCCTTTTCATATTCATGTTTATTAAAACTTTGATCTTTTTGCAATTGTTGATAAACGTGAGAATATTTATAACTAGAACTCCTTTCTTCCGACGACTCGGATCCAGACGAACTCTCGGAATTTTTATGAACATGAACCGTAACTTCATAGCCATCTGATATTAGTTGCCTTTCACGAAGAGGTTGGTAGGGATTGAGATATCCTGCATGATCTGGAATGACAAGGTCAAAGTTCGAGGAATTACTTGAACTGGATTCCTTAGATGAACTTTTATTTTCAGTTTCATCCACTGCAAAACATGGATCAAGATAACTTGAGGTATCATCGTGACTACTTGTTGTTTTATCAGTACGAGCCTTTGATACAGTTGCATTGATATTCCTTAATTGTGGTGTTACTGCGGTGTCACTCTTGTCCTCTCCCATTAAGTGCTCGTCAATTTCATCGTATATTTCAATGTATGGTGGTTCAACTCTTTCTTGTCTCATTCCTATACCTTCTCCTTCATTTTCCCTTGGTATGTTAATTGAAGATTGTTTTCGGTAAGAACGAACAAAATGGCTTAATCCCATTATTATCAGAAATCCAATAACGCAGAGTGTGTATATAATGAATTCCATGGTTGAAGGTCCTATAAGTTCAACAAAATAAAACGTTATAATAAGATACCAGAACTCAAGCAGAGTATAGCATTACAAGTTCAGTAGCACAAGATAATTGACATTGCAACAAAATAAAGCCATATACAGGGGAAGAACCAAAATTGCGCTGAAATTTATCGAATGCGTCAAAATTATCACATGATCCCTGCTTAATTTTCTTCAGATATAACTAACGGAGTTTGTGGTTTAAAGACAATGGTATTAGTAGGGTTGAATAGTCATACTTCCTCTCAGTCATGCAGCTTGATAGATAGATTAACAGTCGTCTACATTTTATACAGAATAATGATAACCTTTTTTTGTTTCCTTAGCATGTGTAGTAGGTTTGAAGTCTTAAGTGACGTACATCCAATTTGTTCTATTTTTCCTATATAATGCATATGATTTCCAATGTTTCACAAGTTGTTTAACTCAACATGTGCTTTTTTCTTCTTATTGTATGCCTTTACCACAACTACTTAATCTAAACACTGAAATTGAATACGTTTCTCATTACGAAAAACAAATTTTCCATAATTTCAAGCTTCACAAAAGAAATAACATTACGGTGCAAACCAAAAAGAAATTGTATAATTACATGTCGTACACAACTATATATTTACTTACCATTTCTGTTTGAAGCTTTCTCTCGGAACAGATAAGTGGTAGTAACATTCTGTGATGTGAAACTATATTCTACTAATAAAACAAGCTTATGTCAAAACATATCCTTACAAAATTTATTGGCTTTCGATTAAGATTCATATCAATGCTATTTATTGATCCGAACGTGTTTGTATAACAAACTGATTTTTAAATTCTCATATTTCCTTTTCAATGAAAGATGCTTCAAATGGAGGACATCGTATATTTTAAAGAAGTACCATCAATGATTTGAAGGTCTTGTCCTGTCCAACGCACCACGTGTATGACAATAATTTTCAATTCTTTAAAACTGACAATCCTCCGAGCGAATTGACAATACAGAACAAACTAGTTTTTGTTTTTATTTTCGATTTTTCAATGAACCATGCCAGTTATCTTTAACTTCATACCAGTGATCTTTAATTTTCCTTTGTATCGTATTTTTTTTAGTTGTATCTTTAATAAAGTGTTGTCCAAAGATAACGTATGCCAATTAATGAGATTATTTGATCTATAGCGCCATTAACAAGAAATCGACTCCTATTCTTTAAGGTTAGAACTCCTAGTAAATTGTATCATAGAGCCTGTAGTTCAGTGGTTGTCGTTGGTTCATGGCTGTCATATTGTTTTTCGTAAATTGTTTCGTTGTAAATAATTTTTCTCGTTGAATTGTTTTTCACATTTCTCATTATTGCGCCTTTTATAGCCGACTATATGGCATGTATTTTACTCATTGCTGACGGCTCTACGGTTGCTTATAATTACTTACATTCACTTCATTTGAACTCTGGTAGATATTTGTCTCATTCGTATTCATGCCACATCTCCTTATTTCATATTAGCTGCCAAATGCATTACCTCTGTATTAACTCAAACGTTTAATTTGTTTATAACTTACTTATGCATTTACCATAATTACAAAAGTATCATAGGAAATAGTACTGAATGTATAAAATCGTAAGAAAGTATCGTTATTAAGTAATTGTTTTTCGGCTACAGCAAAATTAATCTAACTGGCTGCTAATAGCGAGTTAGTAATCCAATATAACGCTTCTATTTATGTTTGAAACAAAAAACTTTTTTTTTAATTTGTTGTGTCTTTAAGGAACTGTATATATAAGATCTTCCATTTGTAGATGCGTTACGGGTAATTTACTAGTTTTGGCATATAAAATATTTCATACCAGATCATTCACCTGTTTTAAATTTAGTTGGATTTCATATAGTTTCAAATATGTACGTTCCGCTCAAATTGAAAGTAAGTACCTTTATTTCCAGCATCTATTGTTGTTACTGTCATTCTAATACATCCTATTTTTGCATCGCACCTTGAAAATTATAATGAAAATCGCAATGTCAAATGGTAGGCGACTTCTAAATTTAAACTATCAAAATAGGAAAATATTTAAGTCATTTCTAATACACCAAAAATCAACGAGTTTCAATTCTGTTTACTTACCTGACACCTTTTATTTGACTGGGTCTTATCATAGGCTAACAGTCCACGAGCTGAGGTATGAACCCAATGGCAGTACAAATGATTAACGGTACCAATTGATCTTCTCAAATAAGCATTTCGACAATAAATAGCTCTTTGTTGATGCTTGATGCTTGAAGTCAGAATTTTCAAAATTTTAAAATTGTAATACAAATTTTGAACAGCTGATATAACATAAAAGGGCCATCAGGTTTTAACAACATACGATTAAATCTACAACCTCTGCTTCGATGCAACTGCTGGTTGACGTGTGGTCCCCGAAGTAAACACTAGCCAGGAGTCTGTGCTTGAGTGCTGACATGAATTATAACAATAAGGTTATATCTCATAATTTACTGTATATAAAATAGTTAATTCTTTCATAAAAACCTTATGTTTTAACCCTGATATTGATAGTATCAGCCAGATTTTACACAATAATTTGGACTCTTCATTGGTTTTAATACTTTTTGGGACATGCATATGCAGAATAGGGCAGAGTGAAACATGTTTTCGGGCGCTAAACAATCCCCTATCCTGGGACAGTGGTGTAACATTACAACACAGGAGCAAGTTTTAAAATTCATTGGAAAAGGGCTTGGCTAATCAGATCGATACAAAGCATTAAACACCTAAGAAACTAATAAAAGCCTGAAATATCGATATGAGAGTAATAACTGTTACGAAAGATAATTCAAAGCCAATAACATATAATAAAAAATCCATGTATCCAAGACAAATAACAGTCACTGCACATCTAATAAATTTACATTAAAGAGATCTTTACCAAGCATGAACGAAACAAGGCACAAAACATAACTAACTGAAAGTACGAATCACATATGAATCTCAGTCTAGGAAAACATCACATTGTGTAATGCGAAAATATCAGTACTCCAGGATTTAAAACCGTTAATGTTAATAACTGTTTAGCTATTCATATTTTGTTATGTTTTAATTTATTGATAATAAAATCAATGTTAGAACCTACACAAAGTATTTTAAAGTTCTTATAACAATGTACAAACGATAACCTTTTAGTATCAATAATTTCAAAGGATCGATAAGCTGACATGGATCGTATCTTAATTTACTGGCTATTAAAACAACACTCGGGTAAAGTACGTAAGTAATGGTAGAATGAGTCGCTGGAAAAAGTCACTTCCATAAGTATAATGATAAATGATAAGGTCGAGCAAATAAGATCAAATATATAACAAGGCTGCTGAGATGTATTTGCAAATAATCAGGTGTCGATTTTACCACATATGTGATCAAAAATTACAGTCTTACATGTATCAGATATTGTTGAAATTTACTTATCTCACCATAAAATAGAGTAATCATGAAAGCAACATGTATATGTTGTGTAAAAAAATATATATGATCTGATATGTACTTGTGTTAATCACAAAATGAGAAAAAAAAAGTAGAGTGCCGGATGTCTCGGCTGTTCGCCTCTCCCACAAACGGATTGTAATGTCTCCCAACACTCCAAACGTCCAAAAGTCTGAAAAGACCAATTTTTGTCTGAATTTGCATTAATTTTTACTCGACATTCTCTTTTTGTCTGAAATTTTTGTAAATATTCTTGACAAAGTCTGAAATTGTCTTAAATAACTACCTAGATTCTATAAATTGCTCTCGGTTATCTGTATCATTACTTGATTTTACTCGACATATGTCTTGACAGTATCAACATTTTCAAAAAAAGTTCGACAGTCTGAAAAGTGTCTTGATTATTCTCCATCAATTCTCGACTGTCTAAAATTTGTCTCGATAAGTCTTGACATATTCTTGAAATTCATAAAGATGTCCTAATATGTCTATACATTCTTGACAGTCTTAAAATGTCTGAATATATCTTGACACATTCTTGATGGTCCTAAAGATGTCTTAATATGACTCGACACTATCTCGACAGTATAAATTTCATCTGAATTGTGTATCGACACATTCCTGACAGTCCAAACACTTTCATTTGCTGTTTTATACACATTTCTATTACCGCTAAAATAAACTTAGAAGAAACAACATTTTGGTACATTATTTGTTTATTTACCATGTTAACATTGAATATTATACATGAAAAATGAAATATGTCTGCAGTATAATGTATTTCAATCATTTAGCACGTATTTATAATATTCATAAATCAACATTTATAATCATTTACAAACCCACATTTAAATTGGATTACATTTGATATTCACTGTTGTATTTGTTAATAATTGCATACTTATATTTGTAAAATATTTACATACCCATATTTTTTATGATAAAAAATAATTACGCCCAATTTTTGTTTTTGTTGTAATAACTATAACGTGATATAAGAGTATATTCTATAAAGATAAAATAAACCCAAAAATTATTCATGTATATTGGTTATGATTTGTAAAGCTCAGGATTGTCAAGTTAATTCAAGACACAATTCAAAATGTTCAGAATATGTCAAGCCATACTGAGAAAAAAAAAGAATGTCGAGAACCTGTCGAGAAATTTCAAGACAATATTTCAATGTCGAGAATTTGCCAAGACATTTTAAGACAGTATTCAGAATGTCGAGAATATGTCGAGTAAATTTCTTACAAATTTAAAATAAGTCAGAATTTGTCAAGAAAAATTCAGACATAAGTCATACTTTTTGAGAATGTTGAGTAATTGTTCATGCAAATCAAGACAAAAATTGGTATTTTCAGATTTTTGGACTTTTGTGAAACAACATCAGGATGTAATATCCGGATAGAAATACAGTCAAGCTTCCAAACATAATCTTTGATTTTTCTATTATTTTTATGCTGAAACATTGAAATCAAGTTTCATATATTCTTTAAATCGGGTTAAAGATAAATATTTCATTACTGAAATTTTACAAGCAGTTAACAAATTAACAAAACAGGCATAAATTTACTAAATGTTATCATCGGTATAAGGACATCATTCGTAAATATAACTCAACATGCAGACATCTTATACGTTCGGGTATTTCACATCCAATCTTTTATGGTAATATTCTTTACAAAGCACAAAAATGTCAGTATTCACCTCAAAAGCTAACAAAACCTTTAAACAGACTTATTAAGAAGGGATATAGTTACGATACTGTTGTCAGGTCATTAAAGATTGTATATTTTGGCTTTAATATTGATTCACTTATAGGGTGTTTGCATCGGAATTAAACATATTTATTCTAAAACCAGTTGTTGGCATGACACGGGTTATGTTCTTTTCATATATTCTATGACGGTATAATACTAAACCCCTAACAGGAGGGATTGTGCCTGATATTCATATGATGAAGACATAATCTTTCAATCAGTTTAATTGAGGTCTGGAGCTGGCATGTCAGTAACTACTAGTAGTCTGTTGTTATTTATGTATTATTGTCATTTTGTTTATTTTCTTTTGTTTCCTATTCTGACATCGGACTCGGACTTCTCTTAAACTGAGTTTTACTGTGCATACTGTTGTACGTTTGTTTTTTCTACATTGGCTAGAGGTATAGGGGGAGGGTTGAGATCTCAAAAAACATGTTTAACCCCGTCGCATTTATGCGCCTGTCCCAAGTCAGGAGCCTCTGGCCTTTGTTAGTCTTGTATCATTTTTAATTTTAGTTTCTTGTGTATAATTTGGAGTTTAGTATGACGTTCCATTATCACTGAACTAGTATACATATTTGTTTAGGGGCCAGCTGAAGGACGCCTCCGGGTGCGGGAGTTTCTCGCTGCATTGAAGACCCATTGGTGGCCTTCGGCTGTTGTCTGCTCTATGGTCGGGTTTTTGATTCGTTGACACATTCCCCATTTCCATTCTCAATTTTATTATGATTAACCATAGTGTAAAATAACTGATTGATGAAAAGTTTACGTATATTTGGTCACCAACAGTTTATCGACGTATGAATTTCATGGATTTTTCAAGGCTAATCAAGTTAACTAATAAAAACAAAAAGCAATGAATGGACTCCAAAAACACACGCTACGAATGCTTTCTCAGTTCAAATTTCACAATCGGAAATATTCAAATAGAACGACTTAAAAATGAGACGTCACCAGAGATAATGAGTTACAATTTTCATTCCGTAAGAAGCAATATTTCGTCTAACTTTAAGTTAAGGCAACAATAGTTTATTGATGTTCGAATATCATAGATCTATTACAACAAATCAAGGTAACAAAATATAATTAGGTAATCGCATGAACTATAAAAGGAGCTAGGCCGGTTGCGTCTACAGGGTATAGCGTCCCCGTATAAAGAAGCAAAGCGATTATTGTCGATGTTTGAATAACAATGTTGAAGTGGATAGGTTAATACCTTTGCTATGTTGGTAAAATCGTCTTTCAAAAGGACGTTACCTACATAACAAAAGCTGTAGAATATCGTCATGAAGCTTTTACTTAAAATGATAAGAAGAGTAAAGTTTGGTGTCAAATGATCAAAAGCCTCTGTATCTTTTTTAGAAACCTCTTCACATGAAAACCCAAGAAACGTATCATCCTTTATGAAGAAAAAAATATTGTATATTTATCGGTAGATATTTTAAAATTGGACTACTTTAGGTTATGTCCTCATTTATTACTCATAAATATAAAACGTTATATTGATATCAGCAGTGCAAAACAAGATCTACAAAAATGTTGAATGCTATGAGTAAGATTAAACTAAATTATACAAAATGTATCTACTTAAAGATGATAAACTCTACATGTATCATTTTTTATTTAAATATGAAAGAAAATAAATGAAATGCAATCCGAGTATTCATCATTATTTTCATCAGAATTTACTAATGTACCATGTTTATGCACCTTAAGGAAACCTATGACTTACCTATCTTTGATAAACATTTCTTACTTCATGATAAAACGTTTAATTCCTACCAAAGAGGAAATGGATGAATCAATTCACATATTGTACATTTTTCTAAATCATGATTGGACCTCTTGGTTTTGTGTATCCTTGGTATGAAGTTTCATTGGTGTGCATGTATAAATCACGACTCATTTACGTAAACCATGATACCTATATTACATCATGCACATATGGAAGTGTTCTTAATTTCACTTGTTAAATATAAAATGTTATTTTTAATAACTATTACCTCTGTGAGTGATCGCACTTGCAATCATTCAAGCATTTGTAGCCGTACTTGTTCTCTCTGCATGGAAAACATAGTCCGTCCTGTAGGGAAACAGTCCCAATTATGCACTCTGAAATTAAGGCAAAATGATTTTAATCATTAGAAAAAACACAATGACGGTTGTCTATCAGTCAATTAACACAGTATCTGCTCGCTTTGTTTAAGTGTTCATAATTGTTAAGATGCTTCTAAAGTGTTCATTCTGTCGTACTAGCCTTTTTGAAATGTTGATTATGCTTCAGATCAGTATGTCTATCTGCTTGCAGCGTGTGTAAGTTTTGGTTGATCCCTCCTTAAAATCAATACGTCTATTGCCTCAAAAGAATGGAAAGTGAAATGCATTCCATGATTAAATTATATCACACAAACATATATGGGTGATTGTCCTGTTATGCTTCTACTTTTAAATAGCAAAATTCAGGTCAAGCAAGAACATTTTCCGTGACAATTCAAAATCGACAATAAAAGATTTCAAACAATTAAACCGACATTGATAATAAAAAAAGAATTAACTCGGCGGCTAATGTATAACAATAACAATTTTGGTCAGAATTCGATAAAAATGTTATATAATGACCACTTACGTGTACAGACATCATTGATATTTTCATAGTTATAACAACATACATCTTCACTGTAAAATAAAATGTTAATTAGAATATCATTTGTACAATTTTCTAAATTCAAATATATGTTCTGAGTATTTACTATGTGTGCTCTGGTATTATTCAACGGAACAAGTAAAACAAAACTGCCATATTCCTTGCATGGTAAGATATGTTCCGAAGTAAATGGAGGTTAAACCTGGTTTGGTAATTAGTTCGACCTTCAACTCGTATAACAGTTGTTTACAGTTCATACATTTCATAGAAAGCAAATTTATTTCTGGTTGTATGTCGGGGTATAAACCATCGATTTTCCTAGAAATATCAAGTTTTTTTTTTAAGTGTTTCAATTTCTTTTTTTTTTATTCAACAATATATTGCACGCTGTTAACAATTTACTTCATTAGTCCAGCATTCTAGTGAACGGTGCCTTTAATTTTTATCAGAAATCCAGGATTACTCTCTGGTAATCATTATATTACATTACATCTAAATTAAATCATAATATATGATTTTCAATCATGAAATAAACACAGTCTTGCATCTAAGCCCTTCAGAGTGAAAATTTCATATCTTCTCTCAATTATAAAATGGTTAAGTAGAGATATAAATCTGTCATCCACTACTGATTAGGGGACAGATAATATTACTTAAAAACAGATGTTTAAAACAAAAACTGAGTGTGTAGATTTTTGATAAACCCTCAAGTACAGAAATGATGAAGTAAATGGTAAATATTCTAATTTTGGTTTTTACATCTACACATGACCTCATCAGATTTTAAAAGAAGAAGCAGGGTTTTAAAAATACAATAGTTTTGAATAATGCATTATTTGTCATAGGTGCTGCACTTGCATTTTATATATAAGCACTTGAAATTGATATCAACCTGGTCATTGAATCTTAATTTTACTTTTACTTTTTTAATAATGATGGTAAAATATAACAGCTTAATAAGGTTCATTATAGATGCATTAAGTTGTTTTTACTAAAATACTTTGAGAGCTCAACCCCACCCTCAAATTGATTGATTGATTGTCAACAATATGTTAGGAGAAAAAAAGGAAAAAAAAAAACATCAGAAAAACAATTAGGTCTTTCCTCATGTAGGGGAAAGACCATAATTAAATAGACACACTTATCGATCAGTGCTGTGTATTTACTATTAATTCATTTATGCAACAATTATTACTTGTGAATCGGGATAAATAAAACAGGTGGTTCCTGTCAGCTTACAAAAAACAGATGCTAAAAAAGAAATATTTGGTATAATCAATGATTTGATAACTGTTATTTTGCCTATCATGGTTAAACGTCTTTTCTCACAATTCTTAATAATCTTTTCAAATTTTTTTATTTGCTTTCAGCATAAGTGTTTCAATTTCAAAGGTTTCTGTGAATAGCGGTTCTATGAAAAATCAATTGAATCAATCTATAACTAAATAGAATAGAATTTTTGAACTGTTCAATGTTTATTTTGGAGTTAAGAATTCAAAAGCAAACAATACCAACTCGATTGTTGTAAACTAAATGACTGTTGACTCATATACAAGTAGTTTTGAAAAGTTTGGTTTTGAATAAACCTCAGATGTAGTCTAGAATCTGTACTTATATGGAATCTATGTTTAAGCATGTCAGCATTAATCTATTTATCTTTATGCCTTGATATTTGGGACACACTCGTGATGTATGGATAAAACGATTGTCTCTCGGATCTCCATTGATAATTTCCCTTTTCCGCATTTTATGTGCAATGTATGTATTTCGGTGAAAGGGAATAGTCCAGTTGCTCCCTACTAAAGTGTCTGTGTTAAGAACTTCGATTAGTCTTTTGTATCATGATGTTGTCTTACAGTTGAGGTTATTTGTCCAGTCGGTATTGTTATCTGGTTTTCAACGATATAAAAAAAATTTCTGATACTCAAACATAGGTATAGATAAATCTTAAATAGCTTTGCTTGCATACATTTATAACGGATTTGCTCTTGCTTAAGTTATACAAATGATACCGTTTCACAGATGATAGCGGACATGTTCCTAATGTCGCAACTACAATCACGTCCCCTTTTCACGAATATGACCTACCGAATTAGATTTATTACCGGGTTTGTACTAACATGAGCAACACGACGGGTACCACATGTGCAGCAGAATCTGCTTACCCTTCCTGAGCACCTGAGATCACCCCTAGTTTTTGGTGGGATTCGTGTTTTCTATGTTGTGTTTGGTGTACTATTATTTGTTTGTTGGTCTTTTTCTTTTTTAGCCATGGTGTTGTCAGTTTGTTTTTGACTTGTGAGTTTGGATGTCCCATTGGTATCTTTCGCCTCTCTTCTTTCTCTCTTTTATAAGTGTAGTTCTTTGTGCCTTTTAATTTTTCAATGTTTGTACCAGTCTCGTCTATCCTTTGTATTGAACTTTGTCTCAATTTACAAATTCTGTCAAATTTCAGAGTTTTTGGTGATGTCTCAGGGGAAGATTAGAATCTATTACAAATCCGGTATTGAGTGATGCCTAATCACTTGATACAACTTATCAACTTATTTAATAACAGTAACGACGGGATTCACATGTGGAGCAGGATCTGCTTTCCTTTCCTTTATATTAGGCATTAAGCCGGACAAAACAGTAACGGAAATCGGTAATTTCGTTTATGGATTCCTTAGTTTCATATTTTCTGCTGTATGTTTTTATTTACTTAACATTCTGAGCATCTGGTCCGGGTACACAGTTATCGTCCTTTGATTTTCGTTGTCCACGAATATAGTCCCTAGTGTGGACAGTGTGTTACTTGTCGATTTTTTTTATACCCCTTCCAAATTTATTTCTCCATGTTTTATGACTCAAATAGTAAGTAGGGGGTGAAATGACACTGTAAAAAAATTTGGGTCATGAATTTTAAAGTAAAGCAGTGATTTGGTCCAGCTGAAAAATGTTAAAAATTAGCACTTCGGAAGCTGTCAAAAGATTTGAAGACCCCCTTAACATGAAATTGTCCATATTTTGAGTTAGAGCCGATGAAGTTTTCTATAATTTTGATATAATTTGTCCCAAAAGTAGTACAACACACTGTAAAAATATTATTGAGAAAGCGCAAGTGGGATTTTTTTAATTTTCATTTATTGTCTAAAAGAAATGCACTACGAAATAACTGTGTACTCGGACCTAAGAGGTGAAATCAGGAAATATAGAATCTGTACTTTGGCAACTTCCCTGAATGATTTGATGGTGTCAATTTATCAAATAGCATAAAACTAAAGGATTTAAACTTTTATTTGATAGAATTTCTGCAAAAATGACCAATTTTGGCATTTTATGGTCAAAATAAGCATTTCATAGCTTTTTCAATTTTGATGCATAAGTGGCATTCTGACTTTCTATCTGACAGGTTTTTATGTGTCAATATTTGTGTTTCTATGCTTCAATCCAGTTGTATTACTCATTTGTGAACTCTGAATCTACAGAAAAGAAGATTATCTCGGACAATATGTGCAAAATGTGTTGTATATATGATCCTCGTCTAACGCCCTGTTTGGATCAAGTTAAATGTGAGGAGCTTGGAACATAAAAGTTGAAGTCCATTATAAAGACCTCACTAAATTTGTATAAAAAGCACTTAACAATGTCTTTTGTACCTGTTTTATGTCACATAATATCTTTCTTTTCTTCTGTAGGTTAGCAAGTGGTTCAAATATAAGCCTGTTGAGACTAAAATTGCATGCATGTTTTTCACTAAAAAGTGAAAAATCTTTGTATCAGACCATACTGTCTGCAAATAAAGTTGAATGCAAGAGTCTTTTTGTGCTCAGATTTATTGTATCATGTCACCTGAGTATAGAAATGATAGAAAAGACACAAAATTTTATTTCCTATAGCTTCAATATGCATTTTTAAATGTAAATATGTGATACGGCTTAAATTGACCCTAAATTATTTTCAGTCTTACTTGGCCTAAGACCCTTTTAAACTAATGTGATATGTTATTTGTAAGTTTTCTTTCCATTTAAAGTACATTAAATACATATGTAAGGATTATTTATAACCAAAAAGCTTTACAAATTTAAAATTGCTGGAAAATATTACATCTTCATGTAAGCCCCCCCCTTCATTGGAAAACCTCCATTTTTAGCCACAGGCTCATATAAATTTGACTTTTTAATAATTATGATAAGTCTGATAAATCAAATGAGTACTCTATTGCTTTTAATACATAATATATTATATATTAAGGCATTTCAAAAGTATATTTTTGCAATATTTTAATTTTTTAAGCCCCAAATGTTGATAGTTGAAAATTTTCAATTTTAACGTCTAAATTTAACACGCAAAGTTGAATATAGAATTAGTCATATTGTTTATAATATAAATCCTATTGCCATGAAACTTTGTAAGCAGTCTTATAATTTATTAAGCTTTGGTCATATCAAGTTTCATTAAGATTGTTCAACTTTTTCTACCCTATTAGGTCCGGGTACACAGTTATCGTCCTTTGATTTTCGTTGTCCACGAATATAGTCCTTAGTGTGGACAGTGTGTTACTTGTCGATTTTTTTTATACCCCTTCCAAATTTATTTCTCCATGTTTTATGACTCAAATAGTAAGTAGGGGGGTGAAATGACACTGTAAAAAAATTTGGGTCATGAATTTTAAAGTAAAGTAGTGATTTGGTCCAGCTGAAAAATGTTAAAAATTAGCACTTCGGAAGCTGTCAAAAGATTTGAAGACCCCCTTAACATGAAATTGTCCATATTTTGAGTTAGAGCCGATGAAGTTTTCTATAATTTTGATATAATTTGTCCCAAAAGTAGTACAACACACTGTAAAAATATTATTGAGAAAGCGCAGGTGGGATTTTTTTAATTTTCATTTATTGTCTAAAAGAAATGCACTACGAAATAACTGTGTACTCGGACCATCTGCGCAATTACTCAAGACTTAAGTCAATTCATGGTTTGCAAGCAAAATGGAATCAATTTTTTTCAAGCAAGACAGAAATGTACTAGCAATTTTTGGTTGAGTTTGTAGTATTTAACTAAACGTACTAAATATAATAAATAATCATTCAATAAGTTGCTTGCGATTGTAGAAAACGTCTCTTTAAAATTTTTCCAAGCATTTGCTGTTTAGTGTATCTGAATTTTTTACACCGAAATGTTCTTTGCATTTTGAGAGGAGTTATAATGTTAAGCTGTTTACTCCATCACAAAAGCTAATCCAACCAAGTTATAAAAATGAACGAACGAAATCGACACTACATAAGTTTTACTTTCATCATCACAAATGGGTTGACCGATGTGTTGGGTCGGTGTCTCAACCACCAAGCGACATGTTGTTGTGCCCTTAGTTCTTTGGATACTAGTAAAGTAGTCTTATCTGTAATTTAACCACTGCAAATCCTCATGGATACGCTTACTCTGTCGACACACCAGGTATCTTTCTTGTTTCGAGTAGAGGCGATTCCCTAAGTTTATGTTTGTTATCTTGGTTTGTCTCTTTCTAACATATTAACGAGATTTGAACATACGTCAACTACTGTCAACCTAATAGGACACAACGCCATATCGTTTTCTATTTGCGAAAATACTTATATATGTATCAATGCGATTGTTATTAGGAATATAATTATATAATTCCATTAAAACACCTTTACTAAGGAATCGATGTATGTTTCAATTAATCAGTATCAGGACTTCAACTTGAATTGTGAATTTTTATTTTTCCTTCAAACTATTCAATTCTATCTAGTGTGTGACAAATGCTAGACTTTTGAGTAAGGTCTATTTATAGAACAGTTTACATACCCTTTGTCCTTACTTTTACAAACTCCACCACTAAGTTGCAAAGAAAACTGGATTTTACTTAGCACAATTAACATATTAGCCAGAAACATAATATTCATAATCGTTTTAGCCATACAACATCAATTGATAATCACAGGAAATGGTATAAAAACATTCAATGATAAGGAAGAATTTAACTAGTGTGTCATATATAATATTAACATGACAAGTGGTACATAGCATCATATTTTAATAAAATATTTATGTATCACAAATCATTTGGTCAACAAATCGTAAAAAAGGACTTGTTATTTTTGTTTTTCTTTGCAATGCCCAGTTAGCTTACGTGATGTAGGATCATTGCTGAGAAAGTATCATTTTCTCGCAATCTCAATAATTTTTTAAATATATAAGAGATTAAAAGATTGAAATATGAATGTTTACGATGTGTTTTGTTATGATCGGGAAATGAATTGTACATATTACATAATGTCTGGAAATGTGTATAAATGTTTTAGAAATTCCTACGTACCACCTTTGGTTTTTTTAAGTTATCATTATCATTGTTATTTCAAACATAGACTGTAGGATAATTTGATTTGAACCACTAAAACACACAAAATGCATAATTAAGATGATAAAAAATATACATCATATGAAAATTTCGTGACGTGGGTTCTTTTTTTGCATTGTTCTCATTTTCATTTCAAAAACGATGGGCTTACAAAATCTCGACATATTCATATCTCCTTGTGCCATGTTATAACGTAAGGACAAGTTAAACAATGTTAAATACAATATTTATAGTCGTACTATACTTTATATATAACATATTGGCAATCCCTCGTGAGTGTTACCACTGATCGAATGTACACTGCATTTTTTTTATTTATACATTGCACTCTTTAAACGATTAAACAGTTTATAATAAATATCTGTTAAACTGATATGATCATATAGATTTTTTTTAATCCCCAAAACCGCTTTCTGACAAATCATTTCTAAATACCTCAGCGCATGAGGTAAAATCAGTATTAACAATGGTCACTAGATGATTTAACAAAAATGGCTGTGTTTGCACATAAACAACAACTCTGAATACAGACAAGCCTGTTCAGTTGGAAACGTTTTAAGGCCTTTATCCACTAAATATATATTAGTTAAATGCATTTTGTGTTTCAGAGAGATAAAATCTGTTTTGGAATTGTATTGGATTTTTTTCCATCAGATACTGTCTACTAAGTACAAGTAACACCATTTAAATCACCTATTGTTATTGTTGTGTTGATGTCTTGTGTCTTTCTATTGTCCATAGCAATCAAAACAATACAAACAATGGTTACCTAGAGAGGGGCTCTCAAAGATTTAACCCAAGTTAGTCTATTTCTACAAGAACAAAAAAATATGGCCATCACAATATATGATACTTTGTACGCCAGACACGTATTTTGTTTATCCAAGGCTAATCAGAGGCTTTTAGATCTTAACAGAAAGATAAAAAGAGCTATCAGCTGGACATGTTTAACTGTTACAAACTAATGCAATACTGTAGACACTTGACCCTAAATAGATATTTGGCTAACAACATGACGCAATAAACGATACACTGTTATATTGCTGAATGAAAATTGAAAATAAAAATCCTGAATAAACTCATCATAAATAGGAGGATTCGAATTTTGTACGCCAGACGCACGTTTCGTCTATACAAAACTTATCAGTGACGCTGATATAAAAGAAAATAACAGGCCTCATAAAGTACGAGATTGAAGAGCATTGAGGAACCAAATCTCTGAAAGATTTTGTCAAATACAGATGATGTAATCTATTCCTCGGTTAGAAAATCCTAAGTACTTAAAAAATTCAAAGTTTTGTAAACAGTTACTTTATTATTATGACCATTTCAATGATAATTCATGTCAACACAGAAGTGCTAACTACTAGGCTGCTTATATCCTCAGGTAGGAAACCTCCACCAGCAGTGGCATCTACCTAGTGGTTGTAAATAAACTAAGCATAGATAACAGAGTTAGAATTCGTACTCCAAACGCACGTTTCGTCTATAAAAGACTCATCAGTGACGCTCGATTAAAAAAAGTTGAAAGGCCAAATAAAGAAGGAGTTTGAAGAGTATTGAGGAACCAAAATTTCGATTTTATTTTTTTTCAAATACAGCTAAGGTAATAACTTGATCACTTAAAACACTGGGTAGAAGCATTTGCATTTTGTTTAAATTACAAGACTGGTATGTGAAGTGGGTGATTTCGGTTTAAGTTTAATCTGATTTCATAACTCGCTTGCAGTTTTTTACTACCTTTCGTGATAGCAGCAACACAAAAATTCAATCAAATGACTTCTAGAAGCTATTCTATATTATAAAGAGTATTTATATATTAGATGTTGGTTCAATATGTCAACTCTAAATCATATTGAGGATAACAAAACAGAATTAACGATTCTTTCAGGAAAAACTTCCGAAAACTTAAGCATGATAACCACATGTTCGTATCAATATGATATAATACTTAAAAAATCAACGTTTCAATCAGAAACAGGTGAATACAACATATTGTTTTGCTCTGTGTTAAAGTATTCACGACTGGTGACCTTTTGTGACTTTCAATTACAAATTATATACTTGTATTAGGTAATCCTTACTTGTCTTTCACTTATATCTTTATAATAATTGCGGGCAAAGCGTATAATAATATCTTTTGTACAAATGCATTTGGAAATCTACATTGACTGTTTAAAGGTAAAAGGAATCTAATAAAACAAACTCCATTTCAATGCGATATTGTTTTTATTCCATCAATCAATTAGTTCAAATAAGCATCTATCGCTTGAAATTAGATGCTGACATAGGTACTGATCCATGACCTGAACGATGTCAGTCTGGCGTAGACGCTTGGAAAGCTTCCAGAGCATGTGCTAATTCCCCATGAGGTAGCACCAGCAAGATATGGAGTATTTCCGGAGTAGCATGTCATTGGGCCACCACTGTCACCCTATAATGAATAAAAAACCATAGCTAATCACCTTATTAATCTTATATATTCAATACGTATGTATACATGTCGGATTTTATGGATAATCAATATTCCTATAATATGATCATGACATATGCTTCTGATATAAATTAATGTTAATCCTTTCATTTCGATCTCAAGAAAATATCCACTTAAAATTATTGTTTATAACATTCAAGTTATAAGTTTGATTTGATTAACTTTTCAAACTATCATTTTCATGTCTATTAACGACTTCATGTACTCCACCTTTTGCGTTTTTTTTAGTTTACAATATTATCAACAGTAACATTTTTTCTGTACCAGATGCGTATTTCACTAATCAATATTTCATTAGGGAAGAAATATTTGAAAACCAAAAGCCTAATTCAATAGTTAACGTTGAAGAGATGATTGATCCGAAAAAGACCTAAATTGTAGCCAAATCAGGACAGGGAACCAGAACTTTGCATGTAGGAAAAATATTTCTTAATTGAAAGTGATTATAACTGATTATTCATCTTGTTAAAATTTGTTGATTTTCATATGTAAAACTGTATTATTAGCTTCTTTCTAGCGTTAAAAGTACAAAGCAATTGTTCAAGACACAAACATATTTTTCAGAACACGAAAATGTGAAATTCAGAAGGGCTCTCTATAAAGACTTCCTCCTTTTTTTCTAAATCATTGATTACGTTTACTTGTTTAGATTTTTGTCGTTGTTTCATTTGAAATATTACGAAAAAGACTTGCTGGTTTAATTTCTTTTGTTCTGATTTTGTGTAAGTGGAATTGTTATATTTCGTTTCAAATGTTAGGGAAAGAATGTCATCAAGATAAATAATTCATCATTCTGATTGTACATTTGGTGCAACACCTTTTTTCTGAAAAAAGATGTTTATTATTAATTAACTTACACAATTTAAGCTGATCTTGTCTTAACTACTTTTACTTCCATGCATATATCTATAAATCGTTTGGCATTGGAATATTTTTGTCTCAGCATTCCCCATAAATTAAGATTAAGAAATCATTAGAGTACACTGCTATGCTTCAGCTTGAACAATTTAGAACATAGATATGGTGCATTGAACTATTTTAACTATAGACACTTACACTGCAGGCAGATTTACCAGTTTCATGTATACAAATGTGGCCACTGTTGATAGTAGCACCACTGACGGATGACCATCTCGTTGTACACTCCGAATTGCTGATAACAGTCATCTCGACATCTTGTAAAGTATTTGGGCTGCTTCCACCTGATGAATGAATTATCTTGTTAAAGCAATAAATTCATGTTTTATCTGCCTTCACCCTTATTCGACAACTCTGCCAAAATGTTGGAAAGTAACAATTACAATGTTGCCTGCTGTACCCCAATTTTTGACATATTTATCTATTATGTCTGTTTGTTTTGCTCACACATTTTTTGTCTAAATAATGGAATTCTATGCGGCTGTCATACAAGTGAGAGGTTTAGCTAGCTATAAAACCAGGTTTAATCTGCCATTTACCACATATGGACATGCCTGTACCAAGTCAGGAATATGACAGTTTTTATCAATTCGTTTGATGTGTTTGAGCTTTTAATATTGCCATTTTATAAAGGACTTTCCGTTTTGAATTTCCTATGGAGGTGTGTATTTTTGTTATTTTACTTTTTGCTATCTCAATGTCTGATTTCATCCAGCTACATATATGAGAGATCATACAGCCAAAACGATTAGATGAAGACATATATATATATATGTATATACATCTGCACCGATAGAATGGACGTGTACATATATGTAATTATTAAAGGTTTGAACGATTACCATACATGTTCTATCGTATTATCCTTTTGATTTGATATATATATATATAACTGATACTACATTTAGTCCAATTTCCTTGAGGCGACCAATGAATATTATGTAAAAATGTAGATTATTTAAACATAGTTTAAGATCGAAACATAAAAAAATCGTTTTACTTGATTAATAATAAATGACATACTTCCGCTTAATCGGCCCCATCCTGAAAGGAAGCATTTTGATCCAGTAAAATCAACATTTGAAGGAACAACTATTGCATCTATGTTTTCACCATATGACAAAGACTGTGATAATTGTAACAGAGCAATGTCATTCGGATATCCAGCAGCACTACCACTATAGCTAGGATGCTGTAATTTTTATTAGAATTTAAAATTACAGATGTAAACTAAATTTTTTTAAATCTCTGCACATTGCATTTATGAATGTGTTTCCAATGACACTTTTGTCCAAAAAAAACTTTCATTTAACTGCCTTGCAATATGTGTGGTTTTTCTTACATATAGTTTAGTTATAACTATATTATATATTGAATTACTTAATAAGATAATTATTTTGATCGTGACGAGTAATGTCATTGCAATATTTAGCACTCCTACCACAATAGCTTTGATGGCGTAAATTTCGTAACAGTTAGCAAGTAGATATTAATGTCTGCGGTCATTTAATGTGTATTCTCGGCTAATTTTGTTGTTAGAGATGTCATGTACAAGCTTGTTATAGCCTATATAAAACCATATGTTAAACGTTGATTGAAATATTTTTTATACATTGTGTTTTGCTTACATTTGTGTTTTGCTTACGTTGATTTTATTTTTAAAAACCTTATGAACTGTTTATATATCTATAATTATTTCTAAATGAGCAATATCATTGGGATGTCTAGCACTACTACCATTGAGGGCATACAATACAGTAGAAAGGGCAGATAATCATACATCGAAATGTAACGCGTTGTTTTCGCAACGTTTCTAATGATTATCATCCACAATTCGCAAATACTTCACATACGTTATCAAATCGGTTACGTGAATTTGAAAGTATTTGCTCACGAAAACAAACATTTTGTACATATTTAAGTACGAGTATTTCAGGACGGGACATAAAATTCAAAGCAAATGATGACTGCTTACTTTTCAACCATCAATAAATTCGTATAAGACAGTAATTGGTATTGGTATCATCTTGTATATTTGATGAGTAATTACAACAACCGGATCGATAATACTTCTGTTGGACGTAATGTTTTTGAGTGTATCACAAGCCCGGTAATATAATTGATGTTGTCATATTTTATAATTCTTTTTTTTTTTTTCATTTTTCATAATTCTTTTCCTGTTCGCAAAATGTTGAAATCATTCAAAAATATAATTTATCCATCCCAAAGCATAGATTGCCCAAGCCACAGTTTTTTTGTTACTCTTTAATTGTTTTCAACAGCATAATTTATATTTAATTCCAACTTAGTTGTGTTTAGTGCTACTGCTGCGCCTTAGCTTTTCGACAAAACATGTTTCTGGCGAATTAAATTATATTTTGATGACTTTTCAGGTACAAAATTCCGTTACAATAGTTACAAAATAACTTACCATAATAACACGGCTTAAGGTTCTTACTGTTCTTGAAGTATCTGACAACTGTGTCATCCCAGCGGCAATCCGAAGGGTACTCGTTCTATAAACAAGAGAATGAAAATAAAAATCACAGCACTTATGAAGTAACTCAAAATCTTAAATCTAAATAACATACCACAATAATACAAAAATAATATGAAATCACGAGCTTTAATCCATAAAAACTTTGTTTCACGATTTATTAAATTGAATTTCTCTTGTAGCGATTTCTATTTAAGCAGTAAGTGCTGCCGAAGATATTAACATATTATTTGAAGATTCGTGTATGCATGATATCAATAATATGCAAGCATCGTTCATAGAAATGTAGAATCTGCTTTATATGCAGAAAACAAGCAACCAAAGAAATAACTAACATAAACCTCAGGTTAGTGTACTATCGCTACCAATAGAACATGCATACACAGCTTGTAAAACCACTAAACTCATCTGAGTCTAGACCAGAAAGGCATTAATTTCCAGAGACTATCAAATATATGTTAAGATTCCTTAACATGCTTAAAGCACATTAAAAAATACATATATAGATATCTACAGACTAGGAACAAATACATTAAAATGTAATCGGTATATACACTGGTTTGGTTTTGTTTGTATTTTTTGGAGTGGGATTTCAGGGAGGGAAGACCAGGAACATATCAACATGTCATTATCCAGATGGACAATTTATAACAACTCGGATCAATGACAAAATATATAATTGAAAGGGAAAGTCTGCAAAGTAGGCGGTTAAGCCAGCTATAAAACCAGGTTAACCCTCCCCCCCCCTTTTTTTCTTCCGAAAAATGCCTATACCAAGTCAGGATATGACAGTTGTTTTTCACTTGTTCCGTTGATTGATAGCGCTCATTTTTGTCAGTTTTTATGGACTTCCAACTTTTTTTAATTTGAATTGGAGTTCAGTATTTTTGTTATAACTGTTTTCTTTATTCTGCCTCTAATATTTAATTGTAATTTGGATTGAACTCGACAAATTCTAAATATTTGATCGTTTTACAGAACCTCTTTTAACCTTCCGTCTAAATCTCAAAATCGGTTACCACACAAACCGACCAATTGAAAGAAAACTTACGAACTTCCATCAACACAGTGAGCGGCTGTAACGACCCAGTTGTTGTTAATGATAGAACCTCCACAAATATGATACCAACTTCCACTACTTCTCAACTGTAAGGACACCTGCCAGGGGTATTCACTTATGGCGGCGTTACCCCCTCCGACGATTTTACTGGTAAGTCCATCAACATCTTTTACTTCACTCTAAAATGAAAATCTAAAACTATTAGAACAGCGACCCCTAGACACCTCGGAAAAATAAAATTTCTTTTTCTTGTAGTTGTCGTTTGGTTTCTGTTTTACTGACATGTACCTTATATCTTGATTTATTCATATAGGATATATAAACATCATTTAAATATCTGGAAACTTGTTCTCTATACATGTAGATAAAATCGCACTAACTAACATTACAACTTGAGCACGAACGAACTTTATTTAAATGGAATTAAACTGAAGTCTAATTCGAGGTAAAGGTCAAGCGCAAACGATCGTTTGCTCTTCAACTTCGTCATTCATTTATGCCTTCACTGATTTGATTGGAACACCACTTACGAGTAGTATGTAGAAGAAACGTGCTCAGGGTATCAAATTATTCTTTTTTAATGTTTTCAAATGACAGATTTAACATTAGAAGCAAATAGTTTTGAATTACAATAGTTTGTGCCTATACTAAAAACATTATTCCTCTGAATTTACAACATTATTATAGACAAACTATTGAATTAAAAACAAATATCGAATAAACTGATTTTACATTTTATACAGCTTACCGAATGCTGAAATATCTCTTTGATAAGTTCCTTTCCAGATTGTGTTATTTTCTGGGTGCAGACTGAAAAAAAAGCAATGTAGGAAAAATATAATCATGACGAACTCTTTTTTCTTATTCAAATCTTTCCTGTATCAAATAGTCATATTATTTATATATAATGATAGGTACAATGCATAATTTGTTACTACAGCTCAATGAAAATATTGAAGGTCAAGTTTATACTGAATTCGTAAAATGTGAATAAGATAAAAGTGAGGCGGAGGATACCAAAGGGATATGGATAACAAACTGACAAACTGACAAACTTACAAACTTACAAACTGACAAACTGACAAACTGACAACGCTTTGGCAAAAAATAAAATACGCCCAAAACGCTGATTTACAACTAAAGACTGAACAACAAATTAATTTCTTGCATTGTACCTTCTTATAAACTTTAATTGGTTTCGTGAAAAATGTAAAAAAAAACATTGCTTAATATATTTAACCCGAACCCTACAGGATGTTTAATACCGCAGAATACATTTTGTTTTTCATATATTTTCAAACTGAATTTTCCACGAAAAAAGTAAATTTCTTCTATATTTGTCAAACTCGTTTTAACATATGCTATGATGATGAAACGGAAAGGTGAAACATGTTTTATATACAATAACCTCAATCTAACTCGAACAGTCAGTACCATTAGCAAAGAATGTTGTGTTGAATAAACCGAAAAGAACATGTTATTTGAATAAGAATGTATTAATAAAAGTTTTTCAATAGAGTATATAAATAAATTATCACCAAAGGTATATTCGTGTTTCAATTTTCTATAAATCTTACTAAAAAAGATAGTTACCTGCAAAACCAAATGCAAGAAGTAGGATAAAAGTCTTCATCGTTTGCGTTTTAAGTGAGTGTCACAGGAATCCGACGTCTTCTGCTCCTTGTTGAATTGAGCCCTTTTTATACAAAAGTTAACTGCTGACCATGTGTGTTTTACCAGCTGTAAACGTGATAATCAAGAAATAAGATGTAACTGTAAATTTCTTGACAATGACAATAATAAATTGTAACTATTATCAATTGTCATAAATAATGAGTAAGAGTCTCATACATTTATTTTTATGAAATGACTGAATGGCAATGAGACCATATACACCTGGTTTTAATTGTTTAAACGATATTATTTATTCAAAATTGTACAGTCATAATCGGTAAATCTTTTCTTTTATAGAATGTTGACCTTATACGAGTTAAAACTGGCATAACAGTGTATATATTTTGCTTTTACAGATACCAGGCTAGGGTATGCACACATATTCTTCTTCCTACATTACGTTTTAGCAATATTGAAAAAAAAAGAATATCTTCATGTGAAAGTAATTTTGAGCACTATTCGCGTATTCTTTAAACATGTATATTTACATCAAATTCAATTCTGTATATTGTTATTTCGTATCATAACAAATGAATCATGCACATTTGGTGCACTGCAGGTATTCGAGGGTTTTACTAGCCAAGTAAACAGTCTTTTTGTACACGCAAAGCATTACTTTGACATATATACTGTAGAAATGTAAGTTAAATAAAATTTGTTAATATACAAAAAGAAGATGTGGTACAACTGCTGATGTAACCAGAGATCAATGCACGTGGATGCAAGCAACTATAACATGCATAATTCATCGTACGGCCTTCAGCAATGATTAAAACCCAGACCATATAGTAAGTTATAAAAGACATGACAAAATGTAGAACAAACCAAATGTCAGATTTATGTTAAAACAATACATAGAAAGCAAATATGACAGACCAATAAGGGCCTTGATTAACCTTATTTGTCCCCTAATTTGAATAGTTTATTTTTGATTGATAGTTAAGTCGATAGTTTAAGGTTGAATTTTGCTTTGTCTTTTGTATTATGCATCTTTGGCTTTGATCGTTCCTAATGAATGCAAATCCAGAAAAGTACTTCGGATCCTTCGGAATTGTAATTTTTAAATAAAGGATTATTTTCATTTTTAAGAAATACATGATTAGACAGTTTGTTTAAAATCCATCATTAAAAAAATATGCAGTTTTAAAAAATACCTTTTATACGTGTTGACGGAAAATCATAGGTTTTGCACAATTTTCACAGATCTGTAAGATAGAGCGATTGTGAATACTATGTGAATAATGCGCCATGATTTTTATCTTTATCAACCGCGCAACGCCATGATTTTTATCTTTATCAACTGCGCAACGGCAGGTCTTGTAAGGAAAGAACCAGAAAACAAAAGTAACTATTGATGGTTAAACAACGACTACCTGAATATCGAATCATTTATCTTGTGTTTTCAGCACAAGAGAGCACACGCTGAAATGTCTCGCCTTCTTTACTGACCATTGAATTTATGCTGATAGTCCTAAATATAAAGCTTTACTAAAAGTATCACATAAACTTAACATGATCCAGGAAAATGAGGTCAAGGTCAGATAACCCAAACCTGAAATACATGTACATCTTACAATCATTCAATACACCAAATATAGTTGACCTATTGCTTATAGTTTCTAAGAAACAGACTTAAACAGGAAAACTAAACATTGAAAAATGAACCATGAAAATAAGGTCAAGGTCAGATGAACCATGCAAGACATGTACACCTTACAATCAATCTATGCATTAAATATAGTTGACCTCTTGCTTATAGTATATAAGAAACAAACTTAACATTGACCAATGAACCAGGAAAATGAGGTCAAGGTCAGATGATACCTGCCAAACAGACATATACACCTTACAATCATTCCATACAACAAATATAGTTGACCTAATGGTTACAGTTTAAGAAAAACAGACCAAAACACAAAAACTGAACACTGAGCAATGAACCGTGAAAATGAGGTCAAGGTCAAATAAAACCTGACAGACTGACATGTACATTGTAAAATATTTTCATACACCAAATATAGTTGACCTATTGCATAAAGTATCAGAAAAAAAGACCACAACACAAAAACTTAACTTTAACCACTGAACTATGAAAATGAGGTCACGGTAAGATGACACCTGCCAGTTGGACATGTACACCTTACAAATATTCCATACACCAAATATAGAAGACCAATTGCTTATAGTATCTGATATATGGACTTGGCCACGAAAACTTAACCGTGTTCACTGATCCATGAAATGAGGTCGAGGTCAGATGAAAACTATCTGACGGGCATGAGGACCTTGCAAGGTACGCACATATTAAATATAGTTACCCTATTGCTCATAATAAGAGAGAATTAACATTACAAAAAATCTTAACTTTTTTTCAAGTAATCACTGAACCATGAAAATGAGGTCAAGGACAATGGACATATGACAGACGGAAACTTCATAACATAAGGCATAGATATACAAAGTATGAAGCATCAAGTTTTTCCACCTTGGAAAATATAAAGCTTTTAAGAAGTTAGCTAACGCCCCCACCGCCGCCGCCGCCGGATCACTATCCCTATGTCGAGCTTTCTGCGTCAAAAGTCGCAGGCTCGACAAAAACTGAAATAAGAACAAACAATGAGTCAAAAGTAACAAATAAACTATAATTAGCACATTATAATATGCAGATGTCCAGTTTAAATCAAAACTCTTTATATAAAAAGGGAAAATTGCCATGTTGGTACATATGTTTTGGTTACATTTAATTTGTTTCTATGATCTTTAACAGTTTAATACAGGTGCATAATTTAAGATGTCTTTTTTTATAAAAGAGTAACAAAACTTCCGAATTCAAAAGTAATTTCAAAAAGGGGAAGTCCATAAAAACTGACAAAATCGAATGTTAGACTTTATCATCCAACGGAACGAATGGAAAACAACTGTAGTTCTGACTTGGTATACACAAGCCTTGTCTTGTAAACGTGTATAAACATTAAATATAGTATAAAGCTACGAGATATATAAATCCACAGAAATACTTTTTTACTGGTGTGTTTGAGGAACAAAACAAAACATCGTTAAGCTTGTGTGTGTGTGTTATTTAGAGTGATAGTCTTCAACTTCGGAAAGTTCCTAATCTGCTCTTCCTTGAAATAGTTTTGAAGAATTATATTATAGTTTTAACTGAACTTTAGAAACTTTGCTTTGCCTATCACTAAGACAAAAATGTTTATTTGTTTTAATGCCTGAAAGGAATATTTTATTATGCTTATAAGTTAAAAGAAACATTTAATGATGCAATATAGACATTGAAGTCACCAAAATACTAAATGTGTTTTTGGAATATTTTGTTTCGTTTGTTGATTTGCTATTCTAGCTGACTTCGTGAGTTTCATGCTTAGTAGAATAGTTTTTAAACTATTGCCGAGTTTGATCACACATTTATCTGGTAAGGTGTTTGTACAATGTACGGAAACTTGTCATTGGTTGCCTTTTTAATTTAGTATCTTTCCCTTGGATGATTTGTGCGTTAAAAGCAGATCTTGGAGATATTTACAATTTTCTATATGTTCTAGACAGTATGATTTACTGTTCTTTTTAGCAGATTTATCGGTCAACTACTGTCGCCTTAATTTATATGGTTTATTTTTGATGGTCATATGGTTTTATTGTGTTGTATGGAATTTTTGTTTATTCCCGTACATCTAAATTTTTTGTGTATCAACATGAATACTTTTTTTCAAATTTCAGTGCATTCGTCCTCTCACTTGTCTCATAGGAAGTAAAATTAAGAATGGAAATGGGGAATGCGTCAAAGAGACAACAACCCGACCAAAGAGCATAAAACAGCCCAAGGCAACCAATGGGTCTTCAACACAGCGAGAAAATCTCGTATCCGGAGGCGGGCTTCAGCTGACCCCTAAACAAAATTGTGTACTAGTTCAGTGAAAATGGACGTCACACTAGACTCCGAAACATATAAATGAACTAAAATAAAAAAAAAATACAAGACTAACAAAGGCCAGAGGCTCCTGACTTGGGACAGGCGCAAGATATAGATAGAAAGCAAGCGCTTATGACTGTTTAACCGCTGTTTCATCAATTCCTATTATTATCTTTGGTAGCCTTAGTTTTGTGTACGCTGTTTGCTTTTGCCCTATTATGTATAAAGCAGCCGCTGTTTTGTGTCGTCTGTGTGAAAATATTGCTTTGGTACATTATGTTCCACACAGCTTTTGTTTAAACAATCAATAATAAGAAGGATACACAATGTGTTTGATATTTAGATCTAAAACAGACATACAGAGAACAAAAGTAATTATTGTACTATACTGGAGGATAAGCATTGATAAAACATGTTTTCCCAAGGTCAGTTTGTTTCATATTAATGAGTTGTAGTTGAAATTTCATGTCCTGATTTTCAGTGTGTTATTATTCTATTGTTCTTCATGTCTTGGGAACGAAACAAAAAATTAACGAAACTGAGAATGTTAAACCTAAAAAAGACATATAAAGAACAAGCCAAATTATGTAGGGTCAATATTCTCTATCTTCAGACTAGCATGCATTATAAATTATTCACCTTCATTTGTTCAACTTCAAATAAATACATTTGTTTGAACTAACAATATCAGCTGTTGGGGTTCTCAACAGAAATATACGATATAATAAATTAAGAAAACGAGAGTTTTATGTTACATCATAAACACTTTATTGTCATGTCATCGTGACATTTCGAGTTTGTTCCTTTGGTGGCAGGTTTATTTATCGAATAGCACAAATGGAATGTGAAAATCGTATGAACAAAATTGTTTAAATTTCAAAGCCAGCAGAGAAGTCAGATGCTGCTGACATCTGCTGAAGATAACAGTCAATCATTAACTAGTTTGATCTTTATTTTTACATTTGGCTGAGAAGTTATTCATATTTATGGAAAGAGGGGGATGTGATTAGAAATTATAGAACAGGTGAAAATATCTTAAATTTTTTGTTAAAGCACTGATGAAATTAAAACTCTCTCTTTAATCTTTTCATCCGTATATATTAAATGTGGTGTTTAATGCTTAACATTTATAAAAGAAATAGTGTAAATCTTATTTTACTCAAATAGACCCCCCCCCCCCCCCCCCCCAAACAACAAAAAAAGACATGCACACAAAGTGGTACCCATTGAAACAAAACATGAATAATTTTGAAATACTAAGGCTACCTAAGGTTTAACTAAGTTTGTGGCCTTGGTTTTTGAACGAAGTAAATTCTGTATCCGTCCAAAGTGTGAAAAATGATGAGTTTTTGACGATTTTTCAACGAAAAAAGTTCCATTACTCCGCAATGTCCTCACAAATTTTAGAAAAAAAACAAAAGGGAGCTTATTTAAATAGATATAAACAAATCATCAAAGTTCCATGAAAACTGCTAAAAAGTAAAATCACAAAAATACTGAACTCCGAGGAAAATTCAAAAAGGAAAGTCCCTAATCAAAAAAGCGTTTTGGAGTTATTGTCAGAAAACTGTAAAATCCTCCTTTTTTTATGAAGAAAGTCCCAATACTCAAAAACATAAAATTAGAAATTTTTAAAAATCGAAAGTGAACTTATGCCAATATATATAAAAAATTCACCAAAGTTTCATGAAAATTTCTCAAAACATTTTTGAGTTAAACATGTTATAGTCAGAAAACTGGAAAATACCCCGTTTTTTATGAATAAAATCCCCCAACTCAGGAACGTAAAATCTAAAATTTATAAAAATCGAAAGAGAGCTTACGTCAAGAGATATAAACCATTCACCAAAGTTTCATGAAAATTGGTGAAAGCGTTTTTGAGTTATTTTATGAAGTGTGTCAGGTAAACAGGCGTATAAAAAATACCTAAAAATATTCACAAACAGTTTGGTTCAAATTTTTTCAGATGTTTAAATGGAGAGGATTTCAAAAACTTTATGCCGATGACCGACCAGTACAGACAGAAAACAAATGCCAAGTAAGGCAGAACCTTTCCTGTTTCTCTAAAGATATTGATATTGCCAATTTGCCTATTCCGATGAAAATTGTGACATCAATGGTAGTGGCTGAAGAACTGGATCTCCAAATGACATTGATTTGCTGAAGGGTTTTTTTTTATTCTTTCTAACAATAAATTAGATTGCTGCTACTACTTCTCACAGTTTTACTGAAACATGATGATTCATGTGAGGATGATACGACTTGCTATTTTATAAATATATGTTATTGACGGGTGCAACCTGTGGAGAAAGATCTTGTTACCCTTCCAAAGCACCTGAGATAGCCATCCCCAGGTTTTTGGTGCGATTTGTGTTGCTAAGTCTTTAGCTTTCTGTTTTGCTCTATATAGTGTTGCTTGTTTTCTTATAGTTTTTCGTGTTTTGCCATGGCATTGTCAGTTTGTTTTCGAGTTTGATTATTGATTTGGTATCTTTTGCCTCTTTTTATGATGTGATATCACATTTTTCTGATTGGGGCACATCTTGCAATATTCATAGCATTACCAAGTTGTCAATTTCTAACTTAGAAGTCTTTTTAGCAATAATAAAAACAACAAGAGTCCACACACTGAATTGACATGCCTGCTTTACTGACCATTGATTTTTATGTTAATAGTCCTAAATGTAAAAGTTTTACTACATAAACTTAACATGAAAAAATGAGGTTAAAGTCAGATAAACCAAGCCAGAAATACATGTACGCCTTACAATCATTCCATACACCAAATATAGTTGACCTACTGCTTACGGTATACAAGAAACAGAACAAACAATGATAACTTTATATTGACCAATGAAACATGAAAATGAAGTCAAGTTCAGATGAACCCTGCCAGACAGACATGTACACCTTACAATCATTCCATACTCTAAATAAAGTTGACCTGTTGCATATATAGTATCTAAGAAACAAACTTAACCAGGAAACTGAACATTGAGCAATGAACCGTAAAAATGAGGTCAAGGTCTAATAAAACCGGCCAGACTGAAATGTACATCGTTGAAATATTTCCATACACCAAATATAGTTGACCTATTGCATACAGTATCAGAATAAAATGCTTCGCTGGGCGCAGCTTGATACGACCGCAGAGGTCGAACCCTGAACAGTTGGGGCAAGTATGGACACAACATTCAAGCTTGATACAGCTCTGAATTTGGATTGTGATTAAATATTTGACACAGCATAGGTTTCTGACACAGAAAGAATGAGGTCTAAGAACTTCATTTTTTTTAATTTACCTATTATGGTCCAATGTCCAAAATCAAAATACATGGTTAGATTCAGTTTATCAAAGAACCCCATATATTCAATTTTTGTTGAAATCAAACAAAGTTTAATTTTGGACCCCAACTTGGACAAACTTGAAAACTGGTCCCATAATCAAAAATCTAAACACATGTTTAGATTCAGCATATCAAAGTACCCAAAGAATTCAATTTTTGTTAAAATCAAACTAAGTTTAATTTTGGACCCTTTGGACCTTAATGTAGACCAATTTGATAGCAGGCCCACAAATAAAAAATCTAAATACATGGTAAGATTCAGCATATCAAAGAACCCCATATATTCAAATTTTTGTTGAAATCAAACAAAGTTTAATTTTGGACCCCAATTTGGACCAACTTGAAAACTGGGCCAAAAATCTAAAATCCAAATACATGTTTAGATTCAGCATATCAAAGAACCCCATATATTCAATTTTTGTTGAAATCAAACAAAGTTAAATTTGGACCCCAACTTGGACCAACTTGAAAACTGGGCCCATTATCAAAAATCTAAACACATGTTTAGATTCGGCATATCAAAGAACCGCAAGAATTCAATTTTCGTTAAAATCAAACTAAGTTTTATTTTGGACCCTTTTGACCTCAATGTGAACAAAGTTGATAACGGGGCCCAAAAATCAAAAATCTAAATACATGGTTAGATTCAGCATATCAAAGAACCCCATATGTTCAATTTTTGTTGAAATCAAACAAAGTTTAATTTTGGACCCTTTTGACCTCAATATGAACCAATTTGATAGCGGGGTCCACAAATAAAAAATCTAAATACATGGTTAGATTCAGCATATCAAACAACCCCATATATTCAATTTTTGTTGAAATCAAACAAAGTTTAATTTTGGACCCCAATTTGGACCAACTTGAAAACTGGGCCAAAAATCAAAAATCTAAATACATGTTTAGATTCAGCATATCAAAGAACCCCATATATTCATTTTTTGTTGAAATCAAACAAAGTTTAATTTTGGACCCTTTGGACCTTAATGTAGACCAATTTGAAAACTGGACCCAAAATTAAAAATCTAAATACACGGTTAGATTCGGCATAACAAATAATAAATGTGGTCAAAGATTTTACAAATCTAATGCGCCATATGTCCAATTAAAGATTACTTCTTGAAATTTTTCAATATTTGAAATTTGAAAAAAAAATAATATTTGAAGAATAATTCTTTTTAATTTCTGAAATCTGAAATTACCCATTTAAATTTACCATAGTGCTAACTTAATCTATTTTATAATAGAATTTAAAATATAGTGTCATTCTTTCATATGGATTTTGTTGTCAAAAAAAAAGATGCAACATTTGCAGATATTTTTACTGGTCTTCCTTTATAAATATGCATTTCTTTAAACATAATTTAAAAGCAGTGTAAGGGAAGTAACCAAAACGTTGTATTTGGATTACCTCCCTTACACTGTTTTAAATTATCTTAATTGTTCATTAACCATTACTTTATACATAATTTAAAAGCAGTGTAAGGGAGATAATTTCAATGATGTATTTGATTTATCTCCCTTACACTGCTTTAAATTATGTTTTGTACTAGAGTATTTGTCCATTAACCAGGACAACCTTGTTTTTCCCTCTTTTTTGCCCCTAATTCTTAAACGGTTTGAGCCATAACCCCCCAAAGCAAATCCTAACCATCCCTTTGTGGTATGGAAACTTGTAGTATAATTTCAGAGAGATCCATACACCGTTCCACAGTTATTGTCTGGAAACTAGAAAATGCTTATTTTTGGCCCCTTTTTGGCCCCTAATTCCTTAACTGTTGGTACCATAATCCCCAAAATCAATCCCCACCTTCCTTTTGTGGTATTGAACCTTATGGTAAAATTTCATAGAGATCCATTCACTTAAACTAAAGTTAGAGTGCGAAAACTAATGCGTCTTCGGACGACGACAGCGCCGGACGACGACGATGACGACGCCAACGTCATACCAATATACGACCACAAAATTTTGTTTGCAGTCGTATTAAAACAAACCAAAACATAAAACTTAACTTTAACCACTGAACCATGAAAATGAGGTCAAGGTAAGATGACATCTGCCAGTTGGACATTTATATCTTACAATCATTCCATACACCAAATATAGTAGACCTATTGCTTATAGTATCCGAGATATGGACTTGACCACGAAAACTTAACCTTGTTCACCGAGCCATGAAATGAGATCGAGGTCAAGTGAAAACTGTCTGACAAACATGAGGACTCTCCATGTACGCACATACCAAATATAGTTATCCTATTACTCATAATAAGAGAGAAATTAAGATTACAAAAAATCTTAACATTTTTTTCAAGTAGTCACTGAACCATGAAAATGAGGTCTAGGACAATGGACATATATGACAGACAGAACATTCATATCATAAGGCATCTATACACAAAGTGAGAAGCATCCAGGTCTTCTACCTTCTGAAATATTAAGCTTTTAAGTAGTTATTTAATGCTGCCATCACCACCGCCGCCGGATAACTATCCCTATGTCTTGCTTTCTGCGACAGAAGTCGCAGGCTCGACAAAAACAGGAAAGACAAATTACTGAACACCTGTTAAAATAGTTTGAAACATGTTATTTTCTAAATAAAAAGAAATATCTACCATTATAAATATCAATCTACACTGAGGTGGTTCAGTGTATAATATATATGAAGAAATCCCTAATCCTTGCCAAAAAACAAAACAAAAGGCAAAAGACATTGTCGTAAAAAAATTTAATATGATAACATGGACCTGTATAATGAGTAACCATGACAACACATCCATAGCAACATTTCTCATAGAGAATATTAAAAAATCAAACATTTCAAGCTGACTATCATGAGATTTATAGATAGTTAAGGTTTTCTTTTACCATGACAAATAAAAATTGCTAGTTTTCTATGTATCAGATGGTCCAGTTCTGATCAAACACTAATAAGAATGATTTAAAACTAAACATGATCTTCTATTACACATCAACTCTTACATTTATATTATGGATATCTTATAAAAGTACTTTGATACAATTTGTAATCACTGTATCGTATCTGAATCTGAAAACTTGTTAATCATTGTATGTACACCAATGAATTTGTTCTGTTAACTTAAAATAATTGATTTGTGCACTAATGAATATTTTCAACTATTTTTAACTTAAATTAATTGATTTGTGCACCAATGAATATTTTCAACTATTTTTAACTTAAAATAATTGATTTGTGCACCAATGAATATTTTCAACTATTTTTAACTTGAAATAATTGATTGTGCACCAATGAATATTTTCAACTAAGTTCACATTGTACACAAATCAATCAATTTTTTGTTGTTGCTTTGAATAGCTCAATGAACTATTTGTCAGTTTGAACTAGTTGTTTATTTGAACAATTTTTAGAAAATTTTAATAAAAAATTAATAACCATTTCAATGCACACAACGCATGTTTCAAAAAAAACCTTTCCTGAAAACAATTGAAAATGTAATACACAATGTAATATGATATATCATATGAATCAGTACAGGTATTTCAAAAGCAGAGCATAAAATCAATAAGCAATAAAACTTTAGTGAAAGAATAGTTTCTTCTTCATTTTTTGCAGTCTGCATTCATGGACATGGAATCTGAAACACTTTTTACATCTATATCACGAGTAATTTCTTTTGACATTATTGTGTGAGAAACTGTATAATATGCAAGTGTGAACAACTCTTCCTGTCCCTTTATCGTAAATAAAGAAAATATTATGGGCAAAAATCATAATAAAACATTCACAAAACAAGAATGTGTCCATAGTACACGGATGCCCCACTCGCACTATCATTTTCTTGTTCAGTGGACCGTGAAATTGGGGTCAAAACTCTAATTTGGCGTTAAAATTAGAAAGATCATATCATAGGGAACATGTGTACTAAGTTTCAAGTTGATTGGACTTCAACTTCATCAAAAACTACCTTGACCAAAAACTTTAACCAGAAGCGAGACAGACGGACAAACGGACGTCAGACGAACTGACGCACAGACCGAAAAACATAATGCCCCTAGGTGGGGCATAACAACATTACTATATAGTTTCATATAACATTTATGTTTATGCAAATCAAAAAGCTGTATTACTGATCAGTAACTTTTTTTGCTATAAGTTATGATGTGTATATATCTAAATAGATATAGGAAGATGTGGTATGAGTGCCAATGAGACAACTCTCCATCCAAGTTACAATTTATAAAAGTAAACCATTATAGGTCAAGGAAGTATGTTTCATAATTCATGTGTGTGATTACGAAGAGAATAAAACCTTTCATGCATGAGAATGAGTTGATGTTGGTCAGTGTATTTAAATTCTTGCAGGGTGATTTGTTCCACTGAATAAATAAAATATTTAATCTTCTATAAAGAGGTCATTCAATGGGACCTTTAAATTTCCCCTTGAAAACACAATCATTCATTGGTTAACTTTGCTCTACAAACAAAAAACTCATTTGCAATGAATGTATATGTTGAAAAAATATTTCCTTCTTGACATAAAGTTTCAATCACTCAATCAATTAAAATTATCATTTTGATATTGAACAACTGTAGTAATGAATTGTTTTACAAGAATTTCGAAGAGGTGCAAATATTAAAAACAGTTTTGACATAATATACGAAAATTTAACCACCCTATCCCAATTTATGGTTTTAAAAAACCATAATCTTCCCACAAAGGCTACTTTTCATTCAAATATTAAATTTATGATCCCCTATGGATTAAATATAACCTTTGGTAAATGACTTTTTATCAATAATGACAATGTGTATTGTTGAAATGAACCGGGTCAACAATAGACTTTACAAATATTTATGTACTTGACTCTTAACCTTAAATAAGTAATAATAACAACTATACTGTCTACATTGGCAATAGATGGCATTATTCTGTAAAACAAAGGAACATTTACTTCAAAACATAATTAACATAAACAAGATGTTGCATGTGATGTCAGGCGAAAAATACCCCCACTTGTTATCAATCTCTTAAATGGTACAACTCAATGTTATAAGAATCTTGAGCAAATATCAAATCATTTCTTAAGATGCTGAAGCAGATAATATGAAAGGAAAGTTATATAATAGGGACAAACATACAGACAGACAATTCCATTGCAGTATATCATCAATTTCTTATTGGAATTAAAAAAAGATTTATAGCTTTAAAAGGGTAATGTTTACGGTAGTTAAATATGATACTAATGTCCTTTTTAAAAGATTTCCAAATAATAAAAGAACCATTGCAAGTCAAATTGGTATATATTAACTTCTGTAAAATATCTATCATACTGTCAAACTTGTGCAATATAATATTCCACATGGGACAATATTTACTGATATTTGTGCAATAACTATATATTACTTTTTTCATGTAACAAACATTACCATGCACATCAGTATTAATTATGTACATGTGATGTAAATTAATAACATGTCGAAACATAGTTAAATTATAGAAAATGATCTTACAGGTATTCAAATCAAACTATGGAAGGACCAATACCGCCAAGGCTACAAAAAGTAATAAGCAATTCCAATTTAATAGGAATTTATGTAACTAGTGTAAAATAGTTCATAACTCATCTTCAGCTCTGATTAACTGACTTGTGTCATATATATAGTGAATCAAGTAGACAAGTATAAACTTCCAAGTTACAAATTCATGAAAATCCAATGTTAATTAATCCAAATTGGGTTTTAAATCTTTTTTACAAATAAATAAAAAACATGAGTAATATATGAAATGTAAATTTTTTTGTTCATTTCTGGAGATTAAGTTATACTCTACCCTAAATAGCCATCATATCAGAACTTCACCAAAATCTAAGAATTTATAAAACCAGACATTTTAACTTATAATAACTAATATGAATGAAACTAAATAAACTTTATTATGTATTTGTCATATTAAGACTCGTTACACATATATATTTGTACAGTTTGTTTATACATGTGGATGGGACTAGGTTATCACAATTATTTCCAAGGTTAGCAATTAACAAAGTTCATTTTACTTCTAGTGATATTGTGTGATAAATCTTGAAAAAAAGCATAATTTGAAGATTGTGACCTATGTTTTCAAATAAAATTTTGTATGTATATATTCATTTCCAAATTCTTTCATCAACTTTAAGATAAATCTAATATATAAGTTGCAGTGTATATCAACCGTAAATATTATCTTATGGAGGATCCAGTTGTCAAAATTGTAATAAAAATAAGGGAAATGAAAGGTTCATGTATGTTTCCAGATTAACCTTATATGAGTAGGTTTATTTGACTATGAAAATGTAAAAAAAATAATTCCATTTGTCTTTTTGTGCACACAAATCTAAAAAAATCATCAAATAATAAACATTATTATGATACATTTATAAAATATATGAAAGAAAATTTGTGTAGTTAAAACAAAGGAGTTATCAAAAACGAAAATATGGAAAAAATTTATCAATCATGTTTGTATGACAACTATACAAATTGAAGCAAATAAATCTGGACAGCCTAGGGATCACTTGAAGCTGTTGACATTTGAAATGATAAATGAAAGGGTAAAATTAAAATAACACTTAATAGTTTTATGGCAATTGACTAGCTCTTTATAAAGTAAATGAACCTAAATTAACACAATAAATCAATTTGTCTATTTGCATACTTTAATATTTATCAAATTCGTTTTCCTAATCTAAAACTTTTTTTGATACAGTCATTGAAGAAATAAAACAAAATGTTTTGTGGAATATAAATAAAATGTATGAACCAAAACCAACAAAAGTATTACTTGTGAGTATTCACAAACTACAGCAAACAAAAGTTATACAGCAAAAAACTTGATGCTTCAACATTTACAATAACGAATAAAAATGAAAAAAAGACTGTTTAGATTTTGAGTAGTTATTTAAAGAAAAAGCAAAGGTAACACAAACAATAAATTTTCTTGCATAAATTCCTTTATTTCAATAGGACAAAGTTTTTATCCTAAGATAAAACCATTTTTATTCAATCTGAAATGAAGAAAATAATTTCCACAGTTCATACAAAAACAAAACTATCAAAATTTATTGATCCTTAGGCGTTTTATAACCCCTATTATATAAACTGAAGATTGTAATAAATTTCTATCATGACAATGGTGTCACATGATGCTTTTATCATTGAAGATAATAATTCAAAAGATGAATTACAAATAAAATAAGACCATCACAATCACTTCAAAAATTTTAATATTTGAAATTAAAACACAGACTTCCTACTATACACTGCACTTTTATACACTGACAAATGATTGGATTGGGGGCTCATAATTAAATGCATACAATAAGTTTAAGTTTTTTTGGCAAGCCTAAATGCAAGGCAACATCATGCAAGTGTGCATTGTTCACAATATTTCTCACAAATAAGTTTTGAGATGGAAAACATTGCCACTATACATGTAAATGTAAATTTACTAAACTAAAACTCCTACAAAGTCGATTTCGACTCAAAAATAATTATATTATGTCCACATTTCATTGAATCTGGACAATATGGACATTATTACTGACTTTCTGTGATAGCTCCTTAGAATCAACTTAAGCTTAAGTACTGTAAATTCAGAAATTATTGTGAAGTTTTTATTTATGCAAATAATGCGGCTTCTTGAGTATCGCAATAATAAGAACTCGCATTCTGATATTAAAAACATATATCTGTATGCAATTTTTCCTAAAATCCCAATAATTAAACTCACATTTTTGTTCATTTTTCAAAAAATTTGTAAGGGTTCCGCGGAACCCAGTGTCTCGCCTACTTTTGCTGTCAATCGCAGGCTCAACAAAAATGAGGAAAAAAATCAATAAAAATATTCCTTTAGATACTATCTTTTGATTGTAAGAAGCTTCTGTCAAAGTTTGGTATAAATCCAGGATAGTTTATGAATCTAATAAATGTTTTAAAAACTTTAACTGCAGACTGTATTTAATGTTAACTGGAAGAAAAACTAAGTCCATTTATAAGTAAAATATGGATAAACAGGTACAAATTTTAACAAAATTTCCTTCTAGATACTAGCTTTTGATCATAAACAAGCTTCTGTCCAAGTTTGGAACAAATCCAGGACAGTTTAAGAAAGTTATTAAAATTTTAAAAACTATATCCACAGAGTGAATGTATTGTTTCCTGGCAGAAAAACTAAGTCCATTTATAAGTAAAATACGGAAAAAAGGAAATTTTTTTTTAACAAATTTACTTCTGGATACTATCTTATGATCATAAACAAGCTTCTGTCCAAGTTAGGTACAAATCCAGGATAGTTTAAGAAAGTTATTAAAATTTAAAAAACTTTAACCACAGAGTGAATGTAATGTTTCCCGGCAGAAAAACTAAGTCCATTTACAAGTAAAATACGGAAAAACAGGAATTTTATTTTTACAAAATTTACTTCTGGATACTATCTTATGATCATAAACAAGCTTCTGTTCAAGTGTGGTAGAAATCCAGGATAGTTTAAGAAAGTTATTAAAATTTTAAAAACTTTAACCACAGAGTGAATATTTGTGGACGCCGCCGCCGACGACGCTGACGCCGACGGAATGTAGGATCGCTTTGTCTCGCTTTTTCGACTAAAGTCGAAGGCTCGACAAAAATCACAATGATAAATGCACACAATAATTTCAGAATTGATAGTTATTTGGAAAAAGTTTACATTGACTCAAGACAAGCTAAGGATGTTCGCTACTCTGTTTCAAAATAACAAGCTTTTTAAAAGACTGTTATAAATTGAGAGTATATTAATAAAGGAACTAAAAAAGCAGAAAAAAGTGAAGGGACTGTGTGCTTGTTTTCGAGATATAAGCCATTGAAAATTTGGCGGGACATATTTCTCTCTAGATTTTTCTTACATTTAGCATTGGCACCTTTTTTCTTTCAAAAACTATGAAAAAATAACAAGGATTTAATAATATTTTCAAAGATGACATTTTAAACTATATGTAATCAAATTATGGAAAGAAAAGTAGGGGTTAGTGGGCATAATTTTTAATGACTCTACATGGATAAAACCAGAGGATTCCGAATATCTGGCAAAAATTCAAAATCAAGAGGAGCGAACATCCTTAATTGGCATTGTTCAGAACAATAAAACAATGGATGAACAGCTCCAAGACATTTGTTAATAGCCGAAGCATTTCTGTTTCCACTTCAACAAGACTTATTCTAATATTACTGACCTGAATAAATATAACAATTAGAATTGACACAACTTAACAATAAATAAAACAACAACAAAAGTCTCAGCTCTTAGTACTGGACTTTATTATGCTGGCGGCATAATTGGTAAGTCCCTACATCATGTTATACACATGTTAATGACAAAGTGTTCATGTCACTGCTAGCAATAGCCCAGCACTTAGCTCAAACCTTGCAAATGGCAGTCACATCCACACATACACATTTAGTCGGATAAATTATTTTGTTGTAGTTTCAGCTGGGCGTGCTGGGTGGCTCTGTACTGAAGTATGGTAATGCGTCTCTCACAAGAATTGTATGACATATATCACAAACTTTTGACGGTCGAGAGTTTGGACCACTGTTCACTGTTTTAGATACACAGTCATTACAAAATATTCTCCCACAATGTCTGCAATGATGCTGTAAAGTAAACCAACATGTATTACAGTTACAGTCCTTCTCTAAGTTGACCATAAACCAAACAAAAATTACCCCCCCTCCCCTAAAAAAAAGAGAGAAAATGAAAAATTATAAAAGTAAAATACCAACAGACAAAAGAAGAAAAAAACTAAAATTTAGCAACCGTAATCTCATTGACAACATGGGTCAAACTCAGGAACTCAGTTGCTATTGAATGGTTAGGAGTTCCTGCTCTACATGTGAAACGGGTCATGTTACTTTGGTCTCAATTATGTATATACAGTGGTAAGTCACATTCAGTGTGTCACAATCAAGGAAAAGAGAATGACAAGTAGAATACATCTGTGGTTATTTGTGTCAAAGAAATATCACAACAGTCAACCAAATCAAGAAACTTGTCCTTTTTTTAGCAGAAACTTCACTTTTTAAGGCTAACATAAGATGGAAAAAATATATAAAAAAGGTTAAATCTAATCAGCTAATTTTTTTATTTTTTTTGGTTAAAAGTAAGTAACACATGTTTTTTTATTCTTCCTATATGTATATACACGCATAAGTAATTTTTGCAGTGTCCTAATTTTTCTAAGTTTTTGAAGACATCTAGAGGTTAATATACAGTCCTCAACAATAGGACATGTATCTTTCCCGCTCATCAACCTCTTTACAAACAAATCTTGATAAATTGTGATTAAATTCAAGGGAGACTACCAAACCCTTGCCATACTGTGGATTCAGTTATTTTCTTGGGTATTAATTTTTCGTGGATTGGAGAAAATGTTTCATGAAAACTTAATTTTGTAGATTTGCAACGTTTCAATAAAAACTTATAGGAAATTCATACTTTGCTGAACATTAAATTGGTGGTTTGCCTCTACCAAAAAAATCCACCAAAATTGGTATCCAATGAATAATAATGAATAAACAGTAAACACTAAATTTTCCAGAGGACAAAAAAAAATTGCTGACGAGTTTCCTAACTTAAGACAAGCAAATTGACATGTGGCAGAATTGAATTTCAATTTTTTAAAAGTGCCAATCTGCCTAAGAATCAGGCAGTGGTGAAAACATGACAAACAAAAACCCACTCAGCCTTACATTAATTTAAGTTCAGAATGTATAATGGTGCATGAATATAACATTCGTTTCCTTTCCATGTTCTGGTAATTCAAGAAATAATTCGGTTGAAATGCACAAGAAATTAACAATTAAGGGGAGATAACTCCGTAATTTGCTATCATTCTAACCAAAATTTATCTAGATATTTCTCGAATTACCAGACACGCAGAAACAAAAGACCTACCATTTCTAGCTCAGAATGAGAGTACCTTCAAAATAGGGTGGTTAGGTCGGTGGGTTTTTTCAGCCATGTTTTGAAATTTTTCTAAATTGCCTGATTCTTACAAAGACTGGCACTTAAGTACTAAACCCTACCACCATCTCCTTCAGTACCACACCATTAAAATTTCACTTGTGAACTTAAGTATTTTACCTTTCTTTTTGTGACAGAGAATTGTTGTTTACAATTATTACAATCATCAATATCCTCTTCCTGTTGCCACCGGACTTCTGTTTCTGCCTGTCGAATCTTTTCTAATTGGATCTGTTAAAATATGCAAGTGTGAAGAAAATGCCTTATTGTATACAACTGTAAACTTCAAGAACATTATGGCAATGTATTTCATTTTCTGTGTATGGAACACATGTCTGGTGTACAAATTTTTATACCTGGTATCTATGATGAGTTTATTCAATACTTACGTGAAGATATCTTAATTCATGGATGCTTATGTTTCGTTATTGTGGAAAAATGATGATAGCTTTTTTAATTGTAGTTTCATGCCATGCCTAAACCAATAGAATGACAGAATGCAAGAAGCTTGTCTTCTGTCTGGAGTATCTGTTGAGTACTACTTACACAGTCTCGTTGTACTGAATCATTGTTATCCAGAAATAGTCATTTTTTATTACTTGCAAAGGCTTTATTTATTACCTGTAGTGACTGTGAGAGTTTTACAAAGTCTCTCTGTACTGCTTCACTATTATCTAGGTCTATCTGTAGTGACTGTACTTTGCTTCTGTATTTTTGAACATCGCTCTCTAATTTACTCTAAATATATAAAAAATGAAGTATATATAAAAGTCATAAAAGGAAACAGTTCACCCTTGCATTAAGATATCATACCATAGCTAATATTTACATTTTTCTTGCTAGGACTTGTTGTCTGACCTTGTAAACTGCTGGCCTGAGAGAGCATTACTATAAAAATTAAGTTCAGTCTGTCAGTCAATTACAAATTACAAAGCAGGTATCATATACATATCACATCGTTACCATGATCTCATCTGGATTTTATTTTTTTTCAAGGAGATATGGTATGATTATCATTGAGACAACAATTTATGAACACCAAAGGACAGGATGTGAACAACTATAGGTCACTCAAGGCCTTAAACAATGAGCAAAACTCAATACAGTACAGTAAGCTATAAAATGCCCTTGGATTACAAAATGTGCAAAAAGGATATCAAAGGGACATTTAAACTCATAAGTCGAAAATAAACTGACAACGCCATGGCTAAAAAAGAAAACAGACAAACAGACAAACAATTGTACATAAAACACAACATAGAAAAATAAAGACTGAGCAACATGAACCCCACCAAAAACTGGGGGTAATCTCAGGTGTTCCGGAAGGGTAAGCAGATCCTGCTCCACATGTGGCACACGTCATGTTGCTCATGTTATTACAAACCCTGTGATAAGTCTAATTCGGTAGGTTACATTCAGGGAAAAGGGGATGGGGTTGTAGTTACGACAATTGGAACATATCCGTTGTCATTTGTGAAACCAATATTCCATAACGGCCAACCAACTCGTGATGTCATCCGTAAAATTTACAAAGGGACGATTTCAACTTCACCACTTGCAAATCTTGGTTTAATAGCTACCTTGTGAGCAGCAACCCTCTATCAAGGAAATCTTGATAGGAAATACAAGCCCTAGAATATCGTATCAACTGGGAGATACATACTCCGTATGCAGGCGCTGCTGGAATGTTGCTACATAGAAATGAAAAGTTAATTCAAAAGAGAAAACGGATGGCATGATTTATACTGAAAACAATAAACTAAAGCCAATCATGGCAGACAGCAACCATTGACTAACAGGCTTGGGACAGACAAAAACTGAATGTGATGTAGTTCAATATGTTAATGAGCACTCAACCCTCCACTGAATCTGGGACAGTGGGGTGATACTACAACAATAAAACAAATGGTTGAAAAAATAATATCAATCTAATCATTAGAAAGCTTTATACTTACTCTAATCTCAGATTGCTCTGCAACTTGCTGTCGCAGTGCGTTTATTAGTTGTTTTGATTTGGCTTGTATACTCTTTAACGATGTCTCTGACTCTGTTAATTTTTTACTCAGATCAGCTCTCACAGATGATTCTCGTTCTAATTCAGATTTTAAACTTTCTTGTACAACTGGAAAGAAATTTATAAGAAAATTATTACACATAGCTTACACTACAAAAAAATAAATAACAACTGGATATTCCATAAAATTTCAAGGATGCCTTGGGATTTCTGCAGAATCATCATCGATTCTTATAAATCATCAAAAGCTTTGCTTATATAAGCTGCTAACATTATTCACTTTACAATTAATTGGCCTACAAATAATTGAAATTTACAAACTGAATCATCTGAAAAAGAAAAAAAAATGTATTCTAGCTTTCCCTTATCCTTACATTTCTTATATTATAGTCGAGTTCTGGAAAAGTGGTACACCCATTTTTTGCAAAATTTTGCAAAGGACCTACACTACTGTGGATTCAATATTATTCGTTGGATACCAATTTTCGTGGATTTCGTGGGTATAGGTGAACCACGAAATTAAATGTTCAACGAATGACAAATTTCCTATAGGCTTGTATGCAGACTTCGGCAAAACCACAAAATTAAATATCAACGAACATGAAAGTTTTCCTTAATCCACGAAAATTGATACCCACGAACATAAATGAATCTACAGTATTTTGGTATTTTGCAATAGAAATGATAGCGCGGAGGAGGTTTTCTTCAAGGACCACCAGGGGGAAAAAAAAGATTTTGAGAACTCTATTATAGCTATATGTAAATAAATGGGGAATATGTCCATGAGACAAAGATGATGCCCCTGCTTGCATATAATGTCATAAAGGGACATAACTCAAGAACGGTAAAAGTGAGGCTACAAAATTCGTACTTGATCTGAGTTTTGTGGTAATAAGCATTGTGTATAAGTTTCATAACATTTGGTTGAGGCAAACTTAAGTTAGAGAATGACTGAATATTTCCATTTGTAAAGGGGCATAACTCTAGAACGGTAAAAGTGATGCCACCAAAATACAAACTTGATCTGTGTTTTGTGGTAATATGCATTGTGTATAAGATTTATAACATTTGGTTGAGGCAAAATTAAGTTAGAGAATGGAAACGTAAAATTCAGCAATTTTTCCATTTGTAAAGGGCCATAACTCTAGAAAGGTAAAAGTGACGCCACCCAAATTCAAACTTGATCTGTGTTTTGTGGTAATAAGCATTGTGTATAAGTTTCATAACATTTGGTTGAGGCAAACTTAAGATAGAGAATAGAAACGAAAAACTCAGCTATTTTTCCATTTGTAAAGGGCCATAACTCTAGAACTGTAAAAGTGACACCACCAAAATTCAAACTTGATCTGTGTTTTGCGGTAATAAGCATTGTGTATAAGTTTCATAACATTTGGTTGAGGCAAACTTAAGATAGAGAATGGAAACGAAAAATTCAGCAATTTTTCCATTTGTAAAGGGGCATAACTCTTAAAAGAAGCTAGCTTTCAGCTGAGTATAGTAAAATGTATCTTCATTTAATTTTAGAATATTTTTCTTAATTCTCTCAAGCTTAAAGTTTTTAATGATAATTACCAAGTTTTTCCTGAACTGTAGCTAGTTCTTGTGATAATGATTCCTCTATATTATTTTTCTCCTGTTGTTCAGCATGTATTTGATCTTTCAGGAACATGATTTCACTTTTCAGTGTTTCCTCTGTGTGTTCCTTAGCAACCTTACTCTGAATTATCTCTTCACGATACTTTAATAATAATAACTGCATTTCCTATCAAAAGAAAGAACAATTATCAGAACAATATCAAATGTCTGCTTTAACTTTAAAAATACTGATACATTAATTTTAAACATACTAATTTTCAATGATTTAGTTTTAAAAAAAAGATGACTCTAATATGATGTCCTAGTTCAGTTGTAATAATTTCCATGATGAAATAATAAAATATATGATGTACCATGACCAAAAGAAAATATCACAATATTAATGTGCTTAAAAACCCATATCTTGATCAATTGCTCTTTGAGATGCCACATCTTTCTTACTTAGAATGTAATAGTAAATATATTTTGCAAGGTTTTATAAATACATTGTGCATTGTGAAATGAGCGAGTTTTGAATTGAGGGATGGATTGTGAAAGACTGATACCAATTTAAGGCAGGAGCTGCAAAAATGGTTTGGTATATCTTTATTGTTATATACAATTTGATATCAATGATTCATGAACGATACAATAGTTGTACTGTAGATTTATTTATTTTCATAGATACCAATTTTCATGGATGGAGGAAAAATTGTATTTGCTTGTATATCGGATTTCGTAGATTTGCAAAAGTCTGCATACAACCCTATAGAAAATTTGAACTTTGTTGATCATTTAAATTTGTGGTCTTCCTGCCACATGTGGAGCAGGATCTGCTTACCCTTCCGGAGCACCTGAGATCACCCCAGTTTTTGGTGGGGTTCGTGATGCTCAGTCTTTAGTTTTCTATGTTGTGTTTTGTGTATTATTGTTTGTCTGTTTGTCGTTTTCTGTTTTAGCTATATCATTGTCAGTTTATTTTTGACTTATGAGTTGAATGTCCCTTTGGTATCTTTCGCCACTCTTTTACCGACGAAATCCATTAAAATTAGTATCATACGAATGAACATAAATCCACAGTAAATGAAAAAGACTTTTTTAATAAGATATGCTCAAAATTCTAGCATTACTTGATGAAATAAAAATGAATTATAAAAAAAATTATAGATAGATAAACTGATTTATTGAAAACTTTTTTAAAGGTCAATAGATATCTGTTTCTGTATTAAAACAGATTTTCAACTGTTCACCAACAGAAAAAGTTAAACAAAACATTTTCAGGGTGAATTAGCTAGAGGTTTAGTTTTCAAATATGATTTTGAAAAACTTCAGTTTGATAAAAAAAAAAATTTTTAATTGAAAATTAATAGAAAAACGAAAAGGCAGTTCTTCAAGGGTATACGTAGGAGCTAATATAAGGGAAGCCAAGGCATTTATTTTTTTATATAATCTTTCAAATGCAATTTTAAGGCTCAATACTTACTTTACTTTTCTGTAAAAATAATAATGACCTAAGCATACAAACAAGAATTAAGAACTTAGAAATTATCTGTAAAAAATAACTTTAAATATTGAAAAAGATATTTTTCATAGAAATTTTAGCACAGTGCCTTTCTCTTTACCTTTAAGATACCTCCTGTATTTTATTGTTGCATTTGTCCCATTTCTTGTGCTAAACATTTTTTCGCATAAGACCTACCATTGTGAAATGCCAGAAGAATAAAACTGCTGCATTTTCAAATCACAGAATTTTTTCACTCCTATTTGGGTGCAATTGTACATAAGACTTAAGCTAGAAATTAAGATCTAATTTACTGCTAGATCAATGGTATCTACTGCATGATCCTTATCAGTAGTTCTCTTTTTTTCAAATATCATGTTTACCTTTCTCAATGATTTATGAGGTTAAAATAATATTTTCATATCTTAACGATCACTAAAAATATTTAACATAACTGCATATACAATGTATTAAATAAAAAAACTTTATCAAAATTAGATGTGTTTGGCAACATGTCCTCAATTGATAGCCGATTTCAAGGGCTGTAACTCAATAAAAAGTAGATCATGATCTTGATCTCTAACTCGCCATTATATGATAAAAATTCTACTCAATGATAAAAAAAAAAATGGGGGCTATTGTTAGAATCAGAATAACAAAGGAATGATACTTTATAGTGACCACTGAGTGCCTAGGCATAATTGAAGAAAAAAAACATCTACATTATGACTTTTTTTTTAAAAAGGCCATAGTAAAGATGCCACTACAAAATGAATCTATTCAGTAAAAAATGCATTAAATCCAATGGTTTTAGGATGTAAAGGTACAATATACAGATAAGTTACCATTGTAAACAGGTTAACCCAATCTATACAGTAAGTAAAATATACCTCTATATTATTAGGTAAGTTAATATCCTCATTCTGAAGTTGCTGTGCATATTTTGAATGTTTCCCTATTAATGTATCATTTTCTTTCTGTAACCTGGTCAACTGAAAACAAATGTATAACACATCATTAGCAACATGAGGGATTAAAAATGAAACAATGGTTTTCTAACGAAAACCTTTGGCAATTTAGAGCTCAATCAATTTTACAGACACTTGTCTGTTGCTGTAGATTGAAAGTTTACCTCTAAATATGCATACTCTTTTAATTTTTGTGTTCTTGTTTTGCCCTCTTACTGACTATACCTTACATTAACTTTCCTTCAAATTTGATCTACATTTTTTCAGTCCAATGTATTCTAATCTTAAAGTCATATCTGTCTATAGGACAACATGTCCCACTCACACTATCACATTTCAATTTCATTGAACCCAAAAGTCTTGGTCAGAACCCGAATTAAACATATAATAGTAAATAGTATTAATATTTCTTATCTATGACCAAAATAGGCTTTTAAAACTATTCACACATGACATATAACCTTTATTATTTTGTGAAAAAACCCAGAAATGCTTATATTTATAATAGATCCTCAAGTTTCTATAAGTAAAAAAAAATGCAAAATCTATGTAAACACATCTTCTGCTTTTAAACAAGATTAGAATAATTCAGACTGATCTCACATTTCCCTCACTTTGAATAGACCTTTTCATGATAAATAGCATACACAGTGCTCTATGATGGGAGTAAATTGGTCAACTTTCCACGAAAACTTTTGTGTAAAATATTTTTACATTTTGATAGAAAAATTAATCACTTTTCACACGTTTCATACAACATACAATACTGGAAATTACTTTGGCTTTTTGTGTTGATGGATTGCTTTTACTCATATCTGCATATTATCTTGCATCTTCGCTAGCCAAGGATTACAAATAAAGGCAACAGTAGTATACCGCTGTTCGAAATTCATAAATCGATTGAGAAAAAAACAAATCCGGGTTACAAACTAAAACTGAGGGAAACACATCAAATATAAGAGGAGAACTACGACACAACAGAAACACAACATTAAAATGTAACACACACAGAAACGAACTATAATATAACAATAGCCATTCCCCTCCTCTACACCCTTGGCAGATTAAGCCAACATTTGTGATTTCAATGCTGCGTCATCTATCAGTAGACAAAAGTCACACCAATTTTGACTAAACCAGTTTTGACCAATGGCAGCACTTGAAATCTTTTCTGTGTAGAGGTTTTAAAATGTTTCTGTTGAGTGTTTACAAATTCATGAAGCACGAACGAAAAATATGCGTTGACATTCTAACATTTGCACGAGAAACATACCCAGGAACTTCAATTAGTTGATTAAGAATTTTGAAATTGTCACTTGATATAGTCTTATGTTTTTTTCGGTAAAGAAACGGTGCACAATCTGCTCGTGGCAATTGTTTATTTACATTTGATACATTTACACGTGTTTATCTTGAAGGCGCTTTTTTATTGGATGCAACAAGTTACATCCGCGACCAATGGAAATCATTACCAAGTGGATCTGAAATTCTATCTTAATCCGCCAGGAGAGGAGGGGACTGGATCATAATCCGTGGCTAGCGAAGATGATTATCTTGAAACATCATGAAAAGAATTATAGTTGTTTAATCATGTTAATGGATGTTTTCAATTATAATCAAAATAACTTACCTCATTTTGAACTTCTTCTCTTGACCCTGTCAATACTTGCTGGAAAAATTTAGAATAAAATACAAATTAATTTTAGATTAAATAGTAGTCCTCAAATGCAGCCTCTGCTACTCATTGTAAGCATCTTTTTAAATTTGTTTAACACATGTTTTGTATTCATTGTTTAATGGTATTATGTGTTACTTGTTTTTAAATGTTGACAAAATAATTGATGTCTAAAAACACTATGACCACAGACTGAATCTTAATGTTGACAACACCCTTGGAATCTAGGATCACTTACACCACTTCACAACTAAAGAAACAAACAATAAATTGGCAAGGGGAGCTAAAAATGCCCTTTTTATTATACCCTACATTGGATGCAATTTTGATGATTTCTTTCATTTCTTTATGCTGATTGTGAACAAAAACACATGCATCAAATTTTTATTTCAAGTGTTATATCTGAAATCCCTTTACAAATATTTCTGAAAATCCTTTCAATGGAGTTGTACTTAAACCTACCAGCTGATCTCTAAGATCTACTTGTGACTGTGTAAACTGCTGTTTCATTTCTTCTATATACTTTTCACAATCTTGCAATTTGTTTAAAAGACTGGACACCTGATAATAAACAAAATAGTATAGAATATTTTTAAAGTTATTCATTGATTATAGCTAACATTAACAATTAATAAACACATTGAATTAAGGTCATTAAATCATGTTTTTGGCCAAACATTTTTACTTTTACTGATCATAATGTTCAGAACTTATAATTAATTTAATGTTTGCAAGCTCTGGACAAAATGACCACAAGAGTTCGCTAGAGAGCTGATGCCTCCCAAAAAGACATCAACTAACAGAGAAAGAGGCAGACTGTGTGTATGATACTTTTAAAGCAAGTTTGAAAGATATGTTCATCCTTCCCCTTTCTCCTTTAGTGCATATCTATTTACATATAAAACTTGGGTATAAGAAAATGAAATTAGCTTTTATCAATTTCAGGCATAAAATGATAGTAAGACAAAAATAGCATGCAGAAACCAAATGTAAAATCACTGAATCAGTAAATGGAGTATTCAGATATTTACATTTTCATTATTGTGTTATAGTATATTTTACATTTTTATTTTTGGGAATTGTGATACTAAAACTTGGCTCTGATAATCAAAATGTCAAAAAGGTGGTTTCCACAAAATTTAATTATTTAGTGTCAAATAAATTTCATGGATATTCTACTGGAATACTGTAAATTCAGATATTATTGCGTGCATTTATTATTGCGATTTTTCCAGAATGGACAAAATTGCGAGTTTAATTATTACGATTACAAAAAAATCTACATAAAGATCTATGTTTCAGTTATCAAAATGCGAGTTCTTATTATTGCGATACTCACCCAGTCGCATTATTCGCATTAATAAAAACCTCGCAATAATTTCTGAATTTACAGTATTAGGTAGCACAAATTATAAGGCTCAATTCACAAAAAACCCTATGCAATTTTGCTTATTGTACACTTATAGTTCCTTATTATCCAAAATCATAAATTATATTGTTAAATAACAAATGTCAATAACAGCTATTAATTAAGAATGTTATATTAATTAACCTGTTCATCAGCCTCTGACACAGTCTTTTTCAGTGTGTCCTCTAGTTCTGTAATATATTTTTGTTGACTTTCAGTAGTATGTATCTCACTGTTTAGATTCCTTTCAAATGACTTGGCTCTGACTTGTTCTTTCTTCAGATCATCCTGAATGTTCTGTAACTGTGCTTCATAGTTATTACACATATCACAAGGTTTACCTAACTTGTCTCGCGATTCCTTTAACTGAAAAATATTAAATATATACAGTAGTGTCCAGTAATTCTGCCCGTCCGGTAAACCGCCCACTCCCATTTCTTCAGTAATTGTCACTTCCATGATTATTTCGTCTGCTATTTTATTCATGGGAACTGTACTTATCATCACTGCATGTCAAATTTTAAAGAAAAATTCTTTATTACGAAAATATCTAGTGATTTATATAATACAGTTCCTAAAGCTAACAATAATCATATTATTACTAACAAAACTCATTTCTGACTTGAAAATTTTTTTGGGATTATCTGGAATCTCTTTATAAGTGGTCTATTAATAAATAGATCACCTTTTCCTTTCATAAATTTGTGATAAACTGGCCCTCCATACATATTTACTGCACGTGGGCAGATTTACCGGACAAACACATTTCCGGTAAAAACACGGATGACCCACTTGTTTTATTTATTTTAAAATTTATTTCAGATATTTTTTGGGAAATGAGATAAACTACTCAAAGTTGATTTGTTAGTGAAATGATTAATAATAAATTTGATACAATTTGTATATGATTAAGCAGAAATACATACGACCAAAGCCTTATGTGGGCAGATTTACCGGACTGCATCGTACTGTAATAACACTAACTTTTGTGGGGGTTAACATTTTAATGTTTTGTCTGTAAATTTGAGAATTTTCGTGGTTTCCAGTATGTGAAGGTAATATTCTTTTTAGGTAAATATTCAAGAAAAAAACAAAATTTTAACCCAGATGAAAATTTCTTCTTTTACATTATGTGTTCTTAGTTTCCCTGTTTAGTATAATTTCAAACATAGATATCTCATGTTTTTTTTTAACTATTTACAGGGATCCAGCCATAGCTTTTCTACAATGAATAAAAGAACAGAGTTCCAATGTCTCCAGCATTGCACATATTTTATCTATGAAATGGACACATGAGAGCACTAATGATGCAATTTTCCATATAATTAATGTTTCCAAGGGGCATAACTCTTTTAATTGGCACGGATTTTAGAACTCGTCCAAGACATTGCTGATATAAACCTTTGATATAAAGTTCCATAAAAATCTGGCAACAATTGTACACATGAGAGCGCTAACATAGCAATTTTCAATATAATTAATATTTCCAAGGGCATAACTCTTTTAAATATAATTAATCCGCACTGATTTATGAACTCGTTAAAGACATTGCTGATATAAACCTATGATATTAATTTCATAAAATTCTGGCAAGAATTGTACACATGAGAGGGCAAACGATGCAATTTTCAAAATAATTAATGTTTCCAAGGGGCATAACTCTTTTAAAAATAATTTATCAGCACTGATTTTTCAGTCATTCAAGACATTGTTAATTTAAACCTATGATATAAGTTTCATAAAAATCTGGCAAGAATTGTACATGTGAGTGCTCTAACAAGACCAGACGCCAAGTATTTCTATGTCCCCGTAACGCATTGCGCGGTGGACAACTAGCAGATACTTGTGGCATTATGTAAGCACTTGTTTCAGTGACAGATCTGCAGAAATCATCATATACTTTGAATCTGTTTTCCTTTTATAAACATGTCTTTTAGTTTTTTACGTCAGTGGATTGCTGTTTCATTGATGTATACCCCACATTTCTTTCTATTCATATATACATCAGTTTCATTAACCATTTTAACTGCACCAGTCCAGTGAAGAATCTACTGCAAATAACTATAAAACAGCTGGTCAGACAGAGGTAAATCAGTGACCCTGCTCTAAAAACAGATTCATTATTAACTGTTTACATCCTACATTTTTGTGAATATACATGTACTACTACATAAAATATTAAAATGGCTTAATGTAAGAAAACAACAATCAATCAATCAGAAAGTTTAGTTAACAACATACTTCTTCCAATTCTAACTTAGAACATGTAGGGTAGTCAAGTAATCAAAAAATATTTTGTAGAAAAAGAGATGGAAGATATATACCAGACATACAATCAAAATTTATATATTGAAAAAAGAATTACAAAACCATGGCTAAAAAGGAAATGACCAAAAAGTAGTAGTGATCTCAGGTTCTATGGAAGGGTAAGCAGAGCCTGTTCCAAATATGGCATTTGTCATGTTTCTCATGGTCATAACAAATTCTGTGATAAGTTTTCTCACTCTTAAAGTGATAAGTTTCTTCACTACCAAATAGAAGATTTATGTATTTTACCGACCTGTTGTTGTAGAAGGTCCCATTCCTTTTGTCCTACCAATCTTTTACCATCCACTGAGATTCGGTCCACCTTAGATTTAGCTGATGCTATTAATGACTGTCGTAGTTGTAGTTCTGGTGTAGGATCTACCAAATATTAATTTTCATTTAATAATGAATGCCCATTGTGGTTAAAATGGTATAAAACGTTAAAGAGAAAACCACTTACATAGTCAAATGAATTATAACTTATGCCTGCTAATTTAGTGCTTTGATAAATTTTCTAATCCATATAATTCATGCTTTCCATCTAAGAACAGACAGTGAATAATTTTATTATTTATCATGTTTATGCAATGCTAAATTTTGAAATAATGAAGAATTAATGTATGTACTGTAAATTCAGAAATTATTGCGAGGTTTAAATTAATGGGAATAATGCAACTACTTGAGTATCGCAATAGTAAGAACTCACATTCGGATATCAAATACATATATCTGTATGTAGCTTTTCCTAAAATAGCAATAATTAAACTCGCATTTTTGTTAATTCTTCAAAAATTGCAATAATAAATGCATGCAAAAATTTCTGAATTTACGGTATATATATTTGTTTTGTGTGTGTATGAACAACATTGTCTATAGATTTGCAACATTTCACCATGTGTACTATATATATCTGTCTGGTGGATGAAACCTAGAGTCACATCATAAATTTTGAACTATCTGAAAATAATCCCCAATCTCTCTCCTGCATACTCACAGGCTCAACATATGTTGTTTAGGAAAATCACAAACCCTATGAAAATAACTATAACTCTTCTATGTAACTGCAGATATCGCATACATATCTGGCAGATATAGAACTAACTATGGTAAAGGAGTAAACAAAAACTTTGTCAACGAAACAATTAGTTCCCGTTATTTACAGAAATGAGAGGAGTGAGTCTCTAACACTTATATTTGTAGAAAAGCTATAAAAGAGGGACGAAAGATACCAGAGGGACAGTCAAACTCATAGATCGAAAACAAACTGACAACGCCATGGCCAAAAATAAAAAGACAAACAGACAAATAATAGTACAGATGACACAACATAGAAAACTAAAGACTAAGCAACACTAACACCACCAAAAACTGGGGGTGATCTCAGGTGCTCCGGAAGGGTAAGCAGATCCTGCTCCACATGTGGCACCCATCGTGTTGCTTATTTTATTACAAATCCGGTAAATAGTCTAATTCGGTAAGTCACATTCGTGAAAAGGGAAGGGTATTGTAGTTACGACATAAGGAACATATCCGATATCATCTGTAAGTGACTTATGAATATAAACAATGATAAATGTCAATAACTTAGACCACTCATTGAATGGAACTTTTGTATTCTTCTACAGCATCATACTCTGACCATCTGAGAGCCATTATTTGTATTCTGTTTTTTTTAAACTATGTTACAGAATTTGACCATTTTTACAAAACAAAACCATAAATTACTTTTACCTGTTAGAGCCTTTGTTTGTGCCTGTGATAAGTATGGTAAATTAAGAACTTTTTCTGGACTTATTTGCACACGTAATCCATCTAGTTCCTCATTTGAATCTAAAACACGACTGTCTAAAAATGAATCTCCTTCTGGTAAATCTGAAACATCTAATACTGATTTTTCATCATCCGTCTCATTGTTTAAGTCTGTAGAATTATTGGGAGAATTGGCACGTATTGAGTCTTTTTGAGATTGCTGTTTTAACTTTTCTTGCATTTTGGCATCTGCATTTTTGAATTTCTGGGAAAAAAAATTAGAACAACTATAGAACATGTAAAAAGAGAAAAATTTCAAGCAAGCATTTAAGATTTTATTTTATTGGGGTGTAAAAGCGTTGGCCAAAACACGTTTTGGATATAGCTTACAATCAATGCTTTTACAGCCCTATTAAATTATAAAATGAAGCATTCAATTATTATAATTACATGTTTATGCTACAACCATGCAATTAAGTGTTATATCAAGCTTTTCGTTTGATTTCTATGCATTGCTTTAACATTGTCACAGAAAGCATGTGCGGTCATACTGTTGTATTTTATACGGACATAGAATATCATCATATTGGAGTGCCTCCAGATTGTTTTCAGCCAATCAAATTACAGACTCTAATGAAAAATACATGTAATGTAATTATTAAAGTTTAAAGATAGGCAAATTCATGAAAATAATTGACTGTACATAATATAATGAGCTCCACAAAGCAGTCAATTAGACTGATTGTTTTGTTGGTGTTTAATGCCAGTCAGCACTCTTGGTTGTATCATGACGGCCAGTTTTTATTAGTGGAGGAAACTTGAGTTCCTGGAGAGAACAACTGACTTTCAGCAGGAAAACTTGTTTTTGTAGTCAATTAAGATCAGGGTGGACCACACTTTGCTGAAAGCAGTGTTCAGACTCACAACCTCATAGCTGACAGGCTATTGATCACTGTTGATGAACTACTTAGACCAGACTTTTTTTGTTAACCAAATAAAAAATGTTTATGCACTTATAAAAGCCGATATAACATAATTTTTTTTTAGATTGTAAAACTGTGTATTGGCTAGTTTTACTCTTTTAACTAGTAGTCAATATCAAAATAAATTTAAACCAAAACCATTCTTACCTCTGAGGCTTCCTCTGCCTTTTTCAATGCCTCTGTAAAAAAAAAATCAGAACACATTACAATCAAAGAAAAGCATTTCCATTATTTTCTGTCTCATTGTTGCTATATATTGTAGAAGTTCAAAAAGACTGGTATTGACATAGTGCAAAAAAATTTTTGTGAAAAAAATCCATAACGTTGCTTATCCTGCACGTAAATAAGATGTGGTTTAATTGCAAATGGGCCAACTATCCATCAGAGACAAAAGGACAACGATTTCAACAACTACAAGCTACTGTATTACTTTCAAAAATGATCGAACCCATACTATAAGGTAATAAAACTAAAAAAGGCCCTGACATGACAAAATGTAAAATGGTTCAAAGGAGAAAACTAATGGCATGATTTTTGTTACTTTTTTATAAATTCTAAGAAAAATAAATAAATTTGAAGTCATCTAATGCAGTCATAAGATCTCTGAAAGTTTTTTTCATCAAAATTTCTGTAATGAAAACAAACAGGAACAAAATAATTGTACTTTACCTTTAATGTTTGCTATGTCATACTTGCCCACCTTTCAATAGCATAAATTGTCTACAATAATTTCAATCACAATTTTTCCATATCAACTTGTTTTAAAAATTTGTATTTAAGTAGCAACAAGTAATGTCAGTACAAAAGTAGATCACAAAACCACACAAGTAGATTGATTGATTTTTAGTGTTTAACACCACTTTGAGCCCTATTTGCTATTTAATGGCAGTCAGTTTTTCTTGGTGGAGGAAGTCAGAATGCCCATAGAAAATCACTGACCTTCAATAGGAAATCTGGCAATCCTAGTCAATTAAGATTGGATTCAAAAGCACCTGCCATGTGCAGGACTGGAACTCACAACCTCAGTGTTGACAGGCTAGTGATACAGTAAATGAACTACTTAGGCCACTTGGCCACTGAGACCCCTCACAAGTAAAAGCTGCTGTTCTAAAATTTTGATCATTTGCATGTCACTTTGTATAAGTGTTGCTGCACAATGTTTTTAATTTACATGCAAACCATGCTACAATTTTTGTCAAAACAGCAGATAAGCCATATGTTGAACATGTAAATTTTAAAAGTATTTAACAGTCATGCAAGTAATCAGTCTTTTCATGCAATCCGTGCAACAATGCAAAAAAAAACTAATTAAATTGACTATTTTTACAAGTCATTTTTGGGCTTGATGACCAAAACCTTCATTTTTCATTTTATTAAGCTTTAACGAATGTTTGTACTGTCCATGTCTAGGTATAAATCTCATCGATATAATTATCTCTGAAATGATTACAGTAGTACCTATCAAACGTCCTTCTTCTTGTTGCTTCTTTGCTTCTTCCAGATCCTTTACTTTCTTCTCTTGGGCCATTCTTTCTTCATCTTTTTTCTGCATTTCTATTTGCCATTTAAAATCATCAATAAATATTCTACAGTTTTAGAATTTGGATTTTTTTTCTGTATTTATAATTTTACTAATCTAGTATAAATGTGATTGGTGTTAAAGGTACGTTTTCTTTTTCTATGAGCTACAGCACATGTATACTTGCAGGCCTCGACAATAACGCTTGTCCGATTGTCCGGTACCAGAGGAAAAAAAGGTCGGACAAGTAAAAGCTATATCAAGCTTGTCCGACGGGACAAGTAAAATTATTCTGCAGAAAATAACTTTAATCCAACTTTGATGAACAAAGTAATTATAAACAAAAAACAAGAAAAGAAGATAAAAATAAGTATTAATTTGAAATGTTTACTTGCAAACCGATAATTTTAAACTGGTTTTTTGTCAGGTACTTTTTGATAGGTAAAAGGCATACTATTCTCGGAAACCAGTTTTACTGATCCGAATCAGCGATGCGCTTTGTAGAAAAGGTAACTTTACAAGACAGTTCTTCACCAGCTTGGAAACGATTCGGCTCCTAAGTTTAATCAGAGACATATAATAATAATAATATAATAATGTATTATATGTCTCTGGTTTAATAGACAGTTTGGCACCGTAGTAGACATATTTAATAGATATGATTAATAGACAGTTTGGCAACGCAGGAGACAATTCGGGTCCAAGACAAATCAGTACCTGGTTTCCCACCTTATTCTGTTGCTTTATAATAAATACCATACCGGTAATTTTTTTAACAAAAATATTTTTTAAATAAAAATGAAGAAATTATTTACCATAAAATTCACAAAATCATATTTGATCATATGTAGAAAGAAACAATACTTGCAATACGGTGACCTATAGTTGTTAATTTCTGTGTCATTTGGTCTCTTGCAGAGAGTTGTCTCATTGGCAATCATACATCATCTTCTTTTTTTTATTGATTGCATTTGAATAATCTTTTTTCAACTTAAACAACCAGGATACAAATCCAATGAGTGTACATTGACAGGCCTATCAGACGGTGCCTCATGTGCAGAGTCTGATGAGACTTTGGCATTGATGAAAACTAGAACCTAAGCCCTGTGACATGACTAGATTCAGTTGTTCTCGACTCATATTTTTGAAAAGTATTTCAAAAGATATAAATCAAATTCTGTTCTATTGTTTTAATTCATTTTGTTCCTTGAATCAACTTATAAGGCAAAAAAGGTTATTATTAAGATTTGTTTTGGACAAGTTACAATTTCATTCGGACAAGTAAGTTTTGGGTTGTACTTGTCCTACTGGACAAGTTGAAAAAAAAGTTATTGTAGAGGCCTGACTTGTCCCAAGTCAGGAGCCTCTGGCCTTTGTTAGTCTTGTATGTTTTTAAATTTTAGTTCATTTATATGTTTGGGAGTTTAGGGTGACGTCTATTTTCACTGAACTAGTACACAATTTTATTTAGGGGCCAGCTGAGGACAACCTCCGGGTGCGGAATTTTCTCGCTGCATTGAAGACCAATTGGTGGCCTTCCGCTGTTGTGTGCTCTTTGGTCGGGTTGTTGTCTCTTTGACATATTCCCCATTTCCATTCTCAATTTTATTGTAAAAAGATTATTTAAGGTGTAATGTTCATATTTATAGAAGAATTGCTAGAGAAAGGATCTATACAAAAAAAAGCAATGAAGGATTAAAAAAGTGAAAAAAAATTATATTCGTAGAACTCAAGTTTTATGGAAAGACATCAAATTATTGATTCATTTTTACATAGAAGATAGGGGCTATTCCATTAAAATGTATGTGGGAGGGTAGGAAGGCATTTCAAAATATCCCTAAAACCAAAAACCATTTTTTTGATAATTTTGCATAATGGTAATAGATGCATACTGAAAAAAGACCCATGACCCACATTCAATAACTAAACTTCCCTTCCTACCCTCCCACATACATTTTAATGGAATAGCCCTAAGGAAAAATACACACCCTTATTTAGCTAGAAATTTTCAAGATGTCTAATATATATTTACAAATTAATGTTGTTATAAAAAAATAAGTACAAGATTCATGGATTTACACATCTTATCAGTTAACAATAAATGTTTTTTGTAAATTTGACTCTATGGAAGAATGCTATTTAAAAATTCTAAAGAGAAAACTGTATTGGTTAAAATGTTGTTTGATGGCTTGTTGATATTTACAATATAACAAAAACTTATAAATGTGATGTAAATATAGAATTGTTTAATATAGTTCTGATTGTTTTCCAGGGTTAGCCAAATCACAAAACTTGTGCCAAAATTTTAATTTGACATATATTGTATTGCTGACCAAGGCAAATTTGTGTGAATCCATGTTGGCAAATTACTCATTTTGTGAAAAAATACCATGTATAAAATGTTACCCTTTTTTGAAAATTTGTTTTAAATTTAATAGAAGCGATCGCTGCATTATTGCCAAAGAAATGACAGAACAGCAAAAACAATGGAAAGAATTAACTTATTTTCTTACATCAACACTTGCTATGACAGATACATTAGCTAAACATGCAATAAATTTTGAAGACTTTCAAATGGGACCAGAAGAGGCTCTTATTATACTCAATTGTGTTTAAGATCTGACATCGTATACACCGATGTTAAGTTTTTCATTTCAATGGTTATCAAATTAAAAGGATTAAGCAAAGCAAGCTATAATTCATTAAAACTAATTACAATGTTATTTTAACACATAACTAATATGTTCTTCTTGTTTACATATCATATTCTGAAAATAACTAAAAAAAAAGTCAAATTCTCAAATATTTTTAACTAAAACCAACCATTTATTCACCAAAAACTGGTAACACAAAATGATTAACACATATATGTTTTGGTTGTAAAGTTGATATAGAGACAGAGATTATTACAAAACAAACACAAAATATAACAATTCATTCAGTTAGTTTTTAAAACAGGCTTGTTATAACAAAGCATGCTTTTTTTCACAAGTGTTTATTTTTTACAATTTAGTTGTCAGTAATAAGAAATTCCATTCCTAAAAAAATAATGTAAACTGTTTGTTTTTTTATTTTTATCTGTGTTTTTTGTCTCTCTGGAAATCATTTATTAACAATGTATGATAATAACAATTCCAAGTTCTAAAGTAAGTCATTACAACTAAGCTTTGGAAGTTTTTAGAAAAGACAAGTGTAATGTCTGAAAAAAAGGCTATATGTTTGCATATGAATAGACAAAATCATATAGTACTAAACATCTAAAAACTTTTAAAAACTTTGGTCTATTTGCTAAATGTTTTGATCATCGACTAACACTTGCTTAATTTTTCTGAATGTATAATTTGCAAAATATCCTTGACCTATAGATGACCTCTAACCTGCTATTTGTCTTTGTTGTTCTGCTGACAAAACACTTTCCATTCTCCGTAAATCCATCATCATTAATGTCTGGGATTCCAAAAACTGATCATTGGCCATCTGCCAAGTCTGTTGTAATTGTTCATGCTCTCGTTTCTCTTCATTTAAAATACGGCAAACTGAAATGTAATCAGACTTTGTTGCTATTTAACACCATGATCTAGTATTAAATGTTATAAAGTACATAAGCAACTGATTCAACCTAATTTGGCTCTTACAAATATGATCTTATAAAAAATTTGAATACTGTAAATTCAGAATTATTGCATGGTTTTTACCAATGTGAATAATACGACTAGGTGAGTCTAGCAATAATAAGTATCGCATTCTGAATTTGTGACATATACATATACAGATTTTCCTGAAATCGCAATAATTAATCTCATATATTTGTTCATTCATCAAAAATCACAAAAATAAATCTACGCAATAATTTCTGAATTTACAGTATCTCATATTTAATTGAATACGATAATATGTTAGCACATGCATAAGAATGGTATTTGTATACATTGGACATAAAAATAAGGTCTCATAAAAAAACAATTGTTTCTTTGATGCCTTTTAGGAAAAAATCTTCTGCCAGCTAGCCTGTATTTATAGAATAAGAGATTCGTGTTTGATTTTTTTCCATTATTTGGCAAAGTGAAAACTCAAAATAGCTTTATAATATACCAAATCCTAAGGAGTTCTAAATATAGTAACAGCATCTATCCACATGTCAATTTTTTCGGTTAAATTATCATCTTCTTAATCATGTTAATAGTTCTTGAATGTTTAATCATGTTTCACTAAGTGTATTGGAAAATTTGATTCTGAAAGAATAATTATCTGAATGTGTTTGATAAGGTGATCACATCCATAATTCCTTAGCTGACAATACAGTCCATTTTAATCTTGCCATAGGTGTGAGCTGTTTTGCTTATCACTAAAAATCTTTTGGCAAGTATTGAGATGAAGAAAGCCGTCAACACACTTGATATTTCCATTACTTTCTAGAAATTATAGGCTACATTTTTCACAACATCCCCCCCTCCCCCTATTTCTTTTTTTCCATTCTATATTACCTTCTTCCAAATCTTTCTTTGTCTTATCACATTCTTCTTCAAAGATGTTTTTCTGTGTTGTCAAAACAGCCACATACATTTCTAAATCTTTCCTTGAGGACTTTTCTATTCTTAGATAATGAAGAAGTTCTTGAATCTGTAATGGAAACATTTATTTAAATCATCAATATTGTTCTTCGATAAATCCTTTTTTGTGGTATATGCTTCCCGTTTCATTGCATATAACTTGCAAACAAAATCAAAATAACAACTTTGACAAATATAATTCACAAATGAACATGTCCTAAGTCAGGAATCTGATTTTCATTAGTTGTCGTTTGTTGATGTGGTTCATAAATGTTTCTCGTTTCTCGTTTTTTATATAGATTTGACTGTTGGTTTTCCAGTTTGAATGGTTATACACTAGTAATTTTTGGGGCCCTTTTTAGCTTGCTGTGCGGTGTGAGCCAAGGCTCCGTGTTGAAGACCGTACTTTGACCTATAATGGTTTACTTTTATAAATTGTGACTTGGATGGAGAGTTTGTCTCATTGGCACTCATACCACATCTTCTTATATCTATGATGAATGCAGGAATTCCCTAAGGTTTAACTCTAAAAACATGTATAAAGAGAATAGAGAATGTAATTGTTCTTGTTAAATCCTACATTTTTTTCCATCAGTTTTAGAGGGGACATATTACCCTAACGTTCTTTTAAGTAATACAGATAATATACAGAACAAAGTGGTTTTGACCACTTAAACCCCACAATAAGAAAATAAAAGACAAACCCTGAAAGTTACAATTCATCATGAGACGTTATTTTATAAATCATTTATGAATATTTCAAATTTGTGTGGATATGGTGTACAGATAACTGGATCATTCTACGTAATGTTTAAGATTTCTTTTTTCTCTCATCTATTGTAGGTTCCCTGTCTGCTAGGACATACTTCTTACCCTATCTTCTGGATCTTTAGCATCAAGATCTGACAGAGACTGTGTTTCTGGAGTAGCATGTTTCATTGGAGGTGTACCTATGTCATCAGGATTCTTCTATGGAATATAAAATATTATGAATTTAGAATAAATGATAAAAAAAATCAGTGATTTTACGACATACACAGCAATTATTACATATTTGGAGATAAATTATTTGTAAATCTAAAATTTCAGCATCTGGACAATATTTTTATGAAAAAACTTGAAATATAGAATTTTTAGATCCGATGACTGTTTGAAGCTTTTAATCTTAGAGAAAGTTAATAAAGCAGAACTTGTCAAACTTATATGTTTCATTAAACATAATAATCTTAAAAAAACAATACTCTTCACAGAAGGATGAACTTGTTTCACACTTATTGCCAACTGGAACTTTGAACTTTGAAACAATCAAAATTCCTCCAAGTTAAAGACTGAGGTTAAATAACTTTATCATGTTTATCAGAGCAGTCCATTAATATTTTTGAGTGAGCATTGTTAATTATCGCAAAACTGACCATGGCAATCTAAATTCAAATTAACAGATTTTCTGCATATGATCATGATGATGCAAACTAAAAATACTTAGTCAAAAAAGGAGATTTTTCATTTAAAGTTTGTTTTAATAAATCTGATGCTAAAATGCTGTGTAAAAAGTAAAATAACAAAAATACAGAACTTCAAAGGAAATTCAAAATGGAAAGTCCTTTATAAAGTGGCAAAATAAAAAGCTTAAACGAATGGAAAACAACTGTCATATTCCTGACTTGGTACAGGCATTTACTAATGTAGAAAATGGTGGACTAAACCTGGTTTTATAGCTAGCTAAACCTGTTAGCCACTGATAAACTATTTTAAAGCACAAAATAATAAGACAATTTTTAAACATGTCTACTGATACAGATCAAATGTTGTCTTCAATTCTTTTGTTAATCTTTAATGTAGATGTCAGAAAGTAACCATCATTTAATTAAGTTCTGGTCATTTTAAATCCATTTCAGGTCAAACTTTCTGTGATATCAGCAAGCAGGTTGAATTTTAATGCCAAAGGAAAGCTCATTAGACACAAATATATTACATGTACCTCATATGTTGCAAGCCTTGATTTCAACCCTTTAATCTCTTCTTCTAAAGGTAAAACAACTGATTTCAGTATTTCTGCGTCAGCTTGAGCCTGAAAAAATCTCTATTACATGTACACATATTCAAATCAAGAAAAAAATACCAAGCCCTTGTTTTAATAGATATATTTAAGTTCATTACATGAAAATCGGCACAAAAAAGAAATTATAAGGTGTACATTGGTATTTTATGTTATCCAGAAGTTTTGTTGAAATCTATTTATCGTTTTATGAGGAGTTGCAGAAACAAACTGTAGTCTGGTGAATGGAGAGATGCACGAAAAATAAAGATAGCGTCACAATACAAAAGTGAGAGCTTGGGTATAAATATGTAAACACTGGTCAGTTATCCTAGTACATTTTAAACTTAAAAATAGCACAATGACCAACTGTTTCTTTTTAGTGAATACTATTATAATCATAAAAATAATTACAACTGTTTGTTTTTTGTCTTTGAGTTGCAGTCTTACAGTTTTCTACTCTGCATCTCATTTTATTCATAGCTGGTTTTTTAAAGCCTCATTTCTTGTTATATATCAGGTAACAAATTCTCCTTAATATAGTGGTGTTTGATTTGCTGTATTAAATTTACAGGGCAAATTTTTACATAATTCATATTTTTTATAAAGGATGCAGAACTCAGGTAAAACTTTTTGCTTAGTACTTTTTTGCAAACTTGACTATGATAGTGTTGATACATTTTTTCAAATATTTTTGTATAATTCCCATCAAGAATTGCACAGGTAAGAGGACATAGTTCCCATAAAAAAAAATTGATTGCAGCTGGGTTTTTTTTAAACTCAAACAAAATTTACTTGAAAAACTCCTTCCTATAAATTTTTAGTATCAAATTCCTTCAACAACTCAAAGGAAAAGGTTCTAACAAGGCTGAACGATGGAAATAAAGATGCCTTGACAAAGGACATAGATCAATAACTGCTAAGTAAGTCCAATAAAAGATTTACATAGCTGGACATTCTAGTTGAAAGATCTGTAACAGGAATTTTCTGATGTTTGTTTTACCTTTTTCATACTGGCCTCCAAATTCTCTTCCTCCATAGACAGATTAGATGACTGTTGTCCCAAAGAACCTGGTGCTATTTGTTTTAACTGCTTAGCAACTGACGTCAGAAACCCTTCCCTGAAAATGTACTTTCATAGATTCAATAACATATAGCACAATAATTAATTAATGTATAAATCAGGCCTTTAGTTTTCTCTTTTGCATGTTTTGAGTTTTTTCACATTTTGTCAAGCAGAGAAATTTTATAGCTGACTATATGGAATGGATTCTGCTCATCATTGAAGGCCGTACAGTGCAAAATAATTGTTTGCATCCTTGTCCTTTGGTCTCAGGTGGACAGTTTGGCAATCAAATCACCTCCTCATTTTTATATAGCAGGAGACACTTACAATATAGAGATACTGAGACTAGCTACACCACCAAAAAACCATACAATTCCCTTGATAAAGGTCTTCATTTGTATCATCAAGATAAATCTATGAGATTTGAACATTGGTAAATTACTATTGCCCCTATTACTATCATAAGAACAAATAATACTGTATATATTTATTATTGAGTGAAAATGATAGTAAATCCTTAAACATGTTAAAGAGTTTATTTTAAGGCTCCATTTAAAACTAGTACCTGCAAAACTTGAAAATAGTTATAATCTCAACCAAATACTGTGGCTGAATATGATGTTTTTGTTTGTCAATATATAATGAAATAATGGTGTATGTATAACATGAAGCCTGTTTCTTACATTTGTTTTGTTATAGTTTAAAAAGAAACTTCTTATCTATAACCAGCATATTGTCTTCATATGGATTGTATAGTTCAATAATGCCTCTCTATCCATAATTAATGCTAAAGTATAAAGCTTAACACATTGATACGTCTAGTCTGTTTAACCTTATCACAAACTAAATCAGTTATTGCTGCCACCAGAAAGAGCAAGCCTAGGTCTTGATTCTGTAGCTTTCACCACAGACAACAAAGTTACCTTTCTTGACTGAGTTTACTTCGTAGATCTCTTACTTCATCTTCATACTTCTCATTAAGTTCCTGTAGTTTTGTTCTTTCATTTTCATATTGTGCTGCAGTGGATGTTGATGCTTCTTCTGCTACTTCTATCAACATAGTGAAACATGTATTTATAGCAGAATCCACAAAAACATACATTGAGAGGCCGTACTTTGACCTATAATGGTTTACTTTTTACACATTGTGACTTGGATGGAGAGTTGTCTCATTGGCACTAATACCACATCTTCTTATTTATATTTGTATCATAATCTATAAAAGTATAAATCTGTAGCAAAATGCACACACCTGATAATATATCATTCACTAATAAGACAATTGAGATGATAACATAGGGGCAACCAAAAAATAAGTTGATTGACTGATTAATTGTTGGTGTTTAGCTCTACTCTAAAATGTTAAAGCACAATTGGCATTATCATTGTGGCCAGTTTTAATTGGTGGAGGAAGCTTGGAGTATTTGGGAGAGAACCACGGGCCTCATTGTAGGAAAACTGGCATTCCTAGTCCTTTAAGATCAGAGTCAAACATGTTTTACATAACTCACAACCGCAGATGACTGGCTTGTGATCAATTTAGATCCAGATTAACCCAGGCCCAAAAATAAGTAGAAGGACAGAAAACACAATGGTCAAGAGACAAACAACAGTTCACAGAAAATTACATATAATGATAAAGATTGAACTCAGGTGATTTGAAAGCATTGGTGGGTCCTGCTTGACTATGGCACACTTTGTGTTGCTTAAAACACGAGATAAACATTTGAAACTTCAACAGTTAAAAAGGGGGGATTACAACAAAGGAAACATATCTATGGTCAACTATGATACAGATATTATACTGTACAGGGTCAATTCTATTTTATAGATAGTAATCTTTTCAAACCAAATTACCTTCAGTGAATCAATACTACCTCTCATTTAACAGGGTCTGATGTGAAACAGTTTTGATTTGAATTTTATCTGTAAAAAGGCTCTTGGAATAATCTTAAAACGCAAGCGGCTTGCAGGCAAACTGAATACCAAATGCAATTTTACTACTTGGACATTTCATCTTTGAATTCTAGTGCAAAAAAATTTTTGCTTCAAGCTTTTCAGGAACGAACTTAAATTCTGTGTAATTATTATTTGTTTTGATTCAGATACATAAATAAACAGTCTCTGATACAATTATTTACCCTTAAGTAACCCCTGAAGTGTGTCTACTTCTTCACGACACTGTCTACGTATGTCCTCTATAGCGTCTTCTTTGTTTGATTCAGAGAATGAAACAGCTGCTTTAATATCCTCTAATTCTGTTCTCACATCATTCAGTTCTTTTGCTAGAGTGTCTGCTTTCTTCTGTGTCTCCAAATGGGCATCTTTTTCTGTCTTAAATTCCTCTGAAATTTACGAAATGAATTTTACATGTATATTTGTTTCATTCACACTAAAAAAAAACATCGAAAAATTATCATAATAAAAAGTATAATATAACGTGAGTACAATGAAAACTCAATAGTTTACTATTTAAGTTTCTATTTCTTTGAGTTTCACTCCATTATTGCTTTAATCTTAAGCTTCCACAATCTTTTAAATTCATCAAAAAAAAATTTGCTAGGAACTGCAATATTTACCCTAGATCATGTAGATATCTTAAAAACATTGCTAAGGTATTTTTCAAAATAACTTTTTACATAAAACAACTAAACAGTAAGAATAATTTATGTGTTTCATTAAAAATATTTTTTTAAATTTATGAATAATTCAGAAATTTCAAAATCAATAATTTTAAGGATTACCAGTTCACTATCTAAACACAAACACATGTCTGTATGTGAAACTTGTGAATTTCAAAATGATCATTTGTTACCAATAGAGAAAACCAGATTTCTTTGTGTATAACTGCCAACTTTTACTGACTTAAATATGTACCATATCAGTAGACAAAGAACAACTTGTCTTTTAGTAAATGATGCTTCTCAAACCATTATCATTATCATAAAAACACAAATGATGTGTACATCATGTAAGATAGGTGTTAAAAATCTGTTTCCAATTGCTCTGTGTTCTACCATAGGCATGTCAGCATCATCCTGATGCTATAGATTTCTGATATAAGACCATTTATTGATGATTTCCTCTGTTATGAAATTTCTGGGGTAGAATTAGACACATTCAAAGCAGTTTAGATTTCAGATAAGAAAAATAATCCATTAAAGTGGTAATTCTCTTGATATCTGTAGTTTTGATGGAGATATATACATGATATATGCAGATTAATATTGTTATTCAAATTTCAACATATTCTTACTAATTCTTAAAATAAATTCCAAAATTTGATTTTTGCTACAAGATTATACATTTATACATTTTATAGGATAGCATAATAGTGAAAAATGTTATCACGAAAAACAATGTTACATGTCTGTAAAACAGGTAAATATCAACAACTAATAAAAATTTGTAAGGGTTTCTGCTGAACCCTGTTTCTCGTCTCTGATTGCTGCTGTCAGTATTAAAGTATAATGTTGATTCAAAAAGTGAGTCCATTTATCAGCAAAATACAGAATTTAAAAAAAAAAATATCCTTTAGATGCTATTTCCTGGTCTTGAAGATTAGCTTCTGTCCAAGTTTCATAACAATCCATGGAGGTTTACAAATTTATCATGTCAAAAAAATTAAATCCCAGACTGTCTGTAAAAATTAACTGTAAACAAGAATGTGTCCATAGTACACAGATGCCCTACTCGCACTATCATTTTCTATGTTCAGTGGACCGGGAAATTGGGGTCAAAACTCTAATTTGGCATTAAAATTAGAAAGATCATATCATGGGGAACATGTGTACTAAGTTTCAAGTTGATTGGACTTCAACTTCATCAAAAACTACCTTGACCAAAAACTTTAACTTGAAGCGGGACAGACGGACAGACCAAAAAACATAATGCCCATCTTCTATCGTAGGTGGGGCATAAAAACTAAGTCCATTTATCAGTAATATATTTTCAAAAGTTTGCTTCAGACATTATCTCTTAATCATAAAAAAGCTTCTGGCAAAGTTTCATAAAATTCTATGAAGGTTTGATAAAGTAATTGATGGGTAACAAACTTTAACCCCAGACTGTATCTAGTTGTTAAATGTAAAAAAAAAAGCTATGTCCATATATCAGTGAAATACAGAAAAATGAAAATAAATATTTTCACAATTTTCAGGGCCTAATCTAGGATTTTGGAGAGGGAGAAGTGACTTCTCCTTCCATAAGAGAGAAGGGAGAAGTGATCAATTTCTTGGAGAAGTGAGATTCCATTACCGTTTCGGTTGCATAGTGTTCTCGTGCTTATCACTAAGAAAATTGTTTAATATGCAATAAAAAATATATTTGCAGTTTTTTCATGTTATTGTACAAAATGTATATATAGAAAGTTCTTAATAAAAAGGCTTAGACAATACTGTTGTTATTTATTCATTGATACCATTTGTACTGTCAACTTGAATTTAAGTTTAAATAAAATTTGTTGCTTGAATTGGGACATGAGGGAGTAGCCTAGTAATATTATGATGCATTAAATTCATGTGCAACTGCCTCAATTTATTTTTAATTGTCCAGGAAAATATGACTCCCAGTTTACCTGATGAATTTCACATGACTGGGAATTTAATTTATATCACCACTTGTCATTATTTTGTAAAACATTATTGAATGTCCATGACATCATGTTACATGTAGTTTTAAATTGAGATTCTCGTTAAAGATTGTAAGCCTATAAATGAAATTATCTGTCAATCACATATTAATTAAACGATACAGAGCTAATTTCTATCATTTTTAAAGATATCTTCCCTATCAACAAAATTGTCGTGAAAAAAAATCCACTGCTGATCACAGCTGGTCGAGTGTTGTACGTTTGCAATCACATTATCCATCAGCTGTCTTTCTACCTATTATATTTCAATTTTTATTCAATGAATATAATAAATCTACCGTTAATTCCCACCCTTAACCCACCGAATAGTACAATTTGATCGATCGTAATAAATAAAAATAAAACAAATCAGCTGAGTGATTACGCAACATACTCAGATAAAAATCATCGTAAAATGATAACTTTAACAGACGGTCAGTTTCCCGTTTGAATAGTTTTGAATGTTATATCCAAGGATGTTCAAAGTTGCTGTTGTATTTATTTAATTTGATCGTCGACAGTATTAGTCCTGTGTCGTTTCGAAAATCTCGATTTTCCTTGTCAGTCGCCATTTTTTTTTTACCTGGGAGACTTGTAATTCACAAGTTGTCTCCCTTTTACCGATTTTCATAGCGATTTGACTTTGCAATGAAGTCAGTCGGCTGGTGAGATTTAGCGATTTTCTAAATTCTTTGGCGACTTAAATCATCATTTCGCCGGCAAGATTATGGCCTGATTTTGCTCTGAATACTGTATTTTGGTCATAACTAAGCTTCTGTCCAAATTTCATAAAATTCCATAAACATGATAAAGGTTTGAAAAATTTATTGATGACTGAAAAACTTTAACCGCAGACTTAATCTGAATGTTTACTGTAAAAAAAAACAAATACGGAAAAACTAAAGTAAATATTTTTAAAATTTTGCTCTGGATACTGTATTTTGGTTATAAACAAGCTTCTGTTTAAATAGCATAAAATTCCATGAAGGTTTGACAAAGTTATTGATGTCTTAATTAACCACAGACTGAACCTAAATGTTGATGCAGATGCTCACAACATAATCTAGGATCGCTATATTTCCCTATTGCGACATAAATGTTGCAGGCTCAACAAAAAAGTAACACAAGTCTATGTATTATCGTATGTTAAAGATGCCTATAAAAAATGACAAATAATAATATAATATGATCTAAATAAAAGTGACTTTTAGTACCTTCTTTTTGTAAGAATATTTCTTTAAATTTGGCTCTTTTTGATCCAAACTCCTTTTCTTGAAGTTCTTTTTCTTCTTTATACTTTAGTTCCTTTTCTTCAAGCTCTTTAATTTTTTTTTTCAAATGTTCAACTTCATCTGAAATAAATAATAAGAATTAGTACTGATATTTATTATTCTAATGTCAGAAAAGTTATCAGTATCCTAAAGAAGGTATATGAAGTCATAGCTATCCATCTGCAGTCTTACTTTCAAAATATTTTCAGTTTTCTTGACTCCATTAAAATGTACCGATCAACTAAAAGATGCAATTAATTTTGTAAGTTCAAAAGGTGTTTGTTAATGAAATTTCACTTGATTTATGCCCTTGAAGCAAGAGTGATTTTCCTGGACAACTCAAGGGTATCCCCAATTTTTGGCCACAGTGGACAACAGTTCTGTACGGATACATTACAATGCAGTAAGTCATTATCTGGATTACAGGAACTCTTTTCAGGACTGTTTAGTCCCATACACAAACTCAAATATAGGATCCTATGACATCAATCGGCAAAATGCTCCCCATCTACAACCACCATAATGCAATTGGTTTTGGAGTGTATGTTGACAAGGAAGTTTATACTGACTGTACAGTATTGAATCAGTTTTTGACTTTATAAAGTAGCACGTCATTTATCCATACAATCAGCAGTTACTTGTCAATGCTTGTTGTAGTTTGCGGATAATCATGATAATGAGGAGCTGACCAAGCACGTTATTTCAGTTCTACTGACTAAGACGTGACTTTTTTTAATTGTACAAAGATAGGTAATAAGGTAAATAAGCAGACTGTGGTTCATAAGTGTTTCTCGTTTTTTACATAGATTAGAACGTTGGTTTTCCCGTTTGATGGTTTTACACTAGTAATCCTGTGTACCCTTGCCCTTGGTTTGACAGACATTTGAACTGATGACAGTGATGTATTGTTACTACATTGTACATGTACTAGAACATATAAATTCTATAATTGGCTGTTTATATATAAAACTGCTAGATATTAGTCAACAATCTTTCTTATGAGGGCACTGGATAGTTTCAAGTACTAATACCTGTACACAATAAATAAATTATACATGTATATACGCCTATAAAGTGTTAAAAACAACATGAATATTAAAAATAAGGAAAGATTAATTCCTCTTTTTTTAATATTGGTGTTGTTTTGTACACTTTTTAGGCGTAATATATATATACATATTTATCTAGTATTGGAAACATTCATTCGCAGGGTTCAATATCAAAAATATGGGTTCAATAAATTATGTAAACAATCTTCCAGAAAGACTTTGAACTGGGTCTTTAACTATACCATGTTTTTCACCCTCTGCTGCTTCAAATGCTCCGAAATCAGCTTCTTCTGTCATAATAAATATAGTTGGGCATAAATTATTTTCTAATGTTCCATCTTTGGTTGCTATTGATCGATTTTTCTAATAATTTTCTTCGCCACCTACTTCCGAGCTCTCCTCTTTGAAGAAAAATTTGCAACAAAATGTAAAAGTAAGTCAATGACGGCCATATTTCCGGTTTAAGTTGAAAATGTCATTTAGGCTAAGATTTATGTCCTTATTGGACCTTATACATTATAATATCTAATCTTCTTAGTAAATATTTTATCAGATTGAGCGAATACGTTATCTCCATTTAAAATGTTTTCCTTCAATTTTCATACTTTTTTTCTCGCAAAAGTATTATACAATGCATTTTTCTGTCAGTATCGGCCGGGAATATTATTGGTAACTTCCTATGATTGGCATGGTATACGGGGATGTGCCAAAAATAATGGGTCATAATTTTTCGAGATTTTATATTAAAATGACCCTCCTTTTTAATGACATCTTATATTAAAATGTATTTACGTTTGATAACTGTGTATTGATCTGGGTATATTCTACATATCATATATAAATATGCTATTGAGAATCTGACATTATTAATGGTCAATTATTGTATTAAATTAAATCAATTCATTTGAAAGTTATATAAGCATGGGTCATATTTTTAAGTATTGTATATATGTATAGGTCATTCTTTCTTAAATATTTATATAACTATAGGTACTGAATTTCAGTGAATTTTATATTAAAATGGGTACTTTTTTTTAGGTAAAAATGGCACACCCCTAGCATTTATACATATATTCAAGACGTTCTGTATTTAACAAACAATATATACATATATCTAAATTGGAATCTTTGTTATTTTGGATAAATGTAATATCTGCTTTAAAAAAAACGCCAGTAATTTCCAAAGTTTACTCATTTTCCACAAAATTACCTTTGTCTGGTATTCAGAAATTTGAATGAAAAAATGACAAAATCTTAATTACTATAATAACCATTGTTGATTCAAATATTCTTTTTTTTACAAAAGTACAATTTCAGAATTGTTGATTTTCAATTATGAATTGGCAACAGACACGAATAACGGCTACCCAGAAGAAAAGTACTAGTACAAATGTAATATTGCCAAAATAAAATCACAAACAGCAACACCTTTCACCGCTATTTAATAACAGCTTCAATCTGTTAAATATTTTCAAAATAATTTCTACGAGAACCTAGTTAAAAACCTTAAAGTGCACATGATAGTATTGTCATTAGTTGGGCTTTATTTTTTTTTTTGCATATATATATATATCTCACGTTACTTAAATATTTAAAATATAAAATTAATAAAATGAATTTCAGTTTGACAAGGTTACGCATATGTTTGTTTTAAAGAGATGGAAATCATAAAGAATTTGGGATGATTAATTTAAATTTTTCAACATGTCAAAACGATCAAATTAAAATGACTTCTGTTTTAAGCTCTTATTTTGAATAAGAAACTATGTCATTGTCCATCTGCCCATCAAACCCGTTTTTTTTTAAATTAATTACGCCTTCAAATTAAGATTGATTAACCTTCATACATTGTTGTTTTCTACAAAAGAAAACAGGTTACATTAACCTTTTTATGATTTATGAAAGGTGAAATATAAATTTGTCCGCTTGGCAAATATTCATAAATGTGTATTGTGACAAATACCATATATAAACTATTACATATATATTTATGTATGAGTTGTCAGATGATTAAGTAAATGTTTTCTACCGTAATGACGTATTCTCCGTATCTTCTTTCATAAAAAGTAATAATAACATTTCATCAAAAATAGCCTTGAAATCTGCTTTCAATTGATCTCCTTCCTTGAATTTTATACAATTTCCTCGATAGTTATGAATATTTCAATTTATCGTGTAAAGTATTTGTTAATATCGTCCGGTAAAAGTCAACACTTTTAACAAAAGACACCCTATTTACATTCAGACCATTAAGAAAACGTTAAAATTTCAATAACCATTTAATAAAGATTTACGTATGACTTACACTTTAAAAGCTGCCTTTTTATAAAAAAAAATCCGTTCATATATAAATGCAATATGATTGTTCTAGATAAAGTTTTAAATTTTGACAAACTTTTCGACCGAAACGATGCCCTTTAATGACTCACTTCTTTTATGTTCGGGCATTGCTAAAAGTCTTGATTTTTGCATTTAGTATAAAAATACCAATACCTGATACTAAACTTCTTTAGGTAAAAAGATAAAAAAAAACGCTACTTAATTGATCTCTTATGTATTTGAACTAAATGTACTTTCCCTGGAATGCGCATTCGTTTCTCTAGTATTTTGGCAATAGGATAAACATAAGACCAACATCAACCAGAGACCAAAATGATGTGAATGTAACCGAACCATGGTCTCTGTAAGCCTTCAAGCAACGGCGAAACCCATACCGTGTAGTAAGATTTAAAATGTCCTGACATAACAAAATGTTAAACATTTCAAACGAGAAAACCAACGGCCTGATTTAAACGCCACGAATACGACAGACAGCAACCAATGATAGCCACTGAATTACAGGCACCTGACGTGGGACTGGAACCGCTATACATATTAGCGCGCGCACAACCCTCCCCTAACAGTGATGTAACAACACAACATAATAACACACTTTAGAAATCAATGGGATATAGCTAGGGCTTTCAAGACTCATCATATCGATACGAAAAACAAAAGCAATACAACTATTAGCCGACTAAACAATGCTGTAATCAATTTTATAGTAAACAAAATAAGATGTGGGGCATATGTTAAGCAGACAGCAATTGTACAACATATACCAAAGTCAAAAGACATCGGATCAACATACATGTATTCAAATATACGGAATTGTCTAAGCCATATAAACCACCCCAGGAAACTTAACAGAGACTATGAAGGAACTGTGTCATTAATATTTATTAATCTTCTTGGTTGACAAAACCCCCGTATGTCGACATAGAAATAGGCCGTAAATTGATCATTTGTTGTTAATATCCTTGTCATATGGTTTTTGGTGGATAGTCGTCTCATTGGCAATCATATCACGTCTACTTTTTTCTATCAATCTAATTAAAATATAGAACTCGGATTTCGTTATACTACATGTAGTATAACGAAATCCGAGTTCTATATTTTGTAGTATAACGAAATCCGAGTTCTATATTTTAATTAGATTGTTTTTCTATGTATATATAATATAACTAAGAGTGCTGTTTTTAGTTTATTGTGTCGTTAAGTTGCTGTCTCATTGAATTTTACCCCAAATATCCTTTTAAACATCTTATAACTAAGATAAAAGCAACGACAAATTTTAGGGACTATAGTATATTGAATACCTTTGGCAAATTACAGTAAAGGTTTCAATTGTATGGCATTTCTGACTTCAAAAAAGACACAAGATTTTGTGTAAATGTTATTGTTGACAAACATATTGGAAATTTGAATGAATTGTTTGTAAAATATGACGAGAATAAACAGGAAAAAATAGCACGTGTTTATATACTTTTAACCTTGCAAATCAGTATAAGTAAGTATAGATTTTAAGAATATAAAGGAAACTGTCCTTTGGGGGTGGGGGTGGAGCTATTGTCATTTATTCAATGTTTGAATGTAAAATTTAACGTTTACATAAAAAAAGAGAGCTTGGAGCTAGCCTTGGTCTTATCACAATGTTAATATGTAGCCACTGTATGAACTTACCGTGTACATCAGTTATCCTTACAAATAGGCGTTCCTATCTATTGACATTGAGATAAACACATTATCAATGTATAATCTAATGCTTTTTATCACTTTACATACGATTAAATCATTTACTTATATATATAGGCCTACCCACGATTTACTTACAGGTGTACGTATATGTATATATATAAATCCGTTACAGCATGCAGATTCATTGGCGTAGCTTACGTTGAGGCAACCGAGTTGCCTCGGTAAAAAAAAAATCCTTTATAATCTTTTAAACGATTTCCATTGCAGCAGACTAGCTACTAAACACTAATATACCGACTTGTTTTGTCTTGTTGCCGCTATTGATTCATACCCTTTGCGAATTCCAGACTTATGGAAACATTTCCCTCCTCTACTTGGAAATCCCCTTTACGGTAGTTTTCTGTAATCTAAATTTGTCGGAGTAAAAAAAAATCGACAACAGATTTATTTAGATATAGGAAGATGTGGTATGAGTGCCAATGAGACAACTCTCCATCTAAGTTACAATTTATAAAAATAAACCATTATAGGTCAAGGTACGGCCTTCAACACGGAGCATTGGCTCACACCCAACAGCAAGCTATAAAGGGCCCCAAAAAATTACTAGTGTAAAACCATTCAAACGGAAAAACCAACGGTCTAATCTATATAAAAACGAGAAACGAGAAACACGTATGAACTACATAAACAGACAACAACTACTGTAATCAGATTCCTGACTTAGGACAGGTGCAAACATTTGCAGCGGGATTAAACGTTTTAATGGTACCAAACCTTCTCCCTTTTCTGAAACAATAGTATAACATCACAACATAGAAAAACACACTATAAAATATCAATTGGAAGGCTTAACTCAATCAAAAAACGTAAATAAACACACAATGAACGAATAAATTTGACCTGTGACACCTGAATGCAAATACACAGTTAATAAAAAATTACAAGGGATAAATAATTAAAGTCAAAAGTAAATAAACAGGTTTAAACAAAGTTAAAGTATGATATCACTGTGAAATGCAAATAATTTTTAGAAAATCTTCACTTTTGAAGAAACCTGCGTCATATTATACACAGGTAAATGAAAATAATTAATTTTGTTGTTAAGTATACTTCTTCTTCTGTGTGCATAAAATCTTCCGTTTAGGAATACCAAGAAATTTCTTTAATATCAATAAAACTAATCTAACACTTGGTACATATGGGGTGAATATCAACAATAAAACTATACAATTAGTGCTAGATAAAACTTCCTGTACAGGTCCAAGAACAGCATCTAAGGAAAAATGAAATAATTTTGATGTTCATAGTACGAAAAAGTGAAAATTTGTAGTGATACCAAATAATCAAAGCTGGTATATAAACAAGATCCATGTTAACATTAAATAACAAAAAAACATTTCAAATAGTATCAACAGGTCAAATTAAAAAGAAAGTACGATTTGAGAGTACTCGCAGGAACTGACAGCTAGTTAAAAGCCAAAACAATTAATAATAAAAAATCATGCATCAGAGACTAAAATCAATTAAAATACATCCCAGGGATTTAGTATTTTAACGTCATGAACAGTCAAAGAAGACATGACTTGTGCAATGCCAAAATAAATGTATCGACAGGTAGTAGGATAGTTAGGAGTGACTTCTTTATAGATCAAAACAAACGTGTGTGTGTCTCTATACATCCCGTTTGAAAAGAAAATACATTATTTAGTCCTACCCCATTGCAAGCAAAACAGTAGAATAGATGATGATCCAACTTAGTAATACGAGTCTTCCCCGATCGAATTACTTTACCATTGAATCGGGTAAATTATTTAATTTTGTGTGAGAATAATTTCTAGTATATGAGGGTCTGGATGAGGTTTATAGAAAAATGCCCTGAAATAAATTTAAACTTAAAAGAATAGAGATTTAAAATTGTGCTTAAATATAAAAGAAAAGAAAATCAAATTATGGGCGAAAATAATTAAAAATAAATATTTGAAAACCCCATTCTTAGACTTCAAACCCTCATTTATAACCGTGACGTCTAAAATTGAAACATCGTTGTGTGTTGACATTTTCCCCTACGTGTAGAACTTCAAATACACAGAGTTTCATTGACTTTGGTACCATTCAAAATAAAATATGCATCAATCAACATGCATAGAAAATAATTTATATGTTGCGGTTCTCAAGTTTTATTCTCGCTATTTTAAATTTATAGTTTTCACTAGCAGGGAATTTAAAATATTTAAAGGAGTCATTAATTCCAGAGAAATATTTATTATATGTCTGTTAGTTAATACATAATGTCAGTTTATATATAAAAAATTTTAACCAAATACTGTTTTCATTTATCATAAAGACTTCAGAATAACGTAAATGTAAGTACTTCGCCGGTTGTCATTTTCATCGTGAATGTAAAAAAGTTCAAAACCATTTAATAATTTGAAGACCTTCAAAGGAATACCAGGACGAAACACAACCAATACAAGTGCCGTGGTGCACTTTACATGTAGCATGTGTTTATCTCCTAGTTTATCAAGAAATTCTGCTGTTCAGTCCGTCCGTCGTTTTGGGATGATTATCTATAATTCGTTGATTCGTGACCCACGACCAAGCGAGTAAATGATCATCACAAAAATTATTTCAAATAAACCTTAATCGTTGCGTTTGTTTTTCTGTATTGAAAATTCTGTACAGGTTTCTTCTGTCCATCAAACAAGGTCATGATTTCTTTTGATATGACGTTAAATCATATGTCACAGTGAGATACAGCCACCTATATTAGAGTGTACGACGGCTTGGAAATATATTGAGAGATAAGGTTTTTGCGCTGGCTTTCAGTTACCGCTAGCAAGTCAGGAAACTGACTTGTCAGTGGTTGTCTTATGTGATATCTTCACGTGTTTTGTTGTTTTTATTACTTTGAGTTGACGTAGATTAGATAGTATCGGTTCAAATCGATCATACACAACTTTCTAGACTCAGGACAATTTTGAACTTGACAGATCAATCTCCTGTATCCGCAAAAAAATTTAAATCTGGGAAGTTCACTGAAAGGATTTGATTTGAAAAAGTGGTGAATGCTTTTGATTTATGTATTCATCTGAACATTGAAAATGGTGCAGGTACCAGAAATCAACTAATAAATCGGTAGTATAACTTAGTGTAAGGCATATTAACATTATTATGATGAAATAAAATTAAACAATAACTATTATTGTCCAAATGTAAAAACCTAGATAGCTTATGGGGGGGGGGCTGCGCCCCTAGACCCCCTGCCTCGGTAAAAACAGAAGGCGAGCTACGCCACTGAGACTAGTCACCAAACAAAGCTACTTTCTAGATCGATACAAAGAAAAACAAATTCATGAATTTAAATATTTATAAAATTTGGAATATCTCTTATTTAATTACAACAATGTATAATTACATGTATTTGTAGGTCTTTCTTCCTTTTCTGACGCTTATAAAAAGATATTTAAACAATCACTCTCTTCAACGTGCGGCCTTTTTCGAACTTTTAAATCATCAGGTAAGATCTAAAACTTATCGCCCTATAAACCAGTATGCTAGTATATGGTTTGCCATGAGAAAAAACAAACATTGAACATACAGATTAACATTGACATGTAATTGGCTACAGACAAACAAAAATCATATAAATGGTATATAAGATTAATAACTGACCTTCTTTTTTATATATCTAGGCATTGCAAAGCCATTGTTGTGCCCGGGAGGGGGCACTTGCTATGTAATGAGTGGTAGGGATGGTCCGCTGTAATTGGTTATTTTTTCAAGCTTCGTGAAATATGATAAGGTAGAGGAATTAAAATGAAATATATGACAAGGTTGCTGATTGAATCATAAGTATTTGAAAATAATCAGATGTCGATTTTTTTTCTCAGATGCGATAAAAACTATATTCGGAAATGCATCAGATATTTGTCAAATCTATTTATTACTCCATGAAATAGCGTGAGCAGTATTACTTTAGGTATATTATATATTATATATACTACAATAGTTTATAAGATTTGCAGTTCTAAACAAAGCGCTACAAAACGAACCAACATCCACATTAGTGCATGTCTAAAGGGGGAAATGAAACGAACATAAAGATCCCTATCAGCGTCGTTGATCTAGGTAGATGCTGCATATTGGTACTCAATAGTTCCTTTGTAATGTTTAAATAAAATGTTAGAATAGGATTTAAAACTATTAAAATTCTACATTTATTGTAATGTGTATGGTTGATACCACATGTTTCCGTTTTTTCGTCTTCTAAAGACGATTCACCACTCCCAAATCAAAACCATGACAAAGGGGATCACCTGATGATTTCAATGCATAAATCTTTATCAGCAGTTTGTAAAAACAAATGTGCCAAAAATACATATCAGATACATGCAAAGACTCCAAATACTGCTGATCTTTTATTCCTAATTTTAATAACAAATTAGGAAACATTTATCTTATCGCCATTATAAGTCTAAAAAAGACAACAAATTAAGACTACAAGACAAGTGCTAAACTTCAATAAAATTCAGGATATCACAAGTACCACCAAGGTAATCATTTATCGCAAACAAACAGATAAAATAGAAAAGGAACCATGCAACCTTAAATATTGCGTTACTACTACAATCGAAAAAAACATGGTAAGAATTTCTATATCTTTTTTTATTTCTAAAATTTGTTTTAATTTTATTCATACATCAATAAAAGATGTTGAACGTATGTCAATAAAACAGTATTCAATATAACGACACAAGTACAGGTCAACGTACGATATTTAACAATTATTTATACACACACGTGTCTTCTATTTTCCTAAGGGAACTTCAAGGGAGGGGTGGGGGTTATGATTTTTTCCTAAAAAAATATTCTGATCCCCAATTTGATGAAAAAAATATTGTTGTCAAGCAGACGACAAAAAAATATTCTGAATCAAGATTTTCCCCATACCTTATATTGTTAAATTTAGAAAAAAATAATTTGATTGATAGCGTCGAAAAAAATCTGACTCAGACAAAAAACCATAATCCCCTCCTTTGAAGTTAAATGGTTCCTTCCTAATGGTAGATTGTGTTTAGAAGAAATACTCTCAAAGAAACTATAAACCATTCAAATTCGTTTTTGCTCAAACAAAAGATATACAGGTATACATCTCCATCTCCTTGCATTTAAAATTGTACATTTCCTTCGTTTCAATTTTTGCTTATATTTTGATTTGATTAGCTATAGTGACTTTCTTTAACTTCCAATATAGATCAAGTGAGAAAAAACAGGTTCTTTATAAAACAGTTTTTAGTCCGGACGGTGACCTATAGTTGTTAATTTCTGTGTCATTTTGTCTCTTGTGTAGAGTTGTGTCATTAATTGGCAATCATACCACATCTTCTTTTTATATTTAGAGCTGAGGAATGGGGACTCTTAGTTATATTTACTTGTATATGTATATATATGTGTGTGTGTGTATTCAAATCAGTTTATTGTTTGTTGTTGTTATTATTTGTATTTGTCACAAGTATCATGTTTAACAAATTTTTTATGACAATACAGAATTATTATATAATATTTCATTGTCTCGTGTGCTTGATTTCTTCTACGTCTGGTATTATCTGTATGACAAATCAACTCTTAGATCTATTAGCTATTAAAAAGCTTAATGTCTAAAACAAATAATTTCATAAGAAAAAAATGTTTGTTCTTGTCTTTCTTGTTTGTACAATATTTATTATCATTTTTCGCGGAAAAAATATATTTACCAACACTCGAATACTCTACCCAGTTCCAGGGTCTATCAGTGTGTTCAGATATTTCAAACTAATTTCTTTCATCAATTTATCTGCCCATGAACAAATTTGGTTTAAATCAAAATATCATCGGAAGCTCTTGGGGAATTATTAACAAGATAAGTGACGACCTCACCGGTTACAGCACGAAAAACAACACGTAAACAGTTTACAGGTAAAATAAAGGTAAAATAATTAGTAACAACTTAACATGTAGATATTAATGTGTATTGTTATATTCACAAATCTAACAGCATAGTGTATGCAACATCTGTTAATGTTTATTGATTAAGACTTTTCTAGATTTGACGCTCGTACCTTCTACGAATTTTCATACATTAAATCTTTAATCAAATCGGATTTGTTCAATTTGTTGAAAGTTGAAACATTGCCTTTACGTGACACTCAATGGAAAAGTTTTGTGACGTTGCACTGAATTCATATTTTCTAACAGAGAGACTTTTAACGTGTAAAAGTGACTTATAATTAAGTGACAAAAAGACAGTTTATCCGTATAAACTGAAACTATCGAATTCATTAGTTTGTTTATGCTTACAGTAATATTACAAACAGTGCTGATATTTCAAGTGCATTGATTAAATAATTCGCTTGGACTGTTCGGAGTAACAAACGGAAAGCTGTATATTTTTTTTACTTATTCTTAAAGAAACATACTAAATGGAAATGTACTTTTATACTTTATTTTATATATTATTCACATATGTACGTTGTGAACTTTTTACATCGCTAGCTACTATGGAACATGGTTTGATGGCAGAACAAAATATGGCTGATAAAATCAGAGAATATATTTCCAAAGAAAAAGAAAGACTACATGCATTAGATAGGCAAGTATCCTGAAAAAAAAAATAGTAAAGAAAGAAAACATTATAAATTTCAAACAAAATATTTGTTAATTATGGAACATGTTAAATATTATTTTCGTTGCTTCCGTTCTTTGACTGATGAGGGTTTGGATTGGCCGGGGTTTATAGAATAGAGAATAATTGGCCATACTACAGAAAAATGGGACATAAAAGTAAAGAATAGAGAAAAAGAGGCAAAAGAAATAAACAAAAGAGAATAACAGTGTGCATAGGTATATAAAAAAAAAAGAGATACATGGGCAAATTAAAAAAGAGAAAAGTGGCCGGAAAAACACAACGATTACAGAGTAATAAAGAATCCCCATCCAGCACTCTTGAATAAATCAGATTAATTGAAATACTTTCTTTAATGTCACTTCGTGTAAATCAGTACGCTGATCTTTGTAAGCCGTAAGTTTCACTGTGCATCATCTCATTGCCAGTCAAATAACAACACATTTGCAATTGACGGACGAGTACATGCACTCGTGCATGTTGATTGATTGTGACGGATGTCCTTTCCATGCAGTTATATCAGCTCTTTAACTTTCGTATAAAAATAATGAGGTTCGATCTTTGAAAAGACATTGCTGGTCTAAATACAAATCTGGTATCGCAAAATTAGTATCTAATTCTATAAGTATAAACCAATATTCATGATCTGTTCATTTAGAATTCTTTTATTAAAATCACAACAGACGACCGAAACTTTTGTATTATGTCATATTAAATCTTAAAACATGTATGTATATATACTTTTGAGTGACTGTCTATAAAACATCTATACACAGAAAGAGTTAAAGTGGAAGTGACACAGAGAGAGAAATTCAAGACATACCAGCAATTGTTTTATAATTATCTCTAACAATGCTTGACGCATATTGTCATTATGACATACTATTCTTTCTTTATTATTATACAGAATTAATTAATAAATATAGTGGAACAAGAGGGTCAGGGTATAAGGGGTAATAAGACTTTTCGGCAATTTGTTTTTATTAATTGTATGAATATGCAAAATTAAAGAGGGGGGTGTATCCCGTAAAATTCACTAGCACGATTTACATGATGGTACCGCTGCAGCCAATCCACATCTCCTCGTGTAGACAATTGTAGTAATCTTAAGTCATTTTGATACAGAGTAATTTGTTGTTTCATTTTATTGTGTATTTTTGTTATTGCATTGTTATAGGTATTCAGTACTAATGTATTGTAATTCTAAACTAGATTACATTTATTTATTTATTTACTTTTTCATTTATATATTTATTATTTGGGAGACCTCAGTTGTATACTGTAACCTGAGTAAATATCGAATAGAGACTTTTTTCAACAGCCATTTTAACAAAGGCTAATCTAAGGCAGGAGCGGATCCAGCCATTTTGAAATTTTCCAACTCCCGGAACACCATGAAACGTTTACATAATAAAAAAAAAACAATCGAAAAAAAGGGGGGTTCCAACTCCCGGAACACCCCTCCTGGATCCGACAATACAAGGGATCTCATGGAAGATTCCTGCTGCATATGAGTAAAAACAAAAATTACACGAGGTGTGATCGACAGACGACTTTTTACTGAAAAGTTTACTACCGACGAAGAATATTTCCAATTTCCCCATACATTTCCATGTATTCTTTTTACATTGATATCTCTGTGTTGTGGTTAGTCTTTTCCTATTATATAAGTTAATTACAAGACTAGGAAATGGAGTTCATGTACATAAAAAAGTTTACATGTAGATCTAAATGTTAGTCTAAGTATGTATCAGTCAGACACACTTAACTTGTAATGGATGTACGAGCACATGCAGTTAGCAGTGCACTATTTTGATTGATGGTAGAAGATTTATAGGAAAATATGTACTTTTGAATACAGTATATCACTAACTTTTGTCCGTATAAGTCTATTATAACCAAGTGAGTAGATGATAGTTAAGCAATACTCGGGGGATAGTAGGAGGGGTATCTTTTTATTTTTGCATCCGCTTGATGGTGTTAATATTTGAGGGTTAAACTGTTTGGAAAGGTTAGTTTAGGAGTTTGTTTTTATTTGTTTGCATTATTATTCTTAGCTTGCTGTTAGGTTTTATACGCAGAACAAATATAAAAAAACAGATATAAACTTTTTGTGAACCACTACACTACACTACTACATCTTTCATTACGTACAATGTGTTTCACGTTTTTTCCCTTAACGTGAACTTGTCACAAAGTTTAATATATACCTATTTACCTGATATGATGATGTGTTGAGATGAAGTATGCTAGCTCCACAAAGTTTAATATATACCTATTTACCTCTGATGATGTGTTGAGATGAAGGATGCTTGCTCCACACAGTTTAATATATACCTATTTACATATGATGATGTGTTGATATGAAGGATGGTAGCTCTAGATAACTCAGTGTTTTAAAAAAAGTTTTTAAAAAGTTAACAACACATGACTATGCTGTTCATTTATTTTGGGAGGTGAGGGGGAAAACAATACTGAGATGATAAAGCAATTGTGGATTCAGGTGGGGGCGAATCCCCCCTTTCCCCCAATATTTTTTTTAAATGTAATTAAGGTAAACTTTTAGCTAATTTTACGTCAAAATAAGGTCCTCTAATTCCTAATTCTTAGGAGCGCTCCCCCTCCCTAACATCAAATCTGGATCAGCGCATGTGAAGACCTTGAAGACTTCATAATAATTAAAAAAAAAAAACTGTATTTTTGTCAATAATCACAAAATATCCTGATATATTACAGTGTATTTTAGTTTTGTTTGTGTTAGAAAAACTAAATGAAGCAATATAATATATTGCTTAGAACATGTAAAGTATTTTCTGGCGTAAGCGTATTAGCTTAGTGTAGTCAACTGGACATGAGGCTTAGCAAAACAAATTTTCACATGACACGATTTAAATGAAACAGTATTGACCAAACTCACGTTTAAGACTCAGTTGATAAAATATTAAAAAAACCTATAGATGCCGTGTTCCTTTAGGCAAAGTTGATATTAGACGGTTTTCGACTACTCTATGCGATACCTTTAATTGCATGTAGTTTAGTGCAATCTGTTCTATCACTTACTTATACTTTCTGATATAACGCTAAAACATTATGCAATTGATTTTAGATAGTAGATCAAACGTTTGGGACAAATTAAATATCCACGTGAACATATCATAATTAAAACGACCAGTAGCTAACATAAACGCACACAGCATACTTTTTATCATTGCTATTATCATGGCTATGTGGTTGGTAGTTACACTATGAAAGTATTGATATTATATTAAAAGTAAAATTATAGATCGAATTTATGATTAATAAGCTGCATCATCTGTCCACACGCAGACACGAGGTGGGATTGAGGTTAGATGAACATTGAAACTTTTGTTACAGTTTAAACTGTTGATACCCTGCACAACCTGCACATAACTATTTTCTTTCTACTTAGCTAGTGTTGTGATTACCTTATGAAGCGTGTTCACGTCGAGTGTAGGAAATCTTGGTTTCGATATCATTTGAGCAATCCAGTATAAATTTTCATTTTTTACCCCGATCCCTGCCAACATCCCCCCTCCCCTCCCCCCCAAAAAAACCCCCAAAAAAACCAACAACAACAATAAGCCGAACAAAAAATGGTACGTTATCTAATACTATTAGGTGTGTTTTTGTGGTAGGGTAGGTTAATGTCTCATTAACGTATACCACACAACTCCTTTGGCCCATTTTCGGTTATTATATTAAAAGTTTACGAATAAGTACCAATTTCTAGATAAAACAAATAAGATAATGAACAAAAAAAAACTTTTTATGTCAAGTGTTCATCAATAAAATAGCAAAACAACTATTAGCTGAAATATCCCGGAAGTCATTTACAAGTCCAGTTTATATAACAATATGGTTCAGGTTATTGAACAAACAACTGCTTGGATGAGGGAAACGATTACATTCAGTGCACACTAGTTGCAACAATTGCTCTTATCACGTGCACGATTACCTCAATATGGAAATTTTGATTGGGCAAAATCTTTTCAGTCGTCTGCCTCGCCTCTAAAAATTACTTACAACAGTCACCAGCTGTTTCATAATCCACTTATTATATTTCCATTTCGAAATAAAATCCAGTATTGCATGCTCAAGATGTTTGTAAGACTACATCAAACATTTCTTTTATTTTAACGATAAGTTATATTAATACATAGATTTCCCCCATATAATGTACATAACGTTTTCTTGAAGCAGGTTTTGTACTGCATATTTTCAATTCAAAAATATCGGAGGGTGTGGATGGGGGTCACAGAATAGAGAATAATGGGCAGAAAATATAAATAATAGAGATAAATTGGACCAAAAAAATTAATATCACATCCAGTAATTCGTGTAAGATTTTAAAAGAACATTAGGTTTTTGCTTTCGCTGTTCGTGTACCTGTTCCACCAATTTGATCTATATACATGTCCCTTGGCTTTTGTCTGGTTCATACAACAGCATGCTAGTCTCGTAAGGACTCGTAAGGACTAAAAATTAGTAATATTGCCGAACAAAGGATGAAACTTAACATTCTGTCTCACAACCCACAAAATGCAGGAAAAAATTGTGTACAAAATCAAACAAAATTAACTAATCTATTAAACTTGTATGTTTTATTTCAGATTAGCCGATTCCTTTGATGAACACAGTCGGCTAGGTTTAAAGAACCCCAATGCTTACCTTGGAAACCCTATCAATGCATTCTTATTTGTTAAAAAGTTTACAATTGATTGGGAAAAATACGTTGAGGAGTCAATAAAACACAAACAGACACAAGGTATTGTATCAATAGTTTCAAATGTCTAAATTTAAATCATGATGACTGAAATTTTTTTTAATTTAAATCATGATGAATGAACAATGTTTTTAATTTTCATTTCAGTTTTTTGACTATTTTCTTTTATCACATGTTTTCATGAAACATAATAGTATATATCATTTCAACAAAAATTGTATATTTTGAACTCTAAAATATAAGGACATTGCTGAAATTGGGAGAAAAACCACCCACTTTGCAGAAGAAACGACAGCGGCAAATTATTCTATGAACCGAAAATGGGCAAAATTAACTTTTTCCTTTGTTTTGTCGTCAAATCTATATATATCCAATTAGTTAACAATTTTTTGAAAATGACGTCATTGCACATATCAATTTGGCAAATGCGACGCGTGTCTATTGAAGTATTTAATTTTTTGTTTTGAAGGATTTAAGAAAGGGAACTTGACACAGAAATTTAGAAAGGGTCTGGATGGGGTTAACAGAAAAGAGAATAATGGGCCGATACAACAGAAAAATAGGCAAAAAAAACCCACACAGAACAGAGAAGAATAGGCCAAAGAAAACTAAGAATAGAGAAAATTTGGGTGCTAAAACAGAAAGAATGGAGAATAATGGGCAAAAAATATAAAGAATATTATAGAGAAAAATGGGCAAAAACTATTAAGAATAGAGAAAAATTAGATAGAAATGAAGGACCCCCTCAAGACCCTCATTTGTGGTTAACACTGTCATTTACTACTTTCTGTTCACATTTATTTAGTTTTAAGCATCACTGACAAGAAATAAAATTTGAAATGTGTGAATATTACATCTATGTTCTATGTTGTAATCGTGTATTAGTTGTAACAAAGTTCAACTTATTACAATAATAAACATATGACATTGAGAAACAAGACATTTATCAAAATATTTCTGGTCACATGAAAAGATTACATGTAACAACCAACTTGCGGCCAGTCAATTGATTTAGCACATTGCAAAGTTGACCTTAGATAAATTTGGCTATTTTTAGGTCCTTTTTGGTCATATATAGCTCTTCTGCTGTTTAGGTTATTATACATTCTTGGCTTTCAAATATTAGGCTTTGAGCGTTCCTAAATCCAGAAAAGCGCTTCGGACGCATGCAATTTATAACGTGTTGTTTTCATTTTTTAAAGGGCAATCATGTGACGACTGCTACTTAATCTTGAACTTTCCGCTTGAATGCATGTTCAACAAGATGAATATTATAAATTATTGAAATGTATCCCTTGCTATATTAAAACAACCCAAAAATTCTTTTGTAACTCATTCAATGGATAATTATGCGGAATTTGTCGTTTTTTTTTCAGATTTAAAGGACAAAAGTTAATACTTTTTTATTTATTAAGTTCATCAAAATATAATAACGTACTAAACACCTGTTTGATCGGAACAACATCTTCAATCTCGAAGGTGTTCAACTTGAGACATGTTTCGCGTTACTTTTGCGTTTTTTGTAGTGAGATAAAAAATGAATGAGGATCTTGATAGGGGTCATTCATTTGATTATTCTTTAATTTTTAGACAATTTTTCTCTATTCTCTATTTATTTTGGCCATTATTCTCTATTCTTTCTTTTTTTTTGCCTATTTTTCTCTAGTTTTGATTTCTTTTGCCCTTTATTCTGTACCTTTTGTACATTATTCTGTTTTCTGTAAACCCCATCCAGACCCTCGTAATTAGCACAATTATTTCATCATTATTTTTAGTAGTTATACTCATTATATTATTATTATGTGTTCGACTGTTATTTACTATCTAAGTTCGAATAAATAGTAAATCGGCTTGCCATAGACATTGCTTTTATTCGTAAAGCGTTTATTTTCAGTTACAACAGAATTTAATACTGATCTAGATCGCTTACGAAAGAGATTGCCAGATGAAGAAGATCTTACTGGATCGGTTCAAGCTATACTTCGATTACAAGACATGTATGATATTCCTGCTAAAGAGATAGCCGAAGGATCAATAGGTGGCTTAAATACTGGAGAACTTTCAGGTAGGTTACAATGTACTACTTACAGAAGGCAATAGTTAAGCCATAGGTGCTTGAGGACAGGATCCTGTGTAGAGCCCCCATAGTCCCTCCCCGTCATTATCATAAATTCCCGATTTTCCACTAAATATCAGTTATATCAGAGACATATATACACAGAGATTGGCAACTCCGTGAAATCCCGTTAAAAAACGCGGCCCGGAATGAGATTCTCGTCGATATAATTATTCTACAACATGTAGACAAGTCAGGGATGAATAACCTCGATAGCTAATCAAGAAAAGTAATAGGAAAACTTATTTCAGATCAAATAAATTCTTTTTCTAAAAAACTACTTGAAATAATATATTATATAATAATATTTTTTTAATGTATTTATTGAGAAAATATTTTTTTCTTTTTTTCGGCATTTCTTTTAATTTAAAAAGTAAAATCTGGTAATGATCATGATATTACAAGAAACATTTCTTTGCTAAAGTTTGCTTCTAAATTACACAGTGAAATTATGTGTGTCCGATTTTCCGGTCATTATTTCCTTAGAGTTGTGACTGTGGATTCACAGGTGTGCGATTACGCAAATTTATTGCCCTCCGATCACCTGAATTTTGCCGGAGGTGAAGTTCTAAGTGGATTGTTACTTGGTAATTGTTTTTACAACTAAACAAATTCTGACATTATTTTAACCATGACCAGAACTTTATTTTAACAGAAACACTGGGCTATACTATGAATAGGGTAAACGGACAGAAAGTCACAGGACATAAAGTCACAAATTGGATAGGACAAAAAGTCACAAATAATGTATTGACAATTGTTTGATTATATAAGAGAAAGATCTTCAAATAATATATTTTTTTACATTTATTCATTTTTAAGTGTGTATATATGTCTCTGGTTATATGTACCATATGTAAACCAATATGCCATATCTTTCTCTGAACCTCTATAGTCGAGTATCACATTAATAGTAAACATATATATTTAGAGTAGAAATATGGTATATTGGTATACACATGGTACAAATGAAGGGGAGGGACTATGGGGTCGGGCTCAACACATGCAGGGCCCTATTCTCATGCACCTAAGACTTAAGTGCAGTTATATATAAGGGCCAGGCCTGGGGTAATTCATGGTGGGAACCAACGAAAAACGGTAATGTTATCACACTTTTCGAATGAAACATGAACATAAGTAGAAAATCTTGCATGGTATATAAAATATCTTTTCGGCCATAGGAGATATTAAAAATTATATGTAATGCATTTTAAAAAGGGGGATAACTCTTGAAAATACGACATGATATATAATATCTAAGAACACATATCTCATTAGACTGGCGAGATTTTCAAAAACGAATTTCATATTTTTTGTTTCACCAGTAACGGAATGAAACATACTTAAAAGCTCTGTGTTACTTTTTTACTCTGTGTCACAGTTATACTGGATCTTGCATGGTTTTAAAAACACCTATAATTAAAAGTATTTAATGTTTATAATTATTGTTCTTGTTGAAGACATTTCAAATAGTTAATAACGTGGATATCACACTTATGCGTCTGTCTGAAATACCATGTAGACTATTCCCTATTCTATTACGAAATGCAATGAAAACATAAAAGCTTTCATTTGTTTCTTTTTTTTACCATGTATCACTATTAAAATGAACAAGAAACAGCTGAAAAAGCATTGCTATTTTTTCTAGTTGAAGAAAATTTAAATATATACATACGTGCATGGACATTGCACGTGTTCGTTAGTCTTAAATACCTCTCAGACTCCCCCCCACACTATTTTTCACACTAGAAATGACAAATGATATACCCGGAAAAAATATAAACTAACAATGTATCTGTTACTTGAAGGCGAAATATGCATGGTTGTACATCTGTCAGGGTATGGAAGATAACTATACTATTCATATTAATGTTCGTTAATATTTACAATCTGCAAAGAGAAAAAGACTAAATATCGAGTCGAATCGCGTCTATAGATGGCGCTGTGTAAATATCATTAGTTACTACGTTACTTGAAAAAAATATAAATAATTTTATAATTTGTTTATTTGTTTATTTGATGTTTGTTTGTTTTCCATTTCCATACACCCTTCCTGCAAATAATTGTTTTAAATTAGATAGTATGCGATCTTAATATTATATAATTCTATTATGTTATTGAAAAAGCCCAGGTGAAAGATACCACATGCCATTGGGTATTCAAACTCATATTTCGAAAACAAACTGACAATTAATGCATGCATATCGCAATATACAAAGAACGATCAAAAGACAAAAAATAGTATACAAAACACAACATTGACAACTGATAACTGCGAAACACTAACCCCATGCACAAAAACACAGGGACTTTATGCATATATCTATCAATTTATCAGTTGTTTTACTCTTTCTATTGTTTGGTTTTATTTATTTATCTAAGTTCTCAATTTATCTATATAGTTATTATTATTTCACTGCTATTACTAATTTCATTATCAGCTGACGCTTGTTTTGAATTGGGAAGGATTGCATATGAAGATGGCGACTATTACCATGGTTTTCATTGGATGGCAATAGCGAAAGAACGACTGGAGAAAGAAAGAAATAAAACGACAGAAATGTCCGATGTATTAGATTATATGGCATGGACTGCACATGAGGTAAAACAGTAAGGCGACAGTAGTTTACCGATGTTCAAATCTCGTAAAAACACTATGAAGAGATAAATCAAGATAACAAACAAAAACTGAGGGTACCGTATCAACTCAGAAAGGAGCGAGACTAGATGCGTCGATAGGATTGGCGTTTCCTGCTATGAATGCATCATACGCCTTGAAAATCCATATTCATTCAGAATGTCACAGTCGGAAATAGGATACAATCGGTAAAATTACAGAACAAACGACTGTATCTAAAGATCTACGACAGTATTTTATGTTTTAAAACTTGTGCCTACCAATATAGCTACCAAATAAAAATAATACTATATAAATATGGTGCGTCTGAAGCGGCTATTGTGGATTTATCTTCACCGGGAACGCTCAAACCTAAAATAATTGCACGCAAGGGATGTATAAATACCATGTTATAAATTAAACTTATTTCATGATTCTTATAACAAATGAGAGCACATTGACTATGGTATTCGCGATAAACAATGAATACAGTGAATGCAAACGTTCTATTCGAAACTATTTAAATATTCAGTTGGCAGATACTCTTTCGTCGTTTTAAAACTTAAAAATAGTACTCTATTTTATTTAAATGAGTATGATTGTTTACGTTTCTTTTCTGACTTCAGCTAGAAAACGACAAACTTGCTCTGGAGCTGACGGAAGAATTAATAAAATTAGGTAAGGCTTTAAGTATCGGAAAAAAATACTTAGTGTAAAAACGTTTGTGATAAAAAGACTTATGATTTGGTACACAGCAATCGCTTTTCGTCCACACAAGACTCATCAGAGGCGCTCAAATAAAAAACGAAGACCAACTCAGATAAAGATATAGAGGTGTTTTTATACATGTTCATGACTTCTCTATTATATACGACCTGTAAGAAAATTTAAACGAAGGTTTCAGTAAGAGGTAAACTAAACTATGATTCTTCTCCTTCACTCAACGAAACGATTGAACAACCGTCAATACACGATGTATTCCCGCCTGTCGAAGAACATACTGACCTACTTTCTATTCCACCTGAACTGTTTAATGTTCACGTAGAAAATTTGCAAGATGCTTTCTGAAAGAAAGAAAGTGAAGTAATCTTATTGTAGTCTTATATTAATTATTTCTTTTGAGAATAGATAACACACAAAAACTACTTAAGGTCCTGTTAAGCGTAAACATTAAAAAAAAATTCAAAAACCTGCGCCAGTGGTTGCCTATCTTGTATTTAGTTGGTTGTGTAATCTATGTGTATACATACATGTACTATTTTCAAATATCCGATTTTATGAGGTTGGTATGTCTTCATTGCTGACGTCATTTATATGATACATTCGTATCATACATTGAAAATGAACTCGACTAGTCTTATTAGGTCGATCCTATTGTTTCGAAGCTCTTAAGTAATGTTTGAATTTTGCTTCGGACAATTTTTGATCTACAGCGCAACTGATAAAGGTTATTACAGACACACGAGTCGAGCGCAATAAAACTGATATAGTGCCTTTATTTTACTACTACTTGGACAAAATGCTTGGTTCATAGATAAGTAGATACAATTGTTAGAAATATGAAACATATTAGAATTTTTGTAAAATGTTGTTTCTTTTTTTTATTTTAAGTTTTGGTTATCATTTTTATTTTAAGTTTTTGTTATCAAAAATGTCATCTTATACTTGACTTACAACAATACTCACACTGCAATTTTGATTTTACCGTTCGTATTGGTAAACACAATTGGTTTTACTGGTTATATTTTTTTTTAGATCAACTTATAGGTTTTACGATTAATATAACGATTTTAAACGTTTTCGCCAATTACGTCTGCATAATTTCGTCATTGATACGTCGAAATTTAAGATAATACCACTAAGTTTTCTTTAACGTTGCGATTTTTTAATTATTGATATGACATTTGAAATGTATTTAGGAAAATGGATTAATGAAATCAAAATGACTGTCAAAGTCCTTTAGGCGCTACAATTTCACATCTGCTATGTCACTGCTCTTCTAAACCCGTATGCAAACAAAACAGGTCCATATTGAAATAAACCAAACATTTTGACATGATGACATTTCTTTTAGTCACTGTCAATAACTTTCAAAATAGTATTTCATTTTAAAGCATTACAAAGATCACTTACTTTCTAACATTACATTAGTCATACACGTTGACCAAAAAAGTATAACAAAAATACCGAACTCCAATGTAAATCCGAAAAGGGGAAGTCCACAATCGATATTGATCAACGGAACAAGTGAAAAACAACACTTGGTACAGGCATTTTCCGAAGAAAATGTTGGGTTGAACCTGGTTTTATAGCTAGCTCAACCTCCCACTTATATGCCAGTTTTTTTATAGTTCCATTATATTGACAAAATTAGGTAAGCAACCCAAACAGACATAATAGGTTGATTTGACAATTATTGGGTTGTAATCTTCTAGAAGGGCGCACACAATATATCGATTTGTGCACGTGAACAGTGATTTGTTAAGCAAAACACTTTCACAAATAAGACTTTGCAGTGACATCGTTACTTTTGATGGTTCATTTCTTACTGATTTTAAGTAACTATGTATTTTCATATATTATTTTGTTAGATTTATGTTATACATAAGCCAAATTTCATTTTGGAATTCAAAATTATTCCTTCGTGAACCTACCATTTCCGCCAAAAAATCCTCTTACCAAATACTAGTATTCAATAATTGATTTTTTAGAATATGTTAACCATTCTTAGTTAAGTTAAAAACAGCTTCAAGTAGAAAACAGGGGCCTCGGTGGCCGAGTGTTCTAAGCAGTCGAACTACTGTATCACTAGCCAGTCAACACTAAGGTTGTGAGTTCGAATCCCGCACGGGGCAGGTGCACTCGACTCCAATCTTAATTGACTAGGATTGTCAGTTTTCCAACCGAAGGTCGGTGGTTCTCTCCGGGCTCTCTGGCTTCCTTCACCAATAAAAACTGACCGCCACGAAATAGTATAATAGTGTTGAAAGTGGCGTTTAATACCAATCAATCAATTAATCAAGTATAAAACCATTCGGGAAATGAAGCTTTATAATGATTCTAACAATGTTTTTTTTAATTGTTGCTCTTTTTTGCGAAAAAAGAACTGTAGGGTTTAAACTTTATTTACAATTACAAATAACATATTGTTTGCTTAACCAAATCTTTTGTTGTATGCGTAGTGTCTCAAAGTTCATTTGATCTTGACATTTTTCACAAACCCATACTGTGCTGTAATGTTATTTCTTTATAGAAAAACTTAATGAAATATTACTTTATTTTATATCATCCATCCTTTTTTATTTTCTCAATCATGCTGTTTTGTACAGGAGGTAACTTTTTGCATGTTTTCTTTCCGTGGAATTTTACATATTATAGTGTTATGTTCCACATTATTTAATTCAATACAATATATAGTTTGCAGTCAACCATTTCTCTAAATCTGTATACATTTTAACCTGAAAAGTCATACGTTCTATAAATTTGTTTCTTGTTATTTTCCGTCATACCCATCTGGAATTTTGAACTCGGCATTTTTTCCTTAAATTATTAGAATACATACAGACATTTATCAAAAACTAACATACACAAGATGTACGAAGCAAAGCAGAATGAATCTCAAGCTATGTGGACATAAACTCATTATATATACCAGGATTACAATTGTGTACGCCAGACGCCCGTTTCGGCTACCAAAGACTCAACAGTAAGTCCCAAATCAAAAAAAGTTTTAAAGTCCAAATAAAGTACGAAGTTCAACAGCAATGAGGACTCAAAATTCCGAAAGGTTTGGCAAAATACAAGTGGTCTTTTTTTAAAATTACAAGATCGGTTAAACAAAATTGCAAAGATGACACTATATGAACTTCTATAATTTTTGCGGAAACTTCTCGCCGTCATTGCGACGATTTATTTATTTCGCGATTTCCCGATATTCTTGATGTATTCATCGGGGAGATCCAAGTTTAACATTATCACGATGATTTATATTTGCGTTATTTTTTTACTTGCGAAAATCGCAAACAATTAGTTGGTTTACATAATTGATCAATTATGTGTCGCATTATAAGTTTTGATGTTTTTTTTTCCAAATATTTTTCACATGAATTAACCTAAAAGTTAACCACTGGCAAGACCAAGTATTAATTTTTGAATTGCTTGTATCTTATTTCATTTATGTTGAGTCATTATACTATAAAGATATCCAATATATATTCGGGTCTAGTATATATCGTCTTTATTTTAACCATTTTAGTTATCTTTAAAATATTTTAATTTTTATCTTCTCCTTCGTATATTTTCTTTTATATGTTTTCATATTCTGTAGTTTGTGAAAGAAGTTCTGAATATTTGTTAGGATTTAAACGTAACGTAGATTAGAGGAAATAGTTTATGACGGATTTTCAAATCTCATAAATTCATTAGGAAGATCCAAACCGAAAGGCGCGAATACGGCATACGTCAAAATGATAAACGTCTCAGCCACGCATGCATCACCCACCACGGTAAACAACACATTAAAAAAAACCACACGAATAAAAATGATATTGTTTCAGTTTATACATCCGCAAGATTCGAACATGTATTCTTTTTTGTGAATTTATCTTTCTTTAAGGTTTTTTTTTCTATTTGTGACATTATCTCAAGAATAGTGAGGGCAGTGACGTTTTTAAAAAAAATCTTAATAGCAATTTACGTTTATTAAGTATTAGTATCAAAAAAGTATATTTAAAATGCCATGCCCATATGCGATGTTTTCGTCACAATTTAATCAACAATTTGTTATGTGACAAAACAATTCATCAGGTTGTGTAACATCAACAACATCTAGCAAGGAGTTTAAATGGTGAGCAATAGCCTACTGTACATCTTGTTGGCTCAGTTGTCTGGTATATCAACGATTTAATATAGTTCTTTTGTTTATAAAATCTCTGCTAATAGTTATATAATGTAACAAGAGAATAATGTTACAACTCTCTACGGCAAAGTTGAGACTTTTATGCATTTTATTACCCTTTTGTGTTATAGTTTCTAAAGTTTTATTAATATCTTACTATATCATGACATAGCTCTTTGTTTTTTAAATTTTATCCAGAATTCTGATTCCATCGCATGAGGACCAGTATGTTTTACTTTCAACCTCAGAAGGAAAACATTTTTACAAAGTACTAGTTATATGTAAAATGTGTGCATCACTAATTATGACCATCACAATTAGCTATAAGAAGAACGAAATAATTATATTACAAACATTACAGTTCCAGATCATTTACGAGCAAAGAACAACAGACAAGATTTTATTGAGAGAGTCAAGAAAGCATCCAACGACACGTCCCGTGTGAAACGTGACTTGACTAATACAACTCACTATGTACCAAAACCTACACCTGAGTACAATGGGACTCCAGAATTACGATCATATAAGCGCTTATGTAAAGGCTTGGATGTAAAGGTTCGGTATGAATTTGTTTCATATGGCTTGTTAAATAAATTCTCGCAACTACTGCATTAAACGTAAAAAAAATTAAGTCACTGCCATGCGGTGGTCACTCGTTATGTTTACTATCCCGAGTCAATGGACAACTACAGAATATTTGTTTTTTAAGATGTGGTTCCTTTGGGCCTTGTACTCCTAAGATAGGACGTTTTTTAAAAATATAAAACAAATATAAGTTGACGCCTTACACATTGCGTATATAAAGTTAATGAAGAGGAAACACTATATGATATTGCATTTGACATAAAAGAACAGAGATTTTACATAAAAAGGCTGACCGAAAATTAAATCCATTATAAGCATGCATAGATGATCTCAGCAGATCATAAAATTGAGAATGGAAATGGGGAATGTGTCAAAGAGGCAACAACCCGACCATAGAGCAGACAACAGCCGAAGGCCACCAATGGGTCTTCAATGCAGCGAGAAACTCCCGCACACGGAGGCGTCCATTTACATTTATATGAAATCCATATTCCTGTCAGTCCATTTCAAAGTATTATTTAGAATAACACGAAAACAACTTATGTCGTTTATGTGACTAGACAAATGTGCAATACCATCAACTATTTTCGTTTGTTATCCTATTTCATGTCGTACTTCTGGACTGTTTTACAAAAAATTATAGACCCGTGAATTTTTTTTCTGTTTTCTTTTAACAATAAGCCTCGAGAGAAGATGAGCAGTATAGTGTGCAGATATCGACATAACAACAACCCACGACTACTTTTGTCACCTATAAAGGAGGAAGAGGTGTACAGGGATGCAAATATGGTTCTGTTTCATGATATAGCTTCGGATAAGGAAATGAAAATTATCAGATCTTTGGCCATACCAAAGGTATATTAATTTAATGCTATATAAATTGAGTGATACAATACATTTAGTAGATTCAAATCGTCTTGGTCGTGAGAGGATGAGGATGCGGCCGATTCAAACCAAACAATTAACATTTTGTTCTTGTGGCTTTTACGCCACGCTCACCAAATTAAGGACTAAAATCAAAGTCATTTAGATTGAGGCGAGAAAACAAGTGTCCATGTAATGTGTATACCTATGAGTGAGTAAGGAACATGGAATACAAGCACAACGTGTCATAGTAGTGCAAGACATCGTTTATTACGTATAGAGTCATGAACGAAATACTATATTGCATAATTTACAAAAGTACCATAAATACATGAAGTCGCAGTTGTTTTTAACGCTGTAAATTGTATTGGAATTTTATTTACAAAATAATCTTGGCATCGTGTTGTTATCGTTATAGGGCCTAATGAATTCTAACTATTAAAATGTTAAAAGTCTGTGTAAGAACTTAAAACAATTAATATTGCAAAGTTTCTACACACCCTTATGCGCATTTGAAAAAAAAATCGATGACAGATGGAATGGACTGTCTTTTGTTAAAGATGTCATGTATTTTGTGTTCTTGTTTTACATTGCGTTTGCCGATCGCTATCTGATTTACACATATGCTAAAATACACACTTTAAAAACTTTATGCATCCGAAACGTTTTTTTATACCTAGATACCTTATTATAATGTTATGGGGATCTTCTACTTTTATGTGGTTTTACATTTTATGGTAAATAAAGCACAATACAGGCTTTTATTGTCATCTTATTGCACTAAAAAGCTAATATAATTTTTATTCATTACATCAATTGTTATATTGCAAACCTGAGAAGTACTAATCTGTAAAACACACGTGCTAGAGTTTTCTTTTATTGTCAGTATGCCTTACGGTAGAACATTTAATATGTGAACCTTATCTATTTGATTAGAATAAAACAAAATGTAGGGACCATGAAATGAGACCAACACAAACAAAAATCACCAGAAAATGTCATATAAGGTGGTACATAACACTACAGGGAGATAACTCTGTAAAAATCAGCTGAACGTTTTAATCACATTCTATTGTTAAGGAAATATCAAGCTTCTCAATGATAAAAATTTAAGTCAATGTGTTTGGTACTACAATAAACAACAATTACCAAAAACAGACAAACAAAACCGAAAACAAAATGAAAATAAACAAAAGCAACTATACGAAATTAAATTGAAAAAGACATCATGTCGTCTTAAAATTCCAAAAAATATCTTTCAGTTATTTAGAGCAACAGTCCACGATCCGACAACAGGAAAACTAATTCATGCAAAATACAGAATAACAAAAACGTAAGTTTTAAATTATATATCCCTATTTCTTTTTTTCAACTAAATACACACAACCACTTCAATAATAGTTATAAACTGCGACGATACTACTGTAGCCGTAATTAGAAGCTTGTCCTCCAGTTAATGTACAAAAACATTCATATGAAAATAAGGAGGTCTGGTATGATTGCCAAAGAAAAGATAAAAGGCAAGGATTTGAACAACAAGTCCTACTAGCCCGTCAAGTACGACTAGCCTGTCAAGTACGATGGACACCGGAATTTATTATTAGATATTCAACATATAATAAATATTGCATACATTGTTTGAATAAACTTCCATAAATTTCATTTACTGATCATTTACAAAAAACTAAGAAATCTCCTCCCCGTACCAACATTCAAGGCACGCCCAGGAAAAACCAGAGATAAAACCATATAGAAAAACGATGGTCATAAAAGCTCGGGAAACCTGTGTTCTCTAACAAAAATACCTTTCGAAAGACCGTCTCATAGGAACAACTCGAGAATTTGCGTTGATAATGAACTTTCAATCCCAATGAAAATATACACTAATAGTCTATATAACATTTTGAAATTGAAATACAGTAAATACAGTTCAGTAATTTATCCTTACGGTAAGGAATGAATCAATTCAATATTTTCTGTTATTATCATCCTAAAAAGTCATAAAAAGAACAACAGATTTCTAAATGGAAACTTTGCTAGCAATAAAACCAGGTTTATTCCACCATTTTTTTATAAGTTAATGCATGAAACAAGTCAGAAATATGACAGTTGCTTTCCATTCGTTTGATGTGTTTGAGCTTTTGATTTTGCAATTTGATAAGGGACTTTCCGTTTTGAATTTTCCTTGGAGTTCGGTATTTTTGTTATTGTCTTTTTGGTACGCCAGACCTGCGTTTCGTCTACAAACGACTGATCACTGGCGCTCGAATAAAAACATATGGAAGACAAACATAAATACAACATTGAAGAGCATTTGAAAACCAACATTTGAAATAGTTGTAACAAAGACGGCGAATGCAATGTATATATGTGGATAGATAAATCTTAGTGTTTTACATAATTCAACATTTTATGAATAGTAAATTTACAGAAAATGAAAGTATTAATGAAATATCATATCAACACGAAATTGCTGACTACTGGGATGGTGTTACCCTCGTTGACGAAATACCTCCTAGTAGTGATCGTAAAAATTCCACAAAGATACCGAGCTTATAATTTGGTACATAAGACGCGCGTTTTGTCAACATAAGACAGCGGCGCTCTAATAAAACAGCTGAAAGGGCAAATCAAATGTAAAGTATAATAACATTGAAAACCAAAAATTTTGTCGAGGCAGTCTACGTATGTGGGTAGAATAACCATAGTATTTCGTAGTATATGATATTGCATAAACATTAAACATATTACAGAAAATGAACGTCTCAAAGATATTTCAAAAATCTTCTGTGACTGGTTTTGAAGCTGCCATTTGATCTCTCTCTCTATTTTATATATATATATATATACATTCACAAATTTTGAAGGCCATATATACATATATATATGGCCTTCAAAATTTGTGAATGTACCTGTTGAAGTTTACTGAAGTAATATTTGTTAAACGTACTGTAATAAAACATGTGTTTAAAGTACCTACATGAGCAACACAACGGGTGCCACATGTGGAGCAGGATCTGCTAACCCTTCTGGATCACCTGAGATCAGCCACCGGTTTTTTGTGGGGTTCGTGTTGCTCAGCCTTTAGTTTTCTATATTGTTTTCTTTTTATACTCATGTTTGTCTTTTTTGTCGTTTTTTTAATTTTGTCATGGCCTTGTAAGCTTGTTTTCGACTGATGAATTTGAATGCCCTTTTGGTATCTTTCGACTCTGTTTAACATTTATGTGTATAATATAAAACTAAAGAGATGTGGTATGATTGCCAATGAGACAACTATCCACTAAAGTTCAAATAAAGTGGATGTAAGCATTATAAATCTGTTTCTATTGTTCTCATATAACAATAATTTGTTACTGCTGATCGAAGTCTTATCTATTAAAAGCTCAAAATAAACCTTAGTAGTTACTGGTTCTTTAAGGGCATACGATACAGTTGTGATCAAACGGTTACTTGTTAACGAAAATTTGCATACAAACTATTTTTCCCTTAGCAATTCTAAAATATGTAAAAAAAAAAATATACCTTCATGTGCTACTTTTAGAGATAAATGGGGTTGAAATTTTAGACATTTACTCCAAATTTCAGATACTTGGATATTTTCATCCATTGGATAGACATACTTTTCTTTTTTGTTTCAAAAGATAAACACAAAATGATTTTTGTAAAAACATTTGGAATATGTGATTAACATAAGTATGCTCTAAATTTGAGCAACAATTCTTTAGAAATAATTCATTTTATTAACTTTTCATAATTTTGGATAAAATACAGGATTTCTTGTGTATATTTATCTACAAAAAAAATCCATCGTTGATTTGTTCATAAAATTTGGTACAGATAATCTTCATACATAATCAAACCAAATGTCATTTTAAAAAATATGGGTCAATGCACTCGTTTTCAAGCGAATGATAAAAATTAGTAGAAAAATACATCTCTTCCCAAAATGTCACAGTTCGACGTTAACATTTACGTTAGCAACGTCATTATCTCACCTGTAACTGTATCGTGTGCCCTTAAACAAGATAAAAATCATACTTTGTTTCTATACATACTTGTAGGGCATGGTTAGAAGATCGCGACCATTCAGTCGTTGAAAGAGTACAAAATAGAATAAAAGCTGTAACAGGTCTTGATTTGGATTCAGCAGACTCATTACAGGTAGGATTTGATCACATTTTAAATATTTCTTAAGGTGGTATATAACACTACAGGGAGATAACTCTGTAAAAATCAGCTGAATGTTTTAATCACGTTCTGTTGTTAAGGAAATATTAAGCTTCTCAATGATCAAAATTAGTGTTTGCAAACTACTATATATCCAATGAAATTTTTCCGATAAAGTAATTGGTTCGAGTTTTTTGAAATTTTTATATTATTGTCAAAGGGTCAAAGTAAATGTATATATATATCGTGGATTCATTTTTGTACATACATTTCGTGGGTTAATCGGGTTAAAACGTCACCAGTGTCTGAGCAGAAGGTTGATGAACCAGGGTTATGTCAAAGAACGTCTCGTCCTTTTTCTAAAAAAGTTCATCGGAAGATACTAAGACCTTGTTGATAAATATTCCGTATCAACTTCACAAATAATACATGATAGTCTTGAAGTATAGATTATAGATACTGACGTTGTTTATCATCTTAATTACATGTTATGATGTTCTTTTATTTGTCTTAATTTTTTGTATATCATTAACCTTTACTGTTTAGTTCATTTTTGGTAATATCCTTTTGGCGTGGCTTGTTATTTATGCATCCCGCCATTGTGTTGTTGTGCTGTGATAATTTTTCGTATTCTTGTCTTTCATTTTTGCTTATGTGGTTTGTCTATATGCCATTTTGTTTTTTTTGTTGACATATTTGTTTGTTTTTATAGTGATTAAGATTATAATATAACACAATGTTGACTGCTGTACCCATATTTTTGACATTTTTACCTATTATTTCTGTTTGTTTTGTTCACACATTGTTGTCAATATAATGGAATTTCGTGCGACTGTCATACAAGTGAAAGGTTTAGTTAGCTATAAAACCAGGTTTAATGCCTGTACCAAGTCAGGAATATGACAGTTTTTCCCCGTTAGTTTGATGTGTTTGAGCTTTTGATTTTGCCATTTGATAAGGGATTTTTGTTATTTCACTTTTTTTTTTGGAACAACGAGTTTTAAGTGTTCAGCAGAATACATATTTATTATAGGCTTGTGTGAATGAATGGGTGAGAATGATAAGTACCGATTATCAGGTTGTCTCCATATTGATATTGTAAAATATCAGCTGCGAGACACAATATGAAGCTTTTTGTTCATATTGGCCAATTTTTGACCTTTGAATTTAAAAATCAAACGATATTATGAATCTTCCAAATAACATTCTTCAAACGTGAATACGACATTAGCCTCCCAGATATCAGTGTTCATAGTTTTGAGATATGTCTTACATATATTTATTAAGGCTTCAAACATCTTGCATTTAGTGCAGATCTGAAAAAAATTTGCAAAAATAGCCTCGTTTTGAGATCTTGTCATTATTATTTAGTTATGATCTAAAGTTTTTCCCAAAAGATATTTTGCTACAAGATGTATTTTACAAAGATAATACCGCATGTAAAACATCTTTTTGCGTAAAGCATTGGCTCATCTTTTTTTTCAGTCCAAAAAAGTATATTTTTTTTTATTAAATATGTTCGCTTTCACACGTGTATGACATCATATTCACATCACAAAAAACCTTTATACACCAAATTGTCCAGATTATATCAAACTTGTCATTCATCAGTAAGGTTAATATAATTTTTTAAAAGCCAAAAAGCGAAAATAAAACTTTATGAATTTCGTGCTTCCGAAGAGCTGTTCTGGATTTGTGGAACGATCAAACCCAGACATTTGACAGCCAAGGATGCGTAAATCCCTAATGAGCCATGTGACCAAAAATGACATAAAAGGTAAAGCCAAATTTATCTAAGGTCAACATTGCCGAAGCAAGTTGGAACCTTAGTTTCTGAATGATTTTTTAATCTGTCAACGGAGAATTTAAGAAACGTTTGTTATAAATCATGCCGGTATCAAAGCACTGACTAATGAGCTAAATACTTTTACATTTTTGCAATTTCACAGGTAAAAAAGTTTCTAATCATACCGTTTCCTTTGAGAAAATTCCGAAAGCGAGTATCAGCCAAAATAAAAGAACCGTCAATGCCACATCCCATTGAGTTCACGGTAGCCCTAGGAGGTCAGTCAAGTCTAACAAAAAGTCCGTAAATATACTGATAAACATTGGCGTGAACAAAAAATAAAATAGCAAATTTCTAAGAAACTGTATGCATTTATTACCCGTCATGCAATTTCAAAGTCAGATCCAGTAGTAAATGTTACAGCTACAGTAGTAAATGTTACAGATCCAGTAGTAAATGTTACATCTAGAGAAAAAAATGGAAATAAAATAAATAACTTAGATCGAAAGACACTTTTCAAAAATACATTACAAAGGTTTGGTAAAAATCTCTAACTGTCTGACTTTATATAAATTTACAGGTTGCTAATTATGGTATTGGTGGTCATTACGATCCTCATTATGACTTTTCAACAGTAAGTACTGTTTATATTCTTGTTGATTCTCACACTCGTATATAATTGCAACTGGCTAATTATATTATTTTTTTTTGGGGGGGGGGGGGGGGGTGGTAACGATCCACATTATGACTTTCCAGTAGTTATTGTATTAAAAACTATACGAACCGCGGCGGCTTTTCTTTAAAATTCATTCATTTGCACTACGCAGAATTGCATTTATGTATTAAATATGTTTCAAAATCAGAATTAAATAGTTTCAACCCTTTTTTCGTATAGTATGAACAGAGTGCATACTATGTCATTGAATTTATATGAATAAATTGAAACTACATTAGTTTACCGATATTCAAACTTTATCTCGAATAAACTCCAGAAGGTGCGAAGATGGGTGAGTCGACAGGAACTGGATAAGCGTATCATGCTATGTATGTACCCACACCAGTTAAAAATGTCACAATCGGGACACATAAATCACAGAATAAATGGGAAAATACATTCCTAACTATTGTGGGTATATATATGATATACTAAGTTAACTTTTTACTCTAATATTAAAGTCTTTATTTTACATGTTAGAAATGAATTGTGTGGTTATTTGTGGACATATGTGGCCTTTTTTTGGCGTAAATTACAAATTGGCAGTTTTTTTTTGTAATCTATGTGTTCTTAGCTCTATGGGTATAACACAATGATTCGACTGTATGTCAAAGTTATAAAGATTATGTAACTGTTTTCTTAAATTGCCATTAGACAATGTTTTCTAGCATCAACTTAGACGTTTGATTCCAATCGACATTATTTTACGTCATTAATGCGTTTGTTCGGCATGACATCAATGGTAGTATGCTGGTAAAGGGCAGAATTTAAAATCCCATATCAATAATTACTGAACTTATGTATAGTGATTTTTAATCATGGCATCTTTATTAGTTTAACTCATATGAATAACAAAAATATTTAAATTTATTATATAATACAATTTTGGTAATCTTTTTTTGTCTGCCTTTAAATTACGGTTAATTTTTTCTTTTCTAAGTTTAATACGGAATAATTTTTATAAAATAGAATTTCAAAAACCTTTCGGATTTTTGGGTCCTCAGTGCATTTCAATTTCGTACTTTAGTTGGCATTTTTATTTTCTTGATTGGAGCACCACTAATGAGTCTTTTGTTGATCATCGAAATTGGGAACAAAATTATAAGCCTGGTATCTTTGATGAGTTTTTTAAAAGCTAAAACACATTCTCCCATATCAAAAAAGATACTGGAAAATTTTCAAATAGAAATAAGAAGATGTGGTATGAGTGCCAATGAGACAACTCTCCATCCAAGTCACAATGCGTAAAAAGTTAACAATCATAGGTCAAAGAACGGCCTTCAACACGGAGCCTTGGCTAATACCGAACAGCAAGCTATAAAGGGCCCCAGAATGACTAATGTAAAACAATTCAAACAGGAAAAACTGTAGACACACTATAAAATATCAATTGAAATGGCACTGTGTGAGGGGATAATTCTGTTTTCGGATAGTTATTTTTAAAACCCGCACTGTATGTTAGGGGTTGTCTGAAGTTTTCCACCTGTACATTTACTGTTTTAAGTACATCAGCATGACATACCAGTAAATGAATATTGCGGGAGTACATGATGCATTTCATATGTTTTACCTTTATTATGTATTTATCATTACAGAGAGATGACGAAGACACATCTGAATTGGAGAAAAGAGATGGAAACAGAATAGCTACTTTTCTTTTGTATGTAAGTAAACAACAACAACGTCTTTTATCTAATTGTCAAAAAATCGTAAAGGGTACCGTGGAACCCTGTGTATCGCCTGCGATGCTGCTGTCAGCGTTAAAGTATAATGTTGACTGTAAACAGTTACTCCATTTATCAGTAAAATACAGAATTTAATGATAAATCTAAATTTTTCTTTAGATTTGCTATTTCTTGATTTTGAAGATTAGCTTCTGTCCAAGTTTCATGAAAGTCCATGATTATTCACAAATTTATCATGTAAAAAATTTGATCGCAGATACAAAAGGGACATTCAAACTCACAAGTCGTAAATAAAATAACCTGACACTGCCATGGCAAAAAAAGAAAACGAAAAATTTTTTAAAGACAGACAGCAGTATAAAAAACATGTTAATGTTAATATCATGGTTAACTGCAAAGAAATAAGTCCATCTATCAGCAAAATACTGAAAATGAAAAAAAAACTTTCAAAATGTTGCTTCAGACATTATCTGTTAATCATAAGTTTCTGCCAAAGTTTCATAAAATTCTATGTAGGTTTGATAAGGTAATTAATGTGTAACAAACTTTAACTGCAGACTATATCTTCTTGTCAACTGCAACAACAACAAAAACAAGTCCTTTTATCAGAAAAATACGGAAAAATTAAAACAAATATTTTTTTATTGATTTGCTCTGGATACAGTCTTTTAATCATGACACAGCTTCTGTCCAACTTAAGTAAAATTGCACGAAGGTATGAAAAGTTATTGATGACTGAAATACTTTAGTCTTAAACTGTGTCTAAAGGTTAACTGTAAAAACAAATTAGTCAATTCATCAGTAAAATACAGGAAAATAAAAATAAATATTTTTAAAATCTAGCTCTGAATACCGTCTATATTGATCATGAATGAGCTTGTGTACAACTGAAGTAAAATTCCATGAAGGTTTGACAACGTTATTGATGACCTGAGATTGTATGTAAAAGTTAACTGTAAAAAAAACTAAGTCCATTTATGAGTAAAATACGGAAAATGAAAATATCTATTTTCTAAATGTTGCTCCAGATACTAATACTGTCTTTTGGTCATTAAAATGCTTATGTCAAAATTTCATAGAATTCCATAAAGGTCTGAAAAAGTTATTGATGTCTATAATGACTTTAATACAGGCTGAACCTAAATGTTGACAACGGCATCTACGAACGATGTATCTCGCTTTCGCGACATTCGACAAAAATGAGGAAAAGCTGACGAAAAACGCAATGATGTCTTTCCCAAGAAGTGAATATTTGTGTATACAAATTGAAAAAAAAACAACAAGAAAATAGCCAAACGTTCATTAAAATCGATATGACGGTAGTAAAGTGAACATGGTTTAAACAACAGACAAACATCAGAGTTAAAGGTTAAAAAGTAAAATAACAAAAATACCGAACTCCAAGGAAAATTCAAAACGGAAAGTCCCTTATCAAATGGCAAAATCAAAAGCTCAAACAAATCAAATGAATGGAAAAAAAGCTGTCATATTCCTGACTTGGTACAGGCATTTCATTATGTAGTTTTTTAAGCAGTTTCTGCAATGCTTCATAACCTATGATGTGATTCCAAAGTATTTAACCTTTTGGAGCACAAGAGATCATTCAACGTTTTTGGTGGATTAATGTTGCTAAGTCTAAAGTATTTTATGTAGTGTGATGTGAACTTGGTTGTCTAATCGTCGTCTTTCGTTTTTTGTTGCCATGACGTTTTCAGTTTCTCTCGACTTATGAGTTTCGAAACACCTGGGTTTTTCTACTCCTAGGCATATTTTACGGTAGACTAATTTGACACAACTTTTCGGAATTTTCGGTTTTTAATGCTCTTTAACTTTGCCTTTGGATTGCCTTTTTAACTGTTGATTCGAGCTCCACAGTTGACTCTTATATAGACGAAACGCGCGCGAATCCACAGTTGACTCTTATATAGACGAAACGCGCGCGAATCCACAGTTGAATCTTATATAGACAAAACGCGTGCGAATTCACAGTTGACTCTTTTATAGACGAAACGCGCGCGATTCCACAGTTGACTCTTATATAGACGAAACGCGCGGGAATACACAGTTGACTCTTATATAGACGAAACGCGCGCGAATTCACAGTTGACTCTTATATAGACGAAACGCGCGCGAATCCACAGACGACTCTTATATACACGAAACGCGCGTCTGGTGTATTAAATTATAAGCCTGGTATCTTTGATGAGTTTATACATTACGTAATTATGAGTCGATATTCTTTATTAGTTTTTTTTCGGTAAAGTCACTTCCAAATGAAAGTGATGGGTTGAACATTGATTCACAGAACCACAAACACCCTATTTGTATGACAGTTATCAGAAGTTTGAAGCGTATCTATTTAGTTGCAGTTAATGCTAACAATTAGAAGGGAAGTGCCTCTATTCATGTATTTACTCATTCCACATATTCATAAGGATTTTATAAAAATAATATTTCTTCTACAAATTGAGTATGGTAAGTTTGCGGTAATATGTTTGGGTTGGGATAAATATATGTCTTAAGGAGATTAAAGTAAACATCACTGATCATTCAATATAATTTGAGCCTTATGTTATAACTATGATCTTATTCTGGTTACATACATAAGTATATTATAAGAATTGAATGCTTCTTTTTAAAATTTTGTCTGGGTGTAAAAGCGTTGACCGACGCACATATTGTATGAAGTGCTTTATACTAAAAAAAAGTGACGACGATCAACGCTTTAACAACCCTAAGAAATAATAAAAAGAACCATAAGCTCAATTCTTGTAATTACTTGTAATGCTACAACCATGAAGTCATATGATTTATATCATTTTTTTTTCTTCATTTTTTTCCCTGTCATGACTGTTGCATTTTTATTCGGGAGATAAAATATAATTTTGGAATGCCTAATCAAAAGTACGCATTCTTATGAAACATACATGTAATGTAAGTATTACATCTTAAAACCGATCTAGCATTTCCTTTTTAAATTTATACATCAAACAATTTAAGGTTATTTCGTTTTAAATTGAATTAATGCATATTTCATATTCGTTTCTAACAATAGATTTGTTTTCTATTTTTAAGATGACAGATGTCGACGCGGGTGGTGCCACTGTTTTTCCAATAATAGATGTAAGAGTACTCCCTAAAAAGGTATGTTAGAAATAACTACAGCTCGTTACAATTTACAATAATTCTTTCACGCCAGGTTGAAAACTCGTTGGTGGTCTTGGGCTGTTTTATGCTCTTTGGTCGGGTTGTTTTCTCTTTGACACACTCCCCGTTTCCATTCTCTATTCTATTCTCAACCTTTATCCATTTCCTGCCTATTCCAACAAGTTTTTACAGCTATAAAAAGGTCGTTTTAGAGACCTTGTGGATTTATTTGCAGACGTTAGTGATTTAATTAAGGACTTCTATAATGTCTAGAGTAGGGGCATTAAGGCCCAGTTAAGGCCTAATAAATTTAATATTTTGAGAACTATTTTAAATCTGCACATATTTTTTGGAAATGCATGAAATCAAGAAATATAAATGAATAACTTATGATTTTGATGTTATGACGTCACAATTACGTCATTATTTGCATCGTTTTCATGAAAACGGAGAGAACTGCATAATTTATGCAGTTTTCCATCGTTATTTCCATTGTGAAAACATCTTTTTAAATTCAGTGTCATCTTGAATTTGTACATAACATCATTGGTTAGCGGCAGTGTAAACAACAGTTAATGGCCTTCCAATGAGAATCAATTGTGCTTCTTTTCTCTTTGACATGTTCGTTTATTCGTATGAGCCTCTAGAAGAATGCAAAGAAGTTAGCATTATCCATTTATACTCCACGTTCGGCTAATGAGATGGTGTCGTATTAATTAATAATTCAAAGTGTGATTGATAAAATGATCGATTTTATCAAATTGTGAACATGACATAAGGGATATCACAGATACAGTTTAGTCAGGTTCATATCTTGACTTTAGAAATTGACAGTGAACTTCGGTTGAAAACTCAACTTTACGCCAAAACTGAGGCAGAAGATACTAAAGGGAAAATCAAATAACAAATATCGAAGGAGATCATTTTATTGTCAAACAGATAAAAATTACAGAAAAATACAAAACAGAAAACTTGACAACTGAACAACAGGTCACCTACCAAAAACCCGGATTGATTTCTAGTGCTGAAGAAGGGTAATCAGAGTCTTCTCCATAACTGACAGCTGTGTGTTTCTCATTGCAAGTACGAATTCGGTAATGTAATAATCTAAAAAAAAGAGTAGTCCTTTGTTAATTCATGTATCATTGTCATTTTGCTTAGTTTCTTCTGTTACCTAAACTGCGTTTAACTGTGCGTATTGCTGTGTGTTTGTTTATTCTACATTGACTAGAGTATAGGGGGAGAGTTGAGATCTCACAAAACATGTTTAACCCGCTACATTTTTGCGCCTGTCCCAATTCAGGAGCCTCTGGCCTTTGTTAGTCTTGTATGTTTTTTTTTAATTCTAGTTCATTTATATGTTTCGGAATTTAGTGTGACGTCCATTTTCACTGAACTAGTACACATTTTTGTTTAGGGGCCAGCTGAAGCCCGTCTCCGGGTGTGGGATTTTCTCGCTGTGTTGAAGACCCATTGGTGACCTTTGGCTGTTTTCTGCTCTTTGGTAGGGTTGTTGTCTCTTTGACACATTCCCCATTTCCATTCTCAATTTTACACGTAGAACATATTTATGTTCGTCTGTGTACCTCTTTATATCTTCTCCCTATTTAACATGTGTTTGTTATTCAGAAAACTGGCTTGGGACATGCACATATATTTGGGCGAATTTAAAAACGTTTGTGAACGCTCAACCATCCTATAGCTTTGAACAGGGATGTAACAACACTCCATGAGAACAAACTGTAAACATGACTTTTGGAAAAGACTTGACTCATCAGATCGGTACTGTGCACATGTATAAATTTACCATCAGGGATTACGGTATATTTAATTTAAACCTATGCATTTGATTTGCAGGGAACCGCAGTATTTTGGTACAATCTTAGGAGAAGTGGTAAAGGAATCATGGAAACAAGACATGCTGCTTGTCCTGTATTAGTTGGTACTAAATGGGTATCCAATAAATGGATTCGTACAAGAGGACAAGAATTTAGAAGACCATGCGGGCTTACTGAAGATGAATAAACTATACATTCCGTTTCAAGTGCATTCAATTTTTACGCCAAATGGTATAGAATTTGTAAAATACGTAATTTTCATCCATTGGAGTAAAAATTGTTTGATGATAAAATGATTTATGTTGTTGAAATATCAATAAATCATGTGTTTACACATTATAAAAAAAATAACATTAAATTCTAGATTGCATGTTGTAGTTACCGGTGAACACATGTAATATACAAAAAATGAAGTGCATCTCTCAAATACTGCGAGAGGCATTATCTTAAAAACAATATTATATAAAAAGTAGAAATTTATCTTTTATGCTGATCTCAATTTTAAATGTGCAATAAAAAACGAGAACAATATTTTATTTTTCATTATTTCATGTCATGTGTATTATGTTATTATAAACGTTTATCTTGTTTTTTTTTACAGTGTGAACACTAACGTCTTAAAAGCCAATTGTATTTTCCAAATAGATTTTCAATTGTATGCTTAACACATATGAGAAGTGAGTCTTGTTTCAAATTGTGATAATGATGTCCGCTGAAGCCATATATCAATTCAGTAAAACTTTCGACTTATGTGGTTATTTAATTTACTGTACAAGTATTTGAAATAAAGTGGTCTAATATATACAGTATGTTAAGACGACTATTCTTGTGTCTTAAGGGCCATTCTCTGTTAAAACCAAAGGATATTGAGCATCATTACCAACTTATGGTTTCAGATATGCATAATATAGGCTGAATTAATGATTTGAAGTTGTCTCACTGAAAGTATTTGTAAAAAAACAGTTGCAAATTGTGTACCGTTGTCATGGTTAACGCAACATATGTAAAAAGATGTTAAGTCCTGGCAAAAAGTAGATAAAACATTGAAGAAGCAGTCATTTTCAATACCAAATTGATATACTGAATGCCTCATCCTCGTGAGATGCAAAATCTGACACCCCGTGCGACACATTACATTTTGATGAAACATTTACTTTAAAACCAAAATATATTGACTGGGAAGCAATTAGTATGTCTAATTCTATGATATGAATTCATTTCTACATAAAAAGTAAGGAAATAGGTCGCCGAAAAGTAGTTTTTATCCTAAAACTTGCATTTTAGAAGGGGTGTTTGAGAAAACAGAGCTCTGCAGACGTCTTCTTCTGCTTGCTGGGAATAATTTTTGATCAGTAAAGTCACCGGCATGGTTTTATTATTGTTTTTCACGACTTTTTCATAAGAAGAGGGAATTTCTATTGTTCTCCGTCATTGGTTTTGCCACGAATGTTGGTGTGTTTATAAATTTCGACTAATTATTTGACCTTTGACCTAATATACATGCATACATATAATAAATGCAGTGTAGTATAAACCAATGAACCTCGCGGCAGTAACCTGACAGCTCGACAAACATCTACAGGTCTGATCACGGATTATAACAATACCCATGTTTGCACACTGCATGTCAAGGACCTGGTCTACTAGACAACAATAAGTAAACACTGCCCACCAAAGATCTGTCAACAACAAATTATGTAAGCATGTTAAAAGAAAAGAAACAGAAAGTGTTGTGGGTTTATTTTTATTTTTTTTTCGTTTTCCAATTTATTCATTCATCTTCATTTCTCTATTGTTTTTTTATTTCTCATCATTTCTCTATTTATTTTATATTTATATTTGGGAGGAGGGGTATGAGGTTTTCGTTTTTTTTTTTTTTTTCTCTTTTTTTTTGGAGGGGGGGGGGGTCCTTTATCTCATCATTCTAATAACAATTATAGAGTGGACAAATCGTCTGAAGTATCCACAATACTAAAGTAAGGATTGATTGATTGGTTATTGCTTTATGCCACATCAGCGCATCGCTAGTAACGGGGAAAACGATTACTGTTATGTAGTTTTAATTCGAAAATGCTGCGCTCTCCGCACGATAAAGAACCCTTGCACATCTCTTTGAGGGGTGCGTATAGGTGGCCTGTTGCCATACCAATGTTTGTCCCTATACAACATGACCATAGTTTCCAATAGCATCTAAAATAACTGCTCATCACCCTGTCAATATACTTTGCAGAATTTACCTATAAGATGTATTGTCAATGTGTTCACATACCCTGAATATACATGAAATATGTGCCACTGGACGTTAGCAAAGAATCAATTTAAAATCCGTACATTTAAAATTAGATATATGTTCTGTCAAATTGATATAATTTTCTAGTGTATATCATGTTCAACTTCCCGATAAAGATATGTACAACCTATTATATTCATTATATCTTTTATCATAGTCATAGTCATGTAAGTGGGTTATTAACATTTTAAGCACTAATTCACTATGTGGTTGTTATTTTTAGAAAATAAATATATCATTTTACCACATTAAAAATGTGTGAACAAAATCTTTATAATAATTTTATTCAGACGGAAACTAGCACCTGGAATGGTAAGAAAATTACTTTCAAAGTTAAATACTAATCACTATTTATTCTTAAATATCACGTGTGTGTGGATGGGTCGGGCTATGCGTGCGGCCGAGCATGTGGATGTGGGAGTGTATATATATATATATTGAAAAGTAGTATTTCCGAGGCAAGTTCTAAGTTTCAAGGGTAAATCAAGAAATCCATCAGTATTCATTTGAAGTAAGACAAACCATGCAGGTCAATTGACAACAATGAATTCACATCATCATTTAAGACTTAAAATAACAATAGTGTTGTTATACATGTCATATGTAATATTTCAATGAAAATGTCTGGAGTTCCTAAGATATGGGGAGTTATATGGTGAGTTACTGAGATATGGTGAGTTACTGAGATTTGGTGAGTTACTAAGATATGGTGAGTTACTGAGGTATGGTGAGTTACAAAGATATTGTGAGTTACTGGGATATGGTGAGTTACTGAGATATGTACGTTTGTTATTAAGATATGGTGAGTTACTGAGATATATACGTTAGGTACTCAGATATGGCGAGTTACTAAGATATGGTGAGTTACTGAGATATGGTGAGCTACTAAGATATGGTGTGTTACTAAGATATGATGAGATATTGTGAGTTACTAAGATATGGTGTGTTACTGAGATATGGTGAGTTACTAAGATATGGTGAGTTACTGAGATATGTACATTAGTTACTAAGATATGGTAATTTACTGAGATATGGTGTGTTACTAAGATATGGTGAGTTACTGAGAAACGGCGAGTTACTAAGATATGGTGTGTTACTAAAATATGTTGAGTTACTAAGATGTGATGAGATATTGTGAGTTACTAAGATATGGTGAGTTACTGAGAAATGGTGAGTTACTGAGATATGGTGAGTTACTGAGATATGATGAGTTACTAAGATATGGTGAGTTACTGAGAAATGGTGAGTTACTAAGATATGGTGTGTTACTAAGATCTGTTGAGATATGGTGAGTTACTAAGATATGGTGAGTTACTAATATATAGTGGGTTACAAAGATATGGAGAGTTACTTCGATATCGTGAGTAACTAATGAAGATATATTGAGAGTAACTTAAATAAACATTCGTATCTCATATTTTCATGACTGAAAGTTAATCTATGATTTTTATTTAATCTATGGAGCTCGACTGGCAAATAAATCCGTTGGTTGTCTCTTGTAACTCACAACTTGTTCTGCCTTGAAAATTGGGTCTTTGTATGGTCTTAATGCATTAATGGGTGTCTGGATAGGGGATCCTTTATTTCTGTATTCTAAAAATTTTAGGGAGCTTTTCTTATCTTAAAAAAATAATGCTTATTCTTTAAAATTTTCATGAAAATGATTTTACTATTAAAATGTTCTGTAATTAGATATTTTTTATTCTGTACATCGTTTATTTCTGTAATAAGTATTGTATTACCTATTTTTCTAAGTTATTCTTTATACTATTGCAACCCATTATTTTCTATTCTTTAAATTTTTTGCACCCCATTAATTTTTATTCTCTTTATGATTTGCTCATTTTGCTTTGTGCATTATTTTTTTTTAGCCATTATTCTCTTTTATGTTAGCCCCATCCAAACCCTCATCAACATGGCTTATGAGGATAACAGACACCATTAAAGTATGGTACTTTTTGGGCACGATATTTGTTGATATCATACACCCACCATAAAAGTGGCCGCTATATTGCAATTACCTTGGCCGTTCGTCCGTTCGTCTGTCTTCCAATTATTTTCGTCAGACTTTTTTCATGAACCATTCAACAGAACGACTTCATATTTGGTAGGCTGCTTGACAGTAATGTGAGAGCACTTTTCTGATCTGTCAGACACATACTTGTTGCTTGCAGATACTTTTAAATATTTAAAAATGTGGAATGAACTTTACAAAATGTGTCGCCTATTTCTCCTGTATTGCTGTACAGAATGATTTATTTGATCATCAGCTTCACTATGGTAACTTGTAACGTTAATCTGTAGGACACTTATTATGGTAATTTGTAACGTGGATCTGTAGGGTATTCCTGTTTGGCAATGCAGTTTTACAGTGATAAGTTGTAACGTGTGAGCGCTTTTTCGATCAGTCGGACACCTACTTCATAAAGTCCATTACTTTGAGTGGGAGTAAGCTTAACACAACAACACATGCATTCGTGTTGATTTAAAAAGATGAAAGTTAAAAATAAAAGGGGAATAGTTGTTTTGAACGTTTTGAACCAAGCTTTAGATTATATTATATACAATACCGCAAATAGGTTACAATGAGTCAGGAAAAACTCATGCAATCGTTTATTTGAATACATTTATTTAAAGAAAAAATATTGAAATGTGGTTCAATTCATGTTCTTCTTTTGACCTTTTTCCTGAATTCACAAGAGTTGTCTTTCTTCTCCTAGGAGAAATATTGTAATTATAATATTAATATCTGGACATATTTATTTGTTTTCAGGGTTTTTTTTTTTTTTTGTTTTTTTTTTTTTTTTAGAACTGACTGCCCAGAACTTTGCAATAAATTGAGTTGCTGCAATCGGACACAATTTAAATTTTATGCTGGATTTTTTTTCCTTCATGCTTCTATTTTTTTCAACTCCAATGGTTGACCTGGGTATAGAACCAGGGTCATCTCTTGGACCGTGGGGCATCTGTTTGGCTGTGGTAGATGTATAAATACACGTACAGCAATGTCCAGGTTTAATTCGATGTTTCGAGTTGAGATAGTGCTACGCCCTCTGTCCGTTACAGAACCCTTGCAACAACAAATTGAGGACCCGTATATAAAGTTGGCCTGTTGGAAGGCGAAAATTCTTCCCTCTATTCAACATACCCTCATTTTCCAATGACAATCGAATTTCGCGACCCTTCATCCCGGTCAACTCTCTTTGCATGACTTAATTTTTTGCGTTAATTGTAAATGTGTTCTCGTACCGAATACGCATGAAATATTTGCCACTTGACTTTAAACAAACCTGCAACAATTACTTAATCTATCTTTCTATTATTTACCTTTGTTTACTTGAGATGAAATGAGAACAATACAATGTTATTCACACAGGATAACAACCATTATTACAATCTTGGTCTGGTTTAAATATGTTTCTATAGCCGCTGGACGTTGTATTATGCAGGAATTAAAATATATATGAAATTGTATAAAAGATATGGTAAGATACTTCGTAAATGCTTACCCACAAATACACCACGTTTTAACATACGATTGAAAGATCAGTGCAGGCATGACGCCGGTCGATCCTGTTGGATTTCTCGTCGAGTTTCTGTTTTCCGTACCGGATTAACACGTGTTCAATAGAACCCAGTTACACGTCAAACGTCAGCCAAGTATAGGCACAAACCGTTCATATTTTGGGGAGGGGCATGTTTTTAAATTAATTGCTTGATTCTTAATTTGTTTTAGAAGGGAAGTGAAAAAATATTTTGCTTCCACTGTCAGAAAATTAGGGGGGGGATAAACACAACACTGAGTTTCATAAAACAATACTTGTTCCTGTATGTTATCTCCATAAGGTCACATTTCATTCACCGCTTCATATTGCTTTTAAAGACAATACTTCAATTTTATAAATCATTGTAAAATTATGCTTCGAATAACGTCTTAAAGCAAAATGAGTTAATTTGTATCTGAAAAACGGTATATATAATTACTTCCAATGTAAATTAAGTTATGATTAAGAATTTCCCCATTAAACCCTGTTTATGGATAATAACTGTATCACATTCTATCGAAAGTGCAGTTTCAGGACACCTTTAGGCATCTTTAAAATCATAATTTGGTCACACAATCTGAAATACACCAAAATGTTTTCAAACCTTAAAATACACATAGGACTCTATTATATGCTACTAAGATTTTATTTCTAAATACCGAAGGTCTTTCAGAAACTAACCTTGGTGTGAAATAAATTCAGTAGAAATAGGCCCAACGTTTTGGCTAACAATTAGTTCAGACATACATTAGTTACATGTATCGATAAAAACTGTCCGGGTGCTAGGAAGCATAGACGAACGAACAGACGTACGGACGACCAAACAGTGGTATATCACGATGATATCAATGTATCCGTTTTCGAGCATGTAACTCATTTTGTTGTCCTCCGAATATAAATAGTTCATTGTTGTTATAGACGTCCTTCGCAGTAAAATTTGACAAAAAAGTTAATATTTTACTGTTGTCTTTAACGGCAGTATGTAGCGCTGATCACCATTTTTATTATGGTCGGGGCTCTGTATTTTTACCCTTGTCCGTCATTTCGTCATTCCGTTCCGTCATTTCGTCATTCCGTTCCGTCATTTCGTCATTTTATCATTCCGTCCTTCCGTCGATCATTCCGCAACGAACAGGTTTTTTTTTCTAAACGCCTTCCCATATTGAGCTGATTTTTAGTTTGTGATTCTACTATCATGATGAGTTACAGATCGCCTAACGTTTGGTTCCGCTCCGCTGATTTTTGCGGAAATCAGTGGCTTTGGACTTAGAAAATTTCCACTCCTAAAAATGGCTTCAAGCTTTTTTTGCGAGCAGGGCCATTCGTGTCAGTTTCATTTAGATATGTAAAATTATTGATAATTTGTTTGGGAATATTATATAGATCGGCTCTTACATATTCGACCACCTGTTGTTTTTAACTATTTTTTAGATCGAATTTGACGCTGTGAGTGAAACAAATAAAGGGGGAAATTTAACTCGTCTCTTTATCATGTTTATTCACAACCTTTTTAGACTAGGGACAATTTCAAGTTGAGCTTTACGTACTGTATAAACACCTACATGTCTATTATAGCCCAGATATGTTTTTTGTTATTATTGTCGTTTGGTTGCCGTTTGATTGTATTATTTTCCATGTCTCCTTCGATTCATATTGAAGATAAGTATGTGAGAAAAAAAACCCACTTAAATTAATTATACCGGTATAACAAAACGAAAAATGAACACAATAACCCTCCCCCCTAACCCATATAAAAAATGCTCGGATCTATGTTTAATGTAAATTAATTTAGCTTTATCAATGTTTGTATTTGTAAACCAATCGCAACATGTGTGTTTAACAAACAAATGTCGATTTTGTTGGACACAGATGTAAAGACATTAAATAATAATGCTACTGGGCATTCTTTCGCTATTCTTGATCTACAGGTCTGTTCTGTATAGGTATGTACCTCCGTTTACTTCGGAGCACTCCACTTATCGGATGAGCAATCAATATTTGCTTATCGAAAAAGCGGATATCTTTATATTTACAATAACTAATACTTATTCTTAGAGGGGCATTAGCTACGAGATATCAAAAAAATTAGAATATGATTTTTTTGTTTGTTCAATCATTATTAAATGAAAGTGTAATAGTGAAATAATAATTCGCTTTTAGCAGCCAGTTTAGTTCAATTTTGTCAAAATAAGCTAAGAAAAATCGCTAATGAATGATTCACTTGCAAGTGAATAATTCTACCTCATTGAATCCGTATTCATGTGATCTTCAATTTAACCCATTAGATAGAGATGGGTTACGCATGTATTATTCGTGTTCAGCCATTAAGAGGAAAAGAATGTCAACATTGAAAGCGAAACAAAGGTGAACCATTTCGTTGACTGATTCGATCCACTCTTATACAGGTAAAAACGATCATTAACTTATTTTTTTAATCTATAACATGAAATCAAACAGACCCAGAAAAGTCCAATTGCACGAGGTCGCGATCTATTTATATCTATGTTTATGTTTATATCGGGTTATGTGACCGTCGGCAGTCTCCGGAGGTCATCTCGATGGTTAATTAGATGGTGTCTAGATTAAAATACACACGAAATGCTGATAAAGATTATCGAGTACATGCATCGTTAATTGTATATTTCAGACTTATTGTAATCAGGATATACGTTTTAGTATGTTATAAGTCAAATATAAGAATTTGAGTCAAATCGGTGAACATGAATTTAACAGCTAATGCCCCTTTAATCTACTTATAATTCAATTTTGGATGTAACACGGCTTCTGATTGGCTGAAAGTTTTTTTGTCTATCAGGGGTGCGCTCAATATCATAGCTGCTACATAGGGCTAGCCGCTAAATAGATCTAGATTGCCTAAAAAATTCATGCTATCTAGAAAATCCATAGATGGCGTCAGATAGGTTATCATTAATGACGTCTATTGGATAGCTAGCCTAGTTACGTAGCATATAGACTGGTTCCCGATCGCAATATTCAGTATGTTACACATATACCAATATAACTAGCTAATACCTGGAACGTAGTACCGGGAACCAGGATACGTAGCATATCGTTCAACATAGATAGATATCTAAGACATAGCGGCTATATTAGCTGTTACGATGTTGAACGCAACCCGGCTCATAGACTTGATTTTGTCATGTGACTGTGACGTCATTAACGTTTTTTCATGATTTACTCCTTAAAATGGAATTTAGGAATAAATTATAAGGACTGACTGTAATATTTGTTCTGTCTATTCCAAATTACCTCAAAAATGCTATCCAGTGTGCACCACATTTTTGATGTTATTTTCTTCATAGACAGATAAAATATTAGTCATTCCTTAAGTTCACAATTGACTTTGATTTTATTATAATGACAAAATAACGAAACATTACCTACAAATATTTTTTAAATTATATTACTAAATAGAACCATATTTATAAATCTGACAGATTCTGAAAAAAAACCAGTGATCCTGATTACTTGCCTTAAATCTGTATCAAGTTTTTAAAAAGCTAATGTCCCTTTATCAAACAGTCTTTGTGTCTGTTGTTTTAACTTGTTATTCAAATTTATTTAATGATATTTTTGTTGTCACCAGCTTATAAACAAAATACATATTACTGGACATAAAGAAAGTATATGTATATAGAGCTGTATTAAAATTGTGCATGCTATGTATTAGTGTAATGACAGTGGCGGAACCCCGGAACCCCCCTTTTTTACATCAATGCTTTTGAATGGGGACATATGGTTGGAAACCCCACTTTTATCCTTGGTTGGGAACCCCCTTAAAAAATAGCTGGATCCGCCCCTGAATGAAGTTACAGACAAATATTTTTATCGCCTACCACTATATATCTCAAGCGAGTAGCGTTATATGAAAAATTTTCACAAAAAAAGAGCGAAGGAAAAATACACAAAATATTGTTAACAAGAAATTATTGACGTGTCATTTATAAAACTTGCATGCACTATTGAAATTTAAAGTTTTATTTCGTCCGTGTTACAACATGGTATCCATAAAAATTGAGAGAATTTAAATTATTCTAGGTTGAATTAATGTTTTCGTAATTAAGGCTTCGATCCATGCTCATACATAAATGAAACGATAAATAATAGCTCCAATGCAATAAGGGCAGATTCTATATCGCTTCTTCGATATAAATCAATTTCAACATTTAATTTATCATGCGTGTAATGAAATGTTAATCTAATCGACGTTGAATTCATCCATACTAAAAATTTGAGACGGAGACGATCTGTTTCTAAAAGTGTCAAGTTACAATACACAAAAAGCTTCAACCACAGGTAATCACGGATATAAACACTAAATGTGAGGAAACGTTAATTCAAAGGTACGTCAAGTCAAACATTTGCTTTTGAAACATCATAATTTTAGTTATGTGTTTTTACTAAGAATCAGATTGAATGGTGAATGTCTGACAATGATTAAAATATCATATTGATTTAATAACTGCGAACCTTTCAAATAACCTATAATAAAATTTACCAAAACTTTTCAATGCACGCGCTTGACTGAATGTAACCAGTCTTATTTACTGTTACATTTCTAAGTTAAGGAAACTAGTGATTGTCATAAAGAAAATGAAAATACACATGATTTCAAATTTTAATCAATATTTCATTTTAATTATCAATATAATTGGATTTTAATTCTTTATATTGCATATCAAGTAACTACGTTCATATGCACTTTCTAATTCATTTTATCGGCTGCTGATGTTGATGGACATTCATAAGGTAATGAAATAAATCCCGCTATAGTATGAAATATACAATCGATTATGTCCATGTTGCTAAGTGAATTTCAAACATCGCTGAATAAGTCAACTGGTTTGATATAAATATAGCTAGCATATGAGGTATTATGAATGAAAAAAAGAAACATCAGCAACATTAACCCAAACGAGATAAAAAAAAAAAACGATATCTATAACCATCAAGCCACTCTCAGATCCGGACCTTAATTATTTTAGAGGGATGGTTCATGGGGTTCCAACTTGCAGAAGGGGGGATTACAGCCTATTTGCGTCGATATTTCGTGTCTATGAGAAAAATGTGATGAGTATGGACTTCAAACCCCTGGACCCCTTTTGGTCCGACGATAAAAAATCAACATATCGGTTTCTACACTATTCAATTTGTCCAGCTTCAAATGACCTGAGTCCAGACAATTAATGAGTAAATCGAAAAGAGATGATCAAATATCCACCATCAACAACAAGGTTCCTAAAGAACAAAATCATTAAGATATATAACAAAAGACAACCAACTACAAGTCCAGTTACGTGGTACCTGATTTGGGATATAGGCGCATAAGCATGTGACGGGGGTTGGTGTAGATTTTGAGTATTCAACCCTCCCCCTTTTTCATGGTGTGCTTATATTTGACAATTATGATTATTATTTTTGTACGCAGTCTTCTTTTTTTTTTCTTCGTTTTCTTCTTCATTTCTTTTTGGTTGTTTTTGAGGAGTGAGTACAAAAGACAAAAGCAGAACATAAGTAAAAATTAGTTTATATAAAGCATTTGAACACTTTTTAAAGACCACTCGGTCCAATAACAATATAAAAATATCTGCCGGCCTCTGTCACTTTATTTCAAGATACAAAGAGACGATAAGATGCAAACTATAGCGACACGATATTGACATGCTCCAATTTCTATAGGGTAACATATATCGTCCAAGTCACACATCAGTTGATAGCTATGTTATTTTCACTGTTAACATCACATTAAAAGTTTAAATCTGCTGTTTTGAATAACTATATAAAATATCGGAGAGTCTGGATGGGGGCTCATTATATCATTTTCTCTATTCTTTATATTTTTGCCCATTATTCTCTATAATTCTTAACATTTTAGGGCACCATTTTTCTCTATTCTTTATTTTTGGGGTCTATTTTTCTCTATTCTTTATTTATTTGGTTAATTTTTTCTGCAGTATTGGCCAATTTTTCTCTTATGATTCTTTAAATCCAGACCCTCTTAAATCATCAAAATTCAATGTACACCTAATATGAAAAGAGGGGATCACTAAGGGTTTCAGTTTAACAAAAAAGGTTTTACGAAGTAGAAACATTACTTGTTTACGTACATTAATAGAGCTGCAGTCGACCAATGATGAATTATCAGTCGGGTTTGGGTAAATAAGGAAAAAGTTCGTCAAACTTTAGAAACTTTTTTTCTGTTGCTATATATTGTATTTTTTGGGGATAAATCTTTTGCTTCGTCGCTTATATTAACACAAATGCAATTAAGTACTGAATTAATGCTACTAGTTAAATCTAACTGAATTAGATCTCGTTATTTACGCAGAAAATAGGTAAAAGTTTTGATCAATCTGTGACATTTTAACACTTGATGGAAAGTTTTAAACTTTAAAGCAATGATTTTAAAACTGTTTCTATGGTATTGCTTGACCCTTATCATTGGTGTATTATTGCAATAAAGATTACTTATTAAAATCCAAAACGATGCCGCAGATGCCTTTACATGCATGGGGGAGTGAAGGGGTACGCCCTCCCTCTTTCCTTGGAAAATATGTAATTTTTTAGCATTAAATCGTCCAAATATTTTTATTTAAATATACCGTTTTCGGCAAACTGAAATAACGCCCCCTCTTTCGAAAATCCTTGATCCGCCCCTGCAAGGAAAGAATGATTGTCTGTTCATTTGGTAACACATTCGGAATATTTCTTTTGTTATCATCATGGTACAGACCATTGACGTATATACTCTTTTACTAATGTTCATACTATTTAACAGATAAGCCAGCATTTAAAAAAATGTTTTATGTCCGCTAACCAAGTCCCTATGCACATGCCTTGTGAGCAAGCACGTTAAAATCCGGTGTGAGAGCAGGACATATTCATTTGATAATAACCCTTACCGTGTGTGTCTGTGGCAAGACGCGTAAATATACGGTCGATGTCAAATTTTGGCTTCTGTTATTTTCTTTTCTTTCAGAGGTTTGCTTTTTTGGTTGTGATTTCTACTTTCAGACTAACTTTCATGTTTTGTAGGTCGGCCTTTATCGTTAAATGAGAATTCGCAATTTTGGAGGAAAGAGCTGCCCTTCTCAGTCTGAATTAAGTCTGAAATCTCCAAAAAGGTTCTTATATACAGTAAAAGAACTACACAATTCGTTAATCATGCAAAAACAGATCCGAAAGGCTTGTCCCAATATCATATCAATATCCTAATATGCCCCGAGTTTGCTTTTCTGGGCTGTTCAGGGATATTGTATAACAGAGGAAATTTGAATAAAACGATTTATCAATGAAAATATAATAAAAGAATAATATGCTATTTTTGTTAATTTTCAGTTTCTATCACAAAGAGCTCCATTTACGTTGATTATCCGCTTGCATGTATCACGTGTTATGTATAGATCGATTGTAAAATCCTTCATATATCCCTAAACGATAATATTCACTAAAACTGCAAAATTACTTTAATGGCCTTTAAATTGTCTATACACGGAAATGTAGGCTTTCATTGCGAATAATGACACAACCATTAAAACCAGAAAATAATCTGTTAAATTGACATTTTTATACGACCGCAAAAATGTTTGGGGTCGTATAATGCTATCACGTCGTCGTCGTCGTCCGAAAACATTTAGTTTCCGGAAAATAACTTTAGTTTATGTGTATGGATCTCTATGAAATTTAACCAAAAGGTTCAGTCAATACCACAAAAGGAAGGTTGGGATTGTTTTTGGGTGTTATGGTCCCAGCCGTTTAGGAATTAGGGGTCCATTTGTCACATTTCTTTTGAATGTCAAGTTATTGTATAGGGACATGGAACTTAGATCGCTACGATATATGTAACTGTCATGAGGTTTCACTGAAAGCTATATTATTTATTATAATAGTTTTGTTTTTCTTAAATTGGGATTTATAACTTTACACCTTAATTCGTTTTATCGAGACTCCTTTCCTTTGTTATTATGTGGTATGATTGATTTTATTGTTTTTTTTTTAATTTTTTTTTATCAAAAACATATTTTAACAGATAAATGTAATTCTTTATAATATCTTATTTGTGCAACATTAAAGTCATTATTAAATACGAATTTATAAAGGCATCCGAGACATTTATCGAGACTCCTTTCCTTTGTTATTATGTGGTATGATTGATTTTATTGGGTTTTTTTAATTTTTTTTTATCAAAAACATATTTTAACAGATAAATGTAATTCTTTATAATATCTTATTTGTGCAACATTAAAGTCATTATTAAATACGAATTTATAAAGGCATCCGAGACATTCAAAATTTATTTTTGTATGTTTTGTTGTTGCTATAAAACGAAAAGGCGACTTAAAAAAGGGATTTCTGAGTTACCATTCAATATTTTTTTTGAAAGGGGTTGCATTTATGGGATTGGTAAATATTTGGAATTTTGCCTGTCATAGATCTTATTATGTATTAAATTAATCTCAATGAACTTGTCATTTTCTTTTCAAGTTTCTTCTGCGGTTAAAGTAAATGGTGTTTGCTTGAAATTTTTAAAAAGATAAAGTAAATGTATCATTGATAGCTGGAAGTATATTATCAAAAGTAGGTATATTTAAGTATGATTTTGCTATTAATAATTTTCTTACAATATCGAAGGGTGAGTCTCCCATTCCTACCTTTAATAGGAAAATAAGAAGATGTGGTATGATTGCCAATGAGACAAGAAATATCAATACTGTAGTTGAAGAATTGCCGACGTCAATTGGGAATTTAACAGTTCTATTTGCAACGAGTAACGTAGCTGAACCAGTAAAATGGAGATATGCGAACTTTAGATCTCCATTTGACGGCAGAAACTCTTTAACTACAGTTCTGTTATTCCTGAGGCCCCTCATGGGGGTGTCCAAGTAATCACATAATCACAATTTTTTTGCCAATATAATCACATAATCATTAATTATTTTTTTAAACAAGATAATCAAATAATCAAAAATACAGTCCTAGATTATCAAATAATCATGAAATATTTGGTCTGGTAATCAAATAATCACTATAAAAACGGCCAAGTAATAACATAATCAAAAACATACCCACGAGGAGGCTCATTCCTATTCTAGACTAATGCATTACTAAAAGAAATAATACAATAGAGCTTGCGTCAAAAAATGTATAAAATAATATCGCAAAACTTCAAGAATAATTTTGGCGCTTTTATATAAACGTCACGGGAAAAAACATGACGTCATACAAAGGTTAACCTTCCGTACTGAAGACCACTTGTTATATCTTTTGAGGTAGGACTCAGGTAGGTGTTATCATTTATTCTCGATTATATTGGACTGATCGAACATTTGTTGATTCCAACTGTTAAAAATTCAATATGGCGACTCCCTACTGCAAACACTTTGGTCACGCTAGGGACATATGTGGCGCTTGTCGGCAAACCAACCTAGAGACATATATATATATACATCCGTTGTTAGAGTTGACAACAAAAGTTTCCAAACAAACTAAAGAATAATAACAAACTTGAACTACTTGAATAATAATCATAACATGTATTCTATGACTTTAAACACAGGTACTTGTTTCTGAAAAAAATACATTAGTAGTAGTCATTACATACATAATTTGATTATTTTAAAGTATATAGGTATTTTTTCAGAGACAAGTGCCTGTAACTTTTAATTCGAACAAATAACGATATGACGTCATAATGACAGATTTGGGATCATTAAGGGCATACGATACAGTTACAGGGGAGGTAATGACGTTGCTAACGTAAAATTTTATTTTATCCTGCAATCAGCCAACTATTGTACAAATAACAGGTACACAAATAAATTTTTGCTTTATTTGTACAAATAAAGTCTCCTTGTTACCCCTCTTCCATGTTGAGCAAGCGGTAATGTGGATATTTCTTTTTGCGCACCAGTTCATTTTGGGGTCCTCTTCGCGGTCCGCGTTTAAACTGTCGATTTCTTTGAAAAATTAGAGACAATGATTTAGATTTTAACAACTAAAATTTCAAGTGTTGGGTGTAAATTTCAGAATAAAAACAATATATGTACATTGTCGGAAAATATATTGTATATTTTCGCGACGTTAAACTCTGACATATCGAGAAAAAAATGCATTTTTCGACTGATTTTTATCATTCAGACTGATTTAACTTGAAAACGAGTTCATGGACCCCTCTGTTTTAAAATGACATTAGGTTGATTACGTATGAAGATTATTTGTACCAATTTTTATGAAAAAGTCACCGATGAAATTTTTTTAAATTAGATAAATATACAGCAAAAAATTCCGTTTTTTTCTAAAATCATGAAACTTTTATAAAAATTAATTATTTCCAAAGAACTGTTATACAAATTTAGAGCATACTTGAAATGTAAAGAAGATTTTCCAAATGTTTTTACAAAAATCCGCTTGTGTTTATCTTTTGAAACAAAAAGTTAGGTAACGTGAGGGTACCCAAATTGCACCTATTTTGACAGTTTTTTCACCTACGTTTATTTATGATCCAGACAAAAGTTTTCATTCTGTGTTTATTTTGTAGACGTATCCTTATTTACTATATAGTTACACCAATTTTGAATCCATATTGAATCATAGAAAAAAATGGGTTTGAACCTCCAAACGATCCATTATTCTGTAATGAGGAGTACCCAAATTGCATCCATGCTTAAATTCACATCCTTAAAAATCGAATAACAGATGTTTTGTATTATTTCTTCAAATATTTAGAACAATTTGACATTAGTCCATGCTTACTATTCATTTTTTAAGAAATGGATGCTTGTAACATATTGTATTTGCTCATTTTTAAAAGATGACTTTTTGTGAACGTCGCATGGCTACGATTCCGTAGATTTTACTTTTTCCAGTGAACGCTTCATCTGTTGATATATACTGTGAACGTTCTGTGTATATTTAAATATATTTACATATGTTGAAAGACGTGTATAATGTCAAATCATGAAAATACAAATTGTTTAGCCTCAAAGAAAACTTGTAAGATTTCCGCAGCTATTTTTGTTGAATAGGTGCAATTTGGGTACTCGGTGCAATTTGGATACTGTGACGTTATATCCAAAGGATAGAAATTTTTAAAAAATCGAAATTTTGAATAAATGTCTAAAATTTCGACCACATTTATCTCTTAAAGTAGCACATGAAGGTATATTTTTTATTACATATTTTAATTGATTAGGTGAAAAATAGCTTGTATGCAAATTTTCGTAAATAAATCACCGTGGGATCAAAACTGTATCGTATGCCCTTAAATGCAGTATGAAGATGTTTTCTGAAATTCCTTCACAACGTAAAAGATTGATACCGCGTAAGACACGGTCAATGGGTTTTAATTGTATTGTAAAATTAAATAAATACTCTTTCAATTTCAGATATGCTCAGAAGATGACGCCTTCGTGTGCAAGCACCATACATGTATTTTGTTCCTGTCATATGAACCGAAAATGTAGTATATTATTTTTTATGATCTTTTTTGTGCCATTTTTCCTATTTGTAACAGTTTATTACAACTGGCCAGTTTTTCATGTATTTATTAACAAAGATATAATGAGTCCATGTGTTCTTCCGCAATTTGACTTTTACGATTCATCCATTGCTAACTTCTTCTGGAAACCGGATCCAGTCAAGTGTGAACCATGGGATGCTCTCATGTTAATAGATTCAGATGGGATGTTACAATTCAATAATTCTGCAGTTAAAGCGTCGGGATATGATAATTTGAAGTGTGTCTACCAAAAAGTAGTTCGTTTAGGAGACTTCAATGTAACGTTTACTGAAGAGACGGCTTTCAAGGAACCGGTTTACATACCTCATGATATTATATATGTACAATGTAAACAGGACGATAAATTAGTTTATGACAATCTTCATTTTCATATAGATTCTAAATCAGTTTTACAACAGAAACATTTAGGAACCGAAAACCAGGACGAATTAAGTATTTACATGTTCGGATTAGATTCTTTATCGCATTTACTTGCTGAACGCAAGATGCCACTAACTATGAACTATCTCAGGGACAATCTTGGTGCGTACATTTTAAATGGCTACACAAAAGTAGGTGACAATTCTTACCCGAATTTAGTTGCCCTGTATACTGGGACTACAGGAGGTAGCGAGTTGCCGGGGGTTAACATAGATACAATGCCTTTTGTGTGGAAGAATTTCTCCGCTAAAGGTTATGTTGACATGCACTGCGAAGACTGGCCTAGTATTGCCACATTTAATGGCTTCACTGTTCCTCCTGCTCATCATTATTTTCGACCGTTTTTCTTGGCAGCAGAAAAAGTCCGGACGCAATCAATACGTAATGTAAAAAGATTGTTGCTATTTTTAGAACATCACAACTTCAGATTAAAAGATGTTTCATTTTTATGTTTTGGGAACACACCGAAACATCAACTAGTTATAGACTATTATAAAAGATTTATCGAATCCTATGGGAACAAGAAAAAGATCGCAGTTTCTTTTTTGAATGAGATTGGACACGATTTTCTTAATTTCTATGAGCATGGCGATAGAGACACAATGGAGTTGTTCAAATGGATGAAAGAAAATAAAAAACTCGATAATGGGGTTATCGTTTTTTACGCAGATCATGGGCCGAGGTATAGCGAAATTCAAAACACTGGAATCGGTCGTGTGACTAGTATGATGCCAACTTTAGCGATGTATATACCAAAACAATTACGCGACCGCTTTCCGCATTTACATGCCAATTTTATGAAAAATACCGAAAGACTCACAACACCATTTGACGTACACGAAACGCTAATGGATATTTTAAATAAAAATTTTCAGGTCCAAAAACCAGTTGATATGCGTAAAAGTATGCCAAGAGGAATAAGTCTCTTTCGTGAAATTCCGGAAAGCCGCAGCTGCAATCAGGCAGGAATTCCCGAACATTATTGTCCTTGTTATACATCAAAACCCATAGATATAAAAGACCCTGTCGTGAAGGAGGTTTCTTTATATATTGTCAGTAAAATAAACCACATACTTGAACGCGATTTTCACCGTTGTGCCAAATTGACATTAAACAATACTAACCGCGCTTCACTTGTGAAATCAAACTTTGTACGTGACAAAGCTGTAGAAGAATGGTCTTTAAGAACGTTTGTATACACCTCCTCAGAAGACCGACGGTACCTAGTAGCTTTAGATACGTTACCCAATAAGGGTAAATTTGAAGCAACCGTTCAATATAACGGCAAATCTGATATGAAACTATTAGGTGATATTAGCAGAATAAATAAATACGGAAACCAATCAAGTTGTATACACGACGTTCGTGATCGACTTAAACTATATTGTTTATGCATAAAATAAAATAAAAAATCTCTGAGAATATATAGATTGTGTTATTGCTTATTTTTAAATTATTTTTATAATTATTTATTAATATGATTATAATATTTTATTATAATATTTTATTATTATTATTATTATTATTTATTTAGAACACGAAAGGAGCGGTATGAATATTGAATACTTCATCCATGTAATAGTCCACCAGACACGAAATATTGTTTTAAAACTCAATAATATTGATCACTATAACATCAACTGAAAAATATTTATTATCTTTTTACAAGTACGCCTAAATTCCCCATATTAAGATGGTCGGTAAGAAAAATTCGTTGCACAGTATTCTAATACAATATATATATATATATACGGGATCAGAAAGTTCCACATGGTGCTCGAGCATCGCTTTTATCTTGCTTCTTTGTAGGTGTGTTTTATTTTAAATACACGATAATTGGACGTGATTTATTTTGAAGACACGGTTAGTAGTAGAATTCCATTAAAGAACTGTGTTGTTTTCAATTTAACGTGCATTGTAAGCATACATAATAATGATTTGTTCATGCTTTTAGACAAAATATGTCTTTGAGACGGATCTTCTCACTACAAATAATTGAATGCTCTGTTTGATGATGTGTTAAAATTGTGATATCAAGGTTTACAACTACGTCTAAATTACCCATGTTAAGATTGTTGGGAAGATAAATTTGTTACACTATGTGCTAGTGACCTAATAATGGAATTCACTTACCCCGTATATATCGTGTTGGGACACTAGCACCCTGTGTCAATAATATTATGTGACCCTTGAAGTTGCAAAATAGTAAAATTCTCCAATCTTTTCAAAATTATTTCAACTGTTTAACTGCGTCGCAAACGCCGAAAGCTGGTATAGTAATCACTCGACTCCGACCGTCCATTCACCCAAAAGACCTTGGGAAGAACTTTTTCTCAAATAGTTCTGACTTCTATGAATGGCTTTCGCTATATTTGGTCTGCAACTTTATAATGTTGTTGAAGCGTGTAAGCATTTTTTACACTCGCCCCAAAGGCCGGCAATTCCTGTTGCTATATTCCTGTTAGCCGTTTTTCAAAATTGTACAACACTTAGTGTACTAGTAAAAAATTTCGTCAGCTATTCTTTGCTTCTATAATCTATAAAGGAAATAATTTACTTTTGCTCTGCAGCTTGATGCTGTTGAGTTGAAGCGTGTATAAACAAATTTGTACATCTGTTGCCTTGTTACCACTTCTTGCATGTATGCATTGAAAGCGTCTGTCTCATTTTGCAGAAAAAAGTTAAAAAAATAAAACGAAAAGCCAAAGCCAGTCAGTGCATTCATTTGGGAAATTTAACAAAATGTTTCGACTAATAATTTTAAAAAATGTATACTCATTGCTGCAAGTACTGACTACAGGGTGAGTAGTAGTGTCGGAACCAACTGCCACAAACAATGCTGTTGAGTTGAAGCGTGTATAAACAAATTTTTACATCTGTTGCCTTGTTGCCACTTCTTGCATGTATGCATTGAACGCGTCTTTCTCATTTTGCAGAAAAAAGTTAAAAATAAAATGAAAAGCCAAAGCCAGTTCAGTGCATTGAAAGCTGTATTAAAAAAACGGTCAATTTCGTTTGGGAAATTGAACAAAATGTTTCGACTTATAATTAAAAAATATATATACTCGATGCTGCAAGTACTGACTACAGGGTGAGTAGTAGTGTCGGAATCAACCTGCCACAAAGTCTTGTACTGAATCAGTGGTGGTAAATAGAACAAGCTGAATTATTTGTGTTCGACATGTTTTCTAAATTCATCTTCATCAGCAATGTCAAATTTACCTGGATAAGAATAAAAGGAAATCGGTGCTTTGCTTTTGCGCCAATTGGCATTTCATTTGCGCCACAAACCATATTTCATTTGCGCCAATATTACAGGTAATTACAGATAAAAAAAAAGTCTTAATAATAAAGACAGTTTAAGTCATCATAAATACATACAAGTAATGTTAAAACCTTGATAAAACCGTACAAGTAATGTTAAAACCAGTACATTTCTGCTTTAAATCATGGTTAAAACCTTGTTAAAACACAGTTCTGTTATATATTAACCTAATACTAAAACATAAAAGAAAGCACTATAAACTGGAGTAAAATATTGAGACAGTTCTAAGCACTATACACTATAATACAGTTATAAGTCTGTTCTGGCGCACGACTTATAAGCGACGGTCCTGATGTATTCGTGTCTGGAAATTTCCCCTCTTACGTGCATACCATATTTCTCCAAAAGATAGTCAGTTTTTTCTTTCTCCCATCGTCGAACTGCAGCCGGTGTGTCCATAGATCTCATTTTGATGTACGTTGTAGCTTTAATCTTCTTAACAACGTCCACATAAATAAAAATATTTGGATGTTTTGAATAAAACTGCTCATTTAAATGTGCATGGAATGATTCCGGTCCATTGTTGGAGTTTAGTGTGACGTCCATTTTCACTGAACTAGCACACAATTTTATTTAGGGGCCAGCTGAGGACCACCTCCGGGTGCGGGATTTTCTCGCTGCATTGAAGACCCATTGATGGCCTTCGGCTGTTGTCTGCTCTTTGGTCGGGTTGTTGTCTCTTTGACATATTCCCCATTTCCATTCTCAATTTTATCTCTTGAAATTTTCAGTTGGTGTAGCAGCCCAAAATGACGGTGGATATCTAGATTCGGGGCTTATATATGTTTCCAAAACATAGTCAACAAACTTTATGCATCTGCTATCTGACGGCAATTCATTCATAATGTCATCTACGAAGCAGTCTTCAATCTGATCCGGCGGTAGATATGGTAACCCAAAAAATGACGACAACCATTTACCAATTTCGCCTGTCTTTTCCTTATACTTTGCTTAATTCCCCACCAATTTTGTCCAAGGTGAAATCTACAACAATCGATCTTCGATGCCGCCGGCAACATCCGCAAAATCACATTATGCATAGCTTGTCCAAAGTCTATATGAATAGACTGTGGTTTGAGTACAAGATTTCTCTGTTCACAAAGTTGTAATATAAAGTTCCACATGTTTGTGTAGCATTCCTCACTTTTCCAGGAAGCAGTGCATATACTAGTGGCACATAGTTTCCATTTTTACATCCATGTAGTGTGTACATTTGAAAAAATACCTAGGACAGCATTTAAAAGTACCATCCACAAATACATCTTGCACATTATAAGAAAGACATCAAGATTAGCTGTACAGGAAAAAATGAAAATTCCACTTTCAACATCATTTATCAATAGAAAATTCTCAAATTTGTTTGTTTCCATTTTCATTTCCCTCACCGCTTCATGAATATCTGCTTTATTTTTTGGTAAAGTAGGATAATCTTTTCTTCGTTCTCGGTATATAGCCAAGGAAGCATGTTTTAAGTCATTTGTACATAGGTGGTTTTCTTCCATTCCTGAAAAACAAATTTTTGTTCAAAATATTTATCCATAGATTAAAAGTAAGATACAAGGAAGACAATTGAAGAATTGTACTATGTTGCTCCATTTTTTTTTTTTCTAAATTTATTGAAATGAATTTAAAAATAAGAAGATGTGGTATTATTGCCAATGAGACAACTATAGGTCACCGTACAGCCTTCAACAATGAGCAAAGCCCATACCTATGATAATTAGAATTTGAATAGTATGTTGTTTAAGCAATATTGTATCATATTTGGAAAAAACAAAATATCACCAGATGCTTTTCGAACTCTGACTCTGAGTTGTTGTGATTCTATTTTCTGCTGGTTTACGCCATGGTTGTGTTCGTTCAAAGTTTAAATAATTGTTTTGCTGTCCATATCAGTCGTTATTCTGGCTATTACTATTAGAATATAAAAAGAGAAATTGGGGTATGATTGCCAATCAGACAACTTTCCAGTAGAGACCAAATAATGTAGATTTTTAAAGCAACTATGGGTCACCGTACGGCCTAAAACAACGCGAAAATCACATACCGCATGGCAAGCTGTACAAATGACAGAAACCTAGCGGCATGTTTTATGTACAAAACAATAAACGAATTACAAATACAAGTATGATACCCAGCAGACACCACTGAATTACAGGCGCCTTTTTCCCCCCTGACTTGAGATAAGAACGAGGCGAGGTTGAACATGTTGCCCCCACCTGTGACAGTGGTGTTACAGCACAAAATAAGAACAAACTCAAACATTAGTTGGAAAAGACTTGATCGACACAAACCTCACACAAAAAACAGCAAACAAAAAGTCAAGACACTTAAGAACTGAGAGTACTCACAGCTACTGAAAGTTAGTTCAAAGCCAATAACAACTTAAAAAAAAATAATGTATCCAAGACTATAGAAGTCGATCGACATAAAGTCTTCATCAATAGTTAGGTGTTTACACAATATGTCAAGTCTTAGATATATCCTCGGGTCTGGACCGATCCTTGTATGCAAAGCATGGACACAAAATCGGTATTTTAATCAAATTTGGAAAAAGGTTAATTCCGTATATCGTCAGGTTATCGGAATTCCAATGGGGACTAACTGTGCACCACTTATTGCGGACCTTTTTTTGTATTGCTATGAGTTACAATTTATGACAAAAATCAGCAAAGACCCATCGAAACAACATCTGATACACAAATTTAATAATACTTTTAGATATTTGGATGATATTTTGGCTCTCAATAATGACGACTTCAGTATGTATACTAAAGAAATTTATCCTGTTGAACTTACTTTAAATAAAGCTAATACTAACAATGACCACTGCCCTTTCCTCGATCTTGATATCTATATCATTAACGGAAAGCTTAATACTAAAATATATGATAAAAGAGATGATTTTTCATTTCCTATCGTTAATTATCCATTTTTAGATGGTGACGTTCCCTTGTCACCATCTTACGGTGTTTATATATCTCAACTTGTACGATTCGCTCGTGTATGTAACAATGTTTTAGATTTTAACGAGAGAAATTTATGTATTACTGAAAAATTATTACACCAGGATTTTCGATATCACAAACTAGTCAAAACACTTACTAAATTTTATCATCGGTATAAGGACATCATTCGTAAATATAGCTCAACATGCAGACTTCTTATACGTTCAGGTATTTCACATCCAATTTTTTATGGAAATATTCTTTATAAAGCACAAAAATGTCAGTATTCACCTCTGAAGCTAACAAAACCTTTAAATAGACTTATTAAGAAGGGATATAGTTACGATACTGTTGTCAGGTCATTAAAGATTGCATATTTTGGCGTTAATATTGATTCACTTATAGGGTCTTTGCATCGGCACTAAACACATTTATTTAAAAACCAGTTGTTGGCATGACACGGGTTAGGTTCTTCTCATATATGTTATGATGGTATGATACTAAACCCCTAACGGGAAGGATTGTGCCTGATATTCATATGATGAAGACATAATCTTTCAATCAGTTTAATTGAAGTCTGGAGCTGGCATGTCAGTTAACTGCTAGTAATCTGTTGTTATTTATGTATTATTGTCATTTTGTTTATTTTCTTTGGTTACATCTTCTGTCATCAGACTCGGACTTCTCTTGAACTGAATTTTAATGTGCGTATTGTTATGCGTTTACTTTTCTACATTGGCTAGAGGTATAGGGGGATGGTTGAGATCTCATAAACATGTTTAACCCCGCCGCAATTTTGCGCCTGTCCCAAGTCAGGAGCCTCTAGCCTTTGTCAGTCTTGTATTATTTTTAATTTTAGTTTCTTGTGTACAATTTGGAGTTTAGTATGGCGTTCATTATCACTGAACTAGTATATATATTTGTTTAGGGGCCAGCTGAAGGACGCCTCCGGGTGCGGGAATTTCTCGCTGTATTGAAGACCTGTTGGTGACCTCCTGCTGTTGTCTGTTCTATGGTCGGGTTGTTGTCTCTTTGACACATTCCCCATTTCCATTCTCAATTTTATAATGTAAAATAAAACTTCTATTAAATTCCTGCCTGTGAAATTATATTTCCACATAACATAGGGAGAACCTAGACTAGGTGTTGTCCGTTTCAGCTTTCATGCTAGTATATTAAAGTCATTGTTAAAGCGTCTCCATTGTTTATCTACGATCTGTTTTGGTAGAATTTGTAGGTATGAATGCAATCGACTTTTTTGAGTATTTCACAGCTCTCTAAATAGCTTCAAGACGAGCATGTGTATCAGTGAATAATGCTTGCACCAAATTTCTACATGCCAATTTTCAACCAATGTTTAGAGTCTTTTAGTAATATATAACGTAAATACCTACTACTGAAAATAGCACTCTTCTTTTTTTGGCGTAAATCTTTATTAAACTTTCATATATTTTTGTTTCGAGCATCACTGAAGAGACATTAATTGATTGTCAAAATGCGCATCTGGTGCAGAAAAATGGTACGTTCTTGTTTAGTTTTAACTTTAGCATGTTGTTAGCTAGCAAACTACACTTTAATATGAATTCACATTCAGACACAAGCGGGCTCAATTTCGTCATAATAAATTGCTCACTCAGCATTCGTGTAAATGAATTCGTTAGTTTAGGTAACGTTAAAACAACAACATCAAAAGCACTATATTTTTTTAGAGTAGGGCTGCTTTTACATTATATTCTCAATGTGATTGGTTGAATTGGCAGTGTGAAACCTAATTTGTTTTTTTTTCAAATGCAACAATTTTAACCAACTGTCTCTCATTCTTATACGGAAGGGATTGGATAACAGGCACTCTGAATATAAATCTATATATATATATTCACAAGATGGATAATTCAATATGTATGTTGGGCTGTAGTGAACACGGGGACATTCTTTACTGTATACTTAAGGTAAGTATCATTCTTGGACTGTAAACACACTTGTATTTTGGGTATGGGACTCATTTTCTCTGTAGCAGATATTTTCAGTAATTTTGACTTATATTTAGCTCACCTGGCCGGAAGGCCAAGTGAGCTTTTCTCAACACTTGTCGGCCGTCGTCGTCCATCGTCGTTGTCGTCCGTTAACTTTTACAACAATCTCTCCTCTTAAACCACTGGGCCAAATTTAACCAGTCTTGGCCACAATCATCATTGGGGTATCTAGTTTTAAAAATCTGTCCGATGACTCCGCCTGCCAAATTCTTTAATTTTATTTTAAATTGAGTATGAATAAGGGTCTGGATGTGGTTTACAGAATAGACATAAATAGACCAATACTACAGAATCATGGGCCAAAAAAAAGAGAGAAAAATAGGCTAAAAAAATAAAGAATAGAGAATACTGGGGTGCTAATTTATAATAAAGAATAGACAGTAATAGAGAAAAATGGGAAAAATAAAAGAAGAATAGAGAAAAATGTTTAAAAAAAAGAGAATACAGAATTGAGGGACCCCAATCCAGACCCTCATGAATGAATAAAAAGGAAATCTTTAATATTCTATTCTATATTTTTAGAAGATGAGAATCTAGCTACTTTAAAGTAGCCAAATGAAAAAAAAGTTGTAAATATGTAAACAGACAATTATTGTATGTCTATTGGCAAGGGCGGCACATGTCTATACAAAGTCCGTTATTTTTTGCCTTGAATGCCTTCACAATGTACTTTATACTTAGTAGGTTTTTTTTAATTCACTCATGCTATATGTTTAACTTAAATGTGTAATCAGTGACAATTTGTACAGAACATTTAGATAAGGCGAATGTCCTATTTCATATTTTGGTTATATTTTTTCAATTCAAATAACACAAAACATACTTTGACAATAATGAGAAAAGGCAGGCACGGACAATGGACACCACACGAATAAAGCTTAAAATCTCACAATGCAACACATAAAACTGACATTTAGAGTTACCGCGTGATCTCCGAATTCAGTACCAAGTAGCGAGATCTGAACGGCTCCGACAAAACAAAGAGTTATAAACTAAAAATTCTAACGAGAAAAGAATATACTATCGACCAACATAGTCCAGGGTTTGAAAAGGGGCAAAATTTATGCAGCGGGAGTTTTACTTAATATATAAACGGATCCAAAACCTCTCTCTATGTTTGGTCAGAGGTGAAATAAAAAAAGACCATTGGGACGCATAGTAAAACAAAATAAGAGAAGAAAACCGAAGCGTAGATCAACAAAAGGGAAAACAAAGAAAAATAATCGGGGGACAAGAGAAAAGGGCAATTTTCTTATAGAAGACAAAAGTTCAGCAAAAGGGAAAATAAAGAAAAATAATCGGGGGACAAAAGAAAAGGGCAATTTTCTCATAGAAGACCAACGTTATATGAGAAAACACTGACTCCGTAAAACTGGGATCAACGCAAGTGCTCCGACAGGGTAAACAGTTCTAGCTTCTTACAAAATACTAGACGTGTTTCCCGTGATGATTATGCCGGGGGACGGAGAAAATGTATCAAAAACAAAGGGTCAAGGTCTGATTCATTCGGGAACTTATAACGGTCAATTATATTCAATATGTACAACAAGTATAGTGGAGATCTGTTGAGACGCAACCTCTACAATGTCCACAAGTGTGTTTTGGACGCGTTACGGACAGACAGATAGTCCCGTTGCAATGTCCTATCCGTAACTTTGTTACTTTGGGGAGGATAAATTGTAGAGTCATAAAATAACATTCCAAAAACGAGTTAACGGCTGTTGGCAAGCGAAGCAGTCTTCCATGGAAAACTCGTACAACTAGATATCAATAATCATATTACCGAAGAAGCAATAGATTCGGATGTGAAAAGATTGCCGATTTTTTTTGAAAGATTTATAGAATTGAAAGAGAAATGGTTTATAAATATTTTTTTCACATATGATAGCTATAATATGAAAAAGGGGAAAACACAGACAATCCAGAATAGCTATTTGCACAATACCCGTTCTTTTGTTTTTAAATAATACAATTTATATCGAATATGTAGTACTACGTTTATGTTACATGGATGATCTACCTGAATGATTTTTATCTTTGATACGACCCCACTATTTCTCCTGTAAACTGTAGGTGTCAATAGTCGGTGTCGTGAGTTGTTGAAAAGGTCTATTAGAGATATTGCCCTTTAATGGCGATTTTTACCAATTTTTTGCGTTTTTGCCTATTATCTTGAAAACTGTAATAGATAGAAAGAAACTTAAAATTATAGCACAAATGATCAGCAAGACAATATCTACAAATAAGTCGTATGGTCGAAATCTTCAGTCGACATGTTATTAGAGTTATTGCCCTTTATTGATATTTCTTACATTTAAAAAAAACAAGAATGTGTCCATAGTACACGGATGCCCCAATCGCACTATCATTTTCTATGTTCAATGGACCGTGAAATTGGGGTCAAAATTCTAATTTGGCATTAAAATTAGAAAGATCATATCATAGGGAACATGTGTACTAAGTTTCAAGTTGATTGGACTTTAACTTCATCAAAAACTACCTTGACCAAAAACTTTAACCTGTTTGGATTATATGCAGTGTAATATTGTCAGTGACGGGGGGGTGTTTGGATTATATTCTGTGTAATATTGTCAGTGACGGGGGGTGTTTGGATTATATGCTGTGTGATATTGTCTGTGACGGGGGATGTTTGGATTATATGCAGTGTAATATTGTCAGGGACGTGGGATGTTTGGATTATATGCAGTGTAATATTGTCAGGGACGGGGGGTGTTTGGATTATATGCAGTGTAATATTGTCAGTGACGATGGGGATGTTTGGATTATATGCAGTGTAATATTGTCAGGGACGGGGGATGTTTGGATTATATGCAGTGTAATATTGTCAAGGACGGGGGATGTTTGGATTATATGCAGTGTAATATTGTCAGTGACGAGGGATGTTTGGATTATATGTAGTGTAATATTGTCAGGGACGGGGGATGTTTGGATTATATGCAGTGTAATATTGTCAGGGACGGGGGATGTTTGGATTATATGCAGTGTAATATTGTCAGTGACGGGGGATGTTTGGATTATATGCAGTGTAATATTGTCAGTGACGGGGGATGTTTGGATTATATGCTGTGTAATATTGTCAGTGACGGGGGATGTTTGGATTATATGCAGTGTAATATTGTCAGTGACGGGGGGTGTTTGGATTATATGCTGTGTAATATTGTCAGTGACGGGGGATGTTTGGATTATATGGAGTGTAATTTTGTCAGTGACGTGGGATGTTTGGATTATATGGAGTGTAATATTGTCAGTGACGGGGGATGTTTGGATTATGTGCAGTGTAATATTGTCAGTGACGGGGGATGTTTGGATTATATGCAGTGTAATATTGTCTGTGACGTGGGATGTTTGGATTATATGCTGTGTAATATTGTCAGTGACGTGGGATGTTTGGATTATATGCTGTGTAATATTGTCAGTGACGTGGGGTGTTTGGATTATATGCTGTGTAATATTGTCAGTGACGGGGGATGTTTGGATTATGTACAGTGTAATATTGTCAGTGACGGGGGATGTTTGGATTATATGCTGTGTAATATTGTCCGTTGCACGAGTCACCGTGTCATTTCAAGATCAATATCAGCTGTTAAAGCCAATCGGAAAAGACTAACCTAATCAGAGGGGTACAAAGTACAATTTAAGCAAAAGCATTAAAAAAGACAAAACACAAATATGACCAACTTACTCGCAATTATCGTGAGAGTTAGTTCAGAGCCATATTACAACAGTTACTAAAGAATAAACCACGTTTTTTTTTCAATTGCCAAAATCTGACATAGGTAAAAGGTCGAATTCATTTTGGGATCGATATCAACTATATACAATTACAATTTAAAGATAAATGCGTAATTAAAAATATGAAATTAAACAAATACATGTAATGATAAAATGCATTCTCAAGTTGATAACCAATGGAAGCATTTGTATAAAGATAAGTAGATGTTGTATAATTGCCATGAGACAACACTATCCACCAAAGGTCAAATGAAGTGGATGTAAGAAATTATAGACAACCGTACGACCTTCAACAACGAGAAAACCCATACCGTATAGTCTGCTATAGAAGGCCCCGACATTACCACAGAAATCTTGCACTTTAATACACTGCACTATCAGGCTGTACACTGGTTCACAGATTTCCTCATATCCACGTCAAAAATAGTGCAGCACTGCCAAACAACCTTGTACCTGGCTAACTATATTTCGTGATCTAATGGTCCCAGCTTGCAGCACAATGCTCACCAGATGCGGATCCATGATTTAAAAAAGGGGGCACGGTAACGTTACGATTGGGACTTGTAAAAAGTCTATGCAGTAACCATTCATGTAGCTTTATAATTAAGGGCATGGTCCTCCTGTCCCCGGCCCTAAATCCGCCTCTACGGGCCACTTTACTGAGAAAATTGGTTTACATGTCTTGGCATGGACTCCTGGTCTGAGCTGAGATTACTGCATAACACGGGCAACATTGATTCATATTATGGCGCGGAATCAAGGTCAAAAATACTTGTTAACGTATATACATAATTCGATTTACGTATATACAAAATAATTACGTATATACAAAAGTAATTACGTAATTATATATTTTTTGGCACAAACATAATTACAATAATTGACAAAGGCCCACATTTCAGTATGTTATTACAACGAATACAGCATAATGAAATAATATGTTATAATTAAGAAGATAAAATCTAATTTCTATAATCCAGACATTTACATATATAAGAACTAGTCACTTTCAGGACTTTTAAGGAATTGCTATTAATGCAACATTTCATATTTACCTGATTCTCACTATGACTTGTAGGAAGTATATTTAATATAATAGTTTTAAAGTTTATTCTGTATTTAAAATATTTTTCACAATTCAGTAAAAAGTGATTTACATCTTCTACCTCACCCGATTTACATACATTGCAAACTCGTTTATTCGTGGGTAAACATAAGTGTCGCCCTTTTTCTTTAGCAAGATTGTGTGCACTCAATCTTATTTTACACAGAGATGACCTTTCTAATTTGTTCATTAGAACATCAACATAAGAACTACTCTGATTTGAATTATGAAATTTTTAATAAAATTTTAGTTTGGATAAATTTTAAATTTTTGATGATTGATCCTGCGTGCACTGATCAATCACTCTTTGTTTAATACTTGCTAGATAGTGTTTAATAGAACATTTTCTCCCATCTAGGTTTGAGAATCATAGATTGTTTAAAATAAAATAAAGTTTCTTTGTCTAGGGGTTATTTTTTTCAGTTGCCAGACATTTTTTGGATACAAGGGTGTTTTCAGACCTTAAAATATGTTCAAAAAAATTAATACAAGAAAATGAGATTTTTGACCACAATGGAAGCCTGCCAAGTTCAGCTCTACAAGCAGCATTAATTGCTTTTCAAATGAACACCTATAATTTCTATTATGAACTTCATATGGATTTTTTCCAAAATGGAAGTGTCTCCTGAATTATCAAAAACCGTCGCCCCAAACCTCTCTACAATACATGCAGTAAGATCGGACTTACTAATGAATCAAATAAATTTTCTAAAAGTTTTCAAGGATTATCCATTCCAATTGTTTTCTTAATCTTAAAACATGCTTTTTTAGCTTTTTATATATACAGAAATAGAGAACATGCAACTTAGACAAAAAGTGCAGAATATTGGCAAAAGTCAAGAATAGAGAAAAGGGGTGCTGAAATTATATAAACAATAGAGATTAATGGGTAAAAAATAAGAATAGAGAACATGATCTCAATTGAAGAATCATGACAGAACTGAAGGGCCTCCCGTTTAGACCCTCATTTACCATCTTTTTCAATAACATTTTTAAATACGGAAACATTTCGTAGTCACTCCGGCATAAACCTGTCACATTTCATCCGGGCTACAGGGGGAAAGAACAAAAGAAACAGAAAATAATCAAAATTAGTCAACAAAATATATCATGTTATCCCGCTCAGTTAGAGCCGAAACTCGAAGCAGAGCGAAAGAAGATATCAAACGTGTTATTAATGCAATTGACAAAGTTAGAAAATGGTAAGCAAACAGAGAAAATATGACGTGTCAAGTGGTAAATTATGTGTGCTACATGACGCGACCGTATAGGGGCTCGACTACAGGTCAGATATCCTACCGTAGTCTATAATCGGTCATAATGTTGATTCGTTCGGATTTTGTTATTGTACTTATCACACGGGAAAACTCCGCAATGACGTCACTACGCTAATACCAGCGTACAAAATTAGTGCAGAATACATTTTTTCTACTCTTCTAAATAAACAAACATTTCAAAAGATATGTTTTCATTGTTATTCTAAAGTATTGTACAAAAATGCCAATTTTCTAATGGCCGTTTCAAACCTGACTTCCGAATGCCTATAAACATTCCAGAACTTCAGAAATCCCCTCTTCCGGCCTCCATTGCTTTGTTTACATTCCATTTAGCGTCATCAATCTTTATGGCAGATCAAACAGGCCAAGCAAATCGTATTTTTAAGAATTTCAAAATGGCAAGCACCTTACGTCGAAGCGATTTTCCCGCGAAAAAAACCCATCCAAATTGAAAGAAAAACCTTGGGAAACAAACGATAATCATGCCATATTTTTGTTCAGGAATATAGAGTAGGTCAATAAAAAACAATATACATATATTTTTCATAAAAAAAAAAAATTGGTTCAATATAAAGAGATCGATATTCTGACCATAAGTAAATATTCATATAAAATTCCATTGATATCAAATTTCATGGCTAATAAAGAGATTTCCTATTGAATAAACCCCCAATTTATTGCAAACTATTTCAAAGCAATATCATACAAACAAAAAATATAATTGCCTTGTACTAAAAAATCACCTAATTGACAGTAGAGCAATTTGATTGGATATAACGATTCAATGTGTCACGTGGTTTTGAAACCATTAGAATTTGAATGTAAACAAACCGGGTCAGCTGCTGCAGTATGGAACAACATCGTACATTCAGTGACTGAGAAACAATTATGAGTAACCAAGCTTGACAATACACAGTAATAAAAAAACAAAGCTAAGTCTACAGAAAAATAAAATAAAAAATGGCCTTAAGTGCACGACTTACCACCATTGCGGGATATATAGACCGTTAATCGTGTACGTGCATTGAAAAAAAAAACTCAAACCTCTACTATCCAAACAACCCACGTTTGGATAGTCGGGGGTATATGTAGTCTAGTCCCTATTGACCATTTTGTTAACAACGACGACTTGCTTAACTTAAATGAATATATCGGCTTTTATTTAGTAATAGTACTTCAAGGGGGTCTCATTGGGGGGTTCTGATCCCGGATCCCGCTTTCTGATTTGTCAGATTCCCGTATCCCGCTTTCTGATTTGTCAGATTCCCGTATCCCGCTTACACTATGTACGTAAGCAATTCTCATTTTTTTGTAATTTCCTGTGTCCTGCTAGACTTCATTTCCCGTTTTCACGGCACAATAATTTGACTTTCACGTGTCACGCTTACAAAAAATCAGCAATCCCGGGTCACGCTTAGACCCCAATGAGACCCACCTTCAACACACCAATCCTTTGGAACTGACATACATATAAAATACAGTGGGTGCAGACACAATAGGATAGCACACACCATACAAGTAACAATAGTTTACACATACACAATTGTCACAGACAAATAAGTCATGGAAAGCCCATTCTTGAGGAACAAATACAGATTGAGGGCTTTCCTGGCCAAAAAGTCTGAGTCATTTGACAGAAATGAAAACTCCTGCTCTTAACAATGGCGATGATAAATTAATGCAGAAACTGATGAGATAAGTAACACAGCCCAATCCATAGACATGATATATCATGTTTATAGAGGCAGACTCTGCATCAGACTCGCACTATTTTTTGTCAAAATTTGATCTTGAAGAAGCTACTCCATCACAAACATACATACATGTACCTCAGCCATTAGGTCCCACCTGCCCTGCAGGTGCTAAGGGTCACTCCACAATTGTTCGAGAATGTAAGGAAGTTCGTTGAAGCTAGAAGAGCATGAAGAGAGAGAGAAAAATTGAAAAAGTTAGCTAAAACATGTTAAAGTCAAACAACCTTCCACAAAAGAACTACTTGTTTGAAGTGGAAGTAGAACCATCTACATTGTATCTCAAATGCATGTACTGATCACTAAAAACAAGTTTTATAGAAATATAAGGATAAGCCATAAATTTGGCTTGATGTCCATGATAAAAAATTTCTGAACTCAGAACAAAGAGCACATGACATCATGAAGAAGACTGCAGTGAACAATTTAAAGTTGAAAATTAGTTCGATACAAGGTCACTGTAGTAAAGGAGCAAGTTAATCTCACACCCTACCCCAAAAAAATATTAGATGGGTATAATCATGATAATTTGTTTATAATATATATATATCATTGTATATCGAACTGTGAGAGTTCATTGCAGGTTAAAAGAAAATTTGTGATAAATGGATTAATGTTATCTGTATTTGTTATGATTTATATGTCTGTCTTTGGAATCTGTGATCATTGCATTGTGATTTATAGGTTAATAAAAGAATTTGAAATATGAAACATATATATTACATTTGTAATTGTAATAACTTTCTTGTAAATAAATAGATACACAGATAAAATATGCATAGTCAGGATCAAAAACATGTCATCTGCAAAAAATATATATAACATATATAATGTACATGTATATATTAATTCAATATCAAAGCAAGCAATAAATATTCTCTAAATTGAAAGTATGCATTAAAAAATTGAGGGTTAATACATATACATTGAAAGAAAAAGACTATAGTTTGTGATACCTGGAGTCCTTAAGGGTACACAAGTGCACATTATATACATGTACATGGTATTTGTCATGTTTGAAGGGGGGTTTGAAACTTGTCCATTTTCTATGTCTAAACATGTAGAATAACTAACACATAATTCCTTGTTTTGTATCCTTAAGTTTTTACATGTAGTGATAAAATTTCTAGGAAAGCATAATATTTACCCCTTTTGCATTTATCATGTTTATAGTTACTTAAAATGCTAAAGACCATCACATGCTTTAATGATTGCTATGTAATTAATTGTTTAGGGAGAAAAGATGGGTGACTATAGGAGATACAACCATGAAGATTTTTAAATGGGTACCAGTCACTGCATCTGAAACCAGTCAGGTATGTATATATACACTAAGGCCAAAAAAAAAAAGAAGAAAAAAATTGGCAAATTATATTTTCATGACATCGAAATCCATTTTGTTCAACCCCTAGCTTAACGATGAAAATCATCAACAAGTACATGTGTAAAACCAAGTAAAAACATATATGCATATCTGACAGACAAAAACAACTTAACAAATGGCTGCAGCTGCTAACTGGTAATGTAGGTAAATGCAATACTGGATCTCATTCTGTAAACGGATAAGGCTATATCCAGGTTTGCCCATAAAAAGTTTTGCTGACTGAACAATCTTTTTTGTTCAGCAGGTTTCAGTAAACATACATAAATAATTTTGGCCTGTTGTACGTGTACTACATTTATAAATGGTTTCCCATTATGTATGAAAGAAAATCTGGGGGCATTTCAATGAGACAGCAATCTGTCAATAGAAGATAACTTAATTAATAATTATACATGTTACTGTCATCACTGTGATTGATTGTTGCATGCTGAAAAACCAGTGTCATTTTTTCACACTTATTCAAGGGGAAGCGGTGCTACTGTGGGACAGACAAATAAGTATGGTAAAATAAAACTAGTTGAATGATGACTGGATCAAGCTTTGATGTTTACATGTACCATGATCAGTCGATGAACAAAAGATGCAATCACAAAAGCATATTAAAAATCAAACAAACAAAATACATGTAGTATTGTACATGTATTCATTTAAGGAAAGAATACACATTAAAATTCAGCATAGGTTTTAGTAGACATGGTAGAAGGTCATAAAAACACATGTATTCACATGAAAAATCAAATGAAAAATAAGCAAAAACCATATAAACACAACTTATTATTCATAACATATATTTTATATACACATGTAGATGTACAATGTATTCATACATGTATGGCTGTCTGCATGTTGTTCCAACTGTATGAGATCTGTACAATTGATAGTCCGTTACCATGTACAGCTCACAACATTTGTTTTTTTCATGGGTTACTGTACATGTAACACTCATTTATTTATCTAAATAATGTAATAATATTATTCTTGTACCTAATAACTTTTAACAGGGTGGTGGTCTTAAAAGAACAATAAAGGCAAGAGGTAAAACTGCTGGAAAGAAGACAGAAAACAAAGAAAATACACCATCTAATGATAGGAGCTTTTCTAGTCAAGGTATGATAAATGTCAACATCCTGATCAAACTAGATTCCAATGATAGAAGCTTTTCTAGTCAAGGTATGATAAATGTCAACATCATGATCAAACTAGATTTAAAAGTCTTCATATTATTAAATATACATGTACTACACAAATATTATTTTTGTCTTCACTATACTAGACAAAATTGCAGAGGCCACACATAGAAGTACTGTTTCCAGTGACATCAATAATTTGTTAAAGTTTATGATTAGGTTAGTTTTTGTCGAGCCTGCGACTTTTGTCGCAGAAATCTCGACATAGGGATAGTGATCCGGCGGCGGCGTTAGCTAACTTCTTAAAAGCTTTATATTTTAGAAGCTAGAAGACCTGGATGCTTCATACTTTGTATATAGATGCCTTATGTTACCAAGTTTCCGTCTGTCATATGTCCATTGTCCTTGATCTCATTTTCATGGTTCAGTGACTACTTGAAAATAAAGTCAACATTTTTTGTAATGTTAATTTCTTTCTTATTATGAGTAATAGGATAACTATATTGAGTATGTGCGTACCTTGCAAGGTCCTCATATCTGTCAGACAATTTTCATTTTACCACGACCTCATTTCATGGATCAGTGAACAAGGTTAAGTTTTCGTGGTCAAGTCCATATATCAGATACTATAAGCAGTAGGTCTACTATATTTGGTATATGGAATGATTGTAAGGTGTACATGTCCAACTGGTAGGTGTCATCTGACCTTGACCTCATTTTCATGGTTCAGTGGTCAAAGTTAAGTTTTTGAGTTTTGGTCTTTTTTTCTAATACTATATGCAATAGGTCAACTATAAATGGTGCATGGAAATATTTTATGATGTACATGTCAGTCTCACAGGTTTTATTTGACCTTGACCTCATTTTCACGGTTCATTTCTCAGTGTTAAGTTTTTGTGTTTTGGTCTGTTTTTCTTCAACAATAAGCAATAGATCAACTATATTTGATGTATGGAAGGATTTGTAAGGTGTATATGTCTGTCTGGCAGGTATCATCTGACCTTAACCTCATTTTCATGGTTCATTGGTCAATGTTAAGTTTTCATGGTTAAGTTTGTTTCTTAGATACTATAAGCAATAGGTCAACTATATTTAATGCCTAAATTGATTGTAAGGTGTACATGTCTGTCTGGCATGGTTCATCTCACCTTGACCTCATTTTCATGGTTCATTGGTCAATGTTAAGTTTTCTTGTTTAAGACTGTTTCTTAGAAACAATAAGCAATAGGTCAACTATGTTTGGTTTATTGAATGATTGTAAGGTGTACATGTATTTCTTGTTTGGTTTATCTGACCTTGACCTCATTTTCTTGGATCATGTTAAGTTTATGTGTTACTTGTAGTAAAGCTTTGTATTTAGGGCTATCAACATAAAATCAATGGTTAGTAAAGAAGGCGAGACATTTCAGCGTGTGCACTCATGTTACAGGTTGATAGGGAACCACAGAGCTCCAGATAAGAATTCACAAATTGGGGTGTTTACCCACCATTTTCTTATTTAATTGGGTGATAAAGTTTTTTAATTGCATTATCAATTTCAATTCACCCCTCAAGTTGATATCAAATTGGGTTTTTCACCACCAAGCTCATTATTGTATTGGGTTTTTTCATCCACACAATATTGAATATTTAAGCAATATCAACCCCAGATGTTTTTCAATCTTAAATACATGTGTATGTTCCTTTCTTTGTATATGTGCTATAGATGTTTCATTAGGTTTATTCACTGACGAGCGATTGTAGGTTTAATTTGTGTCCTGTTTCAAACGTCTGCCAGTTTTGTATTTTGTCACAACTTATATAAACTGTAAAAAACAGATATGTGTATTCACAGACACTTGTCTCAGATTCCCCCCCCCCCCCCTATATACCTTTATATAAAAAATTCTGTTATGAATGCATGTGTGTGTACTCACTCATTAAATGTAAAATGGAAGAAATATAAGATATAAACTGTATACTTGAATGTTTTTGTTTAATTTAATTTATATAAATCTGGGTCAAGCTGTCCCTCATTAGAACTTTTGGTTTCCGATGTTTTCCAACTACAATATTGGCCTTTCACTTTTTCCAACTGATTTTGTTTTTGACGAAACCCCGTGTTAATTAGCAATGTTCTCGATAAGGCAGGCCTCGACAATAACGCTTGTCCGATTGTCCGGTACCAGAGGAAAAAAATGTCGGACAAGTAAAAGCTATATCAAGCTTGTCCCACGGGACAAGTAAAATTATTCTGCAGAAAATAAAATTAATCCAACTTTGATGAACAAAGTTATCATAAACAAAAAACAAGAAAAGAAGATAAAAACAAGTATTAATTTGACATGTTTACTTGCAATCGATACTTTAAAACTGGTTCTTTGTCAGGTACTGTTTAAGAGGTAAAAGGCATACTTTTCTCGGAAACCAGTCTTACTGATCCGAATCAGCGATGCGCTTTGTAGATACAAGTAAGGTAACTTTTCAAGATAGTTCGTCACCAGCTCGCTCGGAAACGATTTGGCTCCAAATTTAATAGACAGTTTGGCACCGTAGGAGACATATTTAATTTTAATAGACATGATTAATAGACAGTTTGGCAACTCGGGAGACATTTCATTTCGGGACCAAGACCTCGTTTTCGACCTTATTCTGTTGCTTTATAATAAATACCATACCTGTAATTTTTTTTAACAAAAAATATTTTTTAAATAAAAATGAAGAAATTATTTACCATAAAATTCACAAAATCATATTTGATCATATGTAGAAAAAAACAATACTTGCAATACAGTGACCTATAGTTGTTAATTTCTGTGTCATTTGGTCTCTTGCAGAGAGTTGTCTCATTGGCAATCATACCTCATCTTCTTTTTTTTATTGATTGCCATTGAAAAAACTTTTTTCAACTTAAAAACCAAGATACAAATCCAATGAGTGTACATTGACAGGCCTATCAGACGGTGCCTAGTGCAGTCAGTCTGATGAGACTTTGGCATTGAAGAAAGCTAGAACCTAAGTCCTGTGACATGACTAGATTCAGTTGTTCTCGACTCATATTTTTGAAAAGTATTTCAAAAGATATAAATCAAATTCTGTTCTATTGTTTTAATTCATTTTGTTCCTTGAATCAACTTTAAATGCAAAAACGGTTATTAATAAGATTTTTTTTGGACAAGTTACAATTTCATTCGGACAAGTAAGTTTTGGTATGTACTTGTCCTACTGGACAAGTTGAAAAAAAAGTTATTGTAGAGGCCTGTAAGGTACGCATAAACACCCGTGCGTTCTATGGAGGCTTCCTAATAACAATGGCTGAGTCTTGTTATCATCATAAATTTCACTTAGCTATTCAAAAGAAGCTGAAAACATGCTTCTATTCAATATTTCTACCGGACTTTCACTTTTGTTTTAATTCAATGTATGTTATGATAAATCCCGAGCAATTCGAAAAAAATATGATAACATGACACACACTAATTGGATAAACGCTGAGAAGATCGAAATGTTTTCAAAACCACGTGTACCTTTTGAGCAACGGAAAATTTAAACAGGGACCCATTTCAGCTTCTTGATGCAGAGATCTATTTTAAGAACGAAAGGAAATTTCCAATTATTATAAAAATAGATTTACGCGACGACTGTAAACAGATAAGGGTAAATAACGCAAACGGTAGCCAAAAAAAGGGTTGAGAACTCATGGTTTTGGCACATAATTGGGTTTTCCTTTGAATCAATTGGGTTATTGAACCCTGCAATGGTCAATTGCATTGGGTTTTTTATAATTTGTATTGCGTGATCACGCAAATATGCAGCTTATCTGGAGCTCTGGAACCACTAATGGTAAGTCAATGATATTTGGTATGCAGTTGTAATTGTATTGGCACATCTCATTTTCATGAAGATTATTGGCCCTGTCCCCTCAGTCATTGCCTATTGACTTTGAAACTTTTGTGTAGTTTAAATGGAAAAGTTTGAGTGATGAGTTTCAGTTTATTAAAGAGAAACCATTAAGGTAACCCATTAGTATATGGTATGCAGTTGTATAAGCATTGGGTTATCTGTTATCTATGTTGATTTGATCCTGCCTCCTCAGTCATGGTTCATTGACTTTGAATGTTTTGCATAGGTACTTGTTAAAGTATTGCCATTTTAATTTCAACATTTGCATTACAACTACAGTTGAACCTCGTTGTGTCGAACTCGGTTGTGTTGAAAACTCGGATGAGTCGAAGTAATTTCTCGGTTCCGGTAAAATTCCCGTTTGCTCAATGCATAATTACCCCTGATGAGTTGAAATCGGTTGATTCGAATACTTGGTTAAGTCGAGTAAATTTTATAGTCCCGTCGATGTAAAATTAATGTTAATTGACCTCGATGTCTCGAATTTCGAAAGTAAGCATTTTCAAAAGATACAAACCTAATGATAAAAATTCAAATCGGATGTATTTCTTATGTAACCTAATCATTTTCAAAAGAGATTAAAACTGAGTAAACATACTTGTTTGTATAACAGTTAAAATGACATGTTTATGATGACCGGTAATTAACACCTTTGTTGATCGTTCAAGCAAAACATTAGTGTGTTGAGCATATTTCACCTGCCATAAGAACGAAATGAATTTAAATGACCCAAGCCGAGATTAAATGAATAGTTTCAATTAAAACTCATTAATTACAATAAATACATTTGTAAAAGTATTTAGACAATAATGTAAAATTTTAATAATTTAATGCAAAGTAGACGACCTCACCAGAGATTCAGAACTTGTTTGTTCCGCGAGTGATTTCATAATTTATAGTGACTGACCTTTGTAAATATTTGTGTAGACTATTGATTTTATTTGTGCATGATTTGTATCTCTACTTGTGTGTTTAATTATTATGAAGGATAAAAAAATATGGAGATTGGATACACAATCATAAAGTGTCATATCGAAAAAAGGCACACTGTTCAAAGTAACTAGTTTACACTAATCTCATACCGTATTTCATGCATTCCAAATTTATGACTACACACTTGACCTCAGATGAGTCGAACCTCGTTTAAGTCGAATACTTTGGTCTGGTCCCTTCGACTTCGACACAACGAGGTTCGACTGTATGTCAATGAATGTATACAATAAAAATTACAGATAGGGGAGACATATCTCTATGTTAAAGAGTTAAGTAAACTTCATTTACAATATTTAAACTGATATTTTGCATTGTTTGTAATCTGTGACAGATTTGGAATTGATCAGTTAAGAGAGTATTTTGAGAGTCTGAGAAAAATGTAAGCATCCAGGGACCCACAATAAAACAAAAACTTATGTCCAAGATTAAATTTCAGTTTCAGGAACACGTTTCCAATAACACTGGACAACTTAATACCTTTTTTAGACAGAAACTGCCTTCCAATGCATCCAAACATTGATTAAATAAAACTATCTTTTTATATTCCAGGCCCCTCAAGTGTTTACACAGATGAGAACACACAGCAGTCAACTATGTCTCAACCTGATAGTGAATGTTCTGGGTTTATTAATGAAGATTCTAACCAATCTTATGCTGAGAATTCTAACATGGCATTTTCTCAAGTTGGAGAAGATAGCAATGAATCAGATCAGAATAGATCAACTGATGTCAGACTAGGTAATTGTCCACTTTGATTACATACAACACTACAGTTCACTAAAAGGCTCAAAATCAGATGGGGTGAACCAGACTTACTAAGTTAAAATTACGACCAATTTTGTGTCAAAATAAGGTCCTCAAATTCCTAATTATCAGGACACCACTAACATCAAATCTTTGATCTGCCCCTGATTTGAAATATGTCACCACTTCATTTCCAATGTTTGCATATCCCATCTCTCCACTCAAATTTAACATCAGGTTCTGTAGAAATATTAAATACAAAAGCTTAAGGATCTAGATCTAGGTTAAGGGAGATATCTCTTTAAAAATTGTTGCTATGTATGTGTCAACCAATTTTCATATTAAAATATATTCTAAGCTTATTAGTAACTCATTATTATTATTCTAATTCACAAGAATGCTTAGAGAGCAATGATGAAAGTGGCTATCTCAAACACCTTACTTATTTAAAGATATATCTCCCATAACCATGATAACCAAAGTTATCCCTTTAAATTTTTTTTTAAATTTTGGCATGTCCTATAATAATGATTTTAAAAAATAAAAGGCATGCTCACTGCATATTGGGTATTGCCAACTCCCATGCTTTTAGGAAAGGGTGACACAATCAACTAGAGACGCAGCACAAATATTTTAGACTCAAACGAGTACAGACTTAACAAAGTGATTTTTTTTTACATTTAGGATACAATAAACATGATAAAGCCTTTATCAAAGGTATAATTGAAAGTAAGCAATCTAAAGTCATGTTCAGGATAAAAGAACCGAATATTTACATTAAAATAAAGCCAACTTACAGAGCTTTATTTTGATAAAGCAGTTAACAATATTATAGTCTGCACAGCTAAAATCATTTTCTTACTCAGAGCTATCCCGACATTGCTGTTTTAGTACATTGTAATTTTAAATCTGCATGCTTGGTAAAATAGCAAAAAGTTTGGTATGATTTAAATGTGGATATCCTGAAACCATCATCATTTGAATGGATTTTGCTACCACAAGACATTAAATGTATTATACAACATTTGTCATTAAACAGTGATTTTTTCAAGGCTCAACTTTAGAAGTGTTAATTTTGCATAGTTGTTGCAGGCTAATCAACTTTATACCTTATATTGATCATGTATTGCTATTTCATTCGCAAAAAAGAAAACTAACGAATGTAAACTTGTTCAATTACAACATTAATCATGGCATTAGTAGTTATCATGATTATCAGGTTACCAGACCCATTTGGAAATTACTTAAATATTTTTTAGGACAACATAAAAATTTTGAGGCACACTAATATAAAATAAAGAGATGAGGTATGATTGCCAATGAGACAGCCATCTACCAAAGTACAAATGACATGGATGTAAGCAAAGGCAGTCATACTTCACCAATGAGCAAAAACCCATGTATAATCAGCTATAAAAGGCATGACAAATTGTGAAAACAAATTCAAAGGAGAATACCCTAATAGCTGGAGGAGGATAGCGGTTATTAATTCCATAAGTAGTGGATATTTCTAGTTTTATAAATATTATTTGTTTTTGTAGCCATGAGTATGATGCATGAAGAAAAGAAAGATACTAATGGTAAGATATGAATGGTACATGTATTGCATAGTTTATTTTACTTCCAAGCTGAAATCAGAATACATACATACTTTAGATTCTTACCTTTAAAACAAAAATTGAAAAAGTCACTTATTGTAAAATATAGATTGTTTTGTTAATTGTCTATTTAGATAATAACATATCTTTTATTCCAAAAAAATCTTAAATACTACATAAGTATAAACTAGCTGCATTGACTAATGATACATACTAAAAAGGATAAAAAGAATTCCCAAATAGTATTGATAGCAGTAAAAGTAGTTTTAATATGACGTTCTTTTAAACTTTGTAAACAAAGCCATTTATTATTCGGATAAAATATGGGGAGCCATGCATGATGTGACAAGATAAATTGAAATGTCAGTGGGATTTTTAGCAAATCTAGATATCAAAATGTGGTCCACTGGGAAATTAAACAATATCATTCTGGAAGTAAGTCTATATGTAATTCAGCACTTTTGAATCAGGAAATGGTTGGTTTTCTAAAGTGTTTTGCTTTGTTAATTCATGATTGTGGTCTTTCTTTGTGTCTTATACATGTTATATAAGTCAGCTTTAAGGTACAAAAGTTTTAAATTTTCCTATTAAAATCAAAATAACATCCCAAAAACACCAGTCGTTGAATTTGTTTTTGAATGATACTGACGACGACTTCAACTCAGACTGCATTCAGGACCCCTAATTGAACTGTGATGTAAACAGTAATTTGAACATAACCCTATGCTCCCAACAGAAGCAGGATACCAGGAGATTATAAATGACTAGTATACATTTATAGCTTTGTATTATCTGTACACCTGTATTTGTATAGTTGAAAGGTCAATTGCAGGATAAATGTATGTTTTTACTCTTTTCAGATTCCACTACAAGCAAAGAATCAGAAGAATCACCGATCAAGAGACCAAAAGCGGAATCATCATGATGAACCCTTATGTTAGACCATCATTTTATCATCATATTGTCTAAGTGATTAATATTGTAAATGCAGATATTTTTTGGGGGATGTTAAATTTGATAATTCATAAGGAACAATTTAAAGGGTTACATTTTTCACTAAAGTTTCCATCTATACTGCCAAAAACAGTGTTGTAAAGAATAAACCATACACTCTTAAATCATTTGAATATGAATGTTGTAGAATAACGTGTATTAATTATTATTCATGGGTTCCAATTTTCATGGATATCTTGGTTACAGGTGAACCACGAATTTAAATTTTCAAAGAAATACAAATTTTCTAAAAGTTTATATGAAGAATTGGGCAAAACCAAGAAATCAAGTATCCAAGAAAATGCAAATATTACTCAATCCTCAAAAATTGGTACCCATGAAATTAAAGGAATCAATGGATCAGTTATGTTAGATGCTGAGTAAAAGGTAATGTTATTTGAGTAGCAGTTGACATGAGATCATTCATTTTGATACTAGAATATGAATATGATACTTAAGACTAGAAAACTGTGTTCAACATTTTGTCATATTATCTTAGATTGAGTTGTTACATAAGCAATTTGTAAATATGATGTTGTATTAGTAAAAGTTAGTAGTATATATATGGCAGTTTAGTTTTTTTTGGTCCACCTACGATAGTAAAGGGGCATTATGTTTTTCGGTCAGTGCGTCCGTCCGTCCATCCGTCTGTCCCGCTTTGGTTTAAAGTTTTTGGTCAAGGTAGTTTTTGATGAAGTTGAAGTCCAATCAACTTGAAACTTAGTACACATGTTCCCTATGATATGATCTTTCTAATTTTAATGCCAAATTAGAGTTTGGACCCCAATTTCACGGTCCACTAACATAGAAAATGATAGTGCGAGTGGAGCATCCATGTACTATGGACACATTCTTGTTTTACAATGACTTATATTCATGTACTTACATTTAAGGGATGAATGGAGAAAATAATTGAGTCAAAACATTCTAGTGATTCACATATCTGTTCGTCTGTCACATGTTTGGTTTCCAGATGATATTTAAAGTACCTCTTGACCAAATCTTTTGAAATTTGACCACAAAGGACCTTAAAATACAAATCCTGTTCGATTTTGTTGTTTTTAGGTAAAGATTGCATGAAATTCAATCAAAACCCTATGGTACTGACTTGATGTCTATATCTTCCAAGGTTGATCACTAGCTTTCATAGTTCATACACAATAGTGCAGTGAAGTGATCATTATTTAGATCCTATCCAATCAATGTCAAGCAATTAATTGATGATATGTTATACTTTGATATTATAAGATATAATATGATATGTATTTGAATTACCATACTTGACAAGAAAACATTTTTTTTTTATTATTAAAAATTACATAAGTAATGCATGGTGTATGAATAGGTTCAACTACAAATGCACAATCATGAACAAAGGAAGATAACTCTAACTCAAATTTTTAACTTGCATATCAAAATATAATTCAATGTTTTATTTAAAAATTCGCGAAAACGAAAATGAAAGCAATCTTTACCCTTCAGTGCTCACAAGCACTTTGGTTAAAATTTACTTTTCAGGAAATATTCCTCTTAAGTTAGCTTAAAATTTGGAGTTTCAATGGTTTTCAGGTGATAATTAAAGAACTGCTTAAACAGTTCTTGTGAAATATGGACACTCAAAAAACAGGTCAAGTTTGGTTTTGATGTTTACCATTCATGAGTTATCCATCTTAGTTGCCATAAAATTTAGGATTTCTTATGTTTGCAGATGATATTTCAGTACTGCTTGACCCAATCTTTAGAATTTGAACAAAATGTTAAGTTCGATTTTAATGGTTTTACTGTTCAAGAGTTATTACCCTTGATTACCTTATAATTTGAGGTTTCATGATGATAATTTTAGTACTGATTGTATAACATCATTACCAATAAGATACAGATCAAATTTGATTCTGATGGTTTTGACATTTACTTTCTAGAGTAATGAGGGGTGGCCCAGTGGTCTAAGTAGTCGAACTACTGTATCACTAGCCAGTCAACACTGAGGTGCGAGTTCAAATCCTGCACGGGGCAGGTGCACTCGACTCCAATCTTAATTGACTAGGATTGTTAGTTTTCCTACCGAAGGTTGATGGTTCTCTCAGTGGCACTCCGGCTTCCTCCACCAATTAAAAATGACCGCCACGAAATAGCACAATCATGTTGAAAGCGGCGTTAAACACCAATCAATCAATCTAGAGTAATGACCCTGATTTACCTTCAAAAATTGAGATTGTTTTGGTTACCAGGGGATAAATATAAAAATCAAAGAGATGTGGTGTGATCGTCAATGAGACAACTATCCATCAGAGACCAAATGAGTTAGATGTAAGCATTATATTTAACCTTACCGCCTTAAGCTATGAGCACAACCTATTCAGCATAGTAAACTATAAAATGCCACTGCATGAGAAATTCTAAAATAATTCAAATTAAGCAAAATTAATTGCCTGATTTATGCTTAAGCCATAAACCAAAAACAAATATGACAAGAAGCAAACAACAACAACCACTGAATAGTTTCTTGACTTGGGCCAGGCACACATACTGTTAAGTAAAATCATTTTAGATTGTAGCACAATGTTATGAACCATACAATAATGATATAAACAAATTTGATTTTGGCATGAGACATTTATTGTTTAAGTGTGTTTTGGAAGACGAGAATAAGTTATCACTAGATTACCTAATTCAAGTTTTTGTTCTGGTATTGGCCATCACTTGCCACTGTAGTTCAACTTATTTTCTTCCTTATGCCTCTGGTTACTATCAACATGGCTGCTGGGACAAAAGAGGTAAAAGTAAGTAGCTATCTAATATCTTGAAAGTTAAAGTGGATAGAGAAAAACAATTGGGTAAAAAAATGCTCAGAATTGAATAATCTGACAACTGAATATTTCTACTAGACTTCATAGATGACTAATTGAAGTAATTGACCCATAAGTAATATATATCTTTACCAAATTTTATTTGACTAGACATGGGGTGAAGAAACTCCTAGTGATTTTTAGGTTAAAGGTCAAGGTCACTGCTGAATTGATAAAACGAAAATTTGGGCACAATCTTTAGTTACCAGATGAAATCTTATGAGCCTTATGCTCGCTCACCAGTTTTTGATGGATATAGTAAACTAACAAAAATACAGAACTTCAAAGATAATTCACAACGGAAGTCCCTTATCAAATGACAAAATAAAGAGCTCAAACACCTGTCATATTCCTGCCTTGGTACAGGCATTTCTTTATGTAGAAAATGGTGGATTAGAACTGGTTTTATAGCTACCTAAACCTCTCACTTGCATAACAGTCGTATACAATTCCTTTATATTGACAACAATGTGTGAACAAAACAACTAGACATAATAGGTAAAAATGTCAAAAATAGGGGTACAGCAGTCAACATTGTGTTATAATCTTAATCACTATAAAAACAAACAAATGTCAACAAAGAAAAACAGAATGGCATACAGACCAAGCACATAAGCAAAAATGAAAGACAAGAATACAAAAATTGACCACAGCACAATAACACAATGACAGGATGTATAAGTACCTAGCCACGCCAAAGGGGTATTACCAAAAATGGGCTAAACAGTAAAGGTAATAATTTACAAAGACAAATAAAAGAACACTATAACACGCAATTAAGATGAAAAAAACGTCAGTACCTATAATCTATACTTCAAGACCAGCATGCAATATTTGTGAAGTTGATACGGAATATTTATCAACAAGGTCTTGGTATCTTCCGATGATTTTTTTTAGAAAAAGGATGAGACGTTCTTTGACATAATCCTGGGGTAAATATCTAAAACCCTGTGTCTCACCTGTGACTGCTGCTGTCAGTGTAAAAGTGTAATGTTGCCCGGATTTATGTACCTTTATTTGTAAAATACAGAAAAAAAAAAGAAAATTCAAAATGTGGCAAGTATGCTATTTCTTGATTACATAAAAGTCTTCTGTCCAAGTTTTGTAAAATTCCGGCCATGAACATTTAACAAATTTATTCAAGTTAGAAAATCTTAAACCATACATTGTAGTTATAATATTTAAAAGCTGACTGTATTTACAAGTAAATAAAATTGAGAATGGAAACGGGGAATGCGTCAAAGAGACAACAACCCGATCAAAATTTAGTTCTAGATAGGTTTTTTTAATTATGAAGAAGCTGTGTTAAAGTTTATTGAAATTCCATGAAGATTTAAAAAAGATTGTAATGTTTTAAAAACTTTTACCCTAGACCGTCCCCTAGACAGTTTCCCTCAGTTTTGTGTCACTTTGGACTTCATACATATATACACTTTTGATGGTTTCTGATGAAGTTTATTAATATTAAAAAAAAAACTATTTGGGAAGATCATCGAATTGCTGTGGGTGTGTTTTCAATTTGAGTGGAAAATTACACTTCATCCTCTCAGTCGTGCTTTAAAAATTGTTAGCGCTTCAAAGGCTTTTTTTATTTTAAAAAAGAAGATACCAATGAAGGGTTATTAAAAAATCGCAAGACGGGTTTATCTATAATTGACCTAGAAAACATGGGCGCATCCATTAACCTCTCACGTGACCGATCCGCCATTACAACCGTGAAAAATAACGCACGTGTATTGATCAAAACATTATCGATTTTCTGTTTACATTTGTATTTCCTTCATTTTCTTATTTATTTCACTATGGATACTGCCGAAAGTTATAAGAAAAAGGCGGAGGCATTTCTTGTGCAGTTAATATTTGTCCAAATAATTGTAGAAAATTTCAGATGTGCAAAAAAAAAATCAATAAATAAAATATGTGAACTATACAAGTTGTGCCGACTGCACACAATCCTTTTTTGTAATAAAACTTTTTATGAAAGTAAAATTACACTGGCAGAAGAATGTTGACACGAAATTATCTATGAAAATTAATCCGATGACTACAGTGCATCTGTCTCTGTTTGTATAGAAGATCTACACATTAGATGGATCCAGGATTTTGAAAGGGGGGCCGCGGGTCCCCAAACAAGACACAATTTGTAGTGAAAGCGGTAAAAAGTCTGAACTAACCATGAATGAAACTTCATAAGGGGGCCTGGGCACCCCCTAAATCCGTTCCTGCACATTCCTTTAGATAATAATAATGAAACCTACCCCGAGGCTACATGCATGCATTGGATGCAAATCAAACAAGTATGAAGAGACGATTTTTTTTATACATGACGACTATCTTTAGGCTGCAAAATGGACAGACGTTCCGACAACATTAACTCAGACAAACATATTGTTAACAGAGGAGTAAGGAGTTCAAAATTGAATAAAATCAGGAAACCACGTCAGCGTATAAATAGACATATTATGAATGACAGTTACGCCTTAAATTATTGTATACTTGTCTTATGTAACTGTACTTTAGTGGAATAAATACACAATTTACTTTTCAACTACGATATTGCAGATCAGCTGTTGCTTGATCGTACTGATTTAAAGGTTAACACTTAGTTTGATGTTTGGTTATTTGGGACGGCGCTTTCATATTTCGAAAAGTAAGGCTAGTAAACTATTTTATTCCTGGGTGCCAGTTCTTGCTGAAAAACTTAAAGGTTTTACAAACAGCTGCATCCATAGACAAATCACAGCAAAACTTACTATTAAGGGCACTTCTTTAAAAACCTCGTCTTAATGGTCCATATATATATATGAAGGAATGTGTGCTTAAATAGATATAAGAAGATGTGGTATGAGTGCCAATGAGACAACTCTCCATCCAAGTCAAAATTTATAAAAGTAAACCATTATAGGTCAAAGTACGGTCTTCAACACGGAGCCTTGGCTCACACCGAACAGCAAGCTATAAAGGGCCCCAAAAATTACTAGTGTAAGACCATTCAAACGGGAAAATCAACGGTCTAATCTATATAAAAAGTATATAAAATTATTCTCTTTAGTCGGATGGTCCAATATACATCCCTAATGTAATACTGTAATTCTGTATTTCACTGTATTATATATATCGGGGACTCATAAAGGAGTCTAATACAGATTCAGGATGAAAATATACGGGACCTCTGTTTTGGGGTGGTGGGGAGGGGGAAATTGGCAAAAACTAAATGACGCTTTTAAAACATAATTCTAAGCATTGCTTTTAATTTACGCGTTTGCGTCTTTTGTGGTTTAAAGGTGACATTCATTTATTTTCAGCACGGGCCGGAGCATGGTGTTATAGGCTATGCATACTTAGTCTAGTAGTTTCATGTCAAGCAATTTTTCTACAAAAGAAATTGGAATCGAACACCTAATAACTATATGATAACATAGGCCGTGAAAGTTCAAAACTTCTTCGGCTCAATTAAATCGCAAAGTTAAGTCCACATATGGCCCGATGCACTGATAGCATATAGCGCAATTCACGCGGAGACAAAAGTGATACGAAAACGTCACTAAATTTTGAGCAGTATACGTCAGTCGAACCACAAGCAAAAAAATCGTTTCTGTGAAAATGTTTATCATCAAACGGTACATGTCTATAGGTATAATTTTTTCAGAAGATGTAAGTAACCGCGCGCCGGAGAAAACGGGCTGTCGAATAAAGGACCGTCGGGTTAGAAGATTGTTGAATTTTAGGACTGCCTCATTATAGGTTTGCATGACTACAGAAATTTCTATGAGTTTAATAAAATTGCACCTGGTTTTTCTGATATATCACATTCGACCCGCAAGACAATTTATTTTTATTTATTTACGGGTTATAATAATCAATATTATGATTACCAAATGATTATAATCGATATGTAACCTGGGATTCGTATTCGCAAATTTTATGTCCCGGTTCTAACGTATCAAATAAAATTAGTTATATTTTAAGGACACGACACCTGGCCTGCAATACACTTATAATTTTAATGTCCATTCCTTATCTAAATTATAAATTACTTTATTATTTACTTTGTAATTTTGCCGAGGTCAAGTACGCTTCACATTCTTGTGTTTACGTTAATATATGCGGTCTGGGAAATAGATGTATATCTTGTTTACATTTTTTTCACGGTTGTAATGGCGATCGTACTACAACGACGTCTAGGAGTCGCGTCACAAACTAAGGCAGATAATTGGAAAAACCTGTCTATACTATTGTAAATAAATGGAGAATGTGTTCCCATGGACACTGATGATGCCCTGGGCGTCGCTTGCATACAACATTATAAAGGGACATAACTCAAGAACGATATAAGTGACGTTACCCAAATTTGTATTTGATCTGAGTTTTAAGGTAATAAGTATTGTGTATAGGTTTCATAATGTTTGGTTGGGGCAAACTTTAGTTACAGAACGGAAACTAAAATTTTTGCAATTTTTCGATTTATGAAGGGGCATAACTCGATAATGATTAAAGTGACGCTACCAAAATTCAACTTGATCTGTGTTTTGTGGTAAAACGCATTGTGTATAAGTTTCATAAGATTTGGTTGAGGCAACTTAAGTTAGAGAACGGAAACTAAAAATTTTGCATTTTTTTCCATTTATAAAGGGGCATAACTCGAGAATGTTTAAAGTGACCCCACCAAAATTCAAACTTCATCTTATTTTGTGGTAATAAGCATTGTGTATATGTCTCATAAAATTTGGTTGAGGCAAATTTAAGTTAGAGAACGGAAACTAAAAATTTAGCAATTTTTCCATTTATGAAGGGGCATAACTCTAGAACGGTTAGAGTGACGCTACCAAAATTAAGTCTTGATCTGTATTTTGTGATAATAAGCATTGTGTATAAGTTTCATAACATTTGGTTGTGGCAAACTTAAGTTAGAGAACGGAAACTAAAAATTTTGCCATTTTTTTCCATTTATAAAGGGCATTACTCTAGAACGGTTAGAGTGATGCTACCAAAATTTAAACTTGATCTGTATTTTGTGGTAATAAGCATTGTGTATAAGTTTCATAACATTTGGTTGAGGCAAACTAAAGTTAGAGAACGGAAACTAAAAATTTTGTAATTTTTCCATTTATAAAGGGGCATAACTCTAGAACGGTTAGAGTGATGCTACCAAAATTTTAACTTGATCTGTATTTTGTGGTAATAAGCATTGTGTATAAGTTTCATAACATTTGGTTGAGGCAAACTTAAGTTAGAGAACGGAACCTAAAAATTTTGCAATTTTTCCATTTATAAAGAGGCATAACTCTAGAAAAGTTAGAGTGACGCTACCAAAATTCAATCTTGATCTGTGTTTTGTGGTAATAAGCATTGTGTATTTCGTAACATTTGGTTGAGGCAAACTTAAGTTAGAGAACGGAAACTAAATATTTGCAATTTTTCCATTTATAAAGGGGCATAACTCTAGAACGGTTAAAGTGACGCCACCAAAATTCAAACTTGATCTGTGTTTTGTGGTAATTGGCATTGTGTATAAGTTTCATAACATTTGTTTGAGACAAACTCAGTAAGAGAACGGAAACCAATTTTGGGACGTACGTACGTACGTACAGACGGACAAGGGTAAAACTTGATGCCCCTTCCGCTACGGCGGGGGCATAAAACTAGAGGCTAAGAGCCTGTGTCGCTCACCTTGGTCTATGTGCATATCTAACAAAGGACACTCTCCAACATTGTAGACGAGAATAGACTTCATGACAAAAATCTCTTTTTTGTTTATTTTGTATTACTGATCTTTTAGTATGTTAGGTTTCTCTCTATCTTCTTTAGTTTTTGCTCAAACCACAAAATAGGGTAAAAAAAATCCTCATTTAAGGGCAATCACTCCTATGAAGGGTGACAGTCTACTAAATATATCGGCAAAATTTGACTTTTTAATAGATCTTGCCTTGCTGATCATTTTTGTAATTTAAAGTGTTTATTTATCTCTTATAATTTAAATCATATAAGGCATAACGAAAAAAAATGGTTCTCTCTTAAATATCATAGCAAAAATGAAAAAATGGTAAAATTTATCATTTACGGGAAATAACTCCTATAAGAATTCGTCTCACAGTTTTGAGGTATATGGACAATTAGTATAGAGCTCATTATTCTGAACATTTTTGCTCCTTTCAGATTTTCTCTATTTATAACGGTTCAAAAAATAATAGATAAAACTTGCATTTTACTCCTATGTTCTATTTTTAGCCATGTTGGCCATGTTGGTTGGCAGACGGGGTCATCGGACACATTTTTTAAACTAGATACCCTAATGATGATTGTGGCCAAGTTTGGTTAAATTTGTCTCAGTAGTTTCAGAGGAGAAGATTTTTGTAAAAGATTACAAAAATTTACAAAAAATTGTTAAAAAATTACTATTAAGGACAATAACTCCTTAAGGGGTCAATTGACCATTTTGGTCATGTTGACTTATTTGTAGATCTTACTTTGCTGTACATTATTGCTGTTTACAGTTTATCTCTATCTATAATAATATTGAAGATTAATAACCAAAACCTGCAAAATTTTCTTAAAATTACCAATTCATGGTCAGCAACCCAACAATGGGTTGTCTGATTTGTCTGAAAATTTCAGGCCAGATAGATCTTGACCTGATGAACAATTTTACACATGTCAGATTTGCTCTAAATGCTTTGGTTTCAGAGATACAAGCCAAAATGTACATTTTACCCCTATGTTCTATTTTTAGCCATGGCGGCCATCTTGGTTGGCGGGCCGGGTCATCGGACACATTTTTTTAACTAGATACCCCAATGATAATTGTGGCCAAGTTTGGTAAAATTTGGTCCAGTAGTTTCAGACGAGAAGATTTTTGTAAAAGTTATTGACGACGGACGACGGACGCCAAGTGATGAGAAAAGCTCACTTGGCCTTTTAGGCCAGATGAGCTAAAAAAAGATCGAGAAAAATAGTAATTCGTAATACACAACACAAACAAGAATGTGTCCATAGTACACGGATACCCTACTCGCACAATCATTTTCTATGTTCAGTGGACCGTGAAATTGGGGTCAAAACTCTAATTTGGCATTACAATTAGAAAGAGTATATCATAGGGAACATGTGTACCTACTTAAAGTTTCAAGTTGATTGGACTTCAACGTCATCAAAAACTACCTTGACCAAAAACTTTTACATGAAGCGGGACAGACGGACGAACGAACGGACGCACAGACCGAAAAACATAATGCCCCTCTACTATCGTAGGTGGGACATGTAAATACATTTTGGCTACTAGAACTCCATTCAAACCTAGAATTAACTCCGATGCTTCAGAAGGGTAAGAAATTACATGTAATGATCCGCTGGTTACATCTGTTGTATATGTATTGAGTTTTTCTCGCATGAAAGTGAACAGAGAACATAAATAGACCAGAAAATTGGGTACTGAAACCATGGGATATGACGGATTCCAACCGGCCATGGAACTGTATAATAACTATCAGTTAAAAATTGGGTACTGAAACCATTTGACATGACGGATTCCAATCGGCCATGGAACTGTATGATAACAATCAGTACGTCAAATTTGATTATATCATGAAAGACGCCTAACTAAATGTAGTATAAAGTCTGGAGTCGATCGAATATTTCGATGTAAAACATCATAAGTAACCTAGATTAAAGAAACCTGCAGTAAATCATACAAAAACTGAAATTGTTTAAGCGCACATTGTCATCCTGCCACAAGCAAGTAACATAACAGGCGTACAAAATACCAATCCTTTAATATTCAAGTGCCGTCTGCGATCCACACCAAAATTGTCTCCAGGAGAAATTAGAACACATTTAAAAGAAAGCGGCCCTGTGTTATGACATCAATGATAACGATCCGGGATTAAATATAGATTGATTAGTTTTTAACGCCACTTTCTGACTATTGTGCTATTCTATGGCGATCGGTTCTTATTGGCGGAAGAAGCCGGAGAGAACCGCCGATCTTCGGTAGGGAAACTGACAATCCTAGTCAATTAAGATTGGAGTCGAGTGCATTTGACACCTGCAGGAACCTGGTTTAATGACAGCATACTATGAAATAACTTAACTAACCGCCACTAACAGAAAGAAGAACACATAGTAGGCTAATACTTTCCCAACAGGGCAATTGAAAAATAGCTGAAAGAATTACCATCGTGAATGCACATCTATTATTTTCTCGGATTGCAACTAGAATAGAATCACTTATAATATATGCAGCCTTTGTTCCGAATGCTATGAACGATGGGATTCATTACCAACAGACTTTTTCAAAAGGATAGAGTCAGCAATAGACCAAGTCAGATCATTTGAAGATAGTTCTATGGCGGGGAATATAAATCAATTGCTACTTGGCGGACCGGCGCAGTTTAATGATTTGCATATTGGAGATATCACCGTACCATGTCACAAGATCCGATTATCGAGAGTATATTGTTGTTATAATTGAATCGGATAATCGGATTACCTGTAACAACTGATTATGACACCTGATGTGACCGTTGATTAGAATGGGGTCGTAAACAAAGTCATTAACTTATCGCCAGATAATATTTCGTACAATTCATTTTTTTTTTTTACTTTTAGCAATTTTAATGACGATCGATATTATTACCGTCACAGTCAAGCAATGAAATTTCTGACGTCGGAAAATGTTGGCCGCAGAAATATCGCCAGCAGCCGTATTTTGTCGCCAGATGAAATTAAAAAAATCGCAATTTGCGACATTGGCGAAGCCTAGCGCGGTCCTATAATAATACTGATTAATAAGTGACAGACTGTCTATCTGTTCATCTTACGTTTTCTGTGTAATATTTGGTGAAAAATTATTAGTTTCATTTTGTCTTTTTCTCAATTTTGCCACGATATTGCCTCTCCCTTTGGATTTATAATTTCATTGCTCCTTGGTTGAGCCTCAGTACAGTGCAGTGGCAGAGGAAAACACTAGCTTATATAATAACAACTGTTCTTTATTGTTGACTATTTTATGCATAATAAATTTGTGACCAGAAAACTTTGTGTTGTGATGAAATATCATTTCGCTGTTTTTTTGTAGGTAAATCGTATCTACACAAAAAAAAACATTATTTCACCATTAAAGAAAAACAACAAGTACAATATTTCATTGGTCCCATTACAATATGCAGCACATGTAAATTTATATATTCATACTTGAATGAAAGAGGTGTTGAGTTAACGTCAATTTATTCCAAATATTATCTTGATTATTAATTTACTTCATCCAAGCAAACCAACAGAATGGTTCAGAAGTATTGCTAGTGTTCCTTGTATTTGTTTCACAGACAGATTGAATATCGGACAGTTGATTAAATCTTTTGGAATTTGATTGGCCAAGAGTCAAAATAATAACATTCAATAACATTTCAACATTTTTGATATTAGTTAAAATTCAGTCTGTAGCTAAAACGATTCAACTTTTTTACATGTTTGTTTTTAAAACATTGCAATAAAGAACATCCTAGTGCAACCAAACTGAATTAATCTGTATTGGAATCATATTTTCTATAGTTTTGGTTATTGTTTGAATTTGTTTTTGACAAAAATTGCAATAACATATCAAACAATAAAATGCTCCGCTGGGGCGCAGCTTGATACGACCGCAGAGGTCGAACCCTGAACAGTTGGGGCAAGTATGGACACAACATTCAAGCTTGATACAGCACTGAATTTGGATTTGACACAGCATAGGTTTCTGACACAGAATGAAAGTGGTCTAAGAACTTAAAAATTTTCAATTTACCTATTCATACATGTGATGGACTGTGAAACTCAGATCAGGAGATTGGGAAATTTTGGTCAGGAGATTAGGACTCAGATCAGGAGGTTTTTAATCGACATTAATTTTGTTGTAAATGTAACCGTGTGCTGTAAAAATGGTCTTTTAAAGTGTGTTTTCTTCAACTTTCCAACCAATTTATTATGTTTATAGTACCCTTGTACTTATAAAGTTTCTCCATCTTTATATTCTACATGTTCAATCTAACATTGTTTTTTTCCAGTATGTTCTTTAAATTTTTTACTTCATATTCTATAAAACAATCATTGCAACCAGAACATTTGTTTAGCTGTCTGCAAATAGTTTTTATTTTTTTTTTTTTTCTCTTGCAAATAGTTTTTATTTGCAAACTCAGAAATTCATTCTATCTGTAAAATTAGGGTCATAGTTATTATATAAATTTCAATTTAAGCCTTAAAAGGAAGTACAGAATCCTCAAATAATTTTCAAATTATTATTTTTTTATTTGTCCTAAGACATTTAAAATCATTTAATAACCATCCTTTTATGATTATTTGTTCAATTTATATTTTATTTATATTCTTTTAAAAATTTTCATTATTAAAAGGAAAGTAACTTAAAACAGGATAAATCAAGGGAAGTAACCCAATAAATACACAGTTTTTGTTACACAACGGCAGTTAGCCTGAGGTAAAAATCGTTGCTTACCAGTAAGTTTGACACCCAAGCTGACAAGTGAAGCCATATAATTATGCATGTTAATTGATTTACAGGTAAAATATAACTTCAGGTAATGTCAGTTACACCAGATGCCTGAGATGTTATGTTGGGCAGAAATTTTTCATTCATGAAAAATTTCATACACAGGATTTTTTCAACGGGAGGGGGGGAAGAGACCCCTGAAAACGGGATTATTGTACTCCCGTCGGGAGGTTCACATGTATGCCTATTCAAACCATATCATTATTATTTGCTTTTATATATAAATCAGAAATAACCAATTTAAAATGGAAAATGTTAAAGAAAAAAAAGGAAAAAAAAAATCCCCCCCCCCCCCCAATTTTTTGAACCCCCTTATGATTCATCGCCTCCAAACTCAATCCCAGCTTTCCCTTTGTGGTATGGTACCTTGCAGTACAATTTCAGAGAGATTCATACACTTGAACACAAGTTATTGTCTGGAAACTAGAAAAATGCTTGTTTTTTGGCCCCTTTTTGGCCCCAAATTCCTAAACGTTTAGGGCAATTACCCCCAAACTCAATTCCAGCTTTCCCTTTGTGATATGGAACCTTGCAGTACAATTTCATAAAGATCCATACACTTACACACAAGTTATTGTCCTGAAACTAGAAAAATGCTTGTTTTTTGCCCCTTTTTGGCCCCTAATTCCTAATATTTGGAGGAAATTACTCCAAAAATCAATCCCAGTATTCCCTTTGTGATATGGAACCTTGTAGTACAATTTCATAAAGATCCATACACTTACAAACAAGTTATTGTCATGAAACTAGAAAAATGCTTGTTTTTTGCCCCTTTTTGGCCCCTAATTCCTAAAATTTGGAGACAAATACCCCCAAAATCAATCCCAGCATTCCCTTTGTGATATGGAACCTTGTGGTACAATGTCAGAGAGATCCATACACTTACACACAAGTTATGTCTGGAAGTTACAAAAATGCTTATTTTTGGCCCCTTTTGGCCCCTAATTCCTTAACTGTTAGTACCATAACCCCCAAAATCAATCCCCACCTTCCTTTTGTGGTATTGAACCTTATGGTAAAATTTCAATGAGATCCATTCACTTAAACTAAAGTTAGAGTGCGAAAACTAATGTGTATTCGGACGACGACGCCGGACGACGACGACGACGACGACGACGACGACGACGACGCCAACGTCATACCAATATACGACCACAAAAATTTTTTTGCGGTCGTATAAAAAACTATCTAAATATGTAGTGTTAAAGCATCGAATATATATTAATTGAATCCTCAGACATATAGATATATGAGCTGTGTCGGATAGAAATCGACCTTATGCAAGTACACGTATGCAAGTATATGTATAAGACTTTGATTGATTTTGGAACATCAAAATACGAAATAAGAGATGAATTTTAGTCTGTTTTGTAGGTTTCTGATATCAACTCAATTTTCAACCACTACAGACTTTGCATATATTTTTTTAACCCGAAATAAGTTAACAGATGTATTGATATTCATTTGCATAAGGTCGATTTTTATATATCCGATGCAGCTCATATATTAATATAGTCTGAACCCAAACGTACATGCTAATGTGAATTAAAGTAAAGATTAAAATACAATTTTGAAAATGATCCTGCTTGTGAAATAAATACATGGAATAGTGTCAAAATCACTTTAAATGTGACATACGTAAGGTCTATGTTTTAAAAATAAACTACATAACAACTGAGACTATTGTAACACAAGTGTTATAGTAGTCTCAGATTACAATTTAGAAATATTAAAAAAGTTTGTATAAACTTAGTAAAAATTTTGATAATTTAAACAACCTTTGGTGTTTACTTGAGTACTGTAAATAAGTTTCACAAATAATATCTTTAAATTGTATAATGTAGTTTGGACATGGATAATAATAATACTCTACTGTATACAAAGTATATGTTTGCAAATATGTATATTTTAATAACAAGCACATATAGTGAGTATTTCATTCATAAATCTTATGTCTAATAATGCCAAAGAAAATACAAATTCTTTTAAATTATGCCAAAAGAAATTAAAAATTTTAATAATGTAAAAAAAATACATTTTTTTAAATGCCAAAGAAAATACAATTTCTTTTATATATCATGTATATAAAGTATATGCTGTAATAACAATATACCACTTATAAAAACATGTACAACAATTTATAGTGGGGTGAAGGTTAGACTGAAATTAAATTTCGTATCCCTGTAATTCTTTAACGGATGTAATGAAATATTTCTACATTTTTTTTCCAACGAATCCACCAAAATTTTATAATATCTAAAATTTCTAAATGAAATTCAAAAAAATAAAAAAATGCCCAAACATAAAACTTAACTTGTATCACAAACTATTGCCTTATAAAGTTGTGTGGACATAAACTTTCTGATCTGTTTATGCCTCTTTGTTTTCATAAAAAAAGAATCAGCTGTCTTGATATGCTTGGTCATGATATGCTTTGCATCCTCAAACAATTTTCTCTTAAACATATTTAATGATATACCATAACAAATGACTAGATAAAATATCACAAATTCGTTGCTTTATAAGCTTGAAGAGTGTTATGAAGCTGGCTTTAATGCCAGCAATTTAAATCATGTACAACATACAGCTCTATTGACTAAATAGTTTGACCGCATGGCATGTTTTTAATAGTATTCGACCAAGTAAAATTTAAAACAACCTGCGACTCTTTTCACAAAAAATCTTACGATTAAAATTGATCGTAAGTTATACTGAAATGTGTATGACTTACGAGTATTTTTACTCTTAAGATTTTTTGTGAAAAGAGCCGCTGATACTGACAGTAAAATTCAAAACAACCTGATACTGACAGTAAAAATCAAAACAACCTGATACTGACAGTAAAAATCAAAACAACCTGATACTGACAGTAAAAATCAAAACAACCTGATACTGACAGTACAAATCAAAACAACCTAATACTGGCAGTTAAATTTGAAGATTAATCATAAAAGAATATTTTGAATCTTATAACTGGGAGCCTGGTCCCTGGGAACCTAAAATTTTAATATCTTTTGTAAATTTCTAAAACTTGAGTAATATCTCAGATTTCTTTATGAGTAAATTTACGACTTATAGCAAGTCTATTGAAAAAAAAAGTTTCTGGAATAAGCATATAATATGATTTCATTGTTTATGATATATGAATGCTGTCATATCAACAAGGTAATATACCTTTTTGGAACCTTTTCATGATGTAACCATGGTAACAATATCCCTAAATTGATAAAATACAATAATTTTCTGATTTTTTTTTGACAAACTGATATGTAGATTCATATAAACATGATAAATAAGAAACAAAACCAATGTTCACACCAAACTCAGTCTATGCTAGCATAAAATATCACTATGTTTAACTTTTTCTCTTCCATATTCTTCTCATCATTACAGCATTTACAGAAACATCCTGAAATGTGAAAAAAATATTTAAAAGACTATTTCTAGTTTTAACATCTCTTTCTTTGGTGCCTTTTATGTATACTTAACAAAATAAACTGTTATGATGGTAAGCTTAATGAAATTGGGTAAAATTATACTTGTAGCAATACACGTTAGGAGGTACCATTTAATCAAATCAGATTATTTCTTTTTTTAAATGCAGGGTAAACAATAAAATTTTACAGATGTCATCTTTTTTTTCTTGGCAATATAAGTCAGAGAAGAAAAATTAAATCAAGATATAGAAAACTAATAAGTAATATGACATTACAATTTACTGTATCTCCATCAGAACCAATGAAAATTCTACCAAAACTGATTGTGCATAAAATCATTATCTGACCAGTAGGGAAAAACATATCCCAATATACAACAACAGCACTGACAGGTCATGGAATATCACAGCTAGATAGGATCCAATCAATAGTTACTTGGGGACAGGACAATTTTTTTTAGTCCTCCCCCTTTTTTCCAATATCCGTTATCTTTTTGTTTTCTATCAATTCAGTTATTTTCGCGTTTTTTGTGAATTATATGAACACAAAAATACTAGAAATAACTTGTATTTGCTATTTACTATCAATCCCAAGTTTACTATTCACAGCGGTCACTGATATTTAGTATTATCGGATATTCATTTATTGGAAAAAAGGGGGAGGGCTAAAAAAAAATTGTCCTGTCCCCAAGTACCTAGCTATGATCCAATCATATTACAGACAATATGTAATTATAATCATACCAATACTGTTTAAAGTACCCTTAAACCCAGCCTATGTAATAAACTTAACCTACCATTATCAACTGTTCGCCCTCTATCCGTCTTTCTACACGTGTTGCCTTTGCCTTTGATCCTTCCGTTGGGTTAGCAGCTGTGATTAATTTGCCGTTTTCCCAGGTGACAATAGCCTTAAAGTAAAAATAAACATATAATGATATTTGCTGTTTCACCTTGTAGATACAATTGTTAAATGATAGTAGTGATACTTAACACAAGGATCAGGAAAAAGGGGAGGCGGATTATTTACAAAGAAAGAGAGCCCGCATGCAGCAAGAGCCGCAGTAGAGGTGGTGACCTAGCAATTCCTTTCCATCGGAAAAGGCAAGCTGATAATGGAAGCTAAAAAAAAGGCTCTTGCAAAATAACACCCATAGTGGTATTTGCCGGCTGCGGCAAAATAGCGATTTATATAGAGTACATGTAATTTCATGAGTGAAGTTCACCAAAAGTGAATAAACCACAACCTAAAGACAGGACTAAAAGGGTATGGACATCTACCATACATATCATTTGAGCATAAATAATTTGCACTGACAGAAAAATAAGCAGAGGCGTAATTGATACATTAAAGAGATGCAATCAATTCAGAAGTACATTGTTTCCAAGTATTGTAAAGGTTGAGAGTAAAGGATTAGAGATTTATATATATTTTTAAAAATTTATTTCGTTTGAAATGGGGTTGTTCCCGTTTGCTATTTGTATGACTTGTATATAGATGGAAACTATTATAACTACTTCTGCAACAGCACTTACTATAATTATTAAGTTTGAAGTTACGTCCATGGGGCACGAGAAATGTTTAGGCGGTTTCTACGATCGTTTTATGGTACTATATACAGTTTGGCATTTAGATGTATAACTATCGAAGGTGCTCGCAGTTACGTTGAATCGAAGTTGCATTAGTATATATACAGTTGTTGCTACGTTTATTACATGTATTCATATGTTGTTTGAATTGGAAAAATCTGTACAATTAAGTAAAACAAGAAATGATTGTAACAGGATGCTGTTACGAAGTCTCCCAAACGAAGCTCCCATAATTCGTAATTCCCAGGGTCGCCCGACATTGGGCAAATTCCAGTGAAAATTGGTTTGGTCCAGTAAAGTTATTCATTAGTGATGCCTGGGGACTAACCCTGTATATTATTCAAATCATCTTGGCATGACAAACCAGAATATATATGGTTTAGGGGTGGGGATCTCGACCATTTACAAGATACTAGAACATTTGGAGTGGGGGGAACCCCTGGGGACTGACCCTATACGTCATTCAAATGTTTGAGACAAGACGAACAGGAATATATACGGTTTAGGGGTGGGGATCTTTACCACTTACAAGATATTAGAACATTGGGGGTGGGGGGGAACCCCTGGGGACTGACCGTATACGTCATTCAAATGTTCGAGACATGACGAACAGGAATATATATGGTTTAGGGGTGGGGATCTCAACCATTTACAAGATATTAGAGCTTTCTCAAATGGCAGGGGGTCGGAATGACCCCTGGGGACTAACCCTGTATATCATTCAAACCATCTTCGCATGACAAACCAGAATATATATGGTTTAGGGGTGGGGATCTTGACCACTTACAAGATATTAGAACTTTCTTAAATGGCAGGGGGTGGGGGTGACCCCTTGGGACTAACCCTATATTTCATTTGATGTGCTTTATCATGACAAACCAGAATATATATGGTTTAGGGGTGGGGATCTCGACCATTTACAAGATATTAGAACTTTCTCAAATGGCAGGGGGTCGGGATGACCCCTGGGGACTAACCCTGTATATCATTCAAACCATCTTAGAATGACAAACCAGAATATATATGGTTTAGGGGTGGGGATCTTGACCACTTTCAAGGTATTAGAACTTTCTTAAATGACAGGGGGTGGGGGTGACCCCTGGGGACTAACCCTGTTTTTCATTTGATGTGCTTTATCATGACAAACCAGAATATATATGGTTTAGGGGTGGGGATCTCGACCATAAACAAGATATTAGAACTTTCTCAAATGGCAAGGGGTCGGGATGACCCCTGGGGACTAACCCTGTATATCATTCAAACTATCTTAGCATGACAAACCAGAATATATATGGTTTAGAGGTGGGGATCTTGACCACTTACAAGGTATTAGAACTTTCTTAAATGACAGGGGGTGGGGGTGACCCCTGGGGACTAACCCAGTATTTCATTTAATGGGCTTTATCATTTAGAACATTTTCAATTAAAAAGATTGTGTCTATCACAAACGGTTTTCAATCTATAATCATTTGAAAATTAAAAAAAAATAAAATCCCATAGTAAAACCCTCTTTTCTTTTTGCCCCTTAAAGTACCCCTTTATAAACCCCATTGCACAAACAAAACCCTGATTGCACCACTAGACATGTTAGTCTGACATACTGTGTATATTTTTCTTTGAGTAAGAAAACACTTATTTAAAAAAAAAAACATATTATATTTTTCTTGAACTATTATATATAAAGCAACTTTGTAATTAAAATTTATTTAATAAATATCAGTAATGATCAAATAATTGTTAAGAAAACAAAATGTCAACGTGGCTTGGTACTTAAACGGCTTCATGGTGCCAAGAAATATATCCTTTGCATGATTAAAATTTAATAAATTTTCATTTATCAAGGCTAATGAATAATTTCCTAAACTGTAAAACGAATATATGTAATAAAAAGATAATATTTCAAGATCTTTCTCTTATATATTCAAACAATAGTCAACAAATTATTTGTGACTTTTTGTCCTATCAAGTTTGTGACTTTTTGTACTGTGACTTTCTGTCCGTTTACCGAGGATAAGTACTGTCTATTGATAAGAAATACAAGAAAACCGGAGTCAGGTTTATATTTATTCAAAAATCTTTGAGAACGAGAACTAAGACGTTAAGTAAGAAGCTACATGCTTTTATAAACGTCTTTATTTATTGATGAAAGAAAAACAATAGTTTAAACTCTTCGTTGCAAAACTAAAATATTAGGGGGGAGGCGTTGGAACAGGTCTCTATTTCATGATAACCGGTATATATGATAAGTTCGAGAATTTGAGATGAAATATATTAAAAGGCTGTTGATTGAATTATAAATATCTGAAACTAATTGAATGTCGAATATTTTTCCACAAATGCCATTAAAACCACAGACATAAATGCATCACATATTTGTCAGATCTATTTATATCTCCGTGAAATAGCGTAAAGGTATACTTCTGTCAAAATGATATGATAGGGTATGTATTTTTGCTATTCAAAATATATGAACAGGGTGGGGTAACGGATGTCTCAGATGCTCGACTCTGTCATTAAAAGATTGAGGGTCCCCTCCCCCACCCCCAGTTGCAAAAAGAAAGACATAGAGACAACACTGATCAACATTACCCTTATCGGACAACCAATTCAAAAGATTGAGCAACGCTAAAAAACAGTGGGCTAACTTTGATTCGATTTTGAATTGTTTCACATTTTTCATGTCGAGAGCCTATTATATAATAGCTGACTTGGTTTTTTTTCTCATTGTTGAAGGCCGTACGATAACCAAACGATGTCTCTCAATCTACATGTTTGGATAAGAATCTAAACGTTTATGCAAGTAAGAGTTCTGAACAAAACAAAACAAAAACCCCAAAAATTATCATGTTAATTTTTTTTATAAATACTTATTCATTGATTATTTATGTTGATGAACACGGCTTTACGATGTTCGGATTTTCCGGTTCCTGGTGAGAGTAAATCAAGAAAAGTGTTTAGTCGAACGCACACAATTTATAAAGGTTATTTTTCATTTAAAATCCTAGACAGTACTCTATATTGATAATTCTATAAGATTTTACGACCGTCATATCTTCAATCTTGAATGGGATATAATTACACAATGTATGCACTTTTATGGTGTTAATATATAATCTATAAATTGGATATAACACATTCAAGTATAGAGTTTATTTTATCTGTCTTTTTTATTATGAGATATAAAGCCTGCCAGTAGAATCATGCATTAGCTGATTAGTCCCGATAATAAAAAAAGTTCTACTGTAACAGAATGACTTTGGTAATATAACTCAATCTAATAGAAATAACGATTTAATATTTATTAATTTTGAATGCTTACTGATGTAAGAAATATGTAAGACTAAAAACAAAATAAACTTCTTCGCCGAGCCCAGCTGGATACGACCGCAGAGGTCCAACCCTGAACAATTGGGGCAAAAAAAGACACAATTTTCAAGCTTGATACAGGTCTTAATTTGGATTGTAATTGAATATTTGACCCATTATAGGTTTCTGACACAGAATAAATGTGTCAAAGAACTTGAAATTGGTTGCATTATTTGAATTTATATTCAATTGAAGATTTCTTGCTGTTGTGCAATACACTGTGCTGTTGCGCAATACTTAGTAAATCTGTTTTCAGACTATATACAAAGAACTAGCAAAATAAAATGTGACCCCCAATTTTTCTTTGGAAAATTGACAATTTCCAATTTTTTAAATATTGAGGAAAAAAAATTGATCCCCCAAAATTTTGTTTACCCCCCTCCAATTTTTGTTTACCCCCCTCAAAAAAAAAAAATATTTGAAGAGAATTTACTTTTGTGGAAAAAATTGACCCCCCAAATTTTGTTTTGTTTTGGCCACTAATTCCTAAACGGTTGAGACCATCACCCCCAAAAACAATCCCAACCTTCCTTTTGTGGTATTGAACCTTTTGGTTAAATTTCATAGAGATCCATACACTTAAACTAAAGTTATTGTCTGAAAAACCGAATTTCTTCGGACAACTCTGACGCTGACGACGATGTGATACCAATATACAATTTTTTGCGGTCGTATAAAAACACACTTTGATCAGTACCATGCCAAGGGACGGGCGTACTGATTTTGATGCATTAGAATTAAAAACAAAATTAGTATATTTTCTAGATTGATTTAAGCAAATAACAACAAAGATATATGTAACATTTGTAAAACATACGCTATATGATTTTTTTATATCATTTTCGGCTGTAAATTAGTTGCATGTTTTTTACACATATGTTAATTAAAAAATAAAACTCACTGAAGCATACGCTTAATGGTGAAAAAAATAGCATGATAAAAAGATGCTGGATTGTGGCCAGCTGACCTGTAATGAAGAATCGAAAATAAATCTGCAGATGAACTTTTACATAGAGATATATTGTAAACTAGGCTGTTTTTATCAGTGTGTAACTCCTATGAGAAAATCTTTTTTATAAAGACTTTCTAATAGACCAACTAAAAAATTAATGCATCTTCGTGATATTTACATTGAGAATTTCCATTTCCCCTTAGGTTCTCTTTATTGAGACTCAGCTATATTTATGACAAAATAAGAAATGAAGGTCAAAATGAAGGTCAACATAAATTATATGTTATATGACACTTAGTAATGAAGAGAAGTATATAGTGCAGTAAATTCAATGATTTAAAGTACAGTGAATGAAAAAAAAGAAAGGTTCAGGATAGGTAAAATAATTACTGCATTGGATTATTGCCAGAATAATTCTTGTTTCATAAAAACATGGATGGTCATTAAAATATCATGTAACATACGATATACATTTTCCTACGGGTATCTATGTCCATATGTCCTTAATATTCCTAGATAAAAATGACCATGTCATGCCATACTAGGAAAATTATTTGACCTAGAAAAAATACGTGCCACACATATTTTACTAGATATGGACTTATTTTCCTAGGAAAATTTATCCTGAGTCTTATTTTTCTAGTAAATGTTGGTCTTGGACTTGATTACATAGGAAACAAAGACCAGGGGACAAATTTTACTGCCGAACAGAATTTATTGTTACATTTACCTTCATTGGGTTATCCTGGGGATCATTTGACTCCACCTCTTCGCCTAATTTAAATTTGTGATCTGAGTCCTTGGGTCCTTTGGTGACAATTCTAACATGGTCATCTTCAACACTTATAATCATTGTTGAACTAGCTGCCGCTGCTAACTTTCGTAAAACAAAGTTTACACCTATTTTATTGAAAGTACAAACAATAATATTAATTATTAGTTAGGGTATTGTTTAGGGTTACAGATAGTTTAGTACAGCCTCTATATATATGTGTGTTAGGACTCCTAAAGAAGAGTATGGATGGGGGTCCTTCATTTCTATATTTTTTTTAGACCATTTTTCTCTAATTCTTTATATTTCTTGCCAATTATTCTCTATTCTTTATATTTTTAGCACCCCATTATTCTCTATTCTTTATGTTTTTAGTCCATTTTTCTCTATTCTTTATCTTTTAGCCCATTATTCTCTTTTCTGTAAACCCCCATCCTACCCCCTAAAGTAAAAAGAAGTCCTATTACATATATTACCTCCAAATTTTAAGAGACGAAATCAATCATGTCTATCCGTATAAGTCTGATTATGTCAATGCTCAATAAGGGAGAAATCGCCATCACATCTCATCAAGGATTTGTATTGTACTATACAAATCCTTGATCTCATCATAGGATATATTTTTGTGACAATTTAACAGTTTAAAACACTTTTATTGACAAGAAAACATTTTCAACTTTCATAACTTTACTATTTCTAATGAATATTTATGCAAACAAAGAAATTCACATTTTTCACATGGACTCGGTTACTTCTGGGTATTGTTAGTATAATAGTCCCAGGGCCAGGTTACTTGATACAACATTTTGAGAACCGAATGTGATCATACCACGTTCCAGATTATGACCTCCAAAAAAATACCACGTACCAGATTTTAACCTCACTCTTAAAACTTAAAATTGCTTACCTATTTCTTTCAGATAATCATCGAGATTTTCATTTTTTACCAATACCCATGTTCCTGCAATAGACGATCCAATCTCTGCGAGGGCCATGATGATGATCTCAGTTAGGTTTACCTTGAAGGGTTCAATGTTCACACGTGACAAAAATGTAAATATTGATTTTATAGGTGTCTAAGCAAATAAATCCTGGCTTCTTTACCTCGGGCAATATATTAATACAAGTACACGTATATTTATATATATGAACCTGATATCAAATGCAAAATGTCATGTACATTGTACAAGTATTGAATGTCCAGTATCAGTGGCGGATCCAGAAAAGGGGCCGGAGGGGAATTCCGGGGGTTGAAACCCTCCATTTTTTTGGAACGATCAATGCATTTGAATGGGAACATATGGTTGGAACCCCCCCCCCCCCTTTATCCAGGGTTGGGAACCCCCCTTTTGAAAATGGCTGGATCCGCCATTGAGTATATACCAACAAGCTAGGCGCTGTGGATTTTATTGGTATTATTTTATGAATATGGATGTTATCAAAAATAAACATATTGAGTATTTTCTTGATATATTTTTATTTATTATTTTGCGCCTGTGCATTGTCAAATATTCGTGCAATATGTAACTTAAATCAGGAAGTTGTGTCTGTATTATAAAGCCCTAGAGGTAACAGGTGTGTACGTAATGTTACATCGATAACATGTAGAAGAAAACAATGGTGAAATACATTCTACACTTTTTCAAAGAGGATGTGAGATGAAACAAATGATAGATATTCCGTACCGGATTCAAACTAACTTGATATTTTCCGTTAGGCTACGCCTGATTCTCTTTAATTCGCGAGCAGAATCATTTTCAAAATCTTTTAAGTTTTTCATTGTTAGATGTTTATTTATTCGCCATGGACACATTTTCGCTGTTTTTCATTTTTTGAAAAAAATGTATAAGAATAATATTATAAAACCAAAAAACATAACGGCATTGTCCTTTAAAACAAGTTTCGCTTGCCCCAGAGAATTACATGCAATTTAATTTCAGCGTCCGTTCAACGGATATTTTTTTGTTTACTGAATAGCTGAAATACCCCGGGGGGTTACTGACTATCCTTTCGGGTATAACTGTGCCGACAGCACTTGCCATATTATACCCTGTTCTAACCAGAAAACATTGAAAAATATACCCTGTTCTAAACAGAAATATTGAAAAACATACCCTGTTCTAGACACGCTCAAGAAAATGTAAAATAGATGCTGTTCTAGACCCGGGTTCTAGACTGTATCTTAAACAGTTAAATAAGCGATCCTGTTCTATACAAATACTTTGTTTAAAAAAAGACCCTGTTCTCACCAGCAGGGCATGAAAAAGCTACCCTGTTCTAACCAGCAGGACATAAAAAGGGACCCTGTTCTAACCAGCAGGGCATGAAAAAGCGACCCTGTTTTGCGGCACACTCGTACCACTTAAAATATAGGAAGTACCCCCCCCCCCCTTCCGGTGAAATACCTGCATGTGGCACCAATTTTTTTCCAGAGCCCTGGTAGGGGGTTCAAGGGGACAAAGAAATATAGATAATTTTACAATAACATCTGACTGATGAATTGACGCAGTACAATCGGAAATCTAAAAAAAAATATTTACAATATGCATTGCCCAGCGTAGATCAGCGTAGCCCTTAAATACTAAGTAAGCAGCGTGGCACCGTTAAAGTCCATAATTCCTCTAAGTCCACAACACCGCTAAAGTCCACAACAAATTTCCGCTAAAGTCCACAACGCCGCTAAAGTCCACAAACCTTCCGCTAAAGTCCACAAAATGACCTCCGCTAAAGTCCACAAGAAAACGCCGTTAAAGTCCACAATAACAAGTTCCGCTAAAGTCCACAAAAAAGCACCGTTAAAGTCCACACATTTTTTTTATTATTAAAAACATCAATTTGTTTTTTTTATCCCGTTAGTACAATACAAAGCATGGGCCTTTCTTCTCGGTAGTTATTTGTTTATCAGTTTGATAAATGAGAAAAGTACAGTATCTGCAGATGATTTTGTTCCATTAATTTTGATCTTTGTATTATGATCAGATGATGATGGCCAATTTGGACATCATTTCTAAAAAGCCGTAAATTCGTTAGTTATTAACTTATTACATTATTACTGCATTCTTCAAGTACTGTTTTTTCTTTCTTATTCTTTGCATATAATCACTTTTTGACGTAACTAATGTACAAAGCAAACGTGCCTCCTAATCTATTACATTTGAACGGCATTCATTCGGACAACAATCTTGATTATGATTATAAACAAAAAAAAATACTAAGTATATGAATCCCCAAAGGCAAAGGTCTCCTGTCACAAAACTTTTAACCAACGTTTAAAACGTTACTAATTTCGGTGTTGGTTATAGAAAACAACGAAAAATAATGTGTTATGATTTTCAGAACGGAAAAATGAAGCCAATATGATAAATTATAAATAAAAAAAAATATTCTATGCTATAAATTATATTTTTATCGATTAGTATAGGATATCGATGCGTTGAATGGGTGTCTACCAAAATGTCACAATAAAACCTGATTTGAGTACATTTCAATGAGACAGCAACTCAACAATAAATGTAATACATTTTTACACCACTCTTCCGGAAACCAAATTGGAAATTTAAATATTACTTGCATCATACTTGTATAACATTAATATCAGTTAATAGAATATTGATTAGTTTTTTACCTAAAATGAATTTACACAAAATTTCGCACAAAAGTGTATGTGTTGTACTGTTTCATCACTGTTCCAGGTTAGGGAAGGGTTTGGCGCCAGCAAAGTGTTTAACTTCGCCACATTCTGTATGTGCCTGTCCCAAGTTATTGACCTGTAACTCGTTGGCTGTCGTTTGTTGCTGTATATCATATTATTTTCCCGTTTATTGTTATGGAAAAAATCAGGCCGTTACTTTTTTCGTTTGAATTGTTTAAACTTTTTTTCGTTTATTTCGGGCCTTTTAAAGCTTACCGTGAGGTATCGATTGTGCTCATTATTGAGGGCCGTACGGTGATCTATAATAGTTGTTATATTCTCTGGTAGAGAATAATCTCATCGGCAATCTTACCACATATTTTTCTATCAGTTAAATAATTTCCGAGGCCTGGTATGCCGATCGATCTAAGAAGTATTATATCTACAGTAATCACTAGGATGTCAACACCGAGGTTGTAAATTCGATGAACCCCGCTCGAAACAAGAGGGTTCGACTCCAATCCTTATTAACTACTACTTTATTGTTCTGCACTCCTTTATCTAAAACAACATATTGTTGTCTAATTCCTTACACTTCATTTGAACATTGGTGAAGAGTTGTCCCATTGGCAATCATACCACATCTCCTTATATTTCATAATGACGGTTTGCTTATTCCGTACTGTGTTCTGTGTACTATTTTCGTTAACACATGACATGGGTAAAATCTCTTTGTTCTTACTGTGCTATAATCTGGATAATGCACAGCTAAGGCGGACCCTGGATTTTGAAAGGGATGTAACTTGATTCCATAAAATTAAAAAAAATATCTATTTTATAATATTTTGTGTACAATATAAATCTTAAATGGGTGTTTCACAGTCAAACCAGTTTACTTAATAATTATATTTTGTAATTTCTGCCAAAAAAAAAAAGTGTATTTTAGAATATCAAATTAAATAAACTCTGATAGTTTTGTATTCCATGGAATGAATGTATTACGACTATTTAGATATGTATACCTTTTTAGTGACTATTTTGCGATCGAATTTAATGAGGATCATTTTTAAATTTGTACCAAAACAGCGGGGGAGGGGGAATAAGCTGCAGATCAATTGTTAAGATGCGACATGTCTTCAAAAATGAATTCAGTAGACACAAAATAAAGGGGGGAGGGGAAGTCAAAGATTGAAAAATGAAACATTTTTTTCTGTTTACTTAATATTTTGAATTAAGATACATTTCTCCTCGGTTCATCTTCTTCTATGCATATTATTGAGGGAAAGAAAGGCAATTAATCTATAATCAATAACCCGTTCAGTTATGATTTTTCATACACCGATTTAAAAGGTATGTAGCAAACTGAACTAAAACTGAGGAGATGTAGGTTATACGTCAATACGACAGTAATCAAACGACAAAAACAAACTAATGACTACTAAAGGGCAACATGTAGTATAGTTTAAAAAAAGAAAAGAAAGATGTTTACACAATATGTCAATTTTTAAATCGTCACTAATTTATATAAAAATTGTGAATAAATTTAACAGAAACGATGAAAAACAATCTTACATCAAACTGCAATTCTCCAAAAAATGTAACAATTTAAGAAAAAGCCTAAATATAAAAAAAATGTTAATTATTTAATACTTACCAACCTTTAACTCCATAACAGCGTATTTCCCCCTTTCTTTGCCCTACAAGAAACTTTCCTAGGAGCCGTGGATTGCGGAATATCGTCCGCATATTTCCAAAATGTTCACGTAAATTGATGACGTAATGTGTTAAAACAGTTATTCGCCAATCAAATAGTTGTATATGCTTTAATCTGCACGGCTCGGGATGACCCTTTAACCCGAACTCCTACGTCGTTCTGGTTAATTAGGGTCACCCGAGCCGTGCAGAATAAATCATATATACCGACTTGCTTGCTGAATAACTATAACAAAAAAACAAGAATGTGTCCATAGTACACGATGCCCCATCCGCACTATCAATTTCTATGTTCAGTGGACCGTGAAAATGGGATAAACACTCTAATTTGGCATTACAATTAGGAGGATCATATCATAGGGAACATGTGTACTAAGTTTCAAGTTGATTGGACTTCAACTTCATCAAAAACTACCTTGACCAAAAACTTTAACCTGAAGCGGGACAGAGGGACGAACAAACGGACAAAACAACGGACGAACGGATGCACAGACTGAAAGCGATACCATGAACTTTGATGTGATGTATATTTTATAAATCATTATGACTATAGGATAGTTCCACAATTGTTGGTGTTCGGGCTCAATGCAAGATGAACGTTCCTATTGCCTTTATCCTATATCCACGCCCTCCAATGCTCATATACATATATTTTTATTAGTTCTGGATTTCTTAACACACAAATAAATCGGCAAGTGAATGTAAAAATCAAATAAAAAAAAAATCCAAAACATTTGACGGCATTTACAGTTGGATTTTCACAAACCATTTGTTGAAAGACGCAGAATTGTCTGAATATATAATTTTATTTGTTTATTTGGTCATAATTTTCTTCGGTTATTTTTGTTTTTCTCCTGATGCAAATCAAAATTTTGGATAAAATGTAAACTTTGTGTTATATCATCAGAAATTGATAATTAACGCTTCAAAATAAATATATTACCAAATAAACAAATAAACATATGAGAGTTCTGCTTCTATTGGTACCAATTTTGATTAAAATCTTACATGAAATAGTCCCTAAATATTTTTTATGAAAAAAAACGTAAATTTGCATGATATATATAACAACAAATTGTAGGTCACAAATCCTTCTGACCATTAAATTTTACTGGCTTGACGGTTTTTGAAGTAACGTTCCTAAATGCTCTAAAACTTATCTTCCAAAATATACATGTATGTACTTCCAATAACTTCAATTTCAATGAGCATTTGAACTCAATTTCATACTTAATACAGGAGATTAACTCATAAAGTTACAATGTAGCGTCACTTTTGTATTTAGTTAAAGTTTTAATTTCTTTTTTTGACTTTGGGGTAAATTTGACAAATGCACGTGTATGGTCGAGCTCGTACTAGACCATACGAGTATACTCATACGGTACGAGCATACGTTCGAGTATACTTATACGGTCCAGACCGTACGGTCAAAATACTCATATTGTCTGGAACATATATACATGTAGCACTGTTGAAATAAAATCTTTTATACTTGTACTCATCATGATGATCAATGGTTATACACAATACAGAACCGCATCCGCGTATAATTTATTCATTCTGAAACAAATACATTTTCCTTTTTGAAAACCAAACAAACATGCAAACCAATGAATGATGGAAATCTGCCTAGCACCACAAAATGCTTGTGTGGAATTCTTTATCATTATTTTGATTTCAAACAAGAACATTATAGTCTATTTTTGAGATTTACGGACCGTTTTGGCTGCTGTGGAGCCTAACAGACACTGAATTGAAATCATTCTTATGTTTTATAGATATTTGCAAAGGAAATTTAAATGTCAAATATAGGCTCCAAATTATGTCAGTGTCTCCAGCATATACATAAAGAGAACGCTATGTTGGAGTTTCTTGTGGATGAACAAATGTTTACTAAAGAATAAAAAGAGCACCATAGCTAGATAACTTTTCAGAAATGTTGTCTGCTTGATTGATAGAAAATCGCAATACAAAGATCAAATTTATGGGGATCAAAAGCAGATACTATAATCTTTTCATTTATCAAAAATATAATTCAAGCTAATAAGAAATACTTTCCAAGAACAAAAGTCCATGCTTTTTATTAGATCTATATATACTATCGGGAGTAAAAAAGAGCGAATTGATCTTTAAAATTTGATAATAAAAAAAAAATGTGTGAACTTTAACGGTGCTTTTTTGTGGACTTTAGCGGAACTTTTTATTGTGGACTTTAACGGTGTTTTTTTGTGGACTTTAGCGGAGGTCATTTTGTGGACTTTAGCGGAGGTCATTTTGTGGACTTTAGCGGAAAGTTTGTGGACTTTAACGGCGTTGTGGACTTTAGCGGAAAATTGTTGTGGACTTTAGAGGAATTGTGGACTTTAACGGTGCCACAAAGCAGTATATCGTGTTAAGTATTTTCACATCTATTCCTTTCTGATTGAGGATAATTAATATATACGTCACTTGATAGTACATATTGACGATCCTTCATTAAAATAATACTGAGACTACATGTACTATATACATACTATCATTTGGACTAGGCATCGACTATTCATCTTTTGATTTTTAAACCTTCACCCTCCCCCGCCCGGGCCACACAAACAGTCGATGCCTAATCCAGAAGTTCGGTTCTGTTCATACTATCAAATAAAATTCAAGAAATTCATATTTCCTGATATCCTGTACTGTAAAACTACAACCTGCTAAGGAATTTGAATAATCATGGTCATTACAAGTAGATCTGAGAGTACTCGAAGTTACTGAAAGCTTGTTGATTGATTGATTGCTAAACATCCAGTGGCAAATAGTTCATGCATGTTCAGGACAAAAACAAATTTACACTAAATACAACAGGTAGGTCCTGTAATAGGGGTCGTCCAGGATGAAGGTTTGGAAATTTGGAAATGCCATTGGAAAATGAAGGTTTTATATTGGATAGAGACGGAAATTTTACCTTTCAGCAGACCACCTACGGACCCTTAAAAGAGTTGTTGCAAGAGTACTTAACGTGCAGAGAGCGCACCGCATTCTGAGAATCTCTTTACACTAGGCATCGTATTTAACTTCCCCATTCTGACCAGACGTAACTACGTATTCATACATCCTGCGCCAAATGAACGCCCACCTTTGTCAAGGGTTTTATTGTAGGTCGAATGAAGACCAAGTGAAATCTATAGTTGAAAGCCGAAAACAACTAAAACATTATGTATCTAAGAATAAAATGTCAGGGTTTTGAGCATGTTTAGGCTCTTTCAAGCATTTGTTGATAGAAGTGAAATGATCTGAACCAAAGTGCGAGTTTTTAGTTTCTATATGAGGTGGAATATAATGTACACACATGATAAATATAGATTCTTACATTGATACCAGTTGATTATCGGATTTTATCCAATCGAGATAGTTAAATTATCAATTTTAAAGTCTGAGCCTTGGCGAGGACTTTAAAATTTATAATTTAACTATCGAGATTGGATAAATCCGATAATTCACGAGTAACTATGTAAGAAACGTGAGTTTTGACGAATTCACGTGCATCTACAGATAACGTTGTCATTATTTCTTCTTATTTTTTTTTTCAATGAAAAAAAATATTTGTGAAAAAATTATGTGTAGGCACGTGCCTAAAGTGCCTAACGGCAGCTACGCCCCTGCGGCTCTGACAGCCTCAGGGTAGGTACATGGTTATAGTCTGAAAACTTTAAATATATTTACATGTATTCTTTCTAGCATACTAGAACAATTGTTCACGTATATAGTTTTAACTTTTTGGTATACGCTATTTTTGTACGACACTAAGGGCTGATTAGGGTAATAAGAATGTAATCATCAAGCTTTTTCTCTTGTCGGGAAGTAAGACCGTCCGTTTGGTTGAAAAGCTAGCTCAGAGTACTTGTTAACAAACTGTTAAACGGTTGATGTAGAAATCATGTTCTCTGTTATTCCCATATTATTGGCTGCTTTTTAAATCGTAAAGGAGTAGGCCCGGTAAGACCCCTTTTTGGCCCCAAAATATAGCGTTTTCACAAAGTTGTTAAATTGTACACTATTACTTATTTATTGGAAAGTAGAATACTTTTGTTGCATAAATATGGGCTTTTTTTTATAATACAATGGACATACATCAGATACTAGCATCATTATATCATGCAAAAATACTGATATCTTCACAATTCAAACATTTGTGCTAATTTCAAGACTGTTTTTGTCTAAAACGAATGTGGCCGCACTTGTGTTCAGTCTTAATATTTATATATATATATGTGTTGTATTCAATGATAAAACACATCATATATGAATGATGAGGGTGAACACGAATGCGGCCACTTCTATTTTAAACAAAAAGTGTCTGAAAAGTGAGATTAAATTGCATATTTGATGGATTTTTTCTCATTTAAGCTTGAATTTGAGCGTTTTCATGACCAAACAGTCCAAATCTTTTAAAATAACAAATTGATAAGTGTTTAAAAAATGTCAAAAATATTTCATCACATGTACTTCGAATTTTAGGCCGAAATTAGCCCTTACCGGACCTTCTCAAAACAAAACGAAACAAAACGAAATAGCGCAAAACGAAACGAAATAAATATTTATTTTATAATTTTAACTTAAATCTCTGCCAAATGTCTTATAATACAATATGTTTGTGTGTTGCAAAATTTGCATGCATCTGAATTTCATTGTTTTAGTTGGAACAATTCAAATGAAACCAGCAGAGGTGCGAACGTTTATTTTCAGGGGGGGGGGGGGGGGGGTCGTACATACCGGTGCTTACTGTCTAAGTGTTTAAAAGTTTTCACACGTCGTTTTGAATGATAAAAGTTTTTACGGTAAAATATTACCCTAGAAAGAAAAAAGGGGTGGTACACCTGAGATAAATAATATACATGGGACTATATTTCAGAACTGGAATATTGAGGACGCGCACGTGGTTCTCATCTAGATTTGGGGTTCTGTGACTAAATGAAGGTATACACAGACGTGCCGCTGGAATGGGTCCCCTTTTTATATTTAAATTATATTAATGACATACAATTATTTTACTGAGGTCAAATATCAATGGGTCAGTAATTTTCATCCTCTGAATTATAATAGATGTTTGTTTAACTGCTATTTTATCGTTTTTTATTCAAATTAAGATATCAAAACTTGTACTTGGTTGGAGAGTAGTCTCATTGGCACTCATACCACATCTTCTTATTGTATAATATGTGGTTACTGAGAAAACTATTAATGGGTCATGATTTTGCCATCAAAAACATATTAAGTGTCGTGATTTTTTCTCAAGGTTTTAATTTATGAAATTTGGGTGTTTTCCCAGCTGCACTACTGTACTCAAAATCCCATGTTTAGATCGACCCCTACTCCTTTCGGAATTTTCGGAATTTCTTCTTATTATCTAACTTTTTTCTCATTTTTTGAATAGAACTAATGCATATCATTTCATATATTTTTAACACATAATATACATAAAGCTATCATGAATACGCCATTTTATGGTGAAATAAGTAGATTTCACAAATATCTGATGCATTTAAAATTGTGGTTGTTTGCTGTAAGATTGGTACTTTCAGTTAGTTTGTTTTTTGTGCTTTATGTAGTTCAATCTTATTAAAGATCGGTTAATCTAAATCTATTGGATGTGTACAGTAGTAATTGATAATTTGTCTTGGATACACGAGTTTTTTTAATTACTTGTTGTTGGCTTTGAATTATCTGTTAATTATTAACAGTTATTACTATTTTATCGGTACTTGAGGTCATTATTGTTTTATTACGTGTTTTTTTGCTTTGTATCAATCTGATGAGTCAAGCCCTTTTTCAACGATTCTAAAGCATGTTCTTATGTTGCAATTTTTTGCCTAGGTAAGGGGAGGGTTGAGCGCCCGCCAACATGTTTCACTCTGCCATATTCTGCATATGAATGTCCCGAAAAGCATTAAAATCAATGAAATGCCAAAAGTGTTGTGTGAAAACTGTCGTATACTATCGATATCAGGGGTTAGAAAACAAAAAGTTTGCATGAATGAAATAAATATTTTATATACAGTTAATTATGGCAAATAACCGCATTTGTAATAATTCATGTCAGCACACAAGCACATACGCCTGGCTAGTGGTAGCTTCAGGGACCAAACGTCCATCGTCAGTGTCGTCAAAGCAGTGGTAGTACACTTAATCTAATGTAGTCACAACCTTTTTTATGTTATATCAGCTCGTCAAAATTGGAATTACGTTTTAGAATTTTGAAAATTCTGACTTCAAGCATCAAGCATCAACGGAAAGAAATGTATTGTCTAAATGCGTATTTGAAGCATCTCGAGCAGAACAATTGGAACCGTTAATACTTCTTACTGCCACTGGATCCATACCTCTTCTGTAGCACTGTAAGCACATGATAATACCTAGTAAAGTAAAAGGTGTAAGGTAAGTACACAGAATTGAAGCTAGTTGATTTTGGGTGTATTAGAAATACATTTATTATTTTCCTATTTTGATCGTTTAAATTTAAAAGATGCCTACCATTTGAGATTGCGATTCTCATTTTTGTTTTCAAGGTGCGATGCAAAAATGGGATGTATTAGATTGACAGTAACAACAATAGATGCCGGAAATAAAGGTATTTACTTTTAAATCTAGTAATTTGTGTCTATTCAAAACTATACGAAATCCAACAAAATTTAAAACAGGTGAATAATTTAGTATCAAATATCTTATGTGCTAAAACTAGACAATTAGGCATAACGCATCTACAAATGGAAGATATTATATATACAGTTCCTTGAAGGGACATTAGCTACGATTAAGACAACAAATTGAATTGATTTTTTGGTTTCAAACATAACTAAATGCGTTATATTGAATTTATAACTCGCTTTTTTGCAAAAAGATAGATTAATTTTGTTGTAGCCAAAAAATAATCACTTGCTACAGATACGTTATTACGATTATCACTTGAAAACCAACGTTTGCCAAATACAAAAATGACCACATAATTCCCAATCAGCAACTTTATTGAAAAAAATAAAACCCTGCTTGACGGGTTAAAAATGCAAATATTACATGTACATAAGAAAAACATACAACACATGAAAAAAGTTATATAGATAATTGGTCAATGACTATGTGGAGCTCTTTTTCGCAACTCCATGGATTGCTTTATAAAGGCCACAACATAAGACAAAATATATTTATTTGGAAAAAAGTGAAACAATTCAAGATAGAAGATCAACAACCTGCATTATTTTTATAAACAATAAACGAAAAACAATAATTGTTACAAAAGACAACCACTGGATTACAGGTTCCTGACTTCAAGTCTTGGGACACACACACACACACACACACACACACACACAATGAGGCGGGGATAATCATGTTTGTGTGCAGTAACCCTCTCCTTACCTGACTGGGACAGAAAGGTAACACCTCAATATTCGAACAAGCTGCAATTAGATATCAGTTGAAAAGGGCTTCACGCATTCGATCAGTGTTCAGCACTAAAATAACAGTAACAAAAACAATAACAAAGGACACAAATAATAGATCTAAGATTCCTCGCAGTTATTTTGAAGTTAGGTCAAATCCAATTTCAACTGATAAATGAATCACGTTTTCTCAGACTAAAACGATACATATTGTTCATGAACACAGAGGGGGTGGACAGCTATTGAGGGTGGTGGGAGGTTGGGGGGGGGGGGGGGGGGGGAGGTGGGAGAGAAAAAAAGATTCTAAAAGTGGGAGGTGGGAGATAGGGGCGGGAGGTGGGAGAAGGGTACCCCCCTGTCCACCCCCTCAACACAGTGTAGATGCAATCTAACAATTTTAATAGGTTTTTGTAAACTTTTGCATCGGTAGGACAACAATAACCAACACGAAGTAATTTGAAACATAAATTCACTTCCAATAGAATATTTGTTAGAATGTCGTTCTTATTCATGTTTAAATATTTCAACAATACCCAAAAGTTGCAAAATCGACCAAATTGTGCTGCAGTTTTGCTGCAAGCTTTGGGCCATTATTAGGCATTGCTAATTTGTGTACATGTTCCGACATGTACCAACATATAATATAGCTTTAAACGCTGTGAATAATTGGTGAAAATTCGGTATGATAATTGCCCTGGTGTTAAAATATATTAATGGCCTCACCTCTTCCGGATAGTATCGTTCTCTATTTGACCATGTAAAATTAACATGATTTGATCAACAATTCCGGTTCAATACGATTGCTCTGTCGAGCCCCATTTTCGCTTCATCGTAGCTTAATTATTTTGATGTTGATACTATAGCCCTATTTTCGGTACTCGTTACGTACTATAACTCAGACCAGAAAAAGCATAACAGTTACTTGAATTAATATTCAACCTTTCTGAAATTTTGACAACAGTGTCGTTTGAATCAATGTGAAGTAAATGACAGCCACCACAGGTATTTGGGCATGGACCCCCTTTTTGGGGCCCCCAATGTAAAAACGAAATTCTATTTTCTATATTTTTTTCTCTTCATATTCACAACTTTCTAAATTGTTTAGACATATAGCAAGTCTCATAAACCCATAACTAGCCGATTACAATACCTTTCTTCTACTACCCACGCGAAACTCCAAGTGAAAATTTAAAAAGTTTCACTTGGGGTTCGTGTGGATATATAATAGAAACGGTATTGTAATTGGCTAAAGTAATTGAGTCATGAGAAAAAAAGATTCACTTGGGGTTCGTGTGGATGGTAGAAAAGATGTTGTTATCGGCTAGTAATGGGTTAATGAGACTTGCTATATGTCTAAACATTTTAGAAAATTGTACAGTCAATGAAAAAAAAAATGTTTACATAGGATCCAAAAAAAAAGAGGGGTCTATGTCCCAAATACATGTGGCGTAAAGGGCATACGCCCCTTTTTGATAGGAAAGTATAAAATGTTTGGCATGAAATCGTCTAAAACGTATGTATTACGCTTTCTGGGATTACTTCCCCTTTTAAAAATCCTAGATCCTCCCTTGACAAGACATATATAAAGTCCGTTATCGCCTATGTATATTTAAAAGGAATCCAAACCCTACTATTCACAGCACAGATATAAAAAAAATTATGTCCCGTTATCGTATACGTCTATTTAAAAGAAATCAAGTCGTCTTATATACCTATTTATAGACAACACCCCCCGCCTTTTTTTTGTGGTTTTTGTCACATGACTTTGCCTTTATACAACACATCAACTTTTTACAATCTTTCAGTAAAAAGTAAATTAGAGATAATTCTTTATAAAATATTGATGAGGGGCCTGATGGGGGGTCTCATCACGATTCACGAGTTGATTTTTTTGTCAATCACAATTCACAGAAAATAAATTTCCATGATCACGGATCACGAAAATATAAAAAAAAAAAAATCTGTAGAAAAACGGATCACGATAGCGAAAATGCGCCGATCACGAAGAACGAAAATAACCCATCAGGCCCCTCATTGATATAGACCTAAAATATGAAATCAGTCACACAACCGCTCAAATCTAACATAAGACCGTACCCTGACCTATAGTTGCTCACTTCTACGTCATTAATGATTTGGTCTCTGCTGGAGAATTGTTTCATTGGCAATCATACCACATTTTCTAATTTTTATCAAAAGAAAGTAACACTCTAGAGTGAACCCAGTCGTCAACAGGGTAGGTAACTCATTCTTAACTAATATTTTATGACTAATAGAAATGTCACTTCAGTACTTCCATATCTAGCCCTACCGTCGTTCTTTACAGTTATGTCGTCCCGTAGATTATGGCACAATTGACGCAGAAATGATTAGATATTATATTTATTTATTAAAGAAATGTGCATTTATACCCCTAGGGGTTGAACGTAGAATGAGTAAAATATTCTATTTATGTATCAAATAATAGCCCGAGAAGTTACATATATATATATATATATATATATATATAAAGTAGTACGTAGTTTTGTGGTCAAAAACATGATAAATGAAAGCTATGAAGCATCGGGATTTCCAATGATTGGACAAATGTCTAAATATACAGTATAGATTAGTTTGTCGAATTCCAATATCACTACGAATACGGACGAAATAACACGTGATAACATATATGAGAGATAAAGATAAAATTTGATAAGGGTTGTTTATGGACGTCCATCTATTTCATTTTTATTATTATGGGTAGAAAGAAATGAAATGAACCTTTTCGCCTTTTTGACTGTCTTGTCATCAACAATTGTATGTGGTAAGTCTTATATGTACATATAGAATACAGACGGAAATGGCAGTATAGGTTTGGACACAAGTGGTGGGATTTGAAATAAGCGCCATGTTTGTGTATTATGACCCAGTTTGCCCGTTACTAATACCAAAGAAGATTTTTGATTTTTTGAGCGTAATGTAAAAACTTTTAATCATAAAAATATATATAAATTACTCGAATAGAAAATTGTGAAGCTTGTACGACTTAAGCAGTGATACATTCGCCTAAATGAAACCGTTTTAAAATGAATATTTAGGGTAGGCAAACAATGATCAACGATAGTGCCAATTTTCAAAAGTTTCAATCAATTTTTCTTATGGTTTACCAGAAAATCAGATATCGTCCTATTCATCTTTTATTTGGGGCATGTGTTTTGGGGGAATTTTTTATATCAATAAAGTGTTTGGTTCTTGATTCCTTGAACGCATCGTTTGTTTCTTGATTTCTTGAACACATTGTTTGTTTCAGAAGGAAAGATAAAACACATACTTTGTTTCCTCTGAAATTTTATAAATAAAATAAATTCAACATTGAGTTTCAAAAAAAAAAAATAATATGTTATGAAAATAATTGATTGTATTTTTTTGTATTTTAATGGCATAACAATTTTAATTTTGTTCCGAGAGAGAAAAACATGCACCACCCTCCCTCCCCACAAAAATAAATGATCGGTTCTTAGGTTACGAAGACTGTTTATTTCAGTCCTTTCGTATATTAATTTGTTTTCCTTTTTGCACGATATATTCAATGTTTAATGGACGAGGATAAAAAGAACTTACTTTGCGAACGTAAACCTTTTCAGTGAAATAAAGAATTAAAAAATATTCTATCATTGTGATGATTTAGTAAATGAACAAATGCATTGAAAGTAAGTGTCTACAGCGCACTAAATGAAAAGAGGAAGACTGGAATGAATTTGAGAGATACATCTGTTGCACTCAAGTTACGCTTTATATTCATGCTATTTGTAAAAAAGCAATGCAAAAACCGCCAGCATCTTGGACTCGTAAAGTTTGCCGAACATGATTTGGGTATAAGACTCATTATCCTGACCCCTCCCCCTAAGGGAAGTTAGATCGGATGCGTCATGTAAGGAAAGAACCCGGTTATCTTCAAGTTAAACAAGTATTTTACAAGTCCAAAGTTGGCTAGATATTGGTTCCTATTTAACATGCCTCATTTTCTATTGACATGCCTAATTTCCCATCCTTCACCTCGATAAACCCATTTCTAGGAGCCTATCAAATGAAAACGTTTTCTCTCAATAAATGTGAACTTCGGGGAGGATCAGTTGGCAGTGTGTTGTTTATTTGTTATCGTTCTGAATATGCATGGAATATTTGACACTTGCATTGACGTTAAGCAAACACCAATAAATCATTAGCGAGAACCGTGGACTTTCAGCTTTTCTCACAAACTAATCTTAAACAGCTTAAAGGGGCATTAGCTACGAGATATGAAAAAAAAAAGAATATGAATTAGTTTGGTTCAACCATTAATAAAAATGAAATAATGAAATAATAATTCGCTTTTAGCAACCAATTTGGTTCAATTTTGTCAAAATAAGCAAAGAAAAATGATTAAAATAACAAAAACGGAATTATTATAATTACATATTATTTAACTGGTAAACTATTGGAAAAAAAATACAAATTAAATCAAAAAGAAAATAAATTAAAGAAAAACAAACTGAGCCTTAAAGAATCTTTGAGGAGGGTAAAATGCAGAGTTAAGACGCTACAACAAATTTATTATTTTTTAATATATTTTAACGGTATGTTGACGATTCTGAAAGAATAATTAAATGTTTGGGCTTGATGTTTGTGATGTCGTATAACAGAAAAATGATAATGCATATGCAATAGCAATGATGAAATACTAATACAGAGTCAGAAATAAAATAACAAATGTCTTTTATAGAGACTGTGTGATGATAGATACAATCAGAGATAAGATAATGAATACTATCTATAGTTATTATAAGGCTCTATACATTTTTATCAAACTTAAATATAAATAAGGAAACAAAAGCAATAATGATAATAAATGACAACGCGATGAATCAGGTAGTTAGTTTTCTCGTATGAGTTGTTTTACATTGTCATTTCGGGGCCTTTTATATCTTACTATGCGGTATGGGTTTTGCTCATTGTTGAAGGCCGTACGGTGATATATAGCTGTTAATTTCTACGTTACTTGGTCTCTAGTGGAGAGTTGTCTCATTGGCAAACATACTACATCTTCCTTTTTTTTTTTCAAGAAACCATACTTAATCTTATTTAAAAATACAAGCTAACTCTGGAAATTACGACGAAACATAAAGGCACCTTTTATGTGTATTAAATGCAGAAATTACACGTCACATCGAAACAGTTCATAAATGAATATGCGTTTGAGTCCTTAAAATAATTCTAAAGATATGAAAAGATTTACAGACACTGGGTGATTTTCTTTGGAGTTGAGGCGATAACTCACTATTTATTTAAAACTGATGGTCAATGAAATAAAACAAATTGAGGTTTGATATATTCCTCAATGTTTGGCATTGAAAACTATAATAAATTACTACCGGTATGTGGTTTGCGAGGATAGATTAGCAATTGTCCAAAGACTTACAATAACAGGAAGATGAGTATTATCTATTCATGATTCTTTTATAAAATTAGAGATGTGTATGTTATTCTTTTCAGGATAAATGGGGAATGTGTCCATAGGACACAGATGATGCCCTCGCTTGCATATAACGTTATAAAGGGACATAACTCAAAAACGGTAAAAGTGACACTACCCAAATTTGTACTTGATCTTCTGAGTTTTCTGGTAATAAGCATTGTGTACAAGTTTCATAACATTTGGATTAGGCAAACTAAAGTTAGAGAACGGAAACAATGTTGGGGCGTACGTACAGACGTACGGACGGACGGACAGACGGACAAGGATAAAACGTAATGCCCCTCCGCTACGGCGGGGGCATAAACATGTGTAAATGGAAAAGTGAATTCTTTTGTTTTCGGTATGTGAAACAACCCACCTCCCCCTCAAAATAAAATCAGATTAAAAGTTGAAGTAGCTGGTGCACAACTTCATGTCCCACCTAAATATAGAGATATGTTTTCGTTGTCCTAATATGCTTATATACATGTACGAGCACGCGAGTTAAGATAGATCTGAATTTTAATCAGATTGCATGTTGTAATGTTATCTATCGGAAGAGAGAGGCATGGGAGAGAGAGAAATTATATCTTTAACAAGAAAATTATACCCTACATAGAACAGCAGCTTCATTAAGAATCCATATCAGTTTTTCTACACTTGATATTAAAAAATAAGGTAAAATCATGCTTCTTTGTGTATCAATTATCTGATCGTTCATGCCAAACAGACATTTAGGTTCACGATTGCATTTCTTTTTTTAAAGAAAGCAACTTGTTTTTATGTTTATATCGGGTTATGTGACCGTCGGCAGTGTTCGGATGTCATCTCGATAGTTAATTAGATGGCGTCTACACTAAAATACACACGGAATTCTGATAAATATTAAAATACTAAATATTTAGTACATGCACTGTTAACTGTTTATTTCAGACTTATTGTAATTTGGATATGATTTTAGTATGTTATAAATCAAATTTGAGAATTTGAGTCAAATCGTTGAACATGATTTTGACAGCTAATACCCCTTTAAAGATGCACAGATCTACAGCATACAACTTTATTTTTCATGGGGTAAATTTGTTTGTTGATATTTTTTCTTATACAGTAAGCTCTATGGGTACTAGACCAGAAATTGTTGATGACATTTTACCAGAGGTGAAGCAACAAGGTCAGATTGGGTATCTCAACTGCTCGGTAATAAACTTGGATCCATCATCAGCGGAAGTAAGTATTTATTTATTTATTTATTTATTTATTTATTTATTCATTTATGAATCACTTATTAAAATGAATACCGTTTTATTCGGACATTTATTATTAGATGATGAGTTGATTTGACCAGTTACTGTGACTTGACTGTAAGTGTTGCTCTCCACCTATTGCAACTTATTCAAAATTCTGACCAAATTGCAATTTGTTTTATAAAACCAAACTGTTCAACATTTCAGAAATTTGAACAAAATGCTTTATTTAATCACCTTGCACTTTCACGACTTGACTGTGGTTTTCTACAGCATTTTGTTCAAATTTCTGACCAGTTGAACAGTTTGGTTTTATAAAACAAATTGCAATTTGGTCAGAATTTTGAATAAGTTGCAATAGGTGGAGAGCAACACTTACAGTCAAGTCACAGTAACATGTCGATAAACTGTTGAGCAAACATGTGTTTAATATATAAAAAAAAGAATGGTAAGCGTGTCCTTAAGAAATATAAAAATTTTAATTTCTTTTTCATTATTGTATAAAACAGTTCGTGATAGTGTTATTACAAAATGTATCTCTATGTATTGCAGCTACAATGGGTTAAACGAACAACACCATCAGGAACACCATTACTTATATCATCGAATGAAAATATCCATATTAATGATGTAGTTGAAGGTCATCCGAAATATTATATCAGAAAATCAGCTTATAATAATAGGGAATTGTACCAACTTATTATACGGGCATTAACTGAAACTGATGCCGGCTACTATTCGTGTATGATCAGACTCTCCAATCAGAACTATTTACAATGGCCGAAAAAGCTTGGTCTTCTAACTGTCCAGAGTAAGTAAATAAACAATTGATTGCACATGCTGGTATTTCAAACACTTTTTTCAACTAAATTCTGAAAAAAATGTCACTTTTGTTTGTTTTGTTGTTGTTGTTGTTCGTATTTTGGGGTGAGGTAGCCTAAGGGGAGGAGATATTCATGATTTCTTTTTAAAATATTACGAATTTGGCTGGTCCAAATGGCAGACCAGTATAACAAAGTATGATATATTTAGATATTGTTATCCTACATGCGTCAGCTGTGTGCCTGCATACCTAAGTGGTGTAGGCTGAACGCTTAATTTTCAACGAAATGTATGCATTTTCCAAGTAAAAACAAACATAAAAAAATATCACGTTTTAGCATATTACAGGAATACAAACGTGAAAAAAATCCAAAAAATTGGTAAAACTCTCCAATATAGAAGTAAATGACAAATTTACTAAAATATTGAACAATTATTAACAGGACAAACTAATTTTAGTTGATGACAACAACAAAACAATTCTAAACAAAGACTTTTAAAGGCGAATCATTGCAACAAGAAAGGTGCAAGTAAAATCGAAAAAGAATGAGCAATGTTGCGCATGGGTTTATAATTTTAAACCTTCGTTCAGCCGTTGTATATACTCAAAGAGAAATAGTGGTTGACAAAACAGAAATAAACAAAAAGGTATGCATTAATAAATATTTTCAAATATGTTTTAGTTGCACCAACAGTAAAATTAGACAGTGCATCAAATATTGTTGTTCAGGAAGGATCTAACATAACACTGAAATGTGAAGCAAACGGTATTCCAACTCCAAATATAACATGGAAACGAGGCGACGGTCTTCCATTACCAGGAGGAGGATTTCAACATTGGGTAAGGCGTGGTTTTAATATTTCTTTTCTAACATAACAGATCTTATACTCTTTTGACAAAATTTCGGACAACATGACGGGTGTTAATTTTTGAAGCAGATACTGCTTACACTTCAAGAGCACATGATTTCACACATATATACATTTAGATGTGGTATGATTGCCAGTGAGACAACTATCCAACAGAGTCCATAATGACGTGAATTTAAGCATCTATAGGTCACCGGACGGCCTCCTACAATGAGAAAGACCCAAACTGTATAGTCGGCTATAAAAGACCTATACATGACAAAATGTGAAATAATGAAAAAATCAACGTCCTGATTTATGACAAAACTATAAACGAAAAACAAACATAACAGATAGCAACCAACGACAACCACAGGCACCTAACTTGGGACAGGCACATATAGAATGTGGCGAGATCAAACATGCGTGTGAGTAAGTTCAAATTCTATGATAAATAATAGATATCTCGCGTTCTCCCAGACTAAAGTATCAACCAGTACACTTCCAACGGATTTAGTGTAAAATTAAATGCGTAATAAAAAGTCTGAGAAAAGCAGTACCTGTAGCAATGCCAAAATACAAGTACCTAGTATTTTAAAGGTGTTTGGCTTCAGTTTTCTGCATGTGTTGTATGGGAGAGAGAGATTTCTTGATTGTTAAACATAGAGAATCATCATATTATGAGTCTACTTTTTTTCTTAAACAGGGCGGAGTTTATCAAATCTACAATATAAATGCAGTAAACCGTGGACAGTTTTTATGTATAGCTGACAATAATGTGAAGCCACCAGCAGATTACGCTGTTCAGATAGAGGTTACGTTTTCACCATATTGTGAGGCTCAGTTGGATTCTGTAGGCCAAGTTCAGAATAGGAGATTTAGTGCCAAATTAGACTGCATTGTAGCAGGTAAGGGTATGATTTAAAATATTGTTCAAAACGCTTCCAGGAATACATTTGTTTGAATGAAAGCAGTAAGCGAGGCTTGTCGAGTCTTTATATTTTATTTTAATACGAAGAAAAAGCAATTCAATTTTTCCGACAGCGAAAAGTAAAATAACAAAAATGCCAAACTCCAAGGAAAATTCAAAACGGAAGATCCCTTATGTTGTTTAAACCAGCAGTTAATTAAGAGATATATTTGATGTCGTCTTTGGTTCTACTGTGTTCTATTAGTTACATAGTTTGCTAGTGGCCTAATACGATATATATGGGGTCAGTAAATTCCAAATGGGGTGAGAGCGAAGCTCGAACCCCCATATGGAATTTACTGACCCCATATATATCGTATTAGGTCACTAGCACACTGTGTAACGAATTTATTATACCGACTATCTTAACATGTGGTATTTAGGTTAGTGGCCTATCAAAGTGATCAAGTCTTCAATACCGTTAATTTTAAGAACCTACTTCCATTGGTTTTTACAAAAACAAATGCCAACAATAACAACTTGTTAGCTTTAAATATGATTTATGAATTTATTTCAATTGTTCATCATCAATTTCCTCGTCTATTGAAACCTTTCAGATTATTCATCAACACTGTGTTGTTTTTATAAAGGGACGTACGTAACACCACTACTAACCGTGTATTGAAATAAGCCCCGCCTACTAACCCCATATGAAATATACACGGTATCCACGCGTTTGCTTTTAACCAATCATATTCCTAGAAATGTATAGGAGGTAAGATAATGTCATGTATCCACTATCTTTCAACTGATATGACCAGCTTTGCCATGTTCCTATCTATAATGAGGCATCTGTATATGACTTTTAAATCACACAAGATGATTCTTATAAAATAAAATGTGGTATGATTGTCAGTGAGACATCTATAGACAAGAGTCCAACTGCCGTAGATTAAAGCAATTATAAGTCACTGTACGACCTTCAACAATAAAGACAAAAAAAAACATACCATAAAGTCGGCTTTAAAATATCCCGACATAACAAAATGTGAAAATTTAAAAACACGGCCTGATTTATGACAAAACTGTAAACGAAAAACAAATAGGACAGACAGCAACCAAACAAAACCACTGAGACTTGGGACACGCACATGTAGAACGTGGCGAGGTCAAACATGTTTGTGAGCCCTCAACCGTCCGTGAACCTGGGACAGTGGTGTAACAGACTTAAGAACAAACTTGAAAAATCAGTTGAAAATGTTCTCCCAGACTAAGCAAACATCTAACGAATTTAGTGTAAAGACATGTGTAGCTGCGTTTGAGATGTCATCGCACCCGATCTCAAAACATGCGATTATGATCATTAAATATTCCTGTTTGTTTATACGGAATCGCGTAATATTTTAAATGCCATTTGTATTCTCTATTTTGAAATTGCTATGCTGCTTTTATTTTGAGAGAAATTGACAACTATTCGAAGCGAAATATGACACGAGGATAAACTGCGAAATACCATACGAACATTTTGCAGCCCGTGGACTTTATTCAATTATAGTGTTTGAATATTGCATATGATTATTTGTAAATGTTTTATATAAAACAGTTCGTTGTAGTTATAATATATTTAATAGAAAAGATTAATTACGATATGATCCGAAAATTGTACGTTCTAAAGATATTATTTTTCGTTTTGTCTAACAAAATACTTTACGAATTTGTTATCATTCGTAGATTCTTGTGAACGAAATAATTTCATTTCGACATAACGAAAGTGGCATGTGACTTTACCATCCTTTTATTCAGATTTATTATTGAAGCTTGAAATACGTTTATATACACAATTCTTACTTCAAGTTTTGAAATGAAACAATCGCTATATTTGGTTGTCATTTATACCTTTTTAAGATGCAACAATTTAGTTCAAATCAAATTTTAACGAGATGACCACAATTTCCCTCTTTGAACCCCATTTTTCTATAAAAAAGCACAATGACCTATGTTTTAATTTGTTAATTTTCAAAGATTTCAAACAGCACATCCATTCATCCAATTCTCTTTTGTGTTTTTATTTTACTCATGTTGATTTTTAGACTACAATCTCAATCATATGACTATCCCAACAAAGTCATGACTAAATTTTAATAGTCCAAAAATGCATGAGTTTACCAGAGGCCGGCTCAAAAGAAAGATATTCCGTACGTAGATAAAACTATGAATACAACTATTTAACGTTTATTACAGCAAACCCTAGAGCGGAAGTAATTTGGTATAAAGTAAATCCAGCTACAGGTTCTCTCGACCAAATTCAAGATAATGATAAATATGATCTGAATCAACAAGATGACCAGAGATTAAAAGCTGACGAGAAGTGGTACTCACTTACAATAAAAACTGTTCAGGGTAGTGACTTTGGAAAGTTTTTTTGTCATGCGCAGAACCGGTTTGGTAAAGGGAACGCTTCATTTGTACTTTTCGGTGAGTAGACAATATACTGATGAGAACATAACCCGAAAATTGTGTACACATATTATAGAGTGATCTTGTGTTTTAGTATTTATTTTACATTTGTACAGATTCGTTGATTTGATTGATTGATTTGATTGATTGATTTTTTAAAATTTTAACGCCGCTTTTAGAACTATTTGCTATTTCGTGGCGGCCAGGAAGCAAGAAAACTGGCAATCCTAGTGAATTAAGATTGAACCCACTTGCCACCTGCGGGGCTCGGACTCACAACCTCAGTGTTGACAGGCTAGCGGTACACGAATCTAAGTAAAATATAAATCTCTGATTTCGTAATGCTTTATGAATTTTAATCATATTGATCCATATTGGTGGTACAGTAGTTGAACTACTTAGACCATTCGGCCACCGAGCTCCCAGATTCATTGAAACGAAGATATTCTGTGAAACGTTACACTCTATCATACCAGGCTTCATGTTGTGACCTCGCTGACCTTTACAATTTAACGCTTGCACGAAAATGTAATTTGGTTATTCTGCCAGAATTATTAAAACATTTGCTATGTTAACTGATAACTGGGACAGGCACATAAAGAATGTGGTGGGGTTAAACATGTATGTGATCGCTCAACCCTCCCCTAACCTCGGACAGTGGATCCAACAGCACAACATAAGAACAAACTATAAAAAGCAGCTGAAAAAGGCTTATAACTCATCAGATCGATACAAAGAAAAACATCAAACAAAAAGACAGACAGGATGTGGCAGGATATATATCCATCCCTCATCCCTAACAACAAAAAATACACTAAGTACAGATCTGAGAGTACTCGCAGTTACTGACAGCTAGTTCAAAGCCAATAACAACTAATAAAAAAAATCTTGTATCTAAGACTAAAATATCAATCAGTACACATCCAACATCCAATGGATTTAGTGTAAAGACGTTATTAACAGTCAGAGATAAAAATGACCTTGTGCAATGCCAAAATATATGTATCGACAGATTGTAGTACCGTGAAAGTACATATGTGTAATATTTAGTATGGTTTTAATTTACTGATAACAAAATCAATATTTATACCAATAAAACAATATTCAAAGATTTAATTACAGTGTTGAATTGGTAACCTTTTAGAATAAGTTTATTTGAAGGATTGATAAGTTTACCCGGATCGTATCTAAATTTCCGGGCTCGGTTAACAACATTACCGTAAAATTTAGGATGTGCTATTCCGTTTGAAATAAGTTTTCTACAGGTACAGCTAAACTTGCAAACCAAATCTTTGTATCTATGGAAGAATTTAGTAACGGTTTTAAGTAATTTGTGGTAACGAAATCCCTGACTTAATAATTTACTAGTAATACATAGATTACGCTCATTGAAATCCAAAACGTCACTACAGACACGGGCATAGCGAACGAGTTGGGATATAAAATCACCGTAAGACGGTGCCAAAGGAACATCACCTTTTGTCGTAAATTTTTGTGAAGAGTTTCTGGTGTACTTCATTTTGATAAAAACCGGGCATTGAACAAACGTCCATACAAGTGGGAGTATTGAGAGATGTAACATGTAACTGTCTTTGAGTGAGCTCTTTTATAACATCTAGTAACATAAACGTTTAATTATCTTAAACATAAATGAAGTTTCATTTTGGAAACATGGCTAATGATCGCTTTAGTTCGATGTAGGCTTTAATGTGCCTAAAAAAAAATTCTAATTGTCACCTTCAGATCTTTCCTTTCACACAAAAAATAGTATTCATAAATTCACGTTTTCAATCATGTCATTAAGTAAGTCTGCACTTAGTTTATCATTATGACAAAGAATTCCCACGTCAATGCGTTTCTTACAATATTTCTATGTGTTAAGGATGTTCGCTCCTCTGTTTCAAAATAACAAGGTTTTTGAAAAGCCTGTTATAAATTGATAGTATATAAATAACTGAACTTAAAAAGTAGAAAAAAATGACAAGTCCGTGTCTTTGTTTTGAGATATAATCAATAGAAAATTTGGCGGGAAAAAATTCTCTTGATTTTTTCATAAATTTAACATTGGCATCTGAATTCTTTCAAAAACTATTAAAAATAACAAGGATTTTATATGATTCAAAAGTGGCTTTTAAAACTAAATGTTATAAAATTATGCAAAGAAAAGAAGGGGTTAGCGGGAAATTTTTTTTATTGGCACAGCATGGATAAAACTAAAGGATTCCGAATATCTGACAAAAATTCAAAAACAATAGTAGAGAACATCCTTAACAATAAAGACTGAGATAAATAAGTAACATTCTCTCCATTTATAAATGTTAAATGTGTTTTGTTCATAATTTTTTAAAATTTATTTCAGAAACAATGGAATGTCAAGGACCAAACTGTCCGTCTATTGGCGGGAATGGAGCACAAAATGTACACATTTCTGTTTTAACTTTTACACTTACAATCATAGCCAGTTATTTTTTTATATTATTGGAAATAAGATGAATGAAGGGTTTTCTCTTGTACAAAACAATATGTCTCTGTTTTATAAATGCATGTAACTTTTCATTTTTGATTTATATTTATATACTTGTATATAATACACGAAGGATCACTTCTCCTTTGGTATTGTTTGGTTTAATTGAAAGCATTTAACTACCAAACTAAATTGATAATATCCATCTTTATGTTGATGCACATGAATTGATTGTAGTTGTGTAATGCAACTTTCAGCACTATTGGCTTAGGATACCGGAGTGCCCGGAAAGAAACATTGACCATCGGCAGGAAAACTGGCATTCCAGGTCAATTAAGATTGGAATCGAATGCACCTGCCACGTGCTGGGTTCGAACTCAAAACCTCAGTGTTGACAGGCTAGTGATATAGTAGACGAATTACTTAGTTTACTAGACCACCGCGTCCCCTGATGTGCATGTACTGAAATTTGGGAATCACAATACAAATAGAGCGATATATATGTAGTAGACAATAACCCGTTAATAGAAGTTTCAAACTGAACCACAGTAGATCTCTAGATGACTAACTCTTAGATATCTTTTCTTTATATATTTGTTTTTATATATACTCAAATGACTACGAAACATCCGGTTATGTCTAGGGGTTGACATTACTACTACATTGTATGCATAATACTATATAATACTTGGAAGAACGCTTTATTAGTGAGATTTTGAAATGCTTCATCTCTGCTGTGTAGTTTGTTTCTTTATTGTACATGTTGTATATATATATATATATAAATACTGGCTGTATGTTATACATAATACATGTAATATTTTAAAGTGTTTTTCTTTTGTTGACATTTTAATGTAATTGATTTTTATTAAATGAATTTTAATGTCAACATGCTGTTATCTATGCGCTTTATTGTTAATGGAAGAAAATACTGAATCACATTGGATGTAGAATGTTTTAACTTTTTGGTACTAGTATTTTTTTAATTGTTTTCAGAAATATAGGTGTGAAAAAGCTCATTTCTTTTCCGGAAATGAGTACCAAATTTGATACACTGTTTAGATCATTAGAAAAAAATAAAATATTGATCAGGGACAAAACAATAATTATATTAGTTGTGTGAAATCACTTTGAGCTTGAGGTAGAAAATTATACTTCCGAAATGATCGCCCCTAATTGGCCGATGATAGAGGAACATTGTGAGAACATTGTATTTAAAAGAAAGACAATCAATGAGTCATTATAAATCAAATGTTAAAAAACAAATAGCAGTTGTAATCTTCCTGTCTTTTTATATAAAATGTTTCTATCTGAATGGGTTTTTTTGTGTGTGAATTTTACTATAGTTTTGCAAAAGGAGATGGTTTGGAGTAGATTTCCTAAATGTTTTAAGCTGTAAATAAATCTTTGAATGCATGTTTGAAGGATGACAATACTGAGGAGACGTTTGGACAGTTAATGATGAAGGGATGCCATAGTAAAGTGTCAGCAATGCAAAACAATCAAAATTAATCACTATCATTTTTTGGAACATGTTAACAAACGAATAATATTTATGTATTTATAGTTTAATATCAGTAGAAGTTATATGGTACATGCAAAGTTCTTTTCATTTTAATCTTAATTCATTGTATTGATCAATGGCAACATAACACGCATACTTGTTCAAAATAAAAATATATATTTCAACTATTTTCTTTTAAATCATCTAAAAATCCAGATGTAGATTTTAAGATGACGTTATACAATATCAAATGATGTATGCACTCCTTCATTCCCATATTCTAATAAAAATGTCATATAAAGCTGGGACTATTATACTAACTATAGTATAATAGTCCCAGTATAAAGGTATAAGAAATGTTAGTCTTACTTTGCTATTATAGTATTGTAAAATATGGAATTGAAAAATGTATAACTCATAAACATCTTGAAAATATCTGTACGGAATATTTTTGTAAGCAATTGTTCGCTGACTGGGTTTTTCATTTTCATCATCTCCAGTTTATTTCAACAAATGGCAGTACAGTTGTAAGAGTCAGCACACAAAATCAAGTTTCTTGTCGCACAACTCAGTATTCAACTTAACTGGGGGATATTTGAAAAATCCAAGCTGCCACGGGGGATTGGGCTTTACTTACATGCAGTCGATGGCAGCTGCGCATAGTTTTTCTCTGATGTGCTATTGTATTTCAATTATTTATTATTTTCAGTATTGTTTTTACCAAACTGAATTATCATAAAAAATAAATACGTCAAAACAATTAATTAATTTGGAACACGAGAGTTTTCATCTACTTCAGTGACTTTACCCGGAGTTTTAAAAAAAGGCGGACCATCTGTAACAAGGGAAGTCATGATCATCTAAATTCGACGAGGTTTCCTTCCGACTCGAACATGTGTTCCAATTTGTTGATTTACACCTATATATGAACCGAATTGACAAAAATTCCTATAAACATTCATACAAATTAGAAAAAGTTAGTTTCAATGAAGCAGTCATTTAACACAAAACAGTGTTATACTAGGACTGATTGATTTGTGTTTAGCACCACTTTCAGCACACTTGTGCTATTTCGTCTTGGTCAGCTTTTATTATATTGCCTAACAAGATTTTGTGAGGTAGACGAAATTGACATGAAAACGAACGTATTGAAATTTCATGTCCAAAAAAAAAACAGATCGGACATATTTTAACTTTATATACTGACTACTTTTGTTTGGGATTAATCGTAAATATAACATTATGATGAGACTGAAAAAATGTTTTTTTTTGTTAAGATAAACAATAGTTTTACCTGGCGTAGCGGTGCGTAAAATGTATTTCGGTATTTCTCTTCGAAAAATGACTTGTTTAATGGAATAAAAGGTCTGATTTGTAAAATTTCTTTTTTTTCTCGGGAATGGGCTATTAAAAAATCATTTATCTACTCTATATGTGGAAAATTTTGTGAAATATAAGAAATGGCAATTCTTACCTTTCATACCTTTAGATAAAAAATAATATGCACTCATCCAGTGTCCAGTTTGAAGGTCACTTAAGTTAATGTACACGTGTGTGTACATGTAAAAAGAAAAGCAATTATAATTCAGTTTTTAACACGTTTAAGAAAAAAAAATTTCAATACATTTAGTTGTACATTTTCAGCTTAATAAATTTTAAAAAAAATAAATAAATAAGGCACCGACTGTTCATATTTTTTTATTACAATCATGCACGTTCTGATTTAATCAATAACGCATGTATGAAAAAATTAAACAGTTTGAAGGTAAACTAATAATAACTTACTACAATCAAATTGCTTAAGATTCAATAACAATGACCGGTCCACACCACAATAAGTAATAGGGATAAACTGGGTAGGGAGAAAATGCCAGATATTTTAAGTTCATTTTTTTTAATAACGAATAAAAATTTGTCACACCAAAAGTTTTGCTATAGTTTCAAAAACTTGTTGTTCTGTATTGGTATAGTTTTCGGATCTTTCGTTTGCGTATTTAAGGCAATAGAAAGTTTGGGCTTCAAAAGTCTACATAATGAATGACTTTATACCGAAAATTCGCCCTTTTAAAACATTTAATGTTTCACAAATTATACATGAGTAAAAAGTAACCTAATTTCATAAAACACTGTATTTTTTTTTATTCTGATTGGTATAGTGGTATTGTAATAAAGTGCGTTGAAATGAACCGTGGTATTGCACACATCGAATTCACTCACAAAATGTTATCACACACTATAGTGGAGGAAGCCGGAGTGCCCTGAGAGAACCACCGACCTTCGGTAGGAAAACTGACAAACCTAGTCAATTAAGATTGGAGTTGAGTGCACCTGTCACGAAGAGATTCGACATGACAACCTCGGTGTTGACTTGCTAGTGAAACAGTAGTTCGACTACTTAAACCTCTCGGCCAGCAAGACCCCTGTTATACCAGAATGTCAAAAAAAATTTTTTTTTTTCAATAATAAGGAATTATTTAAAAGCATTAATGCTGCTTCCATATTTTTGCCCTTTGACAAATCGGGTTATTTTTAAATCTTGTGAAATACTTAACGTTGAAGGTTTCGCTTGTCTGTAAAGGTTACTTACACAATTTTGTCAATATAATGGAACTATAAACAAAAGTCATACAAGTGGGACGTCTAACTAGCTATAAAACCAGGTTTAACCGACCATTTCTTCGGAAAATGTCTGTACCAAGTTAGGATTATGGCAGTTGTTTTTCACTTGTTCGTTGATTGATTGCGTTTGGATTTTTCAGTTTTTATAAACTTCCACTTTTTGAATTGCATTGGAGTATTTTTGTTATACTTTTTTACAGCAAGAAGATACGATTGCAGCGTAACAGCAAAGCAAACTAGAAAAAAAGATATACCGGTATATCAAATATGGTTGTGAACTCTGTATTGTAGTGGTCACAGTGATATATTAGTTAAATAGAGTGATAATCCGCTAAGACGGAATGGAACAATAAAAAGTTGGGTTTAAGTCGATCTGCTTACGTAATCAAGACGTCATTTATGAAGCTACCTATGAATGAAAGAGGATGCGGGCTAAACGTCAATGACTAGTCAATTCAACGAATCACAAATCCTTAAAAATTATCGATTAATAATATTATCTCGTACCTGTTTTCTCCGATGCACACATGTATCATTATTGAAACCTAGCAAATAATTCCGCTCACACAGGTGCTAGAAGCCGTCTTGACCTATAGTTGTTAACATCCTCGTCCTATTGTTTCTGATGGAAAGATGTCTTTGTTGGCACAAGGCTTCCCACTGGTATTTATCTAAATAGGTTACAACTTCCTCAGGCAATTTTGGCCTCAACCGGCTATTTTGGTGGGTGTCTTTTTGGTCTTCTATTGCTGCTCATTTGTGTAAATAGATTTGTCTTCCAAAACCTTTTGTCGCGAGCGTTCAGTTTGAACCCAGAAACACATTTCATGCACGTTTTATCCATATCATTTCCTATACTAGAAATACCCTTTTACTATACGCTGATTTCTCACGTCAATTAAACGTTTTATGGGCTAACTGGATCACTGTATCTTTGAACTGATAAAGTAATTGTGACTGCATGACATTTTTCAAACACCGGTCTTTATTCTGATATACAGTATCTAACCCTGCATAATGAAATATATTAATTTTATCATTTAAAAACAGTTATCGAAGCAGTCATAAGGAAGTTATCCCCATTAGAATATTCATCCCTTAGCTCAAAAACATTGGATACCCACGTCCAGAGAATAATCTGTATGCATTCAGAATATTTGCCTAGCATGAATTACGGATCTTGTGTTATTAAGATTTGAAGTTACAAAATTTAAGAAATTAAATTAGGGGACTCAGTTTATATCTCCCGCATGCAAATATTTGATTCCTTGACCGGCTTTGGCTATACCGTTTTTTTGTTGTTTTTATTTTTGGTTTATAAGTGCTTCATTTTTAAATAAATTTCCTTTTCACAAAAAATTCTTATCTCGTAATTACGCAATTACGAGAAAACTATCGCGTAATTACGAGATAATCATTGATTTATCTCGTAATTACGAGATAATTATCGCGTAATTACGAGATAAGATTTTTATCTCGTTATAACGAGATAATTATAGCGTAATTACGAGATAATCATTGTTTTATCTCGTAATTACGAGATAATTATCGCGTAATTACGAGAAAACTATCGCGTAATTACGAGATAAGAAGTTTTTTATCTCGTAATTACGAGATAACTATCGTGTTATTACGAGATAATTATCGCGTAATTACGAGAAAACTATCGCGTAATTACGATAAAAGAAGTTTTTTATCTCGTAATTACGAGATAATTACGAGAAAACTATCTCGTAATTACGAGATAAAAATTCATTTGGCCAAGTAGATTAAGAGGAGAGAGATTTTTGTAAAAGATTAAAAAAATTTACTTAATTGCAGAAATGTCTTTAAAGGGCAATAAATCCTTAAGGGGTCAATTGACAATTTTGGTCATTTGACTTATTTGTAGATCTTACTTGGCTAAACATTTTTGCTCCTACAGTTTATATCTTTCTATTATAATATTCAAGAAAATAACCAAAAACTGAAAAATAATCATTAAAATTATCAATTCAGGGGCACCATCCCAACAACGGGATGTCTGATTCGTCTGAAAATTTTTACCTTGTCATATTTGCTCTAAATGCTTTAGTTTCAGAGATACTACATTGTACTTAATTGTCATTTGAAACGCCTCCGAAAAAAGTTGGGCTATACACGAGTGAAGCTTACCTAGGATTAAACATTTGGCTAAACGTGTCTTTGCCATTCCGCCGCAACGGTATCGTCGGAGCAAATATTTTCGTCTGCAGGACTGTAAGTTTCAAAGTTGCGAACCTGACTCTCCCCAGAAGCAGTTATCAAGATAATATGTCTGTATTATAACTCATTCGTTGCACCCTGTGGTGACCCTCAGTGAATGGTTGAACGTATCAGTGACTTCTACTCATCACACTTTTGTTGATCATTAAATGTGTTCTCTTTACGATTACGTATAGGTAGATAATACTTGGTCATGTTTTTTGAATATTTACAGCCCGAGGCGTAGCCGAGGGTTTTAAATGTTCATAAAACATGACCAAGTATTGTCTGACCAATTTAGAACATATTCACACCTTCGAGTGACATAACAAAATTAGCCTCTCATTGTAATAATCAAACTTTGATATAAGCTCACTTTAAGTGTTAACATGTTTAGTAAAAGGGATGTAAATTATTTATTGGCCATTTCAACAGATTGAATGAAAGAGCAATGAGATAGTTTTGTGATAACAAAAAAGGATAAATTATTCAAAAATGGAGATTTCCTTGCTTCAGGTACAATTTAATCTGACAATTCTAAAATTCCTTCATTTTAAAAAAGCACAAAATGTTATATTAATCAGCTTTTCTCAAATTGTACAAAACTTCATAAATAAATTTTAATTTACAATCGTTTCAACATCACATGCTTGTTTTTTTATTGATGAATGTATTTTTTTTTCAAAAACTTTCTTTATTTTTTTTATCAACAGTCATTGTTTCTTAAAACATTGAGTTTGAGGTTTGATATAAAAATTTTATTAAATATTTCATGTATTTTACCAACACCTTTGTCCCCTTTTCAATTTTTTTTGAGGGGGGGGGGAGTCTAAATACATACCATTAAATAACATTTACAATGTTGAAATCTCAACTTAAAATACTTTTTTAGTTCTATTCTCCTGATTTAATTTATAATACCGGGTAATTAAACAAACGACAGTACTCATGATTTTTTTTTCTCTTATCCCTTGGACATTGCCTTGGGGAGTTGTACACTTCGATTTTTTAAGACTTCTCTTTCATAATTAATCTGCAATGAATGTGTAGCATGTTATAGTGCATGGAAAGCCATGTACTATGAAAAATAGAAGGGAAATTACTGATTTTCCATTGGACGAGAATGGGTGAGTATGTTCTAAATTATTATTATACTGATATGTTTATTTGATCTGGTTTGACCTTGTAATCATTAATATATTGATCATTAATATATTAAATAGGTGTTTATGGAATTATTAATTAGATTATTAACTGTTTACTTAAGTAGTGCAAGTAAAAATTAGCTATTAGTTATGGTATATAGTTCCTGGGATTATTACTGATCTGGTACCAGATAATAAAGTAGAGGGTTTTCCGTCCATTAAACAACGACCCTCAAAGTGTGAAATGCATATAATTGTGTTCCCATTTGGAAGACATTTTCCCGAGCGAGTGCTCAATTAGTAATTCGTCACCGAGTTGACATCCCTAGATTATATATATTCTCTTAAATTACTATTTCTCATCCTTCTAACATCGTTTTAGTATGTTTCTATTCTCTATCATGATGTAACTCGTTTGTTATACCTACAACATAAAGGTCTGCGTTTATGTGCATAATCCACTCGGCTCAAGCATGTTGTTTGTTGTGACATGCATCGACTACATTTTCATTGCAGACCAAATAAAATTCAACTGTGGAGGCAATTCGAAAGAAAATAATACGAAAACATTAAGAACACTTTAAACAAAAGTTTCACACCATAGCTTATAGATTAGTAAAATCAAAATTAGTAATGACCAATATTCAAAATTTTAATGCCCTGGCTATTTTACAAATCATAGATGAACATACCACTTGTAGCATTGTCAATACACGAGTACAATACTTTGAAATTATAAATTATTGATGGAATATAACTGGGTGGATGAAATGATGATCAAGGACTGATTTATTATTTTTCTATTCTTAATTCGGGATCGATGATGCCTGACTTATTTAACCGATCTGAAGGATGCATTTGTTTTTACATATAATAATGTTTCTCTATCGACATTTAACTTTTAAGAGGGTAATAGAGATATTTACTCGTTTTCAGCACGTCAGTAACATAATAACCCTTCTTTCGTATTAGGTAAAAAGAGTACACTGTTGCCTGTTACAAATTAAGGCAACAGTAGTTTGCCATATTCAAATTTCATAAATCGTTTAAAAAGATACAAATCAAGCTAACAAACAAAATTCTAAAGAGAAATGGAAGAACTCAAAAATGAGCAAGACTGGTTGCGTCGACACAAAACACATATCTTGTTTTGCTTGCATTATCCGCCCTGGCATGTCATGCTCAGTTAAAATGCTACAATCAGTAAAATTAATGATCGAAACGAGTGTACTTCAACAGTTTACAAACTTTGTTCTGAATGGTCTATTACAATAGATTTTTACTTTCTCATTTCGGGATATTTCGCAAAAATGATCTCTTACACTATAAATGAATGTGATTTATCATTTTCCCCTTGAACATAGAATTGCTATTTGACTGGATTAGTATAACCTTCAATTTCATCAAATCAAATCAACATTTCTTAAAAAAAAATCCATCATACTAATTACGTATACCAACACGATTTGTCTCTCAAGACCAATTTTGAATTCATTTGTGAATATAGTAATATAGATTATTGTATTGACATATAGAATGTGTAAAATGGAAATAAATCTAAATTTAAACACAAAATATGGTATAACACAATAAAAAGTAATAAAATACATCATTTTTGATGAACATGAGCGTGTGAAAGGTTATCCAAATAACGACCACAAAATAATATGGACATATGGAATGATTATACGTTATAGGAAATAATTCATAATACGACAGTTACTTTTCAACCCAAAGATCTGACGTAACATATCGTGGCAAGACTAGTTTATAGAGCAGGTACAGTTAATGAAATAATGGGTCCAGTACATTCCCGTATTCTATATTTGATTGACAGTAACAAATATTTACTAGACATGTTCACTGCTGGCTCTGTTATTGCTTATGTCTCTATGTTGTTAAACATTCTCGTATTTCTTTTACTGTGTCGCAAAGCTTTGCGTTCGCCCGCTACAGTACTCATGCAAGGACTAGCTGTAGCCGACTTTCTTACAGCATTTTCGTCTTATGGACTCCATCCATTGTTCCTGTTACAATATGATTGTGAATACAGCACGACACGTACACTTCACGAGTGTTTTTTACAATACCCATATTGTTCTTTGGCTACACATATGTCGATATCACTCTTCACATTCCATAATATATCCTTCATGATCACAACATGTCTTGGATTGCAGAAAGTTATAGCTATTCGGTTTCCGATCTGGACGAAAAATCAACTGACAATGAATAAAGCTGCCATATTATGCGTTTTTTTCTTTGTATTGTCAGTTGCTCTAGGTATGCCGCGACATTTTGCGATTAGGTTTGAAGCAGATATCTCAAAATCTAGAAAAACATGTATCGCTTCTGTAAACGACAAAGAAGTAATACAATATTCAACTGTTCATTATCTGATGTTTCAAACAACTCTTATGACCTGTTGTTGCTTCGTAATGGTAATATCTACATTTTTCATCATCTTCAAATTAATTACCAACAAGTTCAAAGGTCGGATGACAGAACAAAGAAGACAAGAAAGAAGGTCCGTTATAATGATAGTAATAGTTATGGTCGTATTCCTCATAACAGAAATTCCAAAAGTTATTTTGAACTTATGGTGGTGTTTCAAGCATACAGCTGGCGATTTTTTGGCTAACAATACATTCAGATCTCTTGTTCTTCTTCAAAACTATGAAGATCAGATGTCAAAAGTACTGATAGATCATACAGATATGATAAGTGGGTATTATTGGTACAGATATTCCGTCTTTAGATTCCTTCTTGAAATTATTAAAATGTTTACATTGCTTGGATGTCTGTCCAACTTCATCATATACATCATCATGTCCACGAAAATAAGAAATGAGATTATATCTCTCTTTAAGAAAACTCCAAATGGTCGTGCACTTGAGATGGAAATGAATAGGATGTGAAAACCGGACAAAAGTTTGCATATGAGAATGAGATGAAATCAAGAAAGCTCTTAACAAACAAGAAGAGAATTGATCAATTACAAGAAGCACAGATAAACTGAAAATTCAGAAAAGTCGAACTTATAAAAAAGCTCAAAAACTAACAAGTGTGTTGATAGTATACTTGAAATTGACTGTGGAGTTAAATTGGCTGCTTTATTATCAAAATTTACTGTGGATTGAAATTTACTGCTTTATATTAAAACTGACTGTGGAGTGAAATACACTGCTTTATATTGAAACTGACTGTAGAGTGAAATACACTGCTTTATATTTAAACTGTCTGTGGAGTGAAATACACTGCTTTATATTGAAACTGACTGTAGAGTGAAATACACTGCTTTATATTGAAACTGTCTGTGGAGTGAAATACACTGCTTTATATTGAAACTGACTGTGGAGTGAAATACACTGCTTTATATTTAAACTGTCTGTGGAGTGAAATACACTGCTTTATATTGAAACTGACTGTGGAGTGAAATACACTGCTTTTATTTTAAAAATTTCTGTGGAGTGAAATTGACTGCTTTTATTTTAAAATTTTCTGTGGAGTGAAATTGACTGCTTTTATATTAAAATTGTCTGTGGAGTGAAATAGACTGCTTTTATATTAAAATTGTTCGTGGAGTAAACTTGACTGCGTTTATATTGAAACTGACTGTGGAGTGAAATACACTGCTTTTATTTTAAAATTTTCTGTGGAGTGAAATTGACTGCTTTTATATTAAAATTGTCTGTGGAGTGAAATTGACTGCTTTTATATTGAAACTGACTGTGGAGTGAAATACACTGCTTTTATTTTAAAATTTTCTGTGGAGTGAAATTGACTGCTTTTATATTAAAATTGTCTGTGGAGTGAAATTGACTGCTTTTATATTAAAATTGTCTGTGGAGTGAAATTGACTGCTTTTATATTAAAATTGTTCGTGGAGTGAAATACACTGCTTTTATTTTAAAATTTTCTGTGGAGTGAAATACACTGCTTTTATTTTGAAATTTTTTGTGGAGTGAAATTGACTGCTTTTATATTAAAATTGATCGTGGAGTGAACTTGACTGCTTTTATATTGAAAATGACTATGTCTTATCTAAATCTTCCAAAAAATTAAATTATTTCATTACTTTTTTGTGTTAAATAAGTAGTTGTTACTCACCTGGCCCTTTGTACCTGATGGACAATAATTGCCGTCATATTTCGTCCTTCGTTGTCGACCGTCGGCTTACACTTAAACAAAATCTTCTTCTCTGAAACCACTGGCCCACTTACAACCAAACTTGTATCTTTTACAAAGTTTGTGTTTTATTCCTATAATTTTACCAACATGACCGCCATGGCTTCAAACAGAACATAGGGGTAAAATACATTAATGTTTTATATCTTAAAAACCATAACAGATATAGAAAATCTGACAGGGGCACAAAAACATTTCAAGATCTACCTTCTTCCATCAAAATTATCAGATATTTTTATACATGAATTATTGTCCCTAAAGACAACTTTTAACTAATTTTTAGTTTTTGCATTTTTTCTCGAAAAGTATATTGGATTGGCAGAAATTGTAAAACAGCAAAAACGACCAGTGTTACAAGATCAACAAAAATTCTAATATGACCATTATATGACTTCGTACAGGCAATATGAGCCTTAAAGAAGATTTTTGACTAATTTTTGTTCTTGACCTATTATCTCAAAACCTATATAAGAAACCACAAACAACAAAATTAATTGATTGATTGATTGTATGCTGCTTAACGTCCAAATATTTCATGCATTTTCAGGACGACATCAACATTGATAAGCAATACATGATTTAGAAAATAAAATTATGATTGAAACCTTTGGACGATAATATGAATGATTGCTCTTATATGAAAATTGTTTAATCCTTTTGAAGTATTTGCCTTTTATCTCGAAAACTAAATTAGATAGGAAGAAACTGTTATCAGCATCCAAATCAGTTAAAATACTGATTGACCGCAAACATTGAATGACTCCTTACGTGAGGTACACGTCTTAAATCACATTTTTTTTTACACTTTTTCAAGTGTTTTGCCTATCATCTGGAAAACAATAAAAGATAAGTAAAACATTTTTAAAACAGTCAGCAAAAACGATCAGTAATTCAAGATCTACAAAATTTCTAAATGACAGAAACTATCAGATGACTCCTCAAAGAAGCTATTGCTCTAAAATGACTATTTTTGTGCTTTTATCCAACATTGTTAAACCATGATATATTGGTAGAGACTGTAAACCACAACAATAATCATGACCAACATATTTACAAAGGCGACTTTACAATTTGATGGTTCCTTATAGGAGTTGTCACCCTCAGATGACAATTTTTGAAATATTTCCTGTTTTGCAAATTATCTTTAAAACTCATGTATAGGAAAAAACTGTAAATGGCCAAAAAAATCAGCAATAAAAAAAGATACGTTTATGACAGGTGAGAGCATCAGGGTCTTTAACATTTTTAATTTGCAGCAACTACTATTGAATGAAGAATGGTCTGCGATTTTGTTTTCTGATCCAAAAGATTGGAACAAAACTATTTTTTTGCCATTAGAAGGAACCATATGTAAAACACATTGCTTGAGATACTTATGTAAAATGATATTTTACGAAATAATATGAGACGTTATATACAAATATTTTGTTTATTTCTTTTTTCATTCAAACCTTAAACGTTCCTTTTATTCGCTCCTAATAAGATTTTCTGTAATTAAAATACAGTATTCTATAATTTGTTGTTTAAGTTAGAAAGAAGACGGTGATAAATATGAACAAACATAAACAAGAGGTACATTGTGTAAATTTAAGGTGCTGCTTATCAATTTAAATATCTATGGAAATCATTTTTTACTAAGCCTAATGCGCTTTCTCTTTGATCAGGAACGCTTATATATAGAGGTTAAAATATCAGACGCATATAGCGATTCACTAAATTTGTTTTTGAATTTCGCATTTATCTGTAAAATTCTGTAATTTGCATTCGTTTTTGCTTGATATCTAGTCGAAAATCAAGGGTGACAAAAAGAGTTAGAAGGCAAGAATATGTCCAAGCTAGTAAGAAATTTTAATAAGGGATATTTTTGTGTATTTTTATCCTATTAACTTTCTCATTATCTTCCTTAATGTCGGTCATTTTTCTAGAGTCAAGTTTTTTGGGAACTGATTTTTACATTTAATATGTACCTTTTTATTATTCCTTTAAGCGTAATATAATGAGGTTGGGTACTCCAAAAACTAGTTTAAATCATCAAATACTGTTCGCAATTACAAACCAATTAAGTAATTTTCTGTGTTTTCATCTAATAGTGTTAGTTCTACAATCAATGTGATGATAGCAGATGTTTCCTAATTTCATATATGTCTGGTGATATTCTAATATTGGTAAAATTTTGTAATTTGATAATTGATCGAAAAGTATTCAATGAATCATATTAATGCAACAACAGTTCACAGCGATGGTTGACTCCTTATCAATTTGCATTGGCGCGATGAAGCTTGCAGTATTGTCTATAGGGCAAAATATTGGTCAAAAGCCATTGTGTCAGCTTTGAGTTACTATGATTCTTGGTCAATAGTCATATGAAGTTGATAAAAATAGATATTTAACCCCTCCTCTTCTCCTCGATTGTGACATCACTAAACTTATTATCTAACTTGTACTTACCATGAGCAAGACGACGGGTGCTACATGTGGAGCACGATCTCTTCCAGAAAATGTCCCTAAATTGTTTTTGGTGGGGTTTGTTTTTCCACAGTTTTTATTTAGTTTTCTGTCATGCGGTGTTTTGTAGGTAGATTGTACTTTGTCTTGTTTTGTTGATTTCTGTTCAACCTTTGAAATTTGACTGCCCCATTGGTATCTTCCGCCGTATTTTATCGGATACAAATGCCAATAGCATCTAAGGGTGACTTTGTTTTAAAAGTTGTTACTAAAAGAAGTAGTTTAAAATGTCTAAATATATAAACAGAGGGATATAATGAATTTCTTATAAATATTTGGAATTCTATAATACAATGTAAAATGTCCTTGCAGCACTGCAGTTTTACCATCGGATTCGGCAATACAAATCCACAAGAAAATGAACATATCAATGATATTTCAATTAAACACAAAAGTGTTGACTTCTGTGCTGGTCTAGTTCGTGGACAAAACGTCTTCCAGCAGTGGCATAAACAAGTGGTTATTCAAACTCATTAAAGAAACCAGGTTTGTAATCTGGTACGACAGACGCGCGTTTTGTCTATATAAGACTCCAAAGTTGCAGGACCATATCAAATCCATAATTGAAGAGCAATTCAAACCAAAAATTCAAAACTTTATGCCGAATACGGCTAAGGCAATCTACATATACAGGTAGAAAAACTTTAGTGGTTTGAATAATCAATATGTTATAAACAGTACATTTACAGAAATTGAACATATCAATGATATTTCATGTCAACACAAAAGTGCTGACTACAGGGCTGGTTATACTTTCGACTCAGTGGTTACTTAAATTCATTAAAAAGTACCGGACTATAATTTGTACGCCAAAAGCGCGTTTCGTCTACATAAGACTCATTGTCAAAACAGGGCTCGTATTGACATCACATGTACGTGTTCTTATCCTAAAAATGAATACAATATTGGATCGCTAGACATTAAACAATTTAATAAGCTTACTGCTTTGTTTCATTTCATTGTATTAGTTGGGGCTTTACTCTCATTTAAAGTAGTAATCACTGCACAGGGAACAATGTAATTGTACGAAAGACGACTTGATAGTAAGACAACTAATTTCTGTATATTAATGTATCCTTTCTTAATTAATAACATGAGATGCTAAAGATACAAAAGCCTGTTATGGCCACATTGAAAAAAGTATTTATGTCATTATTACGACTTTCTATTAGAAAAAAAAATATGATGTCGTTATGACGACATAGTCTATTTTTCTACTTGCTATTAAAACTGTATTAGCAAGGTCATTGTTAATAGCTTTAGTGCAAAGAGGAAGGGTAGTTTATCGATGGTCAAATCTCATAAATCCATAGGAATATACAAATCAAAGTAAAATATAAATCTGAACAAATCGCATATACCTCAAAATGAATGACCCGTCCACGTTCACGCTGTGTTTCTGTTAGATGTATTTCTATTTATATCCATCTGATGAGTTAAGCCTTTTTCAACTGATTTTTGATAGTTTGATCTTATTTTGTACTGTTACAACACTGTCCCAGGTTAGGGGAGGGTTGGCGCCTTCAAACTAGTTTAACCTCGCCACATTCTGTAAGAGCCTGTCCCAAGTAAGGAGCCTGTAAATCAGTGGTTGTCGTTTGTTGCTGTGTTACATATTTGTTTTTCGTTCATTATTTTGTACATAAAATAGGCCGTTAGTTTTCTCGTTTGAATTGTATTGCATTTGTCATAACATTTTATAGCTGACTATGCGGTATGGGCTTTGCTCATTATTGAAGGCCGTACGGTGACCTATAGTTGTTAATTTCTTTGTCATTTGGTCTCTTGTGGAGAGTTGCTCATTGGCAATCATATCACATCTTCTTTTTATAGATACTGGGTATGTCGGAAGCGTTAGCGTTAACACTTAACCAAAAAGTCATAATCGGTAATTGGACAAAATTAGTGAATTACAGATCAGACGACTTTTCTGATATATAAAGATCTAAGACTGTAAGAACATGTCGCAAGTGAGTTGAGACACAGACGCATCGTATCGGTAACCAATTTTTGATGGTGACCGTTAAACTTGTTTAGTGTCGATTTTAGTCGTTTTAGCAGCTTTTGTGTCAGGAGTGCATTCCTGTTACTGAAATTGGTATAACGCAAACATGAACAAGCGTAACGTTTTAATGAAAATATCAAAACATCAATTCAACATAGCTTGTTGTTAATCAAAAGCCCGAAACAAGTATTTACTAGCCAATCGACAAGAGGAGAACATCAAATTTCTGGTGGATGCAATTGAGGACTATGCAAGAAAATCAGTCGGTACCAGAGGAATATAATTTGGACACTCTGTCTGAATATATCAAAGCTGTTAAGTCAGTCATTCAGAATTCCATTCAAAACAGTACGATGTACTACGAACACAACGTGTTTAACCATTTGAAGAAGACAACAGATGTAGATGCGTGATACTCTTTTCAAGACAAATATGTTCATACTACAGCCATTGAAACATAGCAAAACTGTTTTTATATCCCAAATCAATATTTGGATTGCGTTACAAATGACCTTGGAATTCAAACCAAGCTAGGATTCTCGCTTTTACTCCTACATCATTCATGAAGGAGGAGATTTAAGAAGATAGCAAATCTGAACTTCCATCTTTTCGTATGATAACAAAAAAAGATAATTAAAAAGTAAATGGAAAGTCCCTTATCAAATGGCAAAATTAAAAGCTCAAACGCATCAAACGAATGGAAAGCAACTCTCATATTCCTGACTTGGTACAGGCATTTCCTTATGTAGAAAATGGTGGATTAAACCTTTTTTTATAGCTAGCTAAACCTCTCACTTGTATAACAGTCGCATAAAATTCCATTATATTGACAACAAAGTGTGAACAAAACAAACAGACACAATAGGTAAAAATGTCAAAAATAGGGGTACAGCAGTCAACATTGTGTTATAATCTTAATCACTATAAAAACAAACAAATATGTCAACACAGAAAAACAAAATGGCATGTAGACAAAGCACATTGGCAAAAATGAAAGACAAGCACAACAACACATTGGCGGGATGCATGAGTACCGAGCCACGCCAAAAGGATATTACCAAAAATGGACTAAACAGCAAAGGTTAATAATTTACAAAGACAAATAAAAGAATACTATAACATGTAATTAAGAAGATAAACAGCATCAGTACCTAGAATCTATACGTCAAGACCATCATGCATTATTTGTGAAGTTAATACGAAATATTTATCAGCAAGGTCTTTGTATCTTCCGATGAACTTTTTTAGAAAAAGGACGAGACGTTCTTTGACATATCCCTGGTTCATCAAATTTCTGCTCAGACACTGGTGACGTTTTATAAAGTCTGGGTAGCAGCTGCAAACTCTTGAATACCGAATGAGTTGGGAAATGTATATCCCATATGCAGGTGAAGTTGGTATATTGCTACTAAGTTGGAGGAAATTGATAATTTCAAAATTAAAATCGTCTCGTTTGTAATAGATTCTGGTATAGTAAAAATGACCCATCATGTTTGATAACTAATCTCCTTATAATTAATATGGAGTCTTAAAATCTATAAAGATATACACCGCATTTTTGCGCCTGCCCCAAGTCAGGAACCTCTAGCCTTTGTTTGTTTTGTGTATTCTTTAAATTGTGATTCATTTATATGTTTTGGAGTTAAATGTGGCGTTCATTCGCTGAACTAGTATACATTATTCATGTTATTGTTTAGTGGCTAGCTGAAGCCCACTTCCGGGTACGGGATTTTCTTGCTGCGTTGAAGACCTATAGTTGGCATTGGGCTAATTTCTGCTTTTTAGTCGGGTTGTTGTCTCTTTGAAACATTCCCCGTTTCCATTCTCAAATCTATCCAAAATATCAAATCATAAGTCTTTACAATTTTGCCGAAATATCAAAACTTAAGATTTTTCCATACTTGAGTATCAATCCTCTAGAAAAGATCCGTTTGACGTTGATGCCAATTATGTAACTTCATTTTCTTGTTCAAAGGGTCAAACTGTATAGTGTTTTGTACATACTCGTTTAAAAACATTCTCATCCAAAGTGAACTTATTCCTGGTAGTGGATAGTGTTAATATATTTTAATATATTTGACTCCTTATCAAAATCAATACATTTTATAATCAAAAGGTACATAAATGTATCTTACCATATAAAGCAAAAAAGAAATGATCTGGTCTCCATTTCAATTCAATGAATAATTTTAAAAACTTCTTCGAATTCAATTTTATTTAACTTAACATTCGACAAATGTAACGTTATTTTAATTTTGTTATACACACACACACTTTGCCAATAATTTTTAGGGAAAATATAGTTTTAACGTATATGGTTATTTGCATGCTTTGGCCACAATAAAGTACAACAAAAGATAGAGTAGTATTGGATTTTATCTGGTTAATTAATACAAAACTTTCTGACTATTTTCAAATCTTTGTTACAACTAAAAGAATAAATGTTGTTTGTTTTGCAACAATCACCATCATTGGAGAGACTTGGTTCCCACAGTCCACATTTGGATTGTCCAGGTTTTGGTTACAGGACACATACACGGTATGTTGTATCCAATTTCTTCATTTTCTATATGAATGAATGGTTTATCATTGTGCAACCTGTACATATACAACAGATACATGCTACTACAATATTACAATATTACATTACATACAGCCAAATAGGCTTAATGTAAAAAAGAGGCGAAAGATACCGACAGGCCATTCACACTCATAAGCCGAAAACACAACATAGAAAACTAAAAACTGAGCAACACGAGCCCAACCAAAAACCGGGGGGTGATATCAGATTTTCCGGAAGGGTAGGCAGATTCTGTTCCACATGTTGCATCCGTCGTGTTGCTCATGTAAGTACAAACCCGGTGATAAGTTTAATTCGGTAGGTTACATTCGGGGGAAAGAGGACGGGATTGTAGTAACGACAATTGAAACATATCCGTCGTCATCTGTGAAACAGATATTCCATAACGGTCATCCAACTCGTGTAACATAAGAAATGATTGGAAAACATAAATGACTATTTATATTAATTAAGTATGTTAACCAAACCATCAATCCAGCAGATTTCTTTTTGTCTTTTTGATATAATTTTTACATGTGCAAACCAACCACGAGCTTGAACAAATATTATTTCATCATTATGAACTTTTTAGCATCATTAATTTATTAACTTTTCGGCCTTTTGGAACAACAGCAATTATGTGATTATATGTTTGTTATATATATTTGTTACCAACATAATGGATAATTTGATTTTTTATCACTAAATATCAAAATTTTTAACTGATTTTATGTTAATGCGAGGCAATCTTTTTTGCGGTAGAAGATATGATATGACACAAAAGAGGTGTTAAAGCGTAGAAGAAACCTTTCAAAGAATTCTGTTACGTATGGATGTTCGTTCGTTTGTTTTGCTGTCCTTTGTAAGTACATGTATATGATTTTTTTACAAGTCCCTGCACAAAGCAATTTTAAGTAATATATTTGTTTGACTAAAGAAATAGTTAATTTGGTTTTAATGGATGAATTACAAAATTAAACAATACGTAAATCGGAGAATACCGAAAAGTGGATAAATTCGAAATGCTTTCACTACAAACCAGTAAAAGTCTGAAATGGCCTATATCTGTACTCGACTGTACTGATTTTTACTCGACCAGTCTGAATTGGTCTGAATTTTAATTGACATTACTCGACCCCAGTCTTAACCATACTCGACCGTTCTGATTTGTACTTGACCCTTATCTTTGCCATTGAAAACAGTCTGAACTATTACTCGACCAGTCTGAAACAGTCTTAACCAATTCTCGACCTGTACTCGACCGATTTTTTCAGTCTAAACCATACTCGACCGAAGGTCTGAACAATACTCGACCAGTCTGAACCATACTTGACCAAATAACCTCTACTTTTTTTTAATTTTAGCTGTTAAAATTAATTTCTTTTTTTCTGACATGATAACAGCCGCAATAAAATAAAGATATATATAAAAACATATTTTTACATCCTTACATGATTCTCAGATTTATCAAATAGAGATAGTTAAACATGTTAAATTAAATTATCTTGTATAATAATTTAATTATATTAATTTTAAGTTTTAGAGTTTTGTTAAAAAAAAGATTCTTTTACCTAAAAACCACACCTTTTAACTGAGGGTAATAAAACCTTATTAAGGTGCTTCTTGGTTGGCAAGTGTTTTTTTTAAACTTAATTTTCCCAAATTCCTAAAGAAAAACTACATAGGTTTTATGGTTACATACAATAGTTATATAATTATCTTTTTAATGAGTTAACAACAGCCAAAAAATCACTGAAAGTGTTTAACCTTATATTAGAACTATATCTTTTCTTATTATAATTTGGGATATATTATAATATATATCAAAAAGGGATAAAAAAGTTAAATAAATAAATAAAAAAAAATTCCGAATAGTGGTAAAGTATAAAGTAATACCTCCTGCTTGGGGCAAACTCATTAAAAAGATCACACCTGGTCTGATAGAATTAATTTCTAATTAACATTCAGTAAAAATTGCAACATCCTGTAAAACCTAAATCGCAATGCCTTTTGAATTCACTAGATAAGTAATACACGAGTTTAAGAAAAATAGAGCTTTCTTTTTACCTGTAAAACACACATGTACTGAGGTAATTAAACCTTATTAAAGTTCTTCTTGTATGCCATGTCTTTAATTTTGACAAAAGTTATCTAAATTTAATTGAAATAAATTTTTTCTGCTACTTTGGAACACATTTCCTTTTTTAAATGGTTATCAAGGATTGTTACAGAAGTTCTCTTATCATGATTATATTAAATTCTTGGTTTTACAAAACAAAGATGTGATCTTTTAAATTTATTAAGTTGCTTTATATACTATTCTAAATATATTTTAATAAAAAAAATGTTCACTGCATTATTAACTAAACTCAACTGACACCATAAATCTATACAAGGCTTAAGTAAATGGTAAAAATTGTCCAGTAACCATAAAATATATCTGAAACATTCAAAAAATTTTGAATAACATTGAATATATTAGTCACAATTCAGTTTTGAGATTATTGGATCAGCTTGTTTTATTTTTATTTTAAAGGTGATATATATATATATATGTAAGTGTTGATGAATATGGTGTTGAATTTATATCATGTTTATTGTGAAATTTTGGTTTCAATGCCATATTGAATACATTTTAAATTTCAAATTGTTGTTCAAATTTCTAGCCAGGGGAAATAGCTGTTAAAAACAGTTCCTAAATTGATGAAATACAATAGATAGATACAAAAAATATGTCTAGGTTGGTTGAGACTTGGTCAAGTATGGTTCAGACTAGGTCGAGTATGGATCAGACTAGGTCGAGTATGGTTCAGACTAGGTCGAGTATGGTTCAGACTAGGTCAAGTATGGTTCAGACTAGGTCGAGTATGGTTCAGACTAGGTCGAGTATGGTTCAGACTAGGTCGAGCATGGCTCAGACGCAAATAAAATGGTTAAGTACTGGTCGAGTGTGGTCGAGTACAAGTTCAGACTGTTAAGTATGGTTCAGACTACAGTCAAGTATAATCAAGTAAATTTCAGACCAATTCAGACTGGTCGATTAAAAATCAGTACAGTCGAGTACAAATATAGGCCATTTCAGTCTTTCAATGGTTTGTAGTGTTTATTACTTCAAGAACCCAGTGAACTTTGTTTTATTATTTATTTTTTACTTAGTTTATTTTAACATTCTTTTATGCCCCGTGTACTTAAATGCCTGTTACTTAATTTTTCATCTATTTTTAACGTGTGGAGTATATTTCTTTTTTTTTAACTATTCCATTTACAACCAGTGTTGAGTTTTTTTTATCAAGGTTGATAACACTTTCTTCAGGTATGGTTTTGATATTGTCAATTACATCAATGCCTTTTTTAATCATTCATGTGAAACAGAATTTTGAAAATAATCTGTTTTACTTAGAAGCTTACAATACAGTTTTGAAAATGATGAGCACAAACATACAAGTATTTTAGTTAGTATTTTTCTTAACCTTGATCTACTTTCTTAATACACTCAAACCCCGAAAATACGGTGACGTTGCTTTGCAAAAATGTCAACGTAGCGTAACAAGGACGACTTTATCACTGTTTCGGAGTTTCTAATAAACCATTCCTTTTTTCTATTATGCCACTGTATTAAAATGACTTTATAAGTAAACATACAAAAATCTTTTTAATAGTCCTGTTTTTGAAATAAGAGAAATATTGAGAAATTGGTCCTATCGTTTTATTTTAACCACAATAATATATAGGCAGGTCTTTCATGTGAAGGAGGACGAAGCCTGTATTATTTCCATGAACATGTTTGATAATAGACAATTGTTTGGAATATCATATACTTATCTATTTGGCACAACTTTTTGGAACTTTTGTTTTATAATTTCTCTTCGGTTTCGTACTTGATTATGTTTTCCAACTTGTTTTATTTGAGTGCGACTAATGAGTTTTATGTACACGAAACATGCGTCTGACGTACAAAGTAATACGTCTAGTGAGTTTCTCTGATTTAAATTTCGGATATGAGTTTGTAAATGTATATATTTTTATTTAATTGATTTGTCTAATATAATGAGGACGAATTATATACCTATGTCATTATATATCAGATCTATAAAAAGACATATAAAGCAAGAAGTCCAACTAATGTTTTTTTTAAACTTAATTTGTTTTGTTTCTATCTAATGCAAAGTCATATTTTTTTCGTTTCATTTAAGATGGATCATTGGTATATATTTCCTCAGATAGAATTTTCTTATATTTTGCCGAAATGTAGAATTTTACATGTTTTTTTTCAAAAATATAATAAAAAGTATGAGTCACCGTGCTTTTTTCAAGCTACAAGATGTGCAAAATTGCCCAAATTTGCATAGATTGTTCATGAAAAAACAGTTTTTTTGTGAATAAAAGAAATCTATGAGATAGAATTTTGAAATAAAATATGATAAGATAAATATAAAAAAATGGTTTCACCGAACTTGTTTTCTTGCTACAAGTAAAAATTGAAAATTTCTCAATCATTCCTTTATAAAAATTTTATTGTCTTTTAGGTTTTCCTTGTTAGCGGTGAGTACAAACGTACAGTCATTGTAAATTTGTTTTTCTCTAATCCTTAGCCGATTAAGACTCTTTTTATTATCAACATGGGTTCACTTGCGTTCAGTTCATCGTAAGTAAAAATTATCGCTACCTCCTAGTATAGTGTTCTTGTCGTCATGGGAAAAGGCGACCATGCCTGATGACATCACATAAAACACATAAAAAGAAATAAATCTGAGCAATGAAAAAGAAATAGAGAGTTTGTCTACATATTGTCAAAAAAAAAATAGATAATTATATCCCACCATCGTAGTTCGTGCAGATGATATTTTCTCATCCTTGGCAGTTAAGTTTCAAAGTCTGACGTTTTACGTGTTTCAAAATAAAAAATTAACTCTCTAGAGTAGAGACGTATGATACCACACTCGGTGTAGTTGTAGAATCCGTTGTATTTATATATTTTTGTTATCGCTGTAATACTGATATGTTAAATAAAATAACATTTTAGAGAAAAATTCAGAATTCATTTATTGTCAGCTGTTATTGAAAATGTCAGATAAATTAGGTACTTGCGACACAGAAAGCTGGGTGCAAAAACAATCAATTGCTGGGTATTTAATTCTTTTAAACTTCTTTTATTTGGTCATTCAACTATTTTGATTTGAGCATCACTGATGAGTCTGAGACGAAACCTGCATCTGGCGTACACAATTATTAGTCTGGTATCTTTAACGAGTTTTGATAACATGCATTTAGTATTACAGCCGATTTCATTGAGTGTGTAGGAAAAGGTAATATCTTTGACTTTGGTTAGCATGCTTGCTAGCTGAACCGTGAAGTCATTATTAGGTTAGGTAAACTACCCTCCTTTATGAGTAGACTAGTCCCACAGACAGATAGAATTGGATATTTGTGGGACTAGTCTACTCATAAAGGAGGGTAGTTTACCTAACATAATAATGACTTCACGGTTCAGCTAGCAAGCAAGCTAACCAAATATATTACCTTTAACTACACACTCAATGAAATCGGCTGTAATTTTCCCAATAATAAATACTTTGTACTGGTTCTTTCTTTTTCCACACACAAACGATTAATTTCCTAATGACAATAGGAATGTGGCAAGTACATGTAAAAGAAAATACTCAAAATAAGTTGAGAGTATAACGATTTTTGCTTAAAAGAATGGTTTGAATAAAACGCATATTTAGAAATGGCTAGCTAAGTTGTCTTTACTTATGCTTTATGTCATCAGTTTGAAGTGTGACCTAATGTTATATATTACAGTTAAAAATATTTATTTTGTTTACTTCTCTCATTCTTAAATAGCATAATTGCTATATTTTGCTTTCAACCCGATCAAAAGCTAGTGCTTCTGTAAAAGCATAATTCAAATGATAAGTTCTCCTCGTAAATGAAAATATTACTTCATAAATTTGGAGAGGTCGGATGCGCTTTTCTGGATATACCTTCTCCAGGAACGCTCAAGCTCAAAACTCTGAAAGGCATAGATGTATACATATTATAATACTCGGAAAGCAAATGGAATAAAAGTACATTAAAAGAATAGCATCATCTACCATAGCCTTATTTTGATTTAGGGAGTTGGTTTATCGTGGCGTCATTATTAGTTCATAATCTCAGGCAAAATTGAACTAAGGTTTTTGCTGTTCTGTTAATGTCCTTGTATTTCGTATGACCTCATACGTTATATATATTTGGTCACGAGCGTATCTGATACAGGTTGTTTAAAAAAACACGTATTGTGCGCACGTTAATCATTTCATTTGTACGATGTTTATGTTTATATCTGTTAAATCTTTATTCTTTTCATGATTTTTAATGGAATGGCATCAGGCAGTTATAAACGAACACCATTGTGTAAGACCATGATCGATCTTGCTTTTGTAATTGACTCCTCCAACAGTTTATCGGCTCTCGACTTCAGAAACCAAATACAATTTGTAAAAGACTTCGTCGACTTTCTTGTTATTGGTTCAGACGCGACCCGAGTTGCTGCGTTATCTTTCAGTACTCATCTGGTCCCTCAATTTGGATTCAATGATTACACAACCAAGATAGATGTGCTTTCCGCTATTAATGATATTGAGCATCATAATGGCGACGCTACCAGGACATACCTTGCTTTAAAACACACGCATGAACACATTTTCGCTCTTGGTAATGGGGAAAGATCTGACGTGGTAGATGTTGTTATTGTCTTGACAGACGGAGGTACAAATCCTGGCATGTATGATATATTTACTGCAAGTCAGGGAAAACAACAGACCCAAAAGGAAGCAGCTTTAATTAAAGACAGAGGAGCTTATATATTTGCCATTGGGGTTGGAGGAGAGGTCGATGTCAAAGAGCTCAATGAAATATCCAGTGATCCAGATCAAAGGTTCACCATCCAAGTGTCAAATTTCTCACAGTTAAATTCAGATGAAGTTAAGGAAATGCTATTTAAACGTGCATGTGTCGGTAAGTAAATAAAACAAATCGGTAAAAGGAATTTGAAATTAACATGTATATTTTTATTGAAGTTTGAATTATTATCAATAAAATTGTTCAGAAAAAGTGTCAATACATCCTGTAGTTGGGCGAATATATGTTTTCCGACATGAAAAGCTAATGAAAAGACAATTCAATATTTAAAATGAAGTGATGGCATAGGTACGTAGTGTGCCAAATACAAATAATTTAAACTTGTCAATGAATCGATCTGCTGAGCGAAGTCAGTTTTTGGTTTACATTGTCAAAAATTTATTTATTCAGATTCTCTTTGTATATGGGCATCTTTAACTTATTCATAAGCAATGTTAAAACTTTAAAATTAAATGCCTTAATCTGCGAGGTCCACACAAGAACATTGGTTTTGAGGATATGGGGTGACAACATCCTCAATTCGTTTGCAGTTATGTCATCTAGATCAGGGTACTCAGACAAAAAATAGTCTCACAAACATTTTAAACCCCACCACATTCTTTATGTGCCTGCCCCAAGTCTGGAGCATGTAGTTCAGTGGTTGTCGTTGGTTCATGTCTGTCGTATTTGTTTTTCGTTAATTTTCTTGTTATAAGTTATGCCGTAAGTTTTCTCAATTGAATTGTTTTATAATTTACATGTCGTGGCCTTTTATAGCCGACTATACGGTATGGGTTTTTCTCATTGTTGAAGGCCGTACGGTTGCCTATACTTGCTTACATCCATTTTATTTGAACTTTGGTGTATAGTTGTCTCATTGGCAATCATACCTCATCTCCTTATTTTTAAATTGTGCTGAAAAGTATTTTTTTTACAACATTCGTCTGTAATTAAACAAAAGACCGCATATCATTTTATCTGTGTTCGATTAACCGTTTTTCTTAAGCTTTTTGGTGTTATTACCTTTCGTATATGCATGATCAAATGAATAAATATGTTTCATTTGACAGTTTACTTAAATAGTAAACCATCTTAATTGTGATCAAAAAGGTGCTCAAGCACGTAGCATTTAGATGAAAACGCAAAGTCGGATCGGATCAGCGACATGAATATCCGTCCAGACAGGGTGACATGAGTTTATGCGGACTGTTACCTTGTGAACTAGCATTTAAAAAACCCAGTAAACCTTGTTCAGTAAAACAGGTTTCATTTTCATCCATATTAACATGTTGTCGTCCTGATGTGCAAAAGAATGTTAAAAAAAATTGAATGTTCAAAACCTTTCAGACTATATTACTTTGTTAAAGGAGTTTTTGCGCACTTCAAAGTTTAATGAACACCAAAGCCTTAGTATTTACGAATACGTCAAGCGCTGAATTTTTTTCATATCGCGTTGGTTCATGTTATTTTTAAAAGTAAGAATCTCCTATTACAATTTCACGTATAACACTGTTTAATATCTGTGATGCAATAACATACTTGCAAGCCCTACATATGCACCAAAAAGAATTGAAAATGGAAACGGGGAATGTGTTAAAAAGACAACAACCCGACCAAAGAGCAGAAAACAGCACAAGGCCACCAAAGGGTCTTAAACGCAGCGAGAAAACCCCGCACCAACTATATACAAAATTTCAAACAGGGGTTATCTTCATATTTTCAAGCACACGTGATCATGTAACACCTGATATATATTAACCATAAACATCCCATGCGTGCATGGTTAGAGGCCCTGCTAGGACATATATTTCCATTTGCCAGGAAAAAATACGAACTGTAAAAATTTTACATTTTGAGATATTTAGAAATTACAATAAGTATAATTTTGTAATGTCTTTACGCTCACCAACGTAATTTTAAATTGGATTTAGATAAAAATAGATAAGAAAATTCAAAACTACTATTTGTTTTTCTCAAGAAAATGTTCGCAGATATGAATTGTGCCGTGCCAAATGGTCAATTAAAGAGTCAATGGGCTAGAGATGATGATAGCCATTTATAGTTATTTAAATTCATCGTATCGGTTGAATAACCAGCATTTTATGCCACACGTGCTTTATCAACTTGTGTAATGTTTATATTAAGTTGAAAATGTATAGGAGACTAATGGTGGTTAGTAAAATATCATTATTTCCTACTCAACTATGTATAGAACTATTCTGTTCATGTTTACAAATAACACAGTACATAATGTATTACCTAGCAGAATAAGTTTGTAATGTTTGTATAGACGACATCACTTTATTTACATTTTGCTACATGTAAGCAAAATCTTTATTTCTCGTTTTACCATAAAAACTTAATTCGATCTTCAAAATATCTTTCGTTAATATTTGACAACATTACTGGGTACGGACTTCTGTTGTATCGCATCATGTCATATGTTTTGACCTTGCTGACTTTAACAAAGTAACACTGTACACGATAATTTAATGTGGTCATTTCTCCAAGTATTACTTAATCATTTATTAAGTTAACTGATTATAATTTAAAATATAAGAGCAACAACAGATTTGGTTAGACCAGACATAGGATGCTAACAACTGTTACTGTACAATACATTAATGTGAAAACCTTATTAAATGGGGTAAATGTGACGTGTTCACTAACAATAAATGCTTAGTTTGTTTTGCTTATTATTTTCTTTCTATATTTCAGAAACAATGGAATGTCAGGGATCAAACTGTCTTTCCGGAAATGGAGCACAACACGTTCACATTTCGGTTTTAACATTCACCCTTACAGTCATCGTCAGTTCCGTGTTATTTTCTTTCTAAATAAACCTTCTGAATGCTTTGCTGTCAAACAGAATAGTACAAATGCATTTGACTTTTCATGTTTGATGTATATATAACAGGGGCTTTCGTCGTTCCTGTTATATTTAGAGTTCGGGGGGAAAGTCACTGTCTAAAGTCAACAAAACTAAGTTAAGCTTTACGATGGTTTTATATATAACTTCTTCAATAGTGCAATACATTAATTACAATAAAAGTTCAACGGTAATATTCCGAAAAGATAAAACAAATGGTAATTCCAATAAATGTTCTATACTAAACACAATGAATGTTACTGTAAATGCACGGCGTCCGTACAGCTTGACCGCTGGTATCCAACTGACCATTTACATAGAAACGATCTAATATGAATTACGTAATCTTACTTAATCATAACTACATGTAATAATGAAATTTGTCACTTAATGATTCAAACAAATAATACAATTAAAAAACATATATATGATAACAAGAAATGGACAATGTTAGGATTTAATGGATTAACTTCTCAACATGTAAGCTAACAATTTCGAGAACAATAGTCGCTTGCTTTTAGATAAAGTTTGAATTTCCACGAAATAAATCAAAGAGGAAAATATCGCTGTCACAAATAACATAAATCTTATATAAACACTAAGGATCACTTCTCCGATGTCTTGTTTTTGTTTACTAACAAAAATAAAACGAAAAAAAAAAACGAAATTGAAAATGTCCATCTTAATGTTAAAGGACAAGAATTCTCACACTGAATCACAATAGATTTCTGTAAATTACGAACTTTTAGATATCTTTTTTATGATAAGATTTCTATATATACTCAAATGACTAAGACACATCCTGTTTTATCTAGGGGTTGAACTTTGTATGCATAATATTATATGAAACTTAGAAACACGCTTTATTAGTTAAAATTTTAAAATTCTTCATTTCTGGTGTGAAATTTGTTTCTTTATTGTACATGTTATAAATATAGATACTGGCAGTATATCAACATTATACTTTTAATAATTTTAAGTGGTTTGTTTTTGTTGACATTTTAACATAATTGATTTTTATGAAATGTAGTTTTAAATATGTCATGATATTATCCATACGCTTAATGGAGGCGAATTGAATATTGTGGATAACGCTAACAATACAAATTCTAGATTCGCATTTCGACAATAGCAGTTGTGATTATTCACCTTTCTTATATAAAAAATGTTTCTCATCTGTCTGATTGTTTTTTTCTGATTTTTACTATAGTTGATTAAAAATAAATGTATGGCATGGAGTAGATTTTGAAAATGTTCTTGTGCTATATAAGGGAGGCGGAAGACGCCAAGTGGACGTTCATAGAGCATAAGTCGATAGAAGCTGACAACGCCATATATATAGCAAACAACGAAACACAAAAGTTCTCAAAACGCTACATAAAAGAACTTAAGTCTGAGCAACACGAACCTCACAAGAAAGTGGGACAATCTCAGGTGCTCCGAAAGGGTAAGCAGATCCTGTACCACTAGTGGCATCCGTCGTGTAATTCATCGGAAGTACAACTGTGGTGAAGAGTCTAATTCGGTGATGTCACAAACAAGTAAAGAATGACGGGGTTGTGGTTATGACAATTGGAACATATCCTTAGTAATCATTGACACTGATATTCCATAGCGGGCAACCAACTGATGGCTTCAACTTTAACACTTGAAATTCTAGGTCAAATAGATCCCTGTAAGCAACAACCCTCTATCAAGGAAATCATGATAGGAAACGCAAGCTCTGGAATCTCCCATCGACTGGGAGGTATATAATACTCCATATGCAGGCGCTTCTGGAATGTTGCTACATAGAAATGGAAAAAGTTCACATTTAGAAAGCTAAAAACATCCCCATTTGAACGTTTGCAGTTTTAAAATACTTAGGGGAGGTTTGAATCTTTGATGATGAAGTGATGCCATAGTAAACAGCTATGCAAAATCACCAAAATTAATCACTGCATCATTTTTGTGAATAGATTTGTATGTGAAAATATGATTTTTTTATTGTTGTTATATGCTACATGTATTATTCTTTTCATTTTCTTAATCATTGTATTAAGCAACGGCAACATAACAAACTTATTTCTTCAAAAATTGTTTATTATTTATTTGTCACGACTTCATTTACATTATATATACTGGAGAATTTTTTGGATGCATTCAGATTGATATCCATGTCCTGAGAACTATTTGTATGCAATTCAGGACTAAGTTTAAGCCACTGGTTAATTTTTATTGCTTAAAACCTATCCTTTAGTTAAATCCCATAATTCCCTAAAGATCAAGATAAATTTAATCAGCCGAAATTAACCGACTTACTTTTTATCCATTGGATAAATACAATGATTGCTGCAAGATTGATCTATAATGTTGGCTGACGACACGACAAGCAAAGAGTCTATCGCCATTTAGAATAAGAGTATGATGACAGGAAATTAAGGGATAGATCTAGGTTTACAAAATATATGTAAAAATTGACGAAGATTTGGCATAAAACCCAGATATACGATGCTGGAATTAAAGCTTATGTGCTTGTAACGTCCAAGGTAGCGCTATTTAACGCTGACTACTGAGACATATGAGGTGAAGCAAGCCCTATGTTGTGTAGAACAAGACTTTGTTCAAACGTATATATAATGAAAATAGCACATATTATATATTTGTTGAGTCCTAAGAGCTTTTGTGGATTAACCTTCATCAGGAACACTCATACCTCAAAATTTGAAAGCTAAGGAAGTATAAGATATTAAACAATTGAAGAGTTAAATGACGATATTGAACCTAAACAAAAGAGCCAAATCCATCTGAGGTCATCTTTGTCTAATCTCATTGAATCATTAGCTTCTTAAAATCTTTATATATCTATCAACGGAAATGTGATAGATCATAAGAGTACCGAATAACTGACGATGATGATACCCTCGTGGTTAACAGTCTACTAGCAGCGGTATCAACCCACTGTTAGAAATGATTTGATTTGATTTGATTTTTGGTGTTTTAACTCCACTTTTAAGCAACGCTTTTATGCTATTTCGTGGCGGCCAGTTTTTATTGGTGGAGGAAGCCGGAGTGCCCGGAGAAAACCACCGACCTTCGATAGGAAAACTGACAATCCTAGTCAATTAAGATTGGAGTCGAGTGCACCCGCACGAGCGGGGTTCGAACTCACAACCTCAGTGTTGATTGGCTAGTGATAACAGTAGTAACTCTTTAGACCACTCGGCCACCGAGGCCCCTGTTAGAAATGGAAATAACACTTTATAGATTTGTGTGTAAGGGTGGGATGAAATAATTGATTTAGCCTTTCAACTTTTTTGTTTCGAACGTCATTGATAAGTATCTTGTAGACGAAACGCGCGTCTGACGCACAATTATAACCCTGGCATCTTTTATGAGGTTTTTTATAAGAAAGATTAAACATGATATTCGACTCTTGTAAGACATTGGTTAACATTTATTAATAACTGTTATCCTTAAATATAGATATAAACCACTCTTCATTCTCCCAACACAGCACCTACGTCTCTTCCTGAAAACTTAGTTTTCCTATGCTTCTGCTCCCATGTAAGCTCAAATTATACTTTTTATGAAATAAACTTTGCCAATACATTATAAGGTTTTATAAATATTTTCGCCTCGAGCATCACTAAATAGGTATTTATTGTCGAAATGCGCATCTATTGCAGAAAAAAAATCCTTAGCTGTGATCTTTAGATTTATGTTTAAATCATCATACTTTAAAAACTAATTTGTCATCAAACTTTTAACTTAGACATGATTGATGAAACAGTTCGTAAATATATAAAATGTAAAAGAATACAAAGTAGTGACCTTAATACTGACTTTGAAAATATTATTACCAGCTCAGTAGTCATTGTCGGTTGTGACATGAATTATCATTGATACGGTCGTAATCATAAATTAACTGTTTACAAAACATTAAACTTTTAGAAATAATAAGGATTTTCTGACCATGATACATTAGCTGCATTTGGCACCCATCGAAATTATGCATTGTCAATGCTCTTCAACTTCTTACTTTTTTGGCACTTTTAACTTTCTCATTCCGTCGTCACTGATGAGCCTTTTGTAGACGAAACGCGAGTCTAGCGTACAAAGTTGATGCCTGGTATATCTATGATGAGTTTATTTTATCGATAGTCGTAACAATGGATCCCTTGTTTTATAAAACAGAGACGTTATCTATCATAACAAACTGTGCTTCTTTATTTGCTGACTTGTTCCTTATTTTATGTGAGACAGACTTTCAATAGGTGTTTCCCAAGAAGAAAAATACGAAGTAATATTTTTCGTTGACTTCAAATTCCTCTATATAGATTTTTTTCCCTGAATCACTACTAGCTTTGGTTTCTATATTGAACGCATTAACTCCATCGTACTTGAAATTAAAGAAAAATAACCACTGATACAGTTAAGTGATCATAATATCTTGGATTTCTTGTAGACGAAATGCGCGTCTGGTATACAAAATTATAAGCCTGGTATTTTTATGAGATTTGAAGCATTTATGACAGTGTTTATTTTTTCGCATCTGTGAAAAAAATCGACGTCTACTGGATTTCAGATACTTTTGATTTATTTAGTAACTTGTCCTTGTTTCTTATCGACCTTATCATATATATCATGAAGCTAGAAATAGTATTCTAATGACCTATTCCAGCGGCTCATACCTACCGCTCGTCATAGTAAGTTACCCCCTCCCCTACCCCCGAAGGCAGTATTCGTGATAATCCCAAAGTAATATAATTGTATATGCTCAAAATGTAGGTTGAAATTTAGCCTGAATGCCTATACTCTTTATATATAGAAATATTTCTTTTTCTTTCATTTTCGTATATCCCAATCTTACTAAAAACTAAGTGAATGATTTTCATACCTGTCAACCTATGACAATGAAAATGCAGGTGATGACCTGCATAGAAGAATGAAATCTCAGGTCATAACGCGTACGAACTTTTTCGAGCTGAATTTCAGTATTATGGGGACATTTTTCGTATAATTTATATCAAAGTTTCCAAAACATGTCCACATGGTTAAGTAATTTAAAATTGTACATTTTATTATTTCATTGCACTCGGAGCCCATTGATAGATTTGTGTTACATTGCCTTTATTCCTGTTCATATTCAGTCCATGGCATACAATGTGCCAATTTGTGTTTTCTTTGCATACATTTGTGCAACTTTTAAGCAGTGAAACATTTCAAAGATTGATATTAGAGTATAATAAAATAAAATTAAACAATTAAAGGAGGTATAGATGAAAAAAGTAATTTTCAAAATTTTTATTTTTTAATTGTTCTAAGGTAAAACAATAAGTAAAAGTATTATTCTGATATGTTTTTGCATTCAATTCATTTTAGATTTAATCTTTTTACAAAAAAAAACATAAGTCTAAGGAGTATATTGTGAATTGACAAAAAAGGGGAAGTAACTCAAGTTGTTTTTAAAACAACTTTGAAATACACAAATTATTTACGACCTAAAGCTAAGGTAATTGGTGTTAATGAACAGTGTGTTTGACACCAAAACTGTCAAGTGAAGCCATTAATTGAAATGGGTCACTTGAGCTGAGCTTACACAGCTAGTTGAACTTTTTGTCCAGGACGATTTACGAATTTGCCGGTATTTAAAAGAAATCAGTTTATATCTAATCAGTCTGAAGGCTTAGGAATCCGGGTGAAAACGGGTTATTTTCCGAATTTCCGGGTTATTTGGTCACCCGGCGGGTGTTCCGGGTGACCCCTCAGAATTGTGAAAATCTCGGGTCACACCCGCAAGATCCGGGTCAGTTGACAGGTATGGATTTTTGTCCTTATTTCAGAAACTATGAAATGTCAAGGACCAAATTGTCCCTCAACTGGAGAAACAGTCTAATTAAAATATAGAACTCTGATTTCGTTATACTCCATGAGTATAACGAAATCAGAGTTCTATATTTTAAGTAGACTGTTGGAGAAACTGGAACTCATGTAGTCGGATAACATGCTTTGGAAGAGTTAAAGTACATGAGCCTTTGAGCGATTGATAAAACATGCTTGCAATGAATTATTTGTGATTTTTATTTTAATGGAAACTTCGATTTTGACCATACCATGACCTTGTTTCAATTCTTTCAAGTTTTTTGTAACCTTGATCTGTCTTCTTACTATGTTAGTGAGATTTAAAATTACTGTTGTATTAATTTACATATGTTCAGAAAATTGTCTGCAAAAACATATTAATTTGAATTACAAATCTTTGGTAGAACAAAATATAATAAACTGCTTCGCTGAGCGCAGAGGTCCAACCCTGAACAGTTTGGGCAAAAATTGACACAATATTCAAGCTTGATACAGGTCTGAATTTGGATTGTATTAAATATTTGACATATTATAGGTTTCTGAATAAATGTAGTCAAAGAACTTGAAATTGGTTATATAAATTGAATTTAAAGATTTCTTGCTGTTGTGCAATACACTGTGCTGCTGCGCACTACTTAGTAAATCTGTTGTCAGACTATAAACAAATACAGTTCAATTAATTCTCAATGTCATATTAGAAATTTATGAAAATGTAAAGAGAGCTTACATCAATAGATATAAACAATTCACCAAAGTTTCATGAGAATTGCTGACAGCATTTTTGAGTTATTGTCTGAAAACTGGAAAATCCCCCCTTTTTTAATGAATAAAACCCCATAACTCAGAAATGTAAAATGCAAAATTTATAAAATTCTAAACGGAGCTTACATCAATAGATATAAACAATTCACCAAAGTTTCATACGAACTGCTGAAAGCATTTTTGAATTTTTGTTCGAAAACTGGAAAATCCCCCTTTTTTATGAATAAAACCCTGTAACTCGGAAACGTAAAATCTTAAATATATAAAAATCAAAAGGGAGCTCATGTCAATAGATATAATCAATTCACAACAACTTCTTGAAAGTTAGTGAAAGCATTCTTGAGTTATTGTCCGAAAACCGGAAAATCCCCCTTTTTTTAATGAATAAAACCCCACAACTCAGAAACGTAAAATCTAAAATTTATAAAAAACGAAAGGGAGCTCACGTCAATAAATATAAACAATTCACCAAAGTTTTATGCAAATTGGTTAATGTGTTTTTGAGTTAATGTCCGACATGTTGACGACGGACGGACGGACAGACGGACGGACAGACGGACAAAGGGAAAACGATATACCATAATACGTCCCGTAAACGGGCATATAAAAATGTGTCATAAAGTTGGAAAACACCAAGAATTATTCAGGTCAAGTTTGTTTTAAATTGGTTCAGTTTTTAAACAGTGAAGATCTATTAAAAATATATTCAAATAAAATGCTTCGCTGAGCGCAGCCTGATACGACCGCATAGGTAGAACCCTGAACAGTTGGGGCAAATTTGGATATAATATTCAAGCTTGATACTGTCTGAATTTTGATTGTGATCAAATTTTGACATAATATAGGTTTCTTACACAAAATAAATGTGGTAAAAGATCTTACAAATCTATTGCGCAATAGTGTGCAATTGAAGATTACTTCTTGAAACTTTTACAAAATTTGAAAAAAAAAATTTGGAACCCCCCCCCCCCCCCCCCCCCGCGACTTTTGGAATCCCCCCTTGGAGCAATTACCCCAAGACTCGATCAAATTCTTTCCTTTGTAGTATGGAACCTTGTAGTACAATTTCAGAGAGATCCATACACATCTAACACAAGTTTTTGTTTGGAAACTAGAATAATGCATGTTTTTGGCCTTTTTTTGGCCCCTCATTCCTACGTTCCAATTACCCCCAAACTCAATCCCAGCCTTCCCTTTGTGATATGGAACCATATGGTACAATATCAGAGAGATCCATACACTTACACACAAGTTATTGTCCGGAAACTACAAACATTGTTGTTTTTGGCTCCCTTTAGGCCCTAAATTCCTAAACTGTTTGCCCCATAACCCCTAATATGAATCCCAACCTTCTACTTGTGGTATTAAACATTGTTGTATAATTTCAGAGCAATCGAAATACTTATACACAAGTTATTATCCTGAAACTAGAAAAATGGGCCCCTAATTTCTAAACGGTTGGGACCACCATCCCCAAAATCAATCCCAACTTTCCTTTTTGTGGTATTGAACCTTCTTAAAAAAATGTCATAGAGATCCATTAACTTAAACTAAAGTTATTGTCCGGAAACCAATGTGTCTTCGGACGACGACGCAGACGCCGACGACATCATACCATTATACGATCCCAAAAAATTTTTTGCGGTCTTATAAAAATGTGTGATCATTTAGCTGCCAAAAACAATTGCCACTGAATTGATTTTCAAACTCTAATATCATAATATATTCTTATATCTTATATGACATGCTTCTTTCGCTTTGTAAACAACAGCGTGCAAAAATATTCTCGATAGATTTATACTTAGCGCAGACTCAGAGATGTACATATTAATGGCTGTTACTTTTACCTCCCTATTAAACCACATGTATCATAACCTATGTGCAAACACTATGTGGATTTCGTTGTGTTCAAGTTGAAATTGAAAAAGAAACTACAGAACCGTCATTCCTATTCTAATGCACAACAAAAAGAAATTAATGCACAAGATCTTAAATAAAATGCTTCGCCGAGCCAAGGATTTGTATAGTAAGACTATACAAATCCTTGGCCGAGCGCAGCCTGATACAACCGCAGAAGTTAAACCCTGAACAGTTGGGGCAAGTTTGGACACAACATTAAAGCTTGATACTGTCTGAATTTGGATTGTGATCAAATTTTTGACATAATATAGGTTTCTGACACAAAATAAATGAGGTCAAAGATCTTACAAATTTGAAATGGGATATTTAATTTACCTAGTAAAGACTATACAAATCCTTGGCCTAGCGCAGCCTGATACGACCGCAGAGGTCAAACCCTGAACAGTTGGGGAAGTTTGGACACAATATTCAAGCTTGATACTGTCTGAATTTTGATTGTGAATAAATTTTAATATAGGTTTCTGACACAAAATAAATGAGGTTAAAGATCTTAAAAATTTGAAATGGGATATCTAATTTACCTAGCATGGTCTGATATCTAACATAGTTAGATTCAGCATATAAAAAAAACACCAAACATTTAATTTTAGTTGAAATCAAACAAAGTTTTATTTTGGACCCTTCAAACCTTAATATGGACTTATTTGAAAACAGGGCCCAAAATAAAAAATCTAAATGCACAATAATATTCAGCACATCATAGACCCGCATTAATTCAGTTTTTGATGAAATCAAAAAAAGTTTAATTTTGGACCTTTTGGACCTCAATATAGACCAATTTAAAAAAGGGGCCCAATATCCAAAATAGTAATACAAGGCTAGAACCCCCCAAAAATTAAAGACTTTAAATTAAATCTTAATCCTAACCCATTGAAATTGGTAAAAAGATTTGTATTTATTTTCAATTGAAGATTTCTTGCTATTGCGCAATACTGTGCTGTTGCACAATACTTAGTCAATCTGTTATATATAATAATTTACACGCCCTGTTCGGGGTGTATCTCCTGCCATATCAGTATTTGTTGCTTTTTTTTTTATTCAAATCAGAAATAATCAATGCAAAATTGGAAAATTTTTAGGAAAAAAAAAAAAAAAAATTATGAGAAAAAAAATCCCCCCTCCAAATTTTTAAAAATCTTAAAGAAAAAAATATGGGGCAAAAAAGGGGCCAAAAACAAGCATTTTTCTAGGGGGAGTTCATATTTTTGCCCCAAACTCAATCCCAGCCTTCCTTTAGCAATATGGAACCTTGTGGCACAATTTCAGAGAGATCCATACACTTACACACAAGTTATTGTCCCGGAAACTACAAAAATGCATGTTTTTGGGCCCTTTTTGGCCCCTAATTCCTAAACTGTTTGTACCATAACCCCCAAAATCAATCCCAACCTTCCTTTTGTGGTATAGAACTTTCTGGTAAAATTTCATAGAGATCCATAAACTTAAAATAAAGTTATTGTCTGGAAACAAAATGTGTCTTTCGACGACAACGCCGACATAATAGCATTATACGAACGCAAATTTTTGCAGTCGTATAAAATGTTTTAATCAAAATAAAATAAAATTCCGGGTAATTTAATGAATGATCTTGGTGCATTAACGTCATGACACGAAGTCATACAAATAAAAACTCTCAAGCTGAAGACTATTCTGTTACATGGACGCTCTAAATTCGGATAATATCGAACTAAAATGGAGTTTTGAGGTAGGTGTTATTTCATTTTCTATTCTATTGCATCATTCGCCCATTAATGGATTTCAGCAAGTCAACATGGCGGCTCACTCCTTAGTTACGACATGTCAACTATGGATTTGACAGTAAATAGTAGCCAATGGGTTAAGAATTATAATTAGGATTGAACACATTTTTTCATTTTTTTTTAGCATTTTTTTCTAGTGCTTATTTGAGAAATAATTCATTTATTTGACATTTGTAGCTTTTATCTTACAAGGGTAAAATAGAACAGCCATACACACGACAATCTTACCGTCGCTTCAGTTTTTCAAAATACAGTATTTGTCCTATAAGAATCGAAATAAGTCATGCAAGCCATAGATTTGTTATCGTTTTCACATGGCCTGGGATGTTATATTCGTTAATTTTATCCTTCGCTAACTCTATATGATTGCATTTCGTGTGCCAGAAGATACGATAGCAGGACATCTGTGACGTCACATGCCAATATTGACGTCATTCCATATATAATATCACGCCCTTATAGTAGCCAATGGGTTAAGAATTATAATTAGGATTGAACACATTTTTTCATTTTTTTTTAGCATTTTTTTCTAGTGCTTATTTGAGAAATAATTCATTTATTTGAAATTTGTAGCTTTTATCTTACAAGCCGTTAGGGTAAAATAGAACAGCCATACACACGACAATCTTACCGTCGCTTCAGTTTTTCAAAATACCGTATTTGTCCTATAAGAATCGAAATAAGTCATGCAAGCCATAGATTTGTTATCGTTTTCACATGGCCTGGGGTGATATATTCGTTAATTTTATCCTTCGCTAACTCTATATGGTTGCATTTCGTGTGCCAGAAGATACGATAGCAGGACATCTGTGACGTCACATGCCAATAATGAGGTCATTCCATATATAATATCACACCCTTATGACATTACATTGGGGACCCATTGAAGAAAGATATTACACTGTTTAATCTTCGGTTTTTTATTTAAAAGAGATACAATCTGTCCTCTTTTCCTTGAACGTGACCTACTGAATTAGACTTATCACCAAATTTGTACTTACATAAGCAACACTACAAGTGCCACATGTGGAGCAGGATCTGTTTACCTTTCTGCAGCACCTGAGATCACCCAGTTTTTTTTCTAATTTGTGGCCCTTATTCATATTTGACCCATTGTTTTTTAAAGTTAAGGCAAACATAAGAGTTGATAACTTTTTTTCTAATTTGTGGCCCTTATTTATATTTGACACGTTTTTTTTAAAAGTTAAAGCAAAAATAAAAGAGAAATAAATACATTTTATAATTGCAATGATTACAATTTTTTTATTCATGTAGCTATTCAGACGACAACTTTAAAGGGCAATAACTCCTTAAGGGGTCAATTGACAATTTTGGTCATATTAACTTTTTTGTAGATCTTACTTTGCTGAACATTATTGCTGCTTACAGTTTATATATATCTATAATAATATTCAAAATAATAACAAAAAACTGCAAAATTTTGTTAAAACTACCAATTCGGTGGCAGCAACCCAACAATAGGTTGTTCGATTCGTCTGAAAATTTCAGGGCCAATAGATCTGGACCAATTAAACAATTTTACTCCGTAACATTTGCTCTAAAAGATTTAGTTTTTGAGATATAAGCCAAAAACTGCATTTGACCCTTATGTTCTATTTTTAGCCATGGCGGCCATGTTTGTCAATGGATACAAACTTTGGATACAATTTATAAACAAGATACCCTAAGGAACATTTAGTTAAAGTTTGAAGGTAATTGGCCCAGTAGTTTCAGAGGAGAAGATTATTCAATGTTAGCAAACTTGATGAACAAATTGTGTATAATTGTCTTTAAAGGGCAATAACTCCTTAAGGGGTCAATTGACAATTATGGTCATATTAACTTTTTTGTAGATCTTACTTTGCTGAACATTATTGATGCTTACAGTTTATATATATCTATGATAATATTCAAAATAATAACAAAAAACTGCAAAATTTTGTTTAAACTACCAGTTTGGTGGGAGCAGCCCAACAAAGGGTTGTTCGATTCGTCTGATAATTTCAGGGCCGATAGATCTTGACCAATTAAACAATTTTACCCCATGTCACATTTGCTCTAAAAGATTTAGTTTTTGAGATATAAGCCAAAAACTGCATTTGACCCTTATGTTCTATTTTTAGCCATGGCGGCCATGTTTGTCGATGGCTACAAACTTCGGATACAGTTTATAAACAAGATACCCTAAGAAAAATTTAGTTAAAGTTTGAAGGTAATTGGCCCAGTAGTTTCAGAGGAGAAGATTTTTAAATGTTAGCAAACTTGATGAACAAATTGTGTATAATTGTCTTTAAAGGGCAATAACTCCTTAAGGGGTCAATTGACAATTATGGTCATTTAACTTTTTTGTAGATCTTACTTTGCTGAACAATATTGCTGCTTACAGTTTATATATATCTATAATAATATTCAAAATAATAACAAAAAACTGCAAAAATTTGTTAAAACTACCAATTCGGTGGCAGCAACCCAACAATGGGTTGTTCGATTCGTCTGAAAATTTCAAGGCCAATAGATCTTCACCAATTAAACAATTTTTGAAATAGTTTACGACGACAGACGACGACGACAGACGACGATAGATGACGGACGCCAAGTGATGGCATAAGCTCACATGGGGCCCTTCGGGCCCTGGTGAGCTAAAAAGATAAAATAACATTCCAATAGAACTCCTTTCTGTACAATTCTTAATAATTTTTTTATAATTAATCATTTGGTAACTTTAGTCCAGTTCAAAATTGGACAAATCAACTAGTAATCTTATTTCTGTTGAATATTGCACATGACATCAATGTCAGTTTTCTTTCGGACACACAGAATTTGAAAGTTGTTCAACAAATCTGTTTCCATTTGGAGACAAATGTCCTTTTATCTATGATAATCATGAGTCATCAGCTGAACTCTGTTTCTGACCAGTTACTTTCCACATCACTACCATCAAAATCTCCCTGAAAAATTAAGTTAAGAAAACAATCTTTACATGGATAACTGAAATCAATTACGGTTTTAGTTTGTGGAAACCGTCATTTTAATTGGAAAAAGATCTGATAAAAAAACAGGGGCTAGCATGACGACAAGAAATAATATAAGTTATTTTAACAAGTACCCTTCATGAGACAAATGGTCCATATTTCAGATTTTTCTGATTATCTAACTCATCCATAGTTCTGATAAATGGAAACAATCATCTAAATTTGTAGAGGATCTGTCAAAAAAAGAGGCTGTACCATTACAACAACTAAGTGATAACACAAAGAATGACTGACAGGTCAAAAAAATTATACCCACAACAACTTCCTTAACTGTGGTACAAGTTTTTGCTTTTGATTAAATGTTGTCTATCTGCTTAGATCAATAAACTCATATCATATTTATCAGGCTTAAAATTTTGTACTCGTCTTCAAAAGACTCATCAGTGACGCTCAAATCAAAAAAGTTAAAAAGACCAAATAAATTACAAAGCTGAAGAGCATTAAGGACCTAAAATTCTGAAATGTTTATTCACCATGAAACACCAGACAGACTCATTTCTATACTTTAATATTCAAAGGGTGTAGATCTTTGATAAAAGAGCCAAGTCTTATAAACCAATAGTCAGTTTCATCATTTAAACATTTGTCTGAAACAGATCTAAAAATAATCTCTGTTCCTTAGAAGCTTGTAATATTTTTATAAAAAATAGTTGACACAAACATACAAGTGATTTGTAAGTTATTTCCCCTTACATGGATCTACCTCCCTAATGGAAAAAGTAAAATCACAAAAATGCTGAACTCAGAGGAAAATTCAAAAAGGAAAGTCCCTTATCAAATGGCAAAATCAAAAGCTCAAACACATCAAATGAATGGATAACAACTGTCATATTCCTGACTTGGTACAGGCATTTTCTTATGTAGAAAATGGTGGATTAAACCTGGTTTTAAAGCTAGCTAAACCTCTCACTTGTATGAGAATGTGTTCCAGTTTTTTCAAACTATGATTACCGTAATTTTCAAACAGTCATAGCTGTTGTTTCATACAGAAATAAAATATGATGTTGGAGTACATCACAGTCGTTGTCAACTAATCAAAATTATGGAATCCAATGAAACATACATGAAATGTAATTATACTAATAATATGATTGATTGTTGCTTGCTTAGTGTCTAGTGGCAAATATTTCATGCATAATCTGGACTAGAACAAATAAACAATAGGTATGTCCTGCAATAAGGGGTGGACAGGGATGATGGGCATGAAATTTGGAATGTAATTGGAAAATGAGGGTATTTTAGATAGTGACAGGAATTAAGCCTTGCAACAGGCCACCTACTGATCACTCAAAGAGTTGTTGCGAGGGTTTTTGACATGTAAACAGTGTGGCACTTCCTCTACATGTGGAATCAGGTTTAACATCCTGATTCTGACTAAACGTGGCTGCAAATTTTATACTTCCGGAACAGACAAACTGAGGATGAATTTTGTCAAGCATTTTACTGCTCGTCTGAAAAAGACAAAGAGATGACCATTCTTATATACCACATTCAACCGTTGGGGTTTCTTGATATGGATATAATGTGATCTCAAATATGTTGTTATGTAGTGACCTAATTTCAACCCTTCTTGCAATTAACTAAAATACATAACCCCTCTATTTCGCTTTGTTATTTAATTGAGATTTAGTCCAAGGAAAACTGTTAGATTTTCTATGGACAAACTTTCTATCTAATAAACAGATAAACACTGACTATTAGTTTCTCTTAGCTTAACCAATGAGAGTTACTCACATAATTATCACTGCCTTCCATATCCTCTAAATCATAGGTACTCTCTAAACCAACATCATTATGTTTTTCCACTCTTTCCTTGCCTTCCCTTGCTCTTGTATTTGTAGGGTCAAGGCTGAAAAGGATAACAAATATTGTTGATTCGAAGTGTGTTCCCTTTTATAATTGTACTAAAAAGAATGTGTATAAACTTTGCCTATTTCTCTTTTAATAATTTCTTAATTCAGACATGAAAGTGGAAATCTTTTAGAACAGTTTTCTATAACTTGTCATATATTCAAATTTGTTCTACATCATTCTGTATATTAAACGATTCATCTGTCAATGTCAAGACCACAATAAGAATGACCTATTTAATGTCTTTTTAATGCTCTGCATTTTTAGGCTGAAAAGTATAAACAAATTAAATTTGTTTAGAAGTGGCAGAAGTGCACATTTTTAAGAAAAATTTTTAGAAAAACATTGAGCATCTGGAAGAGCACTGTAAAATATTTAGAAAAGAAGTGTAATACATATGAGTGAATTTTCCTATTGACTGATCCATGATTTTTTTGTAATGTTTAGAAATTTTCAGTATATTTAAGGTGAGCTTTTCATCGTAAACAAATTTCAACCATTACTGTATATTTAAAATGCATTGCCATAACCATATAAATGTCAATTATTAACTCGGCTAACATTTCCCTATCTATTTTTCCTGTAATCAAAAATAAAAGCTGATGCCAAAATATCTCTATATGCAGTGTGTAGTGTTGTTTTAGAACAATTATAGACAAAGAATAGAAATTTTTTAATAAAATAAAGAAACTTTTTAAAAAGTAAATGTGTTATCCAGGGTCTCGCAATTTGAATAACAAAATGTGTCATCCAGGGTCCAGCAATAATAAATATTTTGTATGACTGACCTCAAAGCTATATTATATTCATCCAAAGCTTCAATAGGTTCACTGATCTGTGCCAGGAAATCCCCCAATTGTTAGTGCAGTCGACATGTGTTGTGTGTATGCAGCTGTTTTCTTAACCTGAAAAAATATAGTCAGGAAATATCAGCATTATGAAATGTTTTCTATTTTTACTACAGTTAAGTTACTTTTTAAAGATGATTTTAAAAATAGGAATTTCTATAGGAAATTTACTCCTGAAAACCTTGCATATATCGTGCATGACTTAAAAGCAAAAGTGGATAATGTTTAAACAAGTAATAGATTATAAAACCTCACAGCTTATCAATATATTATTTTTATCTTTAATAGACTTTAATTAAGACTAAATACATGGCTTATAAGTTCCCTTTGATAGGCTTTTTACAGTGACCAGGCTTTTTCTTCACAAATTTGGGGGATTAAAAGGTGCATGTTATACACATAAAGAGAATGGAAATGGGGAATGTATCAAAGAGACAACAACCCCACCAAAGATCAGATTATTGCCAAAGGCCACCAATGGGTCCAACACAGCGAGAAAATCCCACACCTTGAGGCACGCTTCAGCCAGTCCATAAACAATAATGTATACTACTTCAGCAAAATGGACACAACACTCTACTTCAAAACATACAAATGAACCAAAATTTAAAAAAACACAAGACTAAAAAAGGCTAGGGGTTCTTGATCTCATGACTTGGGACAGGTGCAAATATGGCAGGGATAAATATGTTTTGTGGGATCTCAACCCTCACCGATACATTTGACCAATGTGGAATAAACAGCAATATGCACAGTAAAACTCAGTTTAAAGAAGTCTTAGTCCACTTTTAACACATACACTGCTGACTTGCAGCTGTCTGCATGTAACAGTTGGTATTACACAAGTTGATCAGTTTAATTGAATGATATAAGATACAATTTGATAAATTCTTTATCTAACTCACTGCAACACTTATAGTAAGGTTACAGTTAATTGAGATATTGTCATCTACATCTACACCAAAATTTGCCATTTCAGAATATAATGCATTCTGGGTAATATTTCCTAAAGTGTACAACAAAATGTTGTGATTGGTTAATAATTTCCAGAACAATGACATTCAACCAATGTTGTGACTTTATTCTCATATTTGTGAACAAGCAAAGGAATCCTTTAGATTCTGAAACGGATACAATTTTTTTTTATGAATACTTAGACCTACATCTCAGCTGAAAGGGCAAATTTGCCGTTTCAGAATCAAATGAATTCTGGGTAATTGGCTTACAACGTCCTAAACAATGGGAATTCAACCAATGACATGACATCATTTTCATTTACCCACAATCCTCTAGATTCTGATATAGGGAATTGTATTTCTTTTTTTTTTTATGAATAATACTAACATCTCAGTGCCTTTATCATACTGGTGATCTCTAAGTAATATGTTTGCCATTACATAAACTGGTTCTAGGTAAGATGGATCTAACTTCATTGCTTTCTCTAAATAGGGTTTGGCCTGAAATCAGAAATTATTCAAAGACAGGTATATAATAATACTCGTTTTAGGTTGTAGCAATAGTTTTTTTAATTCACTTTTGCAGCAAATTCAAATATCATTTCATAGCAAATCTTTGTATTCAATGTTGTACAAACATATATAAAATAGAGTACGGTAACAAGAAATATTTTGTTTCAGTGGTTGGGTCTTTTCATGTCAACATTTTTATACGAGTTATCACACCCTACAATTTGGCCAGAAAATCAAAAGATAAACAGTTTCACTAAAATTTATTTACAAACACTAAAATGTCCAAAAGAGATGCTGGAAAGTAAGCCAGAAAAAAACATCATTAATTCATCAATCAAGCTATTAAAATGTGAACTAAAATGTGAGCCTTTCATTAAGATATGTGTCACTTCAAAATCATTTATTCTACCAATTTGAGATTATTTTACACTTAGGAAAAGATAAATCAACTTCTTATTTATGTTCTTTACTGCAACATTTTTACTAAATACCCCAAAAGAAAAATATTTTAGAAAAAGTTATTACTATAATATTGAATACACAAAAGAAGAAAAGAATGTTTCAGAGACAATTTAAATCAAATTAAATACCCCATTTATCCCAAGTCACTGCACGAGAATTGAATGTTTGTTTACATTTCTTACTACCATGTCAGAATTGCAAAATATTCAGCATGGGAAATTAACTATTGAATCATCTTTGGAATAAATTATCTGTACAGCTGAATACAAGAATAAACCTCACTTCATTCACAATTATGAGAAAATACAATGTAAATAGCTTTCCAGTTTTGCCCCAAAAAACAATATACAAAGGAGAAGGTCCGGTAAGGGCTTATTTTGGCCTAAAATTTGAAGTACATCTGATGAAAGATTTTTGACAAGTTTTAAACACTTAAGGTGGATCCCTACAGATATAGCAATTTATCTTAAAATTTGCATATATATACTATGCAATGGCCTCTATCAAAATTTGAGTTAAAAATAACATGTCACCAGGTTCGTTTCCATGGTAACGGTCACCAAAGTTGGCACATCACATGTAAGAATAAATACATACCTGAAGTAAGAATCCTGGATTTTTTTCAAGCCTTTGAAAGTATTTTTGAAAGGTTTGTTCTTCATTTATTACAGAAATAATGTTGAAAATGTAAATAAAACACAAATAATAGCAGTTTTATACATATTTATTAAATCCCGCCCCAATTTCGTCAACAATGATGCAAATGAAAAACAAAGATTTTGTTAAAATTTTCTATTTTTCTTAAATTTCCAAAAAATTGGTCCAATGAATTTTTTTTTAAGTTTGACATAACATGGTCCAAACAATGAGCTTTGAAAAAAAAATATAGGTCACCAGACTATTTTTTTTATCTAAAAACATTTTTGTTACCCATGCCGACACAGTTATCAACAGCAATTCTTTGTATTCTTTCAAAATTTGTGTAAACAAAGTGTGGCACATGTTTCAATATCTTTTGTTAAACCTACACATATCAATAAAGTTTCAAAATAGAATCAAAAGAAAGACATTTTTTGTTTCTATGAACAATGGTTACCATGGCAACCGGGCAAGAAGTAGTAAAATTCTTATTTTATGTGTACAAAGTGTGGCACATGTTGTCATATCTTTTGTAAAACCTAAACACATTAATATAGTTTCACATGAGAATCAAATTAAAGCTTTTGTTTTGTTTCTATGAACAATGGTTACCATGGCAACCAGGCAAGAAGAGGGAAAATTCAGATCATGTACAAAAAAATCACCATATATTTTTTTTTCAAATATTGATTCATAAGTACGAGTCGAGCAAGTAAACGGATTAAAAAATTTCAAGACTTTTTTCCTCCTTTCATAAATTATCAATTTGTGTTTGATGAAGCATACATATTACTTGCCACGGTAACATTTATACCAAAACTGTATATCGTCTGACGACTTCAGAAACCAAATACTATTTGTAAACGACTTCGTCGACTTCCTTGATGTTGGTTCAGACGCGACACGCGTTGCTGTGGTATCTTTTAGTAATCATCTGTTCCCTGAATTTGGATTCAATGATTACACAACCAAGATAGATGTGCTTTCCGCTATTAATGATATTGAGCATCATCATGGTATCACCAGAACAGACCTTGCTTTAAAACACACGCATGAACACATTTTCGCTCCTGGTAATGGGGAAAGATCTGACGTGGTAGATGTTGTTATTGTCTTGACAGACGGGATTTCCAGTTTCATAAGGCAAACCCAAATGGAAGTAGCTACAATCAAAGACAGAGGAGCTTATATATTTGCCATTTGGGTTGGAGGAAGGGTCGATGTCGACGAGCTCAATGGAATATCCAGTGATCCAGATCAAAGGTTCACCATCCAAGTGTCAGCTTTCTCACAGTTAAGTTCAGATGAAGTTACGGAAATGCTAGTCAAACGTGCATGTGTCGGTAAGTAAATATAAGAAATCGGTAAAAAGACTTTGAAATTAACATGTATAATTTTATTGCAGTTTGAATTATTATGAATAAAAATATTCAGAAAAATTGTCAATACATCCTGTGGTTGGGCGAATATATGTTTTACGACATGAAAAGGAAATGAAAAGACAATTCAATAGTGGTTGTCGTTGGTTCATGTCTGTCGTATTTGTTTTTCGTTAATTGTTTTGTTATAAATTAGGCCGTTAGTTTTCTCAATTGAATTGTTTCACATTTTTCATGTCGGGGACTTTTATAGCCGACTATACGTTATGGATTTTTCTCATTGTTGAAGGCCGTACGTTTGCCTATAATTGCTTTCATCCATTCTATTTGAACTTTAGTGGATAGTTGTTTCATTGGCAATCATACCTCATCTCCTTATTTTTATATTGTACTGAAAAGTACTTTCTTACAACATTCGTCTGTAATTAAACAAGAGACCGCATATCATTTTATCTGTGTTCGATTCACCGTTTTTCTTAAGCTTTTTGATTTTATTACCTTTCGTATATACATGATCAAATGAATAAATATGTTTCATTTGACAGTTTACTTAAATAGTAAACCATCTTAATTGTGATCAAAAGGGTGCTCAAGCAGGTGGAATTTAGATGAAAACGCGAAGTCTGATCGGATCAGCGACATGAATATATGTCCAGACAGGGTGACAAGAGTTTATGCGGACTGTTACCTTGTGAACTAGCATTAAAAAACCCCAGTAAACCTTGTTCAGTAAAAGCAGGTTTTATTTTCATATCACATTAACTTGTTCTCGTCCTGATGTGCATGCTATACGTGTCCACTGGTCGTTGAACATCAATCCTTTGACATCCTCCCCAAAAAGATATATAAAGACTAGAATTACAAGGTAAACTCTATTTAACTTAAGTTATATATTCAAATCAATTCATTTTGATTGAAAATCGCCTTCATTACAAAATTGTTCAAAGGCGTCATATCATCTGCAATAATGTCAGTCTAGAGCATGTAGAGTGGGTTGAGTCATTATTTGTCTCGGAATCTTTCGGCAATTTTTTTTGACATTATTTCATGACATATTCTATTTCGATTCTACAAAACCCTTCATCTTATGTATTGTAAGTCATACTATATGCATGTACATGTAGAATAAATATGCATGTCTTCAAAATCAAACCCGATAATCAGCCGTTAATTTATTTATTTGTAGTATTTAAGACACCATTATTACTTCTAACCTTAACAAGCTTGGCAATGAAATATGTGTCATATACTATGTTAAAGGCTGCATGGGCGCATCACTTTTTAAACGATTCAAACTAATAATTGATATTGTTGAACACTATTCTTGAAATGTGAAAAGAGAATGTTTAAAACCTTTCAGACTATATGACTTCGTTAAAGGAGTTTTTGCGCACTTGAAAGTTCAATGAACACCAAAGCCTTAGTACTTACGAAGACGTCAAGTGCTTATATTTTGTCATATCCCGTTGGTCCACGTTATTTTTCAAAATAAGAATCTCCTATAACAATATCACGTATAACAATGTTTAATATCTGTGATGCAATAACATACTTGAAAGTCCTACATATGCACCAAATAGAATTGAAAATGGAAACGGGGAATGTGTTAAAGAGACAACAAGCCGAGCATAGAACAGAAAACAGCCCAAGACCACCAACGGGTCTTTAACGCAGCGAAAAAACCTCGCAAAGACTATATTCAAAATCTCAAACAGAGTTTATCTTTATTTTTTCAAGCACACGTGATTGTGTAACACCTGATATATATTAACCCCGAAACATTCCATGCGTGCATGGTTAGAGGACCCTGCTAGGACATTAATTTTCATTTGCCATGAAAAATATGAACGGTAAAAATTTTACATTTTGAGATATTTGAAATTACAATAAGTATAATTTTTTAAATGTCTTTATGCTCAACAATGTAATTTAAAATTGAATTTAGATAAAGATAGATAGGAAAATTCAAAAACTATTTGTTTTTCTCAAGAATATTTTCGCAGATATTAATTGTGCCGTGCCAAATGGTCAATTAAAGAGCCAATGGGCTAAAGATGATTATAGCCATTTATAGTTATTTAAATTCATCGTACCGGTTGAATAACCAGCATTGTATGCCACACGTGATTTATCAACTTGTGTATTGTTTATATTAAGTTGAAAATGTATAGGAGACGAATTATAGTTATTTCGTACCCTAACCATTTCGTACCCCCATTTCGTACCCTGGCAAAAACCATTTCGTACCCTGACCATTTCGTACCTTGACCATTTCGTACCTCATGGAATATTAGCATGTATACCATTTCGTACCTCATGGAAGATTTTTTCGTACCTAATAGAGGATTTGTATGTATACCATTTCGTACCTCATGGAAGATTTACATGTATGCCATTTCGTACCTCACGGAAGATTTACATGTATTTCATTTCGTACCTCATTGAAGATTTATATGTGTTTCATTGATGTGCGATTTCGTACCTCATGGAAGATTTATATGTATGCCATTTCGTACCTCATGGAAGGTTTGTATGTTTACCATTTCGTACCTCATGGAAGATTTATAAGTATACAATTTCGTACCTCATGGAAGGTTTGTATGTTTACCATTTCGTACCTCATGGAAGGTGTGTATGTATATTATTTCGTAACGATAATACAATTGAAGATGAGAAACATGTAATTTTGAAATGTGTGCTATATATGCAGAATCATGCTATATTGTTTAGTCATGATCTTAATAGTATCAGAGACATATAATACTTTTGTCTGATAGTATGTCATAGATGGTATAAACTTGTAACCAAAGACACGCGCCGTGCTGGGGTATTGTTTTATAAAGGTACCATTCTATTTAATTTGATTAGAATTGTTGATTGAACACACGTGTAATTTGAAAAAGGTAGCATTCTATTTAAATGGATTAGAAATGTTGATTGAACACACGTGTAATTTGAAAAAGGTAGCATTCTATTTAAATGGATTAGAAATGTTGATTGAACACACGTGTCATTTGAAATTGAGACGTGTGCCTAAATATTGAGATATTTTAAATTGATTATCGCAAGGTGTATTTGAACCTATAAATCATTAAATAATAACTATAGAAAAATTGCTATTCACACTTTTTTATTTATTCCTTTTTTTTTTTTTTTTCTCAACACTCAGATTGGTGTGAACTGGCCAATACCTTATCTTTTTGAAAAATCAATTTTATCTTAATACAATATACAACCGTAGTGGTTGAGAATGTAAGTGCTGAAAGTGTGCTTACATAAAAAGAAAGAATAATTGCTATACACACTAAAAAAGATATTTACCACACGTTTTTGCCGATTTCGCTTGTAATTTTTATGGAAGACCATCTTCAGACAGAGTATTCTATTGGCTATCTGTAATTTCTCAAATTGAAAAGCCATAGCAAGTTCTTTGATTGGTCACATAAGGTACAAATAATTATGCAAACACTTTGACTCATGGCTTCCTTTTTGAGTAAAAATCAGCTTGTGTCCCTTTTCATTGCATTTCCTGACAAAAACAACTGTTAATAACTATAAAAACAGTTGCAGATAATTATTTCTTTGTTGGTTAATTAACCTCATATTTTTAGAGTTTAACAATTAATCTGCAATCAAACAAAGTGTAATCATAACTATTAAAGTTTCCAAGTGCTGCTTAATCAAACCAATCATCGGTCTTTATAAAAATTGTTACGTCTAGATGCATAATTTTATTTATGTTATATTTTAAAAAAACATTAAAATCATAAAAAAATATGATACGAAATAGTTAACATGTATTAAGCTTAAGTCCATGAGGTACGAAATGGTAGATGCATTTTGCCCATAGGGTACGAAATGGATATTATCGTGGGTACGAAATGGTAAATGTTGGGTACGAAATGGCAAATTTGGGTACGAAATGGCATAGGTAAGAAATGGTCAAGGTACGAAATGACTTGCTTCCTAGGAGACTAATGGTGATTAGTAAAATATCATTATTTCCTATGCAACTATGTATAGAACTAGTCCATGTTTACCAATAACACAATACATAATGTATTACCTAGCAGAATAAATTTGTAATGTTTGTATAGACGACATCACTTTATTTACAATTTACTACATGTAAGCAAAATCTTTATTTCTCGTTTTACCATACAAACTTAATTCGATCTTCAAAGTATCTTTCGTTAATATTTGACAACATTACTGTACGGAGTTTTGTTGTATCGCATCATGTCATATGTTTTGACCTTGACCACTTTAACAAAGTAACACTGTACTCGATAATTTGATGTGGTCAATTCTCCAATTATAACTAAATCATTTATTAAGTTAACTGATTATAATTCAAAATATAAGAGCAACAGCAGATTTGGTTAGACCAGACATAGGATGCTAACAACTGTTACTGTACAATACATTAATGTGAAAACCTTATTAAGTGGGGTAAATGTGACGTTTTCATCATCAATAAATGCTTAGTTTGTTTTTGCTTATTATTTTCTTTCTATATTTCAGAAACAATGGAATGTCAGGGATCAAACTGTCTGTCCGGAAATGGAGTATAAAACGTTCACATTTCGGTTTTAACATTCACCCTTACAATCATCGTCAGTTCCGTGTTATTTTATTTCTAAATACACCATCTGAATGCTTTGTTGTCAAACAGAATAGTACAATTGCATGTAACTTTTCATGTTTGATGTATAACATAAATCTTATATAAACACTAAGGATCACTTCTCCGATGTCTTGTTTTTCTTTTACTAACAAAAATAAAACGAAAAAAAAAACGAAATTGAAAATGTCCATCTTAATGTTAAAGGACAAGAAAGTCAATAACAATTCTCACACTGAATCACAATAGATCTCTGTAGATTACGAACTTTAAGATATCTTTTTTATGATAAGATTTCTATATATACTCAAATGACTAAGACACATCCTTTTTTATCTAGGGGGTCGAACTTTGTATGCATAATATTATATGATACTTAGAAACACGCTTTATTAATGAAATTTTAAAATTCTTCATTTCTGGTGTGAAATTTGTTTCTTTATTGTACATGTTATAAATATAGCTAGTGGCAGTATATCAAACATTACACTTTTAATAATTTTAAGTGGTTTGTGTTTGTTGACATTTTAACATAATTGATTTTTATGAAATATAGTTTTAATATATCAACATGATATTATCCATACACTAAATGGAGGCTAATTGAATATTGTGGATAACGCTAACGATACATATTTTAAATGCGCATTTCGACAATTAATGTATCTTCAGTGATGCTCGAAGCCAGAAAATTTGAAAGTCCAAAACCTAAATACAAACGTTGAAAGAAATTACCAAACCAGGACATTATATTAAATCGTTAAAAATATTCAAATTGATCTTTATCATTATGAATTTAAACAAGATGTAGATAATATGACAGGACATAAAATAAAGAATTGAAACATACCTAAATATTTACAACTGTATTTGAATTTGATAATACTAATTCACATTCAATGTAGAATGTATTAATTTTTTAGGTACTAGTATTTCTTTGGTACGTGTGAGCAAGATCATACCTTTTACAGGAATGAGTACCAAATTTGTTACACGCTTAAAATCGTTCGAAGAAAAAATCTCAATAAGGAACAAAAATAAGCATGTAAATTGTGTGAAAGCACTATGAGTTTGAGATAAAATAATGTTCTTTGAATATGATCACACCCTGCCGTAATCGTACGGCGAGAGAGCAACATTGTATTCAAGAAAAGATAACCGATGAGTCATTATAAATTACCAAAAAAAGAGAAATATTCGGTTTATAAATATGTTATAAAAATAGCAGTTGTGATAATTCATCTTTCTTATATATAAAATTTTTCTGTCTGATTGTTTTCTGATTTTTGTCGAGCCTTCAACTTTTGTCGAAAAAGCGAGACATAGCGATCCTACATTCCGTCGGCGTCGTCATCGGCGTCGTCATCGGCGGCGGCGTCCACAAATATTCACTCTGTGGTTAAAGTTTTTGAAATTTTAATAACTTTCTTAAACTATCCTGGATTTCTACCAAACTTGGAAAGAAGCTTGTTTATGATCATAAGATAGTATCCAGAAGTAAATTTTGTAAAAAAAAAATTCCATTTTTTCCGTATTTTACATATAAATGGACTTAGTTTTTCTGCCAGTTAACATTACATTCACTCTGTGGTTAAAGTTTTTAAAATTTTAACAACTTTCTTAAACTATCCTGGATTTGTACCAAACTTGGACAGAAGCTTGTTTATGATTAAAAGCTAGTATCTAGAAGGAAATTTTGTTAAAATTTTGTTCCATTTTTTCCGTATTTTACTTATAAATGGACTTAGTTTTTCTTCCAGTTAACATTACATACAGTCTGCAGTTTAAGTTTTTAAAACTTTTATTAGATTCATAAACTATCCTGGATTTTTACCAAACTTGGACAGAAGCTACTTACAATCAAAAGATAGTATAGAGAGGAATATTTTTATTAATTTTTTTCCTCATTTTTGTTGAGCTTGCCATTAACGGCAAAAGTAGGCGAGACTCTGGGTTCCGCGGAACCCTTACGAATTTTTACTATAGTTGATTAAAAATAAATGTTTGGCATGGACTAGATTTTCAAAATGTTCTTGTGCTATAAAAGGGAGGCGGAAGATTCCAAGTGGACATTCATAGAGCATAAGTCGATAGAAGCTGACAAAGCCCTATATAGCAATCAACGAAACACAAAAGTTCTCAAAACGCTACATAAAAGAACTTAAGTCTGAGCAACACGAACCTCACAATGAAGTGGGACAATCTCAGGTGCTCCGAAAGGGTGAGCAGATCCTGTACCACTAGTGGCACCCGTCGTGTTATTCATCAGATGTACAATTGTGGTGAAGAGTCTAATTCGGTGATGTCACAACCAAGTAAAGAATGACGGGGTTGTGGTTATGACAATTGGAACATATCCGTAGTAATCTTTGACACTGATATTCCATAGCGGGCAATCAACTGATGGCTTCAACTTTAACACTTGAAATTTTAGGTCAAATAACTTCCCTGTAAGCAACAACCCTCTATCAAGGAAATCATGATAGGAAACGCAAGCTCTGGAATATCCCATCAACTTGGGGGTACATTATACTCTATATGCAGGCGCTTCTGGAATGTTGCTACATAGAAATGGAAAGTTCACATTTAGAAAGCTATAAATAGAACATCCCCATTTGGACGTTTGGAGTTTTAAAATACTTAGGGGAGATTTGAATCTTTGATGATGAAGTGATGCCATAGAAGTCAGTTATGCAAAATTATCAAAATTAATCACTGCATCATTTTTGTGAATAGATTTGTATGTGAAAATATGAATTTGAAATTGTTGTTTTATATTAGAAGTTATACGCTACATGTATTATTCTTATCATTTTCTTAATCATTGTATTAAGCAACAGCAACATAACAAACTTACATCTTCAAAAATTGTTTATTATTCATTTGTCACAACTTCATTTACATAAGATATCCTGGAGAATTTTTTGTATGCATTCAGACGGATATCCATGTCCGGAGAACAATTTGTATGCATTCAGGACTGAGGTGCTCAAAACATTGGATAAAGTTGTCCGATGGATAAACAGGTTATCCAGTGGTTAAGTTTAAGCCACTGGTTAATTCTTATTGCTCAAAGCTTATCCGTTTGTCGAATCCCATTATTCCCTTAGATATATTTCACCGATCAAAATCAACAGACTTACTTTTTATCCATTGGATAAATACAATGATTACTGCAAGATTGATCTATAATGTTGGCTGACGACACAACAAGCAAAGAGTCTATCGCAATTTAGAATAAGAGTATAATGACAGGGAATTTAGGGATAGATTTAGGTTTTCAAAATAAAGTATGGAATGTTAAACAAATATCATTGAACTAGACGTGTGCAGACCAACGCTAAGGTCGTATGCTATACCTGCAGAAATCAAAGTTCAATTGGCTTTGATGTATTTTGCAACTGATAGCCCTATGAAAGGTGATACAATGGATTTCCATATATCTAATGTGTCTAGGGCAGTCAGAAATGCCTTCAGTTCCCTTTGCAAAATTGCTTTCAATTCCATAAAATGGCCTTCTACTGGTCAAGGGGAAAAAACAGTACTAAAGAGATTTTTTTAGAGGTTTCCCATTTTCCTGGTGTTTTTAGAGCAACTGATGGCACACATTTCAAGTTTCAAGTACCACACGTCGGAAATGAATATGCTAATATCAATAGAAAAGGGGTACATTCCATTAACAGTTTTTAATTGTTTTCACTAGGAATGGCTTTTGCGATATATACCTGTCGACTGATATATAAATAAGCTCAAAGTGTTATCTGACAGAAAATACATTTCCAGTAAAAACAATTTGAAAATATTTTTTTAAAGTTACTATTTTAGGAGGGTTATATCATATACCTTTTATTTTTTTAAACCAAAAACATGTAAAAGGATTGTAAAATGCTTCTTTTGTCATCATATTCATTGAAACAATGAAATAGATAAAATATTTGCAGCTTTTATCTCAGTTTTAACAATGTCTTGCTTCAAATAAAATGTGTAAACTTTTAATGTTTATAAATAGTCTACATATCCAACTAAGATATTGCCGGGACAGATTCAGATAAAATTCTTGTTTTTAAATATTCACTGCGCGTCGCTCACCGACATTATTCCAGTAGTTCCCCTTTTTGCCTCAATTCTTGGATCCAAAACATTTTGCTTCTGAAATACAGACTTTCTCGAAATCCGGTTATTTACCACATTTTTGTATAGATAAACATCTTATTGCAAAAAAGTAATCTCACCTGAATAATTCCTACATTTCTATGGACACAAACAAGTTAAGATAACAACTCAAATTGATAATAAGTTGTTTGTGTATATTTCTATTCAGTTGTAATATTTCTATATGGGTAGAAATGAATAACATGAAACTGTTTATATATTTCGCTTTCTTTTCATCGATTTTTTCATCAGGTAAGATTGTTAGGTTTACTTACTAAATTGAACATTAGATGATGAACTAAGAAATTATTAAGAAACTTTAGTTACAACTCCCTCTTGCCATAAATGGTTTTGGCTTTTTATGTCCATTTTGATCACAAAGCTCCTCAAGAATTCATATATCAGATTCTATTTTTTTGGTTTTGACCGTTCCTGGTGAAGGTAAACCAAGAAACGCAATAACCTAAGTTTTTCATCATTACGATGTCAAGCTATAAGTTTCATACGCTATACACGCCAACTTGAAATTATCATTTAAAGAAGACATGACACCGTTTTTTTTATTATTCTTTTTTGATAAATAAATAGATATTAGTCTTAAAACATGTTTTACATCCACTTTATTTGAACTTCGGTGGATAGTTGTCTCATTGGCGATCATACCACATCTCCTATTTTTATATTTATTTTGTATAATTTTACCGGTCAAACCTGACCAATCGGCATTATTTAGATCCAAGAATCCAGAGCTTGTCATAATCAATGATTTTTAATTAGATAACCGTCACGTGATCGTGCTCACGTCATTGGTGAGAAGCTTGGAAAATGTCTCAAACTGGACGATGTTGATCACTTTTCTGCATAATTAAACGATGGACAGTGTTGACAGCAGTTTTCCAGATAACTCCCAAATTTAAAACATTTGACTTTATCAATTTGATCCATTGAGTGTGGAAAATAACCATGAAAAAGACATTAATTCTTCATTAGAAGATTCGACCATTGACGATTTTTAAGCGAGTACCGATCGGCTTGTAACCACACAGATATGTTCGTCTGATAAATAAGTTTTATAAAGCTCTTTCTGCAGGTTTTGTTTTCAAATAAAACTACTAATAGTATAGAAAGTATAAATTTCGAATTATTGATGATCAAATATTCCATAGAAAAACAGTCGTTTACCGTAATGTTGTAGTTGTGCAACAGAAAACAGAAAAAAAACTCAAGTAAAAGCAAAACTTAAACAAGGCGTTCGATAGTGATACGTTTTGAAATTTTACTTAGTTTTTGTTTGTAAAGGAGGTCCGTTTTACAGGTATCAATTATCATCCAAATTAATGCCTCAATATATATTTTTTTGCTGGAAACTATACATCACACTGAGACATATCAGACTACCTGTTTTCTGCATTTGGAAGATCACACCTTTTTACCGAATGTGACCAACCGAATTAGACTTATCACTGGGTTTGAACTTACATGAGCAACACGACGGGTGCCACATGTGGAACAGGATCTGCTTACCCTTCTATCTTTTATTTTCTGTTGTTTGTCTGTTTGTCTTTTTCCTATTTAACTATGGCGTTATCAGTTTATTTTCGACTTGTGAGTTTGAATGTTTATTGCGGACTATTGGTTTTGTTAATGTAATTTTCACACCTTGCATACTTGTCCATGTCAAAGGTAATAAGGCACCTGTAAAGTATTTTAGTCTCATGTAATGTCATTTCCCTGTGAAAATCATACATTATAAGGAAAAAATATCTTATGTTAAAATAATGAATATAGTCATTCTACATATCTTTAAAGAATACAATACCATCTAGACCCTTAAAATCTGACTCGTGATTATAGACAAAGTAAAATTAAATTTTCATACTCCCCACCTATCACTAAATATTTTTTAGTATTTTATTTGTGTATTGATACCAGCAAAATGCTGTCCAGGAAAATATATGCAACGCTTGCAATGCTTCTCTTTCATTATAAATTATAACGAAGAACGAAATTAAAACCAAAATAAAAGTATCCAAAAATATTTTTTAAAAAATAGGATAAACACTGTGTAAGCTTTTCTAAAAATCACAAAACACAAAAACAAAAGCTGCCGTAAATGTATGATATTACGAAGAAGTCCATACCGTTTTGGAAAGGTTAAATAAAGGCAACAGTAGTATACCGCTGTTCGAAAACTCATAAATCGATAGCGATAAAAACAAATCCGGGTTACAAACTAAAACTGAGGGAAACGCATCAAATATAAGAGGAGAACAACGACACAACAAAAACACAACATTAAAATGTAACACACACAGAAACGAACTATAATATAACAATGGCCATTTTCCTGACTTGGTACAGGACATTTTAAGAAAAAAATGGTGGGTTGAACTTATAAAGTATTATTTTCATTTTCAACCATTTCCGCCGTGTCTCCATTAAGGAATGAACCATGTCCCAAAAATGTAACAGGTAAAAGAAATAGTATATATACTGGAAACTATTCACTACCAATTCAACCAATTGGCATCGAAAATAAGTAATCCTAATCTTTCAAAAATAGTGGCGAACAAATAAATGTGCATAAATGTAATGTTTGCTGAATGAGAAATGTATTGTGATAATTTTGAGCACAAATAGGTACGTTCCCTTGTATGTTGAAAAAGCACACATATCAAGGTGAGCGACACAGGCTCTTTAGACCCTCTGGTTTAGTATGCATATATATGTGAATTCTGGAATGTCATATGTCACTTCAAGATTTTATACGTTGGGTGAAAATTGAGAAAAAAGAAAGGTGGTTTATGTAACCTTTAGGATATATGTAGTTCTCATGAACTTTAAATTAAAGCTATACGTATTTAGCGGTATTTCAGATTTCTATAAAATTTTGTATGCATTTAGAACTCGTTAAACTGCGTCTGATAAGCATTTAAAATTCAAAGATACAATGAATTGAAAATTTATGAGAAATACCTAAAAATGAATGTAAAAAGTGGTGAAAGAATGAATTTTAGTAACTAAACATTATGAATTTCTCGAAATTCTGTCTCCAGTTTAAAAAAATCATATGTTATTATGTGGACCGAGTTTCGAGGAATCGCAATTTAAAGTTAATAAATTGCAATGTTCGGTCCTTTTTACGTATATTCTTTACATTTTTAAATCTTTTTAAACTTAAATTAATTATATCTCTGGAAGTCTTGATGCTCGATATTCAGATGCAGTTCACCGAGTTCTAAAAGTATACAAAAAATACGAAAATCCGCCAAATTACGTATACTTTGCATTAAGGTAAAACATGAAGACAGATTTAAAAGTTGAAATAAAAATGATTTTGAATTGGTGGTTGGACACTTTAAAACAACGGTACTATCAGAAATACATTTGTCTTTTAAAATAAGTCGTATCACGTTGTGAAGCTTTGAAAATAACCATGTTTACAATATAAATACAACACTAAAAGAAGACCCTTAACACACCATGATTAATGAATTGATTCGATTAAAAGTAAAAAAAGATGATAACGTAATATGACAACACCTCAAAAAAACAAGGTTACCAAAATATACGAATATTTAAAGGTCAAAATAGGACATTCCACAACGAACCGTTCCGTTGATAACGCACTTTACAAATGCATAAACCTCTAAATTTCACAGAGCTTTGATATTCAACAAACAATAATAGAAATTCAACATCACTAGACCAATATTTCTCTGACCCTGATGGACTGTTTTCTTGACTTGCTGTGGTCAGCAGGTTATCACAATAGGCCGTCAGACGCCAGAACAATCTCGAACGATTAAGCATAAGTAAAACAAAATAAATTATGAGTTCGAACAAATACTCATTTTCACAGAGAACTCAAGTTCTATTTGTAGAACATAAAATAAAATATTTATAATCTATTGACCGCTCCCTTTATGTATTTTGTTGCACCGCTCCCAGACCAGCAATTGTTGATGACATTTTACCAGAGGTGAAGCAACAAGGTCAGGTTGGGTATCTCAACTGCTCGGTAATAAACTTGAATCCACCATCAGCGGTAGTAAGTATATTTTTATTTATTTATTTATTTATTTATTTATTTATTTATTTATTTATTTATTTATTTATTTATTTATTTATTTATTTATTTATTTATTCTATTATTTTTTTTTATTGATAAAGGTCTATTAAGACTTGTATTACTTATTGAGTAAATCGATTAACTGTTGTGCAGACTCACAAAATATGGCAAACATGTTATAATTGTATATAAACTTCTCAATAAAATTATCTTATTATAATTATCGTACAAAACAGTTGGTGAAAATGCAACTACAAAATATGTCTCTCTGTATTGCAGCTACAATGGGTTAAACAAACAACACCGTCAGGAACACCATTACTTATATCATCGAATGAAAATATCCATGTTAATGATGTAGTTGAAGGTCATCCGAAATATTAAATTACTTACTCTGGACAGTTAGAAGACCAAGCTTTTTCGGCCATTGTAAAAAGTTCTGATTGGATAGTCTGATCATACACGAATAGTGTAACGATAACGCACTTTACAAATGCATAAACCTCTAAATTTCACAGAGCTTTGATATTCAACAAACAATAATAGAAATTCAACATCACTAGACCAATATTTCTCTGACGCCTGATGGACTGTTTTCTCGACTTGCTGTGGTCAGCAGGTTATCACAATAGGCCGTCAGACGCCAGAACAAGCTTTTTCGGCCATTGTATTATATCAGAAAATCTGCTTATAATAATAGGGAACTGTACCAACTTATCATACGGGCATTAACTGAAACTGATGCCGGCTACTATTCGTGTATGATCAGACTATCCAATCAGAACTTTTTACAATGGCCGAAAACGCTTGGTCTTCTAACTGTCCAGAGTAAGTAAATACAACAATACTTGCACATACTGCTATTTCTGAGCAATTCTTTCTTGTAAAACTAATCAAATTTTCCGCACGTTTTTTGTTTGGTTGTTTGTTTGGCCTTATAGTTGTTGTAGTTGTTCATTTTTGGGGGAATTGAGGTATCCATAATGTCTTTTAAAAATATCGTATAGTTTGACCGGTCTTTATAAATGCTAATATTCCAATTCTAGAGTATGTTATATTTAGTGATTGTTATCCTACATGTATCAGCTGTATGCCTGCATACCTACCTGTTGTATCCTCAACTCAACTAATGCATTCGTTATTGCAATTGTCAGGTTTTTAAGCCTGCATACTAATCTGGTGTATGCTGAAAGCTTAATTTTCAACGAAGTACATGCATTTTCCAAGTAAACAAACACGATGAATGTCATTATGTTTTAACATATTCCAGGTATGAAGAGGTGAAAAAAAATCAAGATTATTGATAGATAACTCTTCAAATTAGGAAAAAAATGACGAATTCCATTTGCTAAAATATTGTAGTCCTAAATTTGTAACAACGATAGACAGGACAAATTAATTTTAGATAATGTCCTAAAAACATAAGTTGTAGACCAAGACTTTTGCAGACGAGTACTTGCAAAAAAAAGAACTACTAAAGGTGCAGAAATTCGAACAAGAATGAACAAAGAAATTTATAATTTTAAACTTTAACTTAGTTGTAACAGTTGTACATAATGAATAAAAATAAACAGCAACACGGGAAAAGCAGTGATCAAAATAAAATAAATAAACAAAAAGGTATAACGTACCCAAATTGCACCTATTTTGACAGTTTTTTAACCTACGCATTTTTATGAACCAGACAAAAGTTTCCATCTTAGGTTTGTTTTGTAGATGTATCCTTATTTACTTTATAGTCCCACCAACTTAATTTTGAATCCATATTGAAGCATAGAAAAATGGGTTTGAACCGACCTCCAAACGATCCATGATTCTGTAATGAGGAGTACCCAAATTGCATCCATGCTTTAATTCACGTCCGTAAAAATCGTATAACTGATGTTTTGTTTTATTTATTCAAACATTAAGAACAATTTGACAATAGTCGATGCTTACTATTATTTTTTTAAGAAATGGATGCCTGCAACATATTGTATTTGCTCATTTTTAAAAGATGACTTTTTGTGTACGTCGCATGGCGACGTTTTCGTACATTTTACTTTTTCTAGTAAACACTTTATCTGTTGATATATACTGTGAACTTTTTGTGAATATTTAAATATATCTACCTATTTGAAAGACGTGCATAATGTCAAATGATAACAAAATACAAATTGTTTAGTCCCTAAGAAAACTTGTAAGATTTTCGCTGCTATTTTTGCTAAATAGGTGCAATTTGGGTACTCGGTGCAATTTGGGTACTATGACGTTATGCATAAATAAATATGTTCAAATATGTTTCAGTACCACCAACATTAAAATCTAATAGTGCTCCACATATAGTTGTTTATGAAGGATCTAACATAACACTGAAATGTGAAGCAAACGGTATTCCTACTCCAAATATAACATGGAAACGAGGCGACGGTCTACCATTACCAGGCGGAGAATTTCAACATTGGGTAAGGCGTGGCTTAATACTTTTTTATAACATAACAGATGCTCAAATACAGCTTATATTTTTTGGACAATATGACGGGTGTCACTATTGAAGCAGATACTGCTTGCACTTCCAGAACTCACAAGTTCACATTTAAAAAGAATAAGGAGATGTGGTATAATTGCCAATGAGACAATTATCCAACACAGCCCAAAATGACGTGGATTTAAGCATTTATAGGTCACCATACGGCATTCTACCATGAGCAAGACCCATACTGTAAAGTCTGCTATAAAAGGCCTATACATGACAAAATGTGGAATAAAGAAAAAACCAACGGCCTATTTTATGACAAAATGGTAAACGAAAAACAAATATAACAGACAGCAATCAACAATTACCACATCCTCCTGACTTAGTACAGGCACATATAGTATGTGGTGGGGTTAAACATGTTTGTGAGCACTCATCCCTCCACCTAACTGAGACAGTGGTATAACAGGATAACAAAGAAAGAACAAACTATAAAAAGATAAATAAAAGCACAGTAACTGAAAGTTAGTTCAAATCCAATAATAACTTATAAATGTTTCGTGTTCTTCGAGACTAAATTATCAATCAGTACAAATCCAACAAATTTAGTGTACAGACGTAATAAAAAGTCTAAGAAAAACCTCGCGGCCTTGTGCAAGTCACAATATAAGTACAGTACAGTAGTATTTAAAAGGTGTTTATCTTTAGTTTTCTGCATGTGTTGCAGGAGAGAGAGAGAGAGAGAGAGAGATATTCTTAAGAACTTGATTATTAAAAGACCTGTCATGTTAAGAGTCTACTTTTCTCCTAACAAAGGGCAACGTTTATCAAATCTACAATATAAATGCAGTAAACCGTGGACAGTTTTTATGCATTGCTGACAATAATGTGAAGCCACCAGCAGATTACGCTGTTAAAATAGAGGTCATGTTTTCACCACATTATGTTGCTCGGTTGGATTCTGTAGGCCAAATTCAGAATAGGAGATTTAGTGCCAAATTAGACTGCATTGTAGCAGGTAAGGATATGATTTTAAATTGGTTTGCTATTATATGAAGGTATGGATAGTGGTTTACAGAATGGTGAATATCGGGCAAAAAAATATAAGCAATAAAGAAAAATGGACCAAAAAAATAACGAATAGAGAATAATATGAAGAATAGAGAATAATGGGCAAAAAATATAAAAAATAGAGAAAAATGGACCAAAAAAACAAAGAATAGAGAATAGTGAGGTGCTAAAATATAAAGAATAGAGAATAATGGGCAAAAATATAAAGAATAGAAAAATATGGCCTAAAAATTAAAGACTATAGAAATGAAGGACCCCCAATCCAGAATCTCTTAGATAAGCACAGATCCCATTCCCCAGGTTTGTTTATTTTACGTTGAAAAGTTATTATTATGTACAAGTATTTGAGGAAAAAAGCCAATCCTTATTTTTTATTTAAAAATATTACAGTATTTGGAGAAATTTAAGATTTTCATTGGTATTAGATGACCAAATGTACCAGGCAGTTGTCAAACATTGACCTTACCGATTATTTAATTTTACCTTGTAACGGCAGTGATAGAGAGGTGTGGTTGGGATTCGAGACTTTTTTATAACTAGCATTAGTAAGACGCGCATGTGTTTCATTTATGTGATTCGGTTCGTTATTGAGGCAATACTCGGTCGTTTGGAATGGGGTTGACTTCGATATTTGATGGCTTAAGACCGGTGGTGTAACTCAGAAACTCCATTTATCGTACTGACAATCTGGCCTTTATTTAAAGTTCAAAGTACTGTTTACCCTAACAAACCAAAACAAAAATAACCAGATTCCTTTCTTATAAGGATACCTGCTATGGCAACGCTGTGTAAGTGTTAGTACATTTTGTTCAAAACACCTCCAGAAATACATTTGCTTGAATGAGCTTTAATAAAAGGAAGGCAAACAATAAACGACGCTTGTCGAGCTTTTCTATTTTGTTTCGATACTAAGACAAAGCATTTCAATTTTTCCGACATTGAAATAAATTGTTTTAACCAGTAGTTAGCTTAGATATATTTTTGATGTCTTCTCTGTTTCTTTTATGTTATTGGATTGTTGTCTTAATGACGTATTTCCTATCTCTCTTCTTATTTATATCACTCTGTCATATAACCGCTATTTTTCAACTGACATTACTAGCTTTGCCATGTTCCTATCCCATGATGCATCAACATATGATTTTTGAATCACATACGATAGTGCTTATAAAATAAGATGTGGTTTGATTGCCAATTAGACAACTATCTACCAGAGTCCTTATGCCGTTGATTTAGGTAAAGCTGCGTTTGAGAGGTATTAGCACCCGATCTCATAACATGCGATTATGATAATTAAACATTCCTGTGTTTATCTGTTTAAACGGACATTTGTATAATTCCCTTGTATTGTGCATTCTAAAATTGATATACTGATTTTATTTTGAAAGAAAACTCTCCGACTCTGACGCAAAATTGTGAAAAAGCATACGGACATTTTGTAGCTCTTTAACTTTATTCAATTATATAATATTAAATATAAATTGCATGTGATTATTTGTAAATGTTTTATATGGAACAGTTCGATGTAATTAAAGAGTAGTTTTAAAAGATTGTACCACCGTGTAGGACGTCACATGCGGGTGTTGGTTATGTTTGACACGGGGTGGCGGTTTTGAAGCAGAGACAAAGCGATCAAGGTAAGTAAAAGTATCAAAATTTCTTTTCTGAGCATTATTAGCTCCAAATAATGCATTGCTAGGAAAGAACCGAACCATAATCTTTTTCTAGCAAACAGAAGCAGACGTTTTCAATGGTACTCTCCCCAGTTTTCCGTGTTGCAGATTATGAGACTTCATATGCATAGCAAGTTTCAGGATAAAAAACTAATTTTGGTGATCTTTTCCCGTATGATTTATATAGAAATGAATTCCTATCATAGATTTTAGATAAAATGCCAGCTTCTTATTAAAAATTTATTGGTTTTAAAGTTAATTTTTCATCGAAATGTAATGTGTCCCTCGGGATGTCTAATTTTGCGTTTTAAGGGGGTGAGGCATTTTCTAAAATAAGGATAGATTTGTCTATTATTCGGTCTTTATCTGGTAGTTTGTAATTCAAACAAACCTACTCTTTTATGATGACTCATTACAAATTTGAGATATTTCATTTGGCCCATATTTTAGTTTATTAAGTAATGTGCGTTTTTAATATTAGAAAATGAGAAAAAGCCTCATAGTATTTTGTTTTATACCTGAACATGATTTATTGTCCTTTTTAGTTACTATAATGGTCAGGAAGAAGTCACGTTCATAGCTTAATGTACCAAAACATGGAGCAAAACCACAGAGCAGACCTCCGTATAAGATTTGCCCGAAGCCACCAACACCTAAACTTCATCAAATTTCTTCACCAGTTTCTTCTACAAAGCACACGTGCACGCCGCAAAAAAGGACTTACTCCGAAATGAACTTGCTTACTTACTCCACAGAAATACTCTTCGGCATCTATATAAACAAATGACAGTAAAGCTTCGAGAAGACCTGAATAAGATAAAACATCTATTTCAAATGATCGATTTAAGCTCTGTGATTTTGTTCCATGTTTTGATGCATTAAGCAATAAACGTTACTTTTTCCTGACCGCGATAGTAACGGAAAAGGACAATAAATCATGTTCGTTTATTAAACAATATATTTTGAGGCTATTTCTCTATTTCTAACAATAAAAATGCACATTTTTGAAAAGAATAAAATATGGGCTAAATGAAATATCTTTAGTTTGTTACGAGTTATCATAACAAAGTAGGTGTATTTGAATTACAAGCTATCAAATACAGACCGAATAATAGACAAATCTATCCTTGTTTTAACAAATACCTCACCCCCATGAGACGCAAAATCAGACACTTCGAGCGACATATTACATTTCGATGAAATTTTAACTTTAAAAACAAAAACTGTGAACTAAGAAGTTGGCATTTGGGTAAATTCTATGATAGGAATTCATTGCTATGCTAATCATACGAATAAAAAAATCGCACAAACTAGTTTTGTATCCTGAAACTTGCATATGAAGTCTCATAATCTGCAACACCGAAAAATGGGGAGAGGTGTTTGAGAAAACGGAGCACTGGAAACGTCTGCTTCTGTTTGCTGGAAATGGATTATGGTTTCGATTTCTTCCGTACAATGCATTTTTTGGTGCTAACAATTCTAAAAAAAAAAATTAAAAAATTTGATACTTGAACATACCTTGATAGCTTCTCCTCTTCAAACCCGCTACCCCATGTCAAACATAGCCAACACCTCGCATGTGGCGTTCTTCACGGTGTATAAGCTCCGGAAAATTATACTTTCCCTAAAGATATCGTTGTTCATTTTATCTAATAAAATACTTTACGAATTTGCTTCAATTTGTACATTTTAGTAAACGAAATAATTTCATTTCATATTAAAGTGGCATTTGATTTTTACTTTACTCTATACCATCCGATGATCCAGGTTAATTAAGCTCGAATTACGTTTATATACACAATTCTTAAATGGTAATTATCCCAGATGCTTGTTGAAACCCAACAACAAATTGGCAGTATTTGGCCACAGCCTTTCATATTATTTAAATTTATACATATTGTATATAAGTAATCTCAATATATATGTATGTATGTGCCGCAGATCGCTGGCAATTTAACTGTCACTTGTATATCTGAAAATATGAGGTTACCGGCATATCGCTGAATAATGGCAACCGTACTGTCAAATATATATATAAATGACTACCACAGATTGTGGTAACTGAATATAAGATTAGAACAATTTGGATCACCGTGGGAACACAGGTGAGGGATCAAGACCCTTACATTGTTCATCTGTAGTGAATGATACTATTTATAAAACGAAGTGTTTTTTGATGCAGCGAATTATGCAATCCGAGTACATTTGTAAGTCATTCTTTGACGACAGTTCTTTTTACATCAAGCGGAATTCTTCATTTGTCCATTTCGCAAAATACACGTAGGCTTCCAGAAATGTCAACTCATGCATCACCTGAAAAGATAACATAAACCAAAGCAGTTTCTAATTCTTAATATATTTACAAGAATTGCATGTTCAATATCAGTAACAAATATGTTTACTGAAATTCTCAAGTGTTTCTTCTGAGAGATGTCCTTCATTGTTATTGTATTTTAACTTCTCCAAGTATCTGTTTCTATTTCGATGTAAAACAGTGTCCACATTTGCAAACCAAACACAACATAACGTTTAATTTAAATGTCATGTGCACATATCGGACATTCTGCATAATTAACCGCTGCACAAGTCATTACAAAAATTGGCCGATCAAATAACACAAATCTTGTTTATATTTACAAAATAATCAATTACCTGGGAGGGATGGCGGGTTTTTGGTTTTATATTGGAGTTCAATTGTCCCCTGCCTATCTCCTTGGATCCAAATTGAAAAGGGCTCGTTACGTCAGATTTAAAGGTTCAGTAACCACCAATGGGATTATGGTATAAATGTATACGTGAACTCACTAATAACCAAACAAAACAAATAGGGTAAAGCGCACCGTGATAACTTAATTTAAGTGCCAGTCTTTGAAAGAATCAGGCAATTTAGAAAATTTTCAAAACATGACCGAAAAAAACCCACCGACCTAACCATTCCATTCTGAAGTTACCCTCATCCTGAGTTAGAAATGGCAGGTCTTTCGTTTCTGCTTGTCTGGTAATTCAAGAAATCTCTTGATAACTTTTGGTTAGAATGATAGCAAATTGCGGAAATAGCTCCCCTTAATTGTTAATTTCTAGAGCATTTCAACCAAAGTATATCTTGAATTACCAGAAGAGGAAAAGGAAACGAATGTTATATTCATGCACCATTATACAATTTGAACATAAATTAATGTCAACTTGACTGGGTTTTTGTTTGTCCTGTTTTCACCACTGCCTGATTCTCAGGCAGATTGGCACTTAAGTACAAGACTTAAATTATAATTTTGAAATGAAACAATAGTTATTTTGTTGTCATTAAAATCATTTGAAGATGAAACAATTCAGTTGGAAAACAAATTAAATGAAATTTCAGAGTTTTAATCCAAATTTTTGTCAAAAACAGGCACGGTAAATATTTTGTGATTTTCACAGATCTCATCTCTCCTTAGGTCATATATTTGTATAACAAAACATGCTTGCACATAATTAAAATGTTTGTAATATGAAAAGTTCTTATTCAATTAACCGCCTCAGTGATCCAGCGGAAGCGAGCTCGCCCTTGAGTTCGGGTGGCAGTATGTATAATTCCTGGCCGGACCAAACCAAAGTCCTTACAATTAGTATGTGTTGATTCTCAAATAATCTTGATGCATTTAGAAGACAGAACGTCGGTGGTTTTCCAACGTACTGTGACCTTGTTAGCGAGTACCTGCAAGTCCCTACCAATTCTCTTTTGTGTTTGGATTTAACTTAAATTGATTATTAAAAACAATCTCAATTATATGAATGTCCCAACAAAACACATGGCCACAATTACATGAATTGTGCAAAAATACATGAGGTTATAAGAGACCAGCTCAAAAGAAATATATTCTGTGTGTTACAGAAGATAAAAATGAATGAAACTGTTTAACGTTTGTTACAGCCAACCCTAGAGCAAAAGTAATTTGGTACAAGGTAAATCCAGCTACAGGTTCTCTCGACCAAATTGAAGATAATGATAGATATGATCTGAATCAACAAGATGACCAGAGATTAATAGCAGACGAGATGTGGTACTCACTTACTATAAATACTGTCCAGAGTAGTGACTATGGAAAGTTTTATTGTCATGCTGAGAACCGGTTTGGTATAGGGAACGCTTCATTTGTATTATTCAGTAAGTAGATAATATACTGATGAGCACAATTGTCTAAATTTGATTATATATTTTATAAATAACCAAGGGGTTTAATATTTTTCCGCTCAAATCAGATTCTTGAAACGCAACTATTCTGTAAAACGTGACTTTCTTTCGTAACATGGTAATTAGATAGACCTCGTAGCTTGTGTCGTATGTGTAAAAATTGACGAAGATTTGGCATAAAACCCAGATATACGATGCTGGCAAGCTTATGTGCTTAAATATAACGTCCAAGGTGTCGCTATTTAACGCTGACTACTAAGACATATGAGGTGAAGCGAGCCCTATGTTGTGTAGAACAAGACTTTGTTTAATCGTATAAATAAAGAAAAAAGCACATTATATATTTATTGAGTTCTTAGAGCTGTTGTGGATTAACCTTCATCAGGAACGCTCATACTCCAAAAGTTAAAAGCTAAGGAAGTATAATATATCAAACAATTGGAGAGTTATATGACGATATTGAACCTAAACAAAAGAGCCAAATCCATGTGAGCCTTTTTTTTTGCCTAATTTTATTGCAACATTAGCTTCAGAAAATTTTTCAACGGAAAATTCAAGAAAGGTATGTGATAGATCATGAGAGTACCGAATCACTGACGATGATGATAGCCTCGTGGTTAACAGTCCACTAGCAGCAGTATCAACCCACTGTTGAAAATGAAAATAACACTTTACAGATTTGTTGCGTAAGGGTTGGATGAAATAATTATGTCACCCGATCGACAATGTCGGGTTACATATTGCTTTTTCTCTGCTTCTTTTTCTGTATTATTATGTCACCCGATCGACAATATCGGGTGACATATTTCTTTTCCTCTGTTTCTTTTTCCCTATTAATATTATTTTTCTTCCACCTAATTTTGTCCGGCAGTTTTCTCGGAGGTAATGGAACCAATCTTCATGATTGTTGAGCATAAGGACCAACATCAGTGGAGTTGCACTGAAACTTTGGAACTTTAAAATGGCCGCCGTTTCCATGGAAACAGCAAAAATGTGAAAAATATATTTTTTTATGGCTTATTTGAGAATGCCTGAACTAAAAATCATCAAATTTTTATACAACATAGGTATCCACTATATACAGGTTTTGGGTGATTTTGAGAATCATCGGAACTACTGTATTGCCATGGAAACTAAGGAAATGTTTCCCATTATAACCCTATGGGAAAAACCTTAAAGTTGCATTTTCTCTCTTAAAATGGTAGGTCAAATCCATTGAAACTTTGATGGTATGTTCCCTCCCATGCACCAATGTGGCATCTGTCATTACAATTTTGGGAATGGTCTTTATTACCATGGAAACCAGCAAAAATTTCAAAATGCACCAAACTTAATATAACTTTATATTAATGCTAACTGGCATGTATAGATAAGACTTTTGACTTTGGAATTTCCAAAATGGTCGCCGTTGCCATGGAAACAGCAAAAATGTGAAAATTTCAAAATGCTCCAAATGTTCTGAAAATTTACAGAAAGATGTATTGCCATGCATATATGTGCATTCACTGTTTAATTTTTTTTAAATGGCTTCCACTTAGTGGCAATTGGGGCAAGGGTGACATTCGCTATTTCTTGCAATGGCAAATCTAGTTACTATGTCACCCGATCGACAATGTCGGGTGACATATTGCTTTTCCTCCGTTTCTTTATTATGTCACCCCGAACGATTGTCGGGTGACATATTGCTTTTCCTCCGTTTCTTTATTATGTCACCCATACGACAATGTCGGGTGACATATTGCTCTTCCTCCGTTTCTTTATTATGTCACCCGATCGACAATGTCGGGTGACATATTGCTTTTCCTCTGTTTCTTTTTCCCTATTATTATTATTATGGCACCCTCAACGGAGTTGGGTTGACATATTGTTATTCTACGTTTCTTTTTTTCTTATTATTTTTCTTCCACTTTTTTGTCCAGCTTATATCTTGGAATTGTATGAACCAATTGCTATGGAACTATACCATAATTTTAACCAGCATGTGCAGATTTGCGATCGGGGTATGGAATTTTCAAGATGGCCACCGTTACCATGGAAACTGAACAAATATGAAAAATAAAAATTTTTGTTTTTAGTGATTTATTTGAGTATGCCTGAACTTAAAATCATCAAATTTTTATACATTGTTGGTGTCCACTGTATACAGGTTTTAGATGATTTTGAGAATCTTTGGAAGTACTATATTGCCATAGAAACTGGATATGTTTAGCATTAAACCCTATGGGAAAATCTTAAAGTAGCATTTACTCCCTTAACATGGTAGGTCAAACCTAATTAAACTTGAATAGTAATGTCCCTGTCTTGTGCCAATGTTGCAGGTGTCATAGGAATTTTGAAAATGGTCACCGTTACCATGGAAACAGCAGAAATGTCCAAAAATTTCAAAATGCTCCAAACTTTATGAAACTTCACAGAAATGTTACCTGGCATGTGCAGAATTGTTATTTGACATTGGAATTTTCAAAATGGCCGCTATAACCATGGAAACAGCAAAAAATTCTAAATTTTCAAAATGCTCCAAACTTAATGAAACTTCACAAAAATGTTATTGGCCATGTGCAGATGCACTGTTTGACTTTGGAATGTTCAAAATGGCTGCCGTTACCCTGGCAATGGGGGGGGGGGGGGGGGGGACGAGGGTGCCATCCGTTACAAATCTAGTTTTTCTTCCACCTAAATTTGTCCGGCAGTTTTCTCGGAGGCAATGGAACCAATCTTCATAATTGTTGAGCATAATGAGGACCACCATCAGTGGAGTTGCAGTGAAACTTTGGATCTTTAAAATGGCCGCCGTTTCCATGGAAACAGCAATGTTGTATAAACATTTGATGATTTTTAGTTCAGGCATTAGCTCAAATTAGTCATCAAATATTTTTTTTGTTTTTGATGACTAATTTGAGAATGCCTGAACTAAAAATCATCAAATTTTTATACAACATAGATATCCACTATATACAGGTTTTGGATGATTTTGAGAATCATCGGAACTACTGTATTGCCATGGAAACTGGGGAAAGGTTTCCCATTATAACCCTATGGGAAAAACCTTAAAGTAGCATTTTCTCTCTTAAAATGGTAGGTCAAATCCATTGATCTTTGATGGTATGTTCCCTCCCATGTACCAATGTGGCATCTGTCATTACAATTTTGGGAATGGTCTTTGTTACCATGGAAACCAGCAAAAATGTCAAAAATTTCAAAATGCACCAAACTTAATAAAACTTTATATTAATGCTAACTGGCATGTATAGATAAGACTTTTCACTTTGGAATTTCCAAAATGGTAAAATGTGAAAATTTCAAAATGCTCCAAATAATCTGAAGATATACAGAAAGATGTATTACCATGCATATATGTGCACTCACTGTTTAAAATTTTTGAAATGGCTGCCACTAAGTGGCAATGGGGGGAGGGTGACATCCGCTATTGCTTGCAATGGCAAATCTAGTTATTATTATTCTTCCACCTAATTTTGTCCGGGAGTTTTCTCAGAGCCAAAGGAATCAATCTTAATGGTTGTTTACTATAACGAGGAACCTGACTTTCGGGTTGCAGTGCAACTTTGGAACTAAAAAAATGGCTGCCATCAGCATGGAAACCGAAATAAGGTGAAAAAATTAAATTTTAGGGTTTGGTGAATTATTTGGGTATGCTTAAACTTAAAATCATTCAATTTTGATACAATGTAGTTGTCCACTATACACAGGTTTTGGATGATTTTGACAATGATTGATACTACTATGTACATGATGTAGTCATGGAAACTGCAGCAAAAATTTCAAAAATTTCAAAATGCTTCAAACTTTATGAAACCTCACAGTAATGATGAGCAACATTTGTAGACGTTGCGTTTGGCGTTGAAATTTCCAAAATGGCTGCCGTTACCATGGAAACAATGCAAAAAAGGTCAGAAAGTGAAATTTTTGAAAATGCTTTAAATTTTCTGAAAATTTACAGAAAGATGTATTGCCATGCATATGTGTGCATTCTCTGTTTAAAATTTTTGAAATAGGTGCCACTTAGTGACAATGGGGTGAAGGGTGACATCCGCTATTGCTTGCAATGGCAAATCTAGTTATTATTATTCTTCCAATGATTTTTGTCCGGCAGTTTTTTTGGAGCCAATGGAACCAATCTTAATGATTGTTTACTATAATGAGGAACACAAAATTTCGAGATGCAGTAGGTCTTTGGAACATAAAAAATGGCTGCCGTTACCATGGAAAGGGAACAAATGTGAAAAAATCAAGTTTTTGGTTTTGGTGAATTATTTGGATATGCTTAAACTTAACATCATTAGATTTTAATACAATGTAGGTGTCCACTATATACTGGTTTTGGATGATTTTGATGAAACTTCACAGTAACGATGAGCAACATTGGTTGGTGTGGAATTTGGCGTTGGAATTTCTAAAATGGCTACAGTTACCATGGAAACATGCAGACAAGATCAAAATGCTCCAAAAACCTTAAAGTAGCATTTCCTCTCTTAAAATGGTATGTCAAATCCATTAAAACTTTGATGGTATGTTCCCTCCATTGTACCAATGTGGCATCTGTCATTACATTTTTGGAATGGTCTCTGTTACCATGGAAACCAGCAAAGATGTCAAAAATTTCAAAATGCTCCAAACTTTATGAAACTTAATGTGATTGTTACTTGGCAGGTAAAGATGAGACGTTTGACTTTGAAATTTCCAAAACGGCCACCGTTGCCATGGAAACTGCAAAAATGAAAAAAAATTAAAATGCTCCAAACTTAATGAAACTTGATAATAATGTTATCTGGCAAGTGTTGAGGAAACTTTTGACTTTCAAATTTCCAAAATGGCCGCCGTTGTCATGGAAACAGCAAATATGTGAAAATTTCATATGGCTCCAAATGTTCTGAAAATTTACAGAAATATGTATTGCCATGCATATCATTTTTAATTTTAGTTTCTTGTGTATAATTTGGAGTTTAGTATGACGTCCATTATCACTGAACTAGTATACATATTTGTTTAGGGGCCAGCTGAAGGACGCCTCCGGGTGCGGGAGTTTCTCGCTGCATTGAAGACCCATTGGTGGCCTTCGGCTGTTGTCTGCTCTATGGTTGGGTTGTTGTCTCTTTGACACATTCCCCATTTCCATTCTCAATTTTATTCACTGTTTAAAATTTTCGAGATGGCTGCCGCTTAGTGTCAATTGGGGAAGGGTGACATCCGCTATTGCTTGCAATGGCAAATCTAGTTATTATTATTATACTTCCACCTATTTTGTCTGCCAGTTATCTCGGAGCCAATGGAACCAATCTAAATGATTGTTCACTATAATGAGGAACACCAACTTTTGTGTTGCAGTGGAACTTTGGAACTAAAAAATGGCTGCCGTTACCATGGCATGCCATTTTAAACAGCAGAAATGTCCAAAAATTTCAAAATGCTCCAAACTTTATGAAACTTCACAGAAATGTTACCTGGCATGTGCAGAATTGTTATTTGACATTGGAATTTTCAAAATGGCCGCTATAACCATGGAAACAGCAAAAAATTCTAAATTTTCAAAATGCTCCAAACTTAATGAAACTTCACAAAAATGTTATTGGCCATGTGCAGATGCACTGTTTGACTTTGGAATGTTCAAAATGGCTGCCGTTACCCTGGCAATGGGGGGGGGACGAGGGTGCCATCCGTTATTGCTCGCAATTACAAATCTAGTTTTTCTTCCACCTAAATTTGTCCGGCAGTTTTCTCGGAGGCAATGGAACCAATCTTCATAATTGTTGAGCATAATGAGGACCACCATCAGTGGAGTTGCAGTGAAACTTTGGAACTTTAAAATGGCCGCCGTTTCCATGGAAACAGCAAAAATGTGAAAAATATTTTTTTTGTTTTTGATGACTAATTTGAGAATGCCTGAACTAAAAATCATCAAATTTTTATACAACATAGATATCCACTATATACAGGTTTTGGATGATTTTGAGAATCATCGGAACTACTGTATTGCCATGGAAACTGGGGAAAGGTTTCCCATTATAACCCTATGGGAAAAACCTTAAAGTAGCATTTTCTCTCTTAAAATGGTAGGTCAAATCCATTGATCTTTGATGGTATGTTCCCTCCCATGTACCAATGTGGCATCTGTCATTACAATTTTGGGAATGGTCTTTGTTACCATGGAAACCAGCAAAAATGTCAAAAATTTCAAAATGCACCAAACTTAATAAAACTTTATATTAATGCTAACTGGCATGTATAGATAAGACTTTTCACTTTGGAATTTCCAAAATGGTAAAATGTGAAAATTTCAAAATGCTCCAAATAATCTGAAGATACACAGAAAGATGTATTACCATGCATATATGTGCACTCACTGTTTAAAATTTTTGAAATGGCTGCCACTAAGTGGCAATGGGGGGAGGGTGACATCCGCTATTGCTTGCAATGGCAAATCTAGTTATTATTATTCTTCCACCTAATTTTGTCCGGGAGTTTTCTCAGAGCCAAAGGAATCAATCTTAATGGTTGTTTACTATAACGAGGAACCTGACTTTCGGGTTGCAGTGCAACTTTGGAACTAAAAAAATGGCTGCCATCAGCATGGAAACCGAAATAAGGTGAAAAAATTAAATTTTAGGGTTTGGTGAATTATTTGGGTATGCTTAAACTTAAAATCATTCAATTTTGATACAATGTAGTTGTCCACTATACACAGGTTTTGGATGATTTTGACAATGATTGATACTACTATGTAGTCATGGAAACTGCAGCAAAAATTTCAAAAATTTCAAAATGCTTCAAACTTTATGAAACCTCACAGTAATGATGAGCAACATTTGTAGACGTGGCGTTTGGCGTTGAAATTTCCAAAATGGCTGCCGTTACCATGGAAACAATGCAAAAAAGGTCAGAAAGTGAAATTTTTGAAAATGCTTTAAATTTTCTGAAAATTTACAGAAAGATGTATTGCCATGCATATGTGTGCATTCTCTGTTTAAAATTTTTGAAATAGGTGCCACTTAGTGACAATGGGGTGAAGGGTGACATCCGCTATTGCTTGCAATGGCAAATCTAGTTATTATTATTTTTCCAATGATTTTTGTCCGGCAGTTTTTTTGGAGCCAATGGAACCAATCTTAATGATTGTTTACTATAATGAGGAACACAAAATTTCGAGTTGCAGTAGGTCTTTGGAACATAAAAAATGGCTGCCGTTACCATGGAAAGGGAACAAATGTGAAAAAATCAAGTTTTTGGTTTTGGTGAATTATTTGGATATGCTTAAACTTAACATCATTAGATTTTAATACAATGTAGGTGTCCACTATATACTGGTTTTGGATGATTTTGATGAAACTTCACAGTAACGATGAGCAACATTGGTTGGTGTGGAATTTGGCGTTGGAATTTCTAAAATGGCTACAGTTACCATGGAAACATGCAGACAAGATCAAAATGCTCCAAAAACCTTAAAGTAGCATTTCCTCTCTTAAAATGGTATGTCAAATCCATTAAAACTTTGATGGTATGTTCCCTCCATTGTACCAATGTGGCATCTGTCATTACATTTTTGGAATGGTCTCTGTTACCATGGAAACCAGCAAAGATGTCAAAAATTTCAAAATGCTCCAAACTTTATGAAACTTAATGTGATTGTTACTTGGCAGGTAAAGATGAGATGTTTGACTTTGAAATTTCCAAAACGGCCACCGTTGCCATGGAAACTGCAAAAATGAAAAAAAAATTAAAATGCTCCAAACTTAATGAAACTTGATAATAATGTTATCTGGCAAGTGTTGAGGAAACTTTTGACTTTCAAATTTCCAAAATGGCCGCCGTTGTCATGGAAACAGCAAATATGTGAAAATTTCATATGGCTCCAAATGTTCTGAAAATTTACAGAAATATGTATTGCCATGCATATCATTTTTAATTTTAGTTTCTTGTGTATAATTTGGAGTTTAGTATGACGTCCATTATCACTGAACTAGTATACATATTTGTTTAGGGGCCAGCTGAAGGACGCCTCCGGGTGCGGGAGTTTCTCGCTGCATTGAAGACCCATTGGTGGCCTTCGGCTGTTGTCTGCTCTATGGTTGGGTTGTTGTCTCTTTGACACATTCCCCATTTCCATTCTCAATTTTATTCACTGTTTAAAATTTTCGAGATGGCTGCCGCTTAGTGTCAATTGGGGAAGGGTGACATCCGCTATTGCTTGCAATGGCAAATCTAGTTATTATTATTATACTTCCACCTATTTTGTCTGCCAGTTATCTCGGAGCCAATGGAACCAATCTAAATGATTGTTCACTATAATGAGGAACACCAACTTTTGTGTTGCAGTGGAACTTTGTAACTAAAAAATGGCTGCCGTTACCATGGAAACCGAAAAAAGGCGAAAAAATATAATTTTGGAGTTTGGAGAAGAATTTGTGAATGCTTAAACTTAAAATCATCAGATTTTAATACAATGTAGGTGTCCACTATATACAGGTTTGGGATGATTTTTAACAAACATTGGAACTACTATGTTGCCATGGAAACTACACCAAAAATTTCAAAAATATCAAAATGCTTCAAATTTAATGAAACTTCACAGTAACGATGAGCAACATTTGTAGATGTGGAATTTGGCTTTAGAATTTCCAAAATATCTGCCGTTACTATGGAAACAATGCAAAAAAGGTCAAAATGCTCTAAAAACCCTTCTGAAAACCTTTAAGTAGCATTTCCTCTCTTAATATGGTAGGTCAAACCCAGTGAAACTTTAATGGTATGTTCCCTCTCATGTCCCAATGGGGTACCTGTCACTAAAATTTTGGAATTAATCGTGGTTACCATGTAAACAGCAAAAATGTCAAAATTTTCAAAATGTTCCAAAGTTACTGAAACTTATTATGTGTGTTAACTGCCAAGTGTAGATGAGACTTTTGACTTTGGAATTTCCAAAATGGCCGCGGTTGTCATGGAAACAGCAAACACGTGTAAAATTTCAAAATGCTCCAAATGTTCTGAAAATAAAGAGAAAGATGTATAGCCAAGCATATATGTGCATTCACAATTTGAAATTTTTGAAATGGCTGCCGCTTAGTGGCAATGGGGGAAGGGTGACATCCGCTATTGCTTGCAATATCAATTCTACTTATTATTATTATTCTTCCAATGATTTTTTCCGGCTGTTTTTTTACAGCCAATGGAACCAATCTTTATGATTATTTACTATAATGAGGAACCCTGACTTTCGAGTTGCAGTGCAACTTTGGAACTAAAAAATGGCTGCCATCACCATGGAAACTGAAAAAAGGTGAAAAAATAAAAATTTGGATTTTGGTGAATATGTTTAAACTTTAAATCATTAAATTTTAATACAATGTAGTTGCCCACTATATACAGGTTTTGACTGATTTTGACAATCGTTGAAATTACTATGTTGCCATGGAAACTACACCAAAAATTTCAACAATTTCAAAATGCTCCAAACTTAATGAAACTTCACAGTAACGATGAGCGGCATTTGGCTTTGAAATTTCCAAAATGGCTGCCGTTACTATGGAAACAATGCAAAAAATTGACATTTCTGTGAAGTTTTATCAAGTTTGGAGCATTTTGAAAATTTTGGACATTTTTGAATTTGCGCTGTATTCATGGTAACAGTGACCGATTCTAAAATTTTAAAGACAGATGCCACTTTGGCAGATAACCAGGAATATACCATGAAAGAATCATGGAATTTGACCTTCCATTATAACTTATAAGTGAGTAAATGCTACTTTTAAGAATTTCCCATAGGGCTAATGGTAAATGTTTCTCCAGTTTCCATGGTAATGGCAGCCATTTTAGAATTTCTAAATATGGTCAACACATCTTGGCATGCCAGGCTACATTCCGCTAAAGTTTCATCAAGTTGGGTCTCATAATGAAAGATTTAATGGATTTGCAATTTTTATTTTTTTTCACATTTTTTCTGTTTCCATGGTAACGGCAGCCATTTTTTAGTTCCAAAGTTGCACTGCAACTCGAAAGTCAGGGTTCCGTGTTATAGTGCCCCATCATTTAGATAGGTTCCTGTGGCTCTGAGAAATCTGGCGGACAAAATTAGGTGGAAGAAAAATAATAATAACTAGATTTGCCATTGCAAGCAATAGCGGATGTCACCCTTCCCCCCATTGCCACTAAGTGGCAGCCATTTCAAAATTTTAAACAGTGAATGCACGAATTTGCATGGCAATACATCTTTCTGTAAATTTTCAGAACATTTTGAGCATTTTGAAATTTTCATATTTTTGCTGTTTCCATGGCAACGGCAACCATTTTGGAAATTCCAAAGTCAAAAGTCTTATCTATACATGCCAGTTAGCATTAATATAAAGTTTTATTAAGTTTAGTGCATTTTGAAATTTTTGACATTTTTGCTGGTTTCCATGGTAACAAAGACCATTCCCAAAATTGTAATGACAGATGCCACATTGGTACATGGGAGGGAACATACCATCAAAGTTTAAATGGATTTGACCTACCTTTTTAAGAGAGAAAATGCTACTTTAAGGTTTTTCCCATAGGGTTATAATGTGAAACCTTTCCCCAGTTTCCATGGCAATACAGTTGTTCCGATGATTCTCAAAATCATCCAAAACCTGTATATAGTGGATACCTATGTTGTATTAAAATTTGATGATATTTAGTTAAGGCATTCTCAAATTAGTCATCAAAAACAAAAAAAAATATTTTTTACATTTTTGCTGTTTCCATGGAAACGGCGGCCATTTTAAAGTTCTAAAGTTTCACTGCAACTCCACTGATGGTGGTCCTCTTTATGCTCAACAATCATGAAGATTGGTTTCATTACCTCCGAGAAAACTGCCGGACAAAATTATGTGGAAGAAAAATAATAATAATACGAAAAAAGAAACAGAGGAAAAGCAATATGTCACCCGACATTGTCGATCGGTTGACATAATAATAGGGAAAAAGAAACAGAGGAAAAGCAATATGTCACCCGACATTGTCGATCGGGTGACATGATAACAAAGAAACAGAGGAAAAGCAATACGTCACCCGACATTGTCGATCGGGTGACATAATTAATTTTCGAAATACTAATGATTTTCTGACCACGGTATAGATTACCTAAGCTGTATTTGGCAAAACCTTTCAAAATTTTGGGTCCTCAATGCTCTTGAACTCTTTACTTTATTTGGCCTTTTTAACTTTTTTATGCGAGCGTCACTGGTGAGTCTTTTGTAGACGAATCGGGTGTCTGGCGTACAAAATTTTAAGCCTGGTATCTATGATGATATCCAACTGTGCTTCTCCATCTGCCGACTTGTTCCTTATTCTATGTGAGAGAGACTTTCTACGGGTGCTTCCCGAGAAGAAAAAAAAACCAAAGTAGCATTTTTCATTGGCTTCACATTCCTCTATATAGATGATTTATTTTCATTAAATCACTACTAAGTTTGGTTTCCGTGTTGAACGCATTCGTTCCATCGAACTTTAAATAAAAAGAAAAACGACAGATACAGTTAAGTGATCCTTAATATCTTGACTTTCATGTAGACGAAACGCGCGTCTGGCATACAAAACTATAAGCCATGTAACTTTGATGAGATTTTTTTTATTTCTTGAATTGATAATCAGGGTCGATTGAGTTATAAAAAATAAATGAGATATCGACATTGATTTCAAAAACTCCGTTATATCATTGCTAAAACTATCAATAATAAATATATGTATATATCTACATACTTTGAAACAAGAAACAAGTGTTAACCTCTAATATTTGAGCATTACAATTAAACATATAAGATATAAATAGATATTCTTCAACATATATTTTGTCGCTTTAAGTACAAAATTCAAATATATAATGCATATATACGTTTGTTAATACTTGTATCTAACACTATACATCGGCACAAAGTTTGTCAAAATAACCAGATAAAAGCAATAACATAACATAACATACATAAATGAACAGCTGTAAGGCATAATAACCTGTTTTCTTCAATAACCTTTGGAAATAACTTCAAACATTTGTAGCAATATCTTCAACTAAACATTGCATTATTAACTTTAAATAAGCATGAATACCTACAGTTTTCATCGAAGTCTTAAAAGATCGTTTACGAAGTGCATGCCTACTAGCATCCAAGCCATAATATTCTGCTTTAAAACCTTAAAAATCATTCCCCGTTCTTATTTCGTGCAGATATATACGACAAAAGAGACGATTTCAGCTTCCCAATTGTAAACTTTCCATTCCTATGTAGCAACATTCCAGCAGCGCCTGCATACGGTGTATATATCTCCCAGTTGAAACGATATTCCAGGGCTTGTATTTACTATCATGATTTCCTTGATGGAGAGTTGCTGCTCACAAAGAAGCTATTAAACCAAGAGTTCCAAGTGGTGAAGTTGAAATTATCCCTTCGTAAATTTTACGGACGCCATCACGAGTTGGTTGACCAATACGGAATATCCGTTTCATAGATGATAGCGGATGTTCCAAATGTCAAGTACAATCCCGTTCCCTTTTTCCCGAATGTGACTTACCGAATTAGACTTATTACCAGGTTTGTATTAACATGAACAACACGACGGGTGCCACATGTGGAGCAGGATCTGCTTACCCTTCAGGAGCACCTTAGATCACCCAAGTTTTTGGTTGGGTTTGTGTTGCTCAGTCTTTAGTTTTCTATGTTGAGTTTTGTGTACTATTGTTTGTCTGTTGGTCTTTTTTAGCCATGGCGTTGTCAGTTTATTTTCAACTTATGAGTTTGAATGTCCCCTTTGATATCTTTTGCCTCTCTTTATCATTAAGCTATGTCCAAAATGATGCTACATAAGCAATTATTAAAGTGTTACTTTTCCTTGTCTACTAGTGCACTATCATTGACCTCTGGTATGTGCTAAATTGGCTTGGGGAACGAATTATTCGTTTTTCTTTTCTATCCCTGCTAGGCATCTTATGTTTCAAATCTATGGCTCTGTGCCTTCTTGTTCGTTCAGTTGGAAGAGAGAGAGAGATGCTGGGAACGCATCCATTACGCTTGTGCAAAGCATCTTCCTGAGTTTTCTCTGTACATTGCACCAGTCCAATTGATGTATCTGGGGTACCCTCTAGTTCAAAAGGCAGTTATACATAATACTTTGATTCTTCTTCCCAGTCCGAATCAAGGCTGCTTGTGGATGGGAGGAAAAGACTGACATTTTATCAAAAAACTAATCCTAGAATTATAAGTAATGTACGCTCAACAGTTGGATATTGTGTTAACCTTTTTTATTACATTAAATTTAATGTAAACTATGTAGAACATATCAGGGCCTTTTATAGCTTGGTATTTGGTATGCGGTATGGGTTTTGCTCATTGTTGAAGGTAGACTATACTCTGAAATCAGTTATATAATATAATTTGCACCCCACATGGGATCTGAGGCTGGAAGGGGGAGGGGGGTTCCTTCGATCCTTTTGTGGTAGAGTTAGCAGCTGAGACATCCAGTATCCACCATTTTCTAAATGTTTGAATGATAAAAATACATACAAAGAATATACCTATAGCTTTCGCTATCAGGGTCCCGCTGTTTCATGGAGAAATAAATTGTTTTAACTGACATCTGAAGCATTTACGACTGATTGTTTTCGCACCTCAGAAAAGCTGACGTCTGCTAAGTTTCAGATACTTTTGATTAAATTAGCAACTTGTCATATATTTCTTAAATTTTCGACCTTATCATATATCATGAAGCTGGAAATATTGACCTATTCCAGCAGCTCATCCCTACCACTCGTCACATAGTAAGTTATCCCATGCCCATTCCTCCAAAGGCAGTAGTTATGATAATCCCAAAATGAAATAGTTGAATTTGCTCAAAATGTAGGTTGAAATCTAGCTTGAATGTCTATACTCTTTATATATAGTAATATTTCTTTTTCTTTCATTTTCGTATATCCCAATCTTACCAAAAACTAACTAAATGTTGTTTTTTTTTAATTTATTTCAGAAACTAAGGAATGTCAAGGACCAAATTGTCCCTCAATTGTGGAAACCGGAACTAATGTAATCGGATAACATGTTTTGGAAGAGTTAAAGTGTATGAGCTTTTGAGCCATTTGATAAAACATGCTTGCAATTAATTACTTGTGCTTTTATTTTAATGGAAACATAGATTTTGACATCGAAACAAATAGCGAGGCCATGACCTTGTTTTGGTTCAATCCCCTCAAATTTTGTTTGGTACCTTGATTTGTCTTCTTATTCTATTTATGAGATTTAAACATCGGTAAACTACTGTTGTCTTAAGGTTCAGGTGGACCCTTTGGTTAAAATGGCTGCGTTTTCACCTCAAAATTTACTCATAGTACAGACAAACCTGTGGATCTGGAAAAGTTTTAAGGCATAGCATGCCCTAGATAAATAAAATTCAAATGCATTTTATGTTTAAATTTAACACCTAACTGGATTTTGCAGTGCACTTTTTTTCGTCCCTGCAGAAGATGATAAAATTAACAAACAGTTGAGTTTACTTGATATGGTCCACTAAGGTACACAGTATTGTCCCTCTTTTGTCCATGTCAATCAATACAGTTCACTTCAATTATTACCTGGTTGGAAGTTCTCAAACCTCTTTCACAACTTTGTTTATTTTGGCACCTTCTGGAGGAATGAAAAAAAGTGCACTGCAAAATCCAGTTAAGTTTTTAATTTTCTAAAACATAAAAAACATTTGAATCTTATTGATCTAGAGCATGCTATGCCTTAAAATTTTTCCAGATACACAGGTTTGTCTGTACTCAGAATAAATTTTGAGGTGAAAATGCCCCTTAATTTACATATGTTCAGACTCATGAAACAATTGATACCACAGATACAGATACAGTTAAGTCTTAGTTTCAGTTTTAAACTACATCTAAAAATTAACAATGATGGTCAGTTGAGAATTAAACTTAGCAATGATTTCAGCTTTATAAGTATGAACTTGCCATTTTTCTAATTGTAGCAACCAAAATTCTGTCCTCTTTTCTTTGATTTTGACATCACCGAATGAGACTCTTCACCGAATTTGTACTTTAAAAAGCAACACGAAGGGTGCTACATGTGGAGCCGGAAATTCTTATTCTTCTGGAGCACCTGAGTTCACCCCCAGTTTTCGATGTGGTTGGTGTTGCTCAATCTTTAGTTTTCTATGTAGCGTTTTGTGGACTTATTCGTCTTTTGTCTTTTCCCCGTTTTTTTGTTTTGTTTTTTTCCCCTGGCATAGTCAAATTTTCTTCAACATATGGGTTTTGAATGTCCTACTGAATCTTCAGCCTCTTTTTTTCTGCATGTATATAGCAACATCCCAGCAGCACATGCATATGGAATATATTTCTCCTAGTTGATACAATTTTTCAAAGCTTGCATTTCCTATCATGATTTCCTTGATAGAAGGATGCTGCTTACAATGAAACTTTTTAGCCCAGGTTAATAGTGGAAAACTTGCAGTCATCCCTTCCAAATTTCACACCATCATGTGAGTTGGTTGATCGCTATGGATTATATGTGTCACTCACAGACGCTCATGGATATGTTCCATTTGTCCTAGTCAATCTCCCTTCCTCTTGTCCTCGTTTGAAAAGAAGCTAGCATAATACTTTAAATTCATGTAATGCTATATAACTGATATCCAATCATTAAATATTTTGGGTGACTTTGTTGAACTGACACATCCCATCAATCTTTAAATAAAGTATACCACAGATACAGTGAAGTTTACACTTTATTATATACCTCAATTAAATGTTTTTTTCACATTAAAGACGTAATATAAATAAGTGGTTTGATATCAATGATGTGTTGTCATACAGATAAGAGGTTTGATAAAACCTTACCAATTGATACTGATATCTGTATCCTCACGGATGCCTGAAACAGCAAGATTGCCTTTGATTGTATTACATAAAGGGATGAATATCTTAGTTGAGATTTCCCTTCGCAAAGTTTACGGATGCCTTCACGTGTTTGTTGACTGTTATGGAATATCTGTTTCACTGATGACGACGGATATGTTCTAGTTGTTGTTATCACAATCTGTCTTCTTTTCCTCGATTGTGACCTACTGAATTTGACTCATCACCGGGTTTGTACTAACATGAGCAACACTCCAAGTGCCACATGTGGAGCAGGATCTGCTTACCTTTCTGCAGCACCTGAGATCACCCAGTTTTTTTTTCTAATTTGTAGCCCTTATTCATATTTGACTGATTGTTTTTTTAAAGTTAAGGCAAACATATTAGAGTTGGCAACTTTTTTGTAATTTGTGGCCCTTATTTATATTTGACACTTTTTTTTTTAAAGTTTAAGCAAACATAAAAGAGAAATAAATACATTTTTTAATTGTAATGATTACAATTTATTTATTCTTGTAGCTATTCAGACCACAACTTGTGATGTAATACTTATAAAAATGTAATTCCGAAGTTAAAAGTCGAAATAAATACAAAGCAAATAAGTTATGTATGCAAACTTTACCAGTAATATTAGTATATCCGATGTAATATACCTACTATGGCATAGTAAAAACATTGCTAAAAAAGACAAAATAACATCCCCATAGAACTCTTTTCTGTACAATTCTTAATAAATTTTTCTAATTAATCATTTAGTAACTTTAGTCCAGTTCAAAATTGGACAAATCAACTAGTATTCTTATTTCTGTTGAATATTGCACATGACATCAATGTCAGTTTTCTTTGGGACACACAGAATTTGAAAGTTGTTCAACAAATCTGTTTCCATTTCGAGACAAATGTCCTTTTAACTATGATTATCATGAGTCATCAGCTGAACTCTGTTTCTGACCAGTTACTTTCCACATCACTACCATCAAAATCTCCCTGAAAAATTAAGTTAAGAAAAAAATCTTTACATGGATAACTGAAATCAATTACGGTTTTAGTTTGTGGAAACCGTCATTTAAATTGGAAAAAGATCTGATAAAAAAAACAGGGGCTAGCATGACGACAAGAAATAATATAAGTAATTTTAACAAGTACCCCTCATGAGACAAATGGTCCATATTTCAGATTTTTCTGATTATCGAACTCATCCATAGTTCTGATAAATGGAAACAATCATCTAAATTTGTAGAGGATCTGTCAAAAAATGAAGCTGTACCATTACAACAACTAAGTATAACATAAAAAATGACTGACAGGTCAAAAACATTATACCCACAACTTCCTTAACTGTAGTACAAGTTTTTGTCTTTGATTAAATGTTGTCTATCTGCTTAGATCAATAAACTCATATCATATTTATCAGGCTTAAATTTTGTACTTGTCTACAAAAGACTCATCAGTGACGCTCAAATCAAAAGAGTTAAAAAGACCAAATAAATTACAAAGCTGAAGAGCATTTAGGACTTAAAATTCTGAAATGTTTATTCACCATGAAACACCAGACAGACTCATTTCTATATTTTAATATTCAAAGGGTGTAGATCTTTGATAAAAGAGCCAAGTCTTATAAACCAATAGTCAGTTTCATCATTTAAACATTTGTCTGAAACAGATCTAAAAACAATCTCTGTTCCTTAGAAGCTTGTAATATTTTTATAAAAAATAGTTGACACAAACATACAAGTGATTTGTAAGTTATTTCCCTTTACATAGATCTATCTAATGGAAAGAGTGTGTTCCAGTTTTTTCGAACTATGATTACCGTAATTTTCAAACAGTCCTAGCTGTTGTTTCATACAGAAATAAAATATGATGTTGGAGTACATCACAGTCGTTGTCAACTAATCAAAATTATGGAATCCAATGAAACATACATGAAATGTAATTATATTGATAATATGATTGATTGTTGTTTGCTTAGTGTCTAGTGGCAAATATTTCATGCATAATCTGGACTAGAACAAATAAACAATAGGTATGTCCTGCAATAAGGGGTGGACAGGGATGATGGGCATGAAATTTGGAATGCAATTGGAAAATGAGGGTATTTGGGATAGTGACAGGAATTAAGCCTAGTAACAGGCCACCTACTGATCACTCAAAGAGTTGTTGTGAGGGTTCTTAACATGTAAACAGTGTGGCACTCTCTCTACATGTGGAATCAGATTTAACATCCTGATTCTGACTTAACACGGCTGCAAATTCTATACTTCCGGAACAGACAAACAGATAATGAATTTTGGCAAGCATTTTATTGCTGGTCTGAAGAAGACAAAGGGATGACCATACTTATATACCCCAGTCAACACTTGGGGTTTCTTGATAATATGGATATAATGTGCAGTGTTCCTGCCTGCCCTAAATAGAAGGGTGGCCCACCCTTGGTGCCCTTACCCCCGCCCTTCTGCCCTCAAAAGTAAAAGAATGCACCCCTCTGCCTTTTCAAAAAAATAAAATTTCAAAATTTTATGCCTACCGGCGTTTCCGGTAAAATTGTTACCTGATTGTGTAACACTAATTAACTGACAATGGGATTAAGTTAAATACCTAATGCTTTGGCAGTTTTATCACCTTTGTTAATGATTGTTTACTGCTAATTAGTGGATTTAAGATAATTGAACAAATACTAGATATTTAATACAGAATGAAATGTCCACATGTTATCCATTTGTAATGTTTATGTACAGCATGTACACCTGAAAAAATTTATTTCAGAAGGCATAACATAAAAAATAAAATCTTAAACAATTTTAAATGCATACATAGTTTTGACTTAATTGGTAAAAAATGTTTTGTTTCATAACCATGAGTATGAAATTTAAAGAGGAATCAAAGAAATTTGTACTTTGAACATAACAAGATTCACTTCCTGTTTTTAATACTTCTTGTATTTTATAATCCTCCTGACATTGAGCACTCAACAAATTTATTTTTAACAATGATGGAGAAAAAAGTAACTGTTTATACTTTCTGCAATATATTATTGCATCAATATAAATATGATCATCTCCTGTCTCACCTGTTATATTTATAAAACTCCTTACTGAGGAGCACTTTGGTGTGCACTTAAAAATACTTTTTTGTAACAATTTAAAAGATAATAAATAACTCTCAATAACATATATACTATATGTTTGAACAAGTAATTTAAATGTAGATAATTTAATTACATTCAACATTCAATTTTGCATATATAACTCCATCTTTCAAAACTACTTGTTTATTTTGGTATAAGTTATAAAACATTGAAATTTCTGATGATTATTTTCCATACCAAATGTACAAGTTTGTTTAGATTAACATCAGAATGAAATGCTTTGCTTCATGGTATGATAATTTGATGAAAAAAAATTCTTACCAACATCAAGAACACATTAATTTCTGAATATGGTTTAAATACAACTAATGTTCTCCAGCTGAGCCTAGCAATATTCAAGGTAATTTATACACTTTCCAACACTGCCCTTAAAATCTGGGTTATAACGCTAAAGTGCCCTTTCAGACAACTAGCACCCTTCTGCCCTGAGATTCAAGCTGGAACACTGATGTGATATCAAAAATGTTGTAATGTAGTGACCTAATTTTAACCTTTCTTGCAATTAACTAAAATACATAACCCCTCTGTTTCGCTTGTTATCTAATTTAGATCTAGTCCAAGGAAAACTGTTAGATTTTCTATTGATGAGCTTTCTATCTAATAAACAGATAAAAAACTGACTATTAGTTTCTCTTAGCTTAACCAATGAGAATTACTCACATCATTATCACTGCCTTCCATATCCTCTAAATCATAGGTACTCTCTAAACCAACATCATTATGTTTTTCCACTCTTTCCTTGCCTTCCCTTGCTCTTGTATTTGTAGGGTCAAGGCTGAAAAGGATAACAAATATTGCTGATTCAATGTTTGTTCCTTTTTAAAATTGTATGTCATAACAAGAATGTGCATAAACTTTGCATATATATTTCTCTTCAAAAATGTCACTAATTCATAAACATGAAAGTTGAAATTTTGAAACAGTATTCTTTTATTTGTCATATATTCAAATTTGTACTGCCTCATTCTGTATATTTAACCATTCATCTATCAATATCAAGACCAAAACATGATTGGCCTTTTGAAAGTCTTTTTATTGCTTTGAATTTTTAGGCTGAAAAGTATAAACAAATTAAATTTTTTTAAGAAGTTGCAAAAGTGCATATTTTTAAGAAGGAATTGGAGAAAAACAAGAAAGAGCACTGTAAAATATTTAGAAAAGAAGTGTAATTCATATGAGTGAATTTTCCTATTGACAGATCCAATGGTATGCATGATTTTTTTGTAATGTTTAGAAATTTTCAGTATATTTAAGGTGAGCTTTTCATCGTAAACAAATATCAAATATTACTGTATATTTAAAATGCATTGCCATGACCATAAAATGCCAATTATGAACTCGGCTAACATTTCCCTATCTTTTTTTCCTGTAATCAAAAATAAAAGCTGATGCCAAAATAACTCTATATGCAGTATGTAGTGTTGTTTTAGAATAATTACAAAGAATAGAAAATTTTTAATAAAATAAACTTTTTGATAAGTAAATGTGTTATCCAGGGTCCAGCAATTTGTATAACAAAATGTGTCATCCAGGGTCCAGCAATAATAAATATTTTGTATGACTGACCTCAAAGCTATATTATATTCGTCCAAAGCTTCAAGTGGTTCACTGATCTGTGCCAGGAAATCGCCCAATTGTTGGTGCAGTCGACATGTGTTGTGTGTATGCAGCTGTTTTCTTAACCTGAAAAAAATATACAGTTAGGAAATATGAGCATTATGAAATGTTTTATATTTTTAATAGTTAAGTAACTTATTAAAGATGATTTTAAAAATAGGAATTTCTATAGAAAATTTATTTCTGAAAATCCTTATATATATCTTGCAACTTAAAAACAAACAAACTAATATATTATTTTTATCTTTAATAGACTTTAATAAAGACTAAATACATGGCTTATAAGTTCCCTTTGAATGGCTTTTTTATAGTGAACAGGCTTTTTCTTCACGATTTTGGGGGATTAAAGGGTGCATGTTATACACATATAGATAATTTAAACAGGGAATGTATCAAAGAGACAACAACACAACTAAAGATCAGATAACTGCCCAAGGCCACCAATGGGTCTTCAACACAGCAAGAAAATCCCACACCCTGAGGCGGGCTTCAGCCAGTCCATAAACAATAATGTATACTAGTTCATCAAAATGGACACCACACTCTTATTCAAAACATACAAATGAAACAAAATTTAAAAAACACACAAGACTAAAAAAGGCTAGAGGTTCCTGATCTCATGACTTGGGACAGGCACAAATATGGCAGGGATAAATATGTCTTTTGGGATCTCAACCCTCCCCGATACATTTGGCCAATGTGGAATAAACAGCAATATGCACAGTAAAACTCAGTTTAAAGAAGTCTTAGTCCACTTTTAACACATACACTGCTGACTTGCAGCTGTCTTCATGTAACAGTTGGTATTACACAAGTTGATCAGTTTGGTTGAATGATACAAGATACAATTTGATAAATTCTTTATCTAACTCACTGCAACACTTATAGTAAGGTTACAGTTAATTGAGATATTGTCATCTACATCTACACCAAAATTTGCCATTTTAGAATATAATGCATTCTGGGTAATATTTCCTAAAGTGTACAACAAAATGTTGTGATTGGTTAATAATGTCCAGAACAATGAAATTCAACCAATGGTGTGACTTTATTCTCATATTTGTGAACAAGCAATGGAATTACCCATAATCCTTTAGATTCTGAAACGGATACAATTTTTTTTTATGAATACTTAGACCTACATCTCAGCTGAAAGGGCAAATTTGCCGTTTCAGAATCAAATAAATTCTGGGTAATTGGCTTACAACGTCCTAAACAATGGGAATTCAACCAATGACATGACATAATTTTCATTTACCCACAATCCTCTAGATTCTGATATAGGGAATTGTATTTCTTTTTTTTTTTTTTAATGAATAATACTAACATCTCAGTGCCTTTATCATACTGGTGATCTCTAAGTAATATTTCTGCCATTACATAAACTGGTTCTAGGTAAGATGGATCTAACTTCATTGCTTTCTCTAAATAGGGTTTGGCCTGAAATCAGAAATTATTTAAAGACAGGTATATAATAATACTCGTTTTAGGTTGTAGCAATAGTTTTTTTAAATCACTTTTGCAGCAAATTCAAATATCATTTCATAGCAAAGCTTTGTATTCAATGTTGTACAAACATATATAAAATAAAGTACGGTAACAAGAAAAATTTTGTTTCAGTGGTTGGGTCTTTTTTTCAACATTTTTGTAACAGTTATCACACCCTACAATTTGGCCAGAAAATCAAAAGATAAACAGTGTATTTCACTAAAATTTATTTACAACCACTATCATGCCTTAAAGAAATGCTGGAAAGGTAAACCAGAAAAAAAAAACATTAATTCTTCAATCAAGCTATCATAATGTGAACTAAAATATCATTAAGATATGTGTCACTTCAAAATCATTTATTCTAACAGTTTGAGATTATTTCACACTTAGGAAAAGATAAATCAACTTCTTATTTATGTTCCTTACTGCAACATTTTTACTAAATACCCCAAAAGAAAAATATTTCAGAAAAAGATATTACTATTTTATTGAATACACAAAAGCAGAAGAAAAAGTTTCAGGGACAATTTTAATCAAATTAATTTCCCCATGTATCCCAAGTCACAGCACAGGAATTGAATGTTTTTTTCACATTTCTTACTACCATGTTAGAATTGCAAAATATTCAGCATGGGAAATTAACTCACAATTCTGAGAAAATACAATGCAGATATCTTCCCAGTTCTGCCAAAAAAAAAAAAAATATAAAATTGAAAATATTTACCTTTGCAGACATGTTTGGTTCATTTGTCAATACTGATGCATAAATCTGAAGAAAAAAATGTAGAAACCAAAATACAATATATGGAATAAATTAGAATAATGTACAAGAGAGAGCCAATTAGAGCTCTAAAATGGATGCATCATACACCTTGCACCTATGTATAGTATGGAGTTAACTTCTTGGGTGAAAGGTCACATCATCAAATATAACCTCTAAATAACACAACTTTGTGAGAGAAAAACATTTTAGTTAATTAAAAAGCTTCAGTCCAAGTTTCATAAAATTCCATGAAGGTTTGACAAAGCGACCTGTGGAAAGTTTGATTTCTGAATTATAAGTAGAACAAGTTTACCTTGAAACCACATTTTAGTTCTTTGAATATCAAGGAAACTCAATTTCTTCTAAAATGATAAAAATTAAGATATTTTGTCTCCAAATAGCAATCAAGTTTTTATTTATTCAAAATTTTTCTTAAAATTTATTGTAGTTAAATCCCAAATATCACAATTGATACCAGTTTTCATGGATATCATCATAAGAGAAAATTCTCAAAATTAAATTCTCAACAAAAAATCATTTTTTAGTCACTTTGAAAGCAGTATGTGAAGACAGAACAATACAAAATACCCTCAAAATAGCAATTTTCTCAAACTATGAAAATTTGTACAGGTACCAAAGAAAATTAAATCAATCTACAAAACATTGCCTATACTTACAGTTAAAGTTCTAGGATTAGATCCGATTGTTTTTATTGCTTTCCCTGCACAGGCTAAAGCTTCTCTTGTTCTATGTAATGACAGGTAACATGAAATCAAACCTAAAAAAGAACAAACAGTGAAACCTGTATTAACTGAATTCCTGTTATGACAGAGGTATTCATTGAGATTAGGCAGTTGTTTCAAGTACCAAGACAAAATAAAGAATGGTCCATTGTAATTGATCAGATTAAACTGGGTTCCAGTTTACACAAAATATGAATTAGACAGGTTTCACTATATACATATATGTTATACGGTTTTGTAAATAACTACCATTCATCAAATTTCAATAGAAGTACCTTCTGATCCCTCTCCCCAAACAATAAAGATAGAAGTGTTGTACCTGATGAGCCAGTTTTGTTTGCATATTTTGTTTTGGTATTTGATGTTACAAGTTAACCTGAGTTTACATTATCAATTGAATGAGATTTCTCTTAATTTCTGTAGTAACCAGAAGAATTCTATGTTTGCTTTTAAGAAATATTTGCATCATATTAAGTATCTCATTCATAATTCTGTTCAGTAGCCACAGATGAATGCTTCCTCATACGCCCCAAAATTTAGGTATATAATTTTAAAATAACATCAAAGCTGAGCATACCATGGTAAGCTTCATATCTGTGTGGTGCATGACGTAAAGCTTCCTGAAAGTGTAGTGATGCATCTTGGGATTTCTTTAATTCAAATAATGCTGTGCCTTTCAGTAAATATGCCTCTACATTGAATGGATCAATAATGCTAGCCTGAAAAAAAATAAATCTACATAACAAAGAGGTCAAGCCATTCAGTAGATATTCTTCTATCATTCTGGTGCAATAAATAGCCTGAAAATGAATTAATCCACATAACAAAGAGGTCAGGCCAATCAGTAGATATTCTTCTCATATTCTGGTGCAATAAAACTGGTACCATTAAGACTTCCACTGGGTCAATTACTCTGCGAGTCGACTGTTAGTCACTGAGTGTTTCACAAACATAGTAGTCAGTTCTTTAGTACATGAATGCATATACAGAATTTTTTTTATTGAAATTTGCTGTTAAAAAATTTGGAAACCATATTAAATACAGGAATGTATCTCCCTCATGTAAAGCCCTGATTCCTTGTCTGTATTTAAGACATATACTTTTGTCCTTTTTGGTTTTGTACGAATTATATTGAATGTACTCATTTTTGATTTCCAAATATTTTGGCCTAGAGCATGACTTAAAAGTCATTAATTGATGAAAGGCGCATTTAGACCAGTGAAATTGGCACTGTTAATGATATTTTACAATGAAGTTATCAGCTAGTCTGCTCTTATAGTGATCACTGTATTACTAAACAGTCAACAATATGATTGGGTTTAACACCACTTTTCACACAACTGCACAATGTATAAGATGTTAATAACTGATTAATTATCAACAACAAAATTTCTTCGTTTAACATTTTTTGTTTAATCAACAATCACCACTTCACTTTTCATAGACTCCGTATTTCTTCTAAAATTCATAATCAAGCATATTGGAAATTTACTATCTTGTTTGCAAAAATGAAAAAAATTAAAGAAGATCACACTAAACAATGATAATCATACCATTAAGTGAAACATTTTAGCGAGGGTTTTTTTCCCTCCTAATTTCATAATTATGATAAAATCACAAAAATATGGGCTGGCCTTAATTCAATCTTTAAAGAAGATCAGAATTAAAGACAAGAAAACACGAAAAAGTTAACTTCGCCAAAAGGTTAGGCCTCTGAAATCGTGAAATTTAAACTATTAAAATAATAAACCGCTTTAGAGTATCATGATCCAAGTTATTAAGAAAAGTTGTTAAAAATTTGAAATATTGAATTTGGTAAGCTAAAGCAAATAATAATTGCTATGCAACAAACCTTTTGAGCAAAGTAAACTGTCCTTGTTCTAGCAACTTTTCTTGATATGAGAGAGTAATAACCAAAAGAAATCCATGGCTCTGGAGCCTTGTCTGTGACCTTCATCAACTGTTCTGATAGTCTGTAACAAAGAAATTGATTGGTGGATTATATCAAACAGAAATCCAATGGTCTGATGTCTAGTATGTGACCTTCAACAACTGTTCTGATAATCTGTAACAAAGAAATTGATTGATGGATTATATCCAATAGAAATCCATGGGTCTGATGTCTTGTCTGTTACCTTCATCAACTGTTCTGATAATCTGTAACAAAGAAATTGATTGGATGATTTTATCCAATAGAAATCCATGGGTCTGATGTCTTGTCTGCTACCTTCATCATCTGTTCTGATAATCTGTAACAAAGAAATTGATCAGAGGATTTTATCCAATAGAAATCCATGGCTTTGGTGCCTTGTCTGTAACCTTCATCAACTGTTCTGATAATTTGTAACAAATAAATTGATTGGCGATTATATCCAATAAAAATCCATGCTTCTGATGTCTTGTCTGTCACCATCATCAACTGTTCTGATAGCTAACATGTTACAAAGAAATTATTTGATGGATTATATTCAATAGAAATCCATGGCAAGAGAGCCCTGTCTATAACTTTCATAAACTGTTCTGATAATCTGCAACAAAGAAATTGATTGGTGGATCAGTGTCCCAGGCAGAAGGAAATAAGAGTGTCGCTGTGCCCTGCCCCTGTGCCCTTTTTATGCACCCCTGTGTCTTTTTGGAGAATAGGTAAAAAAAAACTATCTTTTCTTCCTTCATTGTTGCCTTTCACCTGAGTTCTTTATTAAATATGACACTTGTTACCTGCTTATAATCACCAATTAATTAGTCAATTACTTGCTCAGATGAAATTTACGTCCCTCTCTAAAGATCTCTAATCACTGAGCCCTGAAGCAACAATCTTCAATTAAAGAACCTTAGTGAGCGCGCTCACATACCCCACGTCCCCACATTGTCATTGGAGAAATAAAATAAGTGTAAGAAAAAAAAATTGTATCAGAAAAAAAAATTGAATCATAATTTCCTGTCAATATGCACATCTACATAGTATGTCCTTATTATCTACACAGTTTCATGAAATTCTGTTGTGTGGTTTGAGAGGAGTTGCGATGACAAAAGGTTGCAGTAGTATATTGGGCAAATAAGTTCAAAGGGGCGTAACTCCTGGAAAAAAAATTGAATCGTAATTTCCTGTCGATATGCACATCTACGTAGTATGTCCTTATTATCTGAAAAGGTTTCATGAAATTCTGTTGTGTGGTTTGAGAGGAGTTGCCATGACAAAAGGTTGCAGTAGTATATTGGGCAAATAAGTTCAAAGGGGCGTAACTCCTGGAAAAAAAATTGAATCGTAATTTCCTGTCGATATGCACATCTACGTAGTATGTCCTTATTATTTGAAAAGGTTTCATAAAATTCTACTGTGTGGTTTGAGAGGAGTTGCGATGACAAAAAAGTTGCAGTAGTATATTTGGCAAATAAGTTCAAAGGGGCGTAACTCCTGGAAAAAAAATTGAATCGTAATTTCCTGTCGATATGCACATCTACGTTGTATGTCCTTATTATCTGAAAAGGTATAATGAAATTCTGTTGTGTGGTTTGAGAGGAGTTGCGATGACAAAAGGTTGCAGTAGTACATTAAAGTAAATAAGTTCAAAGGGGCGTAACTCCTAGAAAAAAAATTGAATCGTAATTTCCTGTCGATATGCACAACTACATAGTATGTCCTTATTATCTAAAAAGGTTTTGTGAAATTCAGTGTGGTTTGAGAGGAGTTGCGATGACAAGAAATAGGACTGACGGACTGACGGACGGACAGACAGACGGACGGACAGACGGGTCAAAAACATTATACCCTCCGCAACTCGTTGCGTGGGGTATAATAAAGTCAGAATATTGATTTCAAATGATCTTCTGACATGGTATAATCCAGGATTATATCAAATAGAAATCCATGGCTATATAGTGCCTTGTGAGTATCCTTTATAAATCTGTTCAAATAAACTATAACAAATAAAAGGAGTGATAGATATTATCAAATTTCAGCTGTGGATGATTTTCTGTCATGTTCATCAACTGTTCAAACACTAAGGGTGCCACATATGGAGCTGAAACTGCTTATCCTTCCAGAGCACCTGAGTTTATGCCGTTTTTTGATGGAGTTGATATTGCTCAGTTGATAGTTTTCTATGTAATGTTGTGTTATTGTTGTTTGTTTTTCATTGTTTTTATTTGACTTAGGAATTTTGATTGCCCCCTTGGTATCTTTCACCCCCTCACAAAAAAAAAAGGGAAAATTAAAGAACCTTAGTGAGCGCGCTCACATACCCTACGTCCTCACATTGTCATTGGAGAAATAAAATATGTGTAAGAAAAAAAAATTGAATCATAATTTCCTGTCAATATGCACATCTACATAGTATGTCCTTATTATCTACAAAGTTTCATGAAATAATGTTGTGTGGTTTCAGAGGAGTTGCGATGAAAAACTGTTGCAGAAGACATTGAAGCAAATAAGTTCAAAGGGGCGTAACTCCTAGAAAAATATTGAATCATAATTTCCTGTCGATATGCACATCTACATAGTATGACCTTATTATCTACAAAGTTTCATGAAATTCTGTTGTGTGGTTTCAGAGGAGTTGTGATGACAAACTGTTGCAGTAGTACATTGAAGCAAATAAGTTCAAAGGGGTGTAACTCCTAGAAAAAAAATTGAACCGTAATTTCCTGTCGATATGCACATCTACATAGTATGTCCTTATTATCTAAAAAGGTTTCATGAAATTCTGTTGTGTGGTATCAGAGGAGTTGCGATGACAAACTGTTGCATAGTACATTGAAGCAAAAAAGTTCAAAGGGGTGTAACTCCTAGAAAAAAAATTGAACCGTAATTTCCTGTCGATATGCACATCTACATAGTATGTCCTTATTATCTAAAAAGGTTTCATGAAATTCTGTTGTGTGGTATCAAAGGAGTTGCGATGACAAACTGTTGCAGTAGTACATTAAAGGAAATAAGTTCAAAGGGGTGTAACTCCTAGAAAAAAAATTGAATCGCAATTTCCTGTCGATATGCCCAACTACATAGTATGTCCTTATTATCTAAAAAGGTATAATGAAATTCTGTTGTGTGGTTTGAGAGGAGTTGCGATGACAAGAAACAGGACTGACGGACTGACGGACGGACAGACGGACAGACGGATGGACGGGTCAAAAACATTATACCCTCCACAACTCGTTGCGTGGGGTATAATAAGAACCAACAAGTCTAAGGACTGTAAATTTAGAAATTATTGCGAGCATTTATTGTGATTGTAGGAAAATCTGCAATCAGATATCATTATGCGAAACTCACCCAGTCTCATTAATCACGTTAATAAAAACCTCACAATTATTTCTAAACTTACAGTAAACTCAATCAAATAAAAGAACAGAGTTTCAATTTCCCCTGTGGTGCACATATTTTATATTTCCAAGGGGCATAACTCTTTTAAAAAAAGTCGATAGTCCACCATTATAGGACTTGTCCAAGATATTGCTGATATTAACCTATAGAATAAGTTTTATAAAAATCTGGCAAGAATTGTACCTGTGAGAGTGCTAACGAGGCCATTTTCCATAAATTTAATATTTCCAAGGGGCATAACTCTTTTAAAAAATGTCGATCGGCCACCATAATAGAACTTGTCTGAGATATTGCTGATATTAACATATAGTATAAGTTTTATAAAAATCTAGCAAGAATTGTGCCCCCGAGAGCGCTAACGAGGCCATTTTCCATAAGTTTAATATTTTCAAGGGGCATAACTCTTTGAAAAAAAGTTGATCGGCCACCATTATAGAACTTGTCCGAGATATTGCTGATATTAACCTTAAGAATAAGCTTTATGAAAATCTGGCAATAATTGTACCCATGAGAGAGCTAACAAGGCCATTTTCCATAAATTTAATATTTCCAAGGGGCATAACTCCTTTTAAAAAAGTCGATCAGCCACCATTATAGAACTTGTCCGAGATATTGCTGATATTACCTATAGTATAAGTTTCTTAAAAATCTGGCAAGAATTGTACCTGTGAGAGCGCTAACGAGGCCTTTTTCCTGAAGTTCAATATTTCCAAGGGCATAATTCTTTTTAAAGAAGTCGATAGACCACCATTATAGAACTTGTCCGAGATATTGCTCATATTAACCTATAGTATAAGTTTTATAAAAATCTGGCAAGAATTGTACCTGTGAGAGCGCTAACGCCCCGTATTTCCATGTCCCCAGCAACGAGTTACGCGGGGGACAATAAATCCCAGATACTGAAATACTACATATATACATATAAATACAAGGAGGAATCTTATATAATAGGAGACTTCCGGGATAGTTGTTGTTTCAATGTGGAGATTGAAAAAGTCGTATCACATGACATTTTTCTATGCACATACCTAGATTTTTACACAGACGAATAAGGAAATGTTATGATTTGATTAGATTTCCACTTAAAAAGTTGACCACACTGTTCTGGTTCGACTTCCTCACACTGATGAAAACCTACCTTAAGGTGACATCATCCATATGTTGATGTTTTCATGCAGACAATGTTAATCTAATCTCAACCTGCAAAGATATCTGACATTATCATGCGACGTTTGTGTATAAAATTAAACCTGACACGGTAAAACAGACTGAAGTATTCTATGAAAGAGATCTTACCTTTGTAATTCCATTGTTTTCTTTTCTTTGGCAAGTAAGTAGGAAAATAAATCCATATTCTTCAGAAACAAAGGATCTAGCTGATGTGACTGAAAAAAAATGTAAAACAAATTTTGTTATTAGTTTAAATATACATGTAATGAAATTACTGCAAATACAGAAATTTATTGCATGCATTTGTTATTGCAATTTTAAAGAATGGATAAAAATGTGAGATTATTTTTTGTGATTTCAGGAAAATCTGCATACAGAGATATGTGCAAATTCAGAATGCGTGTTCTTAGAATTGCAGTTTTATATTAATGGGGGTTCCAGAAACAAATACAAAATAGAGATTGAAAGCATCAAACAAGACTTTTATTTTATTTTCTTACTATACATGAAACTTTAATAAATTATTGGTCGAATGAGTAGGATACTTGAAAGAAAAAGAGGCAATTCATAAAACTTTATTTACACCAAGATGTTGTTAAATGAAATTGGATACCCTGCATTTATCATGCTTTTCAACAACTGGTTAAATCGCTAAAAGACCCCCTCCCAAATTATTGAGAACTATCATTGACATTCTGCATTAATAATATCTTGATGTCAATTAGATATACCCATTCTGGCGAATGCCCTCAAGGTGCATCTAATACTTGTTGCCTTTGTTTTATTTCAAACATAAGTTTTCTATTATGACATCTTGTTTCAATACAAACACTTCTTATTTCTTAATGCATACTCAAATACTAACATTGCTAAGTAACAAATAATAATCTTGTCAAAATTCAATGATAGTTCAGTTTCCATTGTAAACATGCCTCTGTAATACTAATATAACTTGTGACATTGTCCCACACCAAACAGAAATCTTGTTAATTCTATGCTTTTATCTCCACTTAAATTTGACTTGCATTGACTATTCACTGATTCTGTTATGTTAGCTGACTATCTAGTATGGGTTTTGGCTCATTGTTGAAGGTTGTATTATGACTGATTGTAGTTGCTAACATCATAGTCATTTGGAATCTGGTTGAAAGATGTCTGATTGGGCATCAAACCACATTTCCTTATTTTTATATTGTTTTTTTTATAAACAATTTTTTTCCAAAGTTCGTTCATTTAGCAAGTTTCATAGAGTTTCATAGAATCAATTGAAATAAGAATTTAAGATTGGTTGAAATCAAATCACTTTAATATTTTACCATGATTACTGTAAATTCAGAAATTATTGCGAGGTTTTTATTAATGCGAATAATGCGAGTGGATGAAGATTGCAATAATAAGAACTCGCATACTGATATCTGATACTTATAATTGTATGCAGATTTTCCTGAAATCGCAATAATTAATCTCGCATTTTAGTCCATTCTTCAAAAATCGCAATAATAAATGCACGCAATAATTTCTGAATTTACAGTACGAATTTATGCCTTTTATTTTTAAAACAAGTACATAAACTGACTAATGTCCCCTGTTGAATGAATTATGGTCTCATTTTTCTACTTTAGGTATCTTCAATACAAATGCCTTATTCATAGTTTTAACGGCCATCATACAACATCTTGCCAAATAAATAGTCTTGTCTTACCCTTTGGAACCCTGTTAAAGCTGCAGTATCATTCCCTTCATAAAATCTTGCTTCTGCTATACTATTCACTATATATACATTGTCTTTTAAACACATTTTCTGGTCCATTTGTTTAAATGTTATAATTGCATTGCCATATTCTCTTGTAGCTAAAAATGCTTGACCTTTGATCCATGAAGATAACCTGAAATAAAATTAACTGATGGTATACAAATCATTTTTTTATTTTCAACGAAAAGGTATTCATAGTGTGTTTGCTGAGATCAAGCATTAAAATTTTGTAAGATAAATTTCAATAAACATTCAATATTAATAACCATGATAGCTATCTCATTATTTTAATATAATCAGATTAATAAACTCTTCTTAAACGTTAATGGTCACTGTCTAAAACTGTTAATGAAAATGATCATGTATGGGTAACTTTCACTTATTATTTCTCAAAAGAAATTCACAATACTTTATAAGACAAATTAGCAACTTGCATGAATAGCTAGTCATGCTAGTTCATGTAACTGTGGATTAATTTTTTTTCGTGGGTATCAATTTTCGTGGATTGAGGAAAACTTTCATTTTTCATGGATATTTGATTTCGTGGTTTTGTCATTCTCTGCATACAAAGCCTATAGAAATTTGTTATCCTTTGAACATTTGAATTCGTGGTTCACCTGTACCCACGAAATCAACGAAAATTGGTATCCAACGAATAAAAATGAATCCACAGTAAATGTTCGCTTCATTGTTATTTGTCATGTTTGTGGGACAGCATTTTCTTTATTTCGTGCGTAAAGGTAAACCAAAAATACAAATGTTCAACATGGTCCAAATTTTCTAAAGGCTTCTATGCAGACTTTGGCAAAACTCTAAAATCAAATATCCACGAATATACAAATATTCCTCAATGCACGAAAAATTAGAACCCATGAAAAAAAATTAATCTGCAGTATTTCTTTAAATTTGTAAGCTCTTTGGAGTTTTCCTAGGCTGTGCCAATAAAAGGTTTCTAACAAACACTTACATTTTTCAATATTTTCATTTAGTATAAGTACTGGTATACTTCTTGTATGATATTTAAAAATTCTTGTTATTTCTACTTTATTTTTCATACAGTTAAACATTCATTTCTTTAAATACATTTTATATAAAATATCCAGAGACATCTTTTTCCACCATAAATTCAATTTTTGTTGAAGCATTTTAAAGATTCATTGATTAATTATTGTAAAGATTTCCTTCAACAATAAAAGTTCAGTTACTTTTTTATATATGTATTTTAAACCATGGTGTTGTCCTGTTTTTATTGAACATATGCTTTTATATTGCCCTGTAGTATCTTCTCGCTCTTTTATATTGCCCTGTAGTATCTTCTCACTCTTTTATATTGCCCTGTAGTATCTTCTCGCTATTTTATATTGCCCTGTAGTATCTTCTCGCTCTTTTATATTGCCCTGTAGTATCTTCTCGCTCTTTTATATTGCCCTGTAGTATCTTCTCGCTCTTTTATATTGCCCTGTAGTATCTTCTCACTCTTTTATATTGCCCTGTAGTATCTTCTCGCTCTTTTATATTGCCCTGTAGTATCTTCTCACTCTTTTATATTGCCCTGTAGTATCTTCTCGCTATTTTATATTGCCCTGTAGTATCTTCTCGCTCTTTTATATTGCCCTGTAGTATCTTCTCGCTCTTTTATATTGCCCTGTAGTATGTTCTCGCTCTTTTATATTGCCCTGTAGTATCTTCTCGCTCTTTTATATTGCCCTGTAGTATCTTCTCGCTCTTTTACATTGCCCTGTAGTATCTTCTCGCTCTTTTATATTGCCCTGTAGTATCTTCTCGCTCTTTTATATTTCCCTGTAGTATCTTCTCGCTCTTTTATATTGCCCTGTAGTATCTTCTCGCTCTTTTATATTGCCCTGTAGTATCTTCTCGCTCTTTATATATATTGCCCTGTAGTATCTTCTCGCTCTTTTATATTGCCCTGTAGTATCCTCTCACTCTTTTATATTGCCCTGTAGTATCTTCTCGCTCTTTTAATTGTGAATTCATTGTTAGTTCAATATAATGTAAAGTTATGAAAGTTAAATTCAGAAATTATTGCAAGGTTTTTATTAATGCTAATAATGCAACTGAGTGAGTATCTTAATAACAAGAAATCACATTCTGAAATCGGATTCATATATCTATAGTCCTTTTTTTTCTGAAAATTGCAATAATTAAAGTTCATGAGAAAATTGCAATAATAAATGCTCGCCATAATTTCAGAATTTACATTTACTGACAATATACCAACCAGTCACATGATGCACCATGTGGTAGTCCATTCATTACTAAAGCAGCAACATCAGCACCTTTTACTCCCAAGGAAAGTAAGCCTTGAATTGATTCTAAAGAAAATGGACATTCCCTGAAATTGGATATTAAATATAAATGATTTAGAATTATTTTTACAAATTTGACCTGTTCATGCATGATGTTAAGAGTTTTGAAAATTGAAAGATGTTTTGTTATAGGTAAAACTTTGTTTCAAATCAACTTGTATAACTGTCATATTTGTTTTTCCTTTATCGTTTTAAACATAAATCAAGCTTTTGGTTTTCTTGAAGTGTATAACATTTTGTCATGCCCTGCGGCTCTTTTCACAAAAAGAGTGAAAATACTCATAAGTCATACACATTTCAGTATAACTTACGATCAATTTTAATCGTAAGATTTTTTGTGAAAAGAGTCGCTGGTCTTTTACAGCTTAATTTTTAGTATGTGTTTTGCTTATTATTGAAGGCCTTTCATTGCCCTAAAGTTGTTATCATCCTCATACTTTGGTCTCCAGTGATAGTTATCTCATTAACAATCATACCACATCTCCTTATCTATATTGTATGTTATTTCAAAATAAATGAAGGTAGAAAATATTTGTTCATGTTACAAATGAAAAGAATGTCTTAATAATAAAGACACCAGATAAAATGAATAAAGTAATAAAATTATAAAACCCAATCAGGAGAAATTCATTAAGTAATAAGCATGATGTAAGTAGGAGAAGACTTGTGAACGAACCATTTGTCATAGTTTTGGACAATAAAATTATGTTTAAACTAAGATCGATGTAAATTTTCCTCTATCAGTGGTTACCCCATTTTGAAAGAGCCTTCCCCTGGAACCATGTATGTTTAAATGTAACAGCCCTTAGATGGGGTATGTCGCCCTCATACACTTTTTACTGGAAAATCTACGCTGGAAATACTGTAAACCAACTAATTTTCGCGACATTCGCGAGTAAAAAAATAACGTGAATATGTAAAAATAGGATCTTTCTTATATAACTACATCAAGTAGTTTGAAAATCATGAAATTAAATAGTCGCGTAGTGGACTAGAATTGAATAAACCCGAATCAAAGTATCCGCGAAAATAAGTTGGTTTACAGTAGATCTGATGTTTTTTTATAACATTATAGGTTTAGTGTACATGTACCTTATAACTTCTTTATAACTAGTGATAGCAGATCTGTCCATTCCAGCCATGACATAAAGTTTAGCTAAAGCTACATTCACCTTCGCTGTTCTCTGTTTAGAACTGATTCCTTCTAACTAAAATTTCAAGGCAGATTTAATGAATATTTCACCTATTTACAAGATCTACAATTAGCCATATCTTAAAAATTTATGTACAAATCATATCATAAAATGTTATCTTCTCTTTTCTCATTCAGCACTGGGTTTTTCAAGGCAGGGATTTTATGAAATTGATATATTTAAAACATAAGATGACATAGAGTCGATCCGGGTAATTTCGTACAGGCGGGTAATTACCGTACATATTACATTTCGCTTGTTTTTCTGATAAAATTGAGAAATAAAGTGTGTTTTAATATTATTTACTGATGATAAGAAATGTATAACCTTGTATGTTCACGTTTTTACCATTTTCTATCATAGAATATGTACACATTTGCCGTTTGTCGGAAAGTTTTGTTCGCGGGCGTTTTGAGAAGATGATCTCATCCAAAAAGTCACCAGATTTGTGTAAATTTTAAGTTTGGTTAATTTAATGTAAAAACTTTCTATTTTAATCGAAATTTAGAAAACTGATGGAAACTGAATGCCAGAAATAGTTTTGAATTGACAGATACTTTTCCGTGTAGTATAAGTGCAACAATTTCCAATAAAACGGACTGGAAGTGGGTGTACGGTATTACCCTACAGGATATTTTAAATACAAATGGACGGAGTCTAATATCGTACACGTCAGCTCTTAAATATGTTAATGTTCATTAAGTGATATAAATTTTGACTTAGCTTTGCTTATATCAATAATTTTTGTTAAATAATCAAATTAATTGCAAAATAAAATAAACAGAAAAAAATACATAAAACAACATCAATTCGATATGAGAAGAAAGAGGTCAAAATATATTAATTTTTATTCTATGAACCACGATTCCGCTGCCAATTGATTGATAGAGATAGATGTTGACGTGTTTGCAAACTATTCCTCCTTAATTACGAGGGTCCTCTGTGCCCCAGTGGTCTAAGTAGTCAGTCATCTCATATATCGCTAGCCAGTCAACACTAAAGTTGTGACTTCAAACCCCGCATATGATTGGTAGGTGTGTTCGAATATTAGTTGACTAGGATTGTCAGTTTTCCTCCCGAACAATAAAACATAAAAAACTCTACCACAAAAAGTTGGCAAACAGCTATGAAATATGTTAAATATAGACGTTATTAAGAAAATGTTCCACGAAAAGCTACTGGAACAGTTGAAGATGATGCTTTAATTCAAGAAGACCAACTGACTTAGAATTAGTAAAAACTGCTGCAGCCTCTCAGCTTACAATGCGGGACTTGATTGTAAAGACTGGTTTGCTCAGAATTAGAATTCTTTTCTGAATAGATTGACATGTCTTTCTTCAGACTGAGCTAGAACGATAAAAACCGGATGAAGGTATCTGTCTATATAATACAAAGTATGTAAATATCGCGAAAATTTTTTTGGACCTTTTTTTGGCTAAAAAACATAAAATAAGTGTAAAATGCACTTTTTTAACAGTTCCTGACGTGGGGCATGTATATTTTATAGTTAAAGTGTAAGGGTTGGACATTTTTGATGCCGTACTCTCCCCATTAATTGTCTATTATAAAATGATTGGATGGATCCGTAGCTATGTACTAATATATTTGATGTGGGACTTGTCAGTAAAAAAATTGACATGGAAAATTCTCGTTTGTTGTATGTTTAGTTAGCATAACGTCACGGATTTCTTGTTGTAAACAAGATATACGCCGGGCTATTCAATGAAATTTACAATACGACCAACACGAGTTAAGAAAGACAAACAAGCAATTTTTATCCAAATGTTTGGTTGAAATGTTTCACCCAACAAGGGAAGTGAGGGGTTCCAAATCAACCAAAGGCTACAAATGAGTCTGAAATGACAAGGAATTTATGAATGATGGTCGACAAATGGAGACATAAAGACCACACCCAACAGGCAGGTTGCAGTCAGGCCTTGAAAAAAATATTCATTTTATCAGTTCGACGAAACAGACATTCCGGTCAGATATGGGATTTACATGCAAACCGCCGGCCCCAAAAAAATTACGCCCGTTTTTTTATTCATCATGTTCATTTAATGCTAAATAATTCTGTTAGAAATTTTTGTTTCTAATAGCAAAAAAAGTGGACAAGATTATTGTTTTCAATCCAGATACGGCCAGAATTTTTGTTTAAGGCAAAAATCAGGGTCAGAATTTTTTCTCTCAAACATCTCAGACTGCCCCCTCAAATCAAATGGTCCGTACCTTAGACTTTAAATCTATCTAGAGCTTATTGACTGGGGACCATTATTCAGCTATGTTATTAATAGGCTGGGGCGTGTGGGGTTAAACATGTTTTCATAGGTAAATAATATTGCTGTGGAACTTTTTTTCATGAGAGTGTAATAGAGTATTACTTTCTGTTGGGTGAAATTGTGAAATAGAAGTCAATAAATACGTTCTTGCTCAATCCTTTGTCGCTTTGAAGGTGCCATGCTTGTCATCCTCAGTCTAAGCAATGTGTTACTGTAACTTGAATTTCAAAATGACTGAGTGACGTTTTTTTGACGCACTGGTCAACTCCACCGTAGCGAATCACATGATTTTGACATAATAATATATTACAGTAAATACGAGCGAAACATATCTTTATAAGTAAAGAATTGTCGCATAAAAATTAAATACGCAGTAATGGCAAAGTTCACGAAGTCTAGTCTGATTAATCATTTTACAAAATTTTTTTTTAAAAAAGTGCAAGCAAAGAGGGGGGGAGTACGCCCTCTACGCTCCCTCTGGATCCGCCACTGGTATTTGGCACAACTTTTTGGAATTTTGGGTCATCAATGCTCTTTATCTTTAGGCCTGGCACCTTTGATAACTATTAGATTGTCATAATGTTATATTGTATTGTTTATTTGTGTGTTTTTCTGTCCTGTATGTTCTTCCATTTATGTGTGTGTGTGTGTGTGTGTGTGTGTGTGTGTGTGTAACGTTACTGTCTGAAACACAAGTCTGTCATAATCATATCTAAATTCGTACTAATAATTTATTGAAGCTTTAATACAAACACAAATCTTAGGACACTTGCTTTTTGGTCCTTCTTTTGCAATTTTTGCATCTGTACTCAATTTTGCCAATATATAATCAAAATAGCAGTTAATTGAGATATCTTTTGACTGTTTATTATGTTGTATTCTGTGATCAAATATACTACCAGAATCTACATCACGACATGAAGCTGTGATACTGTGAATTTAAGTAAAGATTGAAAGAGTTGAAGATGATCCTGTAATAAATTTACTAGTCCAAGTAATTTCCAAATAGCAATCCTATTTTGAATTTAATCAATGTACGGAATTACACATCAAGGTGTACGGAAATACACGACATCCGTACGATATTAGCCACAGTGACTTTTCTGCTCGATATGCTCATTCTCTGTATTTTACTTTGAATGGCAAGGAAAAAGTCAAACATTAATACTATCTACGATAGATCTAGTAACCGGTTTCCTTCTAAAATATTGAAGTATCAAACAGGGAACCAAATGACATTCATTTCGGACCAAAAGTGTACGGAATTACCGGACCGACTCTATCTAGAAAACTTGTGTTGCTGGATTGTTACGGATCATTAATGTTAATCCCTTTCTATGCATAAGTATGAAGTTGTGTAGTTATCTAATGCTAAGTAAATTAATTACCTTTACTGATATGTTTTATTCTTTCAATTTTCAAGTTTTTGAAAGTGTTTAGCAATTTTGAAATGAGACTTATTTGACTTAGAAGGTATATAATCTTAATGCTATTTCTGATCTTGCCAATGGATGAAATTGATTGTTATTCCTTAAAGTAGTTGAAGCTCATAATGGTAAGATTATCACAAGCCCATTAAATCCGTTGAATTTTTTTACACTGAAAAAGGAGTATTTTTTTACAGTCTACTAATTTTTGCTATTATTTCAGTGGTTTTATATTTTGACAAATGTGTTTAAAGGGAGATAACTCAAGAAAAAACTTACTATAGACATTGCTTCTCTGAACTGTTTCATTTGCGATAAACACTGGTATAACTTGTACTTCACATCTACTTCTGATGTCACATCCTATAAATTTATATAATATAATTAACAAGAAAAGCTAAAATCGTGAAAATTGAACTTGAACTTCATTTAGTCACAGGAAACAACATATCTAAATTTTTGAAAAAATTTCGTCAAAGCGTTTTCATATTAATGAACAGACACTGTTTGGCAGCCGCCCGCCATACATTCCCCAATCAATAACTGATTTTTCCTTCGAAAATCCGGTTAAAAATTACTTAAGCACCAAAGTTGAAACAACTGTCAATTCAAAAATTTTGTATTTTTACAATACTTGAACAATATACCAAATGAGAAATTTAATTATTGCGATTTCATGAAATGCTGCATATAAATATTTCAATCAAATTTAAAATGCAATTTTTTTTGTTAAACCTATTTCATTGCAATTTTTGCATTACTAAAAACATCGAAAAAATTTGCTTTCTTGGATTTATACCATAATCTCTATTAATTAGAAATTACTAGAGTTTGAAAAATGAACTGTTGACTTTAGCATTTTTTTTTGTAAAATATTGAAAGACCGACTATGCACTGTCTTTTTACTGAAATTTTGGTGAATGTGAAAAAGAAGGGCTTTATGTACAAAAATGAATAATCTGAAAAAAAATCAGAAGGTTAAGAGTTCACATAAAATGATAAATAACCACTGATTAATTCTGCAAGAACTGCCAAAAAAGGTAGACACTGTTGTACTTAGTGGCAGTTATCAAAATTGGTTTTAAGTTGTAACTAAAATTTAAACTCTTTGTTTTAAAGATATATATAAAATATGTCAATTTGTGTAATTGTTTCAGAATGAGTACTGACATCCTTATACTCTTATTAGTAGAAGGTGTATAAAATTTACTTGAGAAGGTTGGACAGGTGTGGTGGCAGTTATCTTCCCTTTACTCTTATTAAGTGCCTTCTTCAATAACAGAGCCTTTTTATAAATATTCTGAAAATGAAAAAAGAGCATCAAGTTATATAAATTATATAAAGGTATGCATAAATCTAATAAACTCATATAGAATTTTTCAATCATTATTCACATGGACCAAACAAGATTGTCAATGTATGCTATATATACAGACCATAAATTTGTAATATCATATATGTGCTAAAAATAAAACACACAAGAAAAGATTAAGCCAAATTAAAAATAGTCATATATATTTCAATTCCACTAAAACACACCTACATTAATTATATAAAGAAAATTTTGCATGTATTGTATGGGGTCAACAAATAAAATTATGTTGTCACAACAACTAATGAATTTTATCATGCCAAAAGTAAAATATTTTATTGAGTGAAAGAGTTAAAACTTTACATATATAATGTATAATATATAATTTTGCTTTCTCTACCAAAACACTGGACAGCCAATCTTTATCAACGTAAGTTACACACATTGTTGATGGCCTTACAGTGATCTGCACTGGTATACATCCATGTCCTTCTGTCTTTGGTGGATAGTTGTCTCATTGGCAATCATGCCACATCGCCTTATCTTTATATATAATGTGTTGCTAACATACATGTACATGTACATTCAGGGAGCTAAATAATTGATTTACATGTATTTGTTACACTAATTCATACACTTGAACACATATTTTTTCATCAACAGAACTGTCAAAGTTCATGATGTCTGCTTCAAGGAATGTACATTATCTGAGTTTTGAGAGAGATCTGTACAATTATACAAATATATGCTGTGTTTATGCCTTCTGCACCAAAATCTTTTCCAACTACTAGTCCGAAGACCAATATTCAGACATTTTTCTTATGTGTCTGAACCAAGTTTTGCAAATACTTACTAGTCCTAAAAATATTTTACTAGTCTGGGGCATCGGACTAATGGCTAATTGTGCAGACTGTTTACATTAACAATGACTCACCTCTGCCTTCAAAAATTCTCCAAGGTGATACAGAGAGTTTCCATAGTAAACCATACACTGGTACCTCTGAGATAAGGAGAGAACTTCTGTGTTTGAGTTGTTATCACACAGCGATATCACAATGCATGACTACAAAATAAATATTTACAAAACGCCTAATTTATTAATATCACAATCGGAAATAAATAAATAAGTCCTTTACATACATGACATAACATAGCTTGGTATCAAAATTATTCGAGTACTGGTATATATGGTTACCAAATAAAAAAAAAGTTAATTTGTATTTGCATTAGCAACATGATGGGAGCATGTGCACTGTTCCAGAAGGCTAAGCAGTTCGGGGCTGCACCTGACACCACCCTAGTTTTGTGTAAAAAGGATTGTGTTGCTCTTTCTTTAGTTTGAAGTTTTGTTATTTGTGCTTTTTATTTTTTTTATGCCTGTGTTGTTTATACTGCAGGTACAAGTCTTGTGTATCTTTTGTCAAGAAAACAGAACTTCAAACAGTCAAACAGTAGACGAAGACTCCTGTGCTGTTTTTATAGTGTATACATCGATGCAGGATGTTTCGGCCACAGCCGTTTGGGCCATACTGCCAGTTCATCCGTACTTTGTCAAGTTGTTTCAGCCAAGGTCTTTATTAGTATAAAATATAATTTCAGAAAAACAAAGGTTAACATTTTGTTTTTGTTTGATATAATTATTACTTTTTGTTTGGTCATATATTTTCTATATTATCAATTTTACCAGTTTTATTTGTTTTTATGGACTATACCTTTTTTACCTTTTTGTTAAGTAAAATTCCCATTCAAAACAAGCTTCTGTCAAACCAAATAATGCCCAAGACCAACAAAAATAAAAAGTATGGCCAAACTGGTAGTGTGGCCGAAACGACCAGTGGACGAACTGGTAGCCTGGCATCCTGAGCCAATCTGAAACTTCGCCATTAGGGCCAGGCATAATACAATCCATGTGACCAACTATCAGCGCTGAACAGGACTGAATTACTGCGCATGTGCATGTGTTATAAGCAAAGAATATAGCTATCGGATCGTTAATTAACAGTTGATTCCCGATGTTAAACATAATGTTTGAATTATATATGCTAAATCTTTCGAAATTTGCATTTCATATGAAATGAAAAATAATTTTCAATGAATTTGTGACAATATAAATATTTCCTGCCATGTGTCAAGAAATTACGCTATCCCACGATGCATCATTCTAACATACAATTGATGAAACCATGTTGTTGTATTCTGCCTGGCTCTACTGTCAAGCAGTGAGCCAGGATCCCATGCTAACACACTGGTAGTGTGACCAAAAGGTCTCCATAGCGTATACATGTACGTAGTGTTATTGTGGAATTGTTCGTATTTTCAGTTTTTAGGTATTTTTTGCCATGTAGTAGTCAGATTTTCTTCGACTTAGTTTGTAACACAGGCACTTATTTTTTATCGATGGGAAGGTAGACTTTCAAGGGAGCGTCTTTTTACCACAGAACACCACAGAATACCACAGAACACCAAAAATATACCACAGAACTTCGAAATATAAATACTTCAGACATTATATTATTGTTATTGTTAATTCTTTTTGTAATTTGACATTTATTATTCAAATAAATTTAATTTTTCTATTTAGGGTCGACTCACTATCGCTAAATTGTTTTTAAAAGATTTTTATGAAATATAGTTTAGTATCTCAAAGGTCATGAAGGTCTCCAAATATAAAAAAATCTACCTAATAACAAAAAAAGTTATGATCATTAAAGAAATGTATATCTCATCCGGTCAATCATCCTGTCATTTGTGTAGCCCGAATTATAAAAATAATATAATTCTGAATTATTAGTTTTGCATTTTGTAAAGTAATTCAATGTTCTGTGGTATATTTTAGTAGTTTTCTTGTATTTTGTGTAGTTCTGTGGTATATTTTGGGTGTTCTGTGGTATTCTGTGGTGTTCTGTGGTAAAAAGACGCTCCGGATTTCAATATTTAATCCAATTTACATTGATAGATATTCCCATTGATAGAAACAAGTGTCCGTGTTTTAAGGAATGCATTGGCCTTGTTTAGTGTAATGCATTTTTATCCTAGTATCCTCAATATACATACAAGCTGTTTAAGATCATAAAATAGCTCAGATTCGTGCAAAAACCGCACATGATCAAAAAGATTCATTTTCCTCTACTATTTATTGTTACGACTTCCTTCTCTCGGGTTTCTCTAATTTATTATCGATTAGGCTCGAAAAAATCTGCATTCTCCGAGGGAAAGACGATCTCTATGGTACTCGGTAAAAGTGGTAACCCGAACCCGAACCCGAACCGGAATTTGCCGGAAATTTGCCGAACCGGAAATTTATTTTACATATATTATGCCCTTTATGTTTCGTTTTTTTCTACAAACGTTTATATATTTGATGTATAATTAAATTTTATCTCATGTATGAAAAGGTTTTTTTCCAAACATCACTAGCAATGATAAATTTAAGGTTTATTAATTTCCACCTCGGTAAAAGTGGTAACCCGAACCTAAAAGTTTTTCTTAAACCAAACCTTAATCTGCCTAAGTGATTAAATTCGCTTTCTTATTTTATGTCCCAAATGTAATAATCTTTCATATTTGACTTGAAATTGTTCTTACAACTTTGCCAAAAACTTTTTATCGTGGAAATTACCAAAAAATTGGTCGCCCGAACCTGAAAGGGAGAGAACTCCATTTTGTATTTGTATTTTTGGGTCGATTATGACGCTACTGGTTAACTCGGCCTATACCAAATTCGGACCATTACTTCGGCCTATGATTGATGATTGTGTTTTCTGAATTATTATTTCTTTTTTTTCTATATAGTTTTTGTTTTGTCAAAGGAAGCAGGACAAATCGCCCCACTGGCAAATCGCCCCACACCAAATCGCCCCACTTTTTCACTAACTCGCCCCACTTTTAAAAAAATCGCCCTAAACTGGTTTACCAACTCGCCCCACTTTTTAAAAAATCGCCCCACTTGTGAAAAGGGTTAAATCCCGTTATTTTTTCTCCTGCCAACTCGCCCCACTTAATGAAAAAAAGGTAAAATCTAGATGAATATATAATTTTCAGGTCTGCCAACTCGCCCCACTTAAATGAAAACTTATCTACAAATAATACATAAAAACGCAAATTTATTAGATTATTATTATTGAAATTAAATGATGTTTCACTTTCTCAAAATATAGTTGTAAATACATTATTCATTATCATATAATTTTCGTATTATTAGAGAATAACTTTATTCTTGTAAGCTTAGTTATTTACATAACAATTGAAAAGAAACCTGTTAATTGTATCATAATCCGATATTTTATCATAAAAATTGAAGGATTTCAATTTGTTTTTATAGCACTAAACGGATTGGTTACTTTTGTCTTTGAATTAAGAATAATTAAACACTAACGAGCAATCAGTGAAAGGCAAATGTTACTTTCAAGTAAATATCAAAGAGAATGTCCATTCATGCATTCTAGTCAAAGCAGGTTTTGTTGTTGTTGAAAAATTGATTGGTAAGTTTTGTTTATGGTTTGAAAACAATAAAAATTGAGAAATGTATTGCTTGGTTTCAAAATTATAAAAAGTAAAGTAGCCTTTGTCATGCATTTACAATGTCTACTGTGTATCCTTGTGCTGTATTGAAGGCAGCATATCTACAACCAGACTCTTACGCCAGTGTTGTCGTGTCAACGGTCCAGTCGTGGAAGCAGACAGCTACTGAACTATCTAATGACAATCTATTGTATGCCATATATGAGTATTCATGTTCATAGTTTCTAGTGCTGACATTTTATCTAGTACTTCGTTTTATGTTATCATGCCAGTCCTTGTCATAATTGATTTAATCAGAGACATATAATACATTATATGTCTCTGATTTAATGTATGTTTGTTTGTTTGTTTAAAATGTTATTGTTATGCATACTCATGTTTATCTAAGGTTTTTATAGGTACTGATTTTATTTATAAGTGGGGCAGGAACATAGATATACAACGGGATTGCATCTTTTTTCATAAGTGGGGCGAGTTGGCATTACTGAATTCATCGTGGTTTATCTATTTGTCATGAGTGGGGCGAGTTGGCATACCTTATTTCAGCGGGATTTTAACCCTTTTCATAAGTTGGGCAAGTTATCCAACCTATTTTCAATGGGATTTTACCCTTTTTCATAAGTGGGGCGAGTTGGTCAACAAGAGTGGGGCGATTTTTTAGAAAGTGGGGCGAGTTGGTGAAAAAGTGGGGCGATTAGGTGTGGGGCGATTTGCCAGTGGGGCGATTTGTCATGGATTCTTGTCAAATAGATAGAAGTATTAATTGTTTTAGATTATTGACTGTAATGTGGGTTTTTTCTGGGTTTTTTTTCTTCGATTAATGAAAAAATAAAACATCCAGTATTTTATGGTTATGATACTTGGTTAAACCTAATACAAAATAATTAAAAGATTTTTTCCCCCAGAAACCGTAACTATCTACTTGTTTTATGTCATAAATGGATTCAATTTTTTGTGTGTGTTTATTTTGAGATTTAAATGTGATACTCGATTTTTTATGTTTAATTTATTTTAAAACTTCTATAAGAATGAATTGCTTAATATATGCCGGTGATATTATTCTGTTATCGTCCACTGCAAAGGCCTAACTTATGACAGAGATAGTAATGCCTGGTATCTGACCTTTTGTGGTAGAGAAATCTGGTCACTGTTAATGCAAATACAGCAAGATACTCAGTATCACCATACAATTTATATTCACATCTAATAAGCGAAAAACTGCATGTAAAGTTTTGAAAATAATTTTTAGGTGACATAAAAATAGTATAAAATTGTTTTATAAAAAGACAATAAACCCACTTATTCATGGTATGGTATCAATATTTCTGACCTGACACTACGTACTTTTTATTGCTTAATTCTTTAGAATTTAATATGCAATGTTTCGGGTTCTTTCGGGAGTATTCCCAGGTAAACCCTCATCAGAGGCCGACCTTTAGCTATTTATTTCGTATCTAGTATCATAGATAGATGTGTGTCTGTTTCATAACAGTTTTTTTTTTTTTTTTTTTTTATTTAATTTATTAACTACACGTGCATATAGGTCTACGTTGTAGCTAGTCTTTTTACAGACTAAAGAAACTGACCAAGTAGATCAGCACCTTTGGTTAATTATTCATATATATAACGAAAAGACTTATTGTCTTTATTCTCGTAATCTAATCTATCATAAATCTACACGAGATCTAATAGTTAGTAGTTATCAGTGCTATACTGTTGAATTCACACTAGACTGCCGTGTATGTTTTAACACCTATTTGATAATATACCAATGTCTCCATGTTTAACAATTGAAGAGGTTTGTGTAGATACCATGTCGGGTCTATGCATGAATATAACAGGAACCATTCTGTTTTCCCTTGTACGTGATCTCTTGAAATAAATCGGCATCACGTCTTTTTACATCTGTTTCACAGTATAATGATTGTATTCTAAAGCCTCCCGTGGTGGGGTATTGTGAATCAATGTCTTCGGCTTAATGATTAATTATCATGTTGCCAATATTCTTATTGTTTTTTAAACCAATATCTGGTTTGGATTTAGATAGTTTTTTTTTTTTTTTTTGGCAATTCATCACTGTTTCATGTCAAACCTTAGACGGAAACATGAAAATTAGCTACAAACTAATATGATTGTCAATGAACTATGGAAGTTATACTATTATACTAGCAAACAACCTTATGTCATCACTATATCATAGTCCTAAACATACATGAAATATTTGCCACTGGATGCTAAGCAACCAACAATCTTTAATCTATCGCTGTATCATGCCAAACCTTATAAGGTAGCATGGAAACTTACTACAAACTAATATGATTGTCAATGAACTAAGGAAGTTGTAATATTATACTAGCAAACAACCTTATGTCATCACTATATCATAGTCCTAAACATACATGAAATATTTGCCACTGGATGCTAAGCAACCAACAATCGTTAATGTATCGCTATATCATGTCAAACCTTAGAAGGTAGCATGGAAACTAACTACAAACGAATATGATTGTCAATGAACTATGGAAGTTATACTATTATACTAGCAAGCAACCTTATGTCATCACTATATTATAGTCCTAAACATACATGGAATATTTGCCACTGGATGCTGTATCATGTCAAACCTTAGAAGGTATCATGAAAACTAACTACAAACTAATATGATTGTCAATGAACTATGGAAGTTATACTATTATACTAGCAAACAACCTTATGTCATCACTATATCAGTCTTAAACATACATGAAATATTTGCCACTGGATGCTTAGCAACCAACAATCTTAAATTTATCGCTGTATCATGTCAAACCTTAGAAGGTAGCATGTCAACTAACTACAAACTAATATGATTGTCAATGAACTATGGAAGTTATTCTATTATACTAGCAAACAACCTTATGTCATCACTATATCATAGTCCTAAACATACATGGAATATTTGCCACTGGATGCTAAGCAACCCACAATCTTTAATCTATCGCTGTATCATGCCAAACCTTAGAAGGTAGCATGGAAACCTACTACAAACTAATATGATTGTCAATGAACTATGGAAGTTGTACTATTATACTAGCAAACAACCTTATGTCATCACTATATCATTGTCCTAAACATACATGAAATATTTGCCACTGGATGCTAAGCAACCAAAAATCGTTAATTTATCGCTGTATCATGTCAAACCTTAGATGGTAGCATGGAAACTAACTACAACTTATATGATTGTCAACGAACTATGGAAGTTATACTATTATACTAGTAAACAACCTTATGTCATCACTATATCACAGTCCTAAACATACATGAAATATTGGCAACAGGACGTTAAGCAACTAATATCGATAATAATTATTATGTCAAGCCGTTGAAGGTTACATGGAAACTAATAACAAATAAATATGATTGTCAATGAACAACGAAAGTTATACTGTTGTACTAGCAACAGATCGTTGGCGTTTCAATGGGCAGAGTTGCCTCCCTGGAAATATCTGATATTGCTATATTTAACCATAATTATAGACATAAAACAGAGAAATATCCTACGAAAATAATATTAAATTCCACTAAAGAATGAGAATTGATGAATTTAATATATTTAATGAAGAAGGTGAACAAAGTGAACAATTATTTGAAATAGTACATTGTTTTCATTCCTTCTGAAGGTACGAGAATTCTTAGAAACAATAGCAACATGTACTTATAAGATAATCGTTTAAATACGGTCTAAAGTGTAAATGTCTTGCAGATGTCTCCCTAACAAAACAGTTAGGCTGAGTTAACATAGATGCAGACAGCAACTTCGAAAGAAACCAAATAATAGAAAACAAGTGGCAGAAATATCTTGAATATCTTAACACGATAATAACAAAATTTGGTATATAATTCGGAAAGATCCGATTGCCAAAATAATAAATAAAAAATCTATCTAAATCCAAACCTGATATTGGTTTAAAAAACAATAAGAATATTGGCAACATGATAATTAATCATTAAGCCGATGACATTGATTCACAATACCCCACCACGGGAGGCTTTAGTATACAATCATTATACTGTGAAACAGATGTAAAAAGACGTGATGCCGATTTATTTCAAGAGATCACGTACAAGGGAAAACTGAATGGTTCCTGTTATATTCATGCATAGAACCGACATGGTATCTACACAAACCTCTTCAATTGTTAAACATGGAGACATTTGTATATTATCAAATAGGTGTTAAAACATACACGACAGTCTAGTGTGAATTCAACAGTATAGCACTGATAACTACTATCTCTATTAGATCTCGTGTAGATTTATGATAGATTAGATTACGAGAATAAAGACAATAAGTCTTTTCATTATATATATGAATAATTAACCAAAGGTGCTGATCTACTTGGTCAGTTTCTTTAGTCTGTAAAAAGACTAGCTACAACGTAGACCTATATGCACGTGTAGTAAATTTGAAAAAACTGTTATGAAACACACACACATCTATCTACAATACTAGATATAAAATAAATATATAAAGGTCGGCCTCTGATGAGGGTTTACCTGGGATTATTCCCGAAAGAACCCGAAACATTGCATATTAAATTTTAAAGAATTAAGCAATAAAAAGTACGTAGTGTCAGGTCAGAAATATTGATACCATACCATGAATAAGTGGGTTTATGGTCTTTTTATAAAACAAAAAAAAGTTTAGCATCATCTGTAAATCCTGCAAGTTTCTGACATAAACATTGTATCATCAGCAAACAGCAAAATAAACCATTATTCATTTTCTGTATCTCTTTAATACAGTTTCTAGCCCTTTAGATTTTGTAGTTTCTAGAAAGTCTTGCAAGTCAATCAAGAATAAAGAAAACGAGATAGATTAGAGATTCCCCCTTGACTTGCTCCTATATCAAATACAAAAAGTAAGGCAGACTTTTCATTATTATAAACTATGCAAGATTTCGTATCTGATACATATCTTTACAACTCTAAAAAAAAAAATCCGGTTCATGGGTTTTGTAGAAGTTTGAAATACAAAGAGTTTCTAAGTACAAAGTCAACAGCTTTATTTCAAAATCAACAAACGCACAATAGTTGAAGTACTCCGTATTTCTATGAAATATGCACGAAATTTGTCTTTTAACTTTGAAGTATGAAACCGTGACACTTCGAATTCAACCTCACTTGTTTTTAATGATTACACATTTAGCTATAACTATTTTCGATAAGCTTATATAAAACGAAGTTATAATTTTTGTATTATTTTTTGTTTCATACATTTATAATGTACAATTATTATACACCAATTATTTATTACCTTTAATTTAAAACTAATATTTTTTTCTTATTTAGAATTACAAATGTATGGCTTGGTTTGATACAATATTTTCATTTTCGTTCATTTAAATTAACCATTTACTATAAGGCCATTCATTATACGCCAATACTTAATACAGCGGTTAGGACATCCCAGCTTATATAATCATAAGATAGCTTCGATGTGCATGCTAACCCTTTCTGTCAGTCAGTCCTAACTTTATCCAAATCTCTGTCCTAAGAAATCCTTAGGACCTATCTTAGGACAGTTTCGATATTATGTTGATAAAATGTCATAAGTTATGTTCATTTATATTCCGCAATATACCATCTTCATTATATTTGACATTTATCATTCAGAATCAATTGCACGACGACAATTTACTTTTATTTTCCGTTCCACAATAACTTACCAGTAATGATTGGACTGTAAATAGAGAAAAAAAACGATACGGTGATGTGTTATGGAACTATGTTGGCTTTCTATGAAATTCTTTAAACTTTTTTTTATTATATTGTTATTTCCAGTAATTCCATTTATTAATCAATTTATTTATTTATTTATTTATTTATTATTTTTTTTTTATTTATTTGTCCTCTTGTTATTTTTACTGTTTTTTCCTGACAATAATCTTAAAAGTATTGACGTGGTTAAAATCTTTGCAGAGCCCGGGTTCATACCAAAGTCCATTCGGAATCCGGTACGGGTTTATTGCGTTCATTTACCTGTGCAACTATTTCAAAACGAGTTGTCTCCCTTTCGGGTTCGGTTTCCTACTTATTCACTTAGAAATGAAATAAATGGTTGTGTTTTATACAGTTTGAAAAAAATCTTTGTGTTTATGAAATGAAAGATGATATTCATCACACGAAGTCAGAGTGTTCACTCAAGAAATCAGATAATACAGAGAAATAAAGAAAAATAGGTTCCCGAGTTTGGGTTACCACTTTTACCAAGGCGGAAACATAGAAAACTTTTTTTTCAGTCTTTTGCCAATTAAGAAAAAAAGCGTACTCATACATAACATAAAACTTTACATTTTACACCATATCCATTAATTTTTGTAACAAAAATCTCTAAAGAATGATAACAAATCATATTTAAAGATTTCCGGTTCGGCAAATTTCCGGCAAATTCCGGTTCGGGTTCGGGTTCGGGTTACCACTTTTACCGACCACCGATCTCTATCACTTTAGTGTTTATTACTAGTCATATTTTTTAATGGAACTAGAGTAAAAAAGTAACATTGAGCAAAAGAAATGTGTTGAAAAGAAAAATAGAAAAAAATGACATCAATTTTCAGTAAAGAGCAATCAGGATATGTTGTTGTTGGAATAGGAGTCGGTCTTGTCATTGGATGGTTTCTTAGAGGACGTTTTCGTCCTAAATTAGCTGTTTTATCTTCAAAAAATGGTTCAAATGAAGTAATTTAAAGTTACTCTGTAGTCTGTAGACACTTTGAGCTGTTTAAACATCACACTACAAGTGCAGTCTGGGAATATTACACTAACGAAAATGTTAATGAATTGGTGATTCACTGTGCTTAAATGGCTGTGGGTAACTTAAGTTACCCACAGCCCAAGATGGAGCCGTCTGGCTTCAGTAAGAAACTTCTCTCCTATATAATAACAATACAATGAAAACAACACAAATTTTCAGTAATTAAAAAGTTGTATCAATCTTTTAGGGAAACACCGAAACATAAAAGATGATTAAGTACTGCAAAATAAACGATCACATTACGATTTTCGAATACTCTTAGGTCAGATGTCCGTAACTTGAAAACAACTTGTCCGTAACTTTTTCATTATACCAATAGGGATGTCCGTAACTTTAACGGGATGTTCGTAACTTTAACATGATGTCCGTAACCTGGGACATAATATATTATAGTATAATAGTCCCAGCTGTAACTTTCAAAGAATCGATATTCGTAATGTAATAATTAAACATATTATAGAAATTGCATCGAATATAATTATAATCAGAAATAAAGTAGATTTCTAGTATGGTATAATTCTTTTGTGAATACCATGATTTCTTGTATTGTACCCAGCTAATAAACTCGAAATTTTTTTTTAAATTACATGTGTTAGTTTATCTAGTGACATATATAGATACCATGTTTATCACTCAATCAGCCAACACAATGGAACTTCAAAATTTAGCATAAGGAAACGAGTTTTGGACAAAAATCATGACATGCAGCTTATAAATCTCACCACTTCCCACTGCAGATATCACAAAATTCAGATCAAATTACTCAAGGCTTTAAACCATACATTAAAAGTGAACATACGAAAATCACCTTTAAGAGAACAAGTTCAGATGTCAATCCTGAGCGGAAATACATTGACGGAGCTGTCCAGACCCCTGAAAAAGATATTTACGCTTTGATACCAAGTGTTATTGAATCCCTGAGGTCAATGAAACGTTTAGAAGATTTTAAATCTACCTTAATTGCTGTTATAACGGACACCTGTTCAATAATATAGCCTTCCATTTACTTTAAGATGTTGGCATTTTTTTTTCATAACACTAGGTATAGTGGAGACCATACTTTTTTGGCTAACAATTCGGAAATTATTTAAAGGAAACGGTTACAATTTTGCCCGCGGCTACAAAGGCCAAGGACTCAACAGTGAACAATCTAAAGCCAGAAGAATGTAAGATAAATTTCACCGTACCATCATATCTTGTTTTATGTAAACACTCTGCAAAGTATACTTTGGATGCTGCTAACCAGGTTTACTGGATTAATCTATCAACATATTATCTGAAAATCGGGAATAAATTGAAAAAAACAACGGTAAATCCGTAAAACTCAGGTCTGATTTTTTACAGCTATGTTCTCTTTTCTCTTGGTTATTTTGACGCATATCGTAATAGTATAAAACTAGGTAATAAATACGAGATTTGATAGTGTTTATTGTCCTTTAATTGTTGAAATTATCAATCTTACAATTTTGAAAACAAAAGTTACCCACATTCGAAAATAAAGTGACGGACACTCTGATTAGTTTTGACCATTGGACATCTTATGCATTTTTTAAAGTTGGCCTTGTGCTAAAATGAACTCAAAATTAACAAATTTATGGTAATGGTAAGTGATTATTTTATTCAAGAATCCTATGAATATTTACATAGTGCATGAAAAACGTCGCAAAAAGTAGATTTTGTATCAATTATATATCAACGAGTTTAGAGACCGCTATCTTGGGCTGTGGGTAACTTAAGTTACCCACAGCCGTTTAAGCACAGTGTGATTGGTCAAGTTATGACAACATTTAACAATCTTACTAAGATAATGAATTGATAACTTTTGATAATACAATTATTTAAAGGATCACTAATTTTAAGACACTGGCTACCATTATGTTGAAGTGTAACAATAACAAAAAAGTTATCGTTATGTTGGACACTAATTGCCAAAATGCTATGTTGGGTTAGGAACCGATTAATTACAAACGTAACAATAATAATTGTGCCACAGCTACGTTGGTTATTGTTATGTTAGGGAGCTACCATTTGATTTTTAGGGGGGGGGGCTAGGAATAAAAATTTTGTCCTGCATTTTTTTTTTTAGTTGTAATCTCTGTCCTGCCTATTTATTTTTCACTCTATTCGGTCCTGCCTTTTTTTTATTAGTTTATCCTGACTTTTTTTACATAAATTGTCATCCTGCCTTTTTTTTTTTTGCAAAGTTGCTCATCCTGCCTTTTTGTTTACTCAAAACTCCTGTCCTGCCTTTTTTTTTTATATTTCATCCTAGCCCCCCCATTTAAATCAAATGGTAGCTCCCTTAGATTTTTTAGAATTTTAACCGACATATTTTTTGTTTTATTATTTTTCCATTACAGCCATTCTAAGCTATATATATATAAATATTTATTCAAGATAAAAGGCATGAATTTGACACACAAATGAAATAAAATGACATATAGATATATCACTAGACATGAATTGTTACAAACACTAAAATGATTTACATGTGTACTAAAAATTATGATTTAAAAATGAAATTATGGAAATTGTCATGATATTTTGATAATAGACTAGATTATAATGAGTGAATTATATGGACTAGATTATCACTGCAGGCTTATACTTTAGAATGGCCCACAATGGTTATTGAAACTTTATTTCCAGTGGGGTCCTTTTAAGAAGAGACTTCCAGTTCACACCAAAGGTTGACACATAAAAAATAACAAAAATCATTAAAAATTATCACAGATAAATGGTCAAAGCCTCAGTAAAATTAATATAAAACAAATTCACTATTAAAGATGGATTTAAATTTATCCATCAAAAATGTTTTACCTTGTACATGTTGTACTTAAAAATTATATTTCTTTGAGCAACTTTTAACTATTTCTGTTAATGAGTTCCAGTCTTTTATTCCATTATAAAAGAAAGTGGTAGATCATGATGCACACCCTTTAATTCCTGGTATTATAAAAATTCTTATTACTAGATCTTGTATTGAAAGATGTTTCATTTCTAACAAAATTAGTATGCAAATAATTTGTGCATATATTTCTTATATATGAGTCTTAGTTCATGTAGTTGTTTGACTCTATAACTAATATTTAAAAAACCCAATTTCTCAAATTCAATATATGTCACACACTTTCTAGGATGTAATTGCAGAATAAATCATACACCCTTATTTTGTGCCACTTGAAGTTTATTCTTCATTTGTTTTGATAAACCTTCATACCAGCATGCATATGCATAATCAAAATGACATTGAATCAGAGAAGAGCACAATGTTTTCCTAGATTGAAAATAAAGACACTCTTTTGTTTTTATGTAAAAACTTAAGCCTTTCATCAGTCAGAGCTCTGACATACAAGTCAGAATAAAATGACTTCTTCAAGTCAGAAAGTGTTTTGAAATTCTGACCTGTACGTGTCAATTTTTGTTTTGCGTAGTTTTCACTCGTCCCCCCCCCCCTTTTTCCCTTTATCTGAATCTGCTACTGTTGAGTTAATTAATCATGTTAATTGATAAGTTTTTTTAGAAACAATTCAGTCAAATGGTCTTTAAAATAATATTTTTTACAACCAAAAGTTCCATGTGTTAACTTAACAGAAAAGAAAAAGTCATGAAAATACAGAAATAGAATAAAATTTTAAGATAATTTGATGAAACTTGTAAACAAAATACATTTGAATATTACATATACCAAACAAACTTTTTTATAGTCCTCATTATTGTGACTTTATTATTGGGTGTCTTTTATCTGTTTTTCCCATACATTCTTAAATGCATATGACAATGCCAGACTTAGAAGTTGCAATAATTAGTTAAAGTATAGTTTTTGACTAACTCTTTGAAGTCAGAACATAATTTGACCTGTTTAAAACAAAATACATTTAAATATTGAATATACCAAATAAACTTTTTTATATAATCCTCATTATTGTGACTTTAGGGGACCTTATTTCCTCTGTTTTTTATCTGGCTCTCCCATACATTTTTAAATCAATATGACAATACTAGACTTAAAAGTTGTAATAAGTTTAGTTTTGACTGACTCTTTGAGGTCAGAACATGATTTGACCTGTTAAAGTCAGTTTACAGAACAAAATTTCCAATCAAAGCTAGGTGTACTTCCTTTAATCCAAGAAAGTCCTTGCTTTCAGACTGCTTCTGAATCTGCCATTTTCGAGTTTATTATTTGATAACTTTTTAGAAACAATTAAGTCAAATGGTTATTTATTTTAGGGGATCTTACATATATTTCCTGTGTCTTTTATCTGACGTTCCCATACATTCATTTAATATCATATGGCAATGCCCGGCTTAAATATTTCAATAAATTTATTTTAGTTTTGGACTGACTCTTTTAAGTCAGAACATGATTTGACCTGTTTAAAACAAAATACATTTAATATTGAATATACCAAATAAACTTTTTTATAGTCCTCATTATTGTGACTTATGGGGACCTAATTTCCTCAGTCTTTTATCTGGCTTACCTATACATTTTTAAATCAATATGACAATACTAGACTTAAAAGTTGTAATACGTTTAGTAAGTCAGAACATAATGTGACTTGTTTGAGTCAGTTTGCACAACAGTATTTACCTCAATGAAATATTAAAATAATAAATGTTTTGCTCTTAATACATTTAACTTAAAGTGGATGAGAATATATCTTTTATTAACATAGTCTTATCATGAATAAGTGTCTTGTTTTTCCTTGGAAGATTTGAAGTATTGTCATGGTACTAGTAAATGTATCCAATATTGTATTTTGTAAATCTTTTGATATTCAGAAAATTGTATGATCCATTTTTTCTCACCTGGTTGTCGAGCCTTCGACTTTTGTCGAAAAAGCGAGACATAGCGATCCTACATTCCGTCGTCGGCGGCGGCGGCGTCCACAAATATTCACTCTGTGGTTAAAGTTTTTGAAATTTTAATAACTTTCTTAAACTATCCTGGATTTCTACCAAACTTGGACAGAAGCTTGTTTATGATCATAAGATAATATTCAAAAGTAAATTTTGTAAAAAAAAAATTCCAATTTTTCCGTATTTTACTTATAAATGGACTTAGTTTTTCTGCCAAGAAACATAACATTCACTCTGTGGTTAAAGTTTTTGAAATTTTAATAACTTTCTTAAACTATCCTGGATTTCTACCAAACTTGGACAGAAGCTTGTTTATGATCATAAGATAATATTCAAAAGTAAATTTTGTAAAAAAAAAAATTCCATTTTTTCCGTATTTTACTTATAAATGGACTTAGTTTTTCTGCCAAGAAACATTACATTCACTCTGTGGTTAAAGTTTTTGAAATTTTAATAACTTTCTTAAACTATCCTGGATTTCTACCAAACTTGGAAAGAAGCTTGTTTATGATCAAAAGATAGTATCAAGAAGTAAATTTTGTAAAAAAAAAATTCCATTTTTTCTGTATTTTACTTATAAATGGACTTAGTTTTTCTGCCATGAAACATTACATTCACTCTGTGGTTAAAGTTTTTGAAATTTTAATAACTTTCTTAAACTATCCTGGATTTCTACCAAACTTGGAAAGAACCTTGTTTATGATCAAAAGATAGTATCCAGAAGTAAATTTTGTAAAAAAGTAAAAAATAAATTCCATTTTTTCCGTATTTTACTTGTAAATGGACTTAGTTTTTCTTCCAGTTAACATTACATACAGTCTGCACTTTAAGTTTTTAAAACATTTATTAGATTGATAAACTATCCTGGATTTTTACCAAACTTGGACAGAAGCTACTTACAATCAAAAGATAGTATAGAGAGGAATATTTTTATTAATTTTTTTCCTCATTTTTGTTGAGCCTGCGATTAACAGCAAAAGTAGGCGAGACACTGGGTTCCGCGGAACCCTTACGAATTTTTTTTCTTTGTATTTTGAAATAATTGAAAGTGATGAGATAAATATATTATGTTTAGATTCTGGAAAGGAGAAGGTATGATGTCAGATGAGCCCCACTTTTTAAAACTCTTTAATTCGAAACTAGTAATCACCATATTTTTATGGAGATTGATAACAAAGTGGTAGTAGTGACTGCTTCAAATCAGAACAAAAATGACCTCTCGAAGTCAAAATGCATTAAAAAGGGGCATAAATCTTATTAGAATATGAAGATATTAAGTCACAATATTTTGTGCAAAAGCTGACCTGTGGAAGTCATTTTATGATAAATTAAAGTCTGACATAAACTGACCTGTACAAGTCATATTCTGTTGAGTGCAAGAAGGAAGACAACACTTACATCAAATTATATCTGACCTATGGAAGTCATTTTATTCTGACTTGTTTATTGTCAGTTAACCAATCATGGCATGACTCCAGCATTCTGGATAATTTATGCGAGATGACCCCAGGGTCTATGTGGGAAAATAAAATTGCAGTATCATCTGCATATATATAAAAACTTTACAATCTCAGTCAATGCTAGTTTGAACATCATTGACATAGATCAAAAATAGTAGTGGACCCAGTAGGCTGCCTTGATGGACACCACATGTAATATTACACACTTCTGAGTTACCCCATTTACACTTACAACCTGTTTTCTGTTTGTCAAATAGGACTCAAACCAAGGTATAGATCTAACACCAATAACTTTTAATTTGTCTTGTGATCTACTGTGTCAAACGCCTTCTGTAGGTCTTATAGGACCATGCCTGTAAAAAGACCTTTAGCGCTGCTGTTTTAATGCGATCTATTAAGTGAAAGAGACAAGAATCAGTTGAATAAGAACTTCTAAATCCTGACTGAAACTCAAATAATAAATTATTTGAAATCAAGAATTTTTCAAGTTGCTTATCACAATGCTTATAGGCAGCATTTTTCTAGAATTTTAGAAACAATACTTCAAATTTATTTGTTCAGTGTATGTTCACTGGTGTTAATATGTCTTTTGATTGAGTTAAGCCATTTCAATTGATATTTTACAGTGTGTCTTCCTATGTTGTGATGTTACACTATTGTTTCAGATAAGGGTGAAGGTTTGGTACCATTAAAACGTTTAAACCCGCTGCAATTGTTTGCACCTGTCCTAAGTCAGGAATCTGATGTTCAGTAGTTGTCGTTTGTTGATGTGGTTCATAAGTGTTTCTCATTTCTTATATAGATTAGATCGTTGGTTTTCCCGTTTGAATGGTTTTACACCAGTAATTTTTGGGGCCCTTTATAGCTTGCTGTTCGATGTGAGCCAAGGCTCCGTGTTGAAGACTGTATTTTGACCTATAATGGTTTACTTTTATAAATTTTGACTTGGATGGAGAGTTGTCTCATTGGCACTCATACCACATCTTCTTATATCTTTTAAAATGCTAATCGGCCTGTAATTTTCAAGCTGGATATTAAAAGCCAAGTTGATAATAACAGCAGTAATGGATGGAAATGAAATGATATTAAAAGACAACATAAAACAACATCACATGTTTCTTACAAAAATTTGGATGAAAATATAAATATTTCAATAATCAAAAAAGACTTTTCACCTGAAGCATGGCAGACATTGAATGCTGGTATAACTTCAAAAAGGGAAATTGCGGAGTAGAACTGTTCAGTCTGCAAAACTGATGTTCACATTGCAGCATCACTCGTTTGTGATGGCTGCCTAGAGTGGTTCCAACAAAAATATGTCAGACTTAAACATGCACCCAGAAGCACATACTGGATGTGCAGAAGCTGTCATTGTAAATAAAATAAAATCTGTATGCAATATATTGTATCATTGAATTGTTTAAGAATAAAAGTTTTCAAGTGTATTTTAATATATTACATACATATGGGACGTACATATATTACTATTTCCAGCATACATTGAAATTAATAAACGTAACAATAACACAACTTAACTGTTGACACAAATATTATTGTTATGTTGGTATTTAATCAGTTCCTAACATACCATTGCCAACCTTTGATTCAGGCAATTAGTGTCCAACTTAACTAAAAAAAAAATTTCAACGTAATCGAAGTGAGTGCCTAAGTTTAAATGGATCATATCTAAATTAGTATTCAAAATTTTTTGAAGCAATTACATCAACTGGTAGATTAGTTCAATTGTTTAATATGAGGCAGTTGTTACCTGTGAAAGAAGGTGGAGTCCATATAACTAACTTTTAAATTGAAAGTAAAGTTGCAGTGGTCAGTTCAACAGTTGAGGTTCATAGTTATGGAATATCAGTGTCACTCATGACCATAGATATGTTCCAGTTGTTGAAGTCATTCTCATATTCTCTTTTCCAAGCTTAAGTCTGAATGAGACTTGACACAGAGTTGTTTACTTTCCATGAGCAATACAGCAGGTGACATATACATGATGTGGAGCAAGATGTGCTTATTCTTCTGCAGCACCTAGCTGATATCACTCCCAGTTTTTTTGTTCATGTTGCTTATTCTTGAGTTTTTATTGTAGTGTTTTGTAGTAATATAGTTTAGTTTAGTCAAGTGGAGATAATTTCTGAAGTTTAAAATTTTGACTCTAGAAGTTGTGACTTTCTGATTTTTCAAAATTTTGTTTTTACACACTCAAAATATTCTGAATTATGTTTATGTACATTGTTTTTTTCAGGCAGTATTTTCTTCAGATAGTGGAGAGTACAAATTGGTGTTTGTTGTAAGGAATGATTTGAAAATGGGGAAAGGAAAAGCAGCTGCTCAGGTGAATTAAAGTTTCTTGATTTATAGATGATTGGTATATATATGGAGAAAAATCTGTTGTCAATAAACATGATAAACTGAAATGAAGCTAAAACATATAAACATATAAAAATAAGGTGTATAAATGTTCACAATATACTAATTATACAAAAGTAGCCAAAACAATCATTACTCATCTGAAAGTTAACACATGCATATTAGAAAATTGATTTTATGACTGGACATGTTAAGTCTATTCCAAATCTCTTATCTCTCCTACTTTTTATTTGAAGAATAGTCTTTATCCAAAGAACTAGTAATTTTATTGATGTACTTGACTTTCATTCACATCATTTGTACTCTGGTGGATAGTTGTCATAAGTAATTATACCACATCTCTTTATTTTTATTTATGTTCATTGTTCTGTTAATTACCTGCAAAAATGCATGTATTTACTTTAGGAGCTTACTTTACACACATACAATTGATGTTAGAGGATACAGGGAGAACAATACATTCTGTATGATTTAAGAGGGGCCTGATGGGGGGGGTCTCATCACGATTCACGAGTTGATATTTTTGTCAATCACGATTCACAGAAAATAAATTTCCATGATCACATGAAAATATAAAAAAAAAAAAATCTGTAGAAAAACGGATCACGATAGCGAAAATGCGCCAATCACGAAGAACGAAAATAACCCATCAGGCCCCTCATTTAAGTCAACACAATTTTCACATGCAATAGAAACAATAATAATATTTATACCTGCATTTAATTACCTCTATATGACACTAATGTTGTAGTGGTTCTTTTTTTTTTTTACCTTATATAGCGGTGACAAAAAAGCAAAAACATATCCCTAAAAAATTATATGAAGAGACAATCAGCAGTTCATAAAAACATTACATAGAAAACTATTTTAGATCAGATGAAAGGACAAGGTAGGAGGGGACCACTTTTTTAGTTCTTAGAATTTAAAATGATTTCTTCATATTTTGACCTGTTCTGTAATTTTAGTATTCACTATAAAACACTGTACTGCAGTGCTGTTATAAATGCTGCAATAATGTCATAAGGCTGTCAGAAAGACTCTGTATTTTTGTCTGTATTGTAGTGCTGTCATGCTGCAGTCATGTCATATGAAGCTGTCAGTAAAACAGACCCAGAAATGTTCAGGAAATGGAGAATGTATGGTCAGCCAAAAGTTGTTGTCAAAACAGAAACAGAGAAATCTTTGTATGTGCTTAAGAATTGTACATGGGAATACAGTACTGTAAATTTAGAAATTATTGCGAGGTTTTTATTAATGCGAATAATGCGACAGGGTAGGTATTGCAAAAATAAGAACTCGCATTCTGATAACTGAAACATAGACCTTTATAAAGATTTTTTCGAAATCACAAAAATCGCAATAATTAAACTCGCATTTTTGTCCATTCTTGAATAATCGCAATAATAAGTGAACGCAATAATTTCTGAATTTACAGTATGTGCTTTAGACAATCAGAGCTCAGACATAAGTCTTTTTTTTTGTTTCTGACTAATAGAAGTCGCATCATGTATTTTGATAAAAATGTGTTTACAATTTTGGACTTGTCTAAGTCAGAAAATGACAGACTTGTCTAAGTCAGAAAATGACAGACTTGTTTAAGTCAGAAAATGACAGACTTGTTTAAGTCAATTTATGCTTCATAAAACAGGATGAAAACACATTATTTGACTTTGGGGTTAAAGTATGTACATCACCTATAACAATAAAATCTTTTCTGAGAATTTACAAGGACCTGAGCTATCTACAAGTAATGATCTGATAGAACAGTTTTTCATTAGATCTATGTTGTTTCTAGCTGTACATCCCATATGTGTTTAGAATGTAACATGTGGTAGAGAACAAAGTTGAAATTACATGATGTTACTCATCACAAACTCATTTCTCATTGAGTGTTTAAAATTGTACTTGCTGTATATTTTAAATACAATGGTGAATAAAAATACAGCTTGTTTTCTGTTCATAGAGTTAAAACCGCAAAACTGTAATCTTCAGTGGCTTTTCCGAGAAAAGCTTTTATGTTGAGTGTGAAATTCTGTTTACCGGGTTTATTGGTTTTGCGTAAATTCTTAGACTAGTACATAATATGTTTGTCCAAGGTAAATTGTATTGTTAAACATGTTAAATATAAGGTATTTTCTTTTCTTTTTTGAATTGTTTTATATTTTGTCATATCAGGGCCTTTTATAGCGGACTTTATGGTATGGTATTGCTTTTGCACATTTTTGAAGGAGGTTCAGTGACATATAATTGGGTACTTCCACATCATTCCAACTGTGGTGAAAAGTTGTCACATTAGCAATCATACCACATCTCCTTATTTTTATGTTCATGAACACGTCTTATTTTTATAAAATATTTGTCATAAAAATAAAATCCTACATGAAAAACATCTTGATATAAAGAACTTTAACATGAATGTTTTTTTTGAGAATTTGTTTGTCTTTTAGATTACAAATAGCAAGAGATGCTAGATCTTTAGGACTTAATGCTAGCTTAGTAAAAGATGCTGGTCGTACTCAGATAGCACCAGGATCTATAACAGTCACGGGTATAGGACCAGGTAAGTGTTTATCAGTGGTAGAAACAAATAAGTATTAATAAATGCTGAAGATGGACTTAAAGAAGGACAAGCAATGAACCAAAAAACTATCAAAGAAACAAAAACTGCTTCCACAAGCTTCAACATGCATGATTTTTAGATAAAAAAGGTATTCCGGTAATAGTTTTAAAAAAAGACTTCAAGCAAAAAAAGAATAATTCATTTGTAGGTTTTCTAAGAAACCTCTAGTAGCATTGCCTGTATGACTAATTTGTGCACTTTTATTTTGTAGGACCAGAAGAATTAGTGAATCAAGTGACAGGACATTTAAAACTGTTTTGAAATTTTTTATTAATTTTTTTGTTATATTAAAAGTTTTTATTTTGATTTTGGTATTATTTCCCTCACCTGTTCAGACAATGGTATTGCTATTTTGGTGTTGATATTGGACTATTTGAATTGTCCAAATATTCAGATTTTGGAATAGGTAAATTTTTATATGACCGCAAAATTTTAGTGGTCGTATATTGGTATCACGTCATCGTCGACGTCGTCGTCCGAAGACACATTGGTTTCCAGACAATAACTTTTGTTTAAGTGTATGGATTTCTATGAAATTTTACCATAAGGTTTTATGACCACAAAAGGAAGGTTGGGATTGATTTTTGGGGTTATGGTTCTAACAGTTCAGGAATAAGTTGGCCAAAATGGGGCCCAAATAAGCATTTTTCTAGTTTCCAGACAATAACTTGTGAAATGGTGGATGGATCTCTTTGAAATTATACCACAAGATACCATATCACAAAAGGAATGGTAAGAATTTGCTTTAGGGGTTATGGCTCAAACTGTTTAGGAATTAGGGGCAAAAAAGGGGGGAAAACAAGAGTTTCCAGGTTAATGGACAATTACTTAAGTACAAAACATAATTTTAAAGCAGTGTAAGGGAGGTAATTCAAACACATATTGTCAAATTACCTCCCTGACACTGCTTGTAAATTATTTATAAAGAAATGTATTGTCTTTAGGTGATTAGCTGTCAATTTATTTTTAGAAGTTACTATTTTAAAAATGTTTAATAAAGGTAATTTAATTATAGCCATGATTATGTATGTGAAGGAATTTTATTTTTAGATATTACTATATAATGTTGCTGATGGAGGCTTTTTAATTTTAGGCATGATTATGATGTCATTTTCTATTTTAAAAAATATTTAATTTTAGCCATGAGTATGTATGTGAAGGAATTTTATTTTTATATATTACTATTTAATGTTGCTGATGAAAGTGCTTTAATTTTGGGCATGATTATGATGTTGTTTTCTATTTGAAGACTTTTATGATGTATTTAAATGGGTTTTTATGGTTGCAAAGTCCTAGCTGTCAATTTATTTTTAGAAGTTACTTTTAAATGCTGATGAAAGAATTTTATTTTTAGATATTACTATTAAAAGTTGCTGATGAAGGTTTTTTAATTTAACCATGACTGTGATGTCATTTTCTATTTTAATACTTTTATGATGTATTTAAATGGGCTTTTATGGTTAAAAAAAAAGCATTTTTCTAATTTCCAGACAGTAACTTGTGATTAAGTGTATGGATCTCTCTAAAATTGTACTACAAAATTGCATACTACAAAGGAAAGACTGCAATTGAGTTTGATGGTTAATACTAAAAGGGGGATTCAAAAAGTTTGGGGGAAAGGGGGGGTGTTCCATTTTTTTTTAAAAGGGTTCATATTTTTTTTTCAAAATTTCAAATTTTTCAAAAGTTTCAAGAAGAAATCTCCAATTGCACAGTATTGTGCATTAGATTTGTAAGATCTTTGACCACATTTATTTTGTGTCAAAAACCTATATTATGTCTGAAATTTGATCACAATCCAAATTGAGATAGTAATATCAAACTTGAATATTGTGTCCAAGTTTGCCCCAACTGTTCAGAGTTTGACCACTGCGGTTGTATGAGGCTGCGCTCAGCGAAGCATTTTATTGTTAGATGTATTTCTATTTGTATCCATCTGATGAGTTAAGTCTTTTTCAATTGAGTTTGTTCTTATGTTGAACTGTTACACCACTGTCCCAGGTTAGGGGGAGGGTTGAGTGCTCACAAACATATTTAACCCCGTCACATTCTTTATGTGCCTGTCCCAAGTCAGGAGGCCGTAGTTCAGTGGTTGTCTTTGGTTCATGTCTGTCATATTTGTTTTTTTCGTAAATTGGTTTGTTATAAATTAGGCCGTTAGTTTTCTCAATTGAATTGTTTCATATTTCTCATGTCGGGTGCTTTTATAGTCGACCATACGGTATGGGTTTTTCTCATGGTTGAAGGCTGTACGGTTGCCAATAATTGCTTACATCAACTTCATTTGAACTTTGGTGGATAGTTGTCTTATGGGCAATCATACCACATCTCCTTATTTGTATATAGTATACAATTTAGGATATTTAGTAACACTGCCAATGAGACAACCTTCAATCAGAGTCCACATGATTTAGATGTTATCAACTATAAGACACTGTATCATGCTGTATGGCCTTCAAGAATGAGCAAAACCCATAGTGTATAATCAACTGTTAAAGGCCTCAACATGACAAATGTTAAACAATTAAAACAAGAAAACTGTCAGCCTGATTTATGCTAAAACAGTAAACACAAAGCAAATATAACAGACAGCAACCAACGACAATCACTGAAGTACAGACTCTTGACTTAAGACAGACACATAAAGAAATCACAAAAATTAGTATTATAACCTTATTTTAAAGAGAAAGTTGGGCACCCCTTTTACATTCAGGTGTGTTTGTTTTTACAGCCTAGTACGAAAAATGTGCCCAAAAAAATGATATGTGTCATCTTGCTTCAGACTCTAATATTTCAATATTTTATTGTTAAAATTATGAAAAATATATATTACTAAAAAATCAAAATTACCAATTCAGGGGCAGCAACCCAACAACGTGTTGCCTGATTAGTCTGAAAATTTCAGGGCAGATAGATTTGACCTAATGAACAATTTTATCCTTGTCAGATTTGCTCTAAATGCTTTGGTTTCAGAGATATGAGCCAAAAACTGCATTTTACCCTATGTACTATTTTTTAGCCATGTCGGCCATCTTGGTTCGCGGGCGGGGTCATCGGACACATTTTTTAAACTAGATACCCTAATGATGATTGTGGACAAGTTTGGTTAAATTTGTCTTAGTAGTTTCAGAGAAGATCTTTGTAAAAGATTACAAAAATTTACGAAAAATGGTTAAAAATTGACTATAAAGGGCAATTACTCCTTCAGGGGTCAACTGACCATTTTGGTCAAGTTGACTTATTTGTAGATCTTACTTTGCTGATCATTATTCCTGTTTACAGTTTATCTCTATGTCACACATTATTTTGGTACTTAATTTTCTATTTCAAACTGTCTTATTATATCGATTTCTATTGTGTACATTTCGTATGCAGCATGCATATTTTATTTATTCAATTGTAACGATCTCGAAATTCGCTATGACTTTAAATGTCCGAAATATTTGTTAACATCTGAAACATGTAAGATTATAAATTTAAATTTGTCAATAACCTTTTAAACTCTAAGCTTATGCAAACATCTTACAAGTTCGTTATGCAACTTTTATTCGGTCATATCAAATACACACATAATTCAATTGATTGATGGATTGATCACCTATCGTAATTCTCTTTGATGAATTAAATCACTTAATTATATAATTTCTGTTTACAACATGACCCCAACAAACTGTGTTGTTATAGCAACTTTATTTGGTATTTAAAGAAAGATAAATTTATATTCAAGGACTCCGTTTGGATATGCCAACGAGAGCACATGAACTGCGTTCGGATTTTCCATCGCAATCATATATATTGTTTTTCGTTTAAAATAACTAATTTGTAACACTGATATCTTATATTTGGACTTTATTAAATGAATTTGGACTTTACCAATTTGTTTATGTTTATTGTGATGAACTGCCGACTTGTGTGTGAATAAAGAGCTAGTACCCCGCATTGTGAATCGTTCCCATAGACGGGATCCTACTCAAAGCCATTCCGGCAATATTTATTATAGAAAGTGATAAATACTTTTTCATATCTATCTATAATAATATTCAAGATAATAACCAAAAACGGCAAAATTTCCTTAAAATTACCAATTCAGGGACAGCAACCCAACAACGGGTTGTCAGATTCATCTGAAAATTTCAGGGCAAATAGATCTTGACCTGATAAACAATTTTACCTCGTGTCAGATTTGCTCTAAATGCTTTGGTTTCAGAGATATAAGCCAAAATCTACATTTTACCCCTATGTTCTATTTTTAGCCATGGCGGCCATCTTGGTTGGTTGGCCGGGTCATTGGACACAGTTTTTAAACTAGATACCCCAATAATGATTGTGGCCAAGTTTGGTCAAATTTGGCCCAGTAGTTTCAGAGGAGAAGATTTTTGTAAAAGTTTACGGACGCAGGACGACGGATGACGGACGCCAAGTGATGAGAAAAGCTCACTTGGCCCTTTGGGCCAGGTGAGCTAAAAAAAGGATACACCATGCTGGATGTTAATAGTCTTTTTTTTTCTTTCTTTCTTATGACTGCTTCAGCGCGGGACTTGGTAGGGCGTAGCCGATGGCGCTGCTCAATAATGATCAATAATGCGATTTAGAGTTGGCTCTCACTGTTTTGTAGTGAACGATTGGCGATCGACGTGATGATGATGACGTAGACGACTATCAGTTGACAGAAATAGACGATTTTCGACAAGAATTCTGTTGCCCATCACCTCCCATTGCTGCGCTTTGCGTGCTTCTTTCGCGTTCCATTGTCCTCTTCCTTCTTTGTCACGTCTTCCTCTGATGAATGTTTTCACTTTGCGGTCGAGATGAACAGTGCTGAATACCTTCAATTCAAGATGTCACTGAGAGATCGTCAAGCATAACGTTCTCTTACGAATTGAACGCAGTAAACTTCTCATGTATCTTCCGGCTGAATCCTGTCTGACATGAAGAGATATTGGGGACCTTAGTTTTCCAGGACGAATTCGAATCGACGACCGAATGTACTCGGACGGTTTCCTGTCTAATCGAAAAATTCAGGTGGTTCTTTTCTCTGGAAATGAAATACAGTCCAGTGCATACTTGATTTCGAACATGGATCGGTGTTGACGACGTTTGCCTTATGTCTTCTTCCGATATAGGCAGGCAATTCGTCGGAACATCTCACTCTGACGGGATAGTCTTTCCAATAGAGGTCGGTCATTTTAAAACGTATCCACTCATATTAGATACGTTGACGTAAATGTATCTGGAGATACAACAAAACACAATATTTGATCCCAACTTTAAGTCTATGTTGCGTACAAAAACTCTATTCGAGCTTCATTTCATGGAAACATGTAGCTATAACAATTATACAGTTTTACTAGATTGGCAATTGATGGTATTTTGCGAAAACGGGGGCTCTATCATTAGCTAACGTAGGCTTGTGAAAAAACAACAGATATGGGGCAATGGCACGAAGAAAGTAAAAATTACCAAAATGCAACACAGAAGAAAAGAAATACTATGCATGCCTTCAATAGCAAAGTTCTACAAATCGTTCTATTTTACTTTCTCACACTTTTATTCATTAACTTGCAGAACTTTTCGTTTTGACATAATGGACTTTCATTATTTCATGTCTATTTTATCGTTTTATCGTTTCCGGTAAGGAGTTGAGTTTGCTTCATTTCTTAATCTTGCATTACTTTATATTTAGAAACTTACCATTTGTAATGACTTAAACTTCTTCTATATTCTGTGTGACTAAAAATATAAAGGTGCACTCGATTCGGTTATTTTCCAAACGCGAGATAATTAAACTTGGACATTTATATGTGTTACACACAGTCACACATCGTGCCACGTACCTCGTAAGCGCAGTTCCTACACATATTCAACGATATTTCATTCAAGGATAGTACGACAAATTATTTAAGTATGTCCCAAGATACGTATACGTCAACGCACATGATACGATTGGATACGTTTTAAATTGACCGACCTCTTGTTGTAGGTTGTTCATTGAAGCAGGACGTTACATGACTGGTCAACGTGCATGATCTGCGGAAATTTGCCGTATATGAGTACCGTCACGCTTTTGGGTAAGGCTGTGCCGAATCTAAGTTCCAATCGGTAATCACCCCTTCGTTTAGCGATGAAATCGACCTTATCGTCCACGTTTAGGACGAAGAATGCGCATCCAACCCCGTAGACCGAATACGTTACGTCGACGTCGCTTCTGAAAAACGTCCGTGTTCTGTAGGCTTCTACGTAGTTTTCGCCGATACAGTTTCATTGGATTTGTTTAGTCGGATACGATTGCCGGTCGACGTACATAGACGCAAAATTACAATCGAATACTGTTAACTCAGAAATTATTGCGTGCATTATTATTGCGATTTTTTTAAGAATGGCCAAAAATGCGAGTTTAATTATTGCGATTTCAAAACAATCTGCATTCAGATCTATGTTTCATTTATCAGAATGTGAGTTCTTATTATTGCGATACTCATCCAATCGCATATTTCGCATTAGTAAGAACCTCGCAATAATTTCTGAATTTACAGTAGCTGGAAATTGAACGGCGGTCTCTTATACTCTGTTGAAGACGGCAGTGGTAACAAATCCCACCACCAATCGTGATAAGATGTCGCCCTGAAACAGATTGTTCTGGTTGTAGCTGTACTCTCCTTGTGAGATGGAAGCGATCTTGTAGAGACTGTCGACGAATGGGTACATCGCTGTTGCGTCTCCCAATTACTTGGCATGGGCCACCAACACTCCTGCATTCGGTTTCTGTACGCACAACTTGAACGAGACATCGATGGTAAGTATTTTGTAAGCCGCTCTGTCTTCGCTGGACATTAGAAGGAAGGCAATGTTACTGGGCCAAAATTTTAAGGGTAAGCGTGACTGCGCTCAACACAAGATGATTTTGCTGAAAAATATCCGGGTAGATGGGAACTTCCAGTTCCAAGATGTGTCCTTTATACGTCCGTGTACAACTAACGAATGAACAGTCCCGTGACATTTTTGACGTCGTGTCCTTCACGAACAACTGAGAGTCCGACTGCACCCGTTCGTTTTTTCCAGTGTAGAGCAGGGTATTGTTGTAAGCTTTATATGGATAATTGGTTCCAGTCCAAGTAACGGCTGTTTGTTGGAGAGAAAATTCTACTTGCGAAAAGACGGAGTGTAGTGGAAGGTTGACCAAACCCACATTTTCACTTTTATGCGATCGGGGATCCGTTGGCGTCGAGGATCCGAGGCTTGACCCTCGGAGTTCTTCTTCCCAGATCCATGTATCTTACAGACAGGGGTGGAATCAGGAAATCCAAGGATATTTCTCCGTTGAATTGGCTTTTGGGACGATATTCTATCCATTCTCGTCTCTGTATTGCCGTATTGGTCGGTGGAGGTGTAAACAGTGACAATTGGTCTTCTTCCAGGTGTTTCATGGCTCGTCCAACTGGTTGAAAGATCGTCGGCGTTTCTTCCTTCTTATGATTTTCTGTCTATCAACTTCAGACTTGGTTCATCTCGAGAGAGAGTCTGATCCACAGGGGTTACCAGATCGAATTTAGGTGTATCGGGACGCCAGGGAGCACCGCTTCCGACGATGAATCGGCCCTTGTGATCTGGTCTAACCTGCCTTCCGACACATCTGTAAAATTTTGCTCCATTTCATGTAGTCGGGCACGTACGGAACCCAACTTTTGATCTTGTGATCTTAGACTGCTATCGATCCCATCTTTGTCTTCGGACGTGCAGCATACGATACAGTCGGTCGATTTTGATAGGCAATCGTCTCTTATGAATAATTGCACTCTATCCAAGACGTTCTGACGAACACTGATATAGTAGGGTCTACCAAACGCTACGTCCAATGTGGTTTCGTCTTTCGACGGGATTCCAAGCAACACTGGTAGACACGTTTCTCTCACGTAAGATTCTTCCACGAGGTCGCTACACAAGTACGGGCGATTGGTTGGGTGCTCCGTTTGTGGATGCAGAGTGAGTTCTGTAAAGGCGCATTCCCATCGACCTTCTAAGAGATAAGTTTTGGATAAATAGATCACAATGTCATCGGCGTGGTTATTGACATTGTTCGACAAGGATTTTTCGCAATACAGATTCAAATAAAACTCCTCCATGACGCGATCATCGATTCTGAGCTCGTTCTCTTATGGTGTAAGCACACCTTGTCATGACGATCCAGTACAATTCTTGCCAATACTCTGTCGAATGCTCTGGATCTCCGTCTGTAACGATTTTCGTAAACAACATAAGAACCAATATGCGTCCGAGATTCACGATTCCTTCGTCGAAAGCGGAGGGTGTTATTTTCCTGTAGGCGTCCATACGTATGCATCTTTGTCAATGAGTGTCCTTCTTATTACTGTTCGCCGACACGTTTATCGGTAATACGACGGCACGCATGAGCTAGGTAATATGGTCTCATTAATCGAGAAATCATCTCGTGGTAACAGCCTTCTTTTTTCGCTACAGGGAGTTGATTAGCCTACGCAAGACCAGCGAACGTTCCTTTAAGCGAGCAAAGTCTTGAGGGAGGATGCGGATGGACCCGCAAACGACGAAACGGACGACTTCGCTCACAGCCTTCATCTTTTCTCTCGTGATGTACCGTACCATCAGTAGTCTCGTCGCCTTCTTGCCTTGACTAACTCGCGGAGAACATGGATGCATCCGTATATCCATGATTTCACAGAGTCAGTATTCCGGTCTCTTATAGTCCCAGCGATGATGCAGGAATCCAACTATTGAATTTCGAGAGCCATCCAATCCACTCGACCAACGCTTCGTTTCATTTTCGTCTTAAGACTTGTTCGATTCGGTACACGGTAGTCCCCGTCACCCACACCTTACTGAGTTCAAATTGGTATAAGATCCCCTGAACGGATTCTCCCATTGTTTCTTTTAGGACGTAGAACGGGAGACCTCTCTTGATACTTCGGTCGCTCACCACAAAGTATTCCATCGAAAGGCTGTCTCAGATGACAGATAAGAAGGGTTATCCCTTTTTGAAAGCATAGCGTTGCATGCAGGTAGTGGCTTTGCGGACGCCGTACTGCAGTTTCCATAATCGTGCTTCGTGTTTCTTCGACACCGCTCGGGTGCCATCTTTATGGAACGATGGACACTTCTTTTGTAACTCTCCGTTAAGGGAACAAAGACGTCGATCCAGCGATGTGTCTGATTACGAGACATATACCGACTGATTTTTTATTTAATCGTCTCGATGGCTCCTTCTGCATATGAACTTTTTGTGTGAAAAATAGTTCACTTTTTCTCGTTTCAGCAGATGATAAACCTCTTTATTCCGAAATTATGTACCTTTGTCGGTTCTCAGTTTAATTGGTAAGTTTCTTTCCGATGCGGAAAAACGTTTCCAGGGCTGATGGCTTTCATTGTTCACGCATCGGAAACGTATGCACAAAACGAGGGAAAACTTCGATAGCCAGTAAGAAATCATGTGCAAGAATATGTCACATTTCAAGCGAGATAACCCAATCTGTTTAAATTGGACAGTAGATAATTAACGATAACTCTTAACTCCTTCCAATAGACGTCGTTGCATGTACTAATCTTGTTAAATACAACAGAGACATGTCTCTGATAAAAACTAATTGGCGTCTTCACGGGAGTTATAAATTACGATACTTGAGTTAGTGGTCTTTAAAAGGGCTATGATATTGAGATCAAAACCGCGTCGAGATTATAAATCAATGTACGAAGGGGAAAATATTTTGAAAAATTTGTGAAAAAATCTATAATTTTTGTTAATTGATCTTGCATGATATTTTTTAACAAACACTCATAAAACGTATCTCATGAGTTTTGATGTTCATATATCTTTAAAAATACCATCTAGGAGGTTATATGACAAGAAATTTAATATTTTCATTAGCACTGACGACGAAATTGGTACCGAACCGTAGATTACGCATTTTAATCACTATTAGTAATGAAATTATATGGCATAATACCAGCTGTGTTTTATAAACATATAAACACCAGCAAGCAGAAGTTTGTCCAGCTTTCTAACAATAGGCTATATATATTCATTCATTTCAGTACAATCATTCATTTATGCCTTGGACAAATAAGTTTGCCTTAAAATGATGCTATATATGTTTTTGAAGAAATAACTAACAAGATAGATGTTTTTAATTTTTTAAATGATTTATGTAAAAACGGATAAACATATCTCAATCATCTTTAGTTAGGTAAGGCGTAAGCAGACAAAAAGGTTCAATAAATCAAATTTAGACAATTGGTGAAAATTAAAGATATAAATTCTAAGACTAAATAATTGAAGAATAAGTCATTCAACAGTTAAAATATATTTTTATTGATATTGATAAGTAGAGCTCTCTCTCTGATTGATAAGTGAAGATTTATCAATTGCAATAACTAAAGACATCATCATGAAGCAAGTTATATCTTTATTTCTCATAAACCAAAATCCATGGTACAGAGGTATTATAAACATTAATAATATAACATATAGTCAGAATTAATACAAATGTATGATCTACAACTAGAAAAAAGAAATTCCAGCTTATATAAAAACACATTATGTATGTATACAATATGATATAAAAGTTATTAAACAATGTTTCCCCTAATAGTCCAGCTGTTTATTAATCAGTCTGATAAATTTGCACAAATGGTTCAGCATACTGATGTTTCTAGTATTCATTAAATCATGAAATTTCAATATGTTTGGTCTATTTAGATAATAAGGTTTCAAAAATTTGTCTCTTTCATAATTAAATTTCGAACATTTAAAAATATAGTGGAATTCATCCCCAATATCTCCTGAATTGCATAGTTTACAATATCGATTTTCTCTTGGTACATTTTTCTACCTTCTAGTTTCGATAGGAAGTTTATGACTGAGGATCCTGAATCTACAAAAAGTTATAATATTTTTATCATCTAGGATCTTAAAATAATTTTCCCTTTCAGCATTGTCTTTGAATAGACGATAATTAATAGCTTTTGGTGATTCTATTAAGATTGAGTGCCAATTTTGATTAAATTGGTCTACAACACTAACTTTAACTTTATGATATAACGATGTATTACTAACAAAGTACTGTGCATTCCAAACATATGACAATCCACAACTATCTAGAATAGATTTGATATTATAAAGCCATGGAATATTTATCCCATACTTTTTATATGCATAATTATACAAAATAACAGGAAGTTTTTCTTGCTTTCCTAACATAAGTTTCGACCAGTAATTTAAAACCCGCAATTTGATATTAATTTCCAAAGGATATCTTCCAAGTTCTCCATAGATCATGAAATCTGGCGTTGACTTCTTTACATTTAACAAAATTTTACAGAATTTAAGGTGGACCCTTTCAATAACAGAATTATTGCCGACTCCCCAAACTTCACATCCGTACAAAAGAATAGGCTTGACAATTTTATCAAAAAGATCGAGTTGGCATTCTAAAGATAAATTATGTTTTCGACCTTTGCGGATAACATCGTACATGGCGTGGATGGCTTTTTCTGTTTGCGCCTTTTTTGCTTTCGAAAAACTTCCTGTTCTAGAAAAAATAACACCAAGGTACGTAAACTCATTTACAATTTCTAAAGCAGTATTATTATATTTGAATTCTATATTTGATAACGGTCTACCTTTTGAGAAAATTACAATTTTGCTTTTATTTACATTAACCTTCAATTTCCAAAGTTCACAATAGTTATACAAAGAGTCAAGCTGCTTTTGTAAGTCATTTTTTGACTCTGCCAGTAGAGCTGTGTCATCTGCGTACAGAATCAGAAACAACTTTAAATAATAGTCTAGATCAGTTTCTATATCATCGGATACTGTTTTTAACCCTTCTACATCTTGGTCTTGTAAAAAATGTTCAAGATCGTTTATATACAGAGAAAATAATAAAGGTGAGAGACTTTCACCTTGGCGTACACCTACGTTACAAGGAAAATACTCTGAAAATACACTACCATTAAAAATTCTAGATTTAATGTTACTATACATATTTACAATGGTATCATACATTTTTCCACTGATAAAGTTCTCCAGAAGTTTTTGCCATAAACCAGATCGCCAGACTGTGTCAAAGGCTTTTGCGAAGTCTATAAAAGCACAAAAAAGTTTTTTCTTTCGGTTAGGTCGCAAGCGCTTTTATAGCGGGTCTCCCTTTTTATGTGTGTTTAGGAGTTATACTTATTTGAAAGTTTTCTTTCATATTTCAACTTATTTTCACTTATCTAAAATTTTGTAACTGCTACCAGTGCGATTTAATACTAACAGTATTTATATCTGATGTCCCTCTGTCCTTATTTTCAACAGTGCAAAAAAGGCAAAATGTTTGCCTGAATTAAGTCATGGATAAAAATTCATAGGACAATAAGGGACGACACCAAAAGTTCAATGTAGGATAAACAAACTTAATTCACATAGTTTTTTCACTGACCCCAACCCCCTCTTAACTTAATTTGGGAAAAATCAAGTTGATTGACCAATACAGATATATGTAAAATCGATGTCAAATAAACAAAACTTGCAGCACTTTTTACCCCACCCCCAAATATTTGAATTAAGTTTTTTTTTTATCTTACATTGATCTTTTGATGTCGTCCCTAAATCAAAGCTCATTTATACGATTCATAGTTTGTCTTTGATAAATAAATCGCCTTAAAAAAAAGCATTTTACATTGTTTATGAACAATAGATTATAAAAACTTTGGAACAATTTTTCTTGTTTGAGATTTTTTTTCCACACAGCAAGAAAGAACGAAAACTTACGCCGGAAGATGGACAGACGGACGCCGGACATTTGTATACCATAATACGTCCCGTCAAAATTTTGACGGGCGTATAAAAAGAAGATGTGGTATGATTGCCAATGAGACAACTCTCCACAAGAGATGACACAGAAATTAACAGCTATATGTCACCGTACGGCCTTCAACAATGAGCAAAGCCCATACCGCATAGTCAGCTATGAAAGGTCCCGAAATGACAAATGTTAAAACAATTCAAACGAGAAAACTAAAGGCCTAATTTATGTACAAAAAAAAATGAACGAAACACAAATCTGTAACACACCAACAAGCGACAACCACTGAATTACAGGCCCTGACTTTGGATAGGCACATACATACAGAATGTGGCGGGGTTAAACATGTCAATGAGATCCCAACCCTCCCCTAACCTGGAACAGTGGCGTAACAGTACAACATAAGAACGAACTATAATCAAAGTACTGAAGTACTGAACATCGGATGACCACAAGTTCTTGAGGATGGTCAAAAGCACTTGTCTCAGAAAAAAACAACATATCTCTTTACCTAAAACTGAGGTTAATGTACAGAGATATATTTTTTTCTGAGACAAGTTCGTGCGTGGATGATGAATAAATGACAGGAAATTCAACTTCACCGTAATAACTATTATATTGTAGTGATACAAATCAGTATACACTGATTTGTTGTTATATATTATATTAAAATAACAGTTACACATATATATATGATTTGCATCCATTTGATTATCATTCTATTCTACTATTCTAATAATAGTGCAATGCAAGTGCATGGTGGACACTTTTCTGTAAAAATTCGATTTTTCTAAGATTGGATACGAGTAGGCATTCATATTTTCCCGCAAAAACAATTACAGAGTTACCGGTCCTTGCAAAACGTTCTTTGAGATATTCTTCCGCATGCTTTAACACAATTTTTCCGTACGTGTGCATTGATATTATCAATGATTTTTTACTTATATATATATATATATATATATATCTAACTACAAAACATTTTCATGTTATTAATTTATGTTGTAAACAAAAATATTTTTATCAGTATTCATTGAAGAGATGTATTTATATCAAACGATAAGGAATGTTATTTTGCACTCGTTTATGTGCGCATATTTATCATGTTTATAGATCGGTTACAAACCCAAAACTAATTTACATAATGGAAATCTAGGCGACAGCAATACATCGGATTGACCTCAAGGTCATCGCGATGTAAAAATCAGTTGAAAAAGGTTTAGCTCATCAGATGGATACAAATAAAAATAAATCTAACAAAAACACAGGGTGGAAGTGGCCGTACTTGTATATTCCAATAACATAAGGAAACTAAGTACAGATCTTAAGAGTACTTGCAGTTACTGACAGGTAGTTAAAAGCCACTAACAACCTATTAAAACAAGTGTGCACACGCTGAAATGTCTCGCCTTCTTTACTAATCATTGATATTATGTTGATAGTCCTAAATATAAAGCTTTATTACAACTGTCACATAAACTTAACATTAACTCAGAAAACTAAAAATTGACCAATGAACCATGAAAATGAGGTCAAGGTCAGATGACACCTGCCAGTTGGACATGTACACCTTACAGTCCTCCCATACACCAAATATACTAGACCTATTGCTTATAGTATCTGAGATATGGACTTGACCACCAAAACTTAACCTTTTTCACTGATCCATGAAATGAGGTCGAGGTCAAGTGAAAACTGTCTGACGGGTATAAGGACCTTGCAACGTACGCACATACCAAATATAGTTATCCTATTACTTATAATAAGAGAGAATTTAACATTACAAAAAATCTTAACTTTTTTTTCAAGTAGTCACTGAACCATGAAAATGAGGTCAAGGACATTGGACATGTGACTGACGAAAACTTCCTAACATAAGGCATCTATATACAAAGTATGAAGCATCCAGGTCTTCCACCTTCTAAAATATAAAGCTTTTAAGAAGTTAGTTAACGCCGCCGGATCACTATCCCTATGTCGAGCTTTCTGCGACAAAAGTCGCAGGCTCGACAATAAAATTAAGAAGATATGGTTTGTATAGGTATAACATGCCAAGAAATTGCCTCCGTTGAAATTTTGCAAACATCCCATAGAGCAAATTACACGGATGATTAATATTGACCATTTGGTATATGGCTGTGTTCTAAGCGACACGTATATGCAGGTCATAAATTAATTTGTTGAATGAAATCAAAGATTTAACTACTAATGATCACTAATGGGTGCCGTAGGAGGTAGACCGGAATTTTTAGCGAGGATTTCTTGGAATGTAACAGATAGAAAAACTCAGGGTTAGAATTCATAGAACAGACAAGGGGCAGTGGCAAATATTTCATATATAGTTTGAACACAGAGAGGATTACCCAGGCACCCTTTGCAAAAAAAAACCGAACTTTTTCTTCTTCGTGCCTTCGGACTTTATGTTTTGAATTGTAGTTTCACTTTCCATATTCCGTATTTATTCTAATGTAAGCTCCACGTGGTAAAAATCACGTGATGCAGGAATATATTATCTTGGAGTTAGGCTATTTCCTTTTTTTAGGCGGGGACTCCAAGTAGACAACATTTATGTGTATAGGTAGCACGGTAGTATTTGCATTCCAGAATTTAGGTTGCTCTTTTGTGTACTTAAGTCAATGTATCTGAACATTATGATTGGACAAAAAATACAGTATCAACTGAACATACTTTCCCAAACTGAGGGATGAATCAGGTGTAGAAAAATATGAAATAATTTTACATACAGATAAAAATGAATTTTTGAGAATTTTTTTAAATTTTGTATTCACTGCACGATAAAAGACCTAAAAGCACTAGTGGCCTTAGGTTCTTAAAGATAGCAAAAAAAGTAAACGGTCATGATACATATTCAAATTCATTTCTGAATAGTAAAATGAAAGTACTTCAGTTAACTGTGAATGTAGAATTTTTAGCAGTGTTAGAAAGTGGTGAAAATTCTAAAAAGGCTATCATTATCCCTTATGGGCCAGGAAATACTACCGTGCCACCTATAACGAACGAATATAACAACAACTTACTAGTACCATATAACTATTTTATTTACAATTAACTTTTTCCATATTTCAGAACTTAACATTATTGAACGAGAATACAGAAGTGTTGGATGATTCAGACGTAAGCCCGTCACCCAAAAAAGCCAAACAAACAATTTCCGATGGGAAAAAGATTAAAGCTTGAAGACCAATTGATGTTCAAAGCCATTGAAAGCTTAAGGGCATACATGTACGTTACAGTTACAGGGGAGGTTTTCCCTTCTCAATATTTTTTTCCATGTTAATAATAAATACATCTTCTGTTTGACAAGATTTTTCATTCGTGGTATCTGAATTTTTTTAATTTATAGTCTAAGGCTGCTCAATTGGTATCTTCAAAGTTCGGGACATCATTATGTGTACAATTTTCTTTGTTTGAAATATTTATTTTTCCATTTGAATATTCATTACTATCATGTGTAATTGGTAACCGTATTGAATTGGATTGTTTGAATGAATGTTTTGTTCTTCTTTTAAGTAATGATATTTTTTTGTCTTTTTCGATATTATTAACCATGTGAATAGGCTATAGCAGTGTGACCTATATATTAGAATCTAATAGGTCGGTAGACTATTTACAGTACTAGCCGCATTTAAATTCCGCCATTGCATGATCAATTCAAATAGAATTAGTCGGTAAAACCATATGATCGAAAACAATGGACTAAACTGGTTTTTACACTGTCAACTATCAATAGGGTCAAGCAACATTTTCGAAATGATTAATTCGTGTAAGCTTTAATTTTGTTACAGGTACTAAATTTTAGTGATATTGGGCCTCAAACATTAAACCGGTCATGAACTTTGTTTGTGAATTATGTCTGCGTTTTTTTGACATGCATTGTGACGTGTTATCGTATTCATTTTATATGAGAAAACTATCGCAGTTATATGAGAATAACATTGCATTCATAAATTTTTGATATTAAAATGACAACGCTATTATATAAGACATATATCGCATTGATATAATAAAATATAGCAGTATCTTTGACTTATAGGTGATTTTGGCTTAGCAAACAATTGAATTCATCTTAATTACATTCCACTGGATTTGCTACATGATATTTATTGAATGTGTACATCTACAAATGATAAATCGTGCATTTATGTTTCATTTAATCAACAATTCAATTTTCTCGTATTAATACACCTTGCTTGTTATTATATTACACAATTCATGGAAATTATACAGCAGACGTATGTCGTGTTAATTTAAAATGTCGACCTGTTTTAAGAAAATATTCATAACTTTATACCGAGAAATCTTCCGTTTTTCATACAAATGTTAACATTCGTCTGAAATTCCCCACAATGCAACTGCAACTCGTTGCTATAAGACAATATCGCTATTCATTATAAGAAACGTTTTTATCGATTCGCTTCTTCCATAGACTGAAATCTGTATGTTGGCCTTTATATATATACACATATTTTTCATTTAGGTTGTATGGGCATTTTGCCGTTAATAAATTCCTGTTGAATTTAATATAAACTTTTATTATACTATTAACAGTAATAGTCAATCTTCCATTGGAAATAATTCCTATTTAGGCTTATAAACTTCTTTTTCGGATATTTTTGTCGTCGGGTTGTTGTCTTGTAAAGTATACGGCCATATCTCCTTTTATTCATTATATTTCAAAGCTTTAGTCATAGTGTTATTTGATAAGTTAGAAGAGACATCAGTGCGAGTGACGTGGCATATTTTGTAAGAGATCGTAAGACGAAAGCATTAATTTTTTTTATAGCCACTGGCTACAGTTACATGGAAATGTAACAATAATATAAAAATTATTGTTACATTGGAGACTAATTGCCGGAATGCAGGGTTGAGTAAGGAACCGATTAATTACGAAATCCAATGTAACAATAATATTTGAGTCTACGGTTACATTGCGTTATTGTTACATTAATTAACGCACTGCAATGTACGATTGTTATAGTAATAAATATGTATTTAAATAAAACTTGAAAACTTTTATTTGATATTTACAATATTGCATACAATATTTTGATTTTTTATTTACAATGACAGTTCAAAAGTTCTACAAATCCAGTATGTTGTATTTGGAGCATGTTTTAGTCCGACGCATTTTCGGTGAAACCACTCTAAGCAGCTATCACAAACCAGTGATACGGCAATGTGCACGCTCTATATTGCATACCTTTCAATTCCATTCTGCATTTTCCTTTTATGAAGTTTAAGAAACTTTCAATGTCTGAATGCCACTGTGCTTCAGGTGAAAAATATTTTGTTACTCTTGCGATGTTTACATTTTCGCCCAATATTTTTTTTGGAAGCATGTTAGGGTGTTTAAATACAAGTCAATTGTGAAAGCAATTAATGTTGACATTTGCCGACAGATTGAAATTGGTGGAAACAGTGTTTTCATTTTCAGAGTCGATATTTTGTGATCTTATCAGTCGTGACAGTACATGCTCTATTGAACAGTTCATTAAGTATTCATCAGTCATCGTGATATTGAACTAAAATGTAGTAGTCATGATTTTTAACAACACCAAAACAATCAATACTTATTCGTTGAATAATATTATTATTATTAATATTATCTAGTACATATCGAAGAATTAAGCAACATAACTGTAGAAGGTTTAAGTTTAATAAATCTATCATACATTGCAGTCTTTAGTGTTACAATAACGCAATGTAACCGTAGACCCAAATATTATTGTTACATTCTTAATTAATCGGTTCCTTACCCAACCCTGCATTCCGGCAATTAGTCTCCAATGTAACAATAATTTTTATATTATTGTTACATTTCCATGTAACCGTAGCCAGTGCCTTTTTTATATTGCTTACAACTAGTTAAAATACATCAGCACTTTGTCAAAACATAAAAAAAAACTGATCAGAAAAGAATGCGCCACTTTATTAGGATCAGATATGGAAAGTAAATATATATATATATATATATATATATCATCTTTTCCGCAAGTTTATTGTTTTCTGTTTAGTATTAAATTTTTAATTAAGATCCATTTATTACATCGGTGATCCGTTTATTTGGTAATCGCCAATGGCAGTCAGCAGGGTTTAAGAACATTTGTTGTTCGACCTGTTAGTCAAATGCGTTTTGTTAAAATATACTTTTTCACTATTTTGGTCTTTTGGAAAATGTTGTTTGTGCTGTATTTAGACCCCTCTACCTAGAAATTTGTTTTACATGCACACGTATAAAAATTGCGGTTTTTATCCAACGCAATCATAGGTTTGAACGTTGTTTTCAATTTAGACTTGTATATGTTGTTTTCAATTTAGACTTGTATATATATATATATATATATATACAATTATCAAGCAAAAGCACTTGTTCGAATCTGTTCAAAATCGGGGGCTATTGATTTTTTTTTGGAAAAAAAAGTTTGTTTCTAGTTTTTGGAGAAAAAAATAATTTGTCCCAAATGGCTTTATGACTTGGTCAGGAATGCCCACAGGGATATGTCTTGCCCGTGGTGATGATGATGGATGGGCATTGGCTGCTTAAGTTCAGCTGCAAATTAATATGCATATTAAGTACATGTGAATCTTATATGAATATTAACCCTGCTTTGTACTGAACAGACAGGCTGAAAACTGATGAAAATTGAATTCTATGTTGAAAGACCAAGAATGCAGGTTTTCATCTAAGTATAACAGAACATTTAGATTATTATTGACCCATGAATATAAGGTCAATTTCAGATAAACCCTGTCAGATGCAAATATAAACCATACTACACCTTACAATCATTTTATACACTCACTATAGTTCTGACCTAATCATAATAAAATGCACTGCAGGGCACAGTTTGTTAGGGAGCTACCATTTGATTTTTATGGGGGGGGGGGGGGGGGGGGGGGGCTAGGATGAAATTTGAAAAAAATAGGCAGGACAGGAGTTTTGAGTAAAAAAAAAGGCAGGATGAGATTATTTGCAAGAAAAAAAGGCAGGTTGACAATTTATGTAAAAAAAAAAGTCAGGATAGACTAAAAAAAAAGGCAGGACCGAATAGAGTGAATAATAAAAAGGCAGGACCGAATAGAGGGGAAAATAAAAAGGCAGGACAAAATTTTTCATCCTAGCCCCCCCCCCCCCCCCCCCCCCATAAAAATCAAATGGTAGCTCCCTTACAACCACAGAGGTTGAACCATGAACAATTGGGGCAAGTATGAACACAATATTCAAGCTTGATACAGCTCTTTATTTGGATTGTGATAAAATATTTGACACAGCATAGGTTTTGGACTCCAAATGAATGTGGTACATTTACCTATACCCTAATATCCAAAATCTAAAATAAGTTAGAATCAGCATTTCAAAGAACTCAAAAAATTCAATTTTTAACATTTTGATTGTGGACCCTTTGGACCTCAATTTGAACTAGTTTGTTAACAGGGCTAAACATCCAAAATCTAAATACAGATCACAGTTACCTGTAGATTCAGCATATCAAAGAACCACAAGAATTAAAATTTTGGTTTAAATCAAACAAAGTTTAATTTTGGACCATTTGGACCTTAATGTGAACCAATTTGATAATGGGCCTATATCTAAATACACAGTTTGATTATATAAAAAAAACCCAAAGAATTCAATTTTGGGTTTAAATCAAACTTAGATTAATTTTGGACCCTTTGGACCTGAATGTGAACCAATTCGAAAACAGAAATACACAAACATGGTAACAAATTCAGCATATTAAAGAACCCAAAGAATACATGATTCTCATTGAAATTGAAATTGGTCAAGAAACAAATAATGTATACAAAGTATTGGTGTTTGTTTGGTTCCTAATTCATAAACAGTTTGGGCCATAATCACCAAAATCAATTCCAACTTTCCCTTTTTGGTTTGAAATCTTGTATAATAATTTCATAGAAATCCATGAATTTATTCTCAAGTTATGGTCTGGAAACCATGGAAAATCTTTTTTTTTTAACCTTTATTCCTAAACTGTTAGGGTAATAACCCCAAATTCAATTCATACCTTCCTTTTGTGGTATGGGACCTTGTGGTTTTATTTCTTTGAGATCTATACACTTATACTCATTATTGTCTGGAAAACATGTCTACAGACCACAATGACCACATATCCACACCATTATATTAAAATGGCAAAAGTTTTGCAGTCTATAAAAACTTAATGTTAACCACACTTCAAAAAAAGGCCAAGGTCAGATGTATCTCATCAGACAATCATATTCACATAACAATCATTCTGTACACCATACATTGTTGACCTAGAGAATCTGACCGAGAACAGACCAAGTCATGGAACCTAAATGATGACCAAATGTGCAGGATGACCAACTCAAATTAACAAATTTTTCGTAAACCTCTTTCTTATCCCAATCCATGTAATGTGATACAAAATATATCTCTTCATGTGAGAAATAGATCACAGGCAATAACCATAAGAGAATTAATTGTCCTTATTACACATAAAAACTGTCAAATTAATTTGAAAACAAATAATGTACACATACCCTTAAAAATGGAATCAAGATAATGTTCATATGCCAGATTAAACCAGACCATAAGCTTAAGGCAACTGCATACAAGATATGGATTAACTCATTCTTCTTCAGTCTGGATTATGAAGTTTTATATCAGGAGCATCCACTGCGAGATCTGTATCCCTGTTTTTTGTATCTGATGAGCCTTTATATAAATTAACTAGATCATTTTAGAATTCTAGATCTATTCAAAGACTTGGCAGCCAATCAGGTAATCAGCAAGTCCAATGAACATTTCTGTCATGTAATTCCCAAGTATCATTTGTGTCAAGTCTTGTTTAAACTAGCAAAGAAGTTTCTGTGACATTTAAAACTCAAAACATGTTGAAAGATACCAAGAGATGGAAATATAAACTGTTGACAGAGATACCGTATGTCTTGCGTTTTTTGGTGGTATAATGCAAATGTTGAAATTAAATTTAAACTTGTTATCTATGCAATGAACCATGACTGACGGTTCAGGGCAAAAAAAAAAAAACACCATGGAAATGCTAATGCTTATAAAACTGCATACCCAACACCATTGACTTATCAATTGGTTCCTTGTTAAACTGTGAAAGTTTCAAAGTCCATGAACCATATAATAAGGAAGTGGGACCAAATAATCTCTATGAAAATGAGACTTGCAAATGCCAATACAACTGCATACCAAATATCAGTTACTCATTTTAAACTAATCTAATCACAAATCACATGTAAATAATGCAAAACATTCAGTCAATAAACCATGACTGAGTCTGGAGCTGAACAATCTCTATGGAACTGAGATTTGTCAATGCTTATACATCTGTATACCAAATATCATTGACATACCACTTATAGTTCCCTTTCAATTGACCTAATCACAAACTTATACATGTCAACTAATTAAAAGTTTTAAGTCGACTATGACTGAGGGAGAGAAGCAAAATAATCTCCTTAGAAATAAGATGTTTCAATGCTTATATAACTGCATACCAAATATCATTGACCTACCACTAGTTGTTTTCTTTAACTTGAACTTATCACAATCAAATACATTGTTGAAGCTCCTGCTTATGGAAAAAGCATGCCCAAGTCTCGCTTTTTCAACTTCGTCCATACCATACAATAAATCAGCTGTGTGTTACCATTGACCACAGAAACCTCTTCCCCCTTTGTCATTCAGACTCAAATAAAATATAAGATAGGTTTTCTCAATTAAATTTTTATTTACCTATTTATTTATATCATTATCATGCATCATAATATAAAATACCCAAATGAAACCAGACCCATTCTGCTCCATCAAGTGTGTACAAATACCAAAGAAATTGTAATAATAATAAGTTTTTAGTCCCTTTATAAGTAAAAGGAGGAAAAGGATCTGCATCATGGGTAAGGTATCATTGGTTAAATATTACAATTATACAAAATAACTGACAGAGCTGAGGATTCTTTTTAGTTTTATACCAGTTCCCAGACTAGCTGTTTAAATAGAATTTAGAAAATCCATTCTGTTCTGAGATACACATCTTAAATTTTAATATCCTTAGGTCCTAAAGGAATATTTTTTTTGCTCAATATTAAACTTGGTGCTTTCCAATACTTTTAAATACCTAACTTAAAATAAATTTATATAATTCCATAAAATATATGAATCCTCAGTTTGTCACATACGAAGAGGCATTTACAAATATAACAAGGAATACAATGGTAAATACTAAGATAAAAAATGCATAAAAATACATGAATCAAATTCATTTATGAGGTGTACTCAATTTATTTACTGGGTTATTTAAATAAACTAATATCGTGATCTGTGCAAAAATTATTAGATCACCAAGGAAATAGTTAACTGCATTTCATTAAACATTATAACCCCAAGCTCTTATATTGTATATAAAGTTTCTTTATAATTCCTCCCAATTTCTAACCAAAGTCAATTCTTTATATCAAAGTAGGATAGTTATTTAACAATACATGTATGATATAAGTATTTTTTTTTTATTATTTTCTTGGAACCAGAACTTTTTGCCCAGGAAGTAATAAGTAATTATTTCATATAAAATAAAAAGAGGAGATATGATTGCCAACGAGACAACTCTCCACCAGAGACCAAATGACATAGAATTTAACAACTATCAGTCACCTACAGCCTTCAACCATGAGCAAAACCCATACCCATAGTCCATATCCTTTAGGAAATGTGCCATAGTAAGCAAGTATATCATCTGTTTGCTCATCCGTCTACAACTTCCAATCACAAATAAAGGATTAAATTGTTTTTGCCTAAACTTTCAAATAATCTTCTGAGTATCTGTTGGCATTGTGTATATTTTTTTCACATCCAAAGGTTCCCCAATCGAAGAATGGACTTTTCCATTTATAAAATTTTATTACTCATATTGAAGGATAGGTTGGTTCAGCTGATAAGAACATAGATTTAGTTAGAGCAAGATTCTGCATTTATAAATCTTGTAATTTGGTCAATCTTCAATGACCACTTCAATATTTATGTTCATTCATTTTTCTATTTTATCCACTAAGAAGAGTTAAAAGCATAATAAATGTCTGATCTCATTATGTAAATTTATATTTTGAATTGCATGTATAATCAAAATATATAAACTCAATCATACTAAGGCTTGGTATAACAAGATTTGACAGTAAAAACAATTAAAATCACATAAAAACCACTAAAATCAGATAAAACAAGATAAAACACAAATCTTGTTATAGCAAAGCCTTATAAAATTTACATTAAAGCTACAGTGGTAATATATATCAGTGTGAACCCCAAATTTATTTTGAATTTAAGTCATTAAAATTTTGTCATAATGAGATCCAACTACTAAAAACATGATTAAAAACAAATATATTTGAACCAACCTATCCTTCACATGATAAAATGGTGGTATGAGAAGCTTCTTTCCCTTTTTTTATTCAAATACTTAGGAGGTCCATTCATTACAATTGAGAACCCCAAAATTTCATTATAATAAAATAAAATACACACAGCCATTAGATACAGAAGATAATCTGAAAGTTTAAATGAAAACCTTCCAATAGTTTATAAGCTGTGGATGAGAGATGATGATGGACAAACAGACAGACAAATCTTCTTTAATAACCTTTTTATGCTCAACATGAGTGCAGATGGGCATGGGATTTGGTCCTGCCCTGGGTCATATCAAAGAATTGAAAATTGGTATTTGATGCTCCCCTGCTAAGCATTCAGCAATTAGGAGTAAGAGCAAAGACTGGTCAGCTGGAAGTCAGAATAATGTGTTCAGGTAGGGTTAGATGTCTTGTGCAGACTTTTACATTATGAACTAGCACATTAAAAAAATCTTGCATTTTTAATTATCCATCCCTCCTTCAAAATCAAAACTTCTTTTACAGGATCCTGGTTATACATGTGGAGGGGGGAGGTAATTGTTTAGAAGCTGAGTACAAGCCTCAAAAATCAAACATTAAAATATAAATAATCATAAATGAGAAAAAATGAGAAAAAATATAGAAATCAATCAAACAAAAATGAGAAAATATGACAAACTGCAAAAACTATAATTATTTTCACTTGAGTGGTCTCAGATGCTGAATAATGCATTTATAATATATAAACAAAACCAATAAATAAAACTGACAGCCATTAATTTGTATGAAACTAAAGAATGCAGAGTCAAAACAAACCATCTAACTAAACATTTTTATTTCTAGTTCATATTGCACCAAAAACTCAGTACTTAGATTGTTTAATAGGGGATTTTTTTTATTCCCTTTTAGTGTTTGGCCATCAAAGTCCTACTTAATAGGTTTCTAACCAGAAAAAATCATTTCACAAAGGACTTATAATTCTTAACCAGTGTACATATATATAATTTAAAAAATATATGTAAACTGAAGCAAGTCTTATGGGTATCTTGTGAAACCATACATCATACCTTTGGGACCTCTCAAATAACAATAATTTCACAGTTTTTTTTTATATTTCTTCAATCACAAAACAATAATTGAATGCAAGAAAAAATAATGAAATAAATATTTATAATTTGAATAATAAAGCATTAAACATTAATTGCATTTATAATTCATTCTGCTTATAAGACAAATATCTGCTGATTTTTTTACAAAAGATAGCAACAGTTCATCCAATGGTTTGCAGGATTGTAGTCTGAGGATTTTACCATACAAGGAAGGCAGCAACAGCAACTCTTTCGACTGAAAAAGAAACAAAGTTAAATTTCAATTGTTGATTCTTAATTTTAAAATAATCTAACGGGAATAAAGAAACAGACATCAGTGTATGTTAAACAATTTGTTTATTACTTATATTGATTACTCAAAAATATATAGCATCAAAAATATCCGATTTTATTGTTATCTCCCCTTCATATATCTTCTTCAGATCTAGTATTTGCTTTAAAGGGTACATTATTTTAAAATGAAAAGATTGAATACTGATTTTTTAATAAAAAAAAATATATATATTGAAATCTATTTAGTGACATTCATCACACTATAACATAAACACATTAAAGTTGTATGTTGATGAATAAGTTCTCACCTTATAACAGCTGTATCCCAGCAAGTAACCCAATGGAAACCTGATGCTAACCTGGAATATAAAAGAAGTCAGTTATACTAAACTTTCCTAAAAAAAATTATTACACATGTACTAAATTTAAAATTGCACTAGGATAACAAAAAATTTGTAAGGGTTCCGCGGAACCCAGTGTCTCGCCTACTTTTTCTGTTAATTGCAGGCTCAACAAAAATGAGGAAGTAAATCAATAAAAATATTCCACTTGATACTATCTTTTGATTGTAAGAAGCTTCTGTCCAAGTTTGGTAAAAATCCAGGATAGTTAATGAATCTAATAAATATTTAAAAACTTTAACTGCAGACTAAATGTAATGTTAACTAGAAGAAAACAAAATTTCCTTCTAGATACTAGCATTTGATCATAAACAAGCTTCTGTCCAAGTTTGGTACAAATCCAAAATAGTATAAGAGTTATTAAAATTTTAAAAACTTTAACCACAGAGTGAATGTGTTGTTTCCTGGCAGAAAATCTAAGTCCATTTAAAAATAAAATAAAGAAAAAATGGATTTATTTTGTTACAAAATTTACTTCTGGATACTATCTTATGATCATAAACAAGCTTCTGTCCAAGTTTGGTACAAACCCAGGATAGTTTAAGAAAGTTATTAAAATTTTAAAAACTTTAACCACAGAGTGAATGTAATATTTCCCGGCAGAAAAACTAAGTCCATTTATAAGTAAAATACGGAAAAAATGGAATTTTTTTTTTCAAAATTTACTTCTGGATACTATCTTATGATCATAAACAAGCTTCTGTCCAAGTTTGGTAGAAATCCAGGATAGTTTAAGAAAGTTATAAAAATTTCAAAAACTTTAAACCACAGTGTGAATATTTGTGGACGCCGCCAACAGAATGTAGGATCGCTATGTCTCGCTTTTTCGACTAAAGTCGAAGGCTAGATAAAAATCATGGAAAAAATATTTGGTATTCTGAACTCAGTTTTATATTTACCAAAAAAATTCAACCGGTATCTCATCAGTGAAAAATAATTTTTTTGGTACTAAAGAACCTTATGAAATTGATTTCAAATATTATATTACTAAAAAGATGCTTGATTACCTACCAACATGTTAACAATATCAGACATCCAAGTCTTACTCCCAACACCATGAAAACATCATCATTATAACAACCTAAAATAAAAAAAAAATAAAAAAATAATTACTTGTTTTACAGATTAATCTGTCTCTAAGAAGAAATAATGCTATGTTTCATTTATTAAAACCAGTTATACATTATCATCTTCACTATATAAACTTTAAACTGCTAGAGATAGAAATTGATCTTGTGCAAGTGCACGTATATGTATAAGACAATGATTTTGGAATATTCAATTACAAAATCGGATGGTTTTGTTCTCTTTTGATGGTTCTTAAAATCATTTTCATAACAGTGTAGACAACCCCAATACTTATGTTGGTAATAATACTAACTCAATTACTGTAAATTCAGAAACTATTGCAATGTTTTTATCATTGCGAAAAATGCAACATGGTTGCATTGGCAATAATTTAAACTAGCATTTTGAAATTTTTTATATGAATTATAAACAGGATTTTTCTCAATATCGCAAAAATTAAAATCGCATTTTAGTCTAAAATTACAAAATCGCAATTAATGAATGGTTATTATTTATTTGAATTTATTGAATCATAAAATTAATTTTTTACTCTTCACATTGAATAATCCGAGAAGCGGATTATGTAAAATGTGAAGAGTCAAAAATTAATTTTATGGTTCAATAAATTCAAAATAAATTATAGCCATTCATTATAAATTTCTATCAAAAATAAGGCTCAAAGAACTTTTTATATTATTTATATTAACCATAACAACGTACACGGATGTTGGCGTATGAATATACAATGTCAGAGTGGGCGTGTCGCCATAAAAATTGACATTGAAAATAAAAGTAATACTTTTAACCAATCAGAAGACAGTAAATACACCAAATTTATTTATTAATAATTGCACGCAATAATTTCTGAATTTACAGTACCTTTAACTTGTTTTGCCATTGGCTATCGATAACAGTGATTTTTCGCTCACTCAGTCTGTCAGAGGCCTTCCAATAGGGATTTAAATAGAATAAAAGAGCAAAGTACATGTAGGCACAAGAGAAGAAAAAAAGAAAATAATTATTCAACATTTAAATCAACAAACAAGGTTTAGTCCTCTGCTAGTAATTCGTACTATTTGATGTAGGCATTTAGAACCTTTGGCGACCCCAGTTTAAATGTCTATAACACATTCAATGTGAAAAGTGGGCATTACCGACAAACTTTCACCTTATCTGAGGGGCCTGATGGGGTGGTCTCATCACGATTCACGAGTTGATTTTTTTGTCAATCACAATTCACAGAAAATAAATTTCCATGATCACGGATCACGAAAATATAAAAAAAAAAAAAATCTGTAGAAAAACGGATCACAATAGCGAAAATGCGTTGATCACGAAGAACGAAAATAACCCATCAGGCCCCTCTTATCTGACCCCAGTCAATAGATAACATAAGAGCGCCAAGAAATCGTCTTCACTCACAGTCCATGCTTTTATGAAAATGATTCTATATCAATTCAATATTCAAACAGTTACAGACTTTGCATAAAAATTTGTTCGATCCAAATAAGTTTACAAATTCATTGATAACTTGCATACAGTTGGTTTCTATCCAACACAACTCACTCGATACCAGACAGAAAACAAATGTAAGACTAGATACTCTAAAAATCAAACACTGATAGAAAAGAACCCTTAAAAAATAATGTTAAATGCCTATTTATATATTATTACCATAAAATTTGTGGAATATATAAACTTACCACATATTTTTCAAGGTAAAGCCTCAGACTTGGTGAAGATTAAATTGACCATCTCCCTTAGAGCTGCTCTCCCGGCTGACAAGGTGGCTCTCCTCATCATCTTAACATCTTTTTTTTTTAAATATAGTTTTATACATTAAATATATCAGATGCATTTCCAATAAGTCCCCTTTCTTGAAAATTTTAGCAAATCAATTGTTAATGACCCAAGATTTCTCCTACCCTGCATACTTATTATCTAGAGCTCTGCTTACATTTATTTTTTTTTATTACAGAGCTCTAAATAATAGTCAATATTAGCTAGTATACAAATGATATTAAAAAAAAATGTACAAACGAATATCCAAGTAGATGAAAATCCTAACATTGAGGGAATTTCAAGTATGTGGAGTTAAACAGGGGTATAATAAATTGCCTCCCTTTGACCCATATTTCACCCTGTTCGGACTCCACATCCTTGTTATATTAAACAAAATAAATAAAATAGTACAATTGAAATTAAAAAATAGATGGATAACAAAAATCTAACACATTTCAATAAAATATTTCATACTGATCGACTTATGGTGGCAGAGTGGTCTAAAAAGTAGTTCAACTACTGTATCACTAGCCTGTCAACACTGAGAACCCTCACATGAAATGTTTAACTTCATTCTTAATTTGAGTAGGGTTTGCCCGTTTCCCTGATGAAGGTTATGTTTTGACCAGGCACTCTGGCTGTCTCCACAAATAAAAATTTACAGCCAAAATTATAGTAAATCATGTTAAAATGGTGTTTAACACCAAAAATCAACCAATCCAATTTCAACAAGATGTTCTTCAACTATGCCTTTTGTAAAATTATTCTTCAAAAAATATCACCTTGGTTACAAACCAAAATCAGCTAAAAATGACAAAAAAAAGTGCAAAAAATATATTTCTAACTTCTTAACTTCGTAAATTCCTCTGCATTAGAGCACCCTTATCACATATCTTAAAGATATTAAAATTAACATGAAAGAAAATGTAAGGGGATATATTTACTGCAGACCATTATTCATCTTTTTAGTTTACATTAGAGAGGCATTTGCTATGGTAAGGTATTTTGAAACGTTGCTAAAAAAACAAAAATAATTAAAATTTTTGCTAAGAAATTTAGTGGGAACATTCACATCGGCAGATTTAATTGCATTAACTACATGTATAAAGTAACTTGTAAAATTTGAAAGTATCTCAAATCCTAAAATAACAAAAAGATGGCAAAAATATATACTGTAAATTCAGAAATTATTGCGTGCATTTATTATTGTGATTTTGTCATTTTAGACTAAAATGCGATTTTAATTTTTGCGACATTGAGAAAAATCCTGTTTAATACATATAAAAAATTTCAAAATGCGAGTTTTAATTATTGCGATTATAACACTGTCGCATTTTTCGCAATAATAAAAACATCGCAATAATTTCTGAATTTACAGTACATTAAAATTTGCAAAAAAAAAAATACATTTCAATAATTGAACATTTTTTTTTCTTTTTCTTTTAGATTATCCATCTAAAAAATGGAAGTGTTTTGACTAGACATGAGTATAAACGGAAAATAGAAAGATTTTTTGTAATGTCAAATACAAGTTATATAAGTAACCTACAACTTCCAATCTTGTTGAAAATGGAGAATCTTTACATATTTTTTTTTTGTTTTTTGTAAAAAATTATAAACATTTTCTCAAGCATACACAAAAATAGTCTGAATTACATTCTTTACTGTTGCAGTTATATCACACAACCATTTTATGCAGCCACAGTTATCTGAAAAAGAAATATACATTACTCATGAACATTGAAATAATATTTAATGCAAAACAATTATAATCAACTGAGCATTACAATCATAATGTATAGAACATTTCTTTTTCTTTGTTATAAAGTGATTTGTTGACATAAATTTTAAAGTACCAGTATTTCTTAGCAATAAAAGGATGAAAAACAAGTCATTGGCTGATGTCTTGACAAATATCTTTTTAACATTGTTTTATAGCTATATATAGTATATCAGGCTATTAACATACTTGATTGAATTTTTTAACATTTAGTCATGTTGAACCTTTATAGCTTATTATACAATATAGGTTTTGCTCATTGTTGAAGGCATAGGGTGACATTTAGTTGCATCCACATCATTTGGTCTCTGGTTGATAGCTGTCTCATTGGCATACATACCACACTTACATATTTTCATATATGAGGACAACTATAGATAACAAAAAAACTGAAATCCCAAGATTTCGCATTATACATTATACTTTTTGACTTCCCTTATATATCTTTATATCTCCTTCTAAATTGTTTATTCAACTATAAGTAAAGAAGACATTAATATGTAAGATTTACATCTGTGCCTAACAAAAATCTTGGGCTTTAAAATGCTCTTGGATGAAAAGTTCATAAATCTATGTATTGATTCTTACCATAAAAGTCAGCTCCAATGCCCACTCCCAGCTTCAATCCTTACAGACAAGCTGTGATGCTAACCTGAAATATAAAATGATAATTCATTAATAAAACCCTGTAACTCGGAAACGTAAAATCTAAAATTTATAAAAATCGAAAGGGAGCTCATGTCAATAGGTATAAACAATTCACCACAATTTCTTGCAAGTTGGTGAAAGCATTCTTGAGTTATTGTCTGAAAACTGGAAAACCCCCCTTTTTTTTAATGAATAAAACCCCATAACTCGGAAACGTAAAATCTAAAATTTATAAAAAACGAAAGGGAGCTCACGTCAATAGATATAACACAATTCACCAAATTTTTTTGGGCAAATTGATTAAAGCGTTTTTGAGTTAATGTCCGACATGTTGACGACGGACAATGGTATACCATAATATGTCCCGTAAACGGGCGTATAAAAACTGTTTAAAAGGTTCTTTGTTGGTATTATGTATATTGAATAGATTGAATGACTGGTTGTTGGTTGCTTAAGGTCCAGTGGCAAATCATTAAATAGAAATAGTCTTAAAATGTGTTATATATGTCAAGAACATATGGATGAGACAGCAATCCAACAAGCCAACACATTTTTATGTAAATTCAGATCCTAAACTTTACTCTTATTTGGTTACTGATATAATAATAATAGAAGATTCCTGTAAAAAATCTTTTTAAGCGTTCAATCTTGTTTTTCCATAAAATATTTATAATACATTTGAGTTTTCCAAAACAGGACTAACATACTGGTACATACCTTTGTATTAGCTGTATAAGACCACCAAGTCTTATTCCCACACCATGAAAACATGTCTCAGAAAGAACCTGAAATGAAATTATAATCAACACATTATAAATTTTGTAAATCAATTTATGTGTTACCGATAACCTAAAGTTTACTAAATATTGTTCTGATTTCTTATTGCAGGTAGACAATTGTATAAAATCTTTTTTTTTTTAAATCAATATAAAAGATAGAAAAGTAAAAAAACGTCAGATTTAAATATAACTGCACAAAATATATCTGAATATTTTACAAAGTTATCTCCCATTGAATGCAAAATCGTGTTTTAAATTGTACTGGTCTTTTCTTGGTTTAATGACTATTTTTAGGATTTACTATTGATATTTTAATAGAAAATCTTGTTCATGTATCTTGTATCTTTAAATACTAAACTGGTAAATTAATTCATCAATGGTGTTTTAAATGCAATATTTCAGAAGGGTCTGTTATCTTAAAAGATCTGGCTAAAATAAACTTGCCTTTTCTATTTTCATGGTAAAGAGTCAGACTTGGTTGAAGATTTAATTGACCATCTTCCTAAGAGCTGCTATCCTGGCTGACAAGGTGGTTCTTCTCAATATCTTATTGTCAATCTATGTTGTGTCCATTTGTTTTTAGAAAATAAAGTAACATACATAAAAAATATCAGATGCACTTTCAATTAATAAACTGTTTGAAAAATTTCATGTAATTATTTTAAGTGACACAATTTTTCCCAGACTAAATTTCTATTATCTGATATGTAAAAAAGTGCATAAATGTGAGTATCCAAGTAAATAAAAATCTAACATTGAGGGAATTTCAAGTATTTGAAGTTAAACACAGTATAAAAAATTACCTCCCTTTGACCTAAATTTCACCCTGTTAGAACTCCACATCTTTGTTATATATAACAAAAAAACATAAATAGTATACCGGTAATCAAAATAAAAAAATAATTAAATTACAAAAATTCAACACATTTCAATAACATATTTAATGTTTAATGCGGATGGAGTAATGGTGGCTGAATGGTCAAAGTAGTTCAACTACTGTATCACTAGCCTGTCAACACTCTGAACCCTCACATTGTAGGTGTGTTTAACGTCAATCTTAATTGACTAGAGTTGCCAGTTTCTCTGTTGAAGGGGATGTTTTCACCAGGCTGTCTCAACAAATAAAAACTGGCAGCCATTAGATATAGCAAATCATGCTGAAAGTGGTGTTAAATACAAAAAATCAATCAATCTACTTTCATCAAGATATTCTTCAACTATGCTTCTTGTAAAATATTCTTAAAATAATATACCCTTTGTTATAAACTCAGCTAAAAATGACACAAAAGTGAAAAAATATATTACAATTTGCAAAAATGAAAAACATTTCAATAGTTGAACATTTTTTTCTTTTTCTTTTCTTTTCTTTTTCTTTTTTTTTTAGATTCTCCATTCTTAAACTACTGGAAGTGTTTTGCCTAGACATGAGTATGAACAGAAAATAGAAAGTAATTTTTGAAATTTCAAAGACCTATTAACCTACAACTTCCAATCTTGTTGAAAATGGAGAACCTGTACATAATTTTTTTTTCTTTTTGTAAAAATTATAAACATTTTCTCAAACATACACAAAAATAGTCTGAATTACATTCTTTACTGTTACAGTAAAATCACATAGCCCTTTTATGCAGCCACAGTTACCTGAAAAAGAAATATACAGAATTAAACGTAATTGTCAAATCTGAAAATTGAAACAATATCAAATGCAAAATAATAAATAACTGGTCATTATAATCATGATTCATAAAACCTTTCTCTTACTTTGACTAAAAGTGATTTGCTGATATATTTTTTGAACTACCAGTCTTTATTAGCAGAAAAGGATGAAAAACAAGTCAATGGTAGATATGTCTAACATATTTCTTTTTTTACATATTGTTTTTTTTGTATTGGTTCTTACAATAAAAGTCAGCTCCAATGCCCACTCCCAGCTTCAATCTTTACAGACAAGCTGTGATGCTAACCTGAAAAATAAAATTAGTCATTCAAGATTGTTTAAAAGGATCATTTTTGATATACTGTATGTATATTCCATATTTTGAATGATTGATTCATTTGATTGTTGGTTGCTAAATGTCTAGTGGCAAATTAAATAAAAGTCTATAAATATGTAATGGAAGTTGAGAACAGCAAACCAGCATCCCAACAAACTTTTACATAATCAAATCAGATAATTAAATTTACTCCTTTAAAGGCAATTAAAGAAAGCAAAGACTTCTTACCAAACTCCTACAAACCTTCATGCTTTAAATTAGAGCACATGCTATTTCCAAATACATTTTAAAATACTTTTTCTTTTTTCAAAACAGGACTAACATACTGGTACATACCTTCATATTAGCTGTATTAGACCACCAAGTCTTATTCCCACACCATGAAAACATATCACAGAAGAACCTAAAAAGAATTAAAAAAGACACATTATATATTTTACAAATCCATTTCTCTATAAATATAAAGTCACTATATAATGTTCTGATTTCTTACAAAATGTACACAATAGTATCAACACAAGTTTGTAAGATAAACTGTTGACAGAGATGTCTCGCCTAGCAGCGGAAAATGAAAAACATCTGATGATTAGCAACATTACTAATTAATTCGATAATTTATTAGTAATGCAAATAAATACAAAATGTCATTGATCTATAGCAAGGAGTAACTATTCACCTGACTAAACAGAAAACTTGACATAATAAAAATAAAACAAGTCAAAGGTTTTTGTTTGGAATTTAACTGCACAAAAGTGATGTGCAAATTTAACAGTTATATCCCATTGAATGAACAAATCTTGCTGTTAATTGTACTTATCTCCCCTTGAAGTTTTAAATATTTTGTTCGAAAATCTTGTTCAAGAAAATGGTAACTTAAATTATAAAACTTATTAAAATTAATACATCAATGGTGTTTTGGATGCAGAAGATCAGAAGGGTGCTGGCGTGTTGTCTTAATATGCACTTCTTGTCGAATATTTCTAGAAAATGTATACAAATATTTGGCTTAAATAAACTTGCCTTCTTAATTTCTTGGTAAAGCCTCAGACTTGGTTGAAGATTTATTTGACCATCTTCCTTGGAGCTGCTCTCCTGGCTGCTTTCAAAGGTTTTCCATCATAGTTTTTTTTATGCTAATCAGTCCACTGAATCCATTTTATCTAAGTAATGAAATGTCCTTTCCATTGTACATTATAAAATGTACAATAGTCACCAGAATGTTCCAAGGCATCTCACATTATTTTTCCAATCATGGAAACTGAAGAAATTCTCAAATTAAAATACAAATAATTTATTAAATTCATTTAAAAAGTACTGTAAAAATACCAGACATGCTTTTAAACAGGTAACTTGTATTTTGAAAATTTACGAAATGTATTCTGTACCCCACAATTTCTTCCACTCATTAAAAGTATATTTTAGAACTATGTTTACATTTTTTTTTATTTACAGAGCTCTAGATAATAACTTTTATATAAGTTATCAGACATCTGATATGAAAATACTTATACAAATGTAAGAAAAAAAGTACAGTGTAGTAATAGTATAATAAACACATATAAATTAACATTTTTTAAATATTTTGAAGCATAGTTTAATCAAAAATATCTCAATTTCAAGGTTTACTACTTATGTACATAGTAGTCATGTATAGTCCCAAAATTTGTAAAAGCCTCTATAGATTTGCAAACTCTCTGTGAATTCCAAAAGATATGGGTTAAAAACTATTTATTTTACCTTTGATGAAAAATTACTTAGTTCCCAAGTCAGGAAAAAAATTATCAAACAATTCCATAGTACCAAGTGGAAAACTTAAATATTTGTACAATCATTGTGTGAAGTTAAAAAGATTGAGATTGAAAACTGCAGGAGTTGATTACACAAAATCAGTACCATCTTTGAAAATTTTGGAAAACAAATTATCATCAAGATCAGAATTAAGGGAAAAATGGGGGGAAATTCCTCAAACAATTTCATATAAGCAGGTACACAACTTCAAAATGTACGCAATTATTCTGTGAAGTTTCAGTGGTACAAGAAAAAGAAGCTGAAATGAAAAAATACAAATATGATGCAAAATGATATTTACATGTATCAAGTATGAAATCTTTAGATTTTATAAAAAAATTTAGAAAGAAAAAATTAAGAACTCAAAGAAATGATATAAATACTGATTCTTTATAATAAAAATTAATTTCAATACTTTATAATTTAAATTAATTTCAAAACTCAAATGGCACGTAATACTTCAATAAAATAGATTTTTACTTTTTACTTTAGTTTTATACTTGAAAGAAAAATAGTAGCAAAATTTACAATAGAAAAAGTAAAATTTTTTGTTCCCAGATTATTTATGATAGCATTTTTGATTGGTTATATCAAAATTTGTTTTATGTAAGATTACTTCCAATGACTTTTGTCAGAAAAAAAGGAAAATCACTGATATCTTGACAATAATGGACTGAGGCAAGGTTACTGCACTCTCCGGAATCATTAGTTCCTTAAATGGATAAGAACCAGAAGCAGCCAATATACAACCTTACAGGAATCAGCTCTTTTTTGCTACCGGGAAAAGAAAACAGATTACCAGTTAAATCTAAAATAGTCTGGTTATCTTTAACTTTTTTAGTGATTAAATCCCCAAAGTCTGAAACAGGGTCTAATATAAATCTAAAACTGCTTGGTTAACAGAACTGATTGTAAGCTATCGCTCAGGCAAAAATAATCACGTATATAATGCCTACCCATGTTAAAACTACAATAAAGTATAACTTGCAACAATTATTTCTTAATTATTATGGACTAATGGAAAACTCCTTTGAACTAATGAGGCTAAAGTTGGATCCCTGTTAAAGAGTCAAGCTCTTAGATTACTCATTGTCTGGCCATGAGTTTCAAAAAGGATCCAATGAAGAATAGCTGCAGTCAGTTATTGATAATTGGGTTTTACTTATTTTATTTTTTTAAAGTATTTTATGATGGCAACTGCTTTACCTATATTGTAATTACCAAATCTGAAAAAGATAGAATGGTTTGATACCAAGGAGCAAATTAATTTATGTTGTAATTCAAACGGTATGATAGGGTTAAGATCAGTCTAATACCTTTTTTAATAAAAGATCTAAATTGTATAAAATGAGCTATATTTTAACAAACTTATGATTTGAAATTTGAAATTTTTGTGTTGTACAATCTACTCCTTTTCATGTACACATAATAAATAGAATAAAATAGACCAGTTTTCAGCTCCTTTTTTGTGATCTTGAAATGATCCTGCTCACTGTCAATACTTTTGATTGCAAAAAAGAAAAATTGTTTCAAGAAGCTGGACAAAATTATCCTTTAATATATTGATTACAGAATGGCTTGGGAAGTTAAAAAAATTAATTTTCTATTAAACAGGAAATTTTTACAAAGAAATGCTTAAACTCAAGACAATTTAAATTTGACAAATTACGATGAGCAATTGTTAAATGGGACTAACAAGTAAAATTAAAACATTTTACCAGTTGTCAATTATGGTCTCATAATAATGAAGTTATCATTTAATGTCTAGAATCTGTGGATGAAAACCTAGTGTTGAAGGTGAGAGTTGAAAATTAACCCAAGGTTGAGAAGCTTGAAGCAAAGGGAGATAACTACTATAAGATATCGGGATTGATAAGTTAGATAACTCTTCACTTGGAGATGATGATAGTTTCAGATAACTCAAAATGAAGTTTTTAGGGTATTGGAAATCATTATAAATTTCGTTGGTCATCTCAACAAGATTGATTTTCTCTCTTGAGCCGGTACCGTGAAAGTGAGAAAAACAATCAAGTTGAGATGACCAATGATAATCTGTTTATCGCTATTTTGCTTGTGACGACGTTGAAATTTACATTGACAATGGCACGTGCAGCCTTAGTTTCTAGAGATACTTTCCATATCTTTCTACTATGCTGAGAAAGGAAATTATCAGTAAGATGAAAGGAAAATTCAGTAAAATAGTGATAATAATATATATATCATAGAAATTTATTATTGTTCACTAAATATTAAGACTTGTATTAAGCTTTCAGTCATGTAAGAATTAATAACCTTTGCGATTATGTTTATAACTCTATAATAAATGTAGATTAAACATCCAAATTCTTTTTTGTATGGCAGAATTTTCGTTATGGCTTGACTGTTATAAAAATGTATTTTTACTTCTTTATTATCTTAATAGCAATCAGTGCTTTAAAGAGGTATATACCCAGAAACAATTTTGAAGAAGATAAAAGTATATCTAAAAAACTTTTGGGATCATTTTCCACTTCTCCTGAATTCAACTGAATTTATGAGAATATGTTTTCTAGTTTTCCATTTCATCATAATATGTCAAATACAATTTAGATTTTGATTTTGATTTAAGATATTCATTTTCAATTTTGAAAATAAGAAATTAAAAAAGTATGAAAATCGTACAGATTCAAAGTTCAAAGCAGCTTTATGCTCAAACATTTATTTTTTTTATGACTAGAAATATCAAATATTTTTCATTTCAGAATTACATATATAGATTCCTTTGAATGGTAAACACCACACCCTAAATACCTCAAAACCAAAGAACCATCTGAAGAACAACTGAAACAAACAGAAGATATAACCAACCCTACTACTTAAACACCAATAAGCAACTTTGTTATATGTTAGTAAAGACACGCAGCGCTCCAAGCATAATGTATTTCTGAAATGATCATTTGATATTTGTTAAGTCTACACCAAAACTCTGAAGATAAAGAATGTTTTGCTTCGGAACTTTGCATGCACTAGACTACGAGTTTAAATCAATTTCAAGTACTATGTTATTCTATAATCTGACAACTACAATGCTTTGAAAATGTAAAAATTTTAGGAAAATTATTATTTCACTATAAATCTTAAATTTTAATTTAAATGTCTTAGGAAAATTTTCATTATAAATCTGAAATTTTAATTTAAATGACATCTTTTTTTTTTAACGAAGAACCAAACAAAAATGCATTTACTCATTATCTTTTGATTTTGCCATTTGATTAGGGACTTTCGGTTTTGACTTTTCCTCAGCGTTCAGTATTTTTGTGATTTTACTTTTTTTTTCACCACAAAAAAAGAACTGATAGACCTTTAAGATAATGTTAAAAAAAACTTTCAATCGTTGGATCAAATAACAGTCTGTAGTGGTGAAAATACAGAGAAATTAATCATAACCAGGATAAACCTCATCTGAAGTTATTGCAACTATCATCATCTCTGTATTGATAACATTTAATATTAAATTAACACCCCAAATATAAAGAAGGCGTTATACCCTGGGTTAATCTCCAACTATGTTTTGCTTCTTATGTTGTTGCACATTAATAGATGCATAATTGAACTATTGAAAATTATGAACAAATCTTTTACTGCATTCAAGAAGAAAAGATAGACATGTTTTGAGTACAGGTACTTGGCTATCATGGATCAAATGATCATTTGGCTACTGTTGTAATAAATAACATGAAAACTTTCACAATTAAAAATTGCTCATCATAATCCTTCAGAAATATTAGAAATTTTAATGGTGAATATTTATAACAAATATAAAAGAAGACTTTTTCATATAAAAATAACTAATTCAGAATTAAAGTATTTTTAATTTGGGGTGTACTGGATGACACACACAGTACATCTGTGTTAAAGAAATTTCGCCTGCAGATTAACCACATAGGAGTAGTAGTAGAAGTAAATGTGTGCATTTTCAAATCATCAAAAGTTGAGATATTTAAAAAATGACTGCATTCAAATTTTGTTCTAAATACCGGTACATATTAAGAGTAAAAATATGAAATTTAAATAATCTGAACCCAGTCATATTTTTTCAATTGATAAATACTTCACATAAATATCTAAATTTTGAGTCTGGGGGTTGGAATCCCTCCTTTTATTCTGATTCCTCTTTTTTTTTTTAATATGTGAACGTTTCATGGTGTTCCTAGGTTTGGAACCCCCCTTTTCAAAATGGCTGTATCCACACATTGTACTGACTCAACTTCCCTAATGTAAAATAATAAACACAAATGACTTCTCTGAGCATGGTCCCTGGGTCTTACTTTACAAATGTATAGCTCAATTGGATCATGTAGTTTAAATTCTTTCAAATTTGTAAATTCATTTCATATGAGTTACCTCCCCTCCACTTAGTGAAATTTTTTAATTTTCTATCATCATGGAGGGGCATAAGGATTTTTTTACAGACTTCAAGGTTATTTATTTTTGAAGCCAAAGGGAATTCAGTATAAGGACTTTATTTTTAGTGGGAATTTGATTCACCCTTGTCAGAAATCTGGAATTAATGAGTAATTTTTCTGACTCAGTGAAAGCTTTATTCTTTTACACAAATTTTGGTAGCACCCCTTGCTAAACCCCCTCATAATGCAAGATACCAGTGTTTTCATGGCGTAAGACTGAGTCATCATTATCTTAACTTGACTCACATGAATGTTAAAATAGATAACCAATATTTTCTGTGAAAAAAAAGTGTATCAATTTAATAAATTTTGGAGCATATTTTTTTTTAAGTTAAATTGAAGTTAAAATTTTGACAACATGAAGATGCTTCAAAATAACAAACAAAGAATAATAATTCTAAAAAACTATATTTGAAAATTATGTGCCATCTTTATCTTGTCACATTTAAAATTCAGAATTGAAGAAAGAATGAATGAAAAAAACACCCTTGACTTTGTCAATTTGTAAATTTGTTAACATATCAATTACTTACCCACTTCTGTCCTGTCCTGGTAGTAAAAAACCCATCCTAGTAGTACTTCTGTCCTGGGTCACATGAGTTCATCCCCTGGTCTCTGGTTGGCTTGATGTTGTACATTTTTAGTTTTCAGTTTAGTGTTTTGTAGACTTTTGTCTGTCATTTCTTTTGGTTCCAACTTCCTGGATCACCTGAGTTCATCCTTGGTCTTTGATTGGGTTGGTGTTGTACATTTTTTAGTTTGTGTATTGTTTTGTATATTTTTGTCTGTCCTTTCTTCTGGTTATGGGGTAGTCTGTCTTTCTTCATCCATACTTATAAAGGTATTTAACTTATTTTCTTCCGTGTGTTTTATCCCATTGACATTAATACCACATACTATTTCTTTATGAAAAACTTACAAACATAGGACCAAAAAAAAATTAAAAATACGGTATACCTATATTCTCTGTATAAACTCTGTAATGGAAACAGATAATAAAGATTAGTGATGTGTTTGAGAAAATTGTTGTCAATTCCATCGAAGCAGATCTCTAATAAGCCATATTCAAGGTTTATGACTGAATCTGCCTCTGGTCCCCATCTGTAACAAACATTAAATTTACAAATTAGTAGTGTTGGGGAATGTTGGCGTCACTTCTATCAAACAGGCCCTTTAACAATCTCAGAGTAGAATGATCTTGTTACTATTGTATAGCGTTACGAGAACTATATGCTACTCTCCCTAGTCTGCTACAACGGAGTCTATCCAAGGTCTATGACTGAAACATCCTCCCAGCTGCATCTGTAACAAAAATAAAATTCATAAATTAGTAGTTTTGGAGAACGTTGGTGTCACTTCTATCAAACAGGCCCTTTAACAATCTCAGAGTAGAATGATCTTGTTACTATTGTATAGCGTTACGAGAACTATATGCTACTCTCCCTAGTCTGCTACAACGGAGTCTATCCAAGGTCTTTGACTGAAACATCCTCCCAGCTGCATCTGTAACAAAAATAAAATTCATAAATTAAATGTCTGTGGTAAACCTTAAAATGAAATAGAAATACATATAAAACATTACACATAAAAACATAAAATAAAATGGATCAACCAACCTTATTTCAATTCTTTGAAGTAACTTTGCCCCCTGAAATGAAATATAAATATTTATTATACCTCAATTATCATTTTCTATATAAAATAAGTACACAATATTTCATAGTTGCCAACTGACATGATATTTGCGTGCAATACACGCTTTTTCAACGGTTTACACACGAGGATTTTATCACATGGCGTGTACACGCTTTTCACCACTTTACACGCAATTACACGCTTTTTCGTTGTTTTGATTTTTTGGTTATTAGTGATATCGCGATTCTCAGGTTTTTTCATTATAATACGATAAATACCGAAATTTCGAAGTAATTGTTTGGTGGCCATTGTTTATTTTTCTATATGGACGAACAGCAAAAGCTCTTAAGGTAAGTAGTTTGTGATTAGTTTTTACGATTTTGGGACTTTAGTTCTTTCAAATTCACTTAGGGGAAGTGTCCAAAGAAAGAGGTAGCTTTCAGGACCTGTACCGTCGTTTAAAGAGCCGATTTCTAAGCGAAAACGATGTGTACGTACCAAGATTTATAAATTATATTTGGGAGTTCAAGTTTAAATCGTCGAGGGATGAGTAACGCATTGTGCACTCTATGTTGCAATCATAACAATACATATGAGAGGAGAACTAAAATACATAGCTATTTGATTTAGCATTTAACAATTATAAAATATTTTCTTTTTCAGTTTCAAATGTAGCCAACAGATTTCCACAGGCCATAGGGGATGGAAATATCACGGAACTGTTGGATCAGTTCTCATAGTATTAGCTGTCTTCTTATGAACTAACCAGTTTTGACCAGGCAATAGTAACATATATTGTATAGTTTGTTGGGAGCAATGGCAGAGATCATAGATGACATTTTAGATGGCAAAAAGTTAAAAAACATTATGATACTCTTTCAAAGCTTCATGAAGCTATTTTAGTTCAGCCAAATATCAATTCTGACTGTGAGAGATCATTTTCGATTATAAAGAAATTTACACTGAATTCTGATCAGAACTCGACTATGATATATTGTGTGCCTTGTTATCAAGTAAATGTAACCAAACCAGCAGGTGTTTTGACTATGTGCCTCCTGGTGTTGCTTTAAAAGCAGCAAAACAGACCACTGTTGAATACAATAAAAGTTTACAGTTGAATATTGTTTTTTATATTAACAAATTTGCATATAATGTGAAATTATGAACATTGTTCATATTAAAAAGTCTGCATCTACGTCACGCGTTTTCACACGCTTTTTGACATGTCATGTCATGTCATGACATGATTTCTCATTGTCAGAGGTTGGCAAGTATGAATATTTTGACTTACAAGCTTTGAACTATTGGACCGGTCAATAGTATCCAACTATTTGACCTTGTTGAAACTACTTGACTGCAAGCTTCATTATATTTTGCGGGATTTCCAATGCAGCTATAATGGAGGATTTTGAAAATACCGGGGAGAGTAATTTTTACCTATTGTATCTAGGGTTGACGTCAGTGCAAGATGTAGCCTTAGCATTTCAGAATACTTATGAAGTAAACGTTATGGTTGGGTTTCTGCTTTATATATTACGATAGTTGATTTATCACAGCCATTTATTGTCTGTTGTCTTTTTTTGATATAATAAAACACTTACGGACTGGATATTTGTGGAAAAGTAAGTTTATTGTCCCCTCGGTTACAACTATTGCCCTCGGCTACGCCTCAGGACAATAGTTGCACCATGAGGCACAATAAACTTACTACTACATTCATACACAGTCAATAAGTATACAATATGCATTACACATAAACATATAAAAAAAAAGATTATAATTATATATAAAACAACCTTTTTTTTAGTTCTTTTAAGTAACTTTAAACCTTTATAGAAACTTGAATTATTTTTTTTCAAAGTTTTTTTTACCTCACTTGACCATAAAATTTGCAGGGAATAAGACTGCTGTCAAAAAATAATATAAGATTTTTACTTTCGAAGAAAATTTCTCTCAAGCTAGTCAAAAATGGAAGCATAAACATTTTATTACATTAGTTTTACCTGTGAAAGAATATTTTATGGGGACCAAATTAGTCATGGATGCTGTTTTTTGTGGTTGCTTCCTTTTTATTAAATTTTGACATTTCTTTACTATAAAGATCTGACCATGCTGTACATATGTGCAACCATCCACTAGTATTGGTCAAATTAAATGTTGCATGCAATAGAGACCAAAATGAGGTTCAATTTTCGTCTTGGAAAACAATAATATATCAGCTATGTTTTTAAGCTCAATTTTACAAAATTTACCCAAGTGGCTGCTTAAATCAAATTATTACTTATTATTTCATTTTAATTAATGTTTAAAAAAAATCCTGTTACCCTTTAAGGGATAAATATTTTAAAAGTTTTTTTTTTCAAACTTTAAAAAAAGAGTGGAAGCTGGCTAGAATACACAATATAATTAAACGTTTTTTATAACCATTTCAACCTCAAAGAAAAAGATAGTCTTTCCTAAGCGTGTCTCTAGCTTAGCTTTACAAATTTGTTCGTTAATTTTTTGTTGAGGAACAGTGACAACCTCTTTGTCCAAAAAAGTTAAACCCTCAGCCTTGCTATCAAAAGTAAAAAATATAAATTAATGGAATATTGAAATCAAATCTTCTCAACACTTGGAATAGATAAGCTGGGTTTTAATCAAACTCATTTAAACTCTGCAGACACTAAAAATAAGTCTACAGTCAAAGTCAATCAGATGTCTGGCAGTTATAATGCACTGAACATTTATATGAAACTAAGGAACATATGTTTCTATGTGAGACCTCATCTAAGAGATCAAAGCACTTAAAACTACCAACAATGATAAGAGTGCTTTCCACGTCCTCAAACCCGGTTTCCAATAGTGCATTCAACTCTATTGAGTACCGGTACTTATTTGTCAGAAGTCTCTGTGCATCAGTCAAAGTGCTGGTGAAATAGTCTCTACAGAGTAGAAATGAGTAAAATCTTTTAAATAAAAATTCTTTTTCACAAACTTGTATATTAACATTATTAAATAATATTTGCATTATGAAGTAGGATACACTTTTGACATGTTAGTGTGATGATGTGGGTCTCCATGCTGTGATGTTTTGTTAGAATGACATCCTACATCACTGCCTTATTTTTGTGGAAAATGAAAAAAAAATGTGTTGATGTAAGCATGGCAAAGGGTTATGTTATATAACCAATTTCTGTAATTCTTTATCTTCAGTTATCAATTATGAATATAAAAGACATTACAAATAGGAACAATTGAGAGAAGAAATTCAGTTTCTTTTAAAAATGAAATTTTGCTTCATTTAAAAACACATAAGAAAAAGCTATCAAAGTTACCTCCCATTGATAAAAGGTGATTTTCATCAAAACAACTTCCATTCACTTGTAAAAATTTGAATAAATTAAAGTACCAGAGCAATTGATAAATCAACAATGTTAAAGGCCAATGATAAAGTATTTAAAAAAATAACAGGATTGAATTTTTTCTCTTGGTGTCATCTCATAGATTTTCAAAAATGTTTAGTTGCATCTGGTAGTTTTGTTTAAAAGAACATAAATTAGCAAATCTAAACTTTGAAGCCGTTCAAAAAAATAATTCTGCTTGAAATTATGTTGTTTGATTTAGGCATTGCACAAGTTTTCATATCAACAGGTCTAAAAATTTGAGCATTCTTCAATTCATTTCTAAGGTTTGCTTTGAGATATGAAAAAAATACTTTTGTTGGGTTGCTGCTTCATTGATGTATACCTGCATCCCCTTTTTTCCTAATGAGGATCTAAGAAAAAAATTATAGTGTCCTGATGCATTATTTTTAACCAACAAAAAAATACTTACCATGTATAATTATAGACGAGGTTCTTACCACACTCTTTGGTAACTACAAAGATGGATATCTTACTGTACACATTGCTTACTCTTCAAGGTCATTGCTCAATTTTTGGGTTCCTGAAAAATATCGGTTTTGTATATAATATTTGAAAAGGTGGAAACTTATATTATTTCTGGTTCTTTAAAAAATTTCAATCTAAGACAGTCATCATGGTCATATGTTTTCTTTGATGCATCTCCTTTAATCATTGCTATCTTTCACTTAAATTCTAATACTGTAAATTTAGAAATTATTGCAATGTTTTTATTATACAGGATTTTCTCAATATCACAAAAAATAAAATTGCATTTTAGTCTAAACTGACAAATTCGCAATAATAAATGCATGCAACAATTTCTGAATTTACAGTACATGTATATTTATCTCAAAAAGATATTAATATTGTCCTGTAAAAATAACGGATCAAAATTTTTTTTGCATGCAAGTATCATTAACTTTTGATTATGGTTATTGTTCCATGACCTATGACTGTTTATAAACAGAAATTGTCTCAATAGCAATCATACCACATCATCTTATTAATACCAGTATTATTTATACTGTCAAACCCAGTCATTTGTTTTTTCTTTCTGTTCAGATTTGTTAGCTTATAGGTTGAACCTCTGTAAATATAGACAATGCAATTTCCAAAAGGAACTCCTTTTAAGGATAAAAAAAAAAAATTACTATAAAGTTTCGTTAATAAACTGTTATCACAGAGAAATGTCTCGCTTTTTTGTAATTTCAATAAGGCAAATGTTGAAATTAAAATAGGAACACTTTAACATGTAACTTTTGCAATTATTCAAAGTCAATGAACCCTGACAGAAGGTACATGGCAAAGCAATTTCCATGGAAATGAGATGTACCAAAGCTATTACAACTGCATACCAAATACCATTGACCTATCATAAGTAGTTTCCTTTAAACAAACTTAACAAAAACTAATACATGTAAACTAAGCAAAATTTCAAAGTCAATAAACCATAACTGAGGGGGTGGGGTCAAATAATCTCAAGGGTAATGAGATGTGCCAATGCTAATACAACTGCATACCAAATATCATTGACCTACCACTAGTGGTTCCCCATAAACAGACCTAATCACAAACTAATACATGAAAACTAAGCAAAAGTTTCAAAGTCAATAGACCATGACTGAGGGGGCAGGGCCAAATAATCTCCATGGAAATGAGATATGCCATTGCTTATACAACTGCAGACCTATTATCATTAATCTACCACTAGTGGTTCCCCATAAACTAACCTAATCACAAACTAATACATGAAAACTAAGCAAAAATTACAAAGTCAATAGACCATAACTAAGGGGGCAGGGCCAAATAGTCTCCATGGAAATGAGATATGCCATTGCTTATACAACTGCAGACCTATTGCCATTAACCTACCACTAGTGGTTCCCCATAAACTAGACCTTATCACAAACTAATACCTTGTTGACGTCACTGCCGATGAAAACAGCATACCTATGTCTTGCTTTTTTACTCTATCAAGCGAGACTAAAATCATATCCAGGAATCTTAAGTTCATATGCACTATTATTCTTTACAAAGTTTAAAACACAGGGCTGTGCAGTATATTTTCAACATGTTTATGCCTTTCAAAGCCTTTTTAATAAGCAAGATAATTAATATTGTACTTAAAAAAAATCATTTTAATGTTAAAAATTGATGAAGGGAAATGTAATATTCAACCAATACAAACCTTATAGATGAACTCAACTGGCCGATTCTTTTATATAGTTGTATATACTATACAGCCTAGGTTTTCTGTACGTCTTCTTTAAGTTTCTGTGGTTTAACAATTCATCAAAATAAGAATGTTGTGGATAGTCTTTTAAATTCTCTGAAATACAAAATTCAATTTACTTTTCCATATATATATATGCCTTTTTCAGCTGCACTGGTTTTTCTGTGATCAATTTGCTGTAATATTTTCAAAAGCATACACAAAACCATTATGACTGTTTTAAAAAAATCTTAAAAATGGAAATTAATCAATGATATTACGTTGTTTTTTTTTGTTGGTGTACAACCAATGAGATTACCCATAGTCCTTAGATTTTGAAAAGGAAAATTACATTTGTTGCGTAAACACAGCCAACTTTGCCAAATGATTATGATGAAAACCAAAGGAAATTACATATAATAAGCTTTCCAAATAGATACCATGGTCCCAATTTATTATATTAGTAAACTTAAGAAGATGGTGTTTATAACCTCCTTGTTTAATTAAATGTCTTTTACTGACCTTTGTGGCATTTTAAATAGCTACTGAAAGTACAATTTCTTTGAAAAATATTGATTTTAGTTGAAATGATAGGACGTTTTTTTCAGTGGGAACTCACTTTTGTCCTGACTGTATATATACTCTGAGTCTAGCATTGTTGAAAATCTATATAATGGCGTATAGTGTCTGGTTTTCCTATCAAATACCAATTTAGATGACTTTAAGTTCCTAGAATTCAAGAACTGAAAAGAAACATTTAATATTAAAACAAGTCAATGAAAAAATGTTATACTTATCAAATAAATAAACCAACATGAAGAAATGATTAAGAGTCATCATTGTGTTTCCCATCCAACCTTATTATGTATGAAAAATTTGTGAAATCTTTAATTCTTTAAAAGTAATTTTCTGGAACTAAAAGTTTGAAATCCAGAACAGAATACATTAAGGTTTATGACCCCTTCTGGAACCATCTGAATTCGAAATTTTCAAACTGCAATAATATCAAAACAGCAAAGATAATGTACAGTAGAGATTGGCCATTTTGTACATATACCAAGGGGAAACTTCGAACAAAGCATTATTATTTATAGTTTCACTGCGTTCGATAGAAAATGGGAATTTTGAGACAAATAAAACCAGACTTTGTAGAAAATCCACAGACTTTAATACTGAGATTTTCGTTATAAAATTCTAAACATAGATTACTTACTTGTTTGTCCATGGTGTGCTAGCGTTTATTGTTTACAAAAAGTCCTAAATAACCTTTTAATTCCAAAAAAAAACTCGTGGTGAGTCATTAAAGTCTAGCGCACCCTAGAAGGTGTACTTGAATAGGTCCGTATTTACATTTGTTTTGACCAATATCTTAATTTATAATTATTTTGTTTTAAGGAAATCATTGCTAGTACTGCATGCAATAATCGTCTATCAATCAAGCACCGAATTGTCAAATATTAGATTACAAGGGGAAAGGCTGTGGATTTTCTATAAAATTTCCATATGTTTAGCACTGAACATGTTGAATCAACAGAAGGGTACATAATCCCTGGGACTATTATACTAACAGTTAGTATAACAGTCCCAGATAATCCTTAAAGTAAATAATTATTACTACATTAAATACCTTAAACTCGTCATGAAACTTTAAACTTTTTACATGTCTTCAAAAATTTTAAGGAAATAATGCAAGTCTTTGTCCAAGTAAAGATCAAACTAATTTGAATTCAAATCCTAACCTGTGAGTCACATGATCATACGTACAGGTAAAAATCTTTTCACTTGAAATCTACTCACTTCATACTTGAGTAACTGGCTGGGTAGAAAAATATAATAAATGAAACCTGACACCTGGGGCGTGTTTTATTGGTCTCTTCTGCACATCTCCAGAATGTCTTCTGGTGAAGAGTCCAAAAAAACAGTGAATCTGGACCTCTTCTGGAGATATTCTCTGGAAGATCAATAAAACAAAAATTCAATTTGCCGTCGAATATAGCAGATTTTTGTTATGTTGGATGACATATTAAATGAAGTTTACGATGATTATATAGAAAATTAAGATAAGTCCGGTAGACATGACTGTAAAAGTGTGCTCTGTTCGTGACATTTTTCTTTTTTCTTTCTTCTAACTCAATTTTGCTAGACAAATCAGGCGTAAACCCCCACTATTTGATTTTAAGAATAATCTTAAACTGCACAAAAATTCGTCAATGTTTGTCTCGAATATGACCAAAAAGGACATCTTGTCTATCCAATTTTTTTAAAGTAACCAAACTGGATTATTTTTGTATAAAGCAAAGATATCGGAAAGTTCTCAAAATCATTTTTCTCTGGTGGTCTTTGAAGAAAATCTTCTGGTCTTAACTATTATTTCTATTGCATAATTTCGATGGTCAAAACCTTCGGACCACCACTTTTCAAAAATTTTCATTGTATATGGATCTATATGCAAGTATACAATGTATACCAGACATTTCTCAGACTGTTTTTTCTTCTATTTTTTTTAATAAATCCGTTGATTTTGTACTGATTGATACTTCAGTCTGGGAGAACAAGATTTATTTCAGTACCATGCATAGTTGTAATTAGCTTTGATCAAACTTCCAGTAATTGCAAATACTCTTATTTCGGTGCTTTGTGTCTTTGTCTTAATATAAGTTTTTTTTTGTATGTCTCGTACCGATCTTTTGAGTGAATCTAATTGCAATAGATTTGTGCAGGTTGTTCTTATATTGTACAGTTACACCTCTGTCCCAGCTTCGGCGAGGGTTGAGCGCTCACAAACATGTTATTGTACTGTTACACCACTGTCCCAGGTTAGGGGGCTGGTTGGGCCGGATCCCGCTAACATGTTTAACCTCGCCACATTCTGAATGTATGTGCCTGTCCCAAGTCAAGAGCCTGTAATTCAGTGATTTTCGTTTGTTGCTGTGTTACATATTTGTTTTTCGTTCATTTTTTTGTACATTAATTAGACCGTTAGTTTTCCCGTTTTAATTGTTTTACATTTGTGATTTCGGGGCCTTTTATAGCTGACTATGCGGTATGGGCTTTGCTTATTGTTGAAGGCCGTACGGTGACCTATAGCTGTTAATTGCTGTGTCATTTGGTCTCTTGTGGAGGGTTGTCTCATTGGCAATTTTCGTTTTTATATTAACCCGGCCATATTCTTTGTGTGCCTGTCCCAAGTCAGGAGCCTGTAGTTTAGTTGTTGTCGTTGGTTCATGTCTCGACTCATATTTGATATTTTGTAAATTATTTTGTTATGTATAATTAGGCCGTAAGTTTTTTCGTTTGAATTGTTCACACTTTTCATATCGGGCCTTTTATAGACGACTTTATAGTATCATGAACTCCGGTGGATAGTTGCCTCATTAGCAATCATACATTTCTTAGTTTTTATTTATTTACCTGACTTTTAAACTCGTGTTTCCGGAACCGAGTCCTGAACATGCATGACATATTTGTCACTGGGCGTTAAAAATTAGCAACAAACAATCAATCAATTTAAACTTGTGTTAAATAAGAAGAAAAACCATTTGATATTCATTCATTTATTGGGGTGGGGGGCAGGAGGATTTCATATATGAATATGGTTGGCTGGTAAGAGCTGAAAAATAGGCATAATTAGCGACAGATTAAAAAAATTAATAATGCCCTCTTCTCTTCCCCATTCTTCATCTATAAATTTAAACTGACCACTACGGAATAGCCCAACTAAGTGTTGAAAGTAGCGTTAAACACCAATCAATCAAAATCCCTTCCCTAAAATATCAAATAGTCGTCCCTTAACTGTTATTGTCCGTGTAGTTCATTATATTTATCCAGCTCATCGTCCTACAGGGATGTCCTACTAAGACTGTCATACCATAAAAACGTTTATAACACAGCTCACATTCATAAATTTATTGATGGCATTTAGACTAAACGACGCCATGTTTGTTATGTGCCTCTGCCGTCTAAACTACCTATCAAAAAAGAAGAGGTGGAAGAGATCCAGAAGATCTTCCCTATGCAAAAAAACAGAAATAGACCTCTTCTGGCTCACTACCGAAGAACAAAAAAACACGCCCAAGGTGTTTCACAAAATATGTAACAGAATTTTGTTCAGATAATCAAGCATTCCCCGAAAGGGAAAATGAACAGTAAAACCTAAAAACATGAGGCTCCAATAACCTGCATAATTTTTGAAAATTTTGCATGATATTGTCTAAAGCATTTAAATGAGTACATATCTAAACACTGATATTTGGGTTAACTCAGTTAAAAAAAAAACGTTTTTATAATATGAACAGAGTTAATTTTTGACCCTTTGGGCCCTAGTCCGAGATTACTCTGACGTCCAACGGCTGTTTTGCCAGACAAGCTGGGGTCCCACGGCCCCAGCTTGTCTGGCAAAACAGCCGTTGGACGTCAGAGTAATCTCGGACTATTTGGGCCCTTATGCTGACCCATAGTAAAATGTGGCTAAAATAAAAAAAAATCCAAATACACAGTTAAATTCAGCATATCAAAGAACCTCAACCATGCAATTTTTGATGACACTTTAGACCCCAATGTGGACCAATTGAAAAACGGGGCCCAAAATCTGAATACAAGAGTAGATTCAGAATATTTTAAAAAGTTTGATTGATTGATTTTTGATGTTTTGGTGTTAATATCAAGATCAGAATAATGTGATAAAGAAGAATAGTTATACACCAAACACAAATCAGAAAACGTTTTACTATCACGGGGGTCATAGGACAATTTCAAAGTCAGAGTGACCTTAGGCCACACCAATTTGATTTTTAGTTCTTTGGACAAAAGCTCCAAAAAATATGGGGCGAGCGAGCGAAATTTTTTTGATTGTATTTATTTCTTGAAAATGAGTTTTGTTGAGGCGGGTGCTCTACAAGTGGAGCGAGCGGTATAATTTTGTTTTTAAATTGTGCGATTTAGAATTTTATGTACATGTTAAAACTGGGTTTCTGCAAAGAAAAAGGATGAGAAACATGCCTTTTTGCATATAATTTGATGTATTTGTGCCTGTAGTACAGTCTGTACCATACCCAACTTTCTGGTTCGCTTTGGTTTAGTATAATTTTGATTATTTTAGTCAAATAAGCTTTGACTGCGTGAATTTTCATCTGAGGTCATACATGTGTATATATTAAGGAAGCATAGCGGGTAAATGAAATATGTTGAATACATATTACAATTAAAATATGTAAAATTGAGAATGTAAATGGGGTGTGTGTATGTATGTGTATGTATTCCAAAAAGTGCCCTTGAAAAATATTAAATATCTTTTGATATAGTTGTTTTCATTATATGGTAATGATTGTTTATTGGCTGCTTGACATCCAGTTGGAACTATTTATCCATAATAGGATCAAAATAATGAGTGAGGTGAATATTTCAACAACATCCTGAGTAAGATAGTTATATTGCTATGTATGTAAATCTCAATGTATTAAAACATTCCCTTAATATACCTTTAACCACATTCACATGCATTATTCTGACTTAGCAAAATACTTTTTTCTTTTGTCCCTGAAACCGACAATGTATTTCAAACTGGAAGTGGTTGCACCAATGACACATCCCTATTATTATATGCCAATCCAAATACCTCCACTTTGGTCTCGAACGTTGGAACTCTTTTCACTTACAAAAGAGTTCTGATTGCATGTCAATAGACCAACAAGGGGTTATTGGGTTTTCATCAAAATAAGATAAATCTGTCATTTTTTTTTTTAAATCCATGGGAATTAAATGTTAATTTCATCCAAGACAGATAGCTCTAACGTCTTAGAGAGAGAAAAAATGTCAAGATAAACTAATTTTGGAGCGACATGCGGCCGAAAAATTGGCGGAAGCGGTAAATATTTTTTTTATTGAAAGGTTAATTTCTCCAAAACAGGAGCGGGAAAATCCAAAGAACTATTAATCAAATTGGTGTGGCCTAATACTTTGGTAAATGATACACCCCAATCTCCATGTTGTATCAGCATAACAAAATTGGTCTTCCTAAGTTCTATGGTACAAAAATTATGAGTGACCTGACTTTTGGATATGACACATTCTTGAAGCCCATGATGCAACTGCATACCAAGTTTGGTTAACGTAAGTTGAATAGTATAAAAGTAACCTGACACAGACGGACAGACACATATTACTATATTAGATACGTGTAAGCTGTTCATCTATAGTAGAGACATTATGATCCATTATAATATCCACCAAATCTGTGACTGTTGTGTGGGACCATAATCAGTTCTTTGAATAGTTATTTCCAATATAGAAACAAAGTTTTATTGGTTGCTTGCAGAAAAAAATCTTATATAAACTTGATGCACCTCATGATAGTGTTGGTCAATTTCTAATTCATCCCACAGTTTAGAATAAAAGTAGATGTTTGGGATGTGTTATAGAGAAAGATCATGTATTTTTAAAACCTATGGTTTCTTCTTTGAAACAAAATTCTTATTTTCATCCATAAATGGTGTAAAGTAAAAGATTAAAAGAGTAAGACTCTTGAATGAAGATCTCTGTTACAGTCATTTCCATTGCAGTCTTGGATACAGGTTTTTTGTAATAATCTTGGAATTTCATCGATTTTATTTCTAATATTTGAGTAACAGACACAGTTGAAATCAATTTGAAGAATTTTTTTGCTCTTATAGTCACATTAATGATTTTGACATTATATAGGCATCTGTTGAAGATCATATCAAGATCTCTTCCTATTGTTTTATTTTGTGATGATGTGTCTCATTGGCATATACTCCACATCTCTTTTTAAACTTATTCATTCAAGCTGTTATTTCAATTTTGAAACTTAAAGAATCGTAGCAAGCATGCTCATGTACCCAATGCCCCCACATTGTCACCGAACAAAAAAAATCTCACCAGAATCCTAAGTTCAAAGACTCATAACTCCTACAAAAGATAAGTTCTTGTAGATATACACATCTACTTATTATGTCCTATTTAACTACAAAGTTTCATGAAATTCTGTTTATATGTGGATTCAGATGAGTTGCTACAACTAACTGTTGCAGTAGTGTATTTAGACCAAAATTCTAAGTTCAAAGGGGCATAACTCTAAGAAGAATAAAAATTGAATCATAATTTCCTGTCATTTTGCACATCTGTTTACTATGTCCTTAACAGTAACCTACACAGTTTGATTTTGATATGGTTTCAGAGGGGTGGGATGGCAAGAACAGGACTGATGAATAGACAACAGACTGACAGACATATCTACTTTCAATATTATTATTTTCTTTACTCTTTCACCTCAGCATCACTTGTGCCTATGTTTTTATTCATTGTATTATATGTAGAATTCTAAATATTTCATTAAATTTTTGTCTTAAGTATATTCATCTTATACCCTATAGCGGTTATGACAAAATGGATTAGAAAAAAACTGACTGTTGTCAATGTAACGAAAATAAGATACAGTCTGTGTTTGAGGCAATATATGTCAAAAATGAAAATTCTAAAACAGAATATGAAAGTAAATTTTAATAGCTAAAATGAAAGATACAACAATGAAAAAAATTATATAATTTGTCCATCACATTTATTGTAGTACAGTACAGTCTTAAGTTTCTTCTTCAGTGTACATTTAAAATTCATTTATGCCATGTCAAGTTTTTTGTCTCTTTTGATCAGGAGAAGATAATCCATTTTCTTCTTCATCATCATCTTCTTCATCATTTTCTTCATCATCTTTATTTTTTTCTGCAAACTTTTCACCTATTTAAAATTTTACTTAACATATTATATAGGTAAATATATAAAAAAAATCTTTATTAAAAATCTATATCGTTGCAATTATAGTTAATAGATATATGGAGATGTGGTATGAGTGCCAATGACAATGATACAACTCTCCATTCAAGTCACATTTTGTAAAAGTAAACCATTATAGGTCAAAGTACGGTCTTCATTTTACCATGTTAATTGTCCATTATCAATACTGCCAACTCTTGCCAATTTCGCATGAGATGCCAGTCTTTTGTCCAGCAATACTAAATTCTTTTAAAAGAATAATCACCCAAATTAAAAACAGTATTTTCTTCCATGAAAAGGGTCCCATGAATAACCTGTTTGTTTGTATTTATTCATTAGACCTTTGTGTACACAGTTGCGGATCCAGAGGGGGAATCCAGGGGTTGGACCCTCCCTTTTTTTTTTAACAATCAATGCTTTGGAATGGGGACATATGGTTTGACCCACCCCCTTTTATCCTGGGTTGGAACCCCCTTTTAAAAATGGCTGGGTCCACCCCTGCTACAACATATATAAATGATGAAATACTAATTCATTTGTTATTTAGCCGACCGTGCAAGGGCTGTATACACGGGTAGTAACCTCGTCATATCGAAAAGCGTTTAGTACAGTGATTTTGTCATAGTTTGGTTAAGATGAACATGGTTGTGTTAAGTGTTTTTGTTGACAAACAGTTTCAAAATATAAACATTCGAATAGTTTGTTAAAGGAACTAATGACAACAAATTCAAGCTGGTAAGTATATTTGTTTATGGCTAATATGTTATCACATCAAAATTTGTATCATATAGTTATCAATTTGACACAGAATATGCTTGCGTATGTCAAAATTTAAAAGTTGTGATTCGTTTCTAATGCACAAAGAAAAGTGGTTTGCTTACTGTCTTCTACATCACATATTTTGTTATGATATAAAACTGCCGTCAATTTTCCCGAAAAACAGCCCCTAGTGCACACAATTTGAGATTACAGAATATTCGGTGTCATGGTTTCGTTCATTCGTGTCATGGTTTATTTCATGTTGAACATGGTTCAGTTATGTGATTCTATTCGTGAATGAAGGAAGAGTAACGATCAAAATAAACAGACATTATATATATTGAAATACTCTTTTTTAAATCGTTTAATTTGGAATACAAAAGACATATATACGCACATTAAATGTAGTATTAAATATATTATTAAGTACATGCGGTCTGATTGCCAATGAGATAACTATCCACCCGAGACCAAAATGACGTAGATGTAAGCAACTATATGTCGTCGTACGGCCTTCAACAATGAACAAAATCCATACCTTTTAGCCAGCTATAAAAGGCTCCGACAAAATTATATGTATAAACAATTTAAATGAGAAAACTAATGTATTATACAATATTACAAAAACATAACCATTTTTATTCGTTCGTAATAATAATTGATAAAAGTGGACATTAAATCGGCTTCATTCTAATTCGGAATTGTGATTTTTCATAGATTTGAATTCTGAACTTGTTTGTATTTTTTTTTTTTTTTATGTTTACTAATAGTTTGTAAAACAAATAAGTTTTAACTGTTGTCCACGTCACGCGTTAACTATTTGTTTCGTGGATGATTGCAGACTTATTGTGTCTTCTTGATATCGTTTGGTTAGTTTTGTAGTTGGGATACTATAGCATGGGCGTATAACCCCACATCTCCTTTTATTCCTCATAGACTGGTTCAAAATAAAACAACAGATATATAGTTTAGTAGAAAAAAAAAGAAGAACAAAAATTACTTTTTGACAAGCTGATACGTTTTGCAACTTTACAAATTGAACAAGTGATGCCGCTCACGATATCATCGACAGAGTCAATCATGGACAAATAATATATGTGAAACAGAAGCAGCGCTTTCTGTTTTTTGTAATTATTATCTCAAAAGATAGTTTAAAAGAGCAGACACTATTTAAATTATAAAAGCAAAATAACAAAAATACGGGACTTCGAGGTAAATTCTAAACGGAAAGTCCCTAATCAAATGGCAAAATCAAAAACTGAAACACATCAAACGAACGGATAACAATTGTCATATTCCTGACTTGGTACAGACATTTTTTTATGTAGAAAATTGTGGATTAAACCTGGTTTTATAGCCAGCTTCACCTCTCATATGTATGACAGTCGCATAAAATTCCATTATATTGACGACGATGTGTGAACAAAACAAACAGACATAATAGTTAAAAATGTAAAAAAATAAAGGTACAGCAGGCAACATTGTGTTATAATCTTAGTCATTATAAAAACAAAACAAATATTTCAACAAAGAAAAACAAAAAGGCATATAGACAAAGCACATAAGCAAAAACGAAAGACAAGAATACTAAAATTTACCATAGCACAATAACACAATGACGGGATGTATAAGTACCGAGCCACGTCAAATGGATTGGGCCAAAAATAGACTAAACAGTTAAAGTAATAATTTACAAAGACAAAAAAAAAAAGAGTACCATAACACGTCATTAAGATGACAAACAACGTCAGTACTTAGAATCTATACTTAAAGACCATCGTTTATTATTTGTGAAGTTGAAAAGGAATATTTACCCACAAGGTCTTCCAATGAACATTTTTGGAAAAAGGACGAGACGTTCTTTGACATACCACTGGCTCATCAACTTTCTGCTCAGACACTGGTGACGGTTTACAAAGTCTGAGTAGCATCTACAAGCTCTTGAATATCGAATGAGTTGGGAAATGTATATCCCATATGCAGGAGAAGTTGGTATATTGCTACTAAGGTTGGAGAAACTGATAATTTCAAAATTAAAATCGTCTTGTTTGTCATAAATTCTGGTACTAAGATGACCGCTCATGCCAAATTCGAGGTATAAGTCTAAAAATGAGGCAGAGGAAGCCGTGTCTGTTGTTCCTTTAATGTCTAGTTCTGAGGGATATATTAATGGAATTCAATCAGAAAAGTCTGGATTGTTAATGGAAAGAACAATATATATGAATGTGAAATTAAATGATATGGCTTCTTTGATCTTCTTGTTTTTTACAAATGTCTGAAGGAACTCCGACTAATATGAAGATAAGAAGACATCGCTGCCGCACAGTTCGCTCTCATAGAAATACCGATAATTTGGTGACAAAGTCTACCTCCAAATTCAACAAATATGTTGTCAATAAGAAACTCCAGCATACTGGTCACTTGTTCCTCTGTGTAGCATGTTTTATTTTTTTGTTCACTATTAACAAAATATGCCGTATGGTATCCAAAAGTAATAAACGTATAGCGTGCGCTACCATTTTTATGTTGAAAAGCATTGTAGATTTGAATTATTTCTTTTAGACGATTTTTCAATTACACATAGGGAATGGTGGTACACAGGGTTAAAAAATTAAACGTTTTGATAGAACTAATTTCAGAGAAAGATCGAGATTTACATTTATTCAGAAGTTCTTTAAGAGTTTTTTTTTAAAATCCATATATGGTTAATACCACTACGCGAGTAAACAGTTACACGGTATTTCTGAAAACCCTCTTTCATTGCAGAAAGAATCTTTGTCAATCTAATGGACAATTCTTTCGTCGAACATGCAGATGAGCTGGCAATGTACGGCTGTTTGTACGGAATTTTGTGAAGCTTAGGTATCCAATACAAACAAGGTAAGTCCTCCGATTTGCTGCTCAAAGTAATGTTCATTGAAGCTATTAAGGACTTATGAATCACCAAAATCTCATCCTTGTCAAATGATGTTTTTGTATGTGGGATTACATGAGTGCTTATTTATTCCTAATTCTTTTACAAGACACTCGTAGTAGTACGATTTGCATACTAAGACAAGTCACGAGTAGTTAAATTGTTTAATGTACGTTTTGCCAATTACAGCATCTAATTTTGGTTTAAAAGGCTTTTTTTCTTTTTAGTCAGTTGGTAAATTGTGTAACCTCGTTTAATTACAAGCGTTTTTAAACAAACTATCAATATTGAGCTGAAACAAATATATATTAATTTGGATCTAAACCATGACAAACTTGATCAAAACCATGACGAATTTCTAGACACTTAACCGAACCATGTCATAACTTAACCAAACCATAGCAATTTCGATAGTTTGCTTATTCTGCGTTAGTTTCTTGAAAACAACAATTCCAATGTAGATCGTTTGACTAACAATGCAAATTCAAACATCTTATTTGCTCGTTTGAATAGAACTGAGGCAATTGTTCGGGGAAGTAACTTAACACAACCATGTTCATCTTAACCAAACTATGACAAAATCACTGTACTAAACGCTTCTCGATATGACGAGGTTACTACCCGTGTGTATAGCCAGTCAAGGTCGTTAAAAACTTCCATTTGTTGTCATTTGTTATATATCTGTATTTTTTGTTTAAATCAAGCATCATTAGTCATGAATTTAAAAGTTAATCAAAATAAAGAACTTAAGTTGAATAGTTAACATGATTCTGTGATTTTTTTTAGATTTAACTAACATTTCAAATGTGCTCGACGTCAACACACTGTATGAGGGTCATGATGGATGGTACATTCATGACAAATAAAAGTAAAAATTCATGTCAAACGATGTTAACGGTAATTTTTGGTGCATGACAATAAAATGTACACTTTCTTTTAGACGATAAAAAAAAAAACGGCTAATCAGTTTAAATTAAAAAAAAAAGTCAGGGACACAAATTCGTCGGACAAAATAAATTAATAAATATAAGTTAGATTTTATGAGTAGTGGCATATGCACTATACAAAAGGTGTTTTGAAATACAAGGAAAACCCAACATATCAACGAAGAAGGCGGCCTCTTTTGCTGTGCATAAGATTAAAACTTGTCACCAGGTCTTCAGCAATCGGCTTTTTAATATTCATTTACAATGACAACACATTCATCATTATAACAGAAACCAACATTCAATGTATTGTAAGCGTTACATTTTTTCACACAAGAACATTTCAAAGTGTATTTCTAAAATGACCGAGAGTCAACTTAAATGTGTTTTGTATTGCACCATTAAGTAAAAATAACATATATATAAATAGAAAATGGCAAATTAAAAGAAGAAATAAAAAAATAAAAGCAGCAAATTAAACTATCTATACATAGATAACACTAATCAATTTACTTCCATGGTCAAACTAAAGAGCGAGGAACACTATTCCCTAAAAAAAAAGAATGATTTGAAAGATTTTTTGCATTAGATTTCGAGTTCTCAAATTTGTTTTAATACTTCCACCACATTGATGTAATGTCATTACAGGATGATACTCCCATAACAAACCGTGCATACATTCATTACATGTACATATGTCACCAATTAACACAAGTTGTATTGTTTCAGATTCAATTTAATAAAACAAACATTGGCATCCTGTTGAGCATATATATAAGACATCGTAATTGGAGATAGGAAAGACAATCAAGCGACAGGGTGCCTGCTGATAATAAAATTCATTTGACAATATATCAATTTCGAGCTTTTCTAATATACCACCTTTTCATTTTCTTTAAATAATATCGAAATACAAATGATGGAAAAATGTTGTACGGGTGAAAAAAAAATTGAACAGCGAATCGTTTATTATTATTTCAATGTAAATGTATACTTTATCATTTATCATTAAATACGTTTCGCCAAATATTTTGTATTCAATATTTATCGTTTCTATTTGAACAATAAAAAATAGCCGCAGTGAACACTTTGAATTTGAACTTATTATGTATTATTTCATTTATTTAAGAACAACTGGTATTTATTTTACATGTATAACAGTATGATCTCGCTAATGTACGTTGTTTTCGTATATTACATTTGTGTTGGTTATTTTTTTTCAAAGACAACTTTTCAAAATGCCGGAGACCTAAGAATTTCTTAATTTAAACTGACTTTTCTGACATCAAAATATAGCTTTTTGACAGAAGTATTCAACAGTATGTGTTAATAGTATTTCCTTTGCATATTAAGTGTGCTTCAATTTTTTTAGTTACTGCTGTCTCGTTTCTTTTGAGGTTATTCATCGTTATTTACTGCAATCTAATTAAAATATAGATCTCGGATTTCGTTTTACTACGTTATACTACATACGAGGATCTAACAACTACCCGTATAAGGTTTCACTTCTGAAGGATTTTGCATGTGACTTTTTCAACCAATCAGAATTCTAGTTATCCAATCTGAACAGCGCACGCGGAACATATTTACTTGAATGAGGTTCATTGAAAGGTCCCGAGGGTATCCAAAAATAAAAACAATGGGACTTAAAATTTATCGCTTCGATTGTTAATCGTTTGGAAATAGTTTTTAAATCTCTTTCGTCGTCATATTGTAACTATAGCCATGAATATTTGAAATATGTGACGTTTGACAAAGTTTTCAGATGTGCCTCATATGCTTTATGACTTGAGGTCGGATCGTAATCGTGCCTCGGAAATTTAAGAGTACAGTGGAAGCAGGACAAATCGCCCCACTGGAAAATCGCCCCACACCAAATCGCCCCACTTTTTCACTAACTCGCCCCACATTTAAAAAAATCGCCCCAAACTGGTTTACCAACTCGCCCCACTTGTGAAAAGGGTTAAATCCCGTTAATTTTTCTCCTGCCAACTCGCCCCACTTAACGAAAAAAAGGTAAAATCTAGATGAATACATAATTTTCAGGTCTGCCAACTCGCCCCACTAAAATGAAAACTAATCTACACAGAATACATAAAAACGCAAATTTATTAGATTATTATTATTGAATTAAATGATGTTTCACTTTCTCAAAATATAGTTGTAAATACATTATTCATTATCATATAAGTTTCGTATTATTGGAGAATAACTTTATTCTTGTAAGCTTAGTTATTTGCATAACAATTGAAAAGAAAACTGTTAATTGTATCATAATCCGATATTTTATCATAACAATTGAAGGATTTCAATTTGTTTTTATAGCACTAAACGGATTGGTTACTTTTGTCTTTGAATTAAGAATAATTAAACACTAACGAGCAATCAGTGAAAGGCAAATGTTTCTTTCAAGTAAATATCAAAGAGAATGTCCATTCATGCATTCTAGTCAAAGCAGGTTTTGTTGTTGTTGAAAAATTGATTGGTAAGTTTTGTTTATGGTTTGAAAACAATAAAAATTGAGAAATTTATGGCTTGGTTTCAAAATTATAAAAAGTAAAGTAGCCTTTGTCATGCATTTACTATGTCTACTGTGTATCCTTGTGATGTATTGAAGGCAGCATATCTACAACCAGACTCTTACGCCAGTGTTGTCGTGTCAACGGTCCAGTCGTGGAAGCAGACAGCTACTATACTATCTAATGACAATCTATTTTATGCCATATATGTGTATTCATGTTCATGTTTCTAGTGCTGACATTTTATCTAGTACTTCGTTTTATGTTATCATGCCAGTCCTTGTCATAATTAATTTAATGTATGTTTGTTTAAAATGTTATTGTTATGCATACTCATGTTTATCTAAGGTTTTTATAGGTATTGATTTTATTTATAAGTGGGGCAGGAACATAAATATACAACGGGATTGCATCTTTTTTCATAAGTGGGGCGAGTTGGCATTACTGAATTCATCGTGGTTTATCTATTTGTCATGAGTGGGGCGAGTTGGCATACCTTATTTCAGCGGGATTTTAACCCTTTTCATAAGTTGGGCAAGTTATCCAACCTATTTTCAATGGGATTTTACCCTTTTTCATAAGTGGGGCGAGTTGGTAAACAAGAGTGGGGCGATTTTTTAGAAAGTGGGGCGAGTTGGTGAAAAAGTGGGGCGATTAGGTGTGGGGCGATTTGCCAGTGGGGCGATTTGTCATGGATTCTGTTTACTGTACTGTTAAACTGTACACTATAGCACTGCCAGTGGCGGATCCAAGGGGGGGGGGATGGCTTCCGGGGCTTGGAACCCCCCTTTTTTTTGACGATCAATGCATTTGAATGGGGACATAGAGTTGGAACCCCCCCTCTTTATCCTGGGTTAGGAACCAGAGACATATATACACATGTGTATATATGTCTCTGTTAGGAACCCCTCCCCCCTTTTATAAATGGCTGGATCCGCCCCTGACTGCTTCCCTCTGCCAGACGTGGATCAAGGATTTTGATAAGGGGGTGCAAACTATGCATAGTTTGAATGGGACATGTAAAAAGTCTAAGCATTGATTAACCATACATATATATGTTTAGCGCCTCGTATGTAGTATAACGTAGTATAACGAAATCCGAGATCTATATTTTAATTAGATTGTATTTACTGATGTGAGTAAGGGAATTTAGATAATGAAATTTAACAAAATCGGAGACCTAATAATGAGATAAGATAAACTGATTTTTTTATACCACCAGAAAAGTAAATCTATGTAAAATTCGGTCGTATGTGTTAATAAGAATTCAGATGATTAATAAAAATAATATGAAGAATTAATGAAGGGTATCCATTTATTTTGCCATTTCTTTCTATGTTAATCGAACATCATTAAAAACATTGCACCCGGGTGTCGCTGATAAGGGTAATCGGCCATTAGTGTCCTTCATTCTTGGGTATGTCGGAGCATGGAAGTATTATATTGACATATCAATATAATACTTCCATGGTCGGAGTATCCGTACAGATCGTCTTATCTTGGCGTACGATTTCAACACGGTCGTATCGGTGTCCCATTGATTATCGATAAAAGGAGCGATCACTTTTTGTCTGCGGAACTTGCGAACGATCTGTCGGTGCAAACCGAACGACTCTTGACTCTCCAACTATTTTCTGATCTTCGATTTTCCCAGAACGTATTTTTGTTCTTTGTGTACGGCTTTGTATAATTTATTCACACCAGTAAGCGATTCCGATTATTTCAGATCGTAATAAATCTGCTTTAAGTATACGTCATTGTATTGTTAGCTTATCGATTCATAAATGTTTCAATCATGTCGTATTTCCACTGAAGCTTTGCCAAATATCGGTCTTCCAGATAATCAGTCAATTGTTCACGGCTGTATGCGATTTTACTTAAAGCCACGTACACGTCGGATGGGTTTCCGAGCAAACAGTAAAAGAATATATGTCTTATCCATTTATTTATCCCTTAAGGTAAATCGGGTGTCTTTGATTGTAACAATGCAGGAAAAACCGGTCTAGATCTATCATGAAATGGGCAAATTTCGAGAGAAGAATGTAATTCATTTGTAAAATTTTCAACTAAATGAAAAAAATAATGTGTTTTATAATATTTTTACCACTGTTTCAAAAACAGAATATTTCTTCTTTGATTCAATTTTTTCAACTTTGCCATTTAAGGGGAGATAACTCAAATAAAGTTACTTTTATGAAGGAATGTGTTATAAATTTACCTATTTTGTTTATAGCAAGAAATCGAGTCTGGTGACCCCATTTTTTAATTTTTATTTTATGGAGTCACATCAGAGCTATCTTCTCATATTTTATCTTTAATTCTATGGTTAAGTTTTCTTTTAATCACACAAAATAGAAGTTTCCATGCATAATATATACAAAATCTGACAATTTTGTACAATCTGTAGCTTAAAGAGAAGCCCAGTGACCAATACGTTTTATTATATTTTTGAAAAAAGCACGATATAAACTACATTTTGACAAATTATTAAGAAATTCTATGGATTTAAATTTCGACCTCCCATCTACCTTAAGACATTCCGATTCTTATAGATACAGCTCAATTCCAAAATAACGGGGAAAATGTTGTCCAGATCGCACGTTCTTTTGATCCCCGAGATCATCGTTTTCCCGGCGAGTTGACACATGAAATGCATGCCATGGCGTCGGAACATGACGGCAGGAAAAGTTCTTATTGTTCGAAAATGAATTCCTTCGGTAAACGCCTTCGATCGATTCTATCGCTTAATTAATGGACGGCGGACGCAGTAACTATTCGGGTTCGAGTGAGACGAACGTCGTATCCAAACTTTTGTAATTTTCTGGCGTATTGTTGAAGACGATCTCGATCGTCTTGCATTGAAATACATTTCCCGTTGCAGTTGATTTTTCCGTAAGAAAACAGTAAGCAATTTCCTACTATGTTTCGATGTTGCCAGATGAGCGCAGCAAACACTCCAGGATCGTATCGTACGTTAGTTAATCTCTTGGTCAGGTGTCGTAGATCGATCGTACACCTCAAGTCTGCTTGTGCGACAACGTAAGTCAAGTGCATTCTAAACGATCTGCCAAGTTCAACGAAAGTGGAAAAAGCTATAGGACATCTCCTGATCAAAATCGACAACAGTTGTCAAACTTTCTTTTTCTCCGTGTTTTGATAAACAATGTCTTCGGTGTGTTCGACTGACTCGGAGAATATCTTTCTCTTGTAAATAATGGACAACAACAGGGGCGGATCCAGGAATTTGGAAAGGGGGGGCGAAGTATGTAAATCTTGCCGAGCGGAGCGAGGGAAAAAATTTGTTTGACCTTTTTTGGCTAAAAAACATAAAATAAGTGTAAAATGCACTTTTTTAACGCTTCCTGGCGTGGGGCATGTATATTTTATAGTTAAAGTGTAAGGGTTGGACATTTTTGATGCCGTATTTGATGTGGTACTTGTCAGTAAAAAATTGACATGGAAAATTCTCGTTTGTTGTATGTTTAGTTAGCATAACCTCACGGATTTCTTGTTGTAAACAAGATATACGCCGGGCTATTCAATGAAATTTACAATACGACCGACACGATTTTTATCCAAATGTTTGGTTGAAATGTTTCACCCAACAAGGGAAGTTAGGGGTTCCAAACAACCAAAGGCTACGAATGAGTCTGAAATGACAACGAATTTATGAATGACGGTCGACAAATGGAGACATAAAGGCCACACCCAGCAGGCAGGTTGCAGTCGGGCCTTGAAAAAAGTATTAATTTTATCAGTTCGACGAAACAGACATTCCGCTCAGAATTGGATTTACATGCAAACCCCCGGCCTCAAAAAAATTACGCCCGTTTTTCTATTCATCATGTTTATTTAATGCTAAATAATTCTGTTGGAAATTTTTGTTTCTTATAGCAAAAAAGTGGACAAGATTATTGTTTTTAATCCAGATACTGCCAGAATTTTTGTTTAAGGCAAAAATCAGGGTCAGAATTTTTTCTCTCAAATATCAGACTGCCCCCTCAAATCAAATGGTCCGTACCTTAGACTTTAAATCTATCTAGAGCTTATTGACTGGGGATCATTATTCAGCTATGTTAATAGGCTGGGGCGTGTGGGGTTAAACATGTTTTCGTAGGTAAATAATATTGCTGTGGAACTTTTTTTTCACGAGAGTGTAATAGAGTATTACTTTCTGTTTGGTGGAATTGTGAAATAGAAGTCAATAAATACGTTCTTGCTCAATCCTTTGTCGCTTTGAAGGTGTCATGCTTGTCATTCTAAGCCTAAGCAATGTGTTACTTTAATTTGAATTTCAAAATGACTGAGTGACGTTTTTCGACGCACTGGTCAACTCCACCGTAGCGAATCACATGATTTTGACATAATCAATAATATATTACAGTAAATACGAGCGAAACATATCTTTATAAGTAAAGAATTGTCGCATAAAATTAAATACGCGGGAAATGGCAAAGTTCACGAAGTCTAGTCTAATCATTTTACAAAAAAAAAAAAAAATAAAAAATGTGCAAGCAAAGGGGGGGGGGGGGGCGTACGCCCTCTACGCCCCCCTCTGGATCCGCCACTGAACAAGATCAACGGGTGTCTCGTCCAGCAGTCTGACGAACTTCTTTGGGATTTTATGTTTATCACGTGTGCCCATGGAGATGGTTTTAGATAGACTGAGTACATGACTTTGACAATCGTGGTATAAAAAGTAAATGAACGAACACGATTTGATGACCAACTCGACTTTTTCATTGGATGGTTGACAGTCATGTGTATAGTGTTCAGTAAGTCAGACTTAATTGATCGACAAAAAGGGACGAGAAAGGGATAGCAGAAGCTTTTCTTATTCTTATATTAAGATCTAATACATTCGAGAACCATGTGCAAGAATATGTCACATTTCCAAGCGAGATAACCCAATCTGTTTATATTGAACAGTAGATAATTAACGATAACTCTTAACTCCTTCCAATAGATGTCGTTGCATTTACTAATCTTGTTAAATACAACAGAGACTAGCCTGGGGTCCTGGCTAATCTTGTCACGTGCAGCTAGATCGGGCCGGGATGCCAGGCTAAACAGAGACATGTCTCTGATAAAAATTAATTAGCGTCTTCACGGGAGTTATAAATTACGATACTTGAGTTAGTGGTCTTTATAGCCAGTCAAGGTCGTTAAAAACTTCCATTTGTTGTGGTCTTTAAAAGGACTATGATCAAAACCTCGTCGAGATTATAAATCAATGTACGAAGGGGAAATTATTTTGTAAAATTAGGGAAAAAATCCATAATTTTTGTTAATTGATCTTGAATGACATTTTTTAACAAACATGTCATAAAACGTATCTCATGAGTTTTGATGTTCATATATCTTAAAAAATACCATCTAGGAGGTTATATGACATCCTTGTTACCAAGAAATTTAAAATTTTCATTTGTCCTTATGCAACAGAGCTGACAACGAAATTGGTACCGGACCGTAGCTTATTGCAGTTTAATCACCATTAGTAATGAAATAATTATACGGCATAATATCAGCTGTATTTTTTTATAAACATATTAACACCAACAAACACAAGTTCGTCTTGCTTATATACATTCATTCATTTCAGTACAATCATTCATTTATGCCTTGGACAAATAAGTTTGCTTTAAAATGATCCTATATATGTCTTTGAAGAAATTACTTACAAGCAAGTTGTTACATTTTTTAAATGTTTTATGTAAAAACGGCTTAACATATCTCAACCATCTTTAGTTAGGTAAGGCGTAAGCAGACAAAAAGGTTCAATAAATCAAATTTAGACAATTGGTGAAAATTAAAGATATACATTCTAAGACTAAATAATTGAAGAATAAGTCATTCAACAGTTAAAATAAATTTTTATTGATATTGATAAGTAGAGCTCTCTCTCTCTAACTGATAAGTGAAAATTTATCAATTGTAATAACTAAAGACATCATCATGAAGCGAGTTAGGTCGCAAGCGCTTTTATAGTGGGTCTCCCTTTTTATGTGTGTTTAGGAGTAATTCTTATTTGAAAGTTTTCTTTCATATTTCAACTTATTTTCACCCATCTAAAATTTTCTAACTGCTATCAGTGCGATTTGATACTAACAGTATTTATATCTGATGTCCCTCTGTCCTGATTTTCAACAGTGCAAGAAAGGTATAAAATTTGCCTGAATTAAGTCACGGATAAAAATTCACAGGACAATAAGGGACGACATCAAAAGTTCAATGTAGGATAAACAAACTTAATTCACGTAGTTTTTTTCACTGACCCTCACCCCCTCTTAACTTAATTTGGGAAAAATGGATTGACCAATAAATATACAGATATAAGTAAAATCGATGTCAAATAAACAAAACTTGCAGCCATTTTTACCACCCCCCCCCCCCCTCCAAACTATTTGAAATAAGTTTTTTATCCTACATTGAATTTTTGATGTCGTCCCTAAATCAAAGCTCATTTATGCGATTCATAGTTTGTCTTTGATAAATAAATCGCCTTTAAAAAAGTAATTTACATTGTTCATGAACAATTGATTATAAAAACTTGGGAAACATTTTTCTTGTTAGAGATTTTTTTCCAAACAGCAAACCGTGCATACATTCATTACCCGTACATATGTCACCAATTAACACAAGTTGTATTGTATCAGATTCAATTTAATAAAACAAACAGTGGCATCCTGTTGAGCATATATAAGACATCGTAATTGGAGATAAGAAAGACAATCAAGTGACAGGGTGCCTGCTGATAATAAAATTCATTTGACAATCTATCAATTTCGAACTTTTTTAATATACCACCTTTTCATTTTCTTTAAATATTATCGAAATACAAATGATGGAAAAATGTTTTACGGGTGAAAAAAATATTATTAAACAGCAAATCGTTTTTTATTATTTAAATGTAAATGTATACTTTATCATTTATCATTAAATACGTTTCACCAAATATGAATAAAAAATATCTTTATAGTCTCTACTATATGAAATTATACGAACTATGAACTATCATGAACAAGAACCCTTATAGTAAAACTCCATTATGTCCTTTGAACAGATGAGCTATCCCGACGAATACAATTTAATATAATTAAATATAATTTTATTTTGTATTCAATATTTATCGTTTCTATTTGAACAATAAAAAATAGCCACAGTGAACACTTTGAATTTGAACTTATTATGTATTATTTCATTTATTTAAGAATAACCGGAATTTAGTTTACATGTATTACAGTATGATCTCGCTAATGTACGTTGTTTTCGTATATTACATTTGTGTTGGTTATTTTTTTTCAAAGACAACTTTTCAAAACGCAGGAGACCTAAGAATTTCTTAATTTAAACTGACTTTTCTGACATCAAAATATAGCTTAATGACAGGAGTATTCAACCGTATGCGTTAATAGTATTTCCACCGCATATTAAGTGTGCTTCGATTTTTTTAGTTACTGCTGTCTCGTTTCTTTTGAGGTAATTCATCGATATTTACTGATGTGAGTAAGGGAATTTAGATAATGAAATTTCTAAAAATCATAGACCTAACAATGAGATAAGATAAACTGGATTTTTTAATACCGCCAGAAAGGTAAATCAATGCAGAATTCGGTCGTATGTGTTAGTAAGAATTCAGATGATTAATAAAAATAATATGAAGAATTAATGAAGGGTACCCATTTATTTTCCCATTACTTTCTATGTTAATCGAACATCATTAAAAACATTGCACCCCGGGTGTCGCTGATAAGGGTAATCGGCCATTAGTGTCCTTCATTCTTGGGTATGATAGGCAAATCGGATACATGAAAACTCGAAAAAAAACTCAGTTTCCTCGCAATTCTTTTTCTGTTAGTTTTTAAGTAAGCGAGTGAAAAAATATGTCTTGGGTTTTCATAATAAAAAAGATTAAAATAAGTCTTTATCTATTGTAATATAAGGAAAATATATAAATGAATCATATATTAATTGACTACTACATGTATAAACAGATCATACTGTATTGTTATAGAAAACAAAAAAGTCATGACAGTCATTTGTTCACCATTCTGTGAAATGATCCGGGTTGCATTCTGGACAGGTTAGAAATCCCAACTGATTCATGTGGCCCGATTTATAAGGGCACGGTACGACAGAAGATAATTCGGGAATAAAGTCGCCCATCATTCCGGCAGCCATTTTTTTGTATTCGGAAGGTCTCAAACAAATTCCATTCTTGGTGGGTACGACATCGGTCTGATTAGGCGGTAACCAGTATTGTCTTATATTTACACAAATGCTGTTTGCCTTGAAACTGCAATACACATTTCCTCACAGATGTGTCGAATAATCTTTCCTTTCATTTAACGCCTGGTCCGAAATCTCGAAATTATCCACCAACATTTTCCATCGGATCTTTCTTCTCTGTGGCCTGAACAAATCCATCGTTTCCTAACTGAATGTTATAACGTGCGTTCGATTGATAAATGGAGTTTTGGTGAAGGGACAATCGTGTTTTATAGATCGAGCCCTTATTTGCATTGGTTGTTTCTGGACATGACCATATTTGGATGTAACGCGTTTGGTGTGACTCATTGTTCTTATTTTGCGAGACATTCGCTTAGGCAATTTAAGGAATGACGCTATTCCATCCTATTTGAGAGATGTGTTCACCTAATAAGGTTAATGATGTCTATGACTCATACAAGGTGTGGCCCCCTTAAAAGGCGAGATTACTTCGTTACTTCTGGGCTGCGTCATCGGTAAATATCCGGTATGGACTTCCGGTGAAAATTATTTCTGATTTCTTGAACTTTAGAATGAGGGACATACCAACTGATGACCAAATACAAATTATGACCCTGATGACTATAGTGTATATAAAAATGGTGATGGATTTTACTATGGTGACGGATTACTGTACATAAAGATGACAGAATAATACTCATTTGAGGTTGTCCCAACGTGGACGGAAGAAGATTACCAGAAGAAGGTGACGTCACAAATAGGCGGGGAATGCCTTATATGCCTTATATGGGAGCGCCTTGGCGCCTTGAATTTTCGACTTGACTAAAACTCCACACATCCTACTTGTTGTATTACCAGGCAATTCGAAGCTATAACTTACCATCACAAACGACTTGCTGAGTACATGACAATACGACTAATATCGACGACGTAGCAAACATGATCATAATGTCACACTCGCAAGATATCGAAAGAAAATAGTTAGAAACTGAAGCTAAGACAAAGAGGAAAAGGAAACAACAAAACGTGTGATAAATCTTCAGATTGAAACACAACTCCCCTTAAATTTCTTGTGGAATTATGATTGATATACCCGACTTGAAAAAAACATAATCTTATTTTTTTATTTCAATGCGTTGTTAAACAGGGTAATTCTTTTCAATTGAGTTAGAAATATGTGAGCAACATAGATTCAGCGTCTACATAAGGACCTCAATCGTCATTTAGTCATTAAGAACATTTAGTATCCTTAATTTACACCAGACGATACAGTGTAATTGACCACACCAATCATCAACAATATCCGATTCCTACGTATTATTTTAGTGAGTGGTTGAATCTTAAATATCCCAGTGAACTTGAGACGAAGGATACTACCGAAACAAGAATCCTTTTCCTTTTCCCCGATATTTAATCAGATAAACAAATTCAAACTTGAATCTGTGACATACGTGATGATTTCAGTTTTCCAATTGTCAACTACCCATTTCCCAGTAGTAGCATACCATTATACATACCTCATTTGAAATGTCACGTTCGTTTACGTTCATACTTTACAGATTTCAAATAAGGGGTACGCTCCATACACAAAAACTGTTTTGTATAACAAAAATACCAAGGCAAATTCAAAAAGGGGAAGTTTATAAAAACTGACTAAATCAAACGTTATCAATCAGCGGAACAGTTTAAAAACAACTGCCATATTCCTGACTTGGTGGGTTAATATAAAAATAAGAAGATGTAGTGTGATTGCCAATTGAAACAATCATTCGTTTTTATTAAACCTGGTGTTATAGGTCGCTAAATCTCCCACTTGTATGACAGTTGTTTATAGCTCCGTTATATAGAAAAAATTGGGTGAGCAACCCAAATAGACATAATATGTTAATGTAACAATATTTGGGACAGCCAGACAAAGCTGTAAACATACACAAACATACAGCACAACTGACTAAAACATTCAAACAAACATACATATAAATCTTACAAAGACGCCAACAAAAAGGTGGTTTAGTAGATAGTAAATTTTACAAAAAGTTTTGACGCTGATAATAAAATGACAAAGACACCGATATGTCGTTGATAGTACATACCGTATATAGTGAATACTTTGTCGACAAACTAGAAATTAAGTAAATATGAGTACAAGGGAATACGAAAAAAACGACACAGTAAAAACCCTCTTGTGTCCGAATTACACCTGAGGACCCATCTGAACCAGGAACGCCCAAAATCAAAAACCCGATAGCGGGATACATAATATCGAGACGCGTCGAAAGTCATAAGAAAAGAAACATAATAAATAGTAGATGTCTAGGAATGAGTCGGAGGAGGCTATATCTGTGGTTTTTTTATTCTCTTAGTTCAGGAGGATGTGTTAATGGGACCCAATCCGAAAAGTTTGGATTGTTAATGGAAAGAACAATCAATATACCTGTATGTGAAATTGAACAGTCTAGCTTCTTTGATCTCCTTGTTTTTATAAGTGTTTGAAGAAAGTCCGACTCATATGAAACAAAGAAAAGGTCGGTCATGAGAGGTGCACAGTTTGTTTCCATAGGAATGCGGACAACCTGCTGGAAAATTCTACCTCTAAATTCAACAAATATGCTGTCAATGAGAAACTCAAGCATACTGAGTTCTTGTTCTTTGATGTAGCATGCTTTATATCCCAAAACTGTTGTTGCTTTTATACATTATACCATATAAAACACCAAGTGAAATAAGCTGCTAATGAAAAACAAAACAGATATCCACTGATTACACTACATGTCGTAATGTGCGTCACCAGCCAAGTAGTCAGCACTTTAGTTCTGACATGGAATAGCACTGATAACATTATTTCTGTATACTATTTATTTAATGTTGAAAAAGGTAAAATAACAAAAATACCGAACGCCAAGGAAAATTCAAAACGGAAAGTCCCTTATCAAATGGCAAAATCAAAAGCTCAAAAACATCAAACGAATGGAAAACAACTGTCATCACGAACTGAGCAAACTGTGAACTAGTATTTCTTATATTAATTGAAAACGCAATTCCCTCTCATGCACAACATGTACATTGAGTGTAACATCTTGGTGTAATTTTCTGACCGAACGACGAAGACAAACTGTGAATTTGTATTTCTGATATATTGGAGACGCAATAACGTTTAATTTACAATGAATGTAACTCGCAATAATCTTTCATTTACAATTAATGTAACCCGCATTAACCTTTCATTTGCAATGAATATAAAGTCTTGGTGTGTTTTTCTGACCGCAATGAGAAAATAAATTATGAATTCCTATTTCTGATATTGTAGACTCAATGACTTTGAATTTACATTGAATGTAACATCTTGGTGTGATTTTATGATCGCACTTAGAAAACAAACTGGCTTTGAACTAGCTGTCAGTAACACCGAGTATTCTCAGATCTACCCTTTGTGTCATTTTTGTGGGATGTATAAACTCCCTGCCACGTCCGGTCTGTGTTTTTGTTTGATTTTTTTCTACTTTGTATCAATCTGATGAGTTAAGCCTTTTTCAAATGTTTTGTTTATAGCTTCATCTGCTTTCTTAATTACTATAACATTTTTCCATTTTTCTGTCACCTGGTGCTGACTTGATTGCTGTTTGAAAACTGTGTTGGTTTTTCTCTGCAAGCACTATCTTAAGCTTGAGTATAGATATCATAGTGGTATTAAAACAAGCACAAATGAAAAAAAAAAGTCAAAAACAATCTTACTATTATGCTGCTATATTCCCCAACACATGCAGAGGACACGGAGGAAACGACACGAACACCAGAAGGTCCCTAGTGTTACTATGTCAAAAGTTTCATTTTCAAAATTTTCCTGGCGCCCAGAATATCAAATGGTCATTCCGTAATATAGCTGTCGTCGGATGTCGTCTGTCATAATATTATTTTTGTTTCAGTTCTCAGTTTTTCGTATACTATAATGATTTTTAGATTAAGCTTTACCGTTTCTATGTTGTATTTTAACATTTTATCTAAGGATTTTAACAGATTCTACGGAATGGGTTTTGTACATTGTTTGAGGCCGAACGATAACTTGTGCAATGCATATGTTAATATCATAGCATGTCCCTTAGACCTGAGATTACTATACCACAATGTGTGGTATAGTAATCTCAGTTTAGACGTGTACTGGTCTCATTAGCAATCATACCACATGTCTTTATTTTTATAATTACCAATAGACAAGCTTTACAGATGAGGATCCATGATTTTGAAAAAGGGGGACCAAAAACTAGACTGTGACAACGCTTAGAGTGGAACAGGTAAAAAGTATGCATAAACCATAAATATATAGCCCCATCAGAGGGACAGGCACCCTGGACCCCTAAGCTGATTCCCCTCTGGCTTTATAAATCACGGTGTCTAAAATAAGATGCGAATAAATTGAATGACAACTCACATGCAGGCAATAAGTCTTGTCCATGAACTTGTCTCTTAAAAATTTTATACCTATATATACCTTTATATATAATTGTTATATTAAGATCATGTACAAAAGTAATTTGCTTTCCAGAGAAAAAGTGCTTATGTGAAAACAGAAAACAAAATCTGCCACCAACATGATTCCAACATCGGACAATAATTATGTCTGCCAATCCCAAATTTCCCAAATAATCAAATAAAAAAAAAAAAAAAAAAAAAAAAAAAAATATTTCAATCATGAAAAGGAAAGAAGAAAGTAAGTTTTTTTTACTTATTTGGCTCTGTCAATTCAACAAAAATGAATAAGAAAATGTGGGATACCATTACCATTTAAACTTCAAAAGAAAGGATATCAAAAAAGAAAATTTATTAAAATTACAGTGAAGTTTGATACCATTGTATCACTGATCTGACCAAAGCTTTGAAATTTCTAGTTCAATTTTACCAGCGACATGTTATACAATATATGTATTAAAATTTTCAGATACTAGCAAGGTACTAAAATATTGGTCGGTTTTTGAATTTTGTTAATTTTCGCGCCACAAATTTCAAGGTTCCCGCGAGATTTGGTTCTGTTTACATATCCGGTTCCGCAGTTTGTTTACACATGAGACAGAAAAAACAAGGTATCTTGTAACTTTCAAAATTAAATCAAGTGACAGTCTCAGAATAAAATTTTGACAATAAATATTTTCGATTATCAAGTAGACCCAGTAGTTAAAACCAAAGATAACGAGCGAAAACAACAAGGGCTGAGATTTAATCTGAATAAGTCTTATTTATAAAAAATAAGATGTATACAATTTTGCCAGTAAGACAACTGTCCACCAGAGACCAAATGACGTAGAATTTAGCAGCTATAGGTATTCGTACGGCCTTCAACAATGAGCAAAACCCATAGCAAAGTGTGCTCTAAAACGCCCCTTAATGACCAAATACAATTTGTGTAAAACAATTCTAGAAAACTACATGTGTAATGCCTGTTTATGTACAAAACAACAAACGAAAAACAAATATCATATACAGAAACAAATGACAACCACTGGATTACAATGTGTCTGTCCCAAGACCAAGTCAAGACCTGGTGGCATACAGAATGTGACGGGGGTTAAAAATGTTTGCTGGCGCCAAACCCTACCCTTACCTGGGACATTGCCATAGTGGGGTAATAGTACAACATAAGAACAAATATAAAAATCAGTTGAAAAGGGCTTAACTCATCAGATAGATACAAAGCAGAATAACTAACAAAAACACAGACTGGATGTGGCAGCGAATTTATACATCCCTCTCAACAAAAAAGACACAAAGTACTTGCAGTTACTAATAGCTACTTTGAGGCAAATAACAACTAATAAAAAATTAATGTATCTAGGATTAATATGTCAATTCATACACATTTAGTATATATCTGAGGAAAATTAACTAAATAAAGTTCAGTTACCGGACTCCCTTTAGTAACCTACCCTGTTTCACTTTAAATAAAATGTACATTTAAGGACATTTTTCAATTTTGGTTAAGCAACATAAACATTGATACATTTTTGGTTAAGCACTGTTTGAATCCAGAACATTAATGAAAAAAAAATGTATAAATTATTTTAAAAAATATATGATTTACCTGGGACTATCATACTAGTCCCAGGATTTACCTACCTTTCACCCTTGCATGTACCCAGTAAGAGTATTCAATATATATACAGGAGGGATTGTGCCTGATATTCATATGATGAAGATCAGACATAATCTTTTAATCAGTTTAATTGAGGTCTGGAGCTGGCATGTCAGTAACTGCTAGTAGTCTGTTGTTATTTATGTATTATTGTCATTTTGTTTATTTTCTTTTGTTTCCTATTCTGACTGTTGTTATTTATGTATTATTGTCATTTTGTTTATTTTCTTTTGTTTCCTATTCTGACATCGGACTCGGACTTCTCTTATACTGAGTTTTACTGTACGTACTGTTGTGCGTTTGTTTTTTCTACATTGGCTAGAGGTATAGGGGAAGAGATCTCAAAAAACATGTCTAACCCCACCGCATTTTTGCACCTGTCCCAAGTCAGGAGCCTCTGGCCTTTGTTAGTCTTGTATCATTTTTATACGCCCGTTTACGGGACGTAATATGGTATACCGTTGTCTGTCTGTCTGTCCGTCGTCAACATGTCGGACATTAACTCAAAAATGCATTAACCAATTTGAATAAAACTTTGGTTAATTGTTTATATCTATTGGCGTGAGCTCCCTTTCGTTTTTTATAAATTTTAGATTTTACGTTTCTGAGTTATGGGGTTTTATTCATTAAAAAAAGGGGGATTTTCCAGTTTTCGGACAATAACTCAAGAATGCTTTCACCAACTTGCAAGAAATTGTGGTGAATTGTTTATATCTATTGACATGAGCTCCCTTTCAATTTTTATAAATTTTAGATTTTACTTTTCCAAGTTATGGGGTTTTATTCATTAAAAAAAAGGGAATTTTCCAGTTTTCAGACAATAACTCAAGAATGCTTTCATCAACTTGCAAGAAATTGCGGTGAATTGTTTATATCTATTGACATGAGCTCCCTTTTGATTTTTATATATTTTAGCATGTTTAGATTTTACGTTTCCGAGTTACAGGGTTTTATTCATAAAAAAAGGGGGATTTTCCAGTTTTCAGACAAAAAATCAAAAATGCTTTCAGCAGTTCTTATGAAACTTTGGTGAAATGTTTATATCTATTGATGTAAGCTCCGTTTAGAATTTTATAAATTTTTCATTTATCATTTCTGAGTTATGGGGTTTTATTCATTAAAAAGGGGGGATTTTCCAGTTTTCGGACAATAACTTCAGCAGTTCTTATGAAACTTTGGTGAATTGTTTATATCTATTGATGTAAGCTGCATTTAGAATTTTATAAATTTTTTATTTATCATTTCTGAGTTATGGGGCTTGAATATTGTGTCCATTTTTGCCCCAACTGTTCAGGGTTGGACCTCTGCGGGCGTATCCAGCTTCGCTCAGCGAAGCAGTTTATTAATTTTAGTTTCCTGTGTATAATTTGGAGTTTAGTATGACGTCAGTTATCACTGAACTAGTATACATATTTGTTTAGGGGCCAGCTGAAGGACGCCTTCGGGTGCGGGAGTTTCTCGCTGCATTGAAGACCCTTTGGTGGCCTTCGGCTGTTGTCTGCTCTATGGTCGGGTTGTTGTCTCTTTGACACATTCCCCATTTCCATTCTCAATTTTATGTTTATCTAGAAATTTGTTTTGCATGCACGTGTATAAAAATTGCGGTTTTTATCCAACACAATCATAGGTTTGAACGTTGTTTTCAATTTAGACTTGTATACATATTTATAGCTTACTGTTCCGTGTGAGCCAAGGCTCCATGTTGAAGACCGTACTTTGACCTATAATGGTTTACTTTTATAAATTTTGACTTGGATGGAGAGTTGTCTCATTGGCACTCATACCACATCTTTTTATACATGTATCTATTATGTATCTATAAAAATGTCTTGCACCAGTGTTTATTTCCATGAAACTTCAGGGACAATAGATAATGAATAGAAAAGAAAGCATGCCTGAAACCTGTGTAATGTATGAGGGAGATAGCTCTGCTTTAGGGAGACTTTTTAAGAATACTTTTGATTGAAAACAAAAATTAACTAGACCATTTTTTACATGTTAACATCTAAATATGATGATTTTTATACGACCGCAAAAAATTTTGTGGTCGTATATTGGTATGACGTTGGCGTCGTCGTCGTCGTCGTCGTCGTCGTCGTCGTCCGGCGTCGTCGTCGTCCGGCGTCGTCGTCCGAATACACATTGGTTTTCGCACTCTAACTTTAGTTTAAGTGAATGGATCTTTTTGAAATTTGACGATAAGGTTAAATACCACAAAAGGAAGGTTGGGATTGATTTTGGGGGTTATGGTACCAACAGTTAAGGAAAAAGGGGCCAAAAATAAGCATTTTCTAGTTTCCAGACAATAACTGTGGAACGGTGTATGGATCTCTCTGAAATTATACTACAAGTTTCCATACCACCAAGGATGGTTAGGATTTGCTTTGGGGGGTTATGGCTCAAACCGTTTAGGAATTAGGGGCAAAAAAGGGGGAAAAACAAGGTTGTCCTGGTTAATGGACAAATACTTTAGTACAAAACATAATTTAAAGCAGTGTAAGGGAGATAAATCAAATACATCATTGAAATTATCTCCCTTACACTGCTTTTAAATTATGTATAAAGTAATGGTTAAAGAACAATAAAGATAATTTAAAACAGTGTAAGGGAGGTAATCCAAATACAACGTTTTGGTTACTTCCCTTACACTGCTTTTAAATTATGTTTAAAGAAATGCATATTTATAAAGGAAGACCAGTAAAAATATCTGCACATGTTGCATCTTTTTTTTTTACAAAAAAATCCATATGAAAGATTTGACACTATATTTTTAATTCTATTATAAAATAGATTAAGTTAGCACTATGGTAAATTTAAATGGGTAATTATGGTTGCCAACTCCATTGGAAATTTGAATTGAGATTATGGCCATATCTTGAGGGAAAGAATTTTTGGGGGGAAAAAAAGGGGGGGGGGGGGATAAAAAGAAATTGTGGGGGGTCAATTTTTTCTCATTTCAGATTTCAGAAATTAAAAAGAATTATTCTTCAAATATTATTTTTTTTTCAAATTTCAAATATTGAAAAATTTCAAGAAGTAATCTTTAATTGCACAGTATGGCGCATTAGATTTGTAAAATCTTTGATCACATTTATTTATTTGTTATGCCGAATCTAACAGTGTATTTAGATTTTTAATTTTGGGTCCAGTTTTCAAATTGGTCTACATTAAGGTCCAAAGGGTCCAAAATTCAACTTTGTTTGATTTTAGCAAATATTGAATATATGAGGTTCTTTGATATGCTGAATCTAAACGTGTATTTAGATTTTTGATTTTTGGCCCAGTTTTCAAGTTGGTCCAAATTGGGGTCCAAAATTAAACTTTGTTTGATTTCAACAAAAATTGAATATATGAGGTTCTTTGATATGCTGAATCTAACCATGTATTTAGATTTTTTATTTGTGGACCCAAATTGGTTCATATTGAGGTCAAAAGGGTCCAAAATTTAACTTTGTTTGATTTCATCTAAAATTGAATTATTGGGGTTCTTTGATATTCCAAATCTAACCGTGTATTTAGATTTTTAATTTTGGGTCCTGTTTTTTAAATTGGTCTACATTAAGGTCCAAAGGGTCCAAAATTAAACTTAGTTTGATTTTAACAAAAATTGAATTCTTGGGGTTCTTTGATATGCTGAATCTAAACATGTGTTTAGATTTTTGATTATGGGCCCAGTTTTCAAGTTGGTCCAAGATAGGGTCCAGTTTTTAAACTTTGTTTGATTTCAACAAAAATTGAATATATGGGGTTCTTTGATATGCTGAATCTAAACATGTATTTAGATTTTTGATTATGGGCCCAGTTTTCAAGTTGGTCCAAATTGGGGTCCAAAATTAAACTTTGTTTGATTTCAACAAAAATTGAATATATGAGGTTCTTTGATATGCTGAATCTAACCATGTATTTAGATTTTTTATTTGTGGGCCCCGCTATCAAATTGGTTCATATTGAGGTCAAAAGGGTCCAAAATTAAACTTTGTTTGATTTCATCACAAATTGAATTATTGGGGTTCTTTGATATGCCAAATCTAACTGTGTTTTTAGATTTTTAATTTGGGTCCCGTTTTTTAAATTGGTCTTCATTGAGGTCCAAAGGGTCCAAAATTAAACTTAGTTTGATTTTAACAAAAATTGAATTCTTGGGGTTCTTTGATATGCTGAATCTAAACATGTGTTTAGATTTTTGATTATGGGCCCAGTTTTCAAGTTTGTCCAAGTTGGGGTCCAAAATTAAACTTTGTTTGATTTTAACAAAAATTGAATATATGGGGTTCTTTGATATGCTGAATCTAACCATGTATTTTGATTTTGGACATTGGACCATAATAGGTAAATTAAAAAAATTCAAGTTCTTAGACCACATTCTTTCTGTGTCAGAAACCTATGCTGTGTCAAATATTTAATAACAATCCAAATTCAGAGCTGTATCAAGCTTGAATGTTGTGTCCATACTTGCCCCAACTGTTCAGGGTTCGACCTCTGCGGTCGTATCAAGCTGCGCCCCAGCGAAGCATTTTATTATATATAATATAAAAGATATGGGAAAATGTAGACAACTGTGCAAGGCCCTTTAGTTAAGGTTGTTAAACAGCCCCATAGTAGCTCATTATTATTCATAATAACAATGAGCTAACTAAAACAAGTTTTCTTACAAGTTTTAAAATTATCATTATTAACTATTTCATAATGCCGAGGCAGTGCTCATTGACTTATATATATGACTAACAATGTAAAGTTCCTCAAAATGTTGCAAATTAGATAAATTTCCCTAAATAAATAAGTTCTATCCTTTTTTTTTTTTACCTCTTTCACTGTTTTGAGCATATTCTAACCAGACAATATGTATGACTGGAAGTTTGAAGGTCACTCAGAAAGCACCAATATAGATTGCTGCAATAAACAAATGATTTCCAGAAAATACCAGAAAGTTGTTATCTTTGCTTCAAAATACATGTAGTATTTACTACATGTATTGAGTAATTTGCGGTATTGACAGGAAATTAACAGTCCACATTGTAGATCCATCTTGGTGCGTGCAATGCCATGCATTCTGATATACTTTCGGAATTCCTGCCGTATTGATACATGTAGATGTTGTCTGTGTGGTCTGACAGGTCTCAACTCATCAGATAATGCTTAAAAACAGCATGAGAAGTAAAAAATACATGGACATGATGAAGATAGAGAAGATAGACAAAATTATTTTTCAAGGGTAGTTACAAATGTAATTAAATTTGTGACATTTTGAAGTCTGGTAAATATAAGTGATTTATTACTTTAAAAATTCATGCCATATTGATATCATACATGTAGTTGTTGTCTGTATGGTCTGCAGAGTTCTTGAATTTTTTTTTCCTGGTCAGTTGGTCCTTGATGAAAATCTGCTAATCCTCACTATTATTTCTACTGCAAAATACCAAAATTATGTTGGTCCTTGAAAAATTTTTGGTGGTTAAAACCTAAGGGCTAAGGACCACGACTTTTCTAGAAGTCTCTCAGGTGATCACAACTGGTCAGATAATGCTTAAAAAATAAAAACAACATGAGAAGTAAAAAGTAAATAAAAATAGAAAAGATAGAAAATATCATTACTAAAAAGTCATGCAGATATACATGTACATGTACCCCAGTATATTTAACCAGGTGTCTGATAGTAAAACTTTACTATTTTGCAGATATTTTGGTCTGGTACTGGATGTGATATTTGTGCGTCCTTAGGACCATTCAGGTTTCTTCCCCCAATTATATGGTGATATTTAAGGTTAAGAGTCAGACAAGGGTTGATTAGGGAAGTCAGACTGAGAGTACTAGGGCATTAGAGACACAGATTGAATTAGAAATCCAGGGTAATGGACAGAGGAAGAGAATGTTATAGATAGTGAGGCAGAAAGTAAAGTAGAGATTCATATGGATAGGGAGCAGGTTTTAGATTAGATTAGAAAATGGGTTATCCACAAATTTTCTTATTTAACAAAAATGCTTTTTTTTTGTTTCAGATCATGGAAGACAACTCTGTCTGAGAAGAAAATGAAATGGGTTCTGGTAAGTGGGTTATTTTGCATGTGTATGCAATTTCTCCATTACTTAAGCAAATAAACTCAAGGAAACCCAATAGGTGTTGACATGTACTGCTTTTTTAGCTTGTTTCAGCAACATGCAGTTTTCATTGATATTCCATGTGAAAAAAATCAGTCTCTGTTTTAACATTGAAAGTGTGTTTGCTCTTTATATCTTTATATATATGTACACTTACTGAAGTGAAACAAGACCTGACAACAATTAAAAAATTGTATAGACTATACAATTTTTTAATTGTTGTCAGGTGTTGTTTCACTTCAGTAATGAAACCAAATACATGGAAAGAAATTACATCTTATATTCTTACAAATTAGGCAATTGTATACCCCCTTGAATTGTCATATCATTTGCTTACTTGGATTAGTCCAACTCGGGTTAGTAGAGTATGTCCAGTTTCAATTGAACCCCCAAGTTTGACCTTTTGAACTTACCCCAGTTAACTTGACGTCAAGCCTGGGTGAGGCAGGTTTATATTTAGTATAGTTACAAAATAGTGACAAACAAGATCAGTAAAGAAGAGTATGATACAATATAATGTTATTTTACAAAACACAGCCAAAGAAAAGGGTCTGTTAAGTGAAATTTATTTTTTGTTGTATTTTGTATTAACAAATATTTTTGTGTGTAAATACTGTCAGTGATGTTTATCAGTAAAACAGAAAAAGTATGATTTCTGTAATTTGAGTTGCTAAGAGTAATATGTAAATGTATTACGAAAATCCATTCCCTTTACGATGGCGCAGGAGGGTTTTAAAAATGAATATAATGGCCTGAAAAAATACTTGTTAGTCATGAAGATTTCAGTAGAACTTATGATCAATTTCTGGTAAGAACTGAAAATAAATAAATGATTCAATTATGTTACAAATTTGAACTGATGATAAAGTTGTTACATTATAATTGTCGACATAAAAAAAAATGAAAATTGACAACCTCTGCTTTATTTTTAAATCTTCCATTTTGAGAGTCAACTCGAGTAGAGTTTTCACTTTGATTCGGCAAGGATGCACATTAGCACTGATTCAATAACTAGTCAACCCAAGATAGACAAAATCGAAGTACATATAAAAAAGAAGATATGGTATGATTGCCAATGAGACAACTCTCCACAAGAGACCAAATGACACAGAAATTATCAACTATAGGTCACAGTACGGCCTTCAACAATGAGCAAAGCCCATACCGCACAGTCATCTATAAAAGGCCCCGAAATGACAATGTAAAACCATTGAAACGAGAAAACTAACGGCTTAATTTATGTATAAAAAATGAACGAATAATAAATATGTAACACATAAACAAACGACAACCACGGAATTACAGGCTCCTGACTTGGGACAGGCACATACATACAGAATGTGGCAGGGTTAAACATGTTAGCGGGATCCCAACCCTCCCCCTAACCTGGGACAGTGGTGTAACGGTACAACATAAGAACGAACTATAAAAATCAGTTGAAAGAGGCTTAACTCATCAGATGGATAAAAATACAAATACTACAAATACATGTACATGTACAAGTGGATGTGGCCGGGTACTTGTACATCCAAACATGTAGGCCTAACAGGCTGGAAAGTTTAACCATGGTGTTTTGTAAATAATCTATACAGTCATTTTGGAATTTTTTTCGTGCAAAAATCTGTTCATTTTGGAATATTGTGGATTTAGGAAAACTTCTACATTTGTGGATATTTGATTTTGTGTATTTGCAAAGTCTGTATACAAGGCTTTAGAAATGTGTATTTGGTTAAACTTTTTAATTCTTGATTTACCTAAATCCACGAATTCCAAGAAAATTGGTATCTCACGAATAATAATGAATCCACAGTAATGTGGCATGATTGGTGGGAATTTATCTTTTAGAAAAGTCAAAACTACATGATCTGAATTGTTCCTTGTCCTGTTTTGACCAGATTCCTGTTTCTTGCATCCATTTAAGGCTTTAGAATTGCTTTTTATGACACATATATTTACACAAAGTAGTGTTCGTTTTCACATTTTTGATTTTTCTAGAAATACCTGTGCACTTAGAATTTTTTTGACTTTTACAGTTTGATTTCATTTATTGTGAGTAGATTGTCTTGGGAATCTTTTTTCACAAACATTTGAATTTTAATCGCAAATCTATGGTTTTTTGTGGTGCTAACTGTCTGAAAAAAAAAGGTATGAATTAACAGATTGTCTCTCTTTGTATTGCAGCAGTTATCATTTTAAAATGCATGTAATTAATTGTTTTACTCATACTAATTTAAATTAACTAATTTTTATTGATGTTTAAATTGTTTTAGAAAACACATGGATAAGTGAATCACTATTTAGTAAAATTTCACCAAAGATACTGATTGAATATATACATGTATACATAGCTTTTATGATTTAAGTCTTGAATTTCAAAAGCATCACTGTGAATCAGCAGATAGATAAATGTAAATTTAACTGATTTTTATGCATTCTTGCATGTGAATTTAGCATAGTAATATTTAATTTTCAGTCAAGCAAATAATGTGGGTATTCATGTGTCATAAGGATACATCAGAAACCCATGACTTTGGCATATTTTAACATTTACATTTAATTTGAGGACTTTGTCCATACAGTGGAAGAATCAAACACTAACTGGCTCTTCAGTTGTCAGTTTCATTAAAAATTATATTGAGTTCTGGAAAATGTTAAGTGTGATCATTGACAGCTAATAGCATTTATATATATTTTGAGGAAACTGATTTCGATCTTCATCCAAAAAACTTTCCAATTTCAAATATTTTTGATTTTTGGATGTACAGGTTACCTCATGAATGAAGCGATGAATGAAAAATTTGTTACTAAATTGAATAGATATGTTTTTATTTGTAAATATCATACCTGTTATATACAGTAAACTAGTCCAAAATGATTTTGGGAATTTTGGGTAAAATTGTTACCTGCATAGATTTTTTCTCATAGGTACTTGAGGTCAGGACAACCTCTATATAAATATCAGTGACTGCTGTGGAAAGTAAAAAAGGAATTGATAGTAATTAGTAAATACATGTTATTTCTAGTATAGTAATTAGTAAATACATGTTATTTCTAGTATAGTAATTAGTAAATACATGTTATTTCTAGTATATGTTTATATTAACATAACAAAACTCGAAAATAATTGAAATTAAAAGAAAACAAAAAATAACAGATTTTGGAGAAGGGAGAGGGTTAAACAAAAATTGTCCTGTCCCCAAGTAAAATCTTCTTTATAATTTCATAAAATTGAGAATGGAAATGGGGAATGTGTCAAAGAGACAACAACTCGACCATAGAGCAGACAACAGCCGAAGGCCACCAATGGGTCTTCAATGCAGCGAGAAACTCCCGCACCCGGAGGCGTCCTTCAGCTGGCCCCTAAACAAATATGTATACAAGTTCAGTGATAATGGACGTCATACTAAACTCCAAATTATACACAAGAAACTAAAATTAAAAATGATACAAGACTAACAAAGGCCTGCAAACATTGTATGCTCACAAAGATATAATTGAGGCTGCACAACTGTAATAGATTTTAGACAACAACAAAAAAGTTGTCTCCCCCTGTACTAAGTTAGTTTCCAGGCAAAATTGTCCTAATACATTTACAGGTGCTTGTCTTTGAAAAAAAAGTACATATGTATATAGTTAATTTTTTATCAGAGACAAGTGCCTGTGAATACATTCATTGCTTATGTACTCCCAAAATATCCATCTTTGTAATGTTAGTGATGAAACATCACTTAGTAACTTTCAAGTGCTATCCCGATTTCCCAAGAAAACTGTCTTTTCCGGAATTCTTGCCACAGCTCAATCCAGAGTTCCTGAAAAAGGTCCTTCCACCCCTCATAGATGTACCCTTGACTTTGTCCATCTGTATATTTGTTTGTATATCATATCGAATATTTTTAAGGATTTGTAATTCGTATGTAACTTGATCACATGTACATTTGTATTTACTCAGTTTGCACGCCAATACTGTTGTGTTTAGCTTTTTGTAGGTCAAAAACAGAATATTGCATAGGGCATACAGCATGTTACTAAAAATACATTCTAGAAATCACCAATTTTACATTGTTCACGCAATAGTCGTTGATTAATAATATAACAATTGTAGCCTTTGGTTGAGGTCAATAGATGATATATCAACCTATGAAGCATATATATCGACCTCCTACTTTGTCCTCAGTCAATATGCTTCTCTTAGGTCGATATAACCTTGTGTCGACCTCATACAAAGGCTATAATTGTATAATATATACATTTGTCTTAGTTTGGTTAAGTTAAGTTCTCAGAGACCTATGGTCATCTTTCATTTGTGACATTGCCATCCCACCCACTCCCAGTCCTGTTATAATGTGAAAGGCTACTTAAGAACATTATGATCACTACAGTCTATATTTTACATTCAGGTTTTCTAATTAGGTATTTTTATAAAAAAATCTATCATGTTACCTACTGTTTTTTTTTATTAATTTTTTGTGTCACTTAGACCTACATATCATGCTTTAGCAAATATGGTTATAGTTCATTGGAACCCTGTCTTACAGATAATCTGACATATCTTCTCGATTGTCCTTATTAGTTATTTGTGATTAAGATGTTTTTATACGACCGCAAAAAATTTTTGTGGTCGTATATTGGTATGACGTTGGCGTCGTCGTTGTGGTTGTCGTCGTCCGAAGACACATTAGTTTTCGCACTCTTAAAAGTGAATGGATCTCTTTGAAATTTTACCATAAGGTTCAATACCACAAAAGGAAGGTGGGGATTGATTAAATTGCGAGTCGGGGGTTATGGTACCAACAGTTAAGAAATTAGGGGCCAAAAAGGGGCCAAAAATAAGCATTTTGTAACTTCCAGACATAACTTGTGTGTAAGTGTATGGATCTCTCTGACATTGTACCAAAAGGTTCCATATCACAAAGGGAATGCTGGGATTGATTTTGGGGGTAATTGCCTCCAAGTTTTAGGAATTAGGGGCAAAAAACAAGCATTTTATAGTTTCATGACAATAACTTGTGTGTAAGTGTATGGATCTCTCTGACATTGTATCACAAGGTTCTATATCACAAAGGGAAAGCTGGAATTGAGTTTGGGGGTAATTGACCAAAAAGCTTAGGAAGAAGGGGCCAAAAAGGGGCTAAAAATAAGCATTTTTCTAGTTTCCAGACAATAACTTGTGTTCAAGTATATGGATCTCTCTGAAATTGTACCGCAAGGTACCATACCACAAAGGGAAGGCTGGGATTGATTTTGGGGGTAATTCCCTCAAAATTTTAGGAATTAGGGGCCATAAAAGGGCAAAAAACAAGCATTTTTCTAGTTTCAGGACAATAACTTGTGTGTAAGTGTATGGATCTTTATGAAATTGTACTGCAAGGTTCCATATCACAAAGGGAAAGCTGGGTTTGAGTTTTGGGGTAATTGCCCTAAATGTTTAGGAATTTGGGGCCAAAAAGGGGCAAAAAAACAAGCATTTTTCTAGTTTCCAGACAATAACTTTTGTTCCAAGTGTATGGATCTCTCTGAAATTGTACTGCAAGGTACCATACCACAGAGGGAAGGCTGGGATTGAGTTTTGGGGTGATGAATCATAAGGGGGTTCAAAAAATTGGGGGGGGGGGGATTATTTTTTCCTTTTTTTTCTTTAGAATTTTCCATTTTAAATTGGTTATTTCTGATTTATATATTAGGCAAATAATAATGATATGGTTTGAAAAGGTAAATTGAAAATTTTTAAGTTCTTAGACCACTTTCATTCTGTGTCATAAACCTATGCTGTGTCAAATATTTAATTACAATCCAAATTCAGTGCTGTATCAAGCTTGAATGTTGTGTCCATACTTGCCCCAACTGTTCAGGGTTCGACCTCTACGGTCGTATCAAGCTGCGCCCCAGCGGAGCATTTTATTTTATAATTCACCGACGATCTTTTCATCCAGGATCAGCTTTAAGTTTTGATTTAGGGTAATACTGTAAATTTAGAAATTATTGCGAGGTTTTTATTTATGCGAATATTGCGACTGGGTGACTATCGCAATAATAAGAACTCGCATTAAGATGTCTGTTACATATGCAGATTTTCATGATATCGCAATAATTAATCTCACATTTTTGTCCACTCTTGAAAAATCGCAATAATAAATGCATCAAGTTGAAACAATCAGTTTAATATCGATGTCAAATTAGGGTTTGACCCAAATTTCATTGTTCACTGTTAATGGAAATGTGATAGTGTTAGCTAGGCATGGTGTCTTATTGACGCACATTTTTGTTTAAGTAAATAATCTAAATTTTATATAGTGTAATGACACAAATGAATGAGAAGATCACACTCATTATCAAAAGCTTAATGTCTTTATTAAATTTTGAACATGTAAACAAGTCATGGATATCTGATTTGGTTGAATGATTTTGACTTACATGTATACACTATAACTTTACTGAACTGCACTGGTGTTTTGTGATTTTTTATTAATCTAAGTTTGTCTATAAGGAGACACACCACTAATGTTTGGCCCCATTGCTTTCTATATTAAAATTTTCAATTTCAAGCATTCATACATATAGCTCTGTTATCTCAAGTTCAAATAAAGTGACAGCCATTTCATGTCAAACCCCTACCTTAGCTTACAGTATTGTGCTGAAAAAATCAACATACCTTTATTTGCATATAATAGTGACCTTCTGCTGTTGTCTGTTCTATGGTCGGGTTGTTGTCTCTTTGACACATTCCCCATTTCCATTCTCAATTTTATTCATGACAAACTTTAAAACCTACAGGCCTGGAGCTCAATTTTTGGAAAAATTTTAGTTTGATTCTGATGGCTTGTAGAGATGATTTTTACAGGCCTGAAAGCAATTTTACAAGCCTGGGTTGCTGGGCCTGTAGTTAAGAATGAAGACTGTTATAAGAGTATACTGGCTCCCAAAACTTTAGGAAGTGTTTAAACAGGTACTTCAGATCTGAGGGACAAGCAAAATTTCCCCTCCTTTTTAAATTTCGTTCAATTTTTTATTATTCAAAATTATTAGTCAAAACGTGTTCTTCAATGATCACCAGTCATTCAGCTTTCATTTGATACCAAAATTACCAAAATATTCTACATATTTTAAAAGCTACCGAGTATGTGAGAACTATTTTGTTTTAATTAGTACTAATTCCTGGTATGGCCTTTCTGACCTAGCCAGAATAAGGGGTGTTACACCATAAGAACTGTTGAAGTGTCCATTAAGGGAAGATGTACATGTTAGTTTTTCAATGATTTGTTGGGCTTTTGGCTGCTTTTCAGAGACATCCAATCTAAATAATTTACAAATTAATCTTTTAAATGCTCTAGTTCTGATATGTGTCACATTTCAGAACGGGATTTGTATTAAAGGATTTACTTTTAAATGAGCCAAAATAAGCCAAGTATGATGCAAATTGAAATGATTTTTGTCTCGCCTTGACGGAGTCAAAAAGCGAGACATAATTTGCTGTTTCCGGCATCGGTGGCGGCATCAACAATGTATTAGTTTGTGATTAGGTCTAGTTCATGGTAAACCACTAGTGGTAGGTCAATGATATTTGGTATGCAGTTGTATTAGCATTGGCACATCTCATTACCATGGAGATTATTTGGCCCTGCCCCCTCAGTCATGGTCTATTTACTTTGAAACTTTTGCTTAGTTTACATGTATTAGTTTGTGATTAGATCAGTTTAAGATGAACTGCTGATTTTAAGTCATTGATATTTGGTATGCAAATTTATAGGCATTTGCAAGTATCGTTTCCATGGAGATTATATAGCCCCACCCCTGATCATGGTTCATTGACTTTGAAACTTTTACATAGTTTACAAGATAATGTTTGTGTTTAGGTTTGTTTAAAGGGAACGACTTATAATAAGTCAATGGTATTTGGTATGCAGTTGTATTAGCATTAGCACATCTCATTCCAAGGAGATTGTTTAGCCCTGTACCTTCAGTCATGGTTCATTGACTTTGAATATTTGCATTACATACATGTTAAAGTATTGCAATTTTAATTTCAACATTTGCATTATCAAAATTACAAAAAGGCGAGACATATCTCTGTGATAACAGTTTATTAATAGATTGAGTTGTGGATGTGATGCTATATATTTTTAGGAAAACATATGGTATTCCAAATATTTGTTTTACCAGGATGCTATACATGAAATTTGTGGGAAGAAAATTGGAAACCTTTGGAATCTGTTACCAGGGCATGACAAAATTGCTTTGTCCTTTTGCTATACTTATTGAAGAAAAAAAACAATTTGAATTTGACTTTTAGATTTCTTGGTTTTTTATACGCCCTTTTACGGGACGTATTATGGTATAGCGTTGACCGTCTATCCGTCTGTCAGTCTGTCTGTCCGTTGTCAACATGTCGGACATTAATTCAAAAACGCTTTAACCAATATGCATGAAACTTTGGTGAATTGTTAATATCTAAAGACGTGATCTCCTTTTCGTTTTTTATAAATTTCAGATTTACCGTTTTCGAGTTTTGGGGTTTTATTCATTAAAAAAGGGGTGATTTTCCAGTTTTCAGACAAGAACTCAAAAACAATTTCATCCAATTTGCAAGAAACTTTGGTGAATTGTTTATTTCTATCGACATGAGCTCCCTTTTGATTTTTATAAATTTTAGACTATTCATTTCCGATTTATGGGGTTTTATTCATTACAAAATGGGGGATTTGCCATTTTTTGGACAATAACTCAAAGCATTTTTTATGAAACTTTGGTAAATTGTTTATATCTATCTTTGTAAGCACATGAGCTCCCTTTTGATTTTTATAAATTTTCGATTTTACGTTTCCGAGTTCTAAGATTTTATTTTATTTATAGTCTGACAACAGATTTACTAAGTATTGCGCAATAGCACAGTGTATTGCACAACAGCAAGAAATCTTTAATTGAATATAAATTCAATTCATATAACCAATTTCAAGTTCTTTGACAGTACATTTATTCAGAAACCTATTATATGTCAAATATTTAATTACAATTCAGACCTGTATCAAGCTTGAATATTGTGTTCTTTTTCTTGCCCCAACTGTTCAGGGTTGGACCTCTGCAGGCGTATCCAGCTGCACTCAGCGAAGCACTTTATTTATGCCCCCGCCGTAAGCAACCGTCCTTTTGTCAGTCTTTCCGTCTGCCTGTCCTTCCTTCTCGTTTTTCATTTCCCCTCTCCAATTTGAGTTTTCCTCATCCAAATTTTATGAAACTCATACACAATGCTAAGAACCAAAACTAGCCGACAGAGTTTGAATTTGGGCTGTGATCAAGTCATTTAACGTTCTAGAGTAATGCCCCTTTTTAACTTGGAAAACTGCAAAGCTTGAGCGGGGCTTTCATGTCCATAGACACATTCTTCTTATATTTTGTTTTATTTTGCTCTCTCATTGACAAACATTCCACATATTTCACATGTCAAATCAGAAATTTACAAGTCTGATTGAAATCCAGATCATGTTTCCTTGCTTTTGATTACTTTGATCTGACGACACTCCCTCTTCTTTCTGTTTTGTAAACATATTAACCAATTAAGGGAATTATTTCTTGCAAGTGTTGGATGGTAACTGTGACAAAATGTTAGGATCCTGAAAAAGTCTTCAAAACAAAAACTAAAACAGAATCTAATGTGTCAGGTCCTTGTAAACAAAGCATTGACACAGGAATGTGTATTGTAATCAGATCGGAAATTAATCTGATGTTTTTGTTATTGTGAAAAATGCTACCAAATGAACTTGAAAGAATTAAAACTTGTATTTTAATTCCTGCTTGAAATTCTGTACTAGATCATGTACAGTTATAAGAATATGCATTATTTAATATTGAATTATGTTTGATTGTGGAAGATTCATGATCACAATTACATGAATTATACAAGAAGGCATTAAACTCTGAATTTATGGTAATGTTTTTATGGTTGAATATTTCTAGCTTTTGACTCGTTTTATAGGAATTGAAAAATTTTGTCTCTGCTATTCCATGCTGAAGAATATTCTGGAAAAATGAAAGGGTTTTTAGATTCACTTAATTCGATGGAAATTACATACCCCTGTGGAATGATGATACCATATCATTTCAGAACAATTAAACTATAGAGTTGATTTGAAGCAGAAAGCAATGATTGAGTAATTTGAAAGCCAAAACCAGTACAGCAAAACTATAAATGTAAATGACTTAAAGAAATAGTTGATTATTCAAAAACCCAACCTTGAACTAGGTGAAGGTTGATCTTTGAAAACAATGGTAAAAAGACGGAACTTGTAAATAAACTGATCAAAAGATATCATTCAGAAAACAGGCCTATAGATATAAACACATTAAATGTTAAGAATTTTTTACATTTCTTAATCTTACAAGTACATTACAAAATTTTCGGTCACATTCTTGCATGTATATATATTAAAGTGAGTAATTTGGTTGACAATTGAATAAAATTCTAATAAAAATAAACTGATATATATTGCCAGAATGGAAATTTGTTGAGAAGTTAATTCTTTTTAAACAAAACACTTTGTAATTTGAATAAATTCTTTAGTCCCAAAAGTGGTTGTAATTTGGATAAATTCTTCAGTCCCAACATGGGTTCAGTTTAGAGAGTTCTTTGTACTTCAACAATGTCATGATAAAATGTGTTTTCATCAGACAGTCATTTTAGATAATCATCTGATGATAAAACCAAGACAATTTTTGCTTAACCATCATTGGATAATCCATGTGTAATACAGTATATTAAAGAAAGCTAAGTGGTCTATGAACATGATGAAAGACAGTATATAAAAGTACAAATCACCTATATGATCAGATTTGTTGACAGTATATGGGTATTGCAAGTATACATCGAGAGACAGCCATTTGTATTTTTGTATTCAACTCTAATTTTATGTAGTGCATAAGAAAAGTACTTTTTAAAAACAAATATACCAGAATATTTCTAGCTTTTGATTTGTTTTCTAGAAATTGCAAAATTTTTTGTCTGCTTTTCCAATCTGAAGAATATTCTTGAAAAATGAAAGGGTTCTTAGATTTACTTAATTTGATGGAATTATAGATCCCAGTGGAATAGTTATAATATATCATTTCAGAACAATTAAACTACAGAGTTGATTTGAAGCAGAACGACAAAACCATGAGTACTGTACAGTTAACCAATAAATGTAAATGACTTTTAGAAATAATTGATTTTTCAAAAAACCCAACCTTGAACTAGGTGAAGGTTTATCTTTGAAAAGTCAATAATTTGGTTGACAATTGGATACTATTCCAATAAAAATAAACTGATATATTGTGTCAGAATGAATATTTGTAAGAAGTTAATTTTTTTTAAAACAAAACCCTTTGCAATTTGAAAAAATATTCAGACTGGATGGTGGTGCATTAAAAGAGTTTTTTGTAAATGACATACTGAAATGTTTTTTTTTTTCAGTTGGACAGAGATTATGTCATTTTAGGTTATGAGAAACTCAGACAATTTTTGCTTAACAAACCAATCATTGGATAATCCATGTGTAATACAGTTTAGTAAAACTAAGACGTCTAGGAAAGAAAGTATATAAAAGTACAAACCACCTATATCGTCAGATTTGTTGATCATTTAAGCATAATTTTAGTATAAAGAATATCCACCATTTGTACTTTGCACTTTGATGACTTGACCATGTTGACTGTGCTTTTCTACAGCAGTTGATTAAAATTTCTGACCAGTTGATCAGTTTGGTTTGATAAAACAAATTCAACTTGGTCAGAATTTTGAATGAACTGCAATAGATGGAGATCATCATTTATAGTCAAGTCACAGTAATAATGCTATTATAGAGAATCATCCATTTGTATTTTTTTATTCCACACCTTGACCTTTATGAACTGCATAAGAAAAGTACTTTTTAAAAACAAATATAGTTATATACCAACTGGTAATATTTTTGATTTCGTATTGTGTTTTGAAAAATGTGCCAATTTGAACATTCAATAAAATTTGATAAATGTACCAGGTCAGTTCTAGTTCTAGTATACATATAGCTAAGCAGTCCTACATAATATAAATACTAGAATATATTGTGTTAGGTAGGAGGGTAGTATGTCTGACTTAGATTTCAAATCTCCTTTTATCCATGTGCATGTGTAAGTAAATACTAACTACCATATAGATGTCCCATTTTCTAATTCTGTTAAACATTCTAGAGACAGTACTTATTATGGTGACTATGTTACATGTGTTATACAACCTATCACCTTTTTAGCTCACCTTTTTAAAGGAAATGTGAGTTTTTGCCATCAATTGGCGTCCCTTGTTGGTCGTCGTCGTCGTCCGTCTAGTGTAAACTATTTCAAACATCTTCTCCTCTGAACTAATGAACCAATTCCAACCAAACTTAAGCTGAATGATCCTTAGGGTATCTAGAATAAAGTTTGTGTTTTATTTTCTGTTTCGTCAAAAAACATTGCCACCATGGTCTACCTGCCCTGAAATTATCAGCCAAATAGGGTATCTGATTTTTAGGTTATTTCCACTGAATTGATGATTTTAAGGAAATTTTGCAGTTTTTATACGACCGCAAAAATTAAAAATTTTTTGGTCGTATATTGGTATGACGTTGGCGTCGTCGTCTTTGTCTGGCGTCGTCCGAAGACACATTGGTTTTCGCACTCTAACTTTAGTTTAAGTGAATGGATCTCCATGAAATTTGACCATAAGGTTCTATACCACGAAAGGAAGGTTCGGATTGATTTTGGGGGTTATGGTACCAACAGTTAAGGAAAAAGGGGCCAAAAATAAGCATTTTTGTAACTTCCAGACAATAACTTGTGTGTAAGTGTATGGATCTCTCTGACATTGTACCACAAGGTTCCATATCACAAAGGGAATGCTCGGATTGATTTTGGGGGTAATTGCCTCAAAATTTTAGGAATTAGGGGCCAAAAAAGGGCAAAAAACAAGCATTTTTCTAGTTTCATGACAATAACTTGTGTATAAGTGTTTGGATATTTCTGAAATTGTACTACAAGGTTCCATATCACAAAGGGAAAGCTGGAATTGAGTTTGGGGGTAATTGCCCAAAATGTTTAGGAATTGGGGGGCCAAAAAGGGGCCAAAAATAAGCATTTTTCTAGTTTCCAGACAATAACTTGTGTTCAAGTGTATGGATCTCTCTGAAATTGTACTGCAAGGTACCATACCACAAAGGGAAGGCTGGGATTGAGTTTGGGGGTGATGAATCATAAGGGGGTTCAAAAAATTTTGGGGGGGGATTTTTTTTTTTTTTTTTTCTTTTTTTCCTTTTTTTTTTTCTTTTAAAATTTTCCATTTTAAGTTGGTTATTTCTGATTTATATTTAAAAGCAAATAATAATGATATGGTAGGAGATACACACCAAACAGGATGTGTAAGTTATTATATAATAAGTATTGTGCAATAGCAAGAAATTTTCAATTGCACAGTATTGCACAATAGCAAGAAATCTTCAATTGCACAGTATTGCGCAATAGCAAGAAATCTTCAATTGCACAGTATTGCGCAATAGCAAGAAATATCCAATAGCACAAAATTGCGCAATAGCAAGAAATTGTCAATTGTACAGTATTGCGCAATAGCAAGAAATATTCAATTGCACAGTATTGTGCAAAAGAAGATACTTCGTATAAATTGCTTATTTCTTGATCAATTTCAATGGGGTTTTATTCTTCAATTCTTGGGGTTCTTTAATATATAATAATATTCTAACCGTGTATTAAGTTTTTGGATTTTGGGCCCAGTTTTTAAATTGGTCCACATTGAGGTCCAAAGGGTCCAAAATTTAACTTTGTTTGATTTCGTCAAAAATTGAATTATTGGGGTTCTTTGATATGCCGAATCTAACGGTGTATTTAGATTCTTAATTTTTGGTTCCGTTTTGAAATTGGTCTACATTAAGGTCCAAAGGGTCCAAATTTAAACTTAGTTTGATTTAAACAAAAAAATGAATTTTTAGGGTTCTTTGATATGCTGAATCTAAACATGTATTTAGATTTTTGATTATGGGCCCAGTTTTCAAGTTGGTCCAAATGGGGGTCCAAAATTAAACTTTGTTTGATTTCAACAAAAATTGAATATATGGGGTTCTTTGATATGCTGAATCTAACCATGTATTTAGATTTTTGATTTTTGGGCCCCGTTATCAACTTTGTCCACATTGAGGTCAAAAAGGTCCAAAATTAAACTTTGTTTGATTTCATCAAAAATTGAATTCTTGGGGTTCTTTGATATGCTGAATCTAACCATGTATTTAGATTTTGGATATTGGACCATAATAGGTGAATGTCCAATTTAAAATTTTTAAGTTCTTAGACCACATTCATTCTGTGTCAGAAACCTATGCTGTGTCAAATTTTTAATCACAATCCAAATTCAGAGCTGTATCAAGCTTGAATGTTGTGTCCATACTTGCCCCAACTGTTCAGGGTTCGACCTCTGCGGTCGTATCAAGCTGTGCCCTGCGGAGCATTTTATTGGTTATTATCTTGAATATAATTATAGATAAAGATAAACCGTAAACAGCAAAAATGTTCAGCAAAGTAAGATCTTCAAATAAGTTTCATATGACCAAAATTGTCAATTGACCCCTTAAGGAGTTATTGCCCTTTAAAGACAATTTTTCACAATTTGTTCATCTAGTTTAATTGCTTACTTTAAAAAATCTTCTCCTTTGAAACTGCTGAATTAATTTCAGCCAAACTTGGGCTGAATGAGTTTAAGAGTATCTAGTATAAATTTTGTATTTTATTTCCTTGTACGTCAAGAAACATAGCCACTATGGCTAAAATGGAACATAGGGGTAAAATGCATTTTTTTGCTTTTGAAGAAAATATGACAGATACAAAGAACATTTAAATGGCATTTTTAAGCCACTCATTAATACCGGTATATATTGAAAAGCAAAAATAATCATTGATGAAAGATTAAAGCAAAAAAATTACAAGTGAGCGATTCCGGCTCTTGAGAGCCTCTTGTTTATATGACCTATATTTCAAGCTTGAGTGGTTTTATTGAAGACTTTGCCTTTTAAGGCCCATTTTTAGATTTGCCCATGAAAAACTTCACAAAGACCTTGAACTTTCACCTCGAGGTCAGAATATCCTGAGATATCAAATTTAAAGGCTGATATTTTTCTGATATATAAAATTAAGACAAAGTGATATTTTACTGAGACATCAAATTTATGCAAAGGTTTATATTTTTCTGAGATCCCAAATTATGACAAGATAATATTTTCCTGAGATATCAAATTGAGGTAGAAATGTTACTAAGGTGATATTTTCCTGATAAATTTAGGCAATATGATATGTTTTTCCTGATTTTATAATAATCACAATATTAGTGAAAATAATTAAAACCCCAGATTAGAAATTTGGATAAAAATCCACTGACACGAAACCTTCTTTTAAAAGGAAAAATGATGAAAATTGACCAAGAGAAACCAGCATATAATACAATATATTCCAGAAGACCGCTATTTATTGAACGTATTGATTATAATATTGCAAAAATACTGCAATAAAATATAGATGATATGGGGCTAATCAAACAAAACTTTTATTTTATGTTCCCTGATCTGTATCTACATTGATTATGGATATGTAATTTAAATCATTGGTTTTTTAAAAAACAGACGTCCCTTCAAACAATGGCATAATTGTCACGGGGATTTTGTTTGTTTCAATTACAATACAGTCGTCAATTTAATAAATAAATAATTGGTTAGTATCATGAGTATCTAGTACCAACTTTGTTATATTTCCTACTGGGAATATGTTTAATTAATGTGTATTGGCCCAAAGTTTATTGGCAGAATATAGGCTTTCTTATCAACTTCTGACAGAGGTAAGCGGTGTTTTTACTTCACTATATTTTCACTTTGTTTTTTGGAAGCACATCTGTGTGTAAATAAATTTTTGAAGACAACAAATAAACAAGTTTTAATGGGTATAATTGCAATTGTGAAGTGTTTACTTGAAATTGGCTTATTTATATTTGAACAATTTGATAATTCTATTGGTTATGAAACAATGTTCTTCCATTTATTTACAGATAAAGTTTTAGATTTTGCAAGAATTTTCACTTCATTAACTGCAGGCATTTCCACTAATTGAGTTGGTATTATGAATTGATGTTCAGCTAATGGAGGAAATCATACTGTTTGTTTTCCTCTGTTGTTGATCAGTAGACTGATTAAAAGCAGAGAATTTCCTTAATGTTCAATTTAAATAGTTTTGCTGTTTGGGAAATGACAGTTCACCCACAAAAATTAAATTGCATGAAATTTTACATTTTATAAGCAGATCCAAATAAAAAAAAAAAAAAAAAACAGCAGTTAAAAACAAGATCTATAAAGTCAATGAAAATAGTTATTAAAAAAAATTCTGGTCAACTGTAGATTTATTAAATAATTTGTTTTTCAGGAGTTAGTGGTATATGTGGGTACACAGATGTATCACACCTCAGATTGACTCCAACCCGTAAGAAAAACAGAGTCTCATCTACTAGTAGTACCACAAGGTAAAGTACAGTGTACTGCTGCAAAGTTTCGTAAAACTACATTTACTTTATATTACCATGTTATTTAGAAGGTTTGTCAGATTGTAGGAACAAACATTTTACAGATACTGATCACCGTGTGAAACCCTCATGGCACCCAGTAGTCAAGGTTGTTAAACACTTCCTAGTAGTATTATACAGATTGAACCAATCTCATTGAAATACAGACCCTGTGTGTAAGCTTTGCTAACAAGGATCTGACAACGCTCCATTTTACTTTCTGTTCTGGTAATCATTACATCAGCCAATGAAATTTCAGCTTTCAAATGTTTGAAGGTGTGTGTCAATCCGACAAAACCAGAGAATTCCAAATGGTCTTTTAAACAGAAAGTAGAATGGAGTGTTTTCAGATCCTTGTAAGCAAAGCTTGGACACACACGATCTGTATTTTAATGAGATTGAGCTTGGACTTGTGTTATTAAGATCAATGATTATTTGTTCTCCCTTAAAATCCCTTTTAAAAAAAAATCAGCTTTTGCAGATGTTGAAACTGCTGTTTTGTAGCTTGAAGTGTTTTTAAAAGAAAACAAACACACTGTAAATCCAACATCTCTGCTAGCTACTATAAACATAATATCAGTGATAAGCTATTATCATGTGATGTGATCAATTCTTACCTTGGCACAGGTAATGATGGGTGTTTGGAATAATGCAAAAATTCAAACACACCCTATATACTGGTGTAGAATCCATATAATGAACTTTAAAGTTTGGAATTGTCTTTACCTGTTCCTGGGCACACACATGTTATATTGATCCTAAGAAATGATTATCACAGAGTGAATTCTATACAGTGATACATGTATTTACACTTTTTTAGTCCAAAGAAGTACAGTTAGTTACATGCATTTTGTAAACAGCAAGGCAATCCTAGGCCTTTTCTATCACTAAAAATAAGTAATTACAGATGTCCCATATTTCTCTTCCATCAGTTTTGTTTTTGGGATGTTGAGTTTCAAACAATAAAATTTGGAAAAGTTATAAAGATTCTTGTAATTGTCTTTATATAAAAACTTGTGGTAATTGCTTTTCAGATCTAAAATGTACCAACCATGACGGTGATAATTTTCCTTTTACTATGTCGTGCTTTATTTAGTGAAAACTATATAGAGGTTAACGGTTTAATGATTGATGTGTTTTAAAAGACCCCCGTGGCCCCCTCAAACCTCCTCCCCTCGAAAAAAAAGAAAAAAATAAGAAAAAAAAATTAAAAAAATTAAAATATGGAACATGTGGAACACAGCTACATTCATGATATCGTTTTAGGGTGTGTTTGTATGTGTGCGTCTGTGTATTGATGGCTTTCAAATAAAATGTTTGACAAGAAATTTAGGTTAAATTTCTGGAAGTACTATGAACTGTTTCATGTTGCTGTGATGACACAGAAACTAATCCATAATTGCCTGGTTAAATTGCTCTAATTATTGGACATATATTGTCATGTAATACGTTATCAATGTCAGTCATAATCATGGCACCACTTAGTGTTTAATGGAATGGAATAAATTTTTTACAGTTTTGGTCTTATTTTTTCTTCTTTGCTCAAATGGAATGTTTGCTGATCAAGAAAGTATAAAAGTGCAGATGGAACTCCATGCACTTGTATTTTAATTAGTTATTCTTGGCTTTTGTTAAAGCCACTTCTAAAAAGAATTCTGTTGTTCTGTTGGCTAAGTTTAGACCTATTTTTGGTCTGTCAGTTGCTAAAAATTATTTTGTTAATTACTCAAGTTTTATAGGGGATAATGCTTTAAGTTAAAAAAAGGTGATTTTTTGGTGATTTATTTAATTTTCGGGGGGAGGGGGAAGGGGGAAGGGGGTATCATGAGCTGTCAGGAATCTCATATTAGATTATAAAGTAAGAGCTGATTTGAGACATGCACAAATAATACTGGTTTTTGTCGAGCCTTCGACTTTAGTCGAAAAAGCGAGACATAGCGATTCTACATTCCGTCGGTGTGGTCGGCGGCGGCGTCCACAAATATTCACTCTGTGGTTAAAGTTTTTGAAATTTTAATAACTTTCTTAAACTATCCTGGATTTCTACCAATGTTTGTTTATGATCATAAGATAGTATCCAGAAGTAAATTTTGTAAAAATAAAATTCCATTTTTTCCGTATTTTACTTATAAATGGACTTAGTTTTTCTGCCGGGAAATATTACATTCACTCTGTGGTTAAAGTTTTTAAAATTTTAATAACTTTCTTAAACTATCCTGGGTTTGTACCAAACTTGGACAGAAGCTTGTTTATGATCATAAGATAGTATCTAGAAGTAAATTTTGTAAAAAAATAAATCCATTTTTTCCTTATTTTACTTTTAAATGGACTTAGATTTTCTGCTGGGAAACACCACATTCACTCTGTGGTTAAAGTTTTTAAAATTTTAATAACTTTCTTATACTATTTTGGATTTGTACCAAACTTGGACAGAAGCTTGTTTATGATCAAAAGCTAGTATCTAGAAGGAAATTTTGTAAAAAAATAAATCCATTTTTTCCGTATTTTACTTTTAAATGGACTTAGATTTTCTGCCAGGAAACAACATATTCACTCTGTGGTTAAAGTTTTTAAAATTTTAATAACTTTCTTATACTATTTTGGATTTGTACCAAACTTGGACAGAAGCTTGTTTATGATCAAATGCTAGTATCTAGAAGGAAATTTAGTTTTTTTCCAGTTAACATTACATTCAGTCTACAGTTAAAGTTTTTAAACATTTATTAGATTCATAAACTATCCTGGATTTTACCAAACTTGGACAGAAGCTTCTTACAATCAAAAGATAGTATCAAGAGGAATATTTTTATTGATTTACTTCCTCATTTTTGTTGAGCCTGCGATTAACAGAAAAAGTAGGCGAGACACTGGGTTCCGTGGAACCCTTACGAATTTTTTTGTTAAGTGGTAAAGTATAAGAAAAGCAGTTACTATCAGTTTTATTTCAGAGACTGTATAATTGTTTTTTTAAATGAAACAAAAGCCCAGTTAACACCTACATGCAGACACATTGATTGGAAATTTTTGTTCTGTATTAAATATTAAGTAACAAAATTTTATCTATGATTGAAATTGATCAGTTTAAATGTGAAAACCATGTTGTACATTTTAATGATCTCCTATGGAGTCGTAATTAGATAATATCTAAATTAGCATTAGTATGAACTCATATACAGTTATTCTATGATTCAGAGCTGACATTAAATATTTCATGATACAATGATAAATAAAAATCCATAATTGATGAAATTGTCCTATGATTGACATAGCAATGCTATCACAGACAATACTGTTCGTGTTGACTCAAATATTGCATGATTCTGAACAGGAAAGTTTTGTTAGTCTTAATCCATTAATGACGAAATTATCCACTTTTAGACAAAGTAATGTTTCTACAGACTGTTTTTTTATCCAGGCTTGATCTCTTCCCTGATCCATTATTGACATGTCTTATCCTTGATAGAATCTCAGTCAGTCGTTTCTTTTCCAGCACTTTTCATTAAAGTGGTGAAATAAATTTCGAAACTTTCATGCGATAATTAGCATGTGATTCATGGCTTTGTAAATTCTTTAATGCCTCCTGGATTTGCAATTCATTGAGTTTCTAATTTTCTTAGGTATATTAGCAATAGTTTTAATGTGTTGTAGGATTATATGAGAGATTTATGTTTGAAGGCCAATATGTGTAGTCAGTTACAATCACCTCTTATTATGATTATTTTTTTGTTTATGTTTGTTATTGGGTTGCTGTCTCGTTGACATTTACCCCACATCTCCATATGTTTAAAATGATCAGGTTTTTTTTCCTTCTGGTTTACCCATTTTTTTGTAGAATTACTGTCACTGAGCTGACTTTTTGCAATAAGGCTGCATGCAGGGGCGTTTAATTGCCATGTATATATATATTTACATGTATATGTATATTATTTTTTTATTTTATGGAAAATAATCTGTCAAATTGTTGAAAATTGCTATAAGTATATGATATAGGTTTTTATACGACCTCAAAAATTTTTGCGGTCGTATATTGGTATGACGTTGGCGTAGTCGTCGTCGTCGTCGTCGTCGTCGTCCGAAGACACATTGGTTTTCGCACTCTAACTTTAGTTTAAGTGAATGGATCTCTATGAAATTTTACCATAAGGTTCAATACCACAAAAGGAAGGTTGGGATTGATTTTGGGGGTTATGGTACCAACAGTTAAGGAATTAGGGGCCAAAAAGGGGCCAAAAATAAGCATTTTTGTAACTTTCAGACATAACTTGTGTGTTAGTGAATAGATCTCTCTGACATTGTTCCACAAGGTTCCATATCACACAGGGAATGCTGGGATTGATTTTGGGGGTAATTGCCTCAAAATATTAGGAATTAGGGGCCAAAAAAGGGGCAAAAAACAAGCATTTTTCTAGTTTCATGACAATAACCTGTGTGTAAGTGTATGGATCTTTCTGAAATTGTACTACAAGGCTCCATATCACAAAGGGAAAGCTTGAATTGAGTTTGGGGGTAATTGCCCAAAACGTTTAGGAATAAGGGGCCAAAAAGGGGCCAAAAATAAGCATTTTTCTAGTTTCGAGACAATAACTTGTGTTCAAGTGTATGGATCTCTCTGAAATTGTACCACAAGGTTCCATATCACACAGGGAATGCTTGGATTGATTTTTGGGGTAATTGCCTCAAAATATTAGGAATTAGGGGCCAAAAAAGGGGTAAAAAACAAGCATTTTTCTAGTTTCATGATAATAACTTGTGTGTAAGTGTATGGATCTTTCTAAAATTGTACTACAAGGTTCCATATCAATAAGGGAAAGCTGGAATTGAGTTTGGGGGTAATTGCCCAAAATGTTTAGGAATAAGGGGCCAAAAAGGGGCCAAAAATAAGCATTTTTCTAGTTTCCAGACAATAACTTGTGTTCAAGTGTATGGATCTCTCTGAAATTGTACTGCAAGGTACCATACCACAAAGGGAAGGCTGGGATTGAGTTTGGGGATGATGAATCATAAGGGGGTTCAAAAAATTTGGGGGGGGGATTTTTTTTTTTTTTTTTCGATTTTTTCTTTTTTTTCCTTTTTTTTTTCTTTTAAAATTTTCCATTTTAAGTTGGTTATTTCTCTGTTTTATATTTAAAAGCAAATAATAATGATATGGTAGGAGATACACACCAAACAGGATGTGTAAATTATTATATAATAAGTATTGTGCAATAGCAAGAAATTTTCAATTGCACAGTATTGCACAATAGCAAGAAATCTTCAATTGCACAGTATTGCGCAATAGCAAGAAATCTTCAATTGCACAGTATTGTGCAAGAGCAAGAAATATCCAATAGCACAATATTGCGCAATAGCAAGAAATTGTCAATTGTACAGTATTGCACAATTGCAAGAAATATTCAATTGCACAGTATTGTGCAAAAGAAGATACTTCGTATAAGTTGCTTATTTCTTGACCAATTTCAATGGGGTTTTATTCTTGAATTCTTGGGGTTCTTAAATATGCTGATTCTAACCGTGTATTAAGTTTTTGGATTTTGGGCCCCGTTTTTAAATTGGTCCACATTGAGGTCCAAAGGGTCCAAAATTAAACTTTGTTTGATTTCATCAAAAATTGAATTATTGGGGTTCTTTGATATGCCGAATCTAACTGTGTATTTAGATTCTTAATTTTTGGTTCCGTTTTCAAATTGGTCTACATTAAGGTCCAAAGGGTCCAAAATTAAACTTAGTTTGATTTTAACAAAAATTGAATTCTTAGGGTTCTTTGATATGCTGAATCTAAACATGTATTTAGATTTTTGATTATGGGCCCAGTTTTCAAGTTGGTCCAAATCGGGGTCCAAAATTAAACTTTGTTTGATTTCAACAAAAATTGAATATGTGGGGTTCTTTGATATGCCGAATCTAACCATGTATTTAGATTTTTGATTTTTGGGCCCCATTATCAACTTTGTCCACATTGAGGTCAAAAGGGTCCAAAATTAAACTTTGTTTGATTTCATCAAAAATTGAATTCTTGGGGTTCTTAAATATGCTGATTCTAACCGTGTATTAAGTTTTTGGATTTTGGGCCCCGTTTTTAAATTGGTCCACATTGAGGTATAAAGGGTCCAAAATTAAACTTTGTTTGATTTCATCAAAAATTGAATTATTGGGGTTCTTTGATATGCCGAATCTAACTGTGTATTTAGATTCTTAATTTTTGGTTCCGTTTTCAAATTGGTCTACATTAAGGTCCAAAGGGTCCAAAATTAAACTTAGTTTGATTTTAACAAAAATTGAATTCTTAGGGTTCTTTGATATGCTGAATCTAAACATGTATTTAGATTTTTGATTATGGGCCCAGTTTTCAAGTTGGTCCAAATCGGGGTCCAAAATTAAACTTTGTTTGATTTCAACAAAAATTGAATATATGGGGTTCTTTGATATGCCGAATCTAACCAGGTATTTAGATTTTTGATTTTTGGGCCCCATTATCAACTTTGTCCACATTGAGGTCAAAAGGGTCCAAAATTAAACTTTGTTTGATTTCATCAAAAATTGAATTCTTGGGGTTCTTTGATATGCTGAATCTAACCATGTATTTAGATTTTGGATATTGGACCATAATAGGTGAATGTCCAATTTAAAATTTTTAAGTTCTTAGACCACATTCATTCTGTCAGAAACCTATGCTGTGTCAAATATTTAATCACAATCCAAATTCAGAGCTGTATCAAGCTTGAATGTTGTGTCCATACTTGCCCCAACTGTTCAGGGTTCGACCTCTGCGGTCGTATCAAGCTGCGCCCTGCGGAGCATTTTATTTAGATTTAATTTCCAGTAAGATATAAATATATATATTTAACTTTAGATTTCAACTGTGTGAGTGAAAAAAATATTGGAAATGGACCATACTTCCTTAAAAGATAGTTATTCCTGTGTAAAATTTAAAAAAAACATTGAAAAATCCCAATAATACTTGCAAGACTTAGATAGATTCATTCAAAGGAGTAAACTAATAAGAAAGTACTGTAATGATACAGTTAAGATATTGTACTTTTAACAGAGATTTGACTAATTGGTCTTTATGAAAATGCAAGGAACAATAAATTAATTTGTTGAATTGAAAACTAATGATATTTCCACCCCCAGATTTGGCTAGGAAAATATTGATTTTTGTTTGGATTAAAGCTAGGTAACCAAGATACCTTTAGTTCATGGGAAACTTTGAAAGATGATAAAGGAGATTTGATTTTTTCATGACAGAATTGAACTTTTCTTGGATTGTATTACAGTCTACATCTTTAGCCAATACTACTAATCCTGCTCAAGTCTCTAGCCAATTGATTTGGGTTAAAAAATTTGCCTCAATTTAATTTTGTTTAGTTGAAAATTATCTTAAAAGTCAATTTTCTCATATTTATTGATTATTGTGAAGATGATTTAAGTAAGTACAAACTACTAAGGCAACATTAGGGCCTGGATGAGATTTACAGAAAAGATGATAATCAGCAAAAATAACATAGAATAGAGAAACAAATGCCCAAAAAGTTAAAGAATAGATGATGATGATGATGATAATGATGAGGGATGGCTGCTTAACGTTAAAATTAATATGCATATTCAGGATGAGAATATATTAATGTAATATGAATATTAACCCTGCTTTGTACTAGATGGACACGCTGAGCCAGATTTTTACGTGCTAGTTCACAAGGTAACAGTCGGCAGGAAGACATGTCACCTTACCAGGACACATTATTCTGAATACAAGCTGACCAGTCTTTTCTCTTACTCCTTAATGCCGCGTGCTTAGGGGAGAAGCAGCAAATGCCAGTTTTAAAGTGTTTGGTTTAACCTGGCCGGGGTTCAAACCCACGACCTCCAACACCTGAGGCAAACACGCTACCATGAGACCACCAAGGCAGTTTAAAAAAATAGAGAATTGAAGTAACACCTATCAAGAGCCTACTACAGTGTGGGTAGGCATTTACATCAGTGTAGAATTTCTTTTCCTAATGTATACAAAAGAATCTGGTATTTTTCCTAGTTAAGTAGTTTTTAATATACATATGAAATATCAATTGTTTCCCAGGAAAACAGGTATGCCCTTTCAAGGATATCATGATATTCAAAATTTATTTTACATGTATTACATTTCTGTTTGTACTTGTAGAAATGTTATCTATGCCAAATTTGATGATAAATAACTAAACAGGAGTAAAAATAGTTATTATTACTTAAAACTGGGTCTATTGTTGGTTTGCACTTAATACTAGTTAGGGATGTTTGTGACTGCACTGCCTGTGGTAGTTTCGTATTAAAAGGTTTAGTCTTGGAAGCTAAATATTTCTTTTGTATCAAGTTTCAAACTCTATTATCCTTGATTCTAAGAGTTTTAATAATTTTGACAGATACTTGTCATGCTTGTATAAGTCTGCTATTAATACCATTTATTTCCTTCCTCCTTCCCCTTCCATAAAAATAAAAAAAAATAAAAATAAAAAAATAGAAGTTCATGAAGTTAGAGCAAGTAATTCTTTGAATTTCAGAACTTTTTTTGTTTCCAAAATACCAAATTGAAACATTCTTTGATAGAAGGCAGAAATATAATCAGTTTGATCCAATATGTATGTAAATTTACTTGAGAAATGTTCTAAAAGCCAAAATACAGTCATTTTTAGTCCAGATTATGTGTAATTTTGCATTGTTTGATAACCTTCAAATATTACAATTCTTTTTTGTATAAACTCAGAAATATGATCCTTTTGAATCCAAAATTCAGATATGTATATTCGCATATATTTTTGTTTTCAAAATAATTGTAATCTGATACTTATTTCACATTTGGGACATGTAAACAAACATTTTTTGTTTTGTTTTCACTTTGGTATGCATTGTTAAAAACTTGTTCGACTCACCAAACAATACGATATATTTCCCATCAAATGATGAATGACTTTTAAAATAGAAGTTTGTGTACTTATTTACCCAGCTTCTTATAATGTGTTCTTGACTCCTTTTTTTATATGCCTGTTTACGGGACGTATTATGGTATACCGTTCTCCGTCTGTCCGTCGTCAACATGTTGGACATTAACTCAAAAACGCTTTAACCAATTTGCATAAAACTTTGGTGAATTGTTTATATCTATTGATGTGAGCTTCCTTTCGTTTTTTAGAAATTTTAGATTTAACGTTTCCGAGTTATGGGGTCTTATTCATTAAAAAAAGGGGGATTTTCCAGTTTTCAGACAATAACTCAAGAATGCTTTCACCAACTTGCAAGAAATTGTGGTGAATTGTTTATATCTATTGATATGAGCTCCCTTTCAATTTTTATGTATTTTAGATTTTACGTTTCTGAGTTACAGGGTTTTATTCATAAAAAAAGGGGGATTTTCCAGTTTTCAGACAATAACTCAAGAATGCTTTCACCAACTTGCAAGAAATTGTGGTGAATTGTTTATATCTATTGACATGAGCTCCCTTTCAATTTTTATGTATTTTAGATTTTACGTTTCTGAGTTACAGGGTTTTATTCATAAAAAAAGGGGGATTTTCCAGTTTTCAGACAAAAAATCAAAAATGCTTTCAGCAGTTCTTATGAAACTTTGGTGAATTGTTTGTATCTATTGATGTAAGCTCTATTTAGAATTTTATAAATTTACATTTTACATTTCTGAGTTATGGGGTTTTATTCATTAAAAAAGGGGGGATTTTCCAGTTTTCGGACAATAACTCAAAAATGCTGTCAGCAATTCTCATGAAACTTTGGTGAATTGTTTATATCTATTGATGTAAGCTCCCTTTACATTTTCATAAATTTCTAATATGACATTGAACTTTAATTGTTTATAGTCTGACAACAGATTTACTAAGTATTGTGCAACAGCACAGTGTATTGCATAACAGCAAGAAATCTTTAATTGAATATAAATTCAATTCATATAACCAATTTCAAGTTCTTTGACTACATTATATTCAGAAACCTATAATATGTCAAATATTTAATACAATCCAAATTCAGACCTGTATCAAGCTTGAATATTGTGTCCATTTTTGCCCCAACTGTTCAGGGTTGGACCTCTGTGGGCGTATCCAGCTGCGCTCAGCGAAGCAGTTTATTTTGTCTGTCTTGATACAAGAAGTTGCGTTGATTATTTTAAGATTTTTTTTTTGCATCAACACACCACTAGTTAAACAAAAAACAGAGGTATTATATAATATTTTGCCTAAAAAAAACAAATAATTACAGATGATTGAGTCGCAGAATTTGTTATTCGGCTGAACAATATAATGTAATGTCATTAAGATCAGCAGACTTGTGCAATTTGCTAATTAAATTTGATGATACATAGTCATTTCCCATCGGATTATGTGGTATCCCAGTTGGATTAATTTGGTGATAGAATTCGGTCCAACAGACGTGACATCCTAATTATGATGCATGATGGGTAATCTTATTTGTAGGAGTGCATCCATAAATGAAGATTAATTTACCGTCACTCACAGCTGTGGCAGTCAATATTGAATTACTTCCCTTGTTTTTGTGGATGTTAATTCCATTAATTGTGGATTGAGACTTGACATGGGACTTAATTTGTTTACATTTCTCTTCAGCATTGTTTGAATTCCAGTATTATCAAATTATATCCCTTTCCTTAATGTTATTGCACTTTCGTATGAGTTTTATTTTCATAAATGTTATTGCCATTATAATGAACAGTTTGAAATTAATAATGAAACAAGTAGAATTGCATAATATGTCAGGAGGTGCATTTACAGTGCACATTTACATTGTTATGCATTCTTCAATTTTAAACTTTACAGTATTTCAGCATTTCAACACTCAAATAAAGAGCTGCGCCATGAGCGCATGATACGCCCTTCACCCTTTTAGTTTTTATGATTTTTCAATGAATAAAGTTCCATAACTCTGCAATGTCATATCAGAAATTTATTAAAAGAAAACAATAGGGAGCTTATTTCAATAGATATAAGTCACCATAGTTTCATGAGTTATTGTCTGAAAACTGCAAAAAAACCCACTTTTTTATGAATGAAATTTCCTTACTCAGAAATGTAAAATCTAAAATTTATAAAAATCGAAAGGGAGCTTGTCAATAGATATAAACAATCCAAAGTTTCATGAAAATCGGTGAAAGCATTTTTGAGTTATTGCCTTAAGTGTTGACGACGGGCAGACAACATATAGTATAACATAATACGTCTCTTCTTAGACGGGCGTATAAAAAAAGAGCAATAAGAATTTATTTTAATGAACTTTTACTTTAAAATAATTATTATATTATATGACCTTTTCTTAAACCAGATAACTGGACTTTTTCCCCCTTTTATCTCATAACTTGGCATCCGTTGTCCTTTGTCTTCTGTTAACTTTTACAAAAATCTTCTCCTCAGAAACTACTGGGCCAAATTTAACCAAACTTGGCCAAAATCATCATTAGGGTATCTATTTACAAAATGTGACTGATGACCCCGCAAGCAAACCAACATGGACAACATGGCTAAACATAGAGCATATGGGTAAAATGCAAGGTGTGTCTATTATCTTGAAAACTGCTATGAATAGAGAAAATCTGACAGAGACAAAAATATTGAGAATGTTGAGATTTACCTGCTGTCCGTTTACGTCAAACCTGTCAGATGACTTCTTATAGGATTTATAGCCCTTAAATGTCTTCTTTTGTTTTGTCTTTTATTTTGAAAAGTATAATAAATGCACAGAAGATTTTATTAGGAAAAATGATTAGCAATTAAGTCAAGTCAACATGGGTAAAATCATCAGATGACACCTTATTGGAGTTACTGCTCTTTAATGACTACATTTTTGACTTTTTGCCTTATATCTTAAAAACTGTAATAGATAGAAAGAAACTTTAAAAGCCAGAATGATCAACTAGTCGTTATCTACAGATAAGTCAAACATGATTGAAATTGTCAGTTGATTCTTTAATGAAGTTATTGCCCTGTTAAATGATGTTTTTTGCAATTTTTTGCATTTTTACCTATTATTCTGAAAACTATAATAGATACATTTGTAAAAAGAAACTTGATAGAGCAAACATGATCATCAGGATAAGATCTACAAGTAGGCTTCTAGGCTAAAATCTTTAGTCAAATGGTTATTGGAGTTATTTCCCTTTAAAGATGTTTTACCATTTTTTTGAGTTTTTATACGACCGCAAAAAAATTTTTGTGGTCGTATATTGGTATGACGTTGGCGTCGTCGTCGTCGTCGTCCGGCGTCGTCGTCCGAAGACACATTAGTTTTCGCACTCTAACTTTAGTTTAAGTGAATGGATCTCTATGAAATTTTACCATAAGGTTCAATACCACAAAAGGAAGGTGGGGATTGATTTTGGGGGTTATGGTACCAACAGTTAAGGAATTAGGGGCCAAAAAGGGGCCAAAAATAAGCATTTTCTAGTTTCCAGACAATAACTGTGGAACGGTGTATGGATCTCTCTGAAATTATACTACAAGTTTCCATACCACAAAGGGATGGTTAGGATTTGCTTTGGGGGGTTATTGCTCAACCCGTTTAAGAATTAGGGGGAAAAACAAGGTTGTCCTCATTAATGGACAAATACTTTAGTACAAAACATAATTTAAAGCAGTGTAAGGGAGATAAATCAAATACATCATTGAAATTATCTCCCTTACACTGCTTTTAAATTATGTATAAAGTAATGGTTAATGAACAATTAAGATAATTTAAAACAGTGTAAGGGAGGTAATCCAAAAACAATGTTTTGGTTACTTCCCTTACACTGCTTTAAAAATTATGTTTAAAGAAATGCATATTTATAAAGACCAGTATGGCGCATTAGATTTGTAAAATCTTTGACCACATTTATTTATTTGTTATGACGAATCTAACCGTGTATTTAGATTTTTAATTTTGGGTCCAGTTTTCAAATTGGTCTACATTAAGGTCCAAAGGGTCCAAAATTAAACTTTGTTTGATTTTAACAAAAATTGAATATATGAGGTTCTTTGATATGCTGAATCTAAACATGTATTTAGATTTTTGATTTTTGGCCCAGTTTTCAAGTTGGTCCAAATTGGGGTCCAAAATTAAACTTTGTTTGATTTCAACAAAAATTGAATATATGGGGTTCTTTGATATGCTGAATCTAACCATGTATTTAGATTTTTTATTTGTGGACCCTGCTATCAAATTGGTTCATATTGAGGTCAAAAGGGTCCAAAATTAAACTTTGTTTGATTTCATCAAAAATTGAATTATTGGGGTTCTTTGATATGCCAAATCTAACCGTGTATTGAGATTTTTAATTTTGGGTCCCGTTTTTTAAATTGGTCTACATTAAGGTCCAAAGGGTCCAAAATTAAACTTAGTTTGATTTTAACAAAAATTGGATTCTTGGGGTTCTTTGATATGCTGAATCTAAACATGTGTTTAGATTTTGATTATGTGACCAGTTTTCAAGTTTGTCCAAGTTGGGGTCCAAAATTAAACTTTGTTTGATTTCAACAAAAATTGAATATATGGGGTTCTTAGATATGCTGAATCTAACCATGTATTTTGATTTTGGACATTGGACCATAATAGGTAAATTAAAAAAATTGAAGTACTTAGACCACATTCTTTCTGTGTCAGAAACCTATGCTGTGTCAAATATTTAATCACAATCCAAATTCAGAGCTGTATCAAGCTTGAATGTTGTGTCCATACTTGCCCCAACTGTTCAGGGTTCGACCTCTGCGGTCGTATCAAGCTGCGCCCAGCGAAGCATTTTATTGCCTATTATCTTGAAAATTTAATAGATACAAATGTAGATCTATGAAAAAGCAAAAATGATCAGCAGGACAATATCGACAAATATGTCAACTTGACTGAAATTATCAATTAACTCTTTATAGAGTTATTTCCCTTTCATGATGATTTTTACTAAAAAATGACTATTAAAATGTTTACGATGCAGGTGAGCGACACTGGCTCTTTAGAGCCTCTAGCTCTTTATGACAGTGCCTAAAGCTGCTATTTAGGTCAGTTTGATATTATTATTTTATACATCTGCTCCAAGGGAGGGGGTTAATTCAGCTTTACTTTTGCCCTTTCCTCCATCAGTCTCATGAAATTTGGTATCATTAGTTTTATGTGAGCATGCATGCTGTACATTGTGATGTTTCCACTCCCATTACTCATCAACTTATAGTTCAATAAATACTTTCACCAGGGGTATCTGATTTAGCTCGTAATACAGTGAGCTTTTTTTAATAAGGGTTTGTATATATATATTGGGAAGATGGAGTTCCATTGCACAAATGAAGTTTGAGATATTGTAAATTCAGAAATTATATTGCGATGTTTTTATTAATTTGAAAAATGCGACAGTATCGGGTTCGCAATAATAAAAACTCACATTTCTAATTTCAGTTGTGAATTTCAATCACAAAATTAGATCTCACATTAAAATTTACCAGTAATGGGTGATTTGCAATAATAAATGCACAGATTAATTTTTTGAATTTACAGAAAATAAATCAGGTTACATCATCATGCAGCAATACCAATAAAATGCACTGTTGGACTTTGTTCTGATCATGCAGTATTACCATTGGGTATAGATAATCAGATTTACTTCCTTATTACGGACTGGATTAACGATTCCAACAGTCCTTTGTACTGATTGCTTCTTTCAGAATTGTCATTATGTTTAATGACACAATATTACTTTGTCAGCATAAAACTGAAGTTTGTTTAGCTGGTGTTTTAATATCTGATTCAGACTCCGTGAATTTTTTTTCATTTGAAACATAACATGTTTAAAAAGAAATAAAAACTTGAATCAGTGATTGATAAATTTCTGAGAATTTGAAACTTGATACTGGTGAATAATTCTGGTTGTGATATCAGATTACAGCTCATGTATGTTTGATTATGATATCACTTAGGATTATTTTTTTGTTTTTCTTGCATTGATCTTTTGTTAAACAGCTGCTTGTTGACAGGTGATGTCGGAATATTTTGACCGATAACTATTGTACAGGAAATAAGTATAGCTTATGATGTAAAAGTTGGCGCCTTAGGTAAAAAAAATTGGACCTTATTCATTCTGATTTGTTGTGAAAAGCAATCGCTTTCATACTGCAGGAAGCAATTTTCTGTTATCGATATTTGATATGAATTTTTAGTGTTTAGACAAAACACTGTCAACTGATTCGTTAATGACTTGAAAATAATACTGATGGTTTTATTAAAGCAAGTTACAATTTCAATCAACGGAATATGAATCTGCTATTGAAACAAGAAAATTGATGGAGGCATAAATGTAAATATTGAGTGACAATATCCACGGACACTCAGGAAGACACTTAATCAAACGATTTACGAGACAAATATTTGAATGATGAATGATGATTTGCAATTGGAAATTATTTACCACTGTTGTGTAATACTTAACACCCTTAAAATTAAGTAATAGTCATTTTTAAACTATTTTTACATGTCAGTTGTAACAAGAACGATGGCGTTTCAAAGTGTTAATTTCTGATCTTTCAAGTTGTAAATTGATGGAAAGAATGGAATATTTTATCGCATAATGGACTCTGGTTGCATGTTAGCAGGGTACCAAACTTTTAACTGTGACAAAATGTGCTAACTCTTTTTGACAATTCATTTGTTGCATCCCTAAGTCAGTGGGAGAAGGAGTTAAAAATTTGATGGGAAATGTCACTAGCAATTCATTTTGTTGAAAAACCTGACGTATGTAAAGATTGAATAAAACTGATCTAAATTGGAGAGGATTGATATTTTGCTTTTTAAAGGTTTTATCTCTGTTAACGAAGCACCGCAATCAAAGTTGAATAAAGCAATTTGTAATTAGAATTATACGTTTTGTATTCGAGTGTGTAACTTCATTTACTTTTTTGTCGTAGATAATGTTTTACAAAGACGTAGTAGTATTCAAAGAAACATTATTAAGTCAGACGGAATTATTTTGAAATTTGCATCAGCGTTTTAAAATATTTTCGTATATACAAACCAGTGAGTTGTACGTATGTCATAACTAGAACAAGACTTGAGCTAGACATTATAACACTTATAATACATCAGATACATATAAGTTTTGAACTATTGTACATTAAGAGAAGAGCGAATAATCCATTTGACTTGTTAAAGAGTTGTGTCAGTAGAGAATGGAGGTCAAACGCAGACACAAATGGAAAGTGTTGATCTGTTGTGGAATGAATGCTTGCTGCAGTCAGTGCAGGTAAACACTTGTCTTTTTTTATTTTAATGTTTTTTTTTTAATTTCATAAATTTAGAAAAGTGTTAAATTGTGTTAATTTTTTAATACAGCCTTTAAAAAGAAAGGAGCTATTGTTGTAAAAATAACCCCTATTTGCCTGCTTTTCAGAATATTACCTGTAATACTATGGAAATACATGTATCAGTATATTGGAAAGAGATGATTCCTAAATCATCATAACCTTTGACTCTTGTAAAGATATTGTTTAAAGGGAGGGCAAGCAATGCAGAATAAAATTGGCCCAAAGCTGTTGTTTTGAACATTAATGTGCTTTCAACTAATCTAGGAAATTGATTTTTGATATAAAAAAAATAAAATGAAAAAAAATAAGTAATGTACATTTCTTTGTTTAACAGAAAAAATATAAGTGAACCAACACCTGAAGTGGTGATTGTGCGGTAGGGTAAAAACAAGTGGATACCGCTAGGTATTCACAGTCATCTTGAAAAAAATGAATATGTCAACAATAAAGACAACAACACTCAAGTTTTTACCGCAAAGTATCTGTTTATTTGGTTGACATGTTTCGCCAACAAGCGTGGCGTCTTCAGGACAATATTACATATGAAATCAAACAGGGAAGTACAAATTTTGCGGTTGTGTGGTTCGCCGAAAGTAACTTAACAATAGAGGTTGTTATGACGACGTTATAGATATAAAGTTATTAACGATGTGGTTAGCTGCTATTCTTACACATCTGTGTAGTTGTTCTCATGGAGGTTTCTAGTGGTAATATTGTAGAAATGATGAAAGTTGATCATAAAATGTCAGTTCATTTCCAAATTGGACAACACCCCACTGGCCATCCCGTACCAATACAACAAGATGGCCAGTGGGGTGTTGTCCAATTTGGAAATGAACTGACATTTTATGATCAACTTTCATCATTTCTACAATATTACCACTAGAAACCTCCATGAGAACCAACTACACAGACGTGTAAGAATAACAGCTAACCACATCGTTAATAACTTTATTGACTAACTTTCACTTTTAACTTTACTAGATTCTTATTTTACTTTCACTTTCTATTTATATCTATAACGTCGTCATAACAACCTCTATTGTTACGTTATTTTCGGCGAACCACACAACCGCAAAATTTGTACTTCACTGTTTGATTTCATATGTAATATTGTACTGAAGACGCCACGCTTGTTGGCGAAACATGTCGACCAAATAAACAGATACTTTGCGGTAAAAACTTGAGTGTTGTTGTTGTCTTTATTGTCGACATATTTCTTTGTTTAGTTTGTTTCATTTCATATCTTACTTATAATAATCATATTCTCCAAATTTTGAAACTATATTCTTCATTTGAGAGGTAACTTGGTCAGAATCTTAATTTGTGCTGACAGCATAGTGATGTAGCAAAACATCAAAACAGCTGACAATTTGAAGAAAATAGAAATTATTTGCAAATGATTTAAAAATGACTTCCTTACAAAGTGAAAAAATTATTTACAACTGAAGGCAAATAATGGTACTGTACAAGTTGTGCTAAATCTGATTGTTTGTATGGATTCATATGATTATTACAGAAAAAATTCAGAAACACGAGGAATTTTAGTGAGAGATGTGATTGAATAGATAAATGATTAAATTTTGTTGTATTCAATACATTGATGAGTGCAAATCACAATATCATAGGGTCAAACCCAATAACATAGGGTTAAACCTGATATCATAGGGTCAATCCCAATTAAAACTTATCTATATATATTGTAATGATTATCTGTATATATTGTAATGAACTGTTTGTCATTGTTGTCTCATGTATCAATGATTTTATTGAGGATTAAAGATTTAGAGATTATCCAGAAAACACGTTTGACATTTATATCTAATGAATATTAATCACCTACATGATTCTTTCAGGAATATATAATAAAACCATGAACATGATGTAATTACGCAAGGTAATCCAGGTCATGATACTGTGTACTTCATATCCCCCTCAGACACTGGCAAGATTTTCTTAGGTATTGAGGGGGCATTTAAAGATACAATTGTATCATTTGTTTTAGTGTTTCTCCAAATATAGAAAATAAGGAGATGTGGTAATGATTGCCAATTAAACAACTGACCACCAAAGTTTAAAAGTGGATGTAAGCAATTAAAGGCAACCGTACGTCCTTCAACAATGAGAATAAAATGCTTCGCCAAGCGCAGCCTGATACGACTGCAGAGGTCGAATCCTGAACAGTTAGGGCAAGTTTGGACACAATATTCAAGCTTGCAGATACTGTCTGAATTTGGATTGTGATCAAATTTTTGACATAATATAGGTTTCTGACACAAAATAAATGTGGTCAAAGATCTTAAAAATTTGAAATGGGACATTTAATTTACCTAGTATGGTCTGATATTCAAAATCTAACAACATGGTTAGATTCAGCATATAAAAAAACACCCAAAATATTATTTTAGTTGAAATCAGTCTGATTAAAATCAAACCTCTCAGCGCTCCCTTTTTCTGATCAGAAAACGGGAGCGCTGAGAGGTTTGATTTTAATCAGACTTATGTCATCTGACCTTGACCTCATTTTCATGGTTTATTGGTCAATGTTAGGTGTTTGCGTTTTGGTCTGTTTTTCAAATACTAATAGCAATAGGTCAATTATAATTAGTGTATGGAATGATTGTAAGGTGTACATGTCAGTCTAGCCGGTATCATCTGTCTTTGACCTCATTTTCAGGGTTCATTGGTCAATGTTAAGTTTTTGTGTTTTGGTCTGTTTTTCAAGTACTATAAGTAATAGGTCACACTATATTTGGTTTATGGAATGATTGTATGGTTTACATGTCTGTCTAGCAGGTGTCATCTGACCTTGACCTCATTTTCATGGTTCATTGGTCAATGTTAAGTTTTTATACAATCGCAAACAATTTTTTGGGTTCGTATAATGCTATGATGTTGTTGTCTGCATCATTGTCGTCGTCCGAAGACACATTTGGTTTCCGGACAATAACTTTAATTTAAGTGAATGGATCTCTATGAAATTTTACAAGAAGGTTCAATACCACGAAAGGAAGGTTGGGAATAATATTGGGGGTTATAGTACCAACAGTTTAGGAATTAGGGGCCAAAAACAAGCATTTTTGTATTTTCCGGACAATAACTTGTGTGTAAGTGTATGGATCTCTCTAAAATTGTACTACAAGGTTCCATACCTCAAAGGAAAGGCTGGGATTGAGTTTGGGGGTAATTACTCCAAGGGGGGGTCAAAAAACATTGCGGGGGGATTTTTTTCCCAATTTTTTTTCTTCAAAATTTTTGAAATTTCAAATTTTTTGAAAAGTTTCAAGAAGAAATCTTCAATTGAAAGTATTGCGCATTAGCACAGTATTGCGCAATAGATTTTTAAGATCTTTGACCACATTTATTTTGTGTCAGAAACCTATGTTATGTCAAAAATTTGATCACAATCCAAATTCAGACAGTATCAAGCTTGAATATTGTGTCTAAACTTGCCCCAACTGTTCAGGGATCGACCTGAGCTGCAGTCGTATCATGAGCTGCGCTCAGAGAAGCATTTTATTGTGTTTTGGTGTTTTATAAATGCTAATAGCAATAGGTCAATTATAATTAGTGTATGGAATGATTGTCAGGTGTACATGTCTTGATTACCAGTATCATCTGACCTTGACCTCATTTTCATGGTTCATTGGTTAACATTATGTTTTTGTGTTTTGGTCTGTTTTTCAATTACCTTTAACAATGGGTCAACTATATTTGGTGTATGGAATAATTGTAAGGTGTAGTGTCTGTGTGACAGTTTTTATCTGACCTTGACCTCATTGTCATGAATCTTTAAAAATGTTAAGTTTATGTGATACTTATTATAAATATATAATTTTTATCTTTAAGACTTTCAACATAAAATCAATAGTCAGTAAAACGAACATTTCAGCGTGTGCACTCTTGTTGTTGTTGGGTTGCTGTCTCATTGACATATACTCTGCATTTTCTTTTAATCGTTTTGAACTGACTTGATGTCAGACTTCCAAAAATGATTATATATATAGCTAACAATTTTTAATTTAAAGTAACACTTCTGACAATCTGTATAGTAAGTCTATGTATGCATCACTTGTTAGGAAATTACTTGACACTTCTATATTGTAAAAGAAATCAGTCTGAATCCTTTCAATGAAGTATAAATAAATTCAATTTTGATTCTGAAGTAAAAACTCTAATTTAAATAATAACAATAATAGACTGTTTCAATTTCATTTTGAAGACAAGTTGTCAAATTAATACCTGTTCCAAAATTTCCCCACTTTTTAAAATTTTTAACTTTCAGTTTTAATATACTTTCTTTATTGGCATATGCACACTGATCTCCTAAAGAAGGTCACGTTTATAATGCAAAGACGCAATCTGCAACTGATTTGAGCAAGTTTATAGAGTGACAAAATTCAATACATAAAAACGAGTACAGGATAATGTAGTTTCCATGTTCTATTGACATATAATTCTACAGATGGTCTCCCTAATGGATCAGTTATACAACATGTAGACAATCGTGTTTAATTCCTGTGATGTTATGTGACAAAGATGCTTAGATTAAGTGTACAATTTGTACTTTTGGTTCTGTTTATTCAGTTTCCATGTATCTGTGAGGTCAGATTCTTGTTGTTTCAGATTGACTTGTAATATGTAACAGCACTTGGTTAACTGAAAGATAGTAAAACATAGGAAACATAAATTTGGTTGTTGTCATCTCTTTCTACAGTATCTGAATATGTAATGGGAATTTATTTTCAATTTTTGTCTCGCCTTATTTACTCCTGTAAAAATATGATCTTATATAATATGAACATATCTCTATGTCAACACTCAACAGCTCATTATCTATAGAGCAAATTAAACCATTGTTACAACATTAGAAACCCCCAAAAACAAAACAAATAATGTTTGAGATTGAAATTAACAGAGTTTTGTTTCACATGTAATTTTGTTGTTTCATGCAGCTATGAAATCTTAATATATTTGTAATAAGATATGCATTTCGTTTTTATATTTAATTATATGATTAAGCTGTTTTGATTTTAGGCTTAATTCCTCTTCATTTTGGTTTGGCCTTCAATGTTGTGGTTTATAATTCAATTCTTGTAGAATAAGTCAACAAATTTTTGATAGAGATTGTTGATCTCAGCGTTGAACTGACTTTAATTGTTTTGGTCACATATTGTTACACGCTTTACGTCATTTCGAGTAAATACAATTTACTGAAGAAAACATTGAAATTGAATTTGTCACTATTGTTTATTCAATAAAGAAGTTGTAATGAAGAAGAAAATCTTTGTTCTTGTATGAAAAGTCTTGTGGCAATCGGTTGGTCGGCTGTCAAGTGTTGGATCAAATATTGTCACATCTTAATCAATATCGGCTTATTTATTTTTCTGAACCAATTTCAGATTTTCAATTTAAGGTCATTGTGGTAGAGTTATATTAACCTTAAAATCTTGTTATTCTCTCTCTGATAACTTTATTCCTGAACTATGAAATTATTGGTAAAAGTAGGGAAATCAAGTTCTGTAGTAAGCTTCAGAGTTATTTGGTTCAAATTGAAACTCAAAGTAATTCTTTGTTAAAGGACATGATTGTTCTAGAATGCATGTCTTGGAAACATATTTGGTTCAAATGGAAACTCAAAGTAATTCTTTGTTAAAGGACATGATTGTTCTAGAATGCATGTCTTGGAATCATATTTGGTTCAAAATGAAACTAAAAGTAATTTTTTGTTAAAGGACATGATTGTCCTAGAATGCATGTCTTGGAATAAAAGTCCATTTATCATGTCCATTTATCATGTCCATTTATCATGTCCATTTATCATTTCCATTTATCCTGTCGTTTTATATTTTGTGTTTCATGTTTATTTTCTTTATCTGATTATAATTAGATTTAAATGAGTAATATTTATTTACACAATAACAATATTGTAAACAATACTTTGTATAAAGACATTAAAATAAAGATATGAATCATGATAAGTAATTATGCATCAAATTTCCTTTTAATAAAGACTTAACTTAATTCTTACAATTTAAAATCACTCAGTAATAATGAACAACAATTTCATTTTATAAGAGTCATCTCCCCTTACTCAATATCATGATTTTTAAAGCACTTATATAATTCACTTTTATAATTAGTGATTTGTGAAACTTATTCAATTAATGTGTCCTCTTCCCTTACTATTCAAATTTATAACAATAATATAAGTTTCATGAATCAGTAATTATATATAATTTATCAAGATTCACAGAATTTATTTTGATTTGGATCCCCGATCTCCCCTATTCCTTAAAAATTAACAGAATAATTCATAGAATTTCCTGTTATAAGGAGTAACTTCCCCTTACTTTTCAATACTAATGTTAGTGATTTATAGTTTTTTTATACGACCGCAAAAAAATTTTGTGGTTGTATATTGGTATGACGTTGGTGTCGTCGTCGTCCGGCGTCGTCGTCCGAAGACACATTGGTTTTCGCACTCTAACTTTAGTTTAAGTGAATGGATCTCTATGAAATTTTACCATAAGGTTCAATACCACAAAAGGAAGGTTGGATTGATTTTGGGGGTTATGGTACCAACAGTTAGGGAATTAGGGGCCAAAAATAAGCATTTTTGTAACTTCCAGACATAACTTGTGTGTTAGTGTATGGATCTCTCTGACATTGTACCACAAGGTTCCATATCACAAATGGAATGCTTGGATTGATTTTGGGGGTAATTGCCTCAAAATTTTAGGAATTAGTGGCTAAAAAAGGGACAAAAAACAAGCATTTTTCTAGTTTCATGACAATAACTTGTGTGTAAGTCTATGGATCTTTCTGAAATTGTACTACTAGGTTCCATATCACAAAGGGAAAGCTGGAATTGAGTTTGGGGGTAATTGCCCAAAACGTTTAAGAATAAGGGGCCAAAAATAAGCATTTTTATAGTTTCCAGACAATAACTTGTGTTCAAGTGTATGGATCTCTCTGAAATTATACTGCAAGGTACCATACCACAAAGGGAAGGCTGGGATTGATTTTGGGGGTAATTGCCCTAAATGTTTCGGAATATGGGGCCAAAAAGGGGCCAAAAAACAAGCATTTTTCTAGTTTCCAGACAATAACTTGTGTTCAAGTGTATGGATCTCTATGAAATTGTATTGCAAGGTACCATACCACAAAGGGAAGGCTGGGGTTGAGTTTGGGGGTGATGAATCATAAGGGGATTAAAAAAATTTGGGGGGGATTTTTTTTCCTTTTTTTTTCTTTAAAATTTTTCCATTTTAAATTGGTTATTTCTGATTTATATATAAAAGCAAATAATAATGATATGGTTTGAATAGGTAAATTAAAAAAAATTAAGTTCTTAGACCACATTCATTCTGTGTCAGAAACCTATGCTGTGTCAAATGTTTAATCACAATCCAAATTCAGTGCTGTATCAAGCTTGAATGTTGTGTCCATACTTGCCCCAACTGTTCAGGGTTCGACCTCTGCGGTCGTATCAAGCTGCGCCCCAGCGAGCATTTTATTTTAATTGGAAGTCATCTCTCTTCACCATTCAAAATTTTCAGAAAGAGTTACCTCCTCTTATTCTAAATTACTTATTAATTCACAAAATTTCCCTTTACTGGAGTTACCTCCCCTTACCATTTGAAATAATTTCTTTAGACTTTTATAGAATCTGGAGATTTAGAAGTTGTTATAACAAAAAGAAGCCTGTCGATTGTTGAAAACTTTGTTGACCTTTGGATGTGTTTTGGTGATTGTTGTTGTTAGATTGCTGACTTATAGATGTATACCCCAGACATCTCCTTTTATTCATTGGATTCATTGAATTTAGTTTTTGTTCATCTATACACTTCATTATATAAATGAAGAAACACTGCCGATAGAGGAGTGTTGAAACTTGGTATCAGTTTATAAATCTGGTATATAACTATCACTCACTATATTGGTTCTGGTTATAGAAGTGTCCCTTGGCTGTAGTTTGTTAGACTAATAATGAAGTTTGATCCCTTGAGCTTTACCATTAATATCACAGAGATTTACTGTTAATAGAATGGTATTATTGGGATGCACATCATTAACCATTGTTTTGTCTTGATCTTCAGTCTAAAAAATCGGTATTTTTAAGGTCAAATTATGATGTGTTAATGGTCAATGGGTTAATTAAAGCAAAGTATACTGGGTTAACAATACTCATGTGGGTGTTTGGTTATTTATGTAAATTATTTTTAATTAACCTCTATAGTAAAAATGTTATTTGGTTCAATAAATTACAGTAAAAGCAAAATTTACAAACCATGCTTTAATTTTTGTTGAAATTTCCTTTGTGCTTTTTTCTTATCTTTTCAAAAAGCAGAACAGGACATTAAACAAACAACAATAAATCATATGAATAACAAATTTCCATAGGTTTTGTTGTCTTTTACTCAGTGCTTTTCCCCGGACATATGCTTGGAATGGCCATAATAAATATATTGTTTTTTTTTGGGTAGGTCAAAGGTAAAATATGTCATTACACATTTCCTAAAATCGGTGTTTTAATATATGTTGTTACATAAATAAAAAATTGAACAAAATTTTATCTTGAATAATCTTCTTTTTTTTAAACCAGTTTAGCTGATTATTTTCTTAAAACACAGTTTGATTAAATCGTCAAGATTTGTTTTTATTACTGTTGTATTATCAAAGTTGCCTTGAACTACTGTTCTTAGATTCCATTCCAACTTAAACTTAATACATGGCCTTGTAATCCATTAGCATTGTTTACGCCAATAATGTTTTTTTTATTTACTTAACTAATGCTGTAATTGGTGATAAAATTCCTTCAGTAATTCAATTATCAGAGATTGAATTGCTATCATAATGAAGGCAGTCACAGATGACAGAAGACAATCGCTTAATAACAGGTTTACCTAGTTTGACATGAGAAAAAACATCCTGTAGCTCTGTGTGGCTTTTTTAAATCCATGATAAGTTATTATTAAATCTTAAACCTGTTTCTTGCAAAACAACAAGTTAAGACAAATTCTTTCACAGCCGTTTAACTAGTTTTTGCAACATGATTGATTTTTAGAAATAATCTAATTTCAACTTTGATAGTATTCATTTTAATGCCACTGCATATTACTTTTTAAAATGAAAAATACAAATTTGAGTTTTTTTTTTCTTTCATTCATATCTGTATTTATAGCTTACATATATATAATATTAGATTAATTGTAGATGATAAAATAAACATATTATTATATATATATGTCAAAAATTAGAAAAAAAAATTCAAACTACTCAAATTTGACTCGAACCACTCATCAATTTATGATTATTCAAAAACTGAAAACATAATCGATTACTAGCATTGATTAGTTTTAAAGTCATATGATTCTTCAAATTTGACAAAAATGTTGAATGTGTTTTATATACTGGAATTAATTATAATAAGAGAAAATCCTTTATTTTAACCAAATCTTCAGAAATGTAATGCTATTAAATTATTGTCTAATCCCATACTCTAATTTCCTTATATCTTTTTGGCCTTAACCATGACACCTTTTGTTAGAAATTTGTCAATCTCACAGCACATTGTGAAGGAAAAACATGCAAGAAAGAAAAGGTAAACAAACTTGGAAGAAAGATAGTATTCATCCATTCTGAAAGAAAAAAAATTAATACATCAAATCAGTTAACAACTGCTATGACAAGAGTTGAATAAACAAATGGGAACACATGGAAAATATATATAAAAAATACAAATATACATCGCTCTATCATCTCACTTATTTTTCACCTGCTCCATAATTCTGTGTTGATTGTTTTTTAGAAGATAACAATCTGTAAACTTCAGCACCAAAACCCATAGTTAATTAGCAGCCAAAGTTATCGATCAGTTCACTCTCAAAATAAAATATTTATTTGTTGATTATACATATTGGATTTTGTATTAAATACAAAGAACTTAGTTTAGTATATATGCATGCATAATGGTAATTGGTTCAATAATTGCTTTAACATGCTATATAATTATCAGAAACTCGTTTCATATGACTCGATCAAATTTAATGTAGGGATTTATGTATTACTGATCTCTTATAAACAGTATGTAAAATAAAACATGGCACCATCAATTTTGGAAAGAAAGCCTTTTTAAATTCTTTTAGAAAATTGTTAGTAGTAATTATTTGGTGTAATATATTGTGTTTTACTTGCTGTTAATTAAATTGTCAGTAAATTTAATTATACTGGAAAGATTTTCTGAGAAATGGGCTAATGGTAGAACTGCCAGTAATGATTTATTGTATTTTTCCACATAAGGACCTTTAACAGTTTCCTGAAAGAGCTAATATTGTTCACAGTCACTACACTTGGTGATAGACATGGTTGAATTCTGATAGATCTGAAATTTTTTAATTTCAAATGAGAAATAGGTTGCAGCAAAAATATTTCATGTGCTAACAAATTTTCTAAAAAGTAAAACTTGTATTTAGATTGTTATAGTGTTGATTTATAAAAAAAAACAAAGTTATTCTGATACATGTATCAGAATTTCTGAGGTAAAGAGAGTGTGATTTGATTGATGGCTGTTGATTGTTTTGAAAATGTCCAGTGGCAACTATTTCATACATTTTCAAGACAAAGCATGATTTGAATAATTTGTTCAGTTTAAGCGTAACTCATGGTTTCCACAAAGCAATTTTGATTTCAAAGCTATATATTATAAAATATATTAAATTCTCAACCATTTTGAAAAAAATTTGAATGGGCAAATACTGTAAATTCAGAATTTATTTAGAAGGTTTTATTTATGCAAATACTGCGACTGGAAGAGTATTGCAATAATAAGAACCCACATTCTTATTTCTAATACGTATATCTGTATGCAGATTTTCCTGAAATCGCATTTTTGTCAATTCTTCAAAAATCGCAATAATAAATGCACGTAATAATTTCTGAATTTACAGTGTTTGAAATTTTAGCTCAATTTTATGACAACTTAAAAAAAAAAAAAAAGAAGAAATTAGCCTGAAATCTAAATGAAATTTATTAGATTAAATTCTTGCTAGATATTAGAATTTTAAATGTTTATCTAATACTCCTCTGTCTGACATCAAGTATTGCTCAGTTGAGAGTTTTACATAGAACCTTATTGGGTAATAACCCTAAAGAAGATCTGATCTAGCATAAAGCCAGGCCAAACTTAATAAATTCATAGACCTGTTACATGTGGGTGGGCCGGTGGAGTCAAAGCATTATATGTGCTTTATATTTATTTGCCTTTTATTCCTTTGCAGTTTTTGTAATTAGCCAGCTAAGAGATGTATTCTGTAGGCGACTTCTTTTCTGCTAGATACTGGGTCATTATTCTATGCATTAATTAACTTCACAGATCAATTAGTATCCGATAGTCAGAGTATTTACTTTCCAATTATCACTTCTTTTATCTACGATCACTAAATATAAATGTCAATGACCATTTATGTAAAAAAAACGTGATCATCATGTACCACATATATATATAAGTATTGAATTTGTCTCTGTAAGATTTATTTGACCATAAAGTTAAAACAAAGTTTTGAAATTGCTCATCTAAACACAGAAAGCAAAATTTAAAGTTAGTGGTGTTATTTCTTGCGCCTTGTGGTACATGCAGTTATTCGAGTAGTATGGCTTCAATATTTAATCTTCATGTGTGGCACCAGCATCTAACAGGGGTGGCAAGATTACTCCATATTTTTGTAAGGCAGAAATTTAACAGTAAATATTTCATTATAAGGTAAGTTTAATCTCAGCTAACACATATTTAAGGTCAAATTTGTATATTTTTTATTAGTAAAGTTTTGATATGATTGACATTTATCCATCTACCAATTGTACTGTAAAATATGTACTTAATTTTGTTATTATTATAAAAATTGTGGCACCATTTGTATTGTATAAATGTAAGACTTCACATAATGAGTTCTGATTGTATTATTTGTATGCTCTGTACTTTCTGAAATACAGTTAATTTTCTTGTTTTTTTTCCTTTTGTGATCAACAAATGCATGATAACATTTTAGAATTTGAAACATTAATGAACAAGTTTACGTGAAACAGCATTAAAATAGAAATTACATTTTATAGTAAATCATATTTGTAGAAAATAATTCTCTCTAGAGGCACCCTTATATTGGGCCAAAAATAAAATTTAGATTGTTTGATGTTGCCTTAGTAAACTACCTGAAAAATTTTATGACAGGAATCGGTTCAAATTTAAAAAAATAATGTTTTTTCCTGCTCTTATAACAACTCAGTTTTCTTGTCTAAAACATGTACTATTATATAACTTATGTTACTGGCAAAAAAAAAAAATCCCTACCTACCTACTTAATGCATTGGTAGGCAACATCAAACAAATAATTGTTGAAGGGTGTCCTTGGAAGAGTCTTATAATATTCTTTAAGATAATTAAGTCATCATTTATTAATGACCATGTGAGTGTGAGTTTTTATAATTTGATTATCTCCCTTACTTTGAGAGTGGTTGTTTCCAATCAAGAGTGTGACAATTGATGTTGGGATTTGGCTTCTGATTTTTAAAGGGATTTGACAATTTAGGGTTATGTATATCCTTTATTTAATTTTTTCACTCTTTCATCTTTCTGAGATTATAAAGTTTCATAATCTAAAATACTTTTTTCAATTTAACACAGTTATTTTATTAAAAAGAAGAAGTTCAATTTCACCATATTGTACCTGTTATGCACATGTATTGCACTTTTGATTTGTGATTGTTATACACATGTAAAGCACTTTTGATTTGTGATTGTTATACACATGTATAGCACTTTTGATTTGTGATTAAGGAAACCGTCATCTTTGACCTGAAGAATGTTTAATTCAGTTAACCTGTGAGTTAAGTATATATTTATGTTCATCTGAAACAATATTTACCAATGATGATTTGACTCTGTAATGTCTTTTAAAAAAGAATTTGTTATGTAAAATTTTGATACAATTCTAGGTTGAATAGATTTTTTCTATAAAATAGAATATTTGTATGGAAATTAATTTATATCAAATGTAAAATGGAGATCATATGGTTATGTTTATAGTTACAGTGTGAAAATTATGAAAGAATCTGAACTAGTATACATTATTGTTTAGGGACCAGCTGAAGCCCGCCTCCGGGTGTGGGATTTTCTTGCTGTGTTGAAGACCCATTGGTGGCCTTGGGCTGTTTTCTGCTCTTTGGTCAGGTTGTTGTCTCTTTGACACATTCCCCAATTTCTCAATTTTATTATTATTAATATATACATATTTATTCATTCAGTTATTAATTCACACTCACAAGACTCAATAAATAGTTTTTAAAATCTGATTTACATGAATTAAATTTGTTTAAATATAAACCTGGAAATTTTCATGCAGGGGTTATTTTCATTTATTTTGCTATCAAAAGAAATGTGCCTAAGTAAAGTATATATCCCCAACATAAAAAGATTAAATTTACAAATCAACAATATTGATGTGAAAGCTGCTTTTATTTTTGATGTTGGAATTTAATTCCTCACAAAACATTTATGAACCGGTATGCATTGAAATTTTGAAATAACAACCTGCAAGCTCATCTATGTTCACAGAATTTATTTTCAAGTTTATTAGTGTCTTTGCAGACATTTGACTTATTTTTCTATCATGCTGTTATTTTTCCTGTGTAAATATTTTTTTCTATAGTCACTTAAAGTGTTATTAAACATTATTTGAGAACAAGCTCCTCAATTAAGAAGAAAAAACACATTTTAGACCTATTATAATTGTTTTCTGTTCAATTTAGATACTGAGAAAAAAGCTCTCAGAAACTCAATTTTGACATTAATTTTTTCGACGTCTTGTATTCTGATTGTGAAATCATTGGATACAGTTTACACCGTGAGACTTGATTTACAGGGTTGACACCACTCAAACTAATGACTGTAATTACACGTAAAACATATTACAAGTATCGACAACAAAATTCTTTACACTAGTATCTAGACGTTATAATTAATCGTAGAGAATGTTGCTGTTTAAGTAAAGTCAGTTAGTGGATTGAGGACAATTCAATTTCAAACGAATCGGAACACACTGGGTTAAACTTTGGCATACAATGTCCTCGCGACAATCTTTAACTAATGTTGCTGTTTAAGTGAAGTAATTGGATTGAGAACAATTCAATTTCAAACGAATCAGAAACCTACTGGAATTAACTTTGGTATATACAATGGACTGGCAAGATTGAACTATGATGTACTGTTATAGTAATGTCAGTTGGCAGATTTAGAACAATTCATTTTCAAATCAGGTAGTAGATTGAGAACAATTTCAAAGGAACCGGAAACCAGTACTGGAATTAACTTTGGTTTACAATGGACTGACGAGCTTCAACTATGATGTACTGTAATAGTTATCTAAGTCAGTTGGCAGATAGAGCACAATTCATTTTCAAATCAGGTAGTGGATTGAGAACAATCCAATTTCAAAGGAATCGGAAACCAGGACTGGAATTAACTTTGGTTTACAATGGACTGATGAGCTTGAACTATGATGTACTGTTATAGTAAAGTCTGTTGGCAGATTGAGCACAATTCATATTCAAATCTGTTAGTGTATTAAGATCAATTCAATTTTAAACAAATTGGAAACATACTGGAATTAACTTTGGTATACATTTGGACTGACAAGCTTGAACTATGATGTACTGTTATAGTAAAGTCTGAATTAGTGGATTAGAAACAATTCATTTTCAATCAAATCATATCACACTGCATTAAAATTTGACACACATTATATATGGATCATATTATTAATTAATTTTCCTGTTTACTTAATGTCAGTTAGTTGATTGGGAGCAATTCCATTTCAAATAAATTGGAAACCTATTGTGTTAAATTTTTGCATACAATGTACCAAGGAGCTTGAACTATGATGTTGCTGTTTTAGGGAAGTCAGGGAGTTAATCTTAAACAATTCTCTATTTCAAATGAATCCATGAAGACACAGGGCTAAACTTCAACGGACTGACCTGAGCTTTAGTTTACATAAGACAAATCTTTTAATTATTTCATTATTATAGTTTCGAAGTTAACTGTCATGATTGCTTTATTAATTATTGATTTTACTGTTACGAGAAGGAAGTGAAAAAAAAGTTGAATTTTACCTAAATGCACGGGATATTATTAATAATTGATGTTTCATTATATCATAGCAACATTATATAATCTTATTAAGCATAGATATGTATATAAAGTTGATGTTTTGCTGACCTTAAACCACAACTTTCAATGGATAAAGCTTTCTATGTTTCATTAATGGCTTTGTTTATGTTTAAACTTAATTCATCTGAGCTGCTGGATGACTTTAAAGCAGATTTATTATTGATCACGATAGAATGAATACTGAAGGGCGTGTCAGTTTTAAGAATTATGTATCTATTTAAAATTGTAGCAATAAGAAAGCCGAAAATTTAATCAAGTTAATTAAAAGGGATTTGTTGACTGAAACGTGTTGTCATTTGTTAAAGAATCGCGTGAGAGAAAATATCATTCAAGGATTCACCTGCGAAATTAGATTTTTAAAAGAAACCTTATTAAAAACAACTTAAATAAACAATTGATTTCATTGGAAGGAGGAACTTATTTGCACTTCAATGAGAAAGAGCAATAACCTGTAAGATTACTTACAAACATTGTCCTGGTAAGAAGTCATACAAAAGGGACAGGAATAAGTTGTAATGGAGGGTATATAATTATATAGTATGTGCCTACGAAGCATGTCTGTTTGGATGTTAGAGATTGCTAAAGTTTGGAGCTATGGAGATCAGTAAGTCTATAAAAAAAATTGTTTTTATATCTTCATTAAAAATTATACATTTAGGTGTTACATTGTAATTTTATTATTGTTTTTGAATTTCAAGTAACGTAAAATATTGAAAAATCTTATTCTGTTTTGTATTATAGCACTATATAATTAAGAGATGTTTTATACAGAATGCACTGAGAAATTAATAAAAATGGGAGACAACTCTTATAAAAAAATTAGAGTATCATGTTGCAGTGTACAGCAAATAGATAATGTTAATTAAAAGCAATTATTAAACTCAGTCTGACAACAAAGAGTAAAATTAGAAAAAAAAAATGGAAATTTTTTGCATAAATGAAAGTAACAGACATTAGAATGAAAGAATTTATGGATTAGAGAATTTACTCAAATACTTAAAATTCTCAGAGAATTTTACTGGCTTAAATCATTTTCATATAAATACCTGCTGTTAAATGAATCTTGTTTAGATAATTCCTCAATGTCTAATCTTCAATTGATATTATGTCAATCAAATTATAGAATTAAAGTGTTAGAGTAAATTATGTAATCCTGAAATACTTTCATACTGATGATTTGTTACTTTCACTTTCACTTTTGAATTTAATGATGTTTATTAATTTGCCACATGAGAGGGATTTTTTTTCTTTTGAGGTTTATTTTTATATTTCACTTAATTGTTGTTATTAAGAATTAACTGCTACTTTTTGTATGTGTTTTAAATGTGTAAAATGCATAAACTAAAGCATATTTTGTATGATCATATGCACAGATAAAAGCATTACAAAACATTAAAACCCTGTGAGAGCATGCATGAACTGGCTGGTTTTTTTTTTAACAAAGTACAAAAATAGTTATTTACAAAATAAAAGCTAGATGTCTGTTCTGAAACGTAAAACTTTATAGTAAACAAACATTCCTGAATCTATATATATTGACTGCAATAATAGTTTGATTACTTAATTGTCTTTTCATTCTAAATTTCGACAGATGTAGCTATTTATGGCTTTATCTCTTTATAAACCAGCCAGAATAAAAAGCGAACTTAACCACTATAGTAATTCCAGCTGTGAAGCAATCCTTCTACTTAATGTACAACTTGTGATCTTAGTTTAAATAATTTAAGCATTATAGTACTAAAGTACTGATGTATTTTATTAATAGGAATTAATAAGGATACAATATTTTTATTGTTTGTTTTTATGCCCCACCTACAATAGTAGTAGGGGCATTATGTTTTCTGGTCTATGCGTATGTTCATTCATCCGTCCGTCCGTCCGTCCGTCTGTCCCGCTTCAGGTTAAAAGCTTTTGATCAAGGTAGTTTTTGATGAAGTTGAAGTCCAATCAACTTGAAACTTAGTACACATGTTCCCTATGATATGATCATTCTAATTTTAATGCCAAATTAGAGTTTAGACCCCAATTTCACGGTCCACTGAACATAGAAAATGATAGTGCGAGTGGGGCATAATGTGTTTTTTTTTGTTGTTGTTTTTATGCCCCCGCCGTAACGGAGGGGGCATTAAGTTTTACCCTTGTCCGTCTGTACGTACGTACGTACGTCCCGAAATTGGTTTCCATTCTCTAACTTCAGTTTGCCTCAACCAAATGTTATGAAACTTATACACAATGCTTACTACCACAAAACACAGATCAAGTTTGAATTTTGGTGGCGTCACTTTAACCGATCTAGAGTTATGCCCCTTTATAAAAGGAAATATTGCAAAATTTTTAGTTTCCGTTCTCTAACTTAAGTTTGCCTCAACCAAATGTTATGAAACTTATACACAATGCTTATTACCACAAAACACAGATCAAGTTTGAATTTTGGTGGTGTCACTTTATCCGATCTAGAGTTATGCCCCTTTATAAAAGGAAAAATTGCAAAATTTTTATTTTCTTCTAAATATCAAGTTTATATAATATATTTTTAAAATTGGAGTTATCTTCCTTTGACCATGATTATAGTTGAATCAACTACAATCAGTGCTTTATACAATGCAATGTTTAATTTTGACTTCCACTGATAAAACACAGATCAAGTTGAATTTGGGTAGTGTCACTTTAACCATTATTGAGTTATGCTCCTTTATAAATAGAAAGATTGCAAAATTTTTTAGTTTCCATTCTGTTACTGAAGTTTTCCCCAGCCAAACATTATGAAACCTATACACAATATTCATTACCACAAAACTCAGTAAGGATCAAGTACAATTTTTTTGTTTCAGTTCTCTAACTTGAGTTTGCCTCAACCAAATGTTATGAAACTTATACACAATGCTTATTACTACATAATACAGATTAAGTAAGAAATTAGGTGGCAACACTTTTACCATTCTAGAGTTATGTCCCTTTATAAACATAAAATTGCTGAATTTTTTAGTTTGTCTCAACCAAATGTTGTAAAACTTATACACAACCGTTCTAGAGTTATGCGTGTTTACAAATAGAAAAATTGCTGAATTTTTAGTTTCTGTTCTCTACTTAAGTTAGCCTCAACCAAATGTTATGAGATTTACACACAATGCTTATCACCACAAAACTTAGATCAAGTTCAAATTTGGGTAGCGTCACTTTTACCGTTCTTCAGTTATGTCCCTTTATAACTATATGATATGCAAGCGGGGGCATCATCTGTGGACACATGTGGACACTATCCACATTTATTTTTTTTGGAGGGTGGGGGGGGGGGGGGGGGGGGAATTTAAATGATTTTACAAACTAGAAACTTCATCTGTTTTTTTAAGGAGGAAAATTATTATATTGACAAAATTGACAAAACAATGAAAAGAAAGGAAGACAATACTATGGAAGGGGAATGAAAAGAAGTGCAAACAACATCATGAATTTTAATAAAAAATGAAACAACTTAAATCCATTAAAACAATTCACAAAAATATCTAAAGATTGAGCAACAATTACACCCCACCCAAAACCAGGGGTAAACTCAGGACTCAGCTAGTCAGCTGTACAAATATAAGCAAATTGCAGTATATTAGCTACAAATTAAGATATGTCCAGAACCAAAAACATCAAGTCAAAAATGAACAACAAAAGAAACAGGGATTTTGTCTCAAAGAAATAAAATTGAAGCTGAACATATAATGAATTAAAGGCTTCTTTGACTAATAACAGCAGTTATTCTTAAAGATCCATTATCGCTTGTCAGTTTGCTTTGTACACATAGGAAGCTTGATAATGAAAAATGTGATGTTCCATTCAACACAAAAATTTATTTTGTCTTTCTTTACTCTTAGTTATTGCTTCTGTAATGGAGAACAATAAACCAATGTTTTTTTCTTATTAATTTGTATGTTACAAGGATTACTATTGATGAGAAAATTAGAAAAATAAAATGTTTAAAGAGTAATGCCTGGTTGACATGAATATCAACAACATTTCCTGAAGTAGATACGTGTACTGTCTCAGATAATAATAGAAAAATAACAATTAATCTATTTTTTATTTTATGCAATTCTTTAGAAAAAATAAGATTATTATTTTTGACTGCATGGTCCCCTGTTGAGATATTTTTTTCTGTATAGAGACAATTACCAGATATATATCAAAACTGTCATTGTGCTAATATCATATTTTTTCCAAATCTAGTCTCAATGATTTGTAGCATTCCACAAGGAATTATTTGAATCTGGTATAATTTTGAATTCTGGAAAATTGATGGATTGATTTGTGTTTAGTGCCACTTTTAGCACTATTGTTCTATTTTGTGGTGGTAGTCAGTTTTTATTGGTGGAGGAAGCAGGAGAGAACCAGGATAGATCAGTATGTATTTTTTTCCAAATTGATAATACTAAATAATACTTCTAATAAAGGTAGGAGTATAGCTAAAAGAAATGATTTTGAAATTTTGTCATTTGCCATGCACCTATTCAGTGAAGAAACTTCTAGGTGGTCCTTATGTGGTCATGCCATTTCTTCCCCTTATTATGTGACTGAAAATACAATACCATAAAAATTGATAATTTTCTGAAATCAATATTTTTATGCCCCTGCGTAGCGGAGGGGGCATTAAGTTTTACCCTTGTCCGTCCGTCCGTCCCTTCGTCCGTCAGTACGCCCCAAAGTTGGTTTACGTTCTCTAACTTTATGGAAAAATTGCTGAATTTTTGTTACCATTTTCTAACTTTAGTTTGCTTCAACCAAATGTTATGAAACTTACACACAATGCTTATTACCGCAAAATATAGATCAAGTTTGAATTTTGGTGGCGTCTCTTTTACCGTTCTAGAGTTATGCCCCTTTGCAAATAGAAAAATTACTGAATTTTTCGTTTCCATTCTCTAACTTAAGTTTGCCTTAACCAAATGTTATGAAACTTATACACAATGCTTATTACCACTTAACTCAGATCAATTAAAAATTTGGGTAGCGTCAATTTACCATTCTTCAGATATGTCCCTTTATAACTTTATATATATGCAAGCGGGGGGCATCATCTGTGTCCCATGGACACATTCCTCATTTATTTTTGCAAAATTTGAGGTATTTAGATTTGAATGGGCGGAAGTTGGCTCATGGTCATATATATGGCAAACAATGTTGACCTGAGCACACTATAGATTACTTATAAATAATACAAGATATTGCTTCCAAAGACATGTTACAAGATATTGCTTCCAAAGACATGTTACAAGATATTGCTTCCAAAGACATGTTACAAGATATTGCTTCCAAAGACATGTGAACAAAAAGATCATGTTCAGGTCTTATTCTATCGCTTTATGACACATTTTATTAAGCACACAAATTATCAAGCGTCACAGTGAATGTTAAAAAAAACTCTTACGTTTTGGCAAATACTACTTATATACAGGAGAGGCCTCAGAGTAAAGAAGGCACACCCTTAGCAATAACAAAATATGGAACACTGTTCATCTTATTAAACAAAATGCATGAATCATACACTTCAGCTATCAACCAATCAAAATCAACGATACTTATACAAGGTGTAATTATCTAAAATTATCTGAATTTCCAGAAACCTAATCTGTCTTTTTTTATTGTCGTTAAGTTCAAACCTAAATGTCATAAAGGTAATGATCTTATGCCCAAGCAATTTGATCGGTCCCTTGTGAACTTGATGAAAAATTAATGTTTCACAAGTTTTCTAGGATAATTAAGATTGACTTGTAGTATCTTATTCTGCTACTATCAGAGTTGATAGATTTGTCAGGTCGCCCTGTTACATTATAGATAATGAGGATTGTTTTTTCACATTTCTTGATTCCTGTCAATGGAAAGTTAATCAAATTCGGCAAGATTACGATTCTTTTCTGAGTAAATCATTTATAGAGATTTTTTATTTATATAACGGAACTCTAATAAACAACTGTCATACAAGTGGGAAGTTTAGCTAGCTATAAAACCAGGTTTAACCCACCATTTTCATCAGAAAATGCCTGTACCAAGTCAGGAATATAGCAGTTGTTTTTCACTTGTTCCGTTGATCGATAACGTTAGATTTTTTCAGTTTTTATGGACTTCCCCTTTTGAATTATTGCCTATGAGTTCAGTATTTTTGTTATTTTATTTTATACAGTGAAACATATAAAATTTAAAGCTTGTATGGACAAAATGTTTTCTCTAGATTGAATTATAAATTGCCTATTTTATTCAAGTTAATTAAATATGAGTCCATATATATATATATATAATGCTATTTCCAAAAAGTGTTTCACATGATTATGGTTTTTATCATATTGCTTGTTAATTTGATAAATCTGGCTAGAAATTTAAACAAAATTCACTTCTGATCATGAAGTTATCTCCCTTGAAAAGATTTTCTCAGTGCACTCATTAAAATTGACATGGGTTGTTGTGAATGTTTTAGGTATTCTTTGAAATAACTTTGCCATCTAAACAAATAATATAATAATAATTATTTGTAGGCATAATTTATATGTGGTACTTTATATGAAAAAGGATCACTATACCTACTGACAAGAAAGTGATTCAGAAGGACATTTTGTGATTCAATGTATTATGATTCGTTTGCTTATCATTCTTATAAATGGAAAATATTTCAGGGTTCAACGAATTCTGACAGGGTCATTGAATCTACGGCTTGAGTTTCAAAGCTTGATTTAGCTATAAAAAGTTATATCTTTAGACATTTTTAAAAGATCATTTTAGTTATGTTTATTTATTTGATATGTCATAACTGTAACTTTGCTCTGTTTATTTTTTTACAGGAGATGTAAAATATGTTATCTTGGAGTCTCTACTTCCATTCTACAATAAATTCATAATGATTAGATAAATCATATTATTAGAAATTAGTATCCCTCTTAACCTATTTTAAATAAAAGATCTGATGCATAAGCAACTCCCAAGTCAACTTTTATTAATACAGTAATAAAAGTTGACTTCTAGTCTAAGACCTTCTTTATTCCTTTTTGGGTTATTAGGCTGCTGCTAAGATTTTGTAATCAAATTGATCTTTGTCTACTTTAAAGGATGACTGTCCTTGGCCTTTGAAAAAGAATAGGTTTATAGTCCAGTTTGTAATTTACGACTATATTTTGTCTCATATTCAATCATTTGACTTCTATTGAATTTCTAAAGGTAACAATTAATGAAATAGATTTCAGTGCTTCAGAAAGTCGTTTATGGTTACATAGTCTTTGTTCATCTCAGAACACAATCAAAGTATTATAAAAGGAAATTTGAAGTATCTTCAGTAATCATGAAACTTAAGTAAGGGGGTCAAATTGTCTACATAAAGAAGAAAATAAAAAAGAATGGTGAGAGAGATTCAGGATTATTAGATAAGGATTTGCCTTAGGTCAGATATGTGACAGATGTTTTTATTTTTTTGGGGGGCAGAGGCGGCTATTCAAGTGCAAGCCTGCAAAACTTGATAAATTCATGTGTTACTCGATGTAATTTTGCAATACATTTGATCAACTATTCCTATAAACATGTTGCTATTGTATAATCCTGTTGCACCAGACTGTATGTTGCAATGTAGATATATTTTGGTTACTTTAGTCATTGGGTTGCTGTCTTATTGATATTCATTACACCACTTCTCCTTTTATTCATAATTAGTGCCGGGGCGGGGCCCGGGTAATACACTTTTAAGGCAATTGAAAAAGAGGTAGCATCAAATTTGATTAATCTTTATATGTTTTGTAGTTTAAAGAATTACATCTCCTAGCTCAAAGTATTTACAAATCCGTAATATGTAACAATAAGTAAATACTAAAATTTTATCATAAAACGATGGATTGACCTTGATAAAACATCCTGCTGTTTTTAACTCTGGGCATATGTGCATGGTGCATAAAACATGTGATAAATGGTTTTTTGAAATTCAATTTAAATAAACCACCTTAAGTAAACCTATTACTTCTATACCACTTGTTAAAGGTATAGCCTTTTTCTTTTCACTTTAAAATGTGATTATTAAATAATGACAGATAAAGTGATGTGTTAAGTGTTGTAAAGTGGAAGTCCTTGAATAAATTATAATTCACACTCAAACGGACTTGTTTAAAATTAAGTCCTTGAAGTTTCTTTGCTTGGGACAACTTGTATTTTGAGAAGGTCTGTCTTTTAAACAATATATTATGATTTAGACTGTATGAATTGATTTTACTTCAAATTATGTCTTAATTCACATGAAAGGGAGTTATATATTATTTTAGGATGCCCATAAATGGGTAAACTTTAGACTGAGTCAGAGTCTGAGAACTTAAGACTGATACATAGACAAATGCAAAAGAAACTATGTATCGTATTGCCTCAAAATTTGGAGGGAAGTCACACTGGACAGTTTGATGTATGTACAGTTTAAGAAAACTGTATCCAACCTAAGTAAAAGCTAGTTTAAATGCATTTAAGAATTAGATGAATTTGGTTTCAACCAGGAAGAAGAATAGATAAATAATAATCAAACCCTGTTCTACTTATTAGATATTAAGTCTGTAGAAGTGACTGAAGTGGTTTTTCAATGGGAAATTATCTGGTTGAACTAACAATCCAGACTTGTAACATAAATACAAATCATATGAGTGGAACAATTTAGGGAATCAACCATTTTCCACACAAACTGCATGAGATCTCCTAATATAGATTTAATTTTGTTTCAGGACTAAGGTAAATAAATCTGATCATTTTCTTAAGGAAAAATATTAGAGAAGATGCTTTTTGACATGATTCATGGCATAGAAATCATGAAAACTTAATTTCACTTTCAAAAACCAAAGAATAGGAGCTGCAGCACTATTATTGTCGTTTTTTTTATTTCTTTTGTAAACATACAGCAAAAACAATTAATCTTTTATCATACTTTTTGTGGCTTTAAAGTTAGCAACATAGTGAATATATAACATTCCAGTTGTTGGGCAGTAATCATTGAACAAACTAAATGAATAAATTTCATTTTTCATGTGTTTAAGCAAAACACAAAAATGTTTGATAATTCAAAATAATTCATGGCTTTCAACCTCAGTTTTGATGATTCAACACCTGATTATTAGTTTAAGTGAAAAAAATAACCAATTTCACTTTAATTGAATTGACCGCTTGGAAAAAAAAAAAACTAACTAACTTTATATTATTGCTTTTTGAATCAAAATACTTTAGTAGTATTAGCCATTCTCATCGAAGATGTTAATTGTTAACCAACACATCGTATTTGACCTGTTTAATGTTGTTGATAATTAACTTTTTCAATCTCCTCATTTGAATCATTCTCCAGTAAATTAGCTGTCGATGACTTCTATACCCATAATTGGCCAAATAACCAAGGGTATAAACATCTCCGAATTAGCAGATCACATAAATGTTTTATAACTTATAGTTGGTGTGATTTACCGCCATGTGTATGAGTTTGGCGTGGTAATGAGAACATTGAATATGAAATCAGTATGATTGGATTTTTATGTGGTCAGTTATTAGGAAGGAAATGACTTTTGGTAGTAATAAGAGAAAGATTTACATGTTTTTTATTCACTTGTTCCTAGGATTAGTGATTATAATTGATAGTTATTGCTGGCTGATGGTACTTCAGAGTAACAGCTTCATTAATGATAAAAGTACAATTTGAATTTATTGGTTTGCACTGAATTCTTGTTGTCATGGATTAATTCAGCTATTTCTACACCTAGTATTTGTTGGGTTTTTGTTGTCAAATAATTTTCTTAAAGTTTTGTATGAAGTCGATTCCAATTCAAGTTATAAATGATTGATATTCCCAAGTTGCCCTGTGTTAAAAATTTAATCTTTAGGTATTAATCTTTAGGTATACACAGAGTTGAGCATTGTCATGGATTAAATGAGCTACTACCACACTTGGTGTCTTTTAGCGCTTTCTTTCGTCCAATGATTTCCTAAAAACAATGTTTACTATATGAAAATAAATCTAATTCAAGTCTGATTCTTTTCTTAAGAGTCTACTTCAACTGAAAAGAATTGAATCCCTAGGTTTATGCAGAGTTCAAGTTATCATGGATTATTTGGCGTCTGTTTTTTTTCTAACCGCTTCCTAAAAATTTCTCTCTTCGATAGTCAATACAATTTAAGCCTGGCTCATTCCTATTAATACAATAATTTAAACACCAATATGTTGTTAAATGAAAATGGATACCCTGCATTCATCATGCATTTCAATATTATATGATCAAACTCGCTGAAAAAAAAAACCTCCTAAATTATTGAACTAATAATCATTCTGCATTGACAATAATATCTTAGTGTAAATTAGATACACAAATTCATTCTAATGCCCTCAAGTTGTATTTAAAGCAAACAAGACGCTTTCTGTACAATGAGAACTTCCATGTACCCATAGACCTCAGGTTCATGATCATGAGGTATAAGTAAATTAATGAGACAGAAATCCGAAGGCAAAATACGTTGACTTTTAAAAAAAAAGTGTATTTTACAAATTTTGGAAAAGTGTCTGCTCTATGGTCGGGTTGTTGTCTCTTTGACACATTCCCCATTTCCATTCTCAATTTTATCATGTTGAAGAATCCCTTAGTGAACCTCTTTCATATAAAAAGCTTCTTTTTAACTTCCTTTTTTTAATATTTCCTTTTGTGGGAATTTATTTTTAGATTCTGTGTAATCTTGATATCCTGATAGAATGTCATGCATCATATATATATAGTTTAATTAATATTGACGATTGACGTTCATTAGGAGTCCAGTGGTTTGATCATGTCTGTTTTTAGTCAGTAAGTGTGAAGTCTGTAGATGGCTTATTCAAATATTAATTTTCATCTTTCAATGTTGTCTCAGAAACTATATTTTAGATGATTAAGTTTATATTTCAGTGGAATAAAAATTAAGTACATTTCTTAGAACTATGAAATTGATCATTATAGTCACAAGTATTTTACAGTGTTTACAGTAAGCTATGGCAGATCAGGGATAGATAGTAGAGGGCATAGGACGCTCCCCTCTTTGAGCACCAAAAAAATGTCATGTTTGTCATGATTCATATGATTTAATTATTAGCAGAAAATCATTCAATTTTTTTTTTAATCTATTATATTTTCTGGAATTATGCCCCCTTTCAAAAATCCTTGATCGCCCCTGGTAAGACTTCAATAAATTATAATGAAATCAGCAATGAATATTTTCAAATTCTTCATTACTTAATAAAGCTAGGAATATAATCATGTTCATTTTATTGACATATTACATAGGGTGTTATTAGGAGTATAATCTAGTTCATTTTATTGACATACTACATAGGGTGTATTAGGAGTATAATCATGTTCATTTTATTGACATACTACATAGGGTGTATTAGGAGTATAATCATGTTCATTTTATTGACATACTACATAGGGTGTTATTAGGAGTATAATCATGTTCATTAAAAGAAATTGGTTATAACTGTTTATTATAGTAATTTTCAGTCAACTACCACTTAAAGTGACCTGTGGTGAGGGGCAATTGAGACTTATGCTATTGTCATGTGCAAAATGAGGTAAAGGAATAAAGGGGCTGTGGGATAAATGTCAATTAGATAGTAACTGTCAATTATGAATCAAAAAAGACTATAAAGTTATCTGGAGATAATCATATGATTAACAATAGGCATCTTGTTTACCCAAAGCACATTTTTCTGAGAAATAAAAATTGACCACCATAACTTATTTTTACTGTAAATGCTCTAAATTTGATATATGACTGAAACGCATTATATATGACAAAACTAAAAGCTAGCCTATATTATATAGTCAAAGAATAAATGTTAGCTAAATTGAAAAGAATACAACCATGTTTAAGACACACAGATATATGGCATTGTATTACAATTTTCTGATGACCGTTTATCTATCTTTGAAAGCGAGAAGATAATTTTTCAATAATTGAAATAATATTCAAATTAATATAATAAGTATGAGTTAAATGTAATTTGAACTAATAATATTAATGTTGGTCATAAATATTTCTTTGGGTCATTTTCCAAGAAAAATCCAATGTCTTAGAAATACAAATATAAGTGAACAAGAATATAAATTTATCTTTTAAATTGTTTTAAAAAACAATTGACAAATATATAAAGTAAAATGAAGTATTATAGATCACAAAAGAATTATTGGCCTCCAATTATTTCTGTTAGTCATGCAGTTTATGTTGTTTTAGTCTGATTGCCCAATATAACAGATCTACTATGAAAGCTTAGCCTTCACAGATGTTTTCTTTTTAATTTTCTGTTTTTGTCTCGCCTTGACGTAGAGACATAGGTATGCTGTTTCCGGCAACAGCGATGGTGACGGCAGCGGCGTCAACAATGTATTAGTGTGTGATTAGGTCTAGTTAAACTAGAAATTCTTTTGTACAATGGCATGCTTTTTTCTACTTTCAGGAGATGCCAAAGAGACCAAGAGGATATTTTGGGCAAGCAAACAGAAACGCATGTGACATTACATGACAGAAAGTTACAGAAAGAAAATCGTCATCACCGAAACTCAATCGCTGATTCTAGTTCCGATAAACATAAAAATAGCGATTCAGATATTGTACAAGACTATAGACATAGGAAAAACTATGGAAATGGTGCTGTTGTAAAATTATCCAAACCTCCGTTAGTGAAACAGAATTCAAATGTTAGTAGTAATTCTGAAACTATACAATATGAGCCTTGTATCGATCACCTCATTGTGCCTCTACAACTCGAAGAATCAAATCATGATAACTCCTCTGATGACAACCAGTCTATAAATAGATTTCAATCTTCTCCTCGACATGCTCCAAAAATTGTATATAGCCAGTCTGAAGATTATCCCCGTGTAGGTAGACTTTCCCCATTTGGATCCCCTTCATCTTCGCCCAGATTAAGACGACAACCAACAATGGAAACACGACGAGTGTCTGTCACTGACAATGATGGTTACACACAACTGAATCAGTATCAACTAAAGAATGAGATAGGAAAGGTAATGTATTAAGATTTAAAGAAATACTTGTCTTGTACATTAGCAAGTCAGTGCAGGTAGGATTAATAGTATGAGGCAGGTCCTACTTGATGAGCTCCCATACGTTATATTGGTTATTGTCCCCGTGTGAAGCATTGCAAGGGACATAGTATCTTTTCCTCCTGTTTTGTAAGCAATCTCACATATACAATACTTATATAAAATAGATTTTTATGAAATTTATATAAAGTTTTATATCAGCAATGTCTTGGACAATTTCGAAAATCAGTTCCAAACAACTAGTGTGGGGCATTGGAACCCTATTCTTTATTTTCATTAACTTAAGGATGTGGTCAGGTGAAATTTAAAAAATCTGGAATTCAAAATTGATACTATAAAACAGAAGAATATTAGTTAAGGATCAAAATACACTAAACATATTTATAGGTTATGGAGCTTCTTTTTGAGGTATTAGATTTTTAAAAAATGGAGGGAAAAGGCTGACTCTGACTATTAACTTATATTAAGCATTGGCATTATTTTGGTCTCAAATCTTAGAAAAGAAATCAAGAAACTGCTTAAATTTTGGTAAATGACCTTTTATGAGCTATTAAAGTCTTATATATATGAAAAGAAAAGTGGGTGATATGGGTCAAAATATTTTTCCTTGTGTCGTAGGAAAAAACCCAAGGAGTCTGAACATCTGACAAAAAGTCTTAACCTGACCTGACTACATCTTTAAGACATGTCGTTATGCTTTTTGGCAATCAGATAAACAAATGTACAGGGAAATTGTATGCTCACTTTTGGTGTAATAAGATACAAATTTTCAGAGATTCTTATGCTCCTAGCTGTGGGATAAATGTGAATAAGATATAGTGTTACTTGGGCAACAGAAAAACAAACCTAAAATGATATTTTGAGACTTTCATAAAATTAACAAGAGGCATGGTTTGTCCTAACCACACATATTTTTCTGAGAAATACAATTTGATCACCACACCTTATAAACATTATCAGTCAGATCACTAGGGCCCTGTTACATCATGAGATTTTGCATAGTTGCAAATCTCTTATATGTCTTTGATAATAGTTCATGTTACATATCGACAAGATCAAAGAGTTGACAGCTTGGAATAAGATTTAGTCTTACAGAATTCAAATCTGCAATTTTATGTAATTTAGTGGATCAAAGGTTTTGCAGTACATTGTAAAGCTGAGCTTATCTTACACAATTGGAAAAACAGCAATATTTTTTTTAATTTCAAGATCAAAAGGTACATGTAGGTTGGTCTTCCAAATTTGAAAATCAGCACTATTATGTAAGGACGTTATAATCACTCCCATCTTTCTCATTACTGGTGTATAATTTCAGATACAAAAAAAAGTTAATTAGGAAAAAAAGTTTTGGTAATGTAATTCGATTTAGATTAATTTGATGTGAGTTTTCTCTGTTAAAGAGTTATGCCCCTTGCACTGATTGAAGAAGGTGAAAGTTCCTGTTTGATTTTCATGTTGAAGTTTATAAAAAAATATTTGAAGGCTTTAATTTAAACAGTAGAGTAATTGTAAAGGCACAACTCTTTTTAACACTTTTTTTTTCATTTTTGTCAAGCCTGCGACTTTTGTCGCAAAAGCGAGACATAGCGATCCTACATTCCGTCAGTGTCGGCGGCGGCAGCCACAAATATTCACCCTGTGGTTAAAGTTTTTGAAATTTTAATAACTTTCTTAAACTATCCTAGATTTGTACCAAACTTGGACAGAAGATTGTTTATAATCATAAGATAGTATCCAGAAGAAAATTTTGTAAAAAAAATCCTGTTTATCCGTATTTTACTCATATATGGACTTAGTTTTTCTGCCAGTTAACATAACATTCACTCTGTGGTTAAAGTTTTTCAAATTTTAATAACTTTCTTAAACTATCCTGGATTTGTACCACACTTGGACAGAAGCTTGTTTGTGATCATAAGATAGTATTCAAAAGTAAATTTTGTTAAAAAAAAAAACCTGTTTATCCATATTTCACTTATAAATGGACTTAGTTTTTCTGCCAGTTAACATTACATTCACTCTGTGGTTAAAGCTTTCAAAATTTTAATAACTTTCTTAAACTATTCTGGATTTGTACCACACTTGGACAGAAGCTTCTTTATGATCAAAAGCTAGTATCTAGAAGGAAATTTTGTAAGAATTTATTTCCCGTTTTTCCGTATAATACTTATAAGTGGACTTAGTTTTATTCCACTTAACATTACGTACAGTCTGCAGTTAAAATTTTTAAAACATTTATTACATTCATAACCTTCTTGGATTTTTACCAAACTTAAACAGAACTTCTTACAATCAAAATATAGTATCGAGAGGAAAAATTTTAATAATTTTTTCCCCATTTTTGTTGAGCCTGTGACTAACAGCAAAAGTAGGCGAGACATTGGGTTCTGCGGAACCCTTACAAATTTTTTTTTTTAAGGGCTGACATATGATGCACTAAGTAAAAAGATAAGTCATGCATTTTAGCAAACAATTCTCTTAAAATAAAAGGGATTTTTTTAAAGAATTAATAGGATATATATAGCTCATTGTTTTGTTACGAAATGAATTTTATATCTAATGAGTGGGCATTTCTGAATGAAAGTATTAAGACATGAAAATCAATGTGACATTCTTTTGTGGGAATATTTAGGAAAAATCATAAACATTTATAAAAGCTGATCTTTTTAATGAACTATTATGATATTTGAAATATCAATTGAAGAACTTTTACTAAAGCAGTAATGATCTTTAATAATTAATTTTTAAAGGCTTCAGTAGGATGTTCTATGTTTCATTTTCCAAAAGTCAGATGTCATGTATTGTTTTCTCTATACCTGTAAAAGTCATTGTGTTTTGTAATCTTGAATTGCAAGACACGCATAGTAACTTAGTCTGATTTCTATATATAAAGATTAGCAAATGGCATTGAAATAGCAGTTCTTTTTATATTTTAAATTTCTAAGGATGTTTGGTTCATTTGTATCATGCAACTGATAGGAGATTTTGAATAAATCAACTTTTGCCATGTTTTTTTATATGACAGCAAAAAAATTTTGCGGTCGTATATTAATGGTATGACGCTGGCGTCATCGTCATTGTCCGAAGACACATTGGTTTTCGCACAATAACTTTAGTTTAAAAGGATCGATCTCTATGAAATTTTACCATAAGGTTCAATACCACAAAAGGAAGGTTTGGATTGATTTTGGGGGTTATGGTACCAACAGTTAAGGAATTAGGGGCCAAAAATAAGCATTTTTGTAACTTCCAGACAATAACTTGTGTTTAAGTGTATGGATCTCTCTGAAATTATACCACAAGTTTCCATACCACAAAGGGATGGTTAGGATTGGCTTTGGGGGGTTATGGCTTAAACAGTTTAGGAATTAGGGGCAAAAAAGGGGGAAAAACAAGGGTTTCCTGGTTAATGGACAATTTAAAAGCAGTGTAAGGGAGGTAATCCAAAAACAAAATTGTACAATGTTGTATAATGTTGGATTACCTCCCTTACTTTGCTTTTAAGTTATCTGTTTAAGACTTTTATGATGTATTTAAATGGGTAATTATGGTTGCAAACTCCATTGGGAATTTGAATTGAGATTATGACCATATCTTGAGGGAAAGAATTTTTTTTTTTAAAAGGGGGGAGGGGGCAATTTTTTCTCATTTAAGATTTCAAACAAATTAAACAAATTTTTTTTTTTTTTTTGCAAAAAAAAAGATGGATGGGGGGAGGGGGGGTGTGTGTCAATACGCAACAGCATAGTGTATTGCACAAAAGCAAAAAATTGAATATAAATTCAAATCATATAACCAATTCTAAGTTCTTTTACTACAGTTATTCTGTGTCAGAAACCTATTATGTGTCAAATATTTAATTACAATCCAAATTCAGACCTGTATCAAGCACGAATATTTTTGCCCCAACTGTTCAGGGTTGGACCTCTGCAGTTGTATCCAGCTGCGCCCGGCGAAGCAATTTGTTATATGTAATTTAATGTATTTAATGAGTTTGTTGTCTTTATAGGCCAAAAAAATACAGTATTTTCCGAGTCCCTCCCTACTCTAGGTTCCAAATAATCCTATGTACCCTCTAAGGTTTCAAATAATCCTACCCTAACCATTGTATGGACCTATTTTGGTTATGCACTGGTAAAGTCCCATTACTTTTGGTTAAGCTCCATCAAAAGTCCAGAACATTTCCCTATACATAGTCTCGAATGTACATAACCTTGAAAATATTTTGTAAATAAATACTAGAAGATAATGGAAACTGGGAATGTGTCAAAGAGACAACAACCCGACCAAAGAGCAGAAAACAGCTCATTCAGGTCACTACTTGTATTTATGCTGATTTTTGGTTAAATATTTAAATGTCGATGGTCTATTTTTGCCAGATGGTCAATTCCAGCTACATTTTGCTTCTTTTTTTCTCTCTCTATTAGTCTTTCATGACTGCTGTCTCTCATCATTTTAAGTCCTTTCTGACATGTTTCTGTATTTTCACCTGCTTGGGAATGATAGATCTATTCCTTGTTCATTTCAAGATTGATATTGGCACTGAAATTTATATTTGACCTCCATTGACCTCATTTTCAATCATAACAGTCTACATTTCATATTTCTGCAGGGTTTTTAGATTTAATGGATCATTCTTTAATGTCGATTCATGAAGCTTTAATATTCATCAAGAACATTTTATATGTCATTTTAATGATACTATAGTTATGTAGACAAAGACAATAAAATATCATTAAAACTTCTGAGTAATAAGCTCCATTGTAGTTCTTCTTCCTGCTCTTGAAGGGCAAGAAATAAATACATGCCGTGCTTATAAACCTAGTTATAAATGAGTAAATAGGTCAGTATGTCATAAGTAATTAAATTCCTACAGTTCTTAAACAAGATCCTTGAAACTTTACAAAACATAAGCACACCTACAGATGTGCATCTCATATTATGGAGGTTGTTAAATGAATTAATTCTCATTTTCCTGTATATTTTTGGTTTGCCAGATGTAGTCAGACTTTTATGAGGTAGATGACCTGAAAATTCTTTAATTTACACTAAATGACCATATGACAATTTTATTTATTACATTGTTTGCACTGAAATACTGTGATTCAATCCCAGTGAAATAAAAACAGTTAATTTCACCCCTAGGACGTCATACACCATCTCAATAAGTGTTGTTAAAACGTCGATGACGTTGCATCAAAACAATTGAGAATGCATAGAAAATGTAATAGTTCCTTTCATTTTCCACTTTATTTTCATTAAAATGTCCTTTGTCAATGTAATAAAAAGAATACCTAATCCAAGAAATTCAAATATCGAAAAATATTCAACTTGTGACCAAACAACACTGATAATTAACTCATGTGACTGCTACTCACATTCATGAATTAATGTGTTGTTCAGTCAATCGTTGAATAAAAAGTAAAATCACAAAAAAACTGAACTCCGAGGAAAATTCAAAAAGGAAAGTCCCTAATCAAATGGCAAAATCAAAAGCTCAAACACATCAAACGAATGGATAACAACTGTCATATTCCTGACTTGGTACAGGCATTTTCTTATGTAGAAAATGGTGGATTGAACCTGGTTTTATAGCTAGCTAAACCTCTTACTTGTATGACAGTTGCATCAAATTCCATTATATTGACAACGATGTGTGAACAAAAATAAATATTTTTCTAAATTTGATTTCTTTCATTAGTTTTATTCTATAAATATACAAATACAACTGATATAATAACTTGAATTATTTTATTTTAACAGGGTTCTTATGGAATTGTCAAATTAGCATACAACGAAAAAGATGATGTACATTATGTAAGTTAAGTAATTATAGAAATTTTTTAAGACATCAATGTTTTAAACAAAAATTGGTAAGGATAGCCTGATGTGATCTGAACTGTTAAATGCTAGCCAGCTACATAGAAATAATTGGTTTCTGAAACCTACCCAATCTTGAAAACTTTGAAAATAAAAAACTGATAACTTAATTTATTTCTTAAATGAAAAGGTAGCTTAAACTCTGGTGGATAGTTGTCTCATTGGCAATTTTACCACATCTCTTTATTTTTATACAGTGTAAATCTACCAATATGATTTATATATGGTAAGAAAGTTTGATATATATGTGATTCATACTCTTCAAAGGAAACTGATGGACTATGATTGAAAACAGTTACAGGAATTTAAACTGAAGCTTCAGCTGAAATGAAAATAAAAATACATTTTTAATTGTAATTCATATAAAAATAAGGAGATGAGGTATGATTGCCATTGAGACAAGTATCCACCTAAGTTCAAATAAAGTAAATGTAAGCAATTATAGGCAACTGTACAGCCTTCAATAATGAGAAAAACTCATACCGTATAGTGCCAGGCTATAAAAGGCCCCAACATGAAAAATATGAAACAATTCAATTGAGAAAACTAACAGCTTAATTTATAACAAAACAATTTACGAAAAACAAATATGACAGACATGAACCAACAACAACCACGGAACTACAGGCTCCTGACTTGGGACAGGCACATAGAGAATGCATCAGATCGATTCAAAGCAGAAAAACATCAAACATAAACACTGATTGGACGTGGCAGGGTATCCCTCATATATAGATATAAGAAGATGTGGTATGAGTGCCAATGAGACAACTCTCCATCCAAGTCACAATTTGTAAAAGTAAACCATTGTAGGTCAAAGTATGGCCTTCAACACGGAGCCTTGGCTTTAAACGTTTTAATAGGAGCCAACCTTCACCCTACCTGAAACAATAGTGTAACATCACAACATAGAAAGACACACTATAAAATATCAATTGAAATGGCTTAACTCAATCAAAAGACATATAAACAAAAACAAGTGAACATACACTGAACGAATAAATTTGATCTATGACACAATGTAATCACAAAATTAATAAAACAAGGGGGTTAGATGTAAAACAATATAAGAAAGACAACCGTAACCTTGGACAACCAAATAAAATAAAGTACACCTAACAACAAAAAGGACACTAAGTACAGATCTGAGAGTACTCACAGTTACTGACAGCTAGTTCAAAGCCAATAACATGTATAGTTAAAGCACCAAATGCAAACAGTGGTACATTGCACCAATTAAATAAAATTCTCTTGGACTCAAAAAAGTATTATATAGTTTAAAAAAAATGTCCTAATTAACTGTCATAGTAATACATAAAAGGATTTATAGCTCCTTAAAGAAGAACCTCAGATGGCAAGCCCATTTTAATAGCATCTAGATAATATTTAAAAGGAATAATATTACCATTTAGGTTTGCAATAAAGTTATGTTGCATACAGAACATTGACTGAGCTTAAAAACATTGCAATATTATATCTGCACATAAACATTATCAGTGTCATATTCTTATCTTCATGATCTTAATTGCATGTTTGATGTTTTATGTAAACAGGCATAGTAAATTCTGCAGTATAATGATGCCTTTTATAATAATGCTGTTTTGTCTGGAACCTAAGAGGCCAAAAAATTGGTTTTTATGTTTAATGTTTTCCATCAAACTGTCTGTGCAATCCACTGCTTTAGGAAGCAGTTAGATAGTATGACTATAGGGAGTCCTCAATTAATTCCAAAGTCAAAAGTGGAAAGGTCAAGATCACAATATGACATAGGAGATTAAAGTTTGAAGACAGAATAGGTATCCTGTCTCTTCAAAATCACAATCATTGGTCTTGTCATGACTTTGGAGATAACAGCATATTAACACTGGAGTTCCAATCTTGTATCTTAAATTCACGAAACATCATTCAATGCTTAGCCTTGATCATGAAGAGATATTAATCCTTTTTCTATATTATTGAAAGGTTAAAAGTCAAGGTCACAATATAACCAATGGTAGAAGATTCACTGAATAAGCTAAATAATAGACTTCTTTATCATTCTTAGACTGTGAAAAATATTTTTAAATTTTAATGTCAAAGGTCAAGATTACCTGAATACAACATACAAGAAAAAATAAACATTTAGATATGAGGAAATACTTTGCATTTGGAGACAGGCATTCATATGATAATGGATTCATAAACTTGTATATGTACTGTTTTGTACGTTTCAGACACAAACATCCTTAAAATTTATTCAACTAAAAGTATAACAGCTAATTACCTCTATGAGTACCTGGGACTGACAGTTAATTACCTCTATGAATACCTGGGACTGACTGTTAATTACCTCTATGAGTACCTGGTACTGATAACAGTTAATTACCTCTATGAGTACCTGGGACTGACAGTTAGTTACTTCTATGAGTACCTGGGACTGACTGTTAATTACCTCTATGAATACCTGGGACTGACAGTTAATTACCTCTATGAGTACCTGGTACTGATAACAGTTAATTACCTCTATGAGTACCTGGTACTGATAACAGTTAATTACCTCTATGAGTACCTGGTACTGATAACAGTTAATTACCTCTATGAGTACCTGGGACTGACAGTTAGTTACTTCTATGAGTACCTGGGACTGACTGTTAATTACCTATATGAAGACCTGGTACTGATAACAGTTAATTACCTCTATGAGTACCTGGTACTGATAACAGTTAATTACCTCTATGAGTACCTGGTACTGATAACAGTTAATTACCTCTATGAGTACCTGGGACTGATAGTTAGTTACTTCTATGAGTACTTGGGACTGACTGTTAATTACCTATATGAAGACCTGGTACTGATAACAGTTAATTACCTCTATGAGTACCAGGTACTGATAACAGTTAATTACCTCTATGAGTACCTGGTACTGATAACAGTTAATTACCTCTATGAGTACCTGGTACTGATAACAGTTAATTACCTCTATGAGTACCTGGGACTGACTGTTAATTACCTCTATGAGTACCTGGTACTGATAATAGTTAATTACCTCTATGAGTATCTGGGACTGACTGTTAATTACCTCCATGAGTACCTGGTACTGATAACAGTTAATTACCTCTATGAGTACCTGGGACTGACTGTTAATTACCTCTATGAGTACCTGGTACTGATAACAGTTAATTACCTCTATGAGTACCTGGGACCAAATATCAATAGCAAAACCGAACTGTAAAATTATTTTTCATTGAAATTTAAGTGTTTATCAGATGTAACTCCGTTGAAACCCACTGCAAAACATGAAACTGAAAATTTTATTTGTCATATGTATGGAACCTTCACAATAGCAACACTTTTGATAATTTGATAATTTCTATTTTGTAGCAAAATTTTTAACAGCTTTAATCCTCTTATTTTTTATGTTTTCAAATTTTTGCTGTTCTCTCAATTTTGCAAATAACACAGTTTTTTGTTTTCTTAAAAAAAAAAGGTTAGGTTAAAAATTTAGCACTTAGATTCTTCTGTTAACATAATGTTATAATATAGTCTTCTTTTTTAAGAATTATTGGCTTGGAATTAACCTTCAAGTCAAATTCAAGCAGTCTCATTATATAAATTTTGTACAAACACTGAGAAAAAAAAACTATGGTTTTAACACTGCACTTAAAATAGAAATGAACAAAGAAATGTAGTTTTTACCCACTCAACTTATATACCGAGAAATAAACACAATATACTCTGTTGTATTCGGAACTAAGGCCCACGTTTCTTATTGATTTTTTGAAAATTTTTCTAATATTTTTCTGCTTTTAGTTTTGTCTTTTGTGCAAATGGGTTTTAATTTGTGTATATTTATCTTCATGACTAATTTATTTGAACGAAATGTTTGTATTGAAATATTGGACTTGTTTGACCTAAACCTTGTCTTTAAGTGTAATATATATATATATACATGTTATATTGCTTCAAAATTATTTTTTGGATCAAATTTATCATTTTTCTGTAGGACTTGCTTAGGTTTAAACACATGTAAAACTGGTTTTACCCACAATACATCTTATACCAGTACTAAGTCAGGCTGTCAGTATCTGGACCATGTGTAGTTCAATGTTGTTTGTCCAATAATTTTTATAGTTCCTGTTATTCGTTTTATGTATCATTGGAAAAGTACCTAGCAACTGTAAATTCCTGGAAACAATTAGTATTACTTGGAACAATTTCTGTTTTATTATTTCACTCAATTTTGATTTGTTGACCGTTCATGTTATGATCAAGTATTACTGCTACAATGCAATGATTTTATTAAGTCTGATTTATTTCTTCAGCACTTTTTAACTTACAGTCATAAAACTAGGTTATTTTGAATTTTATATCAGTAAATGTCAATGTCAACTCTAAATGTTAGTTGTAATGACCTTTATAAAAAAACAAATTCACATTAAGTTTAAATTTCTGTAGAAATTTGAATAAGAAGGGATTTGTGAACAAGGCCAACTTAATTGTTGCTGATAGTATTTGAGGAATGACTGTAATTCTTTTTCTGTCTATGAAGAAATAACATCAAAAATGTTGTGCATTACTCCTTATTTAAAAGTGTGCATCACATGTTTCAGGTAATTTCTAATAGACAGAAAAATATTAATGTCATTCCTTATAATTTAATTCTAAATTCCATTTTTAAGGAGTGAAACCATGAAAAAATGTTAATGATGTCACAGTCACATGACAGAATTATGTCTATGAGCTGATAGACAAAAAAAAAATTTACAGCCAATCAGAAGACGTGTTACATCCAAAATTAGATTATTTAACAATAGTCAAACAAATGAACCCACAATATTATAAGGGAGGATTCAGAAGAATTTTTAAAATCCATTCCTATCCAACAGTTCTATGAGAAAGCAGAATTATCAAATCAACAATTTTGGCCTTCATCAAAGGTTAGAATATCAAAATAAATTAATCTTGAAAAGGTTATTTTCTGAAAGAATATTATAATAGCTATCTTCTCATTTTAGTTAAAAAGTCTATCTAATTTTTTTTTTTCTTTCTATTTACATACAAGTGTTTTTTCCATGCATAATCCTTAATATCTGACAATTTTCTATGAGACAACTACTGGTATCTACCAGAGGACAAAGGACGTGAGTTATAGCGATAAGCAGGACATGGTAAGGTGTTCAACAATGAGCAATATGCATTTCTATAGCAAAACCTCAGACCCCTAGAAATTGTTTTTCTTTTTTTTTAATAAAATCATAATATTTATTAATGAAAGAGTATAAAGAGTTACATAAATTTGAAAGTTGCCATAAAAAAAAAGATTTCGATTTCACTGTAAATATGAGATGACAATATATAAAAATATTGCTCTCAAACTATAAATAATTGTATATTGATTCTGTTGCATGAAACGGCAATGATTAACACATTAAGTAATCCTATATTTCTTGTTTAATGAGATTGATAAATACAGTATCATCAACATTACATTCAGGTAGATAAAAGACAGATTTCAGTTAAATAAAAAAAGAAAGATTTCAACAGAACATTAAGGTGGATAAAAGAGAAATTTCAGTAGAACAGACAAGCCCATTAAACAGATTTCAACAAAGCAATAATTGTTATGTCTTTTACATTATAATGTTGAGTTATTGATTAAAATAATGGCAATGCTTAATAGTATTATACCTGTGTATCAATGTACTCCATAACTTTGGGATGTAATAAAATCAACTTTTGAAAATTATGAAAATGTTTGTCCATTATAAATCCTTTGATGATGTGTAGACATCATGGATTTTTTTTGTGATGTCAATTATTGATGCAGATTGAAACAAAAGCAGAAAACATGTTACAATAAAGAAAAACACTTGTTTTCTAATTTTCCCACAAGCATGACAAGTGGGTTCTTCAACATGAATATTTGTTAAAGTTTTTTTTAAATGGCAGTTGTATCCAGATACCTTCACATTACATTGACACTATATCATGGTTTCAATGCCTCATATTTGAAAGCTGATTTTAACTACATTTAATAGAATGTGGCACTATTCAAACATTGGCCTCTATAGTGCATGTGCAGACACATGATGATTTTCTAACAGACTAAAAACACAAAATGCATACAATAATTTGTTGGTTTTTTTTTTTATCTTTTTACAGGCAATGAAAATACTTTCCAAAAAACGATTGATAAAGAAAGCTGGATTCTACCGTAAGTTATCTCTAAAGGTGTATAATTTCATGAATATTTGTTTCATGTTAAGATGTTCTCATTTAGTTTCAAGGCACAAATATGTACAAAGGAACTCTTATATGATGTGACATCAATAGATGAAAACTGATGCAGGGATATATAAGGGGGAAACTCTGGGGCATTGACACCCCCCCTTTTTTTTTTAAATTTTTATACGACCGCAAAAATTCATATATTGGTATCACGACGACGTCATCGTCCGAAGACACTTGGTTTCCGGACAATAACTTTAGTATTAGGTAATAGAAATCTATGAAATTTGAACACAAGGTTTATAACCACAAAAGGAAGGTTGGGATTGATTTTGGGGTTATGGTCCTAACAGTTTAGGAATTAGGGGCCAAAAAAGGGGCCCAAATAAGCATTTTTCTAGTTTTCAGACAATAACTTTAGGAACACTGTATGGATCTCTCTGAAATTGTAAAACAAGTTTCCATACCACAAAGGGATGGTTAGAATTGGCTTTGGGGGGTAATGGCTCAAACCGTTTAGGAATTAGGGGCAAAAAAGGGGGAAAAAAAGGGTTTCCTTGTAAATGGACAATCACTTTTAAGTACAATATTAAATTTGGATTACCTCCCTTACACTGCTTAAAAATTAACTACCGTAGAAAGGCTTGTATAGTCCGCGGTTTTATTCTCCAAAATTGGACCTTCCAGAAGGGGTGCGGACTATAGAGTACAATAAGCAAGAAATAAGAGAAAAATTTCAATTTCGCGGGCGAGGTGGTTTGTTTACGTTCTGCCATCTTTGTTATTTCTATTGTAGAGGGCGCTCTTATCATTTTTTAAACGAATAACTTTAACTCATCCATATTAATAAGTTATTTCTATTCAATATCAAATTAATACTGAAAAATATAAAAACTAAACCTTTCATTACAAATTTCATGTTTCTTTTCAATGCATTGGTTGAAATAAACTGGTATCTGCTTGATTGAAACGATACAAACATAGTGAAAAAGACAACCGTAAATCAGCTTAGAATTTGTAAACTACAAAACGTAATCGGTTATTGTTCGTTCCGTTTTGGTGTTTCATACTGACTAATATGGTTTGTATTAGCTTAAGACCCTTCAAACATTAATGTGATAGATATATTAAAGACTGTTTTACAAAAGGATGGAACTGTTTTACTTTCAAAGTCGTATTATAGTGATATCTGTTATGTACGGATTTCGACTCTCACCGGTTAATTTCTTCTTTTACACATGCTTTTTAAACTTCCTGTTTAAACATACACAAGTTTCTAAATTGTTTTTTAAGTGAATTAAACTTATTTTAACAATCATGAAGCGTTCTAGAATCATTTACAAGCAGTTTCAGCTTCTGTTTGATGATGGAAAACAGGTTCTTCCAAGAAAATTCTGCAAAAGGACCGCACAGGATTTGAAATTACCGGAGTTTCATTAGACCTTTTCTAACAGTTACAAAAAGTTTTTTTACCTAAAATTTCGTGGGGAGAAGGGGGTGCGGACTATGTACAACTGCGAACTATACAAGCCTTTCTACGGTATAAAGAAATTTTGTATTGTCTTGAGGTGATTAGCTGTCAATTTATTTTTAGAAGTTACTAATAAAAATGCTGATTAAAGATATATTGTATTTAAATGGGTAATTATGGTTGCAAACTCCATTGGAAATTTGAATTGAGATAATGACCATATCTTGAGGGAAAAATTTTTTTTTTGGAAAAAAGGGAAGGGGGAGATGAAAAAAAAATGGGGGGCAGGGGGTTAAAAGATTTTGTGGGGGAAAAAAAGGGGGGTGGTGAAAACATTTTTTTTTTTTGGGGGGGGGTCAATTCGCAACAGCATAGTGTATTGCACAAAAGTTCTTCGACTACAGTTATTCTGTGTCAGAAACCTATTATGTGTCAAACATTTAATTTCAATCCAAATTCAGACCTGTATCAAGCTCAAATATTGTGTCCATTTTTGCCCCAACTGTTCAGGGTTGGACCTCTGCGGGTGTATCCAGCTGCGCTCGGCGAAGCAATTTATTTTTTAGTAAAATAAAAATATCATGCATAAGAACAAGAACATTTTACTAAAATGATTTAAAAAAAAGAGGGGAGAGGTCTATGCCACAAGAACCTTTGGGGAGATTATTGTAGTCAGATTAGTTATCACATTAATTTTGTCAATCCAATGACATTTCTGTGAGTCCATCAACAAATAGTTGAATTTCCATTATTCTACTCATTTGAATATAATGTCATTTTATACAGTTTAATTACAAGTTCTTATCATATAGATTCAGTATCACAATCATATGAAAAGTTCAAAGTTCAGGGATTTTATTTAGAGTACATTTTATAAACATTGTAGGACGCCCCCCTCCATCAAGAGATGGAAAACCTGTAAATAAACCTGTGACACCTCTAGAGAAAGTTTACCGTGAGATAGCCATTCTGAAGAAGTTGGATCACCCCAATGTTGTCAGATTGGTGGAAGTTTTAGATGATCCTGATAAAGATAATTTATATATGGGTAAGTTTGAGTCAGTGTAGATATAGCAGCACATAGGAATCACATCTGTTGTCTTGTGATTTGGTCTGTGTGACTTTTCTAAATTTGCAACTCCTAAAAAACAGACAGACAGATTTCCAACAAACTTGCACTGTTAAGATTGAGCTACAGGACATGAAAATTGGCACATCATATGCAGTTTTGATTTTTGATCTGATTTATTTCATTTTTTTTTTATATGAAAACATGGACATTGCCATTTTACTTATATTGTTTTGAGATGGCAAGCAACACAGACTTCCTTGGAAGACTATATTTTAAAGATAATATATTATATACTTAGTTTTCATTCCATAGAGTTCAAAGTGGTATTGGAGAACTTGTATGGCATTCATTATAGTTTATAGTAGGATTTTGAATAGCAAATACCTGGGTAAAATGGCATTAAGCCCCTTTATACTCTATACCTAGTACATGTAAATGAATTGAAGACTGGCACAGTAATTTTGTTTTTTACACAACCTGAAATGTTTGAATGTAGATAAGTCTTACAAGTTTTTGTTCAGATGATTGATGATATTCTGAATTGCATGAAAAGTGACTGAACAGATTTTAATTGACTGCAAGCTTAGTGATTTGTCTTAATAGAACTGAATTAACCACATTTGGATGTATGGATGGATTGCTGTTAAAAATCCAGTGTCAAATTAATTGCCTATTTAGGACACGAACATATTAGTGAAATATGAGTAGGAGCCCTGCTTTTTCTAGACCTGTCATGAAATAGAAGTTCCTTCATAATATAATTTCCAAATGGAAGAAATATTACAGAAAATTGTTCCTTACGAAATAAAGGTTATAGAATATTTGTTCCAGCAGGAACATATATTATGGCATTATTTTTAACATAGTTTCCAGGGGAACTAATTCTATTAGGCTGATCAAATATATGTTGACATGCTGAGCCAGATTTTTATCGTACTAGTTCACAAGGTAATAGTCTGCAGGAAGACATGTCACTGTATCCAGACACATTATCATAACTCTGATCCGACCAGTCTTTGCACTTTCTCATTAATGCTGCCTGCTTAGCTATAACAATTTTACAGTCTTTAGTTTGACCATACTGAGGATCACACCCACTACCTTCCACACTCGAGGTGAACAAGCTACCAGGAGACCACCGAGGCAGTTGCCAGATTTGGAGAACATGAAAATAGACTGAAAGACTAAATATGACTAATGAGATTTTTATACGACCGCAAAAAAATTTTGTGGTCGTATATTGGTATGACGTTGGCGTCGTCGTCGTCGTCGTCGTCCGAATACATATTGGTTTTCGCACTCTAACTTTAGTTTAAGTGAATGGATCTTTTTGAAATTTGACCATAAGGTTAAATACCACAAAAGGAAGGTTGGGATTGATTTTGGGGGTTATGGTACCAACAGTTAAGGAATTAGGGGCCAAAAAGGGGCCAAAAATGAGCATTTTCTAGTTTCCAGACAATAACTGTGGAACGGTGTATGGATCTCTCTGAAATTATACTACAAGTTTCCATACCACAAAGGGATGGTTAGGATTTGCTTTGGGGGGTTATGGCTCAAACCGTTTAGGAATTAGGGGCAAAAAAGGGGGAAAAACAAGGTTGTCCTGGTTAATGGACAAATACTTTAGTACAAAACATAATTTAAAGCAGTGTAAGGGAGATAAATCAAATACATCATTGAAATTATCTCCCTTACACTGCTTTTAAATTATGTATAAAGTAATGGTTAATGAACAATAAAGATAATCTAAAACAGTGTAAGGGAGGTAATCCAAATACAACGTTTTGGTTACTTCCCTTACTCTGCTTTTAAATTATGTTTAAAGAAATGCATATTTATAAAGGAAGACCAGTAAAAATATCTGTAAATGTTTTCATCTTTTTTTTTTACAAAAAAATCCATATGAAAGATTTGACACTATATTTTTATTAATTCTATTATAAAATAGATTAAGTTAGCACTATGGTAAATTTAAATGGGTAATTATGGTTGCCAAATCCATTGGAAATTTGAATTGAGATTATGACCATATCTTGAGGGAAAGAATTTTTTTTGGGGAAAAAGGGGGGGGGGGGGGGATAAAAAGAAATTGTGGGGGGCCAATTTTTTCTCATTTCAGATTTCAGAAATTAAAAAGAATTATTCTTCAAATATTATTTTTTTTTCAAATTTCAAATATTGAAAAATTTCAAGAAGTAATCTTTAATTGCACAGTATGGCGCATTAGATTTGTAAAATCTTTGATCACATTTATTTATTTGTTATGCCGAATCTAACAGTGTATTTAGATTTTTAATTTTGGGTCCAGTTTTCAAATTGGTCTACATTAATGTCCAAAGGGTCCAAAATTAAACTTTGTTTGATTTTAGCAAAAATTGAATATATGAGGTTCTTTGATATGCTGAATCTAAACATGTATTTAGATTTTTGATTTTTGGCCCATTTTTCAAGTTGGTCCAAATTGGGGTCCAAAATTAAACTTTGTTTGATTTCAACAAAAATTGAATATATGGGTTCTTTGATATGCTGAATCTAACCATGTATTTAGATTTTTTATTTGTGGACCCCGTTATCTAATTGGTTCATATTGAGGTCAAAAGGGTCCAAAATTAAACTTTGTTTGATTTCATCTAAAATTGAATTATTGGGGTTCTTTGATATTCCAAATCTAACCGTGTATTTAGGTTCTTAATTTTGGGTCCTGTTTTTTAAATTGGTCTACATTGAGGTCCAAAGGGTCCAAAATTAAACTTAGTTTGATTTTAACAAAAATTGAATTCTTGGGGTTCTTTGATTTGCTGAATCTAAACATGTGTTTAGATTTATTATGGGCCCAGTTTTCAAGTTGGTCCAAGATAGGGTCCAGTATTTAAACTTTGTTTGATTTCAACAAAAATTGAATATATGGGGTTCTTTGATATGCTGAATCTAAACATGTATTTAGATTTTTGATTATGGGCCCAGTTTTCAAGTTGGTCCAAATTGGGGTCCAAAATTAAACTTTGTATGATTTCAACAAAAATTGAATATATGATGTTCTTTGATATGCTGAATCTAACCATGTATTTAGATTTTTTATTTGTAGGCCCCACTATCAAATTGGTTCATATTGAGGTCAAAAGGGTCCAAAATTAAACTTTGTTTGATTTCATCGAAAATTGAATTATTGGGGTTCTTTGATATGCCAAATCTAACCGTGTTTTTAGATTTTTAATTTGGGTCCCTTTTTTAAATTGGTCTTCATTGAGGTCCAAAGGGTCCAAAATTAAACTAGTTTGATTTTAACAAAAATTGAATTCTTGGGGTTCTTTGATATGCTGAATCTAAACATGTATTTAGATTTTTGATTATGGGCCCAGTTTTCAAGTTGATCCAAGTTGGGGTCCAAAATTAAACTTTTTTTGATTTCAACAAAAATTGAATATATGGGGTTCTTTGATATGCTGAATCTAACCATGAATTTAGAATTTTTATTTGTGGGCCCCGCTATCAAATTGGTTCATATTGAGGTCAAAAGGGTCCAAAATTAAACTTAGTTTGATTTTAGCAAAAATTGAATTCTTGGGGTTCTTTGATATGCTGAATCTAAACATGTGTTTAGATTTTTGATTATGGGCCCAGTTTTCAAGTTTGTCCAAGTTGGGGTCCAAAATTAAACTTTGTTTGATTTTAACAAAAATTGAATATATGGTGTTCTTTGATATGCTGAATCTAACCATGTATTTTGATTTTGGACATTGGACCATAATAGGTAAATTAAAAAAATTCAAGTTCTTAGACCACATTCTTTCTGTGTCAGAAACCTATGCTGTGTCAAATATTTAATAACAATCCAAATTCAGAGCTGTATCAAGCTTGAATGTTGTGTCCATACTTGCCCCAACTGTTCAGGGTTCGACCTCTGCGGTCGTATCAAGCTGCGCCCCAGCGAAGCATTTTATTTTTTTTGTCAAAATGTCAACTGAAAAAAATGTCACATTGATTAGACCTCATATTTTGATTGTTTCTTCGTAATATTTCTTGAAATTTTATTAACTTATTTCAATTTTATTTCTGTTGATCAACAGACACATGAATATGGGCACACAGCAGTTTCTGAAATAACAGTACATAAAATAAATGTGTTTAACAGATGAAAGACTGCATTAATAATAGTTGATATAGGGTAAATGTTTATGTACAACTTATTGAACTAACAACCCACAACAATAAAAAATGAACAATTGTGCATTGTTTATATTAAACAACATTTATTTTTGTTTTTTCAGCCTTTGAATTGGTAGAGAAGGGGTAAGTTGTATTTAGATTGGCAGTATAAATTCCAGGAATTTATCTGGAATTTATAAATTTGATAAAGGCCAATGTAATTCAAAGACAAATACATGTATTGTATCAAAAAAATATATACAAAAATGGTCTAAAAAAAAAAGAGAAGAAAAATCAAGTTGTGTATCCTTTTAAAAATAAGGAGATGTAGTATGATTGCCAATGAGACAACTATCCACCAAAGTTTTTGCACTTTTAGATTGAGAGTTGACAGCCAGATGATTGAAATAATTAATGTTGAATGTTATAAAAATATTGTGATAAATGAGAACCTACATGTATCACATACTATAGGAATATAACTCAGTCATCAAAATCTATAGAAAGTTGTTTTTCATGAAAAATTCTATGAAATATATAAACAGTACTTTACAATAGATTATCTCTGATTTTCATGTTTTTCACACATTTCGGTGAGAGAAAAAGATTTCTCATCTCTAGAGAAAACTTTGTTCTCTGCAAATGATTGGTCAAAATTTAATTATGACATAAAATTTCCTTGGTTTTTTCTGAATTTCCTATTGTGGTATCATGAAAAAAGGCGACCATGCCTGATGACGTCACATATGAAGAACACGTTTTTATGCAAATCTTTGAAATTGAAGGATAAACTTTGTTTAGAAATTGTCTAAAAATCATTAGAGAAACAGATGCCACCACTATAACTCATGTACTAGGATATTTCTCCACTCACAATAGTTAAATATTAATTATTAAAAAGCTCTGCAAGCCTGGCGCTTTAAATATTAAAATTTAACTGTCTTTAGTGGAGAAATATCGTAACACACTTGATGCAGTGGTGGAATCTGTATTTCTTAAAAGTCATTACTTTTAAACTTGACCTTGTGACCTATGGAGGGAACCTTCCCAGTGCCCACATAATATAATTTGTTGTTTATTTACAGAGAGGTTATGGAGGTACCTACAGATAAGCCTTTATCAGAAGACCAAGCTTGGTCGTACTTCAGGGATGTCATTTTAGGAATAGAATATTGTAAGTTTGTTTGCCTTAGAATTAACCCACTTGACTCTGTACATTATAGAAAAAAAATTCCAGATGAATTTATTAATAGAAAAGCAGACCTGCCGACTATCCTGATTTATGGGGGATATCCCCCATGAGCGATGTTTACCTAAATTTTGAAATTCTTTATTATATAAACTAAACTCCTCAAAACAGACATTTAAATGAGTTAAAAGGGCATTGGAGTACCTACATACTCATTCAAACAATATAGTGGTAGATTAAAAACCCATATGACAATAAAAGAGGAGCACCCTTTTGTGCTTAAAATCCCCCATAGAGATATTGAAAAGTTGGCAGGTATGGAAAAGTAATTTTAAATCTCTTCATTGTGTGATTACACTCAATCTTAGAAATATTTATGTGAAGTTAAGAAAAAATGTAGTAATGCATGCACCCTGTTGTGTAAAGAATGAGAAACGCCCACTTTAGGATATCTAAGAAGTTTATATAACATTTTTCAGCAACTAAAACATTATCAATATGGAATTTCTGCCAGCCTTTATTTCAAAATTTATTATTAAAGATTTTTTGGGGTAAGTTTATATATCACATGTTTTTATAGCAAGATTATTTTGATTAAAACAAATACTGTAATAAATTTCTTTGATGAACATATTATTTTAGATTAAATATGATCTAACTAAATCCTGAATGACTTAAGGCTCTCTTATATGGTATACAGATTCATATTTTCCAGTATGTGAACATTGTAATTTAAAAAATATAATTACAAGGCTAACTTTGAAAATAGATGTTAATCTGTATTTGATTTGTTTCAGTGCATCATCAAAAAATCATTCATCGAGATATTAAGCCTTCAAATCTGTTATTAGGAGATGATGGTCATCTTAAGGTATGTGAGTTGTAAATTAAAGGAGGGGAATTTTTATTTCTTTTTTCTGATTTAGGGTAAAAATTATGGTTGAGATACAAACAAACTTGAAGCATGGATTTATGGGAATCTAATCTTATTATCTCCCTTGTTGAATAAGTAAATTTACTACCCTTGTTTTGTATCAACATCTTTTCTTAAAGGTTTGTACATGGATTCACAGAAACTTCAAATAGTAAATTAATATATGTAACGTGTGGAAACAACACATGTTTATGCAAAATTAGACGTTTTTAAATTATTTTGAAAGATTACCATGGTGATAATAATAAAACATATGAAAAAGACAAAACTAGTTTGATTCATAACATGACAAAAAGATTACACATTAAACTGCTGAACATTCTATCTAGTGAAACAAAACTAAAACCAATGACTGTCACTTAAATTTTTGGTCCTACTACTGTAAATTCAGAAATTATTGCGTGCATTTATTAATGTGAATTTTTAGAAATGGACAAAAATGTGAGATTAATTTCTGGAAATGCTGCATACAGATATTATTTATCAGATAACAAAATGCGAGATCTTATTATTGCGATACTCACCCAGTGGCATTAATCACATTAATGAAAACCTTTCAATAATTTCTGAATTTACAGTATGTTAGTCGGGTACTATATAGATATAAGAAGATGTGGTATGAGTGCCAATGAGACAACTCTCCATCCAAGTCAAAATACTCATATTACCCAGATAGATGAGAGTGGATGTTTTATTTGAAAATAAAATTATGTATTCAATTTACTATCCGAGAGTGGATGTTTTATTTGAAAATTAAATTATGTATTCAATTTACTATCAGAGAGTGGATGTTTTATTTGAATATAAATTATGTATTCAATTTACTATCCATTCTTTAAAAATAAATAAAACAGTTGAAACTAGTTGCAATAAATGCATCTAATAAACATGTTCATTATTCTTTCCTGGACTTTCAGATAGCAGATTTTGGTGTGAGTAATGAGTTCACAGGAACTGATATATCACTCAGTAACACTGCAGGTACTCCAGCCTTTATGGCCCCAGAAACTTTACGAGGTATTTGTTTTATCTGCATATTTTGAAATATTTCTGAAATACTAATAAAGTAAGCATATTCCATATATATGTGTAAAAGGAAATGTTGGATATACATCAGTGAGACAGTAACCAAACAATACAAAAAAAAAAACAACAAAAAAGACATCAAGAGGTCAACAGAGGGGTCCGATTTATTTTAAAAATAATAATGCAATGAAACTTAGCTTGAGTTTATGTGTTTTAAAGAGTAAGAACATATTACAAAAAAACTAAAAAAAACTTTTTCCTTTGATTTAAGAAATGTACTTTAAATAGTCTTTTTTTATATTTTCAGAGGAGAAAGAAAACTTTAGTGGAAAGGTAGGTTTAATGTTTGGATGCAGTTTTGAATTGAACAGTACCATTGGATTCAGATTCAGATTCAGATTCAGATTCACAGTTGTGGGGTCTTATTGAGAGGAGTAGATACTAGTTGTTTTATATAAGCAGTGAACCAACTTTCAAACAAAAAATGTTATAAACTGAACAGATATATAATGTTTAGAAAAAACTCATCAGAGATACCAGGCTTATAGTTTTGATCCCCAGACGTGTGTTTTGTCTACAAAAGACTAGGAGGGATATTTGTGATAAATACTAGTTGAGAGAAGGTAATGTTTCCTGAGCTGCTAGGCAAAGGATATTTTTTTTTAAGACTGGTATTTCTCACATGTATATCCTTCCTAACCATGCTATATCTGTTTAAGTGCACATCATATAAAGATAGTAAATATACAAAATGTGTAAACGGTTGGAAGTTAATTTCATTATTCTTTTGCTATCAAGACGTTAGCTTAACATCCGAATTTGGTAAAATGCACATATGATGAATCATCTATATGAAGGGTAAAAGAAGCATATATGATTTGGCAAATACCATGACAGAGATGGTTAAACAGAGATATCATTGCATATACCTCTAGAATGATTGAATTTGAAAAAAAAATTGCCTGAATAAAGAAAATATAAAGAAAATAACACTAACTATCAAAACCCAGGATACTTATATAAGGTTTGAATAGGGTAAAAATAGAAGTATGCTGAAAATTGTTTGAAATCCATAGTTGTTGCTGTCTTCATAAATTTTATCTTTTGAAAATTTGGTTTAGGTTGTCAAATATTTTGTTGTCTTTTGTCAACTTTTCTAGACTCCAGGGTTATTTAGATATCTTCATATGGTGTGAGTGATTGCCTATTGTTAAAGACAATATGTTGACTTTTGTCTTAATTTGACAGACTTTTGTTTCTGATTTAATTTTCATTGTTATTAACTCCATATCTCCTTTTCAGAGTCTGTAAAATCTCGATAGAATAGTATTATTGCAATGGTGACTCTTTCATGATATTTACAAGATGTATATGGCTTTTTAAAAAAAAAAGATTAAGGATGATTTTGATTAAGTTAAAAATAAAAATAAGCACAAAAACAACTAACAAAAAGACTTACATTACAAAATACTGATCTAATGGTACTCCCATTTAATGAAATCTAGTACAAAATTAACTACAAGAATTACATGAAGTTTATGATTATATATTTCAGGCACTAGACATATGGGCCATGGGTGTCACATTGTACTGTTTTGTGTTTGGACAGGTAAGCTAGAATACACAAAAATCAAAACATACCAAGAGTAGAAATATTTGTTAATATATGCAGTATGATTTTAACTGAAAAGAAATAATTTCATTTTCTGTTTGATTTTAATGTTTAAGAGAGGATTGTCTAAAATTACTAATTTACTTAAAGCAATTTTGAAAAGAGCTATGCTGAACACAATATTTATGACTTCATATTTGGTCAGCAGCCTGACAATGTTGCTTTATTACTACAGGCCTCTACAATAACTTTTTTTTCAACTTGTCCAGTAGGACAAGTACATACCAAAATTTACTTGTCCGAATGAAATTGTAACTTGTCCAAAAAAAATCTTTATAATAACCTTTTTTACATTTTAAGTTGATTCAAGGAACAAAATAAATTAAAACAATATAACAGAAGTTAGTTTTATATCTTTTGATATACTTTTCAAAAATATGAGTCGAGAACAACTGAATCTAGCCATGTCACAGGACTTTAAGGTTCTAGTGTTCATCAATGCCACATTAGGCACCGTCTGATAGGCCTGTCAATGTACACTCATTGGATTTGTATCCTGTTTTTTTTTAAGTTGAAAAAAGTTTATTCAAATGCAATCAATAAAAAAAGAAGATGAGGTTTGATTGCCAATGAGACAACTCTCTGCTAGAGACCAAATGACACAGAAATTAACACCGTATTGCAAGTATTGTTTTTTTTCTACATATGATCAAACATGATTTTGTGAATTTTATGGTAAATGATTTCTTCATTTTTATTTAAAAAATATTTTTGTTAAAAAAATTAATGGTTTGGTATTTATTATAAAGCAACAGAATCAAGATAGGAAAACGAGGTACTAATTTGTCTTGGTCCCGAAATTTCTCCTGCGTTGCCAAACTGTCTATTTATCATGTCTATTAAATATGTCTCCTACGGTGCCAAACTGTCTATTAAACTTGGAGCCGAATCGTTTCCAAGCTGGTGACGAACTGTCTTGTAAAGTTATCTATCTACAAAGCGCATCATCGCTGATTCGGATCAGTAGGAATGGTTTCCGATAATAGTATGCCTTTTACCTATTAAAAAGTACCTGACAAAGAACCAGTTTTAAATTATCGATTGCAAGTAAACATGTCAAACTAATACTTGTTTTTATCTTCTTTTCTTGTTTTTTGTTTATAATTACTTTGTTCATCAAAGTTGGATTAAATTTATTTTACATGTTTTTATGCAGAATAATTTTACTTGTCCCATGGGACAAGCTTGATATAGCTTTTACTTGTCCGACCTTTTTTTCCTCTGGTACTGGACAATCGGACAAGCGTTATTGTCGAGCTCTGTACTATGATATAAATAAGAAGATGTGGTATGAGGGCCAATGAGACAACTCTCCATCCATGTCACAATGTGTAAAAAGTAAACAATTATAGGTCAATGTACGGCCTTCAACACGGAGCCTTGGCTCACACCGAACAGCAAGCTATAAAGGGCCCCAAAATGACTAGTGTAAAACAATTCAAACAGGAAAACCAATGTTCTAATCTATATAAAAAACAAGAGAACGAGAAACACTTATGAACCACACCAACAAACGACAACCACTGAACTACAGGCTCCTGACATAGGACAGGTGCATATATGAGCCTTTTTTGGGATCTGTATGACACCTGCTTCCTGTTTTCCACTACTTTGCATTCTTGTTTGAATTTAAAAATATATATGATTGTAAGTATAAAGGGAGATAATTTATGTTTATATGAAATAACTATATAAAAAATCAGGAGATGTGGTATGATTGCCAATGAGACAACTATCCACCAAAGTTCAAATGAAGTGGATGTAAGCAATTATAGGCAACATACGACCTTCAACAATGAGAAAAAAATCATACTGTATAGTCGGCTATAAAAAGCCCTGACATGAAAAATATGAAACAATTCTATTGAGAAAATGACAAAACTGATGGCCTATATTTAACAAAACAATTTACGAAAAACAAATATGGCAGACAAGAACCAACGACAACCACTGAACTACAGGCTCCTGTCTTATGACAGGCACATAAAGAATTTGAAAATATATATCTATGAGTATATATTATCTGGTATATGGGTAAAGTTTTTTTCTTTTCGTTTTTTTAATGAAATATCAAAGATTTATATCGTTTTTATTTTCAGGTTCCATTTAAAGATGAATTCCCATTAGCTCTTCACAACAAAATATTAAAGGACCCAGTCAAGTTCCCTACAAAGTAAGTTGGATATGAAGTATATTAAGTATATTCTCTAATGACTTGACTAATTTACACCAGAGGTGCCACATGTGGAGCAGTATCTGTTTACAGTTTTGACACTAATTTCACAGTTCACTGAACATGGAAATGTGATGGTGCGTGTCGGGCATGATGTCTAATGGACACATATCCTTGTTTATTAATATTAAAAAAGTTTTTATTTAGAAGATACCAAATTTTGTGTTTATGATTGAAACTAGGTGTTTTTATTTCAGAAAAATAAAATTTTATGAAAATATGTATAATTCATATATATTTTTCAAGTTTCTAAATACTTTAAAAAAACTAAAACGGCTTACCATGAAAAAACTTCCACTTATACATACTTATACTTTATATACAATATATATATATTTTTCCCCAGTATAAAGATAACAGATTCCCTAACAGATTTAATACAAAAGATGTTAAATAAAAATCCAGACAACAGAATTACCCTGCCTCAGATAAAGGTTAGTAAACAAAATAAAAATATATTTTACAAATTATGCTCCTGCAAGGAGTTGTGAAGAAGTTACTCAGGGAAAAATATAACATTTAAATTTATATTCAATTATATAAGTTTCAAGGTCATACTGTATGTTACTCAAAAATATTTAATCTTCTGGCCACCATATCTCTTATTTCCACTTTAAGTTTAATTTGAATTAAGGTATGTCTCTTGTTTTATTTGAAATTTGTCAACAAGTAGCTTATTTGAAAGATGATTTATTTGAGGTTTTTGGCAAAAAGAATTTCTTAAGTGTTTAATATATTCATTTTAGTTAAATCCATGGGTAACTAATGGAGAAACTTGTTCCCTGCCAACAGAGGAGGAAAACTGTACACTGGTTACCATCACTGAAGAAGATATAGATAATGTTGTTAAACATGTGCCAAAATTAGATACTCTTGTAAGTAAACCTATCAAGTGTTCATATAAATGCAACTTTTAATAAAAGCTAGGGCCACACAAAAATAAATGCGTTTAGAGTTTTCTTTAAAAAAAATAACGTTTGTAGGTTGTAAATTTACCATTTTTTTTTAGATCTAATCCAGAAAATAGCATGTCATCACCAAGTTTACTACCGGCATAATACATACTGTTAACCTGAACTTCCACCATTTAAATTTGTCAATGAACAATGTTATAAAGATAGACACACTTTTTGTGCCCCACCTACGATAGTAGAGGGGCATTATGTTTTTCAGTCTGTGCGTCCGTCCGTCTGTCTGTCCCGCTTCAGGTTAAAGTTTTTGGTCAAGGTAGTTTTTGATGAAGTTGAAGTCCAATCATATTGAAACTTAGTACACATGTTCCATATGATATGATCTTTCTTATTTTAATGCCAAATTAGAGTTTTTACTCCAATTTCACGGTCCACTGAACATAGAAAATGATAGTGCGAGTGGGGCATCCGTGTACTATGGACACATTCTTGTTTTCATTTCTGTCACATATGTTGATGAATTATTGGTTACAACAACTGTTGGTGAAAAGTTTTTGTAGAAATTTTCATAAAAAACTTAATGGTTGGTCAGGAAACTGAAACACATACCTTTTTATATAGATTGTTGATGGGTTTTCCTTTCACATAACACTGGCTAAATCTATTGAGAATAAAAAAGAACTGTTAGAGACAATTGTAAAATTAGGGTTTAAGGCATGCATGAAAAATATCTCTGAACCTGTAACCAATACAGAAACAAATTTTCAATAACAGACCCAGAAAGACAATATGTGTGTAGTATGCAATTAAAACTTATGTTTACATATATTTTATACCTCTTTATGCATGTCAAATACGCAGCTTTTGCAGTGCAAGGATGAATAAAAGGACAAATGAATAATTTTGACATAAAAGTTTATACCGTTCAGCAGATTTGTTGTGTAGTGTAAAATTCAGTTATTTTGGGTCAAAAAGAATTTGCATACATTTTTTTTAAAAGGAATAAATATTTAATTTGCAGATTTAAGAGGGTAGGACTGCCTTTTACCGTCAGACATCAAACGGTCATTTTCAGCTATCCTTAGCATCAAATTGGTTAAAATTTTATAGTGATTTGTCAAAATATCCTTATTGTGATTCATCAGAGGTCTCAAATAATTATTCGTTACCGTTATTTTTTGAAAAAATTTTCACATGATTCGTCAAATTCAGTCGATTTTTTTTTATCTTCATAAAGAAAATGTATATTTCATTGTCATTCACCAAAAATAACCGTTAGCGTCATTTGGCAAGATTTTTTTTACTGTTATTTGTCATGACAGTACCCCCATTACGACCCTCATTTAAGCTGTTGCATCTTAAATTGTATATGAACCCGAAAAGTTTTTCTGGGTGTTATATTGAAAATGTGTTGCCATATAAAGTAAATGTTCAAGTCTAGTCCCCGAGGGTATCACAAGCCCAGTAGTCAGCACTTTTGTGTTTTCATGAAATATTATTGATGTAAATTTACTTTTTTAGAAAATGTTGAATTAAGTTTTGATTTTAGTTATTTTTTCTTTGCAGATCTTAGTGAAGAGTATTTTGAGACAGAAATCCTTTAAGAATCCATTCAAGGACAATGGTGAACATAAGAAGACATCCAGGTCACATTCTGCACCGGATGCATTTGCTCAAGTCGTTAAAAGGTACCAGAATAATTATGAAATGAAGGCACAAAGTCGTTCAAAATTTAACTTATCTGCTTTTTATCTGAGAAAACCTTTATCATTCATTTGACCGAAGGTCCAATTTTATGAAAGAGTAATTTAACAAAAAAATGAATACAAAGTATTGTTATTAGTTTGGTTCTAAGTTTTGTGGATTCTAAGATATGTTTTCAACAAAGAATTATTTTCTGCTAGACATTTGTTCACTGCTAACATAAATATGCTGATTACTGAACCTATACAAAATTTTCCCTTTAATAAGAATTTCTGTTTTAATGAATGCAAAATCATTTATAATTTTTAACAGTTGTGCATTTATGAATTTTGGTTAGTGACACAAAACTGGCTCCCTTAATTAAGCAAGACTATAAATTTGTTCAGTGTTTCACCTTTTTATACGACCGTTGTATATTGGTATCCCGTCGTCGTCAGCGTCGTCCAAAGACATTTGGTTTCCGGACAATAACTTCAGTAAATGTAAATAGAAATCTATGAAATTTAAACACAAGGTTTATAACCACAAAAGGAAGGTTGGGATTGATTTTGGGGGTTATAGTCCTAACAGTTTAGGAATTAGGGGCCAAAAAGGGGCCCAAATAAGCATTTTTCTAGTTTCCAGACAATAACTTGTGGAACGGTGTATGGATCTCTCTGAAATTATACCACAAGTTTCCATACCACAAAGGGATGGTTAGGATTGGCTTGGGGGGTTATGGCTCAAACCGTTAAGGAATTAGGGGCAAAAAAGGGGGAAAAACAAGGGTTTCCTGGTAAATGGACAATTATAAACAAGTACAATGTTAAGTTTGGATTACCTCCCATACACTGCTTTTTAAATTATGTGTAAAGAAATGTTGTATTGTCTTGAGGTGATTAGCTGTCAATTTATTTTTAGAAGTTACTATTTAAAAAAGCTGATTAAGGAATATTTAATATATTAATTTTAGCCATGATTATGTATGTCATTTTCTATTTTAAGACTTTTATAATGTATTTAAATGGGGAATTATGGTTGCAAACTCCATTGGAAATTTGAATTGAGATTATGACCATATCTTGAGGGAAAGAATTTTTTTTTAAAAGAAGTTTTGAGGGGGGGACAATTTTTTCTCATTTCAGATTACAGAAATTAAAAAGAAAATTTTTTTCTTTGAAAATTTTTTTTTTTTTTTGGGGTGGGGGGGTCAATTCGCAACACCATAGTGAATATAAATTCAAATCATATAACCAATTCTAAGTTCTTTGACTACAGTTATTCTTTGTCAGAAACCTATTATGTGTCAAATATTTAATTACAATCCAAATTCAGACCTGTATCAAGCGCGAATATTGTGTCCATTTTTGCCCCAACTGTTCAGGATTGGACCTCTGCGGTCATATCCAGCTGCGCTCAGCGAAGCAATTCATTGTATAAAAGTATTTCATATTATAAAGATGCAATGTAGATGGGTTGCCTTCCCGCTGTTTCCCTGTTGTATTTTACTTGAGTCAAGTTTTGTCCAAGAAAATTAGTATTAATAACATAATTATTTTATTTACTTGTAGTGAGTATATCATGCTTAACCATAAAGCTATTTTATATATTTATCAAAGTAATTTTAATTGATATCTTCAGATTTTATAATCATATCTTTCTTAATTCAGAAAAATGTCAGAATCCAAGATGGAATCTAGTGTTGAAGAGGTGTCCTGACAGAATTACTTCCCTTGAATCTACTGGGTTACTTGTGCTGATTAGAAGACAGGTTGATGGTTGTGATATTTGTTTTACAAACAACTATTGTTTTATATTAAAATCTTTGACTTTTATTTAGATTTTATATATCTATCAATATTTTATTGTTGAACAATTACAACTTTATTGTATTCAGTACCTTGAGGGTGTATTATATTTTATATAATGTCGGGTGTATTTAATGTATGCAAATTAAAATTCTTCATTTTGCAATTTAACATTGTTGATGCACAACTATTCATATTAAAATGTTTTTTATATTAATTACACACTTGTACATATTTTCTACTGGGTAAATTTTAATCAAATTTCAACATTTTATATAACTAGATAGTAGAAAAAAATTATAGTTAAGTAGCACTTTTTTATATTTTATACAGTATACTAGGATTATATATTTAAATCTGATACAGACCTGCAATTAGATTTAGCTTTTTAATATTTGTGTGTAATAATTTCTCTTTTTATTACTATTTTTATCTGGCTCTACCACTAGTGCTAGTTAAAGAATTTTTCTTTTATAATTGTGTTTGTACTAAGTACTGTGACAATTTGTTTTTCCCATTTTTATAACACTATATAACCAACACACAGCTTGGAGAGCAATAGAGCAGATTGTTACCCCAAGAAAACATTGTTAACCGAGGTTGACAATGTTTTACAAGGGATAACAATCTGCTCTATCACCATTTCTGAAATGTTATTGTTTTATTTAATTTTGATATACTGAATGTTCTGTTATTCTTATATTTTAAACATGACACATGAACAGAAAGTATCTTAAACATGACACATGAATAGAGAATTTCTAAAACATGACACATGAATAGAGAATTTCTAGAACATGACACATGAATAGATAATTTCTAAAACATGACACATGAAAAGAGAATATCTACAACATAACACATAAACAGAGACCATCTTGATTTTTATACAGAGGTCTCAACCATTTTTGGGCAGTTCAATGAATAGCTGTGACCATTACGCATATTATTAAAAACATATTGAATGATACATTTTAAATGAGTTTTGATTTTTATTATTCAAAATATTTCACAATTTAATATAACGGGTATTGTGTTAGCATTACCTCAAGTATTGAAAATAGTGTGTTGACCTCTGGCCAATCAAACCAACTATTGTAAAATTTAAATGTGTTTTGTTTCTCTGCCAAGCATACTGCATTTAGGAGTAAGAGCAAAACCTGGTTGGTTCAGAATTAAAAGACATACACAAGAATCAGGGACAGCTAAGCGGAGGTAGCGTTATCAGTGACCAACAACGGAGCACTTTTGGACTGATAAAATTTAACATTGTTGTATATGGAAAAAACATGACAGTTGCATTAAAATGATTTGTCAACATTTTATTTGTACAATCATAAACTATTGCCATGGCAGGTGAAAAAGTTATTAGATTTATCTTTATTTTGATGTTAAAAAAATTATTTTATGTTATTTTAAAGTGGTGTCCCTAATGATTTGAAAATTTCCCATGAAAAGATACGTTTTTCCTACATAACTTAACCAAATTCAATGATGACGAGTGGTAGTAAAAAAATCCTATAAAATTCATTATTGCAGTGACATTATTTCGCCATGTCCCATGTTATTTTTGTATAATTCTTCTTTCTGAAGGTGCAAAAAAAAAATTTTTAAGTTTACATTTGATGGTGTCCCTGGAAGTTTGAATATGGTGATTATTTCGTTATCAAACGTCAGTTCATGTATGCGTATATTGTAAAGAACTGAAACCGATATCTATGCATACCATATTGGGAAAGACGGAAAATGTTTGATATAAGATAGCGTCGAAACTTAAAAAAAATAAATAATAATAATGTTAATCATTTTTCAATTATTGTTTAAAATAAATTCATGATGACGAAAATGTTAAATTGAATTTTAGTCCTTTTAAATTTTAAACATTATCCGGATAATTTAAATATATAGATAGAACTTAAACACATTTTGCATGATTAGAAAATTGCTAATGAATTACAAAGAGCTTATTTGCAGTACACACCTAATGACAAAGGAAACAATGTGAATTTGAAATTCTGTACTAAAAGTTGGATGATGAATTAATTAAAATTGCAAAGCATAGCATTTGTGTATTGCTATTAAAGTTTTGTAGGGATCGGGAAAAGTAACATTTAATTGTTTTTCTTTCTCGTAAACACTTATTATGTATAATACATATTTTATTTATTGGAAGGAAAAAGATATGTACAAGTATCGTTTATTGTGTTCTTATCTTAATCATATTAAGGTGTGAGTTTAAACAACAACCACCCGTTGTTTTATCATCTGTCAGCTATTCAATTAATGAAAGATGTAGACCGACAGTCATGCTGATTTTGAATATCATTTGACAGTACTAAAAGTTTAATGTACACTTAACGTATAACTCCGTCAACTTCTGTACTCAGGGATGTTTATACATGAACATATATAGCCCCGTCTAACATGTCTTGTGTGCATGAGAGATTTAACTAAAATTTTGAATGTTGAAATATTGGAATGATTCGTTCATTGTTGAAGACCCTACATCAACTGTCAAGATGAAGAACGGGAATAAAAGCCCTGTCCATTGATAATTTTCTATGTTTTCTATGTATTGTGTGCGATTTTGTCCCATGTACATTTACGGAGTCCATATCCTTTTATTTTCTATCCAATATGTTAATTGTGCATCTAGAACATTCAAATGTCCGATGATATAAAAAAAACTTATTCAACAGTTAAATTATAATAATAAATTCAAAAACAGTTGGGCACTCTCTTTGACATATCACTTGATATCTGCAACAGGTTTTCTGATATTTCAAAAATAATATTACTTTGCCTTTCAATATCAGTGTAATCATTTCCATCAGACCAAACTTTTTCTATGAATGAAAGTAGATGTGGGGTATAAGTAAATGCAGAAGTCATGAACTTCTAGTAAATGAGATAGCAACCCAACCATGCACATGCATAACTTAGACATCTAGAGAGCAAAATATAGCCTTCTCCAAAAGACAGGCTCTTATAGGGCAACTTAGATACTCAACAATAGACATGCCTTTATAAAAATGTCAAGATCTAAATCGCCCAGAGTCTATACGTTCAATGTGAATTTAAAAAAAAACTATGTGGTGTTTGCTTACATCCTCGTTTTTCAGTCTCTGGTGGATTGTTTTCTAATATTGACAATAATACCACATCTTCTTATTTTTCTTAAGGTCTGTTATAAACACAAACATTCTCCAAATAACGAAAACAAATAAGATATGACATACGACAACTACTTACAAGGTCCCCAAATTTGGACAGGTACCAGTACATGTATTTGGAAATGTGTTCGAGTTAAACTTACTTTTGTAGGTCTCAACCCTCCCCCTTTTGAATCTCAGTATAGATTAACAGAACGTGCATAAAAGAAAATACAAAACAGACAAGTTCTAGAAAAGAACTTAACTCTGGTTTGTTTAAGTTTATGCCACACATCTTGTTTTTGGTACCGAAAATTTGCTATCCTATTCCTTTTTTTCACAGTAAATCGTCTAAGTTCTAATTCGCCTGCTATTGGTGTCTATATAAAAATGACCGTCCCACATGAGTGCATATTAAATATTTTTGAAAATCTATTTTGCCTTTCTGCTTACCGGGCTATGTGAATACAAAATTGTTTTGGATAGACATGTTTTTGTTTATGTCTAAAATTCAAAGAACCCTCATACAATGGCTGTATAAAAAGTTGTATATAGCAGACCTATAATGCCTTTTCATGAACTTATTTAGCGATTTTGCAGGTAAATATATATGAAAACATTTGTTATCTTCATCAATATGAATTGCTTTTTAAACTTGCTTGAGGAAGACGGAAAACGATCCCGGATACACATGTGAAGATGAAGCTCTATAGTTTATTGAAAAATTTAGATTCACACCGCATATGTTTTCGAGATTTATGAGTTTCATATGTTTTTGCATATTACTCCCATCTTTTCTTTTCAATATATAGGTTTATGTTAAGAATAAACATCATTATCTAAATGTAATACAGATACAGCGTTTTTTTCTTTTAAATGATTTCTCATTTTTTCATACCGGGGCATTTTATAACATAACTTTTTATAACATGTATAATTGGGTTTTACTCATTGTTAAATGACGTACAGTGTCCTATAGTTGTTAACATCCTCGTATTTTGTTCTTTCAATTGACGGAAAGTTTTCATCATACCAAATCTTTTTTATTTATAAGCCAATATATCCATTTGTTGATTTAAGATGATACATTTCAAATGTAGGCCATAAAAGCGCCGGACACGAAGATGGTACCAGAAAAAAGTCAGGTTAGAGATAGTTTGTCTCTGATTAACAATGTGAAAAACTTATTTCAAAGTAATATTTTGTGTTTTCTTGAACATTAATAATTGTAAGTATAAACAACTTTGTAAACAAAATTAATTCACGGTAAAAGAATTCATAATGATCTAGTGATTATTTAGAAAATAGGCTGCGAAAAAAATTGTTACTACTTGACTGGCTTTATGGTACCAAGAAATATATCCTTTGCATGAATAAAATTTGATAAGTCTTCATTTTTCTATTCTAACGAACAATATCCCAAGCTGTATAATGAATTTTTGTGATAAAAAGAAAGTACTTCAATAATTTAAGTTTCTCTAATATATTCAAACGATAGTAAACAGTTTTACTATTTAATTGTGAATTTTTGTCCTATCAATTGTGTGACGGTCAGGTGTGGGACTTTGTGCCATTTACTTGCAACTCAAGACTGAAAAATTACCTTTAGTTATGACCTCATAACATTGTAAAGTCAATCGTTTACGGTTACAGAGGCGTATAAAACAGATAGTAAATACCCTTTTTTCAGATTTTTTTTTTTACTACATGTATAATCAAGAAAGACAAAGATTCTCTTGAAAGAAAGATGTGTAATTATGCCAAATGAAAATTAAACTATGAACTTTTTTGACATAGTTAGTCGTGAATTCTTTCTACTACAGCCCAAGTACAATGTAGCAATGTTGCATATTTAAATATAATTTTGCTTTCCCTTTAAAACCAAGTGTCTTGCTGACAGCAAGGATCTAAAACTATGCAAATCCTTGCTGATAGTTAACATGTTAAAGGACTCCCACTGATTAGTCAATTAACACATATCTGATCATATATAGACCATTGCGACACATATCGAGAGTTGTCTTATCTTGCGATCTGGACACCAGATGAGTCAAGGAGATTAGAAACCCAGTCCAAAAGAATTATTTCTTAATTTGAGTTATCTCCCTCAAAAGTGTCCACAATTCTTGTACATGGTTTGTGTAAGTAGAGTAATATGTCTTCCTTCAGACCATAATTTTGTGAACTAGCATGTTTAAGATCTGACATAGCCTTTTGGTCTTGTGCAAAGTATATTCATTATCTCATTAATGTATTGTTGTCCTGAATATACAAGTAAATTTGCTGCTGGACATTAAGCAGCCTTCAATCAATCATGATTTAATATTTTTGCATTTTTGGGTAAAGATTACAAGAAACGCAATCAAATCCCTATGGTACTGACTTGATATCTAAATCTTCCAAGGTTTACCACTACCTTTCTCAGTTCAAACAAATAGTGCAGTGAAATGATGATTATTAAGATCTTATCAAATCAATGTCAAACAATTCATTAATGATATGTCATACTTAGATATTCAAGTTACAATATGATGTGTATTTAAATTACAATAACTTTTTCCTTATGAAAATTTTCACAAGTAATCTATTGTGTATGAATCTGATAAAAATAGGCTCAACTACCGATGTACAAGCATGAACAAAGGAAGATAACTCAAATTTACAGTTTGCCTTGCTAACAACATTTCAATGTTTTATTTTAAATTCGCAAAGTTGCAAAATGAAAGTAATCTTTACCCTTCAGTGCTATCAAGCACTTTGATTATTAATTCTATTTTATATGATTTGTTTTTGTATGTCTTATTACATGATGTGTATTTGAATTATTAAAACATTATGTCTTAAAAGTTTCATTTTTGTGTGTTATATTTTGTAGCATATAAAGTACTTTTTGCATGAAAACAGTTCTTTTATAAACACTATTCAATGTGTGTGCAGGAACATAATTTTAGAAAATCATTTGGTGTCGCCAGCTGATAATTATATACTTAATTTATTCACAGCCTCTAAGCTAAAGCTTTGATATCAATATTATATATTTCTTTAGAATCTCATTTTTCCAAAAGTAGTTTTATATCATATCTTTCAGAGGCCATTTTTTGGGGGGGAAGGGGGGGTGGTTCTAACTGGGAAAAAAACATTCCAAATAAGCTTTGCAGTTTTGAGGAAGAGCAATTTAATGTTCTGTATCTTCAATCATGCTATTATTAAAACAAATATACAATGACCTCTAGATGACCTTTAGATGACTTTTAGATTTTGTGTTATTGGGTTGCTGTCTCATTGACATTTTCCCCACAACTCCTTTTATTCATAGAAATGTACTTTTTGACAGTTCTATGGGGCAAAGGTACAGAACACATAGTTGTGTCTAAAATGAACTATTTGTATTGGTAAAACTTTTTGTCTACAAGCACTCCCAACAGATTTAGTTGCATTTCTAATCATTCAGGCAACTCTGTACCAATCAAATAATCAGGTTCTAATAAAATGTACACATGGTTCAATTTTGAAATGTGCAACATGGTATTTAAATTAAATCATTGTTGATTGTCAAGTAGAAGTTTGTCTAATTGTAAGAAATCAGCAAATATGTTTATATATTGATACTGTATGGAAATGCTGTTTTCAGTTCGCTGAAAAGAATAGTCGTTTTTATGAAATTGAAAATACTTACAATATCTTTAATAACAGATTTGTAATGATATCTAACAAATTTAACCTTTTTTATTGTAATGTTATAATATAAAAATTTTATGAAATCCAAATATTTTAATGTCTTTATTTATTATGTTTTATGATTTATATAATATTTCTGTATATTTAGTTTTTTGTTCTACATGTATTTTAATGTCTTTCGGGTATTTTATTGTATATATAAAGTCAATTTATTCATTATAGATAAATTTTATATTTCATTCCAATAAAAATTTTAAACTTTTTAGATGTTCTGTTGTTCGTTAATAATGAAGAATTTCCCACAACTATAGTGAAAACCTTTAATTTATATACTTCTGTCAGACCCCTAAAAATTTGAAAGGACGAACCTCTTATAGAAGTTGTTTGTATTCTACATTGAATTTTAGTTCTCATCTTGCTTAATATAAAACTTTGGGATAAAGACTTTGGTAAAATGTACTACTTTGATTCATGGATTCATTTATTTTCATTGGTACCAATTTTTGTGGATTGAGGAAAACTTCGTAGATATTTGATTTCATGGTTTTGCTAATGTCTGCATACAAGCCTATAGAAAATTTGTACTTCATTAAACATTTAAATTTGTGGTTCACCTGTACCCATGAAAATTTGGTTTCAAATGAAAATTAATGACTCTAGAGGAAATGTGAACATTTGCAAAAAGTTTATATTATAACCCAATTTCGCCTTGGTTAACAACTCTTGTATGGAAGAGATTTGTCAGCCCATTGTCATTTAATCTTGATCTCATTTTTCACCCTTCACTGGTGCTATGTTATCAGAATGAGTTTTTTCCTCTTTTAACTGTTCATTTTAAGATAAAAGGTACATGAACTTGTTTTAAACATTATGTCATATGCCTTTTACCTCATGTTTTTGCATCAAGAATCAGGTTAACTTTCTCAGTAATTATACATATGTCAACAATGTATGAAATTTATTTATTTTAAGGGAAACATGTCATCTCACAGATAAAATCTAACCTTGATCTCAGCTTTACTGACCTTCAAAACTTAACTTCAGTACCGCACCCAATTTGATATTTAAGTATGTCACACTTGAAAAGGCAGTTGCTATCTTACTTGTTCTAAAAGCCACAACTAACATGCTCTGAGTCAGGTTGTTAGAACGACCATACTTCTACCACTAGTAGCTAAGTTCCATGTTGATTAGAGTGAGTTATCTTTCCTTTGGCTATATACATATTGAAACTAAACTTGGCTTATATCATCCTTATGTTGTCTCACTTTCAAAATTATATCTATATAAAATAAGGAGAAGTGGTAGGGTTTGGAATGAGACAACTATCCATCAGTTCAAATGACATGGATTTAAACAATTAAAGGTCACTATTCGGCTTTCAACAATGAGCAAAACCTATATCGTATAGTCAGCTATAAAGGCCCCAGACATTACAAAATGTGAAACAATTACAACAAAAAAATAAACTGCCTAATTTATGACAAAACAATAAACAATAACAGATATAACAGACAGCAACCAAAAACAGCCACTGAATTACAGGTACATACAGAATGTGGCAGGGTTAAATATATTTATGAGTGCTCAACCCTCTCCTAACTTGGAACAATGGTGTTACAGAACAAAATAAGAACAACCTGATAACAAGAGTGCACACGCTGAAATGTCTCGCCTTCTTTACTAACCATTGATATTATGTTGATAGTCCTAAGCATAAAACTTTTCAACAACTATCACATCAATTTAACATGATCCAAAAAAAATGAGGTAAAGGTCAGATAAACCAACTGGTCCATGAAATGAGGTCTAGGTCAAGTGAAAACTGTCTGATGGACATGAGGACCTTGCAAGGTACGCACATACCAAATATAGTTATCCTATTACTCATAACAAGAGAGAAATTAACATTACAAAAAATCTTAACTTTTTTTCAAGTAGTCACTGAACCATGAAAATGAGGTCAAGGACAATTGACATGTGACTGACGGAAACTTCGTAACATAAGGCATCTGTATACAAAGTATGAAGCATCCAGGTCTTCCACCTTCTAAAATATAAAGCTTTTAAGAAGTTAGTTAACGCCGCTGCCGCCGACGGATCACTATCTCTATGTCGTGCTTTCTGCCACAAAAGTCACAGGCTTGACAAAAACAGTTGGAAATAGCTTGACTCATCAGATCAGCAACAGGCACAACAAACAACTATGCACTGTTGCTTAATCTAAAATTCTGGTGTTACATGTTACACAAAATTTAGTGGGTATTATGCTACTACATGTATTGATTAATTTATATGGGTTGTTGAATGTCAGCGGTAAATATTACATGAATATTTCTGCAATTTGTACAGCACCTTTTGAAACCAAATGGTAATGAAACCATTCTGTTATGGTCCACTTTTTGGTATTATTTTTATTTTATTATTGTACTGAAATCCTTACCAGTTTAAAGAATTAATTTGAGTGTTTTCTTGATGAAAAGTATATCTGTTTTAAAAGTTTCCAATTTTGCTCCAATAGTATAGGTTCAATCTTGTAATTGTCAGAGACACAAAGCTGCATTAAAAGATTAAAAGAGATTCTCATCAAATGGTATAGAATAAGATATAGGGAAATATGATGTTTCAGACACATCTGTTGACAATTTATTGTCATACATAAGTTGTATGCCAAGTTCAAGATAGATGGAGGACATAATGTTTTCCTTTCATCTGTTGGTTTGTACATCAATCCTGCATCAGGTTAAAGTTTTGGTCAAAGCTATACTTCCTATCTACTGTTTTACTAACTTTCAATATGATGAAAGAAAGTGACTTAACTTCAATTATTTCAATACGTATTTTTCCGTTACCAGTACATCTAGATCTGTACCAAATAATTTCATATTTGGCCTTTTTTTGTCAGTGAGCCATTTTGAATCTGTCAGACACCTACTTCCTGTTTTCAAATATACTTAACCCAAATGATGCACCACATCCTACCATTATAGTAGTTTCACAATTTTTTGTTTTTGCTACAAATTTGTAGAAATATAGTATATTTTAATTATAACCTTGAAATTAATGCAAATTTTACAAAAAAAAAATTCATTTCAGTGGCGACAATGGGGTTTCAACAACAGAAGTCAAAAATCAAGTCTGAGATAAGTCACTTTCAAATTGGTCTTTAAACAATAATTTGATTAGGAAACTGAACTAGAGGCTCTAAAGAGCCTGTGCCACTCACCTTGGTCTATATGCATATTCGACAAAGGACACTCTCCAACATTGTAGACGAGAATAGAATTCATGACAAAAATCTCTGTTTTGTTGATCTTGTATTGCTGATCATCTAGTCTGTTTAGTTTCTCTCTATCTTTTTTAGTTTTTGTTCAAAACACAAAAGAGGGTAAACAAAAATCCTAATTTAAGGGCAATCCCTTCTATAAAGAGTGACAGTCTACTAATTATATGACTTGTTAGTAGATCTTGTATTGCTGATCATTTTTGCTTATTTAAGTTTCTATCTTTCTAGTACAATTTTATCATACAAGGCAAAATGCAAAAAATTGTAAAAATCTTCATTAAAGGGCAATAACTCCAATAAGGAGTCGTTGGACATTTTCCACCATATTGTCTGAATTGTAGATCTCGTCTTGATGATCATTTTTGGTTATTTAAATTTCTATCTATCTATTATAATTTTAAAGATATAAGGCAAAAACGCAAAAAATTGGTAAAAATAGTCATCAAAGGGCAATAACTCTAAAAAGGAGTCTACTGACGATTTCAACCATTAGATATATTTGTAGAACTTGTCTTGCTGATCATTTTTGCATTTTAAAATTTCTCTCTATCTATTTTTCAAGATAATAGGCAAAAATGAAAAAAAATGGTAAAATTTGTCATTTAGGGGCAATAACTCCTAAAAGAAGTCGTCTGACAGTTTTGACTTCAACAAACAATTGGTAGAGCTCAACATTCTGAACATTTCTGTTCCTGTTAGATTTTCTCTATTTATAACGGTTTTCAAAATAACAGACAAATACTTGCATTTTACCCCTATGTTCTATTTTTAGCCATGTCGGCCATCTTGATTGGCAGGCAGGGTCATCCAACACATTTTTAAGACTAGATACCCAAATAATGATTGTGGCCAAGTTTGGTAAAATTTAACCCAGTAGTTTCAGAGGAGAAGATTTTTATAAAAGTTAACAGACGACGATGGACGTTGGACAAAACGGACGACAGATGCCAAGTGATGAGAAAAGCTCACTTGGCCCTTTGGGCCATGTGAGCTAAAAAGGGCAAAGTCTAATGTAAAGATGAAAATTACTGACTCATTGAATTTTACATTTTTACATCAGTGAAATTGCAATGCATTGATGTATTTTGTGCATCATATAGGAAGATCCTCATCTCTAATTATGTGTGTGGCCTCTGTGAGATTAAATCCATCAATGATGACTGCATTGCTCCCAGAAAACTGAGTCACAGATTTCTAAGTTAAGATTTTTTAAAAAATAGAAATAGATAGATAGCTTAGGTTTGTTATGTTGTGTATATCGTAAGTCTAGAATCTCACTGTCCCTTTTTTTCTCTTCTTTTGCAGATCTTTAGCGGTCTCTGTAAAATGCATTCACAATGCATCTGGACTCAGGGAATGAAAAGATTGACTTTTGGTGTTCCATTTTTGAAGACTACTATGGTGACCCCCAAATTTTCTTTGTTGAACTTGTGATAGTTTCCTTAATATTTACCCCACATCTGTCAATCATGCCTCAAACATTGATTGAGATATAGATATGCTGTTCTGTGGACTTCTCATGCCCAGTAGTAAAACTCATGCTAAAGGGTGTTTGTCCATTTCGGAGTTCAGAATATATATATATATATATATATATACATAGCCACATTAGGTTAGAATAGTGATGTTAATCTGATGCCTTATGAAAGGAGAGTGTCAAGCTCTATGCGCTTTAAACAATCATTGCAGCAACTCTTTGAGTGGTCTCTAGGAAGACCAAATTTCTGCCCATATCCAACACATCCTCATCCAGTGGCAGTCAAAATTTCCTTCCCTTCATCCCAGTCTTCCCATTCTGCAGATTCTACCTATTGGATTTATTGTATAATGTGTTCTCATCCTGAATATTTATGAAAATTTACCACTGGAGGTTAAGCTAACAAAAACCTATCATAAATTCAACATAACATTCATAATGTACAGAAAGATATAATTCAACAGTTAATATACAATTTATTACACAATAACTATCAACTATTGTCTGATTCTGCCTTTTCAAATTGTACAGGGTCTCTATAGGTTATTGTATAATGATCATGTCTTCTTAATAATGGTTCCGATTTCTGTAATTCTTCTTGATTATCATAAACTGTGCTTATTATGGCCTCTCTTTCAGCAGTTCTAGTCTTGGACGATTTTCTCGATAATTTCTCTCCATGGTATCTACAAAGCATAAATTAAAAATTTAGAGATTTGTTTAACTGTGCAATTAAATAGTAAATGCTGATATTAATCTATCATAAATCGATTACATTGCACAGATGCTTAATATAAAAGTACCCTATCTAAATATTTTTTAATGATATTTTCATTTTGAATATTTGATTAATTTGAAACGAGCATGCAAGATATGCTGTCTTCCTTAACATCGGTATAATAATTCTGGGTAGTAAAATTTGTGTGAATTGCTTCTATGTAAAAAGTTTTAGCATTTAGAGTTTATAGTTATGTCCCCTTTTTCTTACAAAGTTATTTCCCATTGTACTTTTCCTTACAAGAAAATATAAAACAGATATATTTTTCTAATCAGGTTCACTCAATAATTTAAAAAGACAAAAATGTAGGATTATATATAATTTTTTGTATCATTTTAAATACTAAATTTTTATTGGAAGACTGGTACCTGAAATGTATTAACTACATGTAACTGAGTGGTTGATCCTACAAAATGAACTACAAATGTAGGCTAAGCTTAGAATAAAATGTAATTTAAAAAAAAAGTAAAATAAAATCATACCGGCTTAGTTTCTTAATTGTTGTCATTCAAAGACAAACTATCTTGATTTTCTTTTGAAATTCACAAATTTTCAAAACCAATAACAGGGAGGTATTTTAAATGCACCTACTAAATAATAACCACTACTTGGATTTTTCCAGTTCATGAACTTTATTTGAAACAACATTCTGCTTATTATCCATTAAAAATGTTAATAGTTTGGCTTATTGATCTATCTACTGCTCTATTTTACATTTCACTTTTTCTAAAATTGGATTATTAAAAAGTCATAACAGTTCATCAGAAGCTGTACGGTGGCTGACATTAAAAACAATTTTGATAAGGTTAAGTCATCAGTTACAAGACAAAGTAAACCTTCTTACCCTAATCCTGTTTTGACAGAAGATGGTTGTCCTTCATTTTCTAAAGCTTCAGCCATGCCTTCTGTAGATGACCCTATACCCTGTCCTTCCAGCCAGCCTTGCTTTTCTAATATCTTACGCCCAATGCCCTTGGTATGAACTTCAAACTTTCCAATTTTAGCTTGATCAGCAGCAGACACATTCATTTTCTGTCGTTTTTTTGCGATTCCAAGACTAAATCTATCAGTGCTATCGATACCGTCCCGCCATCTTTGAGACTGTCTCATAGCTAGAAAGTCCTTAATGTCCTTATCACCAGCACCTTTTTCGTAGTAAGCACTCATATCAACATCCCAATCATCAGTTGTTTGCTCATCAAAATCTGTAAGGAAATTAATAATATCAGTAAAACAAACTTGATCAATGAACTTTTTTAGAAATTCAACTTCTTATTGCTTAAAATTAATCTGAGGTCATATTGTTATCATCAGTCATGTCGGTACACATAAGAGGATTTAGCAAAAAAAAAAAATCACCAATCAAACTGTGAAACAGTCTGATTGGTGGTGATTGGAGGTGGTTAAACTGATACAAAGAGAGATACTTCAAAATTAAAGTAAGTCATCTAGAATCATCACCATTCACTGAAAATTAGAGAGAATTTTAACAAAATCACTTTGTTTCAAGTCCCTCAAACTTAAATAATAGTATATCATAACTCAACTGATGTACATTGGTTTTTTTAAATGTTTTAGGAGATATATACAGGGGTTTGATGGCACCCTAAAGCTAGCCTTCTAAGAAGTGGCCCTTGAGGTCAAAACTTATGAACCTCATATGTGAAATTTACATATTGTCTCATTGGCATTTTTACAACTTCTTCTTATTTTTTTTATGAACTAATGTATGTCATGGCAACTTAGATACTGTTTAATGTATGTCATGGCAACTTAGATACTGTTTAATGTATGTCATGGCAACTTAGATACTGTCTAATGTATGTCATGGCAACTTATATACTGTTTAATGTATGTCATGGCAACTTATATACTGTTTAATGTATGTCATGGCAACTTAGATACTGTTTAATGTATGTCATGGCAACTTAGATACTGTTTAATGTATGTCATGGCAACTTATATACTGTTTAATGTATGTCATGGCAACTTATATACTGTTTAATGTATGTCATGGCAACTTAGATACTGTTTAATGTATGTCATGGCAACTTAGATACTATTTTAAAGTGTTGTATTTTGTATGACTATTTTAATAGTAAAATATATTTGAGAGAACAATTCACAAGTTTCTGAGAAATACTGGGATAATTGATTGAAATCTAAATATTCCAGCTGAAGTCATGGTCATTAATTAAAATACTTCAACTGAAAAATAAAATAAATTATAACCTCCTTCCTGCTCTTTCCAGTACTGTGCATCTGTGTAGAAAACCAATCCACTTCCTCCTTTCTCCCACTTAAGTTCTATTTCATTCTCAAATAATCTTTCTTCATTCCGTTCCTGATTCTCTGGGTCGTCATGGAGGGCTTCGTGTCGTTCCCATTCCTCACAACTATCATTATCCTTAAAATAAATGTTATAATGATTTATCCTATAAAAATTAACAACTCAATTCTCATTTTTTCATTAAAATTTAATATAAACAGCAGCAATAACCATACAATTTTTAATCAATACAGCTCAGGAGATTTCCCTGTTTCCCCTCATACACAATTTAAGATGACACTGATTAGGCAGACGCCTTCTTATCTGTTAGGCACTGTGTCCTGCTGTATGGAAAGGTAATCTGTTTGTTTCATCATATTCAGTGGAAAGTAAATTAAAGGTACACTGTATACAAATACACATGGAAAACAAACATTTAAATGCAAAGTTTTTAAAGAATACCGGTAAATGGATGAGAACTAATATGGTACTTATAAATCGGTACTATCTTTTTTGCCTTTTTCATGTTTAATTTTGTTAGTTACAACATTTTAATAATTGATTAGTACCATTCTTATGAGTCAAGCACTTTTCAATTTATTTTTACAGTTTTTTTAATGTTGTGTTGTTACACCAATGCACAGGGTTGGACTTGACTTTGCCAGTCACCAATTACAATTTCATTTTTTATCTGGCACCATAATGTTATGTCTGTTCTAAGCTAAACTATAGTCATCACTGACAAGCTTCTTTGTTGAGATTGCTATTTTTGTATAGTTTTTTTGTTTGAGTTTCAATTATTGACTTGTGTTTGTGACTTCCCCTGATCACTGTTAGACAAGATATTAGATCACTGATGGCAACAGCTTACCTCTGATTTTTCGTCATTGTTATAATACCAGACATGCATTTCGAGACAATTGTCTGATGTCATTTTTCAAACATTGCTATAATGCTTTGTCAGTTGTTTTGTTTTTCGTGTTTTTATTTTGTTAAAATTATGTTCCTACCCCTTCTGAGTGATCTGATTCACCGATCATTTTTTCTTCCATTTTTTCTTTCATTCTCTTCTTAGTTTCTGGGTCACGTCTCCAATGTCTGTCTGACTTCTTCTTTTTATCACATTTTTCTTCCGTCTGTTTAAGACATTCTTCATTTTCTGAAATATTTTGAGATGGTCCGGCAATATTATTCACAACATCATTTTGAAATTCTCCCTCACTTAAAAGTTTATGACCTTCACCTGATAAACATGTAACTGTTTCATCTGAAAAATCAATTTCAACAATATCTCTCCCATAATCAAATGGAACATCTCCATATTTCTTATTTGTCCTTGTCTTAGGAAAGGTCAATCCAAGTTTTTTAATGACCACAGGCGGGAGTCTACATTGCTGGATAAGTTCAAGAAATACTTTGGTGGGTGTGCCAACATTGCCATTTGGCATCACATCAGGGGGATGTAACTCTGGTAGTTTTGATAAATCAGCATCTGTAAAGTCTTCTCTATCTGTAGGAATTTGTTTTGTTTCTGCTCTATTTTTATACAACATATCTGAATCTGAAAAGATATGAAAAAAAAAAACATTTACTGTAAAGCTTAAAATAACATTAAATAGAGGCTCCAAGGAACCTGTAAGAATGACCATGGGAAAGGCATCTACATTCAACATTATATGATTAACTCAATCTGTGCAAGAGTAACCCATTTAAAATATAGTTTTACAGTGTAATAAGGGCTCCGAGGTACAATGTATTACCATTAATTTTTCAGAAATTCATACAAAACAAGTACATGTATGAAGAGCCCTTTAGTACAACTGGTACAGTATACATTTTCCTTTAACAAATAAGGGATTAATACTGTTTTGTATTTATTAAATCCTGCCATTAAATATTTTAATTGTCATTTGTGAATCCGGTTTATTTTTAAAATTTTGTGTGTGATATGACAGCCAGGGGTAATACTTGTAGTTGTACAAGTGTTTTTAATTCAGATATTTTTTACTTTTTCAAGTAAAAAAGTCTTATTTTCTTCTACTATTGAATTTCTCTTGACTCCATTGCTCTAATAGACATGATAGAGTGTTTTATTGTATGTCATTAATAGTTGTCTTTACTACTGTATTCATTAAGTATAATTTCATGGACTATGAAAATCTCATTTGTCTGGTATCTTCAAAATACTGCTTATTTACAAGCCTCCAGGGAGCAATTTTTGAAGGCCTTGTACAGTTACTGTAAAACATCTTTGTGCATTAGATTTCTTTGCTTAGTTCTTGAGACAAAAGGTTGAACTCTAATTAAAAAATTAATTGGCAAGCCAAAAAAATTCTGTTTAGGCATGTTTTCACCTCCCAAAACTTGAGAATTTAAGAGGTTTAATACAAAATAAAATGCTCCGCAGGGCGCAGCTTGATACGACCGCAGAGGTCGAACCCTGAACAGTTGGGGCAAGTATGGACACAACATACAAGCTTGATACAGCTCTGAATTTGGATTGTGATTAAATATTTGACACAGCATAGGTTACTGACACAGAATGAATGTGCTATGTGGTCTAAGAACTTAAAAATTTTAAATTGGACATTCACCTATTATGGTCCAATATCCAAAATCTAAATACATGGTTAGATTCAGCATATCAAAGAACCCCAAGAATTCAATTTTTGTTGAACTCAAACAAAGTTTAATTTTGGACCCCGATTTGGACCAACTTGAAAACTGGGCCCATAATCAAAAATCTAAATACATGTTTAGATTCAGCATATCAAAGAACCCTAAGAATTCAATTTTTGTTAAAATCAAACTAGGTTTAATTTTGGACCCTTTGGACCTTAATGTAGACCAATTTGAAAACAGAACCAAAAATTAAGAATCTAAATACACGGTTAGATTCGGAATATCAAAGAACCCCAATAATTCAATTTTTGATGAAATCAAACAAAGTTTAATTTTGGACCCTTTGGACCTCAATGTGGACCAATTTAAAAAAGGGGCCTAAAATCAAAAAACTTAATACACGGTTAGATTCAGCATATTAAAGAACCCCAAGAATTCAAGAATAAAACCCCATTGAAATTGGTCGAGAAATAAGCAATTTATACGAAGTACATGTATCTTCTTTTGCACAATACTGTGCAATTGAATATTTCTTGCTATTGCGCAATACTGTACAATTGACAATTTCTTGCTATTGCGCAATATTGTGCTATTGGATATTTCTTGCTATTTCGCAATACTGTGCAATTGAAGATTTCTTGCTATTGCGCAATACTGTGCAATGGAAGATTTCTTGCTATTGTGCAATAAAGTGCAATTGAAAATTTCTTGCTATTGCACAATACTTATTATATAATAATTTACACATCCTGTTTGGTGTGTATCTCCTACCATATCATTATTATTTTCCTTTTAAATATAAATCAGAAATAACCAACTTAAAATGGAAAATTTAAAAAGAAAAAAAAAGGAAAAAAAAAAATCCCCCCAAATTTTTTGAAACCCCTTATGATTCATCACCCCCAAACTCAATCCCAGCCTTCCCTTTGTGGTATGGTACCTTGCAGTACAATTTCAGAGAGATCCATACACTTGAACACAAGTTATTGTCCTGAAACTAGAAAAATGCTTGTTTTTTTCCCCTTTTTGGCCCCTAATTCCTAAAATTTTGAGGCAATTACCCCCAAAATCAATCCCAGCCTTCCCTTTGAGGTATGGTACCTTGCAGTACAATTTCAGAGAGATCCATACACTTGAACACAAGTAATTGTCTGGAAACTAGAAAAATGCTATTTTTGGCCCCTTATTCCTAAACGTTTTGGGCAATTACCCCCAAACTCAATTCCAGCTTTCCCTTTGTGATATGGAACCTTGTGGTACAATGTCAGAGAGATCCATACACTAACACACAAGTTATGTCTGGAAGTTACAAAAATGCTTATTTTTGGCCCCTTTTTGGCCCCTAATTCCTTAACTGTTGGTACCATAACCCCCAAAATCAATCCCAACCTTCTTTTTGTGGTATTGAACCTTATGGTAAAATTTCACGGAGATCCATTCACGTAAACTAAAGTTAGAGTGCGAAAACCAATGCGTCTTCGGACGACGACGCCGGACATCGACGACAACGACACCAACGTCATACCAATATACGACCAAAAATTTTTTTAATTTTTGCGGTCATATAAAAAATGACTTGTGTAAGTAAATTTTTGGAGAAGATTAAAAGGAGATAATTCAAACCTTGAAAACAAAATAAAAATCTTACAAAGTTACTTAAAATGTAGACAAGTAAATATTACTTACATCTTCAAGTAAATAAAAAGGACTTGTATAAGTATTACCCCTGACTGTATGAGTAATAATAATGGCTGGGTTTTTTGGTTTAATATTTACCTTCAATTTAATGAAATGACACTTGATAAAGGAGTAGGGGCATTAAGGTCAGGTTTTGGCCCAAGAAAATAAAATGTTTGACAACTATACCAAATTGGCATATAATGTTAAGAAATGCATAGAGTCAAGAAATATAAATGAAAAACATAAGATTTTTTATCTGATGACATCACAATTACGTCATAATATGTACCGTTTTCATGAATTAACAATCTTAATTACAATGCTTGAGCAAACATTAATACAAACATAGCAAGCAAGACAACCAAAGTCTTAATCTACAAGCATTAGGAAATGAGCTCTAAACGAAAATTAGATTACATTAATATTGTATTCTATGCCTACGTCGTGTATGATACCACAGGCACTAGACATTCTATCAATAATAATAAAATATTGGCAATGAAAAGAAAATAGTGTCAATGTACATGTATATACATTGACACTATTTTCTTCCCATTGCCCATATTTGATTATTATTGATAGAACGTCTATAGTGCCTGTGATGATACATGTACATATTTTCTTTGCATAAATTTGCAAATTGACTTTAAGTAAAAATGTGTATATAATCTTCAAAGGCGTCATAATCACTTGTACTAACAACAAAACACTTATACAGATCTGAAAATACCTTCATGTTTTATTCCCAAGGCTTTGGTGGTTTGGGACACCGAAATTTTAGAAATGTAGCACAATTGTGATATTGAATCTCCGTTTTTGTCTAACCAATGTTTTCTGTTGTACATTTTGATCAGGTTATCTAAACGAATAGGTGTAGCGCGAAATACACAACAGAACGTCTTTACATCGTTTTTTATCATATCCTTGTCTGCAGATTTGGGAAGCATTTGTTTTTCTGGTCGGTGTCTGAAGTGGAAACAATGAAACCCATTTGTTTCTATGAACTGTGAGAAAAAGTTCCTTAAATCTGATGAATGATATGTTACTGGAATATTGTTAACAATTCCATAGACAATTTCGTTGTTTTGGTTCGTCTCCATTTTTGACTTTGGAAATCCCCTTTGACGATAGTATTTAGATCGGAAACGGAGAGGAAATAAGAAAAATCCGTATGTTTTAGCTGTGTTTCAAAAAATGAAGATATGTGTGAAAAGTTTTGTTTAAGATAGTTTAGTGTAAATTACTTTAATGGGCGATGGTGCTACTCACAGAAAGTTAAGATTTACTACCATTTTCACCCTGTAAATATATATACTGACGTTTAAAAATCCTTAGATAGTGCTCCTCACAAAGGAGGAATATACCAGTAACAATAACAGTCTGTATCAACCCAAATATTTTCAAAAAGGCCATCAATGAACAAGTAATAGCTTTTCTTAAAAACTAGCCGTCTCATAGCTGATGAAAGTGGAAAATGATTTCTCTTAGTAGTTTAATTCGTTCAGAATTGTATGCAAGTGGGTTACAAAAATTATAAAAGGCTTATACAATTTTTTAGATTACCAATTTCTTTTGGGGAAAGTATTAACACTGGAAATGGAGAGGTAATGTCTTTTTATCGATTATTTTTTTTTCAAATAGATATCGGAGTTGTTCGTTGACTTTTTCTTTGGTTGTTTGCTTATTTATTTGTGTCAGAAAAGTATGGCCGCTTCCAACTGAAAGTTTTTCGTTCATAATAGGCATCGAAAAGTGTAGAGAGTGAAGCGTAGTAAAATTTAAACATATAAGAACACAATTAATATATTTATTTCCAACGGTATCTCACATCTTTTCAAAAATGATCCTTAAAATGTAAAGCTTCACTTATATGTATGGTTATTTTTGTTGTCGATGAAGATATTGTCTATTCATTGTAGTTGGACTGCAATGTGGAATGCCCCACGCCTCTTTTTCTATGTTTGAATAATGAGTATCCTTACAATTAAATTTTTCTTTTTTCAGGTTATTTGGTTTTATTGGACTTCTTGATTATATTTTTTGATGAAAAATACTCAGAGTCGTGAGACCGGTAATTTGTTATATAAGACCTATTGTAAGCGCCTGAAATTCAAAACATAGTAGTTTCGCCGCCATTCTTTTTCAAATTATAATGGACGTCGTTGGTTATAAAGAAGGTGATAAGTTCTGCAAAGCTATTTTAAGTTCACTATGAGACCATCAACATAAGAGAATCAACAAATTTGACCAAAAACTTTTATTAAGCATACAGCTTGATACTGTATCTTTTGTTATTGTTTTACTTGTACATATCTTCATATTTATTTACTATACCATTTAATGCTGGATGACGAATAAGGCCCTTATCATACTTACCCTTAAAAGCTTGACATATTGGATTGACATAATCTTTTGTGGGGGAACGTTCGTATGTTGACATATACATGTCTTTTTGTTTTATGATCATAGTATATGTATGTTTATACGTGTTTTACAATTCTTGTAGAAAACATACAATTAAGAATAATCTTTTAAAACGCCAAAAGTATTTTCGTCTTTTAAATTTATAATTTTCTTTCATTTCTCTTTCTCTCATATAGCATGTCTAGTATAAATAGTCAATAAACCTCAAAACAAACATTAGAAGTTTGTTCCTGACCCTGCTCATAGTTTCAAGTAATATCTGAATTATTTTTTGCTTTAAAGATTATTTTTTGTAACAAAAAAATTGTTCCGGCGTGACATTTGTTCCGCCGGAACTTATTTCATAGGAAATATGTTCAACCGGAATTTATATCACAGAAAATTTATACCCGGAATATATATTATAAGGAAATATGTTCCAGCACTGTAAAATTTGTTCCGGAACTAATTTTTTTACTAAATGTTAAATAAGTTCCGGGTGTTATAGATTAACATGATGCATTAACTTTATATCAAGCAAAACATTCTATAGTTGTACCTGACAAGTTTAATATTCAACATTGAAGTCTTTAAACAACACGACAAAGTTCAAAATAAGGTAAATCTTTGAGAAATTCAAATTAAGTCAGCATTTATATTGTACATAGATGATATGATTAAAAAACAAATGCACAACTATGATTAACAACTGTGACAAATATTTAAAACACACTATTTCATTTTTCTACAAATTCTGATATGTAGTAACATATGCTGAATTGCAATATTCATAAATAAATGATTGATCTATAAAAAAATTCTGATGGATTTTTCTTATTCTTCGTTTTTCTGCCTCATTAAATTATTGTCATTTGGGTATTTTTTTTATGGATAATGTAATTAAACATTTTGCTATACTCCACAGAATCCATATTGGATGTTTACACCTTTTATTTATTACATTATCAATATAATACATGTTTTTATAATGTACTTGAATTATAACATTAAACTCACTGATAACAATGCTCAGTATAAAAGATAACTTGTATAACCAGTGGAACACATTTCACAGACAAGGAACTTATTTTACCAGGTAAGGAAAAAATCTCACAAACCCGGAACTTATTTCACTAGGTAAGGAACAAATTTCACAAACCCAGAACTTATTTCACCAGGTAAATAGTGGAACTTATTTTATAGAGATGGAACAAATCATATAGAAATTATCTGTGAAAAAAGTTCTCCCAGAATATATTTTCTGTGATATTTGTTCCACTGGAACTGTTTTCACAGGAACAAATTTTGGCTCAAATATTCACAACTATATATATATTATAATTAGACTTGGGAGGATAAAAAACTTTAAAATGTTGTAATGACATGTCCATTGAAGAAGACCGTAGATTGAAATTTAGAAGTAAATTGTCACGTTTTGTTTGTTGCTTAATTGGGTTGCTGTCTAAATTAATTATGTATTCTTCACATCTCCTTTAAAATCATTCATAGAGATTAAACATTGCTTAAAATATGTTAGCATACATGTATAATTGCTTTTATCGTCTGAGAGTAGTTTTTTGTTCTTCTTATATTCCCTTTTAGATATATTTTTAGTCTTCTATTCTTCAACGTCTGCTATCTTGCTAGGAAATAAACGGAGTTATATTTTTAGATTTATAGAAAGCTTTTGATCTGGTTAATCATATTATTTTATTAAAAAAGCTTGAATATTATAATGCTTCAAACTGTACACTAGACTGGTTTAAGTCATACTTGTTTGAAAGAAGTCAACAAGTTAAGGTCAATAACGTCATGTCTAATACTAAATGCATAAAAACTGGTGTACCACAAGGCTCTATACTTGGCCCTCTGTTATTTATTTTATATATCAATGATTTACCACTGAACATAGAAAATTCATTAATAGATTTATATGCAGATGATTCTACATTACATAGTAAAGGTAATAATGTACTTCAGTTAACTGCTAACCTTCAAAATGATATTCATGTAATTGAAAACTGGTGTTCGCAAAATTGTATGAAACTAAATGCCAAAAAGTATAAATCAATGATTATTGGTTCAAAACAGAGGCTTTATTCAACTGGGAACAGTTTAGATATCAAAATTTCAGATAAACAAATAGAGAATGCAGATTGTGAAAAACTTCTCGGTTTATATATCGACAAAAACCTAAATTGGAATGAGCAAATAGATAAAATGTCATGTACAATATCAAATAGAATCAATTTATTACAAAAGATAAGAAAATATTTACCTATGCATATACGTATTATTTATTTTAATTCTTATATTCTGCCATTATTTGATTATTGTTGCAATATATGGGGAAGTTGCTATGAAAGTGGAATAAATAAACTTAACAAGTTAATAAAGAAATCTGCTAGGGTTATAATACACTACAAAAGTCTAAAAGTCTGAAAAGACCAGTTTTTGTCTTAATTTGCATGAACTTTTACTCGACATTCTCCAAAAGTATGACTTGTGTCTTAATTTTTCTTGACAAATTCTCATTTATATTAAATTTGTATGAAATTTACTCGACATATTCTCGACATTCTGAATATGGTCTTAAAATTTCTTGACAAATTCTTGACATTTGAATGCTGTCTTGAAATTTCTCGACATATTCTCGACATTCTTATTTTTTCTCAGTATGGCTTGACATATTCTGAACATTTTGAATCGTGTCTTTAATTTACTTGACAGTTCTGAGTTTTACAAATCATGATAAATATTCATGATATAACTTTAATCTTTATTTCTCTTTATATGATATACTGTTGTTTCAAGTTACACTTCTTTACAACAAAAATAAAAGTTGGGCATGTAAAATAATTGAAAATTTGGGTATATAAATATTTTTACAAATGCAAATATGGCTATGAAATCTAAAGTATAAAATAATTCAAATGTGGGTGTGTTGATATAAAACAATTTCAATGTGGGTTTTTAAATAATTACAAATTTTGATTCCTAAATCTTATAAATTAAATGATTGAAACCAATCATACTGTAGACACATTTCATTCTACATTCATAATATTCAATGTTGATATGGTAAATAATTATTATACCAAAATGTGGTTTATATAAATAGCAAATTATGATGATATACAAACTGAGACTACTATAACACATGTGTTATAGCAGTCTCAGTATACAAATCATTCATTTAACAGAAGAAAAATTTGTGTAATGTCATCTGTTGGAATATATTAAGTATTACACATGGACAGGATGTTCCCCATAAAATTAAGGTATTCCACACCCCAGAGTACACGCAACTGTCAAATAGAAGTTATTGCTTTACCTGTAATCAGCCATACAACCTAACAGTTGACCGACCATGCCACTACAATTTAAAAAGTTTGTTAATAGATGAAAATCATCATTTTGATGAAAAAAAATTGAACTGAAATGGATTTTCTTCATCAAAATTATGAAGTTAATTATTTTAACATAAAAACAAATTGAATAATTCCCAAAGATTAAAAGAAAATATTATCTACTCAAGGAATAATAAAAAAAATGTATTTATAATGGGTCCCAACAATGATTTCTATAGAAATCATCGGTCTTATGAAATGGTTCTCAAACAGACATGCATAATATAGATCTAAACATTTTTTTTTCAGGAAGGAGTTATCACAAATATTTATTTTTGATAAAAAATTATGAAATTCAACACTCAAATTTGAATAAAAAATGTTTTTGGGTTGTTCTAAAAAATGAATAAGGTTTTTGAATCAAGATGGGAACAAATTCTTTGACCTAAACGAAAGCCCCCCCCCCCCTCTTTTTTTTAGCCTCATACACCCAAAAGATGAATTGTGGGGTCCAAAAGAGATACAAGACACCTATTTTGGTAAAGCAAATTTGACTGGCAGTTTTGCGAACGGCAAAAATCTAAATGCTGTTTGTCAATACCTTCGACTTATATTCCAAGTGAAAACAATTACTTAAATGTTTAATAAAAAAAATCAAAATTAAACTACATGGGGGATTATTCAGGGTATTCCAACTTAGTTGCACCAAAAGGGTATCTTACTATACCAAATTAATCCTTGATTCTTCAAAGTTTAGTTTAGCCATAATAAAAAGGAGTATACAACAGCAATAGAATGTCATAAACAGTGCAGAATAAGTCTGTTCACATTTCAGGCGAATTTTATACTGTTGAGATAGTGTCAAGACATATTTAAGACTGTCAAGAATGTGTCGAGACATATTCAGACATTATTTAGAATGTCAAGAATATGTCGAGACATATTCAGACATTATTAAGAATGTCAAGACAGATCAAGACAAATTTAAGACAGTCAAGAATTGGTCGAGACTAATCCAGACTCTTATCAGATGATACAGGAAGTGTCGAGAAATTTTAAGACAATGTTCATACTGTCAAGACACTTGTCAAGAAAAATCAAGAACCTTATTAGACAAATTCATACTATGTCAAGAATTTCTAAAAATTATTCAGACAAATTAAGAATGTCGAGTAAAAATTCATGCAAATTCAGACAAAAACTGGTCTTTTCAGACTTTTTGACTTTTGTAGTGATAGAAGCTGACATAATGACATCATCCAGTTTGTTGTTTAATAGTTTAAACTGGTTAAATGTGGAAAAACGCATTCAATATCAAAAGGCAATACTTGTATTTAAATCATTAAATGATATGGTTCCTAACTATTTACAAGAAAACTTTCATTTTATTGGTAATCAGAATTATAATTTACGTTCGGCTGATGAAAACTATTAAATCTTCCGAAACCAAAAACAAACTTTTTAAAGAAAAAATTTACATATTCAGGTTCTCAAATATGGAACAGTTTACCAAATGAAATAAAAATGAGTAATACACTTGTATCTTTTAAAACAAAATGTTACATATTTTTCATCAATTGTGCAAATTAATATGCTTTTTCATTATTATCTAGATACAATTGTATATTGTGTATATAATATCATTATAATATTGTATGTACTTATAAATATGTTATTATTATTTTGAGGACTCTCAGGAAGATTAGTTTTAACTAATGGGATTATCCTCTTGAAATAAAAATTATTTATTTATTTATTTATTTATTTATTTATTTAGGAAGAGCTCGCTCGGTAGATCTAGACAACATCCGATCTTGGGGTGTGTGTAGGGGAACTTATTATGTAATGAGTGGGAGGGATGAGTCGCTGGGATAGGTCACTATTTGAAACTTTTTGATATTGCATGAGGTCGAGAAATTTATGCGAAATATAAGACAAGGTTGATGATTGAATCTGAAACTAATCAGATGTCGATATTTTTTTTACAGATGCAATTAAAATCACCGCCGGGAGATTGTGTATATATGTCTCTAAAATCACTTTCGTAAATATTTAAGATATTTGTCAAATCTATTTACTAGTATCTCCCCATGAAATAGCGTAACAATGATAGCTATGTGCAGGTATATATACTTAAAAATATATGATATAGCTAGGGTAACCACATGTATGTTCTTTTATCATTCAATATATATATATATATAAAGGGTTGGGTATTGGATGTATCAGCTGCTCACCCATGCCATAGAAAGGTCGAAGTGCCTCCACCCCCGCCCCCTGAGATAAAAATTCTCGAGTGTAAGTTAATATTAATCGAAAAGAAATTATTTTATGTTTCCGTTTTAAAATGTTTGTGTTGCCTTTAGATTATCTTACTGAGTATAAATAAATATAACCTAAAAAAAAAACATTTTCCTAGAAGTTTTCTTATGTTTTCACGTATAAAATGTACGTCACAGTGAGCGACTGGATTGAAACAATCACGTGTGTGTTTACAAATCTTCAAGAAATTCGGGTATTTATAGATAAGTGTTACCTGTGTACCGATATGCATGATTGGTAACCAGGCAAATCTATTTACTAAAACAAAGAGTTCAGATCCTACACTCTACGGGATTAAAAGACATTTACTAGGTTTGAATTGTCCCAACCAATCAACGAACTTTAATTATTTTACAGCGTCAGTAATATCTTCCAATCAGGTAGTAAGAAAGCCTTCAGCCCGCAGACTGTCCATCGTTCAACTCTTAATACCGTCTCCGAGGAGACGGTAATAACAATTAAACATAATCTCACATTGAGCTTTTGTTCATGCAAATAAACAATTATTGACGTACATATATACATGAGGGTGTGGATGGGGGGTTGCAGAATAGGGAATAATGGGCAAAAATTATAACGAATACGGCAGAGAAAAATCGACCAAAAAAATAAAGAATAGAGAATATTAAGATGCTAAAATATAAGGAATAGACGGATAATGGGCAAAATGTATAAAGAATAGAGAAAAATGGCCTAAAAAATTAAAGAATACAGACACGGAGGACCCCCATCCAGACCCTCATACAGTACCAGCATATACGCGGAAATTACTCCAAAATTGGCCATCTGTTGATGAAGTCATTTCTAATTTCCTAGTGCAGAAAAAAAACGTCTACAATGCATTCATGAAATTGCCCGATGATAATTAGAAATGAGATTTTAGCAATACTTGTTATTGTGTGTTTAAAGACAGTTTTTGTTTTGTTTTCTATAAAACATACTTTTGACAGCTACTGGCATGTAATGGTTCACTTCAAACTGTTTAGATTTTTTATAGTATACTTGCGACTTATAACGAGGTTTTCGCAATATGATAGTCCACTAAATTTATATTTTTTACACTTCGAAAGTGCTACATACCTTCATATATTTTTCTGATCTTTTGGCGGGAAATTATACTTTAATAATGAGCTTATTTAATTTCATGCAAAAAAAAAAACCATTTGCCTCAAACTACTCCTGATTAACTGCAGTTTGTATGGCTTTTAGATAGATTTCTACAAACATATAACAATATTGAATAGAAAAAAACCGTTAGCATAACTCGATCTGTTTAAATCGTGATCTTGGTTGAATATATGTAGTATTTGTTGAAGTTGTTAGGAATAGGTACATGCTACATAAATTAAAGAATGGAAACGGGGAATGTGTCAAAGAGACAAAAACCCGACCAAAAAGCAGAAAACAGCCCAAGGCCACTAACATGACTAATGGGTCTTCAACGCAGCGAGAAAATCCCACACCCGGTGGCGGGCTTCACTGCTGGCCCCTAAACAAGAAGTCCGATTTCGATGTTAGAATAGGTAAAAGAAGAAACTAAGTAAAATGGCAATGATTATTATGAATTAACAAAATCACATGTATATTATTTTTTATTTAAACAACATTATAGATACAATTTCAAATGACAAATTTATGATATATCACAAATCAAATAACATTATTTTCTCTGTGTGCATGCATGTACCCGTATTTAAAGAAATTGTCTCCGCCGCTCCACCAGTGGGTTTAGAACAAAATTTTATGACGAATGAGAGCTACCCAATTGTGAACTTTCTATTTCTATGTAGCAACATTACAGCAGTGCCTGGATATGGAGTATGTATCTCCCAATTGATACGATATTCCAGAGCTTGCATTTTCTATCATGATTTCCTTGTCAGAGTGTTGCTACTTACCGGGAAGCTATTAAACCAAGAGTTCCAACAGGTGAAGTTGCAATCTTCCCTTCGAAAATGTACAGACGTCATTCGAGCTGGCTGACCGTTATGGAATGACTGTTTCACAGATGACGACGGATATGTCCCAATTGTATAGTAACCACAATCCCGTCCTCTTTTCCTCGAATGTGACCTACCGAATTAAACTTATCACCGGCCGTATGTACTTACATGAGCAACACGCGTACGACAGGTGTCACACGTGGAGCAGGATCTACTTACCCTTCCGAAGCACATGAGACCATCCCGGTTTTTTGGAGGGGTTCAAGTTGCGCAATCTATCGTTTTCTATGTTGTGCTTTGTATACATGGTATACTGCTGTTTGTTTTTTTGATCATTTTTCGTTTTTGCCATGACATTGTCAGTATGTTTTCGACTTATGGGATGTTAACACATATAAATACAATGTCTTTCATGCCAGAAACTGATTAAAAATGAATTTGATTGCTTTTAGTTCACCTATTGTCTTCAAGAAATTATAAGATTTGGAAATCGTTACATGCGTGCAAGTAATTATAAGTCTGACATGCTGAGCAGATTTTTAATTAAAATGGAACAAAGGAAAAACAAGTCAAAGCTAGTGCACAATTATTAATATTTGACAATTTTATTGATAACTACGATATTTAGATTCTCGATAGAGTATCTGATATTATTTCTATTCAGTAGAACAGTAGATTTAGATTACAATGGAAATTAATAATTTTTTTTTATTATGGAAGTTCATTCGAATATGCAGTACTATTTACAAACGTACCATAGTCAATATGAAAAAAAACCATTGCTACATGATCAAGTTATCATAAACTTTATACCAAGCATTTAATGAGGGTCTGGATTGTAGGGGGCCTTCATTTCTGTATTCTTTAATTTTTTAGGCAATTTTTGTCTATTCTTTATACATTTTGCCCATTATTCTCTATTCTTTATATTTTAGCACCTCATCGTTCTCTATTCTTGATTTTTTGGTCCATTTTTCTCTACAAGTTCTTTTTTTTTGCCCATTATTCCCTATTCTGTAAACCCCCATCCACACCACCTTCAATGGTAATAAGATATTTATTTGTATAAGTTTAAAAAGGAAGACAAACACAGAATACTATACAAACCATCTCGGGATGGAGAGTTGTCTCATTGGCACTCATACCACATCTTCTTATTTGCATATAGATAACAAGATAACAATAAGGATGATTAATCATATAAATTTAATTGATAATAAGAATGACAAATTGCATGATAACAATGATGATAATAAGAATGACAAATTGCAAGATAACAATGATGATAATAAGAATGACAAATTAATTAATAACAATGATGATTATAATAATCATAAATAAACAAATCAATAAATACACGATTATCAACTATAGCAATAGGAAAAGGGAAGGGGGAGGATACAAATACACCCTTGTTTCCCTCAATATTTTCATGCAACTGTTTTTATTTCCGATCCTGACGTGTAAACAGCATCTGTCCACTGTACTTGTTTACATTCTTAGCATTATTTCAAAGTCTGAAATTCTTTTCCGCCCTCCTGAACGCTTCGGAGGAAATCCGCAACAATCACTTTGCTTGTCATGTTTGCGAATAACGTCAAGTACCCTAATAATTGCAATCATTTTGCCAAAAAAAAAAAAAAGCGACGGAAATCTTATTGGTTTTCTTAGAGACAAAACGATTCGTATTTTCATCATTTGTCATTATGTTTTTCGACATAGCTAAACACACTTCTAGATACACAAAACGCTCACATTAAATCAACAGATGAAGTCTCCTATGAAGAAAATCGCATGCGTCGTCCACAAAAAGTCGGCTTTTTAAATAAGTAATTATTATAATTAGAATATCTCCCAAGCATTTATTCTTTATTTAAAAAACGGGAAAAAGGCAAGGAATATTATAAAATTGTTCTTTTTCGTATGTGTAAACCTCAAGCATGCGTGAACTCATTTCAGAATCTTGGATAGTTGGGAAGTCGGTTCAAACACATTTTCCATGATTCAGTATGAGTTCAAAATTAAATTCGTGAAACTATAGCAAATCAGCCGGGATACATCATCTACAAAATAAACACAGGAAGGAATATTAATACGTATTTCTAAATCTGAAGTAAACGAAGGTGAAAAAAACCCAACTCAAACTAGGTGCAATTTGGGTGCCCTCACGTCGATTGAATTAATTTCACTATCATGCATATTAGAAAAAAAAATCCTATTAGACATGTTAAAAAGTAAAAATTAAATTAAATTAAGTTCAATTTGTGTACCCCACGTGTAAAGGGTAGCCTATTCCGTGTGAAGGAATAAAGCTCCTCGTGTATCTCGCTTTTCTATCCAATAAAGAGAGCTAAATTCTTCTCTTCTCTTTGTTCCACGTTAGACCGCAGTTTGTGCTGTTAAAAATTGATTCATATGTTTCTCCCATGATCTGACGGCTGAAATTTCAAATGACGTCAGCACACGTCATGTGTCACCATAGCAACAACCTCATATTAACTCAACTTTACGTTTACATATTATAGAAGGCGAGGTGATCAACCCGGGTTCGCCCCACATTAACTCCTTCTAAAATGAGGGGTAATTTTAATCCTGGTTCGCCCCGGGTTAAGGCGTTCACACTATATATACAAAAATTTAACCCGTATTAACTAATTCGGGTCGAATCTGGTTTAAAAGGACACAGTGTGAACGGGGTAATTTATTGTCGTAGGCATCGCCATACTAATTCCCAACTACATCATAATCCTCATACTTTCATCTCGACATCTTTACTACGGTACTGGCATTACTTAAATGATAAATTGTCTTTAAAATTCCTGGTTAATAAAACGATTTGAGTGCGCTAAAACTAAGGTATTACTTTTTCAGGTAATTTTTCTATATTTGGGCTGCCATTCTTGAGATCATAATAGTTTTTGTAACTCGCTGTATTTTCTGGTCTTCTAAGAAATTAAAAGAATCCATATCTAAGAGGGGAGAGGTAAAAAGTGACATTGCTTAAATTCTTAGTGAGGATAAGCTACTCTTCTTCTCATTTAAGAAAAGGGTATTGTTTCAAGTTCTTGCAACCAACTATAAGGAACAGCAAATCAACCGCGAATAAGCCTGCACGAATCAATTACTCGCTGTTTCAATTATATTATCATCTGTTTGCGTTTAATTACACTATCAAGACTATTGCGAAAGAAACTAACAAGCACAATTCAACATTAACAAGACACATTCATTATTAAAAGAATGAGTAATTAATACAAGAAACCTTCTCTGTCTATTTTTAGTACTGCAGTCATTGTTATTCGATAAATCGTTCAATGTCATACTTTTGCATCACACACAGGGACTAGCTTTCGGTATCATTAAGTATTTATGTTTATTCGATTAGTGGATTATTTTCAAAACAGCCGTATTTGAGTTTATGTCTTATTTAAAGCAGAACAGAAACCAAATTGATTTTATTTAAGAAATGTAAAGATTTAATCTAGTTGGTTAAATTCCGCTTCAATGCATATCATGAATATGAGAAGTTAACAATAGGAATACTGAAATGACCCCGAGTTTCTACATTTTGGGTGTAATATGATTAGATGGAAGAATCTTGAAACGGAATTAAGTCGAACATGATGGAAATCGAGCTATGTAACAACACTGAACGGTACCTTTTTAATACACTGGGTGACCATTTTAATGTCTCTTTACTGACTCGAGAGGTCAAAATATTATGAAAATCCATGCTAAACATAGCACGCACATTAACGTTAATTATACGGACGTCTGTGTAATTCTGTTCTCAAGAATAAAGAAGGTTAAATCGACATCTACAATATTCATTCCAACGACGAAAATAGCAGAGTCATATTTTTCTTAATTTTCAACCTTGGTAAAGGATTTAGGTTGGATTATTGGATAAGAAAATTTATTTAGTCTTTTTAACTTCTTTGATTCGAGCGTCTTGCACTAATGAATCTTTTTGTAGAAGAATTTAAACGTCTGGTTTACACTATTTTAATCCTAGTTTTCATGATGAGTATATTGATTCCATGTTCTTTTAAAACAAGAGGGTCATAAGAGCCTGAATCGCTCAAAGGTATTATATGCTGATTTTTGCAGTTTCATTTTCTACCTTTCTTTTATAGTTTTCAAGATTATATGCAAACATTCGAAATTTAGTCGAAGAACGTTTTATAAGGGATCATAACAGAAGTTATGTAATGGTTTCGGTCATATTAGCTTTTTGTAGATCTTGTATTTGCTGATTACAGATTACATATCCGTTTATCGATGATAGTTTGCGATAGTAACGAGAGGCTCTCAAGAGCCTGAATCGCTCACCTGTATTTCAGAGGAGAAGATTTTTAAATGTTAGCAAACTTGATGAACAAATTGTGTAAAATTGTCTTTAAAGGGCAATAACTCCTTAAGGGGTCAATTGACAATTATGATCATATTAACTTTTTTGTAGATCTTACTTTGCTGAACATTATTGCTGCTTACAGTTTATATATATATCTATAATAATATTCAAAATAATAACAAAAAACTGCCAAATTTTGTTAAAACTACCAATTCGGTGGCATCTTGACCAATTGAACAATTTTACCCCATGTCAGATTTGCTCTAAAAGCTTTAGTTTTTGAGATATAAGCCAAAAACTGCATTTGACCCTTTATGTTCTATTTTTAGCCATGGCGACCATGTTTGTCGATGGATCAAAACTTCGGATGCAATTTATAAACTAGATACCCTAAGGAACATTTAGTTAAAGTTTGTAGGTATTTGGTCCAGTAGTTTCAGAGGAGAAGATTTTTGAAATAGTTTACGACGACAGACGACGACAGACGACAACAGACGACGACGACAGACGACGGACGCCAAGTGATGGCATAAGCTCACATGGGGCCCTTTGGGCTCCGGTGAGCTAAAAACACAAAAAGTATTAGGACAAAACGTCATGTAAGGGTAATAATTCATATAAGGAGCCATCTGATATATTTGATAGAAATACGAAGTAGGTTGATTTTAACATAATGGATTTTTTGACTTGTTGAATTTTCTCTAACTACTACAGTTTTCAGGATATTTGACAAACATTAATTTTACCCTTATGTTCTATTATAAGCCTTTGGGGTACTTTTGCTTGATTGTTAAGAATAAAAAAAAACCAGAAACTTCATACAAAAGACCTTGATAATCATTCAGTTAAAGTTTGGTTTCATTATAAAAATAAGAAGATGTGGTATGTGATTGCAAATGAGACAACTCTAAAAAAAAATAGATGAAAACTAACGACATGCATAATTTATGTATGAAACAATAGACGAAAAATGATTATGATAAACACAAAAAACGACAACCAATGAAGTAGAGGCTCCTGATTGAGAATACAGAATGTGGCGGGATTGAACATGTTTGCCGGCGCAAAACTCTCCCCTAACTTGGGATAGTGGTGTAACAGTTCAACATTAGAACAAACTATAAAAATCAGTTGAAAAGGGCTTAACTCATCAAATTGTTACAAAGCACAAAGCACAAAAAAAAAACGCTAATAAAAATACAAATGACATAAAGTACAGATCTGTGAGTACTCGCAGTTACTGAAAGCTAATTCTAAGCCAATAACAACTAATAAAAAATCATGTATCTAAGACTAAAATATCAATCGGTACACATCCAACATCTAATGGATAGACGTCATTAACAGTTAGAGAAAAAAAATGACCTTGTGCAATACCATTATAAAGGCCGGTATCGACAGATTTAAGAACCGTGAAGGCACATCTGTGTTTACAATAATATTTAGTTCGGTTTTAATTTACTGATAACGAAATCAATATTTGTACAGATAAAAACAATATTCAAAGACCTAATAACAGTGTTAAATTGGTAACTTTATAGAATAAGTTTATTTAAAGGATCGGTAAGTTTACTGGGATCGTATCTGGAGTTCGTTAATTAACTCGTAATTTTGGCCCTAAAAATCTGAAAAATTTAGACTGCGATCATGTTGTGAAAATTTGATGAGAACATATGTTAAATTGTTTAATTGTTTCAGTTAAAACAGATTTTAACCAATGACGTCATTAGTGATGTTTTTATAATGTCATAAATGTAGATTAATTTCGTTAAAACCTGAATTTTTGAGTATTTTAGCATAATTTATGACAGTTTTCTGAAAATTAAACAGTGGCGCCACTCTTCGCCCACAAATACTTTTGCTAAAATATTCTTTATATACCATATCCTTTACTTTTCAACAAAAATTTCAATGGGCGAGGGTTTGCGCCACATACCAAATCACGAAAAAAAGGTCGAAAAAGGTGACAAATTTCTAGAAAACGATGGCTTAGAATAAAATCTTTACCTAAATAGGCTTATATGGTCATAAACATGAAGCAGATATACAACTTTTTTTTTTATTATAGATGTACTTTCAATTATTATACATTAAGCAATACATACTCATTAGATTTACTCAAACATTTGAAGCTTACAAAACACACCTTTACAGGGTCGTTTAATGAGGTCACAGGCTCCACTCCTTTATAGGCTCAGTAGACAATATCACCGTAAAATTGGAATGTGTTATCCCGTTTGCAATAACTTTTCTACAGATACAGCCAAACTTTGAAAACCAAATCTTTGTATCTATGGCAAAATTTGATAAAGGTTTTAAGGAATTTGTGGTAACGAGATCTTTGACCAGTAATACATAGATTACGCTCCTTGAAATCCAAATCGACACTACAGACACGGGCATAGCGAATGAGTTGGAATATATAAACATCGTATGATGGTACAAAAGGAATATCACCGTCCAAAAAAGTAAAGTCCCTTTTGTCGTTAATGTCTGTGTAGTTTCCCGTGTAAAATTGAAATATATAAATCTAGGAAAGGACAGTTATTGCATTTATATTTGATTTATTTAAAGTTAGTTCCTTTGGGTAAATTTCGGCAGTATATTTAGAGAATTCTTGATTATTTAACGAAAAAATATCATCAAGATAACGGTAAGGGCTAATGAATTTATCGATTAAATGGAATTTAGACGGGGGTTTACTGAGTTTGTCCTTAAACTGTGATTCATAACTCCCTACAACCTGTCGATAAACTTTATTGCCAAAACGTACATAAATGTTGTCAAGGAGAAAATTTACAGCTTTAATAGAAATTTTTCAATTAAAATATGTCTGAGAGAGTTTACGACGACGACGACGGACGCCGAGTGAACCAAAACGTTCAATTATACCTTTGGGGCAAGAGTCAGAGAAAGGCATACAATAACATGACTGAAAGATGAAAGATGAAAAGACAGACACAGCAGTCCACAAAAATGAAAGATAACTTAGGATATAGTAACGCAAAAACACACACAAAAACGGTGATCTCAGTTGTTCTAGAAAATTTAATATTTTGTTTTTGCTCTTCTAGTAGTACATTGTCGTTCTAATCAGAACAAACAAAGACCCAGTGACAAGTCGCTTTTAGAGTTTCCATAAATGTGAAACGAAGAAAAAGATTGTTGACATGAAAGCGGAACTTTAAATTCGTTGTCATCTAAGACACAGAAATTCCAGCGAAATTCTAATTGCATCCTTTTAACTTTCAAAGAGTTTGCATCAATTTTCGCATTAGGAATCGTTTGTTTCAATAGCTTACTTTTGCCCAACAAATTCTCTTTCAACTAAAACATGATATGGGCAAACCCTGGAATTTCGTATCAACTCGAAAATATATACCCCATATGTTTGTGCGACCGTAATGTTCATTTATAGAAGTGGAAAACAAATAACCCATAAAAAATATCAGATTGTAATGCGTTGAACAGATCACAGTAAGAACATAAGAGTCATCTCCTTAACCATCCATTTCAAATATTGAACTTGATTTTGACATAGTACTGTTAGAGGCACTACAAGTTTGAAGAATTATATATTCATCATACAGGGCATTCCATAAACAACCTGCGACCCACTAAATTATAACCTGATCTTTCGTGCTCACCCGATTAGTCTAAGAATGAACGAATAGATAAAGTTTCTTTGTCCATTCAGACATTCATACAGTACTTGAAGCAATCGAGTTTTGCGATTGCTCGTATTATTCGAAGGTATAAGATTAAAGAGATACATAGTATATATATTTATGTTAGTCTGTTCACAAGTCTGAAACAGTGGCGAACTTGTTACGCTGGACTTAACAGGACCTTATCACTGTTTGGTTTGTTTGTACAACTGTCTCGTTTCAATCGACATATAAACACGATTGGCCTCCTATATACATGATAAGCCTGATATCTTTGACGAGTTTAAACATAGTTTGTTCTTGATTTGTGGTGTACAATTAATGCTCTTTAACTTCGTTATATGTTCTGACGACGAGGGTTTTTTTTAACGACCTTGACTACCCATGAGGGTCTTGCACGGTCCAAAGGTTTTGAAAAGAGCACCATTGTTTTGGCGAGTCTTGCGTAGACGAATCGCACACCAGGCGTCCTGGATTAGAAGTCTGATAACTTTGACAAGTTTAAACATACATATCATGCATATATAGTTTGTTCTTGAATCTCCATCTATCATATGCTATATTCAAACCCATGGGCCGTACTACATGTGCTTCGCTAGAATTGATGTGCAGGGGTTATTTTAAATAACACCGTTCATGCATCGGAATGAGACTCTTCTTGGCTTCTTCGTCTTATTGATTAATGCACAGCATATACCTATCATCTATATGCATGCCAATTTCAGAGATCGAATACGAGAACTCAAGTACTAAAAGGGGCGTATATTAATTATTGGATATTCATTTTTAAATATCTTGTATTTGATATTTTATAATCATTCTAAGGTTGTTAAACCAGAAGTAGATGATTAATTATTTTCTGCTTAATAAGATACAAATAATATCGACTGTTTAACGAAAGTGTTATCTTATAAATCTGTTATGCACGTCACATTGGCTTCACTTGGTATATCTACTGATGCGGAGTAATCTAAGGTAACAGGTGGCACTGTTCATTACCAACGAGACAACATCGTTTGTGTTCCACCTTTGTTTATTTTGTAATATTTTGATGTCTATGAGTATTTAAATATCATTCGGAAACACGTGGTAAGTTCTTTTAAATTTTCGCCTTTTTTTCTTTGATTTTTCACTGTATCGTCTTTGAATTTCATAAGTTTGGTTGAGCGTTGGAAATATAAGTTTATAGATTTTACCTAGTAATGATATGTGTATTTATCAAAATGATCGGATAATAATATTTTCTCCGTTGTAAATATTAGATGCATGATTTCCACCATGAATATAATAGCTTTTTTTAAACAAGATAAATCGAAAGAAAAAAGTGACACAATATGAACGGGGTTGTCTCAATTCAATTTTTAAATTTATATATTGCATAAGTGCACTTTTATGTTTGACATTAAGTCATTTAAATGGTGTCTCATACTATCAATGTTTGTCTAAATTTTCCTTTGAAAAAAATTTCGACCCTTTTTACGGTGATATCCATTAAATGAATAACATCACCAGGATTATTATTACAACCCCCTCCCCCCAAAAAATACAATCATGCTTAAAATTCCAACACCAAGGCCCAACCTCGTGTTTATCACTAAAACGTGTACTAAGCGACATTCATTCAAATTTTCATATTATTCAAAATGAATATAAAAACTCAAATTTAAGAAAAAAATATATAATGTGATATATTTCCATGTTCTATGCAAATCATAGGAATAAACACTAATTACGTTATTGTTATATTAGTGATAAAATAATGTTGGGCCATGGTGTTAGAATTTTTATGGAGGAAAGGAATTATTATAGCAATAGGATGAGTTGAAATGTTAATTGTTTTGTCGATTGAAGTTTAGTATGTACATGAAACAGGATGATAACTTCATTCCATACCAGAGACCCTTTTAGTAAACTCACAAAAAGAAATCAATACTTTTCATTTCAGTCTGTTATTACGAAAGCATGCATTTTGTTTTAAATTTTAGCGTAACAATTTTCGGTTTAACGGATTCGATAGAGGAATAATAAAATTATGATTCCTATTTAAATCAATGAAGATTAACCATTCACATTTCAAATTATTTTTTTTTCAAAATCTCCTCCATATTGGGTTGTTTGCCTTAGAAGTATTTTATTTGATTAACCTTATCAGGAATTATTTGAATCATACAATTGATACGATATTCCCGGGCTTGTATTTCCTATCATGATTTCATTGATAGAGGATTGCTGCTCACAAGGAAGCTATTAAACCAAGAGTTCCAAATGGTGAAGTTGAAATCATCCCTTCGTAAATTTTACGGACGCCATCACGAGTTGGTTGACCGTTATGGAATAACCGTTTCACAGATGATATCGGATATGCTCCTTATGTCGTAACTACAATACCCTTCCCTTTTCACGAAGGTGACCTACCGAATTAGACTATTTACCGGATTTGTAATAACATAAGCAACACGACGGGTGCCACATGTGGAGCAGGATCTGCTTACCCTTCCGGAGCACCTGAGATCACCCCCAGTTTTTGGTGGGGTTCGTGTTGCTTAGTCCTTAGTTTTCTTATGTTGTGTCATCTGTACTATTATTTGTCTATTTGTCTTTTTATTTTTGGCCATGGCGTTGTCAGTTTGTTTTCGATCTATGAGTTTGACTGCCCCTCTGGTATCTTTCGTCCCTCTTTTGGAAGACCAAAATAAGGTAAAATATTGGAAAAAATTTTGCGCATATACCCAAAACGAAATTTACGCCTTTTTAGATTGTCCCTTCGGTGTCTTCTGTCTCCAATGGAACCTATTATTTAATAGTAATCCAACGAAATATTAACATTATTTTTCTTCTCGCATATTTAATTCCCGTGAACGAAATCTTGCATGCATAGTAAAAGGCGCTCACATTATCGAGCTACTGGTCTCTCTGGTATTAAGGATTCATATCGGGAAAACACCTTCACAAATAAGGCAATTTTAAACATTTTCTTTTACAAGTGTTTGTCTTTGTCTTTGCCCTTGTCTTTGTGTTTTGTGTTACACTACATAAAAAAATAAAGATTAGGCACAACAAACCCCTTTAATACTGGCGGTTATCTCCGGTGCCCCGGACGGGTAAACAAATCCTATTTTACTGGTGGCAGCCTTGATATTTCTCATGGTAAGTATAAATTCGGTGATGTCTCATTTAATGATCGAGGAAAAGATGACAGAATCGAGGGTACGACAATGGAACATTATCCCTGGTATTCTGTGAAATCTAGATGGTTCTGTTGACCAACAATGGATGTGTATTCCTGTTAAAAGTAAAGTTTTCAATTGCACATTATTGGACGAACATGAAATCTTATATAAAAAGAAAGTCTTCTGATTGTGTTATTCATGTCTGGATTTGGCTTCAAATTAGGTTAAACTTTATAATTTTTTGTTTGTTCATATTGTAATTTTCGCCTACAAAACTCCACTTGGCTTCAATAAATAGAAAGTATATTTTAGCATGATAAAGAGAATGTCTAGCCTATTCTTTGTTTTCTTTAATTTCTGCAATTTAAAGTATACCAAATATATATTATGTTCATGATAATTGTGAACCGTAATTATTTTACATTATGGTCACTCTAAATGCAATTGACAACGAATCCGTAACCACCGGTTAGTTTAAGTGTTTATGTATTGAACTAAAAATCAAAATAAGGCTTATACCAATAAAAAATATGACTACTAGTTAGATTTTATTTTATGAAGCAATTCCTTAATACGTGTTTATAAGATCCACGAGGGAAACCACTTCAGAAAATATTTAACACATAATAGATGAATTATGACAGAATCACTCCATGTAAAAGTATTGCAATATGGACGCTTTATTATTAGCAAGATTATTTTCACATCGGAAAACAATTACATCTAGTGGTTTCGATCCCAAGGAAAGTAATAAATCCATAAGATCGTAATTACTTACGTAACGATAGAGATTTTGTAAACGTTTTGAGCAGGAAAAACTGAAAATAATTTACACTAACTATAAGAAAAGTCTGTAATTATAGGGAATACCGTACCGTGTAGATAATGTTTTCCTGTCCTTTAGGTCTTTTGTGAATAGAAATGTTTTTAATTATAAAAAAAAAAAGACAATTAAACGTTTCCAGGAAATACATTACTTAATTTTATAAAAAAATTTCAAAACAAAACAAAAATTTTCATATGTTTCCAATAAAATCTCAGTTATTGTTTAAAAAACTATTAATAAAATTAATCCTGAAATTTTAAACAGTTTTGCATGATAGTTTTTTCATTTGTCGAAAAATTATCGTAAATTAAGAATATCACCAGAAATTTCTCTGTGCTATAGAAAGCGAGATGACTATTAAATGTTCTTATTGTCGGTGATTATTATAAGGCTTTTATTTATCGATTGATAATATTTAGATATAAGTTAATGTTTTCCTGATGCAAATACAATATGATTTATTAAATAATATCGCTGACGACAACAAATGCTACCATAGTATTGTATTTGAATATCAAGACTAACATATTACTGAACTGCATGTTATTAACTTTATCGCTTTCAGAAAGCATAATCCATGAGTAAAGGGATTTAATTGTTTGTTTTTGGTTAGTGTTAATGTCATTCTCTGCATATGGTTAGATAAAAAATACAAATTTTAGCATATGTTGAATTTAAATGTGACTAATTTACGAAAGCGCGCGCAAAAAAAAAAAAAAATGAAATAGCGTCGTTATAAAAAGAAACTGTTTTTGTTTTCAATCTTTGAATTAACATAATTTTTTCGAATGACATTTATAAAATGTAACATTTTGACATAATACAACACATAAACTCAAGAAAAAGATATATTTTGGGCTCGAGCATCACTGAAGAGACATTTATTGTCGAAATGAGCGTCTGGTGCATTAAAAACGATACCGTTTATGTTATACTGCTTTTGAACTGTCAAGTGCTGAATAATTCACGTCTTTTGTATCAGGAAAAGCTTATACTGCCGAAGCATCAAGCCTTGCTCTATGTTCACGCGTTTCTCTCGGTCGGGTTTTCATCCTGGTTTATCTATTTAAAATGTATTACTGTGACTCGATTATACGTGTTTCTCCCCACCAATTGCAATTCATTAAAACCTCTGACGCATTTGCAATATTTTTTTTATCATATCAAACCGTTCCACTGGTCAGAACTTTCAACCAACTGCTGTAGAAAAACAACAGTCAAGTCATCACAGTGAAAAGTGATAAAATAAAGCACACCTACAATTCTTGAAGACTTCAATTACACTTTATGGCTGCAGCAATATCGAAGTGTTGCTTAAAATTTCGATGCATATATCTGTTGAACTGTGTTATTGAAAGGTGAGGAGGTAATTATCTAATTGCTATAAAAACCTTTTAAAGCATCTTCTATATTCATGAGAATCAGATAAAACATGTAATATTAAGTCAAATACATGTGGAAGTACAATACGTTGTTATAAGTTTCCTTGGGGAGATAATCTAAATCATCTATCACCCTTTTTAAAAAAATATATTTTAGACTGTCTCGTCTACCTTTAACACTTCATGAAAACATATTACAGCTAAAAGTATGGTTCACTGAGTATTTTATATTTTATTTTAAAGATAGCTTTGAATCATGTATAGAAATACAATATTTTAGATGAAATAATTCTTAAATTGGACATTTTTGAGTAATTCAACAATCATTACCTTACCTTTGAAATGACGCATTATAATAAATATGTAACTTAAGGCAAAACTTTCTTTGTAGCCATGTAGTTGAATTCAAATCTTGTAGGAGTGCAAGTATGCTTTATTTTATCACTTTGAAATGTGAAGCCTTTACTGTAGTTCTCCACAGGACATGGTTAACATTTCTGACTAGTTGAACAGCTTTGTTAGATAAAACAAAGTACAACTTGGTCAGAATTTTGAATGAAATGCAATAGGTGAAGAGAAACACTTACAATTAATTCACTGTAACTCGTTTCGAACATCGTTTTACTACCATTTCCTCTTATTCAATATGTAAATTGTTTTTCCGTTGTGCTCTTAGTATGTTAATGAATCATTCTGAGGATCGTCTTAGTCATTTCATTTCTAAAATGCGCATATACTTTGTAAAATAGTTTTTTTCTCTATACGGTTTCGTACTTTCCCCCCTTTTTTATTTTAGGTTTGTTTAACGTTTTAAGTTTATTTCAATACAGTATCTGTATTTTCCTGTAAGGTGTCAAACATGGATAGAAAGCACATCATTGTTATATATTGGTGAAATTGGGATAATGAGGTGGATTTGATTATTTTTTAGGTCCTCTCTTAACATAAAGCTACTCAATTCAGTACCTATACATCATTGACTTTCCAATGTTTTTAGTATGAGCACTCCTGAAGTAGGGTTAAAGTGCTTCAAACGCACCCACACTTTAATTGATATTTTCATTTTCCAGTAACGGGTCAATACCAATGTTGGTGAACTGTTAGTCCAAAAAAGTATCACCAGCGCCGTATTCAGTGCTTCGGTACTAACATGATTCATAACAAACCTTTCTTAAAATGTTTGTGATCTAAATTAGAAATTACGAAGAAAATAAGGTTCGAACTCCCTCAGGCAAAGCTGACCTTAGTTGGATTTTGCTATTCTATTTAGGCCACCAATGATGATTAGGCTCCTCAAGTATTAAACAAACTCATAAAAATACCAGGCTTATAATTTTGTACACTAGACGCGCGATTCGTTTACAAAGGATTCATCAGTGACACTCGAACAAAAAACGTTAGAAGGCCATATAAAGTATTCATTCATTCTTGACTTTCAAAATATGGCTTTAACATTCCTGAAAGATAATCCAATACAAGTGCGTTAATGTAAAGGTCAAATCAAGTACGAAGTTGTGGAACATTGAAGATCCAAAATTCTAAATGATACAGCTTAGGTAATCAATTCTTAATATTTTGAACAATTCAAAGTTTTTGTAAACATATATTTAATGCATAATCCATATCAGTAATATTTCATATCAACAGTGAAGTGTTGACTATTGGGCTGGTGCTAATCCGGCAGCAAACCTCCACCAGTAGTGACATCATTCCAGTGGTTGTAAAAACAAATCAGCAAAGATATAAGGCTCAAAGTTTTGTACGCAAGACGAGAGTTTTTAATTTTCTACAAAAGACTCATCATTGACGCTCGAATCAATAACGTTACAAGACAAAATTAAATGAAAACAACACTTTATACTTTCGTGTGACGCGCTTTGTAGATTTACCTTCATCAGGGAATGGTCAAACCGAAAAGTTGTAAACCTAGGATGTTTATAGACCTGAAAACGTGGCAAACTATATAATTAAATGGGAAATAAAATTTGATTTCGTTAAATCAACCTGTTGAGTAAAACATTTGAAGCAAGACTAATAAATAAGTAGACATTGTGTCTGGTTTAGATTAATATTAAAATTGAATTGCTCAGACGCGTGGTTTTGATTCATCCTGGGTTGTTGAATATTCGACATTTAGCGTTCCTGATTAAGTAAACCCAGAAAAGCGCTTCTGACGCATGGAATTTATAAAGTGTTGTTTTCAATTTTTGCAGCACTGGGTTCATATCGTTGCTGCAGTGGATTATCAGTCCCCGAAGATATCAGCAGCTCAGTACTCAATACTTCGATACTGACATTATTTATAACAAGCCTTTCTAAAATTGTCAGTTTATAAATTTATAGATTATTAAGGAACTAAGTTTCAACTCTCTCAGGCAAAGTTTATGGATTTGGTTATTATCTTTGTGTTCTGTTTGGTCATATAGATCTTCAACTGTTTCGGTCCTTATACATTAGTTTCACTTTTGTTAAAAATTTTTGTTTGGATTTACCTTCATCAGGAACGCTCAAATATTCGACTTTGAGCGTTCCTGATGAAGGTAAATCCAAAAAAGCGCTTCTGACGCATGCAATCTATAGCGCGTTGTTTTCAATTTTTTTTTAACAAAAACGAAATTCAAAAACGTAAATTAAAAAAACTGTATTCCACGAACAAGATCATTGACAGATGAACATTTACTAAAATATCAGAGGAAAAAATATTTTTACATTTGTAATGAACAATTTCAAAACAAAGATTAAATTAAAAGTCTTGTCTGCATTACACATAACAAAATACTTAAAATTTATATTTCCTCCTTTTTCAAACTATTTACGTATCTCAATTCAAAGTTTGGCTGAATCCGCCATCATTATCTGATGACCATATTATCATATGTTGTTATTAATCTCAAGAAAAAACGAATCTAAACTTTGTCCAATTTCATTTTTATGAATATACACAATCTTAGTCCTCCCTTCATTTGGATTTCATGCAATTGTTTGTTGTTTTTTAAATTAATATATTTATATTTGATTTACGAGTTCTGAGTATCGGTTAGCTACTGTTGCCTGTTACGTATTCGTACTATATTACTGTTTTTCTTATTTCCTATTTTGTTATTCATACTGTATAACAGGAAATTTTTCGCAGTTTGAATTTTTCCATTTTGAGGAAATATTCTTTCGTACAAAAACATATCTTTGTAGATCTCATTTCACTTGTATTTTCACATGAAGATTACATCCCGGAGAACATAAAACAAAGCTAATAATACCACACAACAAACTTAAGGTTTACAGTTATGTTTATAATTGTGCTTAAATACAAATAAAGTTTTGACAGTAGCAAAACTGAGCTTTAGTAAGTTCGAATCAAACATTTACTGCTTCATGCGGTTTTATATATGCTGGTCAGATACTGCTGGAAAAGGCAGCCTGGATAAGGGTGAACATTTCACATTTCGCATTTGATAGTTTCATTCTCAGTCCTTACTAAAGGTAATTGAAATATCATTGATTCCCATTAAATTCAAGAGCAGCCTTCAGCAGAAATCAATAATTGGTAAGAATTTAAAAAGAAATCAAACATATAAAATCAGTATCTTTAACATTCTATGAAACCCGTCATGTATAAACTGAACTCAATAGATACACACTTATAACAAAATCATATTACGAGCAATTATTTGTATTCAATAATCTCTTTTCACATTCTAATGAGAAACAGCATATGTTCAGGAAACATTTCACTAACGATATTGAATGTTTTCGTATTTCTTTTGGTATGTTAACAATATAACTTCTATTTTCGTATACAAAAACTGCTCTGCATCTATATTTTGTTTGTTTATCAATGTTGTATTGAGGTAGAAATGTTAAAGTACAGAAATATATGTTTTGTGTTACATTATATAGTCGTCATAGGTTTAAATAAATAAAAGGCAGGAGAAGAATCTAAGGGGCAATAAAAGATACAAGTCGTATAAAAATAAACATGACCAAAGCAAACACGCCGAGAATACAAATAACATTCCACAAAACATTAAACAGGAAACTAAAGGCTGAGCGACACGAAACCCACCAAAAACATAGATGAACTAAGGTGCTGCGGACATGTCATAAGTTCCTTCTCCAAAAGCTATAATAACATTTTTGACTGTAATTAATTATAGATCACGCATACCATGTTAGACCTGCCACAAACTGTAACTATATTGTACAGTAAAGGTGCAGTGTTCTTAACTTTTCATGATATAGTTTACTTATTTTCATCTATCCCATAAGTGTTGTTCTTATGCATTATCCGAATAAAATACTTGCGTTCAAAAACCTTGAAAGAATATCCGTTTCAATACGTAATACCATGCGTATACTGTGCTAATATCAGGCTTTCGACTAAATTCAGCGTAAAATACATTTTCATCACAAAGAAACTACAAAATTGCGGAAATTCTTTTTAATATAAAAATGTTACGCACAGATTTAAGTCAATAATAAAACTAATTCTATTCGTAAAATTTCTTACTAAGGAACGTAAATGATCGTCAATTAGTTACTTTTTCTTATCATCTGTGAAATTACATTTATGCTTTAATTATTAATATATTGACTTCAGCATGTAACATATGTCTTTTTAGTGTGTTTACTAAAGATGCAGACATGACGATGCACAGAGAAAAGATTCAAATATTTCACCTGTGATGTCAATACTGCATTCGTCCAACAGGGTAAATATCATATTGATAGATATAGCTAATTGGCCTTGATTTATTTTCATCCAAAGGGTATAAATCAGACATATGTTACAATCTACGCGAACTCGGATTTTAAAAGTTTGTATATTATACTTTTAGCAGTTTTTCGTATTTCCAAAAATTTATTGATAAGCAGTACATACTACTTTTGAGGCCAACATTGATTTAATTTTGCAACACTTACTTATTTTTCATAAATCAATGGATATCTGTAACCAAACTGATTTAATTTGTATCTGAAAGACAAATTTTATTATAAATAGAAATGTAGTGCCATTATTGTATACATTGATTTTGATTAATACTCAAAATGTGCCATTACAGTTTTGAGCTATCTTTATGCATTTTTAACTCGTAAGATCACAAATGAAAATTTAACATTAAAGATTAATAAACTTTTTCTTTGCGTGAAATAATGTATTCGGAAATTGGCCATACTTTTTCTACTAACTTTACGCATTAAATTAGAAAAGGTCTACTTAACAGATAAAAATATGATATTTTTCAAACAGTTACTCTGACCAAGGATACATATAAGTGAAACAACATTTATAAAATGTGGAGAAAGGTATTGAAAGATTTTTGTTGGCAGCGCACAAGAGAAAGTCGAATAAAAGAAACATATTTTCCTAAAAAAAAGATGGAAAAAAGACAATCACGACATAAAAAAATGTGGAACATTGTAGCGCTACCACAATGCTTCAAATTGCAATTTGAGTATAATTATATATTTTTTTAGTAAATGATATAGCTAAAATTGTGTGTAATTTCATGAGACATATACCAACATCAAAGAATATACTGGACGTCTGATGATTAGTATTAGGGCATCAATTTATTATGTAGTAGTAATGTTTTCTTGTTTACATATATTGATAGTTATATGATTTTTTTCCAATTGGCATTAAAATGTCATGTGGTATGCATTATCTTGAAGGAATAACGGATAAAAACTATATCCAAACAGTGATTGTAAAATATATATATTGACCGCCACATGTACCTAGTATTGACCCCTGAGAAAATAAAAAAATCAATACAAGACGTATGCTTATGACAAAACCTGCATCTAATATGCACAGACCATTTTCCAAATCCTAAAGCAGTTTAGTTTTTTAATCAATCTAAACCATGTGAAGCAAAAATTAAATTACAATTACAAAAAAAAAAAAAAAAAAAAAAAAAAATAAAAAAAAAAAAAAAAAATCCCGGAAATATTTTATTTACATTTCTTTGAAACGCAAGCTACAAAAAAATAAATATCAACATACCATAACCAGAAAATATATCTTAGATCTGATCAAGGTTTTTTTGTCATTCCTTAGTTGTTGTTTTTTTTATCACGGAATTAATTATTAATTTTTTTAGACTTTTGATTTTTATGTGTCCTTTTTATAGCAAAATTGTTTAGAAAAGAAACTCAAGATATTTCTGTGTTTGATTGGTATTTGTTATGAGAAGGATTGATGTTTGCATTTATAATTTTATAAATATGAGATCAAGTAGGATGGTAATGTATCAATGTGACAGCATTTAACATTTAATTCTGGTTTATACCGGTTTTTCTCAAATACGTACAGTATACAGGCTTACTTAACAGTGCACACATCTATAAAACTTAATCTGCCTTTCCAATCGATTTGATTTATGTGCATGTTTGTTTATGAATATACCTTTTATTCTTAATGTCATTCTGTGTTAATGTTTGAATTACCAGACTTGACGACGTTAGAATACTGAAATGAATAAAAATATCCTCTGCAGTTTCCGAAGGAAGACAGTAGGAACTTGTGGTAAAAACAAATCCATCTGTTTTCTGGTAATTCTAGTTTTTAATCCAACAATTTTATTCATAGCAAGTTGTCATTCAGATCGATTGAATGGTATAATTTGCCATGAAAATTTCTGTTGAAAAGAAAATTAATACACAATTATCATAATTATATGGTAAACCGATTACACTGTGCACTCAAATCTATACGTTGATAATATAACTGTCCTTGTCGGAATTGATCATGCGCTTACCTATACATTTTCATACATGTTTGACATAAAAGATACATTTGAAAAAAGCCCATAAAGCAGTAGACAAACAGGCGGTATACGGAAATTGATATCCAAAGGACACCTGCAACAATTAGCATGATAAAGGAAACTTGTGAAATATGTCAATAAAACTGCTTATCGACATACAATTCTGTGTAGTGTTTTGTTATTGTCTTTTCGTCGGTTTTCTTATTGCCCATGATATTGTTTGTTTCTGTTGAACTTTTTCGGGGTCTTTCATTGGCGACATTACGGCACTGATATTTCTCATTGTTGAAGGCCGTATGGTGGTCCCTAATTAGTTGTCTCATTTGCAATCATGCGAAATCTCTTTATTTTCATCTTGATAAAACAGAGCAAAAACAAATTCAGAATAAAATCTTTTGAAAATTTACTGTTTTTGAAAACTGGTTTTCCCGATTGATTTGTACATGTATATATCAAATGTCAACAGTAAGCTAACTATGTATAGTACATGTATTGTATGGCGCGTAAAAAAAAGAAATGGACACATTCAATCCATTAAGCTGATTGGTATATTTATTGTTAGATATAATTAAGTTTACCTTATAAACTTGACTGTAATATTTACCACTTTTGACTTAAAGTTCTAAAAATTTTTGTTGATTTGGCTTTCAAAATTTGTGGATAAGAGTTACCTGATTTTGTACAAAGGCCGATCAAAGATATCACCTACTTGTAAACCAATTTTGACCTGGAAGGGTCAATTATATCTGAACATCTCTTTAAAAAATTGAACAATAAAACTTTAGGTCAAGTTCAGTCTTTCAGTCGATCTTCAGACTTATCTTATGGTAAACTTAGTACTGTTTAGATAATTCTCTTGCAGACAATTAAGACCTGTCCAGTATATGTTGAGACTTTTCAGTAGTTGTGATTTATCTGTACACAAAAACAACATATTAAAATGTCATGAAAAGATACTGAAAAATCCTAAATTGACTCTGTCTGAGCAGTACTGAATATACGACAAGAAAATTCCTGAAAATTAACTTAAACTCTTAACAAGACTTAACGTGTTTAGTTTCAGATTTTTCAGATGATTTTCAGTTCAAGATGACCGTTTAAGACTAACATCTTTTACTAGTGAAAAATTTTAATGAGTGCTAAATAAAAAAAAACATTTAGACATTCTTATTGTGTACTTCCTACCATGACTGTAACAAGTATTTAGTCAATTTTTTAGTAGAAGTCCACAATTTTATTATCTCGCCTTGACGGAGTCAAATAGCGAGACATAGGTATGCTGTTTCTGGCGGCGGCGGCGTCAACAATGTATTAGTTTGTGACTAGGTCTTGTTTAAGGTGAACCACTAATGGTTGGTCAATGATATTTGGTATGCAGTTGTATTAGCACTGGCACATCTCATTTCCATGGAGATTATTTGGCCCTGTCCTCTCAGTCATGTTCTATTGACTTTGAAACGTTTGCTTAGTTTACATGTATTAGTTTGTGATTAGGTCAGTTTATGGGGAACCACTAGTGGTAAGTCAATGATATTTGGTATGCAGTTGTATAAGCATTGGCATATCTCATTTCCATAGAGATTATTTGGCTCCGCCCCCTCAGTCATGGTCTATTGACTTTAAAACTTTTGCTTAGTTTACATGTATTAGCTTGTGATTAGGTCAGTTCAAGGGGAACTACTAGTGGTAAGTCAGTGATATTTGGTATGCAGTTGTATAAGCATTGGCATATCTCATTTCCATGGAGAATAATTGGTCCCGCCCCCTCAGTCATGATCTATTAACTTTGAAACTTTTGCTTAGTTTACATGTATTAGTTTGTGATTAGATCAGTTTAAGGTGAACCGCTAATGTTAAGTCAATTATATTTGGTATGCAAATTTATTGGCATATGCAAGTCTCGTTTCCATGGAGATTATATAGCCCCCACCCCCTCATCATGATTCATTGACTTTGAAACTTTTACGTAGTTTACAAGTCAATGTTTGTGTTTAGGTTTGTTGAAAGGGAACGACTTATGATAAGTCTATGGTATTTGGTATGCAGTTGTATTAGCATTGGCACATCTCATTTCCATTGAGATTATTTTGCCATGTACTTTCAGTCATGGTTCATTGACTTTGAATATTTGCATAGCTCACATGTTAAATTATTGCTATTTTAATTTCAACATTTGCATTATCAAAAGTACAAAAAGGTAAGACATATCTCTGTGTTAACAGTTTATTCATATTAACATAATTTGAAATAGTGCCACAAAACAGATTACCACCATATGACTCGTTCTTGATTTGTTTAGTCAGATATTAATAATTTCAAATCACCGGCTGATTTTTACTATTGAGAGAAAAGTGACTTTAAGGTTAATATACAGATGTTTTTCCAAATTGCTAAAATTGACATTTTGCATAATCGTAATCCATTATGAAAACTGTGTTAAAATCTGGAAGTATTGTTTAAAAAAAACTCATCAAGGATACCAGGTTTATCAATTTGTTATGTCAGACGCGCGTTTCGTCTACATAAGATACATCAATGGTACTCGAAAGGAAGGCCATCCAAAATGAAGCTGAAGAGCACTTAAACCAAACAAAATGCAAAGTTGTTTCATATACGGCTTATGTATGCCTAGGTCAAATATTTCTTCAATAAAAAAGGTGAAACGTTAAAAACAAAAACAACAGAAATTAATTAACTAATTTTATTATAAGTTATTATAAACAAGTTTTCGTTTGGTCAATATTGTATATGATGTGAAAAGAAGGTATACGTGTATATGGAAGTATGATGATTATGTGTCCCCAGCAAAGAAGACAATTTTTTCAAAACTGTGGCAGTTTGTATGTGTTGAAGTGACATCTAAATGATGTATGCAAAAGGTTTAATCAAATTTAAAAATCAAACCCAATTCAAAGAGAAATTATCTGGTGCAAATAAAAAATCAGTATTTACAGGTCTAAAATAAATTGGTGTAACCGAGTGGTCTTAGTGCATCTATTGTGACCACTAGCCTCTTAACAATGAGATTTTGTTTGTTCGAACCCCTTTTTGAGGAAGACGAGTTTGAAAAAATTTTCTTGTCTGAGGTCGGTGGTTGTTGTCATCTCCGGGCACTCCAACTTTCTCCACTAATTACAACTGGTCTCATTAAAACAATCAAGAGTGCTTAAAGTGGCCCTTAACACCAACAATCTATCAAACTACTTTATTCTTGATTTAGGTGTTACCAAACACCTGGACTAAAATTGATTTGGCTGGTTTTATTTTCATAAAATTTTGACAAAATATTGACTTTGACCCTTTGACAAAAATATAAAAATATCAAAACCTTGAACCACACACTTTATCGGAAAATTTTCATTGGATATATAGCAGTTTGACAAACACTAATTTCGATAATTGAGAAGCTTAATATTTCCTTAACAATAGAACGTGATTAAAACGTTTAGCTGATTTTTACAGAGTTATTCCTTGTAGTGGTATGTATGGCAGAATTTCATGTCGCATATAAAACAATTTGAAAAAGGAAAAATTAAATAAATGAATGTTCAAACATTGAAATTCACACAACTACCGATTTCTGCCATTTTGTGAAATAAGTTTGAATTTTAATGCATAAAGCACTTTTACTTTATAAAACAATCGCTCATCATAGTATGGTTACATCGGACGATATCGTTTAAAAGTACAAACAAAGTGCTGAAAATAAAACATATATTTAAAAAGCATTACAAAGAGATATATTCCTTGGCAGAAATCTCTAATCTCAGTGGCTTCTATAACTTTTGATATGATCAAGAAATTCCTATACATGTTGTTTTCAAAATTGAAATTGATAATGACGTCATATCATGTGATCAACTGTACAGTAAAACGGAGGTAAAGTAGGACTATATGTGACAACATATTCAAATTCCTTTTTTAAAAGTGCACAAAACATTAGTTAAAAACTAGATAAATGGAAAATTAAGTGCATGCATATATGCATAGGTACATCGACCTGACTACTAAAGCTTCTAATGGATAAAAAGTGTTACTAAAGCAATTTGCAAAAAATGCAGGAAGTGTCACGATCAAATGTCCAATCATGTGTAGGAAATAACTTACTGATGAAAGGTTGGCGATCATTTCCCTCGTTAATATTAAGGCGAGAAAATTTGTCTCAGTGTTATGATCAAAGAAAGATCTAAATACCAAATTAAGCAAATTAGCTTTACATGTTATGTAACTTCAAAAAATACATTAGGTGTGTAAAGACAATGTAAATAGTGCATTCACAGTATATTGGAGAAATGCATTTTTGCAATAAAGATCAAACCCGCGAGTTGTTTGTATATTAGTTTTAAAACTCACGACGAAGGTTGATTTGAAGAAAACTAGCGCACAAATGCAGTTATAACGTGTGACTTTTCCAGTTACAAGGTCATGAATTGAAAGAGATTGGACATTTCCAGTACCTGATGACCACTCATATAATTAAAGGATAAAGTATTCAGTTAGTAGTAAGTGAACTAGATATGGTTGTCAATATTGTTTGAAAATTTTTAAAGTTCTATAAATGATAGTATTCTAAAATTGATAATACGAATTACTATTTTGTGAAGCGCAGTTAGAAAAAGAAGTACATCGTAGTACTACGCAGCAATATAAAAACATTTTTCCTTGATCTTGTTGATAAATATATCATTGCCAAGTTTTAGAAAAGGGAAAGCAATCAAAAAGCCACATAAAGTCTCTTTTGTCATAGCTGATTGCAACATTGTAGGGAGAACAGCAAAAACAGTATAGAGATGATTTTCCTTATTACGAAAGGTTGTAGACAGTCTGTATCATTTAAGAAATTAAATGTCTGAATTAAATTTTTGTAAGTTATTATCTACCATTCACGTTATCTGTTCTGAACTATGTTTATGAAATTCAACGAACTATCATTTTTAGATTTTATCATTCATCATTCTAAGAGTTATTTATGTTTGAATAAGTGTAGTTAAACTGTTTATTCTTAAGATAAATCTTATCCATCTAAACAGGCAACAACTAATCCTAAAAAAATGTGTTTTCTACACATGGTAAGGACAGATGATCGCAAGACAGTTTGTCTGTGCGCAAAGTACTCGAAGGAAAATTTGTATCACTTATATGCCTCAGTAATCAAAATTGATTGACTGATTGATTGATTGATTATTTAATTGGTGCTAAATGCAACGTTCAACACTTTTGGCTTTTTCGTTGGGTCAGTGTTTGTTGGTGGAGAAGGCCGCTGTACCCAAATTATAAATAATCACTAAAATTTTCAGGAATTATGCATAATCACTACACAAAATGTCAGGGATTATATATACTAACTGGAAAGAAGAGACAGTGATTACAAGTTAATCATTTATTCTAAAAAATCATATTCCAACATCTTAAGAAACATATACAATACTATGAATTTAAGATTTTTCGTTAGATACAAATTTTGGTAGATTTCGTGGGTACAGGTGAACCACGAATATAAATATTTAACGAAAGACACATTTTCTATAGGCTTATATGCAGATTTTGGCTAAACCACGAAATTAAATATCCACGAAATTCAAGTTAAAGTCAATCCACGAAAATTGGTAACCATGAAAATGGATGAATCCACAGTGTATTAAAATCTTAAGCCCTATATTTGAATACAAATTATTTATATTTACAAACTGCATTGTACATTTTGATTACATCTACTACATCAACTATTGAACATTTTCTCTGCTTTTGGTTGTATTTTTTTTGCAACAACATTCACTTGAAAAGCTTGTCCTTCTTATATTGAATCTGATTTCACCGCACGTTGAAAAGAAGTAAAAGTGTTCATTAAAAACATCTGAAGGTGTTAAAAAGTAAATCAGCCATCTCTAATTGGTTCATTGTATATGATCTGATCATAATTTCATGTTTTGTAGACAAGCATTATCCTATTCAGTCCTTTCATGAACAATGGACATGATATTTTTTGGGGTCTCCCTTTTTGTAGCGTGGTCAGCATGCTAAATCGGTATCAAAACATCACAGCTAAAGTTCACCTCCTCCAAATGTGTGTTTAATCTGTCATGCTTGTGATCTCTGTTTGCTGTACTTTACTTAAGTTCCTTTACTTTGCTAAGTTTGAATTCCTTGTTTATTGGAACATTGACAACTTCAAAAGGATGTCCAAAGCCTTCATCGCCATTTGTGTTACAACAATTACATGTACTGCGCATTTACATTCAGAACATAAATGTGCATTTTACTTTTTGTTTGGCCAACAATACCATTTACAGTTATCCCTTTCGTTGAGAATATGATGTTATTAATTTCACTTTTAAATACTTTTTTGTTGATGAGTGAATGTGGTTCAATTTAGGTAAATATCAAATCTTTGGAAAAAGTAGTCACTTTAGATCTGATAAATGGACACGGAATTATTCATTTGCCTATATTTGATATTTTTTCATAAAACAATATTTTTTTATTATTGATAATGATTCCTAAAATCATATCGGGGATTTGTAAAATAAATTTTTAAATTTCAAGTGATAATGTTAAATCACTGGTCATTTCCGGGGATTATATATAATCACTTACGATTTTGGTGATTATGCAAAATCCTTGAAAAATCATGGATTCTACATAATACCTGATTACACAAATTCACTGTAACATATACATTTCTTAAGTTCTGAAGTAAAGAAAATATATCTCGAAAATTCCCTTGTTTCTTAGAGAGATTATTGGGTCTTAGGATATTGTTAAGATGTATTACATTTAATGCCGTCTCCTAAATTATAAGATTCGGGAACATATGGGGTACTGTGTACCTAGTTATGTAGTTTTGGGGCCCTTTATAGCTTGCTGTTCGGTGTGAGCCAAGGCTCCGTGTTGAAAGCCGTACTTTGACCTATAATTGTTTACTTTTTTGTACTTGGATAGAGAGTTGTCTCATTGGCACTCATACCACATCTTCTTATTTATATATACATAACGAATAACCAGTCATGCCGTTGATAACCATGATATGTTTGAAGCCTTTGCTAATGTTGTGTTTCTTTCAACGAACAATGACTGACCTCTGAGTTATTTTTGACTTCAAGTGTCAATAAATTGAATTTCAAAACCATATGTAGTTTACTAACAATAGGATTCATATTTAGATCGTTTCTTAACATTATATTGTCATGCATTTGATTGATTGATTGATTTGTTGATAAATTGTTACTTGCTTCCAGAACGAGAACAAATTTAATAGTAATGCAATAGGTAGGCTTTGCAATTTTGGTCGACCGCGACAAGAAAACGAAGGTATGTTGGATAGGGGCAGATATTTCGTCTTGCAACATATCACCTACCGAACCCTCAGACAGTTGTTGCAAGGATTCTTATACATTGAGAGAGGGAGCGTGGTACTCGCCCTAAACGACGCACCGATGTACCGTACAGTAAGTTATAAAAGGTCCTGGATAATTAGAATGTGAAATAATACAAGAGAGAAAATTAACAACAAGATTTTAGCTTATTACGCCAGACGGCAACCAACGACAACCACTGAAATACAGGCTCCTGGCTTGGAAAAGGCACAAAGAGAATGTGACGCGGTTTGAACCCTTTCTTTCTAATTTATGACAATTTGTGTACCACCACAGCATAAGACCGAACTGTAAAAATCAGCTTGAAATCGGTAGCAGACACAAACTAACAAAAAACACAAAACACAGATCTAACAGAAATTGCAGTTTCTGAGAACAACTGCAAAACCCCTTTTTCAACTAATAAATGGAACATGCTCTCTCAGACTTGATATAAACTAGTACACAGCAAACAGTTAAATGTGTAAGGCAAATGATTCAAAAAAGTTATTTTAGAGAGCGATCAAGTCAAAATTTTGGTAGTCAGATATATTAAAATTAAGGGGGAATTGTTTACAAAAATTGTAAACTTGTACAAAAACCATAAGCCATTTATGATGAATAAAAGTAGATGTGGGGTATAAGCCTCTGAGACAGTAACGAAACGGCACTACACACATCTAGATATCTACTTGCCACTGAAACAGTAACCAAACGGCACTACACATATCTAGATATCTACTTGCCACTGAGACAGTAACCAAACGGCACTACACACATCTAGATATCTACTTGCCACTGAGACAGTAACCAAACGGCACTACACACATCTAGGTATCTACTTGCCACTGAGACAGTAACCAAACGGCACTACACACATCTAGATATCTACTTGCCACTGAGACAGTAACCAAACGGCACTACACACATCTAGATATCTACTTGCCACTGAGACAGTAACCAAACGGCACTACACAACTTTAGATATCTACTTGCCACTGAGACAGTAACCAAACGGCACTACACACATCTAGATACCTTCTTGCCACTGTGACAGTAACCAAACGGCACTACACACATCTAGATATCTACTTGCCACTGAGACAGTAACCAAACGGCACTACATACATCTAGATATCTTCTTGCCACTGACACAGTAACCAAACGGCACTACACACATCTAGATACCTACTTGCCACTGAGACAGTAACCAAACGGCACTACACACATCTAGATATCTACTTGCCACTCAGACAGTAACCAAACGGCACTACACACATCTAGATATCTACTTACCACTGTGACAGTAACCAAACGGCACTTCACACATCTAGATACCTACTTGCCACTGAGACAGTAACCAAACGGCACTACACACATCTAGGTATCTACTTGCCACTGAGACAGTAACCAAACGGTACTTCACACATCTAGATATTTACTTGCCACTGAGACAGTAACCAAACGGCATTTCACACATCTAGATATCTACTTGCCGCTGAGACAGTAACCAAACGGCACTACACACATCTAGATATCTACTTGCCGCTGAGACAGTAACCAAACGGCACTACACACATCTAGATACCTACTTGCCACTCTGACAGTAACCAAACGGCACTACACACATCTAGATATCTACTTGCCACTCTGACAGTAACCAAACGGCACTACACACATCTAGATATCTACTTGCCACTGAGACAGTTACCAAACGGCACTACACATATCTAGATATCTACTTGCCACTGAGACAGTAACCAGACGGCACTACACACATCTAGATATCTACTTGCCACTGAGACAGTAACCAGACGGCACTATACATATCTAGATATCTACTTTTAATAGACAAGTGCCAATTTCGTTGTTCATGCCTTAATTGTCCTAGTGTCTTAGAAAGATAAAACAAATTTAATAGAGGCTATAAGATATCTAAGATCTGCAATCCATGACAAATAACCTCATGGATAATATATATATCCAAAACAATCAGTCACGAAGTTCTTGACGTGGGGTATGTGCATGCAATTCATTGTTTTCAGGCGAAGTTGAAACATTAATTATAGTACCTTTTATATTATTTTAAAACTGCATTATTGCAATTACAATGCGCCATTTAAAATCTTGTCCGTACCAAAAAGGAATAACTACTGGACGGATATGGTATTCTAGAGCCAATTAGAATAAACGTATTTGTTTTTTTATCAAAATATCTTTGTTACTGTAATAATATTTAAGAAGTGTATATTACACGAAAGTGAATGTATACTTATTGAAAGATATATTGATTATTAAATGCAAATTAATGACCAGTGTCAAATGTTAAGGTTATGGTGTCGACAAATAATCGGTATAAGTATTTCAATCGACGCATTACACATATACCTGTTCTGGTAGACTGGTGATGTGAAAGCATTCCATAATAATTTGATACTTAGAAAAGAAAAGGAAACATGGATAGTAATGTTAAACTTGTAAACTTTAGTTTTTCTTTTCTATCCACAGATGTAGAAATGGAGCATCATAGACGACATTTGAACTTTGAAAAAATAAAACTCAATGTCAGAGGAAGGCGTTTTGAGGTAATTTCGTCAACGTTGAGAAATATTCCTAACACTCGACTGTCGTCTCTTGATAAGAACTCTAAATTCTATGACGTGGCAAGAGATGAGTATTTCTTTGACAGAGACCCGGATGTGTTCAATTCTATTATTAATTTATATGTAATGGGAAAATTACACATTCCTAAAAATGTATGTGGAGCGGTCATGAAAGAGGAAATGACGTATTGGAAAATTCCTCATCAGAAAGTTTCCGAATGTTGTTTGCGAACTTTTTATCAAGTTGAAGAAGACCAAGGGATGATAGAAGAGATAAAGCGAGCATATGAATATACAGAGACTTTACAAACTGAGACTAGTTGGAAAATCAAAGCATGGTTGATGTTTGATCAGCCCGGGTCATCAATACATGCTAAGGTATAATATTTCATATTACCCTACGTTTGACTGTATACTATATAATTTTTCGACGGGTACATACTCTAGGTAGCACGGTAGTATTTACAATGTATCTGAACACTGTGATTGGACAAAAACTACAGTATCTACTAAAAATACTTTCCCAAGCGAGGGATGAATCAGATGTAGAAAAATATGAAATAATATTGCATGAAGGTGAAAACCAATTTTTTAGAATTTATTCTAATTTTGTAATCACTGCGTGATAAAAGACCTAAAAGCACTAGTGACCTTAGGTTTATAAAGATAGCAGAAAAAGTAAACAGTCGTCATACATTTTCAAATTCATTTCTGAATATAACAATGAAAGTACTTCAGTTAACTATATTATATATAGATATTTGGACAGTTTTAGAAAATGGTGAAAATTCTAAAAAGGCTATCATTATCCCTATGGGCCAGGAAATACTACCGTGCCACCTCTAAGGGTAGGACATTCTTGTACTCGGTCAAGTAAGAGTACATAACAGAAGGAAAATCAAGCTTAAAATCGGTGCAATTTTGTCGTGTATAGAAAAGATAATTTCTAAAAACTTGAAATATCAACTTTGTTTAGTCAGATACAAATATAAAAATATATATATTATATTAATTTCACTTGTTTTAGGGAGATATGAAGATTTGTTCTCACTAGAAAATGCAAACTTCCCCGGGACATTGGTCGAGGGAAATATGAATTTTAGAGGGTGAGCAAATCTTCAAATCTCCCTTAATCACGGGAAATGAATATTTTATTCCCCTTTACTTTTTTTTTTTACTTCCTGAACATCAAACATTGATAAAGATACAATTTAATTATATCAAATTGCTTTTATAACAATTAAAACACGACATAAACAGTACCGATCTAAGGTAGTTATTTATTCTATGACATTTTTTTTCTTTTTTGGTTTTACGACTGATAATGACTATATTATCGGATATTTGAAAACGTTCACAACGTTGTATTCACCAACCGCGGGTAACGTCGCACTAGGTTCACAGATGTTCACAGAGGAATATGAAGTTTTGTTCACTGTTTCGTGGAATAGTCCCAACCAATCAAAAATCAATGATTTCGCTACCAATATTTACATACACTGGAACAGTATTATTCAAAATTTTGTTTAAATACTATAGGTTTATTTTCTAACGGGTCATCAATATATCATATATTTATTGACATTTATAAACAAAAAACACACAATGAGATATTCGATCATGTCTTTGTGGTTTTTTGGGGGTTTCCTTTTGCTGTTACTATATACAAAACCGTTACGTTTAAATGGGGGGAGCGGTTGAGCAAATTGCAAGAAGTACAAACCAAGTTATAGCATGAAAAAGGGGGTACCTATTTTGTGTAATGATAATGAAATCCTCCTTCAGTTTCATTCCAGATTCTTGAAACTTCACAAATGATGAACACACATATTGAAGTTTTGCACCTACTTTTATGTACTTGTTTCAAAATCTGTAGGTTTGCGAAGGCCTCTATTTTCTTTGAGAGTTGATTGAAACTGATTCCGCACATGACTGAAAAAAAAAACAAAAACAACTTTTTGATAATTGACATAATAAAATTTTTATAACATGCAGTTTTTCTTCAGGTATGGCATGGGTTTTACATGATAGTTCTTATAATGAGTGCTGTTGTGTATTGTTTGTGGACCACGCCTTCATTGAGGACGACATTATACCTCTCTGCTGTAACACCAGAGGATTATCCTTTCATCAAAAGTGGCGCTAGCTTAAAATTAAAACAATTGATCTTAATGGATCCTATACCGACATTATTTGCACTCGAAATTTTCTGCCTACTTGTATTTACAATAGAATGGACCCTTCATTTTTCATTTTGTCCTCAAAAGGTGAATTTCCTAAAAAGACCACTTAATCTTATAAATGGTCTCTTAGTAGTTTGCATGTGGATATCATTTGGTCTGGAGTTTGCTAAGGGACACCTTGCCGCTAATTCGTCTACAAGGGAACTGTATTTCGTATGTAAAGCGGTAAACATGATCCGATTGGTTCTTTTTCTGCGGTTAGAGAGGCAGATAAGTACATTACGGGTATTAATAATGACGATAAAAGGAAGTATCAAGGAGCTGTGTTTACTATTGATATCTTTTGGAATGGCAACCATGATTTTCTCTACACTCATATACTATGCAGAAATTCATGCTAACGATGGATTTGACAGTATTCAAATTTGCATGTGGTGGTCTGTAATCACCATGACAACGGTTGGATACGGTGACTATGTTCCATCAACAACGATCGGATATCTAGTAGGTGTCGTCTGCGCTGTATGTGGATTGTTGCTATTAGCAATGCCAATTGCAATCATTGCATCGAATTTCTCGGAATATTATTCTCATCAGAAAAATCGTGATAGGTACATTACTGCAATCAAATCAGAAATAAATAATAGTCAAATGAATGGTAGTGGAACATCAGTGAAATCCAATAAAACCATTCCCATAAACCACTAGCTGCACGTGATCAATTAAACAATTTCCGTGAACCTCTAGCTGCACGTGATCAATAAAACCATTCCCGTCAACCACTAGCTGCATGTGATCAAAATATTTTATATGCATTCCTTCATTAAATCATTTTGTCACAAAAGTCATGTGCTTTTTGAGCAGTTTTACATTTTGAAAAAGGTATAATATCCATGTAAGTATAAACCATTTCCTGAAAAATGGCGTGAACAGATATAATTAATGATGTTGGGTAGCTTCTGATAGAAATATGTGTTTTGAACTAATGTATTAAAATTGTTTTGGATATGTAGTTTTGCAAAATACCAGTCGCGAGACAATGAAAACTCTCATATATCTGTTTTATTACACAGAAATTGTTTCTGCATTTTACATAAATTATATTGTCTACAATGTATGACCTGACATGGTTGTTAACTTTGTAATCGGCAGTGTCAACCGCGGCACAGAAGTTAAGTTGGGAATATCCATCGACATTTTTGAAGACCAAAAAAACACACGTCAAAAATACACCGGCTATCAATCAACCAAAAGTCAGCATTCTTAGATAAAAACATTAACCCTAAGGTGTGATTATAGTATTGATAATCCGGTTTCCAAGATAGTGTGTGTAAACAGCGATATGATACCAAGAGGGAAACTAAAAACCACGAGTAGAAGAAAATAAGGTTATGCCATGGCACATCAGAAAAAGGACGAAAAGACAATTAAAAATCCAAAAACACTGCACAAAAAACTAAAGACTGGGTAATCTAGGTTCTCCGGAATGATAAGCACAGATATTCCATAACGGCAATCAAAACCTGAGAGAAAAAAAATCCTCTATATACGACACAAACCTCACGTAAAAATACGTTGCGTCAGTTGTTTTCCTTAAAATTTGTTCCTAATCTTTACTTATATTACTGTAAATTGTATACAACATTCTATAAAAAAATCGAATCCCTGATGATTGTCTATTCCTTTTAATTAGACCATCTTCAGGACACTAAATTTTTAATTTCGCAGCAACTATTGATATAAAATGCAGCATACTAGAAACTAACCACCAAGATGTGATAAATTCGCCGTCTGTGCGAAATGTGTGCAAAATAGAGGCGAAAAATACCAAAGGGACATTCAAACCCATAAATCGAAAATATACTGACAACGCCATGACAAAAAAAGAAAAAAGACCAAATGACCAAAAGACAATCAACAGTATTCAAAACACAACATAGAAGACTAAAGACTGAGCAACACGAACCCCACCAAAAACCGAGGGTGATATAAGGTGCTCCGGAAGGGTAAGCAGATCCTGCTCCACATGTGACACCCGTCTTGTTGCTCAGGCAAGTATGGTGATAAGTCTAATTCGGTAGGTCACATTCGGGTAAATAGAGGACGAAATTGTGGTTACGACGATTGGAACATATCCGTCGTCATCTGTGAATCAAACATTCAACAATTGTCAACCACTCGTGATTGCGTCCGTCAAATTTTCAAAGGGATGATTTCAACATCACTACTTGGATCTCTTGGTTTAATAGCGTCCTTGTGAGCAGCAACCCTCTATCAAGGAAATCATGTGCAACTTGCTGGCCGTATGGAATAACTCTATGTAAATCTCCAAGCCAACAAGAAAGGTGCAGTGGTAGTTTAATGTAACTGACAGTACTATATTCAACAGTTATCTTTCAAAAGTGTAGGTCATGTGAAAGTCCCACATAAAGAACAATATAAAAAAAGATTCAACATAAAGTCTTTTTTTCTTTTTTATCATTGACATTCAGATCCCAAAAATCATGTAAGTTTATACAAGTTTTGTCAAACCATACTTCATATACTACAACAGAAAAATATTTATTTATAGGCAGTGGATATTCTTCCTGCTAGCCGGGAAAATAGCAAAAAATGTCTATTCTTCCGCCCATCCGGAAGAATAGCTTTTCTCTTCTATCATGGTATTGTAACAGTTCCAGTCATACATAACAATGAATAATGAATATGTTTTGGTTAAGTGGTTATTGTAACATCCAATGGAGAATGTAGTTGCAAAAAAATTCCTCCCATGCAAACACTGAGAATTGGAACTTGTGCTGTTTCTAGGATAAACAACCAGATAACCAACAAGAATTTTAATTGCACAACTTTATTCATATAAGGCACCGAAAAGACATCAAATGGGTGCGTAGTGCATCATTCTAGTATAAGGTAAAAACTGAAAAGAAAAAATAAATAACCTTTACAATATGATAAAAACATCATAAAAGCATTAATAAAATGTTTCTCTGCTCAAAAATACAATGAAAATGACAAAAATAAAATATTAATCAAAAATGTCCCAAATGGCGTGCCATACATACTACAAGTAGTGACGAATACATAAATGTCACGAATGGCGTTCCATAGATTTAAAATTTAACCGGGAGTTTCATACACAACTCGTATCTCAAAAATTATCTTTACAATAGGAATATCAAATAAAAAACATTAACGGGGGTAGAATAAAATATGTTTGACAATATTATCAATATAAAAAACTTACCACGTTACGAGACAGTGAGGAAAGAACATGAAATTATTGTCACAATGTTTTCAAAACAAAGCAGGAAGTGATGTGATGTTACAAAAAATAGAGTCAAATATGGAACATTAATTCCGGAATTCCGGAGACAGAACACTCCCCGTCTGATATACACAGATATCACTCTTTGTAAAAACAACAAACACAACATTTTCTAATCATCTGTTGAATAAAAAATATACCTTGTACATTTATTCAAAAACTTCAACTTGGACTACCGATACCAAATATCATTATATAACTGAACTTATGATTTTCAAAAAATAACATATATACATTACAATATCAAAGGTCATCAAAAATACCCAATTGTTCATTTTTGTCATGACTATCAATCAATTAACATAAGTCAATAACAAGTGTTTTACTCTGAGACTAATAGTACAAGTTCTGTGACTGGACGGGTATATACAACCGGTTTTCCTTCTCTGATTATGCGCACACGGACTTTGCGGACAATACCATCAGAACTGATCAAAGATTCTTCCACTAATCCATGTGGCCACTGATTTCTACACACAGCTTTGTCTCTTAACAGAACGACATCACCTGTTCGAATATTAGGTCTATTTTCCTGCCATTTCCGCCTAGTCTTAAGTGTCTGAATATATTCTTCTCGCCATCTAACCCAAAACATATTAGATAACATTTGAACACTTCTCCATTCCGCTTTATATAGATCTTTCAAATTAAAGTCATCTAGCGTATAAATTGTGTCAGTATCACATGTTTTCTGTGTAAGAAGTGTTGATGGAGACAGAATAATCGGTGAGTCGGGGTCTGAAGATATCGGAACAAGAGGTCTGTTATTTATAATCGCAGAAACTTCTGCCATAAAGGTCACAAGAACATCATGCGTAAGATTTTTTCCATTCACTGATGACAGCATAGAGTCTAATATTCGGCGAGAGATTCCTATCATCCTCTCCCACACTCCTCCCATGTGAGAGGAGTGAGGAGGGTTAAAAATCCACACTGTGTCTGATTTATATATGAAGTCTCTTACTGGACCATTTTCTACGTTGACTGTATCAATTTTCAAATTTTCTGTTGAACCAACAAAGTTTGTTCCGCGATCTGATCTAAACACTTTCACTTTCCCACGAATCGCCACAAATCTTCTAAGAGCATTTATGAATGCCGAGGACGATATCTCTTCTACCAATTCGATCTGTACTGCACGAGTTGTGAGACAAGTAAATAATATTGCCCACCGCTTAGACTGTGCGCTGCCTCCACGGGTTTTTCGAGTCACTACATTCCAAGGACCAAAGGCATCGATACCAACATTAGAAAAAGGTGGACCAGGTTCAAGTCGATCGGATGGTAGATCAGACATCTTCTGAAATTCAACTACACCTCTCAATTTTCTACATTTAACGCAAGAATGAATGAATGACTGTATTAAACGCTTCACTCCGGTTATCCAAAAACCTGCCTTTCTGATGGCTCCTTCGGTAAAATGGCGTCCCTGGTGACAAACAGTTTCATGAAAATGCCGTATGAGTAACTTGGCAATGTAATGCTTACCCGGGATAATGATAGGGTTTTTCTCATGCAGTTCAATATTTTCCTTGTTCAATCTTCCGCCGACACACAGAACACCACGTGAATCAAGAAATGGATTTAATGACACAAGAGCACTATTCTTGGGAAGACGCAAATTTTGTCTAATGTTATCAATTTCTGTTTGGTAAAATTCATTTTGAACCACTTTAATAATAAATAATTCAGCTTCTTTATAAGTTTCAACAGACTTAGACCTTGTGTCCCAAGTCACTGCTGCCGTACGATACTTGGCAACTTTTTTTAAGAATGATATAGATTCTACTAATCTTATCCACTCTGAAAATCTCTCAAAGCGCTCCGATCCAAGAGCCGTTTGAAAATCAACAGATGTTTTTAAAACATTAACCCGCTGCAATGGACGCAATTCCTTGTCATCAGTAGGCTCAATCAACGGATATAAAGTTTCTGAACATGCTGCTTGATGTTCACATTTAGAGATGAATTCTTCGGGACCGAGAATCCACAGACTACTGTTTACTTTATATGCCGCAATACTCCTTGTACCTTGATCAGCTGGATTTAGTTGTGTCGGTACAAAATTCCATTGCTCCGGAGAGGAGCTCTTTCGGATACGCTGTACTCGATTAGCCACATACGTATAAAATCTTCTCGTTTGGTTTGTTACGTAACCTAATACAACTCTACTGTCACTGTAGAACTTAACGGTGTCAATCTTTCGGTCTAAATTGTCAGTTACGAATTCTGCTATTTCAACTGCCATAACAGCGGCGCATAACTCCAATCTAGGTATAGTATTTCCACTCATCGGCGCTAACTTCGTTTTTCCTAACACAAAACCTAGATGGGAAGATCCGTCATGGTGAAAAACTTTTTTAATATGACACTGCTGCAATCGCTTTCTCAGATGCATCTGAAAATGTATGCAATTCAACTTTTGAAGCATCTCGAATTGAAATTGGCGTATACATTCTACCGATCTTCACATTTTCAAGGTGTGTCAAAGAAGTTCGCCATGTTTCCCATTCTTGTCGATACTCTTCTGATAGCGGCTCATCCCAATTCACTGATTCAGTCATGAGCTTCCGGAGTACAATTTTACCCTGAATAGTCACTGGCGAAATAAAACCAAGGGGATCAAAAATACTATTGATCGTTGAGAGGACGCCCCTACGTGTAAACACTTTTTCACTGTCCGAAACTCTGAAAGTAAAGGTGTCCGACTGCAAGTCCCAATACAGACCAAGGCTTCTTTGTAATGGCAAATCGTCCGTATCCAGATTTCGCTTCTCCAAGTTTTCAGCAAGATCATTAGGATTTAGCGCAGCCCTTACTACGCTGCTGTTTGATGAGAACTTATGTAGACGCAAGTTTCCAAATGTCTTGAGAGCTCCTGTAGTTCTATTTAACAAGTCAATTGCTTCACTCTCATTGCAGACTGATGTGAGGGCATCATCCACATAGAAATTTCGGCAGACAAATTCCTGAACATCCTTTCCGTAAGTTTGCTGAGCAATCTCTGCTGTTTTCTGGAGTGCATATGTCGCAATAGCCGGAGAGGGACTGTTACCAAATGCATGTACTCTCATGCGATACTCTGTTAATTTTTTCTTGATGTTGTTGTCCTCATACCACAGAAATCGCAAATAATTCCTATGTTCCTCGATTACAGAGAATGAATAAAACATCTGTTGAATGTCTGCCATAATACCAACTATTTCTTTTCGAAACCGTACGAGAACGCCAACCAAATTATTTGTAAGATCAGGTCCCCTGAGCATCACACTGTTTAGAGAAACATTGTCATAACTCGCAGAGGAGTCGAACACACATCTTACTTTGTCTGGTTTTTTGGGATGGTAGACCCCGAACACAGGTAGGTACCAACATTCTTCATTATTCTTTAGAGGAGGAGCCAACTCTGCGTGTTTACAGTCAAAAAGTTTCTGCATAAATGTAAATATGTGTTCTTATTTTACTGTATCTCTATGAAAACTTTTCTCCAATGACTTAGCACGATGCAAAACCATTGCTCTGTTGTTTGGAAGACGTCGTCTCGGAGTGCGGAAAGGTAAAGGTGAACACCAGTTACCATCTTTGTCCTTCTGGAGATTAGTTTGCATTAATGTCAAAAATTGTCTATCTTCTATAGATAATCCAGGTTTGTCGTCTTGTACAGTGCGTTCGAAAATTGCACTTGTAATTGTATCGTCTTTCTTTTGAGAGACTCCAAAGTTAACACTACCGCAGCCAAAACACTCATGAACGTCATAATTGTAAGGACAAGGTTGAAGGATCGAAGCTCGAACATCTGGTGCAAGATGTGTCAGATATGCAGTAACATAATCAGGAGCATGTATTCCGCCTAAGCACATGTTTCCTATAACTACCCAGCCTAGAGGAAGTTTTTGTGCGAACGGAGCATTTCGAGGTCCAACAATTTGTTCTAAAACATGATGTGCTTCTGTCATGTCTCTTCCAATGAGAAGCATAATTTCACAATCTGGGTCCAGTGGAGACAAGTGATCTGCCATATCTTTCAAATGGTTATGTCTGATAGCAATATCCGGTGTGGGTGTTTCCTCTCTGTTATGCGGTAGATCACTACATTCTATTAACGTTGGTAATTCCAACTGAACCTGTCCATCTAATGACTCAACTACAAAGCCACTGGCTCTACGTCCTGACATTTTCACACGACCTGAGCATGAAGATAACATATATTCTTCCAATGTACCATGCACTCCAAATGTGTCGAAAAATAATGGTGATGCCAATGAGCGATTACTCTGGTCGTCTAATATGATGTAAAGTTTCAAGTTATCATATCGTCCATGTTGTCCAGGTCTAAAAACTCTCACTGGCAAGATTTTTGCGCATGACCTTCCATGGAATGATGTCCCACAAATTTCTGTGCACTTAGTTGCAACATTGTCATTTTGAATATCTATTTTTTCCTCCCCGCCGTGGACAGGCGAACTTGATTTATTATTATTCTGATCTATCGAGTCGATAGAGCGATTAATATGTAATGCTCCAGGATGGCGGCCACTGCCACATTCACTACATCTAATTGCGTTAGTACATGTTCGTTTCACATGTTTTGTCGATTCACAACAACCGTAACAAATTTTATGATCATTGATAAACTTTTTACGTACTTGGAAAGGATTTGCTTTGAATGCTCTACACTGGTTTAACGAATGTCCGGTTTTATGTAACAAACATTGTTTTTGTAAATCAAGGTCACTAGAAACATCCGTTTTGTGAACTGAAATAGCTGTCTTATATTCTGGTGGTTTTGCAGCTGTGTATGCTTTTTTAGGTTGGTTTGTCTGATCATACGCGAAACTGGGGTCGTTTCTTATCTGGCTCAATTCTCGAATAAACTTCACAAATAATGTAAATGGTGGAAAGGTAACTTGTTTTTCTCTTTTATACTGAGATGCTCTATTTGTCCATTTTTCTTGTATGTTGTACGGAAGTTTATTCAGTATAGGGAGAACTCCGGACGAGGAGTCAAAGTACGCTAACAGTGAATTATATTTGACATCTTCCTTAATGGATTCTATTTCAGAAAGAATGTCTACTAACTCATATAGCTTTTTGTTGTCTTTCTGTGTTAATTTCGGGAAATTGTTTAATTTGGCCATTAATGACGCTTCAACTGACTCTGGAGAACCGTAACGTTCATCTAAGCGTTCCCATAAACGTTGTAATCCTTTCGTTGGATCATGAATATTTGATGCTCTAATACTGTTTGCATGCCGTGTAAATTCAGGACCTAACCATTTCACCATAAGATCTAACTCTTCCATCGCTGTAACAGAAAGTTCACTTAATATTTTTTTGAAACTAGCCTTCCATACAGCGTACATTTCAGGTCTATCACTGTAAGTTGTTAATCTTGATAATAGCAAATCTTTCTTTAGAAGGAATCGTGTGAGATCTGTAGCAATATTCTGATGTGTGCTTATATCAGGATGAAATTGAGGTGCGTTCTGATGTGTGCTTATGTCAGGTTGAATTTGAGGTGTGTTCTGATGTGTGCGTATGTCAGGTTGAAATTGAGGTGCATTAGGATTCAATGCATGTTCTTGAACTTGTATATTTATATCGTTATCATTACAACCGGCACTTACACTTGGCACATCATATTTTGGGCGAGACGGTTTTGGTGTTGGCATAAGTGAATGTTCATGGACTGCATCGCCTGATGTCTGATTTGCAAATGGATCACATGGTACAATATTATCGTCTGGCGGTAATTTTACATCTTTTACTTGAAGTACCTGCTGTTCTACATATTGATTAGTTAGTTCATAAACAGTTTTTGATAGAGGAAGATCAGATTTTTTACTACCGCAAACATTTTGGTCATATTCAAGCGCATCTGCCTCTGCAGTAGCGGCAGCGGCTTCCTTCTTATAATTGAGCAATTCTAATTCAGCTTCCAACTCAGCCTTTTTAGTAAATGTCTTTGCATTTGAAACTTTTTCTTGTTCTTCTATGTGTGCCTTCTGTTTCTGTAAATCTGCCTCTTTCATGGCGAATTCAAGCTTAGCCTGGGCTGCTTCTGCCTTTGCACGCTTTCTGATTGCTACAGAGCTTGAGTTTGAAGAAGTTCTAGACTGTGCTTGGGATCTATGTGATAATTTAGATGCTTTTTCGTCCTTGTCTGACACTTTTATTTGTTGAAGTGCTCGTTCTAAAATGTTTTTGTACTTCGAATCCTCGATTTTGTGCTCCTCATACACTTGGAGACTTTCCTCTGTCTTAGTGTTCTTAAGAAATTTCATATATTCATTTGAATAAAGACTGTATTTACAGTAACACAAATTTAAAGTTTTCTTTAATTCTATCAATGTGTTGGTGTCTTCTAGTTTTGTCGTAGAGAATCTCTCAAGGCAAAGTTCTACTTCAGTTTGTACGAGTTCAATCTTCTTTGAATGAGTATTCACGTTAGCTCTATAAAGGTCAAGTCCACGTTCCGTGAGAGTGCGTTTTCTTGGATCCGTGTTATCACCATTCCCATGTTGTGAATCCATTGTCTCGTGTTTTTACTGTGCTGTTTCTAGGATAAACAACAAGAATTTTAATTGCACAACTTTATTCATATAAGGCACCGAAAAGACATCAAATGGGTGCGTAGTGCATCATTCTAGTATAAGGTAAAAACTGAAAAGAAAAAATAAACAACCTTTACAATATGATCAAAACATCATAAAAGCATTCATAAAATGTTTCTCTGCTCAAAAATACAATGAAAATGACAAAAATAAAATATTAATCAAAAATGTCCCAAACGGCGTGCCATACATACTACAAGTAGTGACGAATACATAAATGTCACGAATGGCGTTCCATAGATTTAAAATTTAACCGGGAGTTTCATACACAACTCGTATCTCAAAAATTATCTTTACAATAGGAATATCAAATAAAAAACATTAACGGGGGTAGAATAAAATATGTTTGACAATATTATCAATATAAAAAACTTACCACGTTACGAGACAGTGAGGAAAGAACATGAAATTATTGTCACAATGTTTTCAAAACAAAGCAGGAAGTGATGTGATGTTACAAAAAATAGAGTCAAATATGGAACATTAATTCCGGAATTCCGGAGACAGAACAGAACTATTCATAAACTCAAGATAAAACGTTCTGAAAAATAGTAATAATGAAAAAAATATGTAAACAGAATTATCATGGGAATAAACTCTTCAAGTACCAACTTTGATTTATATTTCTACTGGTTGTTCTATGGAACATGACGATTCCTCGTAAATATAAACAACTTGTCAAATGAGATCAAAAGAAGACTATCAACATCGATTGATATGCAGCAAATACTCTTCTGAATTAAAGTCACTTGGATAAAAATTGTAAAAAAAAAGTTTCGTTCCCTAAAACAAATTAAGATGCAAATAAATTTACTCCATAGTATACAGCATATTCAGATTTTACTTTATTCTAAAGGAATGGCCTCTCCTCTTTTTATGCTTTACCTGCAAGGTTAGGAGTCGGGCCACTGATTTATGGCTTCAATGGATATCTATGATTCCTAAAAAAGATCATGAATTTATCATTTCTTTGAAGTTTGGTTCCAAAGAAGTCGAAGTATATTTGATTTAGTCGTTTTCCTGTGCATTGTTTTTATGTGTTTTGCCTCTATTGTTACAGGTAAAGGTAATGGGGTAAATCAGAATTTTCAGTTTGATTTCACGCTTTATTCCTCTCAGTTTACGTGCACACGCTATTGTTCTGGAGTCTGTCCTATAGAAATTTGTTTTTAAAGTACTCAAATCCTCTCTAATTTTCTTTAGGACATCTTTAAATATAAATCACGATTTCCAATTCTCAAAACTTCAATTGCATACGCCGTTTGCAATCCGACATCTCTCCGCGCCACATGGCACTGCTGTTCATATTGAACATTTGCGCATGCACAAATGGATGGCCGAAAAAAAAAGATTTCTAACTATTTTTCGGCTAGTCAAAAACAATAGACACTCCATACTTTATATATGTACACACGTATATATAGAATAAGAAGATGTGTTATGATTGCCAATGCGACAACTCTCTACCAAATGACATAGAAGTGAACAGCTATTAATAGTAATAGGTCACCTACGGCCTTCAACAGTGACCAAACATGTATACACAGTAAGCTATAAAAGGCCTGAAATAACAAATGTAAAACGTATATGTCGTCATAAGATAAGCTTTTGAACTAATTTTTTAATAGCATTTTTAGTCAAACAATTTATGCAAAACATTCATTTTCATGTACTAAAGTGTATTTTCTGGACTATACTGTCAAGTCTGAACAATTTTGGGTCCGGTATTTGGCGTCCCTCTTTTATCACTGACTGGAACATTCGGTGGTGGAGGTGGTGGTGGCGGTTGATAAACTGGTTTAGGTGATGAGTTTCCTACAGGAAAAAATCTTCCTCCTAAAAAAAACGGGAGTACATTTCACATTCAACACTATCAAGAGACACATATTATTTTGCTACAAACCGCTGGTATAATGCTAAGCTTATACACATCAACTGAAATGTGTAGTATGTTGTAAAATTGTATCTGTAAAGTTATAAGAATGATTGTCCAGCGACCAATATCATATATTTATACTGACTTCAAGGATCAGTTGATATGACTGTAATTAACATGGATCGGATGACATAGAATCAGAAAGATAGTTTTAATATGGTCCAAATATTTGTATTTAAACTTTCCAAATCTACAGACTTCTCATGGAGAGTAAAAATGTATTCATTCGATGGTTCATATGTTATATGTCTCACTCCCCATTTTTTACCACTTTGAATGCTACGATTGAGAAAAAAAAATGCAAAATTAATTAGATAAAAAAATAAACAAATCGAAAGTTTAATCCAAAAAGGACCTCCTTCTCTTATTTCACAAGTGTTTATACAGATGAATTGTAATATTCCTAATTTGGGATGGACTTTTGTCATTAAGATAACATGTTGAACATTTTATACAGCGACAAACATCTCAACGAGTTAAGACATGATGATATTTCCGATTTTCAGTGTCAAACCCCATCGAAGAAACAGCCGGATACCAGAGACACTTTGCGCATTTGTGTATTTATCACGACGCAGCTGTGTAGCCAAAGTAGATGCAAAGGACGTATACGGAAAGGTTAACTCAAGTTGAAAACGAAAGTTTACTTGAAAACTAGAGTACTGCGAGCAAAGCTCACGAAATGATTGATCTTTTAAATACATGCTTTTGATAGTGAAATGAAAAAAAAAACATTCAGTTGAAGAAACAAATGAGATGTGCATAAGTCAACCACGTGAGTAAGGTTCTCTGATAGTTTCACAAAATTCTGTCAAGCGGTTCAGGAGCAGATATGGTTATAAAAGTGGGGCAGAAGGACGAACGAACAGACGGACTCCTCTATCACTATATACCACAAAGCGGGGGTATAATAAGCACAATAAAGTGTACGTGGTATCTTGGTTTGAACGAACCTATAGTTTTGTGCAGATAAAATACAATGTACTCATTTTCATTCAATGTGAAATGTACGAGAACCCGTATCAAATAAAGAAAAATTCCTTTTACAATATGCATGTTGTATTCTATCGTTAGAGATGCAAAAAAGATGTATCAAAGTGGTATTTTGAATACGACACAATGACAGGTAATCTAAAAGTATTCGCATTTTGATACAAACAAGAACTTCTCGGTATATTATATTATACTGAATGTTAGTAGGGTCTGGACGGGGTCCTTCATTTATGTTTTCTTTAGGATTTTAGGTCGTTTTTCTCTATTCTTTATAATTTTTGCCCGTTATTCTCCTTTCTTTTTTCTTTTTTTAATTTAGCACCAATTATCCTCTATTCTTTATTTTTTTGCCCTATTTTTCTCTATTTTTTCTTTTTTTCGCCCATTTTCTCCATTCTGTAAACCCCGTCCAAACCCTCTGTTAGGGGATTACCATTTGCTATTCGGTTGGAGGGGGAAGATTTTTTTGCGGATGAATAATCATTTCATCTGTTTATTTTCTTTCACGACTTCGCCCGGCGAAAGTTTATTTGCACTTAATATGTACATATTTTTTTCGTGCATATTGTGTTGCAGAACATTCATTTTCATCCTGGTTATTTATTTACTGCTCGTTCCAGACCAGGATATTCATTTTCAAAATCCCCCTCCTACCCCCCACCCCCGGAAATCAAATGGTCACCCCTTACGACATTATAATTGTAAGTAAAACAACCATGTTTTTCTATGTATAAACAAAGATTGCAAAATATACGTATACATTGTACATGCGGTATGGGTTTTACTCATTGTTGAAGGCCATACAGTGACCTATAGTTATAAATTTCTGTGTCATTTGGTCTTTTGTGGAGAAATGTCGCATTGGCAGTCATTCCACATCTTCTTTTCTTATATTTACATATAAATTTATAATTATACTTAGTTACATGTGTGACGGGATTGCTTCCCTTCATTAGTAGATACTTAGTCAGCCGTAAGCGGTTGAGCTAAGGAAGTACTTCTTTAGCTCAGTCGGTTAATGCGCTTCCTTGTAACACAGAGGTCCCGGGTTCGAGTCCCGGTGGAGACATGCGATTTTGCAAGTAGAATCATGCTCTCCGGTTACACATGTACACAAAACTTAATTTATTTCTAATTTCACCTTACCTGGCATTGTACGTGCGTGTTTTTTTTTTGTCAAAATTATTTCACCCGTTCCTTCTAATAGAAACTCAAAGCTGCATGATGAACTGATAAACGTTTGATTTACTGAAAATTTTCGTTACGTTGTAAATATGTTAAGCAAAATCTATAAATAGAACATGGGAATTTTATTACGTACATGTAACGAGTAATCTTATCAGAAAATTACTGTTTCTCATAATAGTTTAATACACATCATCCTTTAAGACCCCCTCCTTTAAGTTTAGCCAATAACAATGAACAAGTAGAATTATTCTCCACTTCATTATTTTTCAATTATCACAAGACAATAAGACAATATTTATTAGCACAAACACATTTACAATAAATGGTTAGGATTGATCGATTGATTGATTGTTGTTTGCTTAAAGTCAAGTGACTCATATTTCACACATACTCAGGACAATAACTTCAACAGGAACAAAATATTGGCAAACCAATAAACGTTACCAGGGTTCTGGTGGGAAGATGCTCGCAATGAAAACAAATATATATATTGATAGTTAAAAAGAGGCATATCCATCGGAACTTTAACAATAATAACTTGCAGGGATAAAATGTTGGTCAACTGATATGCAAGGCGGGAAATTCGTACTTTCACTTAAATGGAGGTAAATGTGGTAGGGGCAGAAATGTTTCATAACAAAAGGTTAAATACAGACCCGTCAAAGAGTTATTGAAAGTAAGTTAGAGTTTATTTACATGAAAGAGCATGACACTCTTCCAACACGGGTCGTCGGATTTAAGGGAATTTATATTTCCCGTCGAGAATGCATATTCATAAATCCCGCAAGTACAAACGGACGCCACCTCAGCGGGTTTTGACTTCCGGATTGAAGATGTACATGTCCTGGCTAACCTTACATTGTACTTCTATTTGGGCAGATGACAGATAGTTCATGGTCACATTTATCATATTCATCGGTCTATACTGGTTTAAGAGATCGACTATTATTTTATTAAAAGAAAAACAACAAGTAAAATAGTAAAACTTTCTACCTTTTGAGCGGTGCGAATACTCCAGTAATCCTTAATTAACTCTCAAACAAATTTTCAGACAATACGAAGAATAATATCAGACGTATCTACAGATGCTGTGCTCTTTCTAGTCGTATCCAGCTATTACCTGATCTGAAGCTATCGTTTAGTAGACTCAGTTAAACACGAGAAAAAAAAACAGCCTAAAGAGGCCAAAGAAAAATTGTATTCCAGATCTAGCATTTTTTCTATTAATTGATTTGATTTTGATTTTTGGTGTTTTAACGCCACTTTTAAGCACCGCTTTTGGGCTATTTCGTGGCGGCCAGTTTTTATTGGTGGAGGAAGCCGGAGTGCCAAGAGAAAACCACCGACCTTCGATAGGAAAACTGACAATCCTAGTCAATTAAGATTGGAGTCGAGTGCATCCGCACGAGAGGGGTTCGAACTCACAACCTCAGTGTTGACTGGCTAGTGATTACAGTAGTAACTAATTAGACCACTCGGCCACCGAGGCCCCTTTTTCTATTAATAAGAAAGGTCATAACTGATAACTTAATCGACGCTTGAAGGCTTATGTCTTTGCAACATGTTATGACGGATACCTTTTTCGCAATTAATATTCACGATCTGTGACTTTGTTCGTGTACTCATATAAGAGGATATCTCAATTTGACATATTGTGGACTTTTTATATTCGCGTTATCTTCTACCCGTGAATGTCGCGAGCATAAGTTGCTTACGAATACAAGTTGTTTTACAGCACTGTTTATCACGATAACCACATTTCTATATGTAACTATTAAGTAAATAAAGATTGACACAGATACATCCTAAGCTTAATTACTGGAAAAGCAAAATGGAATAACAACTTAAATTTAAACTCGGAGCAAAACATCAATGACAGTGTCAGACCAATCGAACTGATGACAACCGTATTTCATTGTTTGTTCGGTAATCATGACGACTGAGTTGTTTTAAGACATTTTCGAGAATGTGTTGTTGATTACAGATCTTTGATAATTCCTGGTTAATCTTTTCACAACTGTTTTTTTAGCAGGGCGATTAGGAGCTTGTCATAGTGAAAACCCACTCGTTGTTCGTTTGAGACCGCATTTTGGTCTCTAGAATTTGTTTTTGTGATTATAGGTTACTGTCTCATTGAGGATTACCTCTATCAAATATTTACATGTCTCCATTATATTCTTTTAAAAATGCTTCAAGGATTTTCAAAGCTTTTTTTTTGGCATGTAATATAATATTTGATATTTAAGATTTGAAAGCAAATTTAAAAAGTAAACAACTTTTTCAGTTGTACTATAACGTTGTACGAACCGGCTTGATCTTTTAAGTTCCAAGTCTCATGGAACTTCTAGTTTTTGTATAGACGTAAAAAATCTTGAATAAAATTAACATATCTTGTTAAAACTGTTGAAAATGTATTATGCATGAGATCTTTATATCAAGTAAATTACCCGGATATCTCTTTTCTCTTATTTAACTCGGTATGCTCGTACTCATGAACTCGCAACTATTTAGTTCAAAAGATCATAGGTTCGAACCCAGACCGGAAATATGTATAGGTTGACACGTCCTTTTTAAACAAAAATTGTGTCCTGTAAGACGTCAGATAAAACATTCAATTTTGTATAACAGTCTATATAATCGGTCTAGTGCAAGTTTAAGCAGGTGTGTGTTAATAATACATAATAATTACTGTCTTGAATATACAGGTAACATTAGCTGCTGGACGCTAAGAATATATTAGGGGGCGCATTACATTTGCACGCAATTAAGGGTTATTTTTTTACATTTGCGCGCAGCTTTTGAATACATATGCACGCATTAATTTCACAGGTAACATAGGTAAAATTAAAGATAAATCATAATAAATATGACTATAGTTATTATATATTTTGAACCTACTTGTAAATTCGAATTATATGCTTTTCATATTGAATTAAAAAAAAAATATATAAATTGATCATGAAAAATCCCGTAATAGCTTAAGACATGCATGTAACTTAAAATGTATATTTCAGAGTAAATAGTATTTATGTTTCCTAATTTTATCGAATAATGACCGCTTAAGTGTTATTTAAGTCAGTTTGTAAAGTTGCGTCTTCGCACAAACATTGAGTTTCGTTTGTCGAAAACAAGTCGGAGGAACGATTGATATACTTTCCGTATCGACAGAACGATAAAGGCTTGGGATATTTCACGGCAATGTATCGTAAATAATTGCAAAAGTATTTCAGGAGATTCCCTACCCCCCTCCCCCCTAAAGTCTTTGGGCAAAACTACCGTCAGAAAAATCCAGGCGTACTACAAACGGCCCGTAATCATTTTTTTGTCACTACAATGAGCAATTTTATTAAGCACATTAATGTACTAATAGTATGTTTGTGTTTTGTGTTTTTCTTAAAGCAGTGGGCGCCATATATTCAGAACGTTACGACATGTAAAATCGGTTTTTTCAATTTTTAGATATATGCTATGTTTTTACATTTTTATCTGTTTATATTTCCGGGACTAAGTGCTTGTACATAATAAAACGGACTTATCCTGATCGAAAATAATAGTTAAATGAATAAATAAGTATAATCTACCTGTATTAACATGACTTTACATGACTGTTTTACCTGTAAAAGAATGCGTGCAAATGTAATCAAAAGCTGCGCTCAAACGTAATGATTTTTGAGCGCAATTGTAATGGTATTGCGCGCAAATGTAATGTACCGATTTTAGATTGGTTCCCTCTGTAAAATATTCAGTATGACTTCGGAATATACAAATCAAGCTAGTCATAAACGGCCGGGTACCAATATAAGAATTTACAGTTTCAAGATAGCGTTAGCTACAAAATAACAATATAAGTGTCAACAGTTTAATCCACTGAAGTAGAAATTAACTCTTGTACAGTTGAAAAAATACGTAAAAACAAACATTTATTTTATTGATATTATTCAATGGCTTTGTTCTTCAATTCACTTTGAGATAAAAAAAAAAACAGCAATACAAGCGCTGTTCCTTTGCTTTTTGTGTTTTATTTGCTGTGCATGTAATGATTTTGTGGGGAGGGGCTAAGGAGTATTTTTCTTTTTCATTTTTGTATGAAACATTTTAATATCAAACTAACATATATACCCAAAGAAATCGGCTTGAAAGCATTTATTTAGATAACATGTAAAGTATTTATTGTTCTCATTATAACAAGTTAACTGAGGATATTATCATAAATCATGTGACCACGACATATTTCTTTTACTTCCGTATCATCTTTTTGAAGTCATGATAATTCGTCCCATCTTCCCACATTGTACCATGAATGATTCGCGTTATATACTTGTTGTAAACTTTCCAAGATAAGTTGTTTTCTGATTGGTAATAAACAATCTTTGAATTACCGTTACAGTCATCAACAAAAACTGCAACAGCGACTTCTAGAGTGTCCTTCATTGCAGACCAGGCTGCTGGTTTGATGTTGTCAACAACATTTAAAACTTCTGAATCATACATTTTACACATCTTTCCTTGTCCAACCTGTATTCCATATTTATCAAAAAGCGATTTGACTTGAGACACCATGTCGTATTTGTTTTCAAAGTCTTTAAGTCCGATTATAGTGTTCCATACAGTCCAAAGGTCTTTCAAAGTGTGAATTTCGTCATATTTTCCAACGGTAAACGAGTTTGCTCCTACAAATGTATCAGAAATTTTCCATGCAGGATCTGGTGCAACAAGAACTCTGATAGTTGTATCTGAAGTATTTGTTATATTCATAGAATTCCCCATTTTTCTGAAACAAGTATGAATGATATAGTTTTCATGTTACTACAGATGTATGTTATGAAGGTAATATGAGTTATGAAAAGAGCGAGACGAGAATCCGTGGACCAGTTCTAATTTATATCAATTTTACTATTTCGATCAAATATTTTATACTTGGTATTCAAGTTATATAGAAACGTTTTGTACAATGATGGATGACACATCTAAAAGACAAATCTTTTACATGTGTTTCCTGCTAAAATGTTTAATTTAAATGCAAATGTTTATGTTGACATTACTTAATGTTTAAAAAACACTTTTGATCCAAGACCAATTTAATGCTGTTTCAAACGAAGATTTTTTTTTTTATTCATATAGAGTGAGAGACCTATATTCGCCGCATAATTCGTTCATTTCCACTTACATCCGACCTACATTCGAATATTTGGAACTTTTTATGAAGGTTTCAGAAATTTAACTATATGGAAAAAATGTTTGATAAAGAAATTATCTTCAAAACATTGGTTAATTGTTCTAAAAACGAACGCAAACTCAAGAGGAAATCAAATTGTTCGTGTACCATGGGGGACACATTTTCGCCGCAAAGTATGATATGGCCATCCTCATTATCCTGGTATATTATAAAAACGAATGTTTGCAATTACATGAATAAGCTTGAGAGATCATTCCTGTACAATTTTTCTCACAAATATTTACTTTAAAACTGCGCATGATTGCCATATAAATCTTACATAATTGCCAAAATCATTTAAAAACACCAGCGTATTTCTCAATATGTGCGAATAACCATGGAAATGGGATTAAGAGGAATATCAATAGTTGTAACATTACAAACAGCCTTTACCATCTATTTAGGCAAGTATTGGGTAAAGGCACACAAATTTTACAGAAGAAATAGCAAAACGGCGAAAATGTGTCCAAGGCGAATATACGCCACCCACTCTAGCTCCTAGATAACTATTTTTTTCTTGCTTTTACCTTTAGAAGTTAAACAAATGTACTATCAAAAAAGATACCATTTAACACACAGAATAGTAATAAACGTTACCTGATAATGCTGTTCCCTTTATAACTTATGTTTTTATTTAATCCTGTAAATGAAGATAGTAAGTGGTGATTAAAAATTAACAGGAAATACTTACCATATATATTGTACTGTCTTAAAAGAAAAGTAACATAAATCCAAGCAAAAAGGTCAAAAGAATTAGTGTACTAGGATATGAATGTAAAATGTAATTCGAATACAATACCTCTTTGAAGAGCCTCTTTGTTTTAATATTAAAGTTTATTTATCATTTCCAAAACCTATTTACTATTGAAAAATATATATATATACATAAATAGATAATTTTTATGTAATAACAATTATTTGTCGTTTAAATTACTTATCAAATCCTTAAGCGTAATTCATATTTACTGCTTTAAATTTCATAGAAGTAATATATTTGATACTTTCCAATGAATAACAGGCATATTTTCGCTGATATGGTCATACTAAAAACTATTATCTAAAGAAAATAAGTATCAAGAACTCACTTAATGATAAAATAAAATAAAACCCGAAAACAAAATTCGAAGGATATTGGGGACAATGAATGGTCTCTTTTGAATCCAAGATTATAAAGAGAAATCCCAAACTACAACATTAATGAAACCCCAAATAGATAATAAAATATTAAATAAGAATACAGAGAACAAAAAGTATCTTGATAATAATATAGATGATAATCAGTCAGGTTTTTTTTCATTCGTTGATGTTTAAATATAATAGTATAATAGTTTTGGTAATTGTAGTCATACTTCTATTTTGCTTTGATAATATCATGTTTTTATACCAGTATTTTTCTATCAATATATTTCTTGGTTAAGAAGTTTTACGCTTAATTTGAATTGATTTGATTTGATTTTTTAGTCGTCCATTTAACATATGTTTGAAAAGGATATAGGTTTAACTTTGTGAATCCTGAGTGCGTTTGAATCAATCTTAATTGACCAGGACTGTCATTTTCCCAATCAAAGCCCTTTCTCAGGGTTTCCGTCTTCTTCCATCTTTAAAATGGAGCCGCAAAGGGATCCTTAAAGTGTGACTTTAAACACCAACCAGTTATCACTTAAATCAAACGTTAGTGACGCTATCTATATGCTATAGTTGCACAGAAATAAAGATTGTCTCCGTCATATTTACATTATTTGATTATAGGCATACTCATAATTTTACTGTTATATTTTCTTACTACCTATAATAGTTTCAAAGATAATTCACAAACACTTGGGTTTAAGGGAAGTTACTTCTAAAAAGGATATTCATTAAAAGTTTCTAAATAAAAGAAATAATTACTCTTTTCAATAAAAAGATAAAAGAAAATAAATCAAGAATAACAGGGACCAAATCTTGAATATTAAGGTAACAAACTGGGTGTAAATAGTTCATATGACACACCGATTTATTCTTCGATTATGTATATAGAAACAAACGAGGAAACTACAAATACCCGTACAATTTTTCAAGTTGACCTAAACCGATTGTATATGTTCACTTTTAAAAAACCAACGAAAAGAAAAAAATCATCCAATGAAAAGGATCAACAAGATGTCTGAATTTATTAATACACAAACAAAAATAAAAGACGAAAATAGCGGTCGACAGACCACTACTTAATCATAAGCATTTGTGCCTGACAGGCATATTAACTTGTGAGTGCTCATACCTGGCCTTTTTAAGGGCGGAAATGTGACAACAAAACAATATAACAAACTGGTAAAGAAAGATACCAACGGCATATTCAAGCTCATGGACAAATTGACAATGCCAAAGCAGAACAGAAAAACGACGAAAAGATAAAAAAAAAAAAAAAGTCTAGAAAACACAAATAGAAAATTGTCAACTCGAACCCCATCAAAAACAAATATCTTACACCTAACTTCATGACAGTGGTTACAAAGCAAATTGTCGAAATCAATTTAATTTTGAACTAGCAGTCCACAGCTTCCACAATAAAGTACGTTATCTTTTGATGTTGATGTAACTGTGTCCTAAAACTATTACAATGTCATCATATAAATTACATTGTTTCAACTACAATCGCACGCCAATCTTTATCATAAAGGACAGTTGATTGGACAAAAGTGATGGATTTCCACGCCTATATTAAACTGGGGTCCTATGAACTGACTTAAGATAGCTGTCTATATGAGGGAAAATATTCAAGATATAATTAGACATTTAGTTGGGAACCAGTATTCGATATTTGAAAAAAAAAAGTTTTATCTCAAATTGTTTCGGTATTAAAAGTGTTGAGTAACGTAGTGTAGAACATGAATTGTATATTAAGTTTGGGAAGTCGTGTACAAACCCCTCCCCCTTTTTAAAGTCATTCCACATTAAGAAATACAAAATCTGCAGGTTTTGTGATCTTATAAGAATTGCAAATATTCAACAAATTCAAATACAAATTCTCATACAGAATGATTTTTTTTCTTTTTTTTTCTCAACATTGTCTGCTGAAGAGTGCTTTCTTTCACGTCCGCACTTCTATCGAGTATGGTATGCCAAATAAACAAGCGTGTTCTATTTTTCCATATTCTGTAATTCTATTGGCCATTTTTCTCTATCCAGTAAGAAATGTTTATTCTATAAATGATTTTTGTTTTCTAATCGTGCATATGGAAATTTCCTTCTGTATCATGATTTCGACATGATAGATTTTTTTTTCTGTATCAAAGACATATGTATGACGACACTACCCAGTAATACAACCTATCCCCCCTTTCCCCTCCCCCGAATCTGTCACTGTACTGCACAAATAATACATTTATCAAGCTGTTTAAAACCAAACAGGGGGGAAATTATTTTACATTCTTTGAAATAATTTGGATATCTGAGATAATAAATCAGTAGATAGGGTGACATTACATGTATTTGGTTTGTAGATATGAGGTACCAGTACTGCAATCTAATTAAGGTAGCTGTAGTAATTTGTAAAAAGTAGTTTTGTAAGAGAGATCTGAAAACTAATAGAAAAAAAATCGACCTCCTGAACTAGATTTTATCCTTGATAGACCAACTGTCCAACAAAATATAAAATATTGCCTATTTATCAACTATTTTTGAGAATATTAAAATATATTTAACATTTATTGGTAGTGAACAAAAAATGCTATACCCCCAAAAATTCAAAGACAATGTTATCCGTCCTCGAGTATCAGTCAAATAGCCCTTACCAAACAATTGAAGTTTTAAATTGCAATGAATTATGGATCTTAAAAATCTGAAACCGAAGACGTAGTAAATATAAAAAAGAAGATGTGGTATGATTGCCAATGAGACAACTCTCCACTAGAGAGCAAATAACACAGAAATTAACAACTATAGGTCACCATACGGCCTTCAACAATGAGCAAAGCCCATACCGCACAGTCAGCTATAAAAGGCCCCGAAATGACAATGTAAAACAATTCAAACGAGAAAACTAACGGCCTAATTTATGTACAAAATATGAACGAATAACAAATATGTAATACATAAACAAACGACAACCACTGAATTACAGGCTCCTGACTTGGGACAGGCACATACATACAGAATGTGGCGGGGTTAAACATGTTAGCGGAATCATAACCTTCCCCCTAACCTGGGACAGTGGTGTAACAGTACAACATAAGAACGAACTATAAAAATCAGTTGAAAGAGGCTTAACTCATCAAATGGATAAAAATACAAATACTACAAATACAAGTGGACGTGGCCGGGTACTTGTACATCCAAACAACAAAAAGACACTAAGTACAGATCTGAGAGTACTCGCAGCTACTGACAGCTAGTTCAAAGCCACTAACAACTAATAGAAAAAACATGACCTTGTGTAATGCCAAGATACAGGTATCGACAGATTGTAGATCCATGAATGTGTATATTTATATAACAATAATATTTAGTTTGCTTTTAATTTACTGATCAAAACACCAATTTTTACAAAATCAATATTAGTACCAATAAAAACAATATTTAATGATCTAATTACAGTGTTGAATTGGTAACCTTTTAGAATAAGTTTATTTAAAGGATCGATAAGTTTACCAGGATCGTTTCTAAATTTCCGGGCACGGTAAACAATATTGCCTTAAAAATGAGGATGTGCAATCCCGTTTGAAATAAGTTTTCTACAGGTACAACCAAACTTCAAAACCAAATTTTTATATCTTTTAGAAGAATTTAGTAAAGGTTTTAAGTAATTTGTGGTAATGAAATCCCTGGCTTAATAATTTACCAGTAATACATAGATTACAATCGTTAAAATCAAAAACGTCACAACAGACACGGGCATAGCGAACGAGTTGTGAAATATAAACACCGTAAGATGGTGCCAAAGGAACATCACCATCCAAAAAGGGAAAAATTAACAATAGGGAACGAAAAATCGTCCCTTTTGTCGTAAATTTTAGTGTGGAGTTTCCTGTGTAAAACCGAAATATCTAAATCTGGAAAGGACAGTTGTTACCGTTTAAATTTGATTTATTTAAAGTAAGTTCCTTTGGGTAAATTTTGGCTGTATATTGAGAAAATTCTTGATTATTTAACGAAAAAATGTCATCAAGATAACGGTAAGTATTGTTGAATTTATCAATTAAATGCAATTAAGACGGGTCTTTACTGAGTTTGGTCATAAACTGTTATTCATAACAGTACAAAAACAAGTCTGCTATTAAAGAGGCGCAATAAGTGCCCATAGGAATACCTACAACCTGTAGATAAACTTTGTTGCCGAAACGTACATAAACATTATCAAGGAGAAAATTAACAGCTTCAATCATCTCATCACACCTCCAGTAAGTATATCTAGCATATTTACCTTTCTCATTAGAGAAGAAGGCTTTAAATGAGTTGCAGCAAATATATTTGCATTCAGATTTACCAAAGTTGACCTTCGACTCATTTAATTGGCTATTATTTTAAAGTCCTTTTGGTCATATTTCTGATTTGTTGTTTTCAATTTGTTTTCCACTATTGCAGAGCTATTTGTTGTCAATGGTCATCTTGGTCTGACCTCTGTCACGAACTGTTTTATCAGTGTTGTAATGTGTAATCATTTCGAACACAATACATGAGAAGGATGCAAGGTTGACTTTGACTGCAAAAGAGGACGAAATGATACGTCAAGATTTGTTAACTCCTCACGCAAGATCGTGATTATGGAGCAAAATACTGATGCTCTTTGACTGCAATAGGGGACGAAAAGATACGTCAAGATTTGTTAACTCCTCATGCAAGATCGTGATTTTGGAGCAAAATACTGATGCTTACGAATGTACAGAAATTGCATCGCTTACGTACATCAATTGACCAATTCAATATTTCATTCGTTTTACCTTATTTTTAATTTTTATATAAAAAAAATTTACATTTTAGCACCCAATTATTCAGTCTTTTTTCTTTAATTTTTTTTTGCACATTTTTTTCTTTATTTTTTTGGGGGGTGGGGGGGGGGGGGGATTTTCTATTCTGTAAATCACCTCGTATATCTTGGGTAATTTCAAATAAAGATCTGATATTCAAGTGGGATATATAATGCATAATACTACTAGAGTAGGAGTATCTACAATGAGAAGTTGTTTAATTGGTCGCTTTTTTGTGATCTCTTTTAAAATTAATTTTTATAGATTAATATGCTACAACCAAAAAATTTTAAATTCTCATATGCTTTCACAGAATTATAAGACATATTTTGATTTCTAAAGGTCAAATTATGTTGTATGCTACTAAATTTTTCAATGTTCAAAGAAAATGTTACGGCCATATTTGGAATATTTCTACTATATTGCATTTTTTGATAGTATCAACATACTTATGCTCATTTTACAAAAATCATACTTATTCATTTATTTCTATGAATAGCAGATGCTGCATAATGGATTTGATTGGTTCTAAAAGATATTGGATGCTCTCATGATTATATTAAATAACTTTTGTAGTTGTTAGATTGTTTTGTTTTAAAAAAATACACTATCATTTCTGTTTATAGCATATTTTAGAAAAGTGTCTACAGAAAATGATGAAAAATATTAAAATGGCATTTTTACCTTTGATAGATGCTGATGTAATTCTTTAAATTCTATATTGAATACCTCAGCATTTGGATGTTGGCTTCCAATTATTTTGAGATTCTGGCATCCCATCACATCATTATTTTCGCTCAAATATCCGATGCCCACTGAAATGTGGGTGATTTCATACAACAACAAAGGAGCAGTGAAGCTATTTCAAACTAGATTTAAAAGCCTTTCAATCTTTTCTAAAATTCATAGTAACACAGCACCGTATGTACTTTTTTATTGTTCTAACAATAGTATGATTGATTATTTTAAATAAATCAACAAATATGAACCCTGGCCCCGGCGCCATAAAACTGTTTGAGTAAATTTTTTTTGGCTTAGCCTGAGAATTTTCTCAATTTTTTTGATTCTCAGCAAAATACACCGCCATAAAAAAATTCTCAGATGTTTTTTTACTCAAAGTTAAGAATATTCTTACATATTTGAGTATAGCCCAAACCATACTTAAGTATAAAAAAAATTCTTACGTGTTGCTATTAAGGGTATTTTGATATAGAAAATTACAACTGTTAATAGGGTTTTTGTTAAAACTTTGTTAAAATTTGCATTGAAGAACGTCACTTATCTGCACAAATGAAATAGTATCCGAAAAAAACATAGACATCTTTACTCAGTCCAACATTTTTTGTTTGGTTAAAGTTGTTTTTTCATATATTTTTTTAGGATAAATACTCAATATCAATTTTGTCAAAAACTGTAAAAATTGAGGTTTCAGGCTTTTTCCAGGGTTCATAATTTGTTGATTTATTTAAAATAATCAATCATACTATTGTTAGAACAATAAAAAAGTACATACGGTACTGTGATACTATGAATTTTAGAAAAGATTGAAAGACTTTTTAAATCTAGTGTGAAATAGCTTCACTGCTCCTTTGTTGTTGTATGAAATCATTCACATTTTAGTGGGCATCGGATATTTGAGCGAAAATAATGATGTGATGGAATGCCAGAATCTCAAAATAATTGGAAGCCAACATCCAAATGCTGAGGTATTCAATATAGAATTTAAAGAGTTACATCAGCATCTATCAAAGGTGAAAATGCCATTTTAATATTTTTCTTCATTTTCTGTAGACACTTTTCTAAAATATGCTATTAACAGAAATGATAGTGTTTTTTTTTAAACAAAACAATCTAACAACTACAAAAGTTATTTAATATAATCATAAGAGCATCCAATATCTTTTAGAACCAATCAAATCCATTATGCAGCATCTGCTATTCATAGAAATAAATGAATAAGTATGATTTTTGTAAAATGAGCATAAGTATGTTGATACTATCAAAAAATGCAATATAGTAGAAATATTCCAAATATGGCCGTAACATTTTCTTTGAACATTGAAAAATTTAGTAGCATACAACATAATTTGACCTTTAGAAATCAAAATATGTCTTATAATTCTGTGATAGCATATGAGAATTTAAAAATTTGTTGGTTGTTGCATATTAACCTTACCTAATTTTAAAAGAGATCACAAAAAAGCGTCCATTTAAACAGCTTCTCATTGTAGATACTCCTACTCTAGTAGTATTATGCATTATTTATCCAACTTGAATATCAGATCTTTATTTGAAATTACCCAAGATATACGAGGTGATTTACAGAATGGAAACCCCCCACCCCCCCCCCCCCCCCAAAAAAAAAAAAAAAAAAAAAAATAAAGAAAAAAATGTGCAAAAAAAAATTAAAGAAAAAAGACTGAATAATTGGGTGCTGAAATGTATAATTTTTTTATATAAAAATTAAGATTAAGGTAAAACGAATGAAATATTGAACTGGTCGTAATCGGAATTGGTCAATTGATGTACGTAAGCGATGCAATTTCTGTACATTCGTAAGCATCAGTATTTTGCTCCAAAATCACGATCTTGCATAAGGAGTTAACAAATCTTGACGTATCATTTCGTCCCCTATTGCAGTCAAAGTCAACCTTGCATCCTTCTCATGTATTGTGTCAGAAATGATTACACATTACAACACTGATAAAACAGTTCGTGACAGAGGTCAGACCAAGATGACCATTGACAACAAATAGCTCTGCAATAGTGGAAAACAAATTGAAAACAACAAATCAGAAATATGACCAAAAGGACTTTAAAATAATAGCCAATTAAATGAGTCGAAGGTCAACTTTGCCCGATGGAGTTGAAATCTCAGTGTCTTTACATTTTCAAAATTTATAAATGATCAATTAACGGGAATTAAATAGAATTGCAGAATCAAAAAGTCTCTTTCGCCAACATGCTTACTGCGTCTTCGGTTTCAGATTTGTAAGATCCATAATTCATTGCAATTTAAAACTTCAATTGTTTGGTAAGGGCTATTTGACTGATACTCGAGGACGGATAACATTGTCTTTTGAATTTTTGGGGGGTATAGCATTTTTTGTTCACTACCAATAAATGTTAAATATATTTTAATATTCTCCAAAAGAGTTGATAAATAGGCAATATTTTATATTTTGTTGGACAGTTGGTCTATCAAGGATAAAATCTAGTTCAGGAGGTCGACTTTTTTTCTATTAGTTTTCAGATCTCTCTTAAAAAACTACTTTTAACAAATTACTACAGTTACCTTAATTAGATTGCAGTACTGGTACCTCATATCTACAAACCAAATACATGTAATGTCATTCTATCTACTGATTATTATCTCAGATATCCAAATTATTACAAAGAAAGTAAAATAATTTCCCCCTTGTTTGGTTTTAAACAGATATTAGGCGAAATTGATAAATGTTTTTATTTTAAATAAATCAACAAATTATGAACCCTGGAAAAAGCCTGAAACCTCAATTTTTACAGTTTTTGACAAAATTGATATTCAGTATTTATCCTAAAAAAATATATGAAAAAGACAACGTTAACCAAACAAAAAATGTTGGACTGAGTAAAGATGTGTATGTTTTTTCGGATACAATTTCATGTGTGTAGATTAGTGACGTTCTTCAATGCAAATTTTAACAAAATTTTAACAAAAACCCTATTAACATTTGTAATTTTTTATATCAAAATACCCTCAATAGCAACATATAAGAATTTTTTTTTTATACTTAAGTATGGTTTTTGCTATTCTCAAATATTTAAGAATATTCTTAAATTTGAGTAAAAAATACCTGAGAATTTTTGTTATGGCGGTGAAATTTACTGAGAATAAAAAAATTGAGAAATTTTCAGGCTGAGCAAAAAAAAATTACTCAAATAGTTTTATGGCGCCGGGGCCTGTTCTAGAGTTCAGATAATTCAAATTTTCAGAAATTAAAATCATACCAAAATATTTTACACAAATTTGTTTTTAGACGCTTAAATTAATATAGGTTACTAGCTGGTCTGGATTTTGATAGAAAATAGCCAAAGAAATACATAAAATATGTTATGTCATGGGTCACGCACGGATTGTTTTCCTGTATAAGGAAGCGTATGCGGCACATCAAAGATAAGATAAATTTTTAACCAGACATTTACCCATTGTACATTTGCATGTACCACAGAACTTGAATTCACTTGAATACATTGACCTCTTATCTTGTCGACGTTGAAGCCCGTCAGACAGTTGGCTAAATCCACACAAGAAACCATGATGAAATTTGAAATTTAAACAACTCTTAATTTTCACGGGAACGAATTTTTTGCAAATACGTTGTCCTAGCAATTAGTTCATCAATGAAGTAATTTAAAAAATAAGACGCCAAGGTCTTAACTAGCTCTAGGTTATAATGAAGAAAATGTTTACCGTCTTGAAGCAAGAAGGTCTCCTATTGTACACGAAGTTTTCTTCGTTGACATATTCTGCTGGTGGATAAAGTCTCGCACTGACTTAAATCAATGTAGGGTTTACAGAAAAATGATGATTTAATGGTTCGAGTTATGTATCATTTGAATAAAAATATTATCTATGTAGAACTTTTGCTGTCATTTCAACTTGAAATCAAGCTCAATTATGCATATTTTATTGTTTTATAGATTTTGTTCAGTTCCCCCTTCCCTTCCACTGAAATTAATTATTTTCATGCCTGACAAGGCAAATGTAACTCGCAACACATTCTATATATTCAACAATTTATTCCCGGGGTTGTCATATTTAAATGATTTGGAACAGCCCTGAAATAGAATAGATAATGAAGTGTCCATCTACCGAGTGCAGAAAGCATAAGATATGCAAATTGATAGATACAATATTTGGTTCCTTTTTATGATTTGGTATAGGTACGATATAAATTAAGGAGATGTGGTATGATTGCCAATGAGACAACTTTCCACAAGGGACCAAATGACGTAGATGTTATAGCAACTAAAAGTCATCGGCCTTCATTAATAAGCAAACCCCATACCGCAATAAGCAAGCCATAAAAGGCCCAGACATAACAAAATGTAAAGCATTCCAAACGAGAAAACAAGAGTGTGAATTATGCACAAAACAACAAATAAATAACAAATATGATTCATATAGCAACGAACGACAACTAATAAATTACAATCTCCTGACTTGGGTCAGGCACATAGATAAGGCGAGTCAAACATTGTTTTGTGCGTTATAAATTACACCACAGACTTTCTTTATTCAAAGAATAAGTTCGAAAGTACAAAATTATTACCAATTTGCCATGATAAAGAAGGTTTATAATGGAATGTCTTTCGGATTCAAATCAATTAAATTTGGTAAGCGATGCAAAATTCTACAAAAACATGTAAAATTTGCAGTTTTGTGACAAAATATGAATTTTTGAGCGACAGATAATAATTCTGATTGGGAAACAATACTTAAGAAAAGTGATAAAGACTGTTTAATAATCAATTTGCAGTAGGATTTTGCAACTTTTAAATATTTTTCTTGCAGGTTAAAAAAAATACAGGGTAAATTGGCCACATCTTTTTGCATCGAAGAACATCCGGCGAAAACAATTATTTCTTTTTATGAATCATAAAAGACATCGAGTGCTTTAGTAAAGATTGACATTTAAGACAAGGTGTGAAATGCATTGCCTCTTTTACAACTGTATATATATCGAAAATGTATAACCCTTAATCGACAAAGAGGAGGACGTTTATCCGGACTTTTATGCAAAAGTGAACTTTCGATTTATACACAATACTTTCAAGCAAGTACAATAAATCTTACATTCTTACAACTCCTGATCACTCCTCTGTTTTCATATTTAAATGAAATCAATGGATCTCGTAAAATTTACGACTCCAGGATATCTTTCACAGTTGAGAGATAAGTATTTGAAACATCGATACTAAATATATCATGCTGAAATTTGTCTTTCTTAGGAAGAGGATGCATTTTTAAAAAAATAAAATGTTTGACTAAATGTCTTGAAAAATGCATTGCTTGTTTTGAAATAGAATGGAAAAAGTGGTTTATTTTTACTAAAAATTATTTTTAATTGAATAAATTAATTTTCAAATTGTCCCAAAAGGACGTTCAAAAGACGGTTGTCTATCAATTTAAGAAGGCGGGGCAAACGGTCATTGGTATCCAATGAATGGTCCACTGTACAAAGTGTTGAAGAGCGGTGATGCTCAAACACATCGAATGACATTGTCATAAATGAATGACAGTGTTGTATAAACAACAAAAGAGGCTACTACATAATTACGATTGTGTAATCCTAATTCAAAATAAAGTTGAAATTGACAGGTAGCTTTGCAACCACTGTCGTGATGATGGGTGTAGATAACAAAGCTAGCTCCACCAAATAAATATAGATGTATATGCACTTGATTTATTTCACCAATCAGTTCCCTTATTTGACGATTTATAATAATAAGAATTCATAATCAGTTCGTAAAACGTAAAACCGGTTGCAATTTAAATAGTATTGGTTGTCTTCGGGAGAATATATGTTATATACTGGTTAGTAACATATGGTTAGTTTTTTGTCGACGATTTAAATGCGGGTTTTCATTTAAAAAAATTAAGGAGATGTGGTATGATTGCCAATGAGAAAACTATCCACCAAAGTTCAAATGCAAAGGATGTTAGCATTTATAGACAACCTTTTATTACGGCCTTCATCAATGAGAAAAAAACTATACCGTATAGTTGGCTGTGAAAAAATATGAAAAAATTCAGTCTAATTTATATCAAACCAATTTACAAAGACAAATATGACAGATATGAACCAATGACTTCCCCTGAACAACTTGACTCTTGACTTGAGACAGGCACACATAGAGTGTGGCGTTGTTCAACATTATTTGAAGGCGCCAACCATGGAATTTCTCTAACCTGGGACACTGGTGTGACAGCATAAAAACAAGAACAAACTATGCAAAACTATAATGTTTATTTTAGATTTATTTGAAGTCAATTTCTTGTGGTATTTATTAAGTGTAATTGGAGAATTCTTGTTTATTGAAAGTAGTAATATTATCTTGGTAACAAGGAAAGTAGACATATCTTATTTCAAGACTAAACAACACAGACAGAAGACTACTGTTATTGTAATTTAATTAGTTCCTTTATTCTATGATTACCTATTTATCTAGGAGCACAAATTATAGAAAAGAAACTAGCTTGACTCCTGATCTCCAAAAGATCTTTCGTCTATTTAGATGACAACAATAATTAAACTGATTTCAAACTATAACATACAAAACGTGGGAACATTAAAGGCGGACAGACGTTTTATACATTCTCTTTTCGTGGAACAAGCAAAGACTTAGAAAACCAGAGATTATGAAAAGTGTAATGAGAAAAAATTACTATGAACGTAATATGTTAGTCTTATATGACTAAAAGATCCTCATATCAATTGCTGTAACAGTTACAATTTAGCTCTTACGTTCATTCTCATAATTCGTAACCCATTTGTAAACACTTTGTCGATTTGGCTGTGTTTATATTGAAATGTTAAACGAAATGTTTGAAAAATATGACGACATACGAATTAAATCTCTCGAGCTGAAGGTTATGCCTTTACATATACATGGATGCTCTTAATTCTGATAATATCGCATTTGAGAGGAGTTCTGAGGTATGTGTTGTTTTTTTCTTTCTATTCTATTATAAGGTTTACGTATTTCGGCAAGTCAACATGGCAACCCACACCTTAGTTACGGCGGTCAACTTTGAATTTGACGGTTGAATATTACGCAACAAAACATATGTTTGGTTTTAGATAAATAAGGATTCAATACGTTATTTCTAGAGGTTATTCAAGGAATAATTTATGCAAGCCATAGATATTTGACAATTCTAGCTTCATCTAACAGAAAGGTGAAATAAAAGACATACTGCACACTTTTCTTTGCTTCAGATTTTTTAATTACCGTATTTGTCATATTAGAATCGAAATAATTCATGCAAGCCATAGATTTGTTATCATTATTACATGGCTTTGGCTGCTATAGTCGAATGTTATCTCGAGCATAATCAAACAAAGAATATATATTGTTTCGTTAATTGTTTCTTAAAAAAATCCTTGTATTAATAAAAAATGGTGTTTGTAAAAATAAGTGCCCTAAAAGTCTGTCTTTATCCGCTTCTAAGTTAAAAAGGAAAGGGTGCAAACATGAATGAATAGCAAAATCGTGATTTCATGATATACGAAGAAAAAACAATTGAAATCACATCCAAACATACTTGATAAAACGACATCAACTAGATTGGTTTTAGAAATAAACAACATATTAAGATTTTAGCAATCAATGTGATCTTCCAGTACAAAAATTAGCCATTTCAGAATTTTGTTTCGATAATACAAGAATAGCGCTAAGAATATAAATTAAAATGAAATTAATAAGACATAAATTTTCAACAAATAACATTTTGTTCATTGTTAATTATTGAATTCAAACATTGAACTGTTAAAAATACACATACATACGTGTTTATTGAAGAGTGAAATTTGATTTACTTTGTTTTACTGTCATTTAAATTGTTTCAAAGTACTATGTGATTTAAGTTATTGAATTTTGATTCATAATTACTTATTATTAATGTGCATATTTTATTTATGAGACACGTCAAATGTCCTGTCTTGACAACAACAAAAACAAAACACTAAACAAAAGCTAATGTAAAAGGAAATGTGGAGGAACATGTCTAAATGCAACAACAGGTATCTTATGTATTTTTTGTTTTTATAATTTTTATGATACTCGGTAAATCATGTAAAACGAAAAAATTAACACTTTTTGCTTTTAAATTATGGAAACGATGGGAATTATTCCGTTTGATTCAATCATCACCGACGAGATTAACGTCAACGACGCATGCGTATGCCGTACTTGGTGTTTAATAATGCTTCTATTCAGATGAGTATATGATGAACATTACTTTTACAAATTGTGACTTGGATGGAGAGTTGTCTCATTAGCACTCATACCACATCTTCTTGTATCTATATATAATTCTTTTGTGTATATTATATCATTTTTCATTCAAATTGTCCTTTGTATACTAATTATTTTCGTTCGACATGCACGGGTTATTCATAGGTAAAAAAAAATCTATATCAATATCATATAATTATGAAACTAATGAAATAAACATTATCTAAAATAAAGTCATTCTGTGCTTGACTGATTGTACTTATTAAAAGAGGTTTAAAGTAGATTTGGTCAGAGTATTCATATCGTTCATTGATCTTTGGTATCTGTCTTTTGGTTCTTTCGTTTAACCTCAATGTAAACAATGATGTGTGTTTGTTTATTCTACATTGGCTAGAGGTATAGGAGAGGGTTGAGATATCACTAAACATGTTTAGTGAGATAAATGGTTGGTACCTATTAAAACGTTTAAACCCGCTCCATAAATTAGTTATATACATTTCATTTATAGACTTAAACTATTGTTGTCAAAGATCAGCTAAAATTATAAGTTTCATTCCACTGAAATATTGGATCAACAAAGTCTTTGCAAAAGTATCATTTTCAGTATTAAATATAAACCTTAGTTTTGTGAATGTTATGAGCACAAACACATGAAACACTCTTAAACATTCTGTAACAAAATATAAAAAAATATATACTTTTTTGTAGATATGTAAATGATATGAAAGAGGAAGAAAACATGTGATCAACTCATTGTATACATTTTGTCATCAAAGTTATGTAGAGTTACATCTGTACTTCATACTATGGCAACGCAAATCTTCTCATCGACTGTAAGTACGTCATCAACAATAGCCAACTATGCACGATTAGGACTAGCTTCTCAAAATGAGTTACCAGACATGCTTCGAGAACTCTTATTGATAAAAGAACCGCCACATCTTTTGGAAGCTCACCTTCAAAACAACAGCTTCTTATCAAGAAACTTAAAAGCATATGAATGGAATATTATCAGAACTGTTCAAGAGAACTCGTATCATGATTTTGATGAGGCGCTTACGTACAAGATAATAAGAAATCTAAATTTAGTGCCAAGTCCAAGCCAAGGCTGGGATAATGACATGCAACCATCTGCATTTGAGATAACAATAGGCGATGACATTGAACGAATAAGGCGAATTAGGAATGAGATAGTTCACAGAGGAAACACAAATGTTCAAGACTCTGAATTAGCTAAGTATTTCTCTACATTTAAGAGTATAGCCAGCAGGCTTGAGTCATACCTTTCGAAGCCAAACAGAGAATTTGTTTCAAAAATAGAGATAGCTGAAACTTGTTGTATAGACAAAGATTCAGAACAACGATACCTCAGACTATTGAACGATTTAGCTGAACATAAGGCACAACTAACCATGAGCTTTGCTGATGTTTACCAGGACCTAGGTAGTCTACGTTCAAAAAGTAGGTTGCCTTTTGAATGATTCATATAGTCATATAAATTGAGGTTGGAAAACAATTAAATACTTTTATTCGAAAATTTATTTCCCGAAACTTTAATATTTCGTTCTCATGGATCATTGACTATTCGCGTTGCTTACGTTTTTTTCCATATAAAAAGAACATATTTGTGATATTTGCTTCCATTATACTCTCAGACGACTTTTACATGTATCTATTTTATGTCTTTTAATTGAGTTAAGCCATTTCAATTGACATTTCATAGTGTGTTTTTCTATGTTGTGATGTTACACTATTGTTTCAAGTAAGGGTGAAGGTTGGTACCTATTAAAACGTTTAAAGCCGCTGCATTTGTTTGCACTTGTCCTAAGTCAGGAATCTGATGTTCAGTAGTTGTCGTTTGTTGATGTGGTTCATAAGTGTTTCTCGTTCCTCGTTTTTTATATAGATTAGACCGTTGTTTTTCCCGTTTGAATGGTTTTACACTAGTCATTTTTGGGGCCCTCTATAGCTTGCTGTTCGGTGTGAACCAAGGCTCTGTGTTGAAGAACGCACTTTGACCTATAATGGTTTTTCTTTTACAAATTGTGACTTTGATGGATAGTTGTTTCATTGGCACTCATACCACATCTTCTTATTATTTATTTTGATAACAAACGTATGTTTTGTGCATGTGTATGTGTATGGAAGTCTTTTGAATAGTTATTTTATGAAGCAAAACACTCAATGACAGGTTACAAGGATATTCGTAAGCCTATTGTGTCTTAAATTCCAAGTATTGGCTTCAGTTTTGCTGCTAGCAGCTATCGCATGGACAATACACTTGCCAATACCCTCATAACTAGTGTATAAGTGTTCTCTTTTGCGCAACAACCTGCACAAAAGGTTAAAACATCTAAACCCCGTACTACCTTAAGCTTTATTCTGTTGGATGGATTAATTAAATACAAAGTTAATATTTATGTATGGTGGCGCTGCTGGAATGTTGCTACATAGAAATGGAAAGTTTACAATAGGGAAGCTAAAATCATCTCTTTTGTCGAAAAGGGGTGTTTTTAACCGACCCTCATTATCAATTTCTCTAGATGTAAGTCAGGATATGAGGCAGACGTTTCTGTATCTGTTGTATCCTTTATATCAAGTTGGATGGGATAGACATGATAGATGCATTCAGGATACATTACATAGTCATCAAATTTGGATTATTTAGGGTTATGACTTCATCTATATAGCGGAAAGTGAAAATTGAAGGATACTACTAACTTCTTTTCTTTCTTCATAAAGACTTTCTTGCAGGACGTCAGCCACATATTATTACATATGAAGGTATATTAAACATCTACCGTTGTCTATACATTTTGATAGAAATATTGTATATTTTTCATTATAGTGAAAGGGAATGTTTCAACACTTCAAAAGAAAATAGACAGCGTGATAAAAGAACAAGACGAGGTGATTCCGAGGAATATTAGAGGTAAACATTTTTTCATAGTCGATTGAATTGCAAGAGAATGTATTCGCATTTATTTATCAGTTTTACTTTACATACAAGGTATAATGAAAACTTCGTGATACAATTAGTAAATTGAAGTCAAAACACCAAGTTTGATTTTATTTGAATATAATGGCAATAATACAAGTTGAAACTAAAATTTCATGCGACAAACATTTTTACGCTTTACATGAAAATTCAATAGAGCTTACACTCACTGGTTTGTCCACATTTCCGCTGTAATAAAACAGTTAACTAGTGATATATTTTAATTTGATATAGATTCTTCTTAAATATTAAGTAATGTTATCAAAAATTGCCCCTTACTTAAAAATCCAAAGCGATATTGCATAATTGATGTTTTGCAAATGATGTTGTGAATTCTATAATTTTTAAGATAAATTTTAGTGTATTTAAGATAAAATACTGAAAATTCACAATAAAGTCTTAGGATTAAGCTAAAATTAAATTCCACGTGCGATTCAAATGGATTTAAATTCACGTGAAATTCATGTGAGAATAATTGCCTGTATAGATGTTAAAAAACCAATTTAACAGTTAACACCGTTTACACACATACATATATATGTAAATGTTTCAGCATTTCAACAAGCCGTCATAGTTATTCAAGTTTTCGATATTGAGAATGAAATTGCAGAAAATGTAATTTTAACCATTCATGTAACAATATGAAATAATTAGCAGTTACTGTTGTAAACATGTGATTACTTGCATAAAACAATAAATCGTTTTGACAATGTTATTTGTTAGCTATATAAGTTTAACAACGAAATCATGATTGAAGTATCTGATATCAATTGTGAGATGGATATTCCATAGCAGTCAATAAATTCGTGATGGCGTCTTTAAATTTACAAAGTGATAATTTCAACTTCACCTTATTGAACCCATGGCATATGTACGTATATTGAGTAATGATGAATCCTTTTATAACTATTAGCCATTTATTCTACAGATCAAATTGAAAATGATTTACAAAAATGGAAGCACGATGATGAGAAGTTTGTACCTACAAGAGCTGTTCAATTTGTACTAAATTGTCGGAAAAAAGAAAACTGTGTAACTGTTGTTGGAAGCCCGGGGATAGGCAAAACGGCTATCACAAGACACGTTGCGTTAAAGATGGAAGCCTTATGATATACTGTCATTCATATAACAGTCCCAACAGATATAAGAGACTTTTACCAGCCTGGAAAACTAACAATTTTTGTTGTTGATGACATTTGTGGTAATTTTACAGCTTATCAAAAGATGATTGACAGCTGGAAACAGTTACTTGGTGTTGTTGAAAGCATATTATCAGATAATTGTAAATTGGTTGTGTCTTGTAGATCAGTGGTTTATAAAGATAAGAAATTTAGTGTTTTAGTCCCATTTAAATCTTGCAAATCTTGTAATATGAGTTCAACTGAATTACAGTTATCAAAGTCTGAACGAATGAAAATAGCCTCAGTTCACTTGGGCAAACATGGGTATGAAATAGCTCAGAAGTCTCCTTATGACTTCTTTCCTCTTTTGTGCTTTCTTTGTAGTAGACAAGAAAACGTCGATATCAATAAATTCTTTAGTAAACCCTTTTCAGTATTTGAGAACGAGCTTGACAGCCTTTATTGTCAAGGAGAAGATGGCAAGTGTAAGATATGTGCTTTATCACTTTGTGTTATTTATAAGAATGAATTAGAGGAGAAATACCTTACAACCAATGATCCCACTGTCCGTGTTATCATAGATAATGTCTGCGAAGCGTGTGGGTTGAACATAGGAACTTCCAGAGTCAAAATATCAAAGAAGAATTGGATACACTTGTAGATACGTATCTAAAGAAAGAAAGAAATATGTACCAAACAGTCCATGATAAGTTTTTTGATTTTCTGGTTTATTACTGCAGTACCAAAATGTTCAGTTGTCTTGCTGAACACGCAGTTAGTAGTTTGATCCAAAAACGGTTTCTCCGGAACAAAATACTTGATGAGAAGGATAGAGATATAGACGAGTTTATCATTATATTTCCAGACGATAAATTAGCATTGTATTTGAACAGGCTTGTCAAAGACTGGTCAAAAGAGAAATTAAGAAAAGTGTTTGTTGAAAATAATAATATGAAGAGTGAAAAATTTAGGGACGCATTACTAACTGATTTAGCACATCGTGATTCAGTAGAACAGGAAAAACTTGCCAACATGACACAGACGTATAACGGGACACTTTTAAGTTGCTTAGAAGTCTGTTGTCGCCAAGAATATACCAATTTTCTACCGTGGATTTTAAAACAAGGTGTTGATAAAGCTCAAAGTAATAGTCATTTGACACCAGTTAGTTTAGCGTATGGTAAATAATAAAGAAATGATAGATAAACTATTAAGTTTTGGGGAAGATATCAACAAATTAGGAAGCACAGATATGACACCAATACATTCCTTACGGTGTTACAATGATATCAATGTAGGTGTAGTAAATTTATTAATGAAACATCGAGCTTGCATCAACAATCAAATGTTTAATGGTTCAACTCCATTACTCTTAGCTATATCTACTAATCAAAATATACAGGTATTGAAGATACTTCTTTACAGTTCAGCGAATTGTAACATTGGTCTCTATAACAGTGAGACAATAAGAAATATGATGGAAACGGTGGAGGTTTGGACAATGGAAGAAGAGATGACATTTTGGTTGACTTGGTTTACAGATAACTGCTCACCTTTTGTTGATGAATATGTTAAACAAGAACCAGACAAAGTACTTGAGATCATGGGGGGAGCAACACTGTTGCATATGGCTTGTTTTAAAAATGACATTCAAATCATTGAACTCTTATTGGACAAAAATGCCGTCATCAACATAGGTAAAGAAGATGGCTCGACACCTCTATTGTTAGCTTGTCAGTTTGGTTTCACTGATGTCGCAACAATACTTCTTGAACACGACGCCGACCGAGAAATTGGAAGAGATGATGGAAAAAACGCAATAGACATGGCAAAACAAAATAATCATTTTGAGATTTGGTTTCATTGTTAGGAAATCTTAGGTGGAAAATGAATATTGAACTTTATTAATTTCATGTCTCCTAAGTGCTGTCCTAGATTTATAAAAATGTACCTTTATCAGGAACGCTCAATCACAAACATTCGAAAGTCACGGATGTATAAAGACGTGAATAGAATTATAAACATTAAGGACGGGAAAAATATATGGAACAAGATTAGAAGGTTCAATAGGCAGAAAAGGAATAAAAAGAATGAAATAACTGCTTCGTATTAATAAACATCAGCTGTAACTATTCACTTATAATATAAGGGACAGGTGCTTTCTTTCAGGGACACCCAACTTAAACCTCGGGGGTTTGAAGGTATATTGCTTATTCGTAAGTTACAATTTGTTTTCTTTATAGTTTTATTTTCGGTTATGTGTCTGTTCATTGTTTTTCGTTTTAGTAATGGTGTTGTCTGTTTGTCTTCGGTGTAAGTTTTTTTTAATTGTTCCCCTGATATGCTGATATTCGTTTCCTTTTTAACTTAGCTGTATGATTCTGTGTAATAAAAACTCATTTGACAAGATAGAACAATAAGATTGGATGGCATTTTTTTAGCTGCTTTTTATGTCAAAATCAAGAGGTGAATTAAGGAACAGCTATTCCTTGCATAATTCAAACCTAAACTCAATGTCGCAATACGTATACTGTATTATTAAATATGTTTGTACTAAATGGGTATGTTGATAATCAAAATCAGTCTGACATCAGATTGTTGTTGTTCCATTTCAATTACAATAGTATGCTGTTTGTATTTTAGTGTCATTATATGCAATTTAGAATGAAACCATAATGTAAAAGTGATGTAATCTCCAAGATTTGTTTTTCTGTTCTTCTAAAAAAAAATGCAAACCATTCTTATATTGTACTGTAACACCATTGTTCCAGGTTACGGGGGGAGGGGGGGAGGAGTTGGCGCTAGCAGGCATGTTAAACCCCGCCACACTCTGTATGTGCCTGGCCTGTCGTTTAGTGGTTGTCGCTTGTATATTATGTTTGTTTTTCGTTCATTGTTTTGTGCTTGAATCAGGTCGTTACTTTTGTCGTTTGATTTGTTTTACATTTGTCATGTCGGTAACTTTACTAGCTGACTATGTGGTATGAGTTTTGTTCATTTTTGAAGTCCAACGGTGACCTCTACTTGTAGTTGTTAACTTCTATGTTGCTTAGTCTCTGGTGGATAGTTGTCTAGTAGCTATAGGTAATCACACTATATCTTCTGATATTTCAATAAAGCAGTGTGTAAAATATTACTACAAGTAATCATTTAGCCGTTAAATACAAGAACCTAAGTAAAACAAAACAATATGTGTAGAAGAGACGATGGTAATAGGCTTAGATGGCTTCAAAATTTAAAAAAATTTAAAACGATTTATTTTGGAGATTGTTATTTATAATTTATTGGAACATGAGTCATAGAGTTAAAACGTGTTGTTTGCATTAAAAAAATCATTTTGAAGACGCCGAAATGGTGAGTGCTAATGACTTCGAATATAAAAAATGTGCAAAAAGAAACCACAACAGTACGACGTTCTTTTTTATGTATACTTTGTCGCTAAGTTATCAAACATCACCTACTAATATTTTTGATGCAAGCTTAATAGATAATGTAATTTAAGTGTTTGTTCATACCCAAGCAATGTATTGAAAGGCTGAGATGTTAACATGACATTGTGATTATTTTAACAATGTTAAATTGTACATTCGTCTGTCTTAATTATTTTCATCTTTCATTTATGAATGAATTAATAACGTCTTGTCTCAATCATTTTTATGTACTCATAATATTGTATAGTTATACAGATTCGAATCTCGAGATTATCGTATTATCTTGCAAGGTGAAACTTTGCGTTACTCGTTCCTGATACTTACTACGATATTGGAACAAATATCCGGTACGATATTGACACATTTTTCTGGCTCGAAAAGTAGAGGTGAAATGTAACTTATGGAGTAAGAAACTAAAACACTGAAAACAAACGTATAATGCCATGACAAAAAACGAAAAACGACCAACGGCAAACAACAGTACACAAAATACAACATATAAATCTGAGAAAAAAACCCAACACAAAACCGTGGTGAAAGAAATGCGAATACATTAATCGTATTAGTCCACCGTGTAATGCCAGTTTTTTATCATTAGAGCTGCTGAATTGAGAAATCATTTAGGGTGAAGTTATAAAAATAGCTCACTCACAGTATGGGTAGGCTCGATGTTGAAGGCATAAGTTACATCTTTAAACCCCTATTCTTTATTGAAACTTTTTTTCATTGGCGATCATTCCATTTTTGGTTATATTTTGAAGAATTTGTAACAAACATGTCATAATTCCTGATATTAATTGGACAGTCTTTATGACGATCGTATAAATGCAAAGTCAAAAATTATAATATGAATTGATTATTGTAAGTCTTGAAAGGTAGACTTTCAAAATCGTTACCATCGCTATTGCAATTGCTATGTTGAAGGATGTAATATTTTTCCTTCATGGTACTTTACTGTTTATGTTTCCATAAAACACAAATCAATATTCACCATATGGAAATATGAGTATTTCAACAAAAAACTACTGCTTATTGTAGACTTGAAAAGTTTTGGATATCCTTGCTTCTTTTGTCAGACTTTTTTAACTGAAAATCGATACAAACTATGCACTCATATTTTAAACTTTGAAAAAAACTGGTATTAATGCCGAAACAAATAAATAAATAAATTAACATAAGCAACAAAAGCGCTGTTCCTTTGCTTTTTGTGTGTTTTTTCCTGTGCATGTACTGATTTTGTGTCATGGTTAGATACCCCTTATCCTTTGTTTTTTCTATTATAGTAAAGGAATGTTTTCATGATGAAGCAAAGAAATTGTGGACTTTGTCTTCATTGTCTTTTCCACTATCAGTATGCAAATCAGTCTGTTTTTTATCAATTGTACACAAATTTCTTACACACAAGTATGCATGCTTATTATTGTTGTTATTGGTTTTGGTAGGCGGCTTACTTATGTAGTAATTGCGCCTTAAATTCATATAACATAAATATTATGTATATATACTTTCATTCCTGAATTCATTTTTAGTATTACGTTTTGGCGAGATTTATATAAAACTTTGACAATATGGTTGACTGTGTTACAATAAAGTATTTATATGTAGAGAGAGAAAAAAAAAACATATAACAGAAGGTACATGTAATAGGAAAATGAGAGAGAAAAAAAAGCAAATTATACTTCCTAATGAAATGCACATTATTAATTGATAGGTATCATAAAATTGTTTAGAAATTTCATCTAGTTGTTCACCTTTGTGTCGTCTGTGATATGCTTATAAAAAAAAGTATATTTAGAAACATAAAACAAGACATGTGCTAGTTAAATGCTACCAATGTAAGGACGTCTCCCACGATTGATGTAGCAAATAAAGAATCCTTAAGTAAGGATTGATTGTAGTTTTTCCTTTTCCATAACGGCAAGTTGCGTTAATTTTTCCAAATAAATTTCCAAAGACATACTGGTATTTAGTGATTCCTCCTTCCCTGACGAGAAAAAAAACACTTCTGTCATTGAATGAGAAATCACCCCTACCTACACCCTTAATCGCCTATTTAGATATATATATATATATATATGTAATATATAAATGGAGTAAAAATAGAAAAATATGAAAAAAATAATACCAGTATATTATTAAAACAATGCAATTGTTTGAATTTGTTGTAAGTACAGAGAATGTCAGCGAAACAGAAGTGCTGGGATGTGCATATATATATACAATAATCTGTGTGTGTTTGTCTAACTGACATATGCATCCTCTAGTACACATTTTAGTTTTTTTTCATTTTGTTGTCATAGAAAAGGATTTAGCACTTGTTTCTATTCTAAAAAATATATGAGCTTAATGATTGTGTTTGTTTGTTTTTCTTATTTTCTAATAATATGACTATAATTGTCAGTTTGTGAAGATCTGAAAAGACAAATTGTATTTTCCTTTGTTCTTGCTTTTCCTTTAATCTTTTAACATTAAGATAAATGTTAGTGGCACTTTCATAAAAAAAAAGAAGCCTGTAGCAAATGTGTCTATTGTTAAATATATGAGCACAGTGTGTTGTGTTTGTTGTTTTTATTTCTTAATTTCTAATTGTCCATTATAGAGAATCTTAAGGTGATGTTGTATTTTCCCTTAATATATAATGTTAACTTTTCTAGTGTACTAATCTTCAATAGATCAGAGTGTTTAAATTGAATGTTGATACTTGTTAAAATTAATTGCGTGCATTTCATGGTCAATTAGTACTGGTGTTTGAAAGGTGATTGATTTACTGATGTATGACACAGGTAGAAAAAAGTCTGTTTGATTACGCTCAATGGACTGACACAAAGGTGAAGTGTGCATTGCACTTGTGACTTACTTATCATTATTCTATGGATATTAAAAAAGGAAATGATTTTATATTCGGGTGAGTTTTTCTTTTATTTTTAATCTTGCTGGTTGTATAACTTGATGAAATAATTTAACTTGAGGGACCATCTGAGAAATAGTTCATATACACTGGTTCCAAATACATAATTATTTATTTTATAATATCTAAACTAAAACTAAATGACACTTATAGTTGAGAGTCTTCCTATTTTCTTATAAGTATATTAGTTTCCCGTAGATAGTTATGCACGGGACTAAAAGTGTGTGTGTATCCGGATAGAAGGTGTTTCAATGAGAGATCTATGACTCCATTTTTTTTTAAGCGTATCAAACATCTGTTTTCGTTGCACATCATATTTTGAGCAGACTAATAGAAAGTGTACAACATCGTCTGTGACTTTGCAGTTTTCACAAATTTCACTCGGGCTTTTCCCTATTTTGTGAAGATATTTATTGACATTTATAGAGCCAGATCTTAATCTGAATATTATTCGTTCATTTTCTCTATTCATTTGTGGAATAGTAATCTTAAAAGATACATTATTTTGGAAGGAGTGTAGTAATCTTCCCTTTGGGTTGTCTGACCACTGCTTTTGCCAAATTTGTTTTAAAATGTTTTTTGTTAAACATTTGATGTCTTCCTTATATAGGGGAATATGACAATCTATTGTACCTTTATTAAGAGCCACTTTGGCAGTCTGGTCTGCAATTTCATTTCCTAAAATTCCGACGTGGCTTGGGATCCACTCAAATATTATGTTGCTACCTAGTTTGACTAACTGGTTGTATAAAAATATAATATCGTACAATAAATAATTTTTTACCTTAAATAAATTACTCTTTAAGGCTTGTAGAGCTGATAAAGAGTCGACAAACACAATAACATTATTTGGTTTGAATTCTTCTAACCATATAAGAGACAGAAATATTGCTATAAGCTCACAAGTGAAAATTGACATATTCTTAGGCAGTTTGAAACCTTTTTTTATTCCCATTTCAGGTATTGCAAATGCACATGAGGTTTTATTAGAATTTGGATCTTTAGATCCGTCCGTATATATTTTTAAAAACTGGCGATACTGCGTATCAATCATTAAGTTACTTTCACTTCGAATTAAGTGTGGATTGTCCTTTTTCGAGATGAGATTTGTGAGTTGTGTACATACACGGGGTTTAGTCAAATGCCAAGGGGGTGTTGGGAATTGTTTGTATTTATATATTTGGTTAATATCTATATCATGTTGATTAATCATATCTTTTGAAACAATAAAATATGGTTTTTTATTCTGTTTTATTTCCCTGGAGTAGCAAAGAAATGTTGCCTTTTTTGCTAAACTTTCCTTAGTTGGATGGTTATCTTCATGACTAGATATGTTCAAGAAAGATTTTGTAATAAGACACTTCCTACGTTCTTCGTAGGGTGGGTCACCCATTTCTACTTGCAGTCCACTTGTGGCTACATTTTTATATGCACCGGTACAAATTCGAAGTGCTTGACTTTGCACCCGGTCCAGTATTTTCTTTACGGAATGTGAGGCGGAATTATATACTTCACAACCGTAGTCTATTTTAGATCTTATAAGTGCAATATATATGTTTCTAAGAGAATGGCTGTTTGCTCCCCACTTAGTACCTGTTAGAAGTTTCATGCAATTTAAGACTTTACTGCATTTTGCCTCTATGTATTGTATATGTTTTAACCAAGTCAATTTACTATCAATAATTATTCCTAAAAATTTCACCTCATTGACTACTTGTAATAAACTGTTACCTAACGTTAATAATAACTTCTCAGACTTTTTCTTTCTACTAAACACAATAGCTACAGTTTTAGAGGGGGAAATGAGAAATCCCCATTTATCACACCATGTTTTGATACTGTCAAGATCTTTCTGTATTCTCCTTTGAATATAACCAATATTTTTACCACACAACCATATAGCACTATCGTCTGCAAATTGGGAAATAGAACAATTATTAATACATGAGGGGAGATCGTTTACCATAATATTGAATAATGTCGGGCTGATGCAACTTCCTTGAGGGGTACCATTTTGGATCGTGAGAGTATCAGAAAGAGTGTTATTTATTTTGACCTGTATTGTTCTGTTAGTGAGAAAACAATTAACCCAACCGAGCATGTTACCCTTTATCCCAATTTTAACCATTTTGTTTAGAAGTCCAAACTTCCATATCATATCAAATGCTTTCTGGAAGTCAATAAATACTCCAACTAAATATTCTTTCTTTAAAAATGATTTTTGTATATCGTTATCAAGTCTAATTATTTGTTCCATCGTACTTCTATTTTGACGAAATCCACTCTGATAAGGTGAGTAAATATGATTTTTCTCAAGGTACCACCTCAGTCTGTTATTAATCATCTTTTCCATAATTTTTACAAAATAAGATGTTAAAGCTATTGGTCTATATGCATGTGGGTCACTTGAATCTTTCCCCTTTTTAAAGCTTGGAATTATTATTGAATGTTTCCAAGACAGAGGAAGATCTTGTGAGAACCAAACTCTGTTATATAATAAAAGAAGTACACCAAGTGATTTATCACTAAAGCTTTTAAACATACTATAGGTAACCTTATCTTTACCAGGAGATGTATCTGATGTATCAGCAATAGCATCCTGTAATTCATTAAGGGTAAATGGTTCATTATAACTTTGGGAGTTTTCAGAAAAATATTCTTTCAACTTTTCAGCTTCTATAGACTCAATATGTTCTTTATGTGATATAAATGCTTCTGAATAGTTACTTGAACTGCTTACATTGGCAAATGCTTCAGCTAATATATTAGCCTTTTCTTTAGTAGATTCATATATTTTATTTTTGTAAATCAAAGTTGGCATAATTAGAGAATTAATTGTTTTACCCATCATTCTCTTAATTGTATTCCATACTTGCCCTATATTATTATTATTATTCAATCAACTGCAGAAGTTTTCCCAATATTGTTGCTGTGTTAATTTAATAGTATTTCTACATTCCTTTTCTTTTTCTTTGTATAATAAATAATCATGTCCACCCCCCGTATGTCTGGCCTTGTTACGAGCTTTATTGCGTTCTTTTACCACCCTTGTACAGTTTTCATTCCACCAGGGTACCTCTGGTTTATTATTTTTCCTCCTTTTCTTGGAAGGGATGTGCTCACCAGCAATTTTAATGATAGTGTTAGTGAGATGTGTACATGATTCATTAATATTATCGGTAACCATGCTCTCACTAAGTTGTTTATGACATGAGCTGGCGAACCCATCCCAATTAGCTTTTTTATAGTTCCAAATCAACTCGTGTTCGCTGTTTGAACACGATGAGGTTTGATTCAATGATAATTGTATTACAAAATGGTCACTACCATATAAGGATTTATTATCTACTGTCCATGTTATTTGGTGTGCTAGCTGTACACTAGACATTGATATATCAATACATGACAATTGTAGATCGGAGGGGTTTTGTCTAGTACCTGATCCATCATTTAAAACTATAATATTATTGGTACTAATAGCATTATGCATTGAGTTACCTTTAGTGTCAGTTTTATTACTACCCCATAGATAATGATGAGCATTAAAGTCACCACAGATAATAAATTTACCTTCAATTTGATTCAAGAGATTTATATAATCATCTTCTTTTGTGTCTGTTGATGCATCATATAGGCTAATAATGGTGACCATATCACTGTTTATTAATATTTGAGCAACAGAAGTTTCAAATTTTGAAGTTATTACTTTCTTAGAGTATGGGATGTCTACTTTGACATATATAGCTGTGCCACCCCCCTTTATGCCATCTCTAACTGAGAAATCTGCAACTGTGTAACCGTTAATTTCAATTAGATCATTTTCATTTTTAAACCAAGTTTCTTGTAGGCATAATACATCTGGATAAGAAGATGAATTTGATAAATTCCATAGATATTCTGGACCATTGCTATGAAAGCTATGGCAATTCCACTGATGTATAACAAATGAACTAGTCATTATTGTAAATAATATAATTATATAATACATGATGTTAGTAATGATGGTCTTCAAGTTAATACTTATTTAGTATATATATATATATATGTATTGATTATTTTGAATTTTATATACTGATAGACTGACTTTTCTCAATATAATGATTCATTTGATCTGTGTCAACATTACACAAGTTTAGAGTTTTGGCCACTTCACTGATGTACTTTGCTACATTCTCAACTGTAATTCTCTCTTTTGGAGCATTAATGATATGAGTTATTGCAATAGTCATTATTGAAACCATTTGGGAAACAGTAGTATTTACTTCTCCCAATACAGGTTTTTTGTGGGTTTTTGTTTTACTGATATGTTGCATATTTAATTCTTTCTCAGCAACAAAGGTCTTAGTGTCTTCACCTTTTACAATTTTGGTGGCTTCACCGACTGATATTTTTAATTCCTTGCTCTTTTTGAGAGCTTTTTGTTTTTCTACTCTTTTAGGACAATCTTTGGAGTTTGCCTGATGAGGACCTTTGCAGTTTACACACACTGCTGTATCAGTATTACACTGGCCTTCATGTCTTAAACTACACTTTACACATGCTTTATCCCTTTTACAATTTGTAGCAACATGGCCAAACTGTTGGCAATTATAGCATTGGAGTGGCTTGGGTACAAAAAGTTTAACTCTGTACTTTAGAAACCCAATGCATACAGATGTTGGCATTTGTGGTATGCTAAAGAACAATTTTATAGTTCTAGAGGGTACTCTTTTGGCTTGTTGTTTGTCATAATATGTAAGCCTTGTGGCTTTTGTGACCCCATATTCATTTAATGCATATTTAATGTCTTCCTCAGAATATTCCTGAGGTACATTATATATGCATCCTTGTGAGCTCAGAAGACTTTGTGGTTTAGAGCACTTGACTTGCCATTCTCCTAGCTGAGTCGCTTTCATCAGTTGTTTTAGTTGCATACCATCCATACGGTGTACAATAATGTTACCAGATCTTATTGGTCTAATATTTTTAACTATTCCATACTCCTTTGAAATATTTTTTTGAATTTTGATGGGATTTTCTTCTGCTAGGCGAACACCTCTAGCACTGATAATGATATGCTGGTTGTCGGGGACAGAGGGTCGAGGGGCTTTGCGTAATGGTCTATATCGGACTGTGGCTGGGGTTTGGATTGCGTGTGAGTAACTCTTATTTGGACTAGGGGTTGCAAATTTGCGTTTTTTGCTCTCCCTTTCTATAGAATTATCAGACATACCTCTTGTGGAGAAGTCAGACTCATAACCTCTGCCTACTGAAGAGCTTTCTTCAACAGATTCAAAACAGTCGGAGTCCGCCATTTTGTTTGTACTCACGGAATACAAACAAGAAAAAAAATCGAAGTTTTTACGACTAATGTAATAAAAAACTTACAAAAAATAGCAATTCTATACTGAATATTTGTCTAAGTAAGACGTGCAATCAATTTTATAAATGAATACCTCAATAGACTATCAAAAAATTGATTTCCAAACAGATTCTTCTCTCAGTGAAAAAAAACCGCCGATTGATCCGGGACTCGCCGACCCGAACGATGCTTATTATCTTTGTTTGTTCCCAAATATACTTGGATTTACATAGCTCAAAATTGAAAAGGATGACAAAACAACAAAGACCAGGTTTAAATAATAGGAGCTCAAAATTCATTTTATCAAAGATATTTTGCAAAGTTTTGAACCCTTTGAAACAAAGAACAAACGGACATAAGTGCTACATAATATAGCTGTTCTACGTCATTATGTATCTGGTTGAGAGTTGTCTCATTAGCAACCACATCTACTTATTTTCATATAAACCAGTCTTCAAATTGTTACATAGGAAACTTACACTTTAACATTGTCCAACAGGAACCTAACAAAGACTGCATAAACGGTTCAATCGAACTAAATTAATCGAAATTTGTTTTCCAAAGATTTCAAAGAACATATGAAACAACGTATGGATGTTCTAAACTCGTATGAGTGAATATTTGAGTTCATCTGTTTTAAAGGGTTTCTTTTCCCCTACTGTCTGTCTGTCTTTCCTCCAATTTTTATTTCTCAATATGGGTCTTCTTACAAGCTAAAACTCTGATTTTATTATACATGTTATATGGAAATTGAAAAAAAGACAATTTGGCGTTGGTTAAGGTTTGAGAGGGGAAATACGATTCAAAATGTTTAGAGAGTTTTACCTTAAATAAGTATGTGAAGGAATATTTAACATTACAACAAAGAAACGGAATGTTAATAATAAAACAATATTTTTGATTTTTTACAAATGAATCTATTCCGATGAATACACAAATTTGGTGTAACGTTCTGGTCAAAAGTACATTTTAACATTCAGTTTTTCTGATGCAATGTTTGCAGATTAACCAATCTGGAAAACCTGATGTTTTCACTGTTTGATTTAGCAAGTATCGTATACTTCGGTTTTTATTTCTGTAGACTAAAAAGTTGTGCTATCTTCAAAAAGCATTGTGAGAAGTAACAGAGCCATGATGAATGCTCTCTTTCGTTCAGTATTCCATAAGTATTGGTGATGTGTGACAACAAATGCAGCTTGATTTTGCAATCAATATTTTGAAAATAGAGACTTGTCCGAAGAGGTATTACAAACAACACAGACTAACATTCTAACAAATTAAGGTTGATACGCGTAGGCAAAACGATCTGTAAAAAATTTTAAACGTGTTTCAACAGGTAAAATAGTGCAATTGTTAATAGTGCCTGTTCAAAAATGAATAACAAATAAAAAGTACGCATCAGTTATCATACTTATCATAATATGCTATGTAATAATCTACATGTATTTATCTTAGTTTGGCATGCTTTTATATGTTAAACTCTCTCCAGGTAACGCATACCCAATATCAACGTATTTGTATAAACAAGCAAACTAATAACCATTACCAAATAAACAAAATACTAGTCCTACCAAAACTATATGCCTTTTTTAAATTCTGTGACCTGAGGTTTGTTGTGGAATATAGGACAAGACCAAAAGAAAAGGACTGACACAGCTTTGAGAAAATTCATAGAATTGTGACATTTGATGCAATAAATGATAGGACATGTCTTGTGGCTTGACACACATGATTCAAATTTAAATATTTTTCTTTTCAGTTAAGGTCGCCATTAGTCAATGACAAAGATGCAATCATATTCAGTTCGCATAATATTTGATTGGAACAAGTTAATTTACCGATTGATTTTTCTCAGTAAGTTCAAATGCTAGGAAATGTTCTGGACTAGGTGTTTAACAGAAATGTTAAGTATGTGCTTACCTTTGGTTTATCTTGAGATGGTATTCTTTTCCAAAATTTAACAAAAACAAATGACCAGGGGTGATGCTGGATAAAAGAAGATAGCTTTACACGTGCTAAAAACAAATATACACAGAGTATATTAGAGACAAAGAGGTGTTTAAGCTTCGCAAAGACTTTTATACTTGATGAAGATGGAAAGTTGCAATAGCAGACCCTGTATGTTCCTTAAATAAAAGAATGATGAGTATTGACATTTGTTTAGGTAGCAATTTCATTCAAAAATTTAATTTTGTATGTTTTTTAATTGCGGAGGTGACAGTTGATAAAAAGCGAGCATGAATCGGGAAAGACGTATGCCTTGATAAAATTTATATAAAACTTTGTCGAGGCTCATAGTAAAGGTAAAGAAAAAAAAAATAGCCAAGAGAGACCCCAGTCAATAAAAACAGTCATAATAAACTGTGTTCATGTTACAAAATTGACTCTGGAGTATATGATTTTTCGAGAGGTTACCTTTTCTGTAGTAAATCACTCGGGTATTCTTTCAAAAAAGAGCAAACACAAGACGTAAAATCAACCTTATAATCGGAGCAGTTTTTATACACGACAAAATCATATGAAAACCGTTTCCAAACTTGCACTTGTTTGAAGATTTAATGTTTTTGCTCAGTTATTATTTTCATAATTTGTAGTAATAATAGTACTTGTAGTTCTGTTATCGTGTTTCTCTCAGTTGCAATTGTCTGGGTAGTTCTGAAAACTGCATGTCAGTTGTGCAAAAAAAGAACAACCTCAATTTGTTCGGAAGAATCGAGGCTTACATGGATTTGTTGATGTGAGGTGTTGTTTTGTCCAATAGTTTAAGTGATTCTTGTTATCTTTTCTATATACTTGTTAAATATCTGCAGTATGTAGGCCTTGAACTTACCTGTCTTGTGATTCAAAAAGTATGTCACTTGTTTCACAGTTGTGCATAGTTGTTAATAAATTTGTACGTTGAATGACTAAATGAAAGTTGGAGTTTTACAACATAATCCTATTTTTTTAATGCTAACAACAGTATGAAGCTATAAACGACCCTAACTAGCATAGATTTTAAAATTTGACTTAAGAATATAGAAAGGTAATTGTTCCATTATGCAGGCTCAAAAGGGTGTAAATAACAACATTTCTACAAGTATTATTATTTTCACCAATATTGTTGAACAAAAGGCCGTAAACTAGCCAGGTTCGGCTGGTTCAGTGGAAACCCTGCCTATTTTTTTGGGGGATGAAATTGATGTGACGCAATATGTACACTTTTATCATTGACTCCTTTCGAAGACTCTCACGTCAACCGTTTTTGCTTTATACTAAGGAACTACTCAGATTCTTCAGATTGTTTTAAAGAGTAAAACAAACAAACGCATTGAATTAAAAACTTTCCGTCAACTTTCTTCCAATTATCCTCATGGTTCGATATCTCATTTTTTTTATATTTGCGTTTATTCTACAATACGGATAAAGCAATGTCTGTATTACGAATCACGTCAAAATTGAAATTCTGCGATGTTCTATTGTTTTTAATGTGAAAACAAATATTTACATTAGATAATTACTGAAGTGGTGTTGGTCTAATCAGGTTACTTTTATGAAACTTTTATTTTGTACTTGCGTATGGTAATAGAGATCCACAATTAACATGTTACCCTTCGTAAATTTCTTGCTGCATTGAAGACCTGTTGGTGACCTTCTGCTATTGTCTGTTCTATGGTCGGGTTGTTGTCTTTTTGACACATTCCCCATTTCCATTCTCAATTTTACCCTAAATAAAAACATAATCCAAACAGTTTGTTTATGTTATTCAGCGCATGCGACGTTTTCATGACCTTGAATGACATCATTAAAGGAAACATTGTTTACATGATTGCTCTGGGTTCCTTAATCCGAAGATTGATTTCGCCTCAAGAATATAAAAATAAAGAGATGTGGTATGATTGCCAATGAGACAACTATCCACCAATCCAAAAATGAAGTGGATGTAAGCAATTATAGGCAACCGTACGGCCTTCAACAATGAGAAAAACCCATACCGTATGGTCGGCTATAAAAGGCCCGATTTTGAAAAATAAGAAACAATTCAATTGAGAAAACTAACGGCCTTATTTATAACAAAACAGTTTACGAAGAACAAATATGACAGACATGAACCAACGACAACCACTGAACTACAGGCGTCTGACTTGAGACAGGCACATAAAGAATGTTGCGGTGTTATACTGTTTGTGAGCGTTTAACCCTCCCCTTGACCTGGGACAGTGGTGTAACAGTGGTTCATAAGAACAAACTATCAAAATCAGTTGAAAAAGGCTTAACTCATTAGATGGATACAAATAGAAATATATCTAACAAAACCACAGAGTGGACTTGGACGGGTACTTATACATCCCGAAAACAGAAAGACACTAAGTACAGATCTGAGAGTACTCGCAGTTACAGCTAATTCAAAGCCAATAACAACTAATGAAAAAAAATCATGTATCTAAGACTTAAATCAATCAGTACACATTCAACATCCAATGAATTTAGTGTACAGACGTCATAACAGTCAGAGAAAAACAATATTCAAAGATTAAATTACAGTGTTGAATAAGGAACCTTTCAGAATAAGTTTATTTAAAGGATTGATAAGTTTACCCGGATCGTATATAAATTTCCGGGCTTGGTTTGCAATATCACCGTAAATTTTAGGATGTGCTATTCCGTTTGAAATAAGTTTTCTACAGGTACAGCCAAACTTGCAGACAAAATCTTGTTATCTATGAAAGAATTTAGTAAAGGTTTTAAGTAATTTGTGGTAACGAAATCCCTGACTAAATAATTTACTAGTAATACATAGATTACACTCATTAAAATCCAAAACGGCACTACAAACACAAGCATAGCGAACGAGTTAGGATATATAAACACCGTTAGACGTGCCAAACGAACATCACACTCCAAAAAAGGAAAATTAACAATAGGGAAAGAAAAATCATCCCTTTTGTCGTTACTTTTTGTGTAGAGTTTCTGGTGTGATACTGATATATCTAAATCTAGGAAAGGACAGTTATTGCTGTTGATATAAGATTTATTCAAAGTCAGTTCTTTTAGTAAATTTCAGCGGTATAGTTAGATTTGGCTTTTTTTAGGTCCTTCTTGGTTATATAGCTCTTCAACCGTTTAGGTTCTTATACATCTATGGCTTTCAAATATTCGGCTTTGAGCGTTCCTGACAGTCCCCGAGGGTATCATCAGCTCAGTAGTCAGTACTTCGGAACTGACTTGATTTATACCAAACTTTTAAATAATTGTTCGTTAATAAATTTCGAAATTATTAGAAACTAAGGTTTCAACTCCCTCAGGCAAAGTTGACCTTAGATGGATTTTGCTATTTTTTATGTCTTTTTTAGTTATATAGCTCTTCAACCGTTTAGGTTCTTATACATCTTTGGCTTTCAAATATTCGGCTTTGAGAGTTTTTGATAAATGTAAATCCAGAAAGCCGCTTCGAACGCATGCAATTTATAACGTGTTGTTATCATCTTTTTTTGAGAGAGTTTTTGATTATTTAACGAAAAAATATCATCACGACAACGGTAAGTTTTGTTTAATTAAAAGAAATTAAGACGGTTCTTTACTGAGTTTGGCCATAAACTGTGATTCATAACAGTGACGAAACAAGTCTGCTATTAAAGGGGCACAATTGGTGCCCATAGGAATAACTACAATCTGTCGATAAACTTTTTTGCCGAAACGTACATTAATGTTGTCAAGGGGAAAATTTAGTATTGTTATCATCTCATCACACGTCCAGTAAGTATATCTAGCATATTTACATTTCTCATTAAAGAAAAAGGCTTTATATGAGTTGTAGCAAATAAATTTGTTACCCGATTTTTCAAACGACCATTTAATTAGATGGAAAAACTTTTGTTTGATAAGATTATGTGGAAGTGTAGTATAAAGAGTGGAAAAGTAAAAACTGTCAACTGAATCAAAAGGACGATCAAATGCACGTAATTTATCTAAAAGAAATTGATTTTTTTTAATTCTATATTTTATCGGCTACATAGTCTTTTTTTTGAAGTTTGCTTTTACATTTAACACGAAAATTATAGATAACACCCATTTAAACCAAATGGAGTCCTTCATATTATCAATAAACTCAGACATACGTTTCGGCTACAAAAGAATCATCAGTGACGCTCTAATCAAAATTTTTAAAAAGGCCAAAGAAAGTACGAAATTGCTCACTAAGAAACCACATAACACTAAAAGTCTTGTTGCAAAGAGTGAATAAACTAAACATGTTTATATAGATAATCATCAGATGTGTTTATTTATAATTATTCCTGATTTTATAAAGATCTTGAGTAGATCGATAATGAACTCAACTATTTATAGATTACCTGTGGATAGACTATTCCATTCAGGTCAGGGGTTCAATTTTTATTTACTTCAATAACTGATAAAACTTTATTTCATACTTTGATACATGAACTGAAGCCCTGTAATAATCATACGAGCAAAATTTTGAAGAAAAAATGAATTTGTCCTGGTTTAACTTGGAAATTTTTTTGTTTTCCTGTTAATATTAAGCATAAGATTACTGAAAAGTTTTTTAGACATCAATATAATTCTGTCAAAATTACAATGATTAATTTGGACAACTACCTGGACTATCAGAATATCAATATAAAATCCAAACATGAACGATTAAAAAAAATTTAAAAAAATGCACAACTGTCACTGTCAAACATTCCACATTCAAATTAACCTAAGTGAATTACAATCTATTGTATATATTTAGTAAGGGATAGTAGAATGACAATAAGTCCACGTTTGAAAATAAAATAATCTTCCCAATCTCGTAATACTGGTTACTGAACGAATGAATATTTCAGGCGATTAAAAACTCCAAACATTCGATCTATTGACCCATTTGTAGTTAAATGTCCATGCAAACGGATTTTAGGGCACATGGCATGTGCTACCAAAAATCATCATCGGGGATGCCTAAAATAAAACTATTCGGGGGTTAAATACATATGAGAACTTCAATCTAAATAGAAATAATAATTTAAATATTTGTAGACTTTTTGGAATCCTCCTTTCTCCATGATAAGAATTACGATTTGACATCTCATTTCTTCTAATATGTTAGCTGTCAGTTCACCTTAACTTCCATATCAATTATATGTGTTTATGACAAATTTAAGTCAACCTGTGATAGTAAGCCGAATAACCGAAATAACAGATTCAATAATTACAAATAATTTGAGGACCTACACCGTACAACAATTTTAAGTCGCCATTTTTTTAGATTTAAAAAAGAACATAGAACTATGATTGACCAATTTATAAATGTTTCGTGTTTATCTGTCACATGAAATTTGTTTTGTCTAATGCATATAATCTGATTGATTCCATTCAGATGGATTTTATTTTAAGATTAAACGTTAACCGTCTCTGCATAGGATTGGAATAGCTTGAATCTTTGTTTTAAAATATAATTAATGTGTGTTGTACTCTTTTTGTAACCCATTGAAGTGAATATATAAACAATATATGTACATTGTAGGAAAATATAAATCTATGAGTACGACTTGTATAAACAGATAGAACAGCGATCCTACAATTTACACACAGCACTTTAAGGTTTAGTTGTTTGAATCTAACTCATTATCACTGATTTTGCAAAGAAATCGACATAATTAATAGGATCAATTTTGCCAATTTATAGGACTCAGTTGCTAGACTATAACTGCTTTCGTAACACCAAAATTGCATTTTTTTCTTCAAGGCCACAATTCAAGAATGATTGGAGGTGAAATGTAAGAAAATGATTTGTGAACACTTAAGCAAACTACTAATGCCTTGATTCATAACAAGACAGGAATAAATCTGCTACTAAAGGCGCACAATTGGATCCCACAGTAAAAAATACTTGTCGATACGTACACGTACAATGTTGTCCAGGAAAAAATATATTTCATTCTGTTTAAGTAAGAATATCTTGCATATTTATAAAGATTCAATTATACCTTGTGTCTAGCGGGTGTGGACATATTAATCAAAAGAAACATTTTTTTGGAAAGTCGCAATTTCCTTAAGCTGCAGTGTTGTTTTCACTTCTTGATGTCAGATTTCTTCTGCAATTGATATTAACTAAAAAAAAAAAGTGGCTCGGTACTTGTACATCCCGTCATTGTGTTATTGTGTTATGGTAAATTTTTGTATTCTTGTCTTTCGTTTTTGCTTATATGCTTTGTCTATATGCCTTTTATTTTTCTTTGTTGACATATTTGTTTGTTTTTATAGTGATTAAGATTATAACACAATGTTGACTGCTGTACCCCTTATTATGACATTTTTACCTATTACCGTATAGCGGGTAATTTTCGCGGGGTGTTTATTTTCGCTTATTTTGGCGGATGAAGGAAAATCGCGAAAAATAAATTCCGCGAAAATTTATGCATACATTCAGTACTTCTAATAGCTAAAGCGTTTTGTAAACGAACTTTGTTTTCCGGTCGACGGGTCAATAACTGTTAATGATAGTTTAAACAGCACAAATGCCATAGGGTATTATTCACGTATAATTTATGAAATTGCTGTCAAGTGTTAATTAGTTAATTAGTGTTAAATAATATAAGAGTGTAAGGTATTCCGACAGGTATTTACCCTTTTTAGTTAGTGTCAAATTATATAAGCGTTGCAAGTTACTCTTAATAACTTTATAACCTAATTAGTACATCAAAGGTCAATTTCGTAACTAATCAACCGTGACATTTACAAGAAGTTTGTACACCTGTGACAAATATCTAAGTACCGGTATTCTATTGATTAACTGTATCAAAATATAATCAATAATTGAGACGCCGTGCAGGTAAAACAATCATTTAACCATAACAATAGACACGTGTTTGTAAATTTTGACAACTTTTTAACTGCAACCATTTCAGTTTCCGCCAAAATATTTAATTGGGATTTAAGAATCCGCCAAAATAATGTGTTTGAGCTTTTGATTTTGCCATTTGCTTAGGGGCATTCAGTTTAAAATTTTCTTCGGATATTTTTGTTATTTTATTTTTTTCAATCAAAGGTATTTATGATAAAATTAAGTGCTCGGGGCAAGCTTCTCGCTCTAAATTTCATAGTATATACCTTTTCTAACCGATACTTAGTACTCTAATGACGTGAATGAAGTCAACATTGCAAAGGTGTGATTGGATGCATAAATATAACATAATCCATTAATGTATAACAGTTCGTGTTTATAACCGTGTAAAGTCTGCAATTTTATTTTTAGTAAAGTATTACATTTCCGAATGCATCTATAATTTAGTTAAAATGTATTTTCCAATCACAAATAGAATTCAATAGTCAAGGAAATAAATGTATCATATACCGACTTTTTTTATCAAGTTATGTAGATTCATTTTCCTTGTTTTATTTTTACATGTTTTAGTAATGTAGTTGAAGAGGATTGACGAAAACGGTCTCTTACATAAGGTAGTATTTCAAATTTTATAAATCAAATTTCTTATCTTATGATAAATTATGTAGCCAAAATAGATTTATACTGATCGCTTTCCTAACACCTACATGTAGATTACCATTGTACATATCTACAAAATATTTTAGTTGAAAGGCAAATGGAAAGACAACTTTCATATAATACCGTTTGTTGATGAAATTAGCATAGACATACGTAAATTTAGATTAAAAAGGAGTCAATCATAATGTATACGACTTTTGTTTTGGACAAAATATTTACTGATAAACGTAAAATGGAGATTTATATTATTTCTTTCTTTTTCCTTTCAAAGTGTATCGTTAAAACAAATGTGTGCTTTCACACAATAAACGGAAACTATATTTTCAACTTGAAGATGTTGAATGATATATTAGTACTTATTTGCACTATATCAGCTAGTATGACAATCGACCTTGTCCACACTTTTTGAAAGCTTAAGAGCAGGTTGATAAGATTAAAATAAGATTAACTACATGGATATTGTAACTGCAAACAAAGTACAAAGCGTCTTTAAATTGTAAATAAGTTGATTGATTGATTGGTTCTTGTTAAACGGCTAGTGGTAATTATCTCTTATACACATGGGACGCAAAAAAGTCATTATTTAATACAATATGTGGTTTCTGCAAGGTAAGACGGAATGTTTGACTGCCCTAGTAAATGAGACTATGCTTGATATGAAAAGAAGTATTGTCTTTCAACAACCTACATATGGACCCCTCAGTGAGTTGTTGGAAAGGTTCTAAATAGTGTAAAGAGCGTGACACTTTCCCTTCACCAGCCATCAGAAGTTACGTCCCCATTCAAATAATGATTTTTAACGTGCTAGTTCACAAGGTAACAGTCAGAAGGAAGACATGTCACCATACCCGGACACCCTTACACCGAGCCGACAACTCTTTGGCCTTACTCCTAAGACCGCATGCGTAGCAGAGGAGCACCGAAGTTATTTTCAAATTACAGGTGTGAAAAAATTACCAGTTTTGTATGGATTATACAGAACAAAATTAGGTAAAAAGAGAAGATATCATTACCTTTAGAATATCATAAGTAAAAGTCCAGTCACCATACTTTTTTTCCTGTTTGAACATGTTATGAAAAAAATCTTGAAGATTCTGTTATAAAATGTGTAAATTCTGAGTAACCTCCCCTTGATATCATTAGTTGAAATTGAGACCAAGCAATAATATTCTTCCTTTGTGAAAATATCTGTAATTGCGAAACGAAATCACACAAATGTGTTCATTCAAATGATAATTCTGATTTACGTAAATTGAATTCGTGCAACGAAATTTGCTCATTTGATTGAAAATCTAGACCTATTGTTTACTGCGATTCTACAATCTAGGTTGGCGGAAGATTCCCATACTACCTTAAATTATGCAAAAAACAAAACCCTCATATGTAAAAATGATTTTTTCTAATAAAAACCACTTGAAATTCTAAAGCTGAATTTTTGGGATTAAAAGGAAAGAAAATATATAAGTTTTCTTTTTTTTTTGTGAAATGAGACGAGAACTTTTGTCTGCAGATAACCTTTCTTCAAATTTGGAAAAAGAGCTTTCCTTTATTTAATTTTTTTTTCATATTGAGCAAAAGATCAAGAAATGCAATTGCCGCGGTTTATCAAATAGCAATCAGAACAGGTATTATTTTCTGAAATTGTCGGCATAACGAGCCCATAAAATACTGAGTATAAAGCTCTGTCCTTGAGTAACAATTACTTGTATGCTTTTGACCAGGTTTTCAAAGGAAAAGTAACGTGGTAACCTTGGATTGCAAGTAACCAAAACAGGTGCTTATATGATTATAACCAATCAATTCTACCGAAAGAAGAAGGCTATTTATCTTGAATTTATTTGACACCGCGGTTTAAAACGGGAGTGCACGCTCTGAAATGTCTCACCTGCTTTACTGATTATGATTGAATATATGTGTAATACATTGAAGATAAAAGTTTAACTACTAGCATTTCATAAACTTAACATTACCAAAGATTCATGAACATGAGTTTAAGGTCAGATGAATCCCGCCAGACGGACGTATACGCCTTACAATGTTACAATTATTCAATGTACTAAATAAAGTAAACCTATTTCTATTACATGTAATATCTGAGACACAATCTCAACAGCTACCATGAAAAATTAATGTTTACCAATACACAATAACCAATGATATCAACAATAGAAAACCCATACCGGATAGACATGTAAACCATTATATGCACCATGGTATTCATGCAATTAAAATACTCCCAGCGTAACAATGCATCAAAGCAAGAAGTAAAAATTGACGCATAACAAGAAATAACTCGTTAACTCGTTCAAAAAATAACACAAGATAGTAGATGGACTAAATAAAAGAAATGTTCTTCTATTCAAATTCATCGTTATTGATATTACTTCTTTGTTTTACCTTGAAAACCTTACATTGATCAATGAACCATCAAAATGTAATCAAGGTCAAATTACCACTTCTAGGGCACATGTACATAATACAACCTTTCAATAAACCAAACAAAAATATTAAACATCTCGAAACCAACAAAATGAACCCAAAAGACAACAAAAATAGAAAAAAAAATAAATGAAAACAAAATCAAATAAAAAAATTGAATTATGATTTCTATTAAAACCATATGTTAATTATCGAAGGAAGAATATAAAAGTAATAGATAAAACATAATGATGTAGAGCTTGCCTGTCTTTTAGTTGCTCTCAACACGTCTGTTGTCAATTTTGTCGTTATGTTGCTGTCTCAATGACACAAATACCCCTCTTCGCATTGTATTCATGCAATTAAAATACTCACAGGGTAACAATGCTCAATGCAAGATGTACAAATTGACGAATAACTAGAAAAAACTCTTTCAAAAAACAATACAAGATAGTATATGGACTAAAGAAGAAAAATGTTCTACTCTTCATTTGCATCATTATTGATATTTATTCATTGTTTTACCTGTCTGCACATCGATTCCTCTATCCAATTTTACTCTGAGAGAAATAAATTCTAGTTTTTACAAGTTTTTCTTGTATGTACACTTATCAGAGTATGTCAAAAGTGTTAAAATCTGAATTCTTAAATGTATATTTAAAAGAAAATTAAATGAAACTGGTATATGGAAAACTAATATCAAGGTATATGTAAAATCGCTGTAATTATAATGCGTCATTTTAGCATTTTATTTTTTATTTTTTGACTCATGGATAGAAGAATTTTTTTTTCTGAAATACGTTTCTGATATAATTGGAAAAGAAAGAATAACAAAACTGGTATTTTACAAGTAACACTTTCGAAATACAACAATTTACGTTAAAGGTAGATCAGTTGAAATCATTTTCTACCATATGCATTGTAAACAAGTGTTTTGTTCATTTTTATCAGTAACATTTCATCTCTTTTCAAATAGACAATACAGTCGGTATTCCTTTGTTTTTGGGAGTCCGTCTAAGAATTTTGTGTCATGCAATGATACATCATATTCTTTCTTCGTGTTTAATTAAGGAGAAACTAGTTTACCCATGTTAAAAAGATAGAAATCCTTTTTACACGATGTTTTTGTCTCTTTAAAATGGCGAAAAATGATTGTTGTTAGAAATCTAATTACTTCCTTGTGTGGTTAAAAGTTAAAATAAGTGGAATACCTGAAACATAAAAAAAGAAATTGAAATACTTCAATACAGTATTTGATTTGGGATGGTTAGGCGAATCAGTTAGACTAGAAGGTATGTTGTTTAGGATATTGGGATGGTAAAATTGGAATGCACTTATTCAACACTAATTTTGCCTTTTTCTAAACACCATTCCAGTAGTTAGAACCTCCTTCCTGACTTGAAATATCACCAATGTGGTCATTGTTCTGTATTAACTGTTGATATAATGTTGAATTATGTAATGCATAAATGTCTCTAGCCGTAGTTTTCCAACTTTTGTTTGGGTTTATGGTTCCCAATACTTATCAACTTTTGTTTAAATTTTTGACGTTCTGACTGTTTTGATTTGGTTACAAAGGATTTGTATAATGCTTAATTTAAACCGTATTTGACACAATTTTTCGGAATCCCTGAGTTTAAATGCTCTTTAACAATATATTTGATTCAGTTTTCCATTATTTTGATTTTGTTGAAACTGATGAGTTTTGTATTCAATTTGATCAAACGCGCTTTTGCGTACCATATTAAAAGCCTAGTATCTTTGATGAGATTGTACCAAATTGCTTGTTTGGTATCTTTGATGAAGTTTCATGATTTCTGTCATTCACTCCATATTTATTTAATAACAAAATTATTTTCGAAGAATAGTCAGAAAAAAAGTTAAGCAGGTATACAGTAAATGAACATGCTAAAGTTATTCGTGAATAGATAAAAATAGTATACTATACTTATACCTATAATCACGGCGCTCGAAAGTTGACTTCCTTCATCATCGCAGAGTTAATCAAAAGTCAACCTAAAGACATGATATAATGTTTTGTGGTATTTGGAAAAATATATAAAAAAAATATTTATGTTTTTTGTTCTGACTTTTCAAATTGTATTCAAAGCAAACTATAATAAATTGAGTGGTCTCTTTAATTTTGATTTAATTTTGAAAACATTTCGAACTCGTTGAACTGCATCTGAATGTCGAAAAGTACAAATCTAGCATTTACGCAACAGGAGGTACAATCAATAAAAAAGTTGTGAAATATATATTTATGGAATGTCCGTAAAAATGAACAAAAACATTCATATCTTAATCACAAGTTCCGATTTCTCACTGATCCGTGCAAAGAATTATGTAAAAAAAAATATTGATTATTGTTTTAAAGATTTCTATTTTAACTGTGCTAAAATAAAGGTAGGCGATGGATTCGTTTTTACTGTCTAAATTATTTCAGTACGAGTAATTGATGAAAAAAATACGAATGTGCCGTTAGGAAGTTTCACACATCATATCCATACTAATTGAAGCACACCGACGAAATACCGTCTGATATATTTCGTTACAATTCTTTGACTGGTTACCTATAACACAGTTCAATTGTCGAGAACAAACAATTAAATGACTGATGTTGTTCTCGTTTTGTAGATTGCTGATTAAAAATATTTAAATTAAATCTCTACCTTATTCATGTTTTCGTTGAAACTACACCAAAAACAAACATGGATACTAACCACTTTCCTTATTAATGTTATTTCTCCCTATTTATCTATCAAAATCATGAAAACGTTTCGTAAAAATGAATGTGTTCACGAAAGCACGTTTTAGAATGAATGGAAAACATATTTTAAACTAAAACATGTTGAATAATGTATTGATACTTTTTTTTGTAATTTGTTTATTTTTGACATAAAGACAGAAAACAATCAAGCAGGATTACACACATGTACAGTTTTAGATATGGTCTTAAAGATATTATCATATTACTTCAACTCTAAATAGCAAGACATAAAACAAAATATAACTCTAGTTTTCGTACTAGTTATAAGATATTTAAATCACCTAGGACAGATTGTAATGGCAACCATTTTTTATCTATAAATTCTTTTTGTGTAGGCGATAAGAAATTTATCGTATGTTGTTCTATTCTTATACAGTATTTCAATATGCAATACTACCATTCACAGTAGGTTTTTCTCCTGAATGTTTACAGCTATAAATATAAAATTTTAAAATCAACATTATATGTTGTACTACATTATATGGGTCAAAAATTTCCCCAATACCAAAAATAACATCTTTTGCCTCTATATGTTCAAGGCTAAAACCACATTTTAATAATAAATTTTGAAGTGCTATCCTAATATTTTTGCTATATACACATTCCCAAAAGATATGCAATAAGCTTTCTTTGGTTTCAGTGCAAAAAGTGCACAATTCTGTTTCTGTTAAACCACATTTATAAAGAAAAGAGTTTGTGTATACAATTCTATGTAATAACTTGAACTGAAAATTTAGAAGTTTAGTGTTTTTTGTATCAACCACGTTTTTTCTTTGTTTGAGCATTTAAATGAATAATTTGTTTTTTTTTTTTTTTACTTTTGTAGGTTAGATCCGCTATTTATTGATTATGACATTTATCTCCATGGAACAAAACTCTTGATAAAATAAATAGATTAAATAATTCTTAAAGAGAAATCTTTGATTATCACATTTGAACTTACTTAGTGAGTTGAAAAAAAATGTGTCAAATGACCCCGTCTTCCAACTAAGACAAAACATAGAACATAGGGGTAAAATGCAAGATAGTTTATTATCTCATAAACATTTAAAGATAGAGAAAATCTGAAGAAGAAGAGATATAAAGATAAGAAGATTTGGTATGATTTCCAATGAGACAACCAGCAAACAGAGACCAAATGACGTAGATGTGCAGGATGTCAAGAACAACCTACTACCTATTACCCATTACATAACTATTTTCACAAATAATTTGAAATTATGACAATTATGTTGAAAAATTATTTACAAACTAGTTTCTCAATTGTTTGTAAGATAATGGAAAGATATTGTTTTTAAATATTATATATTCCCTTCTGATATAAGTAATGAACTTATTGCGACCTTTCATTTGATATGCGACAAGTTTACCTTCTTAAACTTTCCACTTTTCGCACATACTAATGACCCTATCCACCAAAATTGTCAAGATCAGAAGTATGATATTTGTAGTGTACACTTGGTGACCATTCATGTGATGTGCAGCACCATATTCTAGGAAGTTTGATTTTTTGCACTTTAAAATCCCATCAAACTCATTTGTGGGGAACAGGAAATTGATATTTGCAATTTACACATTATGATCTTTCATTTGATGTGCGACAATCTAACGTGCTAAGACAATTTTTGTTTGCACTAAATGACCCCACCCAACCCATTTTCGTGGAACAGAAATTTGATATTTGAAGTGTACGATCAATGAACTTTCATTTGATATGCGACAACCTTACCAATTTAATTTTTGCACTTAATGACCCCATGGAAAAGAAGTTTTATTTTTTTCATTTTTGAATAGGGCTCATTTGGATGTTCAATTTCATATGTCACAGACCCTAATTGGCAGAGTCTAAAAATTCCAATGACTGCGAAGTAAATATAAGCACTTCTTAACAATTTAAATTACAATATGCATACATCATGAATTTACTTTGCATACAGGGTTTTAGGTAAACTATGCATATTGTAAACTGTGCATTTATGCTGAGTCATCATAGCAAAGGCCCAGGATTTTCTTAATCTTCATGAAATATTCTTAAAACTTTCAATTTGAGTTAATTTCATTTATACTCTGAAAATAAACTAGATTTGGTGAAATTCTACAAGTTCTCTTTTTTATTAAATATAGGTTTCAATTTTGTAAATATAGACAATGCAATTTCTCATACGAAATCCTTTTACGGTTATAACTGTACCACTTTTACTATGAAGTTCCGAAATAAATTACATCCTAGAATGGAAAGCTCATATGCACTACTACGTTCGAAGGTCAAAATACAGGTTTTTTTTAGGTCATTTTATTTAAATAAGTAGTTTTAGTTTGTTATTGTTATGCACAAAGTCAGAAAGGACCATGTATGTATTTTGCGTATTCAATGTCTGGGCATAAACCAAATCTATATCCTTTTTAAATTACTTTAAGGATTATAAAGTATACAGGGATCCTTTAAAAATGGTACACATTATAAGAATTGAGATTTGATATTTCGTTTCTTTTACTGTATCATAACTATCAGTTCAGCCAAACTTCCAAACCGATTTTGCGTATCTGTAACAAAAATAAGTTATGGTGGGTAGGTATTCGTATTCACCAACTCAATAATTTATCAATAATTTATGGTTAACATAGTAAACAAAAGAAAATTTTAGAAAAAGACCTTCTTAAGCGTTTATTGATCATTTTACTAACGAAACCTTTTGGAATTTTTTAATGTAGTGTCATTTATATCGGGCACTGTCTGATTTGTTTACGCACTTTAGATTAAGAAAGTTTTATCTTTTTTTCTGTCACACAGAATTTTATTTTGTCAATTGCATGTCATATGATTGATTTCATTTCGGGGGATTGTATTGTAGGAAAAAATACTTTTTGATATGATACACATTAAGAAACGTAAAATGTTGTAAAGGGGAAATCTAACAACGTAAGAATATCATTTCCATTCAATCATTAGCTAGTGACGTATAAAACAGTTCAATTATCACGAGAGAAAAAAATATATAACAACTATTTCTATTCATAAAGATTCATTTCCATCTTCCTTGTTTTATTTTTACATGTTTTGTTGGAGTAGGTGTAGAGGATTGAGGAAACAGATCATACATACGAGGTAGTTTTCTAAATTGTTTTATCAAATATTTCTCTCATGATTAATCCTATGGCAAAAACTACATTGATACTAACCGCTTTCCTTAAATCAGAATTGCAGTTTTCTCTTTACATGGCAAGAATATAATATGATATCGAAGACTTCACAAGTTAATAAACAACCTATAAATAATCAGAGTTAAACTGTTAAAATGATTTGTTAACACTTAAGCGGGCTTATTTCGAATATATCCTCGTCTCATGGGTTTTCGTGCTATTAAGACGGCATTTTGACGTCACAATTTCAATTGAACAAGCATGCATTGAGTTTCTCGCTGCATTGAAGACCCATTGGTGGCCTTCGGCTGTTGTCTGCTCTATGGTCGGGTTGTTGGCTCTTTGACACATTCCCCATTTCCATTCTCAATTTTATAGTACGAGTTCATATGACATACGAAAACATATGATCTGACCATATGTATATGTACAAAATGTTTAACTGGCAGACAAGGTGTGAAAATGCTATTTTAACGCCTTCTGGTGAGCCAATTATCATAGACATACGTAAAAGAGAGTTCATAGGAAGTTTTGCCAACATGTAAAAACTTAATTATAGAAATTGATACACCTGTTTTGTGGGACAAACATTCACATAAAAAATAAAAGGAAGATCTTTTATTAATTATCTCTTTAAACTTTCAAAGTGTTTTGGTGCGTGCACGAATGAAGCGGAAACATTTGAATGTTTGATTTAATAATGAACGGAAACTAAAATTTCCACTTTAACATGTTGAATGATGTATCGACACATATGTGTACTAAAGACTAACACAATATTCGAAATTACATAAGCAGTGTAAGGACAGTTAATATAAGATTGGTTACATTGAATTTGTCATTGCAACCAAAATACAAAGCCTCTACATTCTTTGTTTATAATTTGATTGTTTGATCTTTTGGCATAAAGTCAAATGCAAAAATTTCAATTTTTAGGACAAGAAAAATAGACAATTGATACAAAAGGTAAGTTCTATAAGGTATGCCGACCGGGTTGAAAGGCGATTGTTTGAAATGCATAGGAAATGAAACTATGCTGGATAGGGACAAAAATACTGCCATACAACACCCAACATATGGACATCTTAGATAGTTGTTTTGTTGCTTCGTAAACGTGCAGAGGATGTATCACACTATTCACACGAGGCATTTAACTTCCCCATTTCAATCGGACGTAGCTGACCATATGTAATTCCGAAAAGGCAAACATACTTTAGCAAGAGGTCTCCTATCGGAACTGAAAAAATCAAAAGGACAATTTTCTACACCTCCAGTTTTTCTAAAATTTTCTGTTTACTCATTCAAAATTATGTAGAAATAAGGTGGTTTCAACTCCATGAAGCAAAGTTGACTTTCGATGGATTTATATATCATATATGGTGATATAACTCTTCAACTGTTTCGGTTCTTATACATCCATGGCTTTCAAATATTTGGCTTTGAGCGTTCCTGATTAAAGTAAATCACAAATCGTGCTTCGGAGACATGAAATTTATAGCGTTTTGTTTTCATTTTTTTTTTCAATCCTTAGGATTTTGAATAATTTGAATAGATGATAGTGTCATTTTCAAAATACACTTTCAATAGTGTTTATTGATGAGTAAACTAGTTATACGTTCATAGCTATACTTTTCTTTGGTTGACGGGTACTTTAAGATAGGGCGCGGTCTCCTTCAACTAATCCGTTTCAGACATTAAATGCTTGACCTGTTGTTAGAATTTCTAATTTCAAAATCTGTTTTCAAATATAACTTGACACTTCTGTTACAAGTCGGGAAGATGAAATGATCCTTCTAAAAATTGTCACACCCAATTACGAGTTTGTTGAAAGCGAGGGAATATTTGTTTCACAGATGACAACGGATATGTTCGTACTGTCGTTTCCACAATGCCGTCCTCTTTCCTCGAATGTGACCAACCAAAATTAGATTTATCACCGAGTTTGTACTTACATGAGCAAAACAACGGCTGCTACCTTCAGATCAGGATCTGCTCACCCTTCCTGAGATCATGCGATTATCCCCGGTTTTTGTTTTGTTGTGGTATGGATAAATTCTCTGGAATTTATTTTACACCACAACAACTTGTTAAGAAGACAGCACACACTGTAATATATTGACAGCTTTACTTACATGTATCATTATTAAACTTTGAAATACGATAACTTTGGGATATGGACACTTGCGTTTTTTTTATTTATTGAGGGAAGAGTATGTTTTTCTGAAACAATAAGATCATGTTTCTGTTATAAATTGACATAAAGAATAACACATATGTTAAGTAAAGTTGAAGTTTGAAGTTTGAAATATGATAGTAATATAAGTTGATTTATTCTTTTGAATAAATTGTATCAAGTTTTTTAGGTTTTTTTTTTATAAATAACCTCCAATGGCTTCTGTTTGAAATAAACAATGAAAGCTACTTGTTTGATGGAAGGTTTTGTTTTGATTTTGTGTCATAATTTAATACACCATATCGCGTTTTCCTGTTTAAAGTGAAATAACCTTTAAACTTCCTGTAAACATGGATACCATTTCCCTCTATAAAGGCTATATGACAGTTAATAAGATGTTAGATGAAAGTAGGCCAACTCTTATTGTGAGAGCAAAACTTTTTTTATTCTAAAAGGATTAAAATGATATTAACCTTGAGACGTTCTTGAAAATCTATAAATCCTAATTTCATTCTTTTTTTAAAACTGAAGCCACAGAAATGGCATTAGGCGACTATTAGATATACATTTGTTGTATCTTGCTAAAAAAGTAAAATAACAAAAATACCGGAAATCAATGAAAATGCAAAACGGAAAATCCCTTATCAAATGGCAAAATCAAAAGCTCAAACACATCACAAGAATGAAAAACAACTGTCATATTCCGTACTTGGTTCAGGCATTTCCTTATGTAGAAAATGGTGAATAAAAAAAGTTGCATAGAAGTGCTTTATACCAGGTTATTATTCAGTTGGATGATTAAAGATGTACAGTATTTTAAATTCATAGTTTTCAGTTGTAATATGTTGGGGTAGGGGGTAAGGTCTCAATATTTCTCGGTTTAGCCTAATGAATTTTCCCAGTTTTAGTGTTCATAAGAAAGCTTTAACAGTGTTCTATAAAATTATTACCATCAAATAATGATTAAAATGATATCCGGGTAAACAAAAATGCAAAAGGAGTTTTAAAATGGGAAAATCTATAAATCTTAAAGTTTAAAATCTTGCTCGTACTCCGACTACACAAATTGCTTCATACTGGTAAAAAACAACCAGATATATTTGGTTATTACAGTAACTACCAGAATACATGAAATTTCAATGAATAGAAATAAGATGATGTGGTATGAGTGCCAATGAGATAACTCTCAACCTAAGTCACAATATGAAAAAGTAATCAATTATAGGTCAAAGTGCTGCCTTCAAAACGGAGCCTTAGCTCACACTGAACAGCAAGCTACAAAGGGCCCCAAAATGACCAGTGTAAAAGAATTCAAACAGGAAAACCAATGGTCTTATCTATATAAAAAACGAGAAACGAGAAACACTTAATATATGTTCATATTGTATATGCCTTTGAACAACGAATACATGTTTTGTTTGCATTTTTGTCAATTATTCATGGGTTATGAGGTATATATTTCAATTGTGAAAACAATCGTGAACAACAAAACTGAAAACCTGATAATATCTAGAGGGCTAATACCATCAGCTTTCATTTGATACCCTACACGAATATGTATTGGACTCCAGCATATTGGTAGATCTCATTAAGTATATGGTATTGTATTCCCAGCACCTTATGATGTCCATCTTTAAACTCCCTCAGGCAAAGTTGACTTTAGATGAATTTGGCTATTCATATTAGGTATTTTTTGTCATATAGCTCTTCAACGGTTTCGGTACTTATACATCCTCGGATTTCAAATGTTTGGCTTTGAGCGTTCCTGATGAAGGTAAATCCAGAAAAGCGCTTCGGACGCATGAAATTATTAAACGTGTTGTTTTTAATTTTTTACATCACTGGGTCGATACCTCTGCTGGTGGACTATCAGTCCCCGAGGGTATCATCAGCTCAGTAGTCAGTACTTCGGTACTGACATGATTTAACAAACTTTTCTAAAATTGTCCGTTTTTAAATTTTGAAATTATTAAGAAACTAAGGTTTCAACTCCCTCAGGCAAAGTTGACTTTAGATGAATTTGGCTATTTATATTAGGTATTTTTGTCATATAGCTCTTCAACGGTTTCGGTACTTATACATCCTCGGATTTCAAATATTTGGCTTTGAGCGTTCCTGATGAAGGTAAATCCAGAAAAGCGCTTCGGACGCATGGCATTATTAAACGTGTTGTTTTCAATTTTTTACATCACTGGGTCGATACCTCTGCTGGTGGACTATCAGTCCCCGAGGGTATCATCAGCTCAGTAGTCAGTACTTCGGTACTGACATGATTTAACAAACTTTTCTAAAATTGTCCGTTTTTAAATTTTGAAATTATTAAGAAACTAAGGTTTCAACTCCCTCAGGCAAAGTTGACTTTAGATGAATTTGGCTATTTATATTAGGTATTTTTGTCATGTAGCTCTTCAACGGTTTCGGTTCTTATACATCCTCGGATTTCAAATGTTTGGCTTTGAGCGTTCCTGATGAAGGTAAATCCAGAAAAGCGCTTCGGATGCATGAAATTATTAAACATGTTGTTTTCAATTTTTTAGTTTGGTGGTCATTGGAGACCTGTTGGTGACCTTCTGCTGTTGTCTGTTCTATGGTCGGGTTGTTGTCTCTTTGACACATTCCCCATTTCCATTCTCAATTTTATATTGGATTTTGTTTTCGTGTAGCCACAAATGTTCATAAGCATCATTACTAACACTGTTTCATGTTTTTACCATAATAGGATCAATTTTGCCAATTTAAGGACTCAGCTGATGGACTATAACTGCTTCGTAACACCAATAATACATTTTTGTAAGGCCACAGCTCATGAATGATTGGATGGGAAATGTACAAAAATGATTTGACTTGTTTACACTTAAGCAAACTGCTACTTTTTACTAGTACCTTGATTCCCATCAAGCCATGAATAAATCTGCTACTAATGGCGCACAATTGGATCCCAAAGTAAAAGACTTGCTGATACGTTTTAAACACGTACAATGTTGTCCAGGAAAAATACTCATTCTGTTCAAGTAAGAATATCATGCATAATTATAAAGAGTCAATTATACCTTGTGTCAAGCGGGTATGGACATAAGAAAAGAAACATTTTTTGGCAAATTTTACGTCGCCATTTCCCGAAGCTGCAGTGTCGTGTTCAGTTCTTGATGTCAGATTTCTTCTGCAATCTAAATTAACAAAAAAAAAAAGAACTATGATTTACCTATTTTCACAAAGTTGTATTGTTTTCTGTCAGAAGGAATTTATTCTGTTTATGCACGTAAGCTACTAGTAATTGATTCTAATCCGCTGGATTTTATTTGAGAATTCAATGTTAACCGTCTCTCTATAGGATGTGAATAGCTAAAATCATTGTTTTAAAATATAATTAATATTTATATCAAAGTTTGTTGTTCTTTTAGTACCCTAAAGAAGTCAACATTACAAAGCTGTGATTTGATGCATAAATATGACATTATCCAATTCCATAAATGTATAACACATTCAAGTTTAAAACCGTGTAAAGTCTGCAATTTAATTCAATCGTCAAGGAAATAAATGTATCGTATAACGACTGTTTTATCTAGTTATGTAGATTCATTTTCCTTGTTTTATTTTTACATGTTTTAGTTATGTTGTTGTAAAGGATTGAAGGAAAAGATCTCTTAAACAAGGTAGTTTTTCAAATTCTATATATTAAATTTCTTACCCGTACGAACGAACGGGAAACAAATGTGTGCTTTCACACAATAAACAGAAACTATATTTTCAACTTGAAGATGTTGAATGATATATTAGTACTTATTTGCACTATATCAGCTAGTATGACAATCGACCTTGTCCACACTTTTTGAAAGCTTAAAAGCAGGTTAATAAGATTAAAATAAGATTAACTACATGGATATTGTAACTGCAAACAAAGTACAAAGCGTCTATAATTTGTAAATAATTTGATTGATTGATTGGTTCGTAATAAACGGCAAGTGGTAATTATCTTCGTATACATGGGACGCCAAAATATCAACAATCAATACAATAGTAGGGTTATGCAAGGTAGGACGGAATATTTTGACTGCCCTAGGAAATGAGACTATGCTTGATAGGAAAAGAAGTATTGTTTTTCAACAACCTACTTATGGACCCCTCAGTGTGTTGTTGCAAGGGTTCTTACAGGTGTAGAGAGCGTGACAATTTCCCTTCACGGGTCATTAGAAGTTACGTCTCCGTTCAAATAATGATTTTTAACGTGCTATCTCACAAGGTTACAGTCCACAGGAAGACATGTCACCATATCCGGACACCCTTGCTCCGAGACGACAACCTTTTGGCCTTACTCTTAATGTCGCATGCTTAGCAGACGAGCACCAAAGTTGTTTTCAAGCTGCAGGTTGTGAAAATAATACCGGTTTTGTATGGATTATACAGGGGAAAAAATGATAAAAAGAGAAGATATAGTGCCTTTAGAATATCATAAGTAAAAATCCTGTCACCATACTTTGTTTCCTGTTTGAAAATAATATAGACAAAATCTTGTAGATTCAGCTATAAAATATGTAAATTCTGAGTAACCTCCCCTTGATAACCTTAGTTCAAATTGAGACCAAGCAAAAATATTCTTCCTTTGTGAAAATATCTGTAATTGTGAAATGAAATGACATAAATGTGTTCATTTAAATGATATTTTGATTTACGTAAATTGCAGTCGTACAACGAAATTTGCTCATTTGATTGAAAATCTAGACATATTGCTTATTGAAATTCTACAATCTAGGTTGGCGGAATATTCCCATACTACCTTAAATTATGCAAAAAGCAAAACCCTCATGTAAAAAATATTTTTTTTCTAATGAAACTACTTGAAATTCTAAAGCTGAATTTTCGGGATTAAAAGAAAAGAAAACATATGCGTATTCTTTTGTTTGTGAAATGAGACGAAAACTTTTGTCTGCTGATAATTTTTATTCGAATTTGGAAAAAGAGCTTTCCTTTATTCTATCTATTTTTTTCATATGATTATTGAGCAAAAGATCAAGAATGCAAATTCCGCGGTTTATCAAATAGCAATCAGAACAGGTATTATTTTCTGAAAAGTTCAGCATAACCAGCCCATAAAATACTGAGTATAAAGCGCTGTCCTTGAGTAACAATTACTAGTATGCTTGTGACCAGGTTTTCAAAGGAAAAGTAACGTGGTAACGTGGTAACTGACAGACGAACGTGTACGCCTTACAATGTTACAATCATTCAATAAACAAAATAAAGTAAACATATTTCTTTTACATGTAGTATCTGAGAAAAAATCTAAAAGGTTACCATGAAAACTTAATGTTGACCAATACATCATAAACAATGATATCAACAGTAGAAGAACCATACCGGATAGACATGTACACTATTCCATGCAGCATTGTATTCATGCAATTAAAATACTCACAGCGTAACATACATCAATGCAAGATGTAAAATTAATGAATAACAATAAATCACTCGTTAACTCTTTAAAAAACAATGCAATATAGTATATGCACTAAATAAAATAAATTTTCTTCTCTTTATTTGCACAATTATTGATATTATTTCATTGTTATACCTGAATTAAATTAAATGAAACTGGTATATAGAACACTGATATAAAGTAAGATGTAAAATCGCTGTCTATACTTTTTCTTTTAAATATAATGCTTCATTTTAGCATTTGATTATTTATTGTTTGACTTACGGATAGAAACATTACTTTTTCTGGAATATCTGATATAAATGGACACGAAAGAATATCAAGTCTGCTATTTTACAAGTCACACGTTCAAAATACTACAATTTACTTTAAAAGTAGATAATTTGAAATCATTTTTTCCGTATGCATTGTAAATAAGTTTTTTGTTCTTTTTTATCAGTAACCTCTCATCTCTTTTCAAATAGACAATGCATGCGGTGTTCCTTTGTTTTTAGGAGTGCGTGTAAGGAGTATGTGTCAAGCAATAATGAGTCATATCCTTTCTTCGTGTTAAAGTACAGCTAAACTAGCTTACCGATAGAAGATAGAAATCCTTTTTACACGATGTATTTTTCTCTTTCAAATGACGAAAACTTATTGTTGTTAAAAATCTAATTATTTCCTGGCATTGTTAAAAGTTAAAATAAGAGGAATTCCCGAAACATAAAAAAGAAATTGTTATACAGAAATACAGTATTTGATTTGGGACGGTAAGGCGAATCAATTAGATCTGAAGGTATGTTGATTAGATGTGAAGAATGGGAATTGGGATGGTAAACTTAGATAGTTAAAAAACAAGGAAATGTATAACATTAGCATGATAATTATATTCCTTATATTGCAAGCCCAATAACATGTTGGAACACATTATGTACATTTAGTTTAAAAAATAAGATAGGAAATTTGCAAATTATTTTTGTTTGGTAGATGTTGGGAACTCAAAAACTCTAACACTATAACAAAAGCTCTTTGCGATCATTTTCAAAGTTGCTAAGGGTCATGCAGGCTATATCACACAAAAAAGATGAAAAGGAGTTGAGATTATTTTGAAACTCATATCTTTTATTTCATTGCAGATCTTATTGTTGTATTTCTTTTCAAAAGAAAATCTTGTATTGAATAAACGGTTCAAAAAATATGAAACATAATAATATTGAGTTCGGTCTTTACGGTAAACATCCTTTTCCAACAAAGTGAATTATTGTTCGTCCACAGCTTTTAATTATGCAGTAACATTATCTATGACACTTCATGTTCGACATTCGGCAATCGTACAGCGCAAGACTGAAGGAAAATATCGCAATGGGTGAAGAGTAAACAAACATGAGAGGAAGATAGCATACATCGATTGTGGACCAAAACATTGAATACACCAAATTTTAACATTAACAACTATTATGACAGAGTTTGATTAACAAATGGAGACGGTTGGAAAATAAAAAAAAAGATGAACATCCCTCTATCATCTGACTTATTATTCACGTATTCCATGATGTTGTGTTGATCGATATCAAATCCACAATCAGTAAACTACGGCGTTAAAATCCGAAAGTAATTTTGTAGTTTTCAATAAATAATTATCGGTTGGATTATTTTTGGATTATTTTTTCCGACTAAACTTTGTGGATTCGTCATAAATGTATGAAACATGCACAGAGATGTTTTACTTTAGTATATATACATGCAGTGGTTCAATAAATTCCTTAAAATTATTATCACCTACATGTATCTATAACATCGTTTCATTTGACTTTAAATCATGTCATGAAATTTATCAATTACTTTCAGATAAACGTAACTGATTTTGTAGTATCAACGAATTAAACATTCCATACAATGTACCACAAAAATGTTTGCAAATTTAAAGCTAAAGTTCATCGTCAAAGAACTTTTGAAAGTCACCAAATTAATTAATTTCTTAAAATTTTGAATTTCTACATTCAGATAACAAAATTAGGAACATTAAATATTTGACATTCAGAAAGTCACAGCTAATCATAAATAAAAGTTTCAGACAAAATTTCAGACAAAAGCGAACACATAAATCAATTTGAAGAAATTGGGTTGAATCTCAGTTCAATATGTATACCGATAGGACACTTCGACAAAATGAATCTGTTTGATATAATTTATCAAAATATAATCGTCAAATAGAAATGAGTACGAGTTGCTCTGTCGTATGATAAATATCCTTTGTCAAAATTGTTAGGTCCAAGGAATTTATGAGAAAGTTATCATTACACTTATTGCATTTTACAGTTTATAACAACGCCAAATAACATTATCGTGAAAAGCGAACATATAACACTAGTGTGTAGTTTCAATGAAGAAAAATGCGACTGCAATATGTGACGACAGCACTGGCAAACGGCCGAAAGTACAGATGTTACTTAGAATTACTTACTGGACAGTTTTTTTGTAATTGTCATTGTGCTATATGTTTCTTTTGGTCGTTTGCCTCTTTACGTGTCTCGCTAGTAATGCATCCAGCTATCGTATGCTTTGATTTTTTCCTGGTGGAGGTGGGTCCAGAGAAGCAATTTGGTCTCAAGAGGTTTTTACAGTGTTAATAAAGTTGTTTTCAATTTGTTTACCCCTGTATTTATATTTTACCTAATTTGATTTTCATAGAGAAAGTGTATACTGTATGTGCTTTCAACTACAAAAACTTTTGTCCAATTTAGTATCAACTACACTAACTTTTTCGTTGGCGTCTTTGTTAGATCTTTTTGACACTCATGTTTGTTTGAATTTGTTAGTCAGTTGTGTTGTATGTCTGTTGTGTATGTCTACACAGTCTTTGCTGCTGGTTCCCAATTATTCTCTTATTAATCAGTTCGGTCTGTCTAGGTTGCTCACCAAATTTTGTTAATTTAATGGAACTATAAACAACGGTCATACAAGTGGGCGGTTTAGATAGCTATTAAACCAGGTTAAATCCACCCTTTTCTTTGGATAATGTCTGTACCAAGTCAGGAATATGACAGTTGTTTTCAAATCGTTCAGTGGTTGACAAAGTCTAATGTCTAATTTTGTTAGGTTTTATTAGGTTGCATATAAAAATAAGGAGATGAGGTATGATTGCCAATGAAACAACTATCCAACAAAGTTCAAATAAAGTGGATGTTAGCAATTATAGGCAACCTTACGGCCTTCGACAATGAGAAAAACCCATACCGAATAGTCGGCTATAAAAAGCCCTGACATGAAAAATATGACACAGTTCAATTTAGAAAACTAACGGCCTAATTTATAACAAAACAATTAACGAAAAACAAATATGACAGACAAGAATCAACGACAACCATTGAAATACAGGCTCCTGACTTGGAACAGGCACATAAAGAATAAGAAAAAACTATAAAAATCAGTTAAAAACGCTTAACTCACCAGATCGATACAAATCAGAAAAACGTCAAACATAAACACAGACCGGTCGTGGCAGGGTATTTGTCATAAGGGGTACAATATACACCCAGATTGTCTTGCAAATGTATCTATTTTTAATTTAAAAAAAAATACTTTGAATTATACAGTTCAACTTAAACATCTTCAAGACAACCTGAGTGTATATTGTACCCCTTATGGCAATTATCCAGGGAGGTTAAATACCGTAAAGTTTTTGAAAAAATTGCAAGACGTAGTTAATGTTGTTGAAACAAAACAAGTGAGTTATTCTACAAATTGTAAAAAACATTATTTACAGTAGACCTACTCTCAATGATTTCTGATCTTTTACTTTGCTCCGTTAGATGGGTTTGTCGCTGTATACGATACCAAAGGGGTCATTCATGTTCAGTGACTTTTTATCGTCAGGTTTAGTGAAGCCTTCAAGAACTTTCTAGATAACTAGCTGGCTATGTCTCGATTTTACCAACTTTATTGTATAAACATTCCAGAACTAAGCAAAAAAGAAGAGCTTCGTTGTTTTATTCATGTTAAAGATTAGAAAATGTTTATTTATTAAACATTTAACCATTATAACGACAAACTTTCGATCCAAAATCATAAATGCAGAATAAAACGAAATCAAGTGCAAGTGTGTCACTCAAAAGTATTGGTTGATAAAGAATGTTAAAACACTTCATTCGAACATGAAACCCTTATTGGATGTGTATAGATCTCACACAAGCAAAAAATAAACAACTATAACAGAGCAAGGGATTAGATTACAGTATACTTTATTTCAGATATAATTAATTTGTCATTATACCATTTACTTGATGTAATCAACATTTTTAACCTGATATAGAAAAAAAAAAAAAAAAAAAAAATTAGAGAAAAAGAGGAAAGTGAACACAACTTATTAACTGTTACAATGTCAAAACAAGTTTATTCGGATTAAAGTATATAGAAATCAATGTTGTTGGCTTGCTTGTTTTTTTAAACTTTTTGAATAAGATATATACATGATATAGTAACAGACAAATTCATAATAAATGATAACCACACCATTCTATCAAGGATTGATTCATACTCATACTCATACTAAAAGAAACGCACCACCTCGAATATTTTCGAAGGAGTGAAAATTTCTATTGAATGTTACTAGTTTAAAAAATCAATGAAATCAGTATAAAATGTACACTGAGCTTATGAAGTCATAAAAACCAAATTCTATAGAATAAAAATTGTCTTGATATAAATTGTAGACATCTCATAAAATACATGTTTAAACACTAGACAGAAAACATGTTGCCAAATTAATGAAAACTGTGGTCGGGTATATCTTTCAACCTGAAATCAACGGAAATGATTTTTTGAAATTTCTTAATCAAAGTATTGTCTCAGATGTTTGATGCTTAACTTTTGTGGTTAATATCTCTATTGTCATTACTTAAATTAAAAACTTTATGTAGGCTCTGCATTAATTTCATTGTTATGCTTAACATATTGTAGATTTGGAAAGATTTGGGAAAAAAACAGTAATTGTCAAACCATTATACATGTAAGATGTGGTGTGTTATTTATCTTGTTAAGGATATCATATAAGTCTTTGATTCTACGAATGTTTCCTTTAAAACCCATAAAAGCTATGATGCAGTTACAATACAGATTGATATTTAAATGGATATAAGTTCTTTTACTTTTACTTCTAAGTATAAGAAAAATCACATGCAAAACATTTAACAACTCTAACCGATGTCTATTGGAAGATACAATCGTAAAGTATTTGGAATTAATGGTATCATAGCCTAACGTACTTGTCCAGCCAAACAATTTTTGAATTTTGTAAAATTTCTATTGTAGATGAATTTAATCTCCATATAGGATTATGAGTCTTCAACTCTTAAAATAGCTTTTTTTTAATTTTATGCATAGGAAGGAATGTTTTGAATATCCAATGGTCAAAAGAAAGATTTGTAGTATGTAAATAATTGCAGATAACTCGGGTTTTTTTTTAACTGACATTGATCATCTAAATCCGACTATATGTCATATCGATATCAAAAACAGGAGTGACGATTTTTTTATCGCTTTAAAGTACCCTCATTTCAGATAAAAAAAAAAAAAACAATATATCACCTATAATCTAACATGTTGTATATTACTCTAAGTATTTTCAAATTGATGTAGTTTTTTAAGTTTTTGCTCCACATCCCTACCGCCAAGCGCCATACTGAAAAAAATATACAAAAAGTGGATTTATTTAACAGAAAAATTATTAAACTGAATAGGCATGCATGAATCTAATTTTGAAAACGTTAAAATAACAACTAGATTTGGATAATAATACTAAATGATCAGATTAATAAAATACTTCCAAAAGCAATAATATTGTTTTCAAATAATTGTTCATATGATAAAATATTCAAATTATTAATATTTTTATATATGTTGTAAATTGTATCACCAAACGCATGGGATTCAGAACTTTTCGAGGTTTTGACCGCTTCGAATATTTCGTCAGATTATATTAAGTTCTTTTTTCGTCATTTAGCAGCCTACTTTTTCTAACAGAAGTAACGTTGTATTTCATTACATTATCCGGTAGCCCTAGTAAAAGAATAGCTTAATATATTTTATTTGAATTAGACATTGTTCATTGGAATAGCTGTCAAATAAATCAGGGAATCGAAAACGAAGATGCGTCAAAGTCTCTGATATATATCAAAACATCTCGTAAAAAAAAATCGAATAATGAACAATGCTACAACTTTTGTTTCTGTATGTTTGGATCATGTCCTCTTCTATTTCGTATGAAAACACATCTATCTAAACAAATACCGATACGTTTTATTAAGAAAGTATTTAGACGATCGCTATATTCGACACTCCAACATTAGCTAGTTAGACGAGTATGAATCATCCTCAATATGTTCACGACATGGACGGATAACCTTGAATGTCAATTATTATTCTAGAATAAAAAAACAAATTGTCATATGATTCTGCTGCGTTTGCAATATAACTTAGCCTATGATAAAATCGTCATGAAAAAACATTTGTTTTAAAGAACTATAGTATTATTTCTACCTTATTATCTAAGTAAACATCTAGTTGACACTATTGTAATTTCATTGGTAGATAATAGATAAATTCAAAGAGAAAAACATTAGTTTGAAACAAATTTTAAATGTGTATCTATTGCACAATTTTCAAGTCTTATTTTAAAAATAGTACAAAATGTTCGAAAGCAGACTGTTTGTTAACCATAACAATACTCCTTGATTTGTTAGCACACTTTTCTCCGTTATGTTTTAAATATGTGCCACCATGCGGCAAGTTTAATAATCTTGATTTTGGTTATTGAACATACATAAATTGTGTCATTGAATTCACGTACTAGCAGAATCTTTGTCAAACCAAATATATTACCTTATAACAACCAGTCAACTGTTGACGATCATTCTGTACTCTTCATAGTCTGTCCAGTTTACCACTGGAACGTTGAGCTGTAGTTATTGCAAGTGCCATTTGCATTGTTCGGTCCTTTTCACTTATGAGTGGCAATTCAGTAATTTGTTAGAAAACTTGCACATTAATATTAGAAAGTAAGTCAGGTACCGGTAATGGTTTACCGTGTAAATTAGATATCATGAATCGGATACATTTCTATTGTAAGACGACGTAAACGTTATTTGGTGTTTTTCATTTTTTATTTTTAATTATTGTATGCAACAACTGTGAGAAACTAGCGAGAACTAATACATATAGCAAAAAAAACCTGCCATAGATCGGTCAATTAATATGTTTGAAAAGATCTAACAACAAATTGAAAATACACAAAAAGCACCGATAATTTTGGCGTCACTCATATTATTTCTAGTATTCAAGGACTTTCTCACTTTCTTTCATATGAAAACAACTTTAAAATTTTTGAAAACTGCACAAAGGTAACACAATGTTACATGTTTATGGATATAGCTTTCAAACTTAAAAAAAGTGTTTAATTTTTGTATTATCTTAAACGTATCATCTCGAGTTTAAACTACCGTTGTCACTTTTTGCAACCACACACACAAAATAGACTGAATTAACGGTTCAATCGACTTAAATATTCCATAGAACCATCCTTTGATTATCAAGTATAAATTAATAAAAATTTCAAGGAACGTATGAAACATTGTTATAGACAAACTAGACTCGTATACGAAGTATCCGAGTTCATCTGTTTCAAAGGATTTCTTTTCCTTTGTTTTCATTCTGTCTGTTTTTCTTTCAATTTCTATTTCTCGATATGAGTCTTTTTACAAGCTGCAATTCTGATTGTGTTAATATGAGGTTTTATCTGTTCTAAACCATCCTATAATAGGTTGCTGTTAAGAAAGACTATGTAACATGTTTGGATAAATAAAAAAAAAGATTTAAAAGACCATTTGATGCTGTTGTCGTATATATGCCTAGACTTGAATTATGTTGAAGGAATCCCAATCTCTTTAAGATAATATTGAAGGTTTCCGCCATCTCAAACTGGAATATAGTAGAAGACAATCGATCTAGATTTCCAATGATATAAGAAGGTTTTGAGGTACACATGTAATTCTTTTAATTTGTAAGACTTTGCATTAATGAACACATTTACAAAATGAATAATGTGGTTTTATCTTATCATTATCATGATTCTGAAAGTTTAAAAAAAATGCTGATTTTGTTTTGTGTTAATTTACAAATTGTCTAACTTAATCTCGTATTCCTTGCTGTGATATTCTTATGGACTGCCTCTGATTTTCATTGCTCGGTCCCGGCAATGTGAAGATGCAATATGTGTTTAATGATTCAAGTGTGGGTATGGATTGAAAGATAAGTTTCACGAAAAAAAAAAATTAAAACATTATTTATTGGTTACAAATTTTGCTTTTAGAAATTAGTGCGACTTCAAGAATCCGGTATGTTCAATACCCTTAAGTACGTAGGTATTGAATTTTTCTGAACGTGAAGAAGTATGGAAAGCATGTATAGTAGTTTTATTAGGATCAATTATAATTAGGTACAAAAAAAATGTGTGTTGCGTTTCTAAAGTCCGTCAGTACATACATAATTGATATCAAAATGATTTTTTCAAAAGAATAATATTTCAGTCTAATATAAATTATATACATTATGATGATGAAGATGAAGATATTTAAACCTCATCAGATGATTACAGAACTGTAAATGTACATGTATATACTTTATACAATTGTTTTGTAGGCCGAAAATGATAACGATTGTATTTGTGCTTCTGAAAATAATTTATAATTAATAATATAAAAAACTAATATCTTTTACAAGAATTCTGACATTTTTATTTTTCTTTGATTTCACATGATTGTGACTTTAAACCTAATTATTCAAACCGGAAATGATAATTTTGCAAAACATACACCTCGACACTAATCTCTCGGTTTTCTTTTCCCTGTCCTTAATCAGAAACCTGGATGATGTTTGTTCTATTCAATTAAAACTTTGTTGTGACTTCATTCTATTGTTGTACCAGTTCATTATTTCAGTGACTATCATTTACCTGCGAGAAACCATTATGTTACCTTTAACTGTCTAATATTGTTACGAATAACCCTTCTTTTTCTTAAAAGATATTGAACAGCTGGAGGTAGCATAATTAAATCTTACAGGTAAATGATAGTTCAAGGACTGAAAAAATCCACTAATTCACACAATTCTGTCTTCATTATGAAAAAAATTAACAACGAAAGAACAAAATAATGACATTACATCAAAAACATTTTTTTATTAAGGTCACATTTCAATACAATAATTTCGTCACTCACCAAAGACGGTTTCTTAAAAAAAAAAAAAAAAGATTTTAACACTGCCAGCGTCAATATTTATTTCACAGCCATTTTTCTCATGTTTTGGGTTGTCTCCTTTAGCACCAATTTGGTTGACAATGTTCGTTGTAAGTTTTGTTTTCGGTGCTTTTAGATATTTTTCTTTTTGCACAAAATGTTTGATATTCTCGTCCGTCTTTGGATATAAAAATCAACATCTGTGTTGCTCTCATTCTTCCTAACATCATTTTTAGCTACAAAAAAATGCTTCTAACGTATGATACATAATTTATAAAAAATTTAAAATATGATTTTGTTTGTTCAATCATTAATGAAAGCGAAATAGTGAAATGATTATTCGCTTTTAGCAGCCAGTATGGTTCAATTTTGTCAAAATAAGCTAAGAAACATCGTTGATGAATAATTCACTTGCAAGTGAATAATTCGACATCATTGAATCCGTATTCATGTGACCTTCAATTTAATTCCTTAGCTAGAGATGGATTACGCATGAATTATGCGTGTTCAGTTATTAAAAGGAAAAGAATGTCAACATTGAAAGTGAAACAAAGGTAAATCTTTTGATTGACTGATTCGATCAACGATATACAGGTAAAAACGATAATTAACCTATTTTTTTTTAACTTATTACATGCAATCAAACAGACATAGAAAAATCCAATTGCACGAGGTCGCTATCTATTTATATTTATGTTAATGTGTATATCGTGTTATGTGACCGTCGTCAGTTTTTTTAGGTCATCTCGATAGTTAATTAGATGGCGTCTAGACTAAAATACACACGAAATTCTAATATATATTATCTAGTATATGCATTGTTAACTGTTTATTTCAGACTTATTGTAATTTGGATATGTGTTTTAGTATGTTATAAATCAAATATGAGAATTGGAGTCAAATCGGTGAATATGATTTTGACAGTAGTGCCCCTTTAATTAAGAATTTAATAAACAACCTAAATCTCCCCCGTGTACAAAGAGCAAATCGTGAACTTGTTTCATGAACTAGGGGTCTACAACAGTTTCAAGTTTATAATTTTCAGGTGTCGGCGTTGATTTGTCTGTATAAGAATATTATACAAAAATCGCTTATCAACAACGGTGAATATAAGAAACAGAAAAAAATAGAACACGTTGCCATAGGTTAAAGAAATCAATCGTGTGTCTAATTCGCACTTTGTTCGCAGTGATCGTTTTGTTTTGTTCTTTTTTTAACCGATTTAGTCTCTTAAAATTTGATAAACGTAGGTGCTTAATTTAATCATGTGCTTGTTAAACAAGTTTTTAGACAGTTTGTAATTTCGTTATATAAATTAGAACATACAACCCTTTCCTGCATTGAATTAATTAAAACAGGAGAGTTATTAATAAAGGTATTTTTACTATATATCACATCAAAATACGAATTGCATTTGGCTTTTCCTAAAAAATATTTTGACCCCCGTTTGATGTAAAAAAATATTCTGGTCAAGCAGATAGCAAAAAAAAAAATTCAGAATCCAGATTTTACCCATACCTTATACTGTTAAATTTTGAAAAAAAAAATAATTTGATTGATAGCGTCGAAAAACTAAATAAAAAAGTTCGCCTTGAAATTAAATGGTTGCTCCCTTACAAGACAACCGCCGAGTCAAGGTCAATTTCTGTAAACGAGGAAGAAAGAGGAGGCGGGAAAATTATGAATTAATATATTTTTTTCATGTTACTTTGTATGGTAGGCGAATACGTCTCATTGATTTCTTGATCTCCGGATATTTCATGGCGATGTATTAAGATATTATAACTGTATTAATTCATTTTTGCAAGTAAAAGATATAATATATGGATCGTAGTTCTCTTAAAATTCATTGATTTAATATAAAAGGGGGAAACTCCGATGAGCAACAAAAGAATTTCAATTTTGTTATCTCTTCATGTGTGTTCATTCATTATAATTATAGTGTTGTATTTCAAATAAAATCGACTGTGGTGTACGCGATATGGTTTGACCCTTTTCTGCAACGTGAACCTGTCATTAAGCTTAATAGGTTTTTAATTTTTTTTCTCATTCGCCTACAGATGGGTTCTCTTGAAAAATTTTAAGCAGACAAGCAAGTTAACTTCGTCGTTGGTAGACCAGACCTACGGTCTGCATTTTAAGGACTGCTGCAGACCTATTGACAGGTCCGCCCTAGACCAGACCTGTAGACAAGTCTGCTTTTGACCAGTCCTGAGGACAGGTCTGCCCCACAGGTCTGCCCCTGACCAGACCTGTGGACAGGTCTGCTCCTGACCAGACCTGTGGACAGGTCTGCTCCTGACCAGACCTTTTGACAAGTCTGCTATTGACCAGACCTGAGGACAGGTCTGCTTATGACAGATTACCGTGTTTAAGACTTTTCATATCAGACTTGAGCTTTAAATGTGTAAACAATATTCGCATTGTTCTTTTTTCCCAGTAGGCCTATAGGACAAATTTCTTTACTCGTTAGACTCTATATATATTATACAGAATAAAAAATCTTTTTTTCATTTCATATATTCTTATATACATTAAACAATGGCTATAAAATCACATACAGCTATCATAAAAGAAATAAAAGTTGTTATTTTTTAATTAGAAGGTGGATAGAAAAGTTATCCAACGCATCAGAACAATATATTCGTATATCATGGGATATCAACATCATTGTCGACGTTGCTTCGTTCTCCATTTTTCACAGTCTCTTCCTAAATTTTACTTAATGCATTACATGCATGGATATTTTATCGTAATTCACCTTGTTTGCATTGGATTTACGATTCTGTTTCCGACAAAATATTCTAACGAAAATTGTACAGTGTCCGGATACATAAGGTGTTGTATGATTATGAACAATCTCGTCAATTTCGTCAGATTAGTCTTTGCCGATTATAAATGATATATGGGACGTCCCAAAAATATACTCGTTGTGCACATGAATGAAACAGTTGCCACTTGACGGTTAGCTACAAACAAAATCAATCAACCGAGATAATATATTAACAGTATACTATTCCCAGAAGAGAACATCATATACTTTTGATAATAAAGTACAAATGAAATTCAGACATGTCAGTGTTGGAACTTGGATGATGCGGTCAAATAGTTCTGTTATCCACACCATCATGAACTACTCACTTTAGTGACGGTTCAATTTTATGAATACAGAAATGAAATGCTGACACTCTAAATTAATGCGGAAAAGATTTTGCATTCATTGTTTTCCAATATTGCTTTAATTTGTATTATACAATCCATCCTGACTTAAAAAAACTTCTGATTTATAATGCAGCCATATAGATTTACATAATAAAGTAAAAATATGGTCAGTTTTGGTTGATGCGATCAAATAATTTTGTTATAGGAGTCAGCCTGAGGTATCAAAACTACTGAAATTTTGTTACGGATCAATATTTTGAACAAAGGTGACATGCTAGCACTCTAAATTAATGCGGAAAAGATTTTGTAGTCATTGTGTTCCAATATTGCTGTCATTTGTTTTATACAATACATCCTGACATAAAATATTACTGAATTATCATGCAGATATATAGATTACATGATAGTGTGCAAACATGGTCAGTTTTGGTTGATGCGGTCAAATAATTTCGGTATAGAAGTCAGCCTTAGGTATCAAAACTTCTGAAATTTTGTTACGTATCAATATATTGAACAAAAATAGGACATGCTGGCACTCTAAATTTATGCGGACAAATTTTTGTAGTTATTGTGTTCCAATATTGCTGTCATTTGTATTATACATTCAATCCTGACATGAAAATATTGCTGATTTACTATTCGGCTATATAGATTTACATAATAATGTGCAAATATGGTCAGTTTCGGTTGATGCGGTCAAATAATTTTGTTGAACAAGTCAGCCTGAGGTATCAAAACTACTGAAATTTTGTTACGTATCAATATATTGAATAGAAGGAGGACATACTGGCACCCTAAATTTATGCGGACAAAATTTTGTAGTCATTGTGTTCCAATATTGCTATCATTTGTATTATACATTCTATCCTGACAAAAAGATATTGCTGATTTACTATGTGGCTAGGAGTCAGCCTTAGGTATCAAAACTACTGAAATTTTGTTGCGAGACAATATTTTGAATAAAAAAAGGACATGCTGGCAATCTAAATGTATGCGGACAAAATTTTTTAGTCATTGTGTTCCAATATTGCTGTCATTTTGTATTATATATTCTATCCTGACAAAAATATTGCTGATATACTATGCGGCTATATAGATTTACATAATAAAGTGCAAATATGGTTTATATGATTTAAAGAATTTGATGTGTGTTCGAATATATACATGTATTCAATGCCCGTTAGCATTGTAACCAATATCGTTTTTTAATTTATAGAAAGGCAGATCACGGATAAATTTGTATAACAAGCAAAGTTTAATGCGTACTTTATTTTTAAATATATTATTTAATCGTGTTTATATCACGGAAGTGTTAATTCTACTTTATTTTTCTATGTTGATACCAAGAAACAAAGACATTAACAAATATTTTTTAAAAATCGATGTAGAGCGGTCCTGGTTACAAGTTAACTTAGTGTTGAGCAGACCAGCCAAAAGTTAATTTGAGAACAGGTCTGGTTCGATCGAAATTGTCAAAATCAAAGTTAACTTATGTTAACTTATGGCAGGACTGGTTTCGAAGTTAACTTATGTTAACTTATGGCAGGACTGGTTCGAAGTTAACTTATATCAGTAGCAGACCTTTTTCTAAGTTAACTTTTCGGCAGACATAAAAACACAAATTTATCCGTGATCTGCCTTTCTATAAATTAAAAAACGATATTGGTTACAATGCTAACGGGCATTGAATACATGTATATATTCGAAGACATATCAAATTCTTTAAATAATATAAACCATATCTGCACTTTATTATGTAAATCTATATAGCCGCATATAGTATATCAGCAATATTTTTGTCAGGATAGAATATATAATAGAAAATGACAGCAATATTGGAACACAATGACTACAAAATTTTCCGCATACATTTAGAGTGCCAGCATGTCCTTTTTTTATTCAAAATATTGTCTCGCAACAAAATTTCAGTAGTTTTGATACCTAAGGCTGACTCCTAGCCACATAGTAAATCAGCAATATCTTTTTGTCAGGATAGAATGTATAATACAAATGATAGCAATATTGGAACACAATAACTACAAAATTTTGTCCGCATTAATTTAGGGTGCCAGTATGTCCTCCTCCTATTCAATATATTGATACGTAACAAATTTTCAGTAGTTTTGATACCTCAGGCTGACTTGTTCACAAAATTATTTGACCGCATCAACCGAAACTGATAAAATTGAGAATGGAAATGGGGAATGTGTCAAAGAGACAACAACCCGACCATAGAGCAGACAACAGCCGAATGCCACCAATGGGTCTTCAATGCAGCGAGAAACTCCCGCACCCGGAGGCGTCCTTCAGCTGGCCCCTAAACAAATATGTATACTAGTTCAGTGATAATGGACGTCACACTAAACTCCAAATTTTACACAAGAAACTAAAATTAAAAATGATACAAGACTAACAAAAGCCAGAGGCTCCTGACTTGGGACAGGCGCAAAAATGCGGCGTGGTAAAACATGTTTTTTGAGATCTCAACCCTCCCCCTATACCTCTAGCCAATGTAGAAAAAACAAACGCACAACAGTACGCACAGTAAAACTCAGTTCTAGAGAAGTTCGAGTCCGATGTCAGAATAGGAAACAAAAGAAAATAAACAAAATGACAATAATACAGAAATAACAACAGACTACTAGCAGTTACTGACATGCCAGCTCTAGACCTCAATTAAACTGATTGAAAGATTATGTCGACCATATTTGCGCTTTATTATGTAAATCTATATGGCCGCATAGTAAATCAGCAATATTTTCATGTCAGGATTGAATGTATAATACAAATGACAGCAATATTGGAACACAATAACTACAAAAATTTGTCCGCATAAATTTAGAGTGCCAGCATGTCCTATTTTTGTTCAATATATTGATACGTAACAAAATTTCAGAAGTTTTGATACCTAAGGCTGATTTGTATAGTGAAATTATTTGACCGCATCAACCAAAACTTACCATATTTGCACACTATCATGTAAATCTATATATCTGCATAATAATTCAGTAATATTTTATGTCAGGATGTATTGTATAAAACAAATGACAGCAATATTGGAACACAATGACTACAAAATCTTTTCCGCATTAATTTAGAGTGCCAGCATGTCACAATTTTGTTCAAAATATTGACACGTAACAAAATTTCAGTAGTTTTGATACCTCAGGCAAAATCATTTGCTCGCATCAACCAAAACTGACCATATTTTTACTTTATTTTGTAAATCTATATGGTTGCATTATAAATCAGAAGTTTTTTTTTTATGTCAGGATGGATTGTATAATACAAATTAAAGCAATATTGGAAAACAATGAATGCAAAATCTTTTCCGCATTAATTTAGAGTGTCAGCATTTCATTTCTGTATTCATAATATTGAACCGTCACTTAAGTTAGTAGTTCATGATGGTGTGGATAACAGAACTATTTGACCGCATCATCCAAGTTCCAACACTGACATGTCTGAATTTCATTTGAACTTTATAATAAAAAGTATATGAGGTTCTCTTCTGGGAATAGTATACTGTTAATATATTATCTCGGTTGATTGATTTTGTTTGTAGCTAAACGTCAAGTGGCAACTATTTCATTCATGTGCACAACGAGTATATTTTTGGGACGTCCCATATATCATTTATAATCGACAAAGACGAATCTGACGAAATTGACGAGATTGTTCATAATCATACAACACCTTATGTATCCGGACACTGTACAATTTTCGATACAATATTTTGTCGGAAACAGAATCGTAAATCCAATGCAAACAAGGTGATTTACGATGAAATATCCATGTATGTAATGCATAAAGTAAAATTTAGGAAGAGACTGTAAAAAATGGGGAACGAAGCAACGTCGACAATGATGTTGATATCCCATGATATACGAATATATTGTTCCGATGCGTTGGATAACCTTTCTATCCGCCTTTTAATTAAAAAATAACAACTTTCATTTCTTTTAAGATAGCTGTATGTGATTTTATAGCCATTGTTTAATGTATATAAGAATATATGAAATGAAAAAAAGATTTTTTTAATGTGTATAATATTCATAGAGTCTAACGAGTAAAGAAATTTGCTATATAGGCCTAACAGGGAAAAAAGAACAATGCGAATATTGTTTACACATTTAAAGCTCAAGTCTGATATGAAAAGTCTTAAACACGGTAATCTGTAATAAGCAGACCTGTCCACAGGTCTGGTCAGTAGCAGACCTGTCCACAGGTCTGGTCAGGAGCAGACCTGTCCTCAGGACTGGTCAAAAGCAGACTTGTCCACAGGTCTGGTCTGGGGCAGACCTGTCAATAGGTCTGCAGCAGTCCTACAAATGCAGACCGTAGGTCTGGTCAACCAACGACGAAGTTAACTTGCTTGTCTGCTTAAAATTTCTCAAGATAGCTTAGAAAGCAGTCAACAAGTCTGCTCCCACTTAACTTTTGTACAGGTTAAGACTGCACCCATCTGTAAGCAAAAGTCATGATACACAGGTACTAGGTCTTCATGTACACGTAGCTATACATGTAGTTTACCTTCAACTGTACTTTATTTTTTTAATTGTTTAAGTTGAGCTACTGTTTAAAGGGGGCCAACATGTAGGATGATATAAGTAAATAAACTTTATCCAAAACAATTTACAAACTTGATGAAAATAAATCTTAACAAAAGTTTGTATTTGTCTACTTTTTTCACCTTCTTTGACAAGTTAAACAATATGTTAAGTAAGATATAAGCCTCTAACGGTTCATTCTGTAAAATATTGAACAGGTGATCGGCATTGGACCCAGACCTGTCCGATATTTTACAAAATGGACTGTTATCGGCTTATATCCTTCACAAATTTTTAATAGCAAATCTTTGATGGTCTTTGTTAAATTCATTTACATCGTTTTTGACATGAAGTATTGGTATTTGTCTAATGTCTTATACCGAATATCAACATCTATCTGTTTATTTGATGTTTTGCTATTATCATACTGATATATACCCATTTAATTCTTTTATTCAAATCTCTGACATATGCGTTTAATCACGACTAAGTAGTCTCTATTGTTTCAACATGTTCAATGTTATTAATGTCTAAAGGGACCTTTACAATTTTACATAGACATCATTTCTCACATGTGTCTGTATCTATACTATTTCACTGTCCAGGACATTACTGTGTAAAGTAATTTTGGTGTCCATAGCTGCTTTTGATATTCATTTATTCAACACTCTAATGACAAATGAAAACAAGTGGTCGTATATTGCTTCGTTCAGTGCAACTCTCTTATACATTCGACTTTTATAATTTTACGTCAGCAATATTATTTTAATATGTTTCATATCCACCAATTTTTGAATATTTGAAATTGTTTCCGTGACTGACATATCTTCTATATCATTTAAGCACATTTCTCTACTCTATGCCCACTAGTACCACCAGCAAAATATATTGTTTTATTCGTAGTGGAAACCTTCTGCGTACAATGTTAGGGCCAGGAGTTTTAACATGCATTAATGATAATTTGACGTAAAAAAATATGTGCTTAATTTTGTAGATATTGGACACGGTATTTCATTGACGCTTAATAAAACAGAAGTCCATCTGTACTTCAAACTATGGCAACGGCAAGCTGCTCATCGTTCGTGAGTACTGCGTCTGCAATTACAAACTATGCACGATTAGGGCTAGCCACTCAAAATGAGCTTCCAAACATACTTCGAGAACTCCTATTTATAAAAGAGCCGCCACATCTTTTAGAAGCACATCTTAATAATAACAGTTACTTATCAAGAAACTTGAGAACACATGAATGGAATATTATTAGAACTGTTCGTACAAATCAGTATGATGAATTTGATGTGCCACTAATGTATAAGATAATTCGAAATCTAAATTTGGTTCCAAGTCCAACACAAGGATGGGATAATCAAACTCCACCATTAGAAACTGAAATAACAGTAGGAGATGATATAGAAAGAATCAGACGTATAAGAAATGAGATAGTACACAGAGGAAACACGAATGTCCAAGAACCTGAACTGGCAAATTACTTCTCTGTTTTTAAGGATCTATCGAGTAGACTAGAGATAACTCTCATGTTGTCGAACAGAGAATTTGTATCAAAAATAGAGAACGTAGAAACGTGTTGCATAGATAACGATGCCCAACATCTATATATTAGACGACTGACAGAGTTAGCTGAAAATGAGACTCAATTAGCTAAGAGCGTTGCAAAAGTTCAAAAGGATCTTGCTTGTCTAGGTTTAAAAAGTTAGTATAATCTTAAGTGTTTAAACTGTTGTTTTTCAGTTTGAAAAATTTATTCATATAGGTTACCCATATCGTTGTAATAATATTTACTAGTAAATGAATTAATGACAACACTGAAGGTCTATTCTATATAAGTGATATAATTCGTATTGAATATCTATAAGTAAATGTTGGAGAAATACCTGCCATCGAATTCTTGACTGTACGTTCATTGTCTTTTTATCAGACTGCAGGAATATTTTATTTATTGTCTTGCTTTAATACATGGAAGATGAAGCAAGTTAATAAATGTTATTAAAAATCCTAAAAGAGAACACTATTATAACATAAAATTAATTTTAATTCAATGTATCCATAGTTGAAAGCTCCCAAAGTCTATTATGTATTTAAAAAGGAGCTATATGTTATCATTGTAGTAACTGGTAAAGTTTCGAAACTTCAAGAAGAAATGCATGAACTAAAGAAAGAACAAATGGAAGCAATTCCGAAGAATATTAGAGGTAAAGGTTTCAAAATAAGCTTCAGATTGTCAAGGAAATGGAATCCCATTTATTAGATAAGATTTCTATAATTCCAGTTCTTGTTAATCAAATCGTTATAACAAAGATGGGCGAGTTTACAATAAAAGCGCATATTTCATAGGCCGATAAACATGATTTTAATGACGTATTTTTGTTTTTAGATTCTCCGGTGATAAATTAAGAAAGTGTTCGAAACTGAGATTCAATCTCCTTCAGGCAAAGTTAACCTCAAATGGATTTTGCTGCTATCCTAAAATCCAATTTTGGTAATATAACTCTTCAGGCGTTTCTGTACTTCTGCCTGCTAGGCTTGAATCGTTCATGCTAAAGTTAAATCTTATTAGCGTTTCGGATGCATATAATTTGTAAGGTGTTATTTTCATCTGTTTACCGCTTCTGGTGATATCAGTCATCGAGGGTATCATCAGCACATAATGAGTTCTATGTTACTGAAGTGATTTATAACTTACATTATCAAATTTTTCGTTGATAAATTTAGTAATTATAAGGTTCCAACTCCTTTAGGAAAAGTGGAACTTAGATGGATTTGACTATTATTTTAGGTCCCTTTTGGTCATATAACTGTTCATGTGGTTCGGTGTTATACATCCTTGGCTCTCAATTCGGTTTGTTTTGTGCGTTCCTGAAGAAAGTTAATATTTTTAAGCGCTCGGAAAGCATTCAAATTATAGTCGGTATCTTAATTTTCCATACCCCTGGGTTTATACCGCTGACGATGGACTATTCGTACACCAAGTTATCATCAGCTCAGTAGTCAGTTCTGCGGTAATAACATAATTGAAACATAAATTCCCCGTTGATACATCTATAAATTGTTAGGAAACAAACATTGACATAGGTCCCTCAGGCAAATTTGAATTTACATGCGTTTGGTTATATTTGAGGTCCCTGTCGTTCATATAACTCTTCACTTTTTTCGGTACATATACATCATTGGCTTTCAAATGTTTTGGCTAAAACGGTCCGTATATATTTGTGTCAATTCGTTTTTCCTTTTAAAAAAATCAAAAAACAAAAAAACAAAAAACGAAAATATTTTGTTTTTTCATTTTTGGTTTCTCACAAACCAAAACGAAAAAACAAAATTGTTTTCGTTTTTCGTTTTTCATTTTTCAAAAACCAAAATGAAAAACGGACGTGTTTTATTTTTCGTTTTTACTATAAAAAAAAACAAAAACAAAATATGACATTTTGATTTAATTTCTGTATTTCGTTTTAAATATAAACAAGAAGAGGTGATTGCCAATGAGACAACTCTTCAGAAGAGACCTAATGACACATAAATTAACAGTTATAGGTTACCGTTCGGACTTCAACAATGAGCAAAGCCCATACCACATAGTCCGCTATAAAAGGCCTCAAAACCACAAATGTAAAAGAATTCAAACGAGAAAACTAACGGCCTAATTAATGTACAAAAAAAATGAACGAAAAACAAATATGTAACACAGTAATTTACGAATAATACATAAATAACGTTCGTTAAAATCTAAAACGTCACATCAGACACGGGCATAGCGAACGAGTTGTGAAATATAAACACCGTAAGATGGTGCCAAAGGAACATCACCATCCAAAAAAGGAAAATTAACAATAGGAAACGAAAAATCGTCCCTTTTGTCGTAAATTTTTGTGTGGAGTTTCCCATGTGAACCTGAAATATCTAATTCTAGGAAAGGGTAGTTATTACCGTTTACATTTGATTTTATTTAAAGTAAGTTCCTTTGAATAAAATTTGGCAGTATATTTAGAAAATGCTTGATTATTTAACGAAAACATCTCATCAAGATAACGGTAAGTGTTGTTGAATTTATCAATTAAATGCAATTTAGACGGGTCTTTACTGAGTTTGGTCATAAACTGTGATTCATAACAGTACAAAAACAAGTCTGCTATTAAAGGGGCGCAATTAGTGCCAATAGGAATACCTACAACCTGTCGACAAACTCTGTTGCCGAAACGTAAATAAATATTATTAAGGAGAAAATTAAAAGCTTCAATCATCTCATTACACCTTTAGTAAGTACATCTAGCATATTTACCTTTCTCATTAGAGAAGAAGGCTTTAAATGAGTTGCAGCAAATATATTTGCATTTAGATTTACCAAACGACCATTTAATTATATAAGAAAACTTTTGTTTGCTAAGATTGTGTGGAAGTGTACTGGAAAGAGTTGAAAAGTATATACTGTGTAGTCTGTTTTATTTTACGCATTATCAACATCAAGCCGGTAATTTATATAGAAAAAATAGACCGCCTGACTTATGAATTGAAATAAGGTGATTAATCAAACAAAGATTTTCAAATTTTCTTGTTTTTATTTATAATTAAAATCAAATTGTAATATCAAAATATCAAATAGATTACAAATTTAAATTATACAGTGAAAAATACTCTAAAGATGGTAAAAAAATATATTTCATTACAATATCACATTATCAAGGGAGGTTACTACTAAACTGACAGGGAAATTAGCCCTGTGTTATACATTTATATAGGCATTTTACCCGCATGCCAGTCCTCAACCCTCGGGGAAAAACCTGGCATAATCTCTGAAAATTTTGATTATTGCCATGCTTCCCCCACGGAAAATTCGCAATACATATACATATCGGGAGCCTATAATTCAGAGGTTGTTCAAATTTATTAAACAAATCGAAATGACTTTTCTTGGATAGGTTTCAACACTAAAGTTTATCGTCGTAACAATCGTGACTTATATTACGACATAGAAAGTGCTTTATGGACGGACAAACAGTCAGAGTTATACTATAGGGTACTATGTATTTATCACTGGGGTCCTTATAAATTATGTACAGTTTAGTAGACTCTAAAAATAATTAGATGTGGTAGGCCTATAATTGTCAATGAGACAACTCTTCACCAGAGACTAAATGACAAACTACAAGTTAAATAAATAGAACATTAATATAATGGAATATGTACACAGCCGTCTCACCAGCAAAAAAATTCCTAAAATATAAAGGCATACACTACAGGCATGGGGACACATTTTACTGCATCCACACAGGACGAGTAACAAACCCTGCAGTAAATATAAAAAGAAGAAGATGTAATATAATTGCCAATGAGACAACTATCAACCAGAGATAGCACGTATGTCTCAATTTTATATTTAGAAATCGCACAGTATACTGATGAGGCAAAACCAACTGTTTATAGTGTAAAGGCAATCTTTACATGTAGTGTCAGTTTTGAAATGACAAAGGACGTAGGTGGTGAATCAATTCATAAAATAAAATCACTATGTACTCAAGATACAAAGAAAAGGACAGGAAAGACGCCTTTATTGCTCTTCTTCATATCATTCATGGTCAAGTTAGACCGTAAACAAATTGCCCCGCAATCTCATACAAGCATTTAGAGAATCACGGGACACCTTAATCTATTCCTTAGATGTCTTAGATATATATACAAATAAGAAGATGTGTTATGATTGCCAATGAGACAACTCTCCACAAGAGACAAAATGACATAGAAATTAACAACTATAGGTAATCGTACGGTCTTCATCAATGAGCAAAACCAATACCACATAGTCAGCTATAAAAGGCCCCGAAATGACAAATGTAAAACAATTCAAATGAGAAAACTAACGGCCTGATTTATGTACAAAATAACGAACGAAAAACAAATATGATATACAGCAACAAACGACAACCACTGAATTACAGGCTCCTGACTTAGGACAGGCACATATATCTTATTTAACAATTTCTAATAAGCAGCGATGCATCTTCCCCAGTGACGAAGCAAAAGGTACACCAGAATACGGAGACAAATTGAGGATATCCAACAACCTTTTACGAATTCGAGTTAATGAACTTAAAAAAATCATTAATTATATAATTAGTTATCAAGAAATATAATTCATTATGACGGATTAAATGTCGTGATACCAAATCTGCGAAATTAGTGTTTACATATTTTTGTAATTCGGGATTTGTCACAGATTTAATTCGTGATAACGGATTGAATTCGTTTTTGCATTTGAAAAAAAAATCGTTACCACGGGTTTGAAAATATATAACAAGGCAATTAATTCGTGATTAAGAATTACATAAATGTGATTTCTAATTTCATATATTCGTTATCATTAGTTTAATCCGTGATAACGAAAAAATAAAACAATCTGTGATAACTAAAATTACTCCGTGACCATGAGTAAATTATTTCTCAGATTTGTTATCAATCCGTGATAACGATTTACAAAATTAGTAATCACGATTTTTAATCCGTAATCTGGAATTTAAATTGTATTTTTTGGAAGGGTTTAACCAATCTTATTAAAATAAAAACCTCTGATTTCGTTATCCTCTTATTTCGTTATCTTGATGAAACGATAACGAAATCAGAGGTCAGTATTTTAATTAAATTGGGGTTTAACCATAGTAGTTAAGAACATACCTCTGGTACAGGGTTTGGTATCTGAATACGTTGTGTGATATTCAATAATTTATAACATGAGGTGGAAAGTCATTAGACCCGGGGCTATACCAAAAGGCACAATGCCTTGGTCTTGATATGATAAGCAAGTATTCTTTAACTGTCTCCATTTGTCGAAGGGGGATTTAAAAAATAAACGAATAACTAAACAGTAAAAATGTGTTTGTATGTTAGCATTACGTTCTCTAAACGCATGCTTGAAAGAAAAATCAAATCAAATAATATGTAAACCAAAAAATGAAGTAAAACACCTTTTTGCGCTTTCTTTAAAAACAGACAGATGTTTCTCTGACCAAGCATAATCTCTCTCGTCTTAGGTACATTTTTAAGTACTGACAATCGAAAGAAATTTTCCCGTGCATTTACAATTACCGATATATTACCCTCTTGTTTGGTTGGGTTGTTGACTTTTTAACTTAAACTTAACATGTTCTTTTAATAATAATAAAACCAAATGTTACATGCACAACTGTGCATAGAAATTTTGTGTCATACACAATTTAAAAGTTTTAATTTTCTATCTATGCCGTATTGCATCATCTTATCTCCCACAATACACTAAGTGGTCAAGTAGGTTTCTTGTTCACAGGGACTTAGGACATAGACCCCCTTTTTAGTTCACCTGGCCCGAAGGGTCACGTGAGCTTTTCCCATCATTTGGCGGCCGTCGTTTGTCGTCATCGTCGTCCGTCTTCCGTCGTCCGTCTGAAACTACGGAGCCAAATTTAACCAAACTTGGCAACAATTATCATTTGGGTATTTAGTTAAAACAAATGTTCGATGTCCCTGCTTGCCAACCAAGATAGCCGACATGGCTAAAAATAGAACATAGGGGGTAAAAATAAAAGTTTTGTTTATTATTTTGAAAGCTGCTATTAATAGAGAAAATATGAAAGGGACCGAAATTTCAATATCTAAAGGCAATACTTGTATTTAAATCAATAAAGGATATGGTTCCTAACTATATACAAAAAAATTTTATTTCACTGATAATCAAAATTATAATTGACGTTCAGCTGATGAAAAACTATCAAATCTTCCGAAGCCAAAAACAAATTTTTTGAAGAAAATATTTACATATTCTGGTTCTCAAATATGGGACAGTTTTCCAAATGGAATAAAGATGAGAAATACATTTGAATCTTTTAAAACAAAATGTTACAAATTTTTCATAAATTGTGCAAATTAATATGCTTTTTCATTTATATCTATATGCAATTGTATATTGTGTATATATAATTGTAATATTGTATGTACATTATAAATATGTTATTATTATTTTGAGGACTCTCAGGAAGATTAGTTTTAACTAATGAGATTATCCTCTAGAAATAAAGATTATTTATGTTTTTATTTTTTTAAATGTTTAAGATGTTAAGCTCTACCTATTATCTATTTACGTCAAAATTGTCAGACAATTTCTTATTGGAGTTATTGCCCTAAAATGACGAAATTTACTACCTTTTTTCATATTGCCTATTATCTTGAACACTATAATAGACAGAGAGAAACTTTTTACAGCAAAATTGATCAGCAAGAAAAGATCTTCAAATAAGTCAGTAAAGCGGAAATCGTCAAACAACTCCTAATTAGAGTTATTGCCCTTCAGTCGACTGGTTATTGAAGTTATTGCCCTTCAGTCGACTGGTTATTGAAGTTATTGCCCTTCAGTCGACTGGTTATTGAAGTTATTGCTCTTTAATGACGATGCTTTTCCAATTTTTGGCGTATTCGCCTATTATCTTGAAAACTATAAAAGACAGATAGAAACTTTATATAACAAAAATGATCAGCAAGACAAAATCTACAATCAGGTCAAATTCTGTTTCAAATGTTATTAGATAGGAGTGTTTGCCTTTAAATGACGAATTTTTGTTTACCCTCTTTTGTGTCTTGAATAAAAGCTAAATAAGATAGTGAGAAACTTTAAACAGTCGTCTACAATGTGAAAGGTGTGCGACACAGGCCCTGAAATTTTGAGGAAATAAGAGGTATAAATGGACCAAAAAGGGACCTTATAATGAAGACAAAGAGGTCCATTAGTGGTATTAATCATCACAGAGTCATCTTTTGTATCATATTCAACTTTGTGTAGGCAGATGAGATAAATATTTGATCATTTATTAGTTCACACTATATTCTTTCATGATGCGGCTTGAATTGGATTTTTCGAACTAATTTTGCTCGAATCGTTGTAGATGTCGTCTTACATTATACTAGATTTTTCTCAAACTGTTGAACTGATTATGACAAAACTTGACAGTAATGCTTGAAATAATCAGTATAACAAAGGAAAAAAATCCCATTCAGTTTATTCAACAAAAACGTCTTCTTTAGGTGTAATACCACCAAATCATAGTACGTCACATCCGGTTGCATACGAAAAAGGGTTGAAAAAAATTATTCCCTTGAATTTGACAGTTGTAGGAAATTAATCCTACATTTCATTGCAGTAAAAAAATTATGAGTCATACACATATCTTTGGTGTTTAAAAGCACCATTATTTTTTTATTTAGTGTTTCTATAGAATATTTTGGAAACTTGAGGTTACATGGTTACTAAAGCTTGTACACAGGAAAAAAAGGGGTGTAAATTTGATTGGTTAACTTCCAGTGATGGTTATTTTCTTATATGCAATGAAATATTATGTAAAATTTTGTCTTTATTACTGGACAGGATAAAACTTTACTCATGCCAAGTAATTCTTTATTTGAAACAAAGATAAATTCTTCACAATGTTTGAAAAGTGCAAATTTAGCAAAGACTAATAGGGAAAAATTAATGGTGGTATTACACCTTCTATGTTCTCCCGCTAAACTGTATGCCAATATGATACTTTGAAAAGTAAACTTAATAATACTAATTAAATGCTTTGCAGTATTCCTTCAAATGTTGAAGATAAATACCAACATTTTCTTTGGTTAGTAAAATACAAGTTATTGCTCGACACTTTTCTGTCCATTTTATAAATCTTTATGAAAACAATACCGTTAGATTTATACATTGAAAATATAGCCCTAGCGACAGAAGTTCATAAAATATGTCATCCAGGCGAAGTTCTGGCTGTGCCACTTTATGATTTTGGACCAAAATCCAATAGGAAAGATTATCCATGATTACATAACACTTCAAATAAATATATAGTCGATACATACCGTTATAAATACAATCTGGTCCAGTGACCAACATTACACTATGTTTATACATGAAAAAACATTGCATTAATTGTCAGTGTCCTAACCAAGTTAAAAATGGTCCAGTTACTTCCTGGGTGTCTACGGTTCAGTGACCAGTGAATGTCTACGGTCACCTTTGAATGTCTACAGTCCAGTGATCATCGAGTGATTACGGTCCAGTGACCTTTAAGGCTGTCCAGGATACACAGTACACATGTATATAAAAAACACCCAGTGGTGAAAAATCTTTGCATACAAACTGTAAATAATAATAATTACATATCAAATCATTTCTGAAACTTAAAGTTCCCCTTCGCAAACATTAAGGTCTTATTATTGTCTGCAACAAAAACTTTAGCAACTTCATGACATTTTAAAAGGTCTTGAACAAACTGAACATCTTGTATATGTATCTTAAATAGAAACCACAAACAATGGCCATTCCGGAACAACTTATGTGTATTCTACCTTGCATGTAACTAAATGATTGGTGCCTTTTCTATCAATATGAACAGGAGGACTGACTGATTATTTTTACCGTTCCAATTACAAGTAAAAGCCGAAATAGAACTATTTCTCCGATTCGTAAAAACGCTTTATAAGTTTTCAAAGCTTCCTTTTGTTTATATTTAGAAGTTTTTCAACTATATGCTGACCCTAGGATATATCTGGAAGTTCAAAAACTCAAGACAAAAAACCCTAATCGTCAACATAAATGAATTTGCTCAAAGTATGTGTTTTTTTTCCTTAATAATCCTCTTCTGGGATTGTGGCTATAACTAGGTATGACCAGAAATAAAATACTATAGATTAATAAAGCTAACGTTTGCAACTCTTGTACTATACTACATTTCTGATCAATACCAACAAATTTTGATTTTCATTAAAAAAAGAAACCTTAATATCAGACAGTAAATGTTGAAATCTATGTATTGTCAGTTCAACAGCTTTCAATATCTCCAAGTGGAACATTTGATTCAAACTCCAACAATTTTTTGTGAAAATTATAGTCAGAATGAGCTACAAAACCCGCAGCTGTACTATATCTGGCATCAGTTAAAACTTTAAAAATCTGAATTAACTCGCCAAATTGAGGCAGGCTTTTAACTTGCCACGTCTTGCCGCCAAAATAAAACTTCTCTTATAGAACCTGAGTGAAAATACAAATTTACAAAGTAACCTCGCTCATCTCTACAGTTAAGCGCTATAAAGATGCATGCAATCATAATCTGAGTGAAATTTAACATGACCTGGATATTAAAAATTATCTGACCTCAAATCTTCGCAAGCCGTCTTTTTAACTTTGCAAATAATCTAGAATGATCCTCGATCAAGTATCAAATGTGAAACATTCTCTTAAAATCAAGCCAAACTAAGCTTTGTACAAGCGTCTATATATAAACACACATCCTTCTTGGGTACAAATCCTGACAAAATCTAATCCTCTGCCACTCGTAGAACTTCCAAGCAATACTGCCCTGTTCATATTTGCTAACATCTAAATAAACATAAATCTTGATCCCGTCTTTTCGCCAGAAATTTTACTGAAGGATAAACTACTTTTCTAAAATTTTACTCTGCTAAATGTAAAGCAAAAACAGTAAAACATTGAAAACAAAATTTCCAAAATTACCGAATTTCCAAAAATTCCCATACATGTATATATTTGATAAGGAAATATATTTATGACATCAATATTAAAAATACTAACCAAAACCAGACTCAGAACAGTTTTCTAACCTCACCTGTTTGTTTACATGTCTTAAATCTAAAATTGAACGACCTTTACCTGATTGGTTAATCGGTTTAGTTAAATTATTCACAACAAAAGGTGCAGTCGACTCCTCTCTAATCAAAGCATGTAGTATATTGCCTTCTGTACACGATCTGAATTATGTTAAGATGATTTATTACTTTTCAAAACTACAATGTCACTCATGTTTGTTCACTCATTTATACAAGAAATCTTTTAACCAGAATGAATAACATCTAAAATAAAATCTGAAGTATAAATCACTTTCTCAAAAGAATTGTAATGTTTCAGTTGTTCAGTCTTTTACAAAGGTATGTACGTTAGTCAAAGATACGTATGACAATTGTGTAACTTTTATACCTGTAGTATGTCTGAAGGTCTTGTGAAAACTTTAAAGCCGTTTCAACCATCATTGCAATCTTTTTTCCAATGACCATTTAAACCTAACTTGTTCTGTCTTCTTAACGCCTCTGCTCTCTGTGGCATGAATGTTCTTTTTGTCCTCCAAAAAACTCGCTGACTTGACTGATATTCACCTACGGGTTTCCATCCGTTCTCCGATTTGACTGTTAAAGGTAAAAGTGTGTGTCACTTCTTTAAGAACTTTCCCGACCTTTCCCACAAAAGGGACGACCTCTAATGATGAATGGAATCTAAAACCACATTTATGTTGTCTTAAATATCAGTGTTTAGCTCAAACTACATCTGTGTCCTTGTATAGGAAAGTACTGTCCGTCTTCTTAACTTTACGGGCCAATTCGTTATGTGGTGTGTCAGTCACATTCCTTTAATTTCCCGACAATTAGTTTCTGAAATAGGTTTTCCGAAAAAAGAAGCAGAGATCCCGTCGGTACGATTTTCAGCGTGTAGTTGTACAGGATTTTATTAGTTCAAAATCGAACAAGATAAAATTAAACTTCTAACTATAATCCTCGATAACTTTAAACTCGTGCATTTAAAATCGCCGTTATAATATGATTGTGCAATCTTCCAAACTCATTCCGCATAACGCACATAAATACATTTCTTGAATACTTTTATTGCTTTTTATTATTATCAACGATATTTGTATCATCTCCCTCATGACCAAGGTGTCTCATAAATGGTTTTAATATTCGAAATTGCAAAACAATACTGGATAACTTGATTTTTGATATCCAGTGAATGTTATCTATCTTTTAGATTAGTAGAAAATTCTATAGAAATAATACAAATTGATAAAAATATAAAAATAAGGAGATGTGGTATGATTGCCAATGAGACAACTATCCCCCAAAGTTCAAATGAAGTGGATGTAAGCAATTATAGGCAACATTAGAAAGCTTGCTAATAACCAACAAAATCAGATTACAAGTATATTACACATATTTGTCCTTTTCCTAACCTTATATTAAATGGTTGTTGCATTGTTAGGATAAATCATTTATGCTTTTCACTCACCGTGCATCGGTGTACTGTTTTGATATCATCTTTTCCTACTGCCAACTTTTAAATGGTATACATCTATTCCAACAGAAGATAATACTGTTTAACCGCAAGACCTCCGCCCATGATGTGTCCGTCCGTTTGTCTCATAATAATGTCACGTATTGTTACATAAACAACAAATCTGCGCTGCTTGGAATATGCTTTGTTACATGCTTTACTTTTTTTATGCGATTTTACAACAATCGTCTATCACCTACTTGTTAACGCTATATATTCTTCATTCTGACATATATGTATGAAATTTTGTTGATTTTTTTCTAAAAATAAATTCTCATTTCAGAAAATGAGGTATTCAGCTATGTTTAGCATGTTTTTTGGGGTAATATGTGTTCACATCCATTGCATATGACTTTTCTGTTAACTAAATACCTTGTTGGGGGTATCATTTAGTTAACAGCAGCTCTCATTTTTCCATATGATCAGAACACACTCATATGAATTGTTTATAACCATTAATAGAGTTTAGATTCCTCAAAATTATTTCCCACCTTAAAAAGTTAAATCAGGAAAAACTCAATAGTTGAGTAATGTTAAAACGATGACATGAAAGTTTGATTTTCAAGAAACATTAGGTTGGAATATGTTTTCTACTCCAGATGACCTTAAATAATATCTGTGGTCTTTTAAGTCAGGATACCAAAACTTCCAGGAGAATCATTGCCCAATGACTTTAAGATATATTGAATTTTACAGAAACTTGGTGTCACTTTCAGGTTTGTGAGTTTAAAACAAAGCTGTAGTGTCAGTGCTATTTGGTGCATTGGTTTTTTATTGTCAGTATCGAATGAAATAATGGCTTTTCTGCTTATCAATTTGAATGTAATAAATCATTTTATTAAAACGCCATTATAAGACGAATAAAACGTGTTTTAATTATTTCACGCAGAGCGTTTTATGGGGCACTAGTAAGTTTGTTGTACGGATATCAAATCAAAGAGCGACAAAGCACTGGTAGTGATAAGTATCTTCTGTGCTTTTTAAGTATTTTGATAATAATTTTGACAATAAACTCAAAGATCACTGTAAATAAAGACTAATTGCTAATGCAACACAAAGAGTTTCCCTCACAGTGACTTGTCGGTCGATAGTGTATAATATTGAAAAATTTTAGTCATATAGTTCCTCAAATATTTCTACAACCTTCTTCTTTTACTTTTGAAAGTTGAGCATTCGTAATAAAGGTAAATCAGGAAAATCTCTTCGCAAATTGGTAATTTTTAGTACTATATTCATATTTAAGAGCCAACATACTGTCTCCAACAATAACCTAGTGTTTCTACACTATGTTAAGTTGTCAATTGCACAGAGTGCACAAGGGTATGGAATGAATGTAACAGAGATCTACTATTTACACCTAATTACCTATATAACAAAACCAATAAAATATAACTAAAGTCAGCCACATATTTTTAGCAATGGCGAACTTGTTGTTGAGTTTATAGTTGATCGTGCAATATTTCATGGACTGATTGTTTATTAGTCTTTTCCCTATTTATGTTGTCGGCTTTTCTTTTAGTTTGCATGGCCTCCTGTGAGTTTCTTTTTTTCTCTTGTTGTTATGGGATTTGTTTTCCAAAACAATGCCAAGGAATACAAAAAGCTGTTAATTTGAAAATTTTTAACAAAATTAAATTATAATATTTATTAAAAACTGTATTTTTCCGACGACATACAGGTCGTTATTTATATTCTAAAACCACCTATTTTTACCATCGCAAGGGTTTTATTATATTTATATGAAATTTCAACACTACGTTCGATAAAATTTTATTTTGATAGTTTATAAGTGCTAAATGTTAAATTCCCGTGCTTGTTTTGTATTTAACAGATCAAATTTTGAAAGATGTAGAAAAATGGATACAGGATGATAGAAAGTTTGTACCTACAAAAGCTTCTGAGTATGTATTTAGTCGCTTGAAGAAAGAAAACTGTGTAACTGTTGTTGGAAGTCCAGGAGTGGGAAAAACAGCTGTTACAAGACATGTAGCTTTAAAGATGGAAGGGATAGGATATACTGTAATTCCTATAACAATTCCGACAGATATAAGAGACTTTTACCAGCCTGGTCAACAAACAGTGTTTGTTATTGATGATATGTGTGGTAACTTTACTGCTAATAAACAGCTGATTGATACCTGGAAACAGTTACTAGGGGTTATTGATAACATATTATCAGATAATTGCAAAATTATTGTATCATGTAGATCACAGGTATATAAGGATAACAAATTTATTGTTTTAGTTAAATTTAAATCTTGTGAATGCAATTTAATTTCGAACGATTTGCTATTATCAAAAGATGAAAGAATACAAATAGCCAAAACTCATTTAGGTAAACATGGAAATAATATACCAGCAGATATTTTGTTGCAATATGATTTTTTCCCTCTTTTATGCTTTCTTTATAGTAGACAAGACAACATGGACATCAATGAGTTCTTCAATAATCCTTTCACAGTTTTTGAAAAAGAATTAAACAGCCTTTGGAATGAAGGAGAAGTTGGTCAGTGCAAGATTTGTGGACTAGCGCTTTGTGTTATTTATAATAATGAATTAGATGAGAAATACCTGACAAGTATCGAACCTTGTGTACGTGATATAATAGATGATGTGTGTGAAGCATGTGGAATTAATAGAGGAACATCAAGGATCAAGATAAAGGAAGAACTGGATACACTTGTAGGTACATATCTTAAGAAGGAAAACAATGTTTATATAACAATTCATGATAAGCTATTTGATTTTCTGGTATATTTCTATGGAACAAAGATGTTAGATTGCCTTATTAAACATGCAATGGTTGGTATTATCAACGAACGTTTTCACTGGAACAAGTTGCGCGATAAAGATGACAGAGATACAAATGAATTTACCAGCATAATTCCAGATGATAAATTAACCTTGTATTTAAACAGACTTATGTTAGACTGGTCACATGGGAAAATTGAAGATGTGTTCTGTTATAATTATAATATGGAAAATGAACAATTCAGGGAATTATTACTTACTCAGTTAATGCATCGCGATAAAGCAGAACAGTCACAACTTTCCCGCATTACAGAGACAGACCTCGGTATTGTTGGTAGTTCTTTAGAAGTCTGTTGTATGAAAGGATATGGTAATATGTTACCATGGTTTGTTAATCAAGGTGTGGAAATAAACCAATGTAGTGCTAATTCTATATCACCACTCGGTGCTGCATGTTTTGGAAATCAAATAGAAATAATACTCACATTACTAGATTTGGGGGCAGATATTAACAAACCAGGAATTCTTGGATTTACACCTCTTCATTGGTCGTGTACTGACGTTTCCGAGGGCGGTCAAGCTGTTGCAGATTTATTGCTGAAAAACAGAGCTTGCATAAACAAACGAATGTTTGATGGTTCAACTCCATTACTCCTTGCATTATATGAAAAAAATAGTGAATTAGTAAAGATACTTCTTTCTCATTCTGCTGATTGTAATATTGGTTTTTATAAAAGTCAGACAATTAAAGATGAAATGAGGGAAGTAGAAAAAACATTGTGGTATACAATTAAAGATAAACAGGACAATTGGTTGGAATGGTTTACACAAAATTGCCAATCTTCCGTTGTTGATTATGTTAATCAAGAACCAAACACAGTAATAAACACTTTAGGCGGTGCTACGCCGCTTCATCTGATGTGTTTTACAAATGATATTGATATGATTAGACTTTTATTAGAGAGAAACACTGACATTAACATACGTAAGGAAGATGGTTCAACGCCTCTTTTTGTAGCCTGTCTGTTCGGTTTTATTGGTATTGCAACTTTACTTCTTGAACACTGTGCAAACAGAGATATTTGCAGGAATGACGGAATAAGTCCTTTAGAAATGGCAAAACATAAGAACTATACCGAGATCATTTCCTTGGTGGAAAATCCTAAAAGGAAGTCGGCTTTAGGTGACAAGATAATGAAGAAGAGAAAATGAACTGTTTCGTAACATGTAGCCATTAAAGTCATGAAACCTATCCGCAAATATCAGTTTTCGTTGATATTCGTTTTTAGTCATGGCGTTGTCAGTTTCTCTTTGGCTTATACGTTTTAAATATCCATATATATCTTCTTGTCATATTTTGACGGACTCTTTTTCAATAAAATCAAGTTTTTAATGCTTTTCAACTTCGAATTTGATTTGACTTACAACTGTTTGAATCGAACAACACGGATTAATCCAAAGTACACAAAATGCGCGTTTGTCAAACCAAAGTATGTGCTTGGTATCCTTAATGTGTCTTTTTTTTTCTTACACAGTAGTTATTTTGAATACTTGCATCAATTACAGCATTTCATTATAATAAGTATATAAGATTGAATTGCATTCAAATTTCTGGTCCGTATCATTTTTCGGGGATAAGATAATTTCTATCTAATTGAATCATAGTACATGTTGTTTAATACATGACTAAACACATATTGATATTTTAAAAGTTTTTACACATGTACAGCCTTTCGATACATATAGTTTTCATTGCAAAAAGACATTTTTTCCCCTCAGAATTCATATCTAGTCTTTACATTATATTAATTGGAAATATACTAATTGAAGAAAGGTTTAATTACTGGTTAAGAAGATGAACACTGCTTTATACCAGACCGACACGCTTAGTCGTATATTTAACGGAAACATTTTTTTTTAATTCGAGGCGACCATTCAATGCTCTTACTCCTTTATCAATGTTTATGTCACGTAACTATCGAAGATTAAACAAATATCAATGTTCAAGACTGTTTTGATCCGGCCATGGATTGAACCCATTACCCCCCGCATTTAAGGCGATCATTGTACCGCGAGACGACTGGGGTTGTTACTCATTTGATGATTGACTACTGATATGTTATGTTAACGTTAACTTATCTATTAATTATAAATAAAAGATTTAACATGATACAGTGTTTGTTGCTGTGATGATTATTTCCGTTATATCGTCTTTGTTGAAATTTAAACAAATATTTATGGACTTTGAAGCAAGCCATACAAAAAGTTTGATTAGTTTTCGAAATTGTAATATGTTTATCACACAATGCTGTGTAGAAGTGTAATGATTTTTTTCAAAAAGTTTTCCTACGTTGTTAGATCTTCATCTTAAGAACATATGAATGTTTTAGTGTCGGAAAAGAATTGTTTATTATTGTGTATATTCATAATTGTTAACTAAGCTGTAAATAACTTGTTTGATGCATTTTTCAGTTTGGCCAATAAAATACGTTTAAAATGAAACAGGGTAAAATTATTAACTTAAGTACTGAACTCCAAGGTAAATTAGAAAAAGGGAAGTCCATCAGCTTTACACAATCAAATGCTCGACTATATCATCAAAAACGAACGAAACGAATGAAAAACAACTGTCATAGTTTAGACGTGGTACATGCTTTTTCTTCGAAGAAAACGTTAGGTCAAAAAGCGTCTCCTACAAACATCATCCGCAATGCAAAACCAAACTCACTCAATATATAACAATTGGATTTAGGACCAGTAACTGAAATATGTAAACAAGACATGACGAAGCAAATAGTATAATGTAAAATCACAAAAATACTGAACTCCGAGGAAAAATTTAAAACGGAAAGTCCCTAATCAAATGGCAAAATCGAAAGCTCAAACACATCCAACGAATATATTACTTTCATATTCCTGACTTGGTACAGGCATTTTCTTATGTAGAAAATGGTGGATTAAACATGGTTTTATAGCTAGCTAAACCTCTCACTTGTATGACAGTCGCGTCAAATTCCGTTATATTGACAACGATGTGCGAACAAAACAAACAGACATAATAGGTAAATGTGTCAAAAAAAGGGATACAGCAGTCAACATTGTGTTATAATCTTAATCACTATAAAAACAAACAAATATGTAACAAAGTAGCACAAAAAGGCATATAGACAAAGCACATTAGCAAAAATTAAAGACAAGAATACAAAATTTTACCATAGCACAATAACACAATGACGGGATGTATAAGTACAGAGCCACGTCATATGTATCAAAGAAACACAAAAAGGCATATAGACAAAGCACATTAGCAAAAATGAAAGACAAGAATATAATTTTTTTTACAATAGCACAATAACACAATGACGGGATGTATAAGTACAGAGCCACGTCATATGTATCAAAGAAACACAAAAAGGCATATAGACAAAGAACATTAGCAAAATTGAAAGACAAAAATACAAAAATTATCATAGAACAACAACACAATGACGGGATGTATAAGTACAGAGTCACGTCAAATGGATATCACCAAAAACAGACTAAACAGTAAAAGTAATATTCATAAAGACAAATAAAAGAATACTATAACACGTTATTAAGATGATAAAGAACGTCAGTACCCAGAATCTATACTTCAAGACCATCATGTATTATTTGTGAAGTTGATACGGAATATTTATCAACAAGATCTTGGTACCTTCCGATGAACTTTTTTAGGAAAAGGACGAGACGTTCTTTGACATACCCCTGGTTCATCAACTTTCTGCTCAGACACTGGTGACGTTTTAAAAAGTCTGAGTAGGAGCTGCAAGCTCTTGAATACCGCATAAGTTGGGAAATGTATATCCCATATGCAGGTGAAGTTGGTATATTGCTACTAAGGTGGGGGGAAATTGATAATTTCAAAATTAAAATCATCTCGTTTGTCATAGATTCTGGTACTGAGATGACCGTGTATATTAAATTCGAGGTATAAGTCTAAAAATGAGGCGGAGGAAGCCGTGTCTGTTGTTTCTTTAATTTCTAGTTCTGGGGGATATATTAATGGAACCCAATCAGGAAAGTTTGGATTGTTAATGGAAAGAACATCATCAATATATCTGAATGTGAAATTAAATGACCTGACTTCTTTGATGTTCTTGTTTTTGCTACCATTTTTATGTTGAAAAGTATGTTACTCTCCCAATATATATCTATATATATCTCATAATTGATACGATATTCCCGGGCTTGTATTTCCTATCATGATTTCCTTGATAGAGGGTTACTGCTCACAAAGAAGCTGTTAAACCAAGAGTTTCAAATGGTGAAGTTGAAATCATCCCGTCGTTAATTTTACGGACGCCATCATGAGTTTGTTGACCGTTATGGATTATTCATTTTACAGATGATAGCAGATATGTTCCTTATGTCGTAACTACAATCCCGTTCCCTTTTCACGAATGTGACCTACTGAATTAGACTTATTACCGGGTTTGTACTAACATGAGCAACACACCGGGTGCAACATGTAGAGCAGGATCTACATACCCGTCCGGAGCACCTGAGATCACCCACAGTTATTGGTGGGGTTCGTGTGGCTTAGTCTTTATTTTTCTATGTTGTGTTTTGTGTACTATTGTTTGTCTGTTTGTCTTTTTCTTTTTTTAAGCCATGGCGTTGTCAGTTTATTTTCGACTGATGAGTTTTAATGTCCCTTTGGTATCTTTCGCCTCTCTTTTACTGCTGCAAAATGAGAAGCTGACATTTGGAGTGATGAAATCATCACGTTAGTAATTTTTTTTATCTGTGTCCAAAGCAAGGAAGAGATTAAAATATGAAGTAGGCCTTCTTATTTCACTGGAATGGGTAAGATGTAACCCTTTATTAAAATATGGTTGATTGAGTGACAGAACATCATCAATATATCTGAAAGTTAAATAAAATAACTAAGCAAGAATTTATTTCATTTTTGTCTGTGAGGAAGTTCTGTTTAAATTCCGTTTCATATTAAAAAGATAAATAACTAGTCGGCTAGAAGTTGTGCACCATACGTACGTGCAATAGTAGTTTCAAGAATATATAAAAGTGAAGGTTTTGATACTGTTGCAAGATTGTAAAGATTAGATATTTTAGAGATGATCTTTACATTCTTCATAATTTGTAAGGATCGACATTTGATTAAAACCACTGGTTGAATATACTTCATCAAAATATTTCTGAAGGTCCTCATTTCAGCTTTTATCCATTCAGATTCAGAACTGGTTCATCTGGCTCGCGAGTAACCATTTTCTAGTATTGTACAGATCTTCGTATGCATCCATCAATTACCTCAAGTTCTTTTTCCAGTGGGCTGCGACATTCAATATTTCGAACATTTATTTATCAACTATTAATGCTTTCCATTGTTTGCGATACCGAGATATCCAGTAATAACAAGAACAGAGGGTTATATATTTGTAAAAGTATAAGGAAAAGAGAAAAAAAAAAATATCAAGATCAGCATACGGTCTTTATGAAAAAACAGTTTTATTACAATATTTTACAAATTTAACATGATTGAATTGCTTCAAGTCAGTCAACACACTGTATATGATAATTAGGGCCTCGCCGAATGGCGGACCCCCTATAGTGATCAGTCTGTCCGTCCGTCTGTCCGTCCGTCTGTCCGTCCGTCCGTCAGTCCTTAACAAATTGTATCCGCTCTATATCTAGAGAACCGTTATGATTTCAAAGTTTATACTTGACATGTATATTAACCAACACCAGAGGGTGTGTCATAATGTATGTACAACTTCCTAGATCAAAGGTCAAGGTCAAAAACTTTGCTTTTAGTTGACAACCCCATGTCATATGGTAAAGATCGTGTCCGCTTTATATCTTGAGAACCGTTATGATTTCAAAGTTTATACTTGATATGTATATAAACCAACACCAGAGGGTGTGTCATTGTATATGTACAAATTCCTAGGTCAAAGGTCAAGGTCAAAAACTTTGCTTTTAGTTGACAACCCCATGTCCAATGGTAAAGATCGTGTCCACTCTATATCTTGAGAACCGTTATGATTTCAAAGTTTATACTTGATATGAATATAAACCAACACCAGAGGGTGTGTTATAATGTATGTACAACTTCCTAGATCAAAGGTCAAGGTCAAAAACCTTGGTTTTAGTTGACAACCCCATGTCCTATGGTAAAGATTGTGTCCGCTCTATATCTTGGGAACCGTTATGATTTCAAAGTTTATACTTGATATGTATATAAACCAACACCAGAGGGTGTGTCATAATTTATGTACAACTTCTTAGGTCAAAGGTCAAGATCAAAAACTTTGGTTTCAGTTGACAACCCCATGTCCAATGATAAAGATACAAATTTTTACCACACATTATTCACAGCGAGGCCCACAGAGATGGCTCCCATCTCAATGATATCTAGTTATAACAAAGTATATCACAAATATATTATAAATATCAAGTCTTTCTCTAAACTACAAAAACAGTCACTGATGTGGTTCGTGGTTAGGATAGACAGATTAACAGGGGGCCGTGTGAAATGATGATTTTTGTCATGTTTGATGTGTTTATATATGCAAATATATAACGATAAAGGAATAGATGTTCCTGGGGATAAAGTAATTTTTGTCAACTGTCAGGATATATCTGTTTAAAACTACCTTTGACACGTAAATGTGCAATCCATTATCGAAAAAGTTTAATTAAGGCGAAAGTAGTTTCACGATGTTCAAATCATGGTAACACAAAAGACTGGGGGAGTCACATAAATTAAAAAAGGAGCGACACTCAGTCAAAATATCACAATCGAGATATGACACAATCGGTTAGAATACAGATGCAATGACAATAATCAATATTGGTATCCTCTTATAAGGATCCTAGACTGTGTAAGCATTTCGCTTGTGAGTTTTGACACCGGCGCATCGTATTCGTATCAGTCAAATATTTTGTGAAAGTGACCGTAATACATATGTAGTGTCCATATTAGCCGTCCTTCCTAATAACTCAGTTTTGTGTAATGAACACACCTTTGTCAATGAAATATGTATTGTGATAACATTCATGAGAGTTACGTATTAATTTCCAATGTTTGTTTACGCCATACGGTCGAAAAGAGGGTATATTTCTGCTGAAAAATGTACCAAATTGATTTTTAAACTCATAAATGAAAAATAATCTGAAAATGTCATTGCAAAAAAAACCCCAAAAACGGTAGTACACAGAAATAACAAAGAAAACTAAAGACTGAGCAACACAAACACCACAAAAAACAGACGGTAAACTCAAGTACTCCGGAAGTTTAAGCAGATCCTGAAAAAAGTATATGTCAATCTGTTTAATTATACTGAATGTACTATCTACCTCAACAATTCTTTATTGAAGTCTCCTTGATATAAATAATAAGAAGATGTGGTATGATTGCCATTTAGATAACTCCTCACCAGAGACCAAATGACATAGAATTTAACAACTATAGGTCACCGTATGACTTTCAACTATGAGTAAAACCCATACCAAATAGTCAGCTATAAACGGTCCCTTAATGACAAATGTAAAACAATTCAAACGAAAAACAAACGGTCTAATACAAACAATTATATTAATGAACAAAAACAAATTTGATATACAGCAACAAACGTCAGGCTCCCTACTTGGGACAGACATGTATGTTTCCACAGTTTATAACGCTGGAAATTCCAAATAAGTCTGTTTGGGTTGCTCACCCAATTTTAATAATATAACGAAACAATAAACAGTCATACAGGTGGGAGGTTTAGCTAGTTACAAAACCAGCTTGAACCCTTCTTCTTCGAAAAATGTCTGTACAAAGTCAGGTATATGACAATTGTTTTCAATTCGTTCTGCTGGTTGATATAGTCGAGCATTTGATTTTATGGTTTTATGGACTTTTTTTCTAATTGACCATGGAGTTTGGTATTTGTTTTGGTAATACTTTTTTTTATTGATTTTGATGTATGTTTTTCATATCAATAAAAAGGAAAGAAAGAATAAAACATGTAAAAGGAAATACATTTTCCAAAATAAGTTGTTTAGTATGGAATGTATACTTTTATTAAAAATTAGCTTTGCACTTGAAAACTTTTATTCAAAGAATAAAGTAAGGGAATACGCGTCAAATAACAAATACCACAGTAAATTAATCTTTCCGTAAAGTACTTACGGGAAGATAATTATAGAAAGGAAAATTAACTAGGTCAAATATTTGTATGTTTATTAAGTTACATTTTCACAATGAAGACGGATATGTTCCAATCGTCGTAACCATAATGCCGTCCTCTTTTCTCCGAATGTGATCTACCGAATTAGAGTTATCATCGGGTTAATTCTTACATGAGCAACAAGACGGGTTCCACATATGGAGCAGGATCTGTTTACTCTTCTGGAGTACCTTAAAATCCCGGTTTTTGATGGGGTTCAAGTCTTTATTTTTTCTATGTTGTGTTTTGTATACTGTTGTTTGTCTTTTTTTCTTCTCATTTACAAAAAGAGAAGCAAAATGTATCAATAGAATATTTTTTTCATAAGTCGAAAACGAACTTACAATTCCATTGCAAAAACAAACATGACCAAATGACAAACAACAGTATTCAAAACACAACAAAGAAGACTAACCATAACAAAAACCTTGGGCTGATATCGACTGCTTCGGAGGATAAGCAGATCCTGATCTACGAGTGGAACCCGTCGTCTTGTTTATGAAAGTACAAACTCTGTGATAAGTCTTATTCCGTAATTCACATTCGAGGAAAACAAGGACGGGATTCGGATTACGAAAATTGGAACATAAACGAAAATTTTTCGAAAGGATGATTTAAATTCATAAAATAGAGCTCTTGGCTTAATAGCTTCATTATAAGCAGAAACCCTCCATCACGGAAATCCTGATAACAAATTCATGCACTGGCAATGTTGTATCAACGGGGAGATATATACCCCATATACAGGCGATGCTAATATAGTACAACATATACATGGAAAGTTCACATTGGGAAACTGAAATCATCTTTTTAGTGATAAAGTGTCGTTCTCAACCGACGCTCAATCTAATGAACTAAGTAACGATATGAAACAGACTAAGCTGTATCTGTTGTATCCTTTCTTTCAAATGTAATTGGATAGATGCGTTTAACATATTAACCAAACTTTGGTTAATCTAGAAGAGGACATCATTGACATAGCGGGAAGTGGAGTCAAAGAAAATGCTAGCATCTATTTGTTCTTCCCAAGACACTTCTCTATGAATTCCGCCTCATATGTATGGTGTAACAAGTCGACAAGAAAAGAAACAGATCGTTTCCATAGGAATGACGATTGTGTGTTGAAAAAAACGTCCTTTAAATCAAGCATCTCGATCATGTCATTTTCTACATTTATCTACACTGGCCGTTTATTTTTATGAAACAAAGTAGGACTAATTCTTTCAATTTGTCTTTAAGTATTGAATGGGGAATACTTGTGCAGAGGGTAAAAAAATTAATTGTTTTAATACTATTTCAAGAGGAATGATACTAAGATTGTACATACTCTTTAAGATCTTTAAAATTGTTGAAAATCCACATCTGATTCACGCCATCCCTAGAGTAGGCAGTTTTAAAGTAACGTTGAGGCCCTGCTTTGATTGCCAATACAATTAGTTTGTAATTTAGAAGATGTGTCGTTGATCACTGGCTAACCAAGGACACTTATGTAATGATGGATCCAAATCAATTAAGGAGGAAGATCCAGATCTCCATCTTTTGGTTGAAATGTCGAAGGTACACAGAACAGACCTATGTTTTCTCAGGATTTCCTTCTTGATAAGGTCGTGGAATGGGGGAGATAGATGTTGAGGTTCCAAGTGAATTTTCAATACGTATTCCGTTTTGAAACAGTAAATGACATGTGCTTTACACAAAAAAAAAGTTGTTTGGGGCTTTTTTTCTGCGGGGACAATAACATATTTGTCATGGATACAGGACAGGTTCTTAGCAACAGTTGAGTCTTTAAAGATCGTTAAAAATGTTGTTACATAGACCCATTCACTTTTTGTCATTCGTATTTATATCAACGACCTCATAGACTTTACCGATTCGGAAACAGTATCTACGTATTCTTTTTCACGTTTAGCGTTAAGTAAATCTAATTTGTGAAGGTAAATACAGAAAAGAAACTAAAAGATTAAAACAATTGTATGTTTATACACATTTTTGTCTTTGTAAATTATTACGTTTACTGTTTAGTCTATTTTTGGTAATATCCATTTGACGTGGCTCAATATTTATACATTCCGTTATTGCGTTAATGTGCTAAGGAATATTTTTGTATTCTCCTCTTTCATTTTTTCTTATGTGCTTTGTCTATATGCCTTTATGTTTTTCTTTGTTGACACAATGGTTTGTTTGTATACAGCCGGGAAGCCACTGACGCAGGAGAGTTCCTCTAGACGTTTTTGATCACGTGATTTAGACGTAAACAAAATGACGTTTTTGATCTGCAAAATCGGGAATGAATTTTCCGTTTTTGCTCTGTATGTGTTGATTCTATGTTGGCATCCAAGCATTATAATGTTTACTTGGAACATAATTTATCTCCGTTTTAAGCGGTTCTGCTCAGAATTCGCAATGTGACGTAAAAATGGTGTCCTGACAAAAGTTAAATCAGTATTTTCCGGCGTTGGCACCCTAAATCTTATTAAAATTCCCTTGAATCGTGATATGCTGGTCGCATTTCATTTATTTTCAATAGAGAAATTATAAGAGATCGTGGTCATGTTAATAAAAGAAAGATATTTGTTAAGGGATGAAAATGTGTCAGTTATCAGTGCCAGTCCGTAGAGTGAAAATTTGTCTCGAAGCAGTAGAAATCCCAGTGTTCGTAACACCTCCGGATTTTTCGTAATACTCCTGAGTAAAAGACGTTTCTCTAATGATGCCCGAATTGAAAGAATATTATTCCACTTTCTCAAACTTCTTTCAATATTATAACCTTCTATCGTGTTTTGGTATATATTTGTGCACTGAACAGTTACACAAAATATAATTGGGACAATTACTGTATTTATTTTCGTTTTAAGTAAGACATTACGACACAACCAATTAAAAAATTCCATATTTTTAGTGCAAGTACACAAATGTTTTTTTTTTTATTGTTTATTTGTTCTTTTATCAATCAGTTTGATTTTTCAACTATGCCCAGGCTAAGAATTTGTACACATGCCTATTGATTTCCCCACTTTCTGATACCAAATTTGGACACTTCTTTCTCTAATACTGATTTTAAACACAATATCAATGTTCATTATGCATTTGATAAACTGCAGAAGTATAATCATATTACCGAGGGACTTCTACACTATTTATATGTGTTTTACCCTAATTCAAACAAGTTAATGCTAAAGTTGGAAGTATTTTTGTGGCTGATGATGAAAGATTAAATTTTGTTTTATTCAAGTTTTGTTTTTTGTGTTCTGTCAATTTGCATTGTTTTTGTTTTGTTGTATATATATATATTTTTTTGGGGGGGGGGGGGGGGGGGGGGGTAAAATTAATCTGTCATTTGAATAATTAATATGCATTTATGCTTAGATGTACAGCAATATTTGGTTAGTAAATAGAACCAATTATGAAGTTCTAGGAAATGTCTTCTCAGGAACAACCCTTTTATTGAGGTTCTTCATTTTGAATGTTGTTGATATTGAAGTTCTGAAATCGTCAACATACAGAGATTTAATTAATTTGAGAGAGCCTGCGTGTTATGTTCCAGTTTTGCATCAGTTAAACATGATAAATTTGTTCCAACCTATTTTTAAACAAGCTGGTAATGATTTGTCATACCAGACAACAGAAAACAGCATTGTAAAATTCTGCTTGTATGTCCATTTTATTTCAATTTGGTATTTTTGGAATACTGTACAAATGAGATAAAGCCATTTTAAATTGAGTAACATCAGCTGAACAGAATGTACTGGAACCAATCATTTAGTAGTATAAGAGCAAAGAATGGTAGGGAATCTGCCATTGTACTCAGTACCTTTCGAGCTACCATGTAAAAAAATGACTCATGATGTCAGATTTTACAAACCACATTGACATTAATTATCCTGAATGTCATATAATACAATAGTCAAATAATAAAAACAGAAGCCGGTGAGCCCATTTTGTAATCAAGTTTTGTACTGTCTTGTTACAGGCAGCCATGAATGTAGCGTGTACCTTTGGCTTTCAATTGAATCTTTGCAATGATTTAGCTTTTAATTGAATTAAGTCTTGTATTTTGATAAGAATTGCAAGACTTAGGTCTTTTATAGCCTATCATATGGTATGGGTTTTGCTTATTGATGAAGGCAATTCAGTGACCTTTGATTTTTTACATCCTCATCCTTTGGTCTCTGGTTGATTTTTTTTTCAATGGCAATCATACCACATTCACCTATATCTATAATAATGATTGAAATGGTTAATAGTTCTTGTTATGATAGACCAAATATTTTTTCATCACAATTCCTTTAATTTCACCAAAAAAGACTGAATTACAAGAACTGTTTTTTTTTATGGAACAAAAGCATTTCTAGAAGACACAAACTATGGTTTATGATTTAAATATATCAAATACAGCAATAGTTTAAATCCATAAATGAGCAGGTTACAATTGATTTTTACACTCTATTATATATAAAAGATAAAGAAGCAGAAAAAAGCATCCAATACTTTTTTAAACCAAATTCAAAGTCTTAATAGCTACCAGGTTGCTGAGATTAACTTTAATTGTCATAGAAAGTTGGTGTGTCCTCATTTTCTAACAACAGCTGAATATTTGTTTAATATACATGTATATATTGATGCATACAAAAAAAAAGAATTAGAATATATGATGAACAATTTATTGAACTACAAGAAAATTGTAAATGAAACACATGGTACTATACACATTTTATACAACTTGCCACATTTTCAGAAGATCCCTATAAAAGAGCCAAATATCTGTCTGACCAAAAAGGAGGTTTAAATTTTTTAAATAAAACATAAAGAGTATGGTTGTCCTGTTTTTAGCAAAATCTTTTTGAAAAAACATGTTGATCTGCCAGATCTGGTCACAAATACATGTATACAAAGAAGATAATTACACCAATAAATGATGAACTGGTAACATTCACATTAAAAAGACAGATTGACCAGCATTCACAAATACAGGTACTAAAAGTGCAATACCAACTTTCCCCAGACAGCATAGAATGACCAGCTATCACAAATACAGGTACTAAAGGTGCAATACCAACTTTCCCTAGACGGTATAAAATGACCAGCATTCACAAATAAAGGTACTAAAGGTGCAATACCAACTTTCCCAAGACGGTAAAAAATGACCAGCATTCACAAATACAGGTACTAAAGGTGCAATACCAACTTTCCCAAGACGGTATAAAATGACCAGCATTCACAAATACAGGTACTAAAGGTGCAATACCAACTTTCCCAAGACGGTACAAAATGACCAGCATTCACAAATACAGGTATCAAAGTTGCAATACCAACTTTCCCAAGACGGTATAAAATGACCAGCATTCACAAATACAGGTACTAAAGATGCAATACCAACTTTCCCAAGACAACACAAAATATTACCAGTATCATTAAAACATGAAATAAGATACCATGGAATGACATGTACTAAGCAAATGTTTCAAGGTAAACAAATGTTTAATTAACTATATTAAACATTCAATCTTTAAAAACTTTTCTCCTTTGAACTTTTCAAGAATATCACACAGGATAAAATTAATTTAAAAAAAAATTAGCACATTTAAGCCTCTTCAGATTTTTATTGATTAAATTTGTCTCTTGTCAAAGGAAAATTATGATTTTCCTAGAATTTAAAATTTATTTCTTAAAAGTGGCAAATTACATAAACATGTGGTAGAGAAAAATACTATGCAAGATATCATATATCTTATTTTTGATTAACATGTTCATTCATTATCTGTGGAGAGTCCTACAAAGACAGTAAACCAATATCTCTGTATTCCCCTTCACTTACCTGAAATAAACAAGAAAAATTAATATTTTATAACTTAAGTTTTTGCAAGTCAAGTATCAATATGCCCCTCTTATTATCATGGCATGCAGACAAATATAATAAACTACTTAGCTTTCATAACTTTTTCATTTTAAATCCAACAACACCATCACTTACTTATTTAAAATTACAAATATTATAGAATCGATAGTAACAAGATTAGCTTGATAAAGTACAAGTACAAGTTGTAGAACCTAGTTACTGATATACATTTAATAATTTATATACATACAATGAAATTCATTTGCAAGAAATTACAATTCAATCCTTATCAATAAAAAAATAATGTATATTTACAAGGCCTTATTCTGTAAACAAGTTAGAAAACTATCAGATCCCTAGTCCATTCAAAACATATCATAAGTGAATGTGTACATCTAATCAACATTGTTAAAAATTGCTAGTCAATTTATAAAGTTATTTGTGAAATTGCATTAATCTTTGTACTAATTAAATCCACATACAAATATATTTGAATGTTATGTGTTGCTATTAATAGGCACTTGTATAATCAACATTGTTGATATACTTTGCATTGAAAATTAGAGAAAAATATTTTGCTGTATTTACAAACTACTGTACCCACCCTTTCCACTTTTTATATAATATACATACCTTAATTATCTGTACATTCAACATAAAATTTTCTCAAACCAGTATTTTAAGGATCTGAAACTTGTACAAAGCATAAAACAAATTAGTAAAATATTTATGGTAAAAACATAATATAGGAAAATATCTAAGCCACAGTTATCATGTAATAAATGATGCTATCTGAAAAAAAGACATGAAAATATGTACAGTACAAAATTTGTATTAGACATAAATATTTGCAAATTCCCATTGATGTCTGTTTAAAATAAACACCAAGGACAGCCATTCAGTAGTCCTAAACAAATATTAAGTGATTTATACAGTTGTCTCCAATATCTCAAATTTTAAGAGTTATCTCTCTTTTGTTGAGGTTTCAATAAATCATTAATTCAAGCCCCTAAATACCTGAAATGCACAAAAAACTGAGGTTCAAAGGTAGAGTAAACAATGACAAATTTGAACGGGAAACTTGCAAATCTAGTGGTAGGAATTTGGAAACAAAACAATTGTTAAAAAAAGACTATTATGACTAATGAATATTGATAAAATAAAAAAAATATCATTGAATATTATCAATTTTGCATGAAAGTTATATACAAAAATGTATTAGTCCTGAACATTCATACACCACAAAGATATCATATTATTTTATACAAATGCAGTTTATATAACTGGATCAAATAATATTGACAAGCAAGAAGTCAAAACTTCCAAATTGTTCATCAAGTTTAGGTTCAAGGTTTCTCCATTGAAACATTCTTTCAAAACAGAAGTGTTAATATCAGTAATAGCAGAGGTTGGGTATAGATTATTATGACAGCAAGCCAACAACACAAATTTCCAGGACATCAGAAAATAAATATGCAGAACTTAACAATAAAAAGAAGACCTATTACAATATATCAAGCTTGATTCCACTTTTCATCTAAAAGCACTGTGATAAATTGAACAGCTTTGCCATTAACAACATATTCATGAAAGTATTTTTATCTGAAAAAAATAGAAATTAAATCTCTTCATTACTGAAAAGCCAGTAATCATCTGTTTGATCAAGTTCCTCTACTAATCCTTCAACTTCAGGTTGTTCATCTTCAACTGGGTCTTCAAGGTCTTCTGTTTCATCTGAAATGACATCATCAAGGTCAATAGACATATCTAATACTTGATCTCCACTACCTGGAACATTAAAACAGTTTACACATTTACAACCTGGACCACAAAAACCATCACAGTTATCATTTTGTGCCTTCTTACATTTAATCCTATTTGTTTTGCATCCAGTCTTACATCCACACCCTTTGGTATACCATTCTACAGTTTTCTCCACTTTCTGAAAATTTAAAACAGTGTCCCAAACAAGTTCTAATCTATTATCAGTGATTTGCCATCCAGATTTTGACAATTCAGATAGTGTATGGGTATTGCTGGTGCTCTGACTCCAATAATCAAACACCCAGCAACACCGCATCCAGTGTAGTTTGAGGGCTTCATGGTTTGGCATTATTTCCACTTCAGTGACCACTCTTTCCCACAGCTTTTCTCTGATAGCTGAAATAAAAGATACATGTTTTTCATGTAAGTCCCCCTCTGAAATAGAATCAAATAATGATTTAGGAGTAGAACATGGCTGAAATGCAGCACGATGTTTATTAAAATAAACAGAACATATTAACCTGTAAAAGGAATGAAGGCCGTTATGACCATGAACATCTGCAAAGCTTCCATTTCCTACAATAAAAGAGGCATGCTTTCTGAATACATCAAAAAAAGTCTTCTTACCACAACCTCTGAAATATGACACAAAATCAAATCCACTATAGATAAAAAGTAACTGCATACATATCAAAACACTGTCAATTCCCTGTAAAAGTGAATCATTTAAAGTAATACACTTTACAAGTTTGTCCATGGAAAGAAATGAATTGTTGTATGGTGAATCTCTCAACTGCACATATACAGTTTTAGTTCAATTAGGTACAAGTGGTAAACCTATAAAAAATACATCAGTATCAGGGCTGTAGATTATGACTTGATCTACTGTTGTAACTGATGCATGTAACCATACTCTAGTATCTGCCTCTTAATGATTACCAGATGCCAAGTCATAATCTACAACCTGACCATTTAATATGGAAATTGCTCTGTCTTTTCTATCATCATCAAATCCTCCAGCTGTAACAAAACAACATTGGTTAGTAGAGAAAAAAGTCAATGAAAGAGACAAAAATATTCAGACAAAAAGTTAACCAAAAGTCGCTTTTGATGGCGAACTGCAATGAAATTCTCTAGTTTGATAGCAATGGTGTGTCGGAGGAAATACATGTACGTACAACTGGTTCCTGTACAACTGTATTCCTCCGCGTTCTTTCAATGTCTTTTGGGCTAACACCATTCCCATTTGGATCATCAAATAGTAAATGAACTTCATTTGCTGTATACTGGTTATAATACTTTATAATCCATCTATTAAAAAGAAATTCACCATAATCACCAAAGGTTTTGTGTGAGGCAAGTGGACTGGTATTGATAATAAACATACCATCAATAATTACAGTAGTTTTACTTGATACTGGAGTCTTAGGAACCTGTAATAAAAAAGCATCAGAATAAATATTTTTAAAGGCATTAGCTGCAGTGGTTTTTTGGCCCTTTTCTAGAATTCCTTCTGCATCACACAAAGCACGTGGCAGCTGTAAAAACTGGTCCAAATCCTTGACTGCATTACCACTATGCTTTGAAAATGCAATTTTTTTCCTCAAACAAGAAATCACTGTATTTTGATCTTTAATTTCTTTTTTTTGCTTGTGAATAGTTATTTTAATAGGGGCAAAAGTTTTTAAATTTCTTCTTTTTCTGGGGGGAGGCTTTCCTGCTGTTTCACAAGTTCTAAATAAAAAGCATTTTAAATAATTTCCCAAGTCTTCCTCACCATACTTTCTATAATTTATCAAACCGTCAGTCTGTTCATGGTCAGTCTCAGTTCTGGTAAAAATATGATGTAAATTTTCATTACAGTTTATGACAAACAGAGATGATGTTTCTAAATTGGACATGTATTCACAAACTGTTTTTTTCTGCATTTTTAACATATGACATTGTACCTTCTCTCTGATATAACCCTTCTTCTCTTTCAAGTTGTAATTCTGATTTAAGGTTATGCAATGTCTTTGCTCTGTAAGGTAAATAAAAAGTGAGATTAGCCAAAGAAGACTGGCTGAAAGAGTTAAGAGCATTTTTTGACTTTAAATTAATTTCCATTTCATCTGCTTCATCTAGTGCTACAGAATACAAATGTTTACCTGAAATTGAAACTGAAAAGCAGCCAGCTTCAAAATGTTTAATAACAGGTTCTGGAAAGGTGTGGAGATCAGCAAGATGGTAGGGTATGAGTCTCTGATAATTTTGCCTATCAAAAGCATGAAATAGACAAGTAATTTTTTTCAGTGAAACATTCCGTAAGTGCCAGTTTCTACTACGTATAGAGAAAAACAAATCAAGATAAGCCATAAAATCTAAATGTACAAAATTGTCCCAAAAAGCAAAAGTTTAGTTGACTGAGGAGTTCTCATGACGCCAAGTGTTACATTCTTCTAATAAATCATCTGTAAAAAAAGTAAAAATCTCCCTTTTTTTCTCACATACCTTCTCCCAGACATCATTTTTACAAACATCCTCTTCTCCTTCATCTAATGACATATCTGAAATAATATCAAATATTAAATCTGAAACTTGAATATCATAAGGTGATTCACATGATATGTATTCAAAAAAAGATTTCACCTGATGTCTCATAACTGCTTCCCAAGCTTGTATAAAAAACCTATGAGTTATTGCAAACTTGCTACACTCAGTTAAAACTTTTAACGTAGCTCCATGATGATGTTTAGTAGCAAGTTGCTTCAATCCAGCATCAAAATAAATCTTGACAAATATGGGAAGAACATTTTTTAATATATGCCAATCACCAGGGGAGGCAAGTACCCAATCCATGTTTCCCCCATATTCTGATATAAGTTTGATCAAATGTTCGTAACTTTTCCCGTCACCTACAACAACAACATAATTAGTCAACTGACCAACTTGAAATTTATCATTTAAAATATTCAAAACCTTTAATACTGTTTCTTTGCTGTCTGCTGTTTCATCCAGAATGGCTACTGAAGAAAAATCTGATTTTTCAGTGGTTTCAACTGGAATAGAAAAAAAGGTTTTAATACCTGGTAAAACAATATTTTCTTTTTTGAAAAAGTTTTTTGAAAATCCATATTTTGTTACACTTGTATAGAATTCATCCCATTCTGAAATCTCTGCAGATGTTTCATCTAAATCTGATGGTGACATGTTAGAAAACTTATTCTGCTTTTTTACTGGTGGGAGCCCAAATTTGTCTTCTGGATTTACAACTTTCTGAATAATGTCTTTTTCCAGTTTACGGTCTCTGGAATTTTTAAGTTCAGATATGTCATGTTCGATGTTGGTCTGATTAAGATTTGAAATCAGATTGGAGTCATCAAACATATTAATTTTTTGACTTGGCTTTGGAACCACAGTCTGTATTGTGGTTCCATTGAAGCCACTTCTATCTTTTCCAGCACATACTACAGAGTAAGCCTGGTTTTTATCAAGGTTATCAAATGAGGCTACAATAAAACTATCTGATAAAATATACCTCTGTTTTGTTCTAATTCTCTACACCTATTAGTAATGTATCTTCTGAGAGAGTCCTTTGAGATACCAGCCCCTAATCTAGCATTAATGGAAAGAAATGTGCTAGATGAATTAGAAAACTTATCAGCTATGTCTGTATATAATAAATGCAAAGGTTGCACACACTGGGAATTCTGTAAATGAAAAATACAACTCAAAATGTACAAACGTGGCATCATTCTGAAAATATTGAAAGAGGTTCAGAATAATGTGAATTCCAAGTAAATTGTGACTTCTTCAGCACTTTCTCTTCATTATCAGTAGAACAAATTCTGAAAATAAAATTCCATAATATAGGGGGGATTTTAAAAATTTCATCTTTACACTTAAAGTTGTCAATGTCAGGAAGTCCGTCCATCTTGATTTTATCTGATACATATATTTTGACATAATTTTTCAAGATTTTAACAGCATCTTCTAGACTTTGCTCTTGTTTGTTTTTTCTACTTTCTGCTGATACAGTAGAAGCCATTTTTTTCTGCTTGAATTATGCTTTCTTTTTTTAATCTTTTGTTATCGTCAATACATTTAAGATTTTCTACAACAACTGTGTGTAAACAACCAAAAATATCAGTACCATTCCTGTAAATCATTCTCCCTAAATGTTTTTTTTTGGCACATGTACATAATATGATAAAGCTCTGCCAAGACACGACTTCAACATGGTAAATAACCATTGAGGACGATGAAAAACCTTCTGCTCTACACATAAGTCTTTTTTGCATTTTTGTGTAAAATACATTTATACTGTTCGTATAAATTTGGTAAAAGCAAGGCTTTTTCTTCTACAAAAGAATTTATGACAGATTCTAGGACAGACCTGAAAGAAAATGAATCTATATTCTCTGTTGTTACCTTTTCAGTGTCTATAACTTTAAAATTTTCCAAACAACTGAATAAGTATTCAGTTGTTTGGGACAGCTGGTCCTCTGCAGCATCTGATCTAGAAAAGGAATTAAAATTATTGTAACAATAAGGACAACAAATTAAATTTTCCACATGCATATCAAAGTTGAAGTAACGAGTAAATAGCTCCCGTTTATCCTCACTGACAGTTTTAAATGAGCCAGTGTTCTTTCCAGAAAATTTGTCACATACTATACATTGTACAACAGTTAGGTTAATACATTTTTCAATTTATTATAGTGGGAATGACAAAGATGAGAAAAAAAGGTATCACTGGTACTGTGTTCTGGAAACTGTGTATGCATAGAAACTGAAAAAGCCTTCTCAAAAGCTGGAACATTGATTTTAGTATAATGGTGAATATCTGAACTAGTGCAGCCATCAGCACCTGCAAAATTGGACAAAAAACACTTATCAGTCTCTGTACGGGTTTTTTTTAATGGGGAAACCTCTGGTGCAGTGTGGGAATCATTCTGCACTCTGGAAAAAGCTTTTTTCAACTTACCCTCACATTTCCTGCATATGCAGTCTAATTCAGCAATTTTATACTTTGAAGAAACAAAATTAGTAAAATATGGCAAGTCGCTCGCTTTCTGAATTAAATGAATATATCTATTTGATATATGATCATTATTACAATAAACACATGGTCCTGGTCTCGTCTCTGGGTGCAATTTACTACAACTGCTACGACCAGACATGGTTATGAATAAATGAAGAAAGTCATAAAAACATAAATGCAACACAAAAAAAACAAAGAACAAATAACAGGTATTCCTAACTGTAAATAAGATCAAATAACAGGTATTCCTAACTGTAAATAAGATCATTAGTCAGCAGAATCTGTGCCACTGGCACTGTGAGTGTGATATAGAAAGTCAAAATGATATCATATAACCTGTACATCATGTTCTCATATGTTTAAATGGTACATATCACTGAATGATTACATAAAACAGAATATATGAGTGAGGAGCTGGTCTGAAATACTGAAATTCACATTAAAAATTATAATAAGTTCGTCCTCCTAAAGTTTTTGTGGGGTTACCTCTCATAAACGGGTGAGGAAATTTGTATTTGTGGTCTTAAAACATCTAAAAATAATGTTGCATCGCATATTTATCTTTAGGCCAACTGTATCTGTAAGGAAACCTATAAAAATGGAGTTATAAATGGTTTATATGGGTGCAATAAGGGAAAATATCTGTAATCTTGAAACTGCTTTCTGAAGGTTAATTTACAGAAGCTGGCGATGGATGCTGGGTAGTTATGAGGTTTCCCTGATGCATTTATATATAATTCATTTATTTTTAGCATCTACAATTTGATTGGTTTAGGGGGATGCAAGTGTGCCAGTTAAATTTAGGCTGGGTTTTTACCCGCCATAAATTTAGACACAGACGTCAAAGCAAAATTGACTCTAGAGAACGACTTGAATTTTAATATTTTTCCAAAACAAATAACATTTCAGCTGTGCAGTCAAGTCTCTGTGAAATTTATCTTGAAAAAAACACGTACAAACGGTCACGATTAAAAGGTAGTAACGTGTTCGCAGAGTATTCCCGACTGTTGCCGCTAGCGATAGATGTGTTTTGTTTTTGATACAGCGCCACCTATAAGAAAATTCCCGTTTATCTCCACTTAGCGCGCGAATTTTGACATGCAATGATCTGATTGATCGATTCGATCCGTGGCTTCCCGGCTGTATAGTGATTAAGATTATAACACAATGTTGACTGCTGTACCCCTATTTTTTTTACTTTTTTACCTATCATGTCTGTTTGGTTTGTTCACACATTTTAGTAAATACATGCATAATGGAATTATTAATGTTGGTTGACATTTCCTGAAGTCATTAAAATATGCTAAGTGAATGCAAATGGCGATGCAAAAAAACGAACATGTTTATATAACCACACGAAATCAAGTGCAACGGAGCATAAATGTATGTCAAATGATGATTATTTACATTGTCATCTTCAATACGATCCAATGTGTCATAGGAATTTGTATAACACTTTGACGTACGGGGAAAATAATGATGCTTAAGAATACGCTTAATTAACTGCTCAAACGGGAGATGAACCTGAACTATTTACAAAATTCTACGTTTTCTGTGTTCTAAACCCAACAAGCACATGGGTTACAATTTCTATATTTAAAATATATTATGTACTTCTTCACATATTGTATTTCCCAATTGTAAGAAAATGAAATAACGGTTACTTGTTTTCACTGTGCATTCGACGTGACAAGATAGTTGTCTACAGTTTTAAATTATTACCCATAATTGTATTCTTTATGAAAACTCATAAAAAATAAATCAATACTAGTAACGACAAAAACAATATTCAGAAAATATTCGTTTAAGACGAAATCAATGATTTCGGAGAATGATTTACAAGGTTATAACTTTAGACGAAAATTTTATTTTTATAATGAGTAATTTTTCTATTTATAACATTTCCAGGATTTCCTGGCTCTCATGTCTTTTTAAATACCTATGATGAATAAGAGGTTTACTTCTACTGATATAAGGAATATCTACTGTAATATTAATCAAGCAACTAAAGGACAATATTATAAACAGACAAAAGACCCGCAGCACGATCGGTAAGTGTTAGGTTCCAAAATGCTGCGTGATTGAAGAAGTTCGTACGAGAGGTTTCCTGGTTACAGTTTAGTCATAGGGCATATTATCGAAAAATTAAAGTATGGGAAGACAATAACTCATTAGAAAGTATATTTTTGAAGCTTTTGATAAGATAATTAAAGGATTTTTTCTACAAAAATAATCCATGTGTTAACGTTGTTTTATATAAAACCTTAGCCTTTCAAGTTTGTAAACATATTCTGCTTTTTAAAAAATTTGAAATGTAATATTAATTAAATGCATTATTTGGCTTTCTTATTATTACCTGTCTTTCTAAATTAAATGTAAATTTAAGTAGGAAAATTGGGCACTGTAAGAATATTTAATTTTGTTTAAATCAATGAAACTATATAATATGATTGTTACCAAATTTTCTAATCTGATAAAAAATAGAATCGGGTGTGTATATTATACATGTTATAAAGGTGCACATGTTTATTGACAAGTGGCCGAAATTAAACATTAAAATTTATCGTGTTATCTTGTTCGATATTAAAATTATTATTTACCTTCAAATGAATTTGATACAAATCTTCTCAATTAAATTGTACCTTTACCCTTTTTATCTAACATATCAATAAATGGATAGGCACGTAACCAAACGTTACTAAATAAATACAATAAATGTCAACTACATGATCTTCAACAACAGACGTATCCTTATACAACGCATGTGTATGCTAATTAATAGTTTTGCTAAGCATGGTAGAAAATGGTTATTAAGATAACAAAGGCTATTTCATATGAAAGGCAATGTTAAAATTGAGACAGGTTACAATGCTGTCACAAGAAAGTTTAAACAAGTTGAGATACTACAATATCATGCATCTTAACAACCGATCATTGGATTGATTTCCGTCAATTTATTGTCAAGAGTTTCTCGTGTTCTTAGAGGAAGAATAAAAACAAACAATACATGTTATTTCCCATTTAAGTCGTTTTTATTACTGTCAATGTCATGTGTTTAAAATTATTTGGACGGTAATCTTTGACAGTTCATGTAAAAATAAGAAGATGTGATCTGAATGCAAATGAGACAACTCTCCACAAGAGACCAAATGACACAGAAATTTACAACGATAGGTCACCGTACAGGCTTTAACAATGTGCAAAACCATACTGCATAGTCAGCTAAAAAAATCCTCGAAATGACAAATGTAAACTAACGGTCTATTTATCAAAATTAACCTATTTTAAAAAAGGGATGTTGATATACATTACCTAAGAAATTATGTATAAATTTTGTTGGTACAATATCTCTTTGATTTCATATGTTTTCTGTCACCTCCAAAAAAAAAAAAATAAAATAAATGAATTTTTAAAATAATATTGTATCCACGGTTATCTCTGCTCCTTGCCAAAAGCTCCATTGCAGTTATTTGTATTTTTTTTCATCCACCGTCCTTAAACTTACTTAATTACACTTTCTTTCTAAAACGTGTTGTCAATGTATTTATATGACAAGGTTTCGTTGCATTAAAGGATTTGATTGAAAAAGTTTTCATCATTTATTCAGTTCTCTGCAAATTTGTTTGGAAACGTTATTGAGAACTGAAAATGTCATTCCGAGGTTACAAATATCTGTTATTTCTATGTTAAATGTATCTTTACAATTTCATGGAATACACATGTAGCTACCTTTCACATATTCGGTTTGCAAAATCAAAGTAGATGATTCGAAAAGACTCTATCGCTCAACTGGCACTTTTGTACTTAACCGACTGAAAAAAACCCAGAATGTTTGTGTCTGATAGAAACTTTGTCGGTATTGCTGATTTTTGCAGGGCAGAGATTCTGTATGTCCATTATAGTTTAAAAGAAGGAAATCTGAGCTCGAGTCTGTTATTGAAGACTGTATGGCGGTCTCCATATGTTCTCTGCTTTGTGTCTTTTGTTTGTTGTCTCATTGAACTTTGCCTGACATTTTCTTTTGTTCATGATGAGTAGCATTTTAAAACGATATAATATTAAACCAGAATTATTGTCTTTTTCTGCAGGCAATCATGTTAACAAGAAAGAATGATTAGGTAATTGTTTTGTGTTTGCAAGAATATTTGTTTTAACAATTTTGAGAGGAACTTATAACCGTGAACGCAATTCATCAGACCACAGCATTTATCATCAAACAATTAAATATTAAATGAGCAGTTACTGGTTCCAATGTTGAATCATGGGACTTCTTACACTTTCGGAACACCTACATTTGATTAGTTTGTATCAACATATTTGGTCAGTAAAAGCTTTAGCGATGAAGATGTATGTCCCAAACTTATATCTTTGTAAAAGAAATATGATTGCCATTGTAATCTTTCCGTGAAAGTGTGCCCCATATCTAAATATCAATGTTAGGAACGACATTACATGTACAATTAATATTTTATGTTTTTATATTATTATTTGCATTTTGATCTGAACAATATCATTAACAAAAAGACAATCTACCAGTATTTTACTCCAAATATCTGTCTATTATATTTCTTTCCGTTCGGGAAGGTTTTTTTCCCTAAGTATTTTGGCTTGATATGAGTTACTTTCAAGCCAGAAGCCTGTCTATTTTTTTTATAGCTTAAAGTCTTATTTTGTTATTTGTAGACCTGCAGTATAATGATTGGTCCCCTCTCTAAATGTTTCGTACTTTATTTGGCCGTTTTAACTTTTTTTTTATTCGAGCGTCACTGACTAGTCTTTTTGTAGACGAAAAGCGTGTCTGGCGTGAAAAAGTCAAAGCCTGGTTTCTATGAAAAGTGACTCTTTCTTTTCAAACAGTTTAGAGGTCAAGGGTGAATTTCAGATTGGCATATTGTATAAACTACAGCCGGAGGAAGGATGCATTTTTTTTTTTACCTCTAACTATTTTTTAGTGTCTTCTGGATGTCATCTCATAGCAGTTTACTTCACAACATTTGTTCATGTATCTGATGAGATAATTTAATTTATACGCACTTTCAGTTTATAATCACCGGAAGGAAAGTCATTTTTCTTCAACAAGTTGGCAAAGGGGAATTTGTAATACTTTTCAAGTCATAACTGTCTGAATGGACAGCAGAAATGTTAAGTATAATCAAAGTACTGAGTTAAACCTACTACACATTTCATACGATATAAATCACCACTTTAATTCTGCAGTTGTTTTTGATATACATAAATTCAACTTGTACATGCTTTAATGTTCTTTTTTAATCTTGATGTCCAAGGTTTTAACTACGTTTAAATAAAAAATAATTGTAACGAACTAATAAATTCCGTTAGAAAACAATATAATTTTAAGCGCAGTCAAAGTCTTAAACTTAATCGTTATCAAGATTGAAACTTTGATATTGGCAGTTGTAATTATATTATTTGTTTTAAAATCTGCTTCATTTTTGTAGGTATTAGAGAGGAATAGACGACCTGTGAAAAAAACCCATTTCTAAACGTATTTCAATTCAGATTTGTAAGACGAGCATTTGTTCGCACTTCATTACATAGCAAAGGCAAGCTGCTCATCCTTCGTGAGTACAACGTCGGTAATCAATAAAACTATGCACGACTGGTGCTAGCCACTATAAATGAGCTTCCACAAATACTTCGAGGACTACTGTTGATAAAAGAGCCGCCACATCTTCTTAAAGCACATCTTGATAATAACAGTTACTTATCAAATAAACTGACAGCACGTGAATGGGATATTATAAAAAGTGTTCTTACAAACCAGTAGGATGAATTTGATGTGCCACTTATGTACAAGATAATACGAGATCTTAACTTGGTTCCAAGTCCAACACAAGGATGGGATAATCAAACGCCATCATTAGCAACTGAGATAACAGTAGGGGATGATATAGAAAGAATCAGACGGTCGGGATAAGAAATGAGCTTTGTCATAGAAAAAACACAAATATTCAGGAATCTGAACTGGCAAAGTACTTCTCCACCTTAAAGGATATAGCACGCAGATTTGAGTCATTCCTAATGATGTCAAACGGAACATTTGTATCAAAATACAGAATGCAGAAACGTGTTGCATAGATAGTGATACAGAACAACACTACATAAACCAATTAAGAGAGTTGGCTAAAAACGAGGAACAATTAGCTATAAGCGTTGTAAAAGATCACAATGCTTTTGCTGGTCTACTTTTTAAAAGTTAGTAGCGTTAATAGTTAAAAAAAACCAGTTGTATTTCAAATGCTAGTCATATCGTTTGAAAGATATCTACAAATAATTTTTGACGAAAACACCTGTTAACGAATACTTCACGCTTTAATCATTCATAAAAAAAATGTTTATCCAACGTCCCCCAAATAAACCCACAACAACTCTTTTACCATTGAATATGTTTATGCGCTGACCCCTAATTGTGAATGGGCATACGTACTTATGATTTACAATAACATGACATTGATGAGTACATATATATTTATTTGCTTTTCGGGTTCCTCGAAAATTAAATAACTTCAAATGGCATGTTATCATCAAGCAAACAAAATAAGGCAACGAAGAGAAATCAAATATTTGCATAACTTTAAATGACACTTGAAGTGTTCCTGAATAGTTTTCTAAAGAATTCATTAGAACATGAAAGACAAGATAAGATTATAGCAAGCAGAATTTTCCTTTCAAAGACATATATAGAATTTATTTAAAAAAAATGGAATTTAGAAACAATTTTCATAGACAGAGAACACACATATATATAAGGAATATGAAACGCTATAAAACATAAGCAAGATATGTTCTTTAAAACAATATCAATTTGTAAAGAAATGTTGAGCCTTGACATTCAATATTTATTTTAGCATTAAGCAGCAAGACAAAATTTCTCAATCAAATGTACACTTTGACCTAATCATAACCTTTCTCTCCACAACATGAAATACAAATTTGTTTTGAAAACAAATGTAATATGAACAATTCAAATAAAACATAGAAAACTGAAGACTGGACAACATGATCCCCACTAAAACATGGGTTGGTCTCAATTGCTCTGGAACTATTGGCACCTGTCATATGTTCATATTGAATACAAAGTCGGTAATGAGTTCTCATTCTATGATGTCACGATCGGATAGTGGTTATATTAGTTTGAACATATCCGTGATTATCTGACAACGGTCAACCAGTATGTGATGACGTCCGTAAATTTTCTAAGGGATGACTTAATTTTACCATTTGAAACATTTTCAAGATAGTGTGAGGTATACTAAGGATCGCAATTTATGAAAATAAATCATCATGAATATTAGTACATACTCAAATTACAATACACGTTGAAACAATTTGACAATTGTAGTACAAAATACGCTGTTTGCATCTTTTCTCTCTGACAACATTATCCCCATGTGATTACTATGAATGTGATTTGATTAAAAGTATCAAATGTGTTGACTATGATATCTATATTTAAAAATAATGGCAGGCATCAATTACTATGTTAATTTGATCGAATACCAATTAGTTAATCAAATGATAGTTTAAGGGAGTGTGAACCAATTTAGTATTTCGATCCCCTCTTTGAACGTTCTGTTAATTCACCAGATTCAGTATATAAGAAATAATGCTCCTTCAGCTTGAAACTATTAATTATGAAATTTTCGATCAACATAATGTCCATGTTATTACGAGGCACCTCAACATCGTTCAGGACGAGAGATTAATAACTTTTTTAAAAAGAGACCTACATCATGTATATATACATATCGTCATCTATCTAAAAAGCGTAAGGACATTAAAGACGCCCTCATATCCTTCTGTGAACAGTTGTGCAAACAGGAAATCGAAAAAAATCTATTTATTCTCATTTTAATAAATATATATTAGTATTATAGATATTCGATTATCAAATTTTAAAATAATTTAATAATAACAAAAGGATACGCAATACGCCTTTTTTACAATAAGAAACGAACGTCAAGCTCTCGCAAAGCGTTTTGTGTTCGTACCAACCGACAAAGCATTCAATAATGTGGTGTTGGTCTTAGTACTACACGTAAGTTTTTAAGAATGAAATCAAAAGTAAAATCACAAAAATACTGAACTCCGAGGAAAATTCAAAAACGGAAAGTCTCTAATCAAATTGCAAAATCAAAAGCTCAAACACATCAAACGAATGGACAACACCTGTCATATTCCTGACTTGGTACAGGCATTTATTATGTAGAAAATGGTGGTTGAAACCTGGTTTTAAAGCTAGCTGAACCTCTCACTTGTATGACAGTCGTATAAAATTCCATTATATTGACATTCTTCTTCACTTAGGTCCATGAGCTCCCCATGTAGAATTGAATAGTAAACAATCATTTCATTACCACATCTAAACTGATGGCCTCATCTGAACACTTGAAGGTCACTACTATGTATTGGTTACCTAAACTATACAAAACACCAGTAAAGTATCGTTTCAATTCGACCGCTCGTAAGTGTTCTACATTTAAGATCTCAGTGCTTTTATTTAGTCCTTCAATACTTTCAAAGAACTGATAATTATGTTTGGTAATCAAGCGTAAGTTATTACTGAAATTTACAACAAAAACTGGATGGCAGTTTTGACTTTTCAACTTCTATACAACTTGTTAAACAGAAATTATATGTTCGTTTGAACTATATGATAGGAAATTAATCTACTGCAACTCATTTTACACAATTGCACCATTTAAATTGCAGAGTTGCTCCTATATTATTACGGTGAAAAAAACGTCCAAAGTATATCTAATTAATAAATTAAACAACACTTACCGTTATCTTGATGATATTTGTTTTCGTCAAATAATCAAGAATTATCTAAAAGTTTTACCAAAATTTACCAAAAGGAACTGATTTTAAATAAATTAGATATAAACAGCAATAACTGTCTTTTCCTAGATATAGATATTTCAGTTTAAAACTAGTACTGGAAACTCTACACAAAACTTTACGACAAAAGGATTGATTTGTAGTTTCAGATTGTAACTTTTCCTTTCTTGGACAGTGTTGTTTTTTGGCTCCGGCTTACGTTGTATGTTTATCCCAAATCGTTCTCTATGCACGTGTCAGTAGTGACGTTTTGGGTTTCACTGAACGAATTCTACGTACAACTGGTTAATTATTTGAAAAGTCAAGGATTTCTTTACCTCAATATACTTATACAATATACCGTAACTTGATTCTTTCATAAACACAATGATATATTTTGAAGTTTTGACAAACATGTAGAAGACTTAGTACAAACGGGACACCACGTCCTAATATTTACCGTGACATTAGTGACCGTAAATTCAATTACGATCCGGGTAAACTTATCGATCATTTGAATAAACTTATTTTTACAGGTTACCAATCTTAAACTGTAAGTTTATATTAGAATATTGTGATTATCGACATAAATCGATTTTGTACTCAATAAATTATTCCTATATTAATTGAATGCCAATACCTTAATTTTGGAATTGCAATGGGCCATGTTTTTCTCTGATTGTTAACGACTTATGTACACTTAATTGGATGTTAGATATGTACCGCTTAATATTTTAGTCTTAGATACATACTTGTTTTAGTAGTAGTTATTGGCTTTGAACTATCTTTCAGTAACTGCAAGTTCTCACAGATCTGTGTACTTTTTGTCTTTTGTATTTTTGTTATTTGTTTTTTACTTTGTTTTGATCTGATGAACTTGGCCTTCGCAATCGATTTTTATTATTTGTTCTCGTGTTATGTTGTTTCATCACAATTCAAGGTTAGAATGATTGAGTGCCCGCAAACAGTTTACCCCGCCACATTCTGTATGATTGTGCCTGTTCCAAGTCATGAGCCTGTAATTCAGTGATTGCCGTTTGTTGCTGTACACTCATGTATATCATATTTGTTTTTGTACAATAGAAAGGAGATATGGGTTTTTGTTTTGATTGTTTGTTTTGGTAATGTCAGGGCCTATTATTGCTTGCTATGTGGTTTTTGATTTGCACATTGTTGACGGCCATACGGTGACCTATAGTTGCTAGCTAATTTCAATGTCAGTTGGCATCTGTTGGAGCCCTGGGGTTGACTCATTGGCAATCATCACCACCTCAAATTCGTCAAATGTTGGAACAATAGTATGTTGTTTTCAAGCCTTTATCCACATTGTCAATACAACATTGACAGTCATAAAGTCTTTGTCAATTCATATAAATTCACCAAAGTAAAAAGTCGTTTCTATAGATTTCATTATTCATAATATCAAAAGCACTACAAATCTAAAAAATAAAACCAGCTACTTATATGAACATTTCAATACTGACCAAAATAAATCTGCACAAAGTTACTTTAGAAACCAGATCAAAATAAAGATATTATTAATGAAATACTACAAGATTGTACTATGATGACTTGATATTTAGTTCATATCATAAGTTTTCCTATTACAGAACCTACCTATTGTATTCATTGATAATTGTTTCTTGTCCTGAAATGCATGAACTATTTGCCACTATACATTAACAAACAAAACAATCATTCAATCAATCAATCAATCAATCGTCTATTCCTTGGCACGTTGACTGTCATTTTGCAGTGTCATCACATTCATCAAACAATTCATTTATCAAACAATTGATCGTTTTTCTACTTGTAATTCTGAAACCTGCTCCGGAACTACCCCCCCCCCCCCCCCACCCATTTTTTGCACTTTGCGTCAAAAAGTTAGGAGAAACAGTTTGAATTGTTGGGCAGGAAGAAACGCATTTGCAATATTTTCAAGCAGTTATGGTTTTTTTTTCGAGACAACGGGAGAGACACCTGAAACTATGTCAGATATTTTGAGGGATGTAGGAGCGCAGTTCAGGCAAAGGTGCGGCCGACCTCATAAACTTTCACCGCTGAACAGAGTCATGCTTTTTGTTCTTTGGCTCCGCTTATATTCGTCGTACCATTTTCTCTCTACGTTATTTGATGTCAGCGTATCAATGGTGATGAACGAAACAACGATTTCTGTGGCAATTTTTAAAGAAAAGTACACCCTTTAATTCGCTGGCCTACATTAGAAGAGTGGAGAAGTCTCGAGGGTGCTTGGCATAAATTACCATCCGCACTAGGTGCAATCGACGGAACATCAACAGAAATATAAATTATATCCACAAAAACCTTTTTTTTATGGCCACATACTTTCACTGTATTCACACACAGGGTGTTATCAACAATCAATGTAACATAGTTTTATTGGAGTCAGGTGTTCTGGGACATCAGAACGATGCCTAACAGTTTAGATTATTGCGTCAAATCAGGACGGATGAAAACCTTCCTTTCCCATTGAACAAGTATATACTTGGTGATGAAATATATCCAAACCGCTATTCTGTTGTGGCGCCTTACACCAGACAGCAGATAACCAGATAGCCGGAACATTTTAAGATAAAGTGTAGAAAGTTACAAAGACTTATAACAGAATACCGAGTTTCCGTTGAACATGTTATTGACGAGTTGAAATGCTATTAAGTCATGGGAACTCTTTGGAGGCATCCTCGTCAGAAACTTAAAGCTATTATTGAAGTTTGTGGGAGTTTTGTAAATCGCCGAAAACAATTTTTCAATTAGTATTATAATGATTAAAGCACAATGTTTACAATATTTTTATTGTTTGAGATCGCCCCCGTCATTTAAACTGTCTTACTATGACTCGTAGTCAGACTCGGGTCGGCGTCAGACACTTATTGTAAATCTCTAATACCATATATATACAATTTTCATACTGGTCTTTATTCTGAAAGTATATTATTGAAAACCAAATCCCACCATGACCTGTTACTCATCATTCAACAAGTATAAACCAAAAAATGCCCATTATCTGTATAGGCATGATATTTCAAAATCTGAGGAACAGATGTTTTTTAATTTTAGGGTGGACAAGTCATTATAAGACTGAATAGTGGGAGACAATAAACGATTTTGAATATAAGTTGCATAAATATATGTACAACAAAAACCTACCACATGATCAGACAATGGGTTACTGTTACTTGAAGCAAAGGTTACAAGTCTAGTTGGATCCAGGGACTTTGTCAAATCATATACCTGTCTAAGAAGCAAATGCTTGTAATTACCATGTGTTCAATATATACACTATGTGTCAAAACATATTTTAGAAATACTTATAATATGAGGTGCTGCTTTTACTTTGTAAACAACAGCCTTATAAAATTCTCCATATCTATATTTAGCGCAGACACACTGATGTACATATCTATGGCCTCCCAAGTACTGTCATATGCATTGTAACCTATTGCATAAATGTCATGTCAAACTATGAGATCATACAAATGAAAACTCTCAAGCTGAAGGTTTTTCTGTTACTTGTTAAAATCGAGTTTTGAGGTAGGTGATATTCCATTATCTATTCTATTACATCAATCGAACATTTATGGATTTCCGTAGGTCAAATTGGAGCTCATTCCTTAGTTCCAATGAAACGAAACTGAAATCAAAAACTGCAAATGTTTGGGTTTAAACTATAAGGATAAAACACAATTGTTCTTGAGGTTTATCATGTGTTTAGATAAATGATTCCTGCAAGCCATAGTTTTTTGAGATACATTTAGGTTTATCTTATAGGTGTAAAATTGGAAAGACACATACACATCACACTAACCTTCAATTCAGGTTTAACATTACTATATTTGTCCTATTAGAATCCATTTCTATTTTGTCGTTTGAGCATAGAGGTTGTATTTAAAATTATCATATTGGAGTCTTTACCTTAACTGACACTTAACATAGGTAAAAGTTGCAATTGTAAAATCAAGGATAGATGCATATGTCAATAACACAGCAACCCAAAAACATGTAAAACAAAACAACATAAAAGGTCACCATTTGGACATCAACAATAGACAATCGTCCATCAAATATATCAAACTCTAAATCATCTAAGTTAAAAGTAGTTGTAAATAACTGAGACACTCATAACTTAAAACTGAAAAAAATCAATTTCAAACGAAATTTAACACATTTATTCTTAAATTAGTTGTTGGCATGATACGGGTTGTTATAAAAAAGAAGATGTGGTATGATTGCCAATGAGACAACTCTCCACAAGAGACCAAATGAAACAGAAATTAACAACTATAGGTCACCGTACGGCCTTCAACAATGAGCAAAGCCCATACCGCATAGTCAGTTATAAATGGCCCCGAATTGACAAATGTAAAGCAATTCAAACGAGAAAACTAACGGCCTAATTTATGTACAAAAAAATTAACGAAAAAAATTATGTAACACATCAACAAACAACAACCACTGAATTACAGGCTCCTGACCTAATACTGACACATATAAACAGAATGTTCTTCTCATATATTGCATGATGGTACGATACTAAACCCCTAACGGGAGGGATTGTACTTGATTTTCATATGATGAAGACATAATCTTTCAGTTTAAATGAGGTCTAGAGCTGGCATGTCAGTAACTACTAGTAGTCATTTGTTAATTTATGTATCATTGTCATTTTGCTTAGTTTCTTTTGTTACCTATTCTGACATCGGACTCAGACTTCTTTTAAACTGAGTTTTACTGCTGTGTGTTTCTGTATTCATTATTGGAGGCATAGGGTAGGGTTGAAATCTCACAAACATGTTTAACCCCGACACATTTTTGCGCCTGTCCCAAGTCAGAGACCTCTGACCTTTGTTAGTCATGTATGTCTTTTAATTTTAGTTCATTTATATGTTTTGGAGTTTAGGATGACGTCCATTTTCACTGAACTAGTAAACATTTTTATCAAGGGGCCAGCTGAGGACCACCTCCGGTTGCTGGATTTTCTTGCTGCGATGAAGACCCATTGGTGGCCTTAGGCTTTTATCTCTTTTACATATTCCCTATTTCCAATTTCAATTTTATTATAATAAAACTAAAATTTCTGACTTCAGACAGGAATATGACCATTTCTTTGGTAAAAACTTTGGATTCATTATTATTCATAGAATACCAATCTTTGTGGATTTCTTAAGTAGAGATAAACCACAAGTTTAAATTTCATCAAAGTACAACTACTCTATAAGCTTTAATGCATAGTTTGGCAAAACAAAGGAACCAATTATCCAAGAAAAACAACTTTTTCTCAATCCACGAAAATTGGTACAGACGAAATAAATGAACCCACAATAACTGTTTACTCACTGGAAGTAAGGACCAGTTATTTCAAATCTAGAATTAGGTTCATTAGCTAGAGACCATGCTATGACTGAGGGTCTGTTCTTATCTCTGGATACAAGCTCTCTCATGGCTTGAAGGTGCAAGGTCAAGGTATGGTTCCCATAATTATTCCCACTGTAACAATAGGTAATTAACATGATAAAAGCAATGTTGGCATAAAATAAATGAATTAGAAAAATTGTGCAAAAGCTACAGTTTTTAGACTATGCAAATGATAAATTGTTCTTAGTGAAAACTAGATTTGTCGGAACAACACGAATGGCCCTGTTCTCAAAAAAATAAGAATAAATCAGCAATTTCAACAACACATGTGGACACAAACATGCAAGGATAGTATCAAGCTCTCAAGACCAATACTAGTTTAATGAAAAATGCACTTGATCAACGAGAAGTTTAATTTCAAACTATCACAAACAGGGAGTGGATGTACTGCAGAAGTAAGAAGATGTGTTCAAACGACAAGAAAATCAGCATAGCTGAACAACTAGATCTGTAACTCATCATGCTAGACACACATATCAAAAAGCAGCCCAAAACCTAAAGGGGTATAGAAAAATCCGTATGACTGTGATTTTCATAAATTTATCAAAGTCCAAAAGCCCTCAATTTCGACAAAAATTAGCAGAGCGGAACGAAATTCGATCTGTTACTCATCATGGTTTACTCACATACCAAACAATCAGCTCAAAATCTGAAGGCGTTTAGAAAAAAGTCCGGATAACTGTGATTTTCAACAATTTATCAAAGTCCAAAAACCGTAATTTCAGCAAAAATAAGCAGAGCGGAACGAAACTTAAACTTGGTCTGTAACTTATCATAGTTAATTAACATACCAAAACGTTAGCCCAACATCTGAGGCGTTCAGAAAAATCGACATATAATGGTTTGTTGTGGAATGACGGAATGACGGAATGACGGACAAGGGTAACACTATACGACCCAGACAACTTTGTTGCGGGGCGATAAAACAATAAATCAAAGGAAACTGCAGCCAAATAAGCATTTAACTGCACGAGTCTTACGATAATTACTTGAGACTTAGCAGTCCTGTACTACTTTATTAGTTATGAGACGTCACAAATGGCATTATAAAGTTTACTGATACATACAACTTGTAGCAATACAATAATGATCAGGATAAATGGTACGAACCTATCTGAAAAGAAAGCGCCAAAACAACCGAACTGGCGACATCATTATGTTTTGCACTGTATGTGCGGCAGTCGTAAAGTGTTTTCTTGTCATCTGAATTCGGTGTTGATCTCAGACTTTCGATGGTGCCTGTGACTTTTAAGACTTTTAAGACACATTTAGCTACGGGGTTGCCATATAGTAAAGATAATATTGTTGACGACAACATCTTGGCCTCTAGTTTCTTCTGTGTTGTTATGGTAATGTCTGATTGAAGATTACCTCCAATTCCAGTTTTCCTATTTCTTCCATGTTGTTAATAAATATCATATATTGAAGGATTTTGACAGCCTTTTTTAAATTGTAATAATAAAAGAATATGATATTTAATGTTATAGATTTGTAATATAATTGAAAAAAATTTACTACGATTTAAAATTGTATGACGTTATATGGACCGGCTTGATCTTTAAAGATCCAAGTCTCGTGGAAATTCCGATGTTTGTATACTATTTGACGTTAAAAGAACTAATAATATTCTTTATGTGCCTGCTCCAATTCAGGAGCCTGTAGTTCAGTGGTTATCGTGGGTTCATGTTTGTCATATCTGTTTTTCGTACACTGTTTTGTTATAAGCTAGGCCGTTAGTTTTCTCATTTGAATTGTTTCATATTTTCATGCCTTGTCCTTTTAAAGCCGACCATTGTCTATATTTGCTTTCATCCACTTCATTTGAACTTTGGTGGATAGTTGTCTCATTGGCAATCAGACCAGATCTCCTTATTTTTATATAAATAAAATAAACATATCTTTTAAACATTTTTTTTAAATATTCTATAAGATCCTTATATCATCATATACATGAACTGAATATCCCTTTCCTCTTACTTACCGTGGTGGTCTTACACTTATGTATTTGCAACTAGTTCAATAGGTCCGATGATAGGTTCGAACCCATAACAGGACAAATTTGTCTGTATAGGTTGCCTCGTCTTTTTCTATTATTCTCCTGTAAACCACCATATAAAACATTCCATTCATTCTATTGGTCTTTACAATTGGTTTACTACAAAGTATAGATGTATGCTAATACGACATCATAAATAATTGTACTGAATATACATGTAATATTCGCTGCTGGACGTTAATCATATATTACCATAGCGACGGTGGTACTACAAATTGAGCAAATTTACCGATATCCACTGAAGAACAAATAATCAAAGTTAAGAAACAAAGAAAGAAAAAAATATAACAAAAACAATCATGTTTAAAAAAACATAAAATAGACAATCTACACATGCATCTTTAATTAGTATTATTAGGTGTTAACCAAAACGAATATATTCAGATCCAAAGAACAATTTAAAACATATGAACAAATCGTCATGTATGAAATTGCAATGTTTTGGTATTATAAATAAACGTTTCATAACAAGGAAACTCTGACTTTAAATTCGTGAAGAAAAATCGAATTTGATTTATTACGACAAAGAATAGGTGTGCTTAAAAAAAGAAGAGGGTTAAGAGAGTTTATTTTGATGTTTTTTCTATTTACAAACACTCCAATAACTCCAAAGAAAATCGCCTTTAATGCATTTTTTTATATACCATGTAATGTATTAATATTGATCTTTTTATTACAAGTTAATTGCGAATACCATGGCCAGATATCATGGCACCACGACATCTTTCTTTTACTTCCGTATCATCTTTTTAAGTCATGATATTTGCCAACGGTAAAAGAGTTTGCCCCAACAAATATATCAGAAATGTTCCATTCAAGGTCTGGTGCGACAAGAACCCTAATAGTTGTATCTGAAGTATTTGTTATATTCATAGAATTTCCCATTTTTCTGAAACAAGTATGAATAATATAGTTTTCATGTTACTATATGTATGTCAAGGCATTATGAGTTATGAAGAAATTGAGACAAGAATCCGTGTACCAGTTCTTATTTATTTCAATTTTACTCGATCAAATACTTTATACTTGGAATTCCAATTATACAGAAACGTTTTGTATATTAATGGATGACACATCTAATGGACGGACCTTTAACATTTGTTTCCTACTAAAAAGTTAATCTTAATGCAAATATCTATGTTGACATTACTAAATGTTTAAAAACTTTGCATCCAAGATCAATTTAATGCTGTTTTAATCGAAGATTTTTTTAAAATTTTTTATATAGCTCCTAGATAACAATTTTTTTCTTGCTTTTACCTTTAGAAGATATACTATCAAAAAATACCATTAAACCCACAAAATAATAATAGAAGTTACCTGATAATGCTGTTTCCATTATAACTTTTGTTTTTATTTAATTTTGTAAATCTAGATAGTAAGGGGTTATTAAAAATTACAGGAAATACTTACCATATATATTGTACTGTCTTAAAAAGGATAACATTAATCCGAGCAAAAAGGTCAAAACCATAAAGTGTACAAGGATATGAATGTAAAATGTAATTCGACTGATGCTGAAGACATACGATGTCCCTTTGAAGAGCCCCTTTTGTTGTTATAAAAAAGCGTTATTTATCATTTCAAAAACATATTTACTATTCCAAAATATATAAAAAATAGACAATTTTTGTGTTATGACAATTATTTGTCATTTGAATTGCTTATCAAATCCTTAGTTGTAAAAATATTTACTGCTTTGAATAACATAGATGTAATATATTTGATACTTTTTTATGAATAACATACATAATATGAAACACTTTGAAGGGAATGAATAGTTTCGCTGCTATGGTCATACTACAAACTATTAATTAAAAGAATTATTATCGAGTACTCACTAAATGATAAAACAAAATCAAACCCGAAAACAAGAATTCGAAGGAAATTGGTGAAAAATCAACGGTCTTTTTTAAATCTAAGAATATAAAGAGGAATCCCAGAATACAATATTAATGAAAAACCCCAAATAGATAATAAAATTTTAATAAAAATTTAGAGAACAAAACATGAACGATACGAGAAATCAGGGGAGCGCAGTCCTTCAGATAAGCCTAGAGTTACAATCTGAGGGGCTAGGGTTAGTAAAATGAATATGAATTTACCATTGAAAATAGAATATTCAAATCTTACCTATCTCGTAACACTGTCTTCTGGACAGATACAATTTTCGGGGACCGATTACCCAACCATCCAAATTTCGAATTCGTAAGTTGAAAAACTGTGTGAATGATCGACCAAACTCCGTTTTCACAGACAAAGAAGCTGTAAAATATCTATCATCGCTTCACGATAAATATTTTGATGCTCCTGCGGAGAAAGCATAAAATGATATTGCATTTGTATGTAAATCGTACTATTACGAGTGTCTTGTAAAAGAATTAGGAAAAAAGTAGAACTCGGGTAATATCACATTCAAAAACATATCATTTGACACTTACATTGTTTGTATTTGATACCTAAGCTTCACAAAATTCCGTACACACAACGGCACACTGCCGACTCATCTGCATGTATTACAAAGAAATTGTCCATTAGATTGACAAAAAATCTATCCACAGTGAAAGAGGGTCTTCAGAAATATTGTGAAACTGTTTACTCGCGTAGTGGTATCAACTACATTTTGATTCTAAAAAATCTATAGAACTTCTGTGAAATTAATTCTATTAAAACCTTTGATTTTTTAACCCAGTATACCACCATTCCCCATGTGAAATTGAAAAAGTCTTAAAGAAATATTCCAAAATGCTATTTAATATAAAAATGGTAGTACACGCTATAAATTAATTACTTTGAGATACCATACTACTTATTTTGTTAATAGTGAATAAAAAGATAAAACATGCTACACAGAGGAACAAGTGATAGTATACTGGAGTTTCTTATTGACAACATATTTGTTGAATTTTTAGGTAGATTTTTTCAACAAATTGTCGGCATTCCTATGGAAACGAACTGTGTGCATCTCCTTGCCGACTTCTTCTTATTTTCATATGAGTCGGAGTTCCTTCAGACACTTGTAAAAACAAAAATATCAAAGAAGTCAGATAATTTAATTTTACATTCAGATATATTGATGATGTTCTTTCCATTCACAATTCAAACGTTTCTAATAGGTTTTTACTAATATATTTCCAGAACTAGAAATTAAAGATACAACAGACACGGCCTGCTCCGCCTCTTTTTTAGACTTATACCTCGTACTTGACATAAGCGGTCTTCTCAGTACCAAAATCTATGACAAACGAGACGACTTTAATTCTAAAATTATCAATTTCCCTCACCTTAGTAGCAATATTCCAACTTCACCTCATATGGGATATACATTAACCAACTCATTCGGTATTCAAGAGCTTGCAGCTGCTACTGAGACTTGATAAAACGTCACCAGTGTCTGAGCAGAAAGTTGATGAACAGGGTGATGCCAAAGAACGTCTCGTCTTTCATTTTTGCTTTTGTGCTTTGTCTATATGCCATTTGTTATTAACTTTGTTTTGCCAAAAATGTTAACAATACGTCTATTGAACACCTCATTGAAAGTGCATTCTCCAATACACAGGCAATATATTGGAAGAGCAATTAAGGACCAGAAATAAATTTTTATTATGTTGTATATATAGTTACATATAACTGGTCATATTAACTCCTTTTCCAGAGCAATTTCGTATATATTTTTAAAGAAATTTTCTTGTTGCAATGAATTTTACCGGGAGTCTTTCTGGATTTCTTTAGTCAAGGACTTAAGATTGAACCAGATCCAATGACTGGGGATGTTTTCATTGAGTCCATTGTATGGTTGGCAAAAACCCGGGTTTTATGAGTATTGCCCAGCCCAGTGAGAAATACTGGGAAAACCCGGGTTTTACGGTAATACTGGGCAATACTGGGTAATAAGAAATACTGGTTTGAAATTTAAAAGGAAGACTCTGTGTTCAATTACAAATGCAATATATAGTTATAATAAAGATATAGTTATAGGACTGTATATAAAAATAGAAATACATATTTTTTTAAAAAGTGTATTATTTTGATAAAGTATTTGTCCAGCAACTCTTTAGACAAATATGAGCACAAATAGACATATGTGAAAGTTTTCTCAAAAAGATATATAGATATTCCTGCTGAAACATGTACAATATTAATTAAGTTGCCATTCTGTCTTTATTGGTCAAACTCGTAACAAAGTTTTCTTTCTGATTATTTTTTATAATTATAACTTAAATTGAAAATGACTATTCAACAATGTTTGTTCTTTTCTATTTTTATTGTTGAAACAGTTTTAGCAAGCAAACTTATATAAACATCACTAATTAATAAGTAATTATTCAGATTATAACACAGATTGGGTAATACTGCAATTATAAGTCTTTTCATCTCTTAAAGTATGAGTGAATTGTCCCTTTAGGGTGTATACATAGTGTCTCATAAGTCAGTATTTATGGCTAGATATTGATTGTTTTATGTGTTAATATTATAAATGTTGTAGATGTTTTATGGCAATCAATATGTGACACTTTAATAAACAAATGTATTATATATTTAGCAATATGATTGTAAATCAATTAAATATTCCAATTTATTGTACTTATACACAACACTAATATGCATTTTCAATCAAAATTGAGAAATAAACAAGGTATCAAAAAATTTGCAAAACTTATAGGTATCTGCCTATATATCGTGTATATAGAAATTATAAAGAAAAGGAAGATTTTGATTTGTTTATTATCTAAAAATTACTCTCAATTATATGGTTATCTGTATAAAATGTGTATATGTAGCAATAATGCTATGAAAGTATAGTGTTTCTTTACTATAATCAGTAAAAATAAGCTCAAAAAATCATATTGCCCAGTATTGCCGAGTATTTCCCATTTCAGTGAGTATTGCCCAGCCCGGGAAAACCCTGGTTTACCCACCTGACCTGGGTTTTCCCGCTCGGGTAATACTTTGCCAACCCTGGTCCATTGACTCTGATTATATTTGTCCTGGAGCCTGATGAATATAGTGTAAACATGTTGAGTCGAAGAAGTTAAATTATTTGGTGGACTAGTATTTTAACCACTTGTAGAATTTCCAAAAGTACTACTTTGTTTACTGAAACACTCATCCTACAATAGGCAGATACCAACTTAGTCGCCACAAATCTCATATATGAGTATATACGCCCGTATCCAGACCTCTACATTATGTTAAACAAACAGTAAAAGGCCCGGAGAGGGACACAAATGCAGAGTAAAATCCAGTTCAGTTTTTTTTCTAAGAGATAAAATGCATTTAAAGTTTCTTTATCCAAGCCATGCTATGTCTGAAAACCATTTCAGACTCACAGGTGTGTCTCTACTCGGAGTTAATTTTGAAACACATTCACTTTAGCTTAAAATACCATCTGAACCTTTACCTCATTCAGTAAAGAATATTTGGGTACAGTTCAGTGCAACAATTTTTCAAGAAACCTTTACCCCCTACACTCCTACTACAATCTCCTGAAAATAAAAAGTCTCTCTACTAAATAGTCGTCATAATAATAATAAAGACGGTAATCAATTAGGTTTATTTTTTATTCGTTGCTGTTTAAATATAATATCAGTTTTGGTAATTGTACTCATACTTATATTTTGCTTTGATGATCTGATGTTTTTTTATTTCAGTATTTGTCTATGATGATCCACTTATTTCTTGGATAAGAAGTTTTACGCTTAATTTGATTAAGTTGTTCATTGACAATGGACATGGGTTTGTGAATCCTGAGTGCGTTCGAATCGATCTTAATTGTCTAGGACTGTCATTTTCCAGTCAAAACCCTTTCTCGGGGTTTTCCGTCTTCTTCCATCTTTAAAAACAGGGCCGCAAAGGGATCCTTAAAGTGGGGAATTAAACACCAACAATCAATCACTAAATCAAACTTTAGTAACACTATCTGTTATAATTGCACAGAAGTCAGATGATTGTCTTCGTCATATTTACATTATTTGATTACTGTCATGCTGATAAATTTTTACTGTAATATTTTCTTACTATCTGTTACAGTTTCTAAGATAATACGCACAAATCTGAGTTTAAAGGCTGTAACTTTTAAAATAAAGATATTCATTATACATTTCTCAATAAACAAAAAAAAAACCTGACACAACATCGAAGCAACGACCACTTGGTTTGAATTTTTTTCAATAAAAGGATAAAAGAAAACAAATCAAAAAATATCAGGGACCAAATCTTGTATATTACGGTAACAGACTGGGTGAGACATATTTCATATCACACACTGATTTATTCTTCAATTATGCATATAGAAAAAAAACGAGGAATTCAATAACTACAAATATCCGTACAATTTTTCACATTTATCTAAACCGATTGTATATGTTCACTTATAAAAAACCAACGAAAAGTAAAAGTTCAACCAATGAAAAGTAAAATTTCAACCAATGAAAGAATCAACAAGCTGTATGAACTTATTAATACACAAACAAAACTAAAAGACGAAAATAGCGGACGACAGACCACCACTAAATCGTAAGCATTTTATTTCTGACAGGCACATTTACTTGTGAGTGCTCATACCTGCCCTTTTCAAGAGTAGAAATGTGACAACAAAACAATTTAACAAACTGGTAAAGAAAGATACCAAAAGGATATTCAAACTAATGGACAAATTGACAATGCCAAAGCAGAACAGAAAAACGACGAAAAGACAAAAAAAAAAAACAGTCTACAAAACACAGATAGAAAATTTGTCAACTCGAACCCCATTAAAAACGAAGATCTTAGATAACAAAGCTTGCTCCACTAAAAAAAAAATAGATGTATATGCACTTGATTTATTTCACCAACCAGCAAAATTGTTAAAATATGACGCCATACGAATGAACACTCTTAAGCTGAAGGTTATTCCTTTATATATACATGTACGCTCTTAATTCGGATAATATTGCATTTGAATGGAGTTTTGAGGTAAGTGTTGTTTTATTTTCTATTCTATTATTACGTTTATGGATTTCGGCAGGTCAACATGGTAGCTCACACCTTAGTTACAACAGGTCAACTGTGAATCTGACGGTTGAATAGTAAGCAACGAAACACATGTTTGGGTTGAAATTGATATGATTAAACACATTGGTTTTAGAGGTTATTCAAGGAATAATTCATGCAAGCCATCGATTTATTTGACATATGAAGCTTCATCTTACAGAAAGGTAAAGTAAAGCACATACGGCATACTTTTGTTTGCTTCATATTTTTTAATTACCGTATTTGTCTTATTAGAATCGAAATAATTCAGGCAAGTCATAGATTTGTTATCATCGTCACATAGCCTTGGCTGCTATAGTCGAATATTATCCCGAGCATAACCAAACAAATAATATATATGGCTTCATTAATTGTTCCCTAAAAAATCCTTTTATTTAAAAAAATATGTGTTTGTAAAAATTAGTGCCCTAAAATTCTGTCTTTATCCGATTTTAAGTTTATAAAGGAATGCGTGCACACACTAATGAAAAGCTAATTCGTGATTTCATGATGCATGAAAAAAAAAATTGCATCACATCCAAACATACTTGTACAAATAGATTAGTTTTAGAAAATAGACAACATATTGCGATTTTGCGCAATCAACGTGATCTTCCAGCACAGCAATTAGCCATTTAACAATTTTTATCGATAATACAAGAATAGCGATTAGAATAAAAGTTATTATGAAATTAATAAAACATAAATTTTCAAACAAGTAACATTTTGTTCATTGTTAATTATTGAATTAAAACATTGAACTTTTTTAAAATACACATAAATACGTGTTTATTCATATTGAAGAGTGAATGTGCATGTTACATGTTATAATTAACTTTGTTTTACTGTTATTTAAATTGTTTCAAAGTATTATGTGATTTAAGTTATTGAAATTTGATTGATACTTATTATTAATGTGCTTTTTTATTTGTTAGACACGTCCACTGTTTTTTACAACAATAACAAAACACTAAACAAAAGCTAATGTAAAAGAAAATGTGGAGGAACATTTTTAAATGCGACAACAGCTATCTTATGTATTTTTTGTTTTTATAATTTTTACGATACTCGGTAAATCATGTAAAACGGAAATATTAACACTTCTTCTTTTTAAATTATCGAAAAGACTGGAATTATTGAAAAAAATCGTGATCATGAACACAATAGGGAAATTTGTTTCATGAAATTCAGTTTCGATTCAATCATCACCGACGAGATGCACGTCAACGACGCACGCGTATGACATACTTGGTTTTAAGGCTTCTATTCAGATGAGTATATGATAGACATAATGTTTTTGTATTATGTACTAATCATTTTCGTTCAACATGCTAGGTTTATTTATATTTAGAATATATCTATATTAGTATTATATATGAAATTAATGAAATAAACATTATTTTTTTAAAAGTAATTTAAAATAATGTCATTCCATACTTGATTGATTAGAGTAATAAAAAGAGGTTTAAAGTAGATTTGATCGGAGTATTTATATTGTTCATTGATATTTGGTGGACGCTTTATGATCCCTTCGTTTAACCTCATTGTATACAATGCTGTCTGTCTGTTTATTCTACATTTCTACAGGTATAAGAGAGAAGGAGAGGGTTGAGATCTCACGAAACGTGTTTAAAAACATTTAAACATCTAATTTCAAAGCCTCTTCTGAACATTTAAACTAATCTAACAGTGTTTCTAACTACCTTCCTTACTCATATCAAAGAATTTGTTATTAACTTTTGTAATAAAGCTTATGAAAATAATGGTATTAATCATTTTTGGAGTATTAAAAGTTCTCTAGCGATTTTAGATAAAATACGTTATTTTGATGGCATTTTTTATTCTGTTGAAAGTTATGATTTTTCTACTCTTTACACTACACTTCCACACAATATTATCAAGAAAAAGTTTTCATATTTAATCAAATGGTCTTTTGAAAATCTCATTGCAAATTTAAAATTTATTTGCTGTAACTCGTTTAAAGACTTTTTCTGTAATAAAAAAGGAAAGTATGCTAGATACACTTACTGGAAATGTGAAGACATGATTGAAGCTTTAAATTTTTTCCTGGAGAACATCGGTGATAAAGTGTATCGACAGGTAGTAGGTATTCCTATGGGGACTAATTGCACCCCTTTAATAGCAGATTTATTTCTGTATTGCTATGAATCTCAGTTCATGACCAAACTCAGCAAAGACACGTCATTTTTTACATTTGGTTGATACCTTCAACAACACCTACCGTTATCTTGATGATATATTTTCGTTAAATTATCCATAATTCTCTTAATATGCTACCAAATGTTACCCAAATGAACTTAAGTTGAATAAATCTAACATTAAAAGCAGTAGTTGTTTTGTCCTTTTCTAGATTTAGAAATTTCAATTTTTAAAGGGAAACACAATACTACAATTTACGACAAAAGAGACGTTTTTTCTTTCCCTATTGTTAATTTTCCTTTTTTGACGGCGATGTTCCTTTGGTTCCATCATACGGTGTTCATATATCCCAATCCGTTCGTTATGCATGTTATGCCCATGTGTGTAGTGATGTCATAAATTTTTACGAACGTAATCAATGCATCACTGGTAAAATATTAAGTAAGGTATTTCGTTCCCATGACTGTCTCTCTTAGACTACGCTTTTCAATGTTCAGATTCAGATTGCAGATATTTAAACAAACAGATTCAAGATTCAAGATTCAATAGTTTATTAAAGTCTCACCACATACAACATATTTAAAACAAGATACAATTATATAATTAAATATACAGTAAACATATTTAAAACAATTAAATATATGTATGTGCCATTCTTAAAAGAATTATGAGAGACTATTAAAATACATATCTATAGTAATTCATTTTATAAAATACAACAAATAGTTAATGATATAAAATACTGTTTCTCCTTGTTAAAATGTTATTGCAGGTTTTGGCAACAATATTACACATATTGCTATTTTTAAACATATATATAAATTTTTCCTCATCAGACAAGTTTAAAATGAAATTGAGAATGGAAATGGGGAATGTGTCAAAGAGACAACAACCCGACCATAGAACAGACAACAGCAGAAGGTCACCAACAGGTCTTCAATGCAGCGAGAAATTCCCGCACCCGGAGGCGTCTTTCAGCTGGCCCCTAAACAAATATATATACTAGTTCAGTGATAATGAACGCCATACTAAACTCCAAATTGTACACAAGAAACTAAAATTAAAAATAATACAAGACTAACAAAGGCTAGAGGCTCCTGACTTTAGACAGGCGCAAAAATGCGGCGGGGTTAAACATGTTTATGAGATCTCAACCATCCCCCTATTCCTCTAGCAAATGTAGAAAAGTAAACGCATAACAATACGCACATTAAAATTCAGTTCAAGAGAAGTCGGAGTCTGATGTCAGAAGATGTAACCAAAGAAAATAAACAAAATGACAATAATACATAAATAACGACAGACTAGTACTACTAGCAGTTAACTGACATGCCAGCTCCAGACTTCAATTAAACTGATTGAAAGATTATGTCTTCATCAAATGAATATCAGGCACAATCCTTCTCGTTAGGGGTTTAGTATCATACCATCATAACATATATGAGAAGAACATAACCCGTGTCATGCCAACAACTGGTTTGTAAATAAATGTGTTTAGTGCCGATGCAAAGACCCTATAAGTGAATCAATATTAACGCCAAAATATGCAATCTTTAATGACCTGACAACAGTATCGTAACTATATCCCTTCTTAATAAGTCTATTTAAAGGTTTTGTTAGCTTCAGAGGTGAATACTGACATTTTTGTGCTTTATAAAGAATATTTCAATAAAAAATTGGGTATGAAATACCTGAACGTATAAGAAGTCTGCATGTTGAGCTATATTTACGAATGATGTCCTTATACCGATGATAAAATTTAGTAAATGTTTTGACTAGTTTGTGATATCGAAAACCCTGGTGTAATAATTTTTCAGTAATACATAAATTTCTCTCGTTAAAATCTAAAACATTGTTACATACACGAGCGAATCGTACAAGTTGAGATATATAAACACCGTAAGATGGTGACAAGGGAACGTCACCATCTAGAAATGGATAATTAACGATAGGAAATGAAAAATCATCTCTTTTATCATATATTTTAGTATTAAGCTTTCCGTTAATGATATAGATATCAAGATCGAGGAAAGGGCAGTGGTCATTGTTAGTATTAGCTTTATTTAAAGTAAGTTCAACAGGATACATTTCTTTAGTATACATACTGAAGTCGTCATTATTGAGAGCCAAAATATCATCCAAATATCTAAAAGTATTATTAAATTTGTGTATCAGATGTTGTTTCGATGGGTCTTTGCTGATTTTTGTCATAAATTGTAACTAATAGCAATACAAAAAAAGGTCCGCAATAAGTGGTGCACAGTTAGTCCCCATTGGAATTCCGATAACCTGACGATATACGGAATCTCCAAAGCGAACAAAAATGTTATCTAGTAAAAATTCAAGGGCATATATAGTATCAAAGCATGTCCAATTGACATAGTTTTTTTGTTTATTGCTACTAAAAAATGACCTAAAAGAGTTTGAACATATTTATTCACATTCTGACTTTTTAAATGCCCATTTAATTAGGTGTGTGAATTTTTTCTTAATGAGAATGTGAGGCAATGTGGTATATAGGGTAGAAAAATCAAAACTTTGAACAGATTCAAAATCACCAATATATGCATGTAATTTATCAAGTACTTCCAACGAGTTCTTGACACTCCAAAAGTAATTAATTCCACTATTTTCGAAGGCCTTATTTGAACAATTTATTATCAGGTTTTTGATTGTACCAAGTGTACTGGTAAGAAGAATAGACAATTTAGTAGTGGAACAATGGCTTGAAGACGAAATGAATCTATATTTGTGAGAAAAACATATCATTATGACACAATATATCAATAAACAAAGCATGTCTTAGATCTTCATACTATGGACAATTTAAAAGTACATGTTTTTCATCCTCTAAAATATTGCAGATCAAACAGACTCTTTCGTATAGATTTTTCTTTTCATATCGACCAGTTTCAATTTTTAATGGTGCTACACCACATCTAAATTTTGAAAAAGCACTACGATGACGCAGTGGCATTTTCTGTAGCAAATATTGTTCAGTGTTATAAGTATGTTTAAAGAGTTTATATGTTCTCAATTTACAACTAGTACTATATGAAAAAATTCTTGTACACCAGTCTTTTTTATATTTATCAAACATTTTCTCTTCTAACTGAGATATACTATAACTATCAAGAACATTTTCATTTATTTTACAATATCTTTCAAAATCAAAAGATTTTAATTTCTCCATAACTTTGTAACACCAATTTTTCAATTTACAACTGCCTTTCATCACTGACCATTTAAAAACTTTATAATTAATTCTATTATTGTCCATTTTTGTACATCTGGACCAGTGTTCAAAAAAATTGTCCACTGTTTAACACATGGTGGCTTCCAGCCCATATCACCTGACACAGCATCGTTCGGGGTATACTTACCCACACCCATGTAGAAACGCATGGCGCGATTCTGTACTGCCGTGATGCACGAGTAATCTCTCGTGCCCCAGATAGATGAGCCATAATTTATGACTGACCAAACCATCGTATCAAATAGCTTTGTGTAGATATTGTGCTGAAAACCACCATTTGCTTTACATTTAACAATAAGTAAACCTAATGCCCTACTTACTGACCTGGCTACAGCTTTTGCCATTAATTGGTAGTCTAAAAATTCTGTTAACAATAAACCTAAGTATTGGTAACTTGAAACATACTCAATATTTTCATCATTTAAACAGAACTGAAAATCTGATCTGGCTAAAGAGGGATTTCTAAAATGTATTTCATTTGATTTTCTTAAATGTACTTTTAAACTATTATGATTACACCATACATTTAAAACATCTAATAATTTGTGTAAATCCTCAGCATTTTCTGCTTATAAAACTATGTCATCGGCATACAGCAAGATAAATAATTTTTCGCCATCAATATTAATACCAATGTCTAACAACTTAATATCATCAATTACATCATTAATAAATATATTAAACATTACTGTTGACAATACACAACCTTGTTTTAATCCAGTATTAACACTGAACTATTCAGTCATGTTACCATTTAATCTGACACTACATTCTACATTCGAATAGATAGCCTTTAAAGCATACCTAAATTTTGTACTAACACCAAGTTTTTTAATTTATTAAATAACAAAACTCTATCAATAGAATCATAAGCTTTTTTAAAGTGAATGAAAGATACAAAAGTTGACAGCTTACATTTTTTCCGAGTTTCAATAACAGATGTTAATGTACTGATATGATCTATTGTACTTCTACCTTTAATAAACACATTTTGTTCATCATTTATTATCTCTCTTTCGTCTAACCACTCAGTTAACCTTTTATTTAAAACTCCACAATAAAGTTTATATGCACAAGGTGCTAAAGTAATACCTCTGTATGATAAAGGATCTCTAGGATTTGTAGTTGAACATTTAGGTATAGGAGTAATAATACCTTTATTCCACATATTTGGAACTGCTAAATTTAAAACAAATATGAAACAATTTAGTTAAAGTCAAAATAACTGTATGATTTTTGCATAACTCTGCCTGAATACAATCTACACCTAGGCTTTTCACATTCTTGGCTGCCATAGCTACCTTATAAACTTCATCAAAAGATATATAAGCATCTAAATCATTACAAACAATATCATTCTTTACAATTAACTTTTCAACACCATAATTCTTATTGTTATCTGGATTGCAAACACATGCTCTATCGCAATTAGGTGCTATATATATTTTCGATGGTAATGCAAAAATTAATTAACTAATTAACTGTTTTACAATGTTGCTGTGAATACAAAATATAAGTTGAAAATATCATTTATTAACATATTTATAATTTATGACCTTGTCTTGTTGACTTTTGTCGCTTGATATTATATCCTCACGTATTTATATATATATATGAAAAATACTTTTTACTATACTTTATTTTCGTGGCCTGATTTTTTTACAAGTGAATTGAATGTTGTCCATATATTCGTCATATACATTTCATTTATAGACTTAAAACTATTGTTGTCAAATATCACCTTTAATTATCATGAAATATCGGATCAACAAAGTCTTTTGCAAAAGTATTATTTTCATTATTCATGTGCCGTGTTTCTTTTCAACAAAGATATGAACGGACGATGACCTCCCCCCAGCTGATTTAAGATTTAATGTGTGTTAGAAGTATCTCCGCGCTATTAATCAAACCTGTTATGTAAACAGACCCAGAACGACTGATGAAGTAATTTAAATTAAGATAATAATAATAATAATAATAATAATCATAATAATAATAATCATAATAATAATAATAATAATAATAATCCAATGGACAAAATTAAAATAAATCAAAAATGAAAAAGATTTAATATATTTACATAACAAATTAAAAACACAATAAATAAAATACAAATATAAAAATTATAAAAATTGGCCTTACGGGCAACATGCTTATGATTGATATTTGTTTAAATATAAATAAAATACATATCTCAATAATGAAATTAAATTCACATTATTCGAGCATCTATCGCTGCAACTGCAATAGACGATAGAGTGTAGATGTATTACTGTGACTTCAGATAACTTAGACCATAAGGAGAAAGTTATGAGCCGCTTGAGTATACATCTAACAGAAACATAACCCGAAGAGTATTAAATGAAACCTCAAACAATGTGAACTAAATAGCAAAGAGAGCCTTTAATAGAGAGTATTGACAAGAGCTCGAAGCATAATTCGAAGAACACGTGTTACTTCGAAGTATTATACCTCTCTACGCGTGACATGTTGAGCGCTGGCCTATCCCATGTCAAACATAAGTAACTCAAGTATATTTAATACCTACTCTAAAATTATATACCTGCATGTTGAGCGCTGGTCCAGCCCATGCTTAGAGGGTATGGGCTCACTTTGCAACCTGAGACGGCTAACCCCGAGTGAAAAAACTATTTGCACACTAAAACATGTACCAAAAAGAACTGTCAATTGGACAAACAAATGATTCGTTCACCCGACGAGAGGGCTGCCTAGTTACCCGTTTTATTCAGGGCTTCCTGAGAACTCAGGTAATAATTTTGTGACAAGTAAAGAATGGGTAACATCCATTATTACATTGCCCAAACGAAATGTGTTACACATGCTGCCCTTGTAACGCATTGAGTATCCCCAAAATTATTCCGAGATAGTGATTGTGCCATATTGGTTATGTGTACTGTAACAAACCTTCGTTCTAAAAAAAAAATTAGAGCTTAGTTATAAAAATGAAATAAAAATAGAAATTGATTATATAAGAAAATACTTAACATAGTAATTAATTATATTATAAATAGACATCTACTAAATTAGTAAAGAAATAATGAAAATAACAGATCAATCTGCAACTTATGAATAATAATTTTAAAACATTTTCAACAGATATTGATGCCTGTTAACTTCCAATTTTTAATATAACGGGTGTATCCGTCAGATGTCCGACGCATCCCAGTTTGAATTATGTGATTTGGATACCATTAGTTGTATCTTTGAATTAAATATAAATAGTGCTCTTTGTAAAGCTTAATGCTACTGTAACCAATGGGTCACATATTTATACAACTGATCTTATAGGTTGCATTTCTGTAAATATTGACAATGCATTTTCCCATAGGAACTCCTTTTATGGCTAAAACTGTACCACTTTTCCTATGAAGTTTTGAAAAAAAATCATATCCTAGAATGGAAAGTTTATATGCACTACTAATTTTTTTCAAAGATCAAAATATAGGACTGTGCGGCATATTTTCAACGTTTATATGCCCCGAACTTTTAAGAGTTTAAACTAACACTAAATTTCTTAACTACCCATACCTTAACAGTAGGATTACTACAGATTTCAATATAAACAATATGTATATGTATATTTACTGTTTACATTCCCAAGTTATGTCTCTATGAAATGAAACATAGAGATCATAACTTGGATCCAGTTTGTAAACAAAATTAGTTATCTATGAATATTCTATATGTCCCCAAAAGAGGCGTGGTTTGAGAAACAGCTGTATTTACAAAGTGCAACCTATAGACAAATATGATTTATAATAAGTTGATTAATAATTACTCTGTGACAAAAACAAAATGACAATTTTTAAGATGCCTGTTAACGTAAATTAATTAGTAAGTCAGATAAAACAATGTAAAAACATAACTTTGACAGTTGATTACGTTAGTTTTTGGTCTGTATATTCGGAAAAACGCAGGTATCCGAAAAAAACCCATTATAACTGCAGTTTAATGTAATATAAGTGCGGATCAAAAATATTTCTCTGTAAAAGTTAATTCCTCTATCGTAGCACACTTAAGTTGGTTAACGCATGTCATACTATTTTGCTAGATGAATAAACAGATCTCCCTAGGATATAATGCATGTCATACTGTGTTGATAAGGTAATAGAAAACAACGAACAACTGTTTATGCTACCAATTTCGTGAAGCAACAACCTTTCAACATTGTTATTTTAAGTAGATAAACTATGATGTATAAATGCATTATCAGGAAATATATCGATTTCAAGCGATCTGTTTCTTTTATAGTATAGTTGTGTCTAAACCTTGTTCAATAATTGGTGGTAGTTCTTTGCATTCAAGTATACTCATCATTAGTAATGCAGATCTGGTAGGTTCTGTGAGCACCCAAAGTTTTTCTCCGTATTCGAAATATGAAAATAAATAAAATAATGCTCAAAACCATGTTAAATTTACATATATCAATTAATCTGTAAAACATGATCATCGTTATCAAGCTATATATATTGTATGACTGAGACGATTATTATCAATTTGCGTTGTGATACCATACTATCCATAACGCCTTCTTTTCTGTATACTTATTGTTCTAATTGCAGACAACATAGAGAGAGACGATATAGATGACTTTCATAAGCTAGAAATATCCTTATTTATTCAACGTATTTATTCGTCGTAGATCTGTACTCCTTAACCTTTCATCATCTGTACTGCATATTTAATTGTCCAAGACAAAATTAAATTGATAAGGTCAATTGCATGTGTTGAGAAATAATTCTAGGTATATTATGTAATGAACTGAGGTAGACTTCGGAAAAGGTGAAGCTGCAGCTGTGTTTATCTTTAATCACTCCTCATTGCAGAAGTATTATTAATTACTATATGTCTTTGTATTATAATGGTCTCTATAGTTGTGATGTTATGAGGAGAATAATGTTGTGTGTGAGAAAGTCCGCAGGCGAAGGAATATTTACATGAAGAGGAAAGTATATATATATAAAAAATAATTGTGAAATGTCATGCGTATATGAACCATAAATGATAAATAATAAATATAAAATGAGCTGTACATAATTAAAATGTTTATGTGAAATTAAGTTAATATTAACTAGTAGTTAAGATCCCAACATATGCTGTAGAGTGTTATTCCGGCTAAGCCATAGTATGATAAGAACTTAATAAACGTTAAGGGTATTAAATGCATACAAATGGCGTATGACTACAGGACGTACTTATTCCGAAAAAGTTTAGCAAGAAGTTCCCATATGGTATAGTAATTTTTTAAAGGAACGTGGAACAAAAACTATAGTATACAACCTGATGCAACTTCTCTGTTTCATAGTTCCATATCTTACATCGTATACAAAATCTAAATAATGTATGCCACTTCTCGGCAATGGGATTACAGTAAACATGTAAACGATAAGTAAGAATATTTAATATTAATATTTCAATATGTATATGTATGACATACCGAGATGATATATTACAAATGTATTCAATAATTGTAATGAGTTTAGTCTCTTACTCAAATTGTAGATATGTGTACGTCCCAAACAATAAAGGCTAGAATAGTACTGAATAGATTAAGATATAATTAGTCAACAGTAAACAATTCTTAAAGGTGCATACCAACGATAATAAAACGAGAGAATAATAATTTTCGAAATTATTGAATATGAATATCCAAATATGTTACACTCATCAATTGCATTGAGACTGTATAAGCTGTTTCTTGTAAATGAAATTGTATGTTTCGATAATCAACCAATGAATATGAGCATTTATTTAGTAACAAGTAATATGAACGACATTCAGATTGCCCTCAGAAAATAAAAATGTACAATAAACTGACCTGTCTGAGAAAAATTAACGTATACCAGTTTAACCGTAGAACTGTCCAAAACTATTGTATGCCTCCACCCATATCTTCAAAACCGTATCCACTTGTTCCGCAGCAATAGTCGACGAGTCGACCAATAAATCGACTATGACCGACGATTGATCTCATATTATCCATATAATTTATGTTTAATGACGAACGGTTCTTGTATATTACATATACTAGTACACATTGTTTATTCATTAAATGAAAACATTGTAAACGACTATAATTGCACTGGAGCTAATATGAATAAAAACACAAAAGCTATTCATTTCACTATACTAAGTATTAATTAATGTACTTGTGAGACATGTCCAGCAGTGAATATATGAGAATGTTAACGCCAACTGCCATATCCACAACATATTCAGTAATCTTACCGTCAACAAAATTGTAATATACATGTGTAATCTTAAATAAGAATTGATGTGCAGTTCGTGTACATCTGCAAAGGCTAAAGTTAAAATATTGTGTATAAATATAAACATTTGAAACTAGCGTGACAAATCAACAAAGTGAATCTCTCTGTGTGTAATAAGTCCATTTCTAAATGATGGTAATATGTAGTTGAAATATTTCAATAAATACAGAATAAAATTGTTACAAATATAAACATGTATATCTATTTCCTTTACAAAATTTCAACTGCTATTTAAAACAAACTTTCTGATAACTATAGACGATGTTGGGGCGGAGTGACCTCAAGGTTGACACGCCTGATTTATCAGATAAAGTAGACTATCAAAACACTGCGGTTAAACAATTTGCAGACATCAACAAATAAGTCAAGATTAAGAGATAAAGTATCAAATGGCAGCTGCAAGGAAATAAACACTTACATAAACTTTAATTAATGAACATTAATACACATTAAATCTAAACCTTACCCTTGTGCATGTTGTGAACACAAAACGTTCAAAACATTCAGTAATGAAATATAAAAAAAGTATACTTTATTTTGTAGATATGTAAATGATATGTAAGAGGAAGAAAACATGAGATCAACTCATTTTATACATTTCTCAACAAAGTTATATAGACAGATTTACATATGTACCCCATACAATGGCAACGCCAAGCTGCTCATCGACTGCAAGTACATCATCAACAATAGCCAACTATGCACGATTAGGCCTGGCGTCTCAAAATGAGTTACCAGACATGCTTCGAGAACTCTTATTGATAAAAGAGCCGCCACATATTTTGGAAGCTTACCTTCATAACAACAGCTTCTTATCAAGAAACTTAAAAGCATATGAATGGAATATTATCAGAACTGTTCGAGAGAACTCGTATCATGATTTTGATGTGCCGCTTATGTGCAAGATAATAAGAAATCTAAACTTGGTGCCAAGTCCAATCCAAGGCTGGTATAATGACACGCCACCATCTGCATTTGAGATAACAATAGGCGATGACGTAGAACGAATTAGGCGAATTAGGAATGAGATAGTTCACAGAGGAAACACGAATGTCCAAGACTCTGAATTAGACAAGTATTTCTCTACATTTAAGAGTATAGCCAGCAGGCTTGAGTCATACCTTTCGAAGCCAAAAAGAGAATTTGTGTCAAAAATAGAGATTGCTGAAACTTGTTGTCTAGACAAAGATATAGAACAACGATACAGACGATTAAACGATTTAGCTGAACACGAGGCACAACACAACATGAGCGTTGCTGAAGTTTACCGGGACCTAGATAGTCTACGTTTATAAAGTAGGTTGCCTTTTGATTGATCCATTTAGTCATAATTGAGGTTGGAAAACAATTGAATACTTTTTTTCGATAACTTATTTACAGAACCTTTAGTACTTCGTTTTCATGAGTCATTGACTATTCGCGTTGCTTACTTTTTTTTCCATATAAAAAGAACATATTTGTGATATTTCTTTCCATTATGCTCTCAAACGACTTTTACATGTAGCCAATTTTGTTATCAACGACTATCACCCCAGCAAATAGTTCTGCAATCGTGTTTACCGAACCTTTCATACTTATTTTTGCTGAAAAAAATGAGGCATGGGTAGAGCAAAAGACTGAAATATATGATAAATGTAAGTGTCTGTCATCATCATTTTCTAAAACTGTATTACAAAATTCTTGTACTACTTAGCTAGTCAATTGTGTCAGTGACATGTGTTAAAAACGAAAAAGGAAACGTTTTCAGAGAACTTTAATATAACAAACGTATGTTCTGTGTATGTATATGTGACTAGTTGTTGTCAGGTACTATATATGGAAGTCTTTAGAAGTTGAGTTTTTTGATAAAGCAAAACACTCATAAACAGGTTACGAGGATATTAGTAAGCCTATTGTGCCTTCAATTCCAAGTATTGCCTTCAGTTTCGCTGCCAGCAGCTGTCTCGTGGACAATAAACTGGCCGATACACTCACAACTAGTTTAAGGTATAAAACCACTAATTCATAGCCCCATTGCTTTTTATGTTAAATTCTGCAATTTGAAGCAATAGTGGCGACTTTGTTTTAAGTTCAAATGAAGTGGCAGTCATTTCATGTCAAACCTATACCTTATCCTGACTTGTGCTGAAAAATTCAACAAACCTTTAATTGCATATTAGAGCGTACTGGTTCCCGGAAGTTAGATACTACAAAACAGGTACTTCTGATCTGAACAACAGGGCAAATGTGCCCTCCTATTATAGATGTTTATTCTTTTTTCTTCAAAAGAATCTTTCAACGAGGGTTCCACAGTGATCCCAAGTCCCCAAGCTTTCATTTGATACCAAACACTACCCAAATATTTCACCTTTTGACAAAGATACAGCTATGCGTAGGAACTATTTGTTTAAAATATGTACTACTTTCTTGTATGTTCTTTCCGACTGAGCCCGAATTAGTGGTTCTATACCTATAACAGCACTAAAGTTGTTAGATTGACTTCTGCTTTACTTGATTTACTTCTATGGTCTATTTCTAACGTAGAAAAATACATAAAGCTTTTTTCAAAAAACTATATCACTGAATTCAAGCGCAAATTGGACTGGAAGTAACATATGCGTTATACAAAGAAAACACCATATGGATACTAAAAGTAACAGATATGAGACTTTTTCAATGTTTACCAGTTCTTATTTGTAAATATCTACTCAAATACCAAAGTGCTTACCTATATGTCTTTTTTTTTATCAGAGAGTGTTCCTGGAATATAGTTATAGTGGTCCAAACCTTAAATATAATTGATGATTTTGTCCCCCCCCCTTTTTTCTACGTGTTGAAAAATGAGAGTGATTTGGTACAAACCACACTTTCATGTAAAAATGTGAATCAACAAGATCAATTTATGTATCTTCCAGCTAGACAACTTGCTAAACTGGTTATAGATTGCATTTCAAGTGAGATATTGGAATTCCTATATAAGTATACCTTAATTTCCTTTGAAATGAATGATACACTAAGAAACCCAATAAAACATAAACACTCATTAGATAATTTGACCACAAACTATATGTATACTTTAAACCAGTCATAATATTCATGTTTCATTGGTTTCAGTCCTATATAGTGCAAAAATTTAAACTTCAGGTAAAATTTTAACTGTATACATGCTAAATGACCAAAAAAGGCTTAATCGCCCTATTGTAGCAATTTGAGGGCTGTAATTTGACACCAACATAATATTGACATAAAAAAAATTTAATGTAACATGATAACTAACAACAAATGTGACCATGCAATTTTCATTGTAATGGGTATGATTTCTAAAATTAGAATTTCATATGCCTTTCATTAATAGGTATAAAACCACTAATTCATAGCCCCATTGCTTTCTATGTTAAATTCTGCAATTTGAAGTAATAGTGGCTTCTTTGTTTTAAGTTCAAATAAAGCGGCAGTCATTTCATGTCAAAACTATACCTTATCCTGACTTGTCTCATTGGCACTCATACCACATCTTCTTATATCTATTTTGTGCTGAAAAATTCAACATACCTTTATTTGCATATTAAAGCGTACTGGTTCCCGAAAGTTAGATACTACAAAAACAGGTACTTCTGATCTGAACAACTGGGCAAATGTGCCCTCCTATTATAAATGTTTATTTTTTTTTTCTTCAAAAAAATCTTTCAACGAGGGTTCTACAGTGATCCCAAGTCCCCAAGCTTTCATTTGATACCAAAAACTACCCAAATATTTCACCTTTTGACAAAGATACAGCTATGCGTAGGAACTATTTTGTTTAAAATATGTACTACTTTCTTGTATGTTCTTTTCGAACGGGCCCAAATTAGTGGTTCTATACCTTAAAGTGTTCTCTTTTGCACAACAACCTGCAGAAAAGGTTAAAATTCTTAACCCCGTACTACCTTAGCTTTATTCTATTTGATGGATTAATTAGATACAATGTTAACATTTCAGAGTAACCAAATTTACTGCAAGTACTCTCATGTCTGATTTGTGTCACTCGTATGTAATTTTTTTGGGGGAGGGAGATACATATTGATCGTTTGCCTTAAGTCATATGTAATTGATTTTAGAGGGTTTTTGTTGGTTGTGCTGTTACATCAATGTCCAAGACTATGTAGAAGGTTGAGCATTCACTTACATGTTTGACCAAGCTACATTCGTTCTGTGCCTGTCCTAAGTCAAGACCCTGTAATTCAGTAGTCGTTATTGGTTAATGTCCATCATTTTTGTTTTTCGTAAATTATATAATAAAGATTAAGTGTAAATATTTTCAGTTATTTCACTTGTTTCGCGTCTTGATGTTAAATTATACATACACTACGATATGTGTGTATTCATTGCCGAAGACCGTTTGATGACCTATAGCAATACATTAACTTCTGTCATTTTATGTTTGGACTCATATGCAATTCTACCACATCTCTTTATATCATTTTATCTATGTACATTCCTTTCGCCGAGTCTTTGACGCATTAACCATTTACTATTCAATATGTCGATTGACTATTTTATTTCTTGTTCAGTATGATATAGAAAAAAAAAATTATGTTATAGTATAGATTAAAAAAGAGACGAAGGATACCAAATGGACATTTGTAAGTGAAAAAAAAACTAACATCGCCGTGGCTAAGAAAGACAAAGACAAACAGACAGTACATAAAACGCAACATAGAAACACAAAGACTGAGCAACACGAACCCATCTTAGAACTGGGGGTGAACATATGTGCTCCTGAAGTCTAAGCTGATTCAGCATCATAAATGGTACCCGTCGTGTTTCTCCTGTTAGTACACATCCGATAATGAGTCTAATTCGATAGGTCACATTCGGGGAAAATGGGACGGGTTTGTCGTTAAACCAGTTGGAACATGTTTCTTGTCAATTGTTAAACGGATACTTCATAACAGTCAACCAACTCGTGATGGCGTCCGTAAAATTTTTGAAGAAATGATTTCAACTTCACTACTTGGAATTCTTTGTTAAATAGTTTCCATGTGAGCAGCAACACTCAATGGAATCATGATAGGAAATACAAGCCCTGGAATATCGTATCAAATGGCAGATATAAAATCCGTATACAGGCGCTGTTGAAATGATGCTACATAGAAATGGAAAGTTCACAATAGGGAAGCTTAAATCATCTCTTTTGTCGTAAAGTTTTGTTTTCAACCGACCTTCATTATCAATTTCTCTAGATATAAGTCAGGATATAAGGAAGACAAATTTGTATCTGTTGTATCCTTTATCTCAAGTTGGATTGGATAGACATGACAGATGCGTTAAATTTTGAAATATTTAGTGAGATAACATCATATATATAGCGGAAAGTGAAAATTGAAGGATACTGCTAACTTCTTTTCTTTCTTAATAAGGAGTTTGTGCAGGAAGTCAGTCTCATATGAATACATATGAATGTATATCAAACATCTACTGTTGTCTATACATTTTAATTGAAATAATGTATATTTTTCATTGTAGTGAAGGGGAATGTTTCAACACTTCAAAAGAAAATAGACAACGTGATAAAAGAACAAGAGGAGGTGATTCGGAGGAATATCAGAGGTATACGTTTTCTCATGGTCGATAGAATTTCAAGAGAATGTATTCGCATTTATTTATCCATTTTGCTTTACATACAAGGTATATTGAAAACTTGATACAATTAGTAATTTGAAGTAAAAAAACCATGTTTTATTTTATTTGAATATAATAGCAATGATACAAGTCGAAACCAAGAATTTCATGCGGCCAATATTTTTACGCTTTACATGAAAATTCATAGGACCATACAATCACTGGTTTGTCCATATTTCCGCTGCAAGAAATCTGTTTACTAGTTATATATCTTATAACTTAATATAGTTTCTACTTTGAGATTAAGTTATGTTATCAATAACTGCCCCTTACTTAAAAAAAAAAACACGATGTTTCATAATTAATGTTTTGGAAGTGCTGTTGTGAATACTATAATTTTATAAATATTAGTGTATTTAAGATAATGTAAGGACATTTCACCATGAAGTCTTAAGATAAAGCCAGGTTACCGCCCAAAACACATGAAATAGAAAGTAGAATCATTCTTGGCTAATCTATCTGATATGAAGATGATTATACGGGTCTGATGTTTTCATCTGATATTAAAGGAATCAGTCTAGATCATATGATCTAACGAATATAAATCAAGGATGTCAAACTGCTGCTGTTGAATATAGTAATTAAACAAATAGACAGTAGGTCAATCTTACAAAGACACAACTCTTGTGCAGTTTTAAATACCAGTTTTCTTTGTTTTCAATTAAATCGATTTCTCCCTTCAAGATCATTTCAAGTAAAAAGATTGTCACTTAATTTACGGTTTGAACAAATCTTTCTCACCAAAAACATATCAATTGGCGTTTTGCAGTTAATGCATTACAATTTGTTGCTAACATTCCAGACAATGGGCAACCGACATGATTTAGACAAATCGTTAACATAATATATTGGTTTTACAAAAAGAATGAACAGTTATTCGTCTTGGATATGAAATTAATCAAAATATCCTATCAACATATGTCATTAGTTCTATCAAAAGTCAAATACAATTTCTTGTCAACCTCAAATAAGAGTACTGTCGTTAAAAGGTTTTGTTTTGTCTTTAAAGTTATGTGAATTTATGATAATACTTTTAATTGACTTCAATACGATTAGTCGTATGCGCCATTCTATGACATAAAATATACTGTCAGTTATACATCGTGTTAACACAAATCATAAAAATTATAAGTTCAATAAATATGTATGTATTCAGTAAAGTACAGACTAGTTCCCTTCATTTTGTAATCACTTAACGTCTTTCAAATAATGAAAATGAAATATTTAGCTACATGTAAATAACTCCTCTATCATGTCTATACAAATAAAACTCTTGATGATATTCCGTATAGAAATTTATGTGGCAATGATAGTATATTCGAGCGGGATTTTTTTGCCAGCAAGTGAACATTTTATACATTTCATATGACATCTTTTTATACAATTAGAAATTGGAACATGCACATATACATCACCAGATGAGTTGCCAGTACTCCTGTGTAAACATGAATTATCATTGATATGGTCAAAAGCATAAATTGACTGTTCACTAAACTTTGCATTTTTCGAAATACAAAGGATTTTCTATCCCGGAATATATTACCTTCGCTGTATTTGACAACAATTTTCATGATTTTGATTAAGTTTGAAAATTTCAATGTTTTTTGAAAAACTTTATTTTAAAAATTCACGTGAATATCACTTTAAAAAAATTCATGTGAATTTCACGTGAAAAAAATTCATGTGATTTTCACTTGAGTCTCACGTATAAGCTCGTGTGAGGTAAAGTTAACGTGATTTTCACGTGAGATTTACATGGATTTAAATTCACGTGAAATTCATGTGAGTGAAATTTGCCTGTGTAGTTGTTAAAAAATGAAATTTAACAGTTTACACCATTTACACACATATATGTTGATGTTTCAACATCCAAGCAAGCCGTCATAGTTATCCAAGTTTTCGAGATTGATAATGAAATTGCAAAAAATGAAGCTTTAATAATTCATATAACAGTTGTATTGTTTGTTACTGACCCTTTAAGATCCATAGAGAGTTAGCAAAAATCAAAGGGGCGTGAGACCGTGAACCGTATAACGAATTTATCGAACACAGGACTGTTCCTGCCAAGTTTTGTATAGAATAAACAATGAAATAGAATAACATTAATTAATGACGTCGCTATTAATAGTAGACGTGAACCAAAAATGAGATCTAATGGCCCAATACGGATTCATAGGGGTAACCAGGTGAAGACGTTAAACCAATCATAACGTTATTTATTTACCTGAGGTGCGATAAATATATCTGTTGTAATGGTATTTTGTTTCTGTATTGTGTTTATTCAAATCTGATATGTCTCTGAAAATGCCATAATTTCAAACCAACTGCAAAACGTAAACTAAATATAAAGGATTCAATGAGCAATCAATAAATGAAAAATAATCAGTAGGACAGGATTGTCCGTTCGTTATTCATATATTAACGAAAACCACCAAGATATATTTTGATATCGTGATATGAAAAGTCATCGGGCATTATTTATATGAAAAATGAAAAGACTTGGATGATTGCCGATGAGACAACTATCCAACAGAGACCAACTGACGTAGATCTTAACAAATGTAGGCTTTCACTAATCAGCAAAGCCATATACCATATAGTAAGCTTCAAGAGGTTCCAACATGATAGCACATTTAATAATTAGAGTAGAAAACATATGCTTGATTCAGTAAGAGTGAATTCATGAGGATGAGTTTTGTAAAAGAGGGTCGAAAGATACCAAAGGGACAAACTCATATGTCGAAAATAAACTGACAACGCCATGGCTTAAAAAGAAAAGACAAACAGACAAACAGACAAACAACAGTACACAAAACACAACATATAAAACTGAAGAATGAGCAACACGAACTTCATCAAAACTGGGGTGATCTCAGGTGCTGCGGATGGTTAAATAGACCTTACTCTAAATGTGACACCCGTCGTATTGTTCATGTTAGTACAAACCAAATAATAATTCTAAATCGGTAGGTCACATTCGGAAAAAAAAGGATCTGGATTCTAGTTGCAACAATTGGAGCATATTCGCTATCATCTGTGAAATGAATATTCCATAACGGTCAACAAACTCGTAATGGCGACTGTAAATTTACAAAGTGATAATTTCAACTTAACCACATTGAACTTTTGTAAGTGTATTGAGAAATGATTAATCCTTTTGTAAATGTTTGCCATTTATTCCATAGATCAAATTGATAAGGATTTACAAAAATGGAAACAAGATGATGAGAAGTTTGTACCTACAAGAGCGGTTCAATTTGTATTAAATTGTCTGAAAAAAGAAAACTGTGTAACTGTTGTTGGAAGTCCGGGGATAGGAAAAATGGCTGTCACAAGACACGTTGCTTTAAAGATGGAAGGATTAGGAAATACTGTCATTCCAATAACAGTCCCAACAGATATAAGAGACTTTTACCAGCCTGGAAAACTAACAGTTTTTGTTGTCGATGACATTTGTGGCAATTTTACAGCTAATCAAAAGATGATTGACAGCTGGAAACAGTTACTTGGTGTTGTTGAAAGCATAATTGTAAATTGGTTGTGTCTTGTAGATCAGTAGTTTATAAAGATATGAAATTTAGTGTTTTAGTCCCATTTAAATCTTGCAAATCTTGTAATATGAGTTCAACTGAATTACAGTCTGAAATCAAAGTCTGAACGAATGAAAATAGCCTCAGTTCATTTGGGTAAACATGGGTATGAAATAGCTCAGAAGATTTCTTATGATTTCTTTCCTCTATCAATATGATAAGCCAATTAATTTCCAACTGATTTTACAGTTGAGCTTGGGGAAGTGTTGAACACGCTTCATTCCAATGTTTCTCTTCCTTGTGTGGAGCTTGTGTGTCGGTGGTTGCTCTCCGTAGTATTCATTGTTCATATATTGTTTAGCTTTAATCACTGCGTTAAGTTCGAATTGTTTCTCATTTTATCATCTTGGGGACAACTATAGCAGACTATACAGTCTAATTTGTTCATTGTTAAAGGACGTTCGGTATTCTTTAGTACAGTAAGTCCATATCATTTTGGCTCCGTAGGGCAGTTGTCTTATTTTCAATCATACCACATCCTTTTTTTATATGCTGAAACCTTGGCTTCTCAATTAATATGAATTTCTTGTCACATTCTTTACACTCGATGAAATTTATTTTATGGCTAATTGCAAAGTTATATAATTTTAGGTACTTTGTCGTCAGATAAAATTATATTCATTAAAAAGTTATTCTCAAATATTAAAGGATACTTTTTTTATAATGAGTCCAAACGTATACGTTGTCAGCACGAAATCATATACATTGCACACAAGAGCAATTCACATGACCTCAAGCTTACACATATTAATATATAAATTCCTAACACATATTAATTATGTATAAGTGGACAAATTCAGGGTAAATCAATCTGATAAAAGTCAACCGTTTGCAATGGATAACATGTACTTATTCTGCTTATTGGTGTCATATCTATTCCTTTTGTATCATATATGTTTAAGTTGATTTTTGCATTTTAGAGGAACAAATACATAAAATAAAGTTAGAAATGTGTAACGTCTTTAAACCTTTGAGGAATATTTGAATACAATTCGTCAAGATTTGCCAAAAAATAAAACGTTTTATTTTGCAGATTGTTATTCAAAATTTATTGAAACATGAGTTACAGAGTTAAAACGTGTTGTTTGCATTAACAAATCATGTTGAAGACGTCAAAATGGTGAGTGCTAATGAGTTCGAATATAATAAATGTGCAAAACGAAACCATTACAGTACGACGTTCTTTTTTATTTATATTTAATCGCTAAGTTATCAAGCATCACCTATTAATATTTTTGATGCAAGCATAGCAAATAATTTAATTTAAGTTTTTGTTCATACACAATCAATCTATTAAAAGGCTGAGATGTCAACGTGACATTGTGATTATTCTAACTGTAACCAGGTTGTTTTGGTCGTATAATAAAATAAACACCTCAGGATCAATGGCTTCGTTTTATTGTGTAATATAAGAAATGACCCTGCAATACAAATACAAATAATAAATACAAAGAAAGATAACTCTATTCATTCTAGGTGACAATACCTAAAATACAATACTCAAATACTTCCTACTGGACAACTATGGTTTTCCATGTTATTTACTTACAAATTTATTTACATAGAATGTTAATCATGAGAAATATTGTTCTCATCATAAATTACACATCTTAACATTTAACATATTGTATTCTACCAAATATTCTTCTGATAGTCATTTATGGGTCATTCCATTCAAATTACTAACAACATTGAATTAGTACACATAAAGCAAAGCGTACAGTAACATAACACAATAAGCTTATTAAAACAAATATTATAGCCATGCTCAAGACAAATGTTAAGCACAAAAACACACATATAAACAGAATACACAACCTACCATGTATGAGGTACATAGGTCCTGTATTTACAATATGGAATCTTCTACATGATATACGAACAGTATGGTTCAAATATCTGTAATAAAAATATTATCATAACTATTTGTGTTTATAGTTTACGTATCAAATTATCAAATCATTTAATAGTTTAAAATATGTCTTAACATACAAATTACTATTTTATATCTTTACTATTACTTCTCTTCACTAAACTGAGTAATTCATATAATTTTACTGTTTATGGCTTAAATACTTACAAAATGATTTGTTTGACTGTGTCAATTTAGTTAAACTCATTTAAACAATATTTAATATACTTTTATATGTTTTAATCTATTTTATACACCTTTTACTCTGAAATCATTCATTCTGACCATTCATACCAAATCATCTATACAATCTATTCATATCAGTATTTTAGTATGAATGTGACATATTAAGTAGAGAAAACTGACCTGATAATGGAATCAAAGATGTCCACAAATATAAATATATCAAAGCAAACAACACACAACTATACAATTCAAAGTATGAGTAAATTCTGACCTAACAATAGAATTTCCCTCCAAAATGACCATATGACTAAATTAGCCAATTATCACAAAGAAGAAAAAGTTTCACAATACAAACTAGTAAATCCCAGAGAGTAAACAAATAACCAATATATCAAAACTCACTGAGCCATGTAAAAAAATCATACAATGAACATAACCAGTGGAGCATGACTAGAAACTAACTCACTAAATACTTAGAATTAAAAATATTACACTCATCAAATATATAGTATCACAATATCAAAGTATAATACAAAAGTAAAAATATCCAAATTAACACACTACCACATACTCCCCACTGCAGGAAAAAAATGACGTCCCGTCATTTATCAGTATGTGTAGATGTCTTCAAAATATCTAAAATAGTGCGTGCTGCTTCACTCTTCATATCCACAAAAAGATCAGACTGTACCAGATCAGTAATGCAATCAATCTTCTGTTTCCACTCACTCTTAATACTAACTGCTGACTTAGATATATCATAATCACCTGATGTATACCAAACGGGTGGTTTTCTAGATCTAGTTGAGCGTCTGACAGGAACATTATCTGAATCATCTGACTCTAGTGAAATATCTGCCTCAGGTGTATCATCCTGTTGGCCATCACTTTCCTCTACTGGAGCGCTTTCTATGTGTACAGATTCCTCCTGCTCAGCCTGTGTAGCAGTATGGGCGTCCCCATGCGGATCTGTAGTTTCTACAGCTTCCCTGTTGTTATCTTCGAGCTGTGTTTCATCAACATCTGGATCAATTGACTCTTCAGTGATGATTCTATCACTGTCCAAATATCCATCTGAGTTGACAATGAAATGGTTTTCAGAATCAGACTCGTCTTCTGATGTGGTATCAGAATCTGAACCTTCTTCTGGTTTGTCCTGTTTCTTCAGTGAGTGTTTAATATGATCTTTTGTGGATTTATGAAGTGATTTTTCTTTGTCATAGATGAATCCAATGGGTAAAAGTAGGTTTCTATGTAATGTTCGTGTTCTTCCTGTTCCATTTTCCCTTCTTACAGTATAAACTGGTATATCTGTGTTTGGCTGAGTCATGACTTTGTATGGTTCTTCTTCCCATTTGTCAGACAATTTATGTTTTCCATCAAATGCAAGGATTCGGACCAAAACTTTATCTCCAATGCTGATATTAGCTCCTCGGACCTTGGTATCATACATCTGTTTTTGTTTTTCTCTGGCCTTTTTGGCAGCCTCTTCAGCAAGTTGGTATGCCTTTGATAAACGCTCCTTCAATTCCTTAATGTAATTCGTTGAAGGCTCAAAGTCATCCTTCCTTAATCCAAAAACAACATCAATGGGAAGTCTCGGATTACGACCAAACATCAGTAAATAAGGTGACTGACCAGTAGACTCGTGTCTAGTGCAGTTGTATGCATGTACCAAAGGTCCAATGTATTGTTTCCAGTTGACTTTCTGGTGATTTTCCAAAGATCCAAGCATGTTTAACAAAGTTCTATTGAATCTTTCTGTCATACCGTTACCGATAGGGTGATAGCTTGTTGTTCTTGACTTTTTCATTCCTGTTAATTTACAAAGTTCTTTTATTACTTTTCCTTCAAAATTTGCTCCTTGATCTGAATGAAGTCTTTGTGGAATTCCATAATGTACAATATAGTTGTTAAATAAAACATCTGCGGTGGTTTTGGCAGTCTGATTACGAGTTGGAATGGCTTGTGCATATCTTGTGTAGTGATCGGTTATGACAAGTATGTTCTGATATCCTCCTTTTGATGGTTCCAACGTTAAATAGTCTATAGCAACAAGTTCCATTGGCGTTGAAGTAGTGATACTTACTAATGGCGCTCTTTGTTTCGTTGTTGTTTTTCTCCTTATACAGCGACCACATTGTTCAATCCAATGTTCCACATCTTTATCCATTCTTGGCCAATAGAATCTGTCTTTTAACAATGAGAGTGTTCTTTCTTTTCCAGGATGTCCCATATCATTATGCATAGCTTCCAATACAGTTGATGCATGAGTAATAGGCAGAACTAATTGCTTCCTTATTTCTCCATCTATAGTTGTTTCTCTGTATAGGATGTTATCAATCAATCTAAGATGTTGAAATTGGCGCATAAATGGACTAGGTCCTATTTCTTTAATTCTAGGTTTTCTATTCTGGTGAAAAAATTCAATCCATGGTCTGATGTCTGGATCCATAGTTTGTGCTTTTTCCCAGTCAATAATATTTCCTATATTGGTTCCTCTGTTTTCTATATCCTCAATCACTACATCAGGTGAAATAGCTAAACTCTCAATATAAGCTGGTGGTAATGCTTTTCGACAATTAGCTTTGATGGATTCAAGCGGTATATTACATCTGTCGTTGCAATCTGTATCAGCAGGAAGACGACTTAGAGCATCTGCGTCTGCATTAGCCTTCCCTGGTCTATAGAGTATATCAAAATCAAATGCTGATAATGCAGCTAACCATCTATGTCCTGTTGCATCAAGTTTTGCAGATGTTAATACATAAGTAAGAGGATTGTTGTCAGTCATGATGGTAAATTTCGTTCCGTATAAGTAATCCTTGAATTTATCTGATACTGCCCATTTCAGTGCCAGAAATTCCCTCTTATGTGTAGCATAGTTCTTTTCAGCTTTAGATAAACTGCGACTGGCATAGCTAATCACTCTTTTGAGTCCATTCTGTTCTTGATATAAAACAGCACCAAGAGCGTCTCCAGATGCGTCTGTATGAAGTTCATACGGTTTAGAACCATCTGCGTAGCCAAGTATAGGTGCTGATATGAGATTTTCCTTCAGTTGTTCAAATGCTCTTTCTTGTTCATTTCCCCATTTCCATAATTTCTTTGTTTTAGTCTTGTTTTTCTGTCCTTTCTTTGTTGGTGTAGGCATTAACTCTGTTAATGGTTTTGATATCTTACTAAACTGGTGAATGAAACGACGGTAATATCCAACAAATCCTAAAAATCGACGAATGTCTTCTGGTGTAGATGGTTTTGGCCAAGATGTTACTACTTCTGTCTTTTGTTTATCTATTTGAATTCCTTCTTCAGATACTATGTGACCAACATATTTAACCTTTCGCTTGAAGAATTCGCATTTTCCTGGTGCTAATTTTAAATTTGCTTCTCTATTTTTGTCAAAAACTAATTTTATGTTGTGAAGATGTTCTTCGTAAGATTTTCCAAAAATGATGATATCGTCGATGAATATGCAACATATCTTTAAATTCAAATCGCCTAAAATTTCCTCCATGAGTCTTTGATAAGTTGCTGGTGGATTTGTTAGTCCAAACGGAAGACGGTTATACTCATAAAAACCCAGTGGTCCTACAGTGAACGCAGTTCTTTCCTTATGTTCTTCTTTGATCTCGACTTGATAATATCCCGACTTCATGTCGACAACGGAAAAGAACTTGCTGCCAGCTAAACAATCTAATAATTCCTCTATCCTTGGCAAAGCATAACTATCTTTTCTTGTCTTTAAATTAATTTGGCGGTAATCAATGCATAGTCTGAGAGATCCATCCTTTTTCTTAACAAGTACCACGTTAGATGCATATGGTGAATGAGATGGTCTTATGATTCTATTGTTGAGAAGTTGGCGTAAATGAGAACGAACTTCATCATACATTGCGGTTGGAATTCTGCGGTATCTCTGTTTGAATGGTCTTTCATTTCTGTCAATTAAATCTATTCGGTGTTGCACCCTATCGGTATGTCCTACATCACCATCACCTTTTGAGAAAATATCTTGAAATGAATTTATCATATCTTTTCCTTCTTGAAATTGTTCATCTGTCAAATCACTTTGCATGATATGCTTGACTTTTTCTGTAATAGGTATATCATCAGTGTTTTCGTCCTTTGGTATATCTTCAATAGTGACTGGTTGAAGTTCGCAAACTATAGCTTTAGGTGGAATGGCTATTGTACTAGTTGTTACATTTGCTATCTTAATTTTCAATATATTGTTGTTGTTATATCTGTATTGATGTATTGCTGGCTCTATATCTAAATCTTGTATATGATGATCAGATACTAATGTTGTTTGTAATAAACAAGCTGTAGGCTTAAACGGTATTTCCTTGACGCAATATCCTTCAATAATTTTCTCGGTATTTGGAGGTATTATAATCTTTTGTATTTCTGCAGATCTTACTAAAGCTAATCTGTTTTTGTTCTTTGTAAGTTGTTTTTCTTGTAGTGATATAGTCCTGAATGTAAGATACCAAGGTGTAGTTAACTGTGCATTCTGTAAAAATCTATCTCCATGCTGTTGTTTAAGTTCTGACATCAAGGTTTCAAGTATATTAGTTCCAAGTAGTAAAGGTACATGCTGGTTATATTGACTATCTGGTATAACAAGTATCGGATAAGTTCTGTTAATGTTGTTTTTAGTTGTTATTCTTGCTTCGATAAATCCTAAATATGGTAATTGAGTTCCTCCTGCACATTCAATATCCAAAAGTTTATGTAATTCCTGAAGTTCTAATGAGCTAGAAAGATGATCTTTGTAATAAGAGTATGCCAAAGTTGACACTGTTGAACCAGTATCTAAAAGTGTAGTTACCTTGTTTCCCTCTAATTCTACTGTTGATTCTGCAGGTTTTCCTAATAATCCTGGCGGTATTTCTTTAACTAAATTATTTCTAATCTGAGGACCATGTGTTGCATTTTTCCTCAAGCCTACCACCGGCCCCTGGTCATAGGCTGCCTGAAGTTTAAAGAATTCCTCTGGTGATCTAAAATCACCCGGCATCCAATCTGTAAGTGACCGTAAAGTCCACATCTATGGCACTAAGGTTCCTGTTGATATCCCGGTTGTTGTGTAGGTTGATGTTGGGTATCTTCATAGGTTGGTGTATCTGATGATTGCTGATTCCAATTACCTGTATTAGGTGGTTGCCAGTTACCAGTACCTCTTGATGATTGCCAGTTACTAGTACCTCTTGATGATTGCCAGTTGCCAGTACCTCTTGACGGTTGACTTCTACCTCGTCCAAATCCTCTATTATTACCTCTATATCCTCTGTTGAATTGAGGTAAGTATCTTTGTGGTGTATTCTGTTGTTCCAATGAAGTAACCTTTTGTGTAAGTTGGTTTATCATTCCTACCAATTTATCATACTTCGGTTCCTCTGTAGTGATCGCTGATTTAGATGTTCCTTGCTTACTCTTAGTTTTTAGTGTATCGGTCTCTTTTAACACTGCATGATCTCTTTCAATCTGACGAAGGGCTACGCGTAAACTGTCAAAATCCTTAATGGTGTCATACTTATGACTGCTGATATCCTTCAGGTCCTGACGCAATCCCGTCCAAAGCATGGAATGAAGCATCTTGTCAACATCATTAACCTGTACCATTCCTAAATCCTGTGCTCTACCAATGACATTCTCAAGTCTGCAACTCCAACTTGTTATATCCTCATCCTCTTTCTGTCTAGCCCCATAAAATTCTGCCAATAATGCCTCTCTTTGATCAATGTTCCCATAGATACTATCTAGCTTGTTCAGTATCTGGTTGACAGAAATGTCTGTACCAAGTCGCATAACAACTCTTCCAGCTTCTCCTCTCAATGATGTTCTCATCGCTTCCTTAATCATATTTTCTGTGTAAAGTTGTTGTTTCAATAAACATCTAATGTTGTACCTCCATAAATCAAATGTAAGTTCTCCTTTTGCATTTTCTCCAGAAAACCATGTAAGTTTTGGTGGCTGAGACATAGATGATGCCTTTTGTAAAGTAGATGGATGTTGTAATGTAGATATATTCTTTGACATCAAAGGTGGAGATGGTGGCATTGGTTTTGGTAGACCAAATATAATCCCCTTCTTAAAACTAGGTGTTTTGACATCTTTAACAGGTGTTGTTTCATCTAAATGTCCAGAAGCCTTCAACACATCAATCATCATGCCAGCTAATTGTGGTTCAATTCCTTTCTGTGGATTCTTCTTCAAATCCTCAATGTCCAGATATAAATCTCTAAATGTCTTATCCTTGGATGGAGTAACGACGACTTCCTCCAAAGACTTTCCTCCTTCTGCCATGGTGATCAGTAATACTAAATAAAATGTGAACAATACTAATAAAATATACTACAAAGAAAAAAAATATGAAAGATCTGATAATCCTACACTGAAATATGAAAGAAACCAAACAAAGTAGTCAAATATAAACTGTAACAGCAATTATCTGTCAGAAATAAAAAAAATTATATATAGTAATCTAAGGGAGATAATCTAATGAATCTGAAACCTAAAATAATATACTGCTGACCAAACTAGATGATAAGTATAAATACCAAAGAAGAAGTGTCCGCTATGTATCAATACTCCTTATCTGTAACAAAATAAATATCAAATTAATAATCAAAAGCTACTGCACTTCTTATCTGAAAAAAAAAATAAATATCAACTGTCAAGGGAGATAATCTGAAATTAAACTAAATCTGGTAATAAGTATAAAATATCTCAAGTATAAGTAATACAACCAAGTATAAGTATACCTACAAAGAAAAGTAAATAAATTAATCAAATATAGCTGGGGGAAAAAAATAATGTATTAGAATAGTGATAAACTAATCAATATATATAAAGTCTACAAGAAAAAATAAGAAAACTAATTAAATACCTTAACCTAAAATATAAGCTAAATGTATAAAGAAAATAAACTAAATAAGTATATCTAAGAAGATATGTATAGAAATAATCAGATATATCTCAAAAGATATAGAGAAAAGAAATTTAGTATATCTCAGAAGATATATAAAAAAATAATAAAGTATATCTCAAAAGATATATAGACAAAGATGATTAAATCTACAAAATAAAGTTAAAGATCAATCAAATCTATTATACAAATTTAAAATAAATCAAATCTACAATACAATGTAAAGTGTATTAATAATCTACAATAATAATCAATGCAAAATAGAATAAATACACAATGACATGTACTATAAATATAATAAAATACAAATCAAAAGTATGAATATAACTACACAAAATAATATTCAATACAATATATATATACACACAATATCACCAAGGCCTACCTTCTTAATTATAATCTGCTTCTACCTACAATATGAGTGTGATGAACTTTTACGTCAACAAACTCAAACTACAAGAACTTCAAGTCAATAAATATAGTACAACTTCACTGATATATCTCAACTCCAAAGCAAATACTAAACCTACCTAGCTTACTTAAAAAAAATACAAGTCCAAAATCTAAATGCCTCAAAGAATAAATGAACTAAATCAAATCAAAGTCAATGAGTAAACAATAAGTGAACAGTAAAGATAAAGGATGTAACTAGAAACAGATGGTGAGGTTAATAGTATGAACGGTTAAATGTAACGTTTATTCACACTCTATCCTCTCAATGCTCAATCGCTACTCAGAGTAAAAGTGGTTGCTTAAATTATATTACGTTCAATAATATTAAACTCTTTGAATGTTTAATAAGATTTATGCTTTTCTTTCTTTTTCTTTTTTCAAATTTAAATTAGTTTAAACCTTTAAAATTTTTTAAATAATTTTATACCTCAAACTACAATTCAGTATTAACACCAACACATCATGTTAATAAATAAAGGAGCACAAAGTACATATAAATACTAAATAGTACAGTGAACAACTAAACATACAACACAAATGACAGTACACAGTTACTCTACACATACAACACAAAATAAACAACACATTTAAATGTATATGGACGTGTGAAAAATGGAAAAGTTCAAAATAGTTTGTGTGTCTGTATCAATTAATCAAAATTGAATGTAGTAAAGTTTGATCTCGAACAGTATTATCACTCGTTAAATCAATGAAATGTATATGTCTAAATCTTTTTTTCTTTTTTTTTTTTTATAAAATAAAAGTGTATGTAATTAACTATTAACAACTATGAATGTCTATGTAGGTGTTTCTAAATCAATCAATCTTTCCGAATACTACCTAGTATTCACCCTATAAAATGTTCAATGTTTATTTACATTATGTGTGGGTGTGTCTATAAGTACTTCCGGTTGACCTTGACCTCAAAACAGATGTGTGGGGGAGGGGGGTCTATGTATTTACGAAAAAAAAATTTTAAGTTCAACAACTCAAAATAACATTTATAATATTCAATACCAATATCAATACACGATTGTCTCTGTGGTATAATACTATATGTTTACTTCAAATAACAAAGCCTATTTCATGTTATTATATTACAACTGTTCTGTCAAATCTCTATCCACAGCAAATAATCAAATTCTGCATTTGTTTATACCATGAAAATTTTCAATTTCTAAACCAAATCTTCAATAAATTTCTATGACAATGTCAACATCATGTACAAACACAAACACAAGACGTACAAACATACATATAACATACAAATAATGATGATAAACACCTACAGTTCGCTGGTTTTTTTCCAAAAAAAATGTCTCAATCCAATTCACGTTTCCTTCACCAGGTGTTGAACCGGAAGTTACGAACAGCTGTGTAGTAGTTACGCAATCCACAAATGAAAATAATTACAATTGAAATTCGAATTCTCCACAAAATAAGTCGTTGGGCGCCATCTGTAACCAGGTTGTTTTGGTCGTATAATAAAATAAACACCTCAGGATCAATGGCTTCGTTTTATTGTGTAATATAAGAAATGACCCTGCAATACAAATACAAATAATAAATACAAAGAAAGATAACTCTAGTCATTCTAGGTGACAATACCTAAAATACAATACTCAAATACTTCCTACTGGACAACTATGGTTTTCCATGCTATTTACTTACAAATTTATTTACATAGAATGTTAATCATGAGAAATATTGTTCTCATCATAAATTACACATCTTAACATTTAACATATTGTATTCTACCAAATATTCTTCTGATAGTCATTTATGGGTCATTCCATTCAAATTACTAACAACATTGAATTAGTACACATAAAGCAATGCGTACAGTAACATAACACAATAAGCTTATTAAAACAAATATTATAGCCATGCTCAAGACAAATGTTAAGCACAAAAACACACATATAAACAGAATACACAACCTACCATGTATGAGGTACATAGGTCCTGTATTTACAATATGGAATCTTCTACATGATATACGAACAGTATGGTTCAAATATCTGTAATAAAAATATTATCATAACTATTTGTGTTTATAGTTTACGTATCAAATTATCAAATCATTTAATAGTTTAAAATATGTCTTAACATACAAATTACTATTTTATATCTTTACTATTACTTCTTTTCACTAAACTGAGTAATTCATATAATTTTACTGTTTATGGCTTAAATACTTACAAAATGATTTGTTTGACTGTGTCAATTTAGTTAAACTCATTTAAACAATATTTAATATACTTTTATATGTTTTAATCTATTTTATACACCTTTTACTCTGAAATCATTCATTCTGACCATTCATACCAAATCATCTATACAATCTATTCATATCAGTATTTTAGTATGAATGTGACATATTAAGTAGAGAAAACTGACCTGATAATGGAATCAAAGATGTCCACAAATATAAATATATCAAAGCAAACAACACACAACTATACAATTCAAAGTATGAGTAAATTCTGACCTAACAATAGAATTTCCCTCCAAAATGACCATATGACTAAATTAGCCAATTATCACAAAGAAGAAAAAGTTTCACAATACAAACTAGTAAAACCCAGAGAGTAAACAAATAACCAATATATCAAAACTCACTGAGCCATGTAAAAAAATCATACAATGAACATAACCAGTGGAGCATGACTAGAAACTAACTCACTAAATACTTAGAATTAAAAATATTACACTCATCAAATATATAGTATCACAATATCAAAGTATAATACAAAAGTAAAAATATCCAAATTAACACACTACCACATAACAATGCTTCATTTGCACATTCTTCTGTCTTATTAATTTTCAGCTTTCGTTTATGAATGAATTAATAAAGTCTTGTCTCAATCATTTTAATGTACTTAAGGAATTATATAGTTATAAGGATTCGAATCTCGGGATTATCGTATTATCTTGGGTGGTGAAACTTTGCGTTACTCGCTCCTGATACTTACTACGATATTGAAAAAATATCCGGTACGACATTGCCGCATGATTCTGGCTCGAAAAGGAGAGGTGAAATGTAACTTATGGAGTAAGAAACTAAAACATTGAAAACAAACGTATAATGCCATGACAAAAAACAAAAGACCAACGGCAAACAACGGTACATACAATAAACATATAAAGACTGAGCACCAAAAACTAAATCCAAAACCGGGGTGATAGAAATGCGAATACATTTATCTTATTAGTCCACCGTGTAGTGCCAGTTTTGTGTCATTTGAGCTGCTGATTTGAAAAATCATTTAGGGGGAAGTTATAAAAATAGCTTACTCCCAGTATGGGAAAGCTCAATGTTGAATGCGTAAGTGACATCTTTAAACCCCTGTTCTTTATGGAGACTTTTTTCATTGGCAATGATTCCATTTCATAATTTTCCTATTTTGAAGAATTTGTAACAAACATGTCATAATTTCTGATAATAATTGAACAGTTTTGATGACGATCGTATATTTGTCAATTTGAACATTATAATATGAATTAATTATTATAAGTCTTGAAAGGCAGAATTTCAAATTCGTTACCATCGCTATTGCAATTGATATATTGGAGGATGTAATATTTTTTACTTAATGATACTTTACTGTTTAGGTACATGTAAATGTGTCCATAAAACACAAAACAATATTTTAACTGAAAATCGATGTAAATTATGCACTCAAAATTTAAACTTTGAAACAAAATGGTATTAAAGTCATTAAGCATAAAGCACTATCCTTTTGCATGTTGTGTTATTTTCTGTGCATGCACTGATTTTGTGTCATGGTTGGATACCCCTTAGCCTTTGTTTTTATATCATAGTAAAGGAATGTTTGCATGTGTGACACAAAGAAATTGTGGACTATATCTTTCATTGTCTTTTCCACTAATCAGTATGCAAATCAGTTTTATGCATACAATTTTTTATCAATTGTACACCAACTTCTTAAAAACATGTTTTAATACTAGGAGCTCAAAAGATATTTTTTGCACAGTTTTGAACCCTAGGAAACAAAGAACGAACGGACATAAGTGCTACATAATATGGCTGTTCTACGTCATTAGTTATAATGTGGAGTCTTGCATCATTAGCAATCATACTACATCTTCTTATTTTCATACATGTTATACGGAAATACAACCAACACAGACTAAAATTCAAGCAATTTAAGGTTGATACGTGTAGGCAAAACGTTACACAAAAACAGTTGAAAATGAAAAATAAGATATAAGGTGCGCATCAGTTATTATACTTATGCCATGTATTTATTTTAGTTTCGTATGTTTTTATAAGTGGACTTCAGTCCAGTTAACGTATACCAAATGTTTGGTCAACACAGTAAATCAAAACAAAGTCAAGTATGCGTATCAATTGATTCTTTAATATGTTGATGTATACGATACGATTCTCTGCAAATACATAAATTATAAATCATAAATAAGAGTGAAACTAAATTCCGATAATCATAAAAAGAATATACAGTGCATAAATTACTTCTCAGTCAATAATAAAAGATAAAGAAACATATCTTCCAATAAAGAACAAAATTTGCACAAAAGATTAAATCAATATATTTCATTTACGGAACATTGTTTCAATTCATGTTCAAGAAATAATGTTTTATGTCCGATCAAATATATTCTCATCATAGAATGATTAACGTCATAAAGACGGGTGGCAAAGACTGCAAATATAGTTAGCGCCGTAAACGTCAACAATTGTATAGAAAAATGAAGCTTTTATAAAAAGCTTACCTATCAATTAAATAGTCAATAACTGTATAGAAAAATGTAGCTTTTACAAAAAGCTTACCTATAAATTAACTAGTGGCAGCTAAGCGACAATGTAGTATACACTATTAGTGTTTAAATAAATGTATCTTCTACCAAATATTCAAAACATGAAAATAAGAATAGATATAATTCTTACACTCCTCACCATGAAATTCTACAATTTCATTTAAAAAAAAGGTATTAATACAAAAATAATATTAACAATCTATAAATCTGAACCTTCTAGTAAAAATAGTTTTGTTATTGGTCTTACTAATTCTGATTTGTTAGTTTTGACAATACAGCTACGTACGTGCCCATCCCGATCCGCTTCAACCCCGGTAACTCTGCCCAAAGGCCATTGTCCTCTTAGTACATTTTCATCAGCCACTAAAACGAGATCGCCTTATCGTATATCAGTGTTAGATCGTTACCATTTTGGACGCATCTGCAACGTTGGTAGATACTCGCGTATCCATCTTCTCCAGAACACGTTTGCGAGATATTAGACCTGTTTCCACCATCTTCTAGCGTAAATATCTGTCTTTTTGAGGATACCGCCTGGAAGGCAGGAATTTCCTTCATTAAGAGTAACATATTTAGTGTTAGTACAGACGGGTCGTTGGGATCATCGCTCACTGGCGTAATAGGTCTGTCATTTAAAATTTTCTCAACCTCAGTCATCAACGTTAAAAGCAGTTGTTTATCATTTAGAAGCTGTTGCTTTACTAAGGCTTTCAAAATTCTACAAGTGGAACGAATTAAACGCTCCCATGAACCACCCATATGACTTGCTAAAGGTGGATTAAAATGCCATTCGATCGCCTGTTGTAACATGCGTTTTTCCAATTTTTGATTGGGTCAATTCTTTAATTGATTTTCGCATTTCACTGTCTCCGCTTACCAAATTAGTTCAATTGCCGTTGTACATCTTTTCTGGTACACCTCGTTGGTTTATAAAGCGTTGAAACGCGAATGGTTAATGTGTGGGCCACTTCTAGATGAACCGCTCTGGTTGTGAGACATGTAAATAGGTAATCATATCTTTTAACGTGTGAACGACCTAACTTAACTAAAAGTGATCCAAAATAGTCGATTCTGACGAATATAAATGGAGTTTGTCGGCAGTCATCGGTTCATCAAAAAGATGTGCCATTTGTTGTACACAAAGTGGACGGTGTTGACGTTTACATGGAATACAGCACCCAATTACTTTTTTAACAAAATTAGGTCCTTTTAAATTCCAATATTTCATACGTGTAGCTGCAAGCACCTGTTGTTTTCCTATGTGACCTTGATTTTCGTGATAAAAACGAACAATTAACGACGTAACGTGATGATTATCTGGTAGGATCATGGGATATTCATCATGATTTTGTGTTCTTAAGCGTCCTTTAGCACGAATAAGCTCATTATACAGTACTGGATTAAGAGAAGCAATACGGCTGTCTTTTTTCACAGGCGTATCCTGCTTAAGTTTGAGTATTTCCTCCTTGAAGCAAGTTTCTTGTACATTGGCAAATATTACATTTCGTTGCCGTTGCTCGTAATAGTTTTGTCCAGTTGGAAAAATAGTTCATAAGATAGTCAATGGCGTCGTTTTCTAGTGGCCAGTATCTTGAATCTTTCGAGAGAAAGTACGGACCATTTAACCAATGCATACATTAAGTTTCTTACTATCACAAGCGTCTATTCCTCTTGACGATGTGTCGCCATTGATCTAGACTAGTTGTATTGTGAATTATGCTTAATCTATTAGCTACAAAGGTTTTGAATCGTCATGATATATTTCTAATGTAGCCCAGCACTATTGTCGAGTCTGTCCAAAAGGTAACGTTGTGAATCTTTATTTCAAGTTCATCATTCAGGATTTGGTATAAGCGGCATGCAGTGACAGCTCCTGATAATTCAAGTCTTGGTATTGACATCTGTTTAATTGGTGCTAGTCGTGCCTTTCCTATGACTAAAAAGCAAGTAATTTTGTCATTTCTATTAACTAGTTTCAGATAGGCAAACGCTCCATAACCAAGTTCGGATCAATCGCTGAAAGTGCAATTGAGCGTTCTTAATGTGTTAATTTTTGGTTGAAAACAGCGATTCACGGACAAACTTTGAATACAGGGTAGACTCGTTAAACATTTTTTCCATTCGTCACAGTAATATTGTGGAATTTTTTCATCCCATCCAAGCTTCAATCTGCATAAATTCTGTACTATTGTTTTTGCTCTGAGTATAACTAGAGACACAAGTCCGAGAGGATCAAATATTGAACTTACAATGGACAATATACTACGTCTAGTTAACGGTTTATCTGTTAACTTTACTTTAAATCTAATTTTATCTTCATTAACATTCCAGATTATTTCAAGGGCCTTATCGTTCGGCAGCACATCTCCAGGGCTAAGATTTATTACAGCAGGAGCAAGTTCAGACTCTGGTATAGCTTTTAATACATCTTTTCTATTACTAAGCCATTTGTTAAGTCGGAAGCCACCAATTTTCATAAGTGACTGTAAGTCAATAGCGAATCGAATAGCTTTCTGCTCGGATGACACAGACTTCAGACAATCGTCAACGTAAAAAATGTTCTCTACTGTAGTAGATACTTCCGGATCAAAAAGATGGGAATTATCTCTTGCTGTCCGATTTAATGCATATCCTGCACAACTGGGTGACGATGTAGCGCCAAACAAATATACCTGCATGCAATAACTTCTGGGTTTCTGGTTTAAGTCACCATTAGGCCACCATAGAAAACGCAAGGCATCACAGTCCTCTTCTTTAACACGAACTAGATGGAACATAGATTCGATGTCGGCTTCTAATGTTATTTGCTCCTGTCTGAACCTTATTAAAACACCAACCAAACTGTTCATGAGATCAGGTTCTTGTAAAAGTTGACTGTTGAGTGATATTCCTTGATATTCAGCTGCGCAGTCAAAAATTACTCGTACTTTTCCTGGTTTGTTTACATTCGTGACAGGATGATGAGGTAAGTATCACATTCGTTTTGATTCGGGGTCAATGTTTGACACTTCTTTGGCATAACCCTTTTCTATATATTCATTTACAGTGGTCGTGTACATCTTATGTAATGTATCGTCTCGTTCCAACTTACGTTTCAGCTGCTGTAAACGGGCATGTGACATAACCATATTATTTGTTAACGAAGTATTTTTGTCTAGCCAAGGTAGTCCTAGTTTGTAATGTCCACCCTCATGAGTAATTGACGATTCCATAATGTTCAAAGCTTTTTTGTCTTCTACAGACATCAAATTCTTGTCATCGTTCTGGTTATCGTTAAAGTCAGTTGTCCACATACGTTCTAGTTGTCGCTGTAACATAACGTCTCTTGACTCTTCAAAATGTACATTTATAACATTTGGTGTAGACGTATTTCTTATAGGTCCTCGAATTGCCCATCCGAGGCGTGATCGATTCGTGTAAGGTTGCTTACCTGTACCGGATCTTACTTCCAACGGTATATGAGCTTCAGATGAGTAAGTGCCAAGCAGCAACATTACATCATTGACATCAATTTTTGGAATTTTAATATCAGCTAGATATGCTAATTTGCTAATGTCAAAGTTTTCAGCTGATGAGTGGGTGGATATCGGAAGCTTTTTTACCGACCAGACTTTTTGTAACGATACTTCTAAGTCGTCTTTATTGCCATCGACGGATCTTACCTGTACGTCGACTTCTTGACCGTGAATCGTACTACCGGACGAGCTTACTGTAGACATATGAAATGTGACTGGTCTGCTGGTGAGATTTATTTTTTTAATAGCCGCTCGTCACATAAAGTTTTATCAGCACCATCGTCTAATAAGGCATACGTTTGACATGAGTTACCGTCCCCACCTCTTACAATGACAGGAATAATCCCCAGACAAAAGAACTATCAGTGGTAGCACAGTTAACAGAAGGATGCGTAGCTGTATGGTCAGACTCTGGTTTTACCCAGTTGTGTAACAATAAATTGTGTTTAGAATTATAATCAGTGACAGTACACGCTTTTGGTTTTCTACAACTATTTGCAAAATGTTTACCCTTTAAACCATTATAACACAATTTCATTATACTGACAAATTTCATTCTATCTACTAAGCTCATGGACTTGAACTTACTACAAATCTCTATGAATCTACATGTACCATTACAACAAATACACTTTTGCTCATGTTTGACATTTTCACTTGTGTTTAAATTATTTGTGGCATATGTTGAGACCATTTCTCTGACATAATCATGCGACTTACTTCTCATGCCGCTTGAACCTTTATTAGCAACCCTTTCTTTAGCAAGATCAAGTCCACACATAGACGCAGCTATGCGAGATTTCTGATCAATACATTTTGTAAGATCAGTAAAACGTGGTTTTCGACCTGATTCCTATAGAATGTGTAACATCTACCCATTTCACTCGTAAATGCATTGGTAACCTCTTTACAACTTTTCTCAAGTTATCTTAATTATCGATGTCAGAAATAAAACCTAGCTGTGATAATGTAATTTCACACTTTTGCATATCAAGTGATAGCTGTGATAAAGAATCTAAATCATTTGCTTTTATCTGTGTTCCATATACCAATTTTTCAATGTATGATCTAGCAATATTGTGTGATCTACCATAACGGGAATACAATATTGACCTAGCACGCTTTTAACCATCAGTTGGTTCTAGCAATACACAGTCTTCAATAGAAGACTTTGCTTCACCTTTACAGTATTGAATCAAATATCTTGATCTCATTTGATCATCACCTACTCTACTGTCTACATTTGTTTCAAAATTCTTTATTAAATTTGTAATAATTAATTGGTTTACCATCAAATGTTAACAGTTCTGGTTTTGGTAAATTAAATCCTTCTTGGAAAGTAGACGCCAGTCGCTGGAATGCTGAGTCGATACTGCTGATTTTGGACTTGGAACTTCCGGTTGTTAACTCAAACTTTTCTTCTGAATCGGTCTTTGTCGCTTTTGTCGCTTTTGTCGCTTTCGTCGCTGAAATCTCTTCGGTATCAATGACACCATTAATCAAAATACTATTTCTGCGTGCGGAAACGACGCTTTCTGTAATAATGCCTTTATTTCGATTTGTGTTTAACGTGTCATTGTCTTCATCGTACGCTTCTTGCCACACTAGTTCCTTCAATTTTGCTTCTTCTTCACTATGTTTTTCTAATAATTGTTCTTTTATTTCTAACTCCCTTTTTTCTCGCTCTAACTTGAGTTTTTCTTCAGTGTTCTTTAATTTCTGTTCGCTTTCAAACGATTAGCCCTTGCCGTCCTCAATTTGGCCTTTGACGATGTAGAACTTGATGAACTCATACGGCTACAAACCTCGTCATCGGCAATATTTTCCAGTGATACGTTTTTCCATTCTGAAAATCTTTCCCGGAACTCCTTCAAGTTTTTCTAGCAGCTATCAAACTTCATTTCCAAAGTCTCAATTACAAGTAAATCTGGGCACAAATCTAAGCAGTTGATGTCAGCTGTTTTGAATTGTTCGAAACGGTCACACAGTTTGACATATAAATTCTTTACAATTTCGGTGTTGTCTCGGGAAATCATTTTCTTGTCAAGCTCATTATACAGTTTAGTCATCTGTGACAAATTAGATGTTCGTTGTCTTCGAACTGTTTCATATTCATAAATATGACCATCGCCGTCTGAAAGCGCCTCTTTATCCATTTTTTCTTTATAGGAAATCGAGAATTGTTTGGTCCACGCAGTAAATCAAAACAAAGTCAAGTATGCGTATCAATTGATTCTTTAATATGTTGATGTATACGATACGATTCTCTGCAAATACATAAATTATAAATCATAAATAAGAGTGAAACTAAATTCCGATAATCATAAAAAGAATATACAGTGCATAAATTACTTCTCAGTCAATAATAAAAGATAAAGAAACATATCTTCCAATAAAGAACAAAATTTGCACAAAAGATTAAATCAATATATTTCATTTACGAAACATTGTTACAATTCATGTTAAAGAAATAATGTTTAAGTCCGATCAAATATATTCTTACCGATTATGCTCTCTTATAAATCATCTTGCGTGTCCAAATACAATCCAAATAATAAAACTGCCGTAAACAAATTGAAATAACATCATCATAGAATAATTAACGTCATAAAGACGGGCGGCAAAGACTGCAAATATAGTTAGCGCCGTAAACGTCAATAATTGTATAGAAAAATGTAGCTAAGCGACAATTTAGTATACACTATTAATGTTTGAATAAGTGTATCTTCTACCAAATATTCAAAACATGAAAATAAGAATAGATATTATTCTTACACCCAATATAAACGTATTTGTATAAACAAGCAAACCTATAATCATTACTTTAAAAGCAAAACAATAGTCCTAACAAAACTATGCGTCTTTTCTTAAATTCTGTGTCCCGAGGTATGATGTGGAATAAAGGACATGACCAAATGAAAAGGACAGACACAGATTTGAGAAAATTCATAGAATTGTGACATCAGATGCAATAAATGGTAAGACATGTCTTGTGGCTGGACACGCATGATTCAATTTTTCATATGTTTCTTTTCAATTAAAGTTGCTATTAGGAAATGACAAAGATGCAATCAAATGGAACGCCGTAACTGTCTTATAGTGTAGATATTTAATGTGTTTTGTTGCTTTGTCTTTACGTTCTGTCATTTCTTCTTTATGTTATGTGTAAGTGACTTTATTTCCTGACACTGCATCTCTGTGTTATGTCATTGCTATGCTTTGTTAATTATGTGTAATATGCATTACATTATGTTGTTACTGCTGTATATTCTGTAAATACCTCTAAACTTAATGATAAACCAATTCTACGTTCTTACATCAAATTGAAACATATGAATTATATTTTGAAGTTTACAGGTCAGAATTGAAAGAAATACTTCAAAATTATTGCTTAATTGGTGAGGCGTTTTTCAGTAATGATAGCAAATATAGAAAAATACAATAATGAATCATTATCATTGCGCAAGTAGTACATGTGAATATAAAATATCAAAATTATAATTGTATGTTTTGCAGAAGAGAGGATATTTCAACACATAAGTCGAAAAAAAAAATGACAATACGATGGAACAAAAAAAATAATAAAAAAATTAAGAGCAAAGGTCAATGGTCTCAAATCAAATCAAAATCTGTTTTTAATATATAGAAATAAAAATATGTGGCATGATTGCCAATGAGACAATTTTATATCCACCAGAGAGATGATGATCCGAGCTCAAGAGCAATTCACGGCAAAAAAATCTTTCGGAGGCGTAAAATTAACGAATGTGTGTTTTTACAGACAAATCCGCGTAAAAAACATTGATTGAGTGTTTTCAAATAATGGTAGCAAAATATAGTTTAATGTACAAATACAATAATGAATCATGATAAAAAATACCAACGGGATATTCCAACGTATAAGTCGAAGACTAAATGGCAGCACCATGGCATGAAAAAAAAAATCAAGGAAAAATGTCATTATTCTAAAGACCAATGTTTGATATATAAAGAAATAAAAGATGTGGTATGATTGCCAATGCGACAACTCTATCTCCACTATAATATGAGCTCAAGAGCATTTTACGCCAAACAGAAAAATCATTTGAAAACGTAAAATAAAACGGGGTAATTTTTCAGATAATTCGCGAAAAAAAAGTAACACCCCTGAGTCTGAGTTTTTACCATAGCTCATTGAACGTGTGACAAATGGTTGACAATTTGTGTACCTTCGAGTTCAGATGTGTATTATACATCAAAATAAGGAGACGTTCATTTGAATTTTTGTGGAAAGAGCAAAAGGTTTCATTTGAAAACATATTTGCAATTTACCTGATTCCGGAAAGCGCTGGGTTATTTCACCTGGATTTTATTTAAAATTATGTTATTGATCAAGAACATAAATTCTCAACACATTTATTGTACATTTTATGTTTTTTTTTTTCAGTCGACTCCTGATAACAGTTATTGGTCTCTACTGACAAGGTTGCTACATACAAAGAAGCATTTAAACCATAAGTTCCGGGTGATGAAGTTGAATTCAACCCTTCGGACATTTTACGGACACAATTACGAGTTGGTTAACCTTCATAAAATATATGTTTCCAAGATGACGACGGAGTGTTCGAATGGTCGCAACCACAATCCCGTCCTCTTTTCCTCGAACGTGACCTACCGATATAGATTGATCACTAAGATTGTAATTACATGAGCTGCACGACGTGTCAAATGTGGAACAGAATCTGCTGAACAGTCCGGAGCACCTGAGAGCACTTCATATTTTGGTGGGGCTCTTGTCGATCAGTCTTAAGTCCTCTATGTTGTGTTTTGTGTACTATTGTTTATCTTTTACACGTAGTCGTTTATATTTTTGTGCTCTGGCATTGTCGATTTATGAGTGAATATCCCTTCTTTTTCATTGTAGAAAACTTTACAAATCTCAAAAATCACTGTTTTTAGAATTGTAATAATCATGTTTCGGGCAGTTTTTTTAAAAACTTCTTAACCAAGCATCAAAACCCAAATACCACTTTGAAAAATATCGCATAAGCATTTTCAAAAACCTTCTTTCAAGATTTGATAATAAACTAAACGTTTCCGTATATCATGTATAAAAAGGTAAAATAACAAAAATAACGAACTGCAAGGAAAATTCAAATAGCAAAATCAAAGGTTCAAACACGTCAAACTAATGGAAATATACTGTCATATTTCTGACTTGGTACACGGTATAGGGTTATAATGTTATGGTTTCATTTAGGCAAATACATATTTCAAAAATATTGGCAATAATGTTTACTTCTGATCATGCGTATTCATATAATACTAATTAGTTAATAATCTATCAAATGATTTATATAAATAAAACAAAAGTCAGAAAAAATTGTTTTAAGTTTAAAAAAACCTCAATCAGTTTATCACAAATAAAACACATCTGAGTTAATTGAAAGTATAATATCTTTATATTAACGTATTTCTATCAATAGATCCGTTACCTCATTTCCTGTATCTTTAATTTGTAAGACTACTGTTGCTAGGTTAACGTAATAGGTTCCACCTTCTCTGGGCGGTATGAGGTACATTGATATTTATTTAAAGGGATATCTTCCTTAATATAAAATAGAAAGGACATGTAACTGAGACCTGAAGGGTGCAGAAATAGTTACATGTATTTGCACACAATCTTTCAAAAAATCAGCAGTAAAAAATCTATTGAGATGCGAATGATAATAAGGTTACACAGTTAATAACCCTTTTTTATTTTTTGAAAATAGTTATGGTGACATAAAACTTATAGTTACAATATGCAAATTGAAATTGCAACAACTGTGCTTAGTGTCGTATGTTTTTAGGAAGTATTTTTCATGTACACTTGAATGTGACACCTCAGTAGTCAGCACCTCTATGCTAACATATAGTGTCATTAAAACAGTAATTTTCTGTAAATTTACTGTTGATTAAGTGTTAAATAACTGGAAACGTGAAGGTTCTCATCTAGCATAGATAACCTTTTCCATATTTGTCATAATTTTTCGGAGTCTATTTGTTTCAGTGCTTTTCAGCGTCAAATAAAAATTGACCTTTCAATTTTTCAAATTCGTGCGCAAGTCATGAGATTTATATACATGAAATGCGCGTTTAGCGTATTAAATCATAAGCCTGTTATCTTATAACGCTGGTATCTTCGATGATGTTTCTGTAAATTACATCATATTTGTTCAACATCAAAATGCCTTTTCAAAGAATTCTCATAAATATTTGAATGTGTTTAAAGGGGCATTAGCTGTAAAATTCATGATCACCGATTTGACTAAAATTCTCATATTTGATTTATAACATACAACAAAGTATATCCAAATTGCAAAAGGTCTGAATAAACAATTGACAATACATGGACTCGATGATATGTTTCAACATTAATAATTTTCGTGTTTATTTTTGTCTAGATTCCATTTAATTTACAATCGAGATGACCATCGAAACTGCCGACGGTCACTTAATCCGATGTAAACATAAATATAAATATAAACAGATAGTGACCACGTGCAATTGGGTTTTTCTATGTCTGTTTGATTTCATATTGTAGGTTAAAAATATGTTTATCATCGATTTTACCTGCATACGAATGATTTTTTTGTGGATCGATTCTGCCAACCAAATGGTTCATCCTTGTTTCAATTTCAATGTTGACATTATTTTGCTTTTAATAGCTAACCCATCCCCACCTAAGAGGTTAAATTAAAGGTCACATGAATACGGATTAAACGAGGTCGAATTATTCACTTGCAAGTGAATAACTCATCAGCGATTTTTCTTAATTTATTTTGACAAAATTGCACCAAATTGGCTGCCAACAGCGAATAATTGTTTGATTTAACCACTTTCATTAATGATTGAACAAAAAGAATCATACTTTAATTTTCTTTATATCTCGTAGCTCGTGCCCTTTTAAACAATTATACAGTTAGTATACTGTTACGACCAGAAAAATCGACTTTTAATTGTAGCCAACAAAAGACACAAATCAATAATAAAATTTAACAAGATTTATTAAACACAAGTTTACAAGAAGTATTACACAAATAGTAATGTCAAATTAACTGTCAAAATATGAGTCCAATCTTTTATCTTTTCTGTATCCGGAAATCTTCTCGGTATCCACAGAGAATATTACGTCCAATAGGTCACAATCTAGTATGATGTAGTTTGTAAATAAAAAGTGTCAATCCAACTGTTGAGAATGTTGATGTCTATTGATGTCTATGTCTATCTAACTTTAGGGTCTGCATACTTATATATATATATACAGTACTTATAATGGAAACTTCTAGATAACAGTAGATGTTTAAATTACGCATCTTTTGTTATGATCATTCTGGAAACGTTATGTAAGTGAAATAAAAAGTTATAATCATTCCATGAGTCAGTTGAACGGCAAACGCCCGAATCTGACAGATAGAGGTTAATTTGTCGACAAAAAAAGTACCCGTATGTAAAATGTTTACGCCCACAAACAGCGCCACCTATAATTTTTTCTACGGCGTCTTTGAGAACGATGTTCCGTTCTGTAGTAAATTAAAACATTAAATTAACTAAAACATAGAAAAGAAAGTGTATAAAACTAATTAAAAGATATATTTGCACATGACTGGTTATGCATGATACGCTGGCAATGTGCGCAATGTCCTTTAATCCAAGATTCAAAATTAGTTTGTTTCCTATGTCAAAATGGCGGATTCCAATGTTTACATTTTTCCATCGATTTGAGAGCTGACACAATTTCGTATCCAATCATTAATTTGCATATTATGTACTGTGTAGGGTAGCTTATCCAATGGGATTTACTGTTATAAAGTGGCTATACGTTACCATCCATCGTTACAAAAGTGCCATCTGTTTTGTGTGTATAGCTCAGGAATGATGTGTATTCAATATTTACGGTAAATAATCAATGTTATGTTTATTATATTTCCATGCATGCACAATTCATAACAGCAAATGCATTTTTTATAGAACTTATAAGGTAAACAGACATGTGTAACTGTCTGCTTTAGCAAAAATTCGTGTAAATAAACATGATGGGTCGTTTTGAATATTCAAGCACAGCAGACAAACACGTGGTAGATTATTGATGTTTGTTTACCTAAATTGCACGTTGTTGTTACTAAATACTTAGAAATAACCATTATCGTGTTATTATTGTTTAACAGCAGATAAAATTAATTTTACAATTGCATTTTACTACTTTCAAGAGTTATATAATACACCTTGCCTAAGAAATAGGTCTAGCTAGGTCCAGGGACTTCCTTTACTAGGTCCTTAAAAAATGAGGCTGTAATAATGTACATGATGTAAATTACCATATTTACATTCCAGCATTTTTTTGCATTTGATATATTTCATATACATGTACATGTATGTTCATAGAGAACAATAGAGTAAATGAACATACATGGGTTTAATTCCCATCCTAGGTATTAATTTTAATACTCATTATAGGTTGGAGCAAATAAGGCAGATTGCAATTGACCATAATGTAGTGTCTAAAAATGCTGATTGATGTGGCCAAGTCCTCAACATCCTTTTTTCTAAGTATACAGCAGCTCCTCTAAGGATTAGTAAGGGAACACTTTACATATAGTCCAGTGGCTAAGTCCTGTCTTTTTTGTCTCTATTATTTCCTTATTTATATTATTATATTTCTTATATTCTCTTGTATATGTAGTAAGCTAAAAAAACTATCATTACTCTTTTTCCTCACCTGCCTGATAACAATGAAATGTATTCATTGTTGATGTCTGTAAAGTGACTTATAATTTGGACTCTGGTGGATAGTTTCTATACTGTTATCTCATTGGCAATCATACCACATCCCTTTATTTTAGTACAGGTTAAGTATTTAAAGTAAGTGACAAACAAACATTAAATCATTTGAAAGAAAAATTCTGCAATGATTTCAGTTTACATATATCAACAATAAAATTTGGTTGTATAAATTGTGTCATTATGTTTATAATGACCACTGTAATTGTGAACTGCCATGACTGTCTTGTACAAAATATATTTGAATAAGTTCTCTAATGAATAGTATATAGATGTTTAAAAAAACAAATGTATATACTAGTTCCAGATCTATCAATTCAAAAATAATTGATGTTTTTTTTAATTAATTGAATAATAACAACTTATTGCAATAATCATGATAATCATGATATTAATACAAACTAGCATTGTTATATGTGATACATATATAACTTAATGCAGCTTATTCTGAAATTGTAATGTATGTCATAAAAAAGATATTTTTTGTAAAAGTTACCAAAATTGTCTGTATTTCAACCACATTTAGGCCTAGGAACCTTAAATTTTTAAGTGTAGAGGTTGACAAGCTAAGTCATGACTGTAAATTCAGATATTTATATCATGAGGTTTTTATTAAAGTAAATAATGCGATTAAATTGATTATCTCAATAAAAAGAACTCGCATTCTGATTTGATACTATGAGATTTTTTCTGATATCAGAAAAATAAATATCTCATTGTTGTCCATTCTTCAAAAAATTTCTGAACATACTGTACATGTATTTTAGTCAGCTTTGTTTTTGTCTGAGACTACTATAACATGGGAAGTGACCAATCTCTATGTTATAGTAGTCTCAGGTTTTTGTTTTGTAGTTCAATTGACTATGCATTTTAGAGCAGTTAAATATGAATTTGGATTAAATTTGAAGTTGATTCAGTATTTTTTATGACATAATAACACTCTTTTATTTAAACAAAACATTTTCAGGCTTTTTTTACAGATCAGCTTAGCTAATCATTCATTATTCAATCAATAATTTAATTAAAGGACTCAACAGTTGTTTGTAGGACTTTTGAATTCAAATATAAGAAAAAAAAATAAAAACTTGAAGTAATACATGTAATAGGAATTATGAGAACTGCATGATATCAGATTGCAATACAGCTTTTTGTTCTGTTTCCTTGTGTTGATTATAATGTTTTAAATCCCTTTCTGGGTTTTTGGATGTTCAGATTTTTTCTCTTGATTAAGAGCGAGCAACGGAACTTGTACATCTTATATAGTTTTTTATCTCGGGGGCGGATCAAGCTAATTTTCAAAGAGGAGGGGGGGGGGGTTCCAACTATATGTCCCCATTCAAATGCATTGGTTGTCGATAAAAAGAGTAGATTCCAATCGCTATACCCCCTGGAGATCTGCCACTGTATCTTATAGCAGGTATAATATAAAAATAAAAAATTGTACTTCTGTCCACTGCAAATTGACTTTTTTTTCATTCAATGTCAATGTTCACAATTTTGAAGCATGTATTGTCTACATTTTCTTTTTTTTTCATATTTTTTCCATATTGTATTATAATGTAATGCAAAGTTAAATTCTATTGTAACACAAGTTCTGCTGACAAATAGCTGATAAACCCCTCTTGTATGTAATTATTTGGCATGAAATGAAATATGTTTTTTCTGTATATGGAAATTAGGAATAATCCATCCTCTCTTTATAAAAGACCTGGATCTGCTTAAAAGTTCTTGCTTTTCTCAGAATTTTCCATTGTTACATCAGGAATAAAGGCTACCAATAATCATGCTTGACGATCATTGAGGTCACACATAAAGAACCCATCTCTTTGCAGATAATAGTAGAAAAACAAAGATACAATGTAGTTGGTAACATAAATGTATTGTTTGAAAATATCAAGAGAAACATTCCCATACAGAATCTGAACATTTTCAGTGCACCAGATTAACAACTTTCTATGTTAGATACTTATTTAAATATAAAAATTCAAGTCTAATTTTAGAGTGAAATTTTAATATATTTAAACAAACTGTTCTACAAACAACCAACATGTACAAACACTGAGTTTATTTTCATATCCTTTCTAAGAATATTGATATGAAGAAAGTAAAACAAAGACTTGTATCATTCCATCTACCAAAAGGGTGTTTGAGAATATACAAATAAGTCCAAGTTTCAGAGAAAAGTCAGTTATCTAAATTTTCTTCTTTGGAAGTTTTCAAAAACCTGTTTTAGGATACTTGAAAAAATGCCATATTCAACCATTCCATGACTATTTTAATGATACAAGAGTAGAGGAACATGAAATATTGAATGGTTATTCAAGAAAGTGTCGAAATATAACTACAATCATTAATTTTTACTCGAATTTACTGTTGTGAACTTGCATTTTCCTACGACGCGTGAACGGAGTTATCTCCCTTTGATCTCCACTTCGCCACGATTAAGCTGACACAATTTCGTGTCCAGTGAATTTAGGATCGATTATCATCAAAATTTAACGTAAAAAATGGTTTTGCTTCATATTTTATACCCCTCAACACGTTACCATACCTATTTAAGGAATAATTAAGGATTTTCCGTGGACCTACGCAAATTTTCAGAAAAAAAGTTTCACTTCACTCGTGAATTTATAATACTTTAACAACACTTTTTAATAATAACTATAAAGAATAATGAAGCTTATTCAATCTAGAATTGAACACTTTGATTTTTATTGATGTACGAGTACAAATAAGACGATACGAGTCAAAAAACCACCAGGCTTGCACGTTTACCAAAAAACCGTAAACTCTGACCTTTTGTCACGTGACCAATGTCTTGACCTTAGAAGCCATTAAATCGTTTGCCGTCCAACTGAGTATCAATGATTGTTCCAGTGATTTCTAAACTGCATAGTTGTAACACAATGTGTATAATTTTGTACACAATGTTAAAATATATAATAGGCCACACACAACAAATTAGGCCAACTAAATAAAAATGGTAGTTACAATATCATAACAATATATGCTGCATTTAGTCATGAATAGATAAAACGAAATATATTATACTCATTCATGCAATCAAAGCACTCGAAAGTTGACTTCCGTCGTCTCCCTAGGTTACCTAAAAAAGGAATTTGAAGCCCGGAACAAAGAGATACTGCCATGTTTCTGAAATAAATAGAGGCAGATGAATTGTAATTCAAAAGTTTACCGATCTGCCTATACAAGAAAGTTTAACGTAATATGGCAGATACCTAAACAAATCTTCAGATTTTTGTCATATTGCAATTAAGGCAGAGTAACGTAAATGCGTCTGATTTTGATGAACTTTCTTATACATTTTGAACTCGTTAAACTGCATCTGAATATCCAAAAAGATAAATGTAGCGTTTTAACTTCAAGAGGTTCGCTTAATCAAAAATGTGTGAAATAAGTATATCAATGTATAGAATGTATGTAAAAAACGACAAACATGTGCCTTTGTTCACTTCAGAGTACGATTTCTAAATAATCCGTACATGCAATTCTATTATTGTTGTAAATGTTTCCCTTTTAACAATAAAATAATAAAAGGGTGTTACCGGATTAGTTTTTACTGTCTTAATCATTAAGTATGAGTAATATACAAAACGCAAAAAGGAAAACTACGATTTTGCACATGATACCTTCACGAAATTGTAATTCTTTTTGCTGACCCTTTTTCACGGTACATTATTCCACGGCTTTAATAATTTTTTAAATAGTTTTCTTCTTTTGTTGTATTTTTTTATTATTTTCATTATTTTCAAATGACCAATTTTTTCCCCATCTTTCTTTGTTATGTAATTACTTGTTCCATATCATTGTAACATTGCATGCTATGTTTATGGAATCGTCATTTAGAGTTGGTATAAATAAAAAAATCAAGGAAACGGATTACTGTAACATGTATAAGCTATATACAGCTTGTTTCTGAATCCTATTTTTGTAGTGTAGTTTTGTTTGATGATATATTTGTTATGATGTCGAATAAATATGTTTAAACTAACTAAACAGAGAGTCAATCGATTATTTTTAATAAAAATTATGTGGACATTTATCTCTGGTATATCAATACTACATAATTATATATTTTTTTCAATATTCAAATGCAGTTCAGCGAGGTCTATTACTAAAATATCTCCGAAAACGTATATTTTCCCTGCTATATAGTCAGCATGGTCAGAGTACGCTAGAGCAAAACTTAAAAATGATGATTGTTCTATTTATAAAGATTCGTCATTGAACTTCCTGGGACTAGTTGTGGAAGGTTAACGAAACAGATTATACATCAGGTATTTTTTTATTATTTTTTAACTGAATACATTTATCAACATCTACCTTATTCATGTTATTTTATTAATTCCACAACAGAAAATACCATAACAAATATACATATTTGTTTAGGGGCCAGCTGAAGGACGCCTCCGGGTGCGGGAGTTTCTCGCTGCATTGAAGACCCATTGGTGGCCTTCGGCTGTTGTCTGTCTATGGTCGGGTTGTTGTCTCTTTGACACATTCCCCATTTTCATTCTCAATTTTATATGATATATCTAACGCCATGAAATAGGAAATATCTGTCGTTCATAAAAAGGTTAAAGGCCTACGTTGTGGTGATTTGCATTAAAATAATGTGTGAGTACTCAGTGGCGGATCCAGAAATTTTCATAAAAGGGGGCCCACTGACTGCCTAAGAGGGGGCTCGCTCCAGTCATGCTTCAGTGATTTCCTATATAATCAACCATATTTTTTCCCACAAAAGGGGGGGGGGGAGCCCCCTGGCTCCCTCTAAATCCGCCTCTGGTACTAGCATAAGATTATTTCAAAATATATAAACTGACAGTGAAGGCGAATAAGCCCCCTTTAAACAGCCCTCTGTTGGCGCAATAAACATAGACATACAGGGATTGGAGCTCAAATGGAAGTCTTACCGACATGCTTATCCGTAATCTGATTTAGGCGTTAAGAACCTTTGTCGACCCCACAGTTTAAATGTCTTTAACACGTACGATATGACAAGTGGGTGTTGCAGACGAACGTTCACCTAATCTGACCCGGTCTATTGATAACCTGAGCGCGCAAAGAAATGGTCTTGTCCACGCTGTTATGAAAATGATTCTATGTCGTAAACAGAAATGTTTTCTCAAACGATTTCGAAAGGTTCATAATGAATGGAAAAAATATTCAAGACTTGAAAATGTTGAATAATGTACTTATATATATATTTGCACAAAATCACCTTGTAGGAAATAAAACTTTTCGAAAATATTTTGGTAATGTTAAGAAATTTAATACTTCATAGATATTGTAATTGGAATCATAGTACATGGCGTATAAGCTATACAAAAGAATTGAAGAGAAATTGTAGTCTATGTTTTACATGTTATTGACGGTTGACAAAGTTTAACATTTAAAGTTGTAATTCATATTGTTTGACATATCATTTAAAGATATTGAAAGATTCTCATTCAATGTTTATATTATTTAGATAGACGCATTATAACTGAACTCAAATTTCATACTTTATATATTACATGATGGTTCATGTGTGTTTTTTGATAGAGGTAGGAGGAAATTACATGTTCACTGTGCTTAGTATGTATAAAGACGTCACTCCCAATTGTGTCGTTACAATATAGAATGTACACTTTGCTTCCAAATGGTTTCCTATAAAAAAATCTTTGCATTGAACTTTCTAACCTGTTTCCATTAATGTCCATTTATGAATAATAACATTGACTTTAAGAATACAGGCCCTTGGAACAGAAGCTCAGTAAAGAATATTATATAAAAATAGGACGATGTGGTATGATTGTCAATGAGGCAACTCTACACAAGAGACCAAATGACGCAGAAATTATCAACGAAATCATCAACGATGAGCAAAGATCATACCGCATAGTCAGCTACGAAAAGCCCCGAAAAGACAAATGTAAAACAATTCAAACGAGAAAACTAAAGGCCTAATTAATGTAAAAAATAATGAACGAAAAAAAATATGTTACACAGCAACAAACGACAATCATTGAATTACAGACTCCTGACTTGGGACAGGCTCATACATAATGTGGCGGGGATAAACTCGTTTGAAGGTGCCAACCTTCCCTTAAATTGGGACAGTAGTGTAACAACACAACATAAGAACCAACTATAAAAATCGGTTGAAAAGGCTGAACTCATTAGATGGGTACAAATAGAAATACATCTAACAAAAACACAGACGTGGACGTGGACGGGTACTTATACATCCCAACAACAAAAAGAAACTTATATAATTAATTCAATTTACAAAGCCTATTACATATCTGATCAAAAGACAAAAAATGTCAATGTTTTCTCAATTTTTCTTAATGAGTTCAATAGAAGAGTATGTTTGACAATTAAAAGTAATGTTTTAGCAACCATTAGAAAAAATATGAATAATCATTATGAGTGATATAATTTAATATATATTTGATGTAATATGAATTTTACAACTAATTACTGCCCTGAGTGAATAGTAGAATGTAACAGGGAACATCAGAAGGAGCTTGGGCTCCTGAAGGATATTGTAACAAGCCAATAATTGAAATAAATATTTAATTATGTTGTTAAAAAAAAAAAATTAAAAATTAAAAAAAAAAAAATTGAGAATGGAAATGAAATGGGAATGTTTCAAAGAGACAACAACCCGACAATAGAGTAGAACAGCCGAATCCCACCAAAGGGTCTTCAACACAGCGAAAAAATCTAGCACATGGAGGTGGGCACCTAAATACAAAAATGTACTAGTTCAGCGAAAATGGATATCATACTAAACTCCAAAAAATATAAATGAACTAAAATTAAAAATCATACAAGACTAACAAAGGCCACAGGGTCCTGACTTGGGACAGGCGCAAAACAAAAAATGACTTGGGGTTAAACATGTTAAGCGAGATCCCAACCCTCCCCTTACACCTCTAGCCAATGTAGAAAAACAAACACATAGCAATATGCACAGTAAAACTCAGTTTAAAAGAAGTCCGAGGCCGATTTCAGAATAGGTAACAAAAGAAACTAATCAAAATGACAATGATACATAAGTAAACAAAGGACTACTAGCAGTTACTGACATGCCAGCTCAAGACCTCAATTAAACCGATTGAAAGATTATGTCTTTATCATATGAAATAAGAATAGATCTGAGAGTACTCGCAGTTACTGGCAGCTAGTTTAAAACAAGTAACAAGTAATGAAATAAAAAATCATGCATCTAAGACTATTTAAGGACGAAGCCTTTATGTAAACATGGTCCAAGATTATTGGCGTTGTGTCGCTTCCTCTCCGCATGGTCACATGTTAAACCACCGCCAGGAAATAAAAAGAAAACGACACAATAAGCCGTGGCCTAATTCACTTTTGGTGAATACATACTTCAACACAATCCCTTCTCTTTCAGGACGAAGCGATTAAACCATTATGTGAACATGGTGCAAGATTGTTAGCGTTGTGTCGCTTTCCCGCCACATGGTCACATGTTAAACATGAGACCACCGCCATGAAATAAAAAGAAAACTACACAATAAGCCGTGGCCTTATTAAATTTTGGTGCATACATAATTATATCAATCCCATCGCTTTTGGGACGAATCCTTTAAATAAACGAACAACATTATACACTAATGCAATTCCACGACTAAAATTAACAAAACATTATTGCATTTGTAATCGCACAGTGTGTACTCCAAATTTTTACACGTGCATATTCTTTCATTAGTATCATCTTCCTGGAAAACATATTGAATTATATCAAAAATAGTTCATTCCCTATGTTTGAAAGGAGGGTTTCTTATCGTCGAGATGCAATTTGCGAGTTAAGAAAGTCGAGTTGCGAGTTACGACGTTCGATTTGCGAGTTACGACGGTCGAATTGCGAGGTACGACGGTCGAGTTGCGAGGTACGAAGGTCGAGTTGCGAGGTACGAAAGTCGAGTTGCGAGTTACGAAAGTTGAGTTGCGAGTTACGAAAATCGAGCTGCGAGTAACAAAAGTCGAGTTGCGAGTTACGAAAGTCGAGTTGCGAGTTACGAAGATCGAGTTGCGAGATACAAATATATTACGTTTCACTGATTTCTTAAAAATATATATATATAAACGGTCGTATGTATAAACGGCCGTGTCGTCTGATTTTTGAAACAGAATTTTCAGGTTTATTTCACATTTAATAAACAAAGCATACATGTACCCGAACTTAGTTATACACTGCACGAGGAAGGGTCTCGGTATTTTGATTGCAGGATTTGAAAGAGGTATGTGATATTTATTTATAAGAGTCTATATGTTGCAAAGGCAAGCACGCTTAAATTTCTTCCATGAGAGCGACATCGTTCATTTTTTAAAATAAAACAGGATATACTGTAGATATCAGACAAAATGTATACCGTACTGAACAAATCAAGCATAAGAAAATAAATCATGTAGACAAATGAAATGTACTTGCAAATTATCGACATCTCACAGAATATGGCACTGTGTTAGGCCTAAAGTATATACTTCAAAGATACCAGGCTTATGATATTTTCTACGCCAGACGCGCATTTCGTCTATACAAGACTCATCAGTGATGCTTGAATAAAAGATATTCATTAGAAATACCAAGTGCTAACTCTTCATCTTTCGCAAAAGTTAAGGGTGATATAGGCACAATTACACATTTAACTTAGGAAAATATCTCATGAATCATTCAGAAATGTGATATGCCTTGTGCTTATGTGATAAATTATCAGCGGCCATAAGTAAAATTGGGCATTAAGCTTAAATCCTAGGCAATAAGCTAACGCCTAGTCATTAAGTTATTGCCTGAAATTTTCAGGCATGAAGCTTATTTCCTGAAATATAATGATGATTATTCAACCTATTGTCAAACATCGTTGCAGGCAATAAGTGAACTTTGGGATTTTTGTTTTATCTTTCAAGTAGATGTACAATCGATAAAAAAATCATGCTTTAAAGTGTTTTGAAAATCATATTCCAAATATTAATATACACTTGGTATGATTTAACAGATGTTACAATAATAGTTTTGAACTTTTAACTTTTAGAACCGCATATATGACTATAGATTACTTCAATTAAAAAAAGTATGACAGTTATTTACCTTAGGGGACTTTGAAAGATTGATAAGTAGAGTAAAGGAAAATGATGAGAAAAAAATCAATTTTTTAGTCCCCTACCGACGAAGTCGAAGGGGACTTTATGTTTGCATTCCGTCCGTCTGTCCATCCGTCAGTCCGGCAAATCAGTTTTCCGCGGTTTTTTTCTTCGTGCTTGAAGATTTTGATTTGATATTTGGTATACGGTTTTATCATGACAAGTTACAGATCAAGTTCGAATTTTGTTCCGGTCTGATAATTTTGTGCAGAGTTATGGTCCTTGGAATTAGAAAATTCTCTCGAATATTCTGTTTTCCACACTTTTTTTCGTCATGATTGAAGATATTGATTTGATAATTAATACATAGTTTTATCATGACAAGTTACAAACCACGTTCAAATTTTCTTTCGGTCTGATGATTTTGTTCAGAGTTATGGTCCTTGCACTTAGAAAATTCACTTAAATAATCAGTTTTTCACACTTTTTTCGTCATGCTTGAAGATATTAACTTGACAATTATTATATAGTTTACACCAGGACAAGTTATAGATCAAGTTAGCATTTTGTTCCAGTACAATTAATTTTAACAGGTATGGGCTATGTATTGCCATGCAATACTCTCAGAATGCTTGTTTTTCTTTATCGTGGTACTTTGGAAAAGGAACATTTAATATTTTTCATGTTTGGGCCTTAATTTTATAGCTTACCATATGGTAAGGGTTTATCTCATTGCGGAAAGCCATAATGTTGGCTATAATTGCTTACAGGTTACAAGAGCGCAATTATTTGTAATGCATTTTCCATAGGACCCCAGTGGTATTCAAAAATTTATTTCTTGAAGAATAAACAAACTAGATAAAAATGGGTAGCAGTTCCTGTGACTATAGATGTCAGCCTTTTATTACAGCAAAAAAAAAGTATATGGTCATGCGGCAAAAAGTGCCCTAAAATGCAGTTGTTATGGAAGCTTCCAAATTCCGCACTAAATTGGAAAGGTTAATTTTGAATGGCTCCTCAGTTAATAAAAAAATTATATCTTCTACACATTGTGAATTATGAATTTAATTTTCACCTATTTTCAAACCTAAATGGATAAGCTTTCAAATAAAAAATAATTCCAACCTGCATCATCCAATCAGGAGCCTCAAAGTGTTTTATTCTGAGTACCATCTTGGGGTAAAAATTTTGCCGGTTGAATGTAAACAAATAATTGCGCTCTTGTAACCTATAGAAAGAATAAAATTGACTCGAATCAGGACAAAAATGTATCTGTTAAACACAGAACTTATATTAGGAAGAAATACCAAGTTTGGAAGAAATTGGTTGAGTTACTTAAGAAAAACTACCATATGAAGGAACAACCCGTGCCTTGCGGCCACAGAGGAATTTCATCTACAGATTTCAAGAATGCTGTCATGAAAATAAAAAAATTACCATTAAATAACATTAAAAGTTCATTTGTTTAGTGTTTTTGTTTATAAAATTAACATTTCTCTTTATGCATGTACAAGTTGATTCAAATGTTCATTCAGGGTGGATTCTACCCTTACTTTTCTTAAAGTTGTCAAAATTAGCCAAATTTTGGACTTTTTGTCATATATTTTTGAAAATAAAGTGTACTGAAGATGCACTCTGGATCTTTATCATTTATATTTTTATTACTGAAGATAAGAGATACAGGAATGATAGCAATTAAAAGTGGTTGTCTTCATAGTGGCTATAAAAAAATCCAAAGTTTATCATATGGCCTGTTTAGAGAATTTGTCAAATTCTGAGGGAGGCATGTGCTCAATCTCAAATATTTTTAATTACTGGATGAACTTTCCATTCAACTTGTATTGCAAAAAGATAAAATACTGGCCTACTTTACAAGGGTATATAAAAACTTTACAAACACTAAAAAATTAAAGTGAAAACTGTACAATTCCAATATGTCTGGGTTCAAAAAAGGAAATATCTTTAAATTTAAGGCTGGAAGTATACCTCATAACAAAAAAAGGACTAAACTATTGCCAGTGAAAAGTGACTATGACACACCTAAATATACAAGACTTACCATGAAAAAGTACAATTTAGTAGTAAATGATCCATACACTGATCCAGAGGAAAAAGCCAGGCGGTCTGCTCGTGCGGCCAAACTACTGCGACCAAAGTCTGATGAGGTCTCTGTTCCAAAAAAAACCAGGAATCCTGCTGTAAATGACAAAAGGTAAGGCAAAAATATATAATCTAACTTTTAAATAGAGAAAACAGTTACAGATGAACAAATAAGAAATATCACAGTACAAAATAGGTCTAAAACTGCTAAAATATACTGAAAATTCACAAAATTTCACATTTCTTACACTAAAAATATATTAAACTGGAATTTACTCTGTCTTTTCCTTCTATAATTGAGTAATTTTATGTTTTGTTTAAATGAAAAAGAGATAATTAGCCCTATAAAACTATGTCAAAATGTCCAACAGTCAGTTTAAAAAATTTCATACCCAAGCAAGGGGCAGGTAACTCTAATTCAGAAAAATTATTTGTTGAAAATATTCTTGATACAGGTGTAAATGTGCAATTTTTTGTGTTTTTCCAGGCCTGACTTCAATTCTTATCGTACGGTGTGCATTTACAAGATGGAAGAAATGTGGAACAAGGCCTTTAGGGAGCACCAGCAAAAAAGTCCTGCCTGTGAGGGTAAACTATCATGCGATTTAGAGAAAGAGGAGAAAAGAGGATTCTCTTCTCGCCAGACTTTGATTTGTACAAGTTGCAGTTATATATCGGATAAGTTTAGCTTATACGAAGAATTAGAAACAGGAAAGCCAGGAAGAAAACCATCAAAACTAGATACAGCTGTACATGTTGGCCTGAGTCAGACCCCAATAGCTTCCTCCAGTATGCGCAAAATCATTCTAAGTGGTAATATGCAGGCACCAGCAGCATCCAGTCTACAAAGAAGAGCAAATAAAGTACTTAAAAACATTGTAGATGTGAATAAAATGGACCTGAGAAAAAGAAAAAATGAAATTATTGAAATCAATCGCCTCAGAGGGAAGGAAATTCCAAACACAATCAGTGTGCAGATGGACGGAATGTATAACAATCCGCTGTATTCCGGTGTTGGACGCACTCCATTTCAGCCTGCAACACAAACTGTCTATACCACAGCTGAAAATATAACAACAGACCATAATATACTAAGCATAAATATAAAAAATAAGCTTTGTTCAATACATTCAAGCCTTGAGGTGGATCCTGACTCAGGCCGTTTACATGCACAGTGTACAGATGAATGTAGTGCCAACATTCCAATGGTCAAAAGTATTGGGGATGAATATACATGGGCCAAAGAGTGTATCCTTGATCTTAAGGCAGACAACATTGAGGTTGAGCACCTGGTTACTGATCCTGACAGCTCTGCATACAGGGCTGCACAAGACTTGTATGAAGAAGGCACCACAAGTACTCAGCCTGAACATTTCCTTGATACACGGCATGTGTCTGAGAATATCCGTAAGCGTACGAAGAATGATAAGAACCTGTTACAGATCATGCCAGCAAGAACACAAGTGAAGAGACAAAAACTACTGAATTGTTTTTCAGTGGATTTGACAGAAAGGTGTAATGCCGAGCTGGCTCAGGCAAGGAAAATTTACAGTGGAAACTTTCAAAAAATCAAATATAAAATATCGCATGTAGTTGACGCAATCGTCAACTGTTACACTGGAAATCATTCGTCGTGTAAAAAACATTCATTTTTATGTAATGGATTACAGAAAGTATGGCTTAGAGGAAGGTCACTACTACCAAAAACATTCAAAATTGCACACTCACAGCAAAATATAGACTTTATTAGAAAGACAGTCAACCTGCGTCTTGGCCCAAATATACTTGAGAAGACCAGACTTAATATGAACACTAATTTTGTTGAGGGATTTAACCGTAGCCTGAGGCGTTCTTTACCGTCAAATGTTACTTTTAAAAGAAATGTTACCGGTCGTGCTCATTCAGCTGCTCACAGTGTTAATTTTGGTCCAGGAGAATCAGTTCTAGAACTTTGTACTGCTCTTCATTGTGAAGTCCCAGTGGGAGGCTCTGCATACAAGGCTCTAAAAGAAATACAAAAAGTTGACATTTTACAAAAACAGCACAAAAAGACTATGCAATACAAGCAATTTAGAAGTGATAAAAGGGCTAAACTGTACAAACTGTATGAAAAACTAAGTGAAATAATAGAATATGAAAAAAATATGTTGCTAAAATGTGATCAAGGACTGAAATCTACTCCGCAGAAACATAGTGACCATTCATACAGCAGAAATGACAGAAAGAGAAAAAGATCTGTTAGAAAATAAATATTTATTTATTAAATTACATATTAAACAATATGGCTTGTGACTTTTAGAGCAATGGCCCTGATTTTTACAATGTAGGCGGTCTTGATTTATAGCATGAGGTTCAATAGTTATGTGTTCAGGATTGACACAGAGAGTTTGGTGACAAATATGGCTACATTCTACTTTATTGTTGTTCTCATCTATTTGTGGCATATCATATCTTGTCAATCTATGCTTAATCATGTATGCCAGTCTATGTGCAGCCTCCCTTTTTTCCTCTCCCCCTGGCCATTTTACAACCTGTATGCCATAACAAGATTTTCCCTTTTTTGCTCCGACCCATTCAACACATTCCTTCCCATTCCCCATAACTTCAGTTTTCTTAAAAAATTTGAGTCCAATATTGTCCCAAAAGGCATCCATTGTGACAGAGTATTGATCCAAATCACTCGTGTGCTTTAAAAAGTTCCAAAAATACTTAGTTTTTGAAAGTGAAAGTAAAAGTCCATTTTCAGTATAGGTTACAAGAGCGCAATTATTTGTAATGCATTTTCCATAGGACCCCAGTGGTATTCAAAAATTTATTTCTTGAAGAATAAACAAACTAGATAAAAATGGGTAGCAGTTCCTGTGACTATAGATGTCAGCCTTTTATTACAGCAAAAAAAAAGTATATGGTCATGCGGCAAAAAGTGCCCTAAAATGCAGTTGTTATGGAAGCTTCCAAATTCCGCACTAAATTGGAAAGGTTAATTTTGAATGGCTCCTCAGTTAATAAAAAAATTATATCTTCTACATATTGTGAATTATGAATTTAATTTTCACCTATTTTCAAACCTAAATGGATAAGCTTTCAAATAAAAAATAATTCCAACCTGCATCATCCAATCAGGAGCCTCAAAGTTTTTTATTCTGAGTACCATCTTGGGGTAAAAATTTTGCCGGTTGAATGTAAACAAATAATTGCGCTCTTGTAACCTATAGAAAGAATAAAATTGACTCGAATCAGGACAAAAATGTATCTGTTAAACACAGAACTTATATTAGGAAGAAATACCAAGTTTGGAAGAAATTGGTTGAGTTACTTAAGAAAAACTACCATATGAAGGAACAACCCGTGCCTTGCGGCCACAGAGGAATTTCATCTACAGATTTCAAGAATGCTGTCATGAAAATAAAAAAATTACCATTAAATAACATTAAAAGTTCATTTGTTTAGTGTTTTTGTTTATAAAATTAACATTTCTCTTTATGCATGTACAAGTTGATTCAAATGTTCATTCAGGGTGGATTCTACCCTTACTTTTCTTAAAGTTGTCAAAATTAGCCAAATTTTGGACTTTTTGTCATATATTTTTGAAAATAAAGTGTACTGAAGATGCACTCTGGATCTTTATCATTTATATTTTTATTACTGAAGATAAGAGATACAGGAATGATAGCAATTAAAAGTGGTTGTCTTCATAGTGGCTATAAAAAAATCCAAAGTTTATCATATGGCCTGTTTAGAGAATTTGTCAAATTCTGAGGGAGGCATGTGCTCAATCTCAAATATTTTTAATTACTGGATGAACTTTCCATTCAACTTGTATTGCAAAAAGATAAAATACTGTCCTACTTTACAAGGGTATATAAAAACTTTACAAACACTAAAAAATTAAAGTGAAAACTGTACAATTCCAATATGTCTGGGTTCAAAAAAGGAAATATCTTTAAATTTAAGGCTGGAAGTATACCTCATAACAAAAAAAGGACTAAACTATTGCCAGTGAAAAGTGACTATGACACACCTAAATATACAAGACTTACCATGAAAAAGTACAATTTAGTAGTAAATGATCCATACACTGATCCAGAGGAAAAAGCCAGGCGGTCTGCTCGTGCGGCCAAACTACTGCGACCAAAGTCTGATGAGGTCTCTGTTCCAAAAAAAACCAGGAATCCTGCTGTAAATGACAAAAGGTAAGGCAAAAATATATAATCTAACTTTTAAATAGAGAAAACAGTTACAGATGAACAAATAAGAAATATCACAGTACAAAATAGGTCTAAAACTGCTAAAATATACTGAAAATTCACAAAATTTCACATTTCTTACACTAAAAATATATTAAACTGGAATTTACTCTGTCTTTTCCTTCTATAATTGAGTAATTTTATGTTTTGTTTAAATGAAAAAGAGATAATTAGCCCTATAAAACTATGTCAAAATGTCCAACAGTCAGTTTAAAAAATTTCATACCCAAGCAAGGGGCAGGTAACTCTAATTCAGAAAAATTATTTGTTGAAAATATTCTTGATACAGGTGTAAATGTGCAATTTTTTGTGTTTTTCCAGGCCTGACTTCAATTCTTATCGTACGGTGTGCATTTACAAGATGGAAGAAATGTGGAACAAGGCCTTTAGGGAGCACCAGCAAAAAAGTCCTGCCTGTGAGGGTAAACTATCATGCGATTTAGAGAAAGAGGAGAAAAGAGGATTCTCTTCTCGCCAGACTTTGATTTGTACAAGTTGCAGTTATATATCGGATAAGTTTAGCTTATACGAAGAATTAGAAACAGGAAAGCCAGGAAGAAAACCATCAAAACTAGATACAGCTGTACATGTTGGCCTGAGTCAGACCCCAATAGCTTCCTCCAGTATGCGCAAAATCATTCTAAGTGGTAATATGCAGGCACCAGCAGCATCCAGTCTACAAAGAAGAGCAAATAAAGTACTTAAAAACATTGTAGATGTGAATAAAATGGACCTGAGAAAAAGAAAAAATGAAATTATTGAAATCAATCGCCTCAGAGGGAAGGAAATTCCAAACACAATCAGTGTGCAGATGGACGGAATGTATAACAATCCGCTGTATTCCGGTGTTGGACGCACTCCATTTCAGCCTGCAACACAAACTGTCTATACCACAGCTGAAAATATAACAACAGACCATAATATACTAAGCATAAATATAAAAAATAAGCTTTGTTCAATACATTCAAGCCTTGAGGTGGATCCTGACTCAGGCCGTTTACATGCACAGTGTACAGATGAATGTAGTGCCAACATTCCAATGGTCAAAAGTATTGGGGATGAATATACATGGGCCAAAGAGTGTATCCTTGATCTTAAGGCAGACAACATTGAGGTTGAGCACCTGGTTACTGATCCTGACAGCTCTGCATACAGGGCTGCACAAGACTTGTATGAAGAAGGCACCACAAGTACTCAGCCTGAACATTTCCTTGATACACGGCATGTGTCTGAGAATATCCGTAAGCGTACGAAGAATGATAAGAACCTGTTACAGATCATGCCAGCAAGAACACAAGTGAAGAGACAAAAACTACTGAATTGTTTTTCAGTGGATTTGACAGAAAGGTGTAATGCCGAGCTGGCTCAGGCAAGGAAAATTTACAGTGGAAACTTTCAAAAAATCAAATATAAAATATCGCATGTAGTTGACGCAATCGTCAACTGTTACACTGGAAATCATTCGTCGTGTAAAAAACATTCATTTTTATGTAATGGATTACAGAAAGTATGGCTTAGAGGAAGGTCACTACTACCAAAAACATTCAAAATTGCACACTCACAGCAAAATATAGACTTTATTAGAAAGACAGTCAACCTGCGTCTTGGCCCAAATATACTTGAGAAGACCAGACTTAATATGAACACTAATTTTGTTGAGGGATTTAACCGTAGCCTGAGGCGTTCTTTACCGTCAAATGTTACTTTTAAAAGAAATGTTACCGGTCGTGCTCATTCAGCTGCTCACAGTGTTAATTTTGGTCCAGGAGAATCAGTTCTAGAACTTTGTACTGCTCTTCATTGTGAAGTCCCAGTGGGAGGCTCTGCATACAAGGCTCTAAAAGAAATACAAAAAGTTGACATTTTACAAAAACAGCACAAAAAGACTATGCAATACAAGCAATTTAGAAGTGATAAAAGGGCTAAACTGTACAAACTGTATGAAAAACTAAGTGAAATAATAGAATATGAAAAAAATATGTTGCTAAAATGTGATCAAGGACTGAAATCTACTCCGCAGAAACATAGTGACCATTCATACAGCAGAAATGACAGAAAGAGAAAAAGATCTGTTAGAAAATAAATATTTATTTATTAAATTACATATTAAACAATATGGCTTGTGACTTTTAGAGCAATGGCCCTGATTTTTACAATGTAGGCGGTCTTGATTTATAGCATGAGGTTCAATAGTTATGTGTTCAGGATTGACACAGAGAGTTTGGTGACAAATATGGCTACATTCTACTTTATTGTTGTTCTCATCTATTTGTGGCATATCATATCTTGTCAATCTATGCTTAATCATGTATGCCAGTCTATGTGCAGCCTCCCTTTTTTCCTCTCCCCCTGGCCATTTCACAACCTGTATGCCATAACAAGATTTTCCCTTTTTTGCTCCGACCCATTCAACACATTCCTTCCCATTCCCCATAACTTCAGTTTTCTTAAAAAATTTGAGTCCAATATTGTCCCAAAAGGCATCCATTGTGACAGAGTATTGATCCAAATCACTCGTGTGCTTTAAAAAGTTCCAAAAATACTTAGTTTTTGAAAGTGAAAGTAAAAGTCCATTTTCAGTATAGGTTACAAGAGCGCAATTATTTGTAATGCATTTTCCATAGGACCCCAGTGGTATTCAAAAATTTATTTCTTGAAGAATAAACAAACTAGATAAAAATGGGTAGCAGTTCCTGTGACTATAGATGTCAGCCTTTTATTACAGCAAAAAAAAAGTATATGGTCATGCGGCAAAAAGTGCCCTAAAATGCAGTTGTTATGGAAGCTTCCAAATTCCGCACTAAATTGGAAAGGTTAATTTTGAATGGCTCCTCAGTTAATAAAAAAATTATATCTTCTACACATTGTGAATTATGAATTTAATTTTCACCTATTTTCAAACCTAAATGGATAAGCTTTCAAATAAAAAATAATTCCAACCTGCATCATCCAATCAGGAGCCTCAAAGTTTTTTATTCTGAGTACCATCTTGGGGTAAAAATTTTGCCGGTTGAATGTAAACAAATAATTGCGCTCTTGTAACCTATAGAAAGAATAAAATTGACTCGAATCAGGACAAAAATGTATCTGTTAAACACAGAACTTATATTAGGAAGAAATACCAAGTTTGGAAGAAATTGGTTGAGTTACTTAAGAAAAACTACCATATGAAGGAACAACCCGTGCCTTGCGGCCACAGAGGAATTTCATCTACAGATTTCAAGAATGCTGTCATGAAAATAAAAAAATTACCATTAAATAACATTAAAAGTTCATTTGTTTAGTGTTTTTGTTTATAAAATTAACATTTCTCTTTATGCATGTACAAGTTGATTCAAATGTTCATTCAGGGTGGATTCTACCCTTACTTTTCTTAAAGTTGTCAAAATTAGCCAAATTTTGGACTTTTTGTCATATATTTTTGAAAATAAAGTGTACTGAAGATGCACTCTGGATCTTTATCATTTATATTTTTATTACTGAAGATAAGAGATACAGGAATGATAGCAATTAAAAGTGGTTGTCTTCATAGTGGCTATAAAAAAATCCAAAGTTTATCATATGGCCTGTTTAGAGAATTTGTCAAATTCTGAGGGAGGCATGTGCTCAATCTCAAATATTTTTAATTACTGGATGAACTTTCCATTCAACTTGTATTGCAAAAAGATAAAATACTGTCCTACTTTACAAGGGTATATAAAAACTTTACAAACACTAAAAAATTAAAGTGAAAACTGTACAATTCCAATATGTCTGGGTTCAAAAAAGGAAATATCTTTAAATTTAAGGCTGGAAGTATACCTCATAACAAAAAAAGGACTAAACTATTGCCAGTGAAAAGTGACTATGACACACCTAAATATACAAGACTTACCATGAAAAAGTACAATTTAGTAGTAAATGATCCATACACTGATCCAGAGGAAAAAGCCAGGCGGTCTGCTCGTGCGGCCAAACTACTGCGACCAAAGTCTGATGAGGTCTCTGTTCCAAAAAAAACCAGGAATCCTGCTGTAAATGACAAAAGGTAAGGCAAAAATATATAATCTAACTTTTAAATAGAGAAAACAGTTACAGATGAACAAATAAGAAATATCACAGTACAAAATAGGTCTAAAACTGCTAAAATATACTGAAAATTCACAAAATTTCACATTTCTTACACTAAAAATATATTAAACTGGAATTTACTCTGTCTTTTCCTTCTATAATTGAGTAATTTTATGTTTTGTTTAAATGAAAAAGAGATAATTAGCCCTATAAAACTATGTCAAAATGTCCAACAGTCAGTTTAAAAAATTTCATACCCAAGCAAGGGGCAGGTAACTCTAATTCAGAAAAATTATTTGTTGAAAATATTCTTGATACAGGTGTAAATGTGCAATTTTTTGTGTTTTTCCAGGCCTGACTTCAATTCTTATCGTACGGTGTGCATTTACAAGATGGAAGAAATGTGGAACAAGGCCTTTAGGGAGCACCAGCAAAAAAGTCCTGCCTGTGAGGGTAAACTATCATGCGATTTAGAGAAAGAGGAGAAAAGAGGATTCTCTTCTCGCCAGACTTTGATTTGTACAAGTTGCAGTTATATATCGGATAAGTTTAGCTTATACGAAGAATTAGAAACAGGAAAGCCAGGAAGAAAACCATCAAAACTAGATACAGCTGTACATGTTGGCCTGAGTCAGACCCCAATAGCTTCCTCCAGTATGCGCAAAATCATTCTAAGTGGTAATATGCAGGCACCAGCAGCATCCAGTCTACAAAGAAGAGCAAATAAAGTACTTAAAAACATTGTAGATGTGAATAAAATGGACCTGAGAAAAAGAAAAAATGAAATTATTGAAATCAATCGCCTCAGAGGGAAGGAAATTCCAAACACAATCAGTGTGCAGATGGACGGAATGTATAACAATCCGCTGTATTCCGGTGTTGGACGCACTCCATTTCAGCCTGCAACACAAACTGTCTATACCACAGCTGAAAATATAACAACAGACCATAATATACTAAGCATAAATATAAAAAATAAGCTTTGTTCAATACATTCAAGCCTTGAGGTGGATCCTGACTCAGGCCGTTTACATGCACAGTGTACAGATGAATGTAGTGCCAACATTCCAATGGTCAAAAGTATTGGGGATGAATATACATGGGCCAAAGAGTGTATCCTTGATCTTAAGGCAGACAACATTGAGGTTGAGCACCTGGTTACTGATCCTGACAGCTCTGCATACAGGGCTGCACAAGACTTGTATGAAGAAGGCACCACAAGTACTCAGCCTGAACATTTCCTTGATACACGGCATGTGTCTGAGAATATCCGTAAGCGTACGAAGAATGATAAGAACCTGTTACAGATCATGCCAGCAAGAACACAAGTGAAGAGACAAAAACTACTGAATTGTTTTTCAGTGGATTTGACAGAAAGGTGTAATGCCGAGCTGGCTCAGGCAAGGAAAATTTACAGTGGAAACTTTCAAAAAATCAAATATAAAATATCGCATGTAGTTGACGCAATCGTCAACTGTTACACTGGAAATCATTCGTCGTGTAAAAAACATTCATTTTTATGTAATGGATTACAGAAAGTATGGCTTAGAGGAAGGTCACTACTACCAAAAACATTCAAAATTGCACACTCACAGCAAAATATAGACTTTATTAGAAAGACAGTCAACCTGCGTCTTGGCCCAAATATACTTGAGAAGACCAGACTTAATATGAACACTAATTTTGTTGAGGGATTTAACCGTAGCCTGAGGCGTTCTTTACCGTCAAATGTTACTTTTAAAAGAAATGTTACCGGTCGTGCTCATTCAGCTGCTCACAGTGTTAATTTTGGTCCAGGAGAATCAGTTCTAGAACTTTGTACTGCTCTTCATTGTGAAGTCCCAGTGGGAGGCTCTGCATACAAGGCTCTAAAAGAAATACAAAAAGTTGACATTTTACAAAAACAGCACAAAAAGACTATGCAATACAAGCAATTTAGAAGTGATAAAAGGGCTAAACTGTACAAACTGTATGAAAAACTAAGTGAAATAATAGAATATGAAAAAAATATGTTGCTAAAATGTGATCAAGGACTGAAATCTACTCCGCAGAAACATAGTGACCATTCATACAGCAGAAATGACAGAAAGAGAAAAAGATCTGTTAGAAAATAAATATTTATTTATTAAATTACATATTAAACAATATGGCTTGTGACTTTTAGAGCAATGGCCCTGATTTTTACAATGTAGGCGGTCTTGATTTATAGCATGAGGTTCAATAGTTATGTGTTCAGGATTGACACAGAGAGTTTGGTGACAAATATGGCTACATTCTACTTTATTGTTGTTCTCATCTATTTGTGGCATATCATATCTTGTCAATCTATGCTTAATCATGTATGCCAGTCTATGTGCAGCCTCCCTTTTTTCCTCTCCCCCTGGCCATTTCACAACCTGTATGCCATAACAAGATTTTCCCTTTTTTGCTCCGACCCATTCAACACATTCCTTCCCATTCCCCATAACTTCAGTTTTCTTAAAAAATTTGAGTCCAATATTGTCCCAAAAGGCATCCATTGTGACAGAGTATTGATCCAAATCACTCGTGTGCTTTAAAAAGTTCCAAAAATACTTAGTTTTTGAAAGTGAAAGTAAAAGTCCATTTTCAGTATAGGTTACAAGAGCGCAATTATTTGTAATGCATTTTCCATAGGACCCCAGTGGTATTCAAAAATTTATTTCTTGAAGAATAAACAAACTAGATAAAAATGGGTAGCAGTTCCTGTGACTATAGATGTCAGCCTTTTATTACAGCAAAAAAAAAGTATATGGTCATGCGGCAAAAAGTGCCCTAAAATGCAGTTGTTATGGAAGCTTCCAAATTCCGCACTAAATTGGAAAGGTTAATTTTGAATGGCTCCTCAGTTAATAAAAAAATTATATCTTCTACACATTGTGAATTATGAATTTAATTTTCACCTATTTTCAAACCTAAATGGATAAGCTTTCAAATAAAAAATAATTCCAACCTGCATCATCCAATCAGGAGCCTCAAAGTTTTTTATTCTGAGTACCATCTTGGGGTAAAAATTTTGCCGGTTGAATGTAAACAAATAATTGCGCTCTTGTAACCTATAGAAAGAATAAAATTGACTCGAATCAGGACAAAAATGTATCTGTTAAACACAGAACTTATATTAGGAAGAAATACCAAGTTTGGAAGAAATTGGTTGAGTTACTTAAGAAAAACTACCATATGAAGGAACAACCCGTGCCTTGCGGCCACAGAGGAATTTCATCTACAGATTTCAAGAATGCTGTCATGAAAATAAAAAAATTACCATTAAATAACATTAAAAGTTCATTTGTTTAGTGTTTTTGTTTATAAAATTAACATTTCTCTTTATGCATGTACAAGTTGATTCAAATGTTCATTCAGGGTGGATTCTACCCTTACTTTTCTTAAAGTTGTCAAAATTAGCCAAATTTTGGACTTTTTGTCATATATTTTTGAAAATAAAGTGTACTGAAGATGCACTCTGGATCTTTATCATTTATATTTTTATTACTGAAGATAAGAGATACAGGAATGATAGCAATTAAAAGTGGTTGTCTTCATAGTGGCTATAAAAAAATCCAAAGTTTATCATATGGCCTGTTTAGAGAATTTGTCAAATTCTGAGGGAGGCATGTGCTCAATCTCAAATATTTTTAATTACTGGATGAACTTTCCATTCAACTTGTATTGCAAAAAGATAAAATACTGTCCTACTTTACAAGGGTATATAAAAACTTTACAAACACTAAAAAATTAAAGTGAAAACTGTACAATTCCAATATGTCTGGGTTCAAAAAAGGAAATATCTTTAAATTTAAGGCTGGAAGTATACCTCATAACAAAAAAAGGACTAAACTATTGCCAGTGAAAAGTGACTATGACACACCTAAATATACAAGACTTACCATGAAAAAGTACAATTTAGTAGTAAATGATCCATACACTGATCCAGAGGAAAAAGCCAGGCGGTCTGCTCGTGCGGCCAAACTACTGCGACCAAAGTCTGATGAGGTCTCTGTTCCAAAAAAAAACCAGGAATCCTGCTGTAAATGACAAAAGGTAAGGCAAAAATATATAATCTAACTTTTAAATAGAGAAAACAGTTACAGATGAACAAATAAGAAATATCACAGTACAAAATAGGTCTAAAACTGCTAAAATATACTGAAAATTCACAAAACTTCACATTTCTTACACTAAAAATATATTAAACTGGAATTTACTCTGTCTTTTCCTTCTATAATTGAGTAATTTTTTGTTTTGTTTAAATGAAAAAGAGATAATTAGCCCTATAAAACTATGTCAAAATGTCCAACAGTCAGTTTAAAAAATTTCATACCCAAGCAAGGGGCAGGTAACTCTAATTCAGAAAAATTATTTGTTGAAAATATTCTTGATACAGGTGTAAATGTGCAATTTTTTGTGTTTTTCCAGGCCTGACTTCAATTCTTATCGTACGGTGTGCATTTACAAGATGGAAGAAATGTGGAACAAGGCCTTTAGGGAGCACCAGCAAAAAAGTCCTGCCTGTGAGGGTAAACTATCATGCGATTTAGAGAAAGAGGAGAAAAGAGGATTCTCTTCTCGCCAGACTTTGATTTGTACAAGTTGCAGTTATATATCGGATAAGTTTAGCTTATACGAAGAATTAGAAACAGGAAAGCCAGGAAGAAAACCATCAAAACTAGATACAGCTGTACATGTTGGCCTGAGTCAGACCCCAATAGCTTCCTCCAGTATGCGCAAAATCATTCTAAGTGGTAATATGCAGGCACCAGCAGCATCCAGTCTACAAAGAAGAGCAAATAAAGTACTTAAAAACATTGTAGATGTGAATAAAATGGACCTGAGAAAAAGAAAAAATGAAATTATTGAAATCAATCGCCTCAGAGGGAAGGAAATTCCAAACACAATCAGTGTGCAGATGGACGGAATGTATAACAATCCGCTGTATTCCGGTGTTGGACGCACTCCATTTCAGCCTGCAACACAAACTGTCTATACCACAGCTGAAAATATAACAACAGACCATAATATACTAAGCATAAATATAAAAAATAAGCTTTGTTCAATACATTCAAGCCTTGAGGTGGATCCTGACTCAGGCCGTTTACATGCACAGTGTACAGATGAATGTAGTGCCAACATTCCAATGGTCAAAAGTATTGGGGATGAATATACATGGGCCAAAGAGTGTATCCTTGATCTTAAGGCAGACAACATTGAGGTTGAGCACCTGGTTACTGATCCTGACAGCTCTGCATACAGGGCTGCACAAGACTTGTATGAAGAAGGCACCACAAGTACTCAGCCTGAACATTTCCTTGATACACGGCATGTGTCTGAGAATATCCGTAAGCGTACGAAGAATGATAAGAACCTGTTACAGATCATGCCAGCAAGAACACAAGTGAAGAGACAAAAACTACTGAATTGTTTTTCAGTGGATTTGACAGAAAGGTGTAATGCCGAGCTGGCTCAGGCAAGGAAAATTTACAGTGGAAACTTTCAAAAAATCAAATATAAAATATCGCATGTAGTTGACGCAATCGTCAACTGTTACACTGGAAATCATTCGTCGTGTAAAAAACATTCATTTTTATGTAATGGATTACAGAAAGTATGGCTTAGAGGAAGGTCACTACTACCAAAAACATTCAAAATTGCACACTCACAGCAAAATATAGACTTTATTAGAAAGACAGTCAACCTGCGTCTTGGCCCAAATATACTTGAGAAGACCAGACTTAATATGAACACTAATTTTGTTGAGGGATTTAACCGTAGCCTGAGGCGTTCTTTACCGTCAAATGTTACTTTTAAAAGAAATGTTACCGGTCGTGCTCATTCAGCTGCTCACAGTGTTAATTTTGGTCCAGGAGAATCAGTTCTAGAACTTTGTACTGCTCTTCATTGTGAAGTCCCAGTGGGAGGCTCTGCATACAAGGCTCTAAAAGAAATACAAAAAGTTGACATTTTACAAAAACAGCACAAAAAGACTATGCAATACAAGCAATTTAGAAGTGATAAAAGGGCTAAACTGTACAAACTGTATGAAAAACTAAGTGAAATAATAGAATATGAAAAAAATATGTTGCTAAAATGTGATCAAGGACTGAAATCTACTCCGCAGAAACATAGTGACCATTCATACAGCAGAAATGACAGAAAGAGAAAAAGATCTGTTAGAAAATAAATATTTATTTATTAAATTACATATTAAACAATATGGCTTGTGACTTTTAGAGCAATGGCCCTGATTTTTACAATGTAGGCGGTCTTGATTTATAGCATGAGGTTCAATAGTTATGTGTTCAGGATTGACACAGAGAGTTTGGTGACAAATATGGCTACATTCTACTTTATTGTTGTTCTCATCTATTTGTGGCATATCATATCTTGTCAATCTATGCTTAATCATGTATGCCAGTCTATGTGCAGCCTCCCTTTTTTCCTCTCCCCCTGGCCATTTCACAACCTGTATGCCATAACAAGATTTTCCCTTTTTTGCTCCGACCCATTCAACACATTCCTTCCCATTCCCCATAACTTCAGTTTTCTTAAAAAATTTGAGTCCAATATTGTCCCAAAAGGCATCCATTGTGACAGAGTATTGATCCAAATCACTCGTGTGCTTTAAAAAGTTCCAAAAATACTTAGTTTTTGAAAGTGAAAGTAAAAGTCCATTTTCAGTATAGGTTACAAGAGCGCAATTATTTGTAATGCATTTTCCATAGGACCCCAGTGGTATTCAAAAATTTATTTCTTGAAGAATAAACAAACTAGATAAAAATGGGTAGCAGTTCCTGTGACTATAGATGTCAGCCTTTTATTACAGCAAAAAAAAAGTATATGGTCATGCGGCAAAAAGTGCCCTAAAATGCAGTTGTTATGGAAGCTTCCAAATTCCGCACTAAATTGGAAAGGTTAATTTTGAATGGCTCCTCAGTTAATAAAAAAATTATATCTTCTACACATTGTGAATTATGAATTTAATTTTCACCTATTTTCAAACCTAAATGGATAAGCTTTCAAATAAAAAATAATTCCAACCTGCATCATCCAATCAGGAGCCTCAAAGTTTTTTATTCTGAGTACCATCTTGGGGTAAAAATTTTGCCGGTTGAATGTAAACAAATAATTGCGCTCTTGTAACCTATAGAAAGAATAAAATTGACTCGAATCAGGACAAAAATGTATCTGTTAAACACAGAACTTATATTAGGAAGAAATACCAAGTTTGGAAGAAATTGGTTGAGTTACTTAAGAAAAACTACCATATGAAGGAACAACCCGTGCCTTGCGGCCACAGAGGAATTTCATCTACAGATTTCAAGAATGCTGTCATGAAAATAAAAAAATTACCATTAAATAACATTAAAAGTTCATTTGTTTAGTGTTTTTGTTTATAAAATTAACATTTCTCTTTATGCATGTACAAGTTGATTCAAATGTTCATTCAGGGTGGATTCTACCCTTACTTTTCTTAAAGTTGTCAAAATTAGCCAAATTTTGGACTTTTTGTCATATATTTTTGAAAATAAAGTGTACTGAAGATGCACTCTGGATCTTTATCATTTATATTTTTATTACTGAAGATAAGAGATACAGGAATGATAGCAATTAAAAGTGGTTGTCTTCATAGTGGCTATAAAAAAATCCAAAGTTTATCATATGGCCTGTTTAGAGAATTTGTCAAATTCTGAGGGAGGCATGTGCTCAATCTCAAATATTTTTAATTACTGGATGAACTTTCCATTCAACTTGTATTGCAAAAAGATAAAATACTGTCCTACTTTACAAGGGTATATAAAAACTTTACAAACACTAAAAAATTAAAGTGAAAACTGTACAATTCCAATATGTCTGGGTTCAAAAAAGGAAATATCTTTAAATTTAAGGCTGGAAGTATACCTCATAACAAAAAAAGGACAAAACTATTGCCAGTGAAAAGTGACTATGACACACCTAAATATACAAGACTTACCATGAAAAAGTACAATTTAGTAGTAAATGATCCATACACTGATCCAGAGGAAAAAGCCAGGCGGTCTGCTCGTGCGGCCAAACTACTGCGACCAAAGTCTGATGAGGTCTCTGTTCCAAAAAAAACCAGGAATCCTGCTGTAAATGACAAAAGGTAAGGCAAAAATATATAATCTAACTTTTAAATAGAGAAAACAGTTACAGATGAACAAATAAGAAATATCACAGTACAAAATAGGTCTAAAACTGCTAAAATATACTGAAAATTCACAAAATTTCACATTTCTTACACTAAAAATATATTAAACTGGAATTTACTCTGTCTTTTCCTTCTATAATTGAGTAATTTTATGTTTTGTTTAAATGAAAAAGAGATAATTAGCCCTATAAAACTATGTCAAAATGTCCAACAGTCAGTTTAAAAAATTTCATACCCAAGCAAGGGGCAGGTAACTCTAATTCAGAAAAATTATTTGTTGAAAATATTCTTGATACAGGTGTAAATGTGCAATTTTTTGTGTTTTTCCAGGCCTGACTTCAATTCTTATCGTACGGTGTGCATTTACAAGATGGAAGAAATGTGGAACAAGGCCTTTAGGGAGCACCAGCAAAAAAGTCCTGCCTGTGAGGGTAAACTATCATGCGATTTAGAGAAAGAGGAGAAAAGAGGATTCTCTTCTCGCCAGACTTTGATTTGTACAAGTTGCAGTTATATATCGGATAAGTTTAGCTTATACGAAGAATTAGAAACAGGAAAGCCAGGAAGAAAACCATCAAAACTAGATACAGCTGTACATGTTGGCCTGAGTCAGACCCCAATAGCTTCCTCCAGTATGCGCAAAATCATTCTAAGTGGTAATATGCAGGCACCAGCAGCATCCAGTCTACAAAGAAGAGCAAATAAAGTACTTAAAAACATTGTAGATGTGAATAAAATGGACCTGAGAAAAAGAAAAAATGAAATTATTGAAATCAATCGCCTCAGAGGGAAGGAAATTCCAAACACAATCAGTGTGCAGATGGACGGAATGTATAACAATCCGCTGTATTCCGGTGTTGGACGCACTCCATTTCAGCCTGCAACACAAACTGTCTATACCACAGCTGAAAATATAACAACAGACCATAATATACTAAGCATAAATATAAAAAATAAGCTTTGTTCAATACATTCAAGCCTTGAGGTGGATCCTGACTCAGGCCGTTTACATGCACAGTGTACAGATGAATGTAGTGCCAACATTCCAATGGTCAAAAGTATTGGGGATGAATATACATGGGCCAAAGAGTGTATCCTTGATCTTAAGGCAGACAACATTGAGGTTGAGCACCTGGTTACTGATCCTGACAGCTCTGCATACAGGGCTGCACAAGACTTGTATGAAGAAGGCACCACAAGTACTCAGCCTGAACATTTCCTTGATACACGGCATGTGTCTGAGAATATCCGTAAGCGTACGAAGAATGATAAGAACCTGTTACAGATCATGCCAGCAAGAACACAAGTGAAGAGACAAAAACTACTGAATTGTTTTTCAGTGGATTTGACAGAAAGGTGTAATGCCGAGCTGGCTCAGGCAAGGAAAATTTACAGTGGAAACTTTCAAAAAATCAAATATAAAATATCGCATGTAGTTGACGCAATCGTCAACTGTTACACTGGAAATCATTCGTCGTGTAAAAAACATTCATTTTTTATATGTAATGGATTACAGAAAGTATGGCTTAGAGGAAGGTCACTACTACCAAAAACATTCAAAATTGCACACTCACAGCAAAATATAGACTTTATTAGAAAGACAGTCAACCTGCGTCTTGGCCCAAATATACTTGAGAAGACCAGACTTAATATGAACACTAATTTTGTTGAGGGATTTAACCGTAGCCTGAGGCGTTCTTTACCGTCAAATGTTACTTTTAAAAGAAATGTTACCGGTCGTGCTCATTCAGCTGCTCACAGTGTTAATTTTGGTCCAGGAGAATCAGTTCTAGAACTTTGTACTGCTCTTCATTGTGAAGTCCCAGTGGGAGGCTCTGCATACAAGGCTCTAAAAGAAATACAAAAAGTTGACATTTTACAAAAACAGCACAAAAAGACTATGCAATACAAGCAATTTAGAAGTGATAAAAGGGCTAAACTGTACAAACTGTATGAAAAACTAAGTGAAATAATAGAATATGAAAAAAATATGTTGCTAAAATGTGATCAAGGACTGAAATCTACTCCGCAGAAACATAGTGACCATTCATACAGCAGAAATGACAGAAAGAGAAAAAGATCTGTTAGAAAATAAATATTTATTTATTAAATTACATATTAAACAATATGGCTTGTGACTTTTAGAGCAATGGCCCTGATTTTTACAATGTAGGCGGTCTTGATTTATAGCATGAGGTTCAATAGTTATGTGTTCAGGATTGACACAGAGAGTTTGGTGACAAATATGGCTACATTCTACTTTATTGTTGTTCTCATCTATTTGTGGCATATCATATCTTGTCAATCTATGCTTAATCATGTATGCCAGTCTATGTGCAGCCTCCCTTTTTTCCTCTCCCCCTGGCCATTTCACAACCTGTATGCCATAACAAGATTTTCCCTTTTTTGCTCCGACCCATTCAACACATTCCTTCCCATTCCCCATAACTTCAGTTTTCTTAAAAAATTTGAGTCCAATATTGTCCCAAAAGGCATCCATTGTGACAGAGTATTGATCCAAATCACTCGTGTGCTTTAAAAAGTTCCAAAAATACTTAGTTTTTGAAAGTGAAAGTAAAAGTCCATTTTCAGTATAGGTTACAAGAGCGCAATTATTTGTAATGCATTTTCCATAGGACCCCAGTGGTATTCAAAAATTTATTTCTTGAAGAATAAACAAACTAGATAAAAATGGGTAGCAGTTCCTGTGACTATAGATGTCAGCCTTTTATTACAGCAAAAAAAAAGTATATGGTCATGCGGCAAAAAGTGCCCTAAAATGCAGTTGTTATGGAAGCTTCCAAATTCCGCACTAAATTGGAAAGGTTAATTTTGAATGGCTCCTCAGTTAATAAAAAAATTATATCTTCTACACATTGTGAATTATGAATTTAATTTTCACCTATTTTCAAACCTAAATGGATAAGCTTTCAAATAAAAAATAATTCCAACCTGCATCATCCAATCAGGAGCCTCAAAGTTTTTTATTCTGAGTACCATCTTGGGGTAAAAATTTTGCCGGTTGAATGTAAACAAATAATTGCGCTCTTGTAACCTATAGAAAGAATAAAATTGACTCGAATCAGGACAAAAATGTATCTGTTAAACACAGAACTTATATTAGGAAGAAATACCAAGTTTGGAAGAAATTGGTTGAGTTACTTAAGAAAAACTACCATATGAAGGAACAACCCGTGCCTTGCGGCCACAGAGGAATTTCATCTACAGATTTCAAGAATGCTGTCATGAAAATAAAAAAATTACCATTAAATAACATTAAAAGTTCATTTGTTTAGTGTTTTTGTTTATAAAATTAACATTTCTCTTTATGCATGTACAAGTTGATTCAAATGTTCATTCAGGGTGGATTCTACCCTTACTTTTCTTAAAGTTGTCAAAATTAGCCAAATTTTGGACTTTTTGTCATATATTTTTGAAAATAAAGTGTACTGAAGATGCACTCTGGATCTTTATCATTTATATTTTTATTACTGAAGATAAGAGATACAGGAATGATAGCAATTAAAAGTGGTTGTCTTCATAGTGGCTATAAAAAAATCCAAAGTTTATCATATGGCCTGTTTAGAGAATTTGTCAAATTCTGAGGGAGGCATGTGCTCAATCTCAAATATTTTTAATTACTGGATGAACTTTCCATTCAACTTGTATTGCAAAAAGATAAAATACTGTCCTACTTTACAAGGGTATATAAAAACTTTACAAACACTAAAAAATTAAAGTGAAAACTGTACAATTCCAATATGTCTGGGTTCAAAAAAGGAAATATCTTTAAATTTAAGGCTGGAAGTATACCTCATAACAAAAAAAGGACTAAACTATTGCCAGTGAAAAGTGACTATGACACACCTAAATATACAAGACTTACCATGAAAAAGTACAATTTAGTAGTAAATGATCCATACACTGATCCAGAGGAAAAAGCCAGGCGGTCTGCTCGTGCGGCCAAACTACTGCGACCAAAGTCTGATGAGGTCTCTGTTCCAAAAAAAACCAGGAATCCTGCTGTAAATGACAAAAGGTAAGGCAAAAATATATAATCTAACTTTTAAATAGAGAAAACAGTTACAGATGAACAAATAAGAAATATCACAGTACAAAATAGGTCTAAAACTGCTAAAATATACTGAAAATTCACAAAATTTCACATTTCTTACACTAAAAATATATTAAACTGGAATTTACTCTGTCTTTTCCTTCTATAATTGAGTAATTTTATGTTTTGTTTAAATGAAAAAGAGATAATTAGCCCTATAAAACTATGTCAAAATGTCCAACAGTCAGTTTAAAAAATTTCATACCCAAGCAAGGGGCAGGTAACTCTAATTCAGAAAAATTATTTGTTGAAAATATTCTTGATACAGGTGTAAATGTGCAATTTTTTGTGTTTTTCCAGGCCTGACTTCAATTCTTATCGTACGGTGTGCATTTACAAGATGGAAGAAATGTGGAACAAGGCCTTTAGGGAGCACCAGCAAAAAAGTCCTGCCTGTGAGGGTAAACTATCATGCGATTTAGAGAAAGAGGAGAAAAGAGGATTCTCTTCTCGCCAGACTTTGATTTGTACAAGTTGCAGTTATATATCGGATAAGTTTAGCTTATACGAAGAATTAGAAACAGGAAAGCCAGGAAGAAAACCATCAAAACTAGATACAGCTGTACATGTTGGCCTGAGTCAGACCCCAATAGCTTCCTCCAGTATGCGCAAAATCATTCTAAGTGGTAATATGCAGGCACCAGCAGCATCCAGTCTACAAAGAAGAGCAAATAAAGTACTTAAAAACATTGTAGATGTGAATAAAATGGACCTGAGAAAAAGAAAAAATGAAATTATTGAAATCAATCGCCTCAGAGGGAAGGAAATTCCAAACACAATCAGTGTGCAGATGGACGGAATGTATAACAATCCGCTGTATTCCGGTGTTGGACGCACTCCATTTCAGCCTGCAACACAAACTGTCTATACCACAGCTGAAAATATAACAACAGACCATAATATACTAAGCATAAATATAAAAAATAAGCTTTGTTCAATACATTCAAGCCTTGAGGTGGATCCTGACTCAGGCCGTTTACATGCACAGTGTACAGATGAATGTAGTGCCAACATTCCAATGGTCAAAAGTATTGGGGATGAATATACATGGGCCAAAGAGTGTATCCTTGATCTTAAGGCAGACAATATTGAGGTTGAGCACCTGGTTACTGATCCTGACAGCTCTGCATACAGGGCTGCACAAGACTTGTATGAAGAAGGCACCACAAGTACTCAGCCTGAACATTTCCTTGATACACGGCATGTGTCTGAGAATATCCGTAAGCGTACGAAGAATGATAAGAACCTGTTACAGATCATGCCAGCAAGAACACAAGTGAAGAGACAAAAACTACTGAATTGTTTTTCAGTGGATTTGACAGAAAGGTGTAATGCCGAGCTGGCTCAGGCAAGGAAAATTTACAGTGGAAACTTTCAAAAAATCAAATATAAAATATCGCATGTAGTTGACGCAATCGTCAACTGTTACACTGGAAATCATTCGTCGTGTAAAAAACATTCATTTTTATGTAATGGATTACAGAAAGTATGGCTTAGAGGAAGGTCACTACTACCAAAAACATTCAAAATTGCACACTCACAGCAAAATATAGACTTTATTAGAAAGACAGTCAACCTGCGTCTTGGCCCAAATATACTTGAGAAGACCAGACTTAATATGAACACTAATTTTGTTGAGGGATTTAACCGTAGCCTGAGGCGTTCTTTACCGTCAAATGTTACTTTTAAAAGAAATGTTACCGGTCGTGCTCATTCAGCTGCTCACAGTGTTAATTTTGGTCCAGGAGAATCAGTTCTAGAACTTTGTACTGCTCTTCATTGTGAAGTCCCAGTGGGAGGCTCTGCATACAAGGCTCTAAAAGAAATACAAAAAGTTGACATTTTACAAAAACAGCACAAAAAGACTATGCAATACAAGCAATTTAGAAGTGATAAAAGGGCTAAACTGTACAAACTGTATGAAAAACTAAGTGAAATAATAGAATATGAAAAAAATATGTTGCTAAAATGTGATCAAGGACTGAAATCTACTCCGCAGAAACATAGTGACCATTCATACAGCAGAAATGACAGAAAGAGAAAAAGATCTGTTAGAAAATAAATATTTATTTATTAAATTACATATTAAACAATATGGCTTGTGACTTTTAGAGCAATGGCCCTGATTTTTACAATGTAGGCGGTCTTGATTTATAGCATGAGGTTCAATAGTTATGTGTTCAGGATTGACACAGAGAGTTTGGTGACAAATATGGCTACATTCTACTTTATTGTTGTTCTCATCTATTTGTGGCATATCATATCTTGTCAATCTATGCTTAATCATGTATGCCAGTCTATGTGCAGCCTCCCTTTTTTCCTCTCCCCCTGGCCATTTCACAACCTGTATGCCATAACAAGATTTTCCCTTTTTTGCTCCGACCCATTCAACACATTCCTTCCCATTCCCCATAACTTCAGTTTTCTTAAAAAATTTGAGTCCAATATTGTCCCAAAAGGCATCCATTGTGACAGAGTATTGATCCAAATCACTCGTGTGCTTTAAAAAGTTCCAAAAATACTTAGTTTTTGAAAGTGAAAGTAAAAGTCCATTTTCAGTATAGGTTACAAGAGCGCAATTATTTGTAATGCATTTTCCATAGGACCCCAGTGGTATTCAAAAATTTATTTCTTGAAGAATAAACAAACTAGATAAAAATGGGTAGCAGTTCCTGTGACTATAGATGTCAGCCTTTTATTACAGCAAAAAAAAAGTATATGGTCATGCGGCAAAAAGTGCCCTAAAATGCAGTTGTTATGGAAGCTTCCAAATTCCGCACTAAATTGGAAAGGTTAATTTTGAATGGCTCCTCAGTTAATAAAAAAATTATATCTTCTACACATTGTGAATTATGAATTTAATTTTCACCTATTTTCAAACCTAAATGGATAAGCTTTCAAATAAAAAATAATTCCAACCTGCATCATCCAATCAGGAGCCTCAAAGTTTTTTATTCTGAGTACCATCTTGGGGTAAAAATTTTGCCGGTTGAATGTAAACAAATAATTGCGCTCTTGTAACCTATAGAAAGAATAAAATTGACTCGAATCAGGACAAAAATGTATCTGTTAAACACAGAACTTATATTAGGAAGAAATACCAAGTTTGGAAGAAATTGGTTGAGTTACTTAAGAAAAACTACCATATGAAGGAACAACCCGTGCCTTGCGGCCACAGAGGAATTTCATCTACAGATTTCAAGAATGCTGTCATGAAAATAAAAAAATTACCATTAAATAACATTAAAAGTTCATTTGTTTAGTGTTTTTGTTTATAAAATTAACATTTCTCTTTATGCATGTACAAGTTGATTCAAATGTTCATTCAGGGTGGATTCTACCCTTACTTTTCTTAAAGTTGTCAAAATTAGCCAAATTTTGGACTTTTTGTCATATATTTTTGAAAATAAAGTGTACTGAAGATGCACTCTGGATCTTTATCATTTATATTTTTATTACTGAAGATAAGAGATACAGGAATGATAGCAATTAAAAGTGGTTGTCTTCATAGTGGCTATAAAAAAATCCAAAGTTTATCATATGGCCTGTTTAGAGAATTTGTCAAATTCTGAGGGAGGCATGTGCTCAATCTCAAATATTTTTAATTACTGGATGAACTTTCCATTCAACTTGTATTGCAAAAAGATAAAATACTGTCCTACTTTACAAGGGTATATAAAAACTTTACAAACACTAAAAAATTAAAGTGAAAACTGTACAATTCCAATATGTCTGGGTTCAAAAAAGGAAATATCTTTAAATTTAAGGCTGGAAGTATACCTCATAACAAAAAAAGGACTAAACTATTGCCAGTGAAAAGTGACTATGACACACCTAAATATACAAGACTTACCATGAAAAAGTACAATTTAGTAGTAAATGATCCATACACTGATCCAGAGGAAAAAGCCAGGCGGTCTGCTCGTGCGGCCAAACTACTGCGACCAAAGTCTGATGAGGTCTCTGTTCCAAAAAAAACCAGGAATCCTGCTGTAAATGACAAAAGGTAAGGCAAAAATATATAATCTAACTTTTAAATAGAGAAAACAGTTACAGATGAACAAATAAGAAATATCACAGTACAAAATAGGTCTAAAACTGCTAAAATATACTGAAAATTCACAAAATTTCACATTTCTTACACTAAAAATATATTAAACTGGAATTTACTCTGTCTTTTCCTTCTATAATTGAGTAATTTTATGTTTTGTTTAAATGAAAAAGAGATAATTAGCCCTATAAAACTATGTCAAAATGTCCAACAGTCAGTTTAAAAAATTTCATACCCAAGCAAGGGGCAGGTAACTCTAATTCAGAAAAATTATTTGTTGAAAATATTCTTGATACAGGTGTAAATGTGCAATTTTTTGTGTTTTTCCAGGCCTGACTTCAATTCTTATCGTACGGTGTGCATTTACAAGATGGAAGAAATGTGGAACAAGGCCTTTAGGGAGCACCAGCAAAAAAGTCCTGCCTGTGAGGGTAAACTATCATGCGATTTAGAGAAAGAGGAGAAAAGAGGATTCTCTTCTCGCCAGACTTTGATTTGTACAAGTTGCAGTTATATATCGGATAAGTTTAGCTTATACGAAGAATTAGAAACAGGAAAGCCAGGAAGAAAACCATCAAAACTAGATACAGCTGTACATGTTGGCCTGAGTCAGACCCCAATAGCTTCCTCCAGTATGCGCAAAATCATTCTAAGTGGTAATATGCAGGCACCAGCAGCATCCAGTCTACAAAGAAGAGCAAATAAAGTACTTAAAAACATTGTAGATGTGAATAAAATGGACCTGAGAAAAAGAAAAAATGAAATTATTGAAATCAATCGCCTCAGAGGGAAGGAAATTCCAAACACAATCAGTGTGCAGATGGACGGAATGTATAACAATCCGCTGTATTCCGGTGTTGGACGCACTCCATTTCAGCCTGCAACACAAACTGTCTATACCACAGCTGAAAATATAACAACAGACCATAATATACTAAGCATAAATATAAAAAATAAGCTTTGTTCAATACATTCAAGCCTTGAGGTGGATCCTGACTCAGGCCGTTTACATGCACAGTGTACAGATGAATGTAGTGCCAACATTCCAATGGTCAAAAGTATTGGGGATGAATATACATGGGCCAAAGAGTGTATCCTTGATCTTAAGGCAGACAACATTGAGGTTGAGCACCTGGTTACTGATCCTGACAGCTCTGCATACAGGGCTGCACAAGACTTGTATGAAGAAGGCACCACAAGTACTCAGCCTGAACATTTCCTTGATACACGGCATGTGTCTGAGAATATCCGTAAGCGTACGAAGAATGATAAGAACCTGTTACAGATCATGCCAGCAAGAACACAAGTGAAGAGACAAAAACTACTGAATTGTTTTTCAGTGGATTTGACAGAAAGGTGTAATGCCGAGCTGGCTCAGGCAAGGAAAATTTACAGTGGAAACTTTCAAAAAATCAAATATAAAATATCGCATGTAGTTGACGCAATCGTCAACTGTTACACTGGAAATCATTCGTCGTGTAAAAAACATTCATTTTTATGTAATGGATTACAGAAAGTATGGCTTAGAGGAAGGTCACTACTACCAAAAACATTCAAAATTGCACACTCACAGCAAAATATAGACTTTATTAGAAAGACAGTCAACCTGCGTCTTGGCCCAAATATACTTGAGAAGACCAGACTTAATATGAACACTAATTTTGTTGAGGGATTTAACCGTAGCCTGAGGCGTTCTTTACCGTCAAATGTTACTTTTAAAAGAAATGTTACCGGTCGTGCTCATTCAGCTGCTCACAGTGTTAATTTTGGTCCAGGAGAATCAGTTCTAGAACTTTGTACTGCTCTTCATTGTGAAGTCCCAGTGGGAGGCTCTGCATACAAGGCTCTAAAAGAAATACAAAAAGTTGACATTTTACAAAAACAGCACAAAAAGACTATGCAATACAAGCAATTTAGAAGTGATAAAAGGGCTAAACTGTACAAACTGTATGAAAAACTAAGTGAAATAATAGAATATGAAAAAAATATGTTGCTAAAATGTGATCAAGGACTGAAATCTACTCCGCAGAAACATAGTGACCATTCATACAGCAGAAATGACAGAAAGAGAAAAAGATCTGTTAGAAAATAAATATTTATTTATTAAATTACATATTAAACAATATGGCTTGTGACTTTTAGAGCAATGGCCCTGATTTTTACAATGTAGGCGGTCTTGATTTATAGCATGAGGTTCAATAGTTATGTGTTCAGGATTGACACAGAGAGTTTGGTGACAAATATGGCTACATTCTACTTTATTGTTGTTCTCATCTATTTGTGGCATATCATATCTTGTCAATCTATGCTTAATCATGTATGCCAGTCTATGTGCAGCCTCCCTTTTTTCCTCTCCCCCTGGCCATTTCACAACCTGTATGCCATAACAAGATTTTCCCTTTTTTGCTCCGACCCATTCAACACATTCCTTCCCATTCCCCATAACTTCAGTTTTCTTAAAAAATTTGAGTCCAATATTGTCCCAAAAGGCATCCATTGTGACAGAGTATTGATCCAAATCACTCGTGTGCTTTAAAAAGTTCCAAAAATACTTAGTTTTTGAAAGTGAAAGTAAAAGTCCATTTTCAGTATAGGTTACAAGAGCGCAATTATTTGTAATGCATTTTCCATAGGACCCCAGTGGTATTCAAAAATTTATTTCTTGAAGAATAAACAAACTAGATAAAAATGGGTAGCAGTTCCTGTGACTATAGATGTCAGCCTTTTATTACAGCAAAAAAAAAGTATATGGTCATGCGGCAAAAAGTGCCCTAAAATGCAGTTGTTATGGAAGCTTCCAAATTCCGCACTAAATTGGAAAGGTTAATTTTGAATGGCTCCTCAGTTAATAAAAAAATTATATCTTCTACACATTGTGAATTATGAATTTAATTTTCACCTATTTTCAAACCTAAATGGATAAGCTTTCAAATAAAAAATAATTCCAACCTGCATCATCCAATCAGGAGCCTCAAAGTTTTTTATTCTGAGTACCATCTTGGGGTAAAAATTTTGCCGGTTGAATGTAAACAAATAATTGCGCTCTTGTAACCTATAGAAAGAATAAAATTGACTCGAATCAGGACAAAAATGTATCTGTTAAACACAGAACTTATATTAGGAAGAAATACCAAGTTTGGAAGAAATTGGTTGAGTTACTTAAGAAAAACTACCATATGAAGGAACAACCCGTGCCTTGCGGCCACAGAGGAATTTCATCTACAGATTTCAAGAATGCTGTCATGAAAATAAAAAAATTACCATTAAATAACATTAAAAGTTCATTTGTTTAGTGTTTTTGTTTATAAAATTAACATTTCTCTTTATGCATGTACAAGTTGATTCAAATGTTCATTCAGGGTGGATTCTACCCTTACTTTTCTTAAAGTTGTCAAAATTAGCCAAATTTTGGACTTTTTGTCATATATTTTTGAAAATAAAGTGTACTGAAGATGCACTCTGGATCTTTATCATTTATATTTTTATTACTGAAGATAAGAGATACAGGAATGATAGCAATTAAAAGTGGTTGTCTTCATAGTGGCTATAAAAAAATCCAAAGTTTATCATATGGCCTGTTTAGAGAATTTGTCAAATTCTGAGGGAGGCATGTGCTCAATCTCAAATATTTTTAATTACTGGATGAACTTTCCATTCAACTTGTATTGCAAAAAGATAAAATACTGTCCTACTTTACAAGGGTATATAAAAACTTTACAAACACTAAAAAATTAAAGTGAAAACTGTACAATTCCAATATGTCTGGGTTCAAAAAAGGAAATATCTTTAAATTTAAGGCTGGAAGTATACCTCATAACAAAAAAAGGACTAAACTATTGCCAGTGAAAAGTGACTATGACACACCTAAATATACAAGACTTACCATGAAAAAGTACAATTTAGTAGTAAATGATCCATACACTGATCCAGAGGAAAAAGCCAGGCGGTCTGCTCGTGCGGCCAAACTACTGCGACCAAAGTCTGATGAGGTCTCTGTTCCAAAAAAAACCAGGAATCCTGCTGTAAATGACAAAAGGTAAGGCAAAAATATATAATCTAACTTTTAAATAGAGAAAACAGTTACAGATGAACAAATAAGAAATATCACAGTACAAAATAGGTCTAAAACTGCTAAAATATACTGAAAATTCACAAAATTTCACATTTCTTACACTAAAAATATATTAAACTGGAATTTACTCTGTCTTTTCCTTCTATAATTGAGTAATTTTATGTTTTGTTTAAATGAAAAAGAGATAATTAGCCCTATAAAACTATGTCAAAATGTCCAACAGTCAGTTTAAAAAATTTCATACCCAAGCAAGGGGCAGGTAACTCTAATTCAGAAAAATTATTTGTTGAAAATATTCTTGATACAGGTGTAAATGTGCAATTTTTTGTGTTTTTCCAGGCCTGACTTCAATTCTTATCGTACGGTGTGCATTTACAAGATGGAAGAAATGTGGAACAAGGCCTTTAGGGAGCACCAGCAAAAAAGTCCTGCCTGTGAGGGTAAACTATCATGCGATTTAGAGAAAGAGGAGAAAAGAGGATTCTCTTCTCGCCAGACTTTGATTTGTACAAGTTGCAGTTATATATCGGATAAGTTTAGCTTATACGAAGAATTAGAAACAGGAAAGCCAGGAAGAAAACCATCAAAACTAGATACAGCTGTACATGTTGGCCTGAGTCAGACCCCAATAGCTTCCTCCAGTATGCGCAAAATCATTCTAAGTGGTAATATGCAGGCACCAGCAGCATCCAGTCTACAAAGAAGAGCAAATAAAGTACTTAAAAACATTGTAGATGTGAATAAAATGGACCTGAGAAAAAGAAAAAATGAAATTATTGAAATCAATCGCCTCAGAGGGAAGGAAATTCCAAACACAATCAGTGTGCAGATGGACGGAATGTATAACAATCCGCTGTATTCCGGTGTTGGACGCACTCCATTTCAGCCTGCAACACAAACTGTCTATACCACAGCTGAAAATATAACAACAGACCATAATATACTAAGCATAAATATAAAAAATAAGCTTTGTTCAATACATTCAAGCCTTGAGGTGGATCCTGACTCAGGCCGTTTACATGCACAGTGTACAGATGAATGTAGTGCCAACATTCCAATGGTCAAAAGTATTGGGGATGAATATACATGGGCCAAAGAGTGTATCCTTGATCTTAAGGCAGACAATATTGAGGTTGAGCACCTGGTTACTGATCCTGACAGCTCTGCATACAGGGCTGCACAAGACTTGTATGAAGAAGGCACCACAAGTACTCAGCCTGAACATTTCCTTGATACACGGCATGTGTCTGAGAATATCCGTAAGCGTACGAAGAATGATAAGAACCTGTTACAGATCATGCCAGCAAGAACACAAGTGAAGAGACAAAAACTACTGAATTGTTTTTCAGTGGATTTGACAGAAAGGTGTAATGCCGAGCTGGCTCAGGCAAGGAAAATTTACAGTGGAAACTTTCAAAAAATCAAATATAAAATATCGCATGTAGTTGACGCAATCGTCAACTGTTACACTGGAAATCATTCGTCGTGTAAAAAACATTCATTTTTATGTAATGGATTACAGAAAGTATGGCTTAGAGGAAGGTCACTACTACCAAAAACATTCAAAATTGCACACTCACAGCAAAATATAGACTTTATTAGAAAGACAGTCAACCTGCGTCTTGGCCCAAATATACTTGAGAAGACCAGACTTAATATGAACACTAATTTTGTTGAGGGATTTAACCGTAGCCTGAGGCGTTCTTTACCGTCAAATGTTACTTTTAAAAGAAATGTTACCGGTCGTGCTCATTCAGCTGCTCACAGTGTTAATTTTGGTCCAGGAGAATCAGTTCTAGAACTTTGTACTGCTCTTCATTGTGAAGTCCCAGTGGGAGGCTCTGCATACAAGGCTCTAAAAGAAATACAAAAAGTTGACATTTTACAAAAACAGCACAAAAAGACTATGCAATACAAGCAATTTAGAAGTGATAAAAGGGCTAAACTGTACAAACTGTATGAAAAACTAAGTGAAATAATAGAATATGAAAAAAATATGTTGCTAAAATGTGATCAAGGACTGAAATCTACTCCGCAGAAACATAGTGACCATTCATACAGCAGAAATGACAGAAAGAGAAAAAGATCTGTTAGAAAATAAATATTTATTTATTAAATTACATATTAAACAATATGGCTTGTGACTTTTAGAGCAATGGCCCTGATTTTTACAATGTAGGCGGTCTTGATTTATAGCATGAGGTTCAATAGTTATGTGTTCAGGATTGACACAGAGAGTTTGGTGACAAATATGGCTACATTCTACTTTATTGTTGTTCTCATCTATTTGTGGCATATCATATCTTGTCAATCTATGCTTAATCATGTATGCCAGTCTATGTGCAGCCTCCCTTTTTTCCTCTCCCCCTGGCCATTTCACAACCTGTATGCCATAACAAGATTTTCCCTTTTTTGCTCCGACCCATTCAACACATTCCTTCCCATTCCCCATAACTTCAGTTTTCTTAAAAAATTTGAGTCCAATATTGTCCCAAAAGGCATCCATTGTGACAGAGTATTGATCCAAATCACTCGTGTGCTTTAAAAAGTTCCAAAAATACTTAGTTTTTGAAAGTGAAAGTAAAAGTCCATTTTCAGTATAGGTTACAAGAGCGCAATTATTTGTAATGCATTTTCCATAGGACCCCAGTGGTATTCAAAAATTTATTTCTTGAAGAATAAACAAACTAGATAAAAATGGGTAGCAGTTCCTGTGACTATAGATGTCAGCCTTTTATTACAGCAAAAAAAAAGTATATGGTCATGCGGCAAAAAGTGCCCTAAAATGCAGTTGTTATGGAAGCTTCCAAATTCCGCACTAAATTGGAAAGGTTAATTTTGAATGGCTCCTCAGTTAATAAAAAAATTATATCTTCTACACATTGTGAATTATGAATTTAATTTTCACCTATTTTCAAACCTAAATGGATAAGCTTTCAAATAAAAAATAATTCCAACCTGCATCATCCAATCAGGAGCCTCAAAGTTTTTTATTCTGAGTACCATCTTGGGGTAAAAATTTTGCCGGTTGAATGTAAACAAATAATTGCGCTCTTGTAACCTATAGAAAGAATAAAATTGACTCGAATCAGGACAAAAATGTATCTGTTAAACACAGAACTTATATTAGGAAGAAATACCAAGTTTGGAAGAAATTGGTTGAGTTACTTAAGAAAAACTACCATATGAAGGAACAACCCGTGCCTTGCGGCCACAGAGGAATTTCATCTACAGATTTCAAGAATGCTGTCATGAAAATAAAAAAATTACCATTAAATAACATTAAAAGTTCATTTGTTTAGTGTTTTTGTTTATAAAATTAACATTTCTCTTTATGCATGTACAAGTTGATTCAAATGTTCATTCAGGGTGGATTCTACCCTTACTTTTCTTAAAGTTGTCAAAATTAGCCAAATTTTGGACTTTTTGTCATATATTTTTGAAAATAAAGTGTACTGAAGATGCACTCTGGATCTTTATCATTTATATTTTTATTACTGAAGATAAGAGATACAGGAATGATAGCAATTAAAAGTGGTTGTCTTCATAGTGGCTATAAAAAAATCCAAAGTTTATCATATGGCCTGTTTAGAGAATTTGTCAAATTCTGAGGGAGGCATGTGCTCAATCTCAAATATTTTTAATTACTGGATGAACTTTCCATTCAACTTGTATTGCAAAAAGATAAAATACTGTCCTACTTTACAAGGGTATATAAAAACTTTACAAACACTAAAAAATTAAAGTGAAAACTGTACAATTCCAATATGTCTGGGTTCAAAAAAGGAAATATCTTTAAATTTAAGGCTGGAAGTATACCTCATAACAAAAAAAGGACTAAACTATTGCCAGTGAAAAGTGACTATGACACACCTAAATATACAAGACTTACCATGAAAAAGTACAATTTAGTAGTAAATGATCCATACACTGATCCAGAGGAAAAAGCCAGGCGGTCTGCTCGTGCGGCCAAACTACTGCGACCAAAGTCTGATGAGGTCTCTGTTCCAAAAAAAACCAGGAATCCTGCTGTAAATGACAAAAGGTAAGGCAAAAATATATAATCTAACTTTTAAATAGAGAAAACAGTTACAGATGAACAAATAAGAAATATCACAGTACAAAATAGGTCTAAAACTGCTAAAATATACTGAAAATTCACAAAATTTCACATTTCTTACACTAAAAATATATTAAACTGGAATTTACTCTGTCTTTTCCTTCTATAATTGAGTAATTTTATGTTTTGTTTAAATGAAAAAGAGATAATTAGCCCTATAAAACTATGTCAAAATGTCCAACAGTCAGTTTAAAAAATTTCATACCCAAGCAAGGGGCAGGTAACTCTAATTCAGAAAAATTATTTGTTGAAAATATTCTTGATACAGGTGTAAATGTGCAATTTTTTGTGTTTTTCCAGGCCTGACTTCAATTCTTATCGTACGGTGTGCATTTACAAGATGGAAGAAATGTGGAACAAGGCCTTTAGGGAGCACCAGCAAAAAAGTCCTGCCTGTGAGGGTAAACTATCATGCGATTTAGAGAAAGAGGAGAAAAGAGGATTCTCTTCTCGCCAGACTTTGATTTGTACAAGTTGCAGTTATATATCGGATAAGTTTAGCTTATACGAAGAATTAGAAACAGGAAAGCCAGGAAGAAAACCATCAAAACTAGATACAGCTGTACATGTTGGCCTGAGTCAGACCCCAATAGCTTCCTCCAGTATGCGCAAAATCATTCTAAGTGGTAATATGCAGGCACCAGCAGCATCCAGTCTACAAAGAAGAGCAAATAAAGTACTTAAAAACATTGTAGATGTGAATAAAATGGACCTGAGAAAAAGAAAAAATGAAATTATTGAAATCAATCGCCTCAGAGGGAAGGAAATTCCAAACACAATCAGTGTGCAGATGGACGGAATGTATAACAATCCGCTGTATTCCGGTGTTGGACGCACTCCATTTCAGCCTGCAACACAAACTGTCTATACCACAGCTGAAAATATAACAACAGACCATAATATACTAAGCATAAATATAAAAAATAAGCTTTGTTCAATACATTCAAGCCTTGAGGTGGATCCTGACTCAGGCCGTTTACATGCACAGTGTACAGATGAATGTAGTGCCAACATTCCAATGGTCAAAAGTATTGGGGATGAATATACATGGGCCAAAGAGTGTATCCTTGATCTTAAGGCAGACAACATTGAGGTTGAGCACCTGGTTACTGATCCTGACAGCTCTGCATACAGGGCTGCACAAGACTTGTATGAAGAAGGCACCACAAGTACTCAGCCTGAACATTTCCTTGATACACGGCATGTGTCTGAGAATATCCGTAAGCGTACGAAGAATGATAAGAACCTGTTACAGATCATGCCAGCAAGAACACAAGTGAAGAGACAAAAACTACTGAATTGTTTTTCAGTGGATTTGACAGAAAGGTGTAATGCCGAGCTGGCTCAGGCAAGGAAAATTTACAGTGGAAACTTTCAAAAAATCAAATATAAAATATCGCATGTAGTTGACGCAATCGTCAACTGTTACACTGGAAATCATTCGTCGTGTAAAAAACATTCATTTTTATGTAATGGATTACAGAAAGTATGGCTTAGAGGAAGGTCACTACTACCAAAAACATTCAAAATTGCACACTCACAGCAAAATATAGACTTTATTAGAAAGACAGTCAACCTGCGTCTTGGCCCAAATATACTTGAGAAGACCAGACTTAATATGAACACTAATTTTGTTGAGGGATTTAACCGTAGCCTGAGGCGTTCTTTACCGTCAAATGTTACTTTTAAAAGAAATGTTACCGGTCGTGCTCATTCAGCTGCTCACAGTGTTAATTTTGGTCCAGGAGAATCAGTTCTAGAACTTTGTACTGCTCTTCATTGTGAAGTCCCAGTGGGAGGCTCTGCATACAAGGCTCTAAAAGAAATACAAAAAGTTGACATTTTACAAAAACAGCACAAAAAGACTATGCAATACAAGCAATTTAGAAGTGATAAAAGGGCTAAACTGTACAAACTGTATGAAAAACTAAGTGAAATAATAGAATATGAAAAAAATATGTTGCTAAAATGTGATCAAGGACTGAAATCTACTCCGCAGAAACATAGTGACCATTCATACAGCAGAAATGACAGAAAGAGAAAAAGATCTGTTAGAAAATAAATATTTATTTATTAAATTACATATTAAACAATATGGCTTGTGACTTTTAGAGCAATGGCCCTGATTTTTACAATGTAGGCGGTCTTGATTTATAGCATGAGGTTCAATAGTTATGTGTTCAGGATTGACACAGAGAGTTTGGTGACAAATATGGCTACATTCTACTTTATTGTTGTTCTCATCTATTTGTGGCATATCATATCTTGTCAATCTATGCTTAATCATGTATGCCAGTCTATGTGCAGCCTCCCTTTTTTCCTCTCCCCCTGGCCATTTCACAACCTGTATGCCATAACAAGATTTTCCCTTTTTTGCTCCGACCCATTCAACACATTCCTTCCCATTCCCCATAACTTCAGTTTTCTTAAAAAATTTGAGTCCAATATTGTCCCAAAAGGCATCCATTGTGACAGAGTATTGATCCAAATCACTCGTGTGCTTTAAAAAGTTCCAAAAATACTTAGTTTTTGAAAGTGAAAGTAAAAGTCCATTTTCAGTATAGGTTACAAGAGCGCAATTATTTGTAATGCATTTTCCATAGGACCCCAGTGGTATTCAAAAATTTATTTCTTGAAGAATAAACAAACTAGATAAAAATGGGTAGCAGTTCCTGTGACTATAGATGTCAGCCTTTTATTACAGCAAAAAAAAAGTATATGGTCATGCGGCAAAAAGTGCCCTAAAATGCAGTTGTTATGGAAGCTTCCAAATTCCGCACTAAATTGGAAAGGTTAATTTTGAATGGCTCCTCAGTTAATAAAAAAATTATATCTTCTACACATTGTGAATTATGAATTTAATTTTCACCTATTTTCAAACCTAAATGGATAAGCTTTCAAATAAAAAATAATTCCAACCTGCATCATCCAATCAGGAGCCTCAAAGTTTTTTATTCTGAGTACCATCTTGGGGTAAAAATTTTGCCGGTTGAATGTAAACAAATAATTGCGCTCTTGTAACCTATAGAAAGAATAAAATTGACTCGAATCAGGACAAAAATGTATCTGTTAAACACAGAACTTATATTAGGAAGAAATACCAAGTTTGGAAGAAATTGGTTGAGTTACTTAAGAAAAACTACCATATGAAGGAACAACCCGTGCCTTGCGGCCACAGAGGAATTTCATCTACAGATTTCAAGAATGCTGTCATGAAAATAAAAAAATTACCATTAAATAACATTAAAAGTTCATTTGTTTAGTGTTTTTGTTTATAAAATTAACATTTCTCTTTATGCATGTACAAGTTGATTCAAATGTTCATTCAGGGTGGATTCTACCCTTACTTTTCTTAAAGTTGTCAAAATTAGCCAAATTTTGGACTTTTTGTCATATATTTTTGAAAATAAAGTGTACTGAAGATGCACTCTGGATCTTTATCATTTATATTTTTATTACTGAAGATAAGAGATACAGGAATGATAGCAATTAAAAGTGGTTGTCTTCATAGTGGCTATAAAAAAATCCAAAGTTTATCATATGGCCTGTTTAGAGAATTTGTCAAATTCTGAGGGAGGCATGTGCTCAATCTCAAATATTTTTAATTACTGGATGAACTTTCCATTCAACTTGTATTGCAAAAAGATAAAATACTGTCCTACTTTACAAGGGTATATAAAAACTTTACAAACACTAAAAAATTAAAGTGAAAACTGTACAATTCCAATATGTCTGGGTTCAAAAAAGGAAATATCTTTAAATTTAAGGCTGGAAGTATACCTCATAACAAAAAAAGGACTAAACTATTGCCAGTGAAAAGTGACTATGACACACCTAAATATACAAGACTTACCATGAAAAAGTACAATTTAGTAGTAAATGATCCATACACTGATCCAGAGGAAAAAGCCAGGCGGTCTGCTCGTGCGGCCAAACTACTGCGACCAAAGTCTGATGAGGTCTCTGTTCCAAAAAAAACCAGGAATCCTGCTGTAAATGACAAAAGGTAAGGCAAAAATATATAATCTAACTTTTAAATAGAGAAAACAGTTACAGATGAACAAATAAGAAATATCACAGTACAAAATAGGTCTAAAACTGCTAAAATATACTGAAAATTCACAAAATTTCACATTTCTTACACTAAAAATATATTAAACTGGAATTTACTCTGTCTTTTCCTTCTATAATTGAGTAATTTTATGTTTTGTTTAAATGAAAAAGAGATAATTAGCCCTATAAAACTATGTCAAAATGTCCAACAGTCAGTTTAAAAAATTTCATACCCAAGCAAGGGGCAGGTAACTCTAATTCAGAAAAATTATTTGTTGAAAATATTCTTGATACAGGTGTAAATGTGCAATTTTTTGTGTTTTTCCAGGCCTGACTTCAATTCTTATCGTACGGTGTGCATTTACAAGATGGAAGAAATGTGGAACAAGGCCTTAAGGGAGCACCAGCAAAAAAGTCCTGCCTGTGAGGGTAAACTATCATGCGATTTAGAGAAAGAGGAGAAAAGAGGATTCTCTTCTCGCCAGACTTTGATTTGTACAAGTTGCAGTTATATATCGGATAAGTTTAGCTTATACGAAGAATTAGAAACAGGAAAGCCAGGAAGAAAACCATCAAAACTAGATACAGCTGTACATGTTGGCCTGAGTCAGACCCCAATAGCTTCCTCCAGTATGCGCAAAATCATTCTAAGTGGTAATATGCAGGCACCAGCAGCATCCAGTCTACAAAGAAGAGCAAATAAAGTACTTAAAAACATTGTAGATGTGAATAAAATGGACCTGAGAAAAAGAAAAAATGAAATTATTGAAATCAATCGCCTCAGAGGGAAGGAAATTCCAAACACAATCAGTGTGCAGATGGACGGAATGTATAACAATCCGCTGTATTCCGGTGTTGGACGCACTCCATTTCAGCCTGCAACACAAACTGTCTATACCACAGCTGAAAATATAACAACAGACCATAATATACTAAGCATAAATATAAAAAATAAGCTTTGTTCAATACATTCAAGCCTTGAGGTGGATCCTGACTCAGGCCGTTTACATGCACAGTGTACAGATGAATGTAGTGCCAACATTCCAATGGTCAAAAGTATTGGGGATGAATATACATGGGCCAAAGAGTGTATCCTTGATCTTAAGGCAGACAACATTGAGGTTGAGCACCTGGTTACTGATCCTGACAGCTCTGCATACAGGGCTGCACAAGACTTGTATGAAGAAGGCACCACAAGTACTCAGCCTGAACATTTCCTTGATACACGGCATGTGTCTGAGAATATCCGTAAGCGTACGAAGAATGATAAGAACCTGTTACAGATCATGCCAGCAAGAACACAAGTGAAGAGACAAAAACTACTGAATTGTTTTTCAGTGGATTTGACAGAAAGGTGTAATGCCGAGCTGGCTCAGGCAAGGAAAATTTACAGTGGAAACTTTCAAAAAATCAAATATAAAATATCGCATGTAGTTGACGCAATCGTCAACTGTTACACTGGAAATCATTCGTCGTGTAAAAAACATTCATTTTTATGTAATGGATTACAGAAAGTATGGCTTAGAGGAAGGTCACTACTACCAAAAACATTCAAAATTGCACACTCACAGCAAAATATAGACTTTATTAGAAAGACAGTCAACCTGCGTCTTGGCCCAAATATACTTGAGAAGACCAGACTTAATATGAACACTAATTTTGTTGAGGGATTTAACCGTAGCCTGAGGCGTTCTTTACCGTCAAATGTTACTTTTAAAAGAAATGTTACCGGTCGTGCTCATTCAGCTGCTCACAGTGTTAATTTTGGTCCAGGAGAATCAGTTCTAGAACTTTGTACTGCTCTTCATTGTGAAGTCCCAGTGGGAGGCTCTGCATACAAGGCTCTAAAAGAAATACAAAAAGTTGACATTTTACAAAAACAGCACAAAAAGACTATGCAATACAAGCAATTTAGAAGTGATAAAAGGGCTAAACTGTACAAACTGTATGAAAAACTAAGTGAAATAATAGAATATGAAAAAAATATGTTGCTAAAATGTGATCAAGGACTGAAATCTACTCCGCAGAAACATAGTGACCATTCATACAGCAGAAATGACAGAAAGAGAAAAAGATCTGTTAGAAAATAAATATTTATTTATTAAATTACATATTAAACAATATGGCTTGTGACTTTTAGAGCAATGGCCCTGATTTTTACAATGTAGGCGGTCTTGATTTATAGCATGAGGTTCAATAGTTATGTGTTCAGGATTGACACAGAGAGTTTGGTGACAAATATGGCTACATTCTACTTTATTGTTGTTCTCATCTATTTGTGGCATATCATATCTTGTCAATCTATGCTTAATCATGTATGCCAGTCTATGTGCAGCCTCCCTTTTTTCCTCTCCCCCTGGCCATTTCACAACCTGTATGCCATAACAAGATTTTCCCTTTTTTGCTCCGACCCATTCAACACATTCCTTCCCATTCCCCATAACTTCAGTTTTCTTAAAAAATTTGAGTCCAATATTGTCCCAAAAGGCATCCATTGTGACAGAGTATTGATCCAAATCACTCGTGTGCTTTAAAAAGTTCCAAAAATACTTAGTTTTTGAAAGTGAAAGTAAAAGTCCATTTTCAGTATAGGTTACAAGAGCGCAATTATTTGTAATGCATTTTCCATAGGACCCCAGTGGTATTCAAAAATTTATTTCTTGAAGAATAAACAAACTAGATAAAAATGGGTAGCAGTTCCTGTGACTATAGATGTCAGCCTTTTATTACAGCAAAAAAAAAGTATATGGTCATGCGGCAAAAAGTGCCCTAAAATGCAGTTGTTATGGAAGCTTCCAAATTCCGCACTAAATTGGAAAGGTTAATTTTGAATGGCTCCTCAGTTAATAAAAAAATTATATCTTCTACACATTGTGAATTATGAATTTAATTTTCACCTATTTTCAAACCTAAATGGATAAGCTTTCAAATAAAAAATAATTCCAACCTGCATCATCCAATCAGGAGCCTCAAAGTTTTTTATTCTGAGTACCATCTTGGGGTAAAAATTTTGCCGGTTGAATGTAAACAAATAATTGCGCTCTTGTAACCTATAGAAAGAATAAAATTGACTCGAATCAGGACAAAAATGTATCTGTTAAACACAGAACTTATATTAGGAAGAAATACCAAGTTTGGAAGAAATTGGTTGAGTTACTTAAGAAAAACTACCATATGAAGGAACAACCCGTGCCTTGCGGCCACAGAGGAATTTCATCTACAGATTTCAAGAATGCTGTCATGAAAATAAAAAAATTACCATTAAATAACATTAAAAGTTCATTTGTTTAGTGTTTTTGTTTATAAAATTAACATTTCTCTTTATGCATGTACAAGTTGATTCAAATGTTCATTCAGGGTGGATTCTACCCTTACTTTTCTTAAAGTTGTCAAAATTAGCCAAATTTTGGACTTTTTGTCATATATTTTTGAAAATAAAGTGTACTGAAGATGCACTCTGGATCTTTATCATTTATATTTTTATTACTGAAGATAAGAGATACAGGAATGATAGCAATTAAAAGTGGTTGTCTTCATAGTGGCTATAAAAAAATCCAAAGTTTATCATATGGCCTGTTTAGAGAATTTGTCAAATTCTGAGGGAGGCATGTGCTCAATCTCAAATATTTTTAATTACTGGATGAACTTTCCATTCAACTTGTATTGCAAAAAGATAAAATACTGTCCTACTTTACAAGGGTATATAAAAACTTTACAAACACTAAAAAATTAAAGTGAAAACTGTACAATTCCAATATGTCTGGGTTCAAAAAAGGAAATATCTTTAAATTTAAGGCTGGAAGTATACCTCATAACAAAAAAAGGACTAAACTATTGCCAGTGAAAAGTGACTATGACACACCTAAATATACAAGACTTACCATGAAAAAGTACAATTTAGTAGTAAATGATCCATACACTGATCCAGAGGAAAAAGCCAGGCGGTCTGCTCGTGCGGCCAAACTACTGCGACCAAAGTCTGATGAGGTCTCTGTTCCAAAAAAAACCAGGAATCCTGCTGTAAATGACAAAAGGTAAGGCAAAAATATATAATCTAACTTTTAAATAGAGAAAACAGTTACAGATGAACAAATAAGAAATATCACAGTACAAAATAGGTCTAAAACTGCTAAAATATACTGAAAATTCACAAAATTTCACATTTCTTACACTAAAAATATATTAAACTGGAATTTACTCTGTCTTTTCCTTCTATAATTGAGTAATTTTATGTTTTGTTTAAATGAAAAAGAGATAATTAGCCCTATAAAACTATGTCAAAATGTCCAACAGTCAGTTTAAAAAATTTCATACCCAAGCAAGGGGCAGGTAACTCTAATTCAGAAAAATTATTTGTTGAAAATATTCTTGATACAGGTGTAAATGTGCAATTTTTTGTGTTTTTCCAGGCCTGACTTCAATTCTTATCGTACGGTGTGCATTTACAAGATGGAAGAAATGTGGAACAAGGCCTTAAGGGAGCACCAGCAAAAAAGTCCTGCCTGTGAGGGTAAACTATCATGCGATTTAGAGAAAGAGGAGAAAAGAGGATTCTCTTCTCGCCAGACTTTGATTTGTACAAGTTGCAGTTATATATCGGATAAGTTTAGCTTATACGAAGAATTAGAAACAGGAAAGCCAGGAAGAAAACCATCAAAACTAGATACAGCTGTACATGTTGGCCTGAGTCAGACCCCAATAGCTTCCTCCAGTATGCGCAAAATCATTCTAAGTGGTAATATGCAGGCACCAGCAGCATCCAGTCTACAAAGAAGAGCAAATAAAGTACTTAAAAACATTGTAGATGTGAATAAAATGGACCTGAGAAAAAGAAAAAATGAAATTATTGAAATCAATCGCCTCAGAGGGAAGGAAATTCCAAACACAATCAGTGTGCAGATGGACGGAATGTATAACAATCCGCTGTATTCCGGTGTTGGACGCACTCCATTTCAGCCTGCAACACAAACTGTCTATACCACAGCTGAAAATATAACAACAGACCATAATATACTAAGCATAAATATAAAAAATAAGCTTTGTTCAATACATTCAAGCCTTGAGGTGGATCCTGACTCAGGCCGTTTACATGCACAGTGTACAGATGAATGTAGTGCCAACATTCCAATGGTCAAAAGTATTGGGGATGAATATACATGGGCCAAAGAGTGTATCCTTGATCTTAAGGCAGACAACATTGAGGTTGAGCACCTGGTTACTGATCCTGACAGCTCTGCATACAGGGCTGCACAAGACTTGTATGAAGAAGGCACCACAAGTACTCAGCCTGAACATTTCCTTGATACACGGCATGTGTCTGAGAATATCCGTAAGCGTACGAAGAATGATAAGAACCTGTTACAGATCATGCCAGCAAGAACACAAGTGAAGAGACAAAAACTACTGAATTGTTTTTCAGTGGATTTGACAGAAAGGTGTAATGCCGAGCTGGCTCAGGCAAGGAAAATTTACAGTGGAAACTTTCAAAAAATCAAATATAAAATATCGCATGTAGTTGACGCAATCGTCAACTGTTACACTGGAAATCATTCGTCGTGTAAAAAACATTCATTTTTATGTAATGGATTACAGAAAGTATGGCTTAGAGGAAGGTCACTACTACCAAAAACATTCAAAATTGCACACTCACAGCAAAATATAGACTTTATTAGAAAGACAGTCAACCTGCGTCTTGGCCCAAATATACTTGAGAAGACCAGACTTAATATGAACACTAATTTTGTTGAGGGATTTAACCGTAGCCTGAGGCGTTCTTTACCGTCAAATGTTACTTTTAAAAGAAATGTTACCGGTCGTGCTCATTCAGCTGCTCACAGTGTTAATTTTGGTCCAGGAGAATCAGTTCTAGAACTTTGTACTGCTCTTCATTGTGAAGTCCCAGTGGGAGGCTCTGCATACAAGGCTCTAAAAGAAATACAAAAAGTTGACATTTTACAAAAACAGCACAAAAAGACTATGCAATACAAGCAATTTAGAAGTGATAAAAGGGCTAAACTGTACAAACTGTATGAAAAACTAAGTGAAATAATAGAATATGAAAAAAATATGTTGCTAAAATGTGATCAAGGACTGAAATCTACTCCGCAGAAACATAGTGACCATTCATACAGCAGAAATGACAGAAAGAGAAAAAGATCTGTTAGAAAATAAATATTTATTTATTAAATTACATATTAAACAATATGGCTTGTGACTTTTAGAGCAATGGCCCTGATTTTTACAATGTAGGCGGTCTTGATTTATAGCATGAGGTTCAATAGTTATGTGTTCAGGATTGACACAGAGAGTTTGGTGACAAATATGGCTACATTCTACTTTATTGTTGTTCTCATCTATTTGTGGCATATCATATCTTGTCAATCTATGCTTAATCATGTATGCCAGTCTATGTGCAGCCTCCCTTTTTTCCTCTCCCCCTGGCCATTTCACAACCTGTATGCCATAACAAGATTTTCCCTTTTTTGCTCCGACCCATTCAACACATTCCTTCCCATTCCCCATAACTTCAGTTTTCTTAAAAAATTTGAGTCCAATATTGTCCCAAAAGGCATCCATTGTGACAGAGTATTGATCCAAATCACTCGTGTGCTTTAAAAAGTTCCAAAAATACTTAGTTTTTGAAAGTGAAAGTAAAAGTCCATTTTCAGTATAGGTTACAAGAGCGCAATTATTTGTAATGCATTTTCCATAGGACCCCAGTGGTATTCAAAAATTTATTTCTTGAAGAATAAACAAACTAGATAAAAATGGGTAGCAGTTCCTGTGACTATAGATGTCAGCCTTTTATTACAGCAAAAAAAAAGTATATGGTCATGCGGCAAAAAGTGCCCTAAAATGCAGTTGTTATGGAAGCTTCCAAATTCCGCACTAAATTGGAAAGGTTAATTTTGAATGGCTCCTCAGTTAATAAAAAAATTATATCTTCTACACATTGTGAATTATGAATTTAATTTTCACCTATTTTCAAACCTAAATGGATAAGCTTTCAAATAAAAAATAATTCCAACCTGCATCATCCAATCAGGAGCCTCAAAGTTTTTTATTCTGAGTACCATCTTGGGGTAAAAATTTTGCCGGTTGAATGTAAACAAATAATTGCGCTCTTGTAACCTATAGAAAGAATAAAATTGACTCGAATCAGGACAAAAATGTATCTGTTAAACACAGAACTTATATTAGGAAGAAAAACAGGTCATGGCGACTGAGACCGTATGATTTAAACAACTTTGTAGTGACTCTGTAAAAAGTAAAATAACAAAAAAATACAGAGCACCAAGGACGAATGTAAATCAAGTGTCATATTCCTGACTTGGGACAGGCATTTCCTTCTGTAGAAAATGATGGATTATAAGCCTGGTTTTACAGATAGCTAATCCTCTCACTTGTATGACAGTCGCATATAATTCTATTATATTCACAACAATGTTTGAGCAAAACAAACAGACATTTGAGGTAAAAAGTAAAAAAAATGGGGTACAGCAGTCAACATTGTGTTATGATCTAGATCACTATAAAAAATAATAACAATTTCAACAATAAAAAACAAAATGGCATAAAGACACTTTATAGACAAAGTACATACGCATATGGGTATGCAAATATTTCCATCGAACAATGTCTTTCACTTTTTGAAAATTGTAACATGAAGAAAAAGTATCTAAGGAAGGGAAAGTAATGAAACCCATTTTATCCAAAAAGTTCTACAGTAGAAGACAGGTTGATTTAATGGATTTCCAATCAAACCAAAATGGGAACTATAAATGTCTTATAGTGTACCAAAATCAACTAACAAAAGTTTTTAATATACGATTTTGTACGTCAAAATGTGCTTAAATAGAGGTGACTTTTGTTTTAATTACGGTTTTCATGTTTATGATGTTTTTATTTTTTGTGCGCCCCATAAACTGCATTATCACAATGGTCGTGAATTTACAGCTTTGGTTATACACGAGTTTAAAAATAAAGTGGTCAGAACTGGTGACTTTTATTTCAAGGAGTTGACATTTCAAACTTCAGTTCTTTTCATGTTATTATGTACCAAATGTGTTTTGATCTTGAACAAATGTTTTTTTGTATTTACTCGCATTTACATTTTAGGCATTAAGATTAATGCCTGGACACATTTTTCAGGATTTAAGCTTAAAGCCAAGGATTTAAGATTAATGCCTAACACTATTTAGACAACAGACTTACTGCCTAGGCGTTAGCTTATTGCTTAGGATTTACGCTTTAATGCCTAATCTCACTTATTGCCGCTAACATGGCGAACATATATATGAATATTACAACGCAAAAATAAGCATGAAATAGATGTCTTTCTATGGCATTATGGTAACTTCCTGGCATAGATCATAATATGGATTTTTTTTTAATTTGGAAAGACGTTATTCTGCAAGCTATACCGCTGTAAAAAAAAATAAAGGACCAGTTTTAATGAATGTTATGGGATGTGTTTTTACCGTATGAGTAAGGAAGCCTTGTTTGTCACAAGTTTACTTTTTTACATGCATGCAGCCTTGATACAAATTTTGTAGTTGCAGATATCAACTGGGTATTGTACATTTTTCTAAAAACAAAATGTGCTTCCTTTTTATCTTAATTTCATGCATAGCCTGTCACGAGAACACCTGAAAAAAAGTTTTACCCGAGTAAGTTTGGCATCAAGTTGTACTTTCAGGCATCTGCCATCCATATTTTGAAGAGCCGTAGGACTTTTTAAAAGAATTGACACATGTTTGATTCTGAATTCCCTGAGAAAAAATTGTCTAGAATGGAAGTGAATAAATTCAAACATTATTTCTACTGAAAATCAGGGAAAAATATTATATTGACAATAATTGAGTGACATTTACACATTTGGTGTTTTATTTCTGGAAATGTTTGAAAAAAAATTTATCCTTAAAGGACGCATGCACCCCAAAAAAAAGAATTAGAAAGCCATTGTACGTTATATAAAAAACGTTTATCATATACTGAGTAGTAAATACAGACAAATTGTACATATTATATCACCCTGTATAAAGGAAGTGGCCCCCAGAGCGTTACGTCACGTCACTTGAAAAAAACGTCTACGAGAAGTATAAAATAAAGCAAACTAAATATTATTGTTATATACATATAAACATTCATGATTCTACAATCTGTCGATACCTGTATCTTGGCATTGCACAAGGTCATGTTTTTCTCTGACTGTTTATGACGTATTTACACTAAATCCATTGGATGTTGGATGTGTACGGATTGATAATTTAGTCTTAGATGCATGATTTTTTTTTATTAGTTGTTAGTGGCTTTGAACTAGCTGTCAGTAACTGCGAGTACTCTCAGATCTGTACTTAGTGTATTTTTGTTGTTTGGATGTACAAGTACCCGGCCACGTCCACTTGTATTTGTATTATTTGTATTTTTATCCATTTGATGAGTTAAGCCTCTTTCAACTGATTTTTATAGTTTGTTCTTATGTTGTACAGTTACACCACTGTTCCAGGTTAGGGGGAAGGTTGGAGTCCCGCTTACATGTTTAACCCTGCCACATTCTATATGTATGTGCCTGTCCCAAGTCAGGAGCCTGTAATTCAGTTGTTGTCGTTTGTTTATGTGTTACATATTTGTTTTTCGTTCATTTTTTGTACATAAATTATGCCATTAGTTTTCTCGTTTGAATTGTTTTACATTGTCATTTCGGGGCCTTTTATAGCTGAATGTGCGGTATGGGCTTTGCTCATTGTTGAAGGCCGTATGGTGACCTATAGTTGTTAATTTCTGTGTTATTTAGTCTCTTGTGGAGAGTTGTCTCATTGGCAATCATACCACATCTTTTTTATATGTATATGATATGGTTTTTAACCGGATTTTCGAAGTAAAAATTGGTTATTGATTTGGGGATGTACGGCAAGTGGGCGGGCGAACGTCTGCCAAACAGTGTCCGTTCATTTACATGAAAACGCTTTTGAAGATTTTTTTTTCAAATTTAGATATGTTGTTTCCTGTGACTAAATGAAGGTCAAGTTCAACTTTCATGATTTTAACTTTTCTCGTGGTTCAGTTATAGCCATTTCCCAAGAATTCAATTTTTGATGAATTCATCCATTTCTGTACAAAGGGAAATAACTCATTTGTTAAATGATTTTTAAAAGACATTGTATTAATGATAAATGACATTTTGGATTTTTTTTCTTAACTTGGTAATTTGTTTGAAGAACTGTGTGGTAGGTTTGTTTTTTATTCTGTATAAACTAATTTTCGGAATGCTATATATAATTTTTTTTATGAGTTGAAATCCTTTAATTAGATAACAATCTATTTTTATTAAAGGATATATTTCACTACACTACATTGTGCAGATAAAGTTTTTGACATTGATCATAGATAAGTTGCAGATCTATATTAGTTTGTGACAAATGAAAGACAAAATATTTGGAACTATTAATTATATTTGATTATAATTTGAAAATAGATATACATTATGTTACATCATATCTAATTTTAGAGAACTATTTTTAGTGATGATATCATATATAATGTTAGAGTACTATGTTAAACCATATTTCTGTTCAAAGGGAAATAACTCAGACTTATTCCATGAACCAGTAATGACAACATCAAAATTTCTTTTTAACCATTTTTGTAAGTCATGTGTACTATGAAGGTAGATGTCACAGTTGTTATGTGGTATTTTATTTTTGTTGTGTGTGTTAATGTTTAATTTTTACATGATCCTGTTTGGGGTTCAGATTGGCAAATATCATTTTCATTATTAATTAGATAATAATCTATTTTAAATATTCAATCACAATCAAAATTCAGAGCTGTTTTTAGCTTAAATGTTGTGTCCATACTTGCTCAACTGTTCAGGGTTCGACCTCTGCAGGAAAATCCGGTTTGCTGTCACTCGACATATCACACACCGTATGAACCCTCGACCATTACAGATCCCTCGAGGATTATATTGATGCAGTGTATAACTAAGTTCGGGAACATGTGTGACAGCGATATTTTCCTCTTTCTTTTATTTCGTTGAAATTCGAACTTTAGCTAAAAGGAAGCGACCATTATTCTTCAAATTGTTAGCTTACATGTTAAGAAGTTAATTCATTTTAATCCTAGCATTGTCCAACTCTTGTTATCATATATTTGTTTTAATTGTATTATTTGTTTATAGACTTTACGTGACAAATATCATTATTACATGTAGTTATGATTAAGTATTAGATACAATACAAAGGAAACAAAGAAACAGGCCGGTAACTACCGTTGCCGGATAGTTTTTCTGCACTAGAAGTCAGGTCAAGATCCGATGCGATGGCTACAAGTGCAGAAAAACTATACGGCAGGTTGTTTCTGGCCTGTTTTGTTACCTTTGTTTTGTATCTGACTTGCACGACGTTTCAAGAAAGAAGTAGTACATTTTGCATTTAGAAGAGGTAGCAAAACTAAACATATTAGAAACTTTAATGGCCATATATATGAGGCGCCGTTTTACTATTTATTACCTAATTTCTGATATCAAAAAATGATTTTCTGATATCAAAAATTCAATTTTTTGATATCAGAAAATCGATTTCTTGATATCAAGAAATAAAGATTATTTTCTGATATCAAAAATTTGAATTCCTGATATCAAAAATTCATTTTTTGATATCAGGAAATAGATTTTTTGATATCAGAAATTTGAATTTTTGATATCAGAAAATATTTTTGATTTTTTAATATCAAGAAATAGATTTTGTGATATCAAAAAATGATTTTGTGATATCAAGAATTCGAATTCCTGATATCAAAAAATGATTTTTTGATATCAGAAAATAAGAAATAAATGAATGATGGCTCCCTGTGTCTCATTTTTTCTTAAATTGTTTAACATTTCATACCGATATAACATGTTACTTTTATTATTCTTCCCTTAGTTTATTTATTTTGTATTTACATTGTATCATATGTCAAATTTATTTGTTCAGTGTATGTTCATTGGTGTTAATATGTCCTTTGATTGAGTTATGCTATTTCAGTTGATATTTTATAGTGTGTCATTCTATGTTGTGATGTTACACTATTGTTTCAGAAAAAGGGTGAAGGTTTGGTACCATTAAAACGTTAAAACCCGCTGCATTTGTTTGCACCTGTCCTAAGTCAGGAATCTGATGTTCAGTAGTTGTCGTTTGTTGATGTGATTCATAAGTGTTTCTGGTTTCTCGTTTTTTATATAGATTAGACCGTTGGTTTCCCCGTTTGAATGGTTTTACACTAGTAATTTTTGGGGCCCTTTATAGCTTACTGTTCGGTGTGAGCCAAGGCTCCGTGTTGAAGACCGTACTGTGACCTATAATGGTTTACTTTTATAAATTTTTTACTTGGATGGAGAGTTGTCTCATTGGCACTCATACCACATCTTCTTATATCTAATTAATCCCGCCACATTCTTTATGTGTCTGTTCCAAGTCCGGAGCCTGCAGTTTAGTGCATTGTCATGGTTCATAGAATTGAGAATGGAAATGGGAGGAATATGTCAAAGAGAAAACAACCCGAACAGCCGAAGGCCACCGATGGGTCTTCAACGCAGCGAGAAAATCCCGCACCCGGAGGTGGTCCTCAGCTGGACCCTAAATAAAATTGTGTACTAGTTCAGTGAAAATGGACGTCACACTAAACTCCAAAACATATCAATGAACTAAAATTAAAAAAACATACAAGACTAAAAAAGGCCAGAGGCTCCTGACTTGGGACAGGCGGAAAAATGTGGCGGGGTTAGACATGTTTTGTGAGATCTCAACCCTCCCCCTATACCTCTAGCCAACGTAGAATAAAGAAAAACATAGCAATACGCACAGTAAAACTCAGTTTAAAAGAAGTCCGAGTCCGATGTCAAAATAGGTAACAAAATAAACTAAGCACAATGACAATGATACATAAACGAACAAAGGACTACTAGCAGTTACTGACATGCCAGCTCCAGACCTCAATTAAACTGATTGAAAGATTATGTTTTCATCATAAGAAAATCAAGTACAATCCCTCCCGATAGGAGTTTAGTATCATACCATCATAGAATATATGAGAAGAACATAAACCGTATCATGCCAACAAATGGTTTTAGAATAAATGTGTTTATTTCCGATGCAAAGACCCTATGAGTGAATCAATATTAATACCAAAATATGCAATCATTAATGACTAATTGACAACAGTATCGTAACTACCGGTATATCCTTTCCGAATAAGTCTGTTTAAAAGTTTGGTTAGATTTTGAGGTGAATGCCGACATTTTTGTGCTTTGTAAAGAATATTTCCATAAAATATTGGATGTGAAAAACCTGAACGTATAAGTAGTCTGCATGTTGATTTATATTTACGTATGATGTCTGCCATATTTGTTTTACGTAAATTGTTTTGTTATAAATCATATAGGCCTTTAGCTTTCTTAATTGAGTTGTTTACTTCTTTTTCATATTGGGGCCTTTTATAGGCGACTAATGGTATGGGGTTTTCTCATTGTGAAGGCCGTGCAGTTGCTTATAATTGCTGACATCAACTTCATTTGAACTTTGGTGGCTAGTTGTCTCATGGGCTCATACCATATCTCCTTATTTTTAAACTTAACAGAACTAACTTACTTACTAAATCCTCAACATAAACAATGGGAAAATATAAAAACAAGATGAACAAAACACTTGGGCTTGATATTTGCAAAAACCTGACTGCACAAATCTGTTTCAGAGGAAACCAATAATTGCTGATAAAAGAAGCGAGAACTTAAAATTGTTGACTATAAACCTTAAAATGATAAATATGTGAAACACAAAAAACACAAAACTTCTTATATTAAGACTGATGAAGCCGAATTCTGATATATGCTTTCGTATATATTACACGACCGAAACACCAGACTTAATGTAAGTGTTCATTGGTGAACGTTGATGCTTTTATTGACACACAGGGAGCAATCATTGATATTTTTCTTATTTTCTGATATCAAAAAATCATTTTTTGATATCAGGAATTTGAATTTTTGATATCAAAAAATCATTTTTTGATATCAAAAAATGTATTTCTTGATATCAAAATATCGTCAGTAATATTTGATATCAGAAAATCTATTTTTTGATATCAGAAAATGGATTTCTTGATATCAAAAAATGATTTTTTGATATAAAAAAATCGAATTTCTGATATCAAGAAAAAAAGATTATTTTCTTATGTCAAGAAATCGAATTCTTGATATCAAAAAAGGCAATTTTTGATATAAAAAAATTGAATTCCTGATATCAAGAAATATTTTTTGATATCAAGAAATATTTCCTGATATCAAAAAATGATTTTTTGATGTCAGGAATTCAATTTTTTGATATCAAGAAATATTTTTTGATATCAGAAAATAAGGAATAAATAGTAAAACGGCGCCTCATACATATACCAGTTAATGTAAGTTACAGTTTAAACACAATATTTTTTTCACTTCCTCTCAGCCGAGAGTCTTTTTCTAAAAAAAAATCAAGAATCTAATACCTCTATAAAAAAAGAACCATTTCAATTAAAAGATGAATGTTGTACACATTTGAGACTTTTTAAAATGCAACTTCGTAAGTAAGTAATGTATGAAAAAGATTTCAAAGGTAAGCAAGCTAACCTTTGCCTTTTATTGGGGAAAAACGGAAAGGGGGTGGGGGGTAACAAAATTTAAAAATAAACAGGCTTGATCCTTTTTTGTTGAACAAATGCAGGATGTGCCACTCCATCCCCCCATTCCCCCTAAAAAAATCGTAAAAATCGTACGCTTGCTGCCACATATATGAATTCAATAACAATATAAATGTATCAAAAGAATGCATTTCCTATTTCATTATTGAATAAAATTTTATGAAAAAATGGATTTTGTTTTGTTATTCGATACAATGTATATATAGGCAAATATTTTGGATTAAAAAAACATCATGCTAATAGGTTTTTTTTATGTTTCTTATAGTGTTGATCAGGTTTAAACACGTGTCACTATATGATCCATCGCAGCTTCCCGTCCAAAATTGATGACATAAGTTGAATGATTTTCTTCAAGATTTGCTGCCTATTTGAACATGTATTACACTGACACTTTTTCTGTATACGCTCAATCGTGCATTGGTGAGTTGATAGGGATTTTATCTTTTGATTAGATTTGATTTTTTTATATATATTTCCTGTCTTTTTTTATTGAAATATAAACGTCATTTTTTTACTCTCAGCATAGTCCAGAATACTATTCATGTCCATATATTGAAAGAAAAAAAAATTTACGGACCGACCATTTAGCTTCAAAAGCGGGGTATTTTCTTTTCTGAGTAAGAAGATTATTTAGTTTTTCAACGTTATCAACCAATTTTTTTTCGAAATTCGCACTATTATATACGGTATTCGGAAAATCAGGAATCAGAACATTATTTTATCATCTGCTTGACCACAATATATGTTTCAAATAAAATTGGGGATCAAAATATTTTTAATTAGGAAAAAATATAACACCCTTTTTAATTTAAATGGTCAACCTCTTAGTGTACTGATATGAATAGTAATTTACTGGAATTGTTTGAAAAAAATATAGTTGTTGATGCTAACGTAAATATTTTAATTAAATAGACAGGAAATATGTCGGTGAAACAAAAAGTTCAAATCTAATTGAAATGTAAAGTGCCCATGAACTCACTGATCATGTACGAGTTATTCTATTCATAAAAAGAGTCCGTGTTCCACTAAAATGTGTCCGTGTATCATCTAAAAAGTGTCTATGTAACACCCGTTAATGTACTGTTTTTCTATAGCTCTGCTCGGGGGCAAAGTCGTACAAGTAAGATTACATAATTCATATTATATTTTTTCTATGCGAATGGTCGGTTGGATACTCAGCGGTCAAGTTGTATGGATGCCGTGCATTTACAGTGACATTCATTGTATAGAGCATTTATTGGAATTACCATTTGTTTTATCTTTGTGGAATATTTCACGTTGAAATTTTATTGTATATGTTTTGCACTATTGAGAAAGTTATATATAAACCATCGTAAAGCGTAACTTAGTTTTGTTGACTTTAGCCAGTGAGTTACCCCCTAATTCTTAATATAACAGGAACGACAAAAACCCCTGTTATAAATGTATGCTTTGTTCATTAAATGCGAAGCACACCTGGAAATTCTGTTTAAAAAATCAGACGACACGACCGTTTATATATATAATTCTGAAGAAATTAGAGAAACATAATATTTTTGTAACTCTCAACTCGACCTTCGTAAGTTGCAACTCGACCTTCGTAACTCGCAACTCGACTTTCGTAACTCGCATCTCGACCTTCGTAATTCTAAAGAAATTAGAGAAACATAATATTTTTGTAACTCGCAACTCGACCTTCGTAAGTTGCAACTCGACTGTGAAATTCGTAACTCGCAACTCGACTTTCGTAACTCGCAACTCGACTTTCGTAACTCGCAACTCGACCGTCGTAACTCGCAACTCTACCTTCGTAACTCGCAACTCGACCTTCGTAACTCGCAACTCGACCTTCGTAACTCGCAACTCGACTTTCGTACCTCGCAACTCGACCTTTGTAACTCGCAACTCGACTTTCGTAACTCGCAACTCGATACTCGACAACAAGTGAATCTCTCAACAGACTAAAAATATAACCAACCAGCAAAATTGTTAATCATGAAAGCAGCCCGGTTCAGACGTTCCGCCATCGGTAGTATTTGGAACCAAACTAGTTCAGTTTAAGGTAGCAATTCTGAAACCTTATACAGTGATGTCTTAATTTTACATCTAAAATTATGTAACTTACAGAAGCCTTTGTTGTTGCCCCCACAATGGTCAATTAAAAATATGGTTCCTGTTCAAATTTAAAAAAATATTTTATCCTTGGTACTAATTCGTCCCAATTTATCCCCCATATACCTTGCCACCAAATGGTACAATTTTCCCGCTTCAAACCCAAATAAGTGGTACGGGCACGGGTAAATGCATGTTTTACAATGAACGAGCCTATTATCCAAACCGATTTTTTGTCTTATCTCTCAATTGTAACTATTAAAACACATTTAATTTTCATATAACACATGTACAAATTGTTGACATTTGAAGCTTCTGAAGCTGCCCCAATCCTGAATGAATGGGACTTGTAGCCAATTGAATCAATACATTTTATATTTAATGCCTTGGTCAAAAAACAGGAGAACTGATAACGAGACACATATTTTCCACTAAAGTGACAACCTAGAGGACCATTTATTACTTACTGTTTTTTATCTTTTTTATAGCTATATTGGGCGTACTGGGGTGTCCGTTTTTCTTTTATCAATAGAAATACCTTTACAAGTTGGATCCCCCTAAGAAACTCCCATTTTGATCCGCATAACATGTGTGTACCATGTATTTATATAATATTTTGCACTTGGCCAAATTTTGTGTAAACCAATTCTCCAACTCACAGAAAGCAATGAAAGGCGACTGAAAAAGCTGCCGTGAAAAACAAATATTCATATGCAGAATAACAAATCGATGGCAAATTTTCAATTATCCTAGCCAAGAGTTCTGATGTAATTGGAAGCCTCTTATCTTTCGGGAACCTAGAGCGTTTTAATCCGTCTAACATTTAACTTATAATGAAATTTTGTGAAAAGTTCATAAATTGACACTATGGAACCTTGCAACGAAAACCTATAGCAGTCACGTAACAACTAACAGTTTTATGTGCTCTCCCTTTCAGTGATTAACATGCAATAAAAAGCACAATGTGCGAGGGGGAGGCGGCCAAACGCACTCTAAATCAAAAGGTTTACTGGCTATCTCGAAACTCTGCAGCCCTGTCTATATTTACATTTTGTATCCTTCGTGTTCGAAGCTAGTAAAGCATCTACTAGACGATCAATTTCAGATCGGAAATCAGCTGCAGAATTGTTTCTGAAATAGGTTTCGCTTCTGTTTCTGCTTTTTGTACTACCACGCGGAATCTGTGCCACTGTTTTCGTGAAAAATCATCAGCAATGAAGATCGAACGACCTTCTATTGAATTGCCTTTTTTTTCATATTAAAAAAAGCAAAAGGCCGAACCAACTTCCTCACCCGTCTCGATTTTGAGGACTTCTTGTCTAAAATACTCACAAGCGCCTTGATATCTGTATGATAAAGTATTCTTTTGTTATGCAAATCCTCCTTAGACAACAAAATAAAATGAGAGCACAATAGGCACCTACTCTTCGAACGTTATGTCAGCCACCAAAGCAGGGTTTTCCCAACTAGAAGGCCATTGAAATAAGCCCATCGATCTGAAAAGTAAACATCACAACCTTAATCTTGGTTACCAGCGCTATCTGTAAACAAATGTATTTTACAATTTGAAATTCATTCACTCTCACCAAAAGCCAAAATACCATTGATATTCTTGAGCAATGTAACCCACATTGTTACTAGTATATCCTCTTTCATACCTAGTGTAAACCGGATAAAACGATTTGGCCTTTGTATCCCTCATAAAACAGTCTGTTGAATGCTCGAACTGGCGGAATTGCTTTGGCACAAACATTAAGAGAGGCTACTAATGGAACCGAACCAACCACTTTAAAAAGCATGCAAATTTTTCGAACAGGGCACACGCTGCCGAACAACTCATCTGGAGCACGTTCTGGAAATAAAAGTTGTCCTGGAACCGCATACCTAATAAAACAAATTCATCAAGGTGCAATATTAATAATCTAAATGCCGATACTATATCCATTTGTGCCAGTTCTGTCCCCTTTCCCAGTTAATTAGTAGTGCCAAGAAATTGGTCAAAGAATGTATATTGCACAGTTGCTATTTGGGGGTCCATAAAGCTGTTTATACTACTCCCTAGTGGATACCTCAAATATTGTATCGTACGCAAGCCGTGAGTTTTAGAGCTCGGGGGAGGTAATTTTATTTACAAGCCCTATACGTTGCACTTTGTAAATACAGCTGTTTAAAAAAAACCACGCCTCGTTTGGGGAGATATATAATATTCATAAATAAATTGTATTGTTTACGTACTGGTTTCAACTCATAGAGACATAACTTGGGAATGTTACCAGTATGAATAAAACAATATTGGGGCAGCCTTGAATTCTGAGGGAGACCAAAAGTGACGGTAGGGGTAGTACAGAATTTAAGTACAAGTTTAACCTCTTAGAAGTTGGGGCATATAAGTGTTGAAAATATGCCGCACAGCCCTATATTTTGACCTTTGAAAAAAATAGTAGTGCATATGAGCTTTCCATCTTGGATATAATTTTTTTCGAAACTTCATAGTAAAAGTGGTACAGTTTCAGCCGTAAAAGGAGTTTCTATTGGAAATTGCATTGTCTAAATCTACAGAAATGCAACCTAAAGATGATAAGCGGAGATAAGAAAAAAGGTTTGTTTTTAAAGTGACCTCCCATTCACCCAGCCTGAATCTCTATTATACATTTTCTTCTAATGGAATCCAGACTCGTGCTGCTTTGCCGAAATCAAGTTTGAACAAATAAAAGATTGACGCGGACTCATGTAGTTAACTTTGAATTCATTTGTTTATCCATCTTAACAATAAATGTGCATCAATTTTATTTGGATAAGTTTTTAAACAATGTCTTAACTTTTCAACTTTAATTGGTGTCTTCAATAAATCCATTAGCCTATATGCTTCCGGGGTCAGACAATGATGACTTTGTAATAAATCTGTATCCATTGTTTTTAAAACTCGTTTCCCTCCGAAAGTCACTCCAAATGTTTCATAAGGCTTTCTTTTCTCATTTTGAGAGTTTTGTGTAGGTTTTATATTACATAACAACGCTGCATGAGCCCCCCGATTCCCCCGCATTTTAAACAGCTTCTATGAGATAACGACAAGCTGAACGGCCACATCTTTCTTTATTGTTGGAGTTACACTCTGGGACATATACAGAAGCCATTACTCTATGTCTCTACACTACCCCAATTTAATGATGAGTTTCTGGCCAGTTTTAGTCTAAATTGTTGATAATAGGTTATCCAATCCATATCAGCACTTCTACCTGCCCCCAAATTAACATTATAAATATACTTCAGTAAACCCGGGGTACTACTAGGATGTGATGCTGTGTATAATAGCATTAAACCTTGATTGATGTCGGATATTTTCTTTCCGGATTTTTGCTTTATGTTAAGATTTTCAATATTTTATCCATAACTACAGCCCGTGATTGCTCATAATATGAACTAACTAAAAGGTTTTCTTCTTCGACATATTCCAAATTTATAATTTTGTCTCCCACTTGCTGTGGAATGTGCACCCCAAGGTCATTCTTGAAACTTTTAACCGGAGCAATATTGTCATTATCATTTACAAGAATGATTTATACCTGACAAAGCCTGGTCCGTATCTGGGGTTGAGCAGGGCTTACGTGGCATCTGGAAAATATCAGCCCTACATATACCGTAACTGTGCCAAGACAGGTAACTCGAATACCAACTGAGACTGAAACTACACAAAGTTAAAGCAATTTATCCCATATTAGGATAGTTTGAATTATCTTTTACAAGTAGGATATTGAGGGAAGATGAATGTAAGATAACTGTTAATAATTTTTCATGATTATTTCTTTACTTTTATAGAATGCTTGATCATGTACATGTTTTATGGCGTATGTCATTTTGCAGGACTTAACATATATCCTTATGTTTTGCCATTATTAATGTACCATTTTGCCTTTATAAATGCACGTTTCTCCCACTTTAACAATGTTTAAAATCTAATTCACATGTATCAAGTAACAGGTGAGTTTTTTGTTTGCATCAATACGAATTTTTATTGTACAATGTATAGAAAGATATGTTAAATTACCTGTCATTACAAGCATCACTGAACTAGTATATATATTTGTTTAGGGGCCAGCTGAAGGACGCCTCCGGGTGCGGGAATTTCTCGCTGCATTGAAGACCTGTTGGTGACCTTCTGCTGTTGTCTGTTCTATGGTCGGGTTGTTGTCTCTTTGACACATTCCCCATTTCCATTCTCAATTTTATGTTAACTATTCCTCGAAATCTTGAAGGCTTCTAAGTCCGATAAATATTGTCTCTTATATTTAACATCAATTTCTTTGATTTGAAATGGATACGTTGAAAGATTATCTAAGAATATGTTACTAGTATTTGCCCACTGAAACTTTAGATTAAAATTTATCCACAAGGAAAAATATTAACACTTTCACGTTCCGCCAAATTGGACCTTAACTTATGGAAAAGACACTATCGAAATTCCATCGAATATAACATTCGCGCTAAAGCTCACACAAAGGTCATTTTTTCTGGCTAAATCATGAACACTACCAATAATAACTTGGTGTTGTGGCCCAAACTGGTCTGAAAGGGCGGGGGGGGGGGGGGGGGGGGGGGGGGGGGGGGGGGGTTGCAGGACATACATTCTTCAAAAACAAACAAACATTGTTTTTAATTTTAATTTTTCATATATTAGGGATTCTCTTTTTGAAATTGTAAGTAAAGTTAAGTTAAGTTACATTTAAGTTAAGTTATATTTAATATAGGAAATAATTTTTCACCTCCGACTATGAGATTCGAACATGCAACATTCCTGCTGAGGGTTAGTACAGCTTTCCACAACACTACTGGAATACCAGTTCAAAATATCGAAATTTTAGTAGTTAACTCTACCATTAACGAAGTGAGAGTAAAAAAACCCAGCCTGTTTTCGTTAAGAAAATCAACAGTATACTTTACCATACTCTATGGAAATATTGTGTTCCAATAATAAAAAAAAAAAAATGTTTTCACGGGAGATTATCTTGTCAGTAAGAGGCGATTTGATACCAAACAGTACTTGGTAGAAGTTTAAGGCACAATGAATCACAAAGCTGTTATATAGATTATTGATTTGAGCCCCCGACCACTGCTGTATGTAAACACTTGTCAAAGATTCAATACTTTACGCAATATAGTTGCCCAAAAACTTAGACCATAGGTACATTATTCTCATCGCATAATTAACCTTCACTGTGCAATGCATGGACTACGTGCATTCATATTCAATTGAAATATCACAATTTATAATGTGTTTTATTTTGTAGATATTGGATAAAGTTAGAAGACATGTGAACAGATGGAATATTTACATATTTAACTGAAGTTTTATATAACAAAAGAACTTCATCTGTTTTTTATACTATGGCAACGGCAAGTTACTCATCATTCGTGAGTACAGCGTCGACAATCACAAACTACGCGCGATTAGGGTTAGCAACACAAATTGAACTTCCGAACATGCTAAGAGAATTGTTATTGATAAAAGAGCCGCCACATCTTTTAGAAGCACATCTTAATAATAACAGCTACTTATTGAGAAATCTTAAAGCACATGAATGGAACGTAATCAAAACTGTTCGTACAAACATGTATCATGATTTTGATGTGCCGCTTATGTATAAGATAATAAGAAACATAAATTTAGTACCAAGGCCAACACAAGGCTGGGATAATCAAACGCCACCATCATCAACTGAGATGACAGTAGGAGATGATATAGAAAGAATCAGGCGAATAAGAAATGAGATTGCACACAGAGGAAACACGAATGTTCATGACCACGAACTGGCAAATTACTTTTCTTTCTTTAAGGATCTAGCAAAAAGACTTGAGGTAACCCTCATGTTGTCGAACAGAGAATTTATATCAAAAATGGAGAATGTAGAAACGTGTTGCATAGACAAAGATACAGAGCAACACTACATTAAACGACTGAGAGAGTTAGCAAAAAACAAGACAGAATTAGCTATAAATTTTGCAGAGGTTCGCAAAGATCTTGATTTTCTACGTTCACAAAGTTAGTAGCAATAAAAGTGATTAACACAGTTAAATAACAGGTCTAAAAATAAGTTGATATATTTTTAACCAACCGGTTTGAATGATATTTACAAGAATAATAATTGAAGTTAATGTTGAAGCTCTATTCAATATATATATTTAAATCTGTTATAAATCAATTACGAGTATCTTTTAACAAAAAATCAACGAATAATTTAATTATTTATATTTCATCCACGAAAAAACAAAAAATCAAAACATCCTATACTCTGACCACTAATGCATATTGGTCTTCGTCTACATATTTGTGATTTAACCGTCTGATCATCAGACTCATCGTCCTTATCACCTTATGCACTAAATGAAATATCTTTCTTGTTTTTACCCTAGCCTTTAGAATTATGTCATTTATACATTGCTCTTTGCTTCGATAGTTTCAATTTTAAATGTCTTCAAACGACTCATAATCAATTTGCACACGAACTAAGGCAAAAAAAAAATAAAAAAAAAGAAATAAAACAAAACATGATTATAGTTTTAGATATACATTTTTTCTGTCATTTGGAATATTACTAAATAGTTTTCTAAGAAATTCATTGAAGACCAAGAATAATAGGCCACCAAGTATCACAGAGGACAATAAGACGGACTTTCATCCTTGCTAGTTGTGATACTTGTCAAGATTATAGGAAATTGGGTGTACTAACATTCAAGAACTTATCATTGAACACTTTTATTATATTAATAATATTTTCAATCAAATACTTCCAATATCTCTGACAAACAGCAACAATCTATTTGAAATCTGTAAATATATTGATAATTTAATTCTAAAAGAGACATATTTTAATCATTGTAGTGACTGGTCAAGTTTCGAAACTTCACAATGTATCAACAGAACAAGAGGAAGTAATCCCAAAGCATATTCGAGGTAAATCTTCCTAGAACTTGAGAGAGTATCAAGGAATGAATTCAGATAAGACTTGTGTATTTGTCATGAAATAAGCTATAGTGAAGTTTGCTACCTCTATAATTTTCAAAATTTAATTTAAACACACAGGTTTTTTATAAATGAACCGATGTGTGTTTATCTTGAATACTGATTTATATTTAAAATATAAGGCAGCATCTTGTCCGTCTGTGTGTTCAATACGAACATTCGAGTGATTAATGAATTCACTTAAAAGAAAGACTTTATAACTTATTACTATTTGTTCTTACATTAAATGCGGGTGAAAAGTGATTTTTAGTATTATCACAATTACCGTTCCCGAGTTGTTCCTTGAATCGTTTCTGAAAAGTAATATATATATTTTTAAACGATATCTTAAAGGGAAACTTCGCAAAAAAAATGAAAAATTGACATTATGTTCATTATGTTTAAAAAAGCACAAATTCATAAATATTAACGTTTTATTCTGCTAGATAAGAGATCACCATCGATTTTAAATTGAGAGTATCAATTCTCTACATGTAGCCATCTTGCCAGCTTCTCGGTTTAAGAAACCACGTGATATCTATAAACCACAAAGGACCAAAACATGCACTAACTAACGTAGTCGTAATTGAGTGTCGATATCTTGTCAAGCGTACGGTTGTTTAATCCGACAAGGAAATGACAAATTAAAAGCATAAACAGTTCCCCGGGTCACAAAAATTATTATATCAGACATGGTTGTGCAGCCTTCCCTAAATAACTTGACACGGGAAAATGTTAAATAAAGGTTTAAGAGTCGAAAAAGTCGGTCGATTGGATATGTTTTTTTTTCTTCTAAATAACTATGGTTTGTCATTTTTAAATCGTTTTTTTTAGGTATATGAAAAAAGAAAATATATCGGGAAATTGGTTAAGGGCGATTACGTTTATGGATTCTCTCTTAGTTCAAAGTTAAAATTACGTCTTGCGTGTAAAATTGTTTTCGAAAATCTAATTTGTTCATAATTCTTTTATGTAATAAACGTATTCAAATAAATTCGAATCTTCCCTTATTTGATCACCAGCATGGCTAAAGGAATTATTCCCAGAGGTATTGTGAGCTGACACGTCCAGGTATTCAATCGGTTTCCTGTCGGGCTTAAAAACTCCTATTACACAATTATATAAAGCAGGATCATGCATCGCTTCACTTCTGAGGGTATTGATCAGTGTACACGGCAGGTAACTTGTAACTTTCCATTCAAAAACTATCAGGTGTAATATACATCATGTGAACATATTGTTTGTCTTGAGTCCGACAGTGATATACTAGTCATTACTGAACTCTTACGTGTATACACACTTGCTTTTAAATAACATTTCTGGTGTAAAGAACGATATTTACAAAAATCTAAACAATTCCAGTAAAAGATTTGATGAAATTAAAATCTATTTACATATTTTCCAAGGGTAAAATTGGAAAAATGTAAATATAGATATACTCGTTGTTGATAATTATGGACATTTTGAAACATACAAATATTAATTTCACAAAAATGTACGGACTTGTCGATCATTCATTTGGTTTATACAGCTAGATAGAAAGTTACGGAACCATATCAATAGATAGTCGCAATTTAAAATATATACATTGAATATAAGAGAGAACATCTAGAATCTCATTTAAATTCAGATCAATATCTAACTTGTTTTGTTTCGTCGATGTTATGAACATAGTAAAATCGCATGCAGATTTATGTTTCAAGTAGATTGTTCTCGAACAGTTTACGAAATTCGTCATAACAATTGTTATCTATTAAGTATAATAATGTGAACATGGTTCTAATAATACCTATTGTCAATTTTCCTGTTCCGACATACATGTTATATATGCCACTGGACGTACAAAAAGCCTATTTGAAGAAATAAAGAAACTTAACTTCGGATAGACTAATGGTAGTTGTATGAACTTTGATCAGCTGAGAGTTGATTAATTTTTTTGGTTAGCTTGTGAGGGAATAAACCATTCTAAATATTGCACTTATGCATAAAATATTAAATGAGAGAATAAGAAAAATATAAATACGAAAAGTCGCACATCTGGTAGAAAAAGTCTCACCAACGTTAGGATTTCACGTTCAATTGTCATCTTATTCGAAATGACGGACAGAGTCATTAAAATACGTGCAGGTACGCTGCGTAAAGAAGGGGTTATTCAACTCTCTAGAAAATGTGTATGTGCCACAGTTGATAGTATTCATCATAAATTTATCAATCTATTTCAAGTTTATATTTTCCTGTCATTTTTAAGTTAACGCAGAGACATTTATACATCTCTACAGTTAACGATAATCAGCCATTTAGATATCTGAATCTGATGTGATTTACCGTTCATCTCTTCCATTTTTCTTCTTTTTTTGGGGTGAAAATTGTTTGATTGTAGAGGGGATTGTTTTATTCAAACTTGACTAATAAGGCATTCGTCCAATAGGGAATGAAAAAAAATTCACGTCTATCGAAAGTTACAAAATAAGAACGTTGTATTTATGAATTTACAACAATAATTCTGTTCTTGGATGTAATTTTTGTTTAGTTCAGTGATTTAAATTGAGAAAAAAATCTAGTCACAATTTAAATCGTTCCCTCAACCAAGACTCCTCTAAATTCATGAATTGTCATGCTTTACAATCATCAGAATTTCTTTGCTTTGGTACATTCAGTGTCGGTATTGATTTACCTTAGCAATTCCGGGTATTAGAGCTACATGTATATTACCTGTATCTGGTTAGGTGACGTCCCATGAGGTCTTACGTATACAGGTTCACATTTATAATGGTGTTCAATACATATTTCTGATTTTTCAAGGTTTTATGACATTCACACTTCTTCATGTACTGTATACCAAATTCAAATCTTATTTTCAGACCGAATGAAGATGTGAATATTTTCCAGGAAAAATATTGAGTATCATAATAATTTCGATATTTTTTTCTTTCTTGGTATTAAATCACAGAAATTAAAGAATTTACTGCTTGTCCGCTTTAGAAATATTCTTGTCAGTTTAGACAGAGATATATATATGTGTATATACGTCTTTGGTTTAGAGTGGGTTTATGAATGAATGAAAAGTCTTGCAAAGGTACAATATATAAAGCACATTAGAAATCTTATTCCTCCGGTCTGTCTTCATTCCAATAAGGAAAAGACGACGTTAATTTCATTCTGTTAATTTCTTAAACATCTGTGGTCAAATGGCTAAAGTATTTATACGTTGTGAGATTTCAAATATTTGAATAAGGGCATTCCTGATTATAGGTAAATGAAAATCGCTTTGGACGGACCAAACTATATTAATGCAATTGATAATTTTCTATGCACATTTGAATATTCAAGGTTACCGATGCTAATCTATAATAGTACATATTTTGGTTTATATGCTCGTTTTCGGAGGCCATTTTTATTTATAAAATTATTCAATTGAAAGTAATTCAGTATTTCATTGTTACAACAAAATATTCACCTAGTATTTATTTACAAAAGCTAACACAAAATATAAAAAAAATATACGACGGTGATTCAAGTGATTGGCACATTATTCCTCCTCCAAATAATATTTTGTTCTTTCTCAAACTCGCACTTTATCATCTATACGAGATGTTGTTAGCACCTAAAACGGTGAACCCTTGAGGCAAAAATACACTCGATTGAAGATCAAAAGATCAGAATTACATAATGCTAATCTTTTAATTATTGTGAATTTAACCACGTCTTTATCAGGTAGTGTCAGACTATAATACCCATTATATTTACACAGTACTAGCGGGAAATGTTTGCTAGACTGAATTAAAAGTGAGAAACATGCATGTGTTTTTATTACATTATCAGTTATATGTGTTTGTTCAACATATCCGTCAGATAAAAAAAATCGCAAATATATTTTATTGTATGATTTACATTTATTACTATCATCATATCAGAAATCCATAAAATATAAATCGTACATTTTAATTTAAAAAGTTGCACGCAAAATAGTCATCGAGGCGCTTTAAATCGCGTTACTAGATGATTAACGAACAAGACTTAAAATGAGATTAGTTCCACTCCCGGCATGCAATTAGATTAAACTACGTCACAATAGTCAGGAAGTTCGAATAAATAAAATTAATAATTCCCAAATATCTTCTTTATTAGTATTTATATCCAGATAAAACTTGGTGAATATGTTTTTATGGTATTATGAACATAAAAAGATGATAAGTAAAAAATCGCGAATTTTCCCTTTAAGTTTGCATTGCAATAGAACATTAACAATGCTAAGTATTATACTTAATACTTTCTTATTCTTTCTAACAGGGTAAACATAATACAATAACCATTTACTCTAATAAATATAAAAGCTCAAAACGGCTGTTGATGACATTTTAGCAAACCATTGCATATTTTACATGTTCATCTTATATTTTGCACTAGCTTTGAAAACATTAATACACGAAAAACATAAAGATGCTATATTGCTGCACAATGCTATTAATTGCAAAAATCGGCTAGATGTTAAACATGTTACGAATACAAAAGATTGGATTGTAAGAACACTGCACATCATCGAGTGGAACATACAGTTCGTATCCCATTACCCTGGTATAATTTAATTAGCAATATTTGTAAAAAGTTTAATGATTCTATAGTAATTTTATTAGGGTGAACAACAATCGTTTGCAGAAGCACACACGCTGAAAGTCTTCAAGAAAATTGCTCAAAAGTATTTGTTGAGTAATATATAGACCATTGAATTATTATTGAGAGAAAAGTTCTAGAAGAGTCGGATTAAAAAAATGTTCATAAAGCGTGGATAACTTGCATTTCATTCATACACAAAACATAAATGTTCATTTATATTTAATGAATTGTCTTTTTTTCGTCTAGTGTGTAAAAAAGAAAATGAGAAAATAGCATAATTTCCGGATAGTCAGAAGTTCCTGCTCTATATGTGACACCCTTGTGGTACTCGTTAGTCATATCCATATATAAAGACATTAACCATTGTTTCCATATTGTATACAACTAAGAGTTCAAGCATTTTGCTATACTATCATGAGCATATATCTGTTTAAAATAACTTAGGTATATTGAGTTGAGAAGGTCTTGATTCTAATTTCAGTAAATAAAAATAATAGATTATCAGATTCAGGAAAACGTTTCTCGTAATAGTGTTTTCTTAATCGTATTAATATGTTCAGCGTTAACAAAATGTCGATATTTTATACAACTAAAAGTGCAAGGATTTTGCGGTACTATTATGATTGTAAATCTGTAAGAACTAACCTATTGTAAAACGTATACATTTCAATCTAAGTACTTTTAAAATAACATTATACTAAATTTAGGATATCAGATTTTATAATGATGTTTTCGTCATCGTATTAATGTGTACTTTTAAATACTGCTCTATACTAGATTTAGAATATGGAGTCTTGTTAATATGTTTTCGAAATCGTATAATGGTATAAAGGAGAGCAAATATTTCTTGAACAGATTAAGTTCAAATCGTGGTGTACGGAAACACAGAAATATTTTGTTTACAATATATTGTGTTCATGCATCATTCCATTGAATTGAATAGTATCAAATTATAATTGAAGGTAGAACCTAGTGTTTCATATACTCTACTATCCAATTACACGTAACGATAAAATAGCGTTACATAGCTTGGTCTGTGCCATTCAAATATATCAAAGTGATAAGTTGAACAAATCTTTTTTCACGATTTATTTATTTGCTATATTAGGCAATTGTCTTTAGTGACGGCATCTATCCATGGCGATCTTGTTGGTCAATTGTTAGTTTTCCGAATACAGATTGGTTAACTGATTATTTATTTGTCATTTTCTCCTTTGCCGTTTTGCCTTTTGATTTGTAGTGCCTCTTAAGGATTTTTTTTCATTTGTTTTTGTAGAAGTGTATTCTACTAGTTGTACAGGAGTAATACCACCATTGATGTTCCCCTCTTAGTCATTGTTAATTTGGCATTTTTCAAAAAAGTGTACATAATTTACCTTTGTTTCAAATAAAGAAATATTTGGCATGAGTAAAGTGTTATCCTGTTCAGTACAACAGACAAAATTTCACATAACATTTCATTGCATATATGAAAATAACCATGGCAGTTAACAAATCAAATTTTCACCCCTTTTTTAACTGTGTAAAAGCTTTAGTAACCATGTTACCTCAAGTTTATAAAATATTTAAGTAAACACCAAATAAAAGTAGAATGGTACTTTGAAGCACTCAAGCTATATGTTTATGACCCACATTTTTTTTCCTGCAATGAAATGCAGGGTTAACTTCCTACAACTGTCGAATTCAAGGGAATATTTTTTTCGACCCTTTTTCGTATGAAACCAGATGTGACGTACTATGCTTTGATGGTATTACACCTACAGTAGTTCCATTCGAAAACTAATTCGTTTACACATTTTTACAAAATTATATGTTCAGTCTTGAAACCTGTTAATGCCAGATTAAACACGAGATATTATGTACATTAAAGCAAAAACTATTTAATATTCAAAAATGCGGCAGGCGCTTTCGAATCAAATCTTAATAGACTAGAATTGCTTGTTTTGCGGTTCTTTCAGAGAACGCCGGCTTTCTCAACCAATAAAAACTGGCAGCCACGAAATAGCCTACAGTACTGAATGTGGATATAAACAGCAAAAAACTATCAATCATTTAATATCGCAAGGGTCTATCAAAATATTTTATTTTAACACTCCTTTCCTTTATATTTTATTTGAATAAAGATCAGAAGTTCTATGTGCTTAATGACAGTGTGTGTGTGTTATATTTAACAGATCAAATTAAAAAAGAAATAGACAAATGGAAACAAGATGATATAAAGTATTTTCCTACTAACGCTTCAAAATATGTAATCAGTCGTTTAAAAGACGAAAACTGTGTAACTGTTGTTGGAAGTCCAGGAATGGGAACAACAGCTGTTACAAGACATGTAACTTTAAAGATGGAAGAGATGGGTTATACTGTCATTCCTATAACAGTTCCGACAGATATAAGAAACTTTTACCAGCCTGGTCGTCAAACTGTGTTTGTTATTGATGATATGTGTGGTAATTTTACTGCTAATAAACAGCTGATTGACAACTGGAAACAGTTACTAGGTGTAGTTGATAACATATTATTAGATAATTGTAAAATCATTGTATCATGTAGATCACAAGTATATAAGGATAAAACATTTTGTGTTTTAGCCCAATTCAGATCATGTGAATGTAATTTAATTTCAAAAGATTTACTGTTATCAAAGAATGAGAGAATACAAATAGCCAAAGCTCATTTAGGTAAACATGGAAATGATATACCAGTAGCTATTTTGTTGCAATATGATTTTTTCCCTCTTTTATGCTTTCTTTATAGTAGACAAAACAAAATGGACATCAATGAGTTCTTTAATAAGCCTTTCGTAGTATTTGAAAAAGAACTAAACAGCCATTGGAATGAAGGAAAAGCTGGCCAGTGTAAAATGTGTGCACTAGCGCTTTGTGTTATTTATAATAATGAATTAGATGAGAAATACCTGACTAGTATGGAACCGTGTGTACGTGATATAATAGATGATGTGTGTGAAGCATGTGGAATTAATAGAGGAACATCACGGATCAAGATATGGGAAGAACTGGATACACTTGTGGGTACATATCTTAAGAAGAAAAATAATGTTTATATAACCATTCATAATAAGCTATTTGATTTTCTGGTATATTTCTGTGGAACAAAGATGTTAGATTGCCTTTTAAAACATGCAATGATTGAAATTATCAACGAACGTTTTCACTGGAACAAGTTACGCGATAAAGATAACAGAGATACAAATGAGTTTATTAGCATTATTCCAGATGATAAATTAACCTTGTATTTAAACAGACTAATATTAGACTGGTCAAATGGGAAATTTTTAGATCTGTTCAGTAATAATTATAATATGAAAAATGAAAATTTCAGGGACTTATTACTTACTCAGTTATTGCATCGTGATGAAGCAGAACAGTCACAACTTTCCCGCATTACAGAGACAAGAGACAGTTTTGTATTAGGTTCTTTAGAAGCCTGTTGTTTGGAAGGATATGCTAATTTGTTACCCTGGTTTGTTAATCAAGGTGTGGAAATAAATCAATGTGCTTGTTTTACAACACCACTCGGTGCCGCATGTATGGGAAATCAAGTAGAAATGATACATACATTATTAAATTTAGGGGCAGATATTAAAAACCCAGGAGTCGGTGAGACAACACCTCTTCATCTGTCGTGTTATAAAAATTTCGAAGCCTATAACGTTGTTATAAACTTATTACTGAAATACAAAGCTTGCATTAACAAACGAATGTACGACAGCTCAACTCCATTACTCTTTGCACTATATGAAAAAAATATAGAAGCAGTAAAGATGCTTCTTTCTCATTCTGCTGATTGTAATATTGGTTTCTATCACAGTCAGGAAATCAAATATGGAGTAAAGAAAATCGAGGAATCACTATACTTTCCTCATACATATAAAGGAAGAGTAACAAATTAGTTGGAATGGTTTACAGTAAATTGCCCATCTTCCGTTGTTGAACATGTAAAACAAGAACCGCACAAATTATTTAACATTATAGGTGGGGCTACACCCCTTCATCTGATGTGTTTTAAAAATGACATTGATACGATTAGACTATTATTAGATAATAACCCTGATATTAACATACGAAAGGAAGATGGTTCAACTCCTCTTTTTGTTGCTTGTCTGTTCGGTTTTGTTGATATTGCAACTTTACTTCTTGAACACGGCGCCAACATAGATATTTGCAGGAATAACGGAACAAGTTCTGTAGACATGGCAAAACATAAGAACCATACCGCGATCATTTACTTGTTGGAAAATCCTAAATGGAAGTCGGCTAAAAGTGACAAATTAAAGAAAAAGTGAAAATGTACTCAGTTTCGCAACATAAAGCCTTTGAAGTTATGAAACATATCTACAAATTACAATTGTTTGTCGTTATTTGTGTTTTGTTAAGACATCGGAAGTTTCATTTCAAATAATACGTTTAAAATCGCTCAATATATCTTCTTGCCATATTTTGAAGGACTCCATTTAGATAAAATCAAATTTTAATGCTCTTCAACTTCGTCTTTGTTTTGGCTTTCCAACTGTATGAATCGAGCACCATAAATAAATCCAAAGTAGACCAAACGCGCGTTTGTCGAACCAAATTATGTGCCTGGTATCTTTAATGTGTTTTATTTTTCTAACACAAAAGTGTATATGAATACTTGAAGTATATAATATTAAATTGTACTCAAATTTCATGCCAGTATCATTTTTCGAGGATAATATAATGTCTATCTTATTGAACCATAATACACGTAGTTTAATACATGATTAAACAAATTTTTCTATTTTAAAAGTTGGTACAGCCTTGGATACATATCGTTTTTATTGAAAAAGGACCTTTTCCCCCCTCAAAATTCATCTGTAGTCTTTACATTATATTAATGGGAAGAGTACTAATTGAGGAAAAATTAAGATAATGGTTAAGAGGATGAGCACCAGACCGACACGGTTAGCCGTATATTAAATGGACACATTTTCTTTTAATTCGAGGCGACTATTCAATGCTCATACTCCTTTATCAACGTTAATGGCTCGTAATTAGCGGCGAATCAACATCTATCAATGTTCAAGTCTTTGTTTGGATCCGGCCATGGATCGTACCGACATCTTCCCGCATTTAAGGCGACCATTGTACCATGAGACCGCTGAGGTTGTTAATCATATTGCTGATTGACTACTGTTATGTTATGTTATGTTAACGTTAACGTATCAGTTAATTTTTAATAAAATTTTAAACATGATAGAGTATCTGTTGCTATGATGATTATTTCCGTTATATCGTCTTTGTTCAAATTTCAACAAATATTTATGGACTTTGAGGCACATGAAACAAGCCATACACAAACTTTGATTAGTTTTCAAAATTTTAACATGTTTATCACACAGCACTGTGACTACGTGGAAGTGTATTGAATTTTTCATAAAGTTTTCCTATGTTATCACATCTCCATGCTAAAGTACATATGAATGTTTTAGTGTCAGAAGAAAATGTTTATTATTGTTTATATTCATATTTGTTCAATCAGCTGTAAATAATTTGTTTGATGCATTTTTCAGCTTGATAAAAAAAATACGTTTAAAATAAAACAGGGTAAAATTATTCACTAAAATACTCCGAAGTAAATTAGAAAAAGGGAAGTCTATCAGCTTGACAGATCCAAATGCTCGACAATATCAACAAACAAAAACGACACGAATGAAAAACAACTGTCATATTCTAGACATGGTGCATGCATTTTTTCGAAGACCACGGTAGGTCAAAAAGCGTATCCTGCAAACATCATCCCGTTATGCAAAATCAAACTCACTCAATATATAACAATAGGATTTAGGACAAATAACTGAAATATGTAAACAAGATACTACGAAGCAAATGGTATGTTACTGCTGAAAAATAAAAAGCTGACATTTGGAGTGATGACATCATCTCGTTTGTAATTTTTTTAGTTTATCTGTGTCCAAAGCAAGGACGAGATTAAAAAATGAATTAGTCCTTCTTCTTTCACTGGCATGTGTGAGATGTAAGCACTTATTGAAATATGGTTGATTGAGGGACAGAACATCATCAATATATCTGAAAGTTGAATTAAAAAGCTAAGCAAGAAATCAATATATTTCTTTTTTGTCTGTAAAGAAGTTCTGTATAAATTCTGCTTCATATGAAGAAAAAAAATAACTAGTCGGCTAGAAGTGGTGCACCATAAGTACGTGCAATAGTAGTTCCAAGAGTAGATAAAAGTGAAGGATACTAATGCAAAATTTTAAGATTGTGATTGAAGATTGTTGTCAACGTTAAATAACGCGCTATTACCTTTGTTTTAACGTAACGTCGTTCCCGGCAAAATTGACAGTTGCCGATTTAGATTTACGAAATTCCGCTAACATGTGGCATTCCAATAACTTCTTTGTTTTCTAGCTTGTTATTAATCCTACATTTGTTTAGTTACTGCTTTTTACATGCTTTATATTGATAAATCGGTATCAAGACGTATGAAATCGTGCTTGCTTTCTATATAATCCAATGTTTATGTACGTACTTACAGTGATTTACATGATTAACCTTGAACTTTTACGATCTATTTTCGTGCACGCAACGTTATTGTGTGATTCGGCTTTTAAAAAAGGGATTTTATATATATTTATAATATTCTTTTGGCTGTGTGCAGCTATGTCGAATAGATTTGGTGACCATGGATATCCCGAGACGTATAGACAGGAGTTGCACACATTAAGAGAACAAGGAAAAGTGAGCATTCATGAGTATGCATCCGGAGTAAAAATTCTGGTCAGACGGTCATTTCCTACTATCGATGCAGCCACTCACAGTTCATTGAGTGTCGAGTACATGCTGAGAGGACTAACTGACAAGAGCATTGCAATAGCATTATTGACGAAGAGGATTACTACTATGACTGAGGCTATTCACCAGGTGACCTTATATGAAACATAAAAAAGAGGGAATAGGGACAGGAACATACGTCAGCTTACTACACAGGATACTGTTGATTCAGATGAATTTGAAGACAATGTAGAAATAAGGAAAGTTGGTGGAAAGAGATATGTCACCGATGAGAGATTGACTCAGTTTGAAAGAGGAATTTCGGAGTCACTGGAGACTATCATTCAAAGAGAAATGCTAAAGTACTATATACAACAGGATTATGAGAATAGTCCATGGCACAATAAACGAGTGTATAGAGACCATAAGACTAAGATGAAGAATCCAAGATGCTTTAACTGTAATGAGGAAGGCCGTTACATTAAAGATTGTCCAAAAGATAAGAGAAACCCCTATCATAAAGAAGACAGGAGTGGTTTTATAAGGAACAATGAAAGGAGTCAAAATCAAACTGAAGAGTCTTTAAACTGCTAAGGGTTGAGACTATCATCCAAGTGTCAGCCCCAAAACATGCTAAAGAAAAAAAATTAAGAGAATAATTTGAAGGATGAAGAGAATCCTTGCCAAATGGAACAGTATTTGGTTGAACCGAAAAAATCAGTTGGTACAGCTAATATAAAGAGATCATTTGAAGAAGATAGCCTAGATATACGGGACCTAGATTTAAACCTTCAGATATTGTTTAAGGAGTCTAAGGAGATACAACAGAACACACAAGAGAACACACTAAACGAGGTAATGGGTATTGCACAACCGATCAAAGGGATAAAAGAAAATATTATCATTTATCGGGTGACAGCAGCTAGCATTACAGTTCCAGTGGTGATTAACAAGATTGTGACAAATGCAGTTATTGACACTGAAGCGAAGTTGACGGTTCTAAGTGAGAAGTTGTATAATCAGATTCCTTAAAGTAAACGGCCAAAACTAAGGAGAGCAGCAAGAAATTTGGATGTTGCTGAGGCCGGAAAGAACTTGACAACAAGAGGGATTACAGAGGTTGAAGTTAATCTGGGAAGGGAAACCTTCAAATGGCCAGTTTATGTAGCACCCATTGGAGATAACATGTTATTAGGCTGTGACTTAATAGATGAAATTAACATCACAATCAATCCCAAGCAAGGCTTACAGTTTAATGGTCAGTGGATTGAATGTGAGACTAAGAGGCAAACTGATGGAGTAAAGGACACCAATTATGGGCTTATCATTGACAAAGAAGCGGAGAGAAATGAGTTCCTGTCCACCAGAGATTATATGGTAGAGCCGTTAATGGCAGATGACAGAAAACCCATGATATCAAGTACGCCAGTAGATCCTTTTGGTAATAGAATAACAGTCAGAGTGATCAATCTTGATGGACACCCTTTTGAGTTGAAACAAAATTATGTTATAGTAGTAGAACTGTGACCAATACAGGATAAAATTGAGAAAAAGAAAGATAAGTTAACAGTACCAAAGACATTGACCCAGGACATAGATATAAGAAGATGTGGTATGAGTGCCAATGAGACAACTCTCCATCCAAGTCACAATGTGTAAAATATGCATGTATATATAGGACAAATTACTAGTGCAAGTGATAAGGGTACGCAGACGGACAAGGTTGATGTCCAGATGTAGCCTGAACTGTTGCAACAAATAACAGAAGAAAATATAAATGTAACAGAAGAAAATGTAAATGTTACAGGAGAAAATGTAAATGTTACATGAGAAAATGTAAATGTTACAGAAGAAATTGTAAATGTTACAGAGGAAATTGTGAATGATCCAGTAACAGAAGAAATGAAAATGTTCCAGTTACAGAAGAAATTGTAACTGTTTCAGTTACAGAAGGAGATGAAAACATGTTCTGTCAGGATGAAGAAATAAGTCAACTAAAAGAAAGTTTCCATAAAGCAGATTTAGACCAAACTAAGTAGAACTTGAAAATGAAAAACAGGTAACTCAAGACACGCAAAAAGATTGAAGGAAACGGAAGAAAAGGCTGGAAGAAAAAACAGAAGGAAAGGACCGAAGGAGAAGAACCATAAATCCATATCTACAATTTTGACATTTTTATTCGTATCGTTGTCGTATTCGAATAATATAATTTTAATGTGATTGTGATATTCGTGATTAATAATGTGTCTAGAACTATAGTTCAAATTGACAGAAACAATTTTTTCTTAATTTTGATATTCTATTGAGACAGCAGGTGCTTGTTTAGATTTTGTTTTATTGTATGTGATGATTTAATATTTCGTAATTATTTAAATTTTGAGACGAAATTCTATGTTGACGGTAGGCAGTGTTGTGAACGTTAAATAACGCGGTATTACCGTATTACCTTTGTGTTAACGTAACGTCGTTCCCGGCAAAATTGAAAGTTGCCGATTTAGAGTTACGAAATTCCGCTAAAATGTGGCATTCCAATAACATCTTTGTTTTCTAGCTTGTTATTAATCCTACATTTGTTTAGTTACTGCTTTTTACATTCTTTATATTGATAAATCGGTTTCAAGACGTATGAAATCGTGCTTGCTTTCTATATAATCCAATATTTATGTACGTACTGACAGTGATTTACATGATAAACCTTGAACTTTAACGATCTATTTTCTTGCACGCAACGTTATTGTGTGATTCGGCTTATAAAAAGGGGATTTCCCATTGTAAACACGATGTTCTATTATCTAATATGGTAAAAACAAATTATTTAAATGCCCAAAAAGGCGCAGGCCAGGGCCGACCATGCAAGGGCTGTATAGCCAGTCAAGGTCGTTAAAAACTCCCATCATCATAAACACGATTATGATTATAATTTGAACTTAGCTTGACAGATAACTATACTCAATATTGGTAAATACTTCACACACAAAAATTTCAGAAAACCGTTATTTATTTTACTTTTGTTTATTGTATTCATTTCATTATAATATAATTTCTATTTCTTGAAGATAGTAGTCTAGCTATTATTTAGTAAGAAAATACTGGCAAAGGTATTTAGGCATTTATTGAACATATATATATAAAACTATTGTTGTCTTAAGTATAAGGCAACAATTATAACAAAGATTTTAGAGTGGATCTTTACATGCTTTATAATTTGTAAGGATCCACATTTGATTGACACCACTGGTTGAATATACTTCATCACAATATTTCTTAAGGTCATCTTTTACACTAGTAGAATAAATTTTGGGTAGAACTTAAGAAAGCCATTTAGTCAAACATCTTGACATACCGGCTATTGATCGTTATTTGAAAGGATTTTTGTGAACTTTAGGTGTCCCGTAGAAAGATGCTTGATTTTCATCTGTTAAATATGATTTTCGAAAGTCTCCTCTCTTATGAATAATATAGGCGTATGTTTTGAGATTCTCAGTTTGCTACGATTTCCAAGTTCTTTAGTGAGACATTCCAAATATTTTTGTTTCTTCTGAAACAACAACAACAACATATTTGTCGTGGAGAGTGGATAAAGCTACTACAACCTTTTTTTTTTAAAGTATCAGCAAGTTGTGTGCTCATTGTAAAATGTAAATTTAAGATTTTCAATGTGATTCTGACATGTCTGAATGCATGACCGAACATCTTTTATCCATTCAGATTAAGTTCCAGAACTGGTTCATCTGGCTCGCGATTAACCATTTATTAGTATATTGTCCTCAACTACATATGCATCAATCATTTACAAAGTATATCACAAATATATTATAAACATCAATTCTTTAAACTACAAAAACAGTCACTGATGTGGTTCGTGGTTAGGATAGACAGATCAACAGGAGGCCGTGTAAAATGATGATTTGTGTTATGTTTGATGTGTTTATATATGCAAATATATATCGATAAAGGAATAAATATTCCTGGGGATAAAGTTATTTTTGTCAACTCTCAGGTTATATCTGTTTTAAACTACCCTTGACACGTAAATGCGCAATCCATTATCTGATTAGTTTAAATAAGGCGAAAGTAGTTTCACGATGTTCAAATCATGTTAATACAAAAGAATGGGGGAATCACATGAACTTAAAAAAGAGTGAGGTCGGGTGCGCAGACACGATGACCATCTCTTGTTATGCATGCAGCACTCTTAACGTCATTTCACACTCAGTCAAAATATCACAATCGAGAATAGGACACAACTGGTTAAAATACAGATGCAATGACAATAGACAATATTGGTATCCTTTCATAAAGATTCTAGACTGCGTAAGCATTTCGTTTGTGAGTTGATTATAACCCAATAATGACTGCTGTACCCCTATTTTTGACATTTTGACCTATTGTGTCTGTTTGTTTTATTCACACATCGTTGTCAATACAATGGAATTTTATGCGACTGTCATACAAGTGAGAGCATTAGCTAGCTATAAAACCAGGTTTAATCCACCATTTTCTACATAAGAAAATGCCTGTACCAAGTCAGGAATATGACAGTTGTTATCCATTCGTTTGATGTGTTTTAGCTTTTGATTTTGCCATTTGCTTAGGGACTTTCCGTTTAGAATTTTCCTCGGAGTTCGGTATTTTTGTTATTTTACTTTTTACGACCATTGGAACATATCTGTCATCATCTGTGAAACAGATATTTCAGAACGGTCAATCAATTCGTGATTGCGAAGTTAGTAAAAGTTACGAAGGAATGATTTCAACTTCATCACTCGGGATTCTCGGTCCAATAGCTGTATTAAAAGCAGTAACCCTTTATCAAGGAAATCATTATAGGAAATGCAAGCTCTGGAATATCGTATCAACTGAGAGATATATACCCCACATATATGTGCTGCTGGAATGTTGCTACATAAAAATATAAAGTTCACAGTTGGGAAGCTGAAATTATGTTTTTTTTCGCAAATATTTGTTTATTGAAAAAAACATCTTCCAATCGTAAAAAATATGTTTTTAAGAAATCAAGTATTTTGATAAAGTCAGTTTCAGGGCGTTTTTTGTTTGAATGAGAGTGATGTTTTATAAAGAATGATTTATCCTTCACTAGTATCTACGTTGACACCTTCGGGCGAAGAACATTTACCTGAGTGTTACATGTAAACCACTAGAGGTCAGATCTCCGGATGAAGTTCTAACACCTCTTCAAGCTATGCAAATGGCATTGCGACATCGAACAGAAACGACTGATTTCAAAATAAATGTTAACGGTTCAGCTAAAGGATAAAACACAGAAGAAAATATTGTTAACGGCTAATCGAAATATCGCAATCTGAAGGAGAAGATTTAATGATGACATTAAACGATTTAATGCAAGCTTTGAGTGAAGATGCATATTCAAAAGTTCACATGACAAGTGTTTATCGCTTACGTCAAAGTTGACATTCGTGCCGGAATCGTATGTCAAGCCTCAGGATGCCTAGCAAAACAGTACGTGTACCTCATCATTTAAATGATACTTATCAGTACAAACAGTTTATATTATTATCAGCATATAGCTCGTTGATTATTAATAGAAGTGAATGCCCGAGAATTTCTTGGAAAGCTACTCAAATGCAGTTCGTTGCGTGTTGGTGGAAACAAACGCATCAAACCACGGAATCAAAATTCCCCGTCAGCAGCAAGTACGTGATTAGACAGCCACATTTAACTAACAATGTAGTAATGGATGTACCTAAGTTTTCGAAGTTTTGAAATACACGAAATTGTATTCAACCACCACCACATGGAATTGGAATTTTGGTAAAAAAAAATAGATGCACGAAAGTTATAATGCATTAATTATTAGCAAATGATTCAATGGAATTTTAAGTCTTTAATTTGTTACCACATATTTAGTATGAAAATAAGATGATGTGGTATGATTGCTAATGAGACAACTCTCCACAAAAGACCAAAATGACACAGAAATTAACAACTATAGGTCACCGTACGGATCTGTTGGATCAAATGTTGTACATACATATATATTCAATTTGTGTTACACATGTCACTTTAATAACAACTTACTTGCCTATTAAGTGAAGTTTTCAAAAGGTAATAGCCAAAATAATTGATATGCTTTTCTTCCAGTCATGCTGACGTCTTACCGTACAATAACTACCACTTGACGGAAATTGCAACATATGAAGTTATCATTTTGCCGAAAAAGGGGATCTTATTTAAAATTAGACAATGACTGACAAAATACGACATAAACTCTTTCAATATTATCTCTATCTTGTTCATCCATTATTGGCAAAAACGAAGTCACAGAGACACTTCCAGAAAGTTGTTTAATATGGGGAAGTCTGATCACATGCATTTGTCCATAACAAGACAATGTCAATGATTGCAAAAAATTGCTAAGGATTCTTGCTTATTCAGGACGAGGTTTAAAGACTTCGTCAATTAAATAAAATGCATAATGTTTTTATATTCTTGTGTATTATATTCATATCCGTTCCACGTTATCCATATTAGTCTATGTTACCATTGAGCAGATATAGATGAAAAAACCCTGCGCAAAGAACTTCATGGATATATATGTTTAAAATAAAACGTTTACAGTGCATGTATTATTTACGATTTGTCGCTGCTTAACAAGATGGGGCGTTAAAATTGTAGTCGCAGGCACAACTAAAATATTTTCATGCCCATGCCTTATAAATCAGTTACAACTCCTTAATAATACTGTAAATATAACTTGTGAGATCTCAATTATTGAAACAAAAATACGAATATTAAATCTTACGATGAAAGAAATTTCAATGGAAAAAGTAACCTATTAATACCGATATGACTGATAACAACAGCATAAGTGCAAGCAACCAAATAATAAACAATAATATTTGAAACCATCCATCAGTTACTAAACAAGTACTTACCCAGGATAGTTTCAGTTCGCTTTCAGTAAACATGAGCATTAAGAGTACGGCAATACATGTATGTATTATAGTTTAATTCTGCGTTCATCAATATATAAAATTCTTATTATAATTGAATGAATAATTAATTGACCTGTAAAGAATTTGTACTCAAAGTTCAGATAGTAAATGTTCTTTGTAAACATTACATATGTAAACATTGCCTTGTCTAAATAGTAGATATATTATCATTAGTATTACAATAATAAAAAGTAATCATATTTGTACAACTATCAACACTATTTCTTTTCAAATATGTTTTTTTCTTTTTTTTATAAAAATAAAAAAAACTTGCATAATTTATGCTTTTCTTTTCTTAACAATATTAACGCGGATATAAATTAACACAGCTTGAAACACATACAATAGTAAACATCTAAAGATATAACTTGAATTAAAAACACACATATGAAAAACATTGATAGAAAGAGATATGGGGTTTACGTCAATAAATAGCACCAAATCGAAAATAGTAATCAAATGATATCTCTTGGATGTTCTCTGATCTTGTTTTTGACTTTTTGTCAGATATTTGGAATCCTATGATTTTATCCATATAGTGCCATTAAAAAATTTCCCGCTAACCCATACTTTTTTTTTCATATTTATGTCACATATAGTTTTAACAGTTATTTTTGAAAATGTTATAAAATCTTTGTATTTTTTTATTGTTTTTGATAGAAAAAAAAAATGAAACATTAAATTATGAAAAATCTAGAGAACAAATTTTCCGCCAAATGTTCGATGGCTTCTATCTCAAAAATAAGGACACGCACGTTTATTTATTTATTTTTTTTTTGGCATTTTTATTTCTGTTATTTAGATACAATCAAGTATGACAGTCTTTTAAAAAGCTTGTTATTTTGAAACAGAGCAGCCAATATCCTTTAGGGCACCCCCTTGTCTCTAAAAATAGACTGGTATCTATACAATATGTCGAGCTTTGAATCGTATTGGGTCTTTAACTGTTTTTCATACATTTAACAGAAACAATCGAAGAAGATAAACTCGACGTGAAAATTGATCTTTTCATAGGGGGAAATGACGCTGTTTCTATTACAAAATATATCGGTTATCATCCATGTTCTTCCTTATGGAAATACTTGTGGGTTTTATGACACGGATTATGTACATGATATAATACAGATATCTCTGCATTTTAAGCAAAGACGAGGAAGATTCTATACTGAAACTGAGAAGACATATGAGAGGTAAAATGATTCTTTATAAAAAAATAATCTTGTAAATAATCAAACAAGAGGCCTAGTAGTAAGAAAACTAAGCACTATAGTAAGAGAACAAATGCAGGAGTAACAAACCTGAGCGTAATAGTACGAATTATCTTAAACAATAAAACTTGACACATTTTTTATCTTTTATGCAAGGAACTAACTCATTTTGATAGACAACATCTATTGCATGAATCATTGTTGAGACAAAACAAAAATGCATCTCCGTTCTATCATGTCATGGTTATAAGTGAACAGAACAAAGTCCATAGACAACGGATCGTCCACTTTAGGATAATCAAAATTGACAAGTTTTCGATACTAATAATAAAACGATTATTTTAAAGTTGGATTTTAAAAGACTATGATGATGTTTTTTTCATTTGTGTTTAAATCTAATCTGGATTTATTACAAACATTTTCAGTTAATATTTAGTCTTCGTGTATTGAAGCAAAGGATTTATGCGGAAACGAAACAATTTTTGATAAAAGGAACGTCATTTGTCTGAACCATAAAATAGAGAATGGAAATGGGGAATGTGTCAAAGAAACAACAACCCGACCAAAAAGTTAAAAAAAAAACAGCCGAAGGCCACCAATTGGTCTTGAACACAGCGAGAAAATCCCGCACCCGAAGGCGGACTTCAGCTGGCCCCTAAACAAAAAGTGTACTAGTTCAGTGAAAATGGATGTCATACTAAACTCCTAAACATATAAATGAACTAAAATTTAAAAAAAAACATACAAGACTAACAAAGCAGGCTTTTGACTTGGAACAGGCGCAAAAATTCGGCGGGGTTAAACATGTTTAGTGAGATCTCAACCATCCCCCTATACCTCTAGCCAATGTAGATTAAACAAACACACAGCAATACGCAAAGTAAAACTCAGTTTAAAAGAAGGACTAGTCAAATGACACGTTACAACTTTCAAAAACGATCATTTTTTTTTATTTTAAGAAATGACCGAAAGTCTTTAATTATTGTCTTGCTTGTTTAATCAGTATATTTGTCATGTTGTGTGACCTAAAATGGAATTGTTACGACGGTAAACTATTTTAATAAACTATTGTATTGAATATCAGTATTTCTCTTTTGAAAGATTATTTTTACATGCATTCTGATGACAGAAATCATTAATTCGAATGGAGCATTCTGAGCATATCACTCCAAGCTTTTCAAAACCGATAACGAGACACTTAACGGTTAGGCACTATTATTCAAAAGGATAGTAACATTGTATAATCCGGCATGCATAGATCAAATGCAATATCTTAGATACAATACAGTTTCATAATTTGCAACACTTTGGCGAATATAGGTATTGTGAACGCTGCAAAAATGCGGTCGTAGGCACAGGACTTTATTTTTATTCCGTAACAATAGGAATTAATCATTATTCATATGAAAGATAACTTCTAACTTTGTCTAAAGTATATATGATTGAATCAGATTATGTTATTCTAATCGTTCACCTATATGACCTGTATACAAAAAGCGACAAGGATAAAATTGAACGGCTATCATAGTATGTTTCCTCACTATTAACTTTAAGTAGTGTATGCTATATATGCATATTAATAGTTCAAACAGTTTTAATCTAAAATCTCCAATGTAATCTATATGAATGACGTAATCTGTCAAAATGGATATCTTGCCAGGTCATCAGTTATGTAACTATTTGTATTTCGGATAAATCGTTACAACGAAAAGTAATGAATTTACTATATTTTATTTCTACAACAATCGTTTTACAAATTTCTAGTACTCACTTTTCTTTTCCTATTGATAATCTTTTGATCACCACTTGTTAACTTAGCCATGTAACACTACATGAATAATGTGGCAGGATAAACCAGGTTTGTGAGCGATAAGCTCTATCTCAAGCATAGGACAGTGGTGTAACAGCACACAATTAGAACCCATTGTTAAAATATGTTAGAAAAGACCTGACTCAAGAAAGCGAATCAAAGCACAAAAAGTCAAAAGACCATACTACCGATATAATCATTTTTCAAACAGTGCACATCAAAATTTTCAGTGTAAAGACCTTATCAACAGTCTGATAAAAGCATGACTTTGTGCAATGCAGAAGTAAAATTAAAGACAAAATGTAAGATCATATATGTATTTAACTGAATAGCATTACATATTTAGTGATTTTTAATGTATCACGGAGAAAAAAAAAGAGTTTTAATACCGATAAAGATAATTTCAAAGGTATTATAACTGTACAGTGTTTAATTGATACCCATTACGAATAAGTATATCCATGGGATCGACATCACTGTAAGCATTAGGGTGTGATATTCCGTTTGTTATTAGATTTCTAAAGGTAAAGTAAAACTTCTAAACCCAACGTTTGCATCTATGAAAAAAATTAGAAAAGTTTAACATAAATGTGTGGTAACGAAATTCATGACTATTTAAGGAATATCTACTGTATTGTTATAAAATACATATCATACTGACTGACAGAAAACAACCCTTCATATAGTTAATACACCATGTAAGTTTCATATATTTCCCTCTTTTAATTCTATGTAGTTGTTTATAGGGCTGTTTATAAAACACGCAAAAAGGAAAAAATGATGTGTAATTTTAAGATGAATGAACTTAAGATGTAATTTTACTATTTTTTTTTTCTAAATGAAATAAATAAATACATTGAAACAGAGAAACGACTGGGGTAATATGACAATCCCCTTGCATGAAAATAAACCTTATTGAAACGTTTTCAAAATACTAAGGCACTGTAAAAGTATACAATTACGTTTAAATGCATAAAATATTATAATATAATTGAAACGAACTTGCATTAATTTATGTATTTTCTAAATAAAATATAAACAGCATTGTGGACGAGGTGCACGTAAGATCAATTTATTTTTGGTAAGTTGCCAAGTTAAACATTCAAGACTATAATGTTAACTTGTTTGATATTGAATTAACGAATTATTTATCTTCAAAATGATATGATGTCGTATCATTGCAAATTAGACAACTCTTCTCTAGAGTAATGTTGTAAATTTCAGCTTTTAACTAACATACCAATAAAAGGAGAGGTTGGGTAACCGTTAATGATACAGCAACCAAGCGTCCCCAAACCGAAAGACATCTCAAGGTCAACAATACAATGTCCAAAAATGGACTATCGCATTACAATGCCTGCGTATGTTTAATAGTTGTTGAATGATAACAAATCATAATTGAAATAGCTTATGTTATTGATAATGAAAGAAAAACACGTTAAGATAGAAACAGTTCATAAAGTCGATTTCCATCAATTTATTGTTTTGAATTTCTGATGTACTTAGAGCTAGAATAAAAGAGAACTCATTTTCCCAAAAATGTCGTTTGGTATGAAATTTTTACTTTTAACAAACGCTTTGTACTTGAAATATTGTTATCGAAGATAAAATTGATGAAATACATGTATTATCCATATAAAGTTTAAAGAGATTTCATTTTGGTAAAATATTGCGATAAACAATGATTAAAGCAAGTTTTGATTTCTGGATTGATCTTCTGATGGATGAATCTTCTTCATTTTGATGGATGTTTTAGATAAATTACTTGGTTTTGATGGTCCTTTTTGATTCGGTTGACAGTTTGGACTTTTCCACTCTTTACACTACACTTCCTTACAATCTTATCAAACAAAAGTTTTCCTATTTAATTAAATGGTCGTTCGATAAATCTGGTTGCAAATTAATTTGCTGCAACTCATATAAATAAAGGCAATAGTAGTCTACCGCTGTTCAATTGTCATAAATCGATTTAACTGAAACAAATCCGGGTCACAAACCAAAACTGAGGGGAACACATCAACTATAAGAGGAAACAAAACAGAACAACAGAAACACTGAATTGCTACAAAAACAATCGCCAACATACATAGAAACGGACTATGTGATAACAACTGCCATATTCCTGACTTGGTACAGGACATTTTAAGAAAAAATGGTGGGTTGAACCTGGTTTTATGGCTAGCCAAACCTTCCGCTTATATGGCAATGTTAAAAATACCGCTAAAATGACAACATTACGTGACCGGAATACAGTACAAATAAATACAAGAAAATTCAGGACAGAGAATTACATAAATAATAATATAATAGTTCATTTCAACATGTAAACCACAGAATAACAACGAACACCTAGAATTAATTTACGACAGAACACAAATACAGCACAATAGAATAATGAACTGTGCGTCACACGAATGTATCAACGCGACAAAAAGTGACGTCACAGGTAAATTTCTAAAAATACAATAAGAAATTGGGATTAAGTTTGTAATGGTGTTATTTGATGTATTTTCTAAGCATTACAAGGATATTAATATAGAATTGTGTTAGCAAAGGTGTAATTATTTGTATTTTATAACCACGTCGGTGTTTCTTCTAAATCAAACTATGTAAAAACAAATAAATCCTATGCATACAGTTGCTTTAAACTAAAAATCATATGAATGAACTAGGTGATTAATATCTTTACTTTTACATACATATAGAAAATAAAAATAGAATTAAAACCACAAACGATAAGACATAAAACAACATCCAACCAGAATTACAAATGGAACATCATACCTAAATACATGAATGTTGGATGTACAAATACCGAGACACGTCTAATAGCAATGCAAATTTACACTCAGCAAAACAGTCAAATTCGATAATGAGTAAAGCCTTTTTTATCAAACGAGAAAGTTAAATATGCTAGATATACTTACTCGAGGTGTGATGAGATGATAAAAGCCATACATTTTCTCCTTGACAACATTTATATACGTTTCAGTAATAAAGTTTATCAACAGATTGTAGTTGTTCCTATGGGTACCAATTGTTTCAACGAGAGTAATCTATGTATTACAGGTAAATTATTAAGTCAGGGATTTCGTTACCACAAATTACTTAAAACCTTTACTAATTTCTTCCATAGATACAAAGATTTGGTTTTCAAGTTTGTCTGTTCCTGTCGAAAACTTATTTCAAACGGAATAGCACATCCTATATTTTACTTTTATTGTTATATTATAGTGTGTGTGTGTGTGTTACATTTTAATGTTGTATTTTTGTTGTGTCGTTGTTCTCCTTTTATATTTGATGCGTTTCCCTCAGTTTTAGTTTGTAACCCGGATTTGTTTTTATCTCTATCGATTTATGAGTTTCGAACAGTGGTATACTACTGTTGCCTTTATTTACGGTGATGTAGTTAATCAAGCCCGGAAATTTATGTACGATCCGGGTAAACTTATCAATCTTTTAAATTAACTTATTCTAAAAGGTAACCTATTCAACACTGTAATTAACTCTATGAATAGTATTTTTATTGGTATAAATATTGACTTCGTTATCAGTAAATTAAAACCATACTAGATATTACACCTATGTACCTTCACGGTACTACAATCTGTCGATATCTATATTTTGGAATTGCACATTTCATGTTTTTCTCTTATTGTTATTGACGTCTTTAGACTAAATCCATTGGATGTTGGATGTGTACTGATTGATATTTTAGTCTAAGATACATGATTTTTTTAATAGTCGTTATTGGCTTTGAACTAGCTGTCAGTAGGTGCGAGTACTCTCAGCTCTGTACTTAATGTCTTTATTGTTTTTAGGGATGAGGGATGGATATATACCCTTCCACGTTCTGTCTGTGTTTTTGTTTAATGTTTGTCTTTGAATCGATCTGATGAGTTAAGCCTTTTTCAACTGATTTGTATAGTTTGTTTTTATGTTGTGCTGTTACACCACTGTCCAAGGTTAGGGGGAGGGTTGAGCGCTCAAAAACATGTTTCACCCCGCCGCATGCTGTATGTGCCTGTCCCAAGTCAGGAGCATGTAGTTCAGTGGTTGTCGTTGGTTCACGTCCGTCTTATTTATTTTTTTTGTAAATTGTTTTGTTTTAAATTAGGCCGTTAGTTTTCTCAATTGAACTGTTTCATATTTTTCATATCGGGGCCTTTTATAGCCGACTAAACGGTATGGGTTTTTCTCATTGTTGAAGGCCGTACGGTTGCCTATAATTAATTACATCCACTTTATTTGAACTTTGGTGGATAGTTGTCTCATTAGCAATCATACCACATCTCCTTATTTTTATATTCATCATGAAATTGTAGTGTGAACAATTTCGGTATGTAACAAAGATGCATTTGGAGGTATGTAATGATAAGAGTTCATGAAAACTTAATTTTAAGGAGTTTAGAGACAGAAGTTAGGAGACGTTACAGCCTACAATTTTTATACTAACAGACAAACAATTGTTATGTCAGAAATAGGAAGAGAACAAAAACGCAATGTGTTTATGCTTTTCATTTTTGGACATATATATTCGATTCAGATATTTGTTGCTACTTTTTGTGACTTTCGAAATGAATATATATAATACGAGAAAACTCTATTGAACCACTATCATAGCTGACACTAGCTATAAATACTAACATTTTTGAAAGTTATTTCCAGTTTTTAAATGATGAAAATATTACTAAGGGATTCATATTACACCTCCCCCAGTAAAAGTAATCTTTAGATATAAGTATTAACGGTAAAGGTACATGCCAAAAGGAATCTTAAGTAGGTAAAACAGGTGCATGTTTTTTTAAGTTACATTTTTACAAAAAAAGACAAAAGGTATCAAAGGAACATTCAATAGCATAAGTCGAAATGAAATTACAATGCCATGACTAAAAACGAAACATGACCAAAAGAGAAACCCCAATATACTAAACACAACATAAAAAACTAAGGATTCAAAAACGCGCGAATCACAGCAATACCGGAGATGATCTCAGTTGCGTTGGAGAATAAGCGGATCCTGCTCCACTTGTGACACCCTCCGTGTTGCTCATGTAAGTACAAACTCTGTTGTTTTTGAGCAAAAAGGACTTTTTGTCACTAACGACAATTGAATCATATCCGTCGTTTTCAGTGAAACAGTGATAAGTTTAAAAAAAATTCATGGAATATTTTTTAGTGAAACTGATCACAGATTCTCAATTGGATATGGCGTCAGTAAAAATTTCGAAGAGATAATTTAATGTCACCAAATGGAACTAATAATAATAATGATATCTTCCTTGTATGCAGCAACCCTCATACGGCAATTATGATAAGAATTGCATGCTCGTAACATATTGTTTCCACTGGGAGATATATACTCCATATGCAGGCGGTGATGAAATATTGCTACATATAACTGAAAAGTTCAAAAATTGTTAGCTGAAATTATCACTTAATGGTTAAAATTTCGTTCTCAACTGACCATCATTGTCAATTTCTAGCAGTTAGTCAAGGTCTGAAGCAGATTAAATTGTATCTATTGTTTCCTTTATTTCATATTCGATTGGATTGATGTGAACAACATAGTCACCAAACTTTAAATTATTTAGTGAGAGGAAATCATAAATCGCATGATATAGGAACTTGAAGTTAACGATTTAGGCTAGCTTCGTTTTGTTCTTCGTTAGAAGCTCACATTTGAAGCCTGCCTCATATGAATAAAATAACAAGTCGGGAAGAAAGGAAGCACTGTTGGTTTCCATGGAAATTCGTGTGTTTGTTGAAACATACGTCCTTCATTCGTAACAACATATGTTGTTAATCAAGAAATGAAGCATTTTGATAATGCCAGTTTCAGTTGTTTGTTTGAATCTGAGTTATTTTTATACAAAGTAAATTTTATCCTTCCCTAAGACAAGATACTTTTTAATCCAAATAATTATGACGTCTTGAAAGGCTATTTTAATTTTTTCTGTGACGCCTTCCTACGAAGTCATAACGCTGAAGCCATTGTTTCCGTCTGGACTTTGAGAGCGAATTTTGGGGGGAATTTTGAGACTCAATTTTGGCATGAAATTTTCATTGCCAGCTAGAAATTTTCGCATAGTTACAAAGTCCTACCTTTTTTGTGCTAATTGATGCAAAATATTTCCAGAAATATCCAAAAGATATGATAAAATAAGATACGATTCCATTTGAGGTGAGCAAATATTTATTTTAATTTCAGATTGGTTTCCCAGAATTTCCAAAATACGTCACTTCCGGAGAGTATAAAATATCAAACTCGGTAAAATTTGGCAGACCCGAATTTCCGGATAATATAAATCGAACGTTCCGGAAATTCTGGTCCATCAAATTTTACCGAGTTTGATATTTTTTTAACGTCACCTATGCCATTTCAAAAATCAAGATCATCGTCAATGTTTGTCTTTGTTATATCTAATTATCATATTATGTTATTTGGGGGATAGAGATTTGATAACAGATTGATCCCATATTTTTAATTCGTTCACAATTTTTAAAAAAAACGAGGACGAATGCAAACGTTACATTGTATAGATAAAAGATAATAGTTAATCTATCAACGTCTTTGAGTGTTTATGAATTTGGATTTTTGTCTAACTTAAGTCTACCCCACAGCTTCTTTTATTAATATATCTGATAATACAATTTAATCTGTCGTTTGGTCTAAATGCATTTAAGTAATATTGTTTGACCATTTTATAATACAGGTTACTGGGATAAAATTACATTTTTCTTCAACAAATTGAAAAAAAACAATGATGATTTATATGATTTTCAAGTAGCTACTGTCTAAACGGACAACTGAAAGCACTAAAACATGGCAAATATAATTAAAGTACTGTATGTACCCTATTTAACCTTTGACCATATCACGTAATGTGTTAATCATAATTTTGTATCCAAAATTGCTTTTGATATACACTTTTCCCACTTGGCCATGAAAAATGGCAATTGTCGTATTATTTTTCATTAATAGATTGCTGTATTTTATTTTTAATTTGTATTCATTTATATTATCGGGACATGTTATGTAACAACTGTAGTGTGGACTTCTGAAGTCGAGTAAATATCATTCTTAAGTTCATATTACTAGAAAAATATAATTGTTATTATTGTGGTGAACGATCATTACAAGCAACAAACAATATCCACTCAAACTTCAGATTAAGATTTATCACTTAGTAAATAAATAATTCAGATAGCAGTAAAAGACTTGGACAAAACACTTGTAAAGATTAAAGCTTTCACAGACAGTTATATAAATCTAGTTTATTTTTATAGATATTGTGGAGGGATAGGAGGCATGTGAAAAAACACGTTTTCATTGTATTACATCGAAGTTTTGTGAGACGGAAATTCTTTTGTACTTCCTGCTATGGCAACAGCAAGCTGTTCATCGTTCGTGAGTACACCGTCGACAGACACAAACTTTGCACGATTAGGAATAGCCACTCAAAAAGAGCTTCCTAACATACTTCGAGATCTCCTATTGATAAAAGAGCCGCCACATCTTTTAGAAGCACATTTACAAAATAACAGCTACTTATCAAGAAACTTGAAAGCACGTGAATGGATTATTATCAGAACTGTTCTCACGACCCAATATAATGATTTCGATGTGCCATTAATGTACAAGATAATAAGAAATCTAAATGTGGTGCCAAATCTGACACAAGGCTGGGATAATATAACGCCACCATTAGCAAATGAACTGACATTAGGGGATGATATAGAAAGAATAAGGCGAATAAGGAATGATATAGTTCACAGAGGAAACACGATTTTCAAAGACTCTGAACTGGCAAATCACTTCTCTATCTTTAAGGATATAGCAGGCAGATTTGAGACATATCTTAATATGACAAACAGAGAATTCGTATCGAAAATACAGAATTTGGAAAATTGTTGCATAGATAAAGAAACAGAGCAACACTATAGAGTACGACTGACAGAGTTAGCTAAAAACGAGACAGAAATAGCCAGTACCGTTGAAGCATTTCAGAAAGATCTTGCTTGTCTTCGTTTAAATAGTAAGTAGCATTAATAGCGATCAAAACAGTTCTATCGCAAGTAAAATATTCATTCGTATTAATCCATATCGTTTGAATAATGTCTGCACTCACATTTAATGATGACTATGATAAAGCTCTATTCTATATGAGTGTTTTAAAACCTTCGTTAACTTGACGTTTTAATCCCAACAAAAAAAAAAACAACAACAAAACATCTTCTGACAAATATTTAAGTGCATGCTATGAACATTACTGTGGATTTGCATACATGAAGATTCATACATACTTACAATTAACCATGATATATGTAAACGTTCTCGTCGTTCTCGTCATCATGCGCACTAATTCAAGCACATGTCTTGGATCTACTTTTGCCTTTTTGATTGTAACATTAAGATATATTTTCTTTCCTACGCTGGTTCTTCACAAGTAAGTTATCTTCAAGTGACTTGTCACCAAAAAAAGCAAACGAAATAACCCAACAAAGCTTAAGATAACTGATAAGCATGAAAATAAAATCTGACAAAAAGTTGAATATTTGTATTTGTAACAGTGAATTTGTATTTGTATTTGTAACAGTGAATTTGTATTTGTATTTGTAACAGAGAATTTGTATTTGTATTTGTTACAGTGAATATGACAGTTATTTTCCATTCGTTTGATGTGTTTGAGCTTTTGATTTTGCCATTTAATAAGGGACTTTCCGATTTGAATTTTCCTTGGAGTTCGGTATTTTTTTATTTTATTTTTTTGTATAATCAGGGATTAAGTACAATCCCTTATTTTTCCGTGATTTTGCATAATCACTAAAATCATTAGTGACTATATATAATCCCTGAAAATGACCAGTAATTTTACACCTTACTGAAAAGTTTTGACTTATTCAACAAATTCCCTGATTTTATTTCATGGATAATCAAAAATACAAAGATCTTTTGTTTGATAAAATAAATCAAATATAGACTAATAAATCATCCGTATCCTAAGGTTAAAGTGGACAGTTTTCATTCCCTGTTCATTTATCAAATATCAAGTGAACAGTTTTCCCAACGACATACTATTTTACTATACCACCTTAACTGATAAACAAAAAAGTATTTAAAATTGATATGAATAATAATAACATTCTCAATGATAGTGATAACTGTACACGTATGCCATGAATTGTATTATTGTCCAAACCAGTATTCAATGCACATTCATGTTATGAAAGTAAATGCACAGTGCATGTCATTTGCAGTAAAACAAATGGCGATGAAGGTTATTTAACATTTGTCTTATGCTTTCTGTGTTCCACTGTACAAAGAATTCAAACTAAGCAAACTAATGCAACTAAACGTACAGAAAACTGCCAGAACACATGCTTGACAGATTGAGGCAAACATTGGCCGACATATTTTGATACCGATTCTGCATATTGATCCCAGCAAAGGAGACTCCCAAAATATAAATGTCATTGATCATGAACGAACTAAAATGATATTGCCTGCGAAGCTAGAATCCTAAACAAAAAATCAATTTGAGGTGGCTGCAATACTTTTTGGCACCTCCAGATGTTACTAATGATCAATTTATATCTCTTCAACTGCGATAAAATTAGGGCAAGGTTTTTTTTTAAAGTAGGGTATTGGAACATGGTTCATTGGTAAATTATGCAATAGTAGACGTGATCAAAATTTACAATGTAGTTTGTAAAAATAAATGATTTGTATAAGATTATTGTGCTTAAAATGTTAATATTTGTTTAATATTCTAAAGATGTTTAATTTAAATAAGATTTAATAGAATATGTTATTTAACTTTTATGCATCGTCTCTTCGTTCTAGTTAATATGTATAATCCTTAACATTTTTTCTAGTGATTATGTACAATTCCTGAAAATTTCAGGTATTATACGTAATTCCTAATTATACACATTTACTGCAACATATATACATGATATACTTGAATTGCTATTTTTACTATTAAACCACGTGAACATAGACTCTCTTTTAAAAGAAAACGCGTTATCTTAATATCCAAAATCTTCAAAAATGTACTACTATTGATTTTTTGTCTTCCTGCATTCTAATTCGCCGACATATATTTCAAATGCAGTGCCCTAAACGATGACATATATCGTTAGAAATTCACCAATCGCACCGCGCAATTGCGAAAGGAAAATCGAAATGAAAGATAGGGGAATCTATCACCGAAAGTAGATATTATCAATTGATTCGTAAAGAAAGAAAAAATGATACACCATATCATTTTACAACTGTCACGACAAAATATATTGAACTTTTTGGAACGCATGGACAATATAAGAAAACAATAAAATATCGCTCTATTATTTCACTTATTTTTCACGTGGTACTTGATTTTTCATCAAGGTCATAATCAGAAAACTTTGGCACAAAAACTTGAAAGTTAATAGCTACAAACCCTTTCCTCCAACAATCAATGAATGGAAAAACTTTTGTCGCTATACGTTACGGATTCCAAATAAATGTAAAGGAAAGCAATAGAGCGCTACAAACGCAATTGTTTAGTCAGTGTTTTTGTGACTACTAGTGTTTGTCCTAATGTTAAGGAATTACACATGACTGGAGCCTTTATTGGTGAAATTCATAAAATACTAATTGATTTTACACTACTTCAAAATCATATGGAGAAGTGACTTTTCTTTTCGCATTCGATAGGGTATTGTATGTGACTTAAAAGAGAAGTGTTGGTTCGCTCCTGTCGCTTTATTGGTTGGTTTTCATCGTGCCGTTTGTATTTGATGAATTGTTGTATTGTTCAAATCCAATTAAGTTCATACCGCCCGAAAATACCATTACAGTAACCGTTGTCTAAGTTCTTTATATTAACACAATTAATATTTTCCACTTGTCATGCACTACCAACTAGATACAAATGTATGTTGCATATCTTAAGGAAACAAATTAAAGGAGTAAGTTCGGTAAAGGCCAAATTTGGCCCCGATTATTAAGTTTAATGTTTCAGGATAAAATGTGTTTTAAGTTGATGAAAAGACATGTGAGAAAGTTATATAGAACTATTTTTGCCAGAGTTTTATTTTTAAGGATTGATTTTGACATCCCAAATAGGTTAAAATAGAGATTTTTGCGAAATCGTCCGGATTTCGACCAAATAGAGACCTAGGAAACAAAGAGCACAGGCGTCGACAAACAAAATATTCAAGTCCGATATGTAAAATGTCATAACAAACATTAGGTTTAAATATCTTTGTTGTCGACGCATGCGCTCTATGTTTCCTCTCCAAAAAATCAACGTAAATTTACCTGTTTTCATTGAACTTTCACAGAAAATGAGTGCTATTTGTGACGTCATGAATAGAACGCAAAGACATAAATTTTCAACAAAAAGACGTTTTTCCAATCGTGTCATTATATTACCTACGATTCCTTGTGACATTGGTCAATAAATACTAATTTAAAATTTCAGCTAGAATTAAGGGCCACTTTAGGGCCTCATCGAACCAACTCCTTAAAAATAAAATGAATTATCAATTATCAACTAAAATTAGATAAAGGAAACTATTCTGTTGATAATATACATTTTCTTTAATTACAAAATATATTGATTTGATAAATTAAAGCAACTTAAATGAATATAAACTTGTAACTAAGGGGATCTAATCAGATGTCTATTAAGGGGCGCTCAATGCGGATTTTTTACTTTTGAGATCATTATTCTCCAGTCATCTAAGCCATGCATTTTTCTGAAGTTAAAATTGTAAGGTTACGGATTTCGGTCTTAGTTTGTCAACGTCCGATCCGTGGTTCGTATCAAAAACTTATATGGACAACTGAATGTGCATAGTTTTGGTATTTAACCCATTAGAATGACCTTTAAAAATGGTGAACTTACCAAACAGATAACAGGTTATGGCGAACAGGGGAAAATTTAAAGAAATAAACTTTGACAATGATTAAAAAAATAATAAGACGTTTTAATGGGTTTAGTTCTCAGTTTTATATCACACAACTGTTACGAAAACAAGAAGGTTACTCGTGATGCAGTTACTAGTATGCAATTTAACAGCAAAACGTGTAAAGGTTCTGATTTAGAATTATTAGACCTATTGTGTTTGTTCTGATTATTATAATTATTTTTTTATGCTTTCGGCACATTTTGTTCTTGCGGTGTGTAGTGGTTTCGCAAGATGTCGCTTATATTTTTCGCATATGATATCGAACATTTATTGCGCTTTTGAAAATGACCCTGTTTAACCGAACACTTTTTAATGTAAGAGTTATCTCCCCAAACACTATTTTTCCTGAGTGCGCATCTCCTTCACAACCATAAATGATTACGATAAAATTATTTCACCAATTTGCTCCTTATATCCCCAGGATCTTAAGAATAATTTTGACCGAATCATTCCAGAGACTCCATATGAGAGTTATTTCCCCTTCTGTATTTAAAATAAGTGAAATGTTATTGTTAGTTGTAAACCATAAGTTATAGAGACTTAGGGTTGTTTGAATTGAGGTCCTTGGTCCATCAAAAAGAAAAAGAGGTCAAGGTTAAGGGTCAAGGTCAGGTTCTAAATTTTGATTTTGGCTTTTTATTGCTTCTTTTCAGAAACCGTGTATGATATCGACAAAATATTTTTACTAAACTGTTAGTTGCGACATGTCGGAACATATATATTTTGGTTAAAAGGGTGCTTTGACATTTGATTGGAATTTCCTGTCCTCTATTACTTAAAATTTACCATATATAATGGAGACTTAGGGTAATTTGATTTGCGGTCCTTGCTTTATGACCTTGAAATTTAGTTCAAGGTCAAAGATCAATTTGACGTTCTAAATTTTGACCTTTGCTAAAGATTCATATTTATACATGATAAAGCCATGGGGGTCTTTTACATTAGGTTTTCGGACATATGACCTTGAAAATGGCAATCAGAAGTTGCCTTTTGTTAACCGGAAGTAGCAACTTATCTCCCTATTTTAATGCAAAAATATATAGAAACTAAATAGATTTGGAATCAGAGTAGTAAAGTAAGCTATTATTTGACACCGGATTTGACTTTGATTTAACCGGAAGTGGCTTATTATCTCTTTTAATTGATAAAAAAAGTGCCTTAAACATTATATTTTCAAAATCAGTGTGTGATAAGCTATCATTTTAGACCGAATACACTGTTTTATCTCAAAATTTTCTTATCTTAAGTGAATTTGGGTGGAAAGACCTTCAATTGTTTTAATTATATTTGTTTACCGAATGTTGCAGCAAAGCAAACGTGTTATAGCTAAATACATATATTAGGGATTATCTTTTCGATTTTTTTTTTATATTAAATCAGCAGTTTATTTGATATAATGATTAAAAATCAAGAAAAAAAATTAAAATTATGTTTTGAGAGTTATACTTTTGATAGTGAACAATACCACTTTAAAAAGACACAGGTCAAGGTTTCCCGTTTCACATCACAAAAAATGACACTTTCCGCATACAATTTACTTATGTGCGTGAAAGTTTATTTCACCGGAATTTAGTACCAAATTAATTAGAGCGTTGTATTTCGTGTTAAAAGTTTCCTTCTAAATCTTTATAACATATTATTTTCCCCCTTTTTCAAAATGAAAAAGATTGACACCCAGTTAGATATGCTAAACAAAATTAAAAAAAAAATAAATAGGTTTATTCACTTCGGAATAAATTTTCATTTTATAATTCAAGTAAGTCCAACGAATAATGTTAATTCTAAAGTTTATATTATTTTGTTAAATCTAATACTTATAAAACAGTTCAACAGCATGCTGTCCCCGAATAATGTTTATTCTACCAATAAATATCAAGTCCCACATATGATTTCTTTTCAAAGGTAGTGTTTGTGCCCAAAGAAAGTTAATCTACAGATAAATATATCCAATCCACAAATAAATGAACACTTTTTGATGTCCGAGTGTAAATGTGCCATTGATTCAAACATCATACGAAACAGTATTTTCTTTTTTACAGTCTTTATTAATAAAATGGTTTAACAAAAGCAAACTAGTTCAAGCAGTAATGAAACACAATATCCTTTTCAACAATATCATATTAGTACAACATGTACAAGTTTGAAATCAAACATATTTTTGCGAGACTATTAGCATTAAGCAGTAAGACAATATACGTCTTTGATAGAATCTTAATATATATCTTTACAACATAAAAATAAATTGGTTTTAAAATCTAATATTTTTTAAAGCATTCAAATGTCAGTGTTATTATGTTCCCTTACTTGCAAAAAATACCTATATGACATTTCAAGAAATTTATTAAGAAAATAAGTGGTTTGGAAAATCAGCTTAGAAAAAGTAACGGTGAATACATGAATACGTATAAATACATCATCGTGATCTCAATATAATTGCTTTTGGTTCATAGTCACACTTTTTATTGTATTATTGAATTCCAGCCCATTCATAAATCCATGTAGTTTCAACATTTGTTTCAACCTTTCGTCCTTAATTTTTCTATCTAAAAGTCTAAAGTTTTGTGTTAATCTTCATTACCAATTGTATTAAAAACTCACTCCAATTTAGTGGCGCTCAGGTCAATGATCATTTGACAGACTGAACACTTAATTTATGTATAGTTCAGTTTGTTGTAGAAGGTTAAAAAAACCTATAATCAAATTATATAACCCATTTAAAATAACAATGATCCATATCATTACCTTTATTGTCTTACGAACGAAACCACACAAAAACCTTCGATAGTACATGTATTCATATTCAAATTTGCAAAGGTCGATAAATTATCTGAAAAGGACATAACTTAATGTTTTCATCATTGTAGTATCTGGTATTTTTTCGAAACTTCGGACGATAATGCATAAACTGGATCAGGAGGAGGTGATACCGAGGAATATTCGAGGTAAATTTATTCATTATGTGTGACAATTGCTAATGAGTGGACAACCAATTGTTAGTTATTAAACCGTCATTCCGTGAAAAGATCGTTTCGTTTTGTTCTAATATTTGTTTTTGTTTCTGAAATGTCGCTTTAGTTTCGCAACATGTCGATTAGATAGTTGGTATATGATATCGAAACTTTATTTTGCTTTTTCATCTCAGCCTTGTCAAATGAACACTTATACATATATTGGAGTTATCTCCCCGTATAATGTTTTCTTGTCATGACTTAAAAATTCGTCAAATATATCACTAAATATTTTTCTCTTGAACATGTAGAATGTTTGTTAATTCCTCTATTGATTTGTTCAATTTGAATCAAAGCGATCCGGTAACATGTAATTAAAGTTATTTCTCCTTTATTGTTTGATTGAAAAGGTATGTCTGTGTAACTCATAAAGCGTGAGTTATATAGTCATTAGGTCTTTTTGGTATGAGGTTCTTGGTCTATAGTCAGGGAATTGAGGGCAAAGTCAAAGAGTAAGGTCGTGTTTTAAACTAAGAACTGTGCCTGTTATCGCATCACCTCTTAAACCGCAAATGTTTTCGTCATAAAAATTATTTCAAATGACGACTTGACTCAATGTCAACACATTTGAGACGAAGCGCTATAGTGACTTTTAATAGGAGTTTTCTTCCCTTAGATATTTACAATAAGCTGTTTGGTAATATAAGAGACTTACGGTCCTTTGATTTGAGATCTGTGACCTTCCACCTTGATATTAGGGTCAAGTTTATATGCCATTGTGACTTTCTAGGTTTTGTCCTTTGTATGCTTTTGGTATTCTACTTAAACTAAAAGATTTAGACAAAAAAATACGGGCAAAATGTTGAGGGCATTATTGCGAAGATTTCAAAGATCTATTCAAACCAATATTTTGACATCAATAAAAGTTGTTTCACTTTTGATACTTTAATTTATTATTTATTGGTTTAAGCTTCATGATTGTAGTTACATCTTTATCCTGACAAGTTTTAACATAAACCAATCATGATCTGTAAGGCAGGCGAGACATTTCAATGTTAGCACTTTTGTTATAGTATTTTTATGCTATTGTCTCTGAACGGTGACAAACAGAACACTATGCTGATCTTGATATAATAGTGCTCCCTTCAAATCATTGGTTATGTCCCGGGAATATCCCAGGTAGTACTGTCGTAATAATCCTATAGAATACTTGAGGGATAAATCCAACTTTGTAAAAAATCACTCTGATTCAAACAACAAAGGTTCTGCAACTGACATTATCAAGATGCTTGATTTCTTGATTGACAGCATATTTGTTACGTTTAGAGGACGTATTTTTCAACAAACAATCGGCATTCCCATGGGAACAAACTGTGCTCCTCTTCTTGCCGACTTGTTCCTTTATTCATATGAGGCTAACTTCATGCAGGAACTTCTTAGGAAGAAAGAAAAGAAGTTAGCAGTATCCTTTAACTTTACTTTCCGCTATATAGATGATGTTCTCTCACTAAATGATTCAAAATTTGGTGACTATGTTGAACACATCTATCCCATCGAACTAGGGATATACAGTTAAGTCTGCCTCATATCTTGACTTACATCTAGAAATTGACAATGAGGTCGGTTGCAAACAAGGCAGCGCCTGAATACGGAGTTTATATCTCTTTTTAAAATTTTGTGGACAATGTTAATCAATCGTTTCTAATATTTCCATGATATTTATCTGTGTATTCTAACCCTTTGATGCCCTCACGAAGTGGTTGTATCTAGGCATGCAAATGTCTGTCGGTCAGTTTTTTCGTCCGTCCGATCGTCAGTATTTCAGAGTCATAACCATAGTACTGTTGCCCAAATGTTTTGACATTTCTTATAATTTGATGGACCAAAGAATACAAGTCAAGTTTGATTTTGATGGTTTTGGCATTTACTGTTCAAGAATTGTGTTCCTTAGAAACGTTTAAAAGTTTGAGTTTCTTCCATTTCCGAATGAAAATGACAATACTGATCGACCAAATATTTTGCAATTGAACACCAAATATATGACCATAAAACATGTAAAACACAGATCAATTTCGATGTTGATGGTTTTTCCATGCACCACGGATAGAGTTACAACCTTATTTACTTAAAAATGTTTATTCTTTTAGTTTTCGGATGATAATCAGAATACCTCTACGACCAAATTATTGGACATTTGAAAACAATGTCATTGAACATAAGATAAAGGTGAAGGTTTATTTTGATGGTTTTGACATATATACTGTTTAAAAGTGATGCATGCCCATTAGTATCCTTAAAAATAGATTTATTTGGATGATAATTTATGTACCAATTGACTGGTATTTTTTTAATTTGACATACATGATGTTTCTTAGTATAATGGTCAAATGTGCTTTTAATGGCAGTGATATTTCTTGTTCAAGAGTTATCCTCTTGCTTACCTTGTAATTTGGATTAGTTTGGTTCCCTAGTGATAATTCAACTGTTTGTAAATATTTATTTACATTTAACACATTTTTTGAAAACATAAAATAAAGGTCACGTTCAATTTGAATATAGGTTTCAGCATTTACCGTTAGAACGGATATTTTTTATGCACTCGGGGATATCTCTGATCGATATATCACTTAACTGTAGTATAATTTATATATGGGTTTTTCGTCTATCATTTTTTAGAACCTGGACCATAGCATCATAATAAATGATAGTAGTTTTATATACTTATATGCATTAAATATTTTTTATTTGTATATGTTAGCTGTAAGACCGAACTATAGGTTGTGGAAAATCATCAATAATGTTTGCCTCATGCATACTTTTTGTTTTATATTTAACAGCACAAATTAAAAAACAAATAGAAAAATGGAAGCAGGATGATATGAAGTTTGTTCCTACAAAGGCATCCAAGTATGTTTTAAAATATTTAAAAGATAAAAACTGTGCAACTGTTGTTGGGGGTCCAGGAGTTGGCAAAACGGCTATAACAAGACACGTTGCTCTAAATTTGAAAGAGATGGGATATGCAGTCATTCCTATAACAGATCCAAGAGATATTAGAGACTTTTATAAGCCTGGACAACGATCTGTGTTTGTTATTGATCACATTGGTGGTAATTTTACTGCCAAACAACAGTTGATCGACAGCTGGGAGCAGATACTAGGTGTTGTAGAACAAATTTTATCAGATAATTGTAAAATTGTTTCATCATGTCGATCACAGGTATATTTAGATAATAAATTTAATGTTTTACTCCCATTCAGATCGTGTGAATGTAATGTGAACTCAAAACCCTTACGGTTATCGCTATCAGAAAGAAAAAACATAGCCAAATCCCATTTAGTTAAGTGTGACCATGATATAGCCACTATGTACCATTATGACTGCTTCCCTCTTTTATGTGTTCTTTGTAGTAAGCAAGGCAACATTGACATCGAAGAGTTTTTCCGTTTACCTTTCGAAGTATGGGAAAAAGAGCTGAACATCCTTTGGGATGAAGGAGAAGTTGGTAAGTGTCAGATTTGTGCGTTAGCACTTTGTGTTATTAATGATAATGAACTACAAGAGAAATACCTGACTAGTAAAGAATCTAGTGTACGTCATACAATAGATGATGTTTCGGAAGCATGTGGACTGAATAGAGGAAGGTCAACGGTAACAATCAAAGAAGACATGGATACCCTTATTGGTACATATCTTACGAAAATAAATGGTATTTACACAACCATACATAATAAGGTTTTTGATTTCCTGGTAAATTATTGCAGTACAAAGATACTAGATTGCCTTATTGAACACGCAAAGCTTAGTTTTATCCGAGAACGTGTTCTCTGGAACAAGTTACCCTGTGAACCTGACAGAGATAAAGACGGTTTTGTCATCATAATGTCAGACGATAAATTAACCCTATATTTAAACAGACTTGTATTCGAATGGTCACACGGAAGAATAGAATATGTGTTTTTAGAGAATAGTAATATGGCGAATGAAGAATTCAGGGACAGATTACTTTCCAATTTACGACAACGTGATAAAGTAGAACAGTCAACACTTGCACGCATAACAGCACCGTTTGCTGAGCTACTATTCAGTTGTTTAGAAATATGTTGCTTAAAAGGATATTCTAATCTTCTACCATGGATTTTCGATCAAGGTGTTGATATGAATCAATGTATTAGTAGTATAACACCTCTCAGTTTTGCTTGCTTGGAGAATAGAACGACAATAATCAATAAATTAATAGATTTAGGAGCAAATGTCAACAAATCAGGAATAAGTGGAATAACACCATTACATGCATCATGTTATTGCGAGAACATTGATCTAGCTGTATTAGAATTATTACTGAAACATAAAGCCAGTGTAGACAAACGAATGTTTGATGGTTCAACTCCATTACTCGTGGCTTCATTTCGGCTAAACCGAGAGGGAGTAAATATACTTCTCAACAGTTCTGCTGATTTAAACATCGGTTTCTACGACACTCTGACAATTAAAGACGGCATAAAGAAAATGTTCCGATCTATAACCGATGAAGAGGAAGAGAAATTTTGGAATTCAGTAATGGATTTTTTGCCATTTGTTTGTGATGGTCAGGTTAAACAAATGGCAAATCTATTTATTCATACAATTGGTAAAGCTACACCACTACATTTTGCATGTTTAGGAATGGACATGGACATCACTAGAGATTTGCTGGACAGAAATCTCGACATAAATATACCTAGGGAAGACGGTTCTACGCCTTTATTTGTAGCGTGTGAGCGCGGTTATGTTGATGTTGCAACGTTACTTCTAGAACATGACGCTGACCAATATATCAGTAAAAACGACGGAACAAGCCCTTTAGATATAGCAAAACAAAATAATTTTGCTAAAATAGTCACATTGTTAGAAGGAACAAACAGAAAATCAATGAGAATTGCAAACAGAAGGAAAAGGAAGAAATGTTCATAAAACTAGTAAAAGCCTTGATACTAATGAAACCTATCTATGAATAATATTTTGAGACACTTTTAACGGTTGTTGATGAACTGCTAGTGCTAAGTATCATTGTTTCAGTACTAAACTGATTTATATCATACTTTTCTTAATTTCCCCCGTTGACTAATCTAGAAAATGATTAAGAATTTGAGATGTCAACGCTTAAGGCAAATATACATTTTGTTATTCTGTTTTGTGTCACTGTTGATCATATAACTCCTCAAGTACTCAAACATTTATACACTACTAGCATTGCAATGTTTGGTTTTTATGATCCAGAAAAGAGCTTTGGCAGCACCAAATATAAAAAGTGTAATTTACATTTCCGAATATCAAACGAGGCAACAAGATACATAAGAATACATTGTAGGTAAACCCCTTCTGGATATAGTACACATAGTAATTAAAACATGGAAAGATTGATAATTCCCTTACTCCTCATTGTTTCCGGACAGTTGTGCTTGTCTTAAAATACATGTTCCTATTTAAACAATAAATTGTTTGAGTCCAATGAATTATAAAAAATGTAATATGGACTCGTACTCTACAATCTGTCGATACCTGTATCTTGGCATTGCACAAGGTCATGTTTTTCTCTGACTGTTTATGACGTCTTTACACTAAATCCATTGGATGTTGGATGTGTACGGATTGATAATTTAGTATTAGATGCATGATTTTTTTTATTAGCTGTTAGTGGCTTTGAACTAGCTGTTTGTAACTGCGAGTACTCTCAGATCTGTACTTAGTGTCTTTTTGTTGTTTGGATGTACAAGTACCCGGCCACGTCCACTTGTATTTGTAGTATTTTGATCCGTCTGATGAGTTAAGCCTCTTTCAACTGATCTTTATAGTTCGTTCTTATGTTGTACTGTTACACCACTGTCACAGGTTAGGGGGAGGGTCGGGATCCCGCTAACATATTTAACACCGCCACATTCTGTATGTATCTGCCTGTCCCAAGTCAGGAGCCTGTAATTCAGTGGTTGTCGTTTGTTTATGTGTTACATATTTGTTTTTCGTTCATTTTTTGTACATAAATTAGGCCGTTAGTTTTCTCGTTTGAATTGTTTTACATTGTCATTTCGGGGCCTTTTATAGCTGACTGTGCGGTATGAGCTTTGCTCATTGTTGAAGGCCGTACGGTGACCTATAGTTGTTAATTTCTGTGTCTTTTGGTCTCTTGTGGAGAGTTGTCTCATTGGCAATCATACCACATCTTCTTTTTTATATCGTCCAGTATTCAGTTTGAATGCCATTTAAGTTACTGTACACATTTATGTGCGTTCTGATTTAATCAACATATATGTACGAAAACATAAACAATTTGAAGGTAAACTAATAATAATTTAATCCAATCAAATTGCGCCATATTCAATAACAGTGACCGGTCTTCATCATCATAAGTAATAGGGGTAAACTAGGTAGGGAGAAAATGACAGATATTTTAAAGTTAATTGTTTGCAATAACGAATAAAAATTTGTCAACCAAACGTTTTGCTATAATTTCAAAAACATGTCGTTCTGAATTAGTACAGTTTTCGTTACTTTCATTTGCGAATAAATGCAATAGAAGGTTTAGGCTTCAAAAGTCTACATAATTATTGACTTTATACAGATAATTCGCCCTTTTAAAACATTTATTGTTTCACAAATGATACATGGATACAAAGTTAAATCATTTCTTAAAACATTCTGATTGGATTCGTTGTATTGTCATTAAGTGCGCTCAAATGAAATTTGGTATATAAAACATCGAATTCCCTCACAAAATGTGATCACACACTATATTGAAACAGCGTTCTTGTCTTTTTACCCTTAGAACACCCTGTAAAGTCAATTGTATACTTTTTTACTTGCTATCACTTTCAATCAACGCAAAATTCTGAAGAAAAACAGACAGTTTAGAGGTTGAAGGAAGCTGCACATACATTATAAGATAACCAATCCAAACCTATAGACTCTTTAATGGTTTTAAAGTGGTGACGGTTCTGATAATTTGGTGTTTCGTCAGGTCTGTATTTTATTCTTATATACCCAGATACCTTTTCACAGAAATATGATTACTCCCCATATTTTTTACAGCATTGATTTGATTGTTTTGTTTTAAATTTGCTATTTTTATTATGTCTGCTATCAAAAACAAGCAGGATGCTTGGTAGTCACATAACAATAATTTTACTCAGTCCATATTAATTATTATGTATCATATCAGGTTGTGCCTAAATTCTTTAGTTGTCTATTATTGATTTTTTTTATTCTTTGATTTAAAACTTTGTATAACAACATGTGTTTGTCATATGTATTCATTCACAACCTATGTATATTCAGAGCGATTTTATATTTTGTAAATAATATATGTTTCTACTTTGTTAAAATCAAACATGTAATATTAAATCATAGCAGTTGTTGGCTTTTGCATTGGAAATAAATCTATATTGTAAAACTGTCATTTTTTTTGCAATTAAGCTGAAAAAATCTTGTTATTTAATCAGGGTTTTAAAACGACACCAATTCAATAACACTGATTGTTTTCGTAGTGTGTTGAATGTTACTTTATTTCATAGAATAAAGTTATTTGTGTCTGAAATTTAACAAAAAGCAAGATTTGGGCGTATCTTAGTATTTTATTAGTTCGGTTTAAAATAGGAAAAAAAAACAAGTTGTAGGTTAATGATATTTGGGATGATGTTGTATTAATATTGGAACATCTCATTTACATGGATTTTATGGATATTATTTGGGCCTGCTCACAGTCATGGTCGATTGACTATGAATCTTTTGTATAGTTTATATTTTAAATGTTTGATTAGGTCAGTTTAAGGAGAACCACTAGTGATAGGATAATCATATTTGCTATTCAGTTGCATAAGTATTAGCACACTTCCATGAAGAATATTTTGCATCATCCTCTCAGTGTTTTGACTTTGTGCATAGTTTACATGTTCATCGTCTGATAATGTCAGTTTAAGATAAACCCCTTATGATATGTCAATGATATTTAGTTTGCGGGCGGTTGTATTTCTCTTTGAGCCTTTACCAAGTTAGGAATATGGCAGTTGTTTTTCACTTGTTCCGTTGATTGATAGCGTTTGTGTTTGTCCATTTTTATGGACTTTCCCTTTTTAAATTTTCCTAGGTGATCGGTATTTTTGTTATACTTTTGTCCATGGATGGCCCAGCTCCTTATCATAGTGCACATACTTTTACAATGTCTTATAGTCTGCATGTTGAAAATCGTGTTGAGGTCAATTGAAGGGAACCAATTATAAATATAAATCAATTGTTTTAAAAACAATTGTTAAACGGTCTTTCCCCTCCGAAACATGATTAATTGGTTTTTTGCTTGGTTGGTTAGTTGGTTGGTTGGTTGGTTGGTTGGTTGGTTGGTCGGTCGGTCGATTGATCGATTGATTGATTGATTGCATGGCACTTTCTCTGTGCGACGCAGCTAACTTAAATAACGCCTATATTCTGACCGAACGTGACTGCGTACTTAGACATCCCGCACAGCCAAACGGACGCCTGAGATGTCCTCATAAAAATTGATCCTAGCGTCATTCGTTTATAAATTTTCTCTAGTTTCTATGTTATCTCGGACTTCCATTTGTCATCTATTTGTTGTGTATGCATTTTGATTGAATTTGTAGGAAAACGGAGTAAATTTTATCTTGGAAGTTTTATTTTCCCTCATTTGGATATGCAATGTTTTATTCTAAATTTAGGTCCGCGCGCGAGATGGTGTTGTGAAGTCTTGGAAGTTTTATTTTCCCTCATTTGGATATGCAATGTTTTATTCTAAATTTAGGTCCGCGCGCGAGATGGTGTTGTGAAGTCACGTGACCCTCGAATATATATGTCTGGAGTTAGAATATTAATTTCTTTTCAGGGGAGACCGTTGAACAGAGCACATGTGTATTGATCAAAGAAACACGATAACTATTGTTTTTATTTTGTACAGGTCATTGATGTAGGATCATGCATACATATTACGTACACATGTTTACGGGAGCACAGATTTGTATTTTAATGCATGTTTAGAAATTTGAGTGTAGAATTTCAGTAATACATTGATTTTAATTTCGCAATCAAGCGGACCGCACGTGCCTCATCGATTAATTTCAGAAAATACATGAATTGGAGCAGATTTTTGCAGGGATGGATTTCTATTCCAGAAAGAAATTTGTACATAAGAAGGATTAGCATTTTACAGTATAATGTACGGGACTAAAAGCGATCTTCCTTTCTTTGAAATGGGATAACTTAAAAAAAAATCAGTTGAAAAAAAAGGGGGGGGGAGTGTAGTGGTAGACTGTGGTTCATTATTGAGATAAGAAACATTTACAACATGATAGCTGCAAAGTTTGAAGTTTTGATAAGTAATTTGTTGATTCGACCATAACAGGGACATTGACCCTGCAATAAAATGACGCGTACCATTTCGACAAAAAATTTCTAGTAAACACGTGTCGCGACAAACTTTTTGGTTCAATTGTTTTGTCGATATCTATAACTCTTTCTAGGAAGAAGCGATATGAACCTAATGTAAAAAATCACAACATGACCTTGACCTTTGACCTTGACCTAGTTTTCTATTCTTTAGGACCAAGGACCTCAAATCAACAGACCCTAGGTCTCTATCACTTATGGTTTACCAGTTACAAATGCATATCACTTATTTCAAATGCATTAGGGGAAATAACTCTCATATGGAGTCTTCGTATCGCTTCCGTCAAAATTCGACAACAAATCCTGAGGATATAGCAAGCCATTTGGTAAAATAAATTTGTCGCTTTCTTTTACGGTTACGGAGGAGATGCAGTCACAAGGAAAACAGTGTTCAGGGAGATAACTTCTACAAAGAAAATTGTTCGGCTTAGAATGGGTGAAAATAAAAAGCGCATAAAAATGATACTATTTAAAAAATATCTAAGCGACATCTTGCGAAACAAAAATTTTACGCGAGAACAAAATTAGGCGGAAGAAAAAAGTAATAATAATAATAATAATCAGAACAAATACAATAGGTCTTTCCACAGAAAAGTGGAAAGACCTAATAAGTCATGATATTTGGTAGTTTTATAAGCACTGTTTTCCCTGTTCTTACAAAGCCAAGGTACTGTTATCAAATTTTATTTCTTTAACAGTAAAATATATTCAAGGTTAATGTTAATTTGGTCATCTTTTATCGATTTTATGCGCGTCTGGCGTATTTTAAAAATTATAATCATGGTACCTTTGATAACTATTATGTTAAAACAACTCATGTTTTCATCGATGATTAAACATGCATAGTTGTGCTTTCTTAATAATATTTGAATATTGTGCAGGTTGTGGTTACGAATATTCTGACCTGTTAGGAGATGAAAACATAGTATGACAAATATAGGATGCCAATGAATATTTTGCTCAACAAAATGCAGGGATTAATATTGTTCGAAAATTAATGAACATGTCATCCTCCTCGGATTAACCATTTTCACTCAAAGCCAAACAGTCTTTGCTTCTACTCCTTTACACCGCTTGCTAAAAAGGGGTTGGAAGATATCAAGGAGACAATCAAAACTCATAAGTCGAGAGTAAACTGACAAACTGGTAAAAACGAAAGACGAAGAAAAGACAAACAAGTTCACAAACATAGAAAGCTAAAGACTGAACAACACAATCCACACTAAAACAGGGGGTGATCCCAAGTGCTCTGAAAGAATGAGCAGATTCTACTCTACTAGTGGCACCCGTCGTGGTGCTTATGCTAAATACGAATTCGGTGATGAGTCCCATTCTGTGATGTCACGATCGTGAGAAAGAGGACGGGATAGGGGTGACATTAGCTGGAACATATCCGTGATTATCTGACAACGATCAACCAACACGTGATGACGTCCGTAAATTTTCTAAGGGATGACTTCAATTTTACCACTTGGAACATTTTCAAGATAGTGTGAGATATATTAAGGAACGCAATTTATCAAAATGAAAAGATCATGAATATTAGTATACACGTTGAGAAAATTGAAGAATTTGTAGTACATGAAATTGCTGTTTCCATCTTTTCTCTCTGACAAAATTATCTCCAGATGATTACTTTGAACGTGATTTGATTAAAAGCATCAAATTTGTTGACTATAATATCTATATTTAAAAATAATGGTAGGCATCAATTACTAAGTACAACTTTCAATAAAGAAAGAGAACTTTTCTGGATAAGGGAACTAAGTACTGCAATGCCATATGGTTGCAATGATAACATCAAAGGAGTAGGAAATTTGTAGGATGTCCAGCCTGCAGTGATGTAAATGTAATTAGCTTATTTAATACTACTTTAAGACACCAGCGTCGTCATGGGCAAAAGCATTACCATCGGCCCAATGTAAAAAGTCTTCCAAATCTAGATCGCCCTCTAGGAGCTTTGATGACCTTCTTTCACGTCTTTATCATCCGCTAGGGTTACATTACATTAAAACTATTCTTTTTTCACTGTCTGTTAATTTTCTAAAATGTTTGAGAGATTATGCACTTGACAAGGGATTTTCTCCAATATACAAACTGGTCAGTATAATTTGTGATGTAGCTCTTTTCCGTCTTTTTAAACCAGTAAGATTGGAACCTTTACATGATGAAAAGTGGAAATTCTTTCCAGTTCAGTTTTTAAATAAAGGAATTGATGCAATCAACATCAGCAACGTTCTTCATCACAAGGAGATAACATCTAAAATTCCACTTTATTTTCATAATCAGTCTGTTCCTATTGTATCCTACAGTTACACCAAAACCATTTCACCTTAAGTATTTAATCATAAACAAGCATTGCAGGACATTGATTTATAAGAATACCTAAAAAAAACTCTCTGACACGTGTGATCCCACTCGCCGTATATTTACAACCCCTCTGGCCATGTTATTACTTAGGATCTAAACATAATTCAACATGAACATCTCCGAAAGGTAATATCTCATGTTTCTAAGTTCAGAGAACCCCAACACATCAATTGGAACCATGAGTTCAAAATAATTATGGATTCCATTGAGGACTACGCCAGATCCTGGGCTAATCGAGAAGACGTTGAACTATTGTATCCTACAGTTACACCAAAACCATTTCACCTTAAGTATTTAATCATAAACAAGCATTGCAGGACATTGATTTATAAGAATACCTAAAAAAAACTCTCTGACACGTGTGATCCCACTCGCCGTATATTTACAACCCCTCTGGCCATGTTATTACTTAGGATCTAAACATAATTCAACATGAACATCTCCGAAAGGTAATATCTCATGTTTCTAAGTTCAGAGAACCCCAACACATCAATTGGAACCATGAGTTCAAAATAATTATGGATTCCATTGAGGACTACGCCAGATCCTGGGCTAATCGAGAAGACGTTGAACTGGACACTATGTCAGGATTGGTCAAAACAATCAGGTCTTTGATAAAACGTCGAATTTATAAGTTAAAAAACTGTGTGACTGATCGACCAAAGTCCGTTTTCAGAGACAAAGAAGCTGTGAAATGTCTATCATCTCTTCACGATAAATATGTTGTTGTTCTTGCGGACAAAGCTTCAAATAATATTGTCTTTGTTTGTAAATCGTACTACTATGGGGGTCTTGTAAAAGAACTAGGAATAAATGAGCACTCAGGTAATCCCACATACAAAAACATATGATTTGACAATGATGAGATGTTGGCGAATTATAAGTCCTTCATGGTTTCAATGAACATTACATTGGAGGGCAAATCTAAGGACTTACCTTGTTTGTAATGGATATCTAAGATTCACAAAATTCCGTAAAAACAACGGTACATTGCTGTCTCATCTGCATGTTCTACAAAAAAATTGTCCATTAGATTGACAAAAATTCTGTCCGCAGTGAAGGAGGGTCTTCAGGAATACTGTGAAACTTTTTACTCGCGTAGTAGTATTAACTACATGTGGATTCTAAAAAACTCTAAAGAATTTCTGGATAATTTTAAATCTCGATCTCTCTCTGAAATTTATTCCATCAAAACTTTTGATTTTTTAATCCTGTATACTAGTACCACTATTCCCCATGTGAAATTGAAAAATCGTCTACAGAAATAATCCACAATGCTTTTCAATATAAAAATGGTAGCATACACTATAAATTTATTACTTTGGGATACCATACGGCATATTTTGTTAATAGTGAACAAAAAGGTAAAACATGCTACACAGAGGAACAAGTGATCAGTATGAAGGAGTTTCTTATTGACAACATACTTGTTGAATTTGGAGGTAGACTTTTTCAACAAATTATTGGCATTCCTATAAGAACGAACTGTGCGCCTCTCCTTGCCGACCTCAACTTATTTTCGTATGAGTCGGAGTTCCTTCAGACACTTGTCAAAAACAAGAAGATCAAAGAAGCCAGATCATTTAATTTCACATTCAGATATATTGATGTTGTTCTTTCCAATAACAATCCAAACTTCTCTGATTGGGTTCCATTAATATATTCTCCAGAACTAGAAATTAAAGAAACAACAGACACGGCTTCCTCCGCCTCACTTTTAGCCTTATACCTCGAATTTTACATTAGCGGTCATCTCAATACCAGAATCTATGACAAACGAGACGATTTTGATTTTGAAATTATCAATTTCCCCAACCTTAGTAGCAATATACCAACTTCACCTGCATATTGGATATACATTTGCCAACTCATTCGGTATTCAAGAGCTTGCAGCTGCTACCCATACTTTATAAAACATTACCAGTGTCTGAGCAGAAAGTTGATGAACCAGGGTCATGTCAAAGAACGTCTCGTCCTTTTTCTAAAACGTTCATCGGAAGATACCAAAACCTTGTTGATAAATATTCTGTATCAACTTCACAAATAATACATGATGGTCTTGAAGTATAGATTCTAGGTACTGATGTTGTTTATCACCTTAATTACGTGTTATAGTGTTCTTTTATTTCTCCTTGTAAATTATTAACCTTTAGTGTTTAGTCCATTTTTGATAATATCTTTTTGGCGTGGCTCGGTACTTATGCATCCCGCCAATGTGTTGTTGTGATGTGGTCATTTTTTGTATTCGTGGCTTTCATTTTTGCTTATGTGCTTTGTATATATTCCATTTTGTTTATTCTTTGTTGATATATTTGTTTGTTTTTATAGTGATTAAGATTATAACACAATGTTGACTGCTGTACCTCTATTTTTGACATTTTGACCTATTATGTCTCTTTGTTTTGTTCACTTCACTACAAAAGTCAAAAAGTCTGAAAAGACCAGTTTTTGTCTGAATTTTCATGAATTTTTACTCGACATTCTTAATTTGTCTGAATAATTTTTAAAAATTCTTGACATAGTATGAATTTGTCTAATAAGGTTCTTGATTTTTCTTGACAAGTGTCTTGACAGTATGAACATTGTCTTAAAATTTCTCGACACTTCCTGTATCATCTGATAAGAGTCTGGATTAGTCTCGACCAATTCTTGACTGTCTTAAATTTGTCTCGATCTGTCTTGACATATTCTTTACATTCTTAATAATGTCTGAATATGTCTCGACATATTCTTGACATTCTAAATAATGTCTGAATATGTCTCGACACATTCTTGACAGTCTTAAATATGTCTTGACACTATCTCAACAGTATAAATTTCGCCTGAAATGTGAACAGACTTATTCTGCACTGTTTATGACATTCTATTGCTGTTGTATACTCCTTTTTATTATGGTTAAACTAAACTTTGAAGAATCAAGGATTTATTTGGTATAGTAAGATACCCTTTTGGTGCAACTAAGTTGGAATACCCTGAATAATCCCCCATGTAGTTTAATTTTGATTTATTTTTATTAAACATTTAAGTAATTGTTTTCACTTGGAATATAAGTCGAAGGTATTGACAAACAGCATTTAGATTTTTGCCGTTCGCAAAACTGCCAGTTAAATTTGCTTTACTAAAATAGGTGTCTTGTATCTCTTTTGGACCCCACAATTCATCTTTTGGGTTTGTGTGGCTAAAAATAGAGGGGGAGCTTTCGTTTAGGTCAAAGAATTTGTTCCCATCTTGATTCAAAAACCTTATTCATTTTTTAGAACAACCCAAAAACATTTTTCATTCAAATTTGAGTGTTGAATTTTATAATTTTTTATCAAAAATAAATATTTGTGATAACTCCTTCCTGAAAAGAAAAAAATGTTTAGATCTATATTATGCATGTCTGTTTGAGAACCATTTCATAAGACCGATAATTTTTAAAAATTCTTGACATAGTATGAATTTGTCTAATAAGGTTCTTGATTTTTCTTGACAAGTGTCTTGACAGTATGAACATTGTCTTAAAATTTCTCGACACTTCCTGTATCATCTGATAAGAGTCTGGATTAGTCTCGACCAATTCTTGACTGTCTTAAATTTGTCTCGATCTGTCTTGACATATTCTTTACATTCTTAATAATGTCTGAATATGTCTCGACATATTCTTGACATTCTAAATAATGTCTGAATATGTCTCGACACATTCTTGACAGTCTTAAATATGTCTTGACACTATCTCAACAGTATAAATTTCGCCTGAAATGTGAACAGACTTATTCTGCACTGTTTATGACATTCTATTGCTGTTGTATACTCCTTTTTATTATGGCTAAACTAAACTTTGAAGAATCAAGGATTTATTTGGTATAGTAAGATACCCTTTTGGTGCAACTAAGTTGGAATACCCTGAATAATCCCCCATGTAGTTTAATTTTGATTTATTTTTATTAAACATTTAAGTAATTGTTTTCAAGTCGAAGGTATTGACAAACAGCATTTAGATTTTTGCCGTTCGCAAAACTGCCAGTTAAATTTGCTTTACTAAAATAGGTGTCTTGTATCTCTTTTGGACCCCACAATTCATCTTTTGGGTTTGTGTGGCTAAAAATAGAGGTGGAGCTTTCGTTTAGGTCAAAGAATTTGTTCCCATCTTGATTCAAAAACCTTATTCATTTTTTAGAACAACCCAAAAACATTTTTCATTCAAATTTGAGTGTTGAATTTTATAATTTTTTATCAAAAATAAATATTTGTGATAACTCCTTCCTGAAAAGAAAAAAATGTTTAGATCTATATTATGCATGTCTGTTTGAGAACCATTTCATAAGACCGATGATTTCTATAGAAATCATTGATGGGACCCATTATAAATACATTTTTTTTTATTATTCCTGGAGTAGATAATAATTTTCTTTTAATCTTTGGGAATTATTCAATTTGTTTTTATGTTAAAATAATTAACTTCATAATTTTGATGAAGAAAATCCATTTCAATTCAATTTTTTTTCATCAAAATGATGATTTTCATTTTCATCTATCAACAAACTTTTTAAATTGTAGTGGCATGGTTGGTCAACTGATAAGTTGTATGGCTGATTACAGGTAAAGCAGTAACTTCTATTTGACAGTTGCGTGTACTCTGGGGTGTGGAATACCTTAATTTTATGGGGAACATCCTGTCCATGTGTAATAATTAATATATTCCAACAGATGACATTACACAATTTTTTTCTTCTGTTACATGAATGATTTGTATATCATCATAATTTGCTATTTATATAAACCACATTTTGGTATAATAATTATTTACCATATCAACATTGAATATTATGAATGTAGAATGAAATATGTCTACAGTATGATTGGTTTGAATCATTTAATTTATAAGATTTAGGAATCAAAATTTGTAATTATTTAAAAACCCACATTGAAATTGTTTTAAATCAACACACCCACATTTGAATTATTTTATACTTTAGATTTCATAGCCATATTTGCATTTGTAAAAATATTTATATACCCAAATTTTCAATTATTTTACATGCCCAACTTTTATTTTTGTTGTAAAGAAGTATAACTTGAAACAACAGTATATCATATAAAGAGAAATAAAGATTAAAGTTATATCATGAATATTGGTCATGATTTGTAAAACTCAGAACTGTCAAGTAAATTTAAGACACGATTCAAAATGTTCAGAATATGTCAAGCCATACTGAGAAAAAATAAGAATGTCGAGAATATGTCGAGAAATTTCAAGACAGTATTCAAATGTCAAGAATTTGTCAAGAAATTTTAAGACCATATACAGAATGTCGAGAATTTGTCGAGTAAATTTCATACAAATTTAATATAAATGAGAATTTGTCAAGAAAAATTAAGACACAAGTCATACATTTGGAGAATGTCGAGTAATTGTTCATGCAAATCAAGACAAAAACTGGTCTTTTCAGACTTTTGGACTTTTGAAGTGACATTAATTAGGCTGTTATTTTTTTGGTTTTAATTGTTTGAAGTTTGTCACGTATCAGACTTTTATTGCTTGCTATGCGGTATTTATTTTGCACATTGTTGAATGCCACACGGTGACCTATAGTTGCTAACTTCAATTTCAGTTGGTATCTGTTGGAGCCTCGGAATTGTCTCATTAGCAATCATGCCATATCTTTTTATTTTATATAAAGTACAGATGAGTCGTTATATTTTTTTTAATATAATACTGATAACATTTGAGAGCTATGGAAAAGTATTGGGCGGATCATGGGGCGGGGGATATCCCTAATGTCCAAAATATTGTAATTTTTAGTACTTTTTTCTTTTATTTGACTGTCGGTCCCCCATAATTTGCGCAGGCCCCTCCACCCCGTTTTGAAAGTCCTGAATTTGCTATTGAAAATTTAAATACAAAGTCATACTAAATAATTCGAACTCCAACTCCCGAACTTTAATTGAAACTGTACCTGGAAGTTGAACTCCAACTCAAACTTCAATTCTTACTTTGGCTTAATTTCTAAATCGAACTCGAAGCATAAGTTTAACTTTTACTATACTGTTACTATAACTTAAACTTGAACTCATATCAGTGGATAGCCAACCACTGCAAAAGAGGGACGAAAGATACCAGAGAGACAGCAAAGGTTTATAATAAAACAAACAACATGGAAATTGAAATATAAGTAGATTTTTTTTCTAAAAGGTCACATAGTTTAAATTTCACCTCATCAAGTTACGGGTTAACCACATCAAACAATGGAACGAACACATAATGTATTGTAAATTAGTCAAGTTTTGGAACAACGTTAAATACTGTTCAAGCCTTATCAAAAGTGTGAAACCCACATGCTTTAATGTTGAAATAACATTGAGTAATGTCGATGCAACATTGAAAAGTGATATAAAGTCTTATCAGTTAATATAAATTCACCAAAGCTAAAGAAATACTTTTTAATGATTTTTATTATTCATGATATCAGAAGCACTACAAAAATAAAAAAGTAAGTGAGAAATCTTTAAAAGCAGCTACTAATATGAACATTTCAATACCAAAAAAATTCATGTGTACAAAGTTACTTAAGAAAACAGATCAGAATACTAATAACAAAATCAACAAGATTGCACTATTTTGACCTGTAATTTAGTTCATTCCATAAGTTTAACCCCTTGGTAAAGTGGGGTGTCCAGTTGGCTGTGCAGGATTTACAAGTACAGTCAGAATGGGGACGTTAAATCCGATTTCCCGTGTAGGAAGAGTGCCACACTCTCTACACGTTAATGACCCTTACAACATCTCTTTGAGGGATCCGTTCGTGGTCTGTCCCTATCCAATCGTTTTCTTATTACATGACCAACCTATTGTATTTATTGATAATTGTTTCTTCTTGTCCTGAACATCTATGAACTATTTGTCACTGGACACTAACAACCAACAATCAATCAATAAATCAATCATACCATAAGTTTGTTCTTTTAACATTACATCAACCAAATGCTTAGATTTTTTGGACTATAAAATTACTGAACTTTACCATGTGTAAAAGAACAAGTAACAACCAATTTGATATTTCTAAATACTTGTTTTACAAAATATTTATTAAACTTGTAGATGATCTTAACTTGTTTGGTATGTCAAAGTAAGGGAATGTTTGTGATATAGAGCTAAAGTCAAGTTTAAATTTTGTTAAGATTCAATCAATACCTGTTCTTGGATTTCTTCGAAATGTACAAGCATTTTACTGTGCAATGGGAATCATGTGCCGACTCATGACAAAACATCAGTACATGCACTTGCATATACTTAATCCACAATAGGAGTGCTTTAATTGCTGTTCTCCATCTCAAAACATGACAAAGCCTTCAATACAGAGTAAAAGCTCACACCTGACAGCAAGTTCAACATTATAAAATTTACATAAAATACTAAATAATTACCATGAATAATTTACATGAAATAATGTATATGTTTGTTTAAAAATACTGAAATAATTTGCACTGAATCGAAGTATTTACATGTATATCCTCCATTGGCTTATATTGCTCTTTTTTTTAAATTCCCAAATAAATGCAATTGATACGAGTATTAAAACAGAACAAAAAATGATGTAATATTTTACAAACAAATCTGAGTAAAAAAAAGTTCAACCTCAAAAACAAAAGAAATTAGAGAAAACTTATGGTGGTTACAATGAGTATTTTTGTAGAGTGAGTATTTATAAACTGAAAGTATGATCAAACTACAACCTCAGTTTACAAATTATACTTTAACATCCCATATGATCATGAGAAGGATAAATTTTGATAATCATGAGTGTTGAATTGAGTGAAGCTCTTCAAAAGTTTAGCACACAAATAAAAGAAAAGAAAAAGGAGCAATTCTAAAGGAGAGATTTTTGCTTATTGATTTACATACATACATAGGTTAAAAGCAACAATGATGTTTTAACGGAACAAAATATTAGTCTTTAGATTAACAAATTAGTCATTTTCCATATGTGTAGGGAAAATATAAAAATCCTTATTGTACAGTTATTATGAAAGCTGTATTTTAATCCCTTCAATCTTTTTTGGATGAAGAAAATGAGAAAAGGACAATCATATACTATAGAAACATTAATTTAAGTGGAGTTAACCTTTCCTGGTTTTGTCTTTGAATTTAATTTTATGGGAATTATTTTTCATAGACTTCATTACACAAAAGTGATATTTTTTATGTAGGTTAAAATTTTGTTGGGGTTTTAATTTGATAAACGAACATAAAACCCCATAGAAAATTTCTACATTCACAGTTATAATTGGGTTAATGATCATCTTTAGTACAAGAGTTAAATATGATGATTGTCTGCTGAATAAAACATATATTGACCATCAGGTTTTTTTACAGACTATCAAATAAGGGTCATTCCATTCAAAAGAATGTACCAGGGTCAGACAGCAATTAAAAAAAATCCCATTGGTTGTTGATGTGTTGAAGCGTTTATGGCCAGTGGCCCTTGGTGTTTAGAGAAATAAACATTGTTGGTTGTTGGTCTTCTTTGAAAGTCAGTTTTCTTGGCTGTCGGTTTCATTGTGTAATTTTTCGTTATTTATTATTATTTGTTCTAGAAGGGACTAATATTACCGATTGTTTTTGTCTCCTGCTCTGTGTACACGCTTTTCACCACTTTACGTGCAAGTACATGCTTTTTAAATGAGGAATGGTGAAAACACATTCACTTAATTTCTTAAATTGAGTCTTGGAACAGTAAAAAGATTGGCAGCACAGGATGTAAAATTATCAAAAGGATTACAAACATACATTTCAAACAAATAATGTAGATCAAAGGCATTCAAATTTAACTCTTAATGTAAATCACAAAACAATAAAAAAAACAAGGAATGTCATACAAAAATATACTAGATATCTTTTAAAACTTCACAACAATTTTCCTTCTTCATAAAATTTTCATAAAAAATTGAACTACAGCAATTGCTCTTTGTCTTTTCAGTAAGAGAGCAACTATAATTTTCCGATTTGAAAAATCAACTGAACCCTTTCAACTATTGCACCATTCACAATTGACTACAATGTCTGGAATTCATTTCATTCATAAGAAAACTACTACAACCTCCTTACTCAATCTCATTCATAAAATAGAGTAGCTACAAACTTTTTCTTGTACATAAAAAAAAACATCACATAATCATCTAACATTCTAAATAATTAAAAAAAAAATTAAGTAACATCTTCTTCTGATGTCTCGAAAATGAAAACAATGCTACAACCTTTTTATACATCTCATTTCATTGTAAAATAAGTGTAGAGTTTCCTTAATTTAATAATACTATAAGCATCCCACATTTTTTATCTATAAAAATAAATAATACATTATAAATAACAAATAGCAATAAGCAAATAAACTGCTATCATAATGGTCTTCCTATTTTGTGACATTAACAATTAATAATTACAATTTTCCCACTAAGTATTATCTATTTGAAAACAAATACAACCTTCGCAGACTGACCACAATTTTCTCACTATGTATCCTCATAGGAAAGGAACTGCATATTACTCATTGGCAATTAAAATTCAATAACCTCATTTATAAACTACAAATAATTGCATTACACAATTTGAAAATGCTTTCTAATTAAAATATGTCGATGTTTGTTATATATGCGACTGTAAAACCATTTCCATTTATTGCATTACTTTATAATTTTGCTACCTTCAGCACAAGTGTAAGCTAGATGAAACATTCTTACTTGGTAAAATGAAAAAATTTAAAGGAGCTGTGAGGTATACATGAATGAGACAGCAATCTAACTACACAAATATCCAAACATCATCTTGAAAATTTAGTTAAAATTTGCAATGAACTTTCATGCCAAAAAGATGAAAAGTAAACAAATGACAATAAGGAACACTTGCTCGTATTGCTAGGTGAGGTAAAAAATGAAACTTAATCTCATTAGGTATTCATTGATAACATTTTATTCAATCCCATACTCCTCTTAGTGACATTTACTGTTTGAAAGTATCATTATACATATAAAACAATAATGTTGATTCTATTTTGAAGAGCCACTAGCTTTATATAGTGTATTGGTTCTTCATTGCTTAATTTTCAACCTTGGCAAAAAATCAAACTATCTGAAAGTTTTCCTGGCAATTGGCATTAATAAGAAAACATAATTCATATATTTTTGCAACTGGTTAATTCATTCTAGAGATATTAAAAAGCCTTATTGCACTGAAGAGAAACTTGTCTAGGTTGACTAAGTTAAATATAAGATCAAGTCATTATTAAATCATGCTATCTAACATAAGTAAATAGTTTCATTGTTTATCAATCAGTAACAGTTTTATAAAAGTTTTATATCTAAATTAAAAAAGTGACATAAATATTTAGTAAGAGGTAGAGATGTTTTTGCTGTAAAATTGGAATGTATGAAGCAAATAAATCCTGAATAAAATAGAACCCCCTTGCCCCAAAAATATTTTTACATAATCTTTTTTTCCATAACAACTCTTAAGTGTAGCATTTTGTTTTACTCCTCATATGATTGTCAAATATTTAGCCCATTATTAGTTTTGGTACTTCTGAGTTTCATTAATCATCTTCAGGTATCTGTCTCTAACAGTAAAGGCAGCCATTTTAGGTTGTCTGTGTCTTGTAAACAGTCCTTTGTTACAACCATATGCCCAATTTGTTTCTGTAATAAAAATAAAAAGTGTGTTAATATATTAGAAGTTGACATGCTTTAAAGATCAAGAATAGTGAAAGGAAAATTTTTTGCTAGAACACAATAATGTAAAGAGAAATTTGTCTTGCAATTCATGGGTAGGAATAATGAGTTTCAAAGAAGTATGTTTTTCCAGCTCGGATCTCACCAGTCAAGTAATTACATCAGAAAATTAGAAATGGTTGGGATCAACAGCAGAGTGAGGGGATATATATAGAAAAGTGTAAATATTTTTTGTGAAAATCTCTTATTGAACTTAAAATTGAGAATGGAAATGGGGAATGTGTCAAAGAGACAACAACCCGACCAAAGAGTAAATTATTAGCTGAAGGCCACCGATGGGTCTTCAACACAGCAAGAAAATCTCGCACCTTGAGGCGGACTTCAGCTGGCCCCTTAACAAAAATGTGTACTAGTTCAGTGAAAATGAACCTCATACTAAACTCCAAAACATATAAATGAACCAAAACTAAATAAATGGGGAATGTATCCATTGGACACAGATGATGCCCCGCTTGCATATAACGTTATAAAGGGACATACCTCAAGAACAGTAAAAGTGACACTACCCAAATTTGTACTTGATCTGTGTTTTGTGGTAATAAGCATTGTGTATAAGTTTTATAACATTTGGTTGAGGCAAACTAAAGTTAGAGAACGGAAACGAAAAAATTCAGCAATTTTTCCATTTGTAAAGGGGCATAACTCTAGAACTGTAAAAGTAATGCCACCCAAATTAAAATTTGATCTGTGATTTGTGGTCATAAGCATTGTGTATAAGATTCATAACATTTGGTTGAGGCAAATGCAAGTTAGAGAATGAAAACGAAAAATTCAGCAATTTTTCCATTTGTAAAGGGGCATAACTCTAGAAAGGTTCAAGTGACGCCACCCAAATTCACATTTGATCTGTGTTTTGTTGTAATAAGCATTGTGTATAAGTTTCATAACATTTGGTTGAGGCAAACTAAAGATAGAGAATAGAAACCATTTTCGGGACGTACGTACAGACGTACGTACGGACGGACCAATGGACGTACAGAGAGATAAGGGTAAAACTTAATGCCCCCTCCGCTACAGTGGGGCATAAAAACATTAACTGCATGTGTTTTAATTCGTCTATTCTAGTTTTTTTCAAAAGTTTTAACCCAATTGCAAATTAATTATTCAAATAAATGTTAGAACTGGTCAACTGCTCTAGATAGAGGACCCAGTAAATTATATAAATTGTAAGAATATCTTGATTTAAAAGCATATTTATGAAAAAGAATTTGAAGGCTAAACTTTCTCTCTTTTTTGTTATTATAATGTTGATTACACTAACAGAAACATAATTAAAAATAAAAATCATATTATATTGATAAAATTGAGAATGGAAATAGGAATGTGTCAAAGAGACAACAACCCGACCAAAGAGCAGAAAACAGCCAAAGCCCACCAATGGGTCTTCAACACAACAAGAAAATCCCGCATCCGGAGGCAGGCTTCAGTTGGCCCCTAAACAAAAATGTGTACTAGTTCAGTGAAAATGGACGCCATACTGAACTCCAAAACATATAAATGAACTAAAATTAAAAAACATACAAGACTAACAAAGGCCAGAGGCTCCTGACTTGGGACAGGCGCAAAAATGCAGCAGGGTTAAACATGTTTAGTGAGATCTCAACCCTCCCCCTATATCTCTAGCCAATGTAGAAAAAACAAACACACAGCAATACGCACAGTAAAACTCAGTTTAAAAGAAGTCTGAGTCCGATGTCAGAAAAAGATAACAAAAGAAACTAAGCAAAATGATAATGATACATGAATTAACAAAGGACAACTAGCAGTTACGGACATGCCAGCTCCAGGCCTCAAGTTAACTGATTGAAAGATTATGTCTTCTTCATATGAAAATCAAGCACAGTCCCTCCCAGTCGGGGTTTAGTATCATACCAAAATAAAATATATGAGAAGAACATAACCCGTATCATTCCAACAACTGGTTTTAGAATAAATGTGTTTATTTCCGATGCAAAGACCCTATAAGTGAATCAATATTAATACCAAAATATGCCACCTGACAACAGTATCGTAACTATATCCCTTGAAAAAAAGAGGAATTGTAACAAAAACAGTGCATTGCCAAGCATATATAATTAATTTTGAGATCTGCCTATGTGTCTGATTTTGGTTTATTTATGCTATCAAGCTGCTTGATCAACATTTCCTTTGTCTAATATTTAAGGTTACTTTCTAAGAGTTTTGGTATGTAATATGTATGTCTAGCTCATATCTTCTTGGATTTTAATTCAACAATAGCCCAATCTTTCTATAATTTGTCTCATCCAACATCTACCAGACATGTTAACTACTTACTTTGATCGATGAGGAAATCAGCAAAATTCCAGATCATTTCTCCAGCTAAATACTCATGTCTTAGTTTATCATATACTTGATGATACTGAATAAGCAAGTCTTTCTGATATTCTTCTGAGAATGTAAATGATGGACTCTGTGGAAAAATAAAAATTAGATGAACTATTGATATTGCTAAAAAATTGTATTCACATATATAAAACATGGAATAAAGTCAACAATGTAATTTGAATATTTTATAAAAAAAAAAATTCCGTGGTTTGAAATATGTTGCACATACAAGAAAGGTTGGACATCAAATAGACAAACATATATATATGAGCAGATGGATCAACAATTAAAAGGATATATTATATAAACAAACAGAGAATCAGACACCAAAATCGCAATAAAATCTTAGCTCACTTAGTTAGGGTATAAATAATGGAAATAAATAATAGGATTAACTTCTATATTAATATTTTTCAAATAAAAAACCAATTCAATTCATAGGGCTTTCAATTAAAACATGCATAGTACCCAGGAAAGGCACTCTGATACTCACCGATAGTCGAGATTTGGAAGTTTGCTCGTTTGAATTGTTTCACATTTTTCATGTCGAGGCCATTTAAAGCCAACTATATATACAGTATATGTTTTTCTCATTATTGAATGCCTTAAGTTTGTCTATGATTGCTTAAAGTCAATTGCTTGAACTCTAGTGAATAGTTATCACATCGGCAATCATACCTCACCTCCTCATTTTTATAAGGAACAGCATAGTAATTTGTGATCAGATAACAACTGTTGCAAATGAAGAGTATACTACATACAATGTAAGAAATTTAATATTGACACAAGAAAAATTTAAACCTACTGTATGTAATCCTGTTAGCGTTTCTGCTCCGTATTCTGATACCATTACAGGTTTATTGTAGTGCTTAAAAAGACCTTCCAGAGTTGGTGGTACCTGGTATGGAATTGTCTGCAGGTAACCAGTGTCTTGATACCACCCAAAATAGATATTTACCATAACAACATCAACTATATTCATCTAAAAAGGAAAAAAAAAACATTGGGAGCTGTAATTCTCTGCCAACAAATCTCAAAATCAAAAAACTTGAATTTTTAATGTTTGCATGTTTCATAAAAAGTTATAAGTGAAGATAGCCTTGTTCATGTCTTGTTTATGTCTTGCATGACTAACCATTCCTTCTAGTTTGGCTGGTGATTACTTTCATTTGTAATATCACAAAACTGAGCTGAATATTATGAATATTTACAATCAAGCATATTATTTGTACTAGTCAGGATTGTTGAAAAGATAGGCAAAATGTGTCACAAAATATTAGTTATCAAAATATGCATATTTTCTTCTATTGGTTAATTTACTCACTCTAATTTTTAATACTTTTTACTTATTTTTTTAATGTCATTTATACTATTGATTACTAATCATTTTAATTGATGTTGACTAATTGACAAAATTGTAGTTTCAACATAAGTATGACCCTAACAATGCCTTAGTTAAAACTATAGTAACAAACAGTTTAAGGGGAAGACATTTTTTTAATTTTATTTTAATTGCTTTGCTTGCTACATGTGAGACTTTCAAACAATTGGCTAAATATACCAAAATTTATCATAACTAATGAAAAAATAAATGCCTGCTACCATATACAATTCATATATTGGTTATTCCAAAGGTAAATTATTGGAAACTAAATACCAAAATGATCTGTAAATCATCATTGAACACTAATAAACCGAAAACAGACCGTTATCTATAAAAATGGCAAAAAACATCCCGACACCTGTTGGTTTTAAGTAGGGTGGACAACGATGACACTATATATATGACTCAGCCACTGAGTAGTGGAAAATAAAAATTGATTTTCAATATAATTTATATAAATATATATAATGCATAAACTTACCACATGATCAGACAATGGGTTACTGTTACTTGAAGCAAAGGTTACCAGTCTAGATGGATCCAGGGACTTTGTCAAATTATATACCTGTCTAAGAAGCACAATGGTGTAATTACCATGAGTTCCATAAATGTTAAAACATATCTAAAAATGATTCTAAAATGACATGCTGCTTTCGCTTTTTAAATAACAGCCTGATAAATTCTTGATATATATGTAGAATTAAAATTGAGAATGGAAATGGGGAATGTGTCAAAGAGACAACAACCCGACCATAGAACAGACAACAGCAGAAAGTCACTAACAGGTCTTCAATGCAGTGAGAAATTCCCGCACCCGGAGGCGTCCTTCAGCTGGCCCCTAAACAAATATATATACTAGTTCAGTGATTATGAACGCCATACTAAACTCCAAATTGTACACAAGAAACTAAAATTAAAAATAATACAAGACTAACAAAGGCTAGACGCTCCTGACTTGGGACAGGGGCAAAAATGTGGCGGGGTTAAACATGTTTATGAGATCTCAACCCTCCCCCTATACCTATAGCCAATGTAGAAAAGTAAACGCATAACAATACGCACATTAAAATTCAGTTCAAGAGAAGTCCGAGTCTGATGTCAGAAGATGTAACCAAAGAAAATAAACAAAATGACAATAATACATAAAAAACAACAGACTACTAGCAGTTAACTGACATGCCAGCTCCAGACTTCAATTAAACTGATTGAAAGATTATGTCTTCATCATATGAATATCAGGCACAATCCTTCCCGTTAGGGGTTTAGTATCATACCATCATAACATATATGAGAAGAACATAACCCGAGTCATGCCAACAACTGGTTTTTAAATAAATGTGTTTAGTGCCGATGCAAAGACCCTATAAGTGAATCAATATTAACGCCAAAATATGCAATCTTTAATGACCTGACAACAGTATCGTAACTATATCCCTTCTTAATAAGTCTATTTAAAGGTTTTGTTAACTTCAGAGGTGAATACTGACATTTTTGTGCTTTATAAAGAATATTTCCATAAAAAATTGGATGTGAAATACCTGAACGTATAAGAAGTGTGCATGTTGAGCTATATTTACGAATGATGTCCTTATACCGATGATAAAATTTAGTAAATGTTTTGACTAGTTTGTGATATCAAAAACCCTGGTGTAATAATTTTTCAGTAATACATAAATTTCTCTCGTTAAAATCTAAAACATTGTTACATACACGAGCGAATCGTACAAGTTGAGATATATAAACACAGTAAGATGGTGACAAGGGAACGTCACCATCTAAAAATGGATAATTAACGATAGGAAATGAAAAATCATCTAGATCTATATTTTGCGCAGACTCACAGATGAATCTCTGTGGCTGTTACAGTTTACCTCCCATGTACATTCACATGTATCATAACATACATGTATGTGCAAACACTGTATTCAAAAAGAAATTAAAATATAACTGCAGAGCTTTTATTCCAGCTCAAGAGCTTGGACAAATGTATAAAATTGAAATAAAATAAAATCCTGCGAAATTGCATGTATGATTTTAGTGCATTAATGCCAGGTCAAACCATTCTGTCATACAAACTAAAACTCTCAAGCTGAAGGTTATTCCATTACTTGTAAGCTTCAAACAAAATACTGTAAATTGAGAACTTCTTGCCTGCTTTTATTATTGCGATTGTTGAAGAATGGACAAAATTGGGAGTTTAATTATTGTGATTTCAAGAAAATCTGCATACAAATATATGTATCAGCTATCCAAATGTGAGTTCTTATTATTGCAATTCTCACCCAGTCACATTAATAAAAACCTCACAATAATTTCTGAATTTACAGTACTATCACATTTAAATAAAGATAATAGAGTCTTTACCTTAACTGACACTGAACATAAGTAAAAAGCTGTGATTGCAAACCAGGTCATATGAACAAAAACAAATGCTGATGCCAATGACACAGCAACCCAAAAACATGTAAAACCAAACAACATAAAGAGGTCAACAAATGGACTTCAACATATAGACAAGCATCTAAAAAATATGTCAATCTCTTAATCACCCAAGAAGAAAGGAGTTGTTAATAGATTTAACCGAGACACTCATATTTAAAAAAAAAATTAAATTCCTAGAATGAAAAAAACATTACAATGAAACTAAGCTTCCTGACTTCAGACAGGCATATGACCATATTTTTGATAAATAATGTGGATTAATTATTATTTGTAGAATCATGGATTTCATAGCCTAGGTAAACTTTAACCACAAATTTAAATGTTCAATGAAGAACAACTATTCTATAAGTTTTCATGCATACTTTAGCAAAATAATGAAATGATTGAGGCGAAGTGTACGTAATATAACTTCTCGAAATCTCCACAGAATCTTTTTATATTTTACATGTGGATTCTGCTTGTAAAATAACATTAGAATATAAAATAAAAAAAGGGGGTAACCGTTTTCATTTTTCAGATACAAGCTGTTAAAACTAACAGCATGCCGCCTGTGTAAAAATGTGTCCCATCTTTTGGGACAGTCCAAGGATATCCCAGAAAATCCCTGAATATCCCATATTACATCTTGTTAAATAAAAATCTGGGATATCCTTGGTCACAATTGCAAGATGGGATATCCCAGAAATCCCAGAAATTTCTGTACTAGTACTTTCTAGGAACAAGAGTGCACACGCTGAAATGTCTCGCCTTCTTTACTAATCATTGATATTATGTTGATAGTCCTAAATATAAAGCTTTATTACAACTGTCACCTAAACTTAACATTAACCAAGAAAACTAAACATTGACCAATGAACCATGAAAATGAGGTCAAGGTCAGATGAACCGTGCCAGACAGACATGTACAGTTAACAATTCTTCCATATAACAAATATAGTTGACCTATTGCTTATAGTTTAAGAAAAACAGACCAAAAGACAAAAACTAAACACTGAGCAATGAACCGTGAAAATGAGGTCAAGGTCATATAAAACCTGCGTGACTGACATATAGATCATAAAATATTTCCATACACCAAATATAGTTGACCTATGGCATATAGTATTAAAAAAAAAGACCAAAACTCAAAAACTTAACTTTGACCACTGAACCATGAAAACGAGGTCAAGGTCAGATGACACCTGCCAGCTAGACATGTACACCTTACAATCATTCCATACACCAAATATAGTAGACCTATTGCATACAGTATAAGAAAAACAGACCAAAACACAAAAACTAAACTATAACCACTGAACCATGAAAATGAGGTCAAGGTCAGATGACACCTGCCAGTTGGACATATACACCTTACAGTCCTTCCATACACCGAATATACTAGACCTATTGCTTATAGTATCTGAGATATGGACTTGACCACCAAAACTTAACCTTGTTCACTGATCCATGAAATGAGGTCGAGGTCAAGTGAAAACTGTCTGACGGGCATGAGGACCTTGCAAGGTATGCACATACCAAATATAGTTATCCTACTACTTATAATAAGAGAGAATTTAACATTACAAAAAATGTTAACTTTTTTTTCAAGTAGTCACTGAACCATGAAAATGAGGTCAAGGACATTGGACATGTGACTGACGGAAACTTCGTAACATGAGGCATCCATATACAAAGTATGAAGCATCCAGGTCCTCCACCTTCTAAAATATAAAGCTTTTAAGAAGTTAGCTAACGCTGCCGCCGCCGCCACCGGATCACTATCCCTATGTCGAGCTTTCTGCGACAAAGTCGCAGGCTCGACAAAAACCGGGATATCCTGAGATATTGTCTTATTTCCGTTAAAATGTTGGACTTCATCTTGTCAGATGTGTTTGTGAAATGTTTGTAAAAGTCTCTATTTATTGATAAGATGGGATTTTTTCTGGACTTTTTATTTATCTTTGTAATATCTATTAAAATAACTAAATAGTTATTAGACATGTTAGAATGTAAAATTAATGCATTTAAAAAATACAAAAAATACCTTTATTCATCCTGGTAAATCATGACATAAAGCCAATAATCACTATTCTGTGCAAATAACAAATTTAGACCCAATGTTCATTATACTATGTTCCTTTGATTTATAGTGTGAATTAAATATTCACGATGCCTGTTCTCAGATTTTAAGCGTAAAAGTGAAACAAAAACATTATATGTTGTTGTATATCTGTATGTTGAATCCGTACTTTCCGGAACTGTTGTATTGCCTTGTCCGTGATTGGTGTGATTATTACTTGTATCAGCCTCTTTTTGTGTTTGAATCCAAAGTAAAAGGATCGTAATTTGAAAGCTCTTAGTTTTATTTATATTATACTTGTCTTTAGTCCCCCAAACCTAAGTCAGGTATATTACATGGTGGAGAACCCTAAAATCGAACAATTGGTACCTGATATATACAAAATGAACATATGAAACATTAAAATGAAGCCTTGAAATAATTGTCAACAGTAGAAAACACGTGTTTTGACTCCGCACGTTACGTGAGGACAGAAAATGGCCGTCGATGTGTACTTGGAAAAGATCCCAGAGGTGCTGGTCAGAAATTTAAGCTTAAACAAACAGGGCCATATATTATTCATCGCATAGACAGTCCTCATCTTTATTCGTTAATGGAACCCAGAACAAACAAAGTTATTCCACAACCAGTTCCCATTAATATTTACTAACAAGCCTTGTCCGTGATTGGTGTGATTATTACTTGTATCAGCCTCTTTTTGTGTTTGAATCCAAAGTAAAAGGATCGTAATTTGAAAGCTCTTAGTTTTATTTATATTATACTTGTCTTTAGTCCCCCAAACCTAAGTCAGGTATATTACAATGTTCAGCACATTATTTTTTTTTCTATAGGTTTGATAAAATCATTATGCATGCAGACTTCTGCAAAAATAACAAATCAGATCATACAACCAAAATACAATTTTCTTTTGAACCACAAAGCCAGTCTGAGTGAGGTAAAGATGATCATGAAGACAAATTGTATATGTTCAGGAGCGTGCTACACATGGTCTTTTTGTATTTCCATTTAGATAAAGTAACTTTTCTTTTATGTTCTCAACAAGAATAATTTTGTCCTCGTTGCCATTAGTCTGCAACTCTACAGCAAGCAGATGACTAATAGTTGGATGTAACAGAGCCAGGTCTTCCTTTAATTTAAGTAATTTAACAACAGCTACACATTTGTTAGATTTGTGGTGATATATAAAGTATTCAATGCTGGCTACTAGAGACCCCGAAATACTTGATTTTAGTAAAATAACATATCCAATACGTTTTTTCATTCTGGCATACTGTTTTGAAAAGAAAACAATATCATTGACAACAACTCGTTCACATTTTGAAGTAAGGCCCAAGTTTTGAACTGCTGGTATGTCTAAAGTATCTCTAAGTTTTTCAATAAGGTTTTCATCTGGAATTAATTTCTTTATTCCACCAACAACTTGACAGTTGACTGCTACATGTTTTATTTTGACAGTACGCTTAGTTTTTAACGATTCCTCTACAAATTCTTTCAAATCAAGGTTTTGCATTTTAGACGACTCCACTGCCAAACGCTTGTTCGCCTGAACTGTCCACAAAATTTGAAAACATATGTCTCCTGCTCCATGTACTGACTCCAAAATAGTGCCGTTAATGTCTTCAAAAGCAAAACAAGATCATGCCCAAATAGGACCTAATTTTCTTACATAGGCGGATAAATGCCTGCACACATTGTGTAGATTAAGTGTACAATTATTTTGTCCATATAGAGGTGCAAAATTTGCATAAAATGTGTTCAAACAATTTTCTGCATGTTGAAGCTGCTCATTGCTAATATTATCTGACAGAAGTATATATAGACCTTCTACAAGCAGAGCATAGTGATCAATATATTCCTTTGAACCAATTTCTATTATACTAGATATTGAATAAAAAAGTAGCCACGTTTGAAGTTCCGAAGCTTTGAAATGGGTTAAATTGTACTCAATTTTTTTTTGGTAAACGAGAAATATCATCAGTAGGTTTCATCTTCTTAAGTATTTTGTCAACGATTTTAATTGATCTTCCCAAAAAATATGGTTTATCTGATACGCCAGAAATACAAAGGATATATGGGGAAAATCATAAAAAACGGCAGATATTTTTACTTTATCATGATTTTTCTAATTTGTTGGTCAACAGAATTTTTTTAAAAATTCGAAATGCGATTCAAAAATAAACGACGAATACATTGGTGCAAAGAAAGTCCTTAGCAACCATGCTAGTTTTCAAGCTATATTCTCTTGAAGTTTGATTTTTAGTGGAAAATTATAAAATATTCTGCGACGTTATTGATGTCTGCTGTAACGTCACCACAAATTCTACTCTATAACGCTAGTATACCCATTGTACTGTACAGTATTGTTATACAAATCATGAGTGTGTGTAACACATTTTCCTAAGTATTGGAAATGCTAAAAAAATAAAAGCGTAATCAGTTGACATGGTTGATAATGATACAAACTGATATTTCTTATGCCAAAGTAATGCAAATTGGCAAATAAATATACTGCAAATGAAAAAAAGTTACTGTATAGACTTTAACTCCATCTTTTCTTGATTAGACAGGGTTCCACATCTTTTTTTTGAAATTTTTGTATTGTTCTAATAATTTTAAATAAAATATCGAGTTGTCCAGATCAGTACAGAATGATTCTATACATGTTTGAAAAATTCAGTTAAAATATTGGGATCCCTTCTTTTCATCCTCACCATTTCCGGCACTATGCGAGGTATTGCGTACACAACCCATTCTATTTGTCAAGTTCACACACGTGCACGTGATTCTATAATTTTACTTGAAAATTTCCTTTCTCGATAGCTTTCCCTTTTCTTTAACTAGATGACAAGGATACATGGTATAATGGATGGAGATTCTTTATCAAAGGAAATAACTTCTTGTACCATTATTCTTAAATTTCCACATGTACGACTCATAACAAATAAGAAATCTGCAAATGCATATTATCTTGAGAATGGCTGTAATAAGGTCAAAAGAAGAACCTGTATATGAATTTTAGCAAAATAAAACAGATCAGAGTTTTTTATATAACTCCCCATTGCATAGATCACTGCCTGTGTTATGCCTTAGCATTGTGTATATTGTAATGCTAAAGCCGTATTGTTAAGTCTAAGTCTAAAGCTTTATGTATTATAGTTATATGCTGTAAATGTGCTGGTGTCATGATATAAATGTACTGGTGTCATGATATAAATGTACTGGTGTCATGAAATAAATGTACGTATGTAATGCTATACGAATGTTCGTATGTACCGGGGGTAATGCTATACGAATGTACCTATGTAATGATATACGAATGTATGTATGTAATGCTATACGAATGTATGTATGTAATGCTATATGAATGTACCAAGGGCGATGTTATGAGAATGTAACCATCCAGTATGATGCTAAAAAATGTTTCTAGTGTAAATTCATTAGATTGTATCCAGTATAATGTAAGGAGACCACTTCTAAGCAAGGATCGAAGGTCTGATTTTTTTAATGTGATATAAAAATAAGGAGATGTGGTATCATTGCAAATTGGACAACTATTTGCCACAGTTTAAGGTAGATCTATCGGGTGTATTTTTTCTGAGCATCCTTTCTAGTCATGTTGCAAAATTACTTATTTGTTTTACAAATAGTTTACCAAGTATCATTCAATATACAACAAAACCAGGTATCATTCAATATACAACAAAATACCTTCAACTTGAAATTTAAAGATTGAACTATCAATATTTTTTTTTTCAAGAAAATTAGGCCCTTGACCCCCTCTTTTATATATATATATATATATATTTCAGAAGTATTAATTAACAAAATTATCTCTTCGAATTTTAAACAATTCTATCGTTTAATGTTTCTTCAATAAGGAAAACTTAAGTTTCCCCTAAATAAACAAAATAAAATACCCTAAATGTGTTTAATTTCAATGTATTGTTACGAAAAAACAAGGTCTGCGATCCCCAGTTTTTATATTGAAATTTGAAATTACTTTGACCAAAAAGTCTTTTACAGAAGCATTTATCCCTGAAAATTTTGACACCCCAGCTGCCTTATTGAATGAAGTGGATATAAGCAATTATAATAGGCAACCATAAGGCCATCAACCATGATAAAAATCCCTAACGTTTAGTCGGTTATAAATTTAAGGCCTCGACATAGTAACATTATTTTCTTCACCCTCTCCCTTCTTCCCTATACCTTATACTCTATAATTCTATAATACTAGTAATCTTCAATATTGAGACTTGAGAAGAACTAGAGGCTCTCAAGAGCCTGTGTCGTTCACCTGACTCTACTTTGGTTTTAGAAATCATGTAAAGATAGATAAAAATTATAACAGATACCAAAATAATGATTGAGGCCAAATTTGGTTTAATATTGGTCCCGCTATTCAATAAAATATCCTGGTGGCCATCTTGAACAGTAAATCGGCAACAAAGAAGCAACACTTGGTCAGCACCTCATAAGGAACATTCATGCCATGTTTGGTTACATTCCATTCAGTGGTACTCTAAAAGAAGACATTTGTATGTATTTCCCATAGGGTCCTATGTCATGTATGTTAAACTAAGTCCCCCCAATGGCCATCTTGGATGATGGATCGGCTGCAATGTAACAACACTTGGTCAGCATCTCATAAGGAACATTCATGCCATGTTTGGTTTCATTCCATTCAGTGGTTCTCTAAAAGAAGACCATTTGTATGTAATTCCCAAAGGGTCCTATGTTAAACTAAGCCCCCCCCCTGGAGGCCATCTTGGATGATGGACCAACTGTCAAGTAACAACACTTGGTCAGCACCTCATAAGGAACATTCATGCCATGTTTGGTTCCATTCCATTCACTGGTTCTCTAAAAGAAGACATTTGTATGTATTTCCCATAGGGTCCTATGTTAAACTAAGTCCCCCGCTGGCGGCCATCTTGGATGATGGACCAACTGCAAAGTAACAACACTTGGTCAACACCTCATAAGGAACATTCATGCCATGTTTGGTTCCATTCCATTCACTGGTTCTCTAAAAGAAGACATTTGTATGTACTTCCCTTAGGGTCCTATGTTAAACTAAGTCCCCCCCTGATGAACATCTTGGATGATGGACCGACTGCAAAATAACAACACTTGGTCAGCACCTCATAAGGAACATTCATGCCATGTTTGGTTCCATTCCATTCACTGGTTCTGTAAAAGAAGACATTTGTATGTATTTCCCATAGGGTCCTATGTTAAACTAAGTCCCCCGCTGGCGGCCATCTTGGATGATGGACCGACTGCAAAGTAACAACACTTGGTCAGCACCTCATAAGGAACATTCATGTCATGTTTTGTTTCATTCCATTCAGTGGTTCTCTAAAAGAAGACATTTGTATGTATTTCCCATAGGGTCCTATGTTAAACTAAGTCCCTTGCTGGCGGCCATCTTGGATGATGGATCGGCTACAAAGTAACAACACTTGGTCAGCACCTCATAAGGAACATTCATGCCATGTTTGGTTTCATTCCATTCACTGGTTCTCTAAAAGAAGACATTTGTATGTACTTCCCATAGGGTCCTATGTTAAACTAAGTCACCCGCTGGTGGCCATCTTGGATAATGGATCGACTGCAAAGAAACAACACTTGGTCAGCACCTCATAAGGAACATTCATGCCATGTTTGGTTTCATTCAATTCACTGGTTCTCTAAAAGAAGACATTTGTATGTAATTCCCATAGGGTCCTATGTTAAAGTAAGTCCCCCCGCTGGCGGCCATCTTGGATGATGGACCGACTGCAAAGTAACAACACTTGGTCAGCACCTCATAAGGAACATTCATGCCATGTTTTGTTTCATTCCATTTAGCGGTTCTCTAAAAGAAGACATTTGTATGTATTTCCCATAGGGTCCTATGTTAAACTAAGTCCCCCGCTGGCGGCCATCTTGGATGATGGATTGGCTACAAAGTAACAACACTTGGTCAGCACCTCATAAGGAACATTCATGCCATGTTTGGTTTCATTCCATTCAGTGGCCAGGTGAGCTAAAAAAAAACTTCAAAATTGTATTCTCTACTTTTGAATGATACACAAAAAAACAACACAAGAATGCAAATTTTGCTATCCTTTCGAAATTGGAATTTGATCAAGAAAAAAACTGCATGTTCTATTTTTATCATACATGTGTAGTTTCAGTTTCAACCATGGTTCTAAATTTAGATTTTACTTTCCCAAAAAATTGCAGACGCAATAGAAGACACCTGTTTACTTTCTGCTCCTTGAGAACTGAGATTTGGATGAGATAGATGATTTACTTATTCTGAGATAAATGTCACAGTGCTAAATTCTTAGTTTCTGTGTAATGTTTTGTAGATGGAATCTAATTTTTTGTTCGTTTTTTTTTTTCTGTAAGCTTTGTCCTCTCACTTATGTAAACATGTTAAAAATGTTTCACTTGTGGTCGATTACCCTTTAGTATCGTTTATACTTTTCACACAAATATAAATTATCCTAAAATTTTCAATTGCTTAAAAAACAGGACATGCCAACGCCTTTCTAGTTCAACATACATATTTACATGCAATTTACCGGTGATTATTCATTACCTTCAAGATTACGCTACACTGACACTGTGAATTTCATTCAAATAATATTGTGGGGTCAATTCTGGATTGATTTTAACGAGGTCATGTATGATACGACTAGAAGCAGAATTGTCACTAGTTTATTTGTTTATTTTTAATTTCTGTTGAAATAAATACGAGCGGTATTATGTACCCGCTCCTGTGTGAGGCTAAAACAAAAACAGTTGCAGACTAACACACAATAGGATATATACTAAGATATCTAAGATTTCTGATTGGAGTCAGCTAATTTCTTTGAAATTTTGACATAGCACAGGAATACTTGTTTGGGTTCATGATAGACAAAGTCATTGAAATGATGATTTTTCTTTCATGTGCCCATTTCCCGTTCTTGGAGTAGGGGAGATAACTTGCGTAACTAACGACGCACGTTTTGTATCCCGAATTCCGCTAGAGGCGTGCAATTAGGTATACTTCGTCTTAAATCAAATATATATTCAAGAAAACACAATTTTTCCTCAATCCACAAAAATTGGTACCCATTAAAATAAATGAATCCACAGTAACTACTTTATACTCACTGGAAGTAAGGACCAGATATACTTAATCTAGAATTAGGTTCATTAGCTAGAGACCATGCTATGACTGCTGGCCTGTTCTTATCTCTGGATACAAGCTCCCTCATGGCTTGAAGGTGTAAGTTCAAGGTCTTGTTCCCATAATTATTTTCACTGTAACAATAAATAATAGTAAAATAGCATAGATATAAAAAGATGTGGTATGAGTGCCAATGAGACAACTCTCCATCCAAGTCACATTTGTAAAAAGTAAACAGTTATCGGTCAAAGTACGACATGTATAGTTCATTAAAATCCGTAATTTAGATCTGGCGACAACAAACGTACAACGTTAACTGTCTCCAATATAAAATTTTATTTCCTTATACAATGCAAACAGCTATGACTGCATGTGCTATCAGGATTGATTGATTGATTGTTGGTTGCTTAACGTCCAGTGGCAAATATTTCATGCATATTCAGGACGATGTGCTATCAGGATGATCAGTGACAATGTTAAAACAATGCATAGAAAAAATAAACAAAAAGTTTAATATAACTCTTAATTTCATGGTTGTAGCATTAAAATGTAATTATAGAATTGAATGCTTCTTTTTATGACTTTAAAGGGTTGTAAAAGCATGATCTTGCACACATTTGTAGAATGAAGGGCTTCCCCGTAAAATGTGCATCTGTTAACGCTTTTACACTCCAATCAAATTATAAAAAGAAGAATCAATTCTTAAGGATGTATTTAGGTGAAATTAAAAAAAAATCTAGAATTTAAGATTAATACTTTAAGTCAGAAGAGCATTAGTTAAGGAACAAAATAAGCTTATCATATTGATAGCTATAGTTTATGGAGCTCTTTTTTGATATATTTAATTTTTTTTAAATTGCTGACTCGGACTTTTACCTTATATTTGCATTGGTATTATTAAGGTCTCAAATCGAAAGAAAAGAAATCTAGAATCTGCTTAAATTTTGGTAAATGACCTTTTATGAGCTATTGAAGTCTTATATAAAAAGAAAAATGGGTGTTATGGGGCACAATATTTTACCCTGTATCGTAAGAAAAAAAAACCAACAATTCTGAACATCTGACAAAAATTCCTATACCTGACCTAAGTACATCCTTAAATAAATACAATGTTGGCATTACAAAAAAGATTAATTAACAAATGTTATACAAATGGTACAGTTTTTAGACAGTGCAAATATTACAAATTTTACTGCGTAAAAATTTTAGCTTTTCATCAAATGTTAGATGTTGACTATTGTTGAACAAAATTGTTTGAGGATAGTGTATATTCTCTGTGAATACAAGTATTAAAAATCATGCAACAAAGATGAGCTTTTCTTTATAAGTATATAATTGCCTTTAAACGTCATTCGTAAAAATGTAACTTGTTTTAATCCATATTACACGTACCAAACCATGTACATCATTTGAACATACATGTAATGCATTTTTTGTATATATTACTTTTCAAAAGTTTTTTCATCAATAATATCAAAATAGATATATCAATGGAAACAGTGCCTTAAACATGTCCAACTGACTTATTATATGTCTAAGAAAACCATTTCACTTCAATAAATTACCCAAGGATATTCAAAAATTTAATAAGTGCATTTCTGTGTCTCTTTATGGGTCATATTGGTTCTTTTTATCTGTTTCGGTCAGGTTGGTTCTTTTTATCTGTATAGATCATGTTGGTTCTTTTTATCAACATGTGTTATTTGTGTTTACTGCATTTATCATCTGATTTAGCATAGTTCTAAAACTGGCCACTCTTAACTTACTAGACTAATCCTATAGCAGGTGATTCATCAATAACTACAATGCCTTGTTGATCAGCCTGGTCCATTATTTCCTCTGCATAGGGGTAGTGGGATGTTCTAAAACAGTTCACACCTAACCATTTTAATATGTTAAAATCTTTGGCTACACTGACCATATCCAAACCTTTACCTCTAAGCTGGAAAAAAGAGAAGTGTTTCAGGGAGGACTGAGACATATACTGTGGATTCATTTATTTTCGTTGGTACCAATTTTCGTGGATATTTGAAATTCATGGTTTTGCCAAAGTCTGCATACATTCCTATAGAAAATTTGTAATTCCTTGAACATTGGAATTCGTGATTCCTGGGTAACCACTAAATCCACGAAAATTGGTATCCAAAGAATAATAATGAACCCACAGTAAAATTAAAATTTGATGTGGCAGCATTTTAATTAACATTATCATCCTTTACGACAGATAAAATAGCTGAGTGGAAAGGTACGCCATCTACTTGCCACTATATATCATGTACTGTGTTACAACCCTAGATTAAGCCAACAAGGAAAGGCATTTCATCAACCACCGAAAGCTATATTTTTATGTAGCCTAGGTGGTAGAGTGGTCTAGGGTGCTGGACAAGGTGCAGGTGGTGTTGCCACGATGTCATAAAAACAAGGGATCAAATCCCACTGTGGGAAGAACATAAATTTGCTAACGTAAATTTGAAGATCTAACATTGTTGAGCTAAATTCGAGACGAATTATATAATATATATATATATATATATATATATAAATGCCTAAAAAGTGTACACAACAACACCAATAACAAAAAAAGGAACTATAAATGTAATTATTTATAAATATTTCGGATAACAGATATCCTTCATCAGTAAATATGATTGTGATGTTGAATGAATCATATATCAGTCTACTTAGATTAAACTGTAACAATCTTGAAATTTATACAATAAAAAAGTCAAACCGAACATCAGGTAAGACGCTTGCACAATTCTAAATATGTGTTAAACACGACATAGGTTTATATGACTAATTACAACAGAGAGTTCAAATACCGGTATATGCTTTAAATAAAAATAATAGTGTGCGATATGAACTAGCACAATTCTAAAGCTTTAACGGTGACGACAGTTATGATGTTACAAGAACGATTGCGTCAATAAGAATTCCAAATAAACAGCACTGAACGATCTAAATTTGTAAATATTTCAAATTTGACAACGGTAGAGTCTGCGTATTTAAACTGTAATAAGTAATATAACCCAAATGTGAAGCACTGCATGGAGTCGAACTACATCGATTGAGATCTGCCTTAGGCTAAGGCAGATCTCAATCGACTGACCATTACAATCATTGACCACAACTCTGCTTGGTCTAGGGAGGATAGACTCACTCGGGAAAGATTTTGGATAAGAAAATTAACAACTTTGGCACCAAATGGGATAAATGAAAAGATGTAGTTCGACTCCATGCAGTGCTTCACATTTGGGTTATATTACTTAATACAGTCTCTGTTTCTATTTCTTTACCTTACTCATCTCTAAAATAAATCTGTTGAATATACCAATTTAAATTGCTTAATTTTTTGAGGGATGTAAAAGTACCAAGCCACGTTCAACTAGTTAACCTAAGTCAAAATTTATTATTATATCTTGACGGCCGTTTGTTTGCGATGTTTAAATACGCAGACTCTACCGTTGTCAAATTTGTAATATTTACAAATTTAGATTGTTCAGTGCTGTTTATTTGGAATTCTTATTGACGCAATCGTTCTTGTAACATCATAACTGTCGTCACCGTTAAAGCTTTAGAATTGTGCTACTTCATATCGCGCATTATTATTTTTATTTAAAGCATATATTTGAACTCTCTGTTGTAATTAGTCATATAAACCTATGTCGTGTTTAACACATATTTAAAATTGTGCAAGCGTCTTACCTGATGTTCGGTTTGACTTTTTTATTGTATAAATTTCAAGATTGTTATAGTTTAATCTAAGTAGACTGATATATGATTCATTCAACATCACAATCATATTTACTGATGAAGGATATCTGTTATCCGAAATATTTATAAATACATTTATAGTTCCTTTTTTTGTTATTGGTGTTGTTGTGTACACTTTTTAGGCGTTTATATAATTTATTTATTGTGTACATGTATCGTTACTCGTAACGATCCAGCGCCCTTGTGGGAAAAATCGTTGACTATTATTCAGACGTTTTATATATATATATACAAAATACATGTATCTAAAGTTTCTTCTGCCATTATCAAAAGTGAGGTCATATTAGTGCTACCAAAAATATTCATGTTGGATTTCATTTTTTTTGGTTGACCATTCATGATGAAGAACCCTAGGGTATCATCAGCTCAGTAGCATATTCTTCTGTACTGGCAATGTTGACCTTTAAAAGAATATGGCTAAGCTATGAAGGTTTCTTTTGGTCTTATACCTCTTCACATACATCAATGGCTTTTCAAATGTTGGTTTTGAGTTACAAGGTTGATATATAAAAAAATGTCTCAGCAATCAAACTTATAAAGTGCTATTCTCTTCATCAATTAGTAAAATCATAAATAAATTATTTTCTAATTTTACTAGATCTTCAACTATGAATGCCGCACTACACATTGAGAAGGAAGCACCTAAAAAGCTATTATATGTGTCTTTTTAAAATATCACAATACCTTTTGCAGGTATCTGTTTCCCTTTCTTCCATTAAACCACATCACTGACAAAGACTATATATATATTTAAAACATGTCCATCCCCCCAAAACGTTTCCAATCCCTCAAACTTTGATATGTAAGTATTATAAATGTAAATGGATTTTGTATGATTGTCAGTGAGATTTTCCTTGTATATTCTTACATCATAATCCTCATGTTTGGCCACACCGTGACAATAAAATGGTTTGTTGTTAATCAGCAGCTGTGTGTTAGTTTTGTTTACAGTTCTGAATCCAAATGGCTGTCTATAAATATCTGTTGATGCACTTGTAGAATCTTTAACTGTGACCTGTTTTTAAAGAAATGCATGTATATTTTGAAATAATTCAATCTTACAAATCAACTTGAACTAAAATTTGGTGTTTTTTTTTATCTATAATCTATTAAAGCATTAGCTTCAGAAAAAACCTGCATGGCCATGGCCATCTGGGATATATGAATAAGCTAAAGCTTCAAAAATATATTGCATATTTCATCATTTTTCCTCAAAGCTTTTCCTTGGACCTAAACTGGGCCTTTATGCCTCACCTTCACTCCTTTGACAGAATTTGCCTTTACAAGTAAACATTACCTTCATCTTCAAGTATTTAAAAATAACTTGTATAAGTATTACTCTTAATTGTAAATTTTCTGTAATCTTTAGCTTCTTAATCATAAAGTTACATTTATATATTATAATTTTATGCAAACATTTTTTTTCTGTCAATATGCAAATCTCCTGATATCAAATCAGTAGGTTAAAGGAAACCAAATGGCTATGAGGAATATATTTTTTTGTACTAGACGTAAGCAAGAAATTTGCAAACTGTTTCCCACACTGGAATTTAAATTGCACTTTAAAATTGCTTAAAGGCCAGAGCAAAACTAATACATATACACTAACAGTTTTGCTCTGTTAGTGACTGAGAAATTCTCAGGTAAAGGGTAAATAACATTCAGATGAGGCTATTAGTTAAAAGAGGGCTCAACTTATCAATAAATGTATTCGGATAATTTTTAAGATACTTACTTTTAATACATAAATATAGGCAGCTCCAGTTTTAACCATTGAATATGGCCACCATAGCTTTACATTTGAAACAGTAGCTTGACCTTGGATACCTTCTCCCATGACAACCGTGTTGCTCTCAGCATCAACAACTTCTACTTGAACTTTGACCTTTTCAGAGTTTGTTGTTATCATCCAATAGACAGTACCTGTATATGAACCTAAATTCATTGAGAAAAAAAAAAAACAATTTCAATGTGATATATATTAAAAAAGGTCTCGTAATTAAGATATTCAAATAGTCAAGAATAACAACTTTTTGAATGGTTTCAATTGTGATTTTTATAGATGATTACAATTTGATTCTGTGGTTTTCCATACCTCACTAAACTACCAGACCAATCAACCTTCACGATTTAAATGGAGTTTCCCCCCATGAGAGGAGTTGACCTGAATTTTGATATTCTTTATTGTATTATCTAAACTCCTCAAAACAGCATTCAATTGAGTCTAAAAGGATTTTAAGCACATATATACTCTTTCAAACAATAAAGAAGTAGATTAAAACACTTATGACTATATAAGAGGAGCATAAGGTCCTCTTGCGCTTAAAATCCCCATGGAGATTTTGAAAAGTTGGCAGGTATGAAGCACCATTACCAAAGATACATGAAACTGTTGGAGAGAAATTACCTTGATTACTTTCTTAAAAAAGATCATGAGTATGACATGTATGAAGCTAACAGCCTGGCAAGAGTTAACATATGGTTAACAAATACATCTGATATGTGATGCTGTCAAACCTACCCATAAGTAAAATTCAAAGACCAAGTGATAAATCAGTACAGTTTAGTGAAGAAAGTGGTGTTTTGGTCTTCATGATTTATCAGGGGTGTAGCTGCCGTTAAGCACTTTAGGCACGTGCCTACACATATCATTTTTTCACAAATATTTTTTTAATCAAAAAATATAATAAACAATGTTATCAGTAGCTGCACGTGAAGTTGTCAAAACTCTTTAATTATCTAATGTCATATGTACACTAGTCTATCATCCTTAGTGAATTAGTGGAGTATTGGAACTGTATGTCATTATATTACACGTACCTTATATAGAAATTATAAACTAGAACTTTAATTGGTTCAGATCATTTCACTTCTATCAACAAATACTTGAATGAACCTCAACTTAGATAAATAATTTTTTTTTTATTAGTTGTTGGCCCAAGTTTAATACGATTCCTAGTGAAAGAGAATGCCACACTCTCTGAACGTAAAGAAACTTGCAACAACTCTTTGAGGGGATCCTAGATCGTCTACTGAAAGGCAAATGTCTGTTCCCATCCAATAAACCCTCATTTTCCAATGCACAGCATTTCCAAATTTCCAGACCTTCATCATGGACGACCCCTAATTGTTTTAGTCCTGAACATGCATGAACTATTTGCATTGCCACTAGACATTTAGCAATCAATCAATCAACCAACTAGCTTTCAGTAACTTCGAGTACTCTCAGATCTACGTGTAATGACCATAATTATCCAAATTCCTAAGCAGGTAGGGATTTACAGTACAAGAAATAAGGAAATATGAATTTCTTGAATTTTGTTAGATAGTATGAAGAGAATGAAACTTCTGCTAGACGTATCGATAGTGTGTGTGTATGTTTTTGTGTGGCAAAAAGTTGAATGGTAGATGCGTAGTCCTAAAGTTAGTATTATTATGTAGTAGTCTCATTGTTTACGTGCCTATTTTTTTTAATGTAGGATCGTCAATATGTACTATCAATTGACGTATATATCAATTATACTCAATCAGAAACAGGTTGTGCTGCTTAATAAAGGACTACGCTGATCCACACTGGGCAATGCATATTTGAAATATTGATTTTTTTAATATTTCTGATTGTACTGTCTGTCAACTCACCAGTCACAATGTAATTGTAGAATTATGTTTATTTTTTCAACATTTTTTTTATGTATATTATCATGATAAAATGACCAGTAAATTTTATGTTTTTTTTTGTACACAAAATTTTGCAATTAAAATGCTGAAAACCGTTTTCTATTGGGGGGCTTTGCCCCCTAAACCCCCTACCAGGACTCTGCCCTGGACCTGATGGGGGACTTAAGCGAAACCCAGGCCCCCTGCCACAATTTGTGCCTACAGTTTATTGAATACCTAACTACGCCCCTGCTTATAGCCCATTGAAAATTAGAAGGGTAAAATAAAATAATCAGTAGTACAGCACATTTATTTAGAATTTTGTTTAATAAAGTAGTCAAATACGAAGAGGTATATCTGGTGCACAAGGTCATCTGCATCAGTCAGGGGACTTACTTAAATGAGTGATTTTTAAATCACTGATTCAAGTAACATTTATCCACAAATGTTGGAAGTAAGAGTTGTCTTTCTTTAATAATCACCTATTAAAGTAGTACAATTAAATCACTAGATTTAACTTTATTGTAGCTTTAAATATACAATACTAATGATCCAGGGACTAATTATGTTGCTAAAGTTATCAGAACCAACATCTGTGTTGATAGGATGACCGGTCATGTCAGGTGATGACCTTGCACCGAATCTGGGATAATGACATGAAAATCACTTGTTTAAGTATCATACCTCTATTTTCTTTAAAAAAATCACTTCTTTAAGTATTATTATTTTAATTACCCCCACTAATTTCAACACCCCGGAACAGTGAAATTTTGATCGCGAACAGTAAAATTTTATTACATAATCTGCAAGATGAAACCTTGAATTTTACAAGAAAATTACTCCCACTGCTGGGAAAAATCTGATAAGAAAGTATCAGTTCATTATGTTAAGCCTTAATTATAGCATTTTTTCAACAAATATAGAATTTACAGCTAAATAATTGCATCAAAGGCATAAACCTTGATATTCATAAGAAGAAAAAGGTTGATTTTTTCCAGTTTTACTAATAATAAAATATAATCTAAACCTATATGTTTAAAATTTTGGTAAAACTACAAAATCCCAATTTATGACAAAATTTAGAATTTGCTACTTAAATAAGTGATTTTATTAATCACTCATTTAAGTAAGTCCCCTGACTGTGCATAGTCAGGGTAATACTCAAACAAGCTTTTTTATTATGGGTACAGGTAATTGATTTTGGGGTATGAGTTATATCCCATTGAAATAAATGTAAATAATAACTTGCCTCCATTATTTGTGAAATCTGTTACAACACGGACATCAGATACATATACAAGTGGTGTTGTATACAAACGAACCTGTCTGTCTATACCAGCATAGTTAAAAAATCCAAAGTTTAATGACTGAATGAAGAAATGTGGAGGATAACTGTAAAATATAAAATTAATTATAATTATTTTGTGTAGTTATTCTAATGTTAAAATAAGTGATATTCAGATCCTTTTTACTCAATAAACAAAATTATAAAGACGGCAATAGAAAGCAGTGCTGATTATATGTCCGTCTTAAATCACACAAATGTTTGCTTGTATGACATTTTATCTTACATCCTATACATTTCTAGGAATATGATTGGTTAAAAGCAACTGTGTGGAGACCATGTAAATTTCATATGGGGCTACTAGGCATGGTTTATTCAAAAGCATGGTTAGTAGTGGTGTTACATCCCTTAGTAAAAACAACACAGTGTTGAGGAAAAAGCTGAACAGTTTCAACAGACGAAGAAATAGTTGATGAAAGATTGAAATAAATTCATATATCACATTTAAAGCTAACAAGTTGTTATTGTTGGCATTTGTTTTTGTATAGACTAATGGAATTAGGTTCTAAATATTGAAGACTTGATCACTTTGATAGGCCACTAGTCTAAATACCACATGTTAAGATAGTCGGTAAGATAAATTTGTTACACAGTGTTCTGTTGACCTAATACGATATATATGGGGTCGTATTAGGTCACTAGCACACTATGTAACTAATAATACATGTATATACTTTTATCGAAGAAAACTAGCCACAGTAATGATAATAAAATGCTTCGCTGAGCACAGCCTGATACGACCGCAGAGGTCGAACCCTGAACAGTTTGGGCAAATTTGGACACAATATTCAAGCTTGATACTGTCTGAATTTGGATTGTGATAAAATTTTTGACATAATATAGGTTTCTGACACAAAATAAATGTAGTCAAAGATCTTACAAATCTATTGTGCAATACTGTGTAATTGAAGATTTCTTCTTGAAACTTTTCAAAAATTCAAAATTTGAAAACTTTTGAAATAAAAATATGAATCCCTTCAAAAAATTGAAAAAAAAAAATATGAATCCCTTAAAAAAAAATTAAAAAAAAATACCCCCCCCAACTTTTTGAAACCCCCCTTGGAGCAATAACCTCAAAACTCAATCCCAGCCTTTCCTTTGTAGTATGGAACATTGTAGTACAATTTCAGAGAGATTCATACACTTAAACACAAGTTATTGTCGGAAACTAGAAAAATGCTTGTTTTTGGCCCTTTTTAGGCCCCTAATTCCTACATGTTTGGGGCAATTAACCCCATACTCAATCACAGCCTTCCTTTTGTTATGTGGAACCTTGTGGTACAATGTCAGAGAGATCCAAACACTTAGACACAAGTTATTGTCTGGAAACTAGAAAAATGCTTGTTTTTGGCCCCTTTTTGGCCCTTAATTCCTAAACTGTGGGCCCCATAACCCCTAAAATGAATCCCAACCTTCTACTTGTGGTATTAAACATTGTGGTACAATTTCAGAGCAATCGAAATACTTATACACAAGTTATTGTCCTGAAACTAGAAAAATGCTTGTTTTGGGACCCTTTGGGCTCTAATTCCTAAACGGTTGGGACCATCATCCCCAAAATCAATCCCAACTCCCTTTTGTGGTATTGAACCGTCTTAAAAAATTTCATAGAGATCCATTCACTTAAACTAAAGTTATTGTCCGGAAACCAATGTGTCTTCGGACGACGACGACGACATCATACCATTATACGATCCCAAAAAATTTTTTGCGGTCATATAAAACAGATAGAGTTACCATGCAACAAATCACACATTATTCTGTACATCATATTTCAAGTTTGGTTAGAGTTAGACATGTGAACAGGGGGAAATGAGTTGCTTGTTGTTTGCCTAACATCTGTTGGCAATTTTTTTAAAACATATTCAGGACAAACCAGGAAGAATATGAAACCTTAAATAATAGATTATAATGAAAACATCAGAGAATGCAGACCTTTAGCATGTTTAGACTCAAGAATCAAGAAGATTTAAATCCTGATTTCAGACTCAAAGAAACTTTTCGTGTTGTTAGCAACAGTTACTGTGAAAAAGAAATACTGCTTTTAATTTAACTTTAGATTGTGAATGCATGATTTTGTATACTTTCTATCATAGAAATAGAAAAAGTGGTATGACCAAAAAATTCGTAATGGGTGTCAACACCAGTGCAAATTGTCTAGGTACATGTTTCTTTACACTCAACCTATAATATATAGATGTCTATTCAACATGGATCTCAGACAGAAAACCTATGGGTAGCCATTTTTCATTTTTAATAATTATCCTAGGAATACTTACTTGCCATGTTTATACACTATTTCACCAGGTGGCAGTGTAGTGGGTGTTAATGTATTATCAACAGCTACTGTTAAATAGTTCACTGATCCAAACTTTGCTATGTCTTGTATCTCTGCCTCGAAAGGCAAATGTCCCATCTCATGTTCAACTAAAAACACAGAATTTATCCACTGAAAGTACAAAAAACGTATGTATAGCTAAATGTTTTAATTTCTTTCTTTCCTCTAAATGTTTAATTTCATTCAAAGCTAGTGTACAATAACTACAATACATATATTATACAATGAAATATCATTCAATATTGATTTTCCTTATATTTTTCAACAATTTCTGACTCAGTCCAATTAAGTAGAAACATCTTGTAACAAACTTTCCTTTACGGATTTCATTGTCACAGAAGAGAGTATAATGTACATGATGTCATGCATATACCAAAAGTGCTGATTCATCGAACAAGTTCATCTTGGGTGCACACTTGAGGAGGTTTTACTTGCTATTTCTCTACAAAACTTATGCATTACACAATATAATTCAATGCATGTGTATGTGTGCCTAATAATATATATATAACCTCAGTTTAATGTAACATGCAGCTTCATAACTTTTTTATTGGTGTTTAATTATAAAGGGTATTGAAAAACAACATGTTTTAAAATGAGAATTTTTTTCTAAAGAAAATAAATAAATATATCAAAACTTTAAAAAATTTAATCATGATAATCATCATGATCATGATAATATTCTTGGTGTTTACATTACACAAATGATACATGCATTTGAAGTCTGAAGAAACAAGAATGTGTCCATAGTTCACGGATGCCCAATTTGCACTATCATTTTCTATGTTCAGTGGACCGTGAAATTGGGGTCAAAAATCTAATTTGGACTTCAACTTCATCAAAAATTACCTTGACCAAAAACTTTAACCTGAAGCGTAACACACATGACAGATTTAAGACGAACGGACAGACAGAAGTCATACAGATGCACAGACAGAAAAACATAATGCCCCTAAGTGGGGCATAAAAAAAATTGAAATTTTGGCAGGAAAAAGATCACATGAATTCAAATCAAATTTGCATATGAAAATGAAAATATGAAATGATTGGGAAGAAACAAATTTGTATGTTAACTGAAGCAAATGAGAAATAAAAATAACAAGAATTTGAAAACATTTTGTCAGAAGTGTATTTGAACTTTTTTTAAATAAATATTGAGAACATGTGATAACTTTGATGCACTTTCAATACCAAGTTGTGTAGGAAAAATACAGAGAGGTTACAAAATATCAAGTTGTCATGGTATTCATGGTATTGGGGATCGATCCTTAACTTTACTTTTAGCAATGTTAAGTCGGACTTGTCAGACAATAACATTTTCAAACGTAAGTATGGTATGCTTGATATAGTTAGTATATTGAAATTTTTTTACATTTCAATGCAAATTTGTCTAGAAAAATTACAAAACGGGTTACAAAATATAAAAAACTTAAAAACATTTAAAAAGCAATTACTGGGGTATGTACTTATTTTGACTTTTAATCAGACTGTTAAGACAATGTTGTTTTAAGTCGGACTTGTCAGACAATAACATTTTCAAACGTAAGTATGGTAAGCTTGATATAGTTAGTATATTGAAATTTTTTTACATTTCAATGCAAATTTGTCTAGAAAAAGTACAAAACGGGTTACAAAATATAAAAAACTTATAAAACATTTAAAAAGCAATTACTGGGGTATGTACTTATCTTGACTTTTAATCAGACTGTTAAGACAATGTTGTTTTAATAGTAAGCTTCTAATAGGCGAAATATGGTTATTCATTAAGACAAAATAAGGAAATTCCAATGTTTTATAAGTATTACATATTTCAATATATCATATAAACATGTAATTGCTATAAACATGTTTTTTTAACAGTTTTCATTATATATAGATGTAGCTGAATTATATATATATAATTACATATAAAGATTTTTAAGCATACCATTTTAGCATAATATCGTGCACTGTCTACTCTGACCACAACCCTCTGTCCTTTCCATGATAGCGGCAAAAAGAACTCCTTGTCATACCAAACCCAACCCGTGAAGTCTCGTAAAGACTTATCTTGCGTCACATCATTATAACTTGATGGTACTGGCATTGGTATAACTGGTCCTGTCTGAAAAAAAAGATGCAATGTCTTTTGAAGATGAGGTCCTTTTAAGTATGATTTTAAAGGTCATAAAATTAAAACATAATTATATAATTCACTTGATAATTAAATCATTTACAAATTTTCTGAATGTTTCAAGAATATATTTCCTAACAAGAAAAATGGTCAAGACAGTATAATTTTTTGCAAAATGTTAAAAAAAGAAAATTGAAATTTTGTAATATCTTTTTTGTGCCCCCATACATGCATTTTACACAGGTATTCCACTGACATTTTAACTGACAAAGATTTACTGGATAATATATCTATTGTTACTGGTTACAAATGATACAGTCAGGGGTACTATTATACTTTTACAAGTCATTTTTATTTACATGAAGGTGTTATTAATATTTTAATACTTCTGTAAGTAATTTTGTAAGAAATTTTATTTTATTTTCAAGGTTTCAATTATCTCCCCATAATCTTCTCCAAATTTTTACTTAGTATAATATACAAGTTATTTTTTTTACAACCCCTTAAATTCTCAAGTTTTGGGAGGTCATAAACATGGTAAAATGCCTAAACAGAATCTTTTTGGTTTGCTAATTAATCTTTAATTATATATATATATATTTAATTAAGGTTCAACCTATTGTTTCAAGAACTAACATGACTAAGCAAAGAAATCTATTGTAAAAATATGTATTTAGTAATAGCATAGAGCCATGTAGTGAAGAAAATTTCAAGAGTTAATACTCCATTTTTTAAATACCAGGATAAAATACTATTATGTCAAAATGTATGTGCATGCATGTATATAAGTTTAAGACAATTAATGAATTATAAATAAGAAAAACAGTTCATATATGTATTGTAATAATATATGATATACATCACTGAGATTTTTGTTAAATTAGCAGGTAAGTACTGCATGTTGTACTGGTAAATGAACATATGTCCATTTGATACCTAAGAGCTCTGCATGTATATGTACATTCTTATTGCATGTAGTTTAATGGTAATTGCTGTTAGTATGTATATCTAATGATTGTTTCAGATCTATCATCAAACATCATGGTCAGGTGATAATGTATTCAATTAAAAGCTGATAAAAAATCAATAAAGTGTCACTTGACACTTTTGCTTGATTTCAATAGTGAAATACATCTTTCTTGTAAAAATCTAGTAAACATGGTAAAAGTTATCATTTTAAAAAAACAAATTCTGTATTTTCATAGTTTTCTGAATACTGCAATGGGATGAAATGAATGAAAACATTTCATAACATTTTCAAGAGATAAACATGAGAAAGCGTTACAATGTACATGATGTATATATATCACAAATTCTTATCCTTCCTCCATTTTTATGTACATTTTTGTACTTTAAAATTCCTGGGTTAGAGATAAGTCAAAACTGATTGCTTAGAAATAGTATATATATCGGTCTTCCCAATTAACCACCAACCCTAGGTCCAAGGCCTGTAAAAATGTCGTTGAACCAGTAGAATTCTACTTACTCACCAATCATCAGTCTGGAGACTTACTGAAATAAGTGATTTAAAAATCACTCATTTAAGTAGCAAATTCGAAATTTTGTCTTAAATTGTGATTTTGTAGTTTTACCAAAACTTTAAACATATAGATTATATCTTATTATTAGTAAAATTAGAAAAAATGAACCTTTTTCTTTTTTTAAATAGCAAGGATTATGCCTTGATAATAATGCAATCAATTAGCTGTAAATTCTATATTTGTTGAAAAATTGCTATAATGAAGGCTTTACATAATGAACTGATACTGTCTTAACAGATTTTTCCCAGCAGTGGGAGTAATTTTCCTGTTAACTTCAAGGTTTCATCTTACAGATTATGTAATAAAATTTTACTGTTCGCGATAAAAATTTTACTATTCGGGGGTGTTGAAATTAGTGGGGGTAATTAAAATAATAATACTTAAAGAAGTGACTTTTTTAAAGAAAATAGAGGTATGATACGTAACCCTTTGAGCGCCGAGACGTTTTTTTTTCACATTGTTACATTGCCATACATATTTGAACGACGTTACTATAAATGATAAGTAACGTAACGTCAACACATTTATACCTACAAGCACATGCACGTACATTATCCTCGTTAATCGATGAATCGGACATTTCATACATTCGGGGAAATTTCCAACATCCTCTGGACTAACCTTTAAACTTGAGTACACGTAACGTCCTTGTGTATATTCAGTGATTTTTTTGAATTTTGGGTTGGAAATCGAAGTTATTTTATTTCATTTCTATTTCGTTTTCTAGAATACTATAAAAAAAAAACAACAATTGAAGGAAATAAATGAAGGTTTTTTATAACATGATAAATATTACAAACAATAAAGACATGAAAGACATATTGAAGAAAATATAGCTAAATTACAGTATTTTGATATAAAAGATCATGCAAGATTTGATATGATCGAGGGATTCAAACATGTCAAAAGACGAGCAGTGTTCTCAGTGTCTTAAATTCATACATGTAGTTGGCACGGGTCTGGTTTTTTCTAAAGCACCGTCGATGAAGAGTCAGACTTAACACTTTGCAGTACATCACCACAAAAATCGGGATACTAGTATATATTATTGTAATGATTTAACCATCAAAGTCTTAATTGATTGAGCAATAAATCAAATGACAAATGTGTTCAGCGGCAAACATTTCATGAATATTCACAATAACTTATCTTTTTTCTGATAATGAATAATCTGAAATAAGTTTACTGTAACATATTACAATTGTGTAATTTATCCTTTATTTTGATTTGCCGATTTGGTTTTGAGAAATGTCCCTTGTCTGACTAAACCAGTAGTAGTGAACTTTTAGAATCAATTTTGATTCTTTTTTATATAGCCTTAACTGATCTTTTCTTTTTTTTTTTTGGTATTCAAGTCAATATTTTACACGTCTAACACATGTCTAAGGCATGCGAAGTTCCATTAATTTCGCTAAATCTTTATTTTTTTATGCAACATTTGATGTTTATCCTTCTATGGAGTAAGCCGATTTTTACAGATAAAATTTAAGTGTTATGAACTTAAATTAAGTTCAGTAAAGAACACAATTAAAGGTACATGTTTAAGAAATCCTTTGATGTGTTAAATACATGTCCGACTTAAATCAGTTTTGTCATTAAGTGAGGCCTGTCGATAAAATTATTTTCTATTTCTTGTTGCAATCATTGACATCGAAAGTCTGATATAAATCCCTTTTTCATTGGTGTGATTTAGGCAGATGATGAGAAGAAACTATCTAATCGTAGAGACACACTCTTTTGGCAAGAGTTCATTTAGGAATTTCGGTAAAATCGATATGGCCCCAAATGCTGTAACTATTTTCTTTCATTGCTTCCTACTTTATGATGTAGTATCTATTTTTCAAAACTAGTACATGGTTATTTGAAGTATGAAATAAAAGAGGTAAATTTTCGTACCAATAATTTACCCAAATCATATTTACGGACGACGTACTTTCCTTTTGACTGTGGTTGATTCTTTAAGTTTTTGAATTTGATTTGATACATGCACAAATATAATGACAAACTGGTTACTTCAAATTAACTCTTCTCTAATTTTAAAAAGACATGCGGACTCGGTGTAAATAAGACTTTAATTCCAGGACACAAATTAAACAATTAACAAAGATATATAGAGGTAAACTTACAATCGAACATTATACGATATTTCAAACACTAAAAGGACATTAAGTATATAATATATACATAGTCTGTGAATAAATTATCAGAGACTACTAAAATTTCCTATCTGAGTGAGCATTCATTTCCTAAAATAAAATATAGTAGTCGGATATAAACAAACACAACCGCTTGGACAATAAAAAATAAACTCAAATAGTAATGAAAACAACGACTGGGACTATAAATCAACTCTGACATGAGTGAAAACAACAGCTGTTGACTGACACAGAAAAATGGTGCCGGGTTGAAATAGTCACTCATATCCCATCCCTTGTATAAAAATAAAATGCTCCGCTGGGCACAGCTTGATACGACCGCAGAGGTCGAACCCTGAACAGTTGGGGCAAGTATGGACACAACATTCAAGCTAATGATACAGCTCTGAATTTGGATTGTGATTAAATATTTGACACAGCATAGGTTTCTGACACAGAATGAATGTGGTCTAAGAACTTAATTTTTTTAAATTTACCTATTATGATCCAATATCCAAAATCTAAATACATGGTTAGATTCAGCATATCAAAGAATCCAAAGAATTCAATTTTTGATGAAATCAAACAAAGTTTAATTTGGGACCCTTTTGACCTCAATGTGGACCAATTTGATAACAGGGCCCAAAAATCAAAATACATGGTTAGATTCAGCATATCAAAGAACCCCATATATTCAATATTTGTTGAAATCAAACAAAGTTTAATTTTAGACCCCAACTTGGACCAACTTGAAAACTGAGCCCATAATCAAAAATCTAAACAAAAATTAGATTCAGCATATCAAAGAACCCCAAGAATTCAATTTTTGTTAAAATCAAACTAAGTTTAATTTTGGACCCTTTGGACCTTAATGTAGACCAATTTAAAAAACGGGACCCAAAATTAAAAATCTAAATACACGGTTAGATTTGGCATATCAAAGAACCCAAATAATTCAATTTTTGATGAAATCAAACAAAGTTTAATTTTGGACCCTTTTGACCTCAATATGAACCAATTTGATAGCAGGGTCCACAAATAAAAAATCTAAATACATGGTTAGATTCAGCATATCAAAGAACCCCATATAATCAATTTTTGTTGAAATCAAACAAAGTTTAATTTTGGACCCCAATTTGGACCAACTTGAAAACTGGGCCCAAAAATCAAAAATCTAAATACATGTTTAGATTCAGCATATCAAAGAACCCCATATATTCAATTTTTGTTAAAATCAAACTAAGTTTAATTTTGGACCCTTTGGACCTTAATGTCATGAATGTAGACCAATTTGAAAGCTGGAACCAAAATTAAAAATCTAAATACATGGTCAGATTCGGCATAACAAATAAATAAATGTGGTCAAAGATTTTACAAATCTTAGATGCGCCATAACTGTGCAATTAAAGATTACTTCTTGAAATTTTTCAATATTTGAAAATTGAAAAAAAATAATATTTGAAGAATAATTCTTTTTAATTTCTGAAATCTGAAATGAGAAAAAATTGACCCCCACAATTTCTTTTTACCCCCCTCCCCTCTTTTTCCCACAAAAAATTCTTTCCCTCATGATATGGTCATAATCTCAATTCAAATTTCCAATGGAATTTGCAACCATTATGAATTACCCATTTAAATTTACCATAGTGCTATCTTAATCTATTTCATAATAGAATTTAAAATATGGTGTCAAATCTTTCATATGGATTTTTTTGTAAAAAAAAAAAATGCAACATTTGGAGATATTTTTACTGGTCTTCCTTTATAAATATGCATTTCTTTAAACATAATCTAAAAGCAGTGTAAGGGAAGAAATCATATGAAGTAGTTAGATTAGAGTCTTGTTTAATCTTTCCTACTTACAAAACAAAAAACGATTCAAAATGATGACAATAGTTTAATAGTTTTAATGGATCAGATGGACTGAAAAAATCTACATGCTGTTAATAACTTCTGTATAAAAACAAGTTCGTATATCAATTTAGTGTGTTGGATCTTAATTTTCAATACTAGTATTAGCTTACATGTAACTTTTGCATAGAATCCTGCACTGTCGTCCATGTTTATATATTGTTTTTCTTTAACTACCGTCAAACAATTTTGGTTGTGAAAATAAACAATTTAGAATTTTCTTTTGGCACCAGTATTATTTTGAAAGAGTTCGTTATGATATGAAAGTCATGATATTTATTTAGCCACCAAAGACATCAGGACAAGGCTATAAAATACGGGTCGTCGTACTGCCTTCAACAATACTTTTGTATATATGATCTCCCTCCAGTTTTTGGTTGGGTTCGTGTTGCTTAGTCTTTAGTGTTCTATGTTGTGTGATTACTGTTAATTGTCTTTTGGTCATTTTTCGTGTTTCGCCATGGCATTGTCAGTTTGTTTTTGACTTGTGAGCTTGACTATCCCTTTTGTATCTTTCGCCACCCTTTTTTTTATGCAAGACTGGCCTTCATATTATTCAATGTGAAACAATTAAAATGAGAAAGTTCATGACATGTTAAGCTTTTAGCATTGAAGGATCGAAAACACTCAGACATGACATACCCGGTACAAAGGATATGTATTAATGACAACCACTTGGCCAAAACCTTCTTCCTTGCTTTGGAAAAGCTCAGTATATTTTTGTAGGTGCTGATCCCCTCTTCTAACATAGAACTGTGGTATACCAGTATAACATTAAAACAAATAGCAAAAAACATTTGAAAAGAGTTTGACTTGTCAGAATTGGACCAAGCACAAAAAACACCTAACACAATGACAAAAGACAAAAAGTAATAAAAAAATAAAGGATAGGTAATTCAAAACACGATCTTAACTAAAAATAGAACATATTTTCAGACATTGAATTGACAACAAAGTGGGACGCATGAACAATCAAGGCGGAGTATGAAAATTGTAAGCCATGATCAAGTATAAGTATGATAAATAAAAAATTCAGGGTATGATTTGGCTTTTCGCAGAAATCATCTTAAAAGACATTGTCGAAATTATTAATAACTTTAATATTTTGGTATTTTTCATACTTATGAAGTCAACATATATATGTTTACACCAACAACTTTAACAAATGGGTAAGTTTCTCAAGAAATATGTTGGGTAAAATTGTGCATTCAAAAACAGATATTCCCAAATTCGACAGACTTCATCTGCCGAGCTAGCCTTCTAAATTTGAACAAACAGTTTTTATTATATATATCTACAGAAATCAAACTGTGATACCAATTATTAAACGATTTGCAATTTGTTGAAAATCGGTAAAAACTCAATGGTTTTACTGCAAAACGTTACCAGTAATTTCAAGTACCTGCCACTGTTATACGCATAAACGTCAAACACAGCACCAGGTTTGATGACGTCATTCGGATAAATGTTACAATTTAAAAATAAAATAAAAATTGGTTTTTTTTACAGTCAACCATGTAAACTAATTTCACTAAGTTAATTTGATAAATAAAGGCATACAAAGTTTATAGTTGGAGTATAGCATGTATAGCTTGTGTTAAAGTTTGCACGTTACCTCTAAAAAAATTGTTTTCAACCTCAAAAATTCAATATATATTTGAGACATTTAGGGTTATTCTTGTACATGTTGTATTGATAACAAAACAAAGTCAGTTATCTTTCTTCAACCCTATTATGGTTTCGGCAGTAAAATGATATTTTTTGTATACTTTTTAAATGGTTTGTGGGTTCTGTTAAAAAGCGACAAAAATGTTGTTTTGGCGTGCTAGCTGTAAACGACAAAAATGTCATTTTGGCGCCGAAAGGGTTAAACAAGTGATTTTTCATGTCATTATCCCAGATTCAGTACAAGGTCATCACCTGACATGACTGGTCATCATATCAACACAGATGTTGGTTCTGATCATTTTAGCAACATAACTTGTCCCTGGATCATTAGTATTGTATATTTAAAGCTACAATAAAATTAAATCACTTAGTCTAGTGATTTATTTGTACTACTTAAATGGGTGATTATTAAAAAAAGACAACTCTTCCAGCATTTGTGGAGACAATGTTACTTGAATCAGTGATTGTTGGTTATGTTGAGTTTAAGACCAAAAAATGGGTCTGGCGTCCATCTGGGTTTCAGACAATACATGTACATGACATACATGTACCTATATTTTTAGCTTTCTTTTTTTTAAGCTCTGTGCAGACCTGAATCAGCTGGTGTGAATTGGTGTGGCCTGAAACCTTAAGTGTTTAATCTAATTTAAATGTACCTTTTCAAGTCGTGACATATACCATTTTTCGTCAAAGCCTTGACTTCTGTTGACTGACATGTCTGCTCTGAAGTTCCATAATCCATTTAGCTCTTTGACTTCCCTTGTTTCTGATTCTCTTGGGTAAAGGGTGGGAAAATAATCACATTGAACTGCATCAAAGAATATAAACAGTAATGGCAAACTAACAAATATAGATTTGGTTTTCCAACAGAACGATCTATCTACCATTTTGAAATCATGTGATCAACAGCTGTAAAAAAGATAAATAATTTTCGAATCAATACCGGTTTATAACAGTTGATGAAATACGTATGAAACTCAAACTGGTACAGGATACATAACTATAATTGAATTCATCGATCATCTTGAGCATCACATGTTGCTCTTCATAACTTTCATTAAGTACATTTATGTATTATTCACAAAATAGATTAATACAGTGAAAATAACGATTTATTAATTTGGTGCATCCTTATTCTTTTGTGTAATATAAGCTTCCTATGACAGGAACACCTCTAATAAGGTAATTTTGTAGAGAAATAAATATACTTGATTATTTATTTATTTTGTTGTTGTATTGTATTTCGTCAAAATATGAACAACACACAGTCACTCTATGTCGATTTGTTCCATGAATTTCACTTTAAAAGTTATTTCTTGGCCCGATGAATTTCACTTAATTAAAAGTTATTTCTTGGCCGTGCCATGATATACACATGGTCATGTTTTTCTCTGACTGTTAATGACGTCTTTACACTGAATCCATTGGATGAGTACTGATTGATATTTAAGTCTTAGAATAATGATTTTTTTATTAGTTGTTATTGGTTTTGAACTAGCTGTCAGTAACTGCGAGTACATAGGCGAATCCAGGGGGGGGGGGGGGGGGGGGGGGGGGGGGGGGGGGGGTGGGGGGAGGGAATGAATTGGTTGATTATATAGGGAATCACTGAAGCATGACTGGAGCCCCCCCCCCCTTAGGTCAGTCAGCGGAACCCCCCCCCCCCCCCTTATGAAAAGTTCTGGATCCGCCACACTGGAGTACTCTCAGATCTGTACTTTATAGTGTCTGTTTGTTGTGTTGATGTATAAGTATACCCATCCACGTCCACTCTTTGTTTTTATTAAATGTATTTCTATTTGTTTCCATCTGATGAGTTGATACATTTTCAACTGATGTTTATAGTTTGTTCTTATGTTGTACTTTTACACCACTATCCCAGGTTATGGGAGGGTTGAGCGCTCCCGTGACAAACATGTTTAACTCTGCATGCCACACTGATAATTAAGCAGTTATGTGCCTGTCCCAAGTCAGGAGCCTGTAGTTTAGTGCTTGTCGTTGGTTTATTCTGTCATATTTGTTATTTCGTTAATCGTTTTGTTATAAATAAGGCCGTTGGTTTTCTCAATTAAATTGTTTCATATTTTTCATGTCGAAGCCTTTTATAGCCGACCTTACGGTATGGGTTTTTCTCATTGTCGAAGGTCGTACGGTTGCATATAATTGCTTAAATCCACTCCATTTGAGCTTTAATTTTATAAAGTATAATAGTCCCAGGTTATATACAGTTTTGGCTTTTAATGTGTTTCCTTATTACAAAACTATATTATGTGACAGTGTCATGTATGTCAAAAATAAGTAAATCGTCCAAAGTGCATAATTTTTGCTTACCTGACCAAAAGGTCCACAGTGAGCTACATTGTATTGTATTGTCTTCACTAATGAGTTTTTTTACTATTTATTATTTTTTTTTATGTCTTTGGCTTTATCTTTGGCTCTTATCTTGAAAACTTTAAGAGATAAAAGGAAAGTTTTATTAGCGAAAATGATCATGCAGGTTAGGGGGAGGGTTGTGATCCCGTTAACATGTTTAACCCCGCCACATTCTGTTTGTATGTGCCTGTCCCAAGTCAGGAGCCTGAAATTCAGTGGTTGTCGTTTGCTGCTGTATTACATATTTGTTTTTTGTTCATTTTTTATACATTAATTAGGCCGTTAGTTTTCTTGTTTGAATTGTTATAGTTACATTTGTCATTTCGGGGCCTCTTATAGCTGACTATGCGGTATGGGCTTTGCTCATTGTTGAAGGCCGTACGGTGACCTATAATTGTTAATTCTGTGTGATTTTGTCTCTTGTGTGGAGTTGTCTCATTGGCAATCATATACCACATCTTCTTTTTTATATGCAGTAAGTTCAACTTGGTGAAATAGATTTTATAATTTATTTATTAATCCTTTGTTAGTCTTAAATGGCTTTTTATCGATTTTTGCGTTTTGTGTCCGATATTTTAAAATTACTTGAATTTGAAGCACTTGCTACTTTTTATGTTGTGTTTGTTTAAAAAGTTTTATAATTTTGTCTGAAGTCCCAGATGCAGCCTTCCTACCATGAAATATGACCGACATGATTAAAAAAGGAACATATGGGTAAAATGCAAGTGTTGTCAATCATCACGAAAGCCGCTATAGATCGAGGAAATCTAACAGGTACAGAAATGTGTTATGAAAGGATTTAGGACGTTATTCGAAATAATTAGAAATTAAAATCAAGGAGATCTTAGTTAAACAAACAAATATATTTCTAGTTTACTAACATAGTGAAAAGTAAAATTGAACATAAATTTCAAATAATTCGTTGATATAAGAAGAAAATACATAAGTAAATTAGATCAAGATTCTTAAGAATAACGAACTTTATCTGGGATGCAAGAATATCAATAATAGTACAAAGTCAAGAACCTCATTAAACAAATTATTTAGCACGCGTAATAGGTTGCCGGACAGATGTATGGCGAATTGCTATTACATCCAAGGTTATAACCATATTCACAGAAGTGTTGATAAGCTTCATCATCATGAATATTCAGTAATACATTAAGGCACACAAGAATGTTCTTAATAACCAATCAAAAAGCTGAGATACGAAGATTAATATATACAAAATAATAATTAAAATTTAACAAATGTTAATCATCTTTTATTATAAAGATCAGAAAATGAAATTCAACTAAAATATTATTGTAACTAATTTAAGAATTAATAATCCGGATGCTTTTCTAAAACAAATAAATGCATTTTGCATATTATGAAGTAATAAATGTTTTGGCAGCAAATTCCATCGTTTGCAAAAGAAGCTCAATTTCGGCTGGGGAACAAGAATGTCGGGTATTCAATAGTGACTATAAAAGCAAATATAAGTCTACTGCCCGTACTATCCTTGTTCCTACCAGCAAATTGAGTTGTCTTATTTATTTCATTAAAAAGGTAAGTTATATACTGTTACTTAAACTTATTTAAAGAAAGAAATTAATTGCTTTATAATTCAATAAATATAAATATAAATATATATATTCAGATATAACATTTTAGTCATTGCGTTTCATGAGGTTATTCACTCATGTATAACAAATAGACTGAACGTAGTTTACAAGGTAATGCAAGCAATATTTGAAATAGAAATACATATGTTATTGTCAACTGATAATGTTATTTATTGTTAATCTGTATGATTTATGCACTGTGATATTTTATGATCAAAAAGAAAAGAAAAATATAATTAAACTATCCTTGTTCCTACCAGCAAATTGAGTTGTCTTATTTATTTCATTAAAAAGGTCGGAAGGCGCGAGTCCCACTCTCGCTGCCAAGCCAGTCCATAACAACGACATGTAGTCCCCAGATGCCCAGACATCTTTCTACCTACAGGAACCGTAAAAGAACTTAACAAACGTGAGAAGGGAAATATCACCATCATGTTTATCAATATAGAAGTCATAAAGCACAATCATAGTCCCACCTTAACAAGTGTTCCCCTGTGAAGTATACAACAAAAAGGACCATAAAAACCTTCACAACAACTGGTGGAGGACTCGAACCTTCTTTACAACAACAAAGGAAGAGACGATGCAAACGACCTTGAAGAAATTTTCAATACCACAGGTGGAGACAGAAATTTATCAACCACGAGGAGTATAACAACTGCTGCTACGAGTTTAAACTATCACAAAAATATTTCAGTAAACGGATAGTACACAAATAGAAGACAAACAGTACCATAAACCAATTCATAAGAATTTACCTATGTGATGTTAGGAACAATTTCATACCAGCCAATCGCCACTAGAGAGATAGCAACTACAGAACCTCAATTCAGTGAGCCCGAATCTCAAAACGAAACTATGTTTTACCATGAAGATTCGTCCTATTCTTACAGAGACAGATACAATCATTTACCTATACACAACTGTGTGACAACCCGAAGGATAAAACAGAAGAGACTATTAAATCACGCACGAACAATATTACATTTTCTAGCAAAGTTGCAATATTATCTATGGACAGTAATTTAATTCGTATATATTTATATTCACATGTACGGTAAGATTGTTGCTTTTACTATATTTCTCTCTCTACTAAAACACCAGTTAAAAAGAATAAAAGAAAAACAATTAAAATAAGCAAATAAATTATTTGTATAAACAAAAATCAAATTTGAATATTTCTGAACGAAATTTAAAAAAAAAATGTGACATGTCATGCAATTCAAATACAATGTTTTATATAACTTTACTGTTAGATACATGAATCCTTTGTGGTGATTGCTTTTTCATAGCAAATTGCAATGGTAAAAGATGAAAGTTTAACTGAATCTTTATTTTTTTTGTCTATATCACGGTGACACCAAAAACCTAATTCAACATTCAAACGAAAAACTAAATTAATCCAAATTTCTTTATAAATTTTAAATTCATGATCAGTTTTGACCATTTTTGTCAATAAATTTGCATTACTGCATTACACACATAAGTATAATTTGTAGTGTAATATTAACTAAATACGAATAACTGACCAACTGATTGCTCTCGTGATTAATATCTGATATAAAAAAATATATTGAATAGTTTGACAAAAAGGGATGAAACAATCGGAAGTTTGACAAGTAAATATATATGATAAAAAAAAAAAATATATATAAAATTATATTCTTAAAAAATTGATTGCCTAATCCTTACTACAATAAAATTCTGAAGACCTTTCAAACGATGCACCTATTCCTCCAGGACAATTTTTTTGAGATAACTCTCATTCATTCAGACTTATTCATAAAGATTCCCAGGTCTCTACATTACCAACTATTAATAACATTGCATACATAGATACCGTTGCGAAAAATATAGGGATAAAAAAGAGACAATGTCCATAGTTCAAATACATCTAGGAGTATCTATTTGAAGGTATATTAACAAATAATATAGATAAAAAGAAAAATATTCCTTATGAAAGCATGCAGTATGAAATGCTTAATGAAGTTTATACCACGTTTTTCAACCCCGCACTAAACAAAAAACAAAAAGGGGAGAAGTGTTATTACAAATTGCAGTATCAGAAGAATTACGAAATAGCATATTAATTGCATTTCACGATAATTCTTGCCACCTAGGTGTTTTAAAAAATTATGAAGCTATAAAAGCTAAATATTATTGGCCTGGCATGTATCAATAAGTTTACAATTACGTGACATCATGTAAAACATGTCAGGAAGTAAAATCAAGTCCACAAATGGGAGCGCCCTTACATCCTATGCCAGTGGTAAACGTTTTCGAACGTATTCATGTCGATATCCTTGAAGGATTATGCAAATCCCGTTCTGGGAATTCAGTTATCCTCTTGGTCACAGACAGTCTGAGTCACTGGCCGGAGTGCTTCCCCCTGAAAAGTCAGGAGGCGAAACATATAGCAGACGTGCTATATAAAGAAATCTTCAAAAGATATGGTTCCCCGTTACACATAATGAGGGAACATGATTCTTATCGCTACGAGTTCACTTTGTGAGGTATTGTAGCTGGAAGTTATACTGGCTCTATTCACCCGCAAACGAACTCATCATGCGAAAGAGTAAATTCACATTAGCCCAGTCCTTGAAAGCGTTATGCTCCAATGGATACATTGGAAAAGGACACGTGGGATGAAGTGTTGCCTAGTGTAATGATGGCATTTCGAATGACGCCAGTCACCCAATTCATAGGATATTCGCCTTATTATGTCCTATTTGGGAAAGAAATGACTTTCAATACTCAATTGATCCCAACACAAAAAATGGAAAAATTACCCATGAAACGGCTAAAGAGAATATGAAAGAGGCGCAATTAAAATGTAAAATATATTATGATAAAAAGTCAAAGATTCCAAAATTTGTAGTTGGAGATCATGTTTATTTAAAAATAATGAAGATTCGGTCCGGTAAGAAAAAGAAACTGGAACCGAAATGGATGGGCCCTTATTACATAGTACGGTGCGGATCAAATGATACGTACAAAATATGTGAACTGCAGTCACATAAATTCATGAAACCATTAGTTCATGCTAATAGGTTAAAACCGTACAAAGATCCACGAGATTACAGACCACAGGCTGATAATCATTCGGATCCGCGTATTGATGATAAGACTGACGACAATAATGTATCAGACACACCAGTCTATTCAAAAGTTGCGTCAGATCAATCAGTACAGCAATCACAGACACGTGATACTAGTATAAATAAACAAAGAGATAACAGTAATTCTGATAAGAAATCAGACAATACACCTGATGGTACTAAAAATAGTAACAACGATAACTCAACAAAGAACACGTGGTTTGAAGTGACTAAATTATTAAAATCCAAATTGATATCGGGTAGAAGACATTACTTGGTACAATGGTCAGACGGATCTACCCCCACTTGGGAACCAAATGGTAATGTTTCAGACGCACTTAAACAAATATATATTTCAACCGTGATTCAAAATCGTCTTAAGAAGAAACGACAATATTAAACATTGCACATGTATTCTATTCAATCTCATTCGTTGGTGGAACTGTCTAAGAGGAAGACTTTCAGCGTAGTGACAAAATTACTTTCTGCCGAAAACGTTATGTTGCCTATAATTTTGAAGTTACGGTACCTAACTTCGATCCTTTTATATTGTAGGCATGGCAAGGGTAATAGGAGTGATGTTACTACGTTTGTTAAGTGTACTTCTCAGTTCTGACCTTTTAAATGGGTGATGAAAAAGGTTAACTTTTGCAATATTAGGTCTGTTTTAGAAAAATATAACTCGAGACGTAATATAATGTGTCTCTTATAAAAGAGTATAATTCAAGACTAGATAATAAAGCAAGAACATATTTAACCTAGATCCCGAGTAGCACGATCTCTTAATTAATGTCCAAAAGAATTAAGTATGGAATTGAAAATTAAATTAATAAAATTGAGAATTGAAACGAGGAAACAGTCAAGGAGACAAAATCCCAATCAATGAGCAAAACTAAGAGCCCAAGGCCACATGCTCATAGTCTACTCGAGTGGACAAAATGATTAAATCAATCTAAATAATATTTATACATGTAGCAATTGCAGCATATCCTTTTCGTTTTTGTTGTAGTCGTTTAACTAAAAGAAAATATTTTAAAAGCGTAGTCGACGAAGATATTTAAAAGAAAAGTAAGCGATAAATACATAATACAATTTAGAGAGTGAAGTGCAAACTATATAAATATATGACAGAGATTATAATAGAAAATAATTTGTCAGACAATTAAACATGCGTTGGTACTTTGTTGATAAGTACGTAATGTAAGATGGTCAGAGATATAAACATATGTTTTGATAAAGAATCAAGAGTGCAATACATTTTTTTTTGGCACGCAAGAGCAATCAAGAAACGTTATTCTAAACATTTGCCTTCAGAAACAGGTTGAGATTTCTGAACAATCTATCATATAGACAAATAGTTAGATTAACTTCAATAACAGATCAGATTATAATGATAACCTATATATACTTCTTTAAAACAGATTTTATAACAATTATAACGCACACAAAGGTGAGTAGAGAAATAAACGAATTAAAAATAATAATAATAAAAAAAAAAAAAACATCAATGAAGTAAAATAAAAAAAATGAAAAAAAAAAAAAAAAAAAAAATGTAAACATTATATTAACATGGAGGAATTCATACGATCAAGTCCAATCTTATAAATAAATAGTCAAAAATTACTAAAAATAAAATCATTAGTATAAACTTTATAACAAACATATTAACTTAAATTCACTGAGGTACAAATGACTAAGAGAGAGAGAGAGTGATTTTTTTTATTCCCTTACATCTGGAGTACATAAAACACAGATCTCCATATGACTCATTGTCGCGAGTTGGAGTACATCCAGAGACAGATCTCCAATATTTCGCAGGTGGACTTCAGTTCCACAGAAGAGGATTGGTACCGTTTGATTGATAAAATTTATTATGATTGTGCATGCATTGTATATTTTTATTTATGTGTATGTATTTATGTTTCATTTATTGCCAGAAAATTTAAATAGATAAAAATTACCTTACACAAAATAAATAGGATATTAATAGTGTCAAAACAAAAATGTTATAAAAAAAATTTAAATCAGGAGATTTCAAACCTAACAAGGGGGTAATGTTATGAAAGGATTTAGGACGTTATTCGAAATAATTAGAAATTAAAATCAAGGAGATCTTAGTTAAACAAACAAATATATTTCTAGTTTACTAACATAGTGAAAAGTAAAATTGAACATAAATTTCAAATAATTCGTTGATATAAGAAGAAAATACATAAGTAAATTAGATCAAGATTCTTAAGAATAACGAACTTTATCTGGGATGCAAGAATATCAATAATAGTACAAAGTCAAGAACCTCATTAAACAAATTATTTAGCACGCGTAATAGGTTGCCGGACAGATGTATGGCGAATTGCTATTACATCCAAGGTTATAACCATATTCACAGAAGTGTTGATAAGCTTCATCATCATGAATATTCAGTAATACATTAAGGCACACAAGAATGTTCTTAATAACCAATCAAAAAGCTGAGATACGAAGATTAATATATACAAAATAATAATTAAAATTTAACAAATGTTAATCATCTTTTATTATAAAGATCAGAAAATGAAATTCAACTAAAATATTATTGTAACTAATTTAAGAATTAATAATCCGGATGCTTTTCTAAAACAAATAAATGCATTTTGCATATTATGAAGTAATAAATGTTTTGGCAGCAAATTCCATCGTTTGCAAAAGAAGCTCAATTTCGGCTGGGGAACAAGAATGTCGGGTATTCAATAGTGACTATAAAAGCAAATATAAGTCTACTGCCCGTACTATCCTTGTTCCTACCAGCAAATTGAGTTGTCTTATTTATTTCATTAAAAAGGTAAGTTATATACTGTTACTTAAACTTATTTAAAGAAAGAAATTAATTGCTTTATAATTCAATAAATATAAATATAAATATATATATTCAGATATAACATTTTAGTCATTGCGTTTCATGAGGTTATTCACTCATGTATAACAAATAGACTGAACGTAGTTTACAAGGTAATGCAAGCAATATTTGAAATAGAAATACATATGTTATTGTCAACTGATAATGTTATTTATTGTTAATCTGTATGATTTATGCACTGTGATATTTTATGATCAAAAAGAAAAGAAAAATATAATTAAACTATCCTTGTTCCTACCAGCAAATTGAGTTGTCTTATTTATTTCATTAAAAAGGTCGGAAGGCGCGAGTCCCACTCTCGCTGCCAAGCCAGTCCATAACAACGACATGTAGTCCCCAGATGCCCAGACATCTTTCTACCTACAGGAACCGTAAAAGAACTTAACAAACGTGAGAAGGGAAATATCACCATCATGTTTATCAATATAGAAGTCATAAAGCACAATCATAGTCCCACCTTAACAAGTGTTCCCCTGTGAAGTATACAACAAAAAGGACCATAAAAACCTTCACAACAAATGTTCAGATTATCGAGTTTTACCTTCTGTCCTTTCGTCTAAAGTGCCAGATTACGTCCTAAAGAAGTTGTTGCCATAAAATTACGTTTTCTACCAAATGTTATCAATTTTGCATTTTCTCTTGATAGCTATCATATATAAAGAGAAACTTTTCAACGCATAAATGATTATCAGGACAAGATCTACAAATCATAAGTCTTAGGGACAGGACAAGCCCTCCCCCTTTTTCCCAAAATCCGTTATTTTTTTTTCATTTATTTTGGCGTTTTACTGTATAATATGAGCATAAAATTAATATACTAGAAATTACTTATATTTGCTATTTACTATCAATTCCAAGTTAACTATCCACAGCGGTCCCTGAGTATATTATATTGAGACTCTACGGATTAATATAATTGCATGGTTTATATACTGTTCCGTAAATATGTTTTGTGCACAGATGTGTATATGCTTTATGGAGAAATAAAGTGTGTGAACGTTCATGTATTAACTCTTAATTTCTGTATTACTATACGGCAACTTCCCGGTATTGACACTTTGTCATCTGAAATTATTAGACTAAGCTAAGTCTGCTTTGGATGTACACCATTGTCAGTGTCTTTTCTTATTCGGACTTGCCCATGCTGGATAAATAAAGTGCGACCGTGACCATGAAATTGTAAGGAACAAACGAAATAACATTTGTTAATCACGTCATTTGAACAAAAACTATAGAAGGTGCAGATAAACAGTTTACTATATACAGTAAAATGATCAGAAAAAGAGAGCTACACATAGGTTACATAGCTGAAATTGTTAGATGACTCCTTATTGGAGTAATTGCCATTTAATAAGGATTGATACTTATTTTTATTTTGCGAAAACTTTAGTAGATACAATGTATATAAAAACTCTGGACAGCAAAATTGATCAGAAAGACAAAATCTTCAAGAAAGTTACCATAGCCGGAATTGTCAGTCAAAGAACACTTTGTAATAAATTATGCCAGTACCGAATCCCAAATGATACTGAGCTAATGATACCACCAGGACTAACATTTCAACAGCAGCGGCCATATCGATCCATGCTCTACTAGCAAATTAAAAATTAACAATAATAGGCTTATAAATTACGTGCATCCAAAGCGCTTTTCTGGATTAAGCTTCATCTGGAATATTATGCTCACACACAAAAATGACAGCCAATGAAGGACTTGGGTACGCGATGAGCTAGTATGCACAGAGGGTGTAAAGGATCTAACGTTAATTTGATTAAGGGAGTTGAAACATAGTGCAGCTAAGGGAACTTACTTTGCAACATCCAAATAGACTAAATTGAAATTTTATTTGGATGTCAATATTGGGTTACAAAATTAAATGATTCAAAAGTAAAAACTGACACACGGACAGAAAACGATTAATGCATAAACGGTATACCGACATCATAGAATGTTCATTGGCTGTTGGTGGCAGATTTCTTATTGTTTCGGTTTAATTGCTCACAACTTCTAATCGATTCAAAGGAACTTGATGGTGATGGGTGCATGTTCAACGTTCAATAGCAAACTAAATACATATTGAGGACGATAACATGTAACTGCGAAATGAATATATGAACACACAGCCTGCTTTGTACGAGACCAACACACTGAGCCGGATATTTAACGTGCTTTCTGACAAAATAACAGTTCGCAGGAAGATATATCACCCTACCCGGAAACAATATTCTGAATCCGAGCTGTTAGTCTTTGCTCTTACTCCTTAATGCCGTGTGCTTAGAGGATACACTACCTTAGAATGAAAACACGTATCGACAACAAGAGACAGCAATTTTGAATCAGAAACATGATAGCTATATCTTAACCTGTCTATAAAAATATATATAAATGGTATCTTAGTTGACTCTTCAAACAACATATAAATGTTGTTATCCGTATAATGGAATCAAAGTAGTTTAAAAGATGAGAAAAGATGCAGGTCAGAACAAATGGTTGACTAGCAACCAGCTTTGATTTTTTTTTTCTTATTTTACTTTTATTTATATATCAGTCTATTTTCATTTTGTCATCGCCTGTCCGTGCGTCCTTCCGTGGTCTGCTAGTCCGTCCTCCCGCCGGTTTGTCTGTCCTTCTTACAAAGTTTAAGGTTGCATTTTTTTTTCAACGAAACTACAAATGATAGGTTTCTTTTATTAAGTTTTAAGTAAGCGTGTTTTATGTCTGATGCATTTTCAAATTCGTAACTTCTCAATATAGTCTTTCAAATAATGGCAATGCCTGAAATTTTCGTAACATTTTTTCTTAGGAACTATACAAAATCAAGGCTTTCTGAATCTGGAATGAACCTTCCGATTATTTGACCATATTATGCCATGTGATAATTTTTAAATCTATCACTCATCAACTTACTGCTTAAACATTCGTGAGTTCTGAAATTATATTTTAATTTAAATCATGACCGGTTAGAAAATATATCTGAAATTTAAAAAGAAGACACTGTGACAAACGATGCACTGCATATTCCAACAGTTTTCAGCATGAAGCAATTATTCTCCACCAATAATGACTGTGTTTAAGATTATGTTTAAAAGGGTATGATAATGTATAGGAAAGTAGAATATTCATTAGCATAACAGGTAATAATGCTGGTTTATGGTATCATGTATGGTCCATGTAAGAAATAGTCAATGACCTTATTGAGGTTTTATTGACTTTTATGAATGAATGTTAGTGTTGCATATAGAATCTGTGGGTAAAATGTTTAAATGGATATAGTAATATAGATTACTAGGACGTCCTTTAAACTTGAAAATAAAAGGTGAAATACTTATAAGTCATGTAAAATATATCTTGTGTCACGAATTTGGTATATTAGTTGTGTTTTATAACACGGTGTGGGTGTTTTCAATTTTCAATTTCAGATTTGACTGTATTAAATATTTTGAATTTGGGTGCTATAAATTTAAGGGATTTTACATTTGGAAGCTATTTTAATGGGATTTTATACTAGATATGATAGGGGTTCAAAGACCCATTATGTAGTAAGATATAAAAAAAACAGATTAAAAAAAGTGTGCTACAGCGCAGTGTTTCTGGAGTGTCCTGTACCATTCGATAAATCAGGTTTTCTCGTCTAATTTGTTATATTTATTTTTAATCTGGGGTCTATTTAGACTTAATTTAATAATACGGTATGGGTTTTGCTGATTGTCGAAGGTAAGGTTTTTAAGAAATGAATTTCATGCTTATGCCATGGGAACAACAATTATAATATATCAGTTAAGAAAATTATTTGTAAAGACATAAAAATTCGGAAGTGATGTATTGACATTGTAGTTTTGAGTATAAATTTTGATTTTTCCTGTCTCGCTGAGTGGACTTTTGTTGCAGAAGATACAAAACCCATGAATTACAGTATGATCCATTTATCGCCAGATCCGAACATTCACTCATTTTTCATGCAGTCAAACATATCGTACATCAATTAACGAAAAAATAAACTATCGATACGTTGAAAAATATTTCAAGTATATAAAAAAAGACATTCAATCCCCAGTAGTGTTTCACAAATCTTAGATTTGGACCCTTTGACTGAAACAAATACATATGAAATTATCCCTGCCTCTTTCGTTTGCGTTGTACAACAGCATGAGTGATAGTGGAAACTGTCAAGTAGCATTGAAGTCAATACGTCGCATGCAAGTTTTCCATTGTAATTTTGGAATTCTACTAACACTAGTCTACCCTGTGATTATATGCTTAGGCTTTCATTTTAATTGAAGTTTTTTATGTAACTTTTCTCCCTGATGGTTAATCAGAGATTTACAAACAAAACAAAACAATTACATTTTTACAGTTTAATAGCTTCCAACTTATTTTTATTTGAACTTGATAATTGCAAACTCATTCTATTCTAAAACAACGAAGATGAAATCAGGGTTGATATATCTCTTCCCTGAAATAGAAAATATAGTTTAGTTAAATATAAAGTATGACCATACAAAGGGGAATCAAAATAATCGTTAGTCAACTTATAAAAAAAATATTCTAAACGCCAAAGGAACAGACATAAGTCTACAAAACCTCACTATTTTAACTGCATGCACGAAGCACATTTAAAACTAATTAACTAAGGGGCTTTGAAATGTCAATAAAGCTGCTCCCCAAGTGGCAGGAGTCGATTTCTCTACACATGTAAAATTAATGTGAAGCACTAGTTCTAAAGTATATCGTAAAAACCAGGTTCAAAATGCAGTTGATGCTGAAATGCTTTTCATAAAAATGGATAGTTTATTATCGAAAAATTTAAGTTGTCTGCTTGGCATCTATATTGCTAAATGAATAGAGTTGAAATTGGGTGTCGTGTTTTCTTCTTTCACATAAAATCCACGAATATTGTTTTATACCACAAAGGGGTAATGACCAGCGTAGTTTATTATGTGTTCATTTCAAAATCTTTTGGGGGGTATTTGGGGGTTAAAATCGTACGTGCCGTCATCATTTCCGCTTTGTCTGCAAGTATTATGGTCTGCTCAGCAAAAAGTATACTCTAAAGGGTAGGGGGTTTACTTCGGTTTTCGGTTAAAAATAGGTACAGAAGTGCGGCTGGAATCTGACCACCCATTCACATATTAATGCATAAAATGTTCAGCCCACTCATATATGGGGGTGGTTCTGAGCACGAAGTGGTGATATTTCGTCTGTGACACGCTTCAAAAAGATTCTAGATCTTAATATAGCCTTACACCAAAACTATATATCTTCAAATCATGAACCAAAGTATATTTTGCGGGTATTTTCTAGTAAGGTATAATCAAATGAGACATTTACTTTCTATTGTAAATCGAATTAAAGCTTATATTTTGATACAAGTAATTTGTTCTTGTGTTGTGCTGTTACGCTATTGCCCCTAGTGAGGAGGGAGTGTTGAGCGCCCCCAGCATTGTTAGCATTAACATTTCGTATGTGCCTGCCCCAGGTCAGGAGCCTGTAATTCATTGGTTTTCGTTGGTTGCTGTCTAGTCGTCTATTGTTTTGTCATAAATCAGGCCTTAGTTTTTCGAAAAATTCAAAGTTTTGTAAAAGGAAATTTATAAAAAAATTACCATATAATTGATATTCATGTCAACACCGAAGTGCTGACTACTGGGCTGGTTATACCATCGGGGACGAAACGTCCACCAACAGTGGCATCGACCCAGTGGTGTAAATAGTTATCAAAGGTACCAGGATTATAATTTAATACGCCAGACGCGCGTTTCGTCTACACAAGACTCATCAGTGACGCTCAGATCAAAATAGTTATAAAGCCAAACAAGTAAAAAGTTGAAGAGCACTGAGGACCCAAAATTCCAAAAAGTTGTGCCAAATACGGCTAAGGTAATCTATGCCTTGTCACAGAAGAAACATTCCTTTAAGATATCAGTTCTGGAAGAAAATAGTACGGTGACCTAATGTTGCTTAAATCTACATGTACTTCATTTGGACTCTGTTGGATACATGTAGTTGTCTCATTGGTAATCATACCCCACCTTCTTATTTTTTTTATAATAAACAGGCGATACCGATTCCCCCTCCCCAAGATATTATCCAACTGTTTGTGAGCTTTTTGCACACATTATTCATCTAGACTGTGCACGATTTTTTTTTAAATCGTAAACGTATGCTGTAAATACCACAATTCTCGATATATCTGAACCATAAACATTTTTTGTACAAATGTTGTTGCTTTCAAGATTTAAGGTGGTATGGGAGTATAAATAAAAAAAATGATAGAATTTGTTCATACTTTGTTAAAATGTAGTAAATATTGTGATATGTTCAAAAATATAATAAAAATGATAGGTCACCGAGCTTTTTTTCAAGCTACAGGTTGTGGAAAAATGACACATATTGTATTGATTATACAGGAAAAAACATCAATCTGTGAAAAGAAGCTAAACTAAATGATAGAATTGTAAAATAAAATACGAGAAGATAGCTTTTAAAAAATGCTTTCAGAATATCAAAAGAAAAGATATGGTCACCTTACGTTTTTTCCTGCTAAAACATAAAATAGCAAAATTTCATGTAGATTCCTCTAGAAAATGTACTATTTCAGAGTTTCCTCCCCTTAATACGCAATTTCAAAAAACAGCCGTGCGAGGGCTGTATAGACAGTCTATGTCGTTAAAAACTTCCATCATCTACTAGCTTAACATCCAGGATACAATTCAGTCACGTCTCAGTCATTACAACTGAACGGACATGCTCGGTCAGCTCCTCTTTACCCGCTATCCGCGATGTTGGTTTACTGATAGATGGCTTAACGACGTACTACTTTCGATGACAGAAACCAATCAAACGCTGTACAGTCTATGAGAAATGTTTTTGAGAAACACTTTTTAAAAAACAATATTCTGGTGCAAGAGACTGAAGGCGTCATAGCATTTAATGTTTGATTATTGTGTTGATGATATATGTCATTATACTTTAAAACATTGTCTTGTGATATTTTTGTGTAAGTGTAATATGTAATTTATCTATTGTATATAAATGTTGAATAATTGAATAAAGATAAAAAAAAAAAACACGATGTACAGTCTACATTGTGGTCTATGTAAATACCCGCGTCAGCATACACTCCAAAACCAATTATGGATGTGGGAGTGTTATGCTGACTGACATCCGAGGGCCTGTATCCTAGGTGTTAGATAAAGGACCGCCATTTCACTGTCTCACGACATTGGTCCTGATAATGCTTCCTGTCATCGTTATTAATATGTCCAAGACTTATCGGCCGGTATTCCATCATCGTGGTTAGCGGGCTGCACAGCTGACCAACCTGGCCCTGAAAGCAGCCGTTGTAAGGAAGTAGACTGCAAACCAACCAAATAACAATAGTAAAAAACCAAATAAATCCATCAAAACCAAAATGGCCGCCTTGTTCAAACTTGACAACAACAAAAACATTTAAATTCTTACCAAACGCCTTCGGGCACCAAGCCGACCGTGCGAGGGCTTACCAGCCAGACTGAGTCAAGGTCGTTAAACACCACCAGTTAGTACTACCTTAAGCAGAATATTTCATTTTTTTCAATCTTCTCTCAAACAAGACAAATTTAATTTAAATAAAAAAGCTACCATAGTTTTCTCTCGCATATGTAGAGTTCCTTGACTTTTGGCATATTGTTGAATGATGAAAAGTTAGGAAACGAATATGCTCCCATATCTTTAAAGTAAATCCAATCTCCAGTAGATAGCTCAGGTAGCTTGACATTGTCTATAATTAAATCCAGTGCATCACAAGTTGGTCCCCAAATAGTACTGTTGTATAGCTCTTCATCAATAGACTAAAAAGTAATAAGTATAAAATTCATATATTCATGAAGAAAAAACATTTGCTCATATTTGCATAAACAGTTTGGTATGCAATTAAGAAAAAATAATCATAAATATTCTGGAAGAAGTAAAATAAGAAGTCTGAACCATTTGTTATATATTTTCCAAATAAATACTGCGTGTAAACTTTAGAAGGTAATTCAGTAAATTTCATAAAAAAGAAATTAGACATTTCCTTTCAGCATTTTCCTCGTTGAAGGCATATATGCTTGCTAGGTCCTTTTTAAAAACTTGCCATGAATTTGGCCTTCAAACTAATTTGATTCGAACGCCATTGACAGGTCTTATGTAGACGAAACGCGTACAAAATTATACGCTTAGTATATTTAATGATTTTTTTAAAGGGTTGTAACAGATTAAAGAATTTATGACAAGAAATAACTTTTTTTAGATGTTTGACGAAATTTGAAAAACGGTTGCAATGGTGGATATGTCTGTTTATATATCCGTGTAATCTGTATGAAACTTTTTATTTTATAATAACATACATCTTTGTATACAATGTACATTTTTTTCTGAAATTCACCAAATTTTGCTATATTTTTTTATCTTTGTTTTTTTGTGGGGTGTGGCATTTTTAAAATTCTTTAGTTTTGCAATTGGCTTATCACTTTTAATCGATTGTGTTTTATGAAAATGTTGTTTGTCTTTTGATAATTTTTTCGTTATCAGCCATGACGTTTTCAGTTTGTTTTCGACTTATGAGTTTGAGTATACATTTGATATCTCCAGCTACTCTTTTAGAACTGGCAAGGCTGATAACAGATCGAAGCTCTTCAGAAATTTAAGTGTTAAAGGATACAATTATAAAAAGTTCCCCTACCTTAAAATGTGAAGGTACATAACATCTTGGGTCAATAAAACATGCGAAAAAGCATCCGTATATGCCATCATTGATAATATACATTCTGACGGGTTCATTCTGTGTTGTAGGATCGTCAACACATTCTGTTGAATCTGAAGATAAAATTTGGAAAGCTAGACCCAATGTCAGACTCTTAACGATTCAGAGCCTTACATATTGTATAAAGATTGACTTTTTGTCGAAGACCGTACATTTACCTAGACATTGTTTTATGTCGATAGGTCAGTTGCTGTCTCATTGCCGTGCGCAAAACATCTCCCTTTAGTCATTCTTATAAATGACTTGTACATTATCTAATTTTGTTGGGGTTCGTGTTGCTCATTCATTAGTTTTCTATGTTGTGTTTTGTGTACTGTTGCTCGTCTGTGGGTCTTTTTCTTTCTTAGCCATGGTGTTGTCAGTTTATTTTCGACTAATGAGTTTGATTATCCCTTTTGGTATCTTCCAACTCTGTTTTACTGTTCATTCAGTTGTGTTTAGAGATACCACTGCAGTCTGTATCTTGCTCATAGAATCTACATTAATAGTAAAAGTACACTCGACAAAGTGCTATTGTTTGATACTTGTTGTATTTTTTCCTTGCATATACACTCAAGTGTCTCATAAAGAAACACAATACAATTATATAAATGTATATAATCACAAGTTCATCTATAATATCTATTATTTGCTACATTTCAATTTGTTTGATTTAATGAAAAGAATACGTACTTGGTTGTACGATTTCGTCGTTCATAACGATTTTCTTTGTAATAATATTGACGGCAACTGTAAATGCCGATGCGACGTAGTATTGTCCTGGTTCCGCTATAATGCGAACATCATTTCCGGGAAAATATTTATCTAAGGATTTGTTTGCAACTCGAGCAATCTGCCAAAATAAAAAAAAGCAAAAAAATAAAATAAATGAAAAACGACAAAGTTAGATTTAATAGACTGTTCATAATATTCTCTGTATGTTCTTCTCATTACTAAATTCTACATTAAGTTGATTATTTCCTGTAAATCTTGACTCTCCGCATCGTTGGAACATTTAACAGTATGTCACAGACGGCCATTTTTGATCTTAATTTTTAAAATCGTAAGCAGATTTAGGGGGTGTATTTACTCTAAAGACATTTTAAACACTGAATAATTTATTGGACAAGTTAAACATTATCATAAAAAAAATAATACAATAATAAAATGTTAAAAATATTAGAGAATGAATACGGGGAATGTGTCAAAGAGACAACAACCCGACCAAAAAAAGCAGAAAACAGTTCAAAGCCATAAATGGGTCTTCAACGTAGAGAGAGAAAATACCACGCCCGGAGGTGGGCTTCAGTTTGCCCCTAAACAATGCCAGATGTATACTAGTTCAGCGAAATGGACGCTACACTTTAAAAAGCTAAGCAAAGAAATATCAAAACACATATTAAAGAAAATGACAAGTTGAGCAACAGAACGCTGATAGTTTGCAAAATACTCCAGTTTTTACGGTCATTTGACATCTATGCATAATATTGATTCCTGCCCTGGACCAATTCGGTGAAACTACAGTTCTTTATTGGAAAGTAACATCAAAACAAGAAGTTTTGTGATCCGATTTTATTAATATCGCCAATATCGTATGCTAACTTTTTTTTAGTGTACTTTTTAGTAAGGTTCTTTGTAAAAACAGTTTGATAATATGTAGATATGGTAGTTATTTTAACTGTCTGACATTAGATGCGACAGAAAAAGTTTGAGGTGAAGTTCAAGCTTGATCCGGAACGAAACCCACTTACGAAATGTATTTCATCATCCACAATTATAATATATGAGCAAATATTAAGAACGCCAAGCTACGAAAACATCAACACAATATTGATGCAGTTATGATATTGGAAACAATTTTTAAGTATGATGTATTGCAATATTTCTTTGAACTTTACCCTTAAATTAGTTTAGTTTAAACTAAGAATTAAAAACTTTTGGTGCCTAATAAACAATGATAATAGCAATCCACAGTCTTTATCACATTACATAAGTCGTTAAGATGTCTAAGTATTCTTAGCTTTACCTCTTCAAAAGTAATGTTCGTTTCCACATTTTGTATTTTCTGTCCAGGAAACCCACCACCTATGTCCAGGAGGTGCATGTTAAATCCCATAGCTAACCCAATGTCAAATACTTTTCGTGACTGCTCAATTGCTGCCTCGAAAGCTCCTGTTTCTAGACAACCACTCCCAACATGGAAACTAGTTTTTAAAAGATTCATACAAAATTATTGTCAGAAAATTGAGATTATCTCAAAAGCTATAAACCATTTTATTCAGACTGTATTCGGTCTTGATTTTATGTGATTGTTACTCAACTTCCATGAACTACTTACTTAACAAAACGCATTGAGTGTTACGTTATTTAAAGAAATCCCCCTCCCGTATTGTTATTTTCTATGCAACGTACACAATGACTTCCTTATTAATTAGAACTTACATATTTTTTCTAATGTTATGCAAATTCAGAGGGATCATTAATGCATTCAGTTTATCATCAAATGGCCACAAACAGATCGTTTATATATATGACCAACATGAACATTACGTTCAGTGAGTTCACGAGAAACAACAAACACTAGTAACCTTTCTTTTAAGTTTAAACCAACCGTCACAAAGTTTGAAATGTAATAATCATATCCACATTTTCAAGGTAATGGTAGATTAATGTTTGCTTTTAAGGAGATTGAACAATGTAAATATCATTGAATGTGCGTATGTACTGTGATGGAGGGCTTTTAAGTCCTTTAGTAAGTGCTTGTAAGCTGGGTTAATTTAAACATATTAAAATGTTCAGAAGCTAAACAAACTGGGTTGATTGAATGATTCAGTTTTGTTGATATTCAATTCAAATATTTGTAAAAATTATAGTTTGGTCGTTGACAAATTATAAATATTGTTCAATTTGGGGATTTCGGGAAGAGATTGTTATTTTTTTTTGGTTTAATTTATTGACCACTTGCATTGTCTTGATTCGTGGCATTTTATAACTTAAAATACTGCAGTGTAAATAACTGCGTATGTATATTTGTTTATCTAGGTTGATTTCTCATTTACGTATACCTCACAGCTCGCTTTTGTAGTACGTATACTGCACAATTATAGATTAATGTAAACCCTGACTTTACTTTAGGAAAGATAATTGTGTGAAACATGCTCAATCAAGACAAAAATATTCACAAATTAAGGGAAAGCCACACTGTATTTTTAGAATAAGATGTCATTTAACAAACTATACCTATTAGCACTTCGGTTAATTGTTTGCGATTATACACCGTATCTCGATGGCCTTACCTTACACCAATCACATTTAATTTGAGTTTCATAGCAACTTGCAAGAGTTCCGATGCTCTCGAAGGATGGCATCCAAACTTTCTTCCTAGGTGAAATTTAACCTTGTAGTTTGATTGTGGACTGATTCTAAGCACCAATCTACAAATAAAACCCAGTTTTGTAGAAAACAATTTGTTTTTAGGTTTATAGACATCTTTTGATTTTGTTATTGCAACCCGCTGTCAAACCACACCAATCACAACCAACCCAGATACATTCCATTCATATCATAATTCAAATCAAGGTCTGAATAAAAACAAATCTTTTCTTCAAACGATCATATCCAAACCAATTTGCCAATTAAAATAAAGATCATAAATATTTGACCCTGATAGTAGAATTAAATTCGAAAAGTCAAAAGCGATAAACGATATAATGTTTTGATAGAAGTTTTAGGTAAAAACCAACATAATATACAAATTATCATATTTTGCATGTATTTGAAGATGGAGTAAACATTATACATTTTTTTTTAAAATCCAAATACTACATACTTTGCCTCTGGGTAGACTTTCTTGATCTTTGTTAGTTCATCCTCACAATCGAATGTCATCAAAGAAACACCATTTTCAGCAGCAAATTTGAGAAATGATGGTTGTTTGAATGTATTGGCGTAAATAATCCTTGATGGATTAACTCCAAGGTCTAATATCTTCTGTATCTCAATCTGTAAGATACATTGATAAGTATAACGTATAATTCTATGTTTTATATTGATTACTAAGATTTTCTACCTCCGGGTATATATTGCCTTCGCAGTATTTGGACAATTTTGAATATTTTAGCTTTTAATGCTCTTCAGCTTCATGTTTTATCTGACCTTCGAATTTTTATTCGAGCGCCACTAATGAGTCATATTTAGACAAAACGCGCGTATTGGGTAACACATTATAAGCCTGGTATCTTCCATGAGTTTTTACTAGTATCTTTAAACCATAATATAATATTTCCAATTATGAAACTGAATTACATTCTTCTGTAAATTTGTTGCTTATATCAATGCAGCAAACAAAATAGTTTGTTAGGACATGATATATGCTGATTTATAATAAAGACACTACTCACAAAATTAGATACGTAAACAATTGTCTTCATGTTGGACAGAAACAAGCATTTCAAATGCATTGGGTTTCCTGCTGTAAAATCATTAACAGTACCAATTTTTCTGCACGAGATGCACATTTCGATAATAAATGTTTCTTCAGTGATGCTCGTAGTAAACCATGTTCTATTATTAGTCATCATGATTACATTAAAATGTCCCAAATTATTAGCAAGTCATGGTTAAACATTTTCAGCAACCATGGTTTGATTATCAAAAACAAGTTCAATTACCTTACTTGCACAATCAAATGAAAGTCCCATATCTGCTAGGATCCTAATGACAGGTTCAACATCATTACATTTTATTGCTGTAAACAGAATAAATAACACTATTAGGGGGAGAGTTGGGCGCCTGCCACAAGCCAGGAGCCTGTAATTCAGTGGTTGTCGTTTGCTGCTGTATACCATGTTTGTATTTCGTTTATTGTTTATTACACAAATCTGGCCGTTAGTTTTCTCGTTTGATTTTTTTTTACATTTGTCAATTCGGGGCCTCTTATAGCTGACTATGCGGTATGGTTTTTGCTCATTGTTGAAGTCCGTTCGGTGACACATAATTGTTAGCTTCTATGTCATTTGGTCTCTGGTAGAGAGTTGTCTCATTGGCAATTATACCACATCTTCTTATTTTTATACTATATCAAAATCGAAACAAAAAACATTATTCCTATGATCAGGTAATTTTATAATTTCAAGCAGGAGGATGAAACAAATGAAACTACATACACTTTAAAAGGTATGAGAAATAACAAAGAATCGAACATAATAAGTCGGATCGTCTTCAGAATAAAAACTAAAATCACCTACTTCAGTTTAGTTTTGTTTGGTAGGATGGCTGTAATTATTTTACATTACAATTTCTTTTATATCATATATAAATGTTATGTGAAAGGGAAAAAAATAAATATTCATACCATATTGAAAAAAGATTGTCTTTATATTTGTCAGCATTTTCAGTAACATTACTATTCAAAAATCTTGTTTCGTGTGAGAGGATACAGAACATCTAAGGAAGTTAACTCTTTAAAAATCAGCTGAACGTTTTAATCACATACAATAGTAAAGGGAAATCAAGCTTCTCAATTATCAAAATTAGTGTTCGTCAAACTGCTATCTATCCAATGAAATTATTTCTGTAAATTGTGTGATTCAAATGTCTTGAAATTTTTATAGTTTTGTAAGCAGGTCAAAGTGTATTTGTCAAAGTTTCATGAAAATTAAACTAGCCAAATTTATTCTAGTCGAAGTGTTGGGTACCCCTTTAAACATTACCGGTGCCATTTTCTACTGCGCCAGATGCACATTTTAACTTTAAATGTCTCTTCAGTGATGCTCGAGGGCAAAACATTTGAAAATCCAACACTTCTCACATTGAAATCTTGAAGAGTTGATAAAGCCAAAAAGGACAAAAGGCATTGCTTAACATGAACAACGAATCACGGTTATGCATGATTTAGATACATTTCTTAATCTTATATGATTTTGAAAATTTCAAAAATTCAATAAAACTTTTTCTGCATTTGCCTTGCAAAACCGAAGTTCTGGGTACTACAAAAAGGGGATATTTCATCGTCCTTTTTTTTTTTTTTTATCTCACCTGGCCTAATGTTTACATATTATGATTTTGCCAGTTGCGTAAATGCCTACTTGATCACAAATGCTAAAAACTAAGAACAGTAATAAAGCATATCATTCCTCAGAATTGTAAGAAGCAAATTTTCCTTTACAGGATTTCAATCAAACTGGCATGGTATCACATTAATATAAATTCTTAAAAAATTTCACTCGACTGTAATTTAGAAAAAAGATTAATGTTTTGGCTATCCAGCTACTCCATGCGTATATATGTTTAATTCACGTTTTGTTTTTAAAAAATGTTCTGGTTTCAAACGTTTCATACTTTCGCATTTTTATTCTTTATTTTGCAACATTTTCGTGCATTCAGTAAATGTGACATCTACTCTAAACGAAAAGTGGATTGATTATCATTTTATTATTAGCCATTATGAGCAATAATTCACACAGAGACATAACACTATGATATTATCCTATAGCAATTATGTATGGAAGGAATGTTGGTCTTGCCTCGGTTGGGATAAATGAATAAAGGCGAATGACTCCCTCCCTGGGGTTCACTAATCAAACTTTTGTTACCACTGTTTTGCATAGATAAACTGTTGATAGGCCTTTTTATTAGGGCCCCGCCGAATGGCGGACGCCCTATAGTGATCAGTCTGTCCGTCCGTCCGTCTGTCCGCCCGTACGTCTGTCCGTCCGTAACAAATTGTGTCTAGAGAACCGTTAGGATTTCAAAATTTATACTTGACAGATATATTAACCAACACCAGAGGGTGTGTCATAATGTATGTACAACTTCCTAGGTCAAAGGTCAAGGTCAAAAACTTTGGTTTTAGTTGACAACCCCATGTCCTATGGTAAAGATCGTGTCCGCTCTATATTTTGAGAACCGTTATGATTTCAAAGTTTATACTTGACATGTATATTAACCAACACCAAAGGGTGTTTCATGATGTATGTACAACTTCCTAGGTCAAAGGTCAAGTTCAAAAACTTTGGTTTTAGTTGACAACCCCATGTCCTATGGTAAAGATCGTGTCCGCTCTATATCTAGAGAACCGTTATGATTTCAAAGTTTATACTTGACATGTATATAAACCAACACCAGAGGGTGTGTCATAATTTATTTACAACTTCCTAGGTCAAAGGTCAAGGTCAAAAACTTTGGTTTCAGTTGACAACCCCATGTCCAATGATAAAGATAAAAAAAATTTACCACACATTATTCACAGTGGGGCCCATAGAGATGGCTCCCATCTCAATGATATCTAGTTCACTTACTTTTCATTTATATTAGGCTTTTGAATACGTACCATAAAATGGTTCTACTCGAGGGAAATACTCTTGCCAAATTCTGTGTTTTCTTATGATATCTCCAAGGTTTCCGATAGCAAATGCATTGTCCTGTAGTAGTTTAGATATATTAAGATTTTGAAGTTATCATATAGAATGCTTATATATATATGTATGATAAAACCCGACAACATCGCGAATGCCTCATTCAAAAAATCTGTATTACTTCTTTTCATCAGTTATATCGATATTTAGTTTGGATTTGTAATAGATTGTTAGTACAATTGAAACTTTGATAACTCAATAGTAGGAAAAGCTTTTTACTGTATGGTGGCATAATTGTGTTAACAATAAAATAAAAACACAAATATTTCTTTATTGTTTTGAGGTTTGAAAAAATGCAAAGCATATCATACTACATGGACGATATCGTTAGAATATCTGTATGTTTGGAATTAAATAAGTAAGATTGATTAAATGATTAAGGGGTTATAATTCTTTGATTTAGAAACTCAATGAAAAAATAAATCCACTTATCTTTATCAATAAATTAATTTTATTTTGTTCAAACTTCAAATAAATTATGTCCCTTTGCGCTACAGCAATGACACTAAGGTTCCTTCTTGTAGTGATAATTGCTATTGAAACCAGGGGGTTTAATTAGCGAAAATACTATACATTTATATTTTGTGTTAGTTGCATTTTACAAAGTTTTTCCTCAATCAACAATCCGCAATCCACAATCAACAGGCCAAATGTTTACTCGATCAACGTACATGTAGATTATAAACTTATAAATAATAGAACATTAATGTCAAACTGATGATGATAATGATCTTAAAATCTTTTGCACTTGATCATTTGTTGTAATGATTAATACAGCCATCACTATCTTATGAAAAAGAAATCCTTTCCTAGTTACATTGGGAATATTATCAAATATAAATGAACAAAAATTGATAACACTGAAAGTATAACATATTGATAGACAGACAGACTGTTCCACAAAAAATACAATATGTTCTATGTTCAAAAACATTCTATGTGGTGAATTTCACTTGCGCAAATGTGAGGTATATGACATCTTTCGTAATTTTATTTGACTTCTAATAGCCACACATTGAGTGTTCATTCTGTTTGGTTTTCATTAGTTTATATTTATTGTTTATTTTGTTTGTTTGTTTCTAATTTGTTGCGTAGGGATTTATTAACTCCGTCTTGCAATCGTTCATAAGTAAATTAGTTTTCTTTGTAGCACTTATCTTTTAAACACGTTTAATTATTATTCATTTTTAATTGATTTAATATGCATACTATTGTTATTCATTCTTAGCTATATGATAATAAAAAGTGTATGAAAAACAACTCATTACCTCATGCCCAAAAGCTTTAATTTTCACCTGGATTTGGTTACTAATGGGTGGTAATTTTTCCACTATTTCTACACGTGTATTAGCATTTACATTGGTCATATTGAATTTTTTTTTAGCCTGTAAAATATGTTAAACGTTATAAAAGTCATACAATATTCTACATGTACATACAAAGATTTCTCAAAACTATAGAAACATAAGCCGCTCAAACTAAATTTTCTCTTAAAAGAGATTGTGACACACTTTCGTAAGCAATTACGAGTTGTCTGTTTTGTAACGTGTATGATGAAAATACATGTACCAGTCCTGTCTATCCTGTATTCATGAGAAACACGACGGGTGCCACATGTGGAGAAGGATCTGCTTACCATTCGGAGCACCTGATATCAACACCGGATTTTGATGGGGCCCAGTCTGTAGGTTTCTTTGTTGCGTTTTTATACTATTGTTTGTAATTTGGTATTTTTCTTTTTTTTCAATGGCGTTGTGAGTTTATTTTCGACTCACGAGTTTGAATGTTCCTTTGATATCTTTCGCCTCTCTTTTCCTACAAATTTGGATGTTCATATCGAAGTTGCATAACTGGTATTACATAAAAAGTAAAATAACAAAAATACCGAACTCCAAGGGAAATTCAAAACGGAAAGTCCTTTATAAAATGGCAAAATCAAAAGCTCAAACATATCTAACGAATGAAAAACAATTGTCATATTCCTGACTTGGTACAAGCTTTTCCTTATGTAGAAAATGGTGGAATAAACCTCGTTTTATAGCTAGCTAAACCTCTCACTTGTACGACAATCGCATTGAATTCCATTATAATGACAACAATGTGTGAACAAAACAAACAGACATAATAGGTAAAAACAACAGCAGTCAACATTGTGTTATAATCTTAATCACTTAAAAAAAAACAACAACAAATAGCTCTTTTAACAAAGAAACACAAAATGGCATATAAACAAAGAACCTTAAGCAAAAATGAAAGACATGAATTCAAAACTATCAATAACACTATAAAACACAAATGCGGGATGTAGAAGTACCGAGCCACGTCATAAGTATATAATCAAAAATGGACTAAACAGTAAAGGTTAAAAATATACAAGAACAAAAAAGGGTACCCGTAGTTAAAATGATAAACAACGTCAGTACCGAGAACCTATACTTCAAGACCATCATGTTTTTTTTGTAAAGTTGATACGGAATATTTATCAACAAGGTCTTGGTATCTTCCAATTAACCTTTTCAGAAACAGGACGAGACGTCCTTCGACATAACCTTGGTTCATCAACTTTTTGCTCAGACACTGGTGACGTTTTATAAAGTCTGAGTAGCAAAGGCGCACAGTTCGTTGCCATAGGAATGCCAACATCTTGCTGAAAAAGTCTACCTCCAAATTCAACAAATATGTTGTCAATGAGAAACTCCAGCATACTGATCATCTGTCCTCTGTGTAGCATGTTTCATCTTTTTATTCACTATTAACAAAATATGCCGTATGGTGTCACAAAGCAATACATTTATAGCGTGTGCTGCCATTTTTATATTGGAAAGCATTGTGGATTATTTCTTTTAGACAATAAAGGTTAGAAAATTAAATGTACAGACGGTTTATGAACTTGGTAGCGTCGTTTGGTGAGATTAGATCATTTGACAACTGGCAAAATAACGGATTTAGTAGGAACCAGGCATGGGGTAATGCAAATTTGTAATTGCAATGCATTACATTTTTCCAAGTAATTGCATGTAATGTGTAATGCAGCAATTTTTGCAATACATGTAATTGTAATTAAATGCATTACTTTAGCAAAAAGTTGTGTAATTTCATGCATTACATTGCATTACATGGCATTACTTTTTTCACATACTATTTATCTTTAATAGATTGCTGGAGATAAACTAAAGCAGAATTTAAGATTTCTGATTAACTAAGAACAATATATTTATAATCATTTGCATATTGATTTTCAATTTAATATTTGTTTTTCACACTTTACATAAATCACTTTTATTTGGGAATTTGAAGATTAAGCCTTGCCCCAGGTAGTGCTTGAAAAAAAATAAAATGGTATAAATACTAGAATGATCAAATTACAATTCTAAATGAATAACACAACACTGTATATCAGATTGAGTTCTTTTCTTTTTTATTTCATTTTATTTTATACATTTTCCTGCATAGAAAGATATTTGAAAAGTATTACTGTAAAAGTGTTCCATTGTTGTCAAAAGATCAATGGAGACCTTGTTATAATTAAATAACAGATAATTGAACATTGTCACAAAACACTAATTAGTTAGTTTTAAAATTAATCTTTTCACCATTTTGATTCTTGTTCGTAAATTAAGCTCTATGTTTATATATAATTAAACTAATTTAGGAAAAAAATTCTGAGTAAATATTTTGATTGAAATTAAAAAAAAACAATTGTGAAATTAGCATTAAGTTATAATGAGTATTTAACTTCATCTCTGTAATTTGTTTTTAGAGAAAACACAGATAGTATACCTTGAAACATTAAAACCAAAGATAGTGAGCAATCAACTTTGATAGGTTCGGATAGTCAGAAATAACATTCATCATGAAACCTTCGAAACCCTTATGATGTTAAAATGCAATAGTGGTATTGAATAAACTTTTTACATGAATACTTAAATTCAATACATGGAACAGTTGCTGCATATGCTAAAATCTTTTGTGACTTCATGTTGTTTTTCATAATGTTCGATTTTTCTTTTCACTTGATAAAAACATTTACAAATGTAATGTGTAATTCAATGCATTACTTTGCAAAAGTAATTGTAATTTAATGCATTACTTTGATAAATGCATGTAATTGTAATTTAATGCATGGTTTTGTCAAAGTAATTGTAATATAATGCATTACATTGCAATGTAATTCGCCCCATGCCTGGTAGGAGCTACACGGGTAACAGATAAACCTTACTGAGTTTACTTTTTATATTACATTATAATTTATGATCGTGACTTATTTCCTCCTATTTTTCAGGAGGACAACCGTACATTAAGGGGTTGATTCTAGTATAATCATTATAGAGAATAATCCCCCCCCCCCCCCCGAATAGTGTTGAAATGCTTTCTTTATTATTCATATTATTTCAAAGAATTTAATCGATATAAAATGCCAGACCGCTTAATAGCTTTTGAAATCTCTATTAAGTTAAGTGTAACAAACGCTTATCAATACTACAAAGGAAGAGACCGATTTCATTGAGCCACAACTCCTCTGAAACCATACAAAGTCGGAAATATTTGTGATATGACGTATAAATGTAGTGTTTTGTACTTCCTAATATGTCTTTGGTCAATCTTTTTTCCACAGAAAACGCCAATTTTTGAGAAAATATCCAAATTCGGAGACCATTATCGATCCGTGTCTTATACGCTTTCGCGCATGCTCAGTCGAGGTACTACCCGCGAAATCTATAATACTAAAATAACGAGATCATGAACTTCGTACAGGGATTAATACTACTAAATTCAATCTTTGTCACATGAATTTTCCGGTTGTAGTAAGAAAACCTGGACAGGTTCAAACAGAAAGATTTTGATAGCAGATAAAACTACATGTATGCACCTTATAATCAGCACGACTTTAACAGATGACAATACGAATACTAAAAATCCAGGCTAAAAATAAGGTGTAGGTACTTTAATTTAGTCACGGATTCTCGATGTCGCGGGTTTTTTCTAGTATTTACTAAGTAAAGGTTTTGATAAAAAAAAGTATAACACAAATACCGTACTCCAAGGCAAATTCAAAACGGGGAAGTCCATAAAAAATGACAAAATCAAACACTATCAATCAATCGAACAAGTGAAAAACAACTACATGTTCCAGATTTGGTAAAGACATTTTCCAAAGAAAATGGTGGGTTATATAGCAGGCTAAACCTCCCACTTGTATGACAGTTGTTTATAGTTCCGTTATATTGTCAAATTTTTTAGCAACCCATACAGACATAAAAGGGTAATGTGACAATGATGTGGATCCAGCAGCCATACATGTAACTGTGTCAACATACATCACAAACCTACAAATTATTCTAACAAAAACGCCAACCAAAAAGGTTGAGTAGATAATAGACTGAATGTTTGATTTCAACTGATACAGTTTTTAAATTAATGTCATGTGCAAAACTATCTGACTCAAACAATAAGTCCTCTTAAACTAATACCAGAAGCTATATTTATATTTGGTTCACATTTTTATCAACAAACTGACTTGTTCTTTTAATCGTGAGAGACAGTGTTTATGCAGGGACTTCTTAAGACCGCTAAGAAACTGTTATTTGCCTTCTGCGTTCCACTACATCGAGAATGTCCCTTACTAATTTTTAGATACAATTTAGTTTCTTTGATCTGTAATTTTACCGACTGTGTCTTATTTTCAATAATTACATTTTGACTGATTGTGGATTTGCATGGCGGGTGCTGCATGTATAGCAGGAGACATTTACTCTGTCGACCTAAATGATCTCGTTCCTTTTGGAGTGCATACAAATTGTTCTAAAATAATCCATGATGCTTTACAACAATAATTAAAAAACAAAAGCTTAAAATATAGACATTATAAGTAAATCAAAAGAAAACGGAACATGAATACATTTATCAAAAAGTAAAATCATAAAAATACTGAACTCCGAGGAAAATTCTAATAGGAAAGTCCCTAATCAAATGGCAAAATCAAAAGCTCAAACACATCAAACGAATAGATAACAACTGTCATATTCCAGACTTGGTACAGGCATTTTCTTATGTAGAAAATGGTGGATTGAACCTGGTTTTTTAGCTAGCTAAACCTCTCACTTGTATGACAGTCGCATCGAATTTCATTATAATGACAACAATGCGTGAACAAAACAAACAGACACAATAGGTAATAATGTCAAAAATAGGGATAAATTATCAACAAAACTTCCAACTTTACATTTAAGTTGACAAATAGTCTTAGATACATACTTTCTTTATTAGATGTTATTGACTTTAAACTAACTTTCAGTAAAAAGTAAAATAACAACAAACCGAATTTCAAAGAAAATTCAAAACGGAAAATCCCTTATCATATGACAAAATCAAAATTTAAAGCACATCAAATGAACGGAAAACAACTGTCGTATTCCGATACAGACATTTCCTTATGTATAAAATGGTGGATTAAACCTGGTTTTATAGCTAGATAAACCTCTGATTGTACATGTTGCATGACAGTCGCATAAAATTACATTATATTGCCAACAATGATTAAACAAAACAATCAGACATAATAGGTAAAAATTTCAAAAATTGGGGTACAGCAGTCAACATTGTATGTTTATCTAAATCAGTAAAAAAACAAACAACTATATCAACAAAGAAAAACAGAATGACATAAAGACAAGCACACAAACAAAAATGAAAGAAAAGAATACACAAAAAATTACCATAGCACAATAACACAATGGCGGGATGTCTAAATACCTAGCCACGTCAAAAGGATATAATCAAAAATGAACTAAACAGTAAAGGTTAATAAAATACAAAGACAAATAAAAGCATACTATAACACGTACTAAATAAGTAAGATGATAAACAACGTCAGTACCTAGAATTTATACTTTAAGACCATCATGTATTATTTGTGAAGTTGATACGGAATATTTATCAACAAGGTCTTGGTATCTTCCAATGAACTTTTTTTTTTAGAAAAAGAACCAGACGTCCTTTGACAAAACCCTGGTTCATCAATTTTCTGGAAATGTATATCCCACATGCAGTTGAAGTTAGTATATTGCTGCTTAGGTGGTGAAAAATGATAATTTCAAAATTAAAACCGTCTCGTTTGTCATAGATTCTGGTACTGAGATGACCGCTTATGTCAAATTCAAGGTATGAGTCTAAAAATGAGGCATAGGAAGCCGTGTTGTTTCTTTCATTTCTTGTTCTGTAGTATATATTAATGGAACCCTATCAGAAAAGTTCGGATTGTTAATGGAAAGAATCATCAATATACCTGAATGTGAAATTAAATTATCTGGATTCTTTCATCTTCTTGTTTTTGACAAGTGTCTGAAGGAACTCCTATTCATATAAAAAAAAGAAGAGGCCGGCTATGAGAGGCGCACAGTTTGTTCCCATACTAACACCGAATATTTAGAAATTAATTAGAAATATATGTCTAATTTTATTATTGTTCTTCAATCTGTTTTATCGTTCAGATTGTATTTCAACTTGAATTGTTACTTCTTTTTCTTTATAAAAAAAGCGAACCTCTCCTTAATAGGTGTCAGTCGATTCCGGTCAGTCACTACAGCGACAGCAATGTCCTATACCATCATAGGCATTGTCCACGGCTAGTCTCCCCAAAAATGGAAAGGTTTAGTTTCTACTCTCACAGAAGTCGCTCTTCTGTTGAGAGTAGGAGAAAACATCACAACATAAAGATAGACCATGCTATATTACGCAGATATCAACATCCTATCATTTATTTATTACAATAAATGATGGCGGACCTTAAAAGCTGACACCAACATTCTTTTACACAATATTTTTACATAAATCAGGCCTTTAGTTTTTTCGTTTGAATTTATTTACATTTGTCATTTCTGTGCCCTTTATAGCTAGCTATGACTTATCTATGTCGATATTAGATAACGTTAATAGTTTATAGTTCACTGAACACAATATAAAGTTACAAGAAATAATTACAAGAAAAATAAATAGAAATTCGAACATAACGAAAACCCTATAAATTTTCATGTTAGATTTTATTAGAGTTATTTGGCTTTAATGGTGAGGTTTTAAAGCTTTTACTTAATAGTTATATTATTTGAAAACAATAGGCGCAAACAGTAACTACTAAAATTCATAAACATGCAATAGACTTATAATTCATCTCATATTTCAATAATATGTTTTTTTGATTTCATTCATTGCAAAAAAAAAAAACAAATATACAAATGACATATAATTGCCCGGTGAGTAATTCTGGTCCTTAAAAGGTGCAGTCTTTAAGTTTTATAATTCAATTATATATCAACATTATTTGTTTTTTCTTACTTTCGTATGACAAATACGTATCACTATGCATTGCCTTAAAAGTATTTTTATACGAGAGTATTGTTCACTTTTCTCAAATATTACCTGAATAAAAAATTCCAGAGTCAACAACGAGTGATCCTTGTTTTTCAAAAGTTTTAGTAGAATCTAAAACGTTATTCATATATAATATTTAAGATAACTTATATTCTATATTTTCACAAAGGCCAAGGGTAAAAAACTTACAAAATCTAATACAAATATAATTATATATTTGCGCTTAACACATATTGTACGAAATTCATTCTGTCTTTAAAATTTGTTGTGTGTGTCTACACATATCAAATACTAACTTTATGTAAAGATTATAATAATTAATAAATATGAAGTTGCATCTTAAGTCCAAATTTCCAGAAGTATATATACCTAAAATAGAACAACGATCAGATAAAAGTCAGATGAATGGACTACAGGTTATGAAAATACGGCCTACAATGTGGTGATTTTTTGTACCATACCTACAGATGAATGATACTTGTTCCATAAACCCTTATAATGTGCATATAGAATATGTTTGATTAACTATATGTTGATGAATGTGTGTATGTGTATAGAATATGTGTATACGCGCATATTTGTACGTACTCGTATGTGTGTATGTGTGTATATGCAAATGTGTTTGTTTTTTCATACCTTAAAGTTGTATGAATAAAAAAAAGATAAATCTAAAGAAATCTTTTTTATTGCATTAAAAAGTTTGTTAAATATATTTTTATATCCGAAGAGACCGAAGGCGGGCATGATACGTATAATGAAAAGTAAGAATAATGATATAAACAAAATATGTATTCCATTGTATATGGTTCACTGTCTTATCTGCATATAAGTCAGTTCGACATTTCTAAGCAAGTCATTCATTGCTGAATATCAAATGTAGAGCAACCAGAGAGATCTTAGTCCTTGAAGGCATCGCTGCAGTTTTCAGATAAAGAAAAACGATAAAAAAAGCTGTTCCTCTTTTTCAAGTGCACAAAGATACACCTTTCCTCTTATAAAGTACATAAACACAAGAACGAAGAAAATATTGTTTCTTCTTTTACACATAAACCATCTGGTCAAGAAATATTGCATTTCTCAGAATGATTTATTGTATACATTTAAAAGAATATCATCAACTGGTTACATTTTGTACATTAAAATACCAGAACTAAAATATGTATTGTTTTCCGTATATACAATGACACGTATGACTTCATTTCCTCAAGTTAAGATCAGTTATGGGAAGATGTGACTGTTTCATTTATTCGACATCACGCAATGTGTTTATCATTCCCTTTGTCGTAATCTTGATGAGACGACTTTGCTCTAGTGGATATATTTCCTCCCTAAAATAATCAAAAAAGTTCTCATTTATTAATGCACAATCATATCATCAAAATATCTTAAAGTTTTTCTTTGGGAAGGTTAAATAATACGTTGATATTTTAGATGTTTTAGGCGTTTGATTAACACATAAAAGAGGATAATAAAAATTGACAATATTTTGGATAGTACAGCACACCTCACGGTCCAAATATCCATACATGGTAGAGGAACAAAATAATGTTGGGTTTCACCAGTTATTCATTTTATGAGTAGACATGTTACGCCACATATGGACAATTCTTAAAAACCGGAGGCGGTGTAGAAAATTTTTCAGTTTTATTTATCTTCGAAACGAATTTTAGTGGTACAACTCCCTGGGCAAAGTTTACTTAAAACGGTTTTGTCGAGATTGGTCCCTTTGGAGATTTTAAGTTGACTTTTTTCCAACATTTTATGATTTTGATTTGACTTGCATTAAATCTAGAATTAGGTTCACTGATATTGCTAAACTTTGTCTCTTAACCTGTGTGTTTTAAGAATATTCAAACAGAATTCTCGGGGATCTAAACTTTGAAATTTTGAATGTATTATATATATATATATATCTATCTCGGCACAGTAATGTCACCCTGGGGTACTGTGGTAGATAAAGTCTCCATCCATATGTTTCATTATTACTTGCATAATATACGACGCATTGACTAACTTCTTGGATCATTTTGAATTATATTAATTTTACAGATAATTACTTAAAATGAAAAATTCTCCAATTGAATGGAATTATTAAATGATATATACCAATCACCTGCTTATATGGGTTTAAGAAGTGGCTATCTTTGACCTAAATTAATTGGGCACTTTACTTCAAGAATATCTCAAGTACATAGATTTGGGATATACAGTCGCCAAATTATCACGTGACACGTAGGTAGACTGGTAGATTAAGTCTCCCGAGATATATAGATTATGTGACGTCACTCACATAGAAGTAGATAAGGTGTTCATTTGGGCCTACTTCGATTCGTCCAACTCGGGTTACTCGAGTTAAATTTTTAGGTTTGATTGCGCATGCGTCAAGAGCGTATTAATCGAATCAAAAACGCTGGTGGAGAGTTACTCGATGTCCATTGTTTACCTTACAGTTTTTCTATAAAGCATGCAAAGCAAACCATTGATCAACTTGCTTGCTATGTTTGTTCGGATGTTTGTAAACACCAGGTAGGTTGTCTGTTTACTATGTAGTGGAATTTGATTGGACAATAAACATTAACTTCAATTCATGTCAGTTTTTATTGTCCAATCAAATCCCAGTATATATTGAAACTCCGCCTACCTATTGTTTGCAAACATCCAAGCAAACATAGCAAGCAAGTCGATCAATGTTTTGTTTTGCATACTTTTATAGAAGAGCTGTAACAACATGGATAAATTTACGATACGAAAATGCAAAGTTTTCGTTGATTTCGGATCTCGGGATTCGATGATATTTTTTTCCTAGAATGCCAGGATCAGACCGCTTATAACCACCCCAAACAAGGGTGCGTGTAGGCTGGGTATATAGGATATATTACGGAAAAGGGGCAAAGAGGGTTCTCATAAGAGCAGAACAGTGAACTGATTTTGACAATAACAGTTAACAGCTAAAAATTTGTTTACAATAGCCGATAACAATGAATAAAAAACGCCCAGAACACAAGAACAGTCAAACGTCACCCTGCCCCCTTTCTGAAAAGTATAACGGAGGTACACATGTGTATATTTACAATTGATGGACATTGATGTAATACAATAGATATATATTGTGGTGTTTTAATGTGACTATTGTAATAGACTATTTTCATATTACCGACTTTTGACTCCGGATTATATAATTTGTCGACTGGTTACCTTGGACATCATGGTACCAAGTCAGGTAAGAGCAAGCTAAAGAAGTAAAACCAAGCGTTCAATCGGTAAAATTTTGGGGGAAAATTACTCGCTTAACATTTTTTTTTCACTACAAAATCATCGGAAAACAATAAACTTTCCCATCAAATTACACCGATTATATGTTTGATTTTACTTATTTTGGTTGCTCTTACTTGACCGAGTACCATGATGTCCAAGGTAACCAGTCGACAAATTATATAATCCGGAGTCAAAAGTCGGTTACCTGTTACCTTCTGTAAATCCCTCCTCTATCAGGAGAACCTGGAGTTCATCCAGTAAAATTTTGTTTCACTATATTCACAGTCTGTTTCCAGTCACTATACATTATTTTTTTTAAACAATTTTATCTATTTACAACCTATGAATTTGGTAAACCTTACAACTTATAAATGTTTTATTTACTTTCAAGGAGAGCACTACGTTTTTCATGAAGAGAGTAACACAGACTTCTTGTAATCGATTCCACCACATTAATGTCATTTTTCTCTAACACATAGTACCAATCGAAAAAACATTTCCAAGATTAATTTTACCATTTTTGAGTTGATAACACATATGACAGACCATGCAGCAGTTCCAATCTTTGGTACAACGACTGTATAAAGTTTTGAGATAAAATGTCTCTAAAACTTGTTAAGGTAGAGCACACGACAAGAAAATGTTCTAAGCTTTCAGTTCCTTCCTCACACAGTGGACAAATTGAAGTTTGTGACCATTTGAAAATTTTGAGCGGTGGTACTGTAGAATGTATGTATCCAAAAGCATTTTGTACTTATAACAGGCTTTACGTATACACATTTGTTCCGAACCTGCACTCTTCCATATAGAATTAACAGCACCAATTTTACAGTTTTTGATATTCAAGTACCGCAATCACGGTTTTGATTTGGCTTCAGTAAACAGTTTTTCGGACCAGAAGCCATCAACAGACTTCTTTTCTTTCATTTTCCACTTTAATTTTGTCTCTGGTTTAAGTAAAATCTCTGAGGCACACGGTAAATTATATTGTTTCAAAATCTTGTCAGCCCTTATAAACCAGCTTTTTGAATTTTTTCCTTTTGTAGACAGTTCACGTTTAGCAAGATCATTTTCAACAGAGTCGCTTCTAGCTATGGTACCAAACGTTATCAGGATCTTTTTATGTAGAAGTGCAATGATAGGTAATTGACCTAGAAGTAGATAAGCTCCAGCGTTGGAGGCTCTAGCAGGAAGATTTTGAATTTGTTTCAGAAAGTTATTATAGAAGATATCCAAGCGGGAAATATCTTTAGCACTAAGATTTACTATTGCAAGTCCAAATATCAAACGTGGAATCACATACGTTGACCAGAGTTTACATGACACCTCTGGGTTAAGTCCATTTAAACCATGCAGTCTTGAGCCCATAAGTGCGTAAGACGTCTGTCTTGCAGTTTATAGACGATTTCCAACAATTGTCCTTGTTGACTCTTCTTCACGAGAGTCTCTATCAACTCCCATATGTTTATAATTTTCTACAGTTTCTAATGCTTCTGAGCCAATGTGGAACTTTTCCATTTGATTCCAAAGGTTGCAATTTAAAGATGAGTTCCATATCATAACTTTAGTTTTTTCCTTACTTATCTTATACTCTTCTGTCTCTGCAAAGTGGGAAGTATAGTTTATCATAGACTGGAGTTCATCGGGTTTGGAGGAGACAAGTAGCAGATCGTCTGCACACATTGGAGTGCCCACAAAAACATTTCCAATTTTAAAACCCAAACTGTCACTTTCTAACTTCTTTATTTGTGGATTAACGAAAAGTTTGTAGACGGAAGGTGACCATACGCTGCCTTGACGGACGCCTTGGAGTTCAGCAAACGATGTAGATAACTTGCCTTCCCAGCGGACTACAGAGTTCATATTTGTGTACCAATCATTTAAGATTTGCCAACTTTGTCCAGAAATTCCACTTTGAAATATCCTTTTTAGCAGAGAGGCATACCATACAACATCAAAAGCGGATGACGCATCGACAAAAGTAGTATATAGTGTTTGTCCTAATTCTTTTGCTTCTATGATTGCCTCAGTAAGGGGAAGTGCTGCAAAAGTAGGATTGACCCCGGCAGTAAAGCCACGTTGAAGTCTGCTCTGTACCTTTAGGAGTTTATGTTCCTCTAAATAAGTTGTCCCATTACAGGAGAAATTGTAATACGTCGATAAGATTTTGGTAGGCAGATAGGTTTTCCATGACCTTTGAACAATGGTGAAACAATACCTTCTTTGAAACACTGTGGTACACGCTTAAATTTGAATTCTTCATTTATCAAGTTTGTAAGTATTTCACCTCCATATTTAAAGTGTTCAGCAGAAATTCCAAATTGGTCAGTAGCTTTTCCAGTTTTCATTTTTGAAATACATTTTTGAATTGTTTCAATACCAAATTCAATAGTTTTTTCATCTTCATGTTCAAATATGTCTTGGAGCAAAATACGGTCTAGCTCAACTTGAGTACGGTACTGTTGATTCTGCGGTTTTTCCGAAGGAGTAGATAATTCAGTGAAATAATTTCTCCACGCCTCACGAATAAGATCAGGTGTATCAAAATGAACATCATCAATAATCAGACAGTCAAGTAGGCGTTTTCCACTCTGCCTCTGACGGCGAATAATTTTATGAAATGTGGCATTGTCACCAGAATGAGCATTCATAATGTTCTGATAGAGAGAATGTCGCTCTTCATCATTCAATTGTCTTTGAAGTTTTCTAAGTTCTCTTTTCATATCTAAACGTTTTCTGTTTACAGGGTCGTTTTTGTTAGACGGACATCCAAGGGCCTTCCATTTCCAATGTGCATCCTTGCTTTGTTTACAGAGTTGTTGCAGCACAGAATTCCATGAACGTTTCATTTTTCCAACAGAAATTGTTGGTGCACATTCAAAGGCAGTTGTAGTCAAGATATTAATAAGTTCTTCACAGCTCATTTCGATAAATGAGAAAATACTGTTATCAATAAACATATAGCTTAGTCTCTGTTGAAGTAATTGTTGATATTTTCCATAATCAAGTTTTTTCCAGTTCACTTTCTTCAGTGTTGCAATCGATTTTCCAGACTTAGTAGTTTTTTTAGAAAAGAAACATGACAAGGTTGCCTGCACTGACCTATGAGATGAGGTGTTAAGCGGTTCATCTATCAAGACTTTTATATCTGAGATTTTATCTATTTGAGTTGAGGATATGAGTATATAGTCAATCTGGGAGGATTGTTTCCCACTATGGTGGTAATAAGTATGGTCTTCTGGGTAGTCCTTTGGCACGGACAGATGTTTCTCGTCCAAAAATTACTTTAAAGCTTTATCTTGGCGATAACCCTTTGATCTATTCACACTGGCATTCCTGTCACCTAATATTATAGTTACTGAGTTACTATACTTTGTCATAGTTTCACCTAGTTCGTCCAAAGTACATTAAATAAGTCCATTGAATAATTTTGACATGGCATATAAACACAATACAGATTAAAATCTAAAATATCATCACTAAGTGTCACTGCACTAACTCTATGACTCCCCTCATTCAGAACAGTAATTTTCTCTGTTATTTGATTTGACCATAACATTGCTGTACCTGCCATACCTCGCGGTTTTGCATAATTAGAAATGGGTTCTGTATCATCAATACACTTTATAAGACAACTCCAATTATTTTCAGAACAGAATTTCTCCAATTTTGATTTTTCACAATTATTAGTATACAGAAAATGTTCCTGAATGGCAATTATTGAATTGGTTTTCATTAAAGCTAATAAATATGCCTTATTGGATGTAAAGCACTCAATGTTCAGTGTTGTAAAACTCAATCGTTTATGTGTGTTCCTAGAATTCTCGGCGGGTGATTTGATGTTTGGCCTTTCTCTAAAAAATGATTCGTGGGTAAAGTTTCACATTCCGCATCTACTGCGCTCACTATCGTGTTGTTTGGAGTGTTATTTATTGACATATGTTCAGTTTTCTCGGGCATGTTCTTAGTGATTTTTAAGTTCGTATCTTGCTTCTTACTATGGGCTTTTGACCCCACATGAGTTCCCTGTGGTCTTATATTGTTGTTGTTATACGTAGAGTTGAATTGTGAATGGTTCCTTGTTGTAGGGCCAAAATTTTGGTTGGTGGGCATTTGGAAGACTTGCGCTGGTCTAGGTTGAGCTGTTGGAACATGAACAAAATATAGTCGTACAACAGAGGTGCCTAGAGTAGGTGCAAACTGCTGAGGATGAGTTACTGGTACAGTAGTTGGAGGTTTCCCCATGTTAAAATGCTGACTCATATGGGGTTGAGCTTGATGTACATTTTGTTGAGCTAAGTTAAAGTTATTTGATGCTAAAAGTTTATTGTTTATCTTTTCAATTCCGTGCTTCATTGTAACCTTCTCTACTTCCAGAGAGCAAATTCTGGACATAAATTCATACAGTCTTTCGGACTGAGTAGCTTGCATTCGCAGAAATTCCATTTGAGTATCAAGTAGCTTTTGAGTTTGAATGTCTGAGTTTTTAAAATTATGACTTGCTGAATATTGAGATGACATACAGGTATGATCTTGATTTAACAACGGACTAGAGTTCATAGATGTTTCATTGGATTGGTTTTCTTGGTTTTTGTTTTGTTCTATTAGAAAACGGGATTTGAGTAATCTATTTGAATGATCTAGATCAGTCACAGTTTTTTCCAATGCTGAGATTTTTGAACGAGATAGAGCTAATTGTTTTGCAACTGTTTTTTGGTCGTATTCTCGTTCTTTCAGTTCTTTTCTCCATTTTTCTAACTCTTTTTCCTTCTTTTTTAGCTGTTGTTCAAGAATATTGAGTTCCGAGTTTTCAATGGCTGGCATTGGTGATGCAATATGTAACGGTTGATTGACATTGCAATGACTTGGTCTTGCATTAGGCTCAGATATAGTAACATCAGTACCATGACTTTCATAAATAAGTGTATTATCGTTATCCTTTGCTAGTTCAGAGATTGTTGGAGAAAGCAGGACATGATTGTCGTTAAAAAATATAAGGTCAGAGTTTATATCTCGAAGTAAATCTATGTCTATAGGCGACGTGTTTACAGATAAGGAACACATTTCTACACCACTGACATCTGGAGTTTCAGGTACCGATTGAGAGTCGAGTGAGGGTCCTCGAATATGATCACATTGGAGATCTTCAGTTAATGCGTTATAAGATATATCAGAAATTGACAGTTTATTTAATTTTGGTGAAGTAATTCCCCAGTTTCCCTCAGGCTGTGTATCATGACCAATATTAGGGTTTGTTGGTGTTTCTAATTGAGAGAGACCTGCTAGACATGCACTTCTGATACTTTCATTTATTTCCTTAAGTAGTGGATATTTATCCAGAGTCTCTAACACTTTTGGTAGGTCCACCTTCACGAACTCTAAGAACTGTGAGCCATTGACAAGAATACGAGATGTTGTGTTATAGAGATTGATTTTATACAGTTGTCTTTTTTGGTTGACTAGTTTAACAGAGATATTTTTTCCACTGTCAGACCTTCTTCATCAATAGTTTTAGTTATAGAGTGAACTTTTGAGCAAGACGGGTCGTTAAAATGTCTATAAAGTTCTATTTTGAAAACCTCAAATAATCCGGCATCACATTCAATAACTAAATTGCCCTTTTTTACAATCGCAACTACTGAGAATTCCCTATCAGAAGCTTCAATTTTCTTTTTCAGTGCTTTCTTTTTGTTCAGTGCGTAAGTTTTTGTACATATATTTTCACTTTTACTTTCTACACACAGTTGGGGCCTTGAGGGTGTAAAGACTTGTGCTGGTCTACGAGTCCTCCTTGATCGAATTGACAGGTGTGACATGATGATGATACCAAGTATTGAATACAAGTACGGATAACTTTACTCTATGGGTTGAAGTTAAAAGTTCATAGGTTGTTTATAAAAAGTTAATAAAAACTATTTTGGCATTGATAAAAAGTTCATAAAAAACTAACGTGATTATAACAATGTTCTTATATCGTAAAAAGTATGACTTCTGCATTAAAAGTTCATCAGGAGTACAGGCTAGCACTGCCGGTAAAAAATTGTTCAAAGTGAATATATAAGTATTTTCGAAAGTTCATTTAATTGTTTCACTTGATGATAAGATCACGACAGCTATGCTAGTCTAAGTTAAAAGGGGTACCAAACTCAAATTGTTTTAAACTCATAAGGTGGCCGCCATTTTGGCTTGCAAAAATATAATACAGGTGCGTGGGATAAAAAAATTATTGTACACAATAAAAGGGAGGAATTCCTGACTGTGAAATATTGCGTAGGTGATTAATGTATATATATACAAGTGACTTTACTAAAAAGTGATGGAAAAACAGACAATTAAAACACTTTAAAATTCTAAAAACCTGTGAGCTGTGAAAAAGCGTGCTGCTATACAACAGGAACAACAAAAATAATATGAAAATAGTCTATTGAACACTTAAACTTCTATTTCGTCACATAAAATGGCTTAAATCCGTTTAAATCGTACAAAAATATTTTCGAAAAGCGCTCTCGTCTCTTTCGTCGCCATCTTGCCGTTTAACTTGATTCGATTAAACCTGGTCAGGGGCAGGGTTGATATCGAGTTAACTCGAGGGTTGTAAAATGATAAAACTCGGGTACTTCGATTGCAACTCGAGTAACTCGGGTTACCCGAGTTGGACGAATCGAAGTAGGCCTTGTAGTATTTTAGACCGGAAATAGACCTCAGTATGGTACGCACTGAAACCCGGACCGGACCGGACTCTGGACCCGGACTTAAGTATGAAACCCGGACCCGGACTGCATAAAAAATTATAGAGGGAAAGTAAAGTTCCCTAGAATTGTTTTACCTCTTTTTTAAACTGATAATGATAATAATAATAATAATATTTTAAAATGACTTTCATAACAAATGGAAATATTTATGGAAAATTCTTTAATTAGGTTGGATAATTTAAAATAATTATTTGTCTGAACAATTTTTCATCGTTTTAACGAAACGATCTAATATGTGATGAGTATAAGCCAAATGATTCTATTAACGGGGACAAGGGCTGGAGACCACCTAGTGTAAAACAATGGACATGTGTCTTTAGGCCCATGTTAATAGATAGACAGATAGAGTTTTTTCTCATAAAACCATGCAGGTACAAAGGTTACAGAGAAGTTAAAAAATAATATATATAAAAATAAAAATGCATTAAAAATGCATAAAATTTCGGATGAGATAACATATAAAAGAATATATATATACTTAAACAGTCAAACGGAAAAGTTAAATTGTAAAAAGAAATGTTTTTGGTGTAAAAATATGATAAATTATGTGTAGAAGGAGTGAGTTTACTATTAATACATCGTATAAAATTGCAGAGGTTTCTGAGTGTCAATGGTTTTTTTTAATTAAACAGTGTGTTAAATTTGATAATGTTATGTCTGAGTATTTCATTTGGAATAAATCTTCTTCTTTCGAATCATCTTGTAAAGCCGGGCAAACAAAAATATAATGATATTCGTCTCCGCTATCTCTATTCGTACATATAAACATTTTCTTCCACTTCTGTCATTGATATGCCATCTCCCCTTTTCTATTGGCAGTGTATGATTCGATGAAATAAATATCAATAATGATCAAAAAATTGTTATGAAAACAAAATGTCAAATGTCTTGGTACTTAAATTGCTTCATTGTGCCAAGAAATATATCCTTTGCATGATTAAAATTTAATTACTTTTCATTTTCAAGGCTTATGAACAATTTCTTAAACTTAAAAATGAATATTATATATGTAGTAAAAAGAAAATATTTCAAGATCTTTCTCTTATATATTCAAATGATCGTCAACGAATTATTTGTGACTTTTTGTCCTGTCAAATTTGTGACTTTTATGTCCTGTGATTTTTGTCCTGTGAATGTCTATCCGTTTACCGATATTTTTAATCCAATAATCGTACTCTGGATTCATTTCAGGTCACAAGTGAAATTCGAGAGCTTACCTATCATCATATATATAATGATCTTTTTTTATAATTTTAATATAAAAATCCAGCGATTGAAAGCCAAGCTATGTACGAAGTATACTACTTGTTTTCTCCTAGTCACTCCTGGTCACAGCTCGTACTCACCTTTCTTGATTTTTCCTACATTGGACTAGACATTTCGAAAGAAATAATTTCTACGGAAATTCTAAAAGTAAATTTTTTTTATGAAAAATGCCACGTTTGTTTCCATTTTCTTGTATTTATCTTCCTATCTACTAATTATTTAGAATTTTGCATTATGAGTATTGGACTGTGATAAATGCATGTGTAAATACTTGTGTCAAGAAACTTCTTATAGGCACAAATCATCAAATTTTATTGAAACAGACAGAAATTAGCTCAATGAATGGGTTCATAATTGTTTGAATATATTAAAATAATGTCTTGAACTAGTTTAAACAAGATTTTAAATTCAACATAGTGGTGTATTCAAATGATTTTACGGTTTTATTTCTTTTGTCAAGATTGCAGACAATCGATCGGAAAAGTAGAAAGTAAAATGAAGCCAGATACTTAGCCTAACATACTAATCACTGCAAAACGTGACACTTACAATGACCAAGTTTTGATTGTTTAATAATAATCAGGGTTCTTCTGGTGATAATTTCAGAAAAATCTTTATTCGATGACATTTGTATACCCAATGGCATGCAGACACTAGGAGAAGGGGTTATAAAGTGGTACCCTTGATGTCTGTCCTTCCGTCCGTCCCAGAAGTATGTTCACATATTATAAGCAAGCTCGAGCGGGGCCACTTGTGTCCTCAGACACACTAATCTATTATTTTATACATTTTTGTGACATTTCAGTCAAATTATACCACATATATTATTTTGTCTGTGACTTTATTTTTTTTCTTTCGTTTCCTTTCCTTTCCCAATAAAACTCAGAATTATCCCATAATTTACATCTCTATAAGTGCACACTGCTGTGCGCATTCATGTTCCTTTTTGTTGATCGGCAATCCTCCTTCTCAAGAAAAATCAACACGCATATCTTCGTTTTCAAAAACGTCAAAAAATCTCTACAAATTTAAGATTACGATTGTTTAGATTCAAGAAAAAGAGTGATATTTGTAGACATTGGAGAGTTCATGTAAGTTTTTTTTTCTCTCGTAATGTTGTAAGGTGCCATTTTGTGCAGATAAATGGTAACTTGTTTAGCCGGTTATTGAAAGAAAACCAAGATTTTCTATACCCAATTTCAATTCAAAAGGATTTCTAAAATACTGCTTTGGTTCATAAGTTTATATATACACGTACATTTAATTGATTTCTTTTTTAGCTCTCAAAAAGAGACATAAATTTCAACAACAGAATATTGGATTCCGTAAAAAAGGATCTCCCCCATCCTCGAATAAACTATCTTCCCAATATGAATCCCTGGGGACTCATGTGGACTCGGATGGATACTGGTAATCTTTACACATTCCCCAATTCATTAACAGTGACGTCGAACACACATATGCAACAAAAAGAAAAGACGAAAACGAAAGAAAGATACTAAAAACATATCTTTAAGAAGGTATCCCATCGTTCCTTTGGATTGAAATAAAAAAATGGTAACAAGAGTAGTCAATTGGATTATAGTTACCACCAAAACCTCTGTTACATCGTTTGAACAGGAGGGCTTTTTACCACACGTCATGCAGAGTCAAAATCCTTCTAACGAAGCATGGATATGCTTTAATTTAAATATTAGGTTCTAGTCAATATGTGTGTATAAGTGACAATACCATTTACACAAAAGTTCTGTCATACTACAAAAATATGATGTTGTTTGTTTGTGTTTACTTATAAAAGATCATACTTTTTTTATTCCAATTAAAGGGACCATCATGAGCAAAGTGCTTTATTACAATAATTTTTTTTTATAATCGAGAGACACAATTCATAATGACGATCTTATTAAAATGTGAATATAATTATCAGCATAATTTCATCATCTTACGCCACAGAAAGACCAGGCCATACACCAAAAAAAAAAAAAAAAAGGCCAGTCCTAGAAGTTTTAAAAAGCAGTAATAAAATAGGTTATACAAAATATTTTATGCAAATATTGTTAACGGGCTGCATATATATTATATTGATAGTTTATTGATATAAGTTTCAATAATTTTTAATATCTCAAAACTACAATTTACAATGTATTCGCATGTCAGCATTAAGTCTGCATTCTTGTGACCAACTCCTTCTCATTACACAAAATATTTTCAAACTCATTAACAATTTACTTACATCAATTATATTTCTTGCGTCAAAAGTTAATTAGAGATTTGTATATTTGGAATATACCTACACCGGACGTGTCAACCTACTCTTCCAATACCTCGTACCTACCCCTACCTATTATGCGTAGTCAAAAAGGGGCTGCAATAAAAATGAGATTTATCTCATGACAACGTTCATATGGATATAAAACCTAGAATTTCTGGTAATATTTTCATTATTCACTATGGATTAAGACACAGCAATAGTTTACACTTATAGAGACCGTGCATTTTCTTCAGCTAATGATATTGACGTTTTGCTTGGTAAGTACTATTTTCTTTCCTTTTAAATTAAGATGTATATTAAAGAAAGCAAAAAAAATATATATCATAAAATAATGGTATTAATAGTTGTTTTCCATTTTATATCTCTGTCGATGTGCATATTTTGCAAATACACCTAGTCCGGGGTCATTTCAGGTCACCACCCAGACTCGTCTATTATGACCTACATTAAATTATTTCGTTGAATCTCGAATAAATATCTTTTATAAATGGAGATTTTAGTCCAAACTTCTCCTTTGATCAAGTTTTCCGTCAACAAGCTTTACGACAATAAACAGTTTATATACAGTTTAATAGCTATCGTAATGCAATACACAGTCACATGTACCCCTAGTATAGTAACTTCAAGCTAGTCCGGGGTCCTGTCAGGACACAGTCCGGACTCACCTGTCCAAGATTGAGTATTACATCGTTAATCGCTGATTAAGTGTTTTCCGATGACAATCGCCTAAACATATATATAAAGAATTGAATGAAGAAATAAATGAAGAAGAAGAAAAAACACATCTTTCAATCTAGCAATTAATTATGTTTATTTCTCCATTGCTGTTTATATAAGTCCGGGGTTACTTCAGGCCAAGGCCCGGACTCACCTAGTATTATTTTGCTCTTTCTCTTATAAACGTCTTTTGTCAATTTTTTCCGATGATAAAATCACTGATTGATACAAAAACTTAAAGCACAAATATTAAACTCTTGGAGAAATTTAAATAAACATTTCTAAATAATAAACTTTGATTAAACTTAATTATCTATTTATTGTATATTATTCATTTCATTTCTGGTACCAATTGAGTTTATTCTTCTTTATTTATATTGTTTAACCTGACCGTCAATATATTATTGTTCTAAACTCAAGAACATGTAAAAATTGATATCATACTATGACAGGGAAATTTCTATATTTATCAATATATTTGAAAAAAAAATGAAAATCACTTTACTTTCCGTATATTAAAATAAAAATGTCAATGCATATTTTTTTAATATATTTATTTTAATAATATTTTTATTAAGTTTTCTTGTCGCTAAATAGTCTTCTCGTCGCTTCTTGTCGCTAAATTTATTCTTCTTGTCGCTTCTTGACGCTTTTTGTCGCTAAAATTCTTCTTGTCGCTAAAATTCTTCTTGTCGCTTATTAGTGAGACCGGTCAATAAATGTTAATTACATTAAAGATCATTAAAGAGGTCAAAATCTTTCAATCCGGGTCCGGCATCCAGTCCGGGTCTGGCGTCCGGTCCGGGTCCGGGTTTCATACCCCATCAGTATGGCGTCGGACATCTCTCAGACTCTTCGAAGCAAAGGCAAAAAACGACAACATGATGATTCTGACGAAGACTGGGCAGTTGATTCGAATCTAAGCACGACGAGTAATAAATCTAACTTATCTAACACATCCCTCGGTGATGGCAAACTTCAACCGAGTACGTCAAGCTGGGAGATAGTAGACTTAAAAGCTGTTGGCGTTTTTTACAACAGTAATTCTCTACCAATACCAACACTATTAGACATGATTTATGATCAGTCAGGAATGTTTGGAGCATTGAAAACGCCACAAAAAGAATTTGTTGAGGGTCTCCAGAAAAATATTACGTTTTCTTCATCAATGCTTAATGTGAAAACTGGCTATCACTTGAATGATATTTTAAGTGAAAGCAAGCACAATTTAGAATCAAACAAGGATACAAATAGGTAAGAAAAATGTGAAATTGACTTGAGAGTCTAATGGAACTTGTTTTTTGAGTGATTTATTTGTAAGAAAAAAATGAATGTTGAAAAGATTATTATAAATTCAATGTACGTACAGAGACGTGCAATCACAATGGCGGCGTGTTTATGTTTCAAAACGAAAGTTGCAAAGTTCATGCTTGAGCTGTAAATAAATCAACCAATGAAATACAACAAAAATAAAAACTTACCTTGAATACTTTGTTAAGTATCCTTTTAGCTTCATTACATTTAATATCCTTTTTGGAATCGACTTGTATAAGCACTGAATATAGTCAGGGGGTAATACTGACCCAAATACGGTGGATTTTTTGGAACAATTCGTTTTTAGATTGAATCATCCCAGTACGTGTTTGAAGTTTTCTTTTTACATGTAACCAAACATTTTCTATTATAGGACTGTGCAGGCCAGCTCATACCGTTTATTCCTTCCGAGCTACAAACTCTTGGGTGGACTGTGCACGATGGACAGTGGCATTGTCATCCTGGAAAAAATAATTTCCGCCTGGAAAATGCCAAGCTATCACTGGCCACAAATATTCAAGTATTTCTTGATATTTAACAGCATTAATATTGCCTTCTACAGTAGTAAGTGTACCTACGCCATTCCAGCAAATACTTGATATTTTGTTTGTTATGTCCGTGGTTGAACAAGGTACTGTCTCCACCCCTCTCTCTTTTTCGCCATACGTAAACAACACGTTCATCATGTCCAATCATAATTTTGCTCTCGTCAGAGAAAATAACCTTTTTAGCTCACCGGGGCGCGAAGAGCCCCATGTGAGCTTATGCCATCACTTGGCGTCCGTTGTCGTCGTAAACTATTTCAAAAATCTTCTCCTCTGAAACTACTGGGCCAATTACCTTCAAACTTTAATTAAATGTTCCTTAGGGTATCTAGTTTATAAATTGTATCCGAAGTTATGATCCATCGACAAACATGGCCGCCATGGCTAAAAATAGAACATAGGGGTCAAATGCAGTTTTTGGCTTATATCTCAAAAACTAAAGCTTTTAGAGCAAATCTTTAAGGGGTAAAATTGTTCAATTGGTCAAGATCTATCAGCTCTGAAATTTTCAGACGAATCGAACAACCCATTGTTGGGTTGCAGCCACCGAATTGGTAGTTTTAACAAAATTTTGCAGTTTTTTGTTATTATTTTGAATATTATTATAGATATATATAAACTGTGAGCAGCAATAATGTTCAGCAAAGTAAGATCTACAAAAAAGTTAATATGACCATAATTGTCAATTGACCCCTTAAGGAGTTATTGCCCTTTAAAGACAATTTTACACAATTTGTTCAAGTTTGCTAACATTTAAAAATCTCCTCTGAAACTACTGGGCCAATTACCTTCAAACTTTAACTAAATGTTCCTTAGGGTATCTTGTTTATAAATTGTATCTGAAGTTTGTATCCATCGACAAACATGGCCGCAATGGCTAAAAATAGAACATAAGGGTCAAATGCAGTTTTTGGCTTATATCTCAAAAACTAAATCTTTTAGAGCAAATGTGACAAGGGATAAAATTGTTTAATTGGTCAAGATCTATCGGCCCTGAAATTTTCAGATGAATCGAACAACCCATTGTTGGGTTGCTGCCACCGAATTGGTAGTTTTAACAAAATTTTGCAGTTTTTTGTTGTTATTTTGAATATTATTATAGATATATATAAACTGTAAGCAGCAATAATGTTCAGCAAAGTAAGATCTACAAAAAAGTTAAAATGACCATAATTGTCAATTGACCCCTTAAGGAGTTATTGTCCTTTAAAGACAATTTAACACAATTTGTTCAAGTTTGCTAACATTTAAAAATCTTCTCCTCTGAAACTACTGGGCCAATTACCTTCAAACTTTAACTAAATGTTCCTTAGGGTATCTTGTTTATAAATTGTATCTGAAGTTTGTATCCATCGACAAACATGGCCGCCATGGCTAAAAATAGAACATAAGGGTCAAATGCAGTTTTTGGCTTATATCTCAAAAACTAAATCTTTTAGAGCAAATGTGACATGGGTTAAAATTGTTTAATTGGTCAAGATCTATAGGCCCTGAAATTTTCAGATGAATCGAACAACCCATTGTTGGGTTGCTGATGTCGAATTGGTAGTTTTAACAAAATTTTAGATATATGTAAACTGTAAGCAGCAATAATGTTCAGCAAAGTAAGATCTACAAAAAAGTTAAAATGGCCAAAATTGTCAATTGATCCCTTAAGGAGTTATTGCCCTTTAAAGACAATTTTACACAATTTGTTCATCAAGTTTGCTAACATTTAAAAATCTTCTCCTCTGAAATACAGGTGAGCGATTCAGGCTTTTGAGAGCCTCTTGTTCCAGTGGTTATTAATCGTCCATCTCCTTTTTTCTCTGCAGCATGCAAGTCTCTTTTTCCAATTGACTTCCCTGATCAGGTTTTTTTTTTTATTTACACACCTGTATTTCCCATGTTTATGTAAATGGTGCTGAATGGTACGTTTAGACACAGGAACACAATTTTCTTCATTAAACTTGTTTGTTATGTCACACAAAGAACTCCTCCGACTTGTCTTTACAATGCGTTATAGCTTGCGGTAGTCGCATGGTTTTACAAATAATGGTTGGCCACTTCTTGGTATATTCTCCTCTGAACCTGTGTCTAAAAATTTCCATACATTGTCAATAACTGTTGACTTGGGAATTTTAAGTATATCAGCAATTTTCCGACGAAAAAACCCATTCTGGAACATTTCCACAATCATGTTTTTGACATCAGTTGACAGTTCCTGACCTTTTCTACCCATCTTGTTATTTTACTTGTTTTAACAAAACCACAATTGGCAGACGACAACAAATGTCACATGACGGTAGCCCATGTGATGCACAACACTAAAATATTAGTACAGTAATACTCAGTGAAGTGAATGACGTGGGGCAAGGCCATTTAAAAGTCAGTCACCTGTAAGAACATAAACACGATGCCAATGTGACCGAATACTTTTTGCACGTCTCTGTACATACAGTCAGGGGTACTACTTGTACAGCCTTCACGCTTAACTTTTGAGTCCACAGAGTCCACAAGCCAGAAGCTCAATTTTTGGAAAATTTTTGTTGGATTCTGTTGGCTTGTAGAGAAGAACTTTGCAAGCCCGAAAGCAATTTAACAAGCCAATGCTGTAGGACTTGTGGTTAAGCGTGAAGACTGCTTGTACAAGTAATTTTTATTTACTTAAGCTTGAAGAAGTAAATATTAATTACTGATATAAGTTAAAAGCCTTTTCAATACATAAAGTCAATAAGGAATTATACCTAATGACTTGAAACATGCTAGAGTCTAGCCGGCATAAAAAAGGTAGCTGCGAATACGTAGATCTTAAGGTCCTTTTGATGATTTTGATATTTGCGGACCTGGCAAAAAAAATTTCAACGGACAATAGAGCTACGTTTTCGCAGCTAACAAAAAGGGGGACAAACATAAACTGGTCAACTATAGACCAATCTCATTAACTTGTATTTGCTGCCAGTTAATGGAGCATATAGTCACGTCACACATTATGAAACATCTTGAATCCAATAACATCTTGTACGACCTCCAATTAGTCAGGGGAACTTCTTAAACAAGTGATTTCACAATCACTTCTTTAAGTGATTTTGGTTGTGAAATATTAAAATGTTTCCCCAAAATAGACACAGACTTTTTAAAATCACTGAACATGTATTTTAGAAGTTAAAATGTAATCACTTTAATAAGTGTATCTATTATTTTCTTGATATTTTTTCCACAAGCTTGATTATTTTATTGGTAAAAAGAAAAGAATTCAATTGAAAAAACAACTACATGTATGTACAGAAATTGTCTTTTGCTTGATAACCTTGTCATCTTTACAGTTCATTTAAAATATGCAAAAACTTGAATAATTTGTAGATCAGGTCATAACCTTGAAGATGTTCATTCTAACTCTAAAGAAACCCAATCAGGTAATATTGTTGACCTTTGCCTGATAGTAGGAGTAGTTAATGAATATTTGATTACAGAAAAATTCCCAAGGGTACTTTTATAAGCTTTAGCACACTAACTTACTGCCCAAGTGCACTGGTGAAGTAAATATAGAAAGGAAAAGGGATAATTGATCTATGTAGGAAAATTATAGAAAAGTTTGAGAAAATATTGAAATTCAAAGAAATTAGCATTTGAAGATCAAAGGAAACACCCAAATCACCTAAATAGGTGATAACTGAATTTATCAAATCACTGAAATAGGTGATAATGGATTAACTTGTTTAAGTAGCACCCCTGACTGCCAATATGACTTGTGGCACTCTCTATCTTGCGAAACACAACTTCTCTCTTGCATTCATAAACTTCAAACCATGTGTTTTGAAGTCGAAGTTTCAGATTGTCATCTTATAGTAAACAATCAACAAAGAAGCATGAATATTGAGCACGTGTTTAACATGTACAATCAGATAATAGTGTATTTCAGTGACAGATCCATGTGTACTGCGATCAGTGGATTTCTACGAGAAAGGTCACGCTAAGGTGACTTTGCATACGGAAAATATGTCAGCGAATTGCTTCCTGGAAGCAAGCAATTTTAAAAATAGTAAACTTCTTCTAAATGTGGACAAGTTAAAGAATTTTCTTCAAAAAAAAGTATATGTACATAAGTTTAATAATGAAAACTATCCATTTTGTTATAAAAAAACATATGCATCATTTTTATACGCCTGTTTACGGGACGTATTATGGTATACCGTTGTCTGTCTGTCCGTCCGTCTGTCCGTCCGTCGTCAACATGTCGGACATTAACTCAAAAATGCTTTAACCAATTTGCATAAAACTTTGGTGAATTGTTTATATCTATTGACGTGAGCTCCCTTTCGTTTTTTATAAATTTTAGATTTTACGTTTGCGAGTTGTGGGGTTTTATTCATTAAAAAAAGGGGGATTTTCCAGTTTTCGGACAATAACTCAAGAATGCTTTCACCAACTTGCAAGAAATTGTGGTGAATTGATTATATTTATTGACATGAATTCCCTTTCGATTTTTATATATTATAGATTTTACGTTTCCGAGTTACAGGGTTTTTTTCATAAAAAAAGGGGGATTTTCCGGTTTTCGGACAAAAAATCAAAAATGCTTTCAGCAGTTCTTATGAAACTTTGGTGAATTGTTTATATCTATTGATGTAAGCTCCATTTAGAATTTTATAAATTTTACATTTTACATTTCTGAGTTATGGGGTTTTATTCATTAAAAAAGGGGGGATTTTCCAGTTTTCGGACAATAACTCAAAAATGCTGTCAGCAATTCTCATGAAACTTTGGTGAATTGTTTATATCTATTGATGTAAGCTCCCTTTACATTTTTATAAATTTCTAATATGACATTGAGAATTAATTGAACTTTATTGGTTTATAGTCTTGACAACAGATTTACTAAGTATTGCGCAACAGCACAGTGTATTGCACAACAGCAAGAAATCTTTAATTGAATATAAATTCAATTCATATAACCAATTTCAAGTTCTTTGACTACATTTATTCAGAAACCTATAATATGTCAAATATTTAATTACAATCCAAATTCAGACCTGTATCAAGCTTGAATATTGTGTCCACTTTTGACCCAACTGTTCAGGGTTGGACCTCTGCGGGCGTATCCAGCTGCGCTCAGCGAAGCAGTTTATTTTTATTTTGAGGTTTCATATATATGACTTTAAGTATTTAGAAGTTAGATTATTCTTTTTTCGTTACTTTGTTTGAAATCCATGATCAAAGAAATACATTTTATGATTTTGAAAATGACTTATAGACACCAATGGGTCGGGTGTATTTTATTGTTTATATAATAAAAATTTACTTACTTACGTTAAACTGGATCTCTGCGTTTCTCTCTACCATACTCAAACAGTTCTGGATCATCAAGCACAGTCCCAGTCACCTATGGTGTTCCACAAGGTACTGTCTTAGGTCCAGTCCTTTTCTTGGTCTATATTAATGACCTTCCAGACTACCTTATTCATAGCAAACTAAGATTATTCGTGATGACTGCCTCAAACTGCAAGCTGATATTGATGCAGCAGCAAAATGGGAAGTGGACTGGCTTATGGCCTTCCATCCAGACAAGTGTATTGTTTGCTCTGTCACAACTAAACGTCAACCTTTTCAACATAACTACATGTACATTTTTCACAATCATATTTTAGAAAACGTAACATCCGCTACATGTAAGTACCTATGCATCACACTACAATCCAACCTCAAATAGGACAAACATATATATAGATGACAATATCTCTAAAGCTAATAAAACACTCTTAGAAGAAACCTGAAAACAGCAAATTAAAACATTAAGAGCCAGGCATACCAAGCACTGTCCGTCCAAAACTCGAGTACTCGTGCTCAGTTTGGGACCCTCACACTTCAGAATCTATCTCGAAGATATAGATGGCCCAAAGGAGAGCTGCTTGGTATGCCTGCAACAGGAATCATAACACTAGCAGTGTTTCAAACATGCTTGAGGCAAAGTACCCTGACACGTCTTGCGAAATCACACTCAGCAAAACAGTCAAATTGAGGAATACTGTGGATTCATTTATTTTCGTGGGTATCAATTTTCATGGATTGAGGAAAACTTACATTTTCGTGGATATTTGAATTCGTGGTTTGCCGATTTCTGTGTACAAAGCCTATAGAAAATTTGTAATTCGTTGAACATATGAATTCGTGGTTGACCTGTATCCACGAAACCCACGAAAATTGGTATCCAACGAATAATAATGAATCCACAGTAGGTCACATTCGGTACTTAAACATGTTAAAAGACCAGACAACGTAAATGGCAAACAACAATCTAAGACTTGGTAAAAATGTCCTTAGTTAGTATAATTTAAATATATTTATTTATAGTGGATTGGGAAACAAGTTTTGCAACTTATAATAATCCCTTTCCACTTTGCAGGTGCGAGTACTGCCTTGTAGCAGCATTAGCCTGCTCTTTATCGAAATCTACAAGGGTGTCTTTTACGTGAAAGAGATATGGCTCTCTCTTAACACGGGTCAGTCATTTATCCTCCCCTTCCGACGGACTATCATCGTTTCCTCAAGACCATACTCGCAAATGGTGTCAAGAGAGAGCCGAAAATTCAGTCCCTGAAATTTTCATCCTGGACCGGGAATTAAACCAGGAACCTTTGTTATAGTAGTCCGATGCACTAACCACTACACCACAGCTCTCACTTAGTTAGTTTAGACAGAGACACATACATGTAGTATGGATCAACCAATTCGTGATGGTGTCCATAAAATTTTCTTAAACATCCCCACAACAAAAAAGACACTATAGTACTAATCTGAGAGAACTTGCAGTTACTGACAGCTAGTTCAAGTCAATAACAACTAACATCACTAATAAAGTTATCATGTATCTAAGACCATGAAGACTAAAATATCAATCATTACACATCCAACATCCCAGGATGTAGTGTAAAGACGTCATTTACTGTCAGAGAAAAACATGACCTTGTGCAATGCCAAACTACATGTATTATATACAATTGCATGAACAGGTTGTAGTATGTTGAAAGTACCATATCATATCATATGTGCAGATATTTGCAGACCAAATCTTTGTATCTATGGAAGAATTTAACATTTAGAATTTAAGTAAATAGTGGCTAGGAAATCCCTTAATTTACTAGTAATACATAGATAATGCTCATTGAGATGGAAAACCTCACTAAAGATTAAAGGCATTGTTCACCTCGAATTTTTTTTTTCATTAACAAATACATTTGGGATTTCTCTCAGCAAATCATAGACTTTGCCATTCCTTTATATATGAAAATAAGATGATCATTTTGTGAGTTTTCTCATAGTAATTCCAGATTATTCTATATTGTAATCACAGTTTTATCTAAGGTCAATGGAGGTAGAATTTGATCCATTATTAGTAGTGATTTTCATTTCCAGTAAACTATTTTATTTTGTTTTAGCAAAGTTGAAGATTTCATTGCTAACACAGTGCTTATGATACGGTGTGCATTGGAGAGACAAATTCCAGCAAAACTTACAAAAGCTGTGTTTGTAGATCTCTTCAAATCGTTTGCAAAGATGTGTGGCTTAGTTGCAGTGTAAGTTGTAATTTATTTAGTTGTGGCAGTTTAATACTTAACTACATGTATGAAATGTTTCCAAAACATTCAACAGAGAGTTATAAAGAACACTCGTTCTTCACTTTTGACATTGGATGAAGAGCAGGAAGCATTTCTCATCTTATGCAGCTACATATTTCAGACCATCAGACGAAAGAAACATTTCAACAGAATTTCAGTAGTTAGTATATTATATTGTAGCACTTCCTGTAGAAAGAATTTAAAGATTACTTCCTGAGTTCAAATACAATTCTATTTTTAAAGACAATGTAAGATATTGCAGTAATACTTGGCATGATAGGTAGGGTGAGATGTACAGTAGATTCATTATTATTCGTTGGATACTAATTTGTGTGGGTTTCATGGGTACAAGTGAACCACTAATTCAAATGTTCAACAAATAGCATATTTTTAATGGGCTTTGTATTCAGAAATGCGCAAAACCACCAAATCAAGTATCCACTTAAAATTAAAATGCAAGTTTTCAGCAATCCACAAAAATTGATACCCACAAAATAAATGAATCCACAGTACTGTGAAATTAGAAAGTATTGCAAAGTTTTTATTGATGCAAAAATATGACAGTGTCAGCTTGAACAACTAAAAATCTCACTCATAATTCAATATAATTTTGTCAATAACTTTTTTTGTTAAAAAAATCTTTTACCCTAAAACTACTGGACCAAATGTTTCCAACCCTCACCTGGGTGATCTTTACGACCTTCTAGACCATCTCAATCAAATATTTCTCTTATATAAGCATGTATAAGTGTTAACTCATTTAATACTACTTTGTTATAAATATTGTATTGCATTATTGTATTGTGCTTATCTTAATATTTTTTGTGTAACACAATTTCTTAGACCATTTTTTTTTTAATTTTAGTTGTGGGTCAGAATGGAGAACAAACATAGATATTCTTAAATGCAGAGTATCTTCAGAAGCAGATGTTATACTTATGAATGCAGATTATCTGAAAAATAAGAAGAGTACAGTGTCAGTTGTTTCAATTAAAGAGGTAATTTTTATAAGGGTTAAAAAATATTAAAGTTTTATCCATTTGTCAGCAAATCAACTTCATTTCTAAATGTGTGAGATCCATATATGTCTACCTACAGACGGGAGTACAACAATCTTGGTTTCAGGGGTTTCCTCCTGTCCTCTAGTTGAGAAAATAAATAACGTGTTTAAAATATTTCATGAATGAACATTTTTTGGCCCTATTTTTGTCTTGCTTGACAGGGTAAAAAAGGGAGACATAGGTATGCTGTTTCTGGCGTCAACAGCGACGATGACGTTGGGGTCAACAAGGTATGTGATAAGGTCTAGTTTATGGTGAACAATTACAGTCAGGGGTACTACTTATACAAGTGTATTTTTTTTACTTATATAAGTAAAAAAAAATTAACGTAATCACGTAAATTTTTTTTACTGTGAATTTGATCGATCGGTAAAATTTTGAATTTCGCGCATTTATTGTCATCAACTGCAGTACCCGGATGTTTAGAAACCGCCATCTACGCAGAATCCATCTTGTTTAGGAAAAAGAAACAGGTACAGGTCAGTGAACTATGATTTTTATCGATATGAAAGGTTAAAATCGGGTCATTTTGTGTTGTTTTATTTGCATTTTTACGAATGGAAGAGGATTTTTTAGGGACATCGTCATATTTTTCTTTGGAAGTTTAGTTACTGAACCAACAGTTTCCGATGCATTTGTAATTGCGCAAGAAGGTTTTGTAATTGTGCACGCGAATTTTAGTCACCCACCCTTCGAGTTTTTTTTTACGTATATACGTAAAAAAAATATTAACATGAATTTTAGGGAGATAACTCTGGATGCCTTGTAACTATTTCGTGAATATACCAGTAAATGCCGGGAGTAAATGCGATATATTTATCATCGTGGAATTTATTCATTTCCCACAGAACGCATATTCCCAGTAAAGGACTGAATTTTATTTTGTTTTAAATAAAATGTTTCTGTATAAAGCGTCCTAAATATATATTTATATCATGTTGACTTTTAAAAGGACTTTCAATGTTTATAAAACATGTAATAGAGACACCAAGGCCAGACTTGTCACTCGGATAAAATAATTTCACCAAAGTAAATAACTAGTCTTACACAATTGAAAGAATTTCAAACATGGGTTTACTAGTATAGGCATTATATAATTGTTAATTTTTTTTAAGAGCGTGTGTCAAACATATTTTGTGCAAATTAGAACACAGCTTTGTTTACAAAGTAAATAAGGATGTTATATAGACCTTTTTCTATTCGAGTATCTGTGACACGAACTATTGATGTCAAACAACAATCACGTTTCTTTTTTGGCATCAGACATTTTCTCTTGTCATGCTTCTCACGTCAAAATTTTCCGGGAAAATGTAACATGTCCAGTAAAGGAGGACAAATAGCTAAAAGTTGTATTATAATTGCACGTAGGTCTGGTATTAATTAATAATCATGTTAAAAATAAGTATTATTGGATTATTGGTATTATTCTGTCAGATCATGTTTGTATTGGACTTAACAGAAACTTTGCACCTTTATCCTTTACATATGATTTCTGTGCTGTCGATTTATATAATTTAGATGTCTTGGAACTTTTTGTAAACATTTGGTGATCCACAAAATAATCATACACATCATGCACGCGAAAGAAAAACTTATATTGAGAATTTAAGAATTATTTACTGAGTAAAAAAAAATTACTTGATTAGGTAAAAATACATTACTTGATCAAGTAAAAAAATATTACTGGATTAAGTAAATAAACATTACTGGATTAAGTAAAAAAAACATTACTGGATTAAGTTAAAAAACATTACAAGTATTTTTACGCATACATATGGCAAATATACCCTTACTGATTTTCTGCCAGCAACGACTCAGAGGTGGTGTGAATCTGTGATTTCGGAGGGGAACCCTAATCGCACAGGTAGTGAATAGACTAAACAAGACTTCAGTGCACAACATTTTTTCTTGTCTGTTAAAGCCACTTAACTTTTCTGTCATCCCCACAAGAAAATTTCCCTTCAGAATTTGCAGTAACAAAATAAAAGGGGGTTGGCAATCTGGGTACACTTGGCTATTTGGTAACCCCGACATTTTACATTTTAGATCTTTTACTCCAATACTTACCTGACTTAAGACCCAGAAGTAAGATAACAAAAATACTCGAACAAGTAAAAAACATTATGCAGGTTGCATCAAATATTTCTTGTCTTAACTTGATATGGGTAAGGGTTCATCATTTTTCCCTTTGAAAGGGACTTTGAAAACTTCCTTTTTACAAAAAATTTAAAGTGGCACTAATGTCAGGCTGTCATGGCTGTGAAGTTGACTAAAATGAAAATAAGAGGTTTGGTTTCAAACGTAAATGAGAGTAGAATATTGAAATAATCTTGAATAAATCGCTGATTAATTATTATCTTGCAATTGAATAATTCAACCTCATTAGCATTCCTATTCAGGCGAACTTCAATTTGACCTGAACCGGGATGGGTTATAGCCTTTTTATACGACCGCAAAAATTGAAAATTTTTTGGTCGTATATTGGTATGACGTTGGCGTCGTCGTCGTCGTCGTCGTCGTCGTCTGGCGTCGTCCGGCGTCGTCCGAAGACACATTGGTTTTCGCACTCTAACTTTATTTTAAGTGAATGGATCTCCATGAAATTTTACCATAAGGTTCAATACCACGAAAGGAAGGTGGGGATTGATTTTGGGGGTTATGGTACCTACAGTTAAGGAATTAGGGGCCAAAAAGGGGCCAAAAATAAGCATTTTTGTAACTTCCAGACAATAACTTGTGTGTAAGTGTATGGATCTCTCTGACATTGTACCACAAGGTTCCATATCACAAAGGGAAGGCTGTAATTGATTTTGGGGGTAATTGTCTCAAAATTTTAGGAATTAGGGGCCAAAAAAGGGGCAAAAAACAAGCATTTTTCTAGTTTCATGACAATAACTTGTGTGTAAGTGTTTGGATATTTCTGAAATTGTACTACAAGGTTCCATATCACAAAGGGAAAGCTGGAATTGAGTTTGGGGGTAATTGCCCGAAACGTTTAGGAATTGGGGGCCAAAAAGGGGCCAAAAATAAGCATTTTCTAGTTTCCAGACAATAACTTGTGTTCAAGTGTATGGATCTCTCTGAAATTGTACTGCAAGGTACCATACCACAAAGGGAAGGCTGGGATTGAGTTTGGGAGTGATGAATCATAAGGGGGTTCAAAAAATTTGGGGGGGGGGGGGGATTTTTTTTTTCTTTTTTTTCCTTTTTTTCCTTTTTTTTTTCTTTTAAAATTTTCCATTTTAAGTTGGTTATTTCTGATTAATATTTAAAAGCAAATAATAATGATATGGTAGGAGATACACACCAAACAGGATGTGTAAATTATTATATAATAAGTATTGTGCAATAGCAAAAAATTTTCAATTGCACAGTATTGCACAATTGCAAGAAATCTTCAATTGCACAGTATTGCGCAATAGCAAGAAATCTTCAATTGCACAGTATTGCGCAATAGCAAGAAATATCCAATAGCACAATATTGCGCAATAGCAAGAAATTGTCAATTGTACAGTATTGCACAATAGCAAGAAATATTCAATTGCACAGTATTATGCAAAAGAAGATACTTCATATAAATTGCTTATTTCTTGATCAATTTCAATGGGGTTTTATTCTTGAATTCTTGGGGTTCTTTAATATGCTGAATCTAACCGTGTATTAAGTTTTTGGATTTTGGGCCCCGTTTTTAAATTGGTCCACATTGAGGTCCAAAGGGTCCAAAATTTAACTTTGTTTGATTTCATCAAAAATTGAATTATTGGGGTTCTTTGATATGCCGAATCTAACCGTGTATTTAGATTCTTAATTTTTGGTTCCGTTTTCAAATTGGTCTACATTAAGGTCAAAAGGGTCCAAAATTAAACTTAGTTTGATTTTAACAAAAATTGAATTTTTAGGGTACTTTGATATGCTGAATCTAAACATGTATTTAGATTTTTGATTATGGGCCCAGTTTTCAAGTTGGTCCAAGTCGGGGTCCAAAATTAAACTTTGTTTGATTTCAACAAAAATTGAATATATGGGGTTCTTTGATATGCTGAATCTAACCATGTATTTAGATTTTTGATTTTTGGACCCCGTTATCAACTTTGTCCACATTGAGGTCAAAAGGGTCCAAAATTAAACTTTGTTTGATTTCATCAAAAATTGAATTCTTGGGGTTCTTTGATATACTGAATCTAACCATGTATTTAGATTTTTTATTTGTGGACCCGCTATCAAATTGGTTCATATTGAGGTCAAAAGGGTCCAAAATTAAACTTTGTTTGATTTCATCAAAAATTGAATTATTGGGGTTCTTTGATATGCCAAATCTAACCGTGTATTTAGATTTTTAATTTTGGGTCCCGTTTTTAAATTGGTCTACATTAAGGTCCAAAGGGTCCAAAATTAAACTTAGTTTGATTTTAACAAAAATTGAATTCTTGGGGTTCTTTGATATGCTGAATCTAAACATGTGTTTAGATTTTTGATTATGGGCCCAGTTTTCAAGTTGGTCCAAGTTGGGGTCCAAAATTAAACTTTGTTTGATTTCAACAAAAATTGAATATATGGGGTTCTTTGATATGCTGAATCTAAACATGTTTTTAGATTTTTGGCCCAGTTTTCAAGTTGGTCTAAATTGGGGTCCAAAATTAAACTTTGTTTGGTTTCAACAAAAATTGAATATATGGGGTTCTTTGATATGCTGAATCTTACCATGTATTTAGATTTTTTATTTGTGGGCCCGCTATCAAATTGGTTCATATTGAGGTCAAAAGGGTCCAAAATTAAACTTTGTTTGATTTCATCAAAAATTTAATTATTGGGGTTCTTTGATATGCCAAATCTAACCGTGTATTTAGATTTTTAATTTTGGGTCCTGTTTTTTAAATTGGTCTACATTAAGGTCCAAAGGGTCCAAAATTAAACTTAGTTTGATTTTAACAAAAATTGAATTTTTGGGGTTCTTTGATATGCTGAATCTAAACATGTGTTTAGATTTTTGATTATGGGAGCAGTTTTCAAGTTGGTCCAAGTTGGGGTCCAAAATTAAACTTTGTTTGATTTCAACAAAAATTGAATATATGGGGTTCTTTGATATGCTGAATCTAAACATGTATTTAGATTTTAGATTTTTGGCCCAGTTTTCAAGTTGGTCCAAATTGGGGTCCAAAATTAAACTTTGTTTGATTTCAACAAAAATTGAATATATGGGGTTCTTTGATATGCTGAATCTTACCATGTATTTAGATTTTTTATTTTGTGGGCCTGCTATCAAATTTGTTCATATTGAGGTCAAAAGGGTCCAAAATTAAACTTTGTTTGATTTCATCAAAAATTGAATTATTGGGGTTCTTTGATATGCCAAATCTAATCGTGTTTTTAGATTTTTAATTTTGGGTCCTGTTTTTTAAATTGGTCTACATTAAGGTCCAAAGGGTCCAAAATTAAACTTAGTTTGATTTTAACAAAAATTGAATTCTTGGGGTACTTTGATATGCTGAATCTAAACATGTGTTTAGATTTTTGATTATGGGACCAGTTTTCAAGTTTGTCCAAGTTGGGGTCCAAAATTAAACTTTGTTTGATTTCAACAAAAATTGAATATATGGGGTTCTTTGATATGCTGAATCTAACCATGTATTTTGATTTTGGACATTGGACCATAATAGGTATATTAAAAAAATTGAAGTTCTTAGACCACATTCTTTCTGTGTCAGAAACCTATGCTGTGTCAAATATTTAATCACAATCCAAATTCAGAGCTGTATCAAGCATGAATGTTGTGTCCATACTTGCCCCAACTGTTCAGGGTTTGACCTCTGCGGTCGTATCAAGCTGCGCCCAGCGAAGCATTTTATTCAATTAATGTTTTATAGTGTGTCCTTTTATGTCGTATTTTTACAACACTTTCTCAGGTTATGGTGAAGGTTTGCGTCAGTTGAAATGTTCAAACCCACTGCATATATTACATAAGTCAGGAACCTGGTGTTCATTGGTTGTCGTTTGTTGGTTTGTTTCATAGATGTATCTCGTTTCTCGTTTTGTGAATAGATTAGACCGTTGGTTTTCATGTTTGAATTATATTACTCTGGCTGGTTATTTTGGGGCCCTTTATAGCTCACTGTTCGGTGTGAGCTAATGCTCTGTGTTAAAGCCATACTTTTACCTATAATTTTTAACCTTTTATACATTGTGATGTCTCATTGGCATTCATACCACATCTTCTTATTTATATATATGCTTTAACTAAAGGGGTTTAGTTATTAACAAAAGAAAACAAATTCATGTCAACATTGAAATGTGAAACAAGGTAGCTGCAGGAAAGAATCCTTAGGGGGTTGAGTCTGAGTCACATTGTAAATCTTTAACTTACTCCTACATACATGACATAATAACAAGTAAAATAAAATGCTCCGCTGGGGTGCAGCTTGATACGACCGCAGAGGTTGAACCCTGAACAGTTGGGGCAAGTATGGACACAACATTCAAGCTTGATACAGCACTGAATTTGGATTGTAATTAAATATTTGACACAGCATTATAGGTTTCTAACACAGAATGAAAGTGGTCTAAGAACTTAAAGATTTTTAATTTACCTATTCAAACCATATCATTATTATTTGATTTTATATATAAATCAGAAATAACCAATTTAAAATGGAAAATTTTAAAGAAAAAAAAGGAAAAAAAAATCCCCCCAAATTTTTTGAACCCCTTATGATTCATCACTCCCAAACTCAATCCCAGCTTTCCCTTTGTGGTACATGTATGGTACCTTGCAGTACAATTTCAGAGAGATCCATACACTTGAACATAAGTTATTGTCTGGAAACTAGAAAAATGCTTGTTTTTTGGCCCCAAATTCCTGAACGTTTAGGGCAATTATCCCCAAACTCAAACCCAGCTTTCCCTTTGTTATATGGAACCTTGCAGTACAATTTCATAAAGATCTATACACTTACACACAAGTTATTGTCCTGAAACTAGAAAAATGCTTGTTTTTGCCCTTTTATGGCCCCTAATTTCTAAAATTTTTGAGGGAATTACCCCCAAAATCAATCCCAGCCTTCCCTTTTCGGTATGGTACCTTCAGTACAGTTTCAGAGAGATCCATACATTTGAACACAAGTTATTGTCTGGAAACTAGAAAAATGCTTATTTTTGGCCCTTTTTTTGCCCCAAATTCCTAAACTTTTTGGGCAATTACCCCCAAACTCAATTCTAGCTTTCCCTTTGTGATATGGAACGTTGTAGAACAATTTCATAAAGATCCATACACTTACACACAAGTAATTGTCATGAAACTAGAAAAATGCTTGTTTTTTGCCCCTAGTTACTAAAATTTGGAGACAATTACCCTCAAAATCAATCCCAGCATTCCCTTTGTGATATGGAACCTTGTGATACAATGTCAGAGAGATCCATACACTTACACACAAGTTATTGTCATGAAACTAGAAAAATGCTTGTTTTTTGCCCCTAATTCCTGAAATTTGGAGGCAATTACCCCCAAAATCAATCCCAGCATTCCGTTTGTGATACGGAACCTTTTAGTACAATGTCAGAGAGATCCATACTTACACACAAGTTATGTCTGGAAGTTACAAAAATGCTTATTTTTGGCCCCTAATTCCTTAACTGTGGGTACCTTAACCCCCAAAATCAATCCCCACCTTCCTTTTGTGGTAATGAACCTTATGGTAAAATTTCATTGAGATCCATTCACTTAAACTAAAGTTAGAGTGCGAAAACTAATGTGTCTTCAGACGACGACGCCAACTTCATACCAATATACGACCACAAAAAATTTTTTGCGGTCGTATAAAAACAGGCTGCTTTCAGCTTTTTCTTGTATTAGCTTGTGTAACTTGATGATTCATGATTTTAAACTTTAAAAATTACTTTGATTTCTTATCCACAAAAGATTTAAAAAACAAACATGTATCATCACATTGTAAATTTTTAAATATGCACCTGTCCTAAGTCAGGAGCCTGTTCATGCTGTTGTTCAGTGGTTGTCATATGTAAGTGTGTTTTATATATAGACGTTACTTGTTTAGTAATACATGTAAGTTTTGACAGTTGGTTTTCCTGTTTGAATTGCTTTACACTAGTCATATTCATGATATTGGGACCTTTTATAGCTTGCTGGTCACATGTGAGCGAAGGCTCTGTGCTGAAGGCGTACTTTAACCTATAAATGTTCACTTTAAACATTGTTAAATACATTGTTACGTGGATGGAGTGTCTCATTGGTACTCATACCACATCTTCTTATTTATAGTTTTTTTAAATGGACATTATACAAAAAAAAAAATATCACACTTTTCTCTACAACTAAATAGGCCTGGGCACAGTTTTGATATTTGGCTTAAAAAAAAAAGCCTTTTTCAACTGATTTTATAGTTCGTTCTTATGTTTTACTGTTACACCACTGTCCAAGGTTAGGCTAGATTGGAATCCAGCTAACATGTTTAACCCCGCCACATTATGTAATGTGCCTGTCCGAAGTCAGGAGTTTGTAATTCAGTGGTTGTCGTATGTTGCTGTGTTACATATTTGTTTTTCGTTAAAATTTTTTGTACATTAATTAGGCGGTACGTTTGAATTGTTTTACATTTGTCATGTCAGGGCCCTTTATAGATGACTATGCGTTATGGGCTTCTCACATTGTTGAAGGACTTACGGTGAACTATAGTTGTTAATTTCTGTGTTATTTGGTTTCTTGTGAAGAGTTTTCGAATTGGCAATCACGCCATATCTTTTTTTTTTATATGGGTACCTTTTTTCAGGCAAAAATGGCACACCCCTGCCAAATTTATCCACACCAATTGCTAATGAATAACACATTTTTATGAAATCAGAAATCACTGATCAGGTTATTGCATTTCTCAGTAATATGAAGGCAAAATTACAATACTGTCTTTTTTTATTTAAGAATAAGTTTTAAGTAAAAAAAAAAAAAATTACTTAAACAAGTAAAAATATTGTGTATGTAACTTTAAGAGTTTTTCAGGTCAATTAAAATTTTTAAATAGTCTTATGCATTTAAATGGTATTGTCTACACTCATTATTTCAAAATAAAATGAAAATATATCATTTTTCTGAAATTGCATATCTTTGATCAGGCTAATTGAAATAGACAAGTCATATGAAGGCAAAATTACAATACTGTCATGACTGTCTTTCTTATTTAATAATAAGTTTGCGTAAAAAAAATTTACTTAATCAAGTAAAAATATTATGTATGTAACTTTACAGGTTTTTCAGGTCAATTAAAATGTTTAAATAGTCTTGTGCATTTAAATGATATTATCTACACTCATTATTTCAAATTAGAATTAAAATATATCATTTTTCTGAAATTTGCAATCTTTGATCAGGCTAATTGAAATAGACAAGTCATATGAAGTCAAAATTACAATACTGGAGTTGGATTCACAAAAAAACTTACGATTAAGATTGATCTTAAGAATACTGAATTGTTCATTATTTACGATCAATCTTTGTCGTAAGTTTTTTTATGAAACCAACTCCTGTCTCTCTTATATATATGTAAGAATAAAATTTGAGTAAAAAAAAAATTACCTAAACAAGTAAAAATATTATGTATGTAACTTTACAAGTTTTTCAGGTCAATTAAAATGTTTAAATAATCTTGTGCATTTAAATGGTATTGTCTATACTCATTATTTCAAATTATAAAGATATATCATTTTTCTGAAATTGCATATCTTTGATCAGGTTTATTGATATAGACAAGTCATATGAAGGCAAAATTACAATACTGGGTTTCTTATTTAAGAATAAGTTTTGAGTAAAAAAAAATTACTTAAACAAGTAAAAATATTATGTATGTAACTTTACAAGTTTTTCAGGTAAATTAAAATTTTTAAATAGTCTTGTGCATTTAAATGATATTATCTACACTCATTATTTCAAATTAGAATTAAAATATATCATTTTTCTGAAATTGCATATCTTTGATCAGGCTTATTGAAATAGACAAGTCATATCAAGGCAAAATTACAATTCCGTCGTTCTTATTTAAGAATAAGTTTTGAGTAAAAAAAAATTACTTAAACAAGTAAAAATATTATGTATGTAACTTTACAAGTTTTTCAGGTCAATTAAATTTTTTAAATAGTCTTGTGCATTTAAATGGTATTGTCTACACTCATTATTTCAAAATAAAATTGAAATATATCATTTTTCTGAAATTGCATATCTTTGATCAGGCTTATTGAAATAGACAAGTCATATCAAGGCAAAATTACAATTCCGTCTTATTTAAGAATAAGTTTTGAGTAAAAAAAAATTACTTAAACAAGTAAAAATATTATGTATGTAACTTTACAAGTTTTTCAGGTCAATTAAAATTTTTAAATAGTCTTGTGCATTTAAATGGTATTGTCTACACTCATTATTTCAAAATAAAATTGAAATATATCATTTTTCTGAAATTGCATATCTTTGATCAAGCTGATTGAAATAGACAAGTCATATCAAGGCAAAATTACAATTCCGTCTTATTTAAGAATAAGTTTTGAGTAAAAATATTATGTATGTAACTTTACAAGTTTTTCAGGTAAATTAAAATTTTTAAATAGTCTTGTGCATTTAAATGGTATTGTCTACACTCATTATTTCAAAATAAAATTGAAATATATCATTTTTCTGAAATTGCATATCTTTGATCAGGCTTATTGAAATAGACAAGTCATATCAAGGCAAAATTACAATTCCGTCTTATTTATGAACAAGTTTTGAGTAAAAAAAAATTACTTAAACAAGTAAAAATATTATGTATGTAACTTTACAAGTTTTTCAGGTCAATTAAAATTTTTAAAGAGTCTAGTGCATGTAAATGGTATTGTCTACACTCATTATTTCAAAATAAAATGAAAATATATCATTTGTCTGAAATTGCATATCTTTGATCAGGCTAATTGATATAGACAAGGCATATGAAGGCAAAATTACAATACTGTCTTTCTTATTTAAGAATAAGTTTTGAGTTAAAAAAAATTACTTAAACAAGTAAAAATATTATGTATGTAACTTTACAAGTTTTTCAGGTCAATTAAAATTTTTAAATAGTCTTGTGCATTTAAATGGTATTGTCTACACTCATTATTTCAAAATAAAATTAAAATATATCATTTTTCTGAAATTGCATATCTTTGATCAGGCTTATTTAAAATAGACAAGTCATATCAAGGCAAAATTACAATTCCGTCTTATTTAAGAATAAGTTTTGAGTAAAAAAAAATTACTTAAACAAGTAAAAATATTATGTATGTAACTTTACAAGTTTTTCAGGTCAATTAAAATGTTTGAATAGTCTTGTGCATTTAAATGATATTATCTACACTCATTATTTCAAATTATAATGAAAATATATCATTTGTCTGAAATTGCATATCTTTGATCAGGCTTATTGAAATAGACAAGTCATATCAAGGCAAAATTTCAATTCCGTCTTATTTAAGAATAAGTTTTGAGTAAAAAAAAATTACTTAAACAAGTAAAAATATTATGTATACATACTTTACTAGATTAATATAGAAGAAAGAATTAACCTAGAAACCATTTAAAAAGCACCAAATCTTCAAAATACTACAAATCTTAGAAATCGTAATGTTTGGATGTATGTGGAGGCAGATGCAACACCAATTACAGCAGTCGGAAATTACACATACTTTAATGTAACACTTTTTATTTTCTAGAACAAGGAAGGAGGAAGAAAAACCAGAAGAGAGCAAGAATGAAGGAAAGGAGGGTAAAAAACCTGGAAGAGAACAAGAATGAAGGGAAGGAGGGAAAAAAACTGGAAGAGAACAAGAATGAAGGAAATGAGGGGAAAAACTGGAAGAGAACAAGCATGAAGTAGAGGAGGGAAAAAACCTGGAACAGAACAAGAATGAAGGAGAGGAGAAAAAAAAACAGGCAGGCAGAGAACAAGAATGAAGGAAAGGAGGGATAAAAACTGGAAGAGAACAAGCATGAAGGAGAGGAGGGAAAAAAACAGGAAGAGAACAAGAATGAAGGAAAGGAGGGAAAAAAACAGGCAGAGAACAAGAATGAAGGAAAGGAGGGAAAAAAAGTTGCTGAGAACAAGAATGATGAAAAGGAGGGAAAAAAACAGGAAGAGAACATGAATAAAAACCAAATTATGAGGTAAAGACAATCTTTTTTTCTACGTCATGTGACATATGATATACAAATGACCGTTTTTTCAACATATCACGCCGTATCTCAAAAACAATTTATGATTATTGCTTCAAACTTTACACATTTACTAGTTATATTAATCTAAAGATCTGTTTACTTTTTGGTGATGATTCAATATTTTATTTTCGAGTTATTGACATTTTTTTTGAAAAAAAGGAGGGGGGGTGTGTTTTTTCACGTCGCATCATATGAATCTCATAACTATTCAAGATTATTGCATAAAACTTTACACACTTGTTAGTTATGTTGATCTTAAGATCCGTAAACTTTTTTGTGATGATTCTTTATTTTATTTTTGTATAATTGATTTTTTTAATGAGTTTTTTGGTATCTATAAAACATGTAAAACATGTTGTTAGCAATTTTTGTAGTATATAAACTTGCTATTGAACGGGAATAAGGAATGAGTCATGCTATACTTAGCATGACATTCTGTACAACACTGCGTTATTCCAAAAACATTTATTATATTTTTTTCACAAGATGACGGGCGTATCATGCGCTTATAGCGCAGCTGTTTATCAAGCAACTGTTATGTTACTCATGTTAATGTTGTTGTGTTATAATTTTGTATTTATATATGAGGCTGAAATTATATTATGAATGTAAGACATTTCAATGATTGTTTGTTGTTTCAGTGATAAAAATGATATCGAAAAATCAGTCTAGCTGACATACATGTAATGGTGATCTGCCTATATTTTTCGACAGAATTAAAAAAAAAACATTTCTGTATAAGACATGTTAGAGAGACATGATAAACAACTAAAAAAAAAAAAAAATAACCAAATGTTTATCTTTTATTATTTTATAGGCTTTGTATTGGAGAACACATCAAAGTTACCAATGGTAAAACGGATTTTCCTGCTATTGTAAGTTTTAATAAAAACTGTTTTTGGTACAAATTACTAGACATTTCAGTATTTTTAGAACCTGAAAATCTGTTAATATATATTCATTAGTTGCTTGATTTAAGGTTTTTAACCATTTAACTTGCATGCTTTTAATAGCACTTTTCCCAATGTGCTTGATTCTCATTTATCTTTACCTGCTCATTAAAACCTCGCCTTTCCATGGTTTCTCAGCCTCTTACAAAAATTTAATATTTTCTGACTATGACTTACAGTGACTTAATTTTGTGGATATAGATTACCAATTTTGGATTTAAAGTAAAGATACATAACAATATGAAATGAAATTTAAGGGGAGGAATTGCATTTGATTCATCATGCTTTCTTCTTTAGTTTAGTTTTATATGATTTTCTCTTTTTTAGCTCACCTGGCCCGAAGGGCCAAGTGAGCTTTTCTCATCACTTGGCGTCCGTCGTCCGTCGTCCGTCGTCGGCGTTAACTTTTTACATTTTGAACTTCTTCTAGAGAACCACTGAATGGAATGAAACCAAACATGGCATGAATGTTCCTTATGAGGTGCTGACCAAGTGTTGTTACTTTGTAGCCGATCCATCATCCAAGATGGCCGCCAGCGGGGGACTTAGTTTAACATAGGACCCTATGGGAAATGCATACAAATGACTTCTTTTAGAGAACCACTGAATGGAATGTAACAAAACATAGCATGAATGTTCCTTACAAGGTGCTGACCAAGTGTTGTTACTTTGTAGCTGTTCCATCATCCAAAATGGCCGCCAGTGAGGGACTTAGTTTAACATAGGACCCTATGGGAAATGCATACAAATGACTTCTTTTAGAGAACCACTGAATGCAATGAAACAAAAAATAGCATGAATGTTCATTAGGAGGTGCTGACCAAGTGTTGTTACTTTGTAGCCGATCCATCATCCAAGATGGCTGCCAGCGGAGGACTTAGTTTAACATAGGACCCTATGGGAAATGCATACAAATGACTTCTTTTAGAGAACCACTGAATGGAATGAAACAAAACATAGCATGAATGTTCCTTACAAGGTGCTGACCAAGTGTTGTTACTTTGTAGCTGTTCCATCATCCAAAATGGCCGCCAGTGAGGGACTTAGTTTAACATAGGACCCTATGGGAAATGCATACAAATGACTTCTTTTAGAGAACCACTGAATGGAATGAAACAAAACATAGCATGAATGTTCATTAGGAGGTGCTGACCAATTGTTGTTACTTTGTAGCCGATCCATCATCCAAGATGGCCGCCAGCAGGGGACTTAGTTTAACATAGGACCCTATGGGAAATGCATACAAATGACTTCTTTTAGAGAACCACTGAATGGAATGTAACAAAACATAGCATGAATGTTCCTTACAAGGTGCTGACCAAGTGTTGTTACTTTGTAGCTGTTCCATCATCCAAGATGGTCGCCAGTGAGGGACTTAGTTTAACATAGGACCCAATGGGAAATACATACAAATGTCTTCTTTTATAGAACCACTGAACGGAATGAAACCAAACATGGTATGAATGTTCCTTATGAGGTGCTGACCGAGTGTTGTTACTTTGAAGCCGATCCATAATCCAAGATGGCCGCCAGCGGGGGACTTAGTTTAACATAGGACCCTATGGGAAATACATACAAATGTCTTCTTTTAGAGAACCACTGAATGGAATGAAACCAAACACGGTATGAATGTTCCTTATGAGGTGCTGACTGAGTGTTGTTACTTTGAAGCCGATCCATAATCCAAGATGGCCGCCAGCGGGGGACTTAGTTTAACATAGGACCCTATGGGAAATACATACAAATGTCTTCTTTTAGAGAACCACTGGAATGGAATGAAACCAAACATGGCATGAATGTTTCTTATGAGGTGCTGACCGAGTGTTGTTACTTTGAAGCCGATCCATAATCCAAGATGGCCGCCAGCGGGGGACTTAGTTTAACATAGGACCCTAAGGGAAATACATACAAATGTCTTCTTTTAGAGAACCACTGAATGGAATGAAACCAAACATGGTATGAATGTTCTTTATGAGGTGCTGACCGAGTGTTGTTACTTTGAAGCCGATCCATAATCCAAGATGGATGCCAGCGGGGGACTTAGTTTAACATGGGACCCTATGGGAAATACATACAAACCACCGCAAAAAAATTTTTGTGGTCGTATATTGGTATGACGTTGGCGTCGTCGTCGTCGTCGTCATCGTCGTCGTCGTCGTCGTCGTCCGGCGTCGTCGTCGTCCGGCGTTGTCGTCCGAATACACATTAGTTTTCGCACTCTAACTTTAGTTTAAGTGAATGGATCTCAATGAAATTTTACCATAAGGTTCAATACCACAAAAGGAAGGTGGGGATTGATTTTGGGGGTTATGGTACTAACAGTTAAGGAATTAGGGGCCAAAAGGGGCCAAAAATAAGCATTTTTGTAACTTCCAGACATAACTTGTGTGTAAGTGTATGGATCTCTCTGACATTGTACCACAAGGTTCCATATCACAAAGGGAATGCTGGGATTGATTTTGGGGGTAATTGCCTCCAAATTTTAGGAATTAGGGGCCAAAAAGGGGCAAAAAACAAGCATTTTTCTAGTTTCATGACAATAACTTGTTTGTAAGTGTATGGATCTTTATGAAATTGTACTACAAGGTTCCATATCACAAAGGGAAGGCTGGGATTGATTTTGGGGGTTTTCCCTCAAAATTTTAGTAATAAGGGGCCATAAAAGGGCAAAAAAAACATGCATTTTTCTAGTTTCAGGACAATAACTTGTGTGTAAGTGTATGGATCTTTATGAAATTGTACTGCAAGGTTCCATATCACAAAGGGAAAGCTGGAATTGAGTTTGGGGGTACTTGCCCTAAACGTTTAGGAATTTGGGGCCAAAAAGGGGCCAAAAAACAAGCATTTTTCTAGTTTCCAGACAATAACTTGTGTTCAAGTGTATGAATCTCTCTGAAATTGTACTGCAAGGTACCATACCACAAAGGGAAAGCTGGGATTGAGTTTGGGGGTGATGAATCATAAGGGGGTTAAAAAAATTGGGGGGGATTTTTTTTTTCCTTTTTTTTCTTTAACATTTTCCATTTTAAATTGGTTATTTCTGATTTATATATAAAAGCAAATAATAATGATATGGTTTGAATAGGCATACATGTGAACCTCCCGACGGGAGTACAATAATCCCGTTTTCAGGGGTCTCCTCCCGACCTCCCGTTGAAGAGGAAAAAATCCCGTGTATGAAATTTTTCATGAATGAAAAATTTCTTCCCAACATATCATCTCAGGCATCTGGTGTAACTGACATTACCTGAAGTCATATTTTACCTGTAAATCAATTAACATGCATAATTATATGGCTTCACTTGTCAGCTTGGGTGTCAAACATACTGGTAATCAACGATTTTTACCTCAGGCTAACTGCCGTTGTGTAACAAAAACTGTGTATTTATTGGGTTACTTCCCTTGATTTATCCTGTTTTAAGTTACTTTCCTTTTAATAATGAAAATTTTAAAAGAATATAAATAAAATATAAATTGAACAAATAATCATAAAAGGATGGTTATTAAATGATTTTAAATGTCTTAGGACAAATAAAAAAATAATAATTTGAAAATTATTTGAGGATTCTATACTTCCTTTCAAGGCTTAAATTGAAATTTATATATTAACTATGACCCTAATATTACAAATGGAATGATTTTCTGAGTTTGCAAATAAAAACTAATTGCAAGAGAAAAAAAAAAAAAATAAAAACTATTTGCAGATAGCTAAACAAATGTTCTGGTTGCAATGATTGTTTTATAGAATATGAAGTAAAAAATTTAAAGAACATACTGGAAAAAAACAATGTTAGATTGAACATGTAGAATATAAAGATGAAGAAACTTTATAAGTACAAGGGTACTATAAACATAATAAATTGGATGGAAAGTTGAAGAAAACACACTTTAAAAGACCATTTTTACAGCACACGGTTACATTTACAACAAAATTAATGTCGATTAAAAACCTCCTGATCTGAGTCCTAATCTCCTGACCAAAATTTCCCAATCTCCTGATCTGAGTTTCACAGTCCATCACATGTATGAATAGGTAAATTGAAAATTTTTAAGTTCTTAGACCACTTTCATTCTGTGTCAGAAACCTATGCTGTGTCAAATATTTAATTACAATCCAAATTCAGTGCTGTATCAAGCTTGAATGTTGTGTCCATACTTGCCCCAACTGTTCAGGGTTCGACCTCTGCGGTCGTATCAAGCTGCGCCCCAGCGGAGCATTTTATTCAGGTTACTGACATAGATGATTCTGGTGTATGGGGCCAGTTTTTTAGAAGAAAAGGTGCAAGCTGGGCTTTAGATGAAATAAAGTATTTCATCATGGAAAAGGACATTATTAAATCTTTACAACCACCTGACTGTCAGACAGACTTGGTTCAATTAGGTGGTTCCCAGTTTTCATATAAATTTGTTGAATTTTGAGTGTCATTAACTTTTGTCTTCTTTTGGGGGGGGAAAGGGGGGGGGGGGGATATACCACATATTGACATTTATTATGTTTATTATATGCCTTTAGTACCCCTGGTTTCTGGTGTGTGTTTAGTTAAAACATTCATTTCACTTGGCATCTGTTGTCTCAAAAGTTAACACCTATCACATTTGGCCAAATTAGCAATTCATTTGCGCCAAAAATAATGACCATATTTCATTTGTGCTGAATTACATAACTTTCATTAACACCAATAACACAGGCAGATACTATAAATATATGTATAGCATCATTGAGTTTTTTATTGAATAAATTAATTGAAATCCAGTCAACTTGAAATTAAGAGGCATATCTAGGTGGGACCTCAGGCATTTGTCAGGGGGGAGGCACCCTATCTAGATTTAAAAAAAAAATTTTTTTGAAAAGGTGTTAAGGGTCTGTTTGAACATCTTCAACTGAATAATATACATCTTTTTACAACAATCATGGAAACACTACAGTACATAATTTTAAAAGTCCATGACTCAGTTTTATTTGAGTACAAACTTAATACTTTATCACAAGGAGAAAAATATATTAAAATTTCTTATCTGAGCTTTTAATTCAGAGGAAATGTATATTTCAACTTTTCTGACATGTGTTATCTGTGAAAGTTGCAGAAGTCCCATGAAAGTAGTATATTTTGGCGCAAATGAAAAACTGCATTTTTTTATAAATTGGTGCAAATGTGCAAATGCAATGTGCTCCACTTTTATTAGTTCAAGAACTTGTGATTTGTTTTGTCTTGATTAATTTTTATGTATATTCTACCATGTCAAGCTCATATTTCAAAATTATTGGGATTTTAGTGTACTCCAATAAATATCTTTTGCTAATAGTCTTGGGGATTCAATTTTTATCATTGAAATGTCTTTTATATATATATATATCATGTATATCATTGCCAAATTGAGAATATTTATATTTCTACTTTTGCATCCAATATTAACTATCCTTAGATTTTAAATCACAAAAAGGTTGGGTTTTTTTCTTACAAATTTTCTATTAATAGTAAAAGAATTTATCAAGTTGATCTTGTTCTCATTATGAAATTTTGAACTAAAGAATTGACATAATTTGGTGTTATTCAATGTTAATGAAGCTTTAAGGGTTATTTAAATATGTGTATTTAGTTTTACATTACATTTTCATGATTGTACAAAATGTATATTAGAATCTGTTCATGACAAATGCATGAGAATATTATGTGTATTTTTCCACTTTAATATGACATACTTATTACTGATAGAATTTATTTTTTAAAGCACTTTATAACTACAGAGATCTAGGTTTCCTTTTCAGAATAATATAATCACACAATTTAACACTAATATAAAATTCCCTTCACAGTCTTGTCAGTTTTTAATACTGTTTTTTAAGCAATGCAAGAAAACTAAATATTCCAGAGATTATTGAAATAATACAAGAAAAGATGGCTTTAAATCATATATATAAAATGGTTTTTGGAAAAAGACAAACATATTACAGATTCCTTTGAGGTTTGTCATGTTTGTGAATTGAGTTACACATAATTTTTTTATATTTTTACATGTGTACAATTTGGTCATTATTACATGTATTATCTAGTCTGAAAATAGTGTTGGTTATTCATTTGAACTGTCGTGACTGCTAGTCAGGTGTCTAGTTTTTTGTGCATCATTTATTAATACATTTAACTGTGTAATATGTATCTTTTATTGCCATTTAATTTGGTATACTTATTTTCTTTCCATTACAAAACATTTTACGTAATTTTATAATTTTGGTTTATAATATTGTGCAAAAAAACAGTAGAATAAAATAATATAAAATATTGCTTGTATTTAATGTAATTAGGAAACATGATTTGGCTTATTTCATTTACATTGCATTCTAATATCATTAGTCAGAAATGTTTGAAAACTATACTATGCCAATACCGTGTTCACTTATTTGTTGATTATAGTTGAATTAAAAATTGAAATCAATGGCTGTGTTTATTTTCCTTGATTTTTAGGGGAGACAATTCAAACAATAATACAGGCTTAAGTCTCAATTTTATACAACAACATTGCCAAATAAAATTTACTTATATAAGTAAAAAAAACATTAACAAATGTGTTTACTATGAAGGGAAGACAACTCTTACTCAATTTTTTTTTACTTGTATAGGTAAAAAAAAATTACTTGTATAAGTAAAAAATATACATGCAAACACATTGTTTTTTTTTTACTTATAGAAGTAAAAAAAATACACTTGTATAAGTAGTACCCCTGACTGAATTAGTGGTAAGTCAAAGATATTTGGTATGCAGTTGTATTAGTATTGGCACATCTCATTACCATGGAGATTATTTGGCCCTGCCCCCTCAGTTATGGTCTATCGACCAGAGCTCCAGATAAGCTTCATATTTGCGTGATCACGCAATACAAATAATTAAAAACCCAATGCAATTGCCCAGGGTTCAATAACTCAATTAATTCAAAGGAAAACCCAATTATGTGCCAAAACCATGAGTTCCTAACGCTTTTATTCGCTATCGTTTGTGTTATTTACCCTTATCTGATTACAGTCGTCGCATAAATCTATTTTTATAATATTTATAATTGGAAATGTCCTTTCGTTCTTAAAATGGAGCCATGCATCAAATAGCTGTAATGGGTCCCTGTTGGAATTTTCCGTTGCTCAAAACACTAGTAGCAAGATTTCAGTCTGAAACGGTCATTTTGGTCTGATCAAGTCTGAATCAACTGAATTTACCGCTAGGGAAAAACGTTAAGACTTTTTAAGACTTTCAGACGCTGTTCAGATATGTCGTGTTCAGTCCGTTCATTCATGTCAAGATAAACAAGACAGAAGGCTCTAGCTGTTAACAAGATATGTTAAGACGGTTTTAGACGAATTCAGACCAAACATAAAAAGTAATGTTCAAAATTTTCAGATCGGGTTAAGATCCGTTTAGTGTGTCAGAATGATATTAGGAGTTACGCCCCTTCATGTGGATGATACATTTTAATTATGAAAAAATTACAATATAAATGCTAGAATGAAAAACGTATATTTTTAATAATTAAACATAAAATCATTGGTTGACTTTTTATTTCTGTTGGTCTTTTTTTAAGAGATTCGTGATTTTGTTTTGTTGAGGAAATAACTTATTCGCCTATAACTGTTTATGATTTTATACTATTTTTTATTTTCTGATGTTAATTTAGGTATTTATCTACTTATTCTTTGAAAAGAAGTAATTGCAAATTTTAAACATAACATTATCAAAAGAGTGAAAACACCTTATAAATTTCATGCGTCTGAAGCACGTTTCTGGATTTAACTTCATCGGGAACGATCAACGTAAATACAAATATGTTTTATGTCAGATAATTTATATCGTTAATTTCGTTATCTTTCGATACTTTCCTCTAAAACTTAATAATTACTTCGTGGCATTTAGTAATCATTCCCCGTACGTGTTATTCTTTTTATATTTGGACAACCGTCTTCTTTTTTTTTTTTTGCTTTTATTTCGTAGTGATGCGTAGTCACCAAGGCCGCATCAGGGAACCATGTCTCCGAGTGCAGTTAATATTCTGAAAACTGCACTTAGACCGTGACGAGACAATAAAACTATAAATAACATACCATCGGAAAGAAGAGGATGTTGATGGGAGGGGGCGGGGAGGAGGTTACAGAATAGAGAATGAGTGGCAATAAATATAAAGAATAGAGAAAATGGATAAAAAAAAATAAAGAATAGAGAATAATAAGGTGCTTGAATATAAAGAATTGATAATAATAGACAAAAAGTTTAAAGAATAGAGAAAATCGTCATAAAAAATTAAAGAATACAGAAATAAAGGACCCCCTCCAGATCCTCATAGAAGTTTTCGTTAAAACAATACAACCTAATTTAAGTTCAGCATCGAGTATATATCCTTGTAAATGCGTTAATCCTTTCTTTCATTTTAATAACAATTTTATTTAACATAAAATAATTATGTATTTATTTGTTTATTCAAGTTGCACTATAGCAAATAATTCTTCTTCGTCTTTTTCTTCCTATAATAGTAATAAATGTATTCGTTATTTAATATTTTCTGTCAATAAAGATTGAATTCGATGGCACGTGCCACTAATCAAAAATGATCCTTAAACTATCAAAAACTTGGCAATTACAATGGCTATTTCACAATTACATCATATGTACACCTGTCATGGTATCATAGCTCCGTTCATGTATGTGTAATTTAAGGTTCTGACACATTTTATAATAGCTTCTTTCTGAACACTATTGACGACATTGTTAAAACTGCACGAACATATCACAAAACCGCAAATTTAGTGGTTAAAAAATAAACGATAATGAAAAAAAAATAATTAAAAACTAAAAACAAAACAAAATTCTGTTGGAAGTAGCATATATTTACATGTTTAAATTGTCTAGTGCTTTTATTACAGCGGTATACTTGTTTTATACACAGACCATATTCTGATCATATTCTATGCTAAGATATTGACAAGACAGAAGTAAATATGTTAAAAGTCGTTTTAAATCAATTCATTTCACAGCTGAGGCAAATGTTCCTTCCCATTGTTGAATGGAGGTTAAATAAATGTGAACAATAAAAAAGATGTATATTTCTTAGGCATGGAGCTAGGCATTTCTGAAGTATCTTTGATAGCATTTTTTTCCTATCAAAAATGTATGCTGGTATATATGTAACTCTAGGTGTTTACCTAAAATGTTATGTATATGTAAAAGTTTAAGATTTTTTTTTAATATTTGCCAAAAAAAAAACATTATGCGGAAAACCATATAATGGCGTTTTGTCCTTTAATTCTTTTTTAGTGATTTTCTAACCTACCTTCTAATTGATACGTTAATCCAAACAGTGCAAGTGTATAATGCAAACATACAAAATTCGGCTTTGGTGTATCATGTTAAAACAATACCCATAAATTATGATAATTTTCAATAATTTTAGATAAGATTATGCAAGGAAATGTGTTATTGTTTTCTATTTATCTAGCAAAATTGTATTTTTTTTTACACAAAGATGTCGATAAATAAAATTTGATACCCTGCATTTATCATGCATTTCAATAGCATATTGTCAAATTGTTAAAAGATCTCCTCCTTAACAGGGAATCCGTTAGTATTGAAAGTCCCTGTCCTAAATTATTGAAGTTGTCATTCTGCATTGACAATATTCAATTTATCTTGGTGTAAGTAATACGCACTCATTCGGGCTAACGCCCTTAATGTGTATCTAATACATATTATTTTCTCCCTCGTTTCACCCCTCCGATAATAAAGTTTTTTCTTAACTAGATATCGTAGAAAAACCAAACACAGTATAGGGTTGTGCGTTCGCTACAAGATCGCCTTGAATTTAACATGTTCAACATAAATATATACAATCAGCCATGCAAAAAGGCATAACATTTGTGTCAACTAATTCTGCCTCTTTAAAGGTCAAATGAAAGTTAGTTATTTCACTCTACTATGGAATGAAATGAACGAGAGAACTTTTGACGTGGTATAGTTATAATATAACTGTTCTTTATACTTATACTTAGTTCGTACTGCAAGCCGAAAAATCCACTTTGCTCTCTGGATGTCTCTTGGTTTTTGTTTTTGTTTTTGGTTTGTTTGCTATATTATTGACGTAAATACAACCGACAACTCCTTTTATTCAGATATGTAATTTGAGTTCTGTAAATTTCTAGACGTACGTAAGAATGAAAGACGAAAATGCAGGTTTCATAAATGGTCATCAAAGAGGGACACAATTAAAAACAAATAAAAATATAGTTATTACAGCTACAGCCATTTTTTTTTCTCTATTAAAACATATTTGATACTTTTTGCGCTATTGTCATATATAAAAAAAAATCTAACATTTCCATAAGCTTTCTGTGATTTCCTCGATTCACCATTATGATGTCATGCCACTTGCTATATGGATTCAGAAAACAAATTTACGAAATCTATGACCACACAATTGTAACTGTTCCTATCTTTATTAACAAAATTAAGCGTAAATATTTACAACTATAAAAATTAGTAACAGTGGTGGTCTATTCTGCCCGGAAAACAATGCGGACTAAATCTGTGTACAGTGCACGTGGCGGATCCAGTCTTTTTAAATGGGGGTTCCCAACCAAGGATAAAGGGAGGGGATCCAACCGTATGTCCTTATTAACAAAAGGGGGTCCAAAATCCGTCCCCCCCCATCCGCCACTGTGTGCACCACTGACATTAAATTTTACAAATATGCAAATCGATACTTGTTCTGTTAGGACAGTTTTCAATTTTATATAATAGAAGTAGGTGAATTATACAGCAGACATATTGGTTTTCTTGGTTTAGATAGAGGAATTGTCTACCCCCGATCAAGAATCTCATTAAATTGTACAGATGTGCATACGTATTAGTCTAAAATATAATCTTTCATCTTATCAAATTTGAATCTCATGATTTTTGTAAAAAGGCGGAATTAAATTTCCAAAGTGATATTCAAACTTATTATTCAAAGACAAACTGACAACGCCATGGCAAAATAAAAAAAAGTCAAAATGACAAACTGTACAGATATGCTAACTTAGAATATATAGAACATACTTTATGACTTCATAACCATAGAAAGACAACGAAAGATCATATCATAAACAAAATTGTATTGAAAGGCCAATGATGAGAAAATTTTAACATTTGTTATACCTAGTACTTCATAATCTTTTTCTGAAAAGTTTTGTCGTCCTGAATATGCATGAAATGTTTGCCACTGGACGTTAAGCAACCAACAATCAATTAATCTTTTGCTCTAAAAAATTAATTAAACAATATAAGCCACAATTGTATCCATCACTTGGTGTCTGTTTAGGGGCCAGCTGAAGCACGCCTCCGGGTGCGGGATTTTCTCGCTGTGTTGAAGACCCATTGGTGGCCTTCGGCTGTTTTCTGCTCTGTGGTCGGGTTGATGTCACTTTGACACATGCATTCCCCATTTCCATTCTCAATTTTGAATAGTATAAAAAGTTGTTTTATTTAAAAGAGACTTTGAATAATAACTTTAAAACACAGTTATGTTATAATTGAACGAGTTCATAAAAACTAGAAATAAAGGACTATATATATACTGGAGTAAAACCAAAAGTTTGTTCCGACACTAGACTTGTAGGCAACGGCTCAGATGTACTTATTTATACTGGATAACCTATATGTGTGGTCATAAAAATTACAGACTAATTTCCTCTATGTAAACACAAGGAGATGTGGTATATTAAGAATTGCTTATGAAACAACTATCCGTAAAGTTCAAATGAGGTGGACGAAAGCCACCAGAGACAACCGTACGGCCTTCTAAAAACCATTCCGTTAAGTTGGCTAAAAACGGTCCCAACATGAAAAATATGAAATAATCAAACTCTGAGAAAACTAACGGATTTTACTCAGATCCATCCATCTTGACACCTCAAACATGCGAACACTATATAATTTTAAACCTAACTGACTCGCAATTTTATAATAAACAATATTTTATGAACTGTTTAAAATAAGTTATCCATGGGGAATACTTAAAAAATCATCTTATTCACGATGTAAAAATGAATATTTAAAACTTTTCCGTTATATGTTACCTGTGAAATGGCGCCAATGTAGTTTTTTTTTTGTTGGCGCAAATGAAAGATTGATTTTTTTTTCAAAATTGGCGCAAATGCAATGCACCCCCTCTTTGGAATCATTTAAAAAGGTAAAATTCACCTGTATTGGTATTGCTGGTGTATATTTGTCACACGTTCCATCTACAATATACGGAAATGACACGGCTGGGTATTGTAAAGTTACTGAAGGACGTTTAATGTCAAATTCATATCCCTGGGCGAAAACATGATTATTTGGTAAACGGACAGAAAGTCACAGGACAGTGTATTGATCTTTCACGCTGTCTAGTCTAAGATTAAAAGTTTAGGCAATTTTTGTAGGTTTTTAAAGTGAACGGAAAATGAGCTTTGCAACAGTGTCTCTAACGATAAAAAAAAAATAATGTGGTCCGTCAATATGACATATTACAGAGGCAGGTATAAATATTTGTAAAATTGGCTTAAACATTTCATTTAACAGCAATTTGTAGAACTGATTATTTTGATCCCTCGAATACGTGTAAAATAATGAGTATTTATATTATTTAGATTCTTTCATATAATTGTTTTTGTTTATTGTATTCACGAATTTTATATAAACTCATGACGTTTAGACCTTGACATTTCGTGTAGACACCTGGGGCGTGTTTTATTGGTCTATTCTGCACATCTCCAGAATGTCGTCTGGTGAAGAGTCCAAAAAAAATGAATCTGGAGATAACCTGGAGATATTCTACGGAAGATCAATAAAACAAAAATTCAATTTGCCGTCGAATATAGCAGATTTTTGTTATGTTGGATGACATATTAAATGAAGTTTACGATGATTTCATAGAAAATTAAGATACGTCCGGTAGACATGACTGTAAAAGTGTGCTCTGTTTGTGACATGTTTCTTTGTTCTTTCCTCTAACTCAATTTTGCTATACAAATCAGGCGTAAACCCCCACTATTTGATTTTTAAGAATAATCTTAAACTGCACAAAAATTCGTCAATGTTCGTCTCGAATATGATCAAAAAGGACATCTTGTCTATTCAATTTTTTTAAAGTAACCAAACTGGATTATTTTTGTATAAAGCAAAGATATCGGAAAGTTCTCAAAATCATTTTTCTCTGGTGGTCCTTGAAGAAAATCTTCTGGTCCTAACTATTATTTCTATTGCATAATTTCGATGGTCAAAACCTTCGGACCACCACTTTTCAAAAATTTTCATTGTATATGGATCTATATGCAAGTATATATATACAATGTATACCAGACATTTCTCAGACTGTTTTTTCTTCTTTTTTTTTTAATAAATCCGTTGGTTGTGTACTGATTGATACTTCAGTCTTGAAGAACAAGATTTATTTCAGTACTATAGTTGTAATTAGCTTTGAGCAAACTTCCAGTAATTGCAAATACCCCTTATTTCGGTGCTTTGTGTCTATTGTCTTAATGTAAGTTTTTTTTTGTGTGTCTCGTACCGATCTTTTGAGTTAATCTAATTGCAATTGATTTGTGCAGGTTGTTCTAATATTGTTCTGTTACACCACTGTCCCAGCCTCGGGGAGGGTTAAGCGCTCACAAACATGTTATTGTACTGTTACACCACTGTCCCAGGTTAGGGGGCTGGTTGGGCCGGATCCCGCTAACATGTTTAACCCCGCCACATTCTGTATGTATGCTCTGTCCAAAGTCAAAGTCAAATGTAATTCAGTGGTTGTCGTTTTTTGCTGTGTTACATATTTGTTTTTCGTTCATTTTTTTTTGTACATTAAATAGGCCGTTAGTTTTCTCGTTTGAATTGTTTTACATTTGTGATTTCAGGGCCTTTTATAGCTGACTATGCGTATGGGCTTTGCTTATTGTTGAATGCCGTACGGTGACCTATAGCTGTTAATTGCTGTGTCATTTGGTCTCTTCTGGAGGGTTGTCTCATTGGCAATCTTCGTTTTTATATCAACCCTGCCATATTCTGTGTGTGTCTATCCCAAGTCAGGAGCCTGTAGTTTAGTTGTTGTCGTTGGTTCATGTCTCGACTCATATTTGATATTTTGTAAATTATTTTGTTATGTATAATTAGGCCCCAAGTTTTCTCGTTTGAATTGTTTCGCACACTTTTCACGTCGGGCCTTTTGACAGTATCGGGTTTTGTCATTGTTGAAGGCCTTAATTACGGTTGTCTATAATTGCTTACATCCACTTCATATTTGAACTCCGGTGGATAGTTGCCTCATTAGCAATAATACATTTTTTCGTTTTTATTTATTTACCTGACTTTTAAACTCGTGTTTTGAACCGAGTCCTGAACATGCATGACATATTTGTCACTGGGCGTTAATAATTAGAAACAAACAATCAACCAATTAAACTTGTGTTAAATAAGAAGAAAAACCATTTGATATTCATTCATTTAGTGGGGTGGGCTGGTAATTAAGAGCTGAAAAATATGCATAATTAGCGACAGATTAAAAATGTTAATAATGCCCTCTATAAATTTAAACTGACCACCACGGAATAGCCCAACTTAGTGTTGAAAGAAGCGTTAAACACCAATCAATCAAAATCCCTTCCCTAGAATATCAAATAGTCGTCCCTTAACTTTTATTGTCCGTGTAGTTCTTATATTTATCCAGCTTATCGTCATACAGGGATGTCCTATTAAGACTGTCATACCATAAAAACGTTTATAACACAGCTCACATTCCAATATATCTGCATTCATAAATTTATTAATGTCATTTAGACTAAACGACGCCATGTTTGTTATGTGCCTCTGCCGTCTAAACTACCTATCAAAAACGAAGAGGTGGAAGAGGGCCAGAAGATCTTCCCTATGCAAAAAAACAGAAATGGACCTCTTCTGGCTCACTACCGAAGAACAAAAAAACACGCCCCTGTTTCTTGTTGAAGACTGATTTACCCGGTACGTCTAAACACCACCTAGGCCGCCTTGGTGCACTAAGCTCTGAAAACTGCACTAAGCCCATGATGGAACAGTCATATTAGTACCAAGGTCATTCAGTATGATAATGTTGTAAATAAAGAGCATATATTTAAATTTTGGTGTAAATGTATTTAGAAATGAAAGAGTTATAAACATTTTACATGGCACGCGCCGACTTTTGTATAATGTGTCCAGTTATCATAGTGTTGATTGAATCCACCGAAGCTTGACGAGTTCATATAAACCAATACCAATATCTTTATTCCCATAACCATTGCAGATACATAGGTACAGAGAGAGTGCAAAATATGTACATGAATATGCATCTATTTACAAAACATATATACAATACAGTGGTTTCCAAATAATATACATTTTAGCTAGGAGGACCCACATGTTTATTTATACACTTTTTAAACTTACATAATCTTTTTAGCTCTGAATTTTTGATTAATTTGCTCATCAATTTTCTAAACTTTAGTGTATTAACATAAGCCAAATAGTACTTATCAAGGTATAATTTTCTACTGTCGTTAAAAAATGGACATTCTAGCAGATAATGAAATTCGTCTCCAATGCTACCAATATTACAAAGATGACATTTTCTATAATTTCTGTTAACATTATTCCACCTCCCTGTCTCTATTGAGAGTCTGTAGTTTGTGGTTCTATATCTACATAAAATAATACTTTCGTGCATATCCAACATATCAAAATATTTTTTTTCAAAATTTAATTCTAACTTAAAAATTCTATAATTTACTGATTATGTAGACTCTTGAAATTGTGTATTCCACAACTGTTTGTATTGGTCTTGTAATCGCAACTTTAGTGCATTTTTTAATCATATATCATTACCAAAACATTGAGAAATCCAAATATTTGAAAAACCACATTCATCCAATATATTTTTAACTTCACTCACAAAAAATGTACATACATTATTAACAGTAAATAGTGTTTTTAATAGTGTATATGCGATAGAAGATAACTTAGTCTCTTTAGCAGATACTAATTTACACCAATAAGATACTATTTTTAATTTAAAGGATTTCTACCAAGTTCTCCGTATACCATATAGCTAGGTGTGGAATTTTCAGTTTCAAAAGAAGTTTATAGAATTTCTGATGGATTCTTTCTATAATTTCAACATCACCATGCCCCCAAATTTCACATCCATACAAAAGTATGGGTTTCACAACTTTATAGAAAAGATCGGTGTCTTCCCGATTGTCCCACTTTTTAAAATTACAGGTAAAAAAGTCATGAAATTTTGTGGGACAATCGAAAATATGTTTGTGGGACAATTGGGAAGCTTAAATGTGGGACAATCGGGAATTGTTTTGATAGTGATTAATTTGTTTGTATAGGGTGTAGAAGGAATAGTTACAGGTAAACAATCAGTGTACAATTGAAGTATCATCAATCATAGAATATAATATTAAGTAAAAAAACATCACATATCAATTTTTCATCCTGTCTTGTGCAAAGTCATTTATTTTCAGTTAATACCAGGCCAAGTTATTCATTTTCAAAATCCTCCTCCCCTCCCCCTTTCGAAATCAAATGGTCGTCCCCTTATTGAAAGCTAATGTAAGGACGTCATCAATAGTCTTAGAAAAGTATGATCATAAACATCGTTACCGTAAAAACTAGGATTCTACTATTACAGCATGTTTTACTTACTTACTGTATTTTGTAGAAAGTCTTTGAAAAAAGGATTATACATTCTGTATATGCCTGTCCCAAGTCAGTATCGTGCCGGTATTTGAGTGGTTGTCGTTGGTTCATGTTTGTCATAATTTTTTGGTAAATTGTTAAGTTATTTTGGCTGTTAGTTTTCTCAAATGAATTATATAAAATTTTCCATATCGGGGCATTTTATAGCCGACCATACTGTATGGGCTTTCTCATTGTTGAAGGCCATACGGTTGCCTATAAATGCTTACTTCCACATCTCCTTATTTTTATATTATACAACTAGTACTACATAAAAGTAACATTATCAATGTTCCATGTAAATGAGGTAAGGTCAGATTAACTCTGTCACAAAGACATGTACACCCTGCTACCATTCCATACACCACGTATTTGACCCACTACTTATAGCATCTGAGATACGGCCTTGGCCATTGAAACTTAACCTTGTTCATAGATCCATAAAATGAGGTCAAGGTCATGTGAACGAAGATGTCTGACGGACATGTAGGCATTGCAAGGATACCATATATTAGACTAGTAGCCAAGTATAGTTATCCTAGAACCTATGATAAACGAGACATTCACATGACGAAAACAAGCTATACAGTTTTTAGCAGTCTTCAAACCATGATCATGAAGTCAAGGACAATGATTATATGACAGACGGGAACTTCGTAACACAATGGATCTATATACAAAATATGAGCCATCCGATTCCTCTACCTCTGAAATATAAAGCTTTACAAATAGTTAACGGTGTTGCCGTCACCACCATCAGATTGTATTCTGTATGATAAAGAATCTTGTGTAAATGGCATCTGACTTCACTGGTAAAAGTGCAAAGACTAGTGGAAACATCTCTCCATCAACTAGTGCTTTATAGTGTACAGCGTAATTAAGTTTTAAGTTACACTTTTCTTTAAATTGAATGGATTATATATCTTAATTCCTTTTAAAAACTTTCGAAAAAAAATTTAAATTAAAATCACAGTATTGATATTTGTTTTATATAAATAAACGTAAGCTTATAAATATAACTCATAAATGTTATATTATTTACTCAAAAGTGCATTAATCTGATGATATACCAAAAAAATCATATCTTATGCTTTTATAAAATTTATATTAAATAAAAGTTTGAACAAGCAATAATTAATTCTTGTTTATCTAGCAAAACAAACAATATATTCCTTGTTTATTTAAGAACATTTTACTTCATAAAATAATGTGGGACAATCAGAACTTTTCATGTGGGACAATCAGAACTCTAAAATTTTAAAAAGTGGGACAATCGGGAATAAACCAAAAGATCTAAGTGACACTGAGTGGAAAGATTATGTATGCGGCCTGATTTCAACACCTTAAACATAGCTTGTGTGGCTTTTTCTGCTAGGTGTTTCTGTGCTATTTTAGTATTACCAGTTCTAGATAATAATATGCCCAACTAGTTAAATTCTTTTAATATTTTCAATGTCAGTGCCGTCTATAGCTATATAAAAATGTAAATTTGACGGCATTCTGCCTCTAGAAAAAATCATCACTTTAGTTAACTTTAAGCTTCCAAATATTACAGTATTCACTGAAAGAATCCAGCTGTTTCTGTAAATCATCAGAACTTTCTGCCAATAGTACTATGTCGTCTGAACTAAGGATATGAATGGAAAGGTTAAATATGCACCAAGATCGTAAATTAAGATTGATTATTATAATGTAAAAAAATATGTTTGTTCGAAAATCTTAAGAGATTTAAAAGTTATCATAAAAAAGAAGATGTGGTATGATTGCCAATGAGACAACTCTCCACAAGAGACCAAATGACACAGAAATTAACAACTATAGGTCACCGTACGGCCTTCAACAATGAGCAAAGTCCATACCGCACAGTCAGCTATAAAAGGCCCCGAAATGACAATTCAAACGAGAAAACTAACGGCCTAATTTATGTACAAAAAATGAACAAAAAACAAATATGTAACACATAAACAAACAACAACCACTGAATTACATGCTCCTGACTTGGGACAGGCACATACATACAGAATGTGGAGTTAAACATGTTAGCGGGATCCCAACCCTCCCCCTAACCTGGGACAGTGGTGTAACAGTACAACATAAGAACGAACTATAAAAATCAGTTGAAAGAGGCTTAACTCATCAGATGGATAAAAATACAAATACAAGTTAACATTTTTACGGGGCACGCGCTCTTCTTGTGTAATGTCTGATCACCTTGAAAATTGATCCAACCAATCTTTAACTGGTAAATTATGTTTCCTTGTTGCTAAGTAGTGATGATAAAAGGGCTGTTGATCTTTTCTTTGTTGCTTTGTTAGAAAAAATATATTTGGAAAAAGTGATTGTTTAATTGCGCTATTTGAAATAAAAACAGTGAAACAATAGAAATTGGCTTTTACTCAAAGACATATCTGATTTACCTATGGCGTTTTTGTCGTTTGGTTGCTGTCAAATTGAAGTTTATTCCACATCTCCTATAGTTTGAGTTCTGTTTGATTACTTTTTATTACCGTCTCCTCGGAGACGGTATTAAGAGTTGAACGATGGACAGTCTGCGGGCTGAAGGCTTTCTTACTACCTAATTGGAAGATATTACTGACGCTGTCATAATTAAATTTCGTTCATTAGTTGGGACAATTCAAACCTAGTAAATGTCTTTTAATCCCGTAGAGTGTCGGATCTGAACTCTTTATTTTAGTAAATAGATTTGCCTGGTTACCAATCATGCATATCGGTACACAGGTAACACTTATCTATAAATAGCCAAATCTCCTGAAGATTTGTAAACACACACGTGATTATTTCATGTTACGTACATTTTATACGTGAAAACATACAAAAACTTTTAGGAAAATGCCTTTTTCTTAGGTTATATTTATTTATACTCAGTAAGATTTGATTTGATTTGAATTTTGGTGTTTTAACGCCACTTTTAAGCGCCGCTTTTGGGCTATTTCGTGGCGGCCAGTTTTTATTGGTGGAGGAAGCCGGGGCGCCCGGAGAAAACCACCGACCTTCGATAGGAAAACTGACAATCCTAGTCAATTAAGATTGGAGTCGAGTGCACCCGCACGAGCGGGGCTCGAACTCACAACCTCAGTGTTGACTGGCTAGTGATTACAGTAGTAACTACTTAGACCACTCGGCCACCGAGGCCCCCTACTCAGTAAGATAATCTAAAGGCAACACAAACATTTTAAAACGGAGATATCAAATAATTTCTGTTCGATTAATATTAATTTACACAAGAATTTTTATCTCAGGGGGCGGGGGCGGCGGCGGCGGCACTTCGACCTTTCTATGGCAGAGGTGAGCAGCTGAGATATCCAATACCCCACCCTTTATATATATATATATATATATATATAGAGTCTATAAGAATCTACCAACCAGTAAACTTAATAGGTATTGGATCATCAAAATTGACAATACTACACAAACAGGGAAAATTATATGAGTCTAAAAGATTGTGTAACAATACCGATAAATTGATGGAAAACAAAACACTAAAAAGTGTTGAATATCATCACACAAAGATGGAAAAACTGAACAGATGATATAAATTATACAATAATTGCAAATATTTCGGCTCAACAAATGGCCTTCCTCAGTGTTAAAAGTTTTAACAATACTGATATATAATGTATAAGGTGTAAACATAGATCAGTAATAATACAGGTAAGTTTTGGTCGATTGATTTTAATCCAAAATCCTGAATATCATAATATAAATATTAGACTGTAAATTTAATTATTTCTTTCTATTGATTCCATCTGGATGGAGGACACCCAGTGTTTTTATCCAAAACTTCTCCCGATTCTCTCTTTGCCTATTTTGCCATGTACAATCCTGTTCGATCACAAGGATCTTCATGTGATCAAAATCTTTCAGATTGTGATCTGGTAACCTGAAGTGTTGGCTGACAGGAATATACGGTTTTTTTGTGAGGTCACTCCTGTGGCCATTAAGGCGTTTGTGAAATGGCTGCATAGATTCACCAACATATTGGAGACCACATATAGGACACTCAAGAACGTAAATCACGTTTGAGCTTTTGCAGTTGACATTGCAGAAGATCTTGTATGTCTTTTCTGTGGTCTTACTGTGAAATGTTGATGAATGCTGCAATTGGTTGCAACATTTGTAGCGCTTATCCCCACAAGGCTGGCAATTACCTACAGTATGGTTAGGTTTGGAAAGGTCAGCACGGACAAGTATATTTCTCAGGCTGTTAGGTTGTTTGAAGGCAATCATGGGAGGCTCAGGAAAGATTTTGGATAACTTAGAATGTTTCTCGATTGCTGTCCAATGATCACGAATGGTCTTGAAACTATTTCTCAGGCATGGATGGTAGGTGAGCACACATGGGATTCTTTTACTTTTCTGTTTTTCTTTGTAAGTTAGCAGACTGCTTCTGGGGATGGATTCCGCTTTTCGAAAACTATTTTTGATGTTTTTGTGTTTATATCCCCTTCTTTTCAAATGTCCTTTGAGCTGCCCCAGACGTTGTTTTGCAGTGTCTTCAGAGGAGCAGATTCGCCTTATTCTGAGAGCTTGGCTGTATGGAATGCTCTTCGTGCAGTGTGGAGGATGGCAACTTTCAGGCGACAAGTATTGATGAGTATCTGTAGGTTTAGAGTATATATCTGTGTTTATTATACCTACAGAGAGGGTGCTAGATGTATCAAGGAAGTTTATGGTGGAATTAGATGTTTCATGGGTGAATTTGATGGTAGGGTGTTGATTGTTAGCATTTGTTATAAAAGTTTGTAATTCTTGGTCTCCCTTGTCCGATTTCATGTCAACGTCATCAATGAATCGATACCAGGAAAGCGGTTTTTCGATGGAGCACTCCAGCAGTTGCTTTTCAACTTTACCCATGAATATATTGGCATAAGATGGAGCCATTTTTGTACCCATAGCAGTGCCATTTGTCTGTAAATAGTGTTCTCCTTGAACTTCACATTCCAAGGAGAACACTATTTACAGACAAATGGCACTGCTATGGGCACAAAAATGGCTCCATCTTATGCAAATATATAATCTTATCATTAATTTATTACCAAACAGAAAACAATAAACTTGCGGAAAAGATGGTATACCGCAAACATGAGGTGCAAACATTTGTACACCATATCCGGATTTCGACAATTAATGTCTCTTCAGTGATGTTAGGAATCGAAACGGTATTTGGAAGGCCATATAATTTACCTCAATTTAGGATAGACTCTTGAATTTTGAAAGAGTCAAAATAGGATGAACGGATCATATAAGTCCGAAGGCAAATATAATACAAGCCCAAACGAAAAAATATAAACAAGTCTAAATTGAAAACAACGTTCAAACCTATGATTGCGTTGGATAAAAACCGCAATTTTTATATGTGTGCATGCAAAACAAATTTCTTGGTAGAGGGGTCTAAATACAGCACAAACAACATTTTCCAAAAGACCAAATGAGTGAAAAAGTATATTTTAACAAAACGCATTTGACTATATATATTGAATGATAAAAGAACATACATGCAGTTACCCTAGCTATCATATATTTTTTACAATAAGTATATATACCTCCACATAGCTATCATTGTTACGCTATTTCATGGGGAGATACTAGTAAATAGATTTGACAAATATCTTAAACATTTACGAAAGTGATTTTAGAGACATATATACACAATCTCTGGTGATTTTAATTGCATCTGTAAAAAAATATCGACATCTGATTAGTTTCAGATTCAATCATCAATCTTGTCTTATATTTCACCTAAATTTCTCGACCTCATGCAATTTCATGAAGCTTCAAACAGTGACCTATCCCAGCGACTCATCCTTTCCACTCATTACATAATAAGTGCCCCCACACACACCCAAGATCGTTTGGCTGAGTTGGATGTTGTCTAGATCTACCTAGCTAGCTCTTCCTAGCAAGATATAGCAGAGGTTGAAGAACAGAAGACTAAAAATATATCTAAAAGGGAATATAAGAAGAGCAAAAAACTACTCTCAGACGATGTATGCTAACATATTTTAAGCAATGTTTAATTTCTATGAATGATTTTAAAGGAGATGTGAAGTATACATAATTAATTTAGACAGCAACCCAATTAAGCAACAAACAAAACGTGACAATTTACTTCTAAAGTTCAATCTACGGTCTTCTTCAATGGACATGTCATTACAACATTTTAAAGTTTTTTATCCTCCCAAGTCTAACTATAATATATAGAATAGTTGTGAATATGTGAGCCAAAATTAGTTCCTGTGAAAAAAGTTCCAGTGGAACAAATATCACAGGAAATATATTCTGGGAGAACTTTTTTCACAGATAATTTCTATATGATTTGTTCCATCTCTATAAAATAAGTTCCACAATTTACCTGGTGAAATAAGTTCTGGGTTTGTGAAATTTGTTCCTTACCTAGTGAAATAAGTTCCAGGTTTGTGAGATTTGTTCCTTACCTGGTGAAATAAGTTCCTTGTCTGTGAAATATGTTCCACTGGTTATACAAGTTTTCTTTTATACTGAGCATTGTTATCAGTGAGCTTAAAGTTATAATTCAAGTACATTATAATAACATGTATTATATTGATAATGTAATAAATAAAAGGTGTAAACATCCAATATGGATTCTGTGGAGTATAGCAAAATGTTTAATTACATTATCCATACAAAAATATCCAAATGACAATAATTTAATGAGGCAGATAAGCGAAGAATAAGAAAAATCCGTCAGAAAGTTTTTATAGATCAATCATTTATTTATGAATATTGCAATTCAACATATGCTACTTCATATCAGAATTTGTAGATAAATTGTTTTCACAGAAATATGTCTCATCCTTTTGTAATTTTGATTATGCAAATGTTGAAATTAAAATAGCAATACTTTAACATGTTTCATAAGTTATGCAAATATTCAAAGTCAATGAACCATGACTGAGGTACATGGCTAAACAATTTCCATGTAAATGAGATGTGCCAAAGCTAATACAACTGCATACCAAATACCATTGAATTATTATAAGTCGTTCCCTTTAAACAAACCTAAACACAAACATTAACTTATAAACTATGTAAAAGTTTCAAAGTCAATGAACCATGAAGAGGGGGTGAGGCTATATAATATCCATGGAAACGATATTTGCAAATGCCAATAAATTTGCATACCAAATATCGTTTACTTAACATTAGCAGTTCATCTTAAACTGATCTAATCACAAACTAATACATGTAAACTAAGCAAAAGTTTCTAAGTCGATAGACAATGACTGAGGGGGCGGGGCCAAATATTCTCAATGGTAATGAGATGTGCTAATGCTTATACAACTGAATACCAATTAACATTTACCTACCCTAAATGGTTCCCCTTGAACTGACCTAATCACAAACTAATACATGTTAACTTAGCAAAATTCTCAAAGTCAATAGACCATGACTAAGGGAGCCAAATAATCTCCATGGAAATAAGATATGCCAATGCTTATACAACTGCATACCAAATATCATTGACATACCACTAGTGGTTCCCCATAAACTGACCTAATCACAAACTAATACATGTAAAATAAGCAAAAGTTTCAAAGTCAATAGACCATGACTGAGGGGGCAGGGCCAAATAATCTCCATGGAAATGAGATGTGCCAATGCTAATACAACTGCATACCAAATATGATTGACCTACCACTTGTGGTTCGCCATAAACTAGACCTAATCACAAACTAATACATTGTTGACGACGCCGCCGCCGCCGACGCCGGAAACAGCATACCTATGTCTCGCTTTTTGACTCCGTCAAGGCGAGACAAAAAATGAAATAGTGTGTTTTAAATATTTATCGCAGTTGTTAATCATAGTTGTGCATTTGTTTTTTAATCATATTATCTACGTACAATATATATGCTGACTTAATTTGAATTTCTCAAAGATTTACCTTATTTTGAACGTTGTCGTGTTGTTTAAAGACTTCAATGTTGAATATTAAACTTGTCAGGTACAACTATAGAATGTTTTGCTTGATATAAAGTTAATGCATCATGTTAATCTATAACACCCGGAACTTATTTAACATTTAGTAAAAAAATTAGTTCCGGAACAAATTTTACAGTGCTGGAACATATTTTCTTAAAATATATATTCCGGGTAAAAATTTTCTGTGATATAAATTCCGGTGGAACATATTTCCTATGAAATAAGTTCCAGCGGAACAAATGTCACGCCGGAACATTTTTTTTGTTACAAAAAATAATCTTAATAGCAAAAAATAATTCAGATATTACTTGGAACTATGAGCAGGGTCAGGAACAAACTTCTAATGTTTGTTTTGAGGTTTATTGACTATTTATACTAGACATGCTAAATGAGAGAAAGAGAAATAAAAGAAAATTATAAATTTAAAAGACGAAAATACTGTTGGCACTTTAAAAGATTATTCTTAATTGTATGTTTTCTACAAGAATTGTAAAAACAAGTATAAACATACATATATTATGATCATAAAACAAAAAGACATTTATATGTCAACATACGAACGGTCTCCCACAAAAGATTATGTCAATCCAGTATGTCAAGCTTTTAAGGGTAAGTATGATAAGGGCCTTATTCGTCATTCAACATTAAATGGTATAGTAAATAAATATGAAGATATGTACAAGTAAAACAATAACAAAAGATACAGTATCAAGCTGTATGCTTGATCAAGTTTTGGTCAAATTTGTTGATTCTCTTATGTTGATGGCCTCATAGTGAACTTAAAGTAGCTTTGCAGAACTTATCACCTTCTTTATAACCAACGACGTCTATTATGATTTGAAAAAAAATGGAGGCGAAACTACTTTGTTTTCAGGCGCTTACAATAGGTCTTGTATAACAAATTACCCGTCTCACGACTCTGAGTATTTTTCATCAAAAAATAAAATCAAGAAGTCCAATAAAACCAAATAATCTGAAAAAAGAAACATTTAATTGTTAAGGATACTCATTATTCAAATATAGAAAAAGAGGCGTGGGGCATTCCACATTGCAGTCCAACTACAATGAATAGACAAAATCTTCATCGACAACAAAAATAACCATACATATATGTGAAGCTTTACATTTTAAGGATCATTTTTGAAAAGATGTGAGATACCGTTGGAAATATATTAATTGTGTTCTTATATGTTTAAATTTTACTACGTTTCACTCTCTAGTAGTCTCTACACTTTTCGATGCCTATTATGAACGAAAAACTTTCAGGTGGAAGCGGCCATACTTTTCTAACACAAATAAATAACCAAACAACCAAAGAAAAAGCCAACGAACAACTCCGATATCTGTTTCAAAAAAAATAATCGATAAAAAGACATTACCCCCAATTTCCAGTTTTAATACTTTCCCCAAAAAAAAATTGGTAAATCTAAAAAAAGGTATAAGCCTTTTATAATTTTTGTTATCTACTACAATTTACATACAATTTTGAACGAATTGAACTACAAAGAGAAAACATTTTCCACTTTCATCAGCTATGAGACGGCTAGCTTTTTAGAAAAGCTATTACTTGTTCAGTTTATAAGAATTCATAATTGAAAGGGTTATTTATATGAGTATAGATCAATTGCTTTTCTTTCACCCAAGCCATGCATATACTCAGAGGACAAAAAGGATAAAAAACTTGAACACAAGTACAGTATAAGTAAACTTTTTGAAAATAAAATAGTTCCCTACTTTACCATCTTACTATTTTATGACGTATTAGGACCTAAATTAAATAAAAATTTTTGCAAAGTTTTAAAATATCCAGTTACCTTTAAAGAATAATGATAAGATCCGAAATAAGGTAACTTTAAACTGTGAAGGAAAACATGTATATATGATGAATCGTTCTAAACCCCAACCCTTTTACATAAGTCTTATAAAATAACCTTCTCATTATAAATTCTGATGTACGTATAGCACCTTTAACTAACAATTATAAGAAAGTTTAATTTAAGACCACTTAAATTCTAAATTCTTATTTGTAAATATATCCAGTTCTTACTTAACTTATTCTTACACTTCAGCACATTATGAATATTATTTTTAAAATTTTATGATGACAATCCTATGAATTAGTTATAATATTAATTATTTAGTAATTATTATTGCCTAAATTCAGTCATCTGTACATAATTAAATGTTTCCTTATGTTCTAAGGTGTATATAGTTGCTACAATTATACCCTATGGGTAGTGCTCCACAATTAATGGAGGAATATACAAGAAACTGAACTGAACTGAACTGATTAATCGTAGAGAGATGTACCTAAATTTATGGTACATAGTTAACAGAAAAAAGTTTCATTCTCAGTCTTATTTCAACTGTATTAATTTTAAAGACATGTCACATCCAAACGAAGTCTACGTATATGTACATGTATACGTCTTGTCTTGTCTATAGTCGGGAAATTTTCAATTCAATTCATTTCATTTGAAAACGTTAAAAATAATATAGATCTTATTCATTGCAAAACGTGACGTCCTTTTTGGATAAAACCCCTGTTTCATCTACGAGGAAAGTCCTATAATATAAGAATGCATATATAGGTGTGGTTGAACATTGATAGTAAAAAAAAGGAAAATCTGGCATCAATAGAGCGCATAATAAATTAAAAAATAATTCCCGAAATAAATGTATATAAAATATGTGTGTGACTATTGAAAGTGTATCCACATATTTACAAGACACTGTCGCTTTTTTCACTCGTTCTTGTCCAGTAACACCGTGTATCATCGGTACAGCGGATATAGGTACTAACCAAGCGGACGTGATCGATTTTTCTTCTGACACGGTAAGAAAGTCTTTGTTTTGTTTACATAATATCAATGTGTACCTCAATCTAAATATAATTGTTGTTTTAAGAAATGATTTGGTCGTAGGTTGATGATTAGAGAAGTCTCATTATTTTCCTAAAACAAGAACGCTTACTAAAACTAAAACATGTGCAAACACTTGTCAAAGAAGTTGGCGCTCGTCTCATCCGATATGATTCTATATTCAATATTGCAACTCTTTTTCTGATAGAAGGCCATGCACTGTGTGTACGTAATAAGTATAGCTGTTTCAATAATTGGCATTGAAATCTTTCATACATATGTTATTTTTCGATATTTTATTCCGAAAAGAAGCGTTGTGTACAGTGTATAGCTGACCACATAAATCCTTCTGTACGGTGCATAGTTAAATGAATGTACGGTATATAGCTTTTCACCCTTCGAAGTACCAGAGACATATAATACATTATATGTCTCTGGAAGTACCTATTAAGCTGTATCCGCTGTACCGATGAGTGAGTAATAAATTCCTCAAACGAGTTTGAATAGGGAAATAAAATCTGAAGAAGGAATTTGTCATCAACATTTTAATAAGGCAATATTTGGTTTTGAATGAAGCCCGTTCTTATCTGTATTTGTTGCCGTACTTATCAAAATACGATTTTCAAATAATCAAACTCAAACAGTAAAGTTTTGCTTCTCCTTAAAATCGTTCTTCTCCAGTATTACCATGATTACAAGCCTGAACGAATTTCAATGAGAAAATAAATTCTGAATAATGAATTTGACTCCATTTTTCTGTCAGTTTTCTGTCCCAATCAAGACCGACCCCCTTTCACAAACGGGCTAAAATAATGCGTACATTGAACTCCCGTCATTTATCATATTTGTTTTTTTTTCTTAACATTTTCAGGTAGTAAGATTTGGTTTTAAATCGAGCTCATGAGAAATTATGAACTTTTTGGTCTTACAGAAAACATGTTATTTCATATCAATTTAATGTTGTTTTTGCAAGACTCATAATCAAGAACAGCGAAAAAGACTATTTCGCAGACTGTTGAAAGATACTCAGTCCGTTCTTACAACGAATAAGTCCTTATGCACAGATGTTAAATAAAAATAAAACAAAAACTTACCCATAAGCCAAACCAAAGAAAGAAACCAATAAAAGCACGTACTCTACCAAGATATTAGACTTATCAAAACAAAACAAAAAACACTATGTATGTTTATATTAAATAAAATATGATATTCGTTTATTTAATTGATGTTGGAAAGGAGAAAAAATTCACGAAGAAAAACAAAAACGAACTGATAATAGACAAACTATAAAACAATATCAATTGTTATTTCTTTTACTTTAGAACTGCAGAACGTATAATAACAAAATTAATTTAGCTGACTATTACACATAAACTGTATAAAAATACATTAAATGGGACTTTTGAGGTTTTTTTCTCCATTATCGTTAAAGTCAATACACAAAGTATTTAATTACATAAATCAATTTCGAAAAAAACTTTAAAATGTCGCATTATTAAATTTTTATAAAAAACACTGTTTTAATAACATAATATTCATAAGATAGATTAATAAAATATTGAATCTGAATATTCATAAGCAATAAGGATAATCCAATCAATTTTGTTGATTGGACTATTCACGGCTGAGTAGTTGTGAATCAGTGACACGTGCCCTCATTATTTTATAAAAATATTGAATATCTATTTAAGTTCGTTTTCAAAATATTCCAAAAGTTTCCACTAAAATAGACAACGTGAAAAGAATGTAAACATTTTTCCTGTGTGCATATACGATGACTTTAAAAGAGTCCTGGGTGCACTTTGTATGTCCTGAGTGCACTCAGGACGTCCTGGGCAGTGTTTAGACGTACCCGTTGATTTGCAACTGTATTTTTTCTGTTTTGGCACATACTTATATCTGAACCTCATTAAATTCGATCTCAAAATAGCGAATATAAAGGAACAGATATTTTAAAGTCTTAATAAATTCCATTGAGCACAAAACTAATCCAAATTCGATTTCAATTATTTCGTGATTCTAAAATACGTTTTTTTTTTGTGGCAGAAATTGCAATTATTTTTTTTTATCTGATATGACTTTGAAACACTGATTTAAGATTTATATTGTCCACAAAATATCATAAAATATAAGGGATAAAAAAGACGCTTTTCTATTATTATTTTACAAGGTTGTTAATTGTTTAATTATGTCGTAATTTGCTTGGTCAGTGGCGGATTCAGGAGCCGACATATCGCTTCCCCTTTGATTGGATAATATATCATTTTTAGCATAATTAAAATCATCATTTTTAGCTCACCTGACCTGAAAGGTCAAGTGAGCTTTTCTCATCACTTTGCGTCCGTCGTCCTGCGTCCGTCGTCCGTCGTCCGTCGTCCGTAAACTTTTACAAAAATCTTCTCCTCTGAAATTACTGGGCCAAATTTGACCAAACTTGGCCACAATCATCATTGGGGTATCTAGTTTAAAAAATGTGTCCGGTGACCCGGCCAACCAACCAAGATGGCCGCCATGGCTAAAAATAGAACATAGGGGTAAAATGTATATTTTGGCTTATATCTCTGAAACCAAAGCATTTAGAGCAAATCTGACATGGGATAAAATTGTTTATTAGGTCAAGATCTATCTGCCCTGAAATTTTCAGATGAATCGGACAACCTGTTGTTGGGTTGCTGCCCCTGAATTGGTAATTTGAAGGAAATTTTGCGGTTTTTGGTTATCATCTTGAATATTATTATAGATAGAGATAAACTGTAAACCGCAATAATGTTCAGCAAAGTAAGATCTACAAATAAGTCAACTTGACCAAAATGGTCAGTTGACCCCTTAAGGAGTTATTGCCCTTTATAGTCAATTTTTAACCATTTTTCGTAAATTTTTGTAATCTTTTAAAAAAATCTTCTCCTCTGAAACTACTAAGACAAATTTAACCAAACTTGTCCACAATCATCATTAGGGTATCTTGTTTAAAAAATGTGTCCGATGACCCCGCCCGTGAACCAAGATGGCCGACATGGCTAAAAAATAGTACATAGGGTAAAATGCAGTTTTTGGCTCATATCTCTGAAACCAAAGCATTTAGAGCAAATCTGATGGTATAAAATTGTTCATTAGGTCAAGATCTAGCTGCCCTGAAATTTTCTTACCAATCAGGCAACCCGTTGTTGGGTTGCTGCCCCTGAATTGGTAATTTTAAGGAAATTTTGCCGTTTTTGGTTATTATCTTGAATATTATTATAGATAGAGATAAACTGTGAACAGCAATAATGTTCAGCAAAGTAAGATCTACAAATAAGTCAACTTGACCAAAATTGTCAGTTGACCCCTTAAGGAGTTATTGCCCTTTATAGTCAATTTTTAACCATTTTTTGTAAATTTTTGTAATTTTTTACAAAAATCTTCTCCTCTGAAACTACTAAGACAAATTTAACCAAACTTGTCCACAATCATCATTAGGGTATATAGTTTAAAAAATGTGTCCGATGACCCCGCCCGCGAACCAAGATGGCCGACATGGCTAAAAAATAGTACATAGGGTAAAATGCAGTTTTTGGCTCATATCTCTGAAACCAAAGCATTTAGAGCAAATCTGACATGGGGGTAAAATTGTTCATTAGGTCAAGATCTATCTGCCCTGAAATTTTCAGACCAATCAGGCAACACATTGTTGGGTTGCTGCCCCTGAATTGGTAATTTTAAGAAAATTTTGCAGCTTTTGGTTATTATCTTGAATATTATTATAGATAGAGATAAACTGTAAACAGCAATAATGTACAGCAAAGTTAGATCTACAAATAAGGCAATATGACCAAAATTGTCAATTGACCCCTTAAGGAGTTATTGCCCTTTATAGTCAATTTTTTACAATTTTCATAAATTTTGTAAATTTTTGTAAATTTTTACAAAGTATTTTCCACTGTATCTACCGGGCCAAGTTCATTATAGATAGAGATAATAGTAAGGAGCAAGAATGTTCAGTAAAGTAAGATCTACAAACACATCACCATCACCAAAACACATCACCATCACCAAAACACAATTTTGTCATGAATCCATCTGTGTCCTTTGTTTAATATGCACATAGACCAAGGTGAGCGACACAGGCTCTTTAGAGCCTCTAGTTTTAAAGGCAGTGCTTTAATGCCTTTCTAGTTGCCGGGTTAATCCTTCCTTCCGCGATATCCAACTTATCTACGTGGGGGGTCATTAGGCTCCAAGTAGATCCGGAAATGTTGAATTCTCTCCTCTTCTTATTGCGATATAAAATGTTTTTTGTTTCATTTCATTTACATTGGGAAATAGAGAAACGATCATTGTGTTTTGTTAGTTTTAAAAACTTTTGATATATTAGTATTTTGCATTATAAGCAGTCAACCGATTGACTAACTAGAATTATTTGAATTCCGTGTGGAAAGAGCTCGGGTTAATTTCGAGTGTTATCTGCAATCTAGATGTTTATAAATCATTTCAGTCGTTGCTATAATAATTAAAGGTCGACTGAACATGAATTATATTATACAATATAAAGCGCATTTCTGTTTATGCACGTGAACCCGTCTAACGTTATTGTAATGTCGAAGTTATATAAAGTAGCAAATTATCGTTCCTGAATAGGTGGCGCCGTGGTAGCGGATCCTGTTCCTCAACTTCCGGTTTCTGCACTGTGCAACTATATCAGTTTTATTTTTAATTAACGATGCCAAGTACTTGTTGTTGTGTACCTGGATGTCATTTAAGAGGATGACATGCATTTCCAAATGACTTAACAAGAAGGAAAAGTTGGATCAACGCCATGGCCCATACGCAGATTGGACGAGAACACGATGATATCGTGGAGTCCATCTCAATCAGCTGTTGTTTGCAAGGCACGTTTTACTGAAAAAGACTACGTGCAGGAAACTATTCATGGTAAAACTCTATTTTCTTTGTGAAATATAAAGTTATATATGTAATCGCCATGCGAATAAACCAAAGTCTGTTTACAACCGCAATTATCGTTTTAGAATAAAAGGGGGTGGGTAATTCAAGACGTCATAATTTTTTGGATTACGATTCAATGTGATCTGTTTGAGATTTTTTGGTGATTGCTACAATTATAATGATTTCTTACAAGAGGTATATCATACTGAGAATTATTTTAGCAGTAATTATGCTAATGTAGTAATGACAGGAATGCATAAGCTATGCCTCATAGACTTTCTTGAAAAATATCAATGACAATGTTAACAGGAAAAAAACAATGACATGCTCTCATCTATATTATAGTTATTTAGGTACAAACAATGTACGTTTGTTGCATAAGTCTCTCATTGTTTGTTCTTTGGATTTACATAACATACATTGAATCAGGCAAACATAGTTTTATCCAGATTGTAATGAATAAATCTAGTTAATATTTCGCCAGGTAGTACAAAGTATACATTGCTAATGGAAGTTCATTTAATTATCAAAAAACTAATGTTTTATAACCTTTTTCAGGGCACAAACCCACCATACAGAGACTTAAGTCTACTGCCATTCCCAGCCTATTTTCCTGGACCAAGCAAGAGACTGAATCGTCCGCAAAAAGAAAAATCAGGGCAGTTTCCTGTGAAAACAAAAGAACTAAACTTGATGAATATTGTAGTAGAAATCTAGAGGAAAGTTTTGATTGTAAAGTTGGTTTTCCTGAAGAAGTCATTCATACTGCAGAAAGGATTTATGACTGTCCACCACCAACTGCCTAGCTAATGTTGAGCTTCACAGATGGAATTACGCAAACACCATCAATGCCTATATGTTTTCAGCAGAGAATTTTGAAATGAAGACACGTGACACAGCCATGCATTTTTATACCGGTTTAGAGTTGTATACTAAATTTTTATTTGTTTTGACCACACTTGGTCCAGCAGCACATTGTTTGAGATACATATATTTTCAAATTGATAGGGTGTCAGTTGAAAATCAGTTTTTTTATGACTTTGATGAAATTGAGGCATCATACAACCTACTTTGAACTGTCTAGATTCTAGATTGAATCTAGTGTTAAGAATATTGTGTATACATGGATTGTTTTTATGTCTAAACAGTGGTGTGAGGCTAACACTTGGCCATCTAGTGGTTTAGTCAGGTATTTTTCACCATCCAACTTCAAATTAAAGTTTCCTACGACTTGGATTATTATTGACAGCACAGAACATCCCGTGATAAAACCTAAAGCTAGAGCTCAGGCAACCTTTTTATCAAATAAAAACAGAAACACTGAAAATTCTTGAATGTTCGATTCCTGGTGGTTTAGTCAACTATGTCTGTATGTCACATAGAGCGAATTAATGGACTTGGCAAAACATACAAAATTCTAATAAATCCTATGAATGGAACTGAAACAAAACTTTCATCTGAAATAACATTTAGTTGTTTTATGTTGTGTAATTTTAGAACTTGTATTGTGCCAAAGGATGCATAAATAAAAGTGATGCAATGAATTTTGTTCTGATATATATATATTTACAATTACATGCACATGTAAATTGTAATGCATATAAAAATAAGGAGATGTGGTATGATATTCAGTGAGTTTATCAAACTAAAGTGCATAAGAAATGGGTTTAAGCAGTTACAGGTGTTACTGTCACCGTACAATCTCCAACAATGAGAAAAACTGGTACCCTGTAAAAAATTTCAGAGATCTTACAACTAAGTTTTGTTGTCTCACCTTGACTTTGGTGAATTTTTTATATCTGTTGATGTAAATATAAAAAAGAAGATGTGGTATGATTGCCAATGAGACAACTCTCCACACATGCACAAGAGACCAAATGACACAGAAATTAACAGCTATAGGTCACAGTACGGCCTTCAACAATGAGCAAAGCCCATACCGCACAGTCAGCTATAATAGGCCCCGAAATGACAATGTAAAACAATTCAAACAAGAAAACTAATGGCCTATTTTATGTAAAAAAAATGAACAAATATAACAAATATGCAACACATAAACAAACGACAACCACTGAATTACACTTTTACAGGCTCCTGACTTGGGACAGGCACATATATGTACATACAGAATGTGGCGGGCTTAAACATGTTAGCGGGATCCCAACCCTCCCCCTAACCTGGGACAGTGGTGTAACAGTACAATATAAGAAAGAACTATAAAAATCAGTTGAAAGAGGCTAAACTCATCAGATGGATAAATACAAATACAAGTGGACGTGGTCGGGTAGTTGTACATCCTAACAACAAAAAGACACTAAGTACAGATCTGAGGGTACTCGCAGTTACTGACAGCTAGTTCAAAGCCACTAACAACTGATAAAAAAATCTTGCATCTAAGACTAAATTATCAATCTGTAAGCTCCCTTTAGAATTTTATAAATTTTAGATTTTACATTTCTGAGTTATGGGGTTTTATTCATTAAAAAAGGGGGGATTTTCCAGTTTTTGGACAACAACTCAAAAATGCTTTAAGCAATTTACATGAAACTTTGGTGAATTATTTATAGCTATTGATGTAATCTCCCTATTGATTTTCATAAATTTCAAATATGACATTGAGAAGAAATTGAACTTTATTTGTTTATAGTCTGGCAACAGATTTATTAAGTATTGCGCAACAACACAGTGTATTGCACAACAGCAAGAAATCTTTAATTAAGTCTCCCAAACGAAGTTTGGGAAGACTTATTGTTTTTGCTCAGTTCTTATTATTATTATTATTATTATTATTATTATTCTTCTTCTTCTTCTTCTTCTTCTTCCTCTTCCGCCGCTTTTAAATTTGAACTTGTCCGCACCTGTTCTCCAAAACCGCTTGTCAGATTAACTTAGGGTTTCACAATATGCTAGACTAACATGTCTAGTGGTGCAATCAGGGTTTTGTTTGTGCAGTGGGGTTTATAAAGGGGTACTTTGAGGGGCAAAAAGAAAAGAGGGTTTTACTATAGAACCCTATGGGATTTTTTTTTTTTAAATTTTCAAATGATTATAAATTGAAAACCGTTTGTGATAAACACAATCTTTTTAATTGAAAATGTTTTAAAGGATAAATCCCATTAAATGAAATACAGGGTTAGTCCCCAGGGGTCACCCCACCCCCTGCCATTTAAGAAAGTTCTAATACCTTGTAAGTGGTCAAGATCCCCACCCCTAAACCATATATATTTTGGTTTGTCATGCTAAGATGGTATGAATGATATACAGGGTTAGTCCCCAGGGGTCATCCCGACCCCCTGCCATTTGAGAAAGTTCTAATATCTTGTAAATGGTCGAGATCCCCACCCCTAAACCATATATATTCTGGTTTGTCATGATAAAGCACATCAAATGTAATACAGGGTTAGTCCCTAGTGGTCACCCCCACCCCATGCCATTTAAGAAAGTTCTAATATCTTCTAAGTGGTCAAGATCCCCACCCCTAAACCATATATATTCTGGTTTGTCATGCTAAGATGGTTTGATTGATATACAGGGTTAGTCCCCAGGGGTCACCCCCACCCCCTGCCATTTGAGAAAGTTCTAATATCTTGTAAATGGTCGAGATCCCCACCCCTTAACCATATATATTCTGGTTTGTCATGCCAAGATGGTTTGAATGATATACAGGGTTAGTCCCCAGGGGTCACCCCCACCCCCTGCCATTTAAGAAAGTTCTAATATCTTGTAAGTGGTCAAGATCCCCACCCCTAAACCATATATATTCTGGTTTGTCATGCTAAGATGGTTTGAATGATATACAGGGTTAGTCCCCAGGGGTCATCCCGACCCCCTGCCATTTGAGAAAGTTCTAATATCTTGTAAATGGTTGAGATCCCCACCCCTAAAGCATATATATTCTGGTTTGTCATGATAAAGCACATCAAATGAAATACAGGGTTAGTCCCCAGGGGTCACCCCCACCCCTGCCATTTAAGAAAGTTCTAATATCTTGTAAGTGGTCAAGATCCCCACCCCTAAACCATATATATTCTGGTTTGTCATTCTAAGATGGTTTGCATGATATACAGGGTTAGTCCCCAGGGGTCATCCCGACCCCCTGCCATTTGAGAAAGTTCTAATATCTTGTAAATGGTTGAGATCCCCACCCCTAAACCATATATATTCCTATTTGTCATGTCTCGAACCTTTGAATGACGTATACGGTCAGTCCCCAGGGGTTCCCCCCCACCCCCAATGTTCTCATAAATTTTAAATGGTTGAGATCCCCACCCCTAAACCATATATATTCCTGTTCGTCATGTAACGAACATTTGAATGACGTATAGGGTCAGTCCCCAGGGGTTCCCCCCCACCCCCAATGTTCTAGTATCTTGTAAATGGTCGAGATCCCCACCCCTAAACCATATATATTCTGGTTTGTCATGCCAAGATGATTTGAATGATATACAGGGTTAGTCCCAGGCATCACTAATGCATATAACTGTACTGGACCAAACCAATTTTCACTGGACGTTGCCCAATGTCAGGCGACCCTGGGAATTACGAATTATGGAAGCTTCGTTTGGGAGACTTCGTAACAGCATCCTGTTACAATCATTTCTTGTTGAATATAAATTCAATTCATATAACCGATTTCAAGTTCATTGACTACATTTATTCAGAAACTATAATATGTCAAATATTTAATTACAATCCAAATTCAGACCTGTATCAAGCTTGAATATTGTGTCCATTTTTGCCCCAGCTGTTCAGGGTTGGACCTCTGCGGGTGTATCCAGCTGCACTCAGCGAATCAGTTTATTTCTTAATTAAGAACTCCTTTTTTCATTCATAAATTACTTTATGGTTGGAAATATAATTTTGCTTGGAGTTGAAAGAGTTGACATGTTGCAATGTACATTTACTCTACATAGTTCTATGGTACCAAATCAAAAGTTTATATAAAAGAAAGAAGTCAAAGGTTTCCCATCATAGTTTAGTTACATACATTTTTTTTGTACCTGAGGTCGTTGAATATGGATCATTATATAAATAAGGAGATGTGTTATGATTGCCAATGAAAAAACTAAGGATTTTCTTATCCAAGGAATAGATTACCTTAGCCGTATTTGGCAAAACTTTTTTGGAATTAAGGTCCTCAATGCTCTTCAACTTTGTACTTGTTTGGCTTTGTTACTATTTTGATCTGAACGTCACTGATGAGTCTTATGTAGACGAAACACACGTCTGGCGTATTAAATTATAATCCTGGTACCTTTGATAACTAATTTGACTATAAACATAGATAAAAAGGGTACAAACTGGACATAATGCACTAGTTCATAAACAAGTGAGAACAATCGCCTTCATATAGTGCTCAGAATATGACATTCATAAAACTTGTTCAATATCATTAGGGAACTCTAAATCTTAAATACTGAAAGCCACCTCTGATAAGTACACTGTACTATGCAAGATAATGATATAACTGGACTAAAAATACACACAACCTGTAATTAACTGCCTTTACAGCGCTTTCGCCCTTAAATTATCCTGGCTACACGTGGCGTTATTTCTCCGTCTGTATAACACAGCTAGTGAATTAGTCTAAATATCCATCCAATGCATAGTAATATTTCTTTTTTATCACTTTTTTTATTCTTAAATATAAGCGTTGTCTATTTCTATCTGACAAGCACACACATGGACTTTTTCATTAGTATAGAAAGTCCCTGGCCAACAATAGCAACAACGTCCTTTTGATGATCAATTCATTATAAAAAAAAAAAACTAAACTCTCTAAACTAAACTATGTGGACAGTGGGTCATCGCACACAGGTTTGTTTAACAAGACAGCCGATTGGAAAAATGTGATAGATTGTCACGCCTACATTAAACTGTTGTCCAATCAAATGCCAGCAGAAACCTGTCAATAAAAAGGTTATTGCAAGCGTGGATAAGTTAGAGATTTGATTGTGTATTCGATATTTGAACAAAAAGTTAGATAATCACTATTCGTTTAGAATTAAATTGCGAAGAAAGTGTTCGTGTAACAACCCTCCCCTTTTCCCGTTTTCGCCTTCTTATTTTTACACTTTCTTTTTTAACAGAAAAGTATTAAATATGAGCGTACTGCAAGTTTCTGATTTTACAAGCATTCTATATAGCGACTTGTGATTTCCGGGAACGTCATATTTTCAAGATTTCACAGACCTCTGAAAAAGTTAGAACATACAAGTTTCATCTACCATTTGCAGAAAAAACAATACCAAATTATATTTGTAAATTGGAAGAGATTAAGAATTTTAGTTTAATATCCGTACTAAAAATCGTCTGAAATATATCAAAACATATTTCTCTCTGCCTGAATGCAATCGAAAGCAAATTTTCATTTTATTCTTCATCTATTTGCAAAAGACGAAGAATTCTCCTTAAAACTGTAAATTATTAAACAGGCATACTAACTTTAAAGGATAAAATACAAGTTTGTACTACCATCCAAGGAAATAAGTGTTCCATAAAGTAACTAATCCTTAATTCACAACCGTCAAAACTCAGGACTCATTTTTGATATTTACCTGAGATATCATAAAGGACATACATCTACCAAGAACTTATTATAACCAAAATGGCAAAAATGAATCAATATCTTTTTTTTTTAGGTAGACGAGTAGCAAATTGAATAAGGAAATGTTATTGAAAGAGAATTAAGATATATGATAATTTTTCCAAGCAAAGTGGCAAAAACATGCATATATAGAGTTACGTAGGTGCAAAACAAAACTATATATTAATAGTCAATTTCGACTATTTAATAAAGGATTATAGGTCGAACACGACACACGATTCTTGATTTCCAATGTACATGATTTAAAACCGTGTTTTTATACGACCGCAAAAATTGAAAATTTTTTGGTCGTATATTGGTATGACGTTGGCGTCGTCGTCGTCGTCGTCGTCGTCTGGCGTCGTCCGGCGTCGTCCGAAGACACATTGGTTTTCGCACTCTAACTTTAGGTAAAGTGAATGGATCTCCATGAAATTTTACCATAAGGTTCAATACCACGAAAGGAAGGTTGGGATTGATTTTGGGGGTTATGGTACCAACAGTAAAGGAATTAGGGGCCAAAAAGGGGCCAAAAATAAGCATTTTTGTAACTTCCAGACAATAACTTGTGTGTAAGTGTATGGATCTCTCTGACATTGTACCACAAGGTTCCATATCACAAAGGGAAGGCTGTAATTGATTTTGGGGGTAATTGCCTCAAAATTTTAGGAATTAGGGGCCAAAAAAGGGGCAAAAAACAAGCATTTTTCTAGTTTCATGACAATAACTTGTGTGTAAGTGTTTGGATATTTCTGAAATTGTACTACAAGGTTCCATATCACAACGGGAAAGCTGGAATTGAGTTTGTGGGTAATTGCCCGAAACGTTTAGGAATAGGGGGCCAAAAAGGGGCCAAAAATAAGCATTTTTCTAGTTTCCAGACAATAACTTGTGTTCAAGTGTATGGATCTCTCTGAAATTGTACTGCAAGGTACCATACCACAAAGGGGAGCTGGGATTGAGTTTGGGGGTGATGAATCATAAGGGGGTTCAAAAAATTTGGGGGGGGGGGATTTTTTTTTTTCTTTTTTTTTCTTTTTTTCATTTTTTTTTTCTTTTAAAATTTTCCATTTTAAGTTGGTTATTTCTGATTAATATTTAAAAGCAAATTATAATGATATGGTAGGAGAGACACACCAAACAGGATGTGTAAATTATTATATAATAAGTATTGTGCAATAGCAAGAAATTTTCAATTGCACAGTATTGCACAATTGCAAGAAATCTTCAATTGCACAGTATTGCGCAATAGCAAGAAATCTTCAATTGCACAGTATTGCACAATAGCAAGAAATATCCAATAGCACAATATTGCGCAATAGCAAGAAATTGTCAATTGTACAGTATTGCACAAAAGCAAGAAATATTCAATTGCACAGTATTGTGCAAAAGAAGATACTTCGTATAAATTGCTTATTTCTTGATCAATTTCAATGGGGTTTTATTCTTGAATTCTTGGGGTTTTAATATGCTAAATCTAACCGTGTATTAAGTTTTTGGATTTTGGGCCCCGTTTTTAAATTGGTCCACATTGAGGTCCAAAGGGTCCAAAATTTAACTTTGTTTGATTTTATCAAAAATTGAATTATTGGGGTTATTTGATATGCCGAATCTAACCGTGTATTTAGATTCTTAATTTTTGGTTCCGTTTTCAAATTGGTCTACATTAAGGTCAAAAGGGTCCAAAATTAAACTTAGTTTGATTTTAACAAAAATTGAATTTTTAGGGTTCTTTGATATGCTGAATCTAAACATGTATTTAGATTTTTGATTATGGGCCCAGTTTTCAAGTTGGTCCAAATCGGGGTCCAAAATTAAACTTTGTTTGATTTCAACAAAAATTGAATATATGGGGTTCTTTGATATGCTGAATCTAACCATGTATTTAGATTTTTGATTTTTGGGCCCCGTTATCAACTTTGTCCACATTGAGGTCAAAAGGGTCCAAAATTAAACTTTGTTTGATTTCATCAAAAATTGAATTCTTGGGGTTCTTTGATATGCTGAATCTAACCATGTATTTAGATTTTTTATTTGTGGACCTGCTATCAAATTGGTTCATATTGAGATCAAAAGGGTCCAAAATTAAACTTTGTTTGATTTCATCAAAAATTGAATTATTGGGGTTCTTTGATATGCCAAATCTAACCGTGTATTTAGATTTTTAATGTTGGGTCCCGTTTTTAAATTGGTCTACATTAAGGTCCAAAGGGTCCAAAATTAAACTTAGTTTGATTTAAACAAAAATTGAATTCTTGGGGTTCTTTGATATGCTGAATCTAAACATGTGTTTAGATTTTTGATTATGGGCCCAGTTTTCAAGTTGGTCCAAGTTGGGGTCCAAAATTAAACTTTGTTTGATTTCAACAAAAATTGAATATATGGGGTTCTTTGATATGCTGAATCTAAACATATATTTAGATTTTAGATTTTTGGCCCAGTTTTCAAGTTGGTCCAAATTGGGGTCCAAAATTAAACTTTGTTTGATTTCAACAAAAATTGAATATATGGGGTTCTTTGATATGCTGAATCTTACCATGTATTTAGATTTTTTATTTGTGGGCCCGCTATCAAATTGGTTCATATTGAGGTCAAAAGGGTCCAACATTAAACTTTGTTTGATTTCATCAAAAATTTACTTATTGGGGTTCTTTGATATGCCAAATCTAACCGTGTATTTAGATTTTTAATTTTGGGTCCCGTTTTTTAAATTGGTCTACATTAAGGTCCAAAGGGTCCAAATTAAACTTAGTTTGATTTTAACAAAAATTGAATTTTTGGGGTTCTTTGATATGCTGAATCTAAACATGTGTTTAGATTTTTGATTATGGGACCAGTTTTCAAGTTGGTCCAAGTTGGGGTCCAAAATTAAACTTTGTTTGATTTCAACAAAAATTGAATATATGGGGTTCTTTGATATGCTGAATCTAAAAATGTATTTAGATTTTAGATTTTTGGCCCAGTTTTCAAGTTGGTCCAAATTGGGGTCCAAAATTAAACTTTGTTTGATTTCAACAAAAATTGAATATATGGGGTTCTTTGATATGCTGAATCTTACCATGTATTTATATTTTTTATTTTGTGGGCCCGCTATCAAATTGGTTCATATTGAGGTCAAAAGGGTCCAAAATTAAACTTTGTTTGATTTCATCAAAAATTGAATGATTGGGGTTCTTTGATATGCCAAATCTAACCGTGTTTTTAGATTTTTAATTTTGGGTCCCGTTTTTTAAATTGGTCTACATTAAGGTCCAAAGGGACCAAAATTAAACTTAGTTTGATTTTAACAAAAATTGAATTCTTGGGGTACTTTGATATGCTGAATCTAAACATGTGTTTAGATTTTTGATTATGGGACCAGTTTTCAAGTTTGTCCAAGTTGGGGTCCAAAATTAAACTTTGTTTGATTTCAACAAAAATTTAATATATGGGGTTCTTTGATATGCTGAATCTAACCATGTATTTTGATTTTGGACATTGGACCATAATAGGTAAATTAAAAAAATTGAAGTTCTTAGACCACATTATTTCTGTGTCAGAAACCTATGCTGTGTCAAATATTTAATCACAATCCAAATTCAGAGCTGTATCAAGCTTGAATGTTGTGTCCATACTTGCCCCAACTGTTCAGGGTTCGACCTCTGCGGTCGTATCAAGCTGCGCCCAGCGAAGCATTTTATTTCTTCTACAGATTGCATTTTGAAGAACACATGCTTGGCCATGATCGTTGAATGTTCAGCGTACAATATTACATACTATTCAGGATGATTTCAACAAAAAGCAAACGAAAAAGATTTATTTTTTTATATCCGAGCATTCCTTAAATTCAACATTTAAAACCGTTTTGTTTAAGCAAAACATATAAAATTGAGAATGACTGATGTACTTTTTATTCTCTCTAACACTTAGGATTGGTAGTCCCGACAGCTTTCTCTCCATTAGTAAGGGAGGTCCTGGGTAAGGGAGGTCCTATTCTTAACAGTAAGCGAACACTGAAAAGTCACAGGACAAAAAGTCACAGGACAGGAAGTGACAATTGTTTAAGTATGTAAGAGAAATATCTTGAAAAATTACTTTGTATTACATATATTCTTTTTACAGTTTATGAAATTGTTCATTAGCCTTGGTAAATGAAGATTTATTAAATTTTAATCATGCAAATGATATAATATTTCTTAGCACCATGAAGCTGTTTAGGTACCAATCCACTTTGATAGTTTGTTTACTAAACAATTATTTGTTCATTTAATACATTTGTTTACGGAGTTGGAGTTCAAGATACATACAAAATATATTTTTTTAAATAAGTATTTTCTCTTTTTCAAAGAAAATAGTCTCAGAAACTGAATTGTGACCTTTCGTCTGTGACCTTTTGTCCACAAGCACGCATTATTTATGAGTAAAGTTGGAACAAAGGTCAATTTGGCTCTGATTCACAACAATTGTTCTCTTGTTAACATGACCTTTTTTGTCGACACGCGCTCGCCGTATCAGGCTAGAACAAACAATTGTAACGTAAAAAATTGCATTTGATCCTAGTCCTAAGTTTAATTTTTGGTTGAATCAGTTGAACATCTAAGTGATCATCGATGTGTAATATTTGACACTGGACATTATTTTAGGAGCGATGCAATACAAATAATGTATTTCTATCAATCATTTACTTCAGTTAAAGACTTTTGAATGTAACAATATCGTACAAATCGATTTGATTTACTGAATTGCATATTTCTTTTTATCGAAATGAAAATATTATAAACTGCTCCCGGTTAATATAAATAAGAAGATGTGGTATGTGTGCCAAATAATCATCTCCATCCAAGTTACAAAGTATAAAACAATTATAGATTAAAAATACGGCCTCAACACGGAGCTTTGGCTCACACCGAACAGCAAGCTATAAGGGTCCCCAAAATGACTAGTGTAAAACAATTCAAAATGGAAAAACAAAGGTATAATCTATAAGTACAGTCATTTCGCTACGTTATTCTATAGCTTTTTGGTCAATTTCGAAAAAGCAAGTAAGCATCTCACTGTTTTTTAAATGAGAAGTAACGCTGGTGTTATAAAAAAAATCTGATACGAAACAGAAATATAAACCGTACACAAGATTTTATCAATCGTTGTTTGATATTTTTCTATATGATTTATTCTTGTATTAGTTCTTGCTAAAAAAAACTTGATGATAAAAAAAAATCAAGAGAGGTATCGAAATCGGTCTTTATAGGTACCTAATGGTAAATATAAACTGTCAACTAAATTCTTAAAATATTCTTTATTCTTGTTGCATTTTTTTTGAAAAAAATAATGTTTTATTTGTCAATGTAATAATTTTACCCGGTAAATCCTTATATAAGATAAAACATGGAACTTTATTCATTTTACGTCCATAGATAAAACATCATAAGCGTTGCATTGGTAATTATTTAGATAGTTAATGACAACCCGTTTCGGTTGACTGCTTAGATAATCCGTTTATTGAAATGTAAATAACTTTCACCAAGCAACTGTCATCTGTATAATATTTAAAAATTTAAAGTAAATTAGATACTTAGAATATATTTTTCTTGACAAATTTTATATGGATCAGAACTATTATTTTACATTAGAAACAAAAAAATGTTTAAGAAAATTTCAGAACATCTTTGGGATATATTACTTATCATTATATCTTTACGGGCGGAATGAATAAATACAGGACTACTTTATGTCAGAAAGCACGACTGCAAAGTTTTAATGACTAACACATTTCCCGGTTAAGACAATTAATCTTTTCTTATATAACCAATTAAATGTTAAAAATTCTATCGGGAAAAAATGAATTGTACGTTTGCATACTTTATTTAATGAAATAGATATACAGTATTACATTAAAAGACCACAAAAGAATATCCTCCTAGCTATGCCGATTTTATTCATAAAGGGGAGTAACCCCTGATAAACACAGATAAAGTGTCGCTCGTTTTATTTAAAATATTTAAAATCTTAACACGACTGAACACGATCTTACAGCAACTAAACAGATTTTTTTACCTTTGGTCTTATTTTATCTGAACGTGATCTAATCAAGTCTTATTTGAACGCTAGAAGAATCTGTCTTGTTTATCTTGACCCGACTGATCTGACTGAATACGATATATCGGAACAGAGTCTGAAAGTCTAAACCGGTCTTAACGTTTTTCCCTAGCAGTAAATCAAGGCGATTAAGACTTGATCAGACCAAAATGACCGTTTCAGACTTAAATCTTGCTACTAGTGAAAGGTACACGTGTAAAACATTTCGATCTTCTCGGCGTTTATCCAATTAGCGTGTGACATGCTGTCATATTTTTTCGAATTGCTCGGGATTTATCATAACATACAATGAATTAAAACGAAAGTAAATGTCCGATAAAAATATTGAATGGAAGCATGTTTTCGGCTTCTTTTTGATAGCTGAGGGAAAGTTATGATGATAACAAGACTCAGCTAGTGATTTTAGGAAGCGTCCATTGAACGCAAGGGCGTGTTTGCGTACCTTAACGAGAACATTGCTATAGAACGATAAACACAGGGTTTCGTCAAAAACGAAATCAGTTGGAAAAAGTGAAATGCCAAATCAATTATGACATGATATGTAGTTGGAAAGCATCGGAAACTTTTTGTTCTGATAAGGGACACCTTAACCCAGATTTATGTAAATTGAATTAAACAAAAACAGTTTATATATTATTTTTTTAAAGGCAGTGCTTTAATGCCTTTCTAGTTGCCGTGTTAATCTTTCTTTCCGCGTTATCCAACTTATCTACGTGGGGGGGTCATTAGGCTCCAAGTAGATCCGGAAAATGTTGATTCTCTCCTCTTCTTATTGTGATATAAAATGTTTTTTGTTTCATTTCATTTACATTGGGAAATAGAGAAACGATCATTGTGTTTTGTTAGTTTTAAAAACTTTTGATATATTTGTATTTTACATTATAAGCAGTCAACCGATTGACAAACTAGAATTATTTGAATTCCTTGTGTAAAGAGGTCAGGTTAATTTCGAGTGTTATCTGCAATCTAGATGTTTATAAATCATTTCAGTCGTTGATATAATAATTAAAGGTCGACTGAACATGAATTATATTATACAATTTAAGGCGCATTTCTGTTTATGCACGTGAACCAATCTAACGTTATTGATTGTTATTTCGCAGTTATATAAAGTAGCAAATTGTCGTTCCTGAATAGGTGGCGCCGTGGTAGCCGATCCTGTTCTTAAACTTCCGGTTTCTGCACTGTGCAACTATACAGTTGCATTTTTAATTAACGATGCCAAGTACTTGTTGTTGTGTACCTGGATGTCATTTAAGAGGAGGACATGCATTTCCAAATGACTTAAAAAGAAGGAAAAGTTGGATCAACGCCATGGCCCATACGCAGATTGGACGAGAACACGATTTCCCAATCAGCTGTTGTTTGCAAGGCACATTTTACTGAAAAAGACTACGTGCAGGAAACTATTCATGGTAAAACTCTATTTTCTTTTTAAAATATATGTAATCGCCATGCGAATAAACCAAAGTCTGTTTACAACCGCAATTATCGTTTTAGAATAAAAGGGGGTGGTTAATTCTCAAGACGTCATATTTTTTTGTATTACGATTCAATGTGATCTGTTTGAGATTTTTTGGTGCTTGCTACAATTATAATGATTTCTTCCAAGAGGTATATCATACTGAGAATTATTTTAGCAGTAATTATGCTAATGTAGTAATGACAGGAATGCATAAGCTATGCCTCATAGACTTTCTTGAAAAATATCAATGACAATGTTAACAGGAACAAAACAATGACATGCTCTCATCTATATTATAGTTATTTAGGTACAAACAATGTGTGTTTGTTGCATACGTCTCTCATTGTTTGTCCTTTGGATTTACATACCATACATTTTGATGTACATTGAATCAGGCTAACATAGTTTTATCCAGATTGTAATGAATAAATCTAGTTAATATTTTGCCAGGTAGTACAAAGTATGCATTGCTAATGGAAGTTCATTTAATTATCAAAAAACTAATGTTTTATAACCTTTTTCAGAGCGCAAACCCTCCATGCAGAGACTTAAGTCTACTGCCATTCCCAGCCTATTTTCCTGGATCAAGCAAGAGACTGAATCGTCCGTAAAAAGAAAAATCAGGGCAGTTTCCTGTGAAAACAAAAGAACTAAACTTGATGAATATTGTAGTAGAAATCTAGAGGAAAGTTTTAATTGTAAAGTTGGTTTTCCTGAAGAAGTCATTCATACTGCAGCCAGGATTTATGACTGTCCACCACCAACTGCCGAGCTAATGTTGAGCTTCACAGATGGAATTACACAAACACCATCAATGCCTATATTTTCAGCAGAGAATTTTGAAATGAAGACATGTGACACAGCCATGCATTTTTATACCAGTTTAGAGTTGTATACTAAATTTTTATTTGTTTTGACCACACTTGGTCCAGCAGCACATTGTTTGAGATACATATATTTTCAAATTGATAGGGTGTCATTTGAAAATTATTTTTTTTATGTCTAAACAGTGGCGTGAGGCTAACACTTGGCCGTTTAGTGGTTTAGTCAGGTATTTTTCGCCATCCAACTTCAAATTAAAGTTTCCTACAACTTGGATTATTATTGACAGCACAGAATATCCCGTGATAAAACATAAAGCTCCTAGAGCTCAGGCAACCTTTTCATCATATAAAAACAGAAACACTGAAAATACTTGTATGTTCGACACCTGGTGGTTTAGTCAACTACAAAAATGTATGTCTCTAATGCATATGTTGGTTGTACCAGTGACTGTGAAATAGTTGAAAGATGTAGAATACATGTGTAGTTCAATTATGTGATCCAGGTGACAGTGTGATGGCAGACAAAGGTTTAAATGTGCAAGATTTGTTTGCTCACTTTTTTCAAAAAAAGAAACAGAATTAGTTCCAAAACTCTTATACGGGATAGAAAAGTCTCCAATTAACACATGCACATAGAGCTAATTATTGGACTTGGCAAAACATACAAAATTCTAATTAATCCTATGAATGGAACTGAAACAAAACTTTCATCTGAAATAACATTTAGTTGTTTTATGTTGTGTAATTTTAGAACTTGTATTGTGCCAAAGGATGCATAAATAAAAGTGACGCAATGAAGTTTGTTCTGATATATATATATAAATATTATTTACAATTACATGCACATGTAAATTGTAATGCATAAAAAAATAAGGAGATGTGGTATGATATTCAGTGAGTTTATCGAACCAAAGTGCAGTTTTGGTCTGTTTTTCTTATACTGTATGCAATAGGTCTACTATATTTGGTGTATGGAATGATTGTAAGATGTACATGTCTAGCTGGCAGGTGTCATCTGACCTTGACCTCATTTTCATGGTTCAGTGGTCAAAGTTAAGTTTTTGAGTTTTGGTCTTTTTTTCTAATACTATATGCAATAGTTCAACTATATTTGGTGTATGGAAATATTTTATGATCTATTTGTCAGTCACGCAGGTTTTTTTTTACTTTGACCTCATTTTCAAGGTTCATTGCTCAGTTTTAAGTTTTTGTGTTTTGGTCTATTTTTCTTAAACTATAAGCAATAGGTCAACTATATTTGTTGTATGGAAGAATTGTTAGCTGTACATGCCTGCCTAGCATGGTTCATCTGACCTTGACCTGATTTTCTTGTTATATTGGTCAATGTTTAGTTTACTTGGTTAATGTTAAGTTTATGTGACAGTTGTAATAAAGCTTTATATTTAGGACTATCAACATAATATCAATGATTAGTAAAGAAGGCGAGACATTTCAGCGTGTGCACTCTTGTTTCATTCATAAATTACTTTATACTTGGAAATATAATTTTGCTTGGAGTTATAGTTTCTAAAAAAAGTATTGTCATTGAAAGAGTTGACATGTTGCAATGTACATTTATTCTACATAGTTTTATGGTACCAAATCAAAAGTTTATATAAAAGAAAGAAGTCAAAGTTTTCCCATCATAGTTTAGTTACATACATTTTTTTTGTACCTGAGGTCGTTGAATATAGATCATTATATAAATAAGGAGATGTGTCATGATTGCCAATGAAACAACTATCACCCATACATTGTACTTACCAGTAACAAACCACATTTGCAAAGTCGAATAAAATACAGTTGATAACATTTACTTATTACTAAAAAGAAAATGCCAAACTATTTTTAACAGTATTTGACTATATATAAACATAGATAAAAAAGGTACAAACTGGACATAATGCACTAGTTCATAAACAAATGAGAACAATCGCCTTCATATAGTGCTCAGAATATGACATTCATAAAACTTGTTCAATATCATTAGAGAACTCTAAATCTTAAATACTGAAAGCCACCTCTGATAAGTACAATGTACTATGCAAGATAATGATATAACTGGACTAAAAATACACACAACCTGTAATTAACTGCCTTTACAGCGCTTTCGCGCTTTGATTCATTTTAGTTGATGAATGAATACACATATCCGTTTTTTACGTCAAATTATGCAGCTTGACACTTTCTTTGTTTTGGTCTAATTGTTCTGGATGCTTAAGATAGTTGTCTTATTGGCAAGTGCAGTATAACATTGTCATTTATTTACTTGATGTTGCAGAATTATTTGTAAATTTAAGTTGAATGTGGTCTCCATCATTAAACCACCCTATAAATCTCAAGGTTTTGGGGTATATATTAAATATGGGAACTACTTTTTATTTTTATTAAAAAGTAGATCTGGCAAATAGGTGAAAGGACTGGCAAAACTTTCTTACAGCACCTAAATTTCACATATATTACATAAAAATCTAAACACTTAGCAACACCTACCCCAACTATAAACTGTAGGGGGATCATATGGGATCTAGAAAGGCAATTAGTTACTGTCCAACTAGTGACACCAGCTGCAGTTTACATAAGTTTTGAGAAAATATAAAACTGACAGAATGTTTTAAACAGGACACAAATTAAACGTACAATTGCTCGTCAGTGAATAAACTCTGAAATTGTACCATAATGTTTAATGTTATAAGTAGAAGGTTGGGATTTATTTTAAGGGTTATGGGTCAAACAGTCAAGATTTCTTGAGATATCCTAGGAAATCCGTCGGCTCTTGTCACCATTGCCACAGATTTTGGTTAAATTTTAAACTTTAGCTTGTTGAACTTTTAACTGAAAACTGAAAAACTAATGCATTTCTCTTATTTTTTAGCTCACCTTTCCAAAGGAACTGTGAGCTTTTGCCATCACTTGGCGTCCTCCGTCTGTAGTCATCCATCTGGTGTAAACTATTTCAAACATCTTCTACACTTAAACTACTGAACCGATTCCTACCAAACTTTAGCTGAATGATCCTTAGGGTATCTAGAATAATGTTTGTGTTTTATTTTCTGTTTTGTCTAAAAACATGGCCGCATGAATCTGATAACCCATTGTTGGGTTGCTGCCAGTAAATTGGTAATTTTAAGGAAATTTTGCAGTATTTGGATATTATCTTGAATATTATAAATGATCAAGATAAACTGTAAACAGCAAAAATGTTCAGCAAGTAAGATCTACAAAAAAGTTTTATATGACCAAAATTGGCAATTGACCTCTTAAGGAGTTACTTCCCTCTAAAGACATTTTTTCTGAATTTGTTCATTTAGTTTGTTTGCTTTAAAACTACAGAATCAATTTCAGCAAAACTTAGGCTGAATGAGTTTCAGAATATCTAGTATAAATTTTGTATTTTATTTCCTTGTATGTCAAGAAACATAGCCACTATATAACTAAAATGAAGAAAATATGAAGGATACAAAGAACATTTAAATAGAATTTTAAAGACACTCAATAATATATATTGAAAAGCAAAATTATCACTGTGGAAAGATTTTAAGCAAACAGCTGAGCGATTGTGGCTCTTGAGAGCCTCTGGTTTAATATAACTGAATGATTTTTTTCAAAATCAATGCACATTAATTTTTTTAGAAAGCACATAAAGTTGACAAAAAACTTTCTTAAAGGAGTGAGTTGGGTAAGGGATCATAGATTTATTCTTACAAGGAAGCTCCGAGCATGCTCGGAGGATGCTCGGAGCTTTTTAAGTAGGCTCTTCTCAGCAGTTTATGTGACAATAATTATCATGATTCATTAAGATGTCAATCAAATCTATAGCACTTTTATAATAAGGAAAGTAGAGCATTATAGAGGAAGCTCTATTAACACCTGTGTAAACATCTGGTCTATTCAAACAAATCTTGCGTTAATTTTACAAAACTATAAAATAGATGAGAAATTCTTCAATATTACTGTACAATGCTAGGTATCAAGTCTTCACAGAAAGAAAATGATTTTAAAACATTTTCTTAATAATTATCATTCTTTTTCAATACACATGATACTAAAAAACACTCAAATTTTACATTTGAAATATAAATATATTTTAAATTTGTACTATATGAAATGAAATATAAAAGTCATCAAAAACACAAACTATGGTTATTGATTTATAACCATACTACCAAAACATAGTACATTCAGTTTAATGCAAAAAGGGTTGATCTTTTTTTATATTCATTAAATTTGACAGTTGTTTGAAATTAACCCTCCATTTCATTGCAGAAAAGTTTTTTATTGAGTCGTAAACATGTTTCTTGGGTGTTTCAAAGCAATAAAAATATACTATATTCTACAGGGAAAAAAGGGGGAGAGAATTTGATTGGTTAACTTCTGGTGATGTTTACTTTCATATATGCACTGAAAAGTTATGCTATATTTTCACTGTAGTACAGGACATTTATTTATGTCAAGTATTTCTTTATTTAAAACATAGATAAATTCTGCATATTTTTTTTGAAATATAACAATCATGACAATTAAACAAAGACTTATAGGGGGAAAATAATTTTACTCATGCCAAGTATTTCTTTATTTAAAACAAAGCTAAATCTGCACAATTAAAAAAAAATGCCAAGTAAAGAGAGACGTACTAGAGGGAAAACAATGGTGGTATTACCCCCTCAAACCAGGCTTCCACTAATGATTTACAACTTTTCTTAAAGTAGCCATAATTTTCTATAAAAGAACTTAGTTTGCTATTTAAAAAAAACATATTACCATTGTTTAGTTGGGGGCATTACTTAAACAAGTAATTTTCAAAATTACCTATACAAGTTATGTTGAAAACGAGGCTGTTTGAAATATTACTTCCATATCATGAATAAGTAACTTCTGTTAATATTATTTTTATAGGTGTCCATTCATACAGATTTTACTAGCTTTAACAAATTTTCACAGACATCTGGTTATTTTCCCCATGAAATATACTGGTAAAACTATTGAAATCCTCAACAAGCACTAATTGCTTTTCTGATGACACACTTCTTGGTCAAAGATTGGCCTCTTGGGGTTATTAAAATATCATTTCCCCTTAAAATCTTAGAGATACAGTTATAACTAGATATGGAACCTTTAATTAAGACTTGAAGTTATTTGAAATTTGAATCTTAATTAAAAGCAATTACATATATTCCTTAAATAATTGTAAGTACTAAGTTTTATGAAGTTGTATAAAATAATTTATTAAAGTAATATTTTTGTCTTTATTTTTTAAAGTAACCTCTCTATACTCATCTAAAATTGGATAAATACTTAATTTTATTTAATGAAATGATAAAAATTCTTAAAAACTACATTTAGTCTATGCTTAATTTGACATTTAAAATAACTATTGAGTTATTAAATAATTTTTAAAAACAAAAAATACTTATAAAAGTGACTAAAAAAATTACTTGTTTAGTATCGCCACCTGACTGTTGTTTGTGTCTTGATGACTTTTATGTAGCATATTATATAATATAAACTATTTTTAAATCATATCATCTAATTATAAAATTTGAGAATTTTTTTATTATAAAAGAAGGAATGATTATTAAATATAATAAGAAAATATTTAAATGACTTTTACTTTTTGTGGAGACTTGAGATTTCTTTCCAAGCATTACACAGTACTGTTGAAGAGCCTACTTAAAAAGCTTCGAGCATCCTCCGAGCATGCTCGGAGCTTGCTCGTAAGAATAAATCTATGATCCCTAAGTGCCATATTTGGCCCTGATTATAAAGTTCAATGTTATGTTTAATTTTAAAATGACTTAAAGACATAATCAAAAGTTAGATATAGAACTATCTATACTGTTTATAGTTATAAGTTATGTAAGTATTCAAAGATTAAAATAATTATTTCAGGTAAAAAATTTATCTCACAAGTTAGAGAAATGTGTCCAACCTAAGAGAACTAGACCAAAAAGAAAAACTAGTAATGATAGCTCATCAAGTTCTGATACACAAGAAGAACCTCTTTATGAAGAACCAGAAATTTTCAAAAGAATAAAACAACCTGTTCTTGCCCAGCATGGGGGAGAACTTTTAGTTCATGCTCATGGACATCATACATGGAGTTTTATGAAACATGTGAAAAGATCCGATAATTCATGTAATTCTAAATTTCTTCCAGGGATGATAGTTATTGGAACACAGGTAAGAAATGTTTTATAAGAATTATACAATGAATAAGAAAATCTATTGACAGCATTGAACTTAATCAATAGCATTCAGTGATCTTCCTGGATGAAAATTTAACTATGGAGGAACTTCCACCATGAAAAACCACTCGCGTCTACATGGTGGTGTGATTGAATACAGTCTGATATATATTGCTTATTTATATTTATTTCATTATAGAATAACAAATATTTTCACTTATTATCATTTGGAACAATTCCAATGCTAAGCCTGCATTGCTCCCTCTTAGTCAAGAATGAGTTCCTTGTGACTTCCTGAACCTCTATCAATGATTTGCAGCATCAACTACAAAATGTACAAGAAGTTTCGTAATCGTTTTGAAAAGACTGAAGAAAAGATTTTGAGGGGAAACGTTCACGACTTAAAAAGATTTAATGACTTTAGATAGATAATTTCATAGTACTACACTTAGCAACATTCATCTTTCAATTCAAACACTTGAAACATTTGAATATAAATCAGAAGGTGCTGAGATATTATTGTTTGTGTTGTCAAACAAACTGTCTAGTTGTAAGTGAGAGTTATCTTTTCTGGATTCATTATGAATTATCTTTCTTGGTCCAACCATTGTTGCCGATTGTCTAGAATTAACCTTTAATTTGGTGCTAATAGTATTAGATTTTTAATTCTGTTTTTGCATCAAATTTTGAATGTATAAGTGATTCTTATTTAGCATTTTGAAAATATATGGTATAGCTACTTCCGGTGTTTGATTGAAAGGAGCATTACCCATAGCTTCACCTCCTACATTAATATTTTCAATAGTTGCTTGAAAAACACTGTTATTGTTATCATAACCTGGCAAAATAAGTTGCCTGTGGTCATTAGTTAGGCTGAAAATATTGTCACTTTTGGAACTAGTCTTGGCTGTGCCAGAAATTTCCATTACCTGGTCAGTGCTAGATGTGCAGCCATTTTTATTAACAAATGTTTGCTGACAATGTGACAAAATTCTATCACAAGCTACATTGTAAGAATATTAATAAATCCATAAACTATATTGAATCATAAAGTTTGTATTCCAAATGTCACAAATAAACTAATTTCCAATTAAAAACAATTAAGATATCCATTATTTCCAATAAAGGTATGATATTTCTGGCAGTGGTTGGGGTGACGGTTGCATCAACAATGCTTTAGTTTGTGATTAGGTCTATGGTGAACCACTATTGGTAAGTCAATGATATTTGGTATGTACTGGTATTAGCATTGGCACATCACATTTCCAAGGAGATATAATTTGACCCTGACCCCTCAGTCATAGTCTATTGACTTTGAAACTTTTTCTTACTTTACATGTATTAGTTTGTGATTAAGTTAAATTTATAGGGAACCACTAGTGGTAGGTCAATGATATTTGTTATGCAGTTGTATATAAGCATTGTCATATCTCATTTCCTCGGAGATTGTTTGGCCCACACTCTCAGTCATGGTCTATTTACTTCAAAAATTTTGCTTAGTTTACATGTATTCGTTAGTTTGTGATAATTTTTTTTCTGTCTATGAAGAAATGATATTAGAAATGTGGTCACACTGAAAAAGCCATGCAGCGGATTATTTTAAAGTGTGCACAACATTTTTATGTTTTTCCTTATAATTTAATTATAAACTCCATTTTGAACAGGAGTAAATTATGAAAAAAAGTTGATGACTCAACAGTCACATGACAAAATTATGTCTATGAGCTGATAAACAAAACTCTTTCGACCAATTGGAAGACATGTTACTTCTTAAATTTTTTTATGATACTGAGAGAAGAAAATAAACATTAGTTCATTTGTTCTAGAGATAGTTTTTTTTTGTTATCAAAGATGATTATGTTTAAATAGATATACTTAGTTTACAGTTTAGTCTAATTCTTTGGAAATTTATCCCTGCCTGAACCCATTGTATAGAAAATTTTAATCAACATGTGGTTGCCAGTGATCTCAAAAGATCATTGGATGATTTTATGGGTCATAATTTTTTATATCCCATTTACGGGACGTTTTATGGTATACCTTTGTCTGTCCGTCCATTTGTCTGTCCGTCAGTTCGTCTGTCCGTCCATTTGTCTGTCCGCCAGTTCGTCTGTCCGTCGTCAATATGTTGGACATTTACTCAAAAATGCTTTAACCAATGTGCATAAAACTTTGGGGGAATGGTTCATATCTATTGACATGATCATGAGCTCCCTGTCGTTTTTTATAAACTATAGATATTACGTTTCAGAGTTATAGGGTATTATTCATTAAAAAAAGGGGGATTTTCCAGTTTTAGGACAATAACTCAAAAATGCTTTCACCAATTTGCAAGATATTTTAGTGAATTGTAAATATCTATTGACAGTCAAGGGTGTAACTTAAATAAGTTATTAGAGAAAAATAACATACATGTGTTATTACAGATACATTCATGAGTTGTCTACTCTTTTTTTCTTAATCTATAGTAACATATGTTTGTTATCAGTTGAACCTTCTCATTAAATTTTGTAGAGATCCATTTACTTAAACTAAAGTTATTGTCTGGACACCAAATGTGTCTTCGGACGACGACAACGACGCAGACGACAACATCATGCCATTATACGATCCCAACAAATTTTTTGCTGTCGTATAAAAAGGGGGATTTTCCAGTTTTCAGCCAAGAACTCGAAAATACTTTCAGCAGTTCTCATGAAACTTTGTTGAATTGTTTCATTGTGTTTATATTTATTGATGTAAGCTCCCTTAAGCTTATAATTTTTATAAATTTTACATTTCTAAGTAATTGGGTTTTATTCATTAAAGAAGGGTGGTATTTTCCAGTTTTTGGACAGTAACTCAAAAATGCTTTCAGCAGTTCTCATGAAACTTTGGTGTATTGTTTATATCTATTGACTTAGGCTCCCTTTCGATTTTTATAAATTTCTGATATGACATTGAGTAGTTATTGAACTTTATTTCCTTCAAAACGCAATGGGTGTATCATGTGCTCATGGCGCAGCTGTTTATTAGCTAACTGGATGAATCAAAATATGAATGCTAACAGGTGTTAATAAAATTGACAACTTCGTAGAATGTGAAAGGCACTCAAAGGGGATTTTTGTTAAACAAACAAAATAAAGAAAAGTTATTTTTTAATCATCATGATCATCGGAGAAACAGATTCTTACATAGTTACTTGTGGATTTTTCGATTTTTCCAATCTCGATAGTTAAAGTATAAATTTCTGAGGCTCAGACTTTAAATTGATAATTTAACTATCTTGATTGGATAAATTTGATAATCCACTGGTATCAATGTAAGAATATATATGAATCAATTATATATATGAAGACTTGGCATGGTTGATATATCAAAGTTTCAAATCGAATTATATGATTAACTAATCTTTATTTGTTTCACTAAAAAGGTCCATATATAAAATATATATATCATGTATATGATGGGACATGGGATTGTTACAAAATGTTCAGATTGATACATATTTTGAAATAATGCAATAAAATATTGGTATTAAGCTTCATTAACTGCAAGATGTTTGTAGTGCTACCAAATATATAACGAAATTTGAAACTGTAAAAAACAGCAAATATTCAACTGTAATAAATTGACTTTTTCTATAAATTTATTGTTTTATGAGTATATATAATCTTTCTTGTTGCTTTTTTTTTGGTCTTTTTGACTCTAGTTTTTTTCCTTCTTGTTGCTTCTTGACACTTCTTGTGGTGGTAGGTCAATGATAATTGGTATGCAGTTGTGTATAAGTATAAGCATATCTCATTTGCATGGACAATATTGAATCCTTACCCCTCAGTCATGGTCTATTGATTTTGAAAATTTTGCTTAGTTTACATACATGTATTAGTTTGTTATTAGATCAGTTTAAGATGAACCACTAATGTTAAGTCAATGATATTTGGTATATATATGTGGTTTTATTGGCTATTTATTGGAGTTATTGCCCTGTAATGATGATTTTAACCAGAATATCAAAAAAAGCTGAAAGTGCTACAGGAATTTTCATTAAATATTGGATTTTGAATAAAAAGTACAAATTGATATTAATAAAAATAAATTATAAGAATATTTGAAAAGTAAGTAGTAGAGTGCCCTTTACAATTTGAAAAAAAAACGAATATGGATGATCATAAACAAACATTGCAAGTTTTTCTTGCTTACCCCTGCCTGGCAATTTTAATTATATAGAAAATGAAAGCAGACAATATACTATCTATTTTGTACATTTTTTGTATGCAGAACCTGTTAAATTTGGGGGAAAAACTAATGAGTGATTGCAAATCTGTTTTTATTTTAGGTGACAATAACTGTTCTTGACTATAGTCAGTATCATCAGAATGAAATAACTGACAAAAGTTTTATTGGAAGTGGAAGAAGTTGCATTTACTACTCTGACACAAAAGATCTCTTAAAAAAAGAAGACCGTGATATGGTTATTGAGGCATTAGTAAGAATGAATAATGGATGTACACCATAGCCATGATTATATAATTGTGTAAAACAGGGTATTAGCTAAGAAGTTTACAAAAAATCGACATAACTTGATTTCTTTTGTTTTAACAAGTTACAAAAAGCAAAATTGCCCTAAAGGTTTAGGAATTAGGGTCCACAAAGGGGCCAAAAACAAGCATTTTTCTGGTTTCCAGACAATAACTCGGGTAAAAGTGTATAGACCTCTCTGAAATTGTAATGCAAGACTATATATACTATATAGACAGCTAGGATTGAATTTTTGGGGTAATTGCCCCAAACATTCAGGAATTAGGGGCCAGAAACAAGTATTTTACTAGTTTATAGACAATAATATGTGTTAAAGTGTATGGATCTCTCTGTTATTGTACTGCAAGGTACCATATCACAAAGGGAAAGCTGGGATTGAGTTTTGGGGTAATAACTAAAATGGGGGTTAAAAAAATTGGGGGGGATTTTCAAATATTTTTTTTTTTTTATTGATTATTCCTGATAAATATATAAAAGCAAAAAATACTGATATGGCAGGAGAAATACACCAAATGCAATACTGTGCAATATTGAAGATTTCTTTGCTATTGCGCAACACTGCAATTGAAGATTTCCTGCTATTGCGCAATACTTTAAAATTGAAGATTTCTTGCTTATACGCAATACTGTGCTTTTATGCAATACTGTGTTATTGTGCAATACTGTGCAATTGAAGATTTTTTGCTATTGCGCAACACTGCAATTGAAGATTCCCTACTATTGCGCAATACTTTTCAATTGAAGATTTCTTGCTTATGCGCAATACTGTTTTATTGTGCAATACTGTGCAATTGAAGATTTTTTGCTATTGCCCAAATACTGTGTAATTGAAGATTTTTGGTATTGCACAATCATGACAATACTGTGTAATTGAAATTTCTTCTTCTTCTTTTTTTTTCTTTCTTTTTTTGAATTTTAGCATGTTGTTAGATTATGGATATCAGACCATTCTAGGTACATTAAATGTCCTATTTCAAAATTTTAAGATCTTTGACCACATTTATTTTGTGTCAGAAACCTATATTATGTCAAAAATTTGATCACAATCCAAATTCAGACAGTATCAAGCTTGAATACTGTGTCAAAACTTGCCCCAACTGTTTACAGTTCGACCTCTGCGGTTGTATCAGGCTGCGCTCAGCAAGGCATTTTATCAAAGTATTGTTTGATTTTATTTTATACACAATTTGACATTTTACCTTTTTATTTTAGGACTATTTGTGCTCTCCTAAAGAAGAATCAAGTTTTTCTCATCAGTTTGCATGCATTGTTAAATTTTACAAAAAAATTCTCCTCTGAAACAATTGTACCAATTGAACCCAAACTGAGCCACAATCATCATTTGGATATCTAGTTGAAACTGTGTCTGATGATCCTGCTGCCAACATGGCTTAAAATGGAACATAGGGGTAAAATGCAAGTTTTGTCTATTGCATGCATCTTGGAAAGTGTTTTAGATAGAGAAAATCAGACAAGGGCTGTTCTGAATGATCAGATCTACGTACTGTCAATTTACACAATATATATATCAAGTTAGAATTTTGTTCCTATACAATGATTTCTTAACCGGTAGGGGACTATGTATTGCCATGCAATACTCACAGAATGGTTGTTTTACCTTTTTTTCATTTTTGCCCATCATCTTGAAACTATAATAGATAGGTTAAATCTTTAGAAAGCAAAAATTATGAGCAGGACAAGATAAGCAAATTTGTCAAGATAGCAGAAATTGTCAGTCAACTCTTTTGTGGGAGTAATTGCCCATGATGATTTTTATGCACCACCTACGATAGAAGAGGGGCATTTTTTTTTCTGGTCTGTGCGTCCGTTCATTCGTCCGTCTGTCCCGCTTCAGGTTAAAGTTTTTGGTCAAGGTAGTTTTTGATGAAGTTGAAGTCCAATCAACTTCAAACTTAGTATACATGTTCCCTATGACATGATCTTCCTAATTTTAATGCCAAATTAGTTTTTACACCAATTTCACGGTCTACTGAACATAGAAAATGATAGAGCGAGTGGGGCATCCGTGTACTTGGGACACATTCTTGTTACACATGTTTTGCAATATTGGGGTATACTTTCGGGAGTAAAGAAAAACTGTAGACAGCAAAAAGGATCAGCAAGACGGGATCAACATTAGTAATGAATTATATCCCTGACTGTATTGTAGGAGAGTGGTGACAGTTCAAGATGCACATATATCTAGGTCACAAGTGACAAAGGTTCTTTAGAGCCTTTAGTTTTTCAAAAGTATTTTATAAACATAATTATATCAATATAAGGAGATGTGTGGTATGATTGCCAATGAGACATCTATTTTCCAAAGTTCAAATGAAGTGGATGTAAGCAGTTATAGGCAACCTTACAGCCATTAACATTGAGAAAAACCCATAAACTATATTTTCGGCTAAAGTTTATTAAATCTCTTTCTGTTTCAGTAATTTATATTGTTTCAATTGCTCAATCAACACACAATGGCATACTTGATTTTTTGTGTACATAATCTTTATATGAATGAAAAAATATTCTGTACAGTTTGAAAGGAGTAATATATATATACATCTTGAACTATGGATTTTTGTGCTAGGGTGTAATGATTTTTTTTAAAAAGGTGAAATAGTGTTTACACCTTTTTAATGTAATCTATGTATATTCTTTATTTTTTTTCCAAATTTCTCATGTTATCCTATATGATACATTACAAGTTAAATGTAATAAATTTTTTAACAGTATATGTGTCTTTTTGTTGTATATTTCACAGAAGTAAATTATTTAATTTAATTTCATTGTTAGCGTCTGAACTGAGCGTCTGAAAGCTCAGTTTAATTATTATCCTTGTTGAATTTGATTTCATGGCAGTGATGTTTATGCAATAATGTGTTGACTGGCAAAATGGAGAAAATTTCTTATAACGAGCTAATACAGCAGAGACTATATAAAAATAAGGAGATGTGGTATGATTGCCAATGAGACAACTATCTGGTATCCACCAGATTTAAAATGAAGTGGATGTACCAGAAAGCAATTATAGGCAACACTACAGCCTTCAGCAATGAGAAAAATCCATACCTCATGGTCATCATTTTGGTACAATACTGGAAAGTTAATTAGCTTACAATAAACAACAAATAAATGAAATATTATGTGTCTGTTATAGGTTATAGATTTAATTTGTAATAAATGTAAATATTGTGCATATACGATTTAGTTTAGTATATATGCATGCATTGTTTCAATAATTTTAATCACAAGCAAAAATTGCAAACATCAAACTTGTCCTCAAATTAGCATCAGTAACAAAATATTAAAATTTGGAAAGAATTGATAGAACAGTTCTCTACTAATTGTACTAAAAGACATCATTAAATATCTAACTTGACCTCCCTTTTATAGTCATCAGTAGTAACCTTTAATAATTAGAAAAGCATTGGTTGATTTTTTTATTTCAAGTACACAACTTTGAATTTTCAGATTCAAAGTGTAAGGTTATTATTAAATTGAAATCAAACAAATTGACAAACAAATCTACAACCTTAATACAAGTGAAGTAATATCAAAAGAATACTTGTGATTCACTAGCAAAATACTTGTTCTTTGATATATTGTTAGCAGGTGATTTTCTATTGTTTCTTTTAATAAAAAGTGAATTTGATAAACCATTTAAATTAGATTAAACATGGACAGGAGTACTGTAGTACTCATCTTTTCTTAGCCACTGAAGCTTTTAATAAACTCATTCTGTATGAAAATTCACATACACATAGATTTTTTTTCTGAAGATGTGGTTTACAATCAAAACTTTCGACAAGCTTTGTCTCCATAAAGTACTCATCATCTGTATATCAAGTATAGACAAATCCATTGTACATACACCTCACGTTGATGAATATTTATGTGTATTACCATCAAAACTGTCGATAGCTGTGTCAACTTGAGGTACACATCAACAAAACCTAAGGTACAGACCATTGCAATATACATACACCCAGATTTGAAGAATATTGATGTGAATTAACATCAAACATTTTGACAGGGTTTGTCAACCTAAGGTTCAAATCAACTGCACCTCAAGTTCATACCAATTCAATCTCCATAAACCTCCCTCTGGTGAATATTGATGTGTAATTACCATCATACTTCGACAAGATTTGTCTACTTGAGGTACACGCCAACTGCACCTCAAATTCAGACCAATGCAAATTACAGATACCCAACTCTGAAGAATATTAATGTGTATTCTCATCCAATCTTTCAAAAAGGTTTGTCTACCTGATGTACAAATCAACTGCATCTGAAGTATAGATCATTTCAATCTACATACACAACACATTTATGTGTATAACCATCAAAACTTTCGACAGCTTTTTCTACTGGACGTACAAATCAACTAACCATCATGTACGGACATACAACGTTAACATGAACAAAACCACAAAGAACATTAATAAGTATTACAACCAAATTTTTTTTAGTCGACTCGATGTACACATCAACTGTACCCTAAGTACAGAACGATATAATTTACATACACCCAAAACTTTTTACAGGGTTTGTCTACCTGAGTAACAAATGAACTGCACCTCAAATACATACCAATTCAATCTACATAAACCTCACTTTGATGAATATTGATGTGAATTACCATCGTACTTTCGACAGGCTTTGTCTACTCTAGGTGAAAATCAACTGCATCTCAAGTGCAGACCAATGCAAAACTACATACACCGAACTCTGAAGAGTATTGATTTGAATTCCAATCCAAACTTTCGACAAGCTTTGTCTAATGATGCATACATCAAATGTTCATCAAGTACAGATACACACAATCATGAATAATGATGTGTATAACCATCAAAACTCTCGACAAGTTTTGTTTACCTGAGATACCCATCAACTGTACCTCTAGTGCAAACCAATTCAACAAACATGCACCCGATTCTACTGAATATTGATCTGTATTCCAATCTTAACTTTCAACAGGCTTTGTATACTTGACGTTCCTCAACTGTTCCTCAAGTAGAGACCGATGCAACTTATATACACCCAACTCTGATGAATATAGCTGTGTATAACCATCAAAACTTTTGACAGGGTTTTTGAGCCCTAGGTACACATTATCTGCACCTCAAGTACATATAATTTCAATCGAGATAAACATCACATAGTGAATATTATTGTGTGTTACCATCAAAACTTTTTGCAGCAATGTCTACTTGAGGTACACAACAACTCTATATCAAGTGCAGTATATCATTATACTGCACCCTCCAACGTTACATTCACAAGGGACCAGTGTTATATATGGTGTACTACACCCTCCAACGTTACATTCACAAGAGACCAGTGTTATATATGGTGTACTAACCCCTCCAATGTTACATTCACAAGGGACCAGTGTTATATATGGTGTATTACACCCTCCAACGGTTCATTCACAAGAGACCAGCGTTATATATGGTGTACTACACCCCCAACATCACATTCACAAGGGACCAGTGTTATATATTGTGTACCAAACCCTTATGCCACATTCAACAGAGACATGTGTTATATAAGGTGCACTTTACCCTCCAATGCTACATTCACAAAGGACCTGTTATAAATGATGTACTACACCAACGTTGCATTCACCAGATCTAGAGAACTGTGTTGTATATGGTGTACTATACCCGCAAACGTTACATTCACAAGGGACCTGTATTATATATATGGTGTAACGAACCCTTATGTTACATTCACCAGAGACATGTGTTATATAAGATGCACTACACCCTCCCATGTTACATTCATAAGGGACCAGTATTATATGGTGCACTACACCCTCCCATGTTACATTCACAAGGGACCAGTGTTATATACGGTGCACTCTACCCTCCAATGCTACATTTACAAAGGACCTGTTATAAATGATGTACTACACCAACGTTCCATTCACCAGATACCTGTGCTATATATGGTATACTGCACCCACCAACATCACATTCACAAGGGACCAGTGTTATATATGGTGTACTACACCCTTCAGCGTCACATTCACAAGGAACCTGTGTTATATATGGTGTACTACATCCTCCAACGTTACATTCACATGGGACCAGTGTTACATATGGTGTACTACACCCTCCAACGTTACATTCACAAGAGACCTGTATTATATATGGTGTACTACACCCTTCAACGTCACATTCATAAGGGACCTGTATTATATATGGTGTACTACATCCTCCAACGTTACATTCACAAGGGCCCTGTATTGTATATGGTGTACTACATCCTCCAACGTTACATTCACAAGGGACCTGTATTAAATATATGGTGTACCAAATCCTTATGTTACATTCACCAGAGTCTGTCGTATCTATCAAAGACAGCAACAACTTTAGCAGCATTGGTAATGCATGATATCTGATTTTAAATGAATAGTAGAGCCAAGTATCCCACGGTGTTAAATGTCTTAACATTTAGCAATTGTACTAAGGCCATTTCGTTCCTTATAAGTACGATAGCGGATCAATCATACGGTGCCAACTGATTCTGAGATGCAGGTTCTGTTTCTATTTTATGACAAAAATAGGCCTTACATGTTTTGAAATGGTCCCGTCCTCGTGGAAAAGAGAGGTAGGAATAGATCCATATGCGAGTGATAGAATCTTCTCTATTGTAATGTCTTCACCACACCCAGCAGTAACTAGGGCACGACGGATTACTCATATCTGGAATAATATATACATCAAGTATCTCTCCTGACCTGCCCTTGATTTCAGACTTTTTTGTCAAGTCTTCGAAGGTTTTGATTTCTGATCTAGGTATTGGGCCATAGAATTCACAGTTGTCACCTTCTTCCAAAGCATCATTGACAAACGATTTGACAAGTTTTATACCATCATCAAATGCTTTTGTCATTGAGGATCCAATTCCTTTAGGCGCGTGCATTCCAGTTGAGATGTTGATCAGTGACTTGAGATGAGACTTTTCATTAAAAGGATTTATCAGCTGCTGGTGAGCATGTTCTATAATAAGTTTGACATGCTCTTCATCTCGTCGTAAGGCATTTGGACCAGTTTCATCATGAGATTTTTTTTTTCGAGAGCAGTGAATTCAGTTTTAATCTCATTTCTTCATTCAACTCTGCGAACAGCCATGCCTTAATCATATGTTTTCCCGATCGCTCGCACGCATATCAATCGCTCTTGTGACGAACATTGACACACAATGCATTTTTCCAACTCAATCTCATTGGTTCTCCTTTTTAGAATAGTAGTTGTAAATTTTACAGGACTACCAAAAACTAGCCATGATCCGGAAAAAATCTTATCCACAGTATTCGGTTAACTATAATAAAAAGTCAAAATTTAAGAAACAAATACAACTTGTTTACAGAAAAAGAACAACAATATTTGATCAAATCACACTTAAATAACTCACAAATATCCAGTAGTTCTTAGATTATCTAACAAATCACAAATTCATTGTTGAACAAAACGTCCTGATAATTGAAATGAATAAATGTTTCTATAAATAACGGATATGAATGACGGATGTGAAATTTTCGAAGTTAAAAAAAGGTATAGTGATGTTTTTATTTCTTGATTTTTAACAAAACTATTTGTACATCAAAATGTGCATACTGTATCTCAATAATATACTTTTTTCCACTTAAATATGACACAATGTTTTTGAATCATATGTTTTCTCGTTTTCAAAGAAAAATGTGTTATATTTCCAGCTTAAAACCTTCCAATTTTAAGTATTATAATTTTTTTCAGGAATGGTTTATTGTTTATGTCTTCATCATTCCAATGACCCTTGCTGATATCTGCATTGAAAATAATATACGAACAGAGCCTACAATTGAATAAAACATTATTTTTTATAAATTTTAAAGTGATTACCCAAAACCATAAATTGAGGGATACCCCACAAACAGGCTTAAATACAAAAATGTGACCATAGAAAGATTTTACAACCAAACGGAAATTAAAATATAGATATTATTCTATCATTAAAACAATTTCCAGCTGTGTGTTATTCCGGTACATTAAACTCGTCAATGAAGCGTCTTTTTCTAAGTCAGTTGCAGTATTAAAAGGGCCTAGAATGGTGTAATTTTTAAACTCTGCGAACACCCATGCTTCAATCATATGTTTTCCCGACCACTCGCATGCATATTAATTGCTCTTGTGACGAACATTGACACACAATGCATTTTTCCAACTCAATCTCATTAGTTCTTCTTTTTAGAATAGTAGGTGTAAATATTACAGGACAACCAAAAACTAGCCATAATCCGGAAAAAAATCTTATCTAAAGGATTCGGTTAACTATTATAAAAAGTCAAAATTTTAGCAACACAAATAGAACTTGTTTACCGATAAAGAACAACAATATGTGATCTAAGCACACTTTAAAAGCTAAAAAATATCTAATAGTTCATAGATTATCTATAAAATCACAAATTCATTGTTGAACAAAACGTCCTAATAATTGAACTTGATAAATATGATAAATGTCACTATAAATAACGGATATAAATTACGGATGTGAAATTTCCGTAGTTAAAAAAGGTATAAGCGATGTTTTTATTTCTTGATTTTTAACAAAACTATTTGCAGTTTGTACCTCAAAATTTGTATGCTGTATCTCAATAATATAATCTTTCCACTTTAATATGAAATAATGTTTTTGAATCATGTGTTTTCTCGTTTTTAAAGAAAAATGTGTTAAATTGCCAGCTAAAAACCTTCCAATTTTAAGTATTACAATTTTATTCGGGAATGGTTTATTGTTTATGTCTTCATCATTCTAATGACCCTTGCTGATATGTGCATCGAAACTATTTATGAACACAGCCTAACATTGAATAAAACATTCATTTTCTTTTAATTTAAAAGTGACTACCAAAAACCATAAATTGTGGGATACCCCATAAACAGGCTAAAATACAAAAAATGTGATCATGGAAAGATTTTACGCCGAACGAAAATTAAATTAAAAGGTCGATTGTTCATGAACAATTGAAAGGTCTTTTCTTTTTTCTTTTATTGATAGCCTTCATAGTTCAAAAATATATGGTTGCTAAGGACTTTAATGTTCATAACAAGTGGTTGTTAAGGACAAAAATCATTCCTAAGGATAAAAATCATTCCTAAGGATAAAAATATTACTTCCAGTATTAATAATGTCATATGTACTATTCATAGTCTTTCAAGTTAAAAAAAATAAGTGATTGCTCAGGACTTAAATGTCGTTGCTAGGGACAAAAATGTCATTTCCAGTATTAAATATTTCATATTTATATTATTCATAGCCTGCTAAGTTCAAAAATGTATGGTTGCTTAGGTGTTTTATGTCGTTGCTAGGGACCTTGACCTCTGATATTGACCTAATATTATAGATCTTATTATGCTGAACATTTTTGCAATTCAAAGTTTCTTTCTATCTCTAACCTCTTTTGAGATATAAGCAAAAAATCATCATTTCGGACCCGAAAAACAGTTTTGGTGCCCTAGGTCCATAATAGTTGGTCCAATAATTTTAACCTACATAACAAATGTAGATCTCGCAAAGACACATTTTCTTTGTTACATTTTATCAGCCATCTTTTACGGTCATTGAGTAAATTTGATAACAAGCTAAGGTCAAAATTAAGGTCATGACCTTGACCTTTGACCTAAGTCAATTTTCATGGTCACGTGAATTGATGATCATTGGTGAAGATCCTAGGTGGCTACAACTTACGGCTTCTGAGTTTTAGTGGCCAACCGACATTGATTAATTTTCAAAGGGGCATAACCCTACCAATGAGTCGTTGAATCTTTTCGATCCAAATAAAACGAAGAACCAGGGTCTGCTCCTGAACAAATTCCACCCTTCGTTTTTTTTTACCTATTACGGTTATGGAGTTAGAATGATAACAAGGTTTTCGGTGTTAGGGGAGATAACCGCTATAAAGAAAATGTGACGCGGTCGTGCCCTCACCACAAGATAGCTTTTGGTCAACCGATACTAGATACCTAATATCATTTTAACATGGCGCATACTTTTTTTTGGGAAATGTTAAAGTTTGGCGGAAAGAATAATAATAATAATCAAAATGTCAATTGTTCTTGAACAATTGAGAGGTCTTTCCTTTTCATCATGTAAAATATATGTTTAAATAAGCGTATAATGCATTGAAAAGCTCTAAAACACACACAAAACCCTTAAAATATGGTCAAAAACACATAATTCAGAATTTGAGACATGACCTTGACATTTGACCTTATGACCTTTGTCAAGGTCATTGGTCCACGATGTCATAAGAAAAGACCCCATAAGTCTAGGACATTTGGTTCATGAGTTAAAGCTTATTTTGTCTTTTCTAAAACAGTTAACAGGGGTTATGCCCCTTACGGATAGGTCAAATCTCTTCGGTCAAAATGTAAAAAAGTTGCGCCTTTATGTCCCAAATATATTTCATTATTTACGATTTCTGTAAGTATAATCGTTTTTGAGATATCCAATAAAAAGTTGTAAGGCCAAAGGTCAAGGTCAACTTTAACAAGCTTGAAAACACACTAAAAATCCTTTATATAAGGTTGAAAACACTGAGTTCGCTATCTGGGACATGACCTTGACCTTTGACCTTGTGACCTTTGTCAAGGTCATTGGTCCCCAATGACATTGCTGAAGACCCCATGGGTCTTGGACCTTTGGTTTAACAGTAAAAGCTGATTCTAAAACAGGTGTTATGCCCCTTATAGAAAGGTCAAATCATTTGTGTCAAATGTAACGAAGTTGCGCCTTAATGACCCAAACATTTCCAACTATTCAAAACTTCTGTAAGTATAAAGGTTTCTGAGATTTTCCCATAACAAGGTGTTAGGTCAAAGGTCAAGGTCAACATACAAATTTGACCTAGAGATATTTTTCAGAGTCACATAAATTGATGAGGATTGGTGAAGATCCTAGGTGTCTACGACTTACGGTTTCTGCGTTTTGGGGGCCAACCGACTGCGATTAATTTTCATAGGGGCATAACCCTACCAATGAGTCGTTGAATCTTTTCAATCCAATTGTAACGAAGAATTGGGGTCTGGTCCTGAACAAATTTCACCCTTCAGTTTTTTTTCCACCTACTACGATTACGGTGTTTAAATGATAACAAATTTTTTAGGTTTCGGATGGATAACTCCGAACCGACAAAATTTTTCGACTCACAGGGTGAGTTCCGGATAGGTATTCATGACACCAATACAAAGTGTGAACCTGAAAGCGACACGTCTTACGGTTAAGGCTGCTAACTTCGTCAAAGTTTGGCGGAAAAAAAATAATAATAAACGGAAGAAATACAGTAAGGTCTTTCCTTATAGAAAAAGGAAAGACCTTAATTAAAATGTCAATTGTTCTTGAACAATTGAGAGGTCTTTCCTTTTCGTAATGTTTCAATAGACGTGGAATGCATTGAAAAGCTCTAAAACACACATAAAACCCTGAAAATATGACAAAAACACATAATCTGCTAATTGGGACATGACCTTGACTTTTGACCTTATGACCTCTATCAAAGTCATTAGTCCACGATGTCATTACAAAAGACCCCATGGGTCTTGAAATTTGGTTCAAGAGTTAAAGCTAATTTTGTCTTTTCAGAAACAGTTAACGGGGGTTATGCCCTTACGGATAGGTCAAATCTCTTCGGTCAAAATGTAAAAAAGTTGCGGCTTTATGACCCAAACATTTTTCACTTTTTACGATTTCTGTAAGATTAACCGTTTTTAAGATATCCAATAGAAAGTTGTAAGGTCAAAGGTCAAGGTCAACTTTAAAAGCTTTAAAACACACTAAAAATCCTTTAAATAAGGTCAAAAACACATAATTCGCTATCTGGGACATGACCTTGACCTTTGACCTTCTGGCCTGTGTCCAGGTCATTAGTCCAAAATGTCATTACTGAAGACCCCATGGGTCTAGGACATTTGGTAATATAGTAAAAGCTGATTTTTGTCTTGTCAGAAACCTAAAACAGGGTTTATGCCCCTTACAGAAAGGTCAAATTTCTTCGGTCAAAACGTAACAATGTTGCGCCTTAATGACCCAAACATTTCCCACTATTCAAAACTTCTGTAAGTATAATGGTTTCTGAGATTATCCCATAACAAGGTGTAAGGTCAAAGGTCAAGGTCAACATACAAATTTGACCTTGGGGCATTTTCAACGTCACATAAATTGATGATCATTGGTGAAGATCCTAGATCCTAGGTGGCCAACTGACATCGGTTAATTTTCAAAGGGGTATAACCCTACCAATGAGTCTTTGAATCTTTTCGATCCAAATGTAACGAAGAACCAGGGTCCCCTTCGGGTTTTTTCTACCTATTACGGTTACAGTGTTTGAATGATAACAAGGTTTTTAGGTTTCGGGCAGATAACTCCGGACCGACAAAAATTTTACGACTCACAGGGTGAGTTCCGGATAGGTATTTGTGACACCGATACAAAATGTGAAGCTGAAAGCGACATGTCTTACGGTTACGGAGGGAGATTTGTCAAAGTTTGGCGGAACAAAAAGAATAATAATCAGAAGAAATACAGTAAGGTCTTTCCCTTTTGGAAAAGGAAAGACCTTAATAATAATCAGAAGAAATACAGTAAGGTCTTTCCTTATTGTGAAAGGAAAGACCTTAATAATAATAATAATCAGAAGAAATACAGTAAGGTCTTTCCTTATAGTGAAAAGAAAGACCTTAAATATAGATATTATTAAAACCAGCAGTGTGTTATTACGGTACATTAGACTTGTTAATTAAGCGTCTTTTTCTAAGTCGGTTGCAGTACTAAAAGGGCCTGGAATGGTGTAATTTTTAATCAACACCATTGTCCTATATTAGTCATATATAAACTTTAAGATGAATTCTTTGATTGGTCGTTTTTACGTCATGCCGGCTAAGAATTTAATTAGAATAGATGAACAAATATATTGGTCCATTTGTGAACTAGAATAAAAACAAACACAGACAAAAAAGACAAAAAATATAGAAATTGAAATCCAATGTTTGTTACCCAGTGTTTACTGTTGAAAGGTTGAAGTCAACTCATTTGTCAAAATGAGAGGCATGGTCAGCACTTGGCATATATGTTGTGCGAGTAAGTGACTACAACTAAATTAGCACTGAATATTTTAACTATACCTTCCTTTTATTCTACAGCTCATAGAAATATATTTTTAAAATTTTTTCAGGATCACCATGCAGTTTGGTAACAATCAGTTGTAAATTATTCAGGTTATCATGATTATAGCCAGTATTAGTGTAGTTTTAAAGTCATTTGCATTAAGCTCAGTTTATGGCTATGCATATACATTATGTATGGAATTCAGATTTGAAAACAGACAACCCATATCTACATGTACATGATATGAACTGTAAGGAAGGATGGTTGAAACATTTTGTATAATCTATGAACTCTTTAACAACTGTCGGCACATGGTACTACATTAACTATGAAGGGAAGCTTTAGATAGTATTTGCATTAGAACCTAACATTCTCAGTCTGCCAGACAGCCAAATAAAAAGAAAAATAATTAGATACACAAAAAATGTTTATTGCAATAAAATTGAGAATGGAAATGGGGAATATGTCAAAGAGACAACAACCCGACCAAAGAGCAGACAACAGCCGAAGGTGATGCCAGGTGTTTTTGACAAACACTTTTAACTATCTGGACAGCCTACTGAAGAGTCCTAAGTACAAATGGTCATTCATTTATACATCATTATTATGTAAAGGGACGAAACTCACAAGGCCTAACTGACTCCAAAAATTAAATTACATTGTTTAACTTATTTGTTAAATCTCACTTTGTGGTACTGACAGCACTGCTCTATTTTTATTTTATGATATAAAAACTAAATGCTATTTTCAACAATACTTTGCTTCTATGTTTATTATTGATATCTTCCCCCACAAAACGAAATTTTTTAAACAAAATTGATTCTGCATTACTTTTTCTCATTACAAGTTCAGTAAAATTTTGTCATGATATTAAATTTTTTGAACCAATTTTGAGTTTTTGTTGCCAATCAAAATTCAAGACTGCCACAACCACTGAACAAAATTTAATTTATGAGCTTTCTCAAAGTTCCGCACTATTTTATTTAAGGAAAGGGTTCCTTTGAGTGAAATATACAAGAGAAGCATCAGTATACATTGTATTTCACAGGTAAAGCATATGGGTCTTGGACAATAGTTTTATTCCCAGCATATTCTTCGGATGGAGAGCATTTAATGTTCCCAAATAACAACCCTAAGCTGATCTGTTATAAGTTGACAGCTTGCTCTAGGGAAGTTTTTCGGCAATTAAAGGCTAATATTACATCATTTTACGTCTGTAAATGGCAGTATAGAAATTCCATAAGCAAGTACAAAATTTCAGAAAGTTGTTGTCTCTTTCAGGCAAGTGTCCACTTGCAAAAAGGGCAAGTTGTTTAAAAACAAACTTATGTTGAACCCTGCACAACGCCAATTTTGAACTTTTGTTTCTTATCTAAAAAGTCAAGATGACCGTCACAGTTGAACACAGTTTAACATAGAATCCTATGTGAAAGACAAAGACATAGCTCGCCAACATCTGGAGGGGGGCACAACCAATACATACAATTGGTGATGATAACACTGTCAAACATACTAAAACAATTACTATCCACACTGATCTGTGTCCACACTAGTAAATTGAAATAAAATATATTTAGTACTTTGATTAACGTTTTTTTTATAACTTTTAATTATTAGACCTTGATCCTTTTTATCGATAGAAATCAAAATTATTTATGTGCTATTATATGTCTCACCTGCATTTCGGTATCTGATTTGGATAGGTATTGTGAATTTTATTTCCATAAAAAAAACCGCAGGTTTAATTTAAAGTTTTCGTGCTTATACATATGTTGTGGTTTGTTTTCTGAAAATTAATAAAGCAAGCAAGGAAATTTCTGTAATCTTATGTACAAGATAAAAGAAAAAGGTGTTATCAATACATTAGAAGAACCAGTTATGCATTAATGTTTTAAGAAATTCGTGCATTAGACAAGTAAATAATATCATTTTATCTATACATGTGTTTGATATGTTGTCGATTTTTTATCATTGTCAAGGTTAAGAGTCAAGTTGTGGTGTAACTTTAAGCTATCTAACTGTACTACTGAGACTCGTTTATCGCCGAATTTGACCTTGACACATGTGATACTAATATATATTCATCTTTCATTAATTTAATGATTTTATTCTAACCTGTTAAAGGACTAATTAACATTTCTTGTTCCGATTTTGAAGTTTCATTGTATCAAAATCTATTAGAAAGAAAACAATACGTCATCTCATCCATGTTATCTTTCAATTTTGGATTGTTTAATATTTGTTTTATGTCGTTTATCTGGTTTCTTGCTCTTTGAAAATACAAAGGTTAAGAATGTTATTTGTTTTATGACCCAAAAAAAATCAACCTTGTCAAATCCAGATAAAGGTAGAAGATACCTGAAAGCTATGAATTATGCATCACAGTAGTAACCGCCTCTTTTAATCTCTGTTATTTAAATATCAAAAATACGTCTCTCGTTCAGACAGATTAGTTTTATACGTTGTTGAAGAAGGAATATTTTTCCGGTAAGCTAGTACGTATTGCTTAACAGATAATAGCAATCATATACGTTATATATTTTTTGCAGTATATAAGATAATAGGTCGGATTGATTTTGTTTTACTTCATTCAAAACATTGTTCAACATATTATTAAGAAAAGATAGGTTGATACATCTATAATTCCGAAAATTTCATTATAAATATTCGAACCTTCGTTGTATTTTATATGATATAGCGGAATTGGACTTAAAACGTGCAGCATGTGCAAAAAAGAATAAAATCAATTTTGATTAAAAACTACAGTTCTCTTAAAACATTTTTGGAAATGTCTCAACTTGTTTTAAAATATTTTACACTACAGTAAATAAGTCCATTAATACTACTTTTGACCTGATATTCCTATAATTTTTTTTTTTAATTAAGACTTATATGATGATTTGTTCGAAATACGTGCATACTCAATGATTGATATATGTGTGTGTGTGTGTGTGCGTGTGTGTTCCGAATGTTCCTCCCCACTTATTTATTCACAAATATAGGAGTAGGTAATATCAACCTATTATTATAATGTTTCGATTTATGATTAGAATATTTTATGTAAATATGAAATCATAGTATACTTTGACGCTCTGTAAGTTGAACATGTTGAATGGAATCAAAATATCACCAAATTTAAGTTTTGAAAAAAAATCAACTTGCATCTGATCCAATCAGGTGAATCTTCTCTTTGATTAGACTGTTAATGGAATGTTGCCTTTCCAGTAATTCAACATGGCTTTTTATGCTATTTCGGACATAGTTCGTCATACTTCCCCAGGTTTACCTTAAAATAATAATGTTTAATTGCAATAATCTGATAGTTTATGTAGTGATGACGTCCAAAATACAATGCATTAGTTATCATATTTGCCATGGTTTAGCCTGTCCTTTTAAACCCGTCTGGTTGAATAGCTCTCCGTTGTTTATTATATCTTTAGCATTATACACATTTACCCCATGGTCCACTTCTCCAACTCTAAAGAAGCGCTTTGAGTTCATGAAACTTCGCTGTTTGAATCTTAACCGGTATCTGTAACGTCATTAAGAATATTTCTATAGTACATTAACTCAACCCTTATGATTTTAATCAAGGAAAAGCACTACAATTTTCCATACACACTTCTTTGGATAAATGGCCAATATGTGACAGTATTCGTTAAATACATTGTCATTGTGTTAGCTTTGGGTGAATTATATAGAACCACAATTATATATAATTGCCCTTACGTATTTTTTTTTATTTCTATTTAATTTGTTTCGTGTAGAAAGTATAATAACAAAAATACCGAACACCAAGGGATATTCAAAACGGAAAGTCTCTTATAAAATGGAAGAAATCGAAAGCTCAAACACATCAAACGAATGGAAAACAACTGTCATATTCCTGACATGGTACAGACATTTCCTTATGTCGAAAATGGTGGATAAAACCTGGTTTTATAGGTAGCTAAGCCTCTAACTTGTATGACAGTCGCATACAATTCCATTATATTGACAACAATGTGTGAGCAAAACAAACAGATATAATAGGTAAAAATGTATAGACAAACGAGACGATTTTAATTTTGAAATTATACATTTCCTTATTTTTGAAAACCTTGATATTTGCATAAAGCATTGTAAAGGGTGATATTGGACGGTTCAATGACGTTAGATGTAATATAGTATTTGTATGTTCATGAACAAAATCCGTTATACAACATGTCAGTAAGAAATGTTTTAAAAGTTGTATATACAAAGAGATTTTTATTGTCACCTTAAACAATTTAGTTTATCGTGGGTGGTGTCAGATTTTTCGTGTGCACTTGCATGCTAAAAGGGATTAACATTTTCAATGTTTGGTATTCTAATCCACATCCACAATCCAAGTATCATAATTATTCACTTGTATTATATTTGTATTTATACCGCCTCGGTGGTCTCGTGGTTGCGTGTTCACCTCGAGTGCGGGAGGTCGTGGGTTAGAACCCCGGTTGGGTCAAACCAAAGACTTTGAAATGTGTATTTGCTGCTTCTGCGCAAAGCAAGCGGCATTAAGGAGTAAAAGCAAAGACTGGTCGGTTGTGTATAGATTCTGGTACTGAGATGACTGCTTCAAATTCGAGGTATAAGTCTACAAATGAGGCAGAGGAAGCCGTGTCTGTTATTTCTTTAATTTCTAGTGCCGGAGGATATATTAATGGAACCCAATTAGTCAAGTTTGGATTGTTAATAGAAAGAACAACATCTATATATCTGAATGTGAAATTAAATGATCTGGCTTCTTTGATCTTCTTATTTTTGACAAGTGTCTGAAGGAACTCTGACTCATACGAAAAAAGGAAGAGGTCAGCAAGAATAGTTGCACAGTTCGTTCCCAATAGTTTAGTAATCAATTCATTATCCTTTTATCCGACATCTTTTATTCATATTTACTATGTCTTTGATAAGTTGTTTTTTATGAACACATGTCGTATGTGTGTATATGATATAAAATCAACAAAATTAGTGGTGTACGAATAAGTTAAACCCAATAGCTGTCATGTTAAAATTTCAAAATAGTCCGTCTTTTAAAATCGTTTCATATTTTCTTTATATTTTGTTGAGTCATTGAAAGATAAAATGATACTAGTAAGCCCTTCATCATCTTTATCTTAATGTTACTAAACTTTTGATTGTAAGTATAAAGTCCATTTTAAGGTCATATATTGTAAAATCAAAAGCGCAGAACTTTTATGTTTTTTTAAAGATTAGGTTACTGGTAAATCTAAAAATATGGAACACCTCTATGGTCATTTGATATTTTGGTCAATTTGATAAAGATTTCATTAAAGTTTCAAAAGATATCTCCCTTTTGTAACGCATTCTTAAATATTTATATCGTCTATGCGAAGACAGACATTCCGAACACAAAAATGCTGGATAGTTATTTGCTTCATATAACATACCAAAGTTGTGATAACATAACTGTTTTTATTCAATGTTAATTACCCAAAATGCGTTTATATATATAAATACTATTACTATACATTATCAGCATTAATTATCAATAATAATCAATGAAATGGTAAGGATATATTATAGATGATTCTTTAATTCAGTACATGTTGAGCATATCCGGTTTTGAAGTGCTATCGCGCTATGGATGTGCATGTTGTCAACATTATAATACGTGATGTATTCAGCAAATGCAAATCGTCTAAATCCACGGGTATGTCAACAAGCGAGACGAGAAATAGGATAACGATTGACACAAAGTAACACAAGTATAAACCCTCAAAATCGTCTAAACGTTTGTATTGATAAAATAGTCGAGATTGCACATACCTGTTGTTTAAGTATCTTCATTTATACATGTTATAAATGCACAACAATGTGTTCTGACCTGAAATTATTTGTTTAGATAAATGACAGTTTTAATGTTTAAACCAGTAAAACCGCATATTATGATTCTTTTTTGCATATATGCTAAATTGTTAAAGCAAGTATATAGGTTGCCAAAATGTGTAAATGTGTATTTGGAAGCTAAATGCACCTCTTTTATAAATATGTTTTATTGTGAGGAACCTAAATGCACCTCCTTTATAAATACATTTTTTTCAATGGAGCTAAATGCACCTCCTATGTTGTTCAGAATGCGCTATATAATTCATTATACTGTATGGAGCTACATACACTCCATACAGATAACTAGGTCCCTAAATCCGTTCCTTACTACAAAGTAGACGTGGCAAATTTTGTTAAAGACGTAAGTACTAAATCCCTGCCACCATAATCGTAATTTCTGCTTCTTGCTATCTTTTATCCAGTCCCAAAACAAAGAAATACGAAAGATACTCGCAAAAATATAGCAACAAGGAATAATAACTATGGTGTTGTCTGTCCCTATGCATACGTTCTCAACAGTAACTATTTGTAGCGTAAATGAATAACTCGTTGTTGAAAATAATACGTTATAACGGCACAATAAAACAATGTACAGAATAAACTATCGGAATAATTGTTACATGTAATTTGCCATGTATTCAACTGATATGTTTCTATTTAAGTTCAGGTAAATTTACATAAGTAGGCAGGACTCATCTAAATATGTTACTAGTTTTTCAGCTATAAAAACAATGATATTAAACTTAGTTATGCTTAGCAATTCGATTACCTGTATTGAACGTGTCGCTCTAAAGTATCCTGAACTTAGCGCAAACGAAATACCGGATGTCGATATACTTGTACATTTCTGTAATAGAATGTTCTCGCTGTTGTGTTATAATACTTACATTACAGTTTATCTTATTAGTTGTTTCTAGTTATTCAGAATTTAGAAAGACTTTTCGAAAAGTACATGCTTAAAATGTGATTGCTGTTTATATATTATTTTACAGCAGGTTCTAGAAAAAAACACATGAATATGGATTTTGGAAACAACATATATGTAGATATACATGAGAAACCGCAACCCATCAACAGTCAAATCCAGGAGAAAATTAACCTTTGTAGACATAACGTAATTATATATTTATTTTATTTATATCATCGTTTAGAAAACTAATTAGAAACAAATATATCACAAACTAATGGATTGGTTGTTACATGTGAAATTGAGAATGGAAATTGGGAATGTGTCAAAGAGACAACAACCCGACAAAAGAGCAGAAATCCGCCCAAGGCCACCAATGGGTCTTCAACACAGCGAGAAAATCCCGCACCCGAAGGAGGGCTTCAGCTGACCCATAAACCAAAAATGTGTACTTGTTCAGTGAAATTGACGTCACACTAAACTCCGAAACATATAATAGAACTAAAATTAAAAAAACATACAAGACTAACAAAAGCTAGAGGCTCCTGACTTGAGACAAAACGGGGGTAAAACATTTATAATAACATGAATAATATAATTATGTCTATGTACAATGTACACATGGTACATGGTTTCGTTTTATCTGATTTGTTTGTTGATCTACACATAGACTAATTAGATTAAAGCAAATTATTGATACCATCTTCATATAAATTCCTATAGGAAAAAGCCGTTTCTATAGGCGACCTTGGTGATATAATAACGAAACACAAAAAGTGGAAAGAATGTTTTCCAAGAGTTGAACCGTTTTATGGTAAGTTATGTTCGCCCTTATGATAGTATATACTTATAAATACAATGTCGGCCAGGACTATTAAGTCGAAGTTTTACAAAGAATTGGATGTCTTGAGATACGATCAAAGTCTGATTCCTGTAAATCCTGTTTAACCAAATGTTGTTCAAGATAAGACATGAAGGTTAACGTTATATCACATAACAAACTTTTATATCGAACTTCCTTTACATGTAAACATTCATTTTTTACACTTTATATTGGGAAGGGAAGTTGGAATTTTTCAAAAGCTGAGACAAGAGACAACATACCGGGTTTTTTGAAATTAATTTGTATTACCATATAGAAAATTAAACCAGATGTACGTACGATGAGTCAGAAAATATTCCTATAAAAACAAGTTGATGAATAAAGAGTATTGGTAATAAATCAATTTTAAGAGGCATCCCCCCCCCCCTAAAAAAAACGAAAAAAATTCCAAATCCCCGTATATTGGCTAACATAGGTCTTTAACAATGGACAAAATGCGAAACAATAAATCGACTCTAAGTAAGAAAAAGTGCTTGATAGATTCGATTTTTCATATCACGCTACTCGAGTGATATGCTTTATTTAAGTGGAGTAAACAGAGGTGTATAACGCAATGAGCCTGTGTCATTGGCGGTGCATAGAAAAAAAGCGATAAACAGATTATCAATGGTCTTTCAAACTTGAGGATGTTTCTAGCCTACATATCATATCAGGGCTGTCGCCCTTCGAAGAGATTGTAGCTGCGAAACACCCTCCTCTCGTTTGAAAAACCAGCGATAATTTATATAAATATGTTTGCCTGTACATTATATGTATATGTATACATGAAAATCCATTGAGAATGTTTCAATGACTCAGTAGTGTAGATAACTATTGTGTAAAGATACAAAAATAATACAAGAGACAAATAGATTTAGTAAAACAAATAAAAAACGGCATTTATTATTAATATTATTAATGATTACAGTCTTATTTTTGCAGCTGTAAAATGTAATGATATTAACCCTGTCATTAGACTGCTAGCAGATATGGGCCTTTCCTTTGACTGCGCAAGTAAGGTAAATATTAAAAGATGATAAATAAAGCTTTTAAAAAATATCCACAGAATATAAATCAAAAGATATTTTACTCTACCACAGACAGCAAAAATTAGAAGAGAACTACAAAACTAAATAATTAATGTAGTATACCTATGTTCAGTTAAGATTTCAAAAATCTAACCAGATCTAGAGGCACCAGGCTTGTCTACATAACACTCATCAGTGGTGTTCGATTCACATGTTGTAAGGCCAAAAGTAAATATAAAGTTGAAGAGTATTTCCAACCAAAATTCCATAAAATTGTGCCAGATTTAACAATGGCGATCTATGCCTCGGCAGGAAACCTCAGTGTTTCGAATGATTCAACATTTTATGAATATAGAATTTACAGAAAATTACAATAGAGATGAAAATTAATTTCAAAAGTGCAGACTACTTGGTTGGTTATACCCTCCTTACCCTCGGAGACCAAATTTGCACAAGAAGTCTCATCGATCCAGTGGTTGCAAAATCTTATCAGTGATATCAAGCTTATCATTAGGAACCCTATACACGCGTTTTGTCTACTGAAGACTCATCAGTGGCGATCTAATCAAAGCAGAATAAAGTCTACATGTATATAAAAATAACATGAACAAGCAATGAAAACCACAACTTCTTGAAGCAACTGGCACGCAACATTGGAGTGAAAACAAACGAAAGATAAAAAAATCATCAAAGGAATTTAAAACAAAAGAGGAAAGAACAATAAGTAAAAAAGAAATTCATTAGTAAATGCAAAAAATCCAATGAACATTTTCTTCATCAGTACAAGTTGCCAGATGTAAAACGGCGATCAAATCATATTATTCATTGTAAGGAATCCTAATATCTGTGCAAACTGAATGTCGTTTTGCGAAACAATATGGGGTTTTAGGGTCTGTAAAAAAAGAAGGAAAACTTAACTGCATACAGGAGAAAATCGATATAATGTGGTTAATGGAATATTTGTAAAACAATTCTGAACAAAAAGTCCCAAACATCTTGGTATATTGAAAAGTCTTTCCACGTACACATACCACCTGTAGAAAAAAAATCACTCCAAACGATTCCAAATTGAAGCATTAGGACATTGAATGTCATGGTCCAAGAATTAGAATAATAATTTGCATCTATTCTCACAACGCATCACAGTAATTTTAATTTAATCGAAATCTCTGATTTAACGTCCAGAACTGGAGGAAAATTGTTTTTTTAGCCTGATATGTGCATGATGTGATTTTTGTTCTATATCAGATACGTTTTTCTTACGGTTGACGAAAATTGTTTCAGATTAGTTTGGCCAGAGAAATTTGAAAACTTAGTTTTAGACTATTACATAATTATGTATTGAAAATGTGCATTTATATTTCATCTGAATCAAGTCAGGGCTCAAACATTGCCTTATGGTCAGATAAATCTCTCTGAGACTAGAAACCCATCAAAGCAAATTCAGTTAAACGAATATGGTACAAATGAATCAAGACAAGATTAAAACAGAACGTTTTAGATATAAGCTCATACATTCAAATTGTCGGAACGAAAATATTGGAATGAGTAGTTTCGTATGTAATATATTGTTAAAACGTCTTCATTTATAGGCTGAGATACAGAAGATTTTAGACCTTGGTGTTGATCCCTCTAGAATTATATATGCCAACACATCTAAACAAGTATCATTTATCAAATATGCTGCTGATAATGGAGTCACCTTGATGACATTCGATTGTGAGGATGAACTAACAAAGATCAAGAACGTCTACCCAGAGGCAAAGTACACACTATTTTAGTTGACATAGCTTGAAAATATACCTTTGATATATTTAGATATCTGTAATGTAGTAATTTATACGTAAACGCATTTGTAGAAAGGGGGATAGCAATAAAAATCATCGATGACGATCAATCCTATGAAAAAAAAAATCAAAACAGCACGTTATAAAATTCATGCGTCCGAAGCGCTTTTCAAATCCGTTAAAAAAGCAAAAGATCACTTTACCAAAAAAAATTACGATTTATCAAATTGAATATAAACAGACAAAAAACAGGGTTGTGCCGGGATTGATCAGATTGGTAAGCAGTGTTGCTCTTAGCTCCAACTGAGTTACTCTTCACATATAAAAAGGTTGACAACAAGCACCTTAAATATTTACCATTACAATTCCACGGTGTGGTGTCTTCTTTTGATGCTTCAACCATTTTGTAGATAATTCTGATTAGAAGCACAAACTTTGGACTGTTCGTTGTTATTTGGAGTAAATACTCCACTGAAATAAAATTAGATAGATGTGTTACAAAGGTTCAATTTTAAACAGCAAAACGGTATAAAACATATGTTTCGGTTGGTTTAAAAACAAAAGATATTCCAAAGGGGAGAAGTAAGGTAGTTCCGCATAATATTCAAGATGACCACAACATCCGCTCAGAGAGGCATCATCGTAAACACAAATATCATTTTGTTCCATTGTTCTGATCGTACCTTAATTCAACAAATTCAAAAAGACTCATAGTTGATATTTTGCGAAGTATTGAAGTGTATTTCATCAATCTCTTTCAATTTTCATTAGAAATTCAAAAAATGAATACCAAGTTATTTTATCTACAAATATAATATCCTTAATAATTATATATTGACCATCTTGTATCATACATATATACGCATGGAAATTACATATATTAAGATGTTTTCGTCATAACTAATATATTGGACTAAAAAACTCAAAACTGCCTGAGTCCTTACCATGAAACAATTCTATTCGAATTAAAGCTTAGTGTTGAGAATAAGTCCATAATCAAACAACAAGATCATTTATCATCTGGGGAGAAAGTTCGGATGTCACCCGTCGACAGCTTTAAAACTGCTACAATTTGCTAAGAATTTGGAATTAAATGTCATCGGTATAAGGTAAGAATGGTATATCTTAATGTTGTTTGAAGAATATTGTTGAAGGCAGATCTGCGATAGTGTATGTTTTATTTATTCACACCTTTTTTTAAACTCAGGACTGAAATGGAAATTAGCTTGATTTATAAATGTCTTTTGGTTGTTTGCGCCAAAGGGTTGCAGTCTCGTTCTTTGTTCACATACTATTAAAAAAGAATCAGTATCTTAACTTTTAATATTTAAAATTCGTCTTTTTCATTTTCAGCAATAAGATGAATGTCACTAGTTTTCAATAGTTTTGGTTTGCTTTTCTTTAAATGTTTAAAAATACAGTCTACATATATATATATCAATAAAAATATTTGAGTATATTCTCTTCAATTTCGATTTTTAGCTGTATCGGTTTGCCACCACCTACATTGTAATATAAAAATTTCGTAGAAGACAGTATATATCATATATCTTAATGACAGTCGCCTTATGCAATTTACTTGTTGAAAAAAATATTCTGCCACTGTTAAACGAAAATATAATGCTTATTAAGATATCAATATATAAATATAAAATTTAAGAAAGAATCGTATGTGGCGTTATAGACAAACAATGGTTTTTGGTAGATTTATAAAGTCTGATTTTTTTAAAACTAGCTTTCATATTGGGAGTGGCTGTTTAGAAGCCGGTGCTTTTGAAGCCGCGCTAGAGCAGTCAAGACATGTATTTGATTTAGGACTCTCTGTTGGATTTAACATGCACATCCTTGACATCGGTGGCGGATTTCCTGGCCAGACAAATGATGAGATAAATATTACTTTTGAAGAGGTAAGCCTCGATCAATACAGACTTATAGTCTGTGTGTATAGAATTCGACATAAATTAATGCACTCAAATGAATGATTAATCGAAGTCTTGGAATGCGTTTTTTTTCCGAATTATAGGTACCGTTTCAGGCTGAAAATATAACAGCAAATTTCAATTAAACGATATCCATATTTTAATGTTAGTAGCAAAGTACTGGCTACTTTTGTGGTGATACAATCTGTCTCGAAGAATCTTCCAAACTCCGAAACAGTGGTGACGTTGCTTCGCTAAACTATCAACGTAGTGTAGCAAGAAAGACGTTACCACTGTTTCGAAGTTTGAGAATCTTCCAGTAGCCAATGCCAGTGTTAGTAATCCACCATGCGCATATCGACAATCTATGCCTCTACTGGGCTAGTGATATTAGCGGGGACAAACAGTCACCAAATATTGGTATCGACCAAGTTGTAGTAATACATAAAAGGTAGAAATTGTACTGCACAAAATGCGCATTTGACAATTAATGTCTCAAATTTCTATATATAAAAATAAAAAGATGTGGTCAATGAGACAAATATCCACAAGAGACCAAATGACACAGAAATAAACAACTCTATGTCACCGTATGACCTTCAACATAGTCTTGTTTGAAGTTTTCTTTATACAGCAGCTGTATATATTTAAGTATTCAAATGTCAAGAGCGTCAATATCTTTATTGTGGACTCAGTCCATTAATTTACATTTGCATGAATTTACGAATGACAACAAGGTCCATTGATTGAATAGGCTATTGGTCTCCTTCAGAAGTCGTCTAACTGATTTGATGTAAAACCAAAGGCAGATCTCCTTTTGAACATTTTCCCTTGTCAGATTTTCTTTATCTATCGGGATTTCAAGATAATAGACAAAACTTCATTTTATCCCTATGTTCTATTTTAAACCATGTCGGCCATGTTGATTGGCAAGCGGGGTTCAACGGACACATTTTTAAAACTAGTTACCCCATTAATGATTGTTGCCAAGACTGGTCAAATTTGGTCCAGTAGTTTCAGGGGAGATGATGACTGTACACGTTAACGGACGACGACGGATGACGGACGCCTAGTAATGTTGTTATTGACTTTATTAATTGTTGTCTACAAAACCTAATTTACAAATAGATCATGTGTACTTAGGAATATAACGAATTAATTTCTGTGAGATCTGTACAGTTTGTTGATATCGGTCGGGGTAATGTGAAAGAGTGTAGACTATATCGAATAGTGACAGAAATTTGACCTTTCAACTGGCGTTACGGATCCCTCAAGAAGTTATTGCAAGGGATTCTTTACTGGCATTGGTTGGATTCCACTGCTAGTTGACTGTTAGTCCTGGAGGGTATCAGCAGCTTGGTAGTCCGTTCTTTGGTACTGACATGATTAATAACATACTTTTCTAAAATTCTTTGTTTATAAATAACGAAATTATTTAGAAACAATTGGCTATACTTTGGTTATGCCTTTTTGTTTATACAGCTTCTCACGTATTAAGGATGTTGGCTCCTCTGTTTAAAAATAATAAGTGTTTTAAAAGTCTGTTATAAATTGATAATATATAGATAAGGGAAATTAAAAAAAAAAAACAAATGATAGGTCCATGTACTTGTTTTTGATATATATAATCAATAGAAAATTTGGCGGGAAATGATTCTCTAAAGATTTTTCATTCATTTAACATTGGCATCCTTTCTCTTTTTGATAATGAACTATTAAACAATATGTAATAAAATTATGAAAAGAAAAGTAGGTAAGCGGGCAAAATTTTAATTTGCACTACATGGATAAAGTTAAAGGATTCGGAATTTCTGACTAAAAGTAAAAAAAAACAAGAGTAGCGAACAGTCTTAAGATATTAAAACACCCATGGCTTTAACATGTTTTCATTAACGTGTAGAGTGTGTGGCCCTCACAATACATTAGGCAAGTGAATAAACGTCCCTATTCTGACAAAACATGAATGTGTATTTTCACAATTGTTTATATTTTCTTCAAATCATATGTATATACAGTCATAAACGCCATAATGTTCTTGTTAAAATATAATCAATGAAAGAACATATGTGAGTATCATATAAAGAAAAGTAGCATATATTTGTGTTTTACATGAATTAACAAGTACACAGTAATAAGTTATAATTAACATTGAACCATTTTACAGATAGCTGAAGCTGTGAACCTCTCCTTGGATAAATATTTCCCTGTTAATGACGTTCGGATTATAGCTGAGCCCGGACGGTACTATGTTACTTCAGCGTTCACAATTGCCACCAATATCATAACAAAGAAAATCGTTACGGATGAAGAAAATGTGTTACCAAGTTTGTTTTATTTTTATTATTGTTTACACAAGAAAAACTCAAATCGAGTTAAGTATCAAAGAATGTTGCCAAAGTAAAATTAGCCACAATGCATCGAAATTTCTGACTTGTCACCCACATTAATAATTATGTTGCTTATTACTCAGTTAAGCATGTGTCAAAAAAGAGCCGATGATAATATGAAAAAAAAAATATAGGCTCTAAATAGTCTGCGACTAATTTCACAAAATTCTTCGTCAGTCATGAATACTGTAGTTAACTTATAATCAATTTTGTCGTATGATTTTACGAAAAAATGAGCCACTGGATAGCAAAATCGGCGATATTTTCGACTTAAATTTAAAACATTGTTCGGTTAAAAATAGCCGAGAAGATTCAAAAATAATTAATAGAAAATTAGCGAACTGTGAACGGGCGACATAACGGAAAACGACGATCAAAAAGCGAATTGCATATGTTAAAATAACAATGGCTATACTATTACATGTCAACTATGCGGAACATTCAAAGTCAACGAGCATTGAATAAACGCATAGGGCTAAATATTTTCCGTTGAGTTGAGATATACCTATATCAATACAACTGCATATCTAATACATGGACTTAATACAAGAGGTTTCCCTTACAGAAATCACAAAATTTTACATCGTTAAAGAAAATTAAGAAAATGTTTCAGTCAAAAGACCATGACTAAAGGGGCAGGACCAGACAATCTCCATGGGTATGAGATATTGCAATATTCATACAACAACACATTAAATATCTACTTACTTTAATTGTTCCTTTTAATCTGACAAAAGCGCAAACAAAAAGTTGCATTGACGCTGCCAACGCCTCCGCCGGAAACAACACACCCTAGTTTCTTAGGTTCTTCCATAGCATTGTCGCGTTTCATATGACAAGTATAAATCCAGTAACATGCGTTACAAGAAAAAATATGCTACACAGATCAAACAAGCTGTGATTGCACCCTTATCACATTGGGCTAGGGGATTTCTCACTTTAAAAAATTGATATACAGTTATAAATTAAGGTTTCGATACAGTACAGTAACTTTTGCTTTCAGAAGGAAATTTACATGACCATCCAACAGTACCGAATGAACACCTCAGAATGTACTATGTAAATGAGGGTATATTCGGAAGTTTTCTGACATGTTTGATTGATCCGGGGTGTTATGTATCTTCACACTTTAAAGTGAGTGTTCTTTCTAATATCTATTTTAGTGAAATATATTGAATTTTTTTGCAAGCATATCGCATTACAAATTCCAATACCTGGCCAAAATATACATGTTTTATTTCACATTATTAAGTATAAAAAAAACAGATTCAAATAATAAAAATAATTTAAATGATTACCAATTATAATTAATATCAGATAAATAAAACACTTTACAAATAATGTGCGTCCAAAGTGAATTTCTGGATTTACCGTCATCATCAAAAACGCTCAAACCAAAACATTGGAAAGCAAAAGATGTATCAAAAATGTTTCTCATTGTTATGAATTTTGATCACATGACCTTGTCAACTGTAGGGTTTCCTTTGATTTTCTAATCAGTTCCCTGTCGAGGGTTGCAATATTTTCATAATCCTAATGACAACATCAGACGATTACCAGAAGTGGCCCATAATTTGGTTGAGTATTCATTGTCACTAGATTTGTTGTCGCCTTATATTAATAAAACAACAACTGCACGTGTTGTCGTGCTTAGCATATCCCCACTCGGAGAAAAGCACTCACACATTACAGATCACCACGGTTAACCTACTGACCAAATATAAAGCCATTCTGTTCATTAGTAGATGAGATACATGACGGAAATATTTGCTAGACGAACAGACTTTAGAACGGACGGTCACGGTGAACATAATTTAGTCCCCTCCAAGAGTTATGGTATGATTTATCATATTGAAGATGTTTGATAGTTGTCACATCACTGTTTTCTTTTTTATTTCTAGGCCTGGTTTGTTCGGTTAGTTGAAACGATTTCGGGCATCCTGAATCGCCAACTTTTGAGATTTATTTTTTCCATGGGCTAAAACCCTCTGGATGTCATCCCGAATAGGTTCATCTACTAAGAAGGCCATACTTATATAATACACTAACGATTAATCGTTCAAATATGTTTTTATGTCTTCTTTGATAAAACTTATCTGAAAACATGATACACAAATCAAAAACTGTTAAAATCTTTCATTTTGTGATTCGTTGTCACTGAGTCATATGAATGTTCTAACCAGTGTAATTTCCATTATTGTAAAGCTGCTGTAACACACAATTTATCTATTTCCCAAAAACTAAATTATTCAGAATTAGTTTATGACATACAAGTTTGATAAAATACTGACGAATATAATAATTACTGGAATTCAGAGACATGTCTATCAGTTTATCCGACAAAAATAAATTAAAGACTTACTCTACTTTTTTTTAAAAGTGGTCCGTGGTGTTGATGAACATGAGAAAAGTCTTGTGACACAAAAATGCCACAAGGAAACATCCAATAGTTTAAGGAGGCAGCGAATTTCTTGCTATCATCTATCTGTACAGTCGTTAGTTGATTATCATTAAGATCTACAAAATTCAATTAACACGATCCAGAGGGTTGATTTTGGCAATATCCGGTTCCCATAAAATTAGATATCAACCTTTTTTTTATGTTTGGACAATGTTGTGAAATAGTCATATTCGATAAGTTCGGATTTACAAATGTGTTTAAACATTAGCAATCTATTGTTTTACACACATGTCAATTTTAAATGTATCTCATTCAAGGGCAATCATGAAGAGGTATTGTATAACAGTACTATTTGGGGACCAACTTCCGCTGCAGTGGATTTAGTTATAGACAAAATCAAACTACCCGACCTATCTACTGGAGATTGGATATACTTCAAAGATGTGGGAGCATACTCCTATACTACAGCAACCAATTTTAACAGTATGCCAAGAGTCGAGGAGTACTTCACATGTGAAAAGAAATTATGGTATACTGTCTTGCTTTTCAATTATCTTTGTTTTTATTTTAGAATAATTTAAATTTTGGTTGTAACATGTCTTCTGATTGGCTGAAAGTGTTTTGTCTATCGGCTCATAGTCTTTTTCATAATTTTGTCATGTGACCGTGACGTCATCAACGTTTTTATCATGATTTACTCCTTTTTAGAACTAAATTATAAGGAATGACTGTAATATTTTTTCTGTCTATTCGAAAAAACCTAAAAAAATGTGGTGCACACTTTTAAATAACCCGCTCTGAACCACATGTTTAATGTTATTTCTTCACAGACAGAAAAACACATTACAGTCATTCCTTAAAGAAAATGTATATTTAGAGGGTAACATTCACTATAAAAAACATAGTTCTTGATCGGTGTAAAGGGGAAACATATTTTTTACAAAAGAAAAACAGAATTAACAACAGCGAACAAAACTTAATTCAAGATATTATTATGGTAATTAAGTGGGGAATAAAAGTGGCACTACAGTCATAAAATAATTTTTTAGTGAAAGTTTCTTTTCATCACATTATTTTTAAGTATTTATCAATCTGAACATTTTTAAAAATCCCAGTTATTATCATGTCACAACAGGGAGTAAATGAATAACTAAATTATGTAAATATAAGTACATGATACATACTGTATACTTAGATAGGCGAAAGATACCAGAGGAACATACATACTCATAAGTCGACAATAAACTGACAACGCCATGGCTAAAAAATGAACAAGACCAACAGACAAACAATAGTACACAATACGCAACATAGAAAACTAAAGACTGAGCAACACGAACCCACCCAAAAACTGTGGGTGATCTCATGTGCTCCGGAAGGGTGAGTAAATCCTGCTCCACATGTGGTACCCGTCGTGTTGCTCATGTTAGTACAAACCCGTTAATAAGTCTAATTCGGTAGGTCACATTCGGAAAAGGGGGACGGGGTTGTAGTTACGACACTAGGAACATGTCCGCTATCATCTGTGAAACGGATATTGGTATATGACTGTTTATGGGAGGAGCTATTCTTTCAATTATACACTATACTTAGTATATGAGGCTTATGGAAGGAGCTAATTTTTCGACTATACTCTTTACCTAGTATATGAGTGCTTATGGGAGGAGCTAATCTTTTAATTACCTTTTGATTCCAATCGTCAAGCTGTTAATCTTTGACCACAAAATAAATAATGTGCTCTTATCTTATTATGCTGCTATCAAAAGTATTTTATATAACTAGGGCGGTAAACAAAGAAAATCTAAAAGTGAAAAAATATAGAGTGGAAAAAACTAAAGTGAAGAAATATATGGGTAAATTTGTAAGAGTAGCCTTGAAACCCCCTGACAAATGTTCGTACTTCGGCAAGATCAATCTGTATCTGAATCTGACACCAGCAGCAGTGAAAACAATCTTTATTCTAGGCATGCATGCATTCTGTAGGAAATTTAAACATTTAAACATTGTTTTGTGTTTGTGTGTTATTTTTTAATTTCCTATACCTCAAACATCATGCGGACCAGTCTATTTTCAGAAAGGGATGGTCTTAATAATGTCTTTGTATGAAAATATCTTTTATTGCTCAGTTTTAAGCTTCTGTGTTCTAGTTATTTTCAAAGTACCATATACTACTTATTAAATATGAATGATTATTATTATTTCATAGTGAAAATAATGTTGAATATTGCTTGTATACAGCTGGTCACCCACAATATTTTCTTATCTTAGACTGTCTGTACAGGGGAGGAGCTCTGACCATATCTAATTACTACAACATCACAGCAATGGGTCAAATTTGTGACCTCAAACCCCCACCAAATGCCAAATTAGTGTTGTTAAGGGATGGACAGTGTACAAATAATGCAAAGTTTACAGTGTAGGTGTATATAAGACACGTCAAACTGTGTGGTACTATTGATAAAATGATGGTATCGGATCACTTTTTTGGTGTTCCCAGTAGAATTTTTATATGTTTGTTGCATTTATATGGGTTCAACGGGTAGTATTCAGTTTTAAAGTGATTTTTATAACATTTTTTCATGAGAATCATTATCAAAAATGGTAGTAAAAAACTTTATGGGTACTCTCTTTGGTTTGGCTTTGATATATGTGATTAAAGGGAGAATTTTCTACAAAATCATGTCCCAGTTTTGGAAAATTTGTTTTTGAATGATTGTATAGGTCTCCAAAGATGAAAGGTGACATCAGGTATGGCACTAAGCAGTTAAATCAATATATCTTGTAAATGGAAGCATATATAAAAAATCTGATACACAATGATGTATCTTGTGTATTGTCAATTAAAATATGAAGTAATCTGAAAAGTCACAATGGTATTATACTATGACAGATAGATATCCTTAAGATACTTTATAATTTATATTTTATATTGTTGTTTTCCGCTTAACCTTTTTGAGAACAAGAGATCACCCCCACTTTTTTGTAGAGTCCTTAGTTTTCTATGTAGTGTTTTGTGGACTTTTTCTCTGTTCTTTTCTTTTTTTTGTCTCATTTGTTGCCAAGGTGTTGTCATTTTCCCATCCACAGATTAGTCTTCAAAGTCTCTTTAGTATCTCCCGCCTCTTTTTTATTCAAAATATGATGGAAAGTAAATCAAGAGGGAAGAAAACGATTACAGGTAAATCTGTTTACGACAATTTGCACGTATAACTTGATTTTATAAAAGCAGAGCAAATGACATTTCATGCAGAGAACAATGTGTATTTCAATTCTCTCAGTCAAAATTAATATCCGATGGTTTTGTATTTCGTTTGCAGATCTCTTTTGGTCATAAAGCGTCTAAAGTATTTATACATCACTGGTTAAAGGACTTTAATAACAAAGAGGATTAGGATCTCGCAAACAGTGAATTGAAATATGTTGTGTGGCGAGTTCTTGCCAGATTCCCTATCGCGCATCTCATTCGTCGTTTGGCTTGCCTGTTTAATAGCAAATATTTCTCACTTTTTAATCTAAGTCAGCATTTCAACATGATGACATGACGTGATTCAGATAGTTCTAATTCAAAATAGAAGATCTCATTGTAATAATACACGTTATCTACACATTAAATGACTGCATTTTCTCGATACAAATATACATCTTCATCATTATCAGTCTACAACACAACTTTAATGGAATATCTTCCTTCAAAACAAATATTTTAATTATGAAACTTATAATTCATAAACAAAATTTTATGTTTAATTATTATAATGTAAGAAATTATTTCATAAAAATTGCTTACGTTGTTGTTAATTTAAAGGTTGTTTCAGATATTGTAACGTGTCACTGTAAAAGTAGGCATATTAAGGGCTGATAACTCCTCAATAAGTATAACATTTTGTCAATTTCAACAAAGAAAAAATATTTTCTTAACAATATTTAGTGACAAACTTAATAAAAAATAACATTTCGTCATTTCTTAATATGACATAATATAGATTAGTCGCAAAAAAAGAACTGTCAAATGGGAGGAGCCAAATTACATTAAAAAAACACGCAATGCCCCTTAATCCTTCCTATAATAAAAATCCTTGGTTGGTTTTGATCGTTCCTGATGAAGATATTTCCTGAAAAGTGCTACCTTTGCACCAAATCTATATTCTTGCACTGGATCAATACTACTACTCCGAGACAGTTAGTCCAAAAAGGTATCAGCAGCTTAGTAGTCAGTGCTATGCCACTGACATTATTTATTTTTTTAGGTCATTTTCGGTTTATAGCTCATCAACGTTTTCGGTCCTTACACATCCTTGGCTTTCAATATCAGGCTTTGAGCGCTTCGGACGCATGAAATTTATAACGTGCTGTTTTCATTTTTTATAACATACATTTTCCAATATGCTAAGAGTATTAAGAAAGTTTAGTCCACCTCCCTGACTAATGTGACCTTAGATGGTTATGTTTTTTTTTATGCTTGAGCCTATTGCTAATATAACTCCTGAAGTATTAATATATTCTTAACTTTTGAATCAAAGGTCTTCAGGCTTCCTGATGAAGGTAAATCTAGAAAATCTATTCTTATGCACCAAATTTCGATAATGTTTTCTTTTTCTATTCCCATGAGTAATTAAAAATACTGATCTGAATCAAACTTTATTTCTAGGTACACCAGTCTAAAAGTCAATTCAAAGTCATTTTCATTCATTCTCATTTCAACTACTAGTATTCGCATGGAACAAGAGTGCATACATTAAAATGCCTCCCTTTTGCATAACAATAATACAGGTATAACAAAAACTTAATATTATCAATGGAACATTCTATACACCATATATATAACATGTAGAACACATATCATGAAATTCCCTTGGAATCAGTCTTCATCACCAAAAATTTATATGGACAAATAAACTATGAAAATGAGGTCAAGGTCAGACAAACATGTATACATCTATAAGGTATGAAAATGAGGTCAAGGTCAGACATGTATATATACATCATTGAGTATACCAAATTTACTTACGTAACCTATTGCTATAGCATCTGAAGAAAATGGACCTAATCACAAAAATTTAACTTGACTAACAATCACCAAAATGGGGTCACGTTAAAAAAAAAACCCCAGGTGTGAGACAAACATATTCACCCTTTAGTAATTTTATATACCCAATATAGCTGGACTATTTTTCAGAAACAGACCTAATCAAGAAAACTTTATTATTAACACTTTACAAAGAAATGAGGTCTAGATCAGATAAATCCAGGAAAAATAAATATACACCTTGATCAAATAATCATTCTATATCAAATACAGGTGACCCATTGCTAATAGTATCTGTGAAACGGACCTAATGAAAGAATTTTATTTTGGTAACCATTGCCAAGGTCAGTTAAAAAACTGCAAAATAGATATGTACACCTAATTATCATTGTATACACCAAATATAAGTGCCCATTTAATTATAGCACATGCAAAACAGACAAAATCATGAAACCTTAACCTTGACCAGTCATCCAATAAATCAGATCAATTGTGACAAAACCTTTATCGTATCTCTAAACATTCATAGATATCAGTGACATGTTTTCTCTCATTTACAATTTCTGCTACTTATGAACTTTTGTCTTCATTTACTAAATGTAAGTCAATCATGTTCTCAACCTGGCTTTCTTCAATGTTCACCGTGTCAATGGTGCATAATGCTTCAGATAGTTTCAGTGGTAAGTCCATGACATCTTTGGTGAATGGATATATTCCTGTTTTTTTAAAAGCTGATTGCAAATTATTACTTGATAATGCATTTTTGTACGCTTTGCATACCATGGCACAAACATCATTGCGATCAGTTTTTTGTTCAGATAGTTTTAAGACACAGACTGTTGTAGATATCTTAGAGAAGGCCATAGCAACCAACATCCAGTGGTTGCAAAGAATGGCTGGTGTGTGGTGGAAATAACTGTAGTACAACATTATGATGCCTTGTCCATTTAAATGTGCCAACAGGGATATGAGATTTATGTCCATCTAACAATGACATCACATGTCCATTATCTGGGACTAACTTCAAGAAATGATTGTGGAGAAAATCCATAAAAATGTCTGAATTAGACTCTCCTGTCTTAGAGACTGTGCCAACAGTTCCTGTTGAAGACCCCTCTAACAGCTTGTCATTTATATTCTGCCCAGGGAAGATAAGGAAAGGAGGCAATGCCTTGCCAATTGCGTTTCCACACCCAAAAATAGTGACACTCTTGCATTTTCCTGAAATGGCAACACTTTTCTCATCAACCATGTGTCAACATTGTAAATTAAATGAGGTCTATCTATGAGATTGTTTTTGAGTAAAGCTCTTTCAAGTTCATTAAAGTGCTCTGAAATGTTTCCTTGTTGGCAGTATTCGAATTAACAACTTCCAATGCCCTTTGTTTTACAATTTTGAGATCTGGCCATCGTCCAAGCATCCCATAGAACCAGGCCAGACTCAAGGGATTATCATCTTTGGTTTTCTTATAAATCGTAATTGCATAGTCATTTGCTATGCCCAAAACTCTCTGAAGATAATATTCATATCCAAGTTCAACCATTTCCATCAGGTGAGTCACCAACTTGCTTTCTTCATCTAAGGTTAATAAAGGTGCATTGCCCATAGTTGTACACTCAGGATCTATGTCTCCAGCCACCCTATCACTAAGAGTCTGGAACGGTACACCATGTTTCTTTGATGCTGCATGGAGAGAAAGCTTGCCATAATTAAGCTGTTGTTGATGTACTATAAGGTCGATTTTTTTTACGTTTACCATGTTTACAGATATATATAGTATAATGTGGATTGATCTACAAAAATACAAATAATTAGTAAATTAAACAATTGCATTGAAATAATAAATGGAGATATATTTTTTATTATTGTGGATTCATTATTATTCGTGGTATACCAATTTTTCGTGGATTTCTTGGGTATAGGTTTTTAAATGTACAACTGAGTGCATATTTTCTATAGGTTTGTATAAAAACTTTGGCAAACCACGAAATTAAATATTCACGAAAATATATTTTTCCTCAATCCACTAAAATATATCCACAGTGAATAATTGTAATAATTAGATCTATAAAGATAAATTGATTGAATAAAAAATGTTATAAATTCATTTCTTGTTTTCCATGTACTATTTTTTAATTAAATTTTGTATTTTACCAGCAATTTTTATAGTGCTATTTTTAATTGCTTTTCCGCTAGTTTTCTTCCCTAATTTTTATATGCGATTTTTACATCATTTATCATAAAAAAATTACAAAGGGTGCTCGTTTTTTCAAAACAAAAATAAAAATATGATTGATTTGATTTAGGAGAATTTGAGAAGGGACACACCATAAAATTTGTCCTTTTCTAAAATTAATATGGGAATTTAATTTGTTGAACATCCTCCCCCACCCTTGCGGAACGTTTGTATAGTCAACACATTGTATGCCAATGTTATTATTTGAAGATTTCCAAACAAACTATTATGCAATAACAGAAATGAAAAACCTACTACAAAATTTCCAATAACATATGAATTCATTTTTTTATTATTTTTCAGGGAACAAGTATATCAACATGATCAATTTTAGCTGCCGTCTTGATATAGCATAGCACAAAATGAATATAAAATGACTTCGTATATGACGTACTGTAACATTTATTACTCTTGTTATATATCATTTACTGTATATTATTGCTCGTACAATTGAAAACATGTCCCGGATAGGAGAAGATATTTAAAATAGATAAAATTTTTATATTGGTATTGAAGATCCAATCTGGTGCCCGATCAATGGACAAAGCTGCCTTTACTGGTTTACCTTGCTATATTCGAATGTCGTGTGAATTCATATTGAAAGATAAGAGAAGGGACAAAGATGAACAAGTTTATGAGTGCTAATCAGACTATATATGCATATACACCTACACTTAAATACAAATTACTTCCAATGATCTTCGAATATTGTGACAGAAAACACGTTTTCCATATTAAAAAACATAGGCGTATTCGATTGAGGGGACTGAGGCTACATATATGGTTAATACATACACTTTTCACTTATAATATGTTGACTACTTTACTACTTTGGGTCACCCTTTTTCAACATCCAGGATCTGCATCTGATTTAAACCAAATGATATATAAAAAAAACTGCTAAGCCAAAACCACAAAATACCCATCCCCCAAATTGTGCATTATAATTGACTAAGTTATCACCCGGTGTTCATTTCAAAAGGAATTTCATTTTCTCCAAGATCGCCAATAAAGAAGGGATTCTCCTATGAAATATATAGATTGATCTATAATTTCGTAACTAGTGTTTGAAATATCATGTTTGTGAACAACCACTTCAATGATTGAGTATAACAGCTTTTCTTGTTTTTGAATGCACTGTTTTATGTGTATATTATAATTGTTGTCGATGTGTCACTTAACGCAGACATAAGTGTCACTTGTTTACTATTCTTTTCTGAGTCGACATGTTTTTTTTTTATTTTAAAAGTGATTTTAAAATTAAATTTTTAATACCTCTTCTTCTTAAAAGCTCATTTATCGTAAAATTTCAATCATAAATCTTTAATTTGTGATTGTAAAAGAAATTAATGCTTTCAATACTTTCACTTGTGTGTAAGAACTATACTATTAATCTCTTGTAATTGGTCCAAATTTTGTTTTTAATGCTTTAAAAAAAATAACACTGCATTAATATGTCGATTACTTTTCGTCACCTAAAGTTCCAATAAAATTCTTGAATTAAGAGTTTATGATGATTTGTTCGAAATATGTATATACTAATTGATTTATATGTGTGTGTGTTTTCCGAATGCCCCCTCAACTTATTTATTTACACATATAGAAGAAGTTAATATCAACCTATTATAATGTTACGCTTTATGATTAAATAATCTTATGTAAATATGAAATCATAGTATACTTTGATGCTCTGTAAGTTGAATTGAATAAAAATATCACAAAAATTAAGTTTATTTTGTTACTAGAAAATAAAGCAATATACATCCGATCCAATCTGGTGAATCTTCTCTTTGATTAGACTGTCAATTGAATGTTGCCTTTCCACTAACTCAATCTGGCTCTTTGTGCTATCTTGGAAATAGTACGTCATACTTCCTCAGGTTTACCTTAAAATAATGATGTTCGATTGTAATAATCTCACATTTTATATAGGGATGCCTTCCAAAATACAATGCATTAGTTTTCCATGGTTTAGTCTGTACTTTTAAACCCGTCTGATTGAATAGCTCCCCCTAGTTTGATACATCTTAAGCTTTAAAAACGCTTACTAGTACGGGACACAGTTATCGTCCTTTGATTTTCGTTGTCTACGAATAGAGTCCTTAGTGTGAACAGTGTATAACTTGCAATTTCTTTTCATACACCTTCCAAATTTATTTCTTGATATTTTATGCCTTGGATAGTAAGTAAGGGGATGAAATTACATGTACAACAAATTTGGAGCATGAATTTTTAGGCAAAATAGTGATTTGGTCCAATTTAAAGAGGTCAAAAATTAGTATGTCTGAAGCTCTCAATCGGAATTACAGACCCCTTTAACATAAAATGATCCATTCTTTGAGTTAGAGCCGATATACTTTTCTATAATTTTGACATAATTTGTCCCAAAAGTAGTACACTACACTGTAAAAATCTTTTTGAAACAGAAGGTGCGGTTGTTTTTATTTGCGTTTTTTGTCTGAAAGAAATGCACTACGAAATAACTGTGTTCTCAGGCCTAAGAGGTGAATTCAGTAAACGTCGAATCTGTCCCTTGGCAACTTCCCTGAATGATTTGAGGGTATCAACTTATCAAACTTAATGCAATTAAAGGATTTCCATCTTTATATGACTGCAATTCTTTAAAAATGTCTAATTGTAGCAATATATGGCTGAAATAAGCATTTTAAAGCTATTTCCATTTCTATGCCTGAGGAGCTAGCCGACTTTCTATCTGACAGGTTTTCATGTTTTGATATTTATGTTTCTATGGTTATTTCAAATTTTTTTAATCATATGTGAACCTTGAATCTAGAGAAAAGTAGATTATCACAGAAAAAATGATCAAAATGTGTTGTAATTATGGTCCTCGTCTAACGGCCTGTTTGAAGAAAGTGAAATGTAATGAGCTATGTACATAAAAGTTGAAGTTTATTATAAAGAGTTCACTAAATCTGTAAAAAACGCTTTGAGTTCAAAAAAAAAATTCGCTGTTTGAATCTTAACCGTTATATGTAACGTCATTTAGAATATTTCGATAGCTCATTAACTCAATCCCTATTTTTTTAATCAAGGAATATGATTTTCCATATACACTTCTTATTTCCAATATGTGATAGTATCTGTTAAATACATTCTCATCTTGTTAGACTCGGGCGATTCAGAGACAAAATTATATAATTGCCCTTACATGTGTTTTTATTTGTATTCAATTTGTTTCGTGCAGTTTAGTAATTTAAATACCATTCATTAAGGTTTATCCGACATCTCCTTTTATTCATATATAATATGTCTTTGATGAAGTATTTTTTTAATAATCACATGTCGTTCATTTTTACATTAGATATAATCAACAAATTAGTAGTGGAAGAATAAACCTCCGCATCAAAATAAAATTAGAAAGCTATCATGTTAAAATTCATAAAAGGATTAATATTCAATTTGTTTAAGGAACATGAAAATTATTAAATATCAGGTAAGTATCAATTTAAGCTAGTCTGTCTTTTAAAATCCTTTCATACGATCCTTAACACACACACCACTTACATACAAAACAAAATGTTTCATGTTCCATTGCCGTTCAACCAATATATTCCTTTAATGTGTATTTTATGTTTATCTAAAAAAATCTGTATACTTACATACATTTTGTTTAATAAATTATGTTTATTTTGTTGAGTCATTGAACGATAAAATGATACTGGCATGACCTTCGGCTACTTTATTTTAATTGTATGTCCATCATGAAAATTGAAAACTAAACATTTGATGGTAAGTCTACTTTTAGATTAGTTACTGGTCAATATAAAAATATGAAATCAGTTCGGAAAATCTCTAGGGTTTTATGCTATTTTTTTTAAATTTGATAATCCCATTAAACGCATTCTTAATGATATATATCGTCTATACAAAGACAGATATTCCGTACACAAAAATGCTGAATAGTTATTTGCTTCATATTACACACCAAAGTTGTGATAACATAACTGTTTTTATTCAACGTAAATTACCCAAATGCGTTATATAAATATAACATTACCAAGTCTAAATTGAAAACAACGTTCAAACCTATAATTGCGTTGGATAAAAACCTCAAATTGTATACGGTTTACCATCTTTTCCGTTAGTTTATTGTTTTCTGTTTGGTATTAAGTTATAAATAAAGATCAATTTTGTTACATCTGGTGATCAGTTTATTTGGCAACCGCCATGGCAGTCAGCAGTGTTTAAAAACATCAGTTGTTCGACCAGCTAGTCAAATGCGTTTTGTTAAAATATACTTTTTCAATTTTTTGGTCTATTGGAAAATGTTGTTTGTTATATGTAACATTACTATATATTATTAGCAATAACTATTAATAACAATCAGTGAAATGCTAAGGATATATTGTAGATGATTCTTTAATGCAGTACAAGTTAAGTGCATGCTTTTTTGAAGTGCTTTCGAGATATGGATGTCCATGTTGTCAACATTTCAATACGTGATGTAGTTTGCAAATGCAACTCGTCTAAATCCATGTGTATGTCCACAAACGAAACGAGAACTAGGATAGAAATCGGCACACGCTAAAACTTATTTAAATCCTAAAAAACTTAAAAACGGTTTTATTGTTAAGTTAGTGCAGACTGCAGAGATCTGTTCATTGATAAATTGACAACAATGTCTTCTGACCTTTATTTATGTGTTGACATAAATGACAGTTTTAATGTTTAGAACAGTAAAACCGCATTTTTGGATTAATTTTGGGGTATATGCTAAAATATTGAGGCAAATATATAAATTAATAAAATGTGTAGAACGTTAGAATGCTAATTTTTGATCAACTGAAGCAAATGCCAAGGAATAAAAACTCACTAGGGATGGTTATATCTAAAATTATAAGGCAATCGGCCATCCTACAAACTATTGTATTCTTATACATGTTATACAAGATACAAAAAATGTTGGACGAGTACCGATGTATAACACTACTTGTACAGGTGTAATACCACCAAATCATAGTACGTCACATCCGGTTGCATACGAAAATAGGTCGAAAAAAAATATTCCCTTGAATTTGACAGTTGTAGGTAATTGATCCTACATTTCATTGCAGAATAAAAATTTCTGGGTCATAAACATATATTTTGGGTATTTCAAAGCACCATTATTTTTTTATTTGGGGTTTCTATAGAATATTTTGGAAACTTGAGGTAGCATGGTTACTAAAGCTTGTACACAGGTTAAAAAAGGGGGAAAATTTGATTGGTTAACTTCCAGTGATGGTTATTTTCTTATATGCAATAAAATGTTATGTGAGAATTTGTCTATAGTACTGGACAGGATAAAACTTTACTTATGCCAAGTATTTCTTTATTTGAAACAAAGATAAATTCTGCACAATTTTTATAAAAGTGCAAATATAACAAAGACTAATAGGGGAAAATCAATGGTGGTATTACACCTAAATATGGGAAGCTGTACATGCACCTTTGACCTTGTGAGTACTCTCATGTGATAAAATTTCTTGCTATTTAAGTGAAATATTACAAATAATGAAATATTCTGAGTGAATTGAGTCTCCAAAACACATTTTATGAGAAAATTTCCTTGAAATAGGACTTCACCATGTTTACCATGAATATTAGTTGACAGAACAAGCCATACTTAGAGTTTTGGTGAGCTTTTTCTCCTTATTTCTTATATTCTGCTATACTAGAAAATATTTCCTAAGAAATACTATAATAAATATATAGTTTTAAGTAAATGAAATAATTTTTAAAGCAGTAACAACAAATTATTCACAAAAAGAGAAGCTTTTTATGTTCCTCTCTGGAACGCGGCGTAAATTTAAGTTTTACGTAAGGACTTATTAAAACCTCCTTGGAGACATTAAACTTTTATACGGATATTTCATTCAGCTTGAATACTTCAATTAATCATTTATTATAAAATTTCTATCATAAATGAGTGAAAGTTACCCCAAATTTTTTATTTATTGGCCTAAAAAGTATAAATTTTGAGGAAATGAGAGGTATAAATGGGCCAAAAGAGACCTTATAAGGAAGACAAAGAGGTCCATTAGTAGTATTAGAAGTGGGACATTTAAAGACGTATCGTATCCGTATCTGATACGTTGACGTATCTGAACGTATCTATGGGTTATTGATCAAAATTGATTATTTACGTGTTTAAATAGTACATTTTCATGTTGATTTTTTTTGTTATGTTAGATGTTTTTCTGTCATTAATACACTCTCTTTTTAACACGACAGTTTTCAACTTATGTTTACTCGTTTATATCTAAACACTCGATATTTAAACCATCGATCATCACTTTTCAGGCATGAGTTTAAATGATACTAATGCAGATATAGTTAATAATTGAGTCAAAAACTGTGATGATAATTTCGAGAACAAGGATAAGAGAGGGAACAAATTGGGAAAGGGTGATGAAAATTTTTGTTCTCTTTCATTTTTACTATTTGAAAAAAAAGTATTGCCTGCTAAATGTATTAAAATTGGTAGCAGTCGCCAATCCGACTCTGCTGATGTTAAATGATTCATTTATTAGCAAATTTAAAGTACGCGTATAGATATTGTCAACGTAAACTTTAATTGTTAAATATAATTCAACTTCACGCCTGGGTAGTTCTAATGATTTAAATATCGAGTGCTAAAACATATACAAGTATATAGATTGACACGAAAAACATGTGATTGTTAAATGTGTGTAGATGTTAGCTTCTGCTGTCGTCCATGCTTTCATGATTGTATTATTAGTTTCTGTAAATATATATCGTAGAAACATCACCTTTAGGGCAACAAATGTAACAATAGATAAAAGAAGTCATGATTTTGACATACAAGAAGCAAGTATATAAACACATTTTAAATACATCTATTAAACAATTATTAAAAAACAATGCAGGTATTAAAATTGATAGAGACCAAAAATAGTCATCAACCTTTCACCTTTTTTCCAACTCTTTTCCCTATTCTCGATTGCTACATGTATTTTAAAAAAAACCAATAGATACGTTCATATACGTCAACGTATCAGATACAGATACGATACGTCTTTAAGTGTCCCACTTCTATTTATCATCCTAAAGTCAACTTTTGTATCATATTCAACTGTTTGTAGGCAGATGAGATAAATATTTGATCGTTTATTGGTCCACACTATATTCGATCATGATGCGGCTTGGTTTGGATTTTTCGAAGAAATTTTGCTTGAATCGCTGTAGATGTCGTCTTACATTATACTCAGTTTTTTTTCAAACTATTGGACTGATTATGACAAAACCTGACAGGAATGCTTGAAATAACCAGTATAACAAAGGAAAAAAGTCACATTCAGTTTATTTAACAAAAAAGTCTTCTTTAGGTGTAATACCACCAAATCATAGTACGTCACATACGGTTGCATACGAAAATAGGTCGAAAAAAAATATTCCCTTGAATTTGACAGTTGTAGGTAATTGATCCTACATTTCATTGCAGAATAAAAATATCTGGGTCATAAACATATATTTTGGTTATTTTAAAGCACCATTATTTTTTTATTTGGGGTTTCTATAGAATATTTTGGAAACTTGAGGTAGCATGGTTACTAAAGCTTGTACACAGGTTAAAAAAGGGGGGAAATTTGATTGGTTAACTTCCAGTGATGGTTATTTTCTTATATGCAATGAAATGTTATGTGAAATTTTGTCCATAGTACTGGACAGGATAAAACTTTACTCATGCCAAGTATTTCTTTATTTGAAACAAAGATAAATTCTGTACAAATTTTTGAAAGAGCAAATATAACAAAGACTAATAGGGGAAAATCAATGGTGGTATTACACCTACAGCCATACCTTTTCTTACAAGATAAGAGAGAAAATATGTTCCTTGTTGTTGCTTTTACATCCACATATAACGGCTAGAACGGCTAGTTTCATACTATTATACAATTATAAGACCCTTCCTATATTTTTCCGTCTCTGTTTTCCTGAATCTCTGCCTGTATAAACCTAATTCATCATTAGTTATTTCATATAAATCATTTTTCATGAAACTTAGAATAATCTGATATTGTAAATTCAGAAACTTTTGCGAGGTTTTTATTATTGCGAATAATGTCACTAAATGAGTATCACAATAATAAGAACTTGCATTCTGATATCAGATAAATATATCTATATGCAGGTTTACCTGATATTGCAATACTTAATCTTGCATTTTCTTCATTCTTCAAAAATCACAATAAAAAATGCACGCAATAATTTATGAATTCACAGTATATAAACTTACCAGTGCACTTGCTTATCGCCAAATAAATGTAAAAAACGTTAAGGTTAACCGACCGCATAAAAATGGATGAATCAGTGCATTTAATTTCCTGTTGGTTAAGTTTCATAACATGTGAATAAGTTGTTAAAAAAGTCAAATCTTATCTTAAGTAATTAGTCGTCACAGTTTGAGAACCCTTACAATTTTACTTTATCCATGCTCTCACAATTTCTGATCTAACAAAATATATATCATACTAATTTTGTGTTTTTTTCCCTTTTTCACAAGACATAATTAAATTATCTATTCTAAAAGATCGCCCATAGTCCATCAGCTATTTTTTCATGCCGTCAATATGTAATAAAATTATTATAACTACATTGGTTATAATGAAATACCGTGCTTTCCAACATACGAAAAGAGGCACAAGTGCTGACAACATCCACCGAGATGCAATTGTACAGTACAGTATCATAGAAAAAAGATCACCATTTCAATCCTATTTGTGCTGACTTAACATCTAAAGGCGAATTTATGATAAGGCCACTATCTACAAAGCATTATTCCGTCCGATATCAATACTCTTAATTTTCAATTTTGTCTTACATATGTTAGTGCTTCAAAGTTTTTTCTCTTAACTGCTAAAAAAAAAAAAAAAAAAATAGCAGCTGTTAGATGCTTGAGGTCACTCTCAATTCTTCCTTAACCTTGAACAGAGGTGTAACAGAACAACATGAGAACAAACTATAAAACTCCGTTGAAACGGTTTTATCTGATCAAATAAAAAATAAGTGCAAGAGGTACTGACACAAACACTATAAATACAAAATGTACAGATCTGAGAGTACTCGCAGTTACTGTAAGCTAGTTCAAAGACAAAAAAAAAACCAACTTAATAACAACAGTTATATCTATGCCTGATATAAGTTAACGTCTCTTTTTATCGATACATGAAATACATTGTATTACATATTATATATGCACAATGATATTTTACATTTATTCTTCTATTATGAATTTACAACATTCAATGATCTCTTTATATGTTGTACTCATCTGTTGTTCAGTCTAGTGTTTCAACAACTGTTTTTAGTCTTTTGTTTCTCTTGTTTTTGCAATGGTGTTCTATGTGGTTTATGCTCCCCTTTAATATCATGTCCCCTCTTTCATGCAGATAAAATATATATTTAATTTACCAAATGATCCTTGTTAAGACCTGTTAAAGTGCCCTCTGATTTTATGATTATTAGAGTTTGTCCCATGAACGATAATTATAAAATCAAATACTGCCAATGAATTTTCAGAAACTTGATTTTCCCATTCCATTGAAAACATTACCCGGACAGTTTTATTTTGTTATGTGGAATATGAGTTCATGTCTACTAAATTGACGAGAAGTGACAATGGACCATTTCGATTTAATTCATGAAATTCCAGATGCATCAAAGATGGGTTATTTAAATAAAAAATGATTAACAAGAAAACCGATCTCCAAGGTAAACCCGAAAAAAGAAAGTCAATAAAACCTGACAAAAAACCTAACGCTGGATTCTATCAACCAACAAAACAACTTGAAAATAATTGTCACATGCCCGACTCGGCATAGGCACATTTTGAAGAAAAAAAAATTATCGCATAACCAGCTAAACCGACCGTCCGTATGACAGTTGTATATAGTTCTGTTGAGTTGACAAACCGTGTAAGAAAAACCAAACAGACACAATTAGCTATCACCACTATTGGTATTCAGCATCCAAAACCGTGCAAGCATACATCATATATATTCAACATAACAAATTGAATAGCATTATCAAACATAAAATCAAATCTAAAATAGACGCAAGCAGAAACATTTTGTAGTTGACATTAAATATAATATATTACAGTGAAGTAATATAAAATAACATATACACACTTTCCCGATACAGCAAAAAATAAGTGAAATATAAATACGAGGCTACAGAAAATGAAAACTATAAAACTTTCATGCATCAGAATCGCCTATCTAGATTTGCATCAGTAACACCCAAAGCCAACAACCCGAAAGGCAGAGCATACAATAGATATCGAGCCACGGCAAGAGTCATACGACCAAAAGGGAAATAACTGTACAAAGACAAATACAGAGAAACTATAAAGTAAATTAAATGATACACAAAGTCAGCACCTACAAATATACTTATATATATACTTTAACCCATCCATATTCTGTATATGCCTTTCCCAAGTCAGGAGCCTGTTATTCAGTGCATGATTGTTGTTTATTGCTGTGTTACATATTTGTTTTTCGTTCATTATTTTGTACATGAATTAGGCCGTTAGTTTTCTCGTTTGAAATGTTTTACATTTGTCATTTCGGGGCCTTTTATAACTTATTAAACGGTATAGGTTTGTTCATTGTTGACGGCCGTACGGTGACCTAAAGTAATTTTGGTCTCTTGTGAAGAGTTGTCTCATTGGCAATCATACAATATCTTCTTTTTTTATATTCAAGACCATTCTGTAATATTTTTGAAGTTGACTCTGAATATTTTTCTATTTGATCTTGGTGTCTTCCAATGGTCTTTTTTTTAAAGGACGAGAAGTTCTTCGACAAAACCCTTACTGATTACATGTTTTGCTCAAACACCATTCTGAAGGAAACTCTGAAAACAGCAATTGAACAAAAAACAATAAGAATTCTTTTGTCATACATTTAAAAGTGCATAGGCTATTGTATTCCTATATATCATAAACAGCAATTAAAATAATAAGATCTTATTTTTTTATTATCCGTTCGATTCGGTTACAATCTCTTATTTTTTTCATATAACGTAAATAATTACATTATAGGGATCCTGTTCCTAATTAGTCAGTACATATGGAGAAAAACTTCGTAATTTCATTTCTAAAGGATAAAGCTATTTGCATTTAATACTTTTGATGTTAATAATACAAACATACCGGGTCATAATTTAGATGACAAATCTTTAGGTATTCACTACTATAGTAAGCTCGCTTCAGTAGTTTATTAAGTCCATATTTAAAAGGTAAGCCTTTATCGTAGTTTCAATTCTTTTGTCGGTAATTTTGTAACATTTATCAAAAGTTTGAAAATATTAATAGTCGAACACATGAGTAGTGATTACCATCTACAATCAAAATGTTAGTACAGGTGAACTTTTTTTACATGTTCTACATAAAGTTTTGCTATCCGAAAATATGCTGTCTAATAGATTTAGAACGATGTACAACATAACTTTATATAGGGCGTTTAAAAACGTTATTTTTTAAACATTCCTGGCAAAATTTTAGCAGTTACATTACTAAATGTCTTTATTTTGCATATAATTATTGTTAGAAAAGTAATTCAACAGGTTATCTTTGCACTTTTTTCTGGACCAATAAAGAGAAACAAATATTGATTCTTTCAATTTTATTCATCACACTATTAAATGAATTTCAAAAAATCGTATGTATAAGCAATATCTATAATGCATTACTGCGCCCATAAATAAACAAAAAATGTTAACACACAAATTATTTCGCCAATGAGTGAAAGTTTAACCAAGGTTTTAAACCACTCCATTTAACCCATTTGGTAAAAAAACCTTTGCAATTATTTCGGGAGGTGTTGGATAAACTAAGATGAAACACTTTTCACCTTATAGCAATTTTGCTTTGTTCAGGCCTTAATTTTTGTTTCCCTAATTTCCAAACTAATAAAAGTCGAATTTTATCTAAGTAACGTTGCCACGAGTCTTTACTTTTCTGTGAGTATACATTTTACAACCCGTCATCTTATATCTATTATTGAATAAACATTTTTAGAAATTTATATCGGATTCAAAAATTCATATTTCAACATTATAACAAAATCTAATAAATATTTACATCATGGGTTATGTAAAATAATATTAATTTAAATGAAAACGATATCCTTTTGGTGGTAACAAGTCTTTTTTACGAACTTTTCACCTTATTTGCAAATACTTGCCACACTTCCACGCATTTAGGTAGGATAAAAACACTTCTTAGTGTTTTCTTTTGCGGACTAGGAATATGACTAATAGATATCTCTTGGCTGTATTTGTGTCTGGGTCCTGAAACTTCTCTTGTAGTTTAATGGTTTCTTTGTCCTGATTGTTCTATGGATCCTCAAATCCATATAATGCATGTGAACTCTAGGTTCTATCTTTGGGTAAGTTTTCGTTTCGTCCATTGTTACAATCGTGGAATTTAGTAATAGTAAAAGTTGAATGATAATTAGATATAAGAAGATGTGGTATGAGTGCCAATGAGACAACTCTCCATCCAAGTAAAAATTTATAAAAGTAAACCATTATTGGTCATAGTACGGTCTTCAACACGGAGCCTTGGCTCACACCGAACAGTAAGCTATAAAGGGCCCCAAAAAATTACTAGTGTAAAACCAGAGCTCCGAACAAAAAGGGATGTTCAGACAGAACAGCCCTTTTTGTGAGGAAGTCTTTTAATGTCATATTAACTTAATCATTGAACTTTTACTGACTTACAAACCATCAAAAACATAAGAAAAGTACATAAAAAGCTCTCGCAGAAACCTAATTCCCCTGAATTGGACGAGTATAAATATGTTCACCTTAAATGATAATTAAACAGTACTCAGACTGATATATACAATTAACAGTTACCAAATTGCAACGGAAACGGACCGATTAAATGGCAGTACATCATTCAATTATTCATTTATTATATTTTGTTTAGCATTAAAATAACACCAAATGATAGTTTCACAAATTTTGGGGTAAAATTTATATTTTTGAATCCAACTTTTCAAAATAACGATTTCTTATTTAATAGATGGGCATTCAAAACCCTATATATACCTCATTTATAACTGACCAATGAATATTCTGCATAACAACTTCTTGTTATATATATATTTGATGTTTTTAATCTGTCAGTAGTCATGAAACAGACCGGACATAAGAAAACAGTAAGTAAATTCTTCCATCAATTAGTTTTTTAAACAGCTTGTTTCAGAACTTTTAATCGAATAGACCTAGATGCATAAGGTCATTCACAATATTCATCCGTAAATTTTCATTCCTTTTTGATTCTGTAATTTTCCTACACTACGTTACATGCGAATGCAAAATAATTAGTGTTGTCTGCTCAGTTCAATTAATTAATAGATCTTGCTTGTGTTTTTTTTAAATAAAAACTATGCATGCAAACTTCAATGAATAAAATCGTATTAAAAAGCATAAATGTGACATCTATAGCATCAACTAGGTTTCACTGACCCGATCAAAACGTGTTTAGGTGACATATATTCGTAGGTCCGATGTATTATATGAAAACAAACTCTTTTATTTTAGTCGTCCGTTATTCCCATTGTATGTCCAACTGAAGCAAAACACCTGAAAAAACTTATACCTTTCTTAATTTTATCCTTGCCTGACAAAACATCATGTTATAAATCGTATTAAAACAGTAGATAAGAACCAAATATTTAAAACTTTTTTATAAGCAGTCAGTTATGTAATAAATTGAAGGAAAAAAAAACACAAAAAAAACATAAAAATTTAAATGGAAATAGTACACTATAGCAATTTACAAGATCTTGTCTTTGAGTGCTAAGTACATGGAACAATTTATGAAGTTGATTGATTGTTGTTTGCTTTACGTCCAGTGGCAAATATTTCATGCATGTTTATGACTTTAACTCATAAAGTCTTTAAATACAATATTCAATAGGTAGGTCGTGCAGTAGGAGGTCGACAGTGGGGTTGGACGTGAAACTTTAAAATACCACTGGAAAATGAGGGTATATTGAATTAGGACAGAATTAAGACTTGCAACAGCTGGCCACATTCGGACCACTCAAATAATTTGTGCAAGAGTTTTTAATTTGCCGACAGCGTTGATCCATGAAAGCTACACTAAAGGCGATCATCGATGTTTACGTGTAGTTTACAATATCATTTTACGCATTTAATTTAGGTTAGATACTTTTAGCTCGCTTTAGTAACTTTGAGAAGTCTGTGAAACTGTATTGTTCATTGTACTTGAGATTTTGGTATATTATGTACTACCAAACCAATCTACTGGTTGGTCTCATGTGAAGGTGTTCCCTTCGAGAGCGGGAGGTCGTTTGTTCGAATCCCCACCGGTCCAAACAAAGACGTTAAATTAGTATTGGCTATTTCAACGCTTAACACGTGACATCAAAGAGTAGGAGCACAGACTGGTCGGCTCAGAGTCGGACATGTGTCCGGGTCGGGTGACTTTTCTTCCTGCGAACTAATATCTTGGGAACTTTCGGGTAAAAACACCGACTCAGCGTGTCAGTCTAGTAAAAAGCGGGGTTAATACTCCTATTGTATTTACATATTATCGTCCTGAATATTCTTTTTATTTGCCGCTGGTCATCATCCATTATCATCATTTATTTTACCGTTTTATCATACAGTGAAGTGTTTTTCTTCTACTGGTTTATAATACAACTTCTTAAATTTTCACCGATCAAAATTAAAATAGGGCAGGTGAAATTTTTAACCAGAGACCAGTGATTGTTGGGATATCTTTGACGTTAAATAGTATTAAATCAAATGTGACTTTTGGGATACATAATATTTGACGATATTTATTATTGAGTTAACTCCGTATAACTATTATTTAGTCATTAGGCGGTTTTCACTGATTATTTTTCTGTATACGGATCTTTCTATAAAAAAAAAGACTAAAAGTTGACTATAAATGTTTTGATATGTCTGTGTATTTGTGTTGCTCTCGCATTAATGTACAATATATCTTTATCACCTTTTATTCAAAATCAAATGATTTACTTGGGTATAGAAATATTAACATCTCGACACCTCTCCCGTCCCACAGTATACCCTTGCTAAATGGGTGCGTTCGTTTGGCTTAACGGATATATAAATACGCAGTTTTGTCCCATCGAAATAAGAATGTTTATCCGATGAATTTCATGCTATCTATACGTTAAAATACATTAGGAGGAAAACGATCTATGCACGAGTTGAATGATCGAAATCAACCAGAAAGGTCAGCTAAATCTTTTCAAATAAGTCGCATGGCTGATTTTAACACATTTTTTGCGACTTTTGCTAGGACAATTGTAGATGAAAAAAAATAAAAAAAAATATAACGAAACCGATTAGCAAAACAACATCTAAAAAATAAAAAATGAAACGCCCAAAATAAGTTGAATCCTTTAATAAATTGTTGTCAATATTTTTTTTATCAATTTTTGCTTTTATGGCAACTATTATACCAGTCTGAGATATAAATGAACTTGAAACAGCAAATGTTGACACGTAGACGAGACAGCTGTCATTGTTCGCTTCAATATATGAGTTATTTGCACTGAATGAAGATCGTTTTCTGTTCTCATTCCCTCTCCTATTAGTTTTGCTAAAGGATACAATGTAACCCCTGATGTGTACCACGACAACGTTTTTGTAATGTTCAAAAAAAGATTAAATGCAAAGAGAAAAATGATGGAAGAAAGATTTACTCTTAAAAATTCATACTTAAATAAATCAAAAACTGTTTGAGACGATTATCAATTGATTTATTGATTGTTGGTTGCTTAACGTCCAGTGGCAAATATTTCATGAATGTTCAGGAAGAAAACAAGTTAACAATATATACAATAGGTAGGTTTTGTAATAATAGAGGCCATCTGGGATGATGGACGGGGAAATTTGGACTGCCACTTGACAATGAAGATATATTGGATAGAGACAGAAATTTTGCCTTGCAACAGGCCACCTACGGACCCCTCAAAGAGTTGTTGCAAGGGTTCTTAACGTGCAAAGAGTGGCACTTTTTGTACACGAGGCATTGGATTTAACGTTCCCAATCTGAACGGACGTGGCTGCAAACTTGATTCATCCCGCACAGCCAAACAGACGCCCCACTTTGGCAAGCGTTTTACTGCCGGTCGGAAAAAGACCAAATAACCATATGTCTATTCCCCAGTCACCCTTGGGTGACGATTATTTACTGAAACCAAATGATTATACGTCACTAAATGAAGCTGAATAATTAATTGCTCCTTTTATGTCCATTTGCAAATATGTCATGCATATTTACGACGAGATGTAAAGTGGATCAACCTGAGGCAAATGATTACAATTTTAAAGTGGCACTTTTTATAATAAGGCAGAACGTTCGCTAGAAGTAAAACGTATGCCGTAATAGAATACAGTTGAATCATGATCGAAGTCGAAAGCTAAGCTATTAGCCCTCCTTTCTTTTTTTTCTCCACGGTAAACGAATGTAAAAAAACAAAACGTCATGAATTTACAAACAATAACGGCCATTATAAGTAAATGAGATATAAACTTTTTTATTTAAATAAATTCCTATTGCAGCCAACATCTCTCGGTTCGGGACAGGTTAGTATTTCCACCGATTGATTATTGAATGGAGATATTAAAGCAACCAAAATCACTTTGAATCAACAATTTTCTAAATTGTAAATTATGGTATTTTGCTGAGTGTTATTTCCCGATCCTATTTCGGACCCCCTGATTTTAAGAGGGCGTAACTTATTAGTCATGCCCGATTTACTGTTAGTAAATTAAACATCATCTTAAAGACCTACACCGGGTATTTAAGTTCGAGGTACAATAAGTGAACAATAGAAATTCTTTGTGAAATGAGATCGTCCCAGGTATCTTAGATAATTATTTTGCGTTGATTAACAATGAAAATGCAAGAGCAGGTTTGTAAGATTATTTACTTCTACTTTTTGTTCAAGTTGTTTTTGTAACCTTTCAATACAATCTGCCAGCCTATTGGTTTCTGTCTTATGTTGTTCTCTTAATGTTTTTTAGTTGTAGCTCGAACAGGTCTATCTTCTTTGGTAGGTGTACATCTGTTTGGCAAGAGTTGTCGGTGGATTTACATGTGGTAATTTCATTACATAATACGTGATCCTCGTAGTCGGGTTCAAAATCTTCCTCGTCTTCAATTGTGGCATATTTGAAGGCTTTTTGTAAGATATCCGGTTTTTCTTCTCCGTGCTTCTCTTTCTCTGTGCCAATGATGAAGGGTTCTATTGAAATAGGGTCTTCTGATAAAGATGTGTTGTTCTGGACATGCTCAAGACTGGGAATGTTATGTTTTCTACTGCATTGTTTTTACATGCTGAGGTTACCGTAAACGTCAGTTTACAGTTATTTCTGTTTGAACAGAATCCATTTTTAATACCTGTATGTCCCCTGTCTTGTCATATAAAGATTAATTTTTTGGTTTTTTTCGAACACCGATGCACTGTTGTGGTGACAAGTTCTGATAGGAATTCATCTACATTTTGTACAATGTTTCTGTGCCATTGAATAATGTTTCTTTGATGAAGATGTGAAAGAGCACTGATTTCCTTTCGAGATGAAAATGGTGTGAGCTGCAATAAAACTTGTGATTTAAAAAACAAATTGTGTCTTTTCAATGAAGAAGATTACATTATATTAACTCTGGCTTAATGGATTATTGGATTTTGTGTACCCAACTTGGAGGTTGTTTTGAAGTGTTTTGTATAAGGTGATCATGATGATCAACTTCTGTTTACTTCTGGTTACGAATTTTGTAAACTACTGGGCTAAGTATTCCCATTATCACATATTGCTCTTCTAAACTAAAGACTCAACCGTGAACCCTTTTCAATCAGTAGGCTATCGTAGTCTCTTTTTCGGCGTTCTGCTATTGACCACAAGCTTGCTCTAGTGGTTTTATATACTTCTTCCATGCTGTGACGAAGTTTGGAAGCATACTCATCAAATTTCAAGGATCATGTCTAGGTAAAGGGAATTGTATTTTAGGCAAATTTACTTCCCTTCCGAACATTTAAAAAATTGAAGTAAAATGTTTGGCTAGATTTGAAGTGCTGCGAAAAGCAACAAGTAATAACCCTTCAAATTGATCCAAAATCGTCTTGTTGTTATTCATGAAACTGCGCAACATTGTCTCCATGGTCTGGTTAAATTTTTCTATAGATGCATTTGATGATAGTCGATAAGGTGTCGAGTGAGTTTTTTTAAACTCCAGTAAAGAGCACATCTCTTTGAAAAGGACAGACTTTCTGCCTTGATCAATATGACTTTCTAATAGTAGACAAAATCTACCTTTGAATTAGAGTACTAGCTTATCTGCCACCCATGATTTATGTTAGTTGGGAAGCGGATAAGCCTCCATCCAGCGTGTGAAATAATACCCGATTTCTTAAATGTACTAATTGCTTCTATTTGTTCTTAGTAATGGGCTAATCACATCTAATGCTATTTGTTTATTTTAGAGACTCGTCTTTCAGATTATCACACCTCCAGTCATATAAATCATTAAGGTAGTCTGGTAGCTTTGGAAATTTGAACTTATTCTCTAGGCTATTAGATCCCTTAACATTATCACAAGTATAAACTTGCTTGATGTAGAAACCTGTCTTGTCCACTGATTAGGTATTTTTTGGCAAGACAAATTCCCCTTTTAATATCTCAGATTGCATATATCATAACAAACTTTATCAATCAAACGGGATTTTCTATCATTGCATAATTATGTTTCCCTTCTTTTCAGATTTCATGGCAGTTAATATTTCCTTCTCCTTGTTTTACCTTTTCAATTACAACCTAGTATTATTTTCGAAACTTAGCTTATCCATATTTCAACTAAAAAATAATCACATACTGATCTTGCGTCCCACCTACCTGCAAAGTTTAAATATTTTCCTGACCTGTCCTGTCTTCCCAATCGTGCCGCTTTCAATGAAGCTGGTTTCTGTATGAGGACCTTATACGCTATTGATTGATCTCTGGCAGCCATTTAATAAATATATTGTCTTAGGCAGGGATCAATCGTACTTTTTACGTTTGGGGGACGTGTTTTTTTCAACAAATAATCGGCTTTCTATGGAAACCAACCGTGGTCCTCTTATTGCCGACTTGTTCTTTTATTCATATGAGGATGACTTCATACTGGAACTTCTTCAGAAGATAGAAAATAAGTTAACAGCATCCTTCAACTTCCCTTTCTGTTATATAGCTGATGTTCTTTCACTACAATATTCAAACTTTGGTGACTATGTTGCACGCATCTATCCTACGTTTGACTTTGATATAAAGGATATATTGAAACAGGTAAGTCTGTCTTATATGACTTACATGTAGAATTGGACAATGAGTGGCGGTTTAAAACAAAACTATAAGACAAAAGAGATGATTTCAGCTCCCCAATTGTGAACTTTTCATTTCTATGTTTACTCTTTTTGTAACTTCTGTACATGGCTTCTTACGTATACTCTTAGAGGACTCTTACGTACTTGACAGGATGTATAACATGTATAAGTGTCGTCAGTACCTGGACCAGCTGCTATGTGTGGTGCTACTTATACCAGGTTACGTTGTTTTATGCAGCATTGTTAAATGCACCTCCTTTATAAATGTTGTTTTATTGTTAGGAAGCTAAAAGCATCTCGTTCATAAATATATTTTATATTTAGGAAGCTAAATGCACCTCATTTGTTGTGCTATTTATATCAGTATAATGTAAAGAGCTAAATGCACTCCATACATATGACTATATCTCTAAATTCGTTCCATACACATTGATATTTACAAACAAGACGTGACATTTTTTTCAAGACGTAAAATAACAAAAAGACCGAACTCCAAGATAAATTCAAAACGGGGGAAGTCCCTTATCAAATTGCAAATTCAAAAGATCAAACACATTAAATGAAAAACAACTGTCATATTGTTGTGATACTATTAACGTAATTTCTGTTTCTTGCTATGTCTTATCCAGTCCCCAAGCAAAGAAATTAAAATGTAACCAAAGGAATTATAGCTATAGTGTTGTCTGTTTTTATGCCTACGTTTGCAGCATTACATATTGGTAGCTTAAATGAATAATTGGTTGTCACACATAAAATGTGAATTACGGCACAATGCAACAAGGTACAAAATAAACTATCGGAATAATTATTATATGTTATTTTCAATGTATTCAACAGATATACTTCTATTTAGGTTGCCATGTAAATTTGTATAAGTAGGCGGAACTAATCTTAATATATCAATATTTACAGATAACAGCTGTTTAAACTATATTCATAATTATTTTATACTTATTTTTAGCAATTCGTTTACATTGTACCTGTATTGAACTTACCGCTCTGAAGTAAACTGATCTTTGCGGAAATTAATTACCAATTGCCGAAATAATTGCTACTTTCTGTTATTGAATATCCATGCTGCTATGTTATAATACTAACATTACCGTTTATCTTATCAATTTTTCTAGAATATCAGAATTAAGAAAGATTTTTTGAAAAGTACATGCATTTAATATGCTTGCTGTTTATATATTATTTCACAACAGGTTCAAGGAAGAGACATATGAATACGGATTTCGGAAAAAAACATATTTGTAGATATACAAGAGAAACCACAACCCATCAGCAAACAAATCCTGGAGAAAATTAACCTATGTAGTCATGACGTGATAATTTATTTACTTTTATCTATATCATCGTTTAGAATTTACTACGAAACAAAAAAATCATATGATAATTGATTGGTTGTTGTTTGGTGAATATATAAATATCTTTGAATGAATAACTTGTAAAGCTAAGAATGTAGGAAAATGATTCATGTTGAATTCTTTTAAAAAAAAACGACAAAGTTCATTCCAAGAAGTTTTTTCTCCCAAAGCTAGATTTTACCGTCACGTTAAACACTTTTATTAATGTAATATTCTTGCACGCGTTTGTCATGTTTTTAATGGCGATGGACGAGGCATGTCTATCATTATAATTATATTAGTACTAGAACACACCCTCGACACCGCGGGTCTGTGACTGAATTAAAGTACCTACGCCTTATTTTCAGCCTGGATTTTTAATATTCGTATCATCATTGGATAAGTTATGCTGATTATAAGGTGAACAGTTATTTTTGTTTGAATCCGTCCTAGTTTTCTTACTATAGCCGGTAACTACTTGTAGATGTATTTTTGATTCAATTTAGTAGTGTCAATCCCTGCGTAATGACGAAGGTCAGGTGTGATTATGACCCGTTAATGTAGCAAATCCCAAATAGACACAGAGGCGGAACGTACAGATTAGGTACTGTTGGTATCGGTATCGGATTTGACCCCAAACTTGTTAATAATTGGTAATATAAATTTTGTGGAAAACAAAAGGGCCTGGAATGGTGTAATTTTTAATCAACACCATTGGCCTATATTAGTTATATATACAGTTTAATTCTTTGATTCGTCGTTTTTACATTATGCTGGCTAACAAATTGGACCTCGTTTTTTAGTTATATAGACGTGTTTGTATATGGTTTCGTTTTATCTGGTGTTTTTGTTCATCTGCACATTAACTAATTAGATTAAATCAACTTATTTACACTATCTTCATATAATTCATATCGGAAAAGGCTGTTTCTATAGGCGATCTTGATGATATAATCACGAAACACAAAAAGTTGAACCGTTTTATGGTAAGTAATATTCTTCCTTACAGTTCTTGCAAAGCCTTTAAAATCGAAGTTTTACAGAAAATTGAATTTCTCGAGATATGAATTTAGTATAGCCTGATGCCTGTAAATCATGTTTAACCAAAATTTTGTCTAGATAAGACAGATGATTTAAAGTATAGCAGAATACAAAATTTATATTAAACCGTCATTTACATGTAAACATTCACCTTTTACATTTTATATTGGAAAACTAGAAATTTTCACACGCTGAGACATGGGGGGTTGTTTTTTGCAATTATTCTGAATAACCATGTAGATAAAATTAAACCAAATATACGTACAATGAGTTTCGACATGTTGCATGCAAATGCTATACTTTTGGATTGTAACTTAAGACATGTTCAAATTCCAATGAAATATAATTGCATGATAATGACGTCACAATTAAAATGGCAATGTCAGTTGTATTTTTAACGACATCGTCGATCAAAACTGACATTTATGCTAAGAAATGTATTGAAATTATTCTCCTAGTAAGCGTACATTTATTTGTACACTTTGGAATCGTCAAATGTTTTGTTATTCTAGAATATATGGCCCTTGTCAAACAAAATGACTGTCTTTCTTACGTGTCGAATGAGTCAGAAAAAGTTCTAAATTTTCATATTAAAATCGTTTTCCATGTCATGATCTATGCTTATTTCTACATGGGTAGGCATTACATATGTTAAAATTTAACAATTCATTAACGTTCAATGTAAATATATTGAAGTATATAATTCCTACCCATGCTACCAACAATCATAGAGCATTACATGACTGAATTGTTTTTCAAACAAAAACCGTCAAACTGTACAAACACATAGGGAAAAAGACGGCAGTTTTAGAATACATTAGAAATAAAGCCAGAAAAGTTAGACGTGAGCACTTTTAGAAAAAAACCTTAATGTCTTAAACAAGCATGTAGCACATATAGCAGGGAAATGTCTCACGAAAATTTACTCCTAAAAAAAAAATGTATTTTTCTAAACTAATGCGTTTTCGAGTTTATCATCAGAGGATATCATTGACGATAAGCTGAAGTTTATCAATTTATACTTTTGAATAGCCTTTTAACTATGTGTTTACTGTAAACTTTAGTGTCGCCACTTATGAAAAATTAAAACAATTTCAAAAAGGCAGCTTAATCAAAAACTCAGCCAGTTGTATTCAACCTACAAACGTTTTATAATAAAGAAGAATCCTACGAAAATATCAGTTTTTCAAATTATTGCCTTTTCCTTCAGAGCCTTGAGGACTAATGTCAGTGATTATCTTTAAAATTTTAATTTTATGTGATAATGTTTTATATCACGCTACTGGAATGATATGTTTTTTTTTTAGTCAAGTAGAAAGAAATGTATGATCTTATGAGCCAATGTCATTGACGTTGCACATAAAAACCGCGAAAACAGATTATCAATGGTCTTTCAAACTTGAGTATGTTTCTTGGCTCACAGTAACATCTGATCTCAGGGATGTCGCCCTTCGATGAGATTGTAGCTAAGAAACACCCTGATTGTATGAAAAACCATCAATACTCTTTTAAATTTTGCTTTTATGTGATAATTTTTTATAACATGCTTCTGGAGTGATATGGGTTTTCTTAGTCGGGTAGAAAGAAATCTATGACGCCATGAGCCTATGTCATTGACATGATTGACATTGACTAGAAAAACAGCAACAATAAATTATCAATGGTCTTTGAAACTTAGTATGTTTTTGGCTCATGTTTCGGCTTTGAGCGTTCCTGATGAAGGTGAATCCAGAAAAGCGCTTAGGACGCATGTAGTTATTTAACGTGTTGTTTTCATTTTCTTCTAGGCTACATCTGATCTCAGGTCTGTCGCCCTTCGAAAAGATTTAGAAGCGAAACACCATCTCGTTTGAAAAACCATCGATAGTCTATAAATATTTTTGTTTGTACACTATATGAATATGTATAAGATAAAAATCCGTTGAGAATGGTTTAATATATCAGTAGTGTTGGTAACTATTGTATCGATATAAAATTTAAAAAAAAAACAGACAAAAATATCTAGTAAAAAAGCAAATAGAAACGGCATTTATTATTGATATATTAAACAATTACAGTCTTTATTTTGCAGCTGTAAACTGTAATGATATTTATCCTGTAATTAGACTGCTACCAGATATGGGCCTATCATTTGACTGTGCAAGTAAGGTAAACAATACAGTTTTCAAAATATATCTACAGAATAATAGTGGAAAGATATTGTACCCTACCACAGACAACAAAAATTACAAGGGAACTACAAAACTGAATAATGTAATTTAAGAGAGGGACAGTCAAACTCATAGATCGAAAACAAACTGACAACGTCATTGCCAAAAATAAAAAGACAAACAGACAAATAATAGTACAGATGACACAACATAGAAAACTAAAGACTAAACTATGTTCAGGTAAGATTTCATCAGTCTTTAAAAATCTAAACAGATCAAGAGACATCATGCTTGTCTACATAACAGTCATTATTGGTGATCGATTTACCAGTTGTAAGGCCAAAGTAAATACAAAATTGAAGAATTAAACGAAAATTCCGTAACATTGTGCCAGAAATGACACAAAAATTAACAACTAAAGGCCTTCAACAATAAGCACAACCCATACCGCATAGTCAGCTATAAAAGGCCCAGAAATGACAAATGTAAAACAATTCAAACGAGAAAACTTACGGCCGGATTTTAGTACAACATAATGAACGAAAACCAAATATGTAACACAGCAACCACTGAATTTCAGGCTCCTGACTGGAGACAGGCACATACGGGTTAAACATGTTAGCGGACGCCCAACCCTCCCACTTACCTTGGACAGTGGTGTAAAAGTACAGCATAAGAACAAACTATAAAAATCATTTGAAAAAGGTTTAACTCATCAGAGGTGATATATGGCCATTAAAACCTGGGGAGGTAACTTTAGTATTTCGAATGATTCAACACTTTATAAAATTAATATAGAATTTACAGAAAATAACAGTAATGATGAAAACTCATTCAAAAGTGCGGACAACTTTGTTGGCTATATCCTCGGGGATGCAATTCTCTCACAAGAAAATGCATTGATCGAGTGTTTGAAAAATCAGTGATATCAGGCTTATTATTGGGATCACCATGCACGCGTTTTGTCTACTGAAGACTCATCAGTGGCGATCCAATCAAAGCAGAAAAAAGTCCATATAAAAGCAAGCAATGAAAACCACAAGTTCTACAAGAAAAGGATACGCCACATTGGAGTGAAAACATACGAAAGAAAAAAAAAAAATATGAGGAATTTCTCCCCAAAAAATGACGAAAAAAGAATTACTAGTAGTAGAAAAGAAATTCATTAGCCAATGCAAAAAATCCAATGAAAAGTTTTGGATGAATTTTAGTTGGCATATATTAAACGGCGATCAGATCATATTATTCATTGTTAGAAATCCTAATATCTGTGCAAATTGAATATCGTGTTGCGTCAAAATACGGGTTTTTGTGGTATGTGAAGAAAGAGAGAAAACTTAATAACGGAGAAAATCAACATAATGTGATCAATGGAATATTTGGAAAATAATTTTGAACAAAGCATCCCAAACCTCATGGTATATTGAAAAGCCTGTCAACGTATTCATACTACTTGTGGTATAAATCACCCCAAACGACTGCCAAAAGAAGCAGTAGACCATTGAATGTCATGGTTCAAGAATTGGAATATTAATTGGCATTATATCTCACAAAGCATCACAGTAATTTTAATTTACTCGAAATCTCGGATGCAACGTTCCCGAACAGGGAAATTGTTGTTTATCCTGATATGTGATTGGTGTTCTATATCAGATAGGTTTTCTTTCGGTTGATGAAAACTGTCTCAGATTAGCATTGCAAGAGAAATTTGCAAACTTAGTTTTAGACTTTTTCATAATTATGTATTGAAATGTCCTTTCATATTTTATCTGAAACACATCAGGACTAAACACTGGCTTTTGGTCAGATAAATCTCTCTGAGACTAGAAATCCACCAAAGCTAATTCATATCAACGAATATTGAAGCAAATGAATAAAACCAGAATAAAACAGACCCTTTTAGATATAAGTTCAGACTTTCAAATTGTTCATGTTGTCGGAACGAAAATATTGCAATGAGTAATGTCATATGTATTGTAAAATTATTTCATTGATAGGCTGAGATACAGAAGATTTTAAACCTTGGAGTTGATCCCTCTAGAATTGTATATGCCAACACATTTAAACAACTATCCTTTATCAAATATGCTGCTGATAATGGAGTCACTTTGATGACATTCGATTCTGAGGATGAACTAACAAAGATCAAGAAAGAATACCCCCAAGCAAAGTACACAATATTTTAATTGAAATAGCTTGAAAATACGGTATACTTTTGATTTTGTTTTTATTATCGATAATTTAGTAGTTGGTACGTTTATGCATTTGTAGGTAAAATATAGAACCAGTTATTGATGAAAATTATAAAAACAACTAAAAGATCACTATACCAATAAAAATAACGATTTATCAATATAAACACACAAAAAACAAGATTGAGCCGATGTAGATCAGATCGGTAAGCAGAGTGTTGATTTTAGTTCCAACTGGGTTACTTTTGACATGTTAAAATCTGGTCATTTCTAGTGTTTCGCAGCAAGCACCTTAAATAGTTACCGTGATCAATTAATGGTTCGAAGCATCAACCGTTTTATAGATAATCCTGATAGGAAGCACAAATTCTTGACTATTCTTTGTTATTGGGAGTAAATACTCCATTCAAATAAAATAGGATAAATGTGTCACAAAAGTCCAACTTTTGAACAGCAAAATGGTATACAAATAAGTGTCGATTGGTTTGAACACAACAGATATTCAAATGGTCAGAAGTTAGGTAGTTCCACATAATATTCAATATGACCACAACATTATTCACAGAAGGCGTCATCGTAAACACAACTATCCATTTTTATATTGTAAGTTCTGGTAGTCCGTTAATTTAACAAATACAAAAAGACTATATAGGTACCGTTTTAGGCTGAAAATATGAGCAAAGGTCAACTTATAACGAAAACCATTTTCGAATTGAAAAAACACCAAACTTACTTTAAGTATAGATTCAACAAATTTTATAAACTTTTATCACTGTATTGTTAGAAATAAGAAAGTACACAAGCATTGCATATATATCTGCCTTATGTATAAAATTTTTGTGGATCAAAAACTTCATAGAAACGGTTAAGTGAACCAATTGCAGGTTAAAAATATTAACTTGTGAAAGGTATTTTCATTTAATATATAATTTTTCTTCAACAAAACTTTAGTCAATTTATAAAATTAACGGTAACAAATATTTAACTAGATAAGGATGTCGACGATTATTGTCTCCTCCGTGAGATAGGCGTCGAAGACAAGGAAATCGAAGAATTTGCATGATACATTGATAAAATTATTTCCACAATTTGATAACAGCATATTTCAATTAAACGATACCCATATTCTTTTGCTTGTAGTTGAGTACTTGTTACTTGGCTAGTGATACACTCGGTGTCTAAGAATTTTCGATAGAGGTATCCACCAATGACAGTTTTAGTAAAAACGTTAATGGTACAAATAAGTTTACTCCACCATATGAGCATATCAACAATCTATGTCTTGCCAATGATGGTCGGTGCCAAAAATTTGAAAGTCGGAAACCTACTACTGTTGATTTATTATTATTCGTGGGATACAAATTTTCGTGGATTTGGTGGTTAGAAGTAAATCAAGTTTTAAATAATCAACGAGGTACACATTTTCAAAAATAAAAATATAAGTTTTACCGAATTCCAGGAAAAATCGTATCCGCAAAAATAAATGAATCAACATTGGAAACGATGAAAAGATCAGTTGATAAAACAAAACAAAAACAAATGTAAAGCAAAATCTAATAAGGCATCAAACCTATGCACGAGAGAGATACTTCCCTGAATTCAAAATTATTTCCACAATTCTGTTACAAAAAAAATTAACAAAGCATTAACCGAAGTACAGCTGTAAGTATCTGCAGAGACAAACAGTCATCAAATAGTGGTATCGACCAAGCTGTAGTAAAACATTAACGGTAGATATTGTACTGCACTAAGTGCGTGTTTGACTATTGATGTCTAAAATTTCAATAATTTTGTTTGAAGTTTCCTTTATACAGCAGCTTTATATGTTAAAGTATTTGAAATGTTAAGAGCGACAGTTTCGATCTTTATTAAGGACTAGTCCATTTGGTTACATTTTCATAAGTTTACGAATGACACCAAGATCCATTGATTGAGTAGACCACTGGTCGGTTTTTTTTAAAGTTCCAAACAATTTAGATAGATTCTGATTTGTTCATATTCGTAGTACTTTTTTGAAATACAGATCTGAGTTTCTAACCATATTGTTCAACATTACATTTGATTCAAAAGTCAAATGTTTGTTATCTGCAAAACATTGAAAAGCGACATAAGTAAATCAAATTTTCTTTTACGGTTTTTTCGGACATAGTTTATAGAATTATAGGATGAAAATAAAGGGCCAAAATAACACTAAGCATACCAAGAGTATGAAATATACTAAACGTGAGGCCTAATAACTAATTAAGAGTACGAAAGAAACCTAATGTAAAGTCTAAAGGACTGAAGGACGCCTCCGGGTGCGGGAGTTTCTCGCTGCATTGAGGACCCATTGGTGGCCTTCGGCTGTTGTCTGCTCTATGGTCGGGTTGTTGTCTCTTTGACACATTCCCCCATTTCCATTCTCAATTTTATCTAGTAATTAATCAAAAGTACGGAAGAAACTAAAAGTGATAACTTGTAACTAATCAAAATATATATGATGCCTTAAAACAAATCAAGAATATGGAAGAAACTATATGTTATGCACAATAACTAATCAAGAGTACGGAAAAAACTAAATGTAATACCTAATAACTAATCATAAGTATATATGATGCCTTATAACTATTCAAGAGTACGGAAGAAACTAAATGTGATGCACAATAACTAATCAAAAGTATATATGATGCCTAATAACTTAGCAATAGTACGGAAGAAATTAAATGTGATGCACTATAACTAATCAAGGGTAAAAAAGAAACTAAATGTGATATGTAATAACTAATCAAAAGTACGGAAGATGCTAAATGTGATGCACAATAACTAATCAAGAGTATAGAAGAAACTTAATGTGATACATAACAACTAATCAAAAGTATATATGATGCCTAATAACTAACCAAGAGTGCGTAAGAAACTAAATGTGATGCACAATAACTAATCAAGAGTACAGAAGAAATTAAATGTGATGCACAATAACTAATCAAGAGTACGGAAGAACCTAAATGTGGTGCACAAAATAACTAATCAAAAGTATGGAAGAAACTAAATGTGATGCACAATAACTAGTAAAGAGTATAGAAGAAACTAAATGTGATGCACAATAACTAATTAAGAATACAGACGAAACTAAATGTGATGCCTCATAACTTATCAAGAGTACAGAAGAAACTAAATAAGATGCACAATAACAAATCAAGGGTATAGAAGAAACTAAATGTGATGCACAATAACTAATCAAAAATACATAAGAAACTAAATGTGATGCACAATAACTAATCAAAAGTATATATGATGCCTAATAAATAAGCAAGAGTACGGAAGAAAATAAATGTGATGCACAAAAACTAATCAAGGGAACAGAAGAAACTAAATGTGATACATAATAACTAATCAAAAGTATATATGATGCCTTATAACTAATCAAGAGTACGGAAGAAACTAAATGTGATGCCTAATAGTAACTGATTCTATTTATGGAAGAATCAAATGTGATGCCTCATAACTAATCAAGAGTATAGAAAAAATTAAATGGGATGCCCCATAACTAATCGAGAGTACGTAAGAAACTAAATCGCATGCCCAATAACTAATCAAGAGTATGAAAGAAGCTAAATGTTATGCCTAATAACTAATTAAAAGTATTAAAGAAACTAAATGTGATGCTTAATAACTATTATCCTAACAAAAAATTCAAAATAAAATATATCTTCATAAAACTACAATTAAATATCAGTTGATATATAAGGTAACATTAACTCACTCCGCTCAGAAAAGGTAACCGTCAAATTTAAGCAAATGTAAAAAAACTGATGTCTTTGTTCTTAATGTTTAAGTGATAAATTGGACACTATAAAGAAAAAAAACAAATAAAGTGAAGTGAGCGCCATACAAGTTTCAGTATCACTACGCTGAAATTTCCATATATATAGTTCGTCGTGAGAACGAATATATTTAATTCGTTAAGAATACTAAAGCCCCCCAGCTCTGGCCTTCTTTCTCGTTGTTTCAAACCTCCAGAAATAATATTAATGAAAATGAAGAAAGCATTGGAATAGCAAAAGAAGAAAAACTGTATCAGCAACTTCAGAATTAGATTTAAGACCATTCAAAACTGTTTATATAAATAAAGTTAAAACAAAAGGTTACCGAATAAATTCAAATGAATTTGTATACAATTCATTTCCAAACCGGTTTCTATTTTAAACTTAAAAGATTTTATTCGAATCAGGAAGTTTATTGCACTTGTTGAGTAATAGGAATACTAACACTTGTTTTAATGATATTTTTATCTCTAGAACTGTCTTATGTAATGAATTTGAGTAACAAGTGGCTGCTTCACCTAGGCCTTTTTGCATCTTCGTCAATGGACACTCTTCAAATTTGTAGCCTATAATATTATTCATGACTAAAATCTCTGTTTTGGTAAACTCGCATTGCTGGTATGTTTTTCGTGCAGTTTACAGTTTCTCTTTATCTCCTATAGTTTTTGCCCAAAAAACAATAAGTGTAAAAATCGTCATTGAAGTGCAATTACTCCTGAAAGAAGACAACTGATTAATTCATCTACGTATATATATATATACCATATATTTATGCTGAACTGTTTGCAGATCTTGTCTTTAAGATAATTTTTACTTTAAAGTTTCTATCTATAATAGACACGAAATTGTAAAATCAAAAAGCAACGCATCGGAGTTTCAAGCCATCACGGAACACAAATCTGCGGAAAGTCACATATTTAGGTGTCATGACGTCACGGAACACAGACCTGAGGAAAGGACACAGACTTGAAGATGTGCATAGATTTTAATCTTACATATATGAAGTAATAATACATACAACTCTTTTCAAATAATAGTCTAATTCTATATTTAATTTCTGTCTTTATTTAATCAATGAATGTACTGACTTTGGTTTCAAATTTCAACGAATATAATTCATTATTTGATAATATTCAATTAGAGGGGTATAACTATCATAAATTGGTCAAATTTTTACAAATTTATAATTATAAAAGCATGATTTCGAAAGCAGGAATTTATAATTTCTTTATATAAATTAATATAGGTTAATAACAGTATCGATACTTAAATCCTTGTAGCACAATTATGAGGAGCTTATCCTCGAGTTGACATAGTTTTATAAAAGATCACTGAAAAAATATGTGTTTGGGAGATTTTGCATTATTTTTTTACTTTCATTTCATAACAAAATGGCTGTCAGAGTGACTGCAATCTGGATTTTCCTACATGAAAATGATATTTGCAAATCTGGATCCCCAAACAGGATCAAGTAAAAAAAATATATATAGCATTCAGAAAATTAGTTTACACAGAATAATAAACAAACCTACCACAAAATTCTTCAAACAATTGACCAAAGAAAAGAAAATAATGAAAATGATATTTGCAAATCAGGAACCCCAAACAGGATCCAGTAAAAATTAAACATTAACACACCCAACAAAAAAAATAGCACATAACAACTGTGACGTAAACTTATTAATTACACCATTTCTGTTTAAAAGGAAATAACTCAAAATAAAAATAAATCATATAATAAATAAGTGAAAGGTCTATCAATTACACCATTTTTGTTCAAAGGGAAATAACTCAAATAAAAATAAATTATATAATAAATAACTGAAAGGTCTACAACTAAACAACGAAATTGGCTAAAATCGTGAAAATTGAACTTGACCTTCATTTAGTCACAAGAAACAACATATCTGTATTTGAAAAGATTTCGTCAAAGCGTTTTTATGTTAATGAACGGACACTGTTTGGCAGCCGCCATACCGCCCGCCCGCCCGACTGCCCGACCGCCCGCCATACATCCCCAATCAATAACCGATATTCCTTTCGAAAATCCGGTTAAAAGGCAAATTTAATGCCATTTCTTCTAGAGAACGATGCATATCATATCTCTTTCAGAAAACGTTTGTTTTAAATGGTTTTAGGTTTTATTTGCATGTCCCGTTTAATCATATTGCTCCTTAAGTGATTATATTCATCTATGATTTTTTAAGTGTTCCTGATGACAATAAATCTCGAAAAATACTTTAAACTCACGAAATGTTTGCTACTTGTATTTGTTGTTCTTGACTGAACATGCTGAAACTATCATAATTTTGCAATGAGTAATAGAAGATTGATCTGTAATTATCTTTTGTTTCATGCAGACTTGTCTAAAAGTCAATTCAAATATGTTACTTATAATTTAGGCTCTTCTCTCCTTCACAATGCTCACACTGATTGATATTCACTTTTATGTTGAGTCACATTAGGATAACAGTGTAAATTAAAGTAAAAGGCGAAAGATACCAAAGGGACATTTAAATGACGGCAACAGTAGTATATCGGTGTTCAAAAGTCATTAACCAAACTGACAACACCAAGCAATAAAGAATAAAACGACGAAAAGACAAACAAATCCACAAAAACTACATATAAACTAAAAATTAAGCAACGCTAACCCCATCAAAAGCGTGTGATGTCATGTGCTCCGAAATGGTTAGCAGGTTTTGTCCTACTAGTGTCACCCTTCGTGTTGCTCATGGTAGGTACACATTCGGTGACGAATTTCATTTGATGATGTCAGAATCGCAGAAAAGAGGTTGTGATTGTGGTTACGATAATTGGAGCATATCCATGTTCATTTGTGAAGAAGATATCCTATGACGGTCAACCAACTCGTGATGGCGTCAATAAATATTTTGAAGTGATAACTTCAAATTTTCAGCTTGGAACCCTTGGTCTTCTCCTTGTAAACAGCAAACCCTTTCAATGGAATCATGATAGAAAACGCAGGCTGTGGAATATCGTATCAACTGAGATACATAAATTCTGTTCAAGAAACCATGAAATGAGGATTAGGCCAGATGAAACCTAACAGACGAATATATATACCTTTAATAATCATTTCATAAATCAGATCATGCAGATATACTTGACTTTTTTTAAGTTTGTTTTAATAATCACAGACACTTAATAATGATTATTGATCCATGGCTCTATTAACTAGTTTTAAGTCAATCTGATTCTCAAGTTAGTTTTCATTTTTTGCAGTGTCAATGTTTGTTGCAGGCTTTTGATAGAATCAGGGGTATGTCATTTATGAAATCTTTGGTTTTGCAAATTATTAGCTGATAATGCAATTCCGTATGCTTTGCATGACAAAATGCAAACATCATTGAGAGAAAGTGCACATTGCTTTGTTCTGATAGTTTAATGACACATACTGTTGTTTTCATTTTGAAATGGTCCATAACAATTTACGTCCAGCGGTAGTAAAAAATGGCTTGTGAGTGCGGGAAATGATTGTTGTACAATATTATGACGCCTTGGCCATTCAAGTGTGCCAATAGGGATATGAGATCTCCATCTAACAATAACAACAAATGTCCTTCACCTGGGACACGTTTTTTGAAATGATTAAGGAGGAAATCCATAAAAGTTTCTGAATTTGACCATCCATCCTTTAAGACGGTGCCAGAAGTTCCCGGCGAAGACCCCTCTAGCAATTGATCATTCATTTGCTGCCCTGGGAAGATAAAGAAAGGGGGCAATGCACTACCAGCTGCGTTTCCACACACCAAAATAGTGACGGTTTCATCCTTTCCACATATGGTAACACCCTTCTCATCAACATTGTAAATCAAATGAGGTTTGTCTATGAGATCGAATTTATGTAAGGTTTTCTCCAGTTCATCAAAGTACTAGTACTTTATAATGATTTCCTTGAATGCAGTTTTTGTCCTTGCAACTGTAAATGTCTTTTGACTAACAGCTTTAAAATCTGACCACCGTCTAAGCACCTTTTGAAACCATGTCAAACTCAAGGGCGGACTATCTTTAGTTTTCTTACCAAGCACACTTGCATAGTCGGTAGCTATATTCGCCATTTCCTGACGACTATGTACATATCCCAGTTCATCCATTTCCATTAAGCGAGTAATAAATATTTTTTCTTCCTCTGAAGTAAATATAGAAATATTTGCCAAGTTAGAACACACAGGAATTAAAACATATACCCCAGTGTCTCGTAAGGTACGCCATAAGACTTCGCTGATGAATGGACTGGAAGCTTGTCATCGATAACAGCCTTTTAAGTTTTGCCATTGCTGACGGATTATAACCTAGATAATGTTTTCTCTTCATCTACAAAAGTAACCGTATAGAATAGAGATTAACACATATGTCATTAAAAATAAGACTATGTTGGGATTAATCACTTTTGGGATTGTGTCCGGAGCGATTTTCTGACTTGAGCGCCTTTAGAATCACTTAACAATCCCTATTAAGTCTATTCGGGAAATGCTTGCTGAATTCCTCATCTCGAACCAGTGTCTTTTATGCTTATATCAACATTACGTACACCTGGAGCAGGTAGGAATTGAAAAGGAAACATAATTGCCTTTCGGAATTCATAATTGTTTTGAAAAAAAACCTTACCTTTAAAGGTGGTTATAAATTAATTGGAAATGTTGTTTGAGCTTTATAAAGTAGGATTCTTTTCAATAAATTCATTGAGCATTTTAAATAAACTCGGGATACTCAACAAAAAGTGCGTAATCAAGATATCTGGTGTAATAATTTAAAATGTAGATTAATTTGTCAAAATGTTTTTTTTAATCAGAGACAATTAAGCAGGAAGCTTTCATACGCCATTTTGACTGATTTCCAACAGAACAGTGACGGGGAACATTTTACTACAGCGTAGCGATCTTGTTGATGTTTTTCTAATTTAGTTCTGATTTGCATATGCAATAGTTTTTTTCACTTACTAGTATACTACTGTTGTTGGAGTATCCCTCTCGTGTGTAACATTCGCCTATTTACCATTGCTGACCATTACGAATAGAACTAGGTATTTTGATTGTCAATTTCAATTTGTAAATAAGGTTTTTGTGCTGAAACTAACATTCAGGCAAAGTTGATCTTAGATGATATTAATTGTTTTACGCTCTTATGGTTAACAAATGTTTTGTTATTATGTTTCTTTCTAAACCTTCAGATAACGGGTGTGTCTGATGAAGTATACTCCGGAAACAAGTTTTGTTCGTACAGAAATCCTTTATTTTTTCTAGCACTTCCACTAGCACTGGTGCAGTACCATTATTTTGCTCTTTCTTACATTGTCAGCATGTGAATTGTTTTGTGGACTTGTCTTTTCGTCATAATTCTCTTGGCTTTATTGTGTTCTGTTTTTTAGTCGACTTTTATAGATTTCGATTGGTGTTTGATCTCCTTTATAAAATGTGAGTCATCTATTCTCAAGGATTCAAATGGCTAGGTTGCACAAAATATTTCTTTAACAAAATATGGCATACAAGTAACATTAATATACGACAAAATCTAATCTATAAGCAACGCAATATTGATTGTAATTGGCTTATAACTTCAATACGTGTGCAATCTTTCTGTGACGTTTCAATGATATGGGTTGAAAACTGTCGACGGAGTTGAATAATACACAAATTAATTTCAACAAACAATTCCATAATAATAGATACACAACTGAACTACAACAGGCTTGGCAAAATCAGTAGAGGAAAAGCACTTAATGACATTACAACTTCAGTATAGATTCACGATTTTTTTTAATATGAAAACATATCTTGACATAGTGTTCAACGTTTCAATGACTTGTATCTTAAACTCTGTTCGCAATGAAATAAGAAAGCTTTGAAAAGGATTCACATACAATTATGAAAACTGAAAAAAAACTTAGATCTGCAGTTTCGTACAGGAAGTTTTTCAAATCCACAAACAGAATAATGAAATGCCCGATAAAAGATTATGATTTCAATAAGGACATTTCATACATTTTTCCAGCCATAGACTGGATTATAATGGAATAGATAATTAAAATCTGTTATATTCAACAGTTGAGGAATCATAGCTGCTACTTTATTATTTTAATCACTATCGTCAGTCCTATGAAAATTATATTTTTTGGCTTTGGAAGTCCAAGACCAGAACCAATTTGAAAATTGATAAATTGACTCAAGATTTGTCCTTGTTGGAACCATGTTCTTTAATAAATTTGAACAAAACTGTGAAATATATAAAAGATATTTTTTGAAACAATTTTAAATTATTCTTTTTGTTTTATTCGACTTTTTTTTGTAGTAACACTCTTACATAGTCATAAGTGGTACTACGAATAAATCATAACGGCTACTGTAATGCTCTTAATTTCAAAAATCTTAATAACGGCTACTGTACTGCTCTAAATTTCAATATCTTAATAACGACTTCTGTACTGCTCTTAATTTCAAAAATCGTAACGGCTACTGTATTGGTCTTTATTTTAAAAAACAGATATTTTACTGCCCTTAATTTTAAAAAAAATCTTAAAAAACCACTTCTGTACTGATCTTAATTTTAAAAATCTTAACGGCTACTGTACAGGACTTAATTTTAAAAATCTTAATAAGGCTACTGTACTGCTTTTAATTTAAGAAAATCTTAATAACGGCTACTGTACTGTTCTTTATTTGAATATCTTAATAACGGCTGTTTTACTGCTCCTAATTTAAAAAGAAATCTTAAAAAAACACTTCTTTACTGCTCTTAATTTCAAAAATCTTAACGGCTTCTGTACAGAACTTAATTGAAAAAATCTAAATAACAGCTACTGTACTGCTCTTAATTTAAACAATCTTAATAACAGCTTCTGTACTGCTCTTGATTTTAAAAATCTTAATATAGGCTTTTGTACAGCTCTAGATTTAAAAAAACTTAATAACGGCTACTGTTCTGCTCTTATTAATTTTTCAAAAATCTTAATAACGACTTCTGTACTGCTCTTAATTTCAAAAATCTTAACGGCTACTGTACTAGTCTTTATTCTAAAAATCTTAATAACGGCTACTGTAGTGCTCTTAATTTAAAAAAAATCTCAATAAGGACTACTGTACTGCTCTTAATTTTAAAAATCTTAGTTACAGCTACTGTAGTGCATTAAATTATAACAAGAGGCTGTCAGAGAGACAGCAAACCGGTTTGTCCTGCAGAAGTCGAACCCTGAACAATTGAGCAAGTATGGACACATCATTTAAACATAAAACAGCTCTGAATTTGGTTTTTGATTAAATATTTGATACAGCAAAGGTTTGTGACACAAAATAAATTGAATATAATGTAAATCTAAAATTAGATATGATTTAACTATAGTTCTCTAAAATTAGATATGATGTAATTAGATATGATGTTATATTTATTTTCAAATTATAATCTAATATAATCAAATAAATCTTTCACTACAATTATTTATGGGTGATTGACATTTACCAGATGGTGTGTTATCTTGATAAAAGATGAAAATCATTTAAAAACACTAAGTGTAATTAAACTTTTTATATATAGTTAATAGTTCCCAATATTTTTTTTCGTTCATTTGTAACAAACTAATAAAGATCTGCAACTTATCTATGAAAATTCTACAACCTTATCTACACACTGTAATGTAAAGACATATATCCTTCAATACAAATAGATTATTATCTAATGAAGTTGCAAATCTGGAACATGATCAATTAAAATTAACACACACCCAGACAGTTAGTTTATACAGAAAAATAAACAAACCTACCACAAAATTGTTCAAACTATTTACCAAAGAAAAGAAAAAAAAAATCCAAAATCTCATTCATCATCAATACAATGTCTTTTAAAAATCTTTTCAGAAATGAGTTGTTTCCCTTTGTACAGAAATAGATTAATTCATCAAAAATTGAATTCTTGGAAAAGGGCTATAACTGACTAACGATAAAAGCTAAATCGTGAAAATTAAACTACACCTTCATTTAGTCACAGGTAACAACATATCTAAATTTGAAAAAATATCTTCAAAGCGTTTTCATGTAAATGAACAGACACTGTTTGGCAGCCGCCCGTCTGCCCGCCGTACATCTCCATTTCAAAAACCGATTTTTCTTATGAAAATCCGGTTAAAAGTCTTAATAACAGCTACTGTACTGCTCTTATTTTCAAAAATCTTAATAACGACTTCTGCACTCTCTTAATTTCAAAAATCTTAACGGCTACTGTACTAGTCTTTATATTAAAAATCTAAATGACGGCTACTCTACTGCTCTTAATATTAAAAATCTTAATAACGGCTACTGTACTGTTCAATTTAAAAAATCTTAATAATGGCTACTGTACTGCTCAATTTTGAAAATATTAATAACGGCTACTATACTGCACTAAATTTAAAAATTCTTAATAACGGCTACTGTACTTCTCTTAATTTGAAAAAATCTTAATAACGACTTCTGTAATGCTCTAAATTACAAAAATCCTAACGACTCTTGTACTGCTCTTAATTTTAAAAATCGTAATAACGACTACTGTACTGCTCAATTTTAAAAATCTTAATAATGGCTACTGTACTGCTCAATTTCAAAAAACCTTAACGACGGCTACTGCACTGTCCTTAATTTCAAAAATCTGAATAACGGCTACTGTACTGCTCTAAATTTAATAAATCTTAATAAAGGCAACTGTACTGCTCTCCATTTTAAAAAATGTTAATAACGGCTACTGTACTGTTCTTAATTTAAAACAATCTTAATGACGGCTACTGTACTGTCCTTAATTTCAAAAATCATAATAACGGCTACTGAAGTCCTCTTCATTTGAAAAATCTTAATAACGAATACTGAAGTCCTCTTAACTTAAAAAATCTTAATAACGGCTACTGTACTTCTCTTAATTTAAAAAAACTTAATAAAGGCTACTGTACTGCTCTTAATTTCCAAAATCTTATTAACGGCTACCGTACTGCTCTTAATTCAAAAAAATGTTAATAACGGCTACTGTACTGTTCTTAATTTCAAACAATCTTAATAACGGCTACTGTACTGTCCTTAATTTTAAAAATCATAATAACGGCTACTGAAGTCCTCTTAATTTCAAAAATCTTAATAACGAATACTGAAGTCCTCTTAATTAATACTGCACTAAATTTAAAAATTCTGTATAACGGCTACTGTACTTCTCTTAATTTAAAAAATCCTAATAAAGGCTACTGTACTGCTCTTAATTTCCAAAATCTTATTAACGGCTACTGTACTGCTCTTAATTTTAAAAATCTTAATAACGGCTACTGTACTGTTCTTAATTTCAAAAATCTTAATAACGGCTACTGTACTGTTCTTAATTTCAAAAATCTTTATAACGACTTCTGTACTGCTCTCAATTTCAATAATCGTAACGGCTACTGTATTGGTATTTATTTTAAAAATGTTCATTAACGGCTCTTGTACTGCTTCAAATTTCTTCAAAGCGTTTTCATGTAAATGAACAGACACTGTTTGGCAGCCGCTTGCCTGCCCGTCGTACATCGCCAAATCAATAACCGAATTTTCTCTCGAAAATCCGTTTAAAAATCTTAATAACAGCTACTGTACTGCTTATAATTTCAAAAATCCTTAATAACGACTTCTGTACTGCTCTTAATTTCAAAAATCTTAACGATAGTACTGCTCAATTTTAAAAATGTTAATAACGGCTCGTGTACTGCTCTTAATTTCAAAAATCTTAATAACGGCTACTGTACTGCTCAATTTTAAAAATCTTAATAATGGCTACTGTACTGCTCAATTTAGAAAAACTTAATAACGGCAACTGTACTGCTTTAAATTTGAAAAAAAATCTTAATAACGGCCACTGTACAGCTCTAAATTTAAAAAATCTTATTAACGGCTACTGCACTTCTCTTAATTTGAAAAAAAATCATAATAATGACTTCTGTACTGCTCTAAATTTCAAAAATCCTAACGGCTCTTGTACTGCTCTTTATTTTAAAAATATTAATAACCACTACTGTACTGCTCAATTTAAAAAATCTTAATAATGGCTACTGTACTGCTCAATTTCAAAAATCTTGATAACGGCTACTGTACTGCTCTAAATTTAAAAAATCTTAGTAACGGCTACTGCACTGCTCTAAATTTAAAAAATCTTAATAAAGGCGACTGTACTGCTCTTCATTTTAAAAAAATGTTAATAACGGCTACTGTACTGTCCTTAATTTCAAAAATCAAAATAACGGCTACTGAAGTCCTCTTCATTTGAAAAATCTTAATAACGAATACTGAAGTCCTCTTAACTTAAAAAATCTTATTAACGGCTACCGTGCTGCTCTTAATTTTAAAAATCTTAATAACGGCTACTGTACTGTTCTTAATTTCAAAAATCTTAATAACGGCTACTGTACTGTTTGTAATTTCAAAAATCTTAATAACGACTTCTGTACTGCTCTCAATTTCGAGAATCTTAACGGCTACTGTATTGGTCTTTATTTTAAAAATTTTTCATTAACGGCTCTTGTACTGCTTCAAATTTCTTCAAAGCGTTTTCATGTAAATGAACAGACACTGTTTGGCAGCCGCTTGCCTGCCCGCCGTACATCGCCAAATCAATAACCGATTTTTCTTTCGAAAATCCGTTTAAAAATCTTAATAACAGCTACTGTACTGCTAATATTTTCAAAAATCCTTAATAACGACTTCTGTACTGCTCTTAATTTCAAAAATCTTAACGCCTACTGTACTGCTCAATTTAAAAAATCTTAATAACGGCTATTGTACTGCTCAATTCAAAAAATCTTAATAAAGGCAACTGTACTGCTCAATTTAGAAAAAAACTTAATTACGGCAACTGTACTGCTCTTAATTTGAAAAAATCTTAATAACGGCTACTGTACTGCTCTAAATTTAAAGAAAAATCTTAATAAAGGCTACTGTTCTGCTCTAAATTTAAAAAAATCTTAATAACGGCTACTGTACTTCTCTTAATTTGAAAAAATCTTAATAATGACTTCTGTACTGCTCTAAATTTCAAAAATCCTTACGGCTCTTGTACTGTTCTTCATTTTAAAAATCTTAATAACGACTACCTTACTGCTCAATATTAAAAATCTTAATAATGGCTACTGTACTGCTCAATTTCAAAAATCTTAATAACGGATAATGTACTGCTCCAAATATAAAAAATCTTAGTAAAGGCTACTGTACTGCTCTTAATTTGAAAAATCTTAATAAAGGCGACTGTACTGCTCTTCATTTTAAAAAATGTTAATAATTGCTACTGTACTATTCTTAATTTCAAACAATCTTAATAACAGCTACTATACTGTCCTTAATTTCAAAAATCATAATAACGGCTACTGAAGTCCTCTTAATTTCAAAAATCTTAATAACGAATACTGTAGTCCTTAACTAATACTGCACTAAATTTAAAAATTCTTAATAACTGCTACTGTACTTCTCTTAATTTAATAATACTTAATAAAGGCTACTGTACTGCTCTTAATTTCCAAAATCTTATTAACGGCTACTGTACTGCTCTTAATTTTAAAAATCTTATTAACGGCTACTGTACTTCTCTAAATTTAAAAAATCTTAATAACGGCTACTGTACTTCTCTTAATTTGAAAAAATCTTTATAATGACTTCTGTACTGCTCTAAATTTCAAAAATCCTAACGGCTTTAGTACTGCTCTTAATTTTAAAAATCTTAATAACGACTACAGTACTGCTCAATTTTAAAAATCGTAATAATGGCTACTGTACTGCTCAATTTAAAAAATCTCAATAACGGCTACTGTACTGCTCTAAATTTAAAAAATCTTAATAAAGGCGACTGTACTGCTCTTCATTTTAAAAAAATGTTAATAACAGTTACTGTACTGTTCTTAATTTCAAACAATCTTAATAACGGCTACTGTACTGTCCTTAATTTTAAAAATCATAATAACGGCTACTGAAGTCCTCTTAATTTCAAAAATCTTAATAACGAATACTGAAGTCCTCTTAATTAATACTGCACTAAATTTTGAAATTCTTAATAACGGCTACTGCACTTCTCTTAATTTAAAAAAATCTTAATAAAGGCTACTGTACTGTTCTTAATTTTAAAACTCTTAATAACGGCTACTGTACTGTTCTTAATTTCAAAAGTCTTAATAACGGCTACTGTACTGTTCTTAATTTAAAAAATCTGAATAACGACTTCTGTACTGCTCTTAATTTCAAAAATCTTAGCGGCTACTGTATTTGTCTTTATTTTAAAAATTTCCATTAACGGCTCTTGTACTGCTTCAAATTTCTTCAAAGCGTTTTCATGTAAATGAACAGACACTGTTTGGCAGCCGCTTGCCTGCTCGTCGTACATCGCCAAATCAATAACCGATTTTTCTTTCGAAAAATCCGTTTAAAAATCTTATAAACAGCTACTGTACTGCTCTTATTTTCAAAAATCCTTAACAACGACTTCTGTACTGCTCTTAATTTCAAAAATCTTAACGGCTACTGTACTGCTCAATTTTAAAAATCTTTATAATGGCTACTGTACTGCTGAATTAAGAAAAACTTAATAACGGCAACTGTACTGCTCTTAATTTGAAAAAATCTTAATAACGGCTACTGTACTGCTCTAAATTTTAAAAAATCTTAATAACGGCTACTGTACTGCTCTTAATTTAAAAAATCTTAATAACGGCTACTCTTCTTCTCTTAATTTGAAAAAATCTTAATAATGACGCCTGTAATGCTATTAATTTCAAAAATCCTAACGGCTCGTGTACTGCTCTTAATTTTGAAATAATTAATAACGACTACTGTACTGCTCAATTTTAAAAATCTTAATAATGGCTACTGTACTGCTCAATTTCAAAAATCTTAATAACGGCTACTGTACTGTTCTTAATTTCAAACAACCTTAATAACGGCTACTGTACTGTCCTTAATTTCAAAAATCATAATAACGGCTACTGTAGTGCTCTGATTCTAAAAAATGTTAATAACGGCTACTGTACTGTCCTTTATTTCAAAATTCATAATAACGGCTACTGAAGTCCTCTTAATTTCAAAAATCTTAATAACGAATACTGAAGTGCTCTTAATTTCCAAAAATCTTAATAACGGCTACTGTACTGTCCTTAATTTCAAAAATCTTAATAACGGCTACAGTACTGCTCTAAATTTAAAAAATCTTAGTAACGGCTACTGTACTGCTCTTTATTTGAAAAATCTTAATAAAGGCTACTGTACTGCTCTTCATTTTAAAAAATGTTAATAACGGCTACTGTACTGTTCTTAATTTCAAACAATCTTAATAACGGCTAATGTACTGTCCTTAATTTTAAAAATCATAATAACGGCTACTGAAGTCCTCTTAATTTCAAAAATCTTAATAACGAATACTGAAGTCCTCTTAACTTAAAAAATCTTAATAACGGCTACTGTACTTCTCTTAATTTAAAAAAACTTAATAAAGGCTACTGTACTGCTCTTAATTTCCAAAATCTTATTAACGGCTACCGTACTGCTCTTAATTTAAAAAATGTTAATAACGGCTACTGTACTGTTCTTAATTTCAAACAATCTTAATAACGGCTACTGTACTGTCCTTAATTTTAAAAATCATAATAACGGCTACTGAAGTCCTCTTAATTTCAAAAATCTTAATAACGAATACTGAAGTCCTCTTAATTAATACTGCACTAAATTTAAAAATTCTGTATAACGGCTACTGTACTTCTCTTAATTTAAAAAATCTTAATAAAGGCTACTGTACTGCTCTTAATTTCCAAAATCTTATTAACGGCTACTGTACTGCTCTTAATTTTAAAAATCTTAATAACGGCTACTGTACTGTTCTTTATTTCAAAAATCTTAATAACGGCTACTGTACTGTTCTTAATTTCAAAAATCTTAATAACGACTTCTGTACTGCTCTTAATTTCAAAAATCGTAACGGCTACTGTATTGGTCTTTATTTTAAAAATGTTCATTTACCGCTCTTGTACTGCTTCAAATTTCTTCAAACCGTTTTCATGTAAATGAACAGACACTGTTTGGCAGCCGCTTGCCTGCCCGTCGTACATCGCCAAATCAATAACCGAATTTTCTCTCGAAAATCCGTTTAAAAATCTAAATAACAGCTACTGTACTGCTCATATTTTCAAAAATCCTTAATAACGACTTCTGTACTGCTCTTAATTTCAAAAGTCTAAACGGCTACTGTACTGCTCAATTTTAAAAATGTTAATAACGGCTCTTGTACTGCTCTAAATTTAAAAAATCTTAATAACGGCTACTGTACTGCTCAATTTTAAAAATCTTAATAATGGCTACTGTACTGCTCAATTTAGAAAAACTTAATAACGGCAACTGTACTGCTTTAAATTTGAAAAAAAAATCTTAATAACGGCCACTGTACAGCTCTAAATTTAAAAAATCTTATTAACGGCTACTGCACTTCTCTAAATTTGAGAAAAAATCATAATAATGACTTCTGTACTGCTCTAAATTTCAAAAATCCTAACGGCTCTTGTACTGCTCTTAATTTTAAAAATATTAATAACCACTACTGTACTGCTCAATATAAAAAATCTTAATAATGGCTACTGTACTGCTCAATTTCAAAAATCTTGATAACGGCTACTGTACTGCTCTAAATTTAAAAAATCTTAGTAACGGCTACTGTACTGCTCTAAATTTAAAAAATCTTAATAAAGGCGACTGTACTGCTCTTCATTTTAAAAAATGTTAATAATGGCTACTGTACTGTTCTTAATTTCAAACAATCTTAATAACAGTTCCTATACTGTCCTTAATTTCAAAAATCATAATAACGGCTACTGAAGTCCTCTTAATTTCAAAAATCTTAATAACGAATACTGAAGTCCTCTTAACTTAAAAAATCTTAATAACGGCTACTGTACTTCTCTTAATTTAAAAAAACTTAATAAAGGCTAATGTACTGCTCTTAATTTCCAAAATCTTATTAACGGCTACCGTACTGCTCTTAATTTTAAAAATCTTAACGGCTACTGTACTGCTCAATTTTAAAAATCTTTATAATGGCTACTGTACTGCTGAATTAAGAAAAACTTAATAACGGCAACTGTACTGCTCTTAATTTGAAAAAAATCTTAATAACGGCTACTGTACTGCTCTAAATTTTAAAAAATCTTAATAACGGCTACTGTACTGCTCTTAATTTAAAAAATCTTATTAACGGCTACTCTTCTTTTCTTAATTTGAAAAAATCTTAATAATGACGCCTGTAATGCTATTAATTTCAAAAATCCTAACGGCTCGTGCACTGCTCAATTTTAAAAATCTTAATAATGGCTACTGTACTGCTCAATTTCAAAAATCTTAATAACGGCTACTGTACTGTTCTTAATTTCAAACAACCTTAATAACGGCTACTGTACTGTCCTTAATTTCAAAAATCATAATAACGGCTACTGTAGTGCTCTGATTCTAAAAAATGTTAATAACGGCTACTGTACTGTCCTTTATTTCAAAAATCCTTAATAACGACTTCTGTACTGCTCTTAATTTCAAAAATCTTAATAACGAATACTGAAGTGCTCTCAATTTCCAAAAATCTTAATAACGGCTACTGTACTGTCCTTAATTTCAAAAATCTTAATAACGGCTACAGTACTGCTCTAAATTTAAAAAATCTTAGTAACGGCTACTGTACTGCTCTTAATTTGAAAAATCTTAATAAAGGCTACTGTACTGCTTTTCATTTTAAAAAATGTTAATAACGGCTACTGTACTGTTCTTAATTTCAAACAATCTTAATAACGGCTAATGTACTGTCCTTAATTTTAAAAATCATAATAACGGCTACTGAAGTCCTCTTAATTTCAAAAATCTTAATAACGAATACTGAAGTCCTCTTAACTTAAAAAATCTTAATAACGGCTACTGTACTTCTCTTAATTTAAAAAACTTAATAAAGGCTACTGTACTGCTCTTAATTTCCAAAATCTTATTAACGGCTACCGTACTGCTCTTAATTTAAAAAATGTTAATAACGGCTACTGTACTGTTCTTAATTTCAAACAATCTTAATAACGGCTACTGTACTGTCCTTAATTTTAAAAATCATAATAACGGCTACTGAAGTCCTCTTAATTTCAAAAATCTTAATAACGAATACTGAAGTCCTCTTAATTAATACTGCACTAAATTTAAAAATTCTGTATAACGGCTACTGTACTTCTCTTAATTTAAAAAATCTTAATAAAGGCTACTGTACTGCTCTTAATTTCCAAAATCTTATTAACGGCTACTGTACTGCTCTTAATTTTAAAAATCTTAATAACGGCTACTGTACTGTTCTTTATTTCAAAAATCTTAATAACGGCTACTGTACTGTTCTTAATTTCAAAAATCTTAATAACGACTTCTGTACTGCTCTTAATTTCAAAAATCGTAACGGCTACTGTATTGGTCTTTATTTAAAAAATGTTCATTTACCGCTCTTGTACTGCTTCAAATTTCTTCAAACCGTTTTCATGTAAATGAACAGACACTGTTTGGCAGCCGCTTGCCTGCCCGTCGTACATCGCCAAATCAATAACCGAATTTTCTCTCGAAAATCCGTTTAAAAATCTAAATAACAGCTACTGTACTGCTTATATTTTCAAAAATCCTTAATAACGACTTCTGTACTGCTCTTAATTTCAAAAGTCTAAACGGCTACTGTACTGCTCAATTTTAAAAATGTTAATAACGGCTCTTGTACTGCTCTAAATTTAAAAAATCTTAATAACGGCTACTGTACTGCTCAATTTTAAAAATCTTAATAATGGCTACTGTACTGCTCAATTTAGAAAAACTTAATAACGGCAACTGTACTGCTTTAAATTTGAAAAAAAAATCTTAATAACGGCCACTGTACAGCTCTAAATTTAAAAAATCTTATTAACGGCTACTGCACTTCTCTAAATTTGAAAATTAATCATAATAATGACTTCTGTACTGCTCTAAATTTCAAAAATCCTAACGGCTCTTGTACTGCTCTTAATTTTAAAAATATTAATAACCACTACTGTACTGCTCAATATAAAAAATCTTAATAATGGCTACTGTACTGCTCAATTTCAAAAATCTTGATAACGGCTACTGTACTGCTCTAAATTTAAAAAATCTTAGTAACGGCTACTGTACTGCTCTAAATTTAAAAAATCTTAATAAAGGCGACTGTACTGCTCTTCATTTTAAAAAATGTTAATAATGGCTACTGTACTGTTCTTAATTTCAAACAATCTTAATAACAGTTCCTATACTGTCCTTAATTTCAAAAATCATAATAACGGCTACTGAAGTCCTCTTAATTTCAAAAATCTTAATAACGAATACTGAAGTCCTCTTAACTTAAAAAATCTTAATAACGGCTACTGTACTTCTCTTAATTTAAAAAAACTTAATAAAGGCTAATGTACTGCTCTTAATTTCCAAAATCTTATTAACGGCTACCGTACTGCTCTTAATTTTAAAAATCTTAACGGCTACTGTACTGCTCAATTTTAAAAATCTTTATAATGGCTACTGTACTGCTGAATTAAGAAAAACTTAATAACGGCAACTGTACTGCTCTTAATTTGAAAAAATCTTAATAATGGCTACTGTACTGCTCTAAATTTTAAAAAATCTTAATAACGGCTACTGTACTGCTCTTAATTTAAAAAATCTTATTAACGGCTACTCTTCTTTTCTTAATTTGAAAAAATCTTAATAATGACGCCTGTAATGCTATTAATTTCAAAAATCCTAACGGCTCGTGTACTGCTCAATTTTAAAAATCTTAATAATGGCTACTGTACTGCTCAATTTCAAAAATCTTAATAACGGCTACTGTACTGTTCTTAATTTCAAACAACCTTAATAACGGCTACTGTACTGTCCTTAATTTCAAAAATCATAATAACGGCTACTGTAGTGCTCTGATTCTAAAAAACGTTAATAACGGCTACTGTACTGTCCTTTATTTCAAAAATCCTTAACAACGACTTCTGTACTGCTCTTAATTTCAAAAATCTTAATAACGAATACTGAAATGCTCTCAATTTCCAAAAATCTTAATAACGGCTACTGTACTGTCCTTAATTTCAAAAATCTTAATAACGGCTACAGTACTGCTCTAAATTTAAAAAATCTTAGTAACGGCTACTGTACTGCTCTTAATTTGAAAAATCTTAATAAAGGCTACTGTACTGCTCTTCATTTTAAAAAATGTTAATAACGGCTACTGTACTGTTCTTAATTTCAAACAATCTTAATAACGGCAAATGTACTGTCCTTAATTTTAAAAATCATAATAACGGCTACTGAAGTCCTCTTAATTTCAAAAATCTTAATAACGAATACTGAAGTCCTCTTAACTTAAAATATCTTAATAACGGCTACTGTACTTCTCTTAATTTAAAAAACTTAATAAAGGCTACTGTACTGCTCTTAATTTCCAAAATCTTATTAACGGCTACCGTACTGCTCTTAATTTAAAAAATGTTAATAACGGCTACTGTACTGTTCTTAATTTCAAACAATCTTAATAACGGCTACTGTACTGTCCTTAATTTCAAAAATCATAATAACGGCTACTGAAGTCCTCTTAATTTCAAAAATCTTAATAACGAATACTGAAGTCCTCTTAATTAATACTGCACTAAATTTAAAAATTCTGTATAACGGCTACTGTACTTCTCTTAATTTAAAAAATCTTAATAAAGGCTACTGTACTGCTCTTAATTTCCAAAATCTTATTAACGGCTACTGTACTGCTCTTAATTTTAAAAATCTTAATAACGGCTACTGTACTGTTCTTTATTTCAAAAATCTTAATAACGGCTACTGTACTGTTCTTAATTTCAAAAATCTTAATAACGACTTCTGTACTGCTCTTAATTTCAAAAATCGTAACGGCTACTGTATTGGTCTTTATTTTAAAAATGTTCATTTACCGCTCTTGTACTGCTTCAAATTTCTTCAAACCGTTTTCATGTAAATGAACAGACACTGTTTGGCAGCCGCTTGCCTGCCCGTCGTACATCGCCAAATCAATAACCGAATTTTCTCTCGAAAATCCGTTTAAAAATCTAAATAACAGCTACTGTACTGCTTATATTTTCAAAAATCCTTAATAACGACTTCTGTACTGCTCTTAATTTCAAAAGTCTAAACGGCTACTGTACTGCTCAATTTTAAAAATGTTAATAACGGCTCTTGTACTGCTCTAAATTTAAAAAATCTTAATAACGGCTACTGTACTGCTCAATTTTAAAAATCTTAATAATGGCTACTGTACTGCTCAATTTAGAAAAACTTAATAACGGCAACTGTACTGCTTTAAATTTGAAAAAAAATCTTAATAACGGCCACTGTACAGCTCTAAATTTAAAAAATCTTATTAACGGCTACTGCACTTCTCTAAATTTGAGAAAAAATCATAATAATGACTTCTGTACTGCTCTAAATTTCAAAAATCCTAACGGCTCTTGTACTGCTCTTAATTTTAAAAATATTAATAACCACTACTGTACTGCTCAATATAAAAAATCTTAATAATGGCTACTGTACTGCTCAATTTCAAAAATTTTGATAACGGCTACTGTACTGCTCTAAATTTAAAAAATCTTAGTAACGGCTACTGTACTGCTCTAAATTTAAAAAATCTTAATAAAGGCGACTGTACTGCTCTTCATTTTAAAAAATGTTAATAATGGCTACTGTACTGTTCTTAATTTCAAACAATCTTAATAACAGTTCCTATACTGTCCTTAATTTCAAAAATCATAATAACGGCTACTGAAGTCCTCTTAATTTCAAAAATCTTAATAACGAATACTGAAGTCCTCTTAACTTAAAAAATCTTAATAACGGCTACTGTACTTCTCTTAATTTAAAAAAATTAATAAAGGCTACTGTACTGCTCTTAATTTCCAAAATCTTATTAACGGCTACCGTACTGCTCTTAATTTTAAAAATCTTAATAACGGCTACTGTACTGTTCTTAATTTCAAAAATCTTAATAACGGCTACTGTACTGTTTGTAATTTCAAAAATCTTAATAACGACTTCTGTACTGCTCTCAATTTCAAAAATTTTAACGGCTACTGTATTGGTCTTTATTTTAAAAATTTTCATTAACGGCTCTTGTACTGCTTCAAATTTCTTCAAAGCGTTTTCATGTAAATGAACAGACACTGTTTGGCAGCCGCTTGCCTGCCCGGCGTACATCGCCAAATCAATAACCGATTTTTCTATCGAAAATCCGTTTAAAAATCTTAATAACAGCTACTGTACTGCTTATATTTTCAAAAATCCTTAATAACGACTTCTGTACTGCTCTTAATTTCAAAAATCTTAACGCCTACTGTACTGCTCAATTTAAAAAATCTTAATAACGGCTATTGTACTGCTCAATTCAAAAAATCTTAATAAAGGCAACTGTACTGCTCAATTTAGAAAAAAAACTTAATTACGGCAACTGTACTACTCTTAATTTGAAAAAATCTTAATAACGGCTACTGTACTGCTCTAAATTTAAAATAAATCGTAATAACGGCTACTGTACTTCTCTTAATTTGAAAAAATCTTAATAATGACTTCTGTACTGCTCTAAATTTCAAAAATCCTTACGGCTCTTGTTCTGCTCTTAGTTTTAAAAATCTTAATAACGACTACTGTACTGCTCAATATTAAAAATCTTAATAATGGCTACTGTACTGCTCAATTTCAAAAATCTTAATAACGGATACTGTACTGCTCCAAATATAAAAAATCTTAGTAAAGGCTACTGTACTGCTCTTAATTTGAAAAATCTTAATAAAGGCGACTGTACTGCTCTTCATTTTAAAAAATGTTAATAATGGCTACTGTACTGTTCTTAATTTCAAACAATCTTAATAACAGTTCCTATACTGTCCTTAATTTCAAAAATCATAATAACGGCTACTGAAGTTCTCTTAATTTCAAAAATCTTAATAACGAATACTGTAGTCCTTAATTAATACTGCACTAAATTTAAAAATTCTTAATAACGGCTACTGTACTTCTCTTAATTTAATAATTCTTAATAAAGGCTACTGTACTGCTCTTAATTTCCAAAATCTTATTAACGGCTACTGTACTGCTCTTAATTTTAAAAATCTTAATAACGGCTACTGTACTTCTCTAAATTTAAAAAATCTTAATAACGGCTACTGTACTTCTCTTAATTTGAAAAAATCTTAATAATGACTTCTGTACTGCTCTAAATTTCAAAAATCCTAACGGCTTTAGTACTGCTCTTAATTTTAAAAATCTTAATAACGACTACTGTACTGCTCAATTTTCAAAATCTTAATAATGGCTACTGTACTGCTCAATTTCAAAAATCTTAAAAACGGCTACTGTACTGCTCTAAATTTAAAAAATCTTAGTAAAGGCTACTGTACTGCTCTTAATTTGAAAACTCTTAATAAAGGCGACTGTACTGCTCTTCATTTAAAAAAAATGTTAATAACGGCTACTGTACTGTTCTTAATTTCAAACAATCTTAATAACGGCTACTGTACTGTCCTTAATTTCAAAAATCATAATAACGGCTACTGAAGTCCTCTTAATTTCAAAAATCTTAATAACGAATTCTAAAGTCCCCTTAATTTAAAAAATATTAATAACCGCTACTGTAGTGCTCTGAATCAAAAAATGTTAATAACGGCTACTGTACTGCTCTTAATATCAAAAAATCTTAATAACGGCTACTGTACTGTCCTTAATTTCAAAAATCATAATAACGGCTACTGTAGTCCTCTTAATTTCAAAAATCTTAATAACGAATACTGATGTGCTCTTAATTTCAAAAAATCTTAATAACGGCTACTGTACTGTCCTTAATTTCAAAAATCATAATGACGGCTACTGAAGTCCCCTTAATTTCAAAAATCTTAATAACGAATAATGAAGTGCTCTTAATTTTGAAAATCTCAATAACGACTACTGTACTGCTCAATTTTAAAAATCTTAATAATGGCTACTGTACTGCTCAATTTTAAAAATCTTAATAATGGCTACTGTCCTGCTCAATTTCAAAAATCTTAATAACGGCTACTGTACTGCTCTTAATCTAAAAAATCTTAGTAACGGCTACTGTGCCGCTCTTAATTTAAAAAATCTTATTAACAGCTACTGTAGTGCTCTTAATTTTAAAAAAATCTTTAGAACGGCTACTGTCCTACTCTTGATTTAAAAAATTTTAAAAACGGCTATTGTACTGCTCTAAATGTGAAAAACCTTAATAACGGCTACTGTACTGCTCTTTTTTTCAAAAATATTAAAACCGGCTACTGTACTGATCTTCACTTCAAAAATCTTAATAACGGCTACTGTTGTGCTCTTGTTTTAAAACAAGAGTGTACACGCTGAAATGTCTCGCCTTCTTTACTAACCATTGATTTTATGTTGATAGTCCTAACTATAAAGTTTTACTACAAGTATCACATACACTTAACATGATCCAAGAAAATGAGGTCAAGGTCAGATAAACCAAATGAGAAATACATGTACACCTTACAATCATTCAATACACTCAATATAGTTGACCTATTGCTTATAGTTTCTAAGAAACAGACTTAACCAAGAAATCTAAACATTAACCAATAAACCATGAAAATGAGGTCAAAGTCAGATGAACCATGCCAGACAGACATGTACATCTTACTACCAATCTATGCTTTAAATATTGTTGACATATTGCTTATAGTATCTAAGAAACAAACTTAACCATGAAAACTTAACATTGACCAATGAACCATGAAAATGAGGTCAAGGTCAGATGTTTCCTGCCAGACAGACGTATACATCTTACAATCCTTCCATACAACAAATATAGTTGAGCTATTGCTTATAGTTTAAGAAAAACAGACCAAAACACAAAAACTTAACACAGAGCAATGAACCATGAACATGAGGTCAAGGTCAAAGAAAACCTGCGAGACTGACATGTACATCAAAAAATATTTCCATACACCAAATAAAGTAGACCTATTGCATATAGTTTAAGAAAAATAGACCAAAACACAAAAACTTAACTATAACCACTGAACCATAAAAATTAGGTCAAGGTCAGATGACACTTGCCAGTTGGACATGTACACCTAACAATCCTTCCATACCCCAAATATAGTAGACCTATTGCGTATAGTATCTGAGATATGGACTTGACCACCAAAACTAAATCTTGTTCACTGATCCATGAAATGAGATCGAGGTCAAGTGAGAACTGTCTGACGGGCAAAAATCTTAAGAAAGGCTATTGTAATGCTCTTAATTTCAAACAACCTTAATAACGGCTACTGTACTGTCCTTAATTTCAAAAATCATAATAACGGCTACTGTAGTGCTCTGATTCTAAAAAATGTTAAAAACGGCTACTGTACTGCTCTTAATTTCAAAAAATTTTAATAACGGCTACTGTACTGTCCTTTATTTCAAAAATCATAATAACGGCTACTGAAGTCCTCTTAATTTCAAAAATCTTAATAACGAATACTGAAGTGCTCTTAATTTCAAAAAATCTCAATAACGGCTACTGTACTGCTCTTAATTTAAAAAAATCTAAATAACGGCTACTGTACTTCTCTTAATTTGAAAAAAAATCTTAATAATGACTTCTGTACTGCTCTAAATTTCAAAAGTCCTAACGGCTCTTGTACTGCTCTTAATTTTAAAAATCTGAATAACGACTACTGTACTGCTCAATATTAAAAATCTTCATAACGGCTACTGTACTGCTCAGTTTCAAAAATCTTAATAACGGATACTGTACTGCTCTAAATATAAAAAATCTTAGTAAAGGCTACTGTACTGCTCTTAATTTGAAAAATCTTAATAAAGGCGACTGTACTGCTCTTCATTTTAAAAAATGTTAATAATGGCTACTGTACTGTTCTTAATTTCAAACAATCTTAATAACGGCTACTATACTGTCCTTAATTTCAAAAATCATAATAACGGCTACTGAAATCCTCTTAATTTCAAAAATCTTAATAACGAATACTGAAGTCCTTAATTAATACTGCACTAAATTTAAAAATTCTTAATAACGGCTACTGTACTTCTCTTAATTTAAAAATTCTTAATAAAGGCTACTGTACTGCTCTTAATTTCCAAAATATTAATAACGACTACTGTACTTCTCTTAATTTGAAAAAAATCTTAATAATGACTTCTGTACTGCTCTAAATTTCAAAAATCCTAACGGCTTAAGTACTGCTCTTAATTTTAAAAATCTTAATAACGACTACTGTACTGCTCAATTTTAAAAATCTTAATAATGGCTACTGTACTGCTCAATTTCAAAAATCTTAATAACGGCTACTGTACTGCTCTAAATTTAAAAAATCTTAGTAAAGGCTACTGTACTGCTCTTAATTTGAAAAATCTTAATAAAGGCGACTGTACTGCTCTTCATTTTAAAAAATGTTAATAACGGCTACTGTACTGTTCTTAATTTCAAAAAATCTTAATAACGGCTACTGTACTGTCCTTAATTTCAAAAATCATAATAACGGCTACTGAAGTCCTCTTAATTTCAAAAATCCTAATAACGAATACTGAAGTCCTCTTAATTTAAAAAATCTTAATAACGGCTAGTGTAGTGCTCTGAATCTAAAAAATGTTAATAACGGCTACTGTACTGCTCTTAATATCAAAAAATCTTAATAACGGCTACTGTACTGTCCTTAATTTCAAAAATCATAATAACGATTACTGTAGTCCTCTTAATTTAAAAAATCTTAATAACGAATACTGATGTGCTCTTAATTTCAAAAAATCTTAATAACGGCTACTGTACTGTCCTTAATTTCAAAAATCATAATAACGGCTACTGAAGTCCCCTTAATTTCAAAAATCTTAATAACAAATACTGATATGCTCTTAATTTTGAAAATCTTAATAACGACTACTGTACTGCTCAATTTTAAAAATCTTAATAATGGCTACTGTACTGCTCTTAATCTAAAAAACCTTAGTAACGGCTATTTAATAACGAATCTGAGTTTTGTGGTAATAAGTATTGTGTATAAGTTTCATAATATTTTGTTGAGGCTAACTGAAGTTAGAGAACAGAAACAAAAAATCAGCATTTTTCCTATTTGTAAGGAGACATAACTCCAGAACAGTTAAAGTGAGACCACAAAATTCAAACTTAATCTGTATTTTGTGGTAATAAGCAATGTGTATAACTTTCATAACATTTGGTTGAGGCAAACTTAAGTTAGAGAACGGAAACGAAAAATTCAATAATTTGTCAATTTGTAAAAGGGCATAACTCTAGAACAGTACAAGTGACACCACCAAAATTCAAACTTGATCTGTATTTTGTGATAATAAGCATTGTGTATAAGTTTCATAACATTTGGTTGAGGCAAACTAAAGTTAGAGAACGGAAACCAACGTTGAGACGTAAGGATGTACGGACAGACAAGGGCAAAACTTAATGCCCCCTCCGCTACGGCGGGGGTATAAACAATGAGAGCTGCTAATAGACTATGTAGACGTGATTTAACACACATTTAAGTTTTACTGGGTAAATACCAGATTAAAGATATTTTACAATACAAGTTGTGATGGCTATATTATTGTTTTGTGGTCAGCATGATAGTCAATACTAATGTATCATGTGTATTGCGTTGTCGTGCTTAACAACCCTTACTCTTAATTTAAAGTACCAGAAAACAAGACGTAAATGACCGACACATCAGAAAAGCGCACACACATAATGTGACATTTCAGTTCATCACGGTTGATATCTTGAGATACTGACTAAATATGAAGGCAGTATGTTCCATAGTAAGAGAAATGAGTGACGAAAAAAATAATTTCCTTAAAGATTTCAGAAATTTCAATTCAAAGTGTAAATTAAACAGGAGAGTTTTACCACATTACAAAGTAAACTGATCACTGTCAAGCTGCTGACATAATATTAAAGCATTCTATGTAATATTGTGACTCTCTATAACAAGTGTAAGGGAAATATTTCTTGGACGAACGGACAGATAATCAGACTGAGAAGGTAATTGCAATATGGGGGTATATTTATCATATTCAATCATACATCAGGATGATTCAGGTAATGTTTTCTATCATATAACCAGTTGGACAATATTCTACTGCCAACTATATTCTACTGGGTATAGAACTAATAGAATCAACTGTGGACTGACTTCTACTCACATTTTTTGGAGGCATAATTCAAGAAAACACCAGCATAGAATACAGAATTCTAGAAAGGCAACTTATAATGTCAAAACAAAATGCTAATTCATTCATAAGTAGATTAGAAACTGCCTTATCAAAATATAAACTACCAAAATCTCAGGAACTATTATTAGTCATACCAACTAGGGAAAAATGGAAAACAACTGTGAAGTGTGCAATTCAGCAATATGGGAAATAGAAAAATCAGAAAAATCTACAATAAAATTCATTGATATTAAAACAAGGCCAATTGAAAATCCTCATCAAATATGGAAATTCACTTCAAACAACACTTTAGAAGTAACAAAAGCAGAAATAAAAGCAAAACTCATAACTAGGACTTATACACTTCACGAGACCATGCCAAGTTTAGCAGAAATGCAGAACAGGACATATGCCCATTATGCGCGTCAGCTAAGGAAGATACAGTACACTTTATGCTTGAATGCAAGGCACTGAAACCTGAGAAAGATAGGCATTAAACAACACTTAAATCATATGTGTTCAACAACATAGGTAATGAGACTTTTGACAAAATTGTGAATGAAGGACTTATGGTGCAGTTTATTCTGGACTCATCGTCTGAAAAGATCAACCCAATAGTTAATATAAACATCACAATATCAGAGACATTGAGAATATCACACGAAATTGACTAGGATCGCTTGGGATGTACACCTTTGACTATTCTTATTTGGCCTTGATCCATGCTGGACTATCGTGATCATAAAATTGTCACTAACACACAAATAACATTTGTTAATCACGTCATTTAATTGGACAAAAACTATAGAAAATATAAAGAAACAGTTTTCTATCAACAACAAAATGATCAGAAAAAGAAGAACTACAAATAGGTTACAGAGCTGCAGTTGTCAGATGACACACTTATAGGAGTTAATGCCGTTTAAGAGGATTTATATCCATTTATTTTTATTTTTGGCGAAAACTATAGTAGATATATAAAAACTCTGAACAGCAAAAATGATCAAAAAGACAAAATCTTCAAGTTAGTTACAATAGCCAGAGTTGTCTTTCAAAGAAAGGTTTGTTATAAGTTATGCCTGTGCCAAAGCCCCAAATACTGAGCTGATGATACCACCAGGACTAACAGTCCAACAGTAGCGGCCGTATCGATCCACTAGTAGAAAATACAAATGAAAATAAAAGGTTTACAAACTAGATTCATCCGAAGCGCCTTCAGCTCAAACACAAAAATTGAAAACCAATGAAGGACTTGAGCACGTGATGAGCTATAGTATGCACAAAGGGTGTAAAGTATCTAACGTTAATCTGATTCAGGGAGTTAAAACCTAGTGTAGGTAAGAGAACTTATCTTGCAACATCCAGATAGACTTCAGTGAAATTTTATTTGTATATTATCATTGGGTTACGAATGATTTAAATGTAAAAACTGACACGGACAGAAAGTGATTAATGCATATACGGTATACTGACACCATATAATGTTCATTGGGTGTTGATGGCATATTTTATTTATTGTACATGTATCTGTTTAGTTGCTCACAACTTTTAAAGAAACGATTGATGCTGATAGATGGCTGTATAACGTTCAATAGCAACAAAAATACATACAGAGGACGAGAACATGTAACTGCGATATGAATATATGAACTTTCTTACTGGTTTGTACGAGACCGACAGTTCTCAGGAGGACATATAACCCTACCCGGACACATAATTCTGAATCCGAGCAGACCAGTCTTTGCTTTTATTCCTTAATGCAGTATGCAGTATTCCATCAAGTGTCATTCCACCGAGTACCATTCCATCAAGTGCCATGTCATCAATACATTTCTTCTTCAGAATTACATATTTAAAATTAAGTCTAAAGCATTTTTCTACTTGTTTAATACATAATTGGTAAGATTCTTGTAAAATTTACTTTTGATATTTTTTTACAAATCCTATGTGTTCACCAACTGCGCATGCCATTCCACGTATCATTCTACCAAGTGTCATTCTATCATGTATCATTCCACCAATTTTTATCTTATCACGTGCCATTCCACCAAGTGCCACTCCATTAAATGCCATTCCACCAAGTGCCATTCCATTAAATGCCATTCCACCAAGTGTCATTCCATGAAGTGCCATTCCATGAAGTGCCATTCCACCAAACGTCATTCCATCAAGTGTCATTTCATCGAGTGTCATATCATCAAGTGCCATTTCATTAGTTGTGATTTCTGTTGATTTTGTATTCACTGTTAATTGTTGTATATTTTGATTATTTTTTATGATTAAAAGTGTATATATTAGATTGGGATTCAATTTGGCAAAACAGGTCTATATCAAGATCTGATCACCTTATCCTGTATTTTGCTCATAAATGACTTTCAAATTGTTAAGTTTTACATTAAGGACTTCATCTACAAAATCATAAGTAAAAAGAGGACTAATGATTTGTCAGTAAATGAATACAGACAACAATAAACTTTCGACATATTAAAGGAATGTCTAACAGTGTCAATATTCTGTCAACTTTGATGCAAAAGTAAAAATAATAAAGGGATCGAATAGCTGTCGATTTTCACTGTTCCATTTCTTTTTAGATTTTAATTTGAACATGGTGAATAGTCAATGACCTTTTGATGCTTTATTTACTTTTATGAATGGATGTTAGTGTTGCATACAAAATGTGTTGGTGTAATGTTTAAATGTATACAATAATATAGGTAACTGGGTAATCCAATAATAGGTAAATGACCTATAAGTCAAGTGTAATATATCTTGTGTTATGAAGTAAGTATATTAATTGGGTTTTATAACAAGGTATGCGTGTTTTAGTGAGTTTTGAATTTGAGTGTTTTAAATTTTGATGGGGTTTTAATTCGGGTGTTTTGAATTCTAAAGGGTTTTGAATTTGGGTGTTCAAATTTCAAATATATCGTTCAATAATCACGAAAAAATAAACTATCGATACGATATATGCACCATAAATATGTAAAATTGCAAAGAGGTAGGGCCAGTGTAAGGCCAATTTCACTTGAACTTATTTCACAGCAAGGTCATTTTGAAAAAAAAATACGATGATGATGATGGGTGACTGCTTAATGTCCACCGAAAATTAAATGCATTTTCAGGACGAGAACATGCTAATGTTATACGCATATTTACCCTGCTTTATATTAGACCGATTCGCTGAGTCGGATTTTTAATTGCTTGTTCACAAAGAAATAACAGTCCGCAGGAATACATGTCAAACTAACTGGACACTCCGACTCAGAGTTGACCAGTCTCTGCTCTTACTTCTTATGCCGCGTACTTAGCGGAGAAGCAGCAAATACCAATTTAACAGTCTTTGATTTGATCGGGTCGGAATTCGAACCCACGATCTCCCGCACTCGAAGCGAACACAATACTACGAGACTACCGAGCCGGTTCAAAAAGGTTAAACATCTTTATTTGAACTTTTAGAATCACAGCCCAATGTCTCTACTTTAAACTTAAAACAATTGAATGTAATATATTTCTAAACAGACCAACAAATTACCAATACCTGAAGATGGCCCTAACCTCAATTCTAACAGATTTTGGAAAATTTTGAGTATTTATCCCGAAAATATATAAAAACGCCAATCGCAACTAAAACTGCATGTTGTAAATAAAGATTGGTGTTATCTTGCAGATACAAATTAATTCATTTTGGTTAGCTACGTCCTACGTTAAAAAAACGACCAAACATGCAAAATCTGCAATTTTGTATCAAAACGCCTTCAACAAATACATGTTGCGCTGAATATCCTTTTAAGTTTATGGAATAAAAAAAATATTTTAAATATATGATATAGACATGCAATCTCCAGTTGTGTTTGACAAATCTCAGATTTTGACCTTTTGAGTGAAACAAATACAGGTGAAATTGGCTCTACTTCTGTGTTTGTGTTGTACAGCAGCATGATCGACATCTGTGCAAATTAAAGTATATGTTAGTAACTTTTTCTCCCCAAAGGTTAAACACAAATTTACAAACAAAGCAAAACAATTACATTTTTACAGTTTAATAGCTTCCTACTTTTTAATTTGTATTTGTTTCTATTCAAATGTTTCTATTCTAAAGTTCCGAAGATGAATTCAGTGTGGATATACTTCTTCCCTTAAATAGAAAACATAGTTTAGTTAAATATAAAGTATGGACATACAAAGGGAAATACAAATCGTTAGTCAAAAATATAGCCAAAAAATAAAACGTCATAGGAACAAACATTAGTCAACAAAACCTTACTATTTAAACTAAAGATGCAGTACATGCACGAATCCCAATTAAATTTTACTATCTAGATAAGTGGATTTGAAATGTCAACGAAGCTGCTCCACAATTGACAATAGTCAATTTCTCGACACATGTGTAAAATTAATGGGAAACACAAGTTCTCGAGTATCGTCAAAACCAAGTTCAAAAGGCAGTTGGTGCTGAAATACTGTTTCATAAAAATGGATAGTTTACTATTGGAAAATTTAAGTTGTCTGCATGTGATAAGGTCAAGTAAAATAAGACATTTACTTTCGATGTCTATTGTAAAGCAAAGTAAAGCTTAGACTATTCTACTGTGTTCTTCTATTATGCTGTTACGCTACTGTTCCTAGTTAACAGGAGTGTTGAGCGCTCACAACTTGTTTAACACTTCCACACTTTATATGTGCCTTTCCTAGGTCAGGAGCCTGTAATTCAGTAGTTTTTGTTGGTTGATGTCTGTTCGTTTTTATATTTGTCATAATCAGGCTCTTAGTTTATTTCGTTCGAATTGTTTCACATTTTGTGGTGTCGTTGCCTTTTATAGCTGACTATACTGTATGATTTTAACTCATTGTTGAGACCATACGGTTGTCATGGAATAGAAGTTGATTTATAATATAAGTTCTGGGAAATACAGTTCCGGGAACTATATTTGCGTAAATCTACTTCATTGTAACTCTGTTGTATAGTTGTGTCATTGGTAAGCATACCACATATTCTGATTATTTTATAATGAACAGGTGATTCAGAATATATTTTATTTCAGGTAATAGCTAAATCTTTGTTAGATTTTTTCACTCACTTAGCAACCTAAACTGTGCACCAACTTAAAAAAAAGTAAACGTATGCTGTTAATATCAAAATTCAAGTAATATATGAACCATAAACATTTGTTGTACTAAATGTGGCTGTTTTTAAGATTTAACCAGGATATTTCATTCTCTCTTTTTTTTTTTAAATATTTTAACATCATCATTTGTTTTCTTCTCTAAAACAAGACAACTTTACGTTGAATAAAAAAGCTACCATAGTTTTCTCTCGCATATGTAGAATTTCTTGACTCTTGGCATACTGTTGAATGATGAAATGCAAGGAAACGAATATGCTCCCATATCTTTAAAGTATATCCAATCTCCAGTAGATAGCTCGGGTAGTTTGACATTTTCTATAATCAAATCCAATGCATCACAAGTTGGTCCCCAAATAGTACTGTTATATACCTCTTCATCATTAGCCTAAAAGGTAATACGTATTATATTCTTAACGTAATCAATATTTTCTCATATTTGCAAAAAGTGCGGTTTGCAATTTAAAAGAAGTCAAATAAGAACCAAACTTTGGAAGGAGCAATTGTTAGGAAAAAATCAGTAAATTTTATAAAAAAGAAATAATACGTGAAAGAGGTGTGCTTGCTAGGTCATTTGGTTTTTAATTCCTTAAGTGGTCTAAATAATTTTTGTTTAAATCATGTGAAGTTATATATTTTTTAAGCTGTTATAAGTTCTTGCAAACTATATGGAACTCGTTTATACTATACTAAACCTTTTTTTCAACTTCGTACTTGATTTAGTCTTCTAATTAGTTTGATTCGAACGTCATAATGGACAAATCTTATGTAGACGAAACGCGCATCTGGTGTACAATATGATAAGCTTGGTATATGTCATGATTTTTGTTAAAGGATTCCAAAAGATTAAGGAATCATTCGGTATAGAATTTATTACAAGAAATGACTATTTTAGATGTTTGATGAAAATTGAAAAACGGTTGGCGGATATGTCTGTTTTTTTTTATATCCGTGTAAACTGCATGGAACTTTTTATTTATAATACTGTACATATTTGTATGTAATGTACATTTTTCTGAAATTCATAAATTCATTGCTTTATATTTTTTTATTTATTTTTGTTAAACAAATTTTAAATTCTTTAGTTTCGCAAATGGCGTATCACTTTTAATCGATTGTGTTTTGTGAAACTATTGTTTGTCTTTTGATTCTTTTTTGTTTTTCATTCTCTGCAATGGCGTTGTTGGTTTGTCTTCGACTTACGAGTTTGATTATGAATTTGGTATTTTCCACTTCTCATTTAGAACTGCAAAGGCTAATTTACAGATCGAATCTCTACAGAAACCTAAATAAGTACTAAAAAATAAAAATTGTAAAAGTTCCCCTACCTTTAAATGTAAAGGTACATGACATTTTGGGTCATCAAAACAATCAGAAAAGCATCCGTATACACCATCATTGATAATATACATTCTGACGGGTTCGTTCTGTGTAGTAGGATCGTCACCACAGTCTGTTAAATCTGAAGATGAAATTTTGAAGGCTCCAATATTAGACTCTTAATGATTCAGAGCTTTACATAGTGTACAAACATTGATTTTTGTCGAGAACCGTACATTGACCTCGACATTTGTTTTATGTCGTTAGATTTCCAACTCATTGTCGTGCGCACAACATCTCCGTTTAGTCATTGTTATAGATGACTTTATACTTTGTTTAGAATACTGTTCATTTAGTTTTGTTTAGAGATACCACTTCTGTTTGTATCTTGCTCAGGGAAGCTGCGTTAATAGTAAAAGAGCACACGGCAAAGTGGTATAATCTAGCTTCATTTCGCAAAATCTTTCGGAATTTTGAATCCTCAATGATCTTCAATTTCGTCAATTATTCACCGTGTTTCGTGAAATCGGTAAAAAGATCAACGTGCAAGAAATTTTTAATTTTTCGTTCATCGTGAAATAGCAATTTTATTTCGCGTTCTTCCGTGCAGATACCTCCCCCCCCTTTACGCCCCTCTTGTATATTAAGTGAATATAACCACAAGTTAGTCCATAATATCTATTATTTGCTACATTCAGTTTGTTTGATTTATTGTGTAAGAATACGCACTTGGTTGTACGATTTCTTCGTTCATAACGATTTTCTTTGTTATAACATTGACGGCAATTGTAAATGCTGAGGCGACGTAGTATCGCCCTGGTTCGGCTATAATGCGAACATCATTTCCAGGAAAATATTTGTCTAAGGATTTGTTTGAAACTCGAGCAATCTGCAAAAAATAAAATAAGAATAATAAAAAGATATATATATATAAAGACGTCTTTGATCTTAGTAATCGCATATTTAAAATCTAAGTTCTGGGGTGTACTCATTCTAACGACATTTTAAACATGCATTTACTTATTACACAAGTTAAACATTATCATAAATAATCTAATACAATAATAAAATGTAAAATAGAATTGGAAACGGGGAATGTGTCAAAGAGAGAACAACCCGACCAAAGAGCAGAAAACAGTTCAAGGCCACCTATGGGTCTTCGACGCAGCGAGAAAATTTCACACCCGGAGGTGGGCTTTGATCGGCCTTTTAACAATACTGTATACTAGTTCGGCGAAATGGACGCCATACTAAATGCATAGCATAGAAATATTAAAACACCAATTAATGAAAATGACAAGTCAAGCTTGCAACAGACCACTAATAGTTTGCAAAATACGCCAGTTTTATGAACTAGCACAACTGATCTATGAATTTGACAGGACAGAATATCTTTTGTTTTGTTTTATTTGTTGTCTTTGTGTCTTCTCTAAAGTATTTCTTATGAGCTGAATTTTCTTTTCAAAATTATAATTGATGCAAATGAAAGAAAAAAAGAAATCCTTCAAATTCTGTACTTCATACTTGTTCTTCCCGGCTTTTTTCACAATTTTTGATAACTATGAAGTTCTAAAGATAGAAATAAGAAGATGTGTAATGAGTGTCAAAGAGCTTATAATGGTCACTTGGCATCTATGCGTAACATTGAATCATCCCTTAGACCATTTCGGTAAAACTACAGTTTTTTAGGGGAAAGTCAATTCATAACAAGCAGTTTTGTGATCAGATTTAATCTATATTGCCAATATTGTATGATAAATGTTTGAGTGTACTTTGTCGTAAGGTTCTATGTAAAATCTTTTTAAAAAGATGTAGACATGGTGGTTAATTTCAATGTCTGACATTTGATGCGACACAAAAAGTATGAGGTCAATTTCAAACTTGATCCGTAACGAAAGTTATTTACGAAATTTATCTAATCATTTACAATTATAAGATTAAGAATTATTATATGAGCAAATATCCAGAAAGCCAAGCTTCTCAAAACATCCACACAATACATATATATACATATAAGTGCGTCTGAACCAGTGACGACTCTATAACAGATTTTTTCCCGTTGGATCACCAGCAGTGATCTGCTGGTGATACGATGGATAAAATCTGTGGTAGAGTCGTCACTGGTTTAGACGTACATATAATATAATTATTTCTGTAACTGCATCTTACATTAATTTGTAGGATTCTTTACAATAGATAATTCAGCTGATCTGTAACAATTCAATCTTCAGGCCTTATATATGTACTGTGTTACGACGCTAGATAAAAACTGACGAGGAAAGGTAAATTTACAGATCTAACATTGTTGGGCTGTTGTTTAGACAAATTATGTATTCGAATCCCGGCGAGGGAAGAACAAAAAATTTACGAAAGTAAATTTACAGATCTAACATTGTTGGGCTGATGTTTAGACGAGTTGTATATACAGAATGTACACAGCCATGTACCACCATCACTGCTGGTGATCCGATGGATAAATCTGTTGTAGAGTTGTCACTGGTTCAGACGTACTTATATATAGTCAAATGCGTTTTGTTAAAATATACTTTTTCACTCATTTGGTCTTTTGGAAAATGTTGTTTGTGCTGTATTTAGACCCCTCTACCAAGAAATTTTTTTTGCATGCACACGTATAAAAATTGCGGTTTTTATCCAACGCAATCATAGGTTTGAACGTTGTTTTCAATTTAGACTTGTTTATATTTTTTCGTTTGGGCTTGTATTATATTTGCCTTCGGGTTTATATGATCCGTTCATCCTATTTTGACTCTTTCAAAATTCAAGAGTCTATCCTAAATTGAGGTAAATTATATGGCCTTCCAAATACCGTTTCGATCCCTAACATCACTGAAGAGACATTAATTGTCGAAATACGGATATGGTGTACAAATATTTGCACCTCATGCTTGCGGTATACCATCTTTTCCGCAAGTTTATTGTTTTCTTTTTGGTAATAAATTTATAATAAGATCTATTTTGTTACATCTTGTGATCCGTTTATTTGGCAATCGCCAATGGCAGTCAGCAGGGTTTAAGAACATCAGTTGTTCGACCTGCTAGTCAAATGCGTTTTGTTAAAATATACTTTTTCACTCATTTGGTTATTGGAAAATGTTGTTTGTGCTGTATTTAGACCCCTCTACCAAGATTTTTTTTTGCATGCACACGTATAAAAATTGCGGTTTTTATCCAACGCAATCATAGGTTTGAACGTTGTTTTCAATTTAGACTTGTTATATTTTTTCGTTTGGGCTTGTATTATATTTGCCTTCGGGTTTATATGATCCGTTCATCCTATTTTGACTCTTTCAAAATTCAAGAGTCTATCCTAAATTGAGGTAAATTATATGGCCTTCCAAATACCGTTTCGATCCCTAACATCACTGAAGAGACATTTATTGTCGAAATCCGGATATGGTGTACAAATTTTTGCACCTCATGTTTGCGGTATACCATCTTTTCCGCAAGTTTATTGTTTTCCTTTTGGTAATAAATTAATAATAAGATCTATTTTGTTACATCTTGTGATCCGTTTATTTGGCAATCGCCAATGGCAGTCAGCAGGTTTTAAGAACATCAGTTGTTCGACCTGCTAGTCAAATGCGTTTTGTTAAAATATACTTTTTCACTCATTTGGTCTTTTGGAAAATGTTGTTTGTGCTGTATTTAGACCCCTCTACCAAAAAAATTTTTTTGCATGCACACGTATAAAAATTGCGGTTTTTATCCAACGCAATCATAGGTTTGAACGTTGTTTTCAATTTAGACTTGTTTATATATATACATATATATCCAAGTCTAAATTGCAACAATGTTCAAACCTATGATTGCGCTGGATAAAAACCGCAATTTTTAAACGTTTGCATGCAAAACAAAACAAAACCCCGCTGACTGCCATGGCAATTGCCAAATAAACGGATCACCAGATATGACAAAATGGATCTTAATCATTAATTTAATACCAAACAGAAAACAATAAACTTGCGGAAAATATATATACATATATATGTGTTGATGAGGTTGTGATACTGGAAACAATTTATAAGTATGATGTATTACAATAATATTTCTTTGAACTTTACCTTTAAAACCGTTTAAACTAAGACCTATAAAAAATATTGGTGTATAATAAACAATGAGAATAGAATCCATACTGTCTTTATGACATAACATAAGTTTTCTTAGCTTTACCTCTTCAAAAGTAATGTTCGTTTCCACATTTTGTATTTTCTGTCCAGGAAACCCACCACCTATGTCCAAGTGGTGCATGTTAAATCCCATAGCCAACCCAATGTCAAATACTTTTCGTGACTGCTCAATTGCTGCCTCGAAAGCTCCTGTTTCTAGACAACCACTCCCAACATGGAAACTAGTTTTTAAAAGATTCATACGAAATAATTGTCAGAAAATTGAGATTATCTCAAAAACTATAAATCGTTTTATTCAGATTGTATTCGGTCTTGATTTTATGTGATTGTTACTCAACTTCCATGAACTACTTACTGAACAAAACGCATTGAGTGTTAAGTTAATTATAGAAATCCCCGTGCCGTATTGTTATTTTCTATCTAACGTACACAATGACTTCCTTAGAACTTACATAGTTTTCTAATGTTATGCAAATTCAGAGGGATCATTAATGCATTCAGTTTGTCATCAAATTGCCAAAAAACAGATCGTTTATATATGACCAACATGAACATTACGTTCAGTGAGTTAACGAGAAACAACAAACACTAGTAACCTTTCTTTTAAGTTTAAACCAACCGTCACAAAGTACTGTAACATTCATATCCACATTTTCAAAGTAATGGTATATTAATGTTTGCTTTTAGGGAGATTGAACAAATTTAATGTAAATATCACTGAAATGTACTGTGATGGAGGGCTTTAGGTAAATGCTAGTAAACTGGGTTAATTTAAACATATTTAAATGTTCAGAAACAAAACATACTGGGTTGATTGAATGATTCAGTTTTGTTGATATTTAATTCAATTATTTGTAAAAATTATAGTTTGGTCGTTGATAAATTATAAATATTATTCAATTTGGGAATTTCGGGATGAGATTGTTAAACTTTTTGTTGTTAAATTTATTGACCATTTTTCTAGATTCGTGGCATTTTATAACTTAAAATACTGCACTGTACATAACTGCAGATGTATATTTGTCTATATAGGTTGCTTTCACATTTACGTATACTTCACAGCTCGTTTTTGTAGTACGTATACTGCACAATAGATTAATGTAAACTCTGACTTTTCTTTAGGAAAGATAATCGTGTGAAACAGGCTCATTCAAGACAAAAATAGTCACAAATTAAGGGAAAGCCATACTTTATTTTTAGAATAAGATGTCATTTAACAAGCTATATCTACATGTATTGGCACTTTAGTTAATTGTTTGCGATTATACACCGTATCTTGATGACCTTACCTTACACCAATCACATTTAATTTGAGTTTCATAGCAACTTGCAAGAGTTCCGATGCTCTCAAAGGATGGCATCCAAACTTTCTTCCTAGGTAAAATTTAACCTTGTAGTTTGACTGTGGACTTATTCTAAGCACCAATCTACAAATAAAAACCCTGTTTTGTAATAAAACAATTTTCTTTTTTATGTTTATAGACATCTTTTGATTTTGTTATTGCAACCTGCTGTCAAACCACACCAATCACAACCAACCCACATACATTCCATTCATATCATAATTCAAATAGAGGCCTGAATAAAAAAAAAACTGTTACTAACTTGTACACTTTTTTATAATTTTCATAAAACGATCATATCCAACATGTCCAAACCAATTTGCCAATTAAAATAATGATCATAATTATTTGACCCTGACAGTAGAATTCAATTCGAATGAGTCAAAAGCGATAAACGATATAACGTTTTGATAGATGTTTTAATGTCGAAACCTACATAATATACAAATCTAACATATTTGCATGTATTTGAAGATGGTATAAACATTATAAAAAAAACATCTTTTTTTTAAAAATCAAAATATTACATACTTTGCCTCTGGGTAGACTTTCTTGATCTTTTCTAGTTCATTCTCACAATCGAATGTCATCAAAGAAACACCATTATCAGCAGCATATTTGAGAAATGATGGTTGTTTGAATGTGTTGGCGTAAATAATCCTTGATGGATCAACTCCAAGGTCTAATATCTTCTGTATCTCAATCTGTAAGTTACATTGATAAGTATAACGTACAGTTCTATGTTTTGTATTGATTACTAAGATTTTCTACCTCCGGGTATATATTGCCTTCGCAGTATTTTGATAATTTTGATAATTTTGGCTTTTAATGCTCTTTAGCTTCATGTTTTATCTGACCTTCGAAATTTATTCGAGCGCCATTAATGAATCGTATGTAGACAAAACGCGCGTGTTGGGTAACACATTATAAGCCTAGTATCTTCAAACTAGTATCTTCAAACCAATATAATATATTTTCAATTATGAAACTGAATTTCATTCTTCTGTAAATTTGTTGCTTATATCAATGCAGCAACCAAAATAGTTTGTTAGGAGTCGATACACGCTGATTTATAATAATGACACTTATTACAAAAATAAATACGTAAACAATTGTCTTCATGTTAGACAGAAACAAGGATTTCAAGTTCATTGGGTTTCCTGCTGTAAAATATTAACGGTACCAATTTGTCTGCACCAGATGCACATTTTGACAATAAATGTCTCTTCAGTGATGCTCGTAGTAAACTATATATGTTCTATTATTAGTCATTATGCAGTTGTTTTATTTACATGTCCCCAATTATTAGCAAGTCATGGTTGAACATTTTCAGCAACCTTGATTAGATTAACAAAAACAAGTTCGATTACCTTACTTGCACAATCAAATGAAAGTCCCATATCTGCTAGGATCCTAATGACAGGGTCAACATCATTACATTTTATTGCTGTAAACAGAATTAATAACACTATTAGGGGAGGGTTGGGCGCCGGCCACAAGTCAGGAGCCTGTAATTCAGTGGTTGTCGTTTGCTGCTGTATATCATGTTTGTATTTCGTTTATTGTGTATTACATAAATCTGGCCGTTAGGTTTCTCGTTTGAATTGATTCACATTTGTCACTTCGGGGACTCTTATAGCTGACTATGCGGTATGGGTTTTGCTCACTGTTGAATGCCATACGATGACATATAATTGTTAGCTTCTATGTCATTTGGTCTCTGGTGGAGAGTTGTCTCATTGGCAATTTAACCACATCTTCTTTTTTTATATTATTTCAAAATCGAAACAAAATACATTATTCTTATGATCAGGTAATTTTATAATTTTTAGTAGGAGGATGAACTAAATTATACTACATACACTTTAACAGGAATGAGAAATAACAAGGAGTTGATCATAATAAGTCGGATCGTCTTCAGAATAAAAACTAAAATAACTAAAAGTTGCAACATTTTCGTGACTTAAGTAAATGTGACATCTACTTTAAACATTTTCCTTTACAGGATGTTAATCAAACTGGCATGGCATCACATTGTTATAAATTATTAAAAAATTTCACTCGACCGAAATAAAAAAAAATAATGTTTTGGATATCCAGCTACTCCATGTGTATTTATTTTAAATTCACGTTTTGTTCTTATAAAATGTACTGGTTTCAAACATTTCATACTTTTGCATTTTTAATCTTTATTCTGCAACATTTTCGTGACGTCATTAAATGTGACATCTACTATAAACATTTTCCTTTACAGGATTTCAATCAAACTGGTATGGCATTACATTATTATAAATTATTAAAAAATTCACTCGACCGAAATAAAAAAAGAATTAATGTTTTGGATATCCATCTACTCCATGTGTATTTATTTTAAATTCACGTTTTGTTCTTATAAAATGTACTGGTTTCAAACATTTCATACTTTTGCATTTTTAATCTTTATTTTGCAACATTTTCGTGACGTCATTAAATGTGACATCTACTATAAACATTTTCCTTTACAGGATTTCAATCAAACTGGTATGGCATCACATTATTATAAATCCTAAAAAATTTCACTCGACCGAAAAAAAAGATTAATATTTTGGCCATCCAGCTACTCCATGTGTATTTATTTTTAATTCACGTTTTGTTCTTATGAAAGTGTTCTGGTTTCAAACATTTCATACTTTCATACTTTTAATCTTTATTTTGCAACATTTTCGTGACTTCAGTAAATGTGACATCTACTTTAAACGACAAGTGGAATGAATATCATTTTATAATAAGCCATTTTGAGCATTAATTCACACAAAGAGACGTTACAATATGATATTATCATATTGAAATTATGTGTAGAAGCAATGTTGGACTTGCTACGGTTGGGATAAATGAATAAAGGCGAATGCCTCCCTCCCCGGGGTTCACCAATCAAAGATTTGTTACCATTGTTGTGCGTAGATGACCTGTTGATAGGCCTTTTTATTCACTTACTTTTCATTTATATTAGGCTTTTAAATACTTACCATAAAATGGTTCTACTCGAGGGAAACACTCCTGCCAAATTCTGTGTTTTCTTATGATATCTCCAAGGTTTCCGATAGCAAATGCATTGTCCTGTTGTAGGTTAGATATATTGAGATTTTGAAGTTATCATATAGAATGCTTATATATATGTATGATAAAACCCGAAAACATCGCGATGTCTCATGCAAAAAATCTGTATTACTACTTTTCATCAGTTATATTGATATTTAGATTTGATTTTTAAGAGCTTGTTAGTACAATTGAAACTTTAATAACTCTATAGTAGGAAAAGCTTTTTACTGGATGGTGGCAAAATTGTGTTAACAATAAAAAAAAAACACAAATACTTTATTGTTTTGAGGTTTGAAAAATGCCAAGCATATCATACTACATGGACGGAATCGTTAGAATTGCTGTAAGGTTGAAACTAAATAAGTAAGATTAAATGATTAAGGGGTTATAATTCATTGATTTAGAAACTCAATGACAACAAAATAAATCCACTTATCTTTATGAATAATTTAATTTTATTTTGTTCAAACTTTAAATATTTTATGTCCCTTAGCGCTACAACAATGACACTAAGGTTCCTTCCTGTAGTGATAATTGCTATTGAAACCAGGGGGTTTAATTAGCGAAAATATTATACATTTATATTTTGTATTAGTTGCATTTTACAAAGTATTTCCTCAATCAACAATCCACATTCCATAATCAACCGGCTAAATGTTTACTCGATCAACGTAGATCATAAACTTATAAATAATAGAATATTAATGTCAAACTGATGATGATGATGATCTTAAAATCTTTTGCACTTGATCATTTGTTGTAATGATTAATACAGCCATCACGATCTTATGAAAAAAGAAATCATTTCCTAGTTACATTGGGAATGTTATCAAATATAAATCAACAAAAACTGATAACACTGCAAGTATAACATATTGATAGACGGACAGACTGTTCCACAAAAAATACAATATGTTCTATGTTCAAAAACATTCTATGCAGTGAATTTCAATTGCGCAAATGTGAGGTATATGACATCTTTCGTAATTTTATTTGACTTCTAATAGCCACACATTGAGTGTTCATTTTGTTTGGTTTTCATTAGTTTATATATACTGTTTATTTTGTTTGTTTGTTTCTAATTTGTTGCGTAGGGATTTATTGTCTCCGTCTTGCAATCGTTCATAGATAAATTAGTTTTCTTTGTAGCACTTATCTATTGAACACGTTTTAGTATTATTCATTTTTAATTGATTTAATACTCATACTATTTTGATTCATTCTTAGCTATATGATAGTAAAAAGTAAATGAAAAACAACTCATTACCTCATGTCCAAAAGCTTTAATTTTCCCCTGGATTTGGTTACTAATGGGTGGTAATTTTTCCACTATTTCTACACGTGTATTAGAATTGACATTGGTCATAATGAATTTCTTTTTAGCCTGTAAAATATGTTAAACGTTATGAAAACCATACAATATTCTACATGTACATACAAAGATATCTCAAATGTATAGAAACATAAGCCGCTCAAACTAAATTTTCTCTTAAAAGAGATTGTGACACACTTTCGTAGGCAATTACGAGTTGTCTGTTTTGTAACGTGTATGATGTAAATACATGTACCGGTCCTGTCTATCCTGTATTCATGAGCAACACGACGACTGCCACGTGTTGAGCAGGATCTGCTAAGCATTCGGAGCACCTGATATCAACCCCGGATTTTTTTTTTTAATAACATAATTAAATATTTATTTCAATTATTGGCTTGTTACAATATCCTTCAGGAGTCCAAGCTCCTCCTGATGTTCCCTGTTACATTCCACTAAGTAAATTTCCAACATTTAAGGATATTTTTATAAAAATCTGGGATGTTTTCAAGGCTTTCGTCTGGCTTATTTCCACTGTTTGTTTGACCCAAAATTATAAAAAAAAGTGCTGAGGTATAATTTTTCAACCTCCTTGACAATCAGTTACTAGTCTTTAAACCCACATAGCTTTTAAAGCAGTGAAATAACTTCTTATATCTATCATATCTAATCCCCCCTTTTCATATGGACCAATGATTGAATTTCTTTTTGCTTTATGTGGTTTATTATCCCAAACAAATTCAAAACAACTTTTTTCTCTTTCTTTTAAATACTTCTCTAGAATTATACGGGCAGTTCCCACAAAAGTAAAAATAGGCAAAATTAGTGTATTAAAAATTGTAAGATTTCTTTTCTGCCAAGAACAAAATAATTTATTCATCTTTTCAATTTTATTTTTCCAATTTAGTTTTTCACATTCCTCTCTACAACGCCCAAAGTATATGCCAAGAGTTTTAACTGGTCCATTGCTCCAGTTGATTCCCTCAATTTTGTCTTTACATGATTAAGCTTTCCTACCCATAACCCCTCTGTTTTATTTCTAATTAATTTCAATCCTGAATAAGAACCAAATATTTCAATTTCGTTCATAGCTAACTGAACGTCATATTAAGAACAACAAAATAAAGTAGTATCGTCTGCTAGTTGAGAAATTTTTATGCTATGATTTTGGCAATCCAATTTGATTTTGATACCTTTAAAATCGGTATTGCTTCTTAATCTTGACGCCATGATTTCCACCGATAAGAAAAATAATAAAGCCGATAAAGGACACCCTAAGGGTATACCCCTGGTGTTTTTAAAGACATCAGATATCCAACCATTATTCATAACACATGTTTGAATATCGCTATATAAAGTCTTAACCCATCTTATAAAAGAATCATTAAATCCAAAATGTTTTAAAACTGAAAACATAAAATTCCATTCTAAAGAGTCAAACACTTTAGAAAAATCAACAAAGACTATAGCCCTTCAATTTTGTAAATCAATGAAATAAACAATATCTTGTATCTGTCTAAGATTAAAACCAATAAATCTATTCTTTACATATACAGTCTGGTCTTTAATAAGTTTTGGTAGGATCTTTTTCAATCGTTGTGCAACCCCGGATTTTGATGGGGTTCAGCCTTTAGGTTTCTTTGTTGTGTTTTTATACTATTGTTTGTAATTTGGTATTTTTCTTTTTTTTTTGCAATGGCGTTGTGAGTTTATTTTCGACTCACGAGTTTAAATGTTCCTTTGATATCTGTCGCCTCTCTTTTCCTTAAATTTGGATGTTAATATCGAAGTTTTATAACTGGTATTAAATAAAAAGTAAAATAACAAAAATACCGAACTCTAAGGGAAATTCAAAACGGAAAGTCCTTTATAAAATAGCAAAATCAAAAGCTCAAACACATCTAACGAATGGAAAACAACTGTCACATTCCTGACTTGGTACAAGCTTTTCCTTATGTAGAAAATGAGGGAATTAACCTGGTTTTATAGCTAGCTAAAAGGTAAAATCACAAAAATACTGAACTCCGAGGAAAATTCAAAAAGGAAAGTCCCTAATCAAATCGCAAAATCAAAATCTCAAACACATCAAACGAATGGATAACAACTGTCATATTTCTGACTTGGTACAGGCATTTTCTTATGTAGGAAATGGTGGATTAAACCTGGCTTTATAGCAAGCTAAACCTTTCACTTGTATGACAGTCGCATCGAATTCCAATATATTGACAACGATGTGTGAACAAAACAAACAGACACAATAGGTAAAAATGTCAAAAATAGGAGTACAGCAGTCAACATTGTGTTATCATCTTAATCACTATAAAAACAAACAAATGTAACAAAGAAGCAAAAAAAAATAATACATCAAATTTAACATCCTCATTTTATTTTTTATTGTACGATTTTATTCATCTAAGTAAAATCCACCCATAAAGGATGAAAGGTTTTCAGTACTGGCGTAGAATCGCGCGTTTAACGTCACACAGGTAGATATAAAATAATTTTGTCGTTCAAAGTATGACGGGATACATAAGTACAGAGTCACGTGAAATGGATATCACAAAAAAACAGACTTAACAGTAAAAGTAATATTAATAAAATAAAATAATTGTGTCGTTCAAAGTATGACTGGATACATAAGCACAGAGTAAGGTCAAATGGATATCTCAAAAAACAGACTTAACAGTAAAAGTAATATTAATAAAATAAAATAATTTTGTCGTTCAAAGTATGACTGGATACATAAGTACAGAGTCACGTCAATGGATATCACACAACACAGGCTTAACAGTAAAAGTAATATTAATAAAGACAAATCAAAGAGTACTATAACACGTTATTAAGATGATAAGCAACATCAGAACGCAGAATCTATACTTCAAGACCATCGTGTATTATTTGTGAAGTTGATACGGAATATTTATCAACAAGGTTTTGGTACCTTTCGATGAACTTTTTTAGAAAAAGGGCGATACGTTCTTTGATATACCCCTGGTTCATCAACTTTCTGCTCAGACACTGGTGACGTTTTACAAAGTCTGAATAGGAGCTGCAAGCTCTTGAATACCGAATAAGTAGGGTAATGTATATCCCATATGCAGGTGAAGCTGGTATTTTGCTACTAAGGTGGGGGAAATTGATAATTTCAAAGTTAAAATCGTCTTGTTTGTCATAGATTCTGGTACTGAGATGACTGTGTATGACAAATTCGAGGTATAAGTCTTAAAATGTGGCGGAAGAAGCCGTGTCTGTTGTTTCTTTAATTTCTAGTTCAGGATGATATATTAATGGAACCCAATCAGAAAAGTTCGGATTGTTAATGGAAAGAATATCATCAATATACCTGAATGTGAAATTAAATGATCTGGATTCTTTGATCTTCTTGTTTTTGACAAGTGTCTGAAGGAACTCCGACTCATGTGAAAATAAGAAGAGGCCGGCAATGAGAGGCGCACAGTTTGTTCCCATTTCAAAACCGAATACTGTCAGGTGTGTACTTTGTGTGTTTTGTGTTTTGTATTTTTGTTAGTTGTTTTTGGTCTTTTCTTTCGATCTGATGAGTTAAACCCTTTTCAACTGATTGTTGTAGTTTGTATTTATGTTATGTTGAGATGTTACACCACTCTCTCAGGTTTGTGGGAGAGTTGGCGTCCGCTAATATGTTTATCCCACCAGCTTCTATGTATGCCTGTCCTAGTCAGGAGTCTGTAGTTTAGTGGTTGTCGTTTGTTGCTTTTATCAAATTGATTTTTTCGTTTATTGTTTTTACATAAATCAGGCCGTTTTTTTTTCGTTTGAATTTATTTACATTTGTTGTTTCTGTGCCCATTATAGCTTGCTATGCGGTTTGGGTTTTGCTCACTGTTGAAGGCTGCACAGTGATCTATAATTGCTTACATTCAACGTCATTTGGTATCTGGTAGAGAGTTTTCTCGTAGGCTATCATACAACATCATTCTAATTTCTAACTCTAAATATTAAGAAACTTACAGTTTACTATACGTTATATTGAAACGTAATGCGTTTTAGGTATTTCTCTTTCGAATTAAACAATATGTGTCCTTAAATATACAAAGTTTATGACTTATCTATGTCAATATTAGATAACGTTAATAGTTCAAAGTTCGACGGAACAAGAAATTATCACAAGAAAGATAAATAGAAATTCGAACATAACGAAAACCCTATAAATTTTCATATGAGTTTTTATTAGAGCTATTTGGCTTTAATGGTGAGGTTCTAAAGCTTTTACTTAATAGGTATATTATTTGAAAACAATAGGCGCAAACAGGAAATACTAAAATTCATAAACATGCCTTAGACTTTTAATTCATCTCAAATATCAATAATATGTTTTTGGATTTCATTCATTGCAAAAACAACAAAACAAATATAAAAATGACATATAATTGCCTGGTGAGTAATTCTAGTCCTTGAAAGGTCCAGTCTTTAAGTTTTGTAAATCAATTATATATCAACATTATCTGTTTTTTTCTTACTTTCGTATGACAAATACGCATCATTATGCATTGCCTTAAAAGTATTTTTATACGAGAGTATTGTTCACTTTTCTCAAATATTACCTGAATCAAAAATTCCAGAATCAACAACGAGTGATCCTTGTTTTTCAAAAGTTTTAGTAGAATCATATATTATATTTAACTTAACTTATATTCATATCAAATACTAACTTTATATGAAGATTATAATGATTAATAAAAATTAATTTGCTTTAAAATTTTACATATTGACGAATGCATCTTAAGTCCCAATTTACAGACGTAGATATACCTAAAATAGAACAACGATCAGATAAAAGTCAGACAAATGGATTACAGGTTTTGAAAATACGGTCTACAATGTGTTGATTTTTTGCGTGTACCATATCTACAGATGAATGATATTTGTTCCATAAACCCTTATAATGTGCATATAGAATATGTTTGATTAACTATCAGTTGATGAATGTGTGTATGTGTATAGTATATGTGTATACGCGCATATTTGTACGTGCTTGTATGTGTGCATATGCAAACGTGTTTGTTTGTTATACTTGAAAGTTGTTTGAATAAAAAAAAAGACAATATATAAAGAAATTGTTTTTATTGCATTAAAATGTTTGTAAAATATGTTTTTATATCTGAAGAGACAGAAGGCGGGCATGATACGTATAATTAAAAGTAAGAATAAAACAAAAAAATCATTGCCAATAATGATATAAATAAAATATGTATTCCATTGTATATGGTTCACTGTCTAATCTGCATATAAGTCAGTTTATCAATTCTAAGCAAGTCATTCATTGCTGAATATCAACTGAAGAGCAACCAGAAAGATCTTAGCCCTTGAATGCATTGCTGCAGTTTTCACATTGAGAAAAACGATAACAACACTGTTCCTCTTTTTCATGTGCACAAAGAGACACTTTTCTTCATATAAATTACATAAACATAAGGACGATGAAATTTTTTGTTTCTTCTTATACAGATAAATCATCTGGTCAAGATATATAATGCATTTCTCAGGATTCTGTATAAATGTTGTATGATTTATTGTATACATTTAAAAGAATATCATCAACTGGTTACATTTTGTACATTAAAATACCAGAGCTACAATATGCATTGTTTTCTGTATATGCAATGGCACGTCTTACCTCATTTCCTAAGATTAAATCAGTTATGGGAAGTTGGGACTGTTTTATTTATTCGACATCACGCAATGTGTTTATCATTTCCTTTGTGTAGTCTTGATGAGACGACTTTGCTCTAGTGGATATATTTCCTCCCTAGAATAATCAAAAAAGTTCTCATTTATTAATGTATAATCATACCATTGAAATATCGTAAAGTTTGTTTTTGGAAAGGTTAAATAACACGTTGCAATTTTAGATATTTTAGACGTTTGATTAATACATAAAAAAGATAATAAAAATTGAAAAAATATTGGATAGTACAGCACATCACACGGTCCAAGTATCCAGACATGGTACAGGTACAAAATAATGTTGGCTTTAACCAGTTGTTCATTTTATGAGTAGACATATTACGCTACAAATAGACAATTCTTAAAAATCGCGAGCGCTGCAGAAATTTGTTCAGTTTCATCTATCTTCGAAACGAACTTTAGTGGTACCACTTCCTGGACAAAGTTTACTTAAAACGGTTTTGTCGAGATTTGTTTCCTTTGGAGATTATAGGTTGCACTTTGTAAATACAGTGTTTCACAAACCACGTCTCTTTCATGTTTCATCTCATAGAGACATAACTTGGGAATGGTACCAATATATTTACACATGGTTGCAGGGAATTTTGAATTCTGAGGGTCACCTTAAGTGAAGGTAGGGGTAGTACAGAACTTAAGTATAAGTTTAAACTTTGAGAAGTTCGGGGCATACAAATGTTGAAAATATGCCGCACAGCCCTATGTTTTGACCATTGAATAAAATAGTAGTGCATATCAACTTTCCATTCTAGGATATAATTTTTCACGAAACTTCATTGGTAGAGTTGCACAGTTTTAGCCGTAAAGGGAGTTCCTATGGGAAATTGCATTGTCTATATTTACAGAAATGCAACCTACATGTTGACTTTTTCCAGCATTGTATGCTTTTGGCTTTTTGAAAGCTTTGGTTTTGAGTGTAAAACGTGGGTGTTATTTAACAGCATAACAAAGGAACGTAAAAAGTTGTTATTAGGTCTTTCCACTTTTCTGTGGAAAGAACTATTGTATTTGTTCTGATTATTATTATTATTATTATTTTTTTTTTTTTTTTCTTCCGCCAAATTTTGTTCTTGCGATAAATGTTTGTTTCGCAATATGTCTCTTAGATATTTCTCATATTGTATCGTATAGTTTATGCGCTTTTAAATTTCACCCTGCTAAGCCGAACCATTTTCTTTGTAAGAGTTATCTCCCTATTCACTGTTTATCATCTGTGTGCATCTCCTTCGTAACAAAAAAAGATATCGACAAAATTCTTTTTACAAATTGTTCGTTACATCCTCAGGAATTTTTGGCTAATTTGGATCGAAGCGATTCGATGAAATTTTATAGGAGTTATCTATCTTTTTCAAATAAATTTGTCGTTATGTTTTTGTTACTCATAAACTGTAAGCCGTATAAACCTATAGTCTTTTTCTTTAAGGTCCTTGGATCCTAACTTCGAAAATGAGGTCAAGGTCAAAGGTCAAGGTCATGTTCTGAATTTTGTCTTTTGCTTGTTTTTGCATTTTCTCCGATATTTTTAATGTTATATATTAAAGAACAAGTGCAAAATGTTTTTTATATTGTGATGAAGATATGATACATTTGGTCTGAGACAATCCAGCGACATCTTATTGGAGTTATTGCCCCTGAAATGTTTTATTTTAAGGTAAATTGATTATTACTTCATATTGGTACATGATAAAGCCATAAGATCTTTTGCAAAATGTTGGGTGACATATGACATTGAAAAATGTCAACCGGAAGCGACCTTGAGTGAACCGGAAGTAGTCATTTTTGCACTTATTTCATGTAGAAGTACATAGAAACCATATATTTTTTGAATGGTCATACATTAATCTATCATTTGAGACCGGAAGTGATATTTTATAAACCGGAAGTAGCATATTATCTCCCTTTTTACAGGCAAAAGTATACAGTCCACCACACAGCCCTCTATTTTTCGCTATTCTGGAGCGCTCTTTCATCTGGTATTAAATGTCAGATAAGCTTGTATTATCTAAGTACTTGTCACTTTCAATTAAATATATTATTGTTTCAATTTTTATCTGTAAAAAGTTAAACTATGTACAAGATGGTGTAATATGACTCCTAACAATGTAAACACTACCTGACTACAAGTTTTGTCATAGATGGAGATTTCACATTATGAAAAAATTAAGAACAAAATAAGAACAGTAATTAATTATTTTCATGCTTATTAATTGTATTCTTTTACAAACTGATTGTTTATACAACACTGAAATCTTAATCATTGATTTTAGAGTCTGAACGTTATGATTCAAATAGGGTGGGAGGTGGCTGTTTCCTAAGTCATTACAAAATAAGATTAGTGTGTGTGGCTTCTCCGCACAAATCATGAAGAGTAACTGCAAAGAGTGGTCAGCTCAAAATTGGAATGTTGTTTCTCAGATGACTAAATGACAAAACAACAATTACATTTGTCCTGAAATGTTAATAAGGGGTGTGTGTGTGTGGAGGGGCAGAGGATTCTGCTAGAGCCTTAGTGAAATTTACTAAAAGAATAAATTGTGAATCCTGATATTTATGGATCTTAATTCATTTGTGTAAAATTTAAATTATTTTTTTTTTTTTCAACTCCCCTTTTTTATACGCCCGTTTAAGAGACGTATTATGGTATACCGTTGCCCGTCTGTCCGTCCGTCTGTCCGTCCGTCTGTCCGTCCGTCCGTCGTCAACATGTCGGACATTAACTCAAAAACGCTTTAACCAATATGCATGAAACTTTGGTGAATTGTTTATATCTATTGACGTTAGCTCCCTTTCGTTTTTTTTTTGATAAATTTCGGATTTACCGATTCCGAGTGTTGGGGTTTTATTTATTAATAAAGCTGGGCGCAGCTTGATACGACGGCAGAGGTCTAACCCTGAAGAGTTGGGGCAAGTATGGACACAACAATCAAGCTTGATACAGCACTGAATTTGGATTGTGATTAAATATTTGACACAGCATAGGTTTCTGACACAGGATGAATGTGGTGTAAGAAATTTTTTTAATTTACCTATTAAAACCATATCACTATTATTTGCTTTTATAAATAAATCAGAAATAACCAATTTAAAATGGACAATTTTAAAGGAAAAAAAGGAAAAAAAAATCGCCCTCCTCCCAATTTTTTGAACCCCCTTATGATTCATCACCCCCAAACTCAATCCCAGCCTTCCCTTTGTGGTATGGTACCTTGCAGTACAATTTCAGAGAGATTCATTCACTTGAACACAAGTTATTGTCTGGAAACCAGAAAAATGCTTATTTTTTTGCCCCTTTTTGGCCCCAAATTCCTAAATGTTTAGGGCAATTACCCCCAAACTCAAACCCAGCTTTCTCTGTGTGATATGGAACCTTGTAGTACAATTTTATAAAGATCCGTACACTTACACTTAAGTTATTGTCCTGAAACTAGAAAAATGCTTGTTTTTTGCCCCTTTTTTGCCCCTAATTCCTAAAATTTTGAGGCAATTACCCCCAAAATCAATCCCAGCCTTCCCTTTGTGGTATGGTACCTTGCAGTACAATTTCAGAGTGATCCATACACTTGAACACAAGTTATTGTCTGGAAACTAGAAAAATGCTTATTTTTGGCCCCTTTTTGGCCCCTTATTCCTAAACGTTTTGGGCAATTACCTCCAAACTCAATTCCAGCGTTCCCTTTGTGATATTGAACCTTGTAGTACAATTTCAGAAAGATCCATACACTTACACACAAGTAATTGTCATGAAACTAGAAAATACTTGTTTTTTGCCCCTTTTTTGACCCTTAATTCCTAAAATTTTGAGGCAAATACCCCCAAAATCAATCCAAGCATTCCCTTTGTAATATGGAACCTTGTGGTACAATGTCAGAGAAATCCATATACTAACACACAAGTAATGTCTGGAAGTTACAAAAATGCTTATTTTTGGCTCCTTTTTGGCCCCTAATTCCTTAACTGTTGGTACCATAACCCCCAAAATCAATCCCAACCTTCCTTTTGTGGTATTGAACCTTATGGTAAAATTTCATAGAGATCCATTCACATAAACTAAAGTTAGAGTGCGAAAACCAATGTGTCTTCGGACGACGACGATAACAACGACGACGACGCCAACGTCATACCAATATACGACTGCAAAATTTTTTTTCGGTCGTATAAAAAAGGGGGATTTTCCAGTTTGTGGACAATAACTCAAAAACAATTACACCAATTTGCAAGAAACTTTGGTAAATTGTTAATTTCTATCGACATGAGCTCCCTTTTGATTTTTTTTAAATTTTAGACTATACGTTTCCGATTTATGGGGTTTTATTCATTACAAAAAAGGGGATTTTCCAGTTTTTGGACAATAACTCAAAATGCTTTGAGCATTTTTTATGAAACTTTGATAAATTGTTTATATCTATTGTTGTAAGCTCCTTTTTGTTTTTTATAAATTTAAGATTTTACGTTTCCGAGTTATAAGATTTTATTCATAAAAAAAGGGTTGAATTTCAAGTTTTTTGACAATATCCTTAAAGTGCTTAGAGCAGTTTTCATTAAACTTTGATTACTGATTTATATCTATTAAGTTAACCTCCCTTTAGTTTTTTATAAATTTCTGATATAACATTGAGAAGTTATTGTTTGTTTATAGTCTTGACAACAGATTTACTAAGTATTGCGCAACAGCACAGTGTATTGCGCAACAGCAAGAAATCTTTAAATGAATATAAATTCAATTCATATAACCAATTTCAAGTTCTTTGACTACATTTATTCAGAAACCTATAATATGTCAAATATTTAATTACAATCCAAATTCAGACCTGTATCAAGCTTGAATATTGTGTCCATTTTTGCCCCAACTGTTCAGGGTTGGACCTCTGCGGGCGTATCCAGCTGCGCTCAGCGAAGCGGTTTATTGTTCTTATTTTAGTAACTTGAATTGTGTGATACATGTTAACTGCAAAATAACTGAAAAGATGAACTTTGAAAATGCCAAACTTGTCATATAGATGTGAAACATATGCATGTTTAAATTTAAAAGTGTGTGTATCTTGCTTTTGAAATGTTTTTATTTATTATAACCAGTAGGGGGCCTCGGTGGCCGAGTGGTCTAAGTAGTCCAACTACTCTATCACCAGCCAGTCAACACTTGAGGTTGTGAGTTCGAATCCCACACAGGGCAGGCGCACTCGACTCCAATCTTAATTGACTAGAACTGTCAGTTTTCCTACCGAAGTTCGGTGGTTCTCTCCGGGAGCTCTGGCTTCCTCCACCAATAAAAAGTGACCGCCACGAAATAGCACAATAGTGTTGAAAGTGGTGTTAAACACCAATCAATCAATCAATTATAATAACTAGTTGAAATGTTTATACCAAACAGTTACTTTCTGTTGATTTTTTTTCATCCCTAACAAAAAGTCATGAATCTGTTCATTCCTTTATGTATATAATATGTATTATATATACACCTGAAATTATATTTCATGTTCTGCACAAAAACAATGTACACCAGTTTTATCACAAAGGATGCAGAAATTATCACTGTAGCTAGCAAGATATCTGAACCGACCCAACCTGCGTAATGTTAATTTTACTGATAAAATTACAAATTTGACAAATTTCATTTAATGAATGTTGACAGCCACTTTGGTTTTATGTTGTTTTTATCTAAACAGTAGTTGTGTTAAACTTTTCAATTTGAGGGCTGTGTGTAGGACTGTATATATAAACCATATATTTTGGAATCAGTGTAAATAAGCTATCATATGAGACCGAAAGTGACATTTTCTAAACCGGAAGTAGCCAATTATCTCCCTTTTTACAGGCAAAAGCATATATAAACCATATATTTTTGGAATCAGTGTAAATAAAGCTATCATATGAGACCGGAAGTGACATTTTCTAAACCGGATGTTGACAATTATCTCCCTTATTTCAGGCAAAAGTCTATAGAAACCATGTTTATTGAATCAGTATGAAGAAACCTATGATTGGACGCCAATAGTAGCTTTGAGTAAACCAGAATTATCTTCTCATCAATTATTTAGAAAATTGATGTTGAAAGGCCTTCAATTGTTCTTTGAACAATTGGTTTTTAATTTTAATTGACATTGTTTTAGAATACAGGTAAATGAAAAAAAAAAATTTATATGTTAAGATTAAAAGAATACGTTGTCAACATAATTATATATAGAACAATGTATAGATTTATAGTTAGATGGTATATACTTTATGTTTTCTCGAAAGCACAGTCGGCAAAGGAGGAAGGAAAATGTTTGATAAGAACATTTAAAATAGTCGTCCTTGTAATTGCAACATAATCATGTTTATTATTTTTTTGTTAATTTTATTTGTCTTGTTGACAAAGTAAAACAAAAATATTATTAGCTGTCAAATTCATGATCACCGATTTGACTCAAATTCTCATATTTGATTTATAACATACTAAAACGTATATCCAAATTACAAAAAGTCTTAACTAAACAATTAGCAATTCATGGACTTGATAATATGTTTCAACATTTCGTGTGTATTTTTGTCTAGACGTCATCTAATTAACCATCGAGATGACCTCCGAAGACTGCCGACGGTCATTTAACCTATATAAACATAAATATAGATATAAACAGTTAGTGACCACGTGCAATTTGCCGGATTTTTCTTGGTCTGTTTGATTTCATAGTGTAGGTTAAAAAATATGTTTATCATCGATTTACCTGTATAAGAATGATTTTTTTGTGGATCGAATCAGTCAACTAATGGTTCATCCTTGTTTAAATTTCAATGTTGACATTGTTTTCCTTTAATAGCTGAATACATGCGTAATCCATCACCATCTGCTGGGTTAAATTAAAGGTCACATGAATACGGAAAACTTGCAAGTGAATAATTCATCAGCGGTGTTTTTTTTTTTATCTTATTTTGACAAAATTGAACCAAATTGGCTGCCAAAAGCGAATTATTATTTCACTTTATCTCTTTCATTAATGATTGAACAAAAAACAATCATACTTTAATTTTTGTATATCTCGTAGTTATGGCCCTTTAAGACAGTGTTTCTTTCAATTCTCACATTATATGCTGATCAACATAGACTTTGTATGTACATGAAGTAAATAACGCGTTGGCTATTGTTTTTTTTTTATATATATATATCAGTTTATAATTTATTCCAAATGGAATACAAAACTATCTCGTTTTAATTGATGTGTAATGTGTAATATTCAAATTCAATTGATATCGATTTAGGTTAAGAATAATGTGACACAATTTTATGGGATGACATATAACTTCTTTATTTCTAAAGAACAAAATGAAAAACAAAATCAACTAGTAAATGGTTGGACTTGCATTAAATCTAGAATTAGGTTCACAGACATCGTTGTACTTTGAAAGATGACCTGTATGTTTTAAGAATATTCAAACGGTCTTTTCGGGGTGATCTATACTTTGAAATGTTTGATTTAATATTGAATGTAAAATATATATACATATACCGTTTCGATTCCTAACATCACTGAAGATACATTTATTGTCGAAATCCGGATATGGTGTACTAATTTTTGCACCTTTTGTTTGCGGTATACCATCTTTTCCGCAAGTTTAATGTTTTCTGGTTGATATTAGATTAATATTTAAGATCCATTTTGTTGGTGAAAATGGATCTTGATTACCTTTGTTAAAAAGCTTGTGCTGTAAGAATCTATTTCATAAATTAGTAATTGTTTCTTCCAAAGAAGAGGTTTGTCTTTTTGGGAGTTGTTTGTCAGCTGATCCTTCTGGACTAATATGTACCCCGGATTGGTCATTTTTGTCAAACATAGTTTTAACGGGGCTTCAACCCATACCGGGGTGAGAGACATCATCCCTAAGATCGACGAAAGCTGGTCTTTGATCTCTTTAGCATGCCTTTCCTCTATAAAAATTTACAAAATGAGATGTAAGAGAGGCTAAAGATACGATAGGGACATTAAAACGAATATTAAGTAGAAAATAAACTGACAACGCAATGGCTAAAAAAGAAAAAAAAAAGACAAACAACAGTACACAAAACACAACATAGAAAACAAAAGACTGATCAACACGAACCCCACAAAAAACTGGGAGAAATCTCAGGTGCTCCAGAAGGGTAGGCAAATCCTGCTCCACATGTGACACGGTACCCGCTGTGTTGCTCATGTTAGTACACATCCGGTAATAAGTCTTATTCGGTAGTCCAAATTCGGGGAAAAGGGGTCTGGATTGTAATTACGAATCTTGTGAACATATCTTCTATCATCTGTGAACATCGTGATGGCGTCCGTAAAATTTACGAAAGGATGATTTCAACTTCACCACTTGGAACTCTTGGTTTAATAGGTGCCTTATGAGCAGCAGCCCTCTATCATGGAAATCATGATAGAAATAACATGTCCTGGAATATCGTATCAACTGGGAGATATATACTCCGTATGCAGGCGCTGTTGGAATGTTGCTACTACATATAAATAGAAATTTCACAATTGAGAAGCTGAAATCCTATCTTTCGTTGTCAATTTCGAGATGTATATCAAGATATGAGACAAACTTAACTGTATTTGTTGTATCCTTTATCTGAAGTTCGATGGGATAGAAGCTATCAACATAGTCACCAAATTTTGAATTATTTAGTGAGAGAACACAATCTAAATAGTGGAAAGTAAAGTTAAAGGATACTGCTTACTTCTTTTTTTTCTTCCTAAGAAGTTCCTGTATGAAGTCAGCACCATATGAACAAAGGAACAAGAGGGCACAGTCGATACCCATGGGAATGCCGATTGTATGTTGAAAAACACGTCCTCCAAACGTAACAAATATGTTGTCAACAAGAAATTAAGCATCTTGATGTCAGTTTCAGAGAATTTTTTGTTTAAAACAGAGTGATTTTTTACAAAGTAGGATTTATCCCTCCCTAAGACAAGATACTTTTATCTACGTTGGCCGTTCTTTTCTTATGAAACAAAGCAGTGTCAACTCTTCCAATTTGTCTTTTAGTTTGGAATGGAGAATGCTTGTGTAAAGTGTAGAAAAGTCAAATGATTTAATACTATTGCAAGATGAAAGAGTCCTAGATTATATGTACTCTAAAAGATCTTTGAAATTTTTTAGTAGCCACGTCTGATTCACGGCACCTTTAGAATAGGTAGTTTCACAATAACTTTGAAGCCCGGCTTTGATATCTGATAAAATTGATGTTAATAGTTTAGAAAAAGGTTTCGTGGTGCACTTGGAAGACCCAGCAATATACCGTTGTTTGTAAGGACACATATGTAGTTTAGGTATCCAATAAAGTGATGGAAGATCCAGTTCTTCATCTTTGGTTGTCACTCAAAAGGAACATAAAACAGACATATGATTATCAAGGATTTCCCCTTTGGTAAATGTCGTGTAAATGTTGAGCTTCCAAGTGAATTGTCAATACCTAATTCATTTATCAAGCAGTTTATTTAATGTGAATTACACACAAAAACGATGTTGTTTGGGGCTTTATCTGCGGAGACATTTGTCATGGAGGTAGGACGAGTGTTTTGCTACATTTGGGTCTTTAAAGATTCATTCATTTTTTGAATGTCATGCGTTTGCTATTATATGTTCAGATCAATTAACTACACACTTATCACTGCTGTCCAGATTGTTGAATGTACACAAAAATGAACTTTAGATTTTGAAAAAGTTACTGGTTTGTCATTCCCGAGTTATGGACTTATTATTTACAACCATAATTGGCATAAAACTATATGTATAGAATGGTATCTTCATGCATGTGTTTCTACAGAGCCACTAATTTTGCTTCTGATTAGAATTCTTTCTAGCAATCTCTAGATATTTTATTAATATTTACAATTTCAAGATGCACAATAAGTTCAGATTTCTTTTTATAACATGGCAAAATCTCCTAGTTAGAAATTTTGTTTTCCCCTCTGCTTGGTCAAAGTATTCATTTCTTCAAAAGAGAAACAAAAGATACGTTCAAACTCATTAGTAAAAAAAAACTGACAACACCATGGAAAAAAAAGGGACAAAAAGACATAAAGAAAAACTCTAACACCTCCTTAACAGTTGTTCCCTTAATGGGGGTTTAGACGGTTGAATAGCCAATATTTTCAAACCAAACAGCATAATTTCCAGAATAGTCAGACAGTCCTCTTAAAAACACATACTTCAAATTTGTTTATATAAATGCAACTAGAACGCACCCGAAACATCGCAGGTCCACGACTGAATTAAAATACCTACGCCTTATTTTTAGCCTGAATTTTTGGTATTCGAATTGTCATCTGATAAAGTCATGCTGATTAGAAGATGCACAGTTTCTTCTGCTTTCAAAATCTTTGTTTGAACCTGTCCTGGTTTTCCTACTACAACCGGAAACTTCATGTGATATATACTTTTGGAATCCAAGTATGTCCTTACCGGTTTCCCGTTCGTCGCCATGGGATTTGTGCGGCATCGGGGGTGACCTTATCCTTTTTTTGCATATAACTGTTTTGCATTTTTTTTAATTTTTAGTATGAGGGAATCAGATGAGTGTATGGTTGTATGTTTTATTACATTGTACTTTTTGTGTTGGAGAAGATTAACTTTCTGGTAGTGAGACCCGTCACGGCCAGGCTTTGGGACTTGGTAGGCAAATGCTCTCATTGAATATGTACCGATACAGTGTGTTAACTGTCCTTCTTTACATCATTACCTATTAAAGGAAGAAGAAACATAACATACATACATACATATATTGGTATTGCTATCGGATTCGACCCGGAACCTATTAATAATTGGTAATATTAATTATGTGGAAAACAAAATAGTACTGGAACCAGTGTTCATTTTTGTAAACTTTAATGTACCGAAAGAACACACACCTATATTGCATATCGATGGAAAGAGGAAAATGTGTACAATAAAAATCATTTGGTCGTAAAAACCAAGAGTGGTCAAAATTTTAAAGATGAAGAAAAAAGATGGAATTTTCTGAGACATATTCAGTATAATGCTACAAAAACGATTTAATAACAAGCATATACTGCAAAAAATGTCAAAACGACAAGTTTAGCTATTTGTATGAACAGGTGCCATTACAAAATGGCGTCAATGATGAATCCTGTGATTTTTGCCATTTATGACAAAGAAAATGTAGATTCGGCCTTGACCTTTTCACATCCATTAACATTTACATGCATTATCATTTCCTCCCGCAGCATATAGCATTATTATTTTCTTAATTGTAAAACCGCAGTTTCTCGTTACATTTCAATTATTTTTCTTCAATTAGAAAAAAGATATATAAAAATGCTTACACTGATACGGTGTTTTTCCAATTTGCATATACAGGATTCATATTTTGGAACATGAGAATGTGGTAATAGATTCATAAATACCATGTACTTAGAGTCGAAAGATCAGTTATTACCCAAAAGGAAAAAAGAAATGACAACCGAGGCAAAAGCGAGGTTTTAAAAAAAGTCATATGTGTAACTTGCTTTGCTGGTTCAGTGTAGAACAAACTTAGTTTTATGCCATGAACATTCTCTTTGTGGATTATCCTCGTAAAATGTTGTCTCATTATTTTTTAGCAACAGGATTGATTATAATGATAATTTGCTAATGTTGTAATTTGACAATCATAAATTCAAATTTAGCTACATGTCAATCTCTTCGTCATTGTTTGCGAATCCGGTAAGCGTATTAGCACGCTTCACCGCCTTGACAAGGACAACGTTCGGTGCAAGACAGATTAAAAGGTTAAAAGTAAATCGTGCAAATAATCTGAACACATTGCAGGGAGGAATATACGACCATAATTATTGCTGGTTATTTCCCTGTTTGAATAAACTCATCATAGATACCGGGATTTCAATTTTGTACGTCAGACGGGCGTTCTGTTTACAAAAGACTCATCAGTGACGCACGAATAAAAAAAGTTAATGAGACCAAATAAAGAACGAAGTTGAAGAGCATTGAGGACCCAAAAGTCTGATAGGTTTTCCCAAATACAGCTAAGATAATCTATGAAGCCACAGTTCTTGGCTGTTTTTCATTGACGGAAATTCGAAGAAATGCACACATAGAATGAAACATCTGTATCTGAAGACTTTTTTCCTATGTGACCCTTCTTGTGTTTCTTTCCAATTTCTATGTCACTAACCATGACATGCAAGATCATTCGGCATTTGCCGCTTCATGTTTTCTAACATAATCACAAAAGTCAGTTACCTATGCTGAAGAGAACTTCTTCACAAAAAATCGGGTCAACAAAATAACACGCTAGAAAGAATTTATGCTCATGCGAAGTCAACCCAGGAATTTTCCAGTCTTGAATGGATAAACCATTTATTAACTGAATCACATTTTGGCTAGAATTTACACTTAGTCTAGTTCTTTTGTCTCTTTTGACCGATTTAAAAGAAAGTTTGATGTCGTATCTATCAAAGACAGCAACAACAGTAGCAGCATTGGTAATGCATGATATATGATCTTGAATGAAAAGTAGAGCCAAGTACCCGAAGGTGTTTAATGTCTTAACATTGAACAATTGTACTAAGGCCTTTTTCGTTCCTTATAAGTACGGTAGCGGATCGATCATACGGTGCCAACTGATGCTGAGATGCATCTTCTGCTTCTATTTAATGACAAAAATATGACTTTCATGTTTTGGCATGGTGCCGTCCTCGTGGAAAAGAGAGGTAGAAATAGATCAAAATGAGAGTGATAGTCTTCGACAGTTTTGATTTTTGATCTAGTTATTGTGCCATAGAAGTCACAGTTGTCACCTTCTTCCAACGCATCATTGACAAACGATTTGACAATTTTTATATCATCATCAAATGCTTTTGTCATTGAGGATCCAATTCCCTTAGGCACGTGCATTCCAGTTGAGATGTTGATCAGTGACTTAAGATGAGACTTTACATTAAAAGGATTTATCAGCTGCTGTTGAGCATGGTCTATAATAAGTTTTACATGCTCTTCATCTCGTCGTAAGGCATTTGGTCTAGTTTCATCATGAGATTTTTTTTTTCGAGACCAGTAAATTCAGTTTAAATCTCATTTCGGTATTAAACTCTGTGAACAGCCATGCTTCAATCATATGTTTTCCCGACCGCTCGCATGCATATTAATTACTCTTGTGACATTGACACACAATGCATTTTTCCAACTCAATCTCATTAGTTATCCTTTTTGGAATAGTAGGTGTAAATTTTACAGGACAACCAAAGCTAACCATAATCCGGAAAAAAATCTTATCTGAAGGATTCGGTTAACTATCATAAAAAGTCAAAATTTTAGCAACAAGTATATAACTTGTTTACAGATAAAGAACAACAAAATATGTAATCTAAGCACACTTTAAAAGCTCAAAAATATTTAATAGTTAGATTATCTATAATATCACAAATTCATTGTTGAACAAAACGTCCTAATAATTTTACTTTATGAATGTCACTATAAATAACGGATATGAATTACGGATGTGAAATTTCCGTAGTTAAAAAAGTATAAGCGATGTTTTTATTTCTTGATTTTTAACAAAACTGTTTGTACCTCAAAATTTGCATACTGTATTTCAATAATATATTTTTTCCACTTCAATATGAAATGTTTTTGAATCATGTGTTTTCTTGTTTTCAAAGACAAATGCGTTAAATTTCCAGCCAAAAACCTTCCAATTTTAAGTATTACAATTTTATTCGGGAATGGTTTATTGTTTATGTCTTCATCATTCCAATGATCCTTGCTAATATGTGCATCGAAACTGAATAAAACATTTATTTTCTTTTAATTTTAAAGTGACTTCCCAAAACCATAAATTGAGGGATACCCTATAAACAGGCTAAAATACAAAATGTGATCATGGAAAGATTTTACGACGAAACGAAAATTAAAATATAGATATTATTTTATCATTTAAAACAATTTCTAGCAGGGTGTTATTTTGGTACATTAAACTTGTTAATTAAGCGTCTTTTTCTTAGTCAGTTGCAGTACTAAAAGGGCCTAGAATGGTATAATTTTTAATCAACACCATTGTCCTATAATAGTCATATATATAAAGATGAATTCTTGGATTCGTCGTTTTAACGTCATACCGGCTGAGAATTTAATTAGAATAGATGAACAAATATATTGGTCCATTTGTGAACTAGAGTAAAAACAAACCAAAGACAAAAAAGACAAAAATCATAGACATTGAAATCCAATGTTTGTTACCCAGTGTTTACTGTTGAAAGGTTGAAGTCAATTCATTTGTCAAAATGAGAGGCATGGTCAGCACTTGGCATATATGTTGTGCGAGTTAGTGACTACAACTAAATTAGCACTGTATAGTTTTGCTATACCTTCCTTTGTATTCTACAGCTAATAGAAATATTTTAAAAAAAATTTCAGGATCTCCATGCAGTTTGGTAACAATCAGTTGTAAATTTTTCAGGTTATCATGATTATAGCCAGTACTAGTGTAGTTTTAAAGTCCTTTGCATTAAGCTCAGTTTATTGCTATGCATATACATTATGTATGGAATTCAGATTTGAAAACAGACAACCCATATCTACATGTACATGATATGAACTGTAAGGAAAAATGGTTGAAACATTTTGTATAATCTATGAACTCTTTAACAACTGTCAGCAAATGGTACTATTAATACACAACATTAACTATTAAGGGAAACTATAGATAGTATTTGCATTAACATTCGCAATCTGCCAGACAGCAAAACAAAAAGAAAAACAATTGAATACACAAAAAAGTCTTATTGCAATACATGTATGATGCCAGGTGTTTTTGACAAACACTTTTAACTATCTGGACAGCCTACTGAAGAGTCCTAAGTGCAAATGGTTATTCATTTATACATCATTATTATGTAAGGGGACGAAACTCACAAGGCCTACCTGACTTGTAAAATTAAATTATATTGTTTAACTTATTTGTTAAATCTCACTTTGTAGTACTAACAGCACTGCTCTATTTTTTTTAATGATATGATATAAAAACTAAATACAATTTTCAACAACACTTTGCCTCAATGTTTATTATTGATATCTTCCCCCACAAAACGAAATTTTTTAAACAAAATTGATTCTGCATTACTTTTTCCCATTTCAAGTTCAGTCAAATACTGTCATGATATTATTTTGTTTTGTTTCACACAATTAATAATTTTTTTTCCCTCCCAGAAATAAATTATCATGAACATATAAATTGAATTTACCATTTCATTAGAATAAATGTTATATTATGTGAAAAAAAATATGTGATAAAATTTCAACCAGGCCTTGGGATTCTAGATAGAAAACATTTCCTCTCAGATAAACAATAAGAATATAGTTTCAACGCCTATTAATTCACCAAGGGTGAGCTCCAAAGGGTCATGTGAGGTATTGTCATAATACTTTTGATTAATCGTCTGAAAACTTTTCAAATTTTGAATCTTCTGCAAAATCTTTCTTGCCAACTAAAACCAAAATTGGCAGGAATTTTCATATTTGTAGGTACTTTACAGAATTATTTTTTATGTGGATCTGAAATTTATAGTTGCAAAGGGAAAATGTATTCTGATTACATGAAATTGCAAATATCTTGGAACTTTTTTGCATATTTATTCAAAATATTGTTAAAAAAACTATAGATAGCCTTTAACCAATTTTGAGTTTTTGTTGCCAATCAAAATTCAAGATGGCCACAACCACTGAACAAAATTTAATTTATGAGCTTTCTCAATGTTCCGCACTATTTTATTTAAGAAAGGGTTCCTTTGGGTGGAAATATACAAGAGAAGCATCAGTATACATTGTATATCACAGGTAAAGCACATGGGTCTTGGAAAATAGATTTATTCCCAGCATATTCTTCGGATGGAGAGCATTTAATGTTCCCAAATAACAACCCTAAGCTGATCTGTTATAAGATGACACAACAGCTTGCTCTAGAGAAGTTTTGCGGCAGACAAAAGCTAATTTTACATCATTTTACGTCAGTAAATGGCAGTATAGAAATTCCATAAACATGTACAAAATTTCAGAAAATTGTTGTCTCTTTAAGACAAGTTGTCACTTGCAAAAAGGGCAAGTTGTTTAAAAACAAACTTATGTCGAACCCTGCACAACGCCTATTTTGAGCTTTTGCTTTTTATCTAAAAAGTCAAGATGACCGTCACAGTTTAACATAGAACCCTATGTGAAAGATAAAGAAATAGCTTGCCAACATCTCGAGGGGGCACAACCAATACATACAATTGGTGATGATAACACTGTCAAATATACTTAAACAAATTTAACAATTACTATCCACACTGATCTGTGTCCACACTTGTAAATTGAAATAAGATATGTTTAATACTTTAATAAACGTTTTTTTTTATTACTTTAAATTATTTGACCTTGATCCTTTTTTTTGTCGACAGCAATCAAAATTATTCATGTGCTCTTATATGTCTCACCTTCATTTCGGTATCTGATTTGGATAGGTATTGTGGATTTTATTTCCATAAAAAAACGCAGGTTTAATTTAAAGTTTTCGTGCTTAAACATATGTTGTGTTATGTTTTCTGAAAATTAAAAAAGCAAGCAAGTACATTTCTGTAATATTATGTACAAGATAAAAGAAAAAGGTGTTATCAATGATTACACAATAAGAACAAGTTAAGCATTAAAGTTTTAAGAAATTCGTCCATTAGACAAGTAAATTATATCATTTTATCTATACATGTGTTTGATATGTTGTCGATTTTTTATCATTGTCAAGGTCAAGAGTCAAGTTGTGGTGTAACTTTAAGCTATCTAACTGTACTACTGAGACTCGTTTATCGCCGAATTTGACCTTGACACATGTGATACTAATATGTATTCATCTTTCATTAATTTAATGATTTTATTCAAACCTGTTAAAGGACTAGTTAACATTTCTGGTTCCGATTTTGAAGTTTCATTGTATTAAAATCTATTAGAAAGAAAACAAAACGTCATCTTATCCATGTTATCTTCCAATTTTGGACTGTTTAATATTTGTTTCATGTCGTTTTTCTTGTTTCGACTAAAGTCATGGTTTGCATTTCTGCTCTTTGAAAATACAAAGTTAATAAGGTTATTTGTTTTATGACCAAAAAAAACTCAACTTTTGTCAAATGTGTAATACGTTTGAAGAAAACATCAATAAATTTGATCATCCAAGATAAAGGTAGAAGATACCTGAAAGCTATGAATTATTCATCACAGGAGTAACCGCCTCTTTTAATCTCTAGTATTTGAATAACAAAACTACGTCTCTCTTTCAGACAGATTAGTTTTATACTTTGTTGAGGAGGGAATATTTTTCCGGTAAGCTAGTACGTATTTCTTAACAGTTAATAACAATCACCTACGTTTTATATTTTTAGCAGTATGTCAGATAATAGGTTAGATTGATTTTGTTTTACATCATTCAAAACATTGTTCAACATTTTATTAAGAAAAGATAGGTTTAGACTTCTATGATTCCGAACATTTCACTAAATATATTCGAAACCTTCCTTGTATTTTATATGATATAGCGGAATTGGACTTTAAATTTGCAGAAAAGAATAAAAACAATTTTGATTAAAAACTTAAAAACTACAGTTCTCCTAAAACATTTTTGAAAATGTCTCAACTTGATTTAAAAAAAAAAATTATTTTACACTGCAGTAAATATGTTCATTATAATTTATTACTTTTCATCTCATCATTCCTATAATATGTTTTAATTAAGACTTATACATGTTATATGATGATTTGTTCGAAATATATACATACTCAACGATTGATGTATGTGTATATGTGTGTGTATGTTCCGAATGTCCCTCCCCAACTTATTTATTTACACATATAGAAGTAGTTAATATCAACCTATTATAATGTTACGCTTTATGATTAAAATATCTTATGTGAATATTGACATTGTAAGTTGAATGGAATCAAAATATCACAAAATTTAAGTTTATTTTGTTACTAGAAAAAAAAGCCACATGCATCCAATCCAGTCCGGTTAATCTTCTCTTTGATTAGACTGTCAATGGAATGTTGCCTTTCCAGTAATTCAACGTGGCTTTTTATGCTATTTCGGACATAGTTCGTTATACTTCCTCAAGTTTACCTTTAAATAATAATGTTCAATTGCAATAATCAGATTTTTTATTTAGCAATGCCTTCCAAAATACAATGCACAAAGTTATCATATTTGCTATGGTTTAGCCTGTCCTTTTAAAGACGTCAGGTTGAATAGCTCCCCGTTGTTTAATACATCTTTAGCTATATAAACATCTACTCCGTGGTCTTCTTCTGCAACTCTAAAGAAGCGCTTTGAGTTCATGAAATTTTGCTGTTTGAATCTTAACCGGTATCTGTAACGTCATTAAGAACATTTCTATAGTATATTAACTCAACCCTTATGATATTAATCAAGAATAGCACAACTACGATTTTCCATATACACTTCTTTGGATTAATGGCCAATATGTGACAGTATTTGTTAAATACATTCTCATCTTGTTAGCTTTGCGCGATTGAGAGCCACAATTATATATAATTGCCCTTACGTGTTTTTTATTTGTATTTAATTTGTTTAGTGTAGAAAGTAAAATGACAAAAATACCGAACTCCAAGGGATATTCAAAACGGAATGTCCTTTATAAAATGGAAAATTAAAGCTCAAACATATCAAACGAATGGAAAACAACTATCATATTCCTGACTTGGTTTTTCCTTATGTAGAAAATGGTGGATTAGTTTTATAGGTAGCTAAACCTCTAACTTGTATGACAGTTGCATAGAATTCCATTATATTGACAACAATGTGTGAGCAAAACAAACGGATATAATAGGTATAAATGTCAAAAATTGAGGCACAGCAGTCAACATTGTGTTATAATCTAAATCGCTATAAAAACAAATAACTTTTTCAACAAAGGAAAACAAATTAGCATAGAGACACTCTATAGGCAAATTACATAAGCTAAAATGAAAGAATACAAAATTGAACATAGCACACTAACACAATGACGGGATGTATAAGTACCGAGCCAGGCCAAAAGTATATTACCAAAAATGGACTAAACAGTAAAGGTTAAAAATGTACAAGGACAAATAAAAAGACCACTATAACACGTAATTAAGATGATAAATAGGATCAGTAAGTAGAATCTATACCTTAAGACCATCATGTATTATTAGTGAAGTTGATACGGAATATTTATCAACACAGTCTTGGTATCTTCCAATGAACTTTGTTAGAAAAAGGACGAGACGTTCTTTGGCATAACCTTGGCTCATCAACTTTTTGCTTAGATACTTGTGATATTTCATAAAGTCTGAGTAGCAGCTGCAAGCACTTGAATACCGAATGAGTTGGGAAATGTATATCCCATATACAGGTGAAGTTGGAATATTGTTGCTAAAGTGGTGGAAATTCATAATTTCAAAATTAAATCGTCTCGTTTGTCATAGATTCTGGTACTGAGATGACCGCTTATGTCAAATTCGCGATAAGTCTAAAAATGAGATTGAGGAAGCAGTGTCTGTTGTTTCTTTAATTTCTAGTTCTGGAGGATAAATTAATGGAACCTAATCTGTTAAGTTTGGATTGGTAATGGAAAGAACATCATCAATATATCTGAATGTGAAATTAAATGTTCTGGCTTCTTTGATCTTCTTGTTTTTTACAAATGTCTGAAGGAATTCCGACTCATATGAAAATAAGAAGAGGTCGGTAAGGAGAGGCGCACAGTTTGTTCCCAATAGTTTTGTAATAAATTCATTATCGTTTATCCGACATCTTTTATTCATATATAATATGTCTTTGATTAGTTGTTTTTTTAAACATATGTCGTACGAGTGTATAAAATATATAATCAACAAATTAGTGGTGCACGAATAAAATTGAATAGCTGTCATGTAAATATTCATACAAGGATTAATATTCAATATGTTTAAGGAACATGAAAGATTTTTTGAAATCAAGTACTCATATTTTCAAACTAGTCCGTCTTTTAAAATCCTTTCATACGATCTTTTTACGCCGTCACCACTTGCATACAAAATACAAGGCTTCATGTTTCATTGCCGTTCAACCATTGTATTCCTTTAATGTGTATTCTTAAAATGTTTATTTAAAAATACCTTTATACTTCAATATATTTTGTTTAATAAATTCTGTATATTTTGTTGAGTCATTTAAAGATGAAATGATACTAGTATGCCCTTCATCATCTTTATCTAAATGTTATGTCCATCATGAAAATCGAAAACTAAACATTTCATTGTAAGTATTACGTCCATTTTAAGGTCATATAGTGTAAAATCAAAAGCGCAGAACTTTTATTGTTCTATTCTATTCTTATAGATTATTTACTTGTAAATCTAAAAATATGGAACACCTTAATGGTCTTATGATATTTGTTTTCGATTTGATATAGATTTCATTAAAGTTTCAAAAGTTATCTTCCTTTTGTAACGCATTCTTAAAGATAAATATCGTCTATGCAAAGACTATGAATAGCTATTTGCTTCATATTACACACCAAAGTTGTGATAACATAACTGTTTTTATTCAATGTTAATTACCCAAATGCGTTTATATATATAAATACTATTACTATATATTATCAGCATTAATTATCAAAAATAATGAGTGAAATGGTAAGGATATATTATAGATGATTCTTTAATTCAATACATGTTGATCCGGTTTTGAAGTGCTATCGCGCTATGGATGTGCTGTGTTGTCAACATTTTAATACGTGATGCATTAAGCAAATGCAAGTCGTCTAAATCCACGGGTATGTCAACAAGGAAACGAGAACTAGGATAACGATTGACATAAACTTACACCAATATAGACCCTCAAAATCGAAACGATTTTATTGATAAGATAATTCAGACTGCACAGATCTGTCGTTCAATTATCTTCATTTATCTTATAAATGGACAACAATGTGTTCTGACCTTCATTTGTTTACGGAAATGACAGTTTTAATGTTTAGATCAGTAAAACCCCATATTTAGATTCATTTTGGCATATATGCTAAAATGTTAAAGCAAGTATATAAGTTACCAAAAAGTGAAAATGTGTATTTGGAAGCTATATACACCACTTTTATAAATATCTTTTATTGTGAGGAACCTAAATGCACCTCCTTTATGAATATATTTTATTTCAATGAAGCTAAATACACCTCCTATGTTGTCCAGAATGCGCTATATAATTCATTATACTGTATGGAGCTAAATTCAGTCCATACATATAACTATGTTCCTAAATCCGTTCCATACAAATAAATATCTACGAAGTAGACGTGGCAAATGTTGTTAAAGACGTAAGTACTAGACCCCTGCCACCATTATCGTAATTTCTGCTTCTTGCTATGTCTTATCAAGTCCCAAAGCATGGAAACACGAAAGATACTCGCAAAAATGTAGCTACAAGGAATAATAACTATGGTGTTGTCTGTCCTTATGCCTATGTTCTCAACAGTTAGTATTGTTAGCGTAAATGAATAATTCGTTGTTGAAAATAATACGTTTATACGGCTCAACGAAAAAATGAACAGAATATACTATCAGAATAATTGTTACATGTAATTTTAAATGTATTCAACAGATATGCTCCTATTTAAGTTGTCATGTAAATTTACATAGGTAGAAGAGACTAATCTAAGTATATTAATAGTTTTTTCAACCATATCAATAATGATATTAAATTTAGTTATGCTAAGCAATTCGTTTACCTGTATTGAACTTGTCGCTCTGAAGTATCCTGAACTTAGCGCAAATGGAAAACCGATATTTGATATACTTGTTACTTTCTGTAATTGAATGGTCTCGCTGTTGTGTTATAATACTAACTTTACAGTTTAACTTATCAATTTTTTCTAGTTATTCAGAATTAAGAAAGACTTTCGAAAAGTACATGCTTAAATATGCTTGCTGTTTATATCTTATTTTACAACAGGTTCCAGGAAGAGATATATGAATATGGATTTTGGAAACAACATATTTGTAGATATACAAGAGAAACCACAACCCATCAGCAGTCAAATCCAGGAGAAAATTAACCTTTGTAGTCATGACGTAATCATTTATTTACTTTTATTTATATTATCGTTCAGAAAACTAACTAGAAACATATCACAAACTAATGGATTGGTTGTTACTTGCTGAAAATATCAGTTCCTTTAAAGGAATACATTTTTCAGCTAAGAATAGATGAAACTGATTTATGTTAAATTCGGTAAAATATCTGACAAGGTCATTTCAAGAAGTCTTTCTCCAAAAGCTAGATTCAACAGTCACTTGAAGACACTTCAATGAATATTTCCTTGCACGCGTTTGTCATGTTTGTAATGGCGATGGAGGCAGCATGTATACCATGTATAATAACATGAATAATATTATTATGTCTATGTACAATGTACACATGGTACATGGTTTCGTTTTATCCGATTATTTTGTTCATCTGCACATAAACTTATCAGATTAAAAGCAAATAATTTATACCATCTTCATATAAATTCCTATAGGAAAAAGCCGTTTCTATAGGCAACCTTGGTGATATAATAACGAAACACAAAAAGTGGAAGGAATGTTTACCAAGAATTGAACCGTTTTATGGTAAGTTATTTTCTCCCTTATGATAGTATATACTTATAAAAACAACTTCTGCCAGGCCTATTTAATTGAAGTTTTACAAAGAATTGAATTTCTTGAGATATGATCATAGTCTGATTCTCGTAAATCATGTTTAACCAAATTTTGTTCAAGATAAGACATGAAGGTTAAAGCTATATCAGAATACAAAATTTTATATTGAACTTCCTTTACATGTAAACAATCACTTTTTACATTTTATATTGGTCAGGGAAGTTGGTGCAAACGCTGAGACAAGAGACAGCATACCGTTGCTTTTTTTTAAAATTAATTTGAATTACCATGTAGAAAAATTGAACCAGATATACGTACAATGAGTCGGAAAATTTGTATACAAAAACAAATTGAGGAATAAATAGAAGTATGGGTAATAAATAAATTTTAAGAGACCTTCCCCCCCCAAAAAAAAAATCCCGTCTATAGGCTAACATAGGTTTTTAACAATGGACAATATGCGAAACAATAAATCGACTCTTATTGAGAAAAAGTGGTTGATAGATTCGATTGGTACTATAAAATATCTTATTTCAACATCAGTTTCATCGAAATGACAACTACAGCCACTGAAAGGGTTCACTTAAGTTTAATTGCGATACCCAGATTCAAGTGTGTTAATTTTTTTTCAGATTCCAATTTATCTGACCAGAACTTGAAAAACGCGATTTTGGAAAACGCAAACACAATTACAGGTTAAAGTTTTGAATTCTTGCAAGCAAATGCATTGTCCTTAAAATTAGTTAACATTACTATTGTTTGGTTACGTTGATTTGATGATTTTTTAGATGGAAGGTAAACATCAACACTGTCAATGAGAATATCACATCGATTCTAATATGAACCCTACTTTTGGTTTGTAAATTAAGACATGTTCAAATTACAATGAAAAAATAATTGCATGATAATGACGACACCAGGTATCACAATTAGACCTTTTGCTAGGAAATTTATTGAAATTATTCTTCTAGTAAGCCTATATGATTTTTTACACTTTTGAATCGTCAAACGATTTGTTTTTCTAAAATATATTTTACTTTGTCAAACAAAATGACTGTCTTTCTTACGTGTCCCATGCGTCAGAAAAAGTCCTAAATTTTCCTATTAAAATCAAAATACGTTTTTCATGTCATGATTTATGCTTATTTTTACATTTGTACACTTCATTAACGTTCGGTGTAAATATATTGACATATATGTATTTCTCTGCCCATGCTACCAATGAGCATAAATCTTGACATGACTGGTTTGTTTCTCAAACAAAAACTGTCAAACTAAAACAAATAGGGAAGAAGACAGCAATTTTAGAATATAATAAGAATAAAACCTAAAAAAATCAGACGTGAGCACTTGTAGAAAATAAATTAATATTTTTAACAAACATGTAGCACATGTAGCAGAAAAAATGTCTCACGAAAATTTACTTCAAAACAAAAAAAAGATTTAGTTTTTTTTCTAAGTCAATGCGTTTTTGAATTTATCATCATATGAAATCATTGACAATGAGCTAATGTTTATCAATTCATACTTTTAAAGATCCTTTTAACTATTTATTTACTGTTTTACTGTATACTTTAGTGTCAACACTAATTAAAAATTAAAACAATTTCAAAAAATTCAGACAGTTGGATTAAAAGCTCAACTATTTGTATTCAACCAATTAACATTTTCAGCATAATGAAGAATCCTACGAAAATATCAGTTTTTCAAATAACTGCCTTTTCCTTCAGAGCCTGAATCATAATGACTAATAACATTGATTATCTGAACTTTTAAGAGAACATTTTTCATATCACGCTACTTGAGTGATATGTTTTTTTTAAGTCGAGTTAAAAGAGATGTGTAACGCCATGAGCCTATGTCATTGACAAGGCATAGAAAAACAGCGATAAAAAGATTATCAATGGTCTTTCAAACTTAAGGATGTTTCTAGGCTACATCTCATATCAGGGCTGTCGCCCTTCGAAGAAATTGTAGCTGCAAAACACCCTGTAGTTTGAAAAACCATCGATAATCTACAACAGACAAACAGATTTAGTAAAACAAATAAAAAATGGCATTTCTTATTGATATTATTAACGATTACAGTTTTTTTTTTTGCAGCTGTAAAATGTAATGATATTAACCCTGTTATTAGACTGCTAGCAGATATGGGCCTTTCATTTGACTGCGCAAGTAAGGTAAATATTAAAAGATGATAAATAAAGCTTTCAAAAAATATAAGAGAACTACAAAACTAAATAATTAAAGTAGTATACCTATGTTCAGTTAAGATTTCATCAGTCTAAGAAAAAATCTATTCAGATCTAGAGAGACACCAGGCTTATATACATACATGTAACACCCATCAGTGGCGTTCGATTCGCCAGTTGTAAGGTAAAAGTAAATACAAAGTTGAAGAATATACAAAACAAAAATTCCATAAAATTCTGCAAGATTTTACCATGGTCATCTATGTCTGGGAAGGAAACCTCAGTGTTTCGAATGATTCAACATTTTATATGTATGAAATTTACAGAAAATTACAGTATGGATGAACGTTCATTCAAAATCGCGGACTACTTGGTTGGTTATATCCTCGGAGACGCAATTCCCACAAGAAGTCGCATCGATCCAGTGGTTGCAAAATCTCATCACTGATATCAGGCTGAAATCAGAACAATAAATAAAAAAGTAATTCATGAGCAAATGCAAAAAATCCAATTAAAATTTTCTTCGTCAGTATTAATTGCCAGATGTAAAATGGCGATCAAATCATATTATTCATTGTTAGGAATCCTAATATCTGTGCAAACTGAATATTGTTTTACGTAACAATACTGGGTTTTGCGGTCTGTAAAGAAAGAAGGAAAACTTAAAAGGCATTCGGGAGAAAATTGATAACACTGTGGTTAATGGAATATTTGTAAAACAATTTTGAAAAAAAAATCCCAAACATCTTGGTATATTGAAAAGTCAATCCACGTACACATACCACCTGTAGAAAAAATCACTCCAAACGATTCCCAAAATGAAGCTGTAGGCCATTGAATGTCATGGTCCAAAAATTGGAATATTAATTTGCGTCTATTCTCACAATTCATCACAGTAATTTTAATTTAATCGAAATCTCGGATTGAACGTTCCCGAACCGGAGGGAAATTGTTTTTTTTTTATCCTGATATGCGATTGCTGTTCTATATCAGATACGTTTTTCCATCGGTTTACGACAATTGTCTTAAAATAGCTTGGCCAGAGAAATTTGCAAACTTAGTTTTAGACTATTACATAATTATGTATTGAAAATGTGCATTTATATTTCATCTGAATCAAGTCAGGGATACAATTTTGGCTTATGGTCAGATAAATCTCTCTGAGACTAGAAACCCATCAAAGCAAATTCATTTAAACGAAAATGGTACAAATGAACTAAAACAAGATTAAAACAGAATCGTTTAGCTATAAGCTCATACATTCAAATTGTCGGAACGAAAATATTGCAATGAGTAGTGTCATATGTAATATATTGTATAAACAATTTCATTTATAGGCTGAGATACAGAAGATTTTAGACCTTGGAGTTGATCCCTCTAGAATTATATATGACAATACATCTAAACAACTATCATTTATCAAATATGCTGCTGATAATGGAATCACTTTAATGACATTCGATTGTGAGGATGAATTAACAAAGATCAAGAAAAAATACTCCCAAGCAAAGTATATACTATTTTAATTGAAGTAGCTTGAAAATATACCTTTGATATTTTTAATTATCTGTAATATAGTAATTGATAAGTTTATGCATCTGTAGAAAAAAGGGGGATAGCAATAAAAATCATCGATGAAAAAAAAAAATGAAAACAACACGTTATAAAATTCATGCGACCGAAACGCTTTACAAAGCCGTTAAGAAAACAAAAGATCACCTTACCAAAAAAAAAATCACGATTTATCAACATAAACACTCAAATAACAGGGTTGAGCCGAGGTTGATAAGATTGGTAAGCGGTGTTGCTCTAAGTCCCAACTGTGTTACTCTTGACATGTAAAGAGCTGCCCATTTCTAGTGTTTGACAACAAGCACCTTAAATAGTTACCAGTACAAATCCATGGTGTGGTGTCTTCTTTTGTAGATAATTCTGATAGGAAGAACAAACTCTGGACTGTTCGTTGTTATTAGGAGTAAATACTCCGCTCAGATAGAATTAGATGAATATGTTACAAAAGTTCAATTTTGAAAAGCAAAACGGTATAAAAAATGTGTGTCGGTTGGTTTAAAAACAAAAGATATTCAAGAAGTGAGAAGTTAGGTAGTTCCGCATAATATTCAATATGACCACAACACCCTTTCAGAGAAGGCATCATCGTAAACACAAAGATCAATTTTTCTATTTTTCTAGTAGTACCTTAATTCAACAAATTCAAACAGACTCATAGTTGATATTTTGCGAAGTCTTGACGTGTGTTTAAGCAATCTCAGCAAATGAATACCAAGTTATTTTTACCTACAAATATAATATCCTTAATAATGTTAAATTGACCATCTTGTATCATACATGTATTAGCATAGAAATTATATTAAGATGTTTTCGTCATAACTAATATATTAGACTAAAAAACTCAAAACTGCCCGATTTCTTACCATGAAACAATTCTATTCTAATTAAAGCTTAGTGCTGAGAATCAGTCCTCAATCAAACAACAAGGTCATTTATCATCTGGGGAGAAAGTTCGGATGTCACCCGTCGACATCTTTAAAACTGCTACAATTTGCTAAGAATTTGGAATTAAATGTCATCGGTATAAGGTAAGAATGGTATATCTTAATGTTATTTGAAGAATATTGTTGAAGGTAGATTTGCGATAGTGTCTGTTTAATCTATTCACCACCCCCCTCCCCCTTTTTTTTTTAACTCAGAACTGAAATGGGTATTTATAGATGTCTTTTGGTTGTTTGCGCCAAAGGGTTGCAGTCTCGTTCCTTGTTCACAAACCATAAAAAAAAAAAGAATCTGTATCTTAACTTTTAATATGTAAAATTCGTCTTTCTCATTTTCAACAATAAGATGAATGTCACTAGTTTTCAATAGTTTTAGTTTGCTTTTCTTTAAATGTTTAAAAATACATTCTACATATATATACCAATAGAAATATTTGAGTGAATCCGCTTCAATTTCGGTTTTTAGCTTTATCGGTTTGTCACAACCTACATTGTAGTATAACAATTTTGGTGTAGCCAGTATATATCATATATCTTAATGACAGTCGCCTTATGCAATTTACTTGTTAAAAAAGATATTCAGCCACAGTTAAACCAAAATATAATGCCTATTAAGATATTAAGATATCAAGATATAATTGTTAAATTTATGGGAATATGATGCAAATAGAGATATCAAGATATAATTATAAAATTTAAGAAAGAATCGTATGAGGCGTTAGAGACAAACAATGGTTTTTCGTAGACTGATAAAGTCTGAATTTTTTAAAACTAGCTTTCATATTGGGAATGGCTGTTTAGAAGCCGGTGCTTTTGAAGCCGCGATAGAGCAGTCAAGACGTGTATTTGATTTAGGACTCTCTGTTGGATTTAACATGCACATCCTTGACATCGGTGGGGGATTTCCTGGCCAGAAAAATGTGCAGACAAATATCACTTTTGAAGAGGTAAGCCTCAATCAATTCAAATTTATAGTCCTTGTGTATAGAATTTGACTGAATCTCCATTAATTGATGTATTCAAATGAATGAATAATCGAAGTCTTGGAATGCGAATTATAGGTACTGTTTCAGGCTGAAAATATAAGCAAAAGTCAACTTATAACGAAAACTACATTCGAATTGAAATACATCAATATTAATTTATGTTTAAATTCAACAGATTTTATTTACTTTCTACCAATTTATTGTTAAAAGTAAGCAAGTACACACACACTGCATACATGGCATATATGCCTTATGTATACAATTTGTGTTATTCAAAAACTACATAGTAACGGTTAAGTGACCCAATTGCAATATTAACCTGTGAAAGGTATTTCTATTTATATTATTTTTCGTCAACAAACTTTAGTCAACTTAACAGTCACAATTATTTAACTAGATATGGATTTCGACGATTATTGTCTCATCCATAATACAATACGACCAAACGTAAATGCAAACAAGGGCAAGGAATGCATGAGAAGGACACGTTGATAATTAAGAGTATGGAAGAAACTAAATGTGAAGCCTAATAACTAATCTAGAGTGTGACATTTCTATAGTTCGTCGTGAGTACGAATATGTTTTATTCGTTAGGAATACTAAAGCCCCAACCCTAACATTGGCCTTCTTTCTCAGTGTTTTAATCCTTCAGAAACAATTAAAATAAAGAAAGTAATCAATCAGCAATAGAAGAAAAACTGTATCCGACACTTTAAAATTTGAATAAAGACGATACAATAAATATATATAAAATAAAACAAAAGTTTACCGAATAAAATCAAATAAATTTGCATACAATTAAATTCCTTATTTTTGTTCTTTTTTCAACTAAAAAGATTTTATTTTAACATAGAAGTTTATTGCAATTGTATACGGACACTTGTTTTAATGATATGTTCAGCTCTAGAACTGTCGTATGTAATGAATTTGATATAACAAGAGACTCGAAAGAGTCTGCGTCGCTCACCTAGGTCTATGTGCATCTTCGTCAATGGATTTCAACATTGTAGACTAGAATATTATTCATAACTAAAATCACTTTTTTGTTGAATTTGCATTGTTGATATTTTTTTTCTGTTTACAGTTTATGTTTATCTTCTATAGTTTTTGCCCAAAACACAATAAGTGTAAAAATCTTCATTTAAGGGCAATTACTACTAAAAAAAGACAACTGATTAATCCATCTACCATACATGCATGCTGATCTATTTGCAGATCTTGTCTTGATGATCATTCTTACTTTAAAGTTTCTATCTATCTATTAAACTTTTCAATATCATAGGCAAACACGCACAAAAATGGTAAAAATTGTCATTTAAGGGCAGTAACTCACATAATGAGTTGACCAGCAATATCAACCTGTTTGTAGATTTTGCCTTGTGGATCGTTTTTGCTCTCAAATCCTCTCTATCTGTTATAGTTTCATACAAATAAGCAAAGACGCAAAAAAAAAATAATATTACTCTATCTGGTTAATTTTCAAGATAATATGCAAAAACGCGAAAAAATTTAGAAATCGTCATTAAAGGACAATCAATCTAATAAGGAGCCAACTGACAAGTAGATTTTGTCTTGCTGATTAGTTTTGCTGCATAAAATTCATGTCTATCTATTATAATTTCCAGGTTAATAGTCAAAAAATTAAACAAATTCGTAAAATTCGTCATTTAAGGATAATAACTCCTTCAGAAGTCGTCTAACTGATTTGATGTAAAACCAAAGGCAGATCTCCTTTTGAACATTTTTCCTTGTCAGATTTTCTTTATCTATCGGGATTTTAAGATAATAGACAAAACTTCCATTTTATCCCTATGTTCTATTTTAAACCATGTCGGCCATGTTGATTGACAAGCGGGGTCAACGGACACATTTTTAAAACTAGTTACCCCATTAATGATTGTTGCCAAGACTGGTCAAATTTGGTCCAGTAGTTTCAGAGGAGATGATGACTGTACACGTTAACGGACGACGACGGATGACGGACGCCTAATAATGTTGTGATTGACTTTATCAATTGTTGTCTACAAAACCTAATTTACAAATAGATCATGTGTACTTAGGAATATAACGAATTAATTTCTGTGAGATCTGTACAGTCTGTTGATATTGGTCGGGGTAATGTAAAAGAGTGTAGACTATATCGAAAAATGACAGAAATTTGACCTTGCAACTGGCGTTACGGACCCCTCAAGAAGTTATTGCAAGGGATTCTTTACTGGCATTGGTTGGATTCCACTGCTAGTTGACTGTTAGTCCTGGAGGGTATCAGCAGCTTGGTAGTCCGTTCTTTGGTACTGACATGATTAATAACATACTTTTCTAAAATTCTTTGTTTATAAATAACGAAATTATTTAGAAACAATTGGCTATACTTTGGTTATGCCTTTTTGTTTATACAGCTTCTCTAGTATTAAGGATGTTGGTTCCTCTGTTTAAAACTAATAAGTGTTTTAAAAGTCTGTTATAAATTGATAAAATATATAAGGGAAATTAAAAAGTAGAAACAAATGATAGGTCCATGTATAATCAATTGAAAATTTGGCGGGAAATGATTCTCTTAAGATTTTTCATTCATTTAACATTGGCACCCTTTCTCTTTTTGATAATGAACTAATAAACAATATGTTATAAAATTATGAAAAGAAAAGTAGTGCTAAGCGGGCAAAATTTTAATTTGCACTACATGGATAAAGTTAAAGGATTCGGAATTTCTGACTAAAAGTAAAAAAAAACAAGAATAGCGAACAGTCTTAAGATATTAAAACACCCATGGCTTTAACATGTTTTCATTAACGTGTAGAGTGTGTGGCCCTCACAATACATTAAGCAAGTGAATAAACGTCCCTATTCTGACAAAACATGGATGTGTATTTTCACAATTGTTTATATTTTCTTCAAATCATATGTATATACAGTCATAAAAGCCATAATGTTCTTGTTGAAATATAATCAATGAAAGAACATATGTGAGTATCATATAAAGAAAAGTAACATATATTTGTGTTTTACATGAATTAACAAGTACACATTAATAAGTTATAATTAACATTGAACTATTTTACAGATAGCTGAAGCTGTGAACCTCTCCTTGGATAAATATTTCCCTGGTAATGACGTTCGGATTATAGCTGAGCCCGGACGGTACTATGTTACTTCAGCGTTCACAATTGCCACCAATATCATAACAAAGAAAATCGTTACGGATGAAGAAAATGTGTTACCAAGTTTGTTTTATTTTTATTATTGTTTACACATGATACACTCAAATCGAGTTAAGTATCAAAGAATGTTGCCAAAGTAAAATTAGTCACAATGCATCGAAATTTCTGACTTGTCACCCACATTAATAATTATGTTGCTTATTACTCAGTTAAGCATGTGTCAAAAAAGAGCCGATGATAATATGAAAAAAAAATATAGGCTCCAAATAGTCTGCGACTAATTTCACAAAAATCTGACAAAAGCGCAAACAAAAATTTGCATTGACACCGCCAACGCCTCTGTCGGAAACAACACACCTTAGTTTCTTAGGTTCTTCTATAGCATTGTCGCGTTTCATATGACAAGTATAAATCCAGTAACATGCGTTACAAAAAAAAAATGCTACACAGATCAAACAAGCTGTGATTGCACCCTTATCACATTGGGCTAGGATATTTCTCACTTTAAAAAATCAATATACAGTTATAAATTAAAGTTTCGATACAGTACAGTAACTTTTGCTTTCAGAAGGAGATTTACATGACCATCCAACAGTACCGAATGAACACCTCAGAATATACTATGTAAATGAGGGTATATTCGGAAGTTTTCTGACATGTTTGATTGATCCAGGGTGTTATGTACCTTCACACTTTAAAGTGAGTGTTCTTTCGAATATCTATTTTAGTGAAATATATTGAATTTTTTGCAACCATATCGCATTACAAATTCCAATACCTGGCCAAAATATACATGTTTTATTTCACATAATTATTAAGTATAAAAAATCCAGATTCAAATAATAAAAATAATTTATAATGATTACCAATTATTATTACTGTCAGATAAATAAAACACTTTACAAATATTGTCCAAAGTGAATTTCTGGATTTATCGTCATCAAAAACGCTCAAACACAAACATTGGAAAGCAAAAGATGTATCAAAAATGTTTCTCATTGTTTTGAATTTTGATCACATGACCTTGTCAACTGTAGGATTTCCTTTGATTTTCTATTCAAGTCCCCTGTCGAGGGTGGCAATATTGTCATAATCCTAATGACAACATCAGACGATTACCAGAAGTGGCCCATAATTTGGTTGAGTATTCATTGTCACTAGATTTGTTGTCGCCTTATATTAATAAAACAACAACTGCACGTGTTGTCGTGCTTAGCATATCCCACTCGACAAATAGCACTCACACACTACAAATCACCACTGTTAACCTGCTGACCAAATATAAAGCCATTCTGTTCATTAGTAGATGAGATACATGACGGAAATATTTGCTAGACGAACAGACCTTAGAACGGACGGTCACGGTGAACACACTATAGTCCCCTTCAAGAGTTATGGTATGATTTATCATATTGAAGATGATTGATAGTTGTCATATCATTTTCTTTTTTATTTCTAGGCCTGGTTTGTTCGGTTAGTTGAAACGATTTCAGGCATCCCGAATCGCCAACTTTTGAGATTTTTTTTTTCCATGGGCTAAATCCCTCTGGAAGTCATACCGAACAGGTTCACCTACTGAGAAGGCTATACTTATATAATACACTAACGATTGATCGTTCAAATATGTTTTTATGTCTTCTTAAATAAGACTTATCTGAATACATTATACACAAATCAAAAACTGTTAAAATCTTTCGTTTTGTGATTCGTAATCACTGAATCATATGAATGTTCTAACCAGTGGAATTTCCATTATTGTAAAACTGCTGTAACACACAATTCATCTATTTCCCATAAACTAAAATGAATCAGAATTAGTTTATGACATACAAGTTTGATAAAATACTGACGAATATAATAATCACTGGAATATAGAGACATGTCTATCAGTTTATCCGACAAAATAAATTTGAGACCTACTCTCCTTTTTTTTAAAGTGGTCCGTGGTGTTGATGAACATGAGAAAAGTTTTGTGACACAAAAATGGCACAATGAAACATGCAATAGCTTAAGAAGGCAGCGAATTGTTTGCTATCATCTGTCTGTACAGTCGTTAATTGATTATCATTAAGATCTACAAAATTCAGTTAACACATTCAAGAGGGTTGATTTTGGCAATATCGGGTTCCCCTACAATTAGATATCAACCTTTTTTTTTTGTTTGGAAAATGTTGTGAAATAGTCATATATAAGTTCGGATTTACAAATGTGTTTAAAAATTAACAATAACTTGTTTTACACAGATGTCAATTTTACATTAATCTTATTCAAGGGCAATCATGAAGAGGTATTGTATAACAGTACTATTTGGGGACCAACTTCCGCTGCAGTGGATTTAGTTATAGACAAAATCAAACTACCCGACCTATCTACTGGAGATTGGATATACTTCAAAGATGTGGGAGCATACTCCTATACTACAGCAACTAATTTTAACAGTATGCCAAGAGTCGAGGAGTATTTCACATGTGAAAAGAAATTATGGTATACTGTCTTGCTTTACAAATATTTTTGTTTTTATTTTAGAATAATTTAAATTTTGGTTGTAACATGTCTTCTGATTGGTTGAAAGTGTTTTGTCTATCGGCTCATAGACATAATTTTGTCATGTGACCGTGACGTCATCAACATTTTTATCATGATTTACTCCCTTTTAGAACTAGATTATAAGGAATGACTGTAATATTTTTTCTGTCTATTCGAAAAAACCTAAAAAAATGTGGTGTACACTTTTAAATAACCCGCTCTGCACCACATGTTTAATGTTATTTCTTCATTGACAGAAAACACATTACAGTCATTCCTTAAAGAAAATGTATATTTAGAGGTTAACATTCACTATAAAAAGACATAGTTCTTGATCAGTGTAAAGGGGAAACATATTTTTTACAAAAGAAAAACAGAATTAGCAACAGCGAACAAAACAATTTAATTCCAGATATCATTATGGTAATTTAGTGGGGACTAAAGGTGTCACAACAGTCATAAAATGATTTCTTAGTGAAAGTTTCTTTTCATCACATTATTTTAAAGTATTTATCAATCTGAATATGTTTAAAAATCCCAGTTATTATCATGTCACAACAGGGAGTAAACTAATAACTAAATTATGTAAATATAAGCACATGATACATATTGTATACTTAGAGAGGCGAAAGATACCAGAGGGACATTCAAACTCATAAGTCGAAAATAAACTGACAACGCCATGGCTAAAAAATGAACAAGACCAACAGACAAACAAAAGTACACAATACGCAACATAGAAAACTAAAGACTGAGCAACACGAACCCACCCAAAAACTGTGGGTGATCTCAGGTGCTCCGGAAGGATGAGTAAATTCTGCTCCACATGTGGTACCCGTCGTGTTGCTCATGTTAGTACAAACCCTTTTATAAGTCTAATTCGGTAGATCACATTCGGAAAAGGGGGACGGGGTTGTAGTTACGACATTAGGAACATGTCCGCTATCATCTGTGAAACGGATATTGGTATATGACTGTTTATTGGAGGAGCTAATCTTTCAATTATACACTATACTTAGTATATAAGGCTTATGGAAGGGGCTAATTTTTTTACTATACTCTTTACCTAGTATATGAGTGCTTATGGGAGGAGCTAATCTTTTAATTACCTTTTGGTTCTAATCATCCAGCTGTTAATCTTTGACCACAAAATAAATAATGTGCTCTTATCTTATTATGCTGCTATCAAAAGTATTTTATATAACTAGGGCGGTAAACAAAGAAAATCTAAAAGTGAAAAAATGTAGAGTGGAAAAAAACTAAAGTGAAGAAATATATGGGTAAATTTGTAAGAGTAGCCTTGAAACCCCCTGACAAATGTTCGTACTTCGGCAAGATCAATCGGTATCTGAATCTAACACCAGCAGCAGTGAAAACAATCTTTATTCTAGGCATGCATGCATTCTGTAGGAAATTTAAACATTAAAACATTGTTTTGTGTTTGTGTGTTATTTTTTTATTTCCTATTCCTCAAACATCATGCGGGCCAGTCTATTTTCAAAAAGGGATGGTCTTAATAATGTCTTTGTATGAAAATATCTTTTATTGCTCAGTTTTAAGCTTCTGTGTTCTAGTTATTTTCAAAGTCCATATACTACATATGATTATTATTATTCCATAGTGAAAATAATGTTGAATATTGCTTGTATACAGCTGGTCACCCACAATATTTTCTTATCTTAGACTCTCTGGACAGGGGAGGAGCTCTGACTATATTTAATTACTACATTACAGCAGTGGGTCAAATCTGTGACCTCAAACCCCCCCCACCAAATGCCAAATTAGTGTTATAAAGGAATGGACAGTGTACAAACAATGCAAAATTTACAGTGTAAGTGTATATAAGACACGTCAAACTGTGTGGTACTATTGATAAAATGATGGTATTGGATCACTTTTTGGGTGTTCCCAGTAGAATTTTTATATGTTTGTTGCATTAATATGGGTTCAACGGGGGTATTCAGTTTTAAAGTGATTTTTATAACATTTTCTTATGAGAATCATTAACTAAAATGGTAGTAAAAAACTTTATGGGTTCCACCTTTGGTTTGGCTTTGATATATGTGATTAAAGGGAGAATTTTCTACAAAATCATGTCACAGTTTTGGAAAATTTGTTTTTGAATGATTGTTTAGGTCTCCAAAGATGAAACGTGAAATCAAGTTTGGTACTAAGCAGTTAAATCAATATATCTTCTAAATGGAGGCATATATAAAAAATCTGATACACAATGTTGTATTGTCACTTAAAAGTATGAAGTAATATGAAAAGTCACAATGGTATTATACTATGACAGATGGATATCATTAAGATACCTTCTAATATATATTGTATATGGTTGTTTTCTGCTTATCCGTTTTGAGAAAAATAGATCACCCCAACTTTTTTGTAGGGTCCTTAGTTTTCTATGTAGTGTTTTGTGGACTTATTCTCTGTTCTTTTCCCTCTTTTTCGTCTCATTTGTTGCCATGATGTTGTCATTTTCCCGTCCACAGATTAGTGTTGAAAGTCCCTTTAGTATCTTCCGCCTGATTTTATTCAAAATTTGATGGAAAATAAATCAAGAGAAAAGAAAACGATTACAGGTGAATCTGTTTACGACAATTTGCACGTATAATTTGATTTTATAAAAGCAGAACAAATGACTTTTCATGCAGAAAACAAGAGAACAGAGTATTCATGTGTATTACAATTCTCTCAGTCAAAGTTGTACCATCGAGGGTATCACCAGCCCAGTAATCAACACTTCTGTGTTGATTTGAGTTATCATTGATATGTTCATAATTATAAATTAACTGTTAACAAAACTTTGAATTTTTGAAATACTAAGGCTTTTCTACCTCAGGAATAGATTACCTTAGCTGTATTTGGCAAAACTTTTAGGAATTTTTGGTCCTCAATGCTCTTCAACTTCGAACTTTATTTGGCTTTTTTTAACATTTTTTTTATTCGAGCGTGACTGATGAGTCTGATGAGTCTTTTGTAGACGAAACGCGCGTCTGGCATAAACATAAAATTTCAATCCTGGTATCTATGATGAGTTTATTTACAACCACTGGGTCGATGCCACTGCTGGTGGAGTTTTAATTCCCCGAGGGTATCACTAGCCCAGTAGTCAACACTTCTGTGTTGACTTGAGTTATCATTGATATGTTCATAATTATAAATTAACTGTTAACAAAACTTTAAATTTTTGAAATACTAAGGCTTTTCTACCTCAGGAATAGATTACCTTAGCTGTATTTGGCAAAACTTTTAGGAATTTTTGGTCCTCAATGCTCTTCAACTTCGTACTTTATTTGGCTTTTTAAAAAAAAATTTATTCGAGCATCACTGATGAGTCTTTTGTAGACGAAACACGCGTCTGGCGTAAATATAAAATTTCAATCCTGGTATCTATGATGAGTTTATTTGATATCCGATGGGTTTGGATTTCCTTTGCAGATCCCTTTTGGTCTTAAAGCGTCTAAAGTATTTAAACATCACTGGTTGAAGGATATCAATAACAAGAAGGATTGGAATATCGCAAACAGTGAATTGAAATATGTTGTGTGGCGAGTTCTTGCCAGATTCCCTATCGCGCATCTCATTCGGAGTTTTGCTTGCCTGTTTAATAGCAAATATTTCTCCCTTTTTAAGTCAGCATTTCAACATAATGACATGACGTGATTCTTTTCATTTAAGTATCAGAAATTTCTAATTCAAAATAGAAGATCTCATTGTAATAATACACGTTATCTACACATTAAATGACACTGCATTTTCTCGATACAAATATACATCTTCATCATCATCAGTCTACAACACAACTTCAATTGAATATCTTCCTTCAAAACAAATATTTTAACTATGAAACTTATAATTCATAAATAAAATTTTATGTTTAATTACTATAATGTAAGAAATTATTTCATAAAGATTGCTTACGTTGTTGTTAATTTAAAGATTGTTTCAGATATCGTAACGTGTCACTGTAAAAGTAGGCATGTTAAGGGCTGATAACTCCTCAATAAAGTATAACATTATGTCAATTTTAACAAAGAAAAATATTTTCTTAACAATATTTAGTGACAAACTTAATACAAAATAATATTTCGTCATTTCTTAATATGACATAATATATATTAGTCGCAAAAAATAACTTTCAAATGGGGGGAGCCAAATAACATTAAAAAAACATGCAATGCCCCATAATCTTTCCTATAATAAAAATCCTTGCTTGGTTTTGATCGTTCCTGATGAAGATATTTCCTGAAAAGTGCTACCTTTGCACCAAATCTATATTCTTGCACTGGATCAATACTACTACTCCGAGACAGTTAGTCCAAAAAGGTATCAGCAACTTAGTAGTCAGTGCTATGCCACTGACATTATTTATTTTTTTAGGTCATTTTCGGTTTATAGCTCTTCAAAGTTTTCGGTCCTTACAGATCCTTGGCTTTCAAATATTAGGCTTTGAGCGCTTCGGACGCATGAAATTTAAAACGTGTTGTTTTCATTTTTTATAACATAAATTTTCCAATTTACTAAGAGTAATAAGAAAACTTGTGACATTAGATGGTTATTTTTTTTTTTATGTTTGAGCCTATTGCTAATATAACTCCTGAAGTATCAATATATCCTTAACTTTTGAATCAAAGGTCTTCAGCCTTCCTGATGAAGGTAAATCTAGAAAATCTATTCTAATGCACCAAATTTCGATAATTTTTTCTTCTTCTATTTCCATGAGTAATTAAAAATTCTGATCTGAATTAAACTTTATTTCTAGATACACCAGTCTAAAAGTCAATTCAAAGTCATTTTCGGTCATTCTCATTTTAACTACTAGTATTCGCATGGAACAAGAGTGCATACATTAAAATGCCTCCCTTTTGCATAACATTAATACAGGTATAACAAAAACTTAATATTATCAATGGAACATGGAAATCAGATCAAGGTTAAATAATCCTCTCAGACACACCAGTACAGAAACAGACCTTATCATTCAAACTTCCTTTTGACTTATGAACCAAGAAAATTAGGTAAAGACCAGATGAACCCTGTCAGACAAACTTGATATCTAACAATCATTCTATACACCATATATATAACATGTATAGCACATATTATGAAAGTCCCTTGGAATCAGTCCTCATCACAATAAATTATATCGACAAATAAACTATGAAAAAGAGGTCAAGGTCAGACAGACATATATACATCTATAAGGTATGAAAATGAGGTCAAGGTCAGACATGTATATATATATATACATCATTGAGTATACCAAATTTACTTACATAACCTATTGCTATAGCATCTGACGAAAATAGACCTAATCACGAAAACTTAACTTGACTAATAATCAACAAAATGGGGTCACGTTCAAATAAACCCCAAGTGTGGGACAAACATATTCACCCTTTAGTAATTTTATATACCCAATATAGCTGGACTTATTTTTAGAAACAGACCTAATCAAGAAAACTTTATTATTAACACTTTACAAGAAATGAGGTCTAGATCAGATAAATCCAGGAAAAATGAACATACACCTTAATCAAATAATCATTCTATATCAAATACAGGTGACCCATGGCTAATAGTATCTGTGAGACGGACCTAATAAAAGATTTTACATTGGTAACTATTGTCAAGGTCAGTTAAAACCTGCCAAATAGATATGTACACCTAATTATCATTGCATACACCAAATATAAGTGCCCACTTAATTATAGTATCTGCAAAACAGACAAAATCATGAAACCTTAACCTTGACCAGTCATCCAATAAATCAAATCAAGAGTAACAAAACCTTTATCTCATCTCTAAACATTCATGGATATCAGTAACATGTTTTCTCTCATTTACAATTTCTGCTACTTATGAACTTTTGTCTTCATTTACTAAATGTAAGTCAATCATATTCTCAACCTGGCTTTTTTTAATGTTTGCAGTGTCAATGGTGCATAATGCTTCAGATAGTTCCAGTGGCAAGTTCATGATATCTTTGATATATTCCTATTTTTATTAAAGCTGTTTGCAAATTATTACTTGATAATGCATTTTTGTACGCTTTGCATACCATGGCACAATCATCATTGCGATCAAGTGCACAGTTTTTTGTTCTGATAGTTTTATGACACAGACTGTTGTAGATATCTAAGAGAAGGCCATGACAACCAAAATCCAGTTGCTGCAAAAATGGCTGGTGTGTGGTGGAATTAACTGTAGTACAACATTATGATGCCTTGCCCATTTAAATGTGCCAACAGTGATATGAGATTTATGTCCATTATCTTGGACTAACTTCAAGAAATGATTGTGGAGAAAATCCATAAAAAAAGTCTGAATTAGACTCTCCTGTCTTAGAGACTGTGCCAACAGTTCCTGTTGAAGACCCCTCTAGCAGCTTGTCATTCATATTTTGCCCACTGAAGAAAAAAAAAGGAGACAATGCCTTACCAATTGCGTTCCCACACCCCAAAATAGTGACAGTTTTGCCTTTTCCTGAAATGGCAACACTTTTCTCATCAACCATGTGTCAACATTGTAAATTAAATGAGGTTTATCTATGAGATTGAATTTTAGTAAAGCTTTTTCAATTTCATTAAAGTACTCTGAAATGTTTTCCTTGTTGGCAGTATTCGCTTTAACAACTTCCAATGCCCTTTGGTTTACAATTTTGAGATCTGGCCATCGTCCAAGCATCCCATAGAACCAAAATGAATAGGAATTTGATTTGTTGAACATCCTCCCCCACCCTTGCAGAACGTTTGTATAGTCAACACATTGTATGCCAATGTTATTATTTGAAGATTTTCAAACAAACTATTACGCAATAACAGAAATGAAAAACATACTACAAAAATTTCCAATAACATATGAATTAATTTTTTATTATTTTTCAGGGAACAAGTATATCAACATGATCAATGTTAGCTGCAGTCTTGTTATAGCATAGCACAAAATGAATATAAAATGACTTCGTATATGACGTACTGTAACATTTATTACTCTTGTTATATATCATTTACTGTATAGTATTGCTCATGTAATTGAAAACATATCCCGGATAGGAGAAGATATCTAAAATAGATAAAATTTTAATATGGGTATTGAAGATCCAATGTGTTGCCCGATCAATTGATAAGCTGCCTTTACTGGTTTACCTTGCTATATTCGAATGTCGCGCGAATTAATATTGATAGATAAGAGAAGGGACAAAAATGAACAAGTTTATGAGTGCTAATCCTACTAAATATGCATATATACTTTCACTAAAATACAAATTACTTCCAATGATCTTCAAGAATTGTGACAGAAAACACGTTTTCCATATTAAAAAAACATAGGCGTATTCGATTGAGAGGACTGAGGCTACATATAGGGTTAATGCATAGACTTTTTGCATGTTTCACTTATAATATGTTGACTACTTTCCTACTTTGGGTCACTCATTTTCAACATCCAGGATCTGCATCTGATTCAAACCATATGATATAATAAAAAAAAAAAACAGCTACGCCAAAACCACAAAATACCCCCTCCCCCAAATTGTGCATTATAATTGATTAAGTTATCACCTGGTATTCATTTCAAAAGATATTTCATTATAAAAGATGATTAACTATCAATTTCAAAATCATAAATGTTTTAATGATAAAAATGAGCCAAGCCAAATAACTTTGGGCAAATTTATTAAGACTTCGTTAGTTCTCTGTGTGTTTCAATGATTATTACGTGATGTGTTCCAATGACAATATTAAGTGCGACTGAAAATTTTGTTACGTGTTTCAATGAAAAGTTCATGCTGTGTAAATGTTGATAACTTGTCATTTGATATCATTTAAATCTGTTAATATATTTGAGAAGTTGAGCTTACATATTTCCCCTTTCCAATTTCTCTATCTGCAATGTATCCATTATGATTTTTTTTTCAAAAAATGCAGAAATAATTAAAACCATGTTTCAAGGGCAATAAATCCTACAATGGGTCAATTCAAGATTCTTTTCTAAAACTTTCCGTTTATAAATTTTGAAATTATGAAGAAACTAAGGTTTTAACTCCCTCAGGCAAAGTTGACCTAAGATGGATTTTGCTATTTCTTAAGGTCCCTTTTCTTCGTTAAGCTCTCCAACTGTTTGGGATCGTATACATCCTTGGCTTTCAAATTTTCGTCATTGAGTGAATGAGCATTTCTAATGAAGGTAAATCCAGAAAAACGCTTCGGACGCATGCAAATTAATATCGTATTGTTTTCATTTATTTTCGGCCATAATGACTTATTTGTAGATTTTATTTTGCTGAATATTTGATGATAATTTCTCTCTATCTATTATAGTTTATGCAATAAAATGCTGACACAGAGAAATGTCTCATTACAGTTCGCAATTTTGATAGTTAAAAAGAAATGTTTATATAAAAATTGCAACATGTCAAGTCAATGAACAGTAAATGGGCTAGGTCACATAGTTTATCTGTTTTTTTTCCCTGTAGTATTACTGAACTAATTCTTTTAAAACAGATGCACATTGAATAGAGACCACATATTATAACTCAGCGAAAAATACTGAAATTTATCGTACAATCATAAGATAAAATATACCGTCCACAAAACATGGATAAAAATTGTTTTTCAAGGGCAGTAGCTCCAAAAACGGATCAAGAGACAATAGTAGATCTTATTTTGCTGAAAATTTTTACTAAACGTTTCGTCTAACAATGCCAAAAAGGTACACATCAATATTTAAAGACATTGTTGACTTAATTTTGACCAATGAACCATGAAAACGAGGTCATGGTCAAATTCTCATGCCAGACAGATATGTACACCTTACAATTAATCCATAAATCAAATAAAGTTGACATATATCGACTGCACATAGAATCTGATATAAGGACCAAATAATGAAACTTGACATTGACCAATGAACCATGGACATGAGGTCAAGTTCAGACAATCCCTGCCAGATAGACATGTTCACCTTACAATCATTTCATAGACCTAATTTAGTTGACCTATCGCTAATAGTATATTTGGACCTTAATGTTGACCAATTTGAAAACCGGGTCAAAAATCAAAAAATGAAATACATAATCAGATTCAACTATCAAAGAACCCAAAGAATTTTTTTTTAAATCAAACAAAGTTTAATTTTGGAGCCTTTGACCTTAATGTAGACCAATTTGAAAATGGGCCCTAAAATAAAAATTCTAAATACACGGTTGATTCTGCATACTAAAGAACCCCAACAATTTGATTTTTTATGAAATTAAACGAAGTTTAATTTTGGACCCTTTGAAACTAAATATAGAGCAATTCAAAAACAGAGCCCAAAATCCAAAATCTAAATACTACATGGTTAGATTCAGCATATAAAGAGCCCCAATAATTCAAGACCTTGAATTAAACAACATAGAAATTGTTCAAAGGATAAGCAATTTATATTAAGTATTAGAAAAGTGTTGTGTTTGGTCCGTTCTCCTAAACGGTAAGGACTATAACCCTCAAAATCAATTCCTTTTTTGGTAGGGTACAATTTCATAGAGATCAATAGACTTATACTCAAGTAATTGTTCGGAAACCAGAAAATCCTAACTTTTTGACCCCTTTTTGGCCCTAATTCCTAAATTCTTTTGGCTATAACCCCCAAAATAAATCCAACATTCTTTTTGAGGTGCAGAACTTTGAGGTACAATTTCATAGTAATCCATACACTTTACATAATTAGTTTCTTTGAAATGCTTGTTTTTGGCCCCTTATACCGTAACAGTAAGGCCTTTAACCGCCAAAATCAACAACAATCTTTTTTGTTGTTGTATGGAACCTTATGGTACAATTTCATAGAGATTCATACACTTATTCTCAATTTACTGCCTGGAAACCACATGTCTTCGGACTACGACGACGACAACAACGCCAGAACAATAGATGACTTCAAAAAATTTGCGGTCGTATAAAAACTTAACATTGAACGATGAACCATAAAAATGAGATCAAGGTCAGATAAAACCTGCCAGACTGACATGTAGTCCTTACAGTCATTCCATACACAACATATAGTTGACCTACTGCTTATAGTTTCTTAGAAATGGACCTAATCACGTTACTTTAAATAGTGATTTTGCTTGCATTCACCATTTTCGCTATTTACGAAACGATTTTTGAAATGACAAAAGTATTGCTTATCAATTTTGTCACTTAAATTTATGAAATTTAAAAAAAAATAAAGTGTGCAAAACTTTACCTGGTGACATGTTTATGACAAGTTTACGACCCAAAGCTAAAGTGCCTTTATAGATTTTGTGAGGTAGACGAGATTGACCTTAAAACGATGGTATTGAATTTTAATATCCAAAAATAGGCAGATCGGATATATTTTGAATTTATTTACGGACTACTTTTGTTTTGGATTAATTGTAATTTTAACATTATAAAGAGACTGAACAATGTTTTTTTTTTTGTTAAGAAAAACAATAATTTTACCTAATAATTTAAACGTGTGTAAAATGTATTTCGACATTTCTCTTAAAAAATGACTTAAATGGAATAAAACGTCTGATTTGTAATTTTACTCTTTTGTCTTGGGAATGGGCTATTAAAAAAATAATTTATCTACTCTGTATATGGAAAATTTGATGAACATATAAGAAATGGCAATTCTTACCTTTCGCACATTTAGTTTCATTGATAAAAAATGATATAGACTCATCCAGTGTCAAGTTTGAAGGTCATTTAAGTTACTGTACACATTCATGCACGTTCTGATTTAATCAATATACATGTATGAAAAAAATAAACATTTTGAAGGTAAACTAATAATTATTTTAATCAATCAAATTGCGAAATATTCAATAACAATGACTGGTCCACATCATAATAAGCAATAGGGGTAAACTGGGTAGGGAGAAAATGACAAATATATATTTTAAGTTCATTTTTTTGTAATAACCAATAAAGATTTGTTAACCAGAAGTTTTGCTATAATTTTAAAAAACATGTCGTTCTGTATAGGTATAGTTTTCGGATCTTTCATTTGTGTATTTTAAAAGGCAATAGAAAGTTTGGGCATCAAAAGTCAGCATAATTTTTGACTTTATACCGAAAATTCGCCCTGTTAAAACATTGAATGTTTCACAAATAATACATTGATACAAAGCAGAATTATTTTTAAAAAAACTGCAAAAAAATTTCATTCTGATTGGTATAGTGGTATTGTCATAAAGTGCGTTGAAATGGACCGTGGTATATCAAACATCAAACATCGAATTCCCTCACAAAATGTTATCAAACACTATAATCAACAGATACAACAGGTGTCATACAGCATGTACATGTAATCAGCTTATCCGGTGGGTCATACATGATCATCTTAATTCGATCAGTCGACATTTCGTCATTTAGTATGAAGTTGTTCACACCCTATGTTTATCGTAGTTTCATGATGTAAATAATAAATGACAGTAAGACAAAAACCGTAATGAACTTATTCAAACACATCGTTTTTCTAGAATTCAGTTAAAATGTTAAATTAAGAAGTATTTTGTCTTGGAATGCCCTCACTTTTGATATAGAAATACGAATAACAAATTAAAACGTGCGGCCATTAATAAAATGCACTTCTACTGTGTAAAATCCTCCAAAGAGTAGGAGCACACCCGAATACAAGAAAGATAGCTCAATTCTAATTTTTCCTATAGTGCTCAATTGATATTTTATAGTGTGTCTTTTTGTGTTGTAATGTTACACTACTGTCTCAGGTTAGGGTGAAGGTTGGCGCCAGTTGAAAATTTTAAAGCTGCTGCATTGTTATGCACCTGTCCTAAGTCAGGACCATGCTGTTCAGTTGTTGTCGTTTGTTGGTGTGGTTCATAGGTGTTTTTCGTTTCTAGTTTTTTATATAGATTAGACCGTTGGTTTTCCTGTTTGAATTGTTTTACACTAGTCATTTTGGGGCCCTTCATAGATTGCTGTGAGCCAAGGCTCCGTGTTGAAGGCCGTACTTTGACCTTCAATTATTAACTCTTGGCATTGGCCTTCATACCACATCTTCTTATTTATACTAACATGATTTTGTGAGGTAGACGAAACCAGCCTTAAATTATCGAATTGACTTTTTATGTAAAAAAATAGGCAGATCGGTCATATTTTGACTTCATTGACTCACTGCTTTCATTTGGACTAAATTGGACTAATAATAGCTTAATGAGACTGAAAAATACTATTTTCTTTTAAGACGCAGAAACTTTTTACCTTGCGTAGACGTGCGTAAAATATATTTCAAAGTTTTTCTTCAAGATAATACATTTTTCAAAGCATGAAAACGCATGATCTGTAAAGTTTCTTAACTTTCTTAACAACGCGCTATTTCATTATTGTAAAAATTCACTGTATTACAAAAATTTCGTAAAAAAGTAAGAAATGCAAAATCAAACCTTTCATACCTTTTGTTTATTTGATAGAAATATCATGAACTCATCCAGTATACAGTTTGATGGTCAATTGAAGCACACGTTTATGTGTAAAAGAAAATGCATGTTAACATGTTTTCAGGTATACAGAATATAATTATACTTTAAATTCATTCAGATTAGAAAAGTCCAGCAAAGTTAAATTGTGAATTATTAAGTATGAGGGTCTGGCTGGGGATGTTCATTTCTATATTCTTTAATTTTCATGACATTTTTCTCTATTCTTCACTTATGTTGTCCATTATTCCAAAGACTGACTGTAACATATCAAGACTCTCTATTTAAAGAACATTGGATTAATCGTATTAATTAAAAAATAATATTCATCAAAATTCGACTTGACCTTTTAGTATTATGTTAGGACAGAAAACTAGAGACAAGCCATAACTATAATTGTTAATCCACACACAAGAGTATTTTTATAATTTCTTAAAGATTTTGAACTTCTAATCTAGAGTTACCATCCCTGTCTTCATAAACAATAATTATTGTTACGTAATAAAATTTCGCGTGCTTACAGAATACACACTGGAAAAATTTAAACAGGTAAATAGGTAAGGTGAAGCAATATTAACTTCATCAAATCGAATTGCGTAAGATCTAATAACAATGACTATAATAACATAAGCAACACGACGGGTGCCACATGTGGAGCAGGATCTGCTTACCCTTCCGGAGCACCTGAGATCACCCCCAGTTTTTGGTGGGGTTCGTGTTGCTCAGTCTTTAGGTTTCTATGTTGTGTCATCTGTACTATTATTTGTCTGTTTGTCTTTTTATTTTTGGCCATGGCGTTGTCAGTTTGTTTTCGATCTATGAGTTTGACTGTCCCTCTGGTATATTTCGTCCCTCTTTTCCATATTAAATGAAGTGTTTGGGGTAAATAGGGTAGGGAGAAAATGTGAGATTTTTCGATACAATTTCTTGTTAATACTACAAAACACTCATCACCGAAACTTTTTGTGAGAAGCTCAACAACCTTTTTGTCTGTATTATAATCGTTTTTTTATCTCTCGTTAGCGTATTTAAAGCAATAGAAAGTTTGGGCTTCAAAAGTCTACAAATTTATTGATTTTATACATAAAATGTACCTTCTTAAAGCTTTTATTTATTATAACATTAAATACACAGATACATATCAATACCATTTCTGAAAATATTGCAAAAGATTTATTTCTGATTTATATTCAACGGTATTGTCATGAAGTGCGTTTAAGTAAACCATGGTGTAGCAAACATCGAGTTCCCTCACAAAATCTAATCACATACTATAGTTATAGATACCAACTCATGGTCTGTCTACATACTTCTGACTTTAGGAGGTCTTTTGAGTTATGGTGCAAATAAGGGGATTAAGGGATAGGGGCTTGGGTATTCTGTATTTTTTATTTTTTATACAAATTTTCTCTATGCTGTATATTAAAGGACCTATTTTTCTTTCTTCTTTATTTTCTCTATTTTTAATATTGAAATATTTTCTCTATTCTGTAGCATATGCAGACCATACACAAATTAGAAGAACAGGAACATTTACCAATAGATTCATTATATTAGTCCCATTAGTCCCTGTTCTGAGACATACAAATCAAAACAAAAACTTACAATATGTATCTTTTGAAGAAATACAGCTGATTTTGTTTAATCTTTATTGATATATTTTTATTTGTACATGTATACTACTTAAGGTAGATAGGGTGTCTTCCTCCATCTTGGATTTTGTAATACCTGAAAACAATCGGTCTAGATCTTTAATATAATGTGCAAATTTTGAGAGTAGTAGGTAATTCATGTGTAAGAATTTTCATTTCAATATAGAAAATGACATGTTTTATTATATTTATGGTTGTATTTTACAAAAAACAGAAAACTTTTGTTTGATTCAATTTTTTCCAACTTTGCCACATAAGGGGAGGCTACTCAAATGTAAGGGCAGATAATTCAGATAAAGGTACTTTTACAATAGAATGTGTTAGGAATTTACCTATTTTTTATGTAGCAAGAAAACGGGTCCGGTGACCCCATTTTTTCTTTTTCTTATCTGAAAGGATACTATTAAAGCTATCTTCTCATATTTTATCTCAAAATTCTATGGTGTAGTTTTCGTTTTATGGCAGAAAATTGGGTTTTATATGCATAATCTATACAAAATCTGTTAATTTTGAACAACCTGTAGCGTGAAAATAAGCCCCGTGACCCATTCTTTTTATCTTTTTTTTTTAAAAAGCTTGATATAAACTACATTTTGGCAAATTATTAAAAAATTCTATGGATTATAATTTAGACACCCCATCTACCTTAACTCTGAAATACTGAAAATGAAAATACTCATGTTTTTGTTGATGTATTAAACCCTATGCAATAACTACTTTAGTACTACTAGTATCATGTTAAGCTGCTACCCACGAAAGGTAAGGTTTCCTATCACGCAAAAGTGACTAAAGGCCTGAAAATCCTAGCTTAAATCTTGCTATAACCTTGATCGCTGATCCATGAAATGAGGTTGAGGTCAGGTGAACCGTGTTTGACTGGCATGTAGACTTTGCAGAAAAGAGGGAAAATATACTAAAGGGACATTGAAACTCACAAGTCAAAAATAAACTGACAACGCCATAGAAAATAAAGAGAAAAGTCCAAAAGACAAACAACAATACACAAAACACAACATAAAAAACTAAAGAATGAGCAACACAAACCCTCACACAAACCAGGGGTGATCTCAGATCAAGTGCTTCAGAAGGGTAAGCAGATTTTTCTCCACAGGTGGTACCCGTTATGTTGCTCGTGTATGTTTAAACCGGTACCAAAATACCAAATGAAGTTATGCAATTATTCAAATGACAAAAAAACCTATAATTTTTTTTCAAGCAGTCATTGAACCATGAAAATGAGGTAAAGGACAATGTACATATGACATAGAGAAACTTCTTAACATAAGGTATCTGCATACACGGTATGAATCATCCAGGTCTTGTACCTTCTGAAATATGAAGCTTTATACAAATACTTTACACTGCTGCCATGGGATAGTAATGCCTGTAATAATTTTCATAGCCTGTTTTCATTGATCGTCCTGAACATGAATGAAATATTTGCCACAGGACGTTAAGCAACCAACAATCAATCAATGTTTTGATTGTTACTGTAAATATTATATATGGTTTTGTTTTCACCAAAATGCTGATCAGAACTGATGTTTATCAGTGTCTTGATTAGTACATACTTACTTCTATACTAACTTTCAGTACATACTTACTTCTATACTAACTATCAGTACATACTTACTTCTATACTAACTATCAGTACATACTTACTTCTATACTAACTTTCAGTACATACTTACTTTTACTCTTGGTTCAATTGCACAATTGGTACCACAAAAATGTTTGCAGGCTGCACACATGGACATGCCTCAATCCTACACTGCATTATAAGCATCCACTACGGATTGGTTATCATACAGCTTACACTTTCTCTTAGTTCTTGGAGTATCAAACATTTCCTTAATAAAAGCAAAAGTTACCTACATGACTTATTGGATTATCAAAAATATATAAGTCGGAGAAAAATAGACAATAAATTTGCCCAAAAAATTAGAGTGATCTAAATCACTGATGGAAAGATTGAAATAACGGTCTTACAATTTTAGTATATTTCAGTATTCCTTGGAGGTATGGGGGTGGAACTGAAAAAAAAGTGATATAACACTATTACATGTAGTTAAATTGCATTACTTCAGTTCTTTAGATTGACAATGATCATGTTTTCAGTAGATTAAATTCAATGTCGATGGGTCATTAAAGGACAAAGTACGATAAGCACAGAGAACGGCCCCCAATTGTCGTTCAAATCAAAAGTGACGTGCAATAAATTACAATACTATATTTTTAAAGTTTAAAACCTATATTTTCGTAAACATCAATAGATTTGTCAATTTCCGCTTTGTTGCTGTAAACACCTCATGATTCGCGAAAACGGCAGAAAAATGGCAGTTTCCAAACCTTTTTCTGCATTTTAAACTATGAGCGTACCTACGGCCCACGATCATATTTATACCTGACATTCCTTGAATATAAATGTTAATGCAGTTCAAATATCTTAGTGGGCCGTAGGTACGCTCATAGTTAAAATTTAAAAAAAGGTGAAACAAATCGTCGTAGTTTTCATTGAATTATCGAAATATTTAAACGAACTGCGGACCGGAGATGATTTCCGGTATTCATTACCCTTATGTCACTGAATTGTTTGCCGCAAACTTGCAGAAGACTTGCTGCAAGCTTGCGGCAAACAAAAAGTTTGCAGGAACACAGAAAATGGTGTTTGCAGATGTTTGCCGCTAGCTGCAAACTTTCGGCAAACATTGCAGCTTTTTGTTGCAAGCTTGCGGCAAGTTTGCAGAAACATCAATGTTTGCCGTAAGATTGCCAGAAAACTTTGACCATTCTATATGTTTGCCGCAAGATTGCAGAAAACTTTGACTATTCTATATGTTTGCTAGAACATTGCAAGAATTACACAATATTGACTGGGCATGCCTAGTTGGCTCTTCCTGGAAGCTAACAATTTGAAATTGTGGCTAGGTCATGTTGATTGTGTTTGGAAAATGCATTTCACATATAAGAGTTCAAGGAGGCATTTTGGTTCAATAATATAGGATATTCAATATGTAATTTTGTAAGTACAGATAGTTTATAGAACTGCATGTTTTAATACAATAATTAATGTCACCATCATACATAATTAAGTATAAGCAACTATATATATATATATATATGTGTGTGTGTGTGTTTGAAAAAATTTAGATATTATAAGTTTGAATTTTGTAACGGATGTACTGTACCATGTTTATTAAAAATAAGTTCAATTCTGCAATGCAATTATTACCTAGCTTTACACCCAATACACATTTCAGATTTATCCTTTTTCATTTCTTAATACAGGTATATGATGTCATTTCAGAATGACCCCTGCCCCTTTTTCAAAACTCAAATGCATGTATGTATTTCCTTAAATCTCATAAGTTTGCAAGAATTCTTTCAATGACTGTTTGTATACAGGCAGGAATTCGTTTTAAAAATGTTGCTGTGTAATTTGAAAGAGATAAATTGAATGTGTCTACACACATGACATTGGCATATGTGTAGTTCCTGCAAGTTTGCCGCAAGTTTGCAACAAACAATTGCCGCAAGTTTGCAGCAAACAATTGCCGCAAGCTTGCAGTAAATCTAATTTGCAAAATTATGTTTGCAGCAAGCTTGCCGCAATCTTCATTTGCATTGTAAAATGGTTGCGGCAAGTTTGCAGCAAATGTTTGCTGCAACCTTGCGGCAATGTTTGCTGCAAGCTTGCGGCAAATGTTTGCCGCAGGGCTTATTTTTCGGTAAAGGTATAGATCCGACAACAGAATTTACTCGTGTTATTATGGCTAGTTTCATTATCACGTAAATGTTACATAAACGAAAAAGGAATACAGGATATTCCTGTATTTATTATTGTATGAATTTAAAGTGAGATTTTAGCAGACCGTCGAGTTTTGACACAAAATCAGAAGGAACTGTCACAAACTTCAGAGAAATTTTGGAAACGTTATTGTAAATGGAACCAAAGTTATATAATAACTGGTTCATACTCAAACAGTTCCCATATGGCTAAATTTCAATATTAAGAACACTGACACAGACGTTAATCGTGGATTGGCATGTTATGATAATGTAATCTCCGTGCAATGGTGTTTTCTAAACGAAAAACACATTTTGAATATAAATTCTATACCCAACAGATCGATATTGGTGTCAACATTAAATTTTAGTACAACTTTACCCTTCAGAAACACGTATTTTTTTTATAAATGACGAAATCGTCGCCCTGGAATGTGTTAATCTCCGTTGACACTTTTGTGAAACGTGCTTTCTTTCACGTCCGCCTTTCTATCAAGTATGGCATGCCAAGTTAACATTTTAGGCAATTATTACGGATGGCAAAAATAAATTACAAAACAGTGAATAATAACATACATTGTAATTCATTCGACAGAAAAACACCATATGACAATTTTAATTATTTAATTGTGTAAATGTAACAATAATAAAGATCAAACAAAACTATCCAACACTATTATGATCTAAATTATGTATCTTGAGTAATTTGTTGGTCATGGTGTTGAATGTATTTATTGGAATTATGATTTGTAATTGTCCCCCGTCTTCCCGTTGCTCTTTATTAACGACAACGCGTGCCACTTCGTATTTCTTTTTTGCAAATTATTTTCTACATTACTTTCCGTTATAAATGTGCATGCATAAAGTATTTGCCACTGGACGGTCAGAAAACGACATTCAATCAATCAATCATATCTCCTCTAAAATAACAGTACTATAATGACTTTAAACATATTCAAATAGATAAAAGATTCACACGTCAAAGAAAAAAAAAATGAATATTCAATATCAAAGGAAAAAAACGCATTATAGTCAAAGATATTATGCTTGTAATTTTGTACACCAGACGCGTGTTTCGTGTACAAAAGACTCATCAGTGACGGTCGAATAAAAAAATGTCAAAAGTCCATAAAAGGCTCAAAATTCGGAAAGTTTTGCCAAATACAGCTAAGGTTATCTTTTCCTGAATATATAATCCGTAGTTTTTCAAACAATTGAAAGTTTTGTAAACAGTTAATTTTAAAATTTGACCATTTCAAAGATAATTCATGTTAACAAAAAGTGCTGACTATTGGACATCGTGTTGCTGCATGGGTTGTTTGTGTCATTAATTTTTAATGTGCTAGCTCAAAAGGTTACAGTCCTAAGGAAGACATATTACCCTACCTGGACACTATATATTCTGACTCCGACCTAACTAGTCTTTGAGCTTACTCCTTAATGCCAAGTGATTAACGGAAAATCAGCAAATACCAATTATAAAGTGTTTTGTTTGACCCGGCCGGGGTCAGAAACCCACGATATCCGGCATTTTAATTCATTTATTATATTTATTTAATTGTACAATGACTTATTTGAAGGGTGCATATTGTAAGAATTCATCTTATATAAATCCTCTCTTAAACATACGCATCCACCCAAAGAAATGACTTCTGCAATCATATATTGAAATAAGAAGATGTGGTATGCGTGCCAATAATACTCTCCATCCATGTAACAATGTGTAAAAATACAGTTATACGTCTAAGTACGGCCTTTAACACGGAGCCTTGGCTCACACCGAACAGCAAGCTATAAAGGACCCAAAAATGACTAGTGTAAAACAATTCAAACAGGAAAACCACCGGTCTAATCAATATAAAAAACGAGAAAAGAGAAACACTTATGAACCACGAGAACCACTGAACAACAGGTTCCCGACATAGGACAGGTGCAAACAAATGCAGCCGGTTTAAACGTTTTAACAGGCGCAAACCTTCACCCTAACCTGAAATGATATACTCTTATTAGTAACTTGCATGTCCAAGAGAACTGTTCATTCTGATAAACAAATTATAAAAACACAAAAACAAAACGAGAAAATACAAATGCAAAATAAGCACATACTATGAATTTTACCATATATATTTTACAAATCATTCGACAACGACAGGAAAGAGAAACCATTTTTTGTCATCGCCAGTATCCACATCATAATTACAGATAAAACATCGGGAAAGAAACAACAGTTTATTTAGTACTCAGTTCTCACTTTTCTTTATCATGTTTCCCAGGCTTCCAAAATGAAATGAATGGATACATTATGTTTAACTCAAGTATTCTCCTTCTTCTTCTTCTTTTTTTTTTGACTTTATTCTCATACACACTTGTCCGGGCCGACACTTATTTAATTTTTAGACATTGCCTTATGATATTTGGCATACAGTGTATAACCGTGAGATATCATAACAGTCTAATATCTTTATGACCTTTACCGTTGATCTCAAGGTCAAAATAATTTATGTTTTGTTCTTGACCTTTGAATTTCATGGTTAAATGATTGAGTTTTATATGTCCAACCCTAAAACCATATATATTCTTACAGGCTATGTCAATTTCTTTTTACTGCACCATAGGATTAATTCCTTTAGGTCAAATCCACGTTATATAATGTATTGTTAATTATCTCCAAAATGGTTTATATCCCCACCCATTGCCTTGATAAGTCATTTCTAATTCACCACAGGTTTTGTACCCAGAGGACAGGTAACTATCTAACGCCAATTTTAATTTCACATGCAGCAAAAAGTGTGCATTTGTGTTAAACTACTACAAATGTGGGCATTTGTGCTTTAAAATGTTTTAAATATATATTTCAAAAGTTAAACATTTCAAAACATTGCCATAAAATAAAACCAATTTATTTTTATGGTCATTGAAATTGTTAAATATTAAGTGTCAGTATACTCAGATTAAAGTAAGTACATTTTCCTCTTTCTTTTTTTCTGGCTCTTTTTTCATATTTTCTCCTCCATCTGTCTGATTATCATCTCCAGTAAACATGCTATCACAACCTGTACATATGTGCTGTCCATCTTTCTTTTCAACATAATCTTTTGAAATTTTCTGACAAAGTTGACATTTCTACTGTTGTTTTTCAGCTTTAACAGAACTACCCATACTTGTTGATAACGTTTTTGATTTTTCTGAACTGCCCTTGCCTGTTGATAAAGTTTTAGATTTTTCTAAACTGCCCTTGCCTGTAGGCAAAGTTTTTGATTTTACTGAACTACCCATACTTGTTGATATAGTTTTTGACTTTGGCAAATTTTCATTTTTATCTAATACCGCAGTACATATCAGGTCGCAATAAATTGTTGACAGGCTTTTAGTTATATCTGAGAGCTAATTTTTATTGTGTATTTCAAATGTTTGATCACTATGTATGGTGATACCTTGACTATCTTCAACATGGTGAACAAACTTGAGTTTTTCTTTTTCTAGTTTTGTCTGTTGCGGAAAATATCTGTCCTTGTTTGAACATCATTTATTGATAGGTTTGAAACTCTTTCATGTTTCTTTGGAATGTCGGTGTCAGTATTTGAGAAACTGGATTTTTTTATGTGTTGCAGCAAATATGTTTGCAATCGATTTATCAAACTACAAGTTAATTAAATAGGAAAACTTTTGTTTTATAAGATTGTGTGGAAGTAAAAGCTATATTATTAAAAAACAATAGGAACAAACAGTTAATTTTAAAATCAATAAACCAGCAATAGACCTATACATCGTCTCATATGTTATTATTATGTTTTGGATTGCATTCGAACTTCGAACTCACCATAAAAGCAAACAACAGATACAGTTACGTCTGTCTCATATCTTGACTTTCATCTAAAACTTAACAATGAGGGTCGATTGAAAAAAAACATTAATGACAAAAGTGATGATTTTAGCTTTCCAATTGAGAAAGTTCCATTTCTTTGTAGCAACATTCCAGCAGCGAACAAGAAAAAGTAAAATAACAAAAATACTGAACTCCAAGGAAAATTCAAAACGGAAAGTCCCTTATCAAATGGCAAAATTAAAAGCTCAAACACATTAAACGAATGAAAAACAACTGTCTTAATCCTGACTCTGTACAGGCATTTCCTTATGTAGAAAATGGTGGATTAAACCTGGTTTTATAGCTAGCTTAACCTCTCACTTGTATGTCAGTCGCATAAAATTCCATTATATTGACAACAATATGTGAACAAAACAAATAGATAGCTATAAAACAAAGAGTTCCAAGAGATGAAGTTGAAATCATTCTTTCAAACATTTTACGAACGCCATCACGAATGTTTGACCGTTATAGAATACCTGTTTTACAGATAACGACGGATATGTTCCAATTATAGTAACCCCTATCCCGTCCTCTTTTCCTCGAATGTGACCTACCGACTTATCACCGAGTTTGTACATACATGAGCAACACGATAGGTGACACATGTGGAGCAGGATCTACGTATTCTTCAGAAGCAGCTTAGATCACCCCCGGTTGTCGATGTAGTTCGTGTTGCTCAGTCTTTAGTTTTCTATGTTATGTTTTGTATACTGTTGTTTGTCTTATGGTCTTTTTCGTTTTTTTTACATGGCTTTGTCAGTTTTTTTTCGACTTATGCTTTTGATTGTCCCTTTGGTATCGTTTGCCTCTCTTCATGGGAATACTATGATAATTTATAAAATCAAACGTGCTCTTAATGTATATTAATGATGACTGCATCTTAAGTCTTAATTTATAGCAGTAAACATACCTAAAATAGAACAACGATCACATAACAATCGTTTTAATAGACTGCAGCTGATGAAAATCTGGCGCACAATGTGGTAATATACGAAAGGACACAGAATATCTATCCATATATTATTTCCTACTCCTTCTTAGGGATTTGTTTGCCATTTTTATTACTAAACACAAAGAGTTTTTTCAAAGAAAAAAAAAAAAAAGAGATGGTACATGTTAACCGTCCCACTCCGCTGGCAAAATAGACATAAGATCTGTTATGATCTTGGTAGCTCACAATATAAATTTGTAAATCCCTGTACGTGTAAATGCTAGAAAAAATTTGTCTGATCCTGCTTAATGGTGAAAGATATTATCCGGCAGACAATAATACATTTACAAAACAATTTTTAACATGATGATAAATCATGGCTTCTCTTTTTGCATTGATGATCATTAAAACAAAATCAATATTTCGCTTCCCTAATTTTTCGCTTGAACCATACCTATATATGAAGGTTACTTACTCCATAATCCCTTATTATGTGCATAGCAAATATGTTTAATTATTTTTGTATGTGTGTGCATGCATGTTTCTCTAATTCTTAGCCGATTTATCCTTTTTCCTGACCTGTTGATTATTTCTTTGTAACCAACGTGTGGTTCGTTTGATCTCAGTTCTTTATTGGTAAAAATTCGTGAAACGTTCTTGCTTTCCTCTATATTTCCTGTTGTGACGTCACAAAAAAAGACGACCAAGTCTGATGACGTTACATGCAAAGAACACATCTTTTTTGCAGATCATTGGAAAAGAAGGATAAGATTTGTCTGCAAATCGTGTAAAAGTCACCAGAGAAACAGATTCAACCACCAAATCTCGTACAATTCGATATTTCTTAACTCTCGACAGTTTCAAAATTAAAAATGTAACTTTCTCGAGTGTAGAAATATCGTACTGCACTCGATGCAGTGGTAGAGTCTATATGTATAGTGTACATGTATGCATGTATATATGTACGTGCAAGTGTGCATATATGTACGTACAAGTGTGCATATATATACGTGTATGCGTGCGTTTATGTACGTGTTGTCATGCTTTAAAGTTGTTTGAATAAAAATCAGAAAATATCCAACGAAATTTTTTTTCATTGCATTAAAAAAATATTGAAATACTTGTTTTTATTTCTGGAAGATTTGGCTTAATACGTTAAAGAATATTAAGAATAAAACAATGATTTTTTCATGAACTGAAAGTTAAAAGAAATCATTGCAAATAACGTGAATAATGCGGAATATAACAACTGTGGTAATTCCATTGTTTGCTGTCTTATCTGGATATAATTTAGCTGATAAATCCTAAGAAAGTCATTCATTGCTGCTGATGTGGATGTGAATATCAAAGTGAAGAGCTACCAGGGAGTGTGGTCTGTTGAAGACAGTTTTCAGACTGCGAAAAACAAAGGGATTTTTTTTTTTTCATATGAATTACATATACAAAAGAACGAAATGAAATTTTCTTCTTGTACAGATAATCATCTGCTCTAGATATATTGTATTTCTTTTGATTCTGTGTAAGTGTTGTACGATTTATTGTATACATTTAAAACAATATTATCAATTGGTTACATTTTGTCTAGTAAAATACCAGAACTAAAAATATTGATAGTTTTTCGTATATATAATTGCACGTCTGACCTCATTTCGCAAGATTAAGATCAGTTATTACCAGTTGTGAATGTTTTATTTTTTGACATCACTCAATGTGCTCATCATTCCCCTTGTGTTGTCTTGATGAGACGACTTTGCTCTAGTGGATATATTTCCTCCCTAAAATAAAAAAGAAGTTCTCAATTATTTTTGCATTTATTAAACATCAGCGTAAAGTTTGTCTTTTGAAAAGGTTAAATAAAACATTGCAATTTAAGATATTCAGACGTTTTGGTACTACATGAAAAAGGATAATAAACATTTATAAAAATGTAGGGAAGTACATCACATTACACTGTACAAATATCCAGACATGGTACTGGTCCAAAATTTTGTTGTGTTTATAAAGGCTGTACATTTTAAGAATAGGTATGTTACGCTACAAATAGACAATTATTTAAAAACCGCAAGCGCTGTAGAACAATTTATTCCTAATGAAATATACAAAATATCTCGTTATAAATGATGTATCCTGTGTTTGATTAAGGTTCGGATTCAATTGATATCTGTGTTCATTTAAATATCTATACGAGCAGAAAGGGTAAGGTCAAGAATGATGTAATACAATTGTAATGGATGATATATAACTACTTTATTTCGAAAGAAAATTAAAAAAAAACATAATCGTATAAACGGTTTATCTTGTATTAAATCTAAGATTAGGTTCACAGACATCGTTGTACTTTAAAAGATAACCTGTGTATTAAGAATATTCAAGCGTAATTCTTGGGAAACTAAACTTCGAAGTTTTCGATTTGATTTTAAATGTTATATATATATATATATTATAATTAAGGAGATGTGGTTTGATTGCCAATGAGACAACTATCCACTTCGATCACTTCCCAACTGGTTTTTTTCAAGTTTGCTCTTATGTTTGAATTCATATAACGCTTTTTTCATGTTAGGGGAAGGGTTCACCAACAGTTATCAATAGTAATCAATATTCAATTGTATATGGCTTTTAATGTATAGATTGCTTAAGCCGTATTTAGCGCAACATTTTGGAATTTTTGGTTTTTGAAGCCCTACAACTTCATGTTCTGCTAACTTTGATATTTCGAGCGCTACTGAAGAGTCTTATCTATACGAAACACGCGTCTTGCGTACAAATCCATGCATATTTGTTGAGTTTTTACAGAAGCATAAAAATTTTTCGGAATAAACCATGTTCCCCTTATATAATGTCAATCATTGGATTAATTAGTATTCAGTAAAAATCGATAATTCTCTTTTATTGTGATATAATTTTATTGAATTATATCGAAACTTAGTTTTCTTTTGCTTATTTTTTTATAATTTAAAGGGTTTAACCTGAAGGATAGCATAATGAAAAAAAGTCATTTGGTGTATAGATCCACAATAAGAAGTCCCTGTATCATATATGTTTGGAAAGCAGAAAGCAAAGACAAAGGATAAGTATTGTTGTTCTTCGTCTGAAAGTTTCATTTAGGTCTTTGATAACAATAAAGGTACTAATTTTACTGCATAATATGCGTCTGTCGGCAAATAATTTCTCTTTGATGATGGTCAAGGGCAGCATATTTGAAAATCCAAAATCGTATATAAACATATAAAGGCCGTACTTTGATCTATACTTGTTAACTTTTTATACATTGTGACTTGGATGAAAAGTTGTTTCATTGGCACTCAGACCACATCTTCTTATTTATATTGAAGAGCTGATCATACCATAAGTATAGCCAAGTTTGGACAATGAGCTTTGCATGAGAGGGATACATTCCTTAACTAGAATTGATTTATAAAATTTTATAACAGCAAATTCCAACTTAATATGCTTCAATAGCTCACACCTCACTTTTTATATTTAAAAATACCATAGCACCCTTTTATTTACTTATTTCTTACTTAAGTGCTGCTTAAAGTTAGGTCCTTAACTTGAAATAAATAGAAAAGAACTGACCATAACACTCTTTTACATATGAAATATTCTTTGACTTCGGGCATGCTATTGAAAGATGTCACACATTGGAATGCATATGCTCCCATATTCTTGAAGAAAATCCACTCTCCACTTTTTAAGTCTGGTAGTTTAATGTTTTCAATAATTAAATCTACAGCATCGCAAGTCGGTCCCCATATTGTGCTATCATACACTTTTTCGTCGTCGTCCTGAAAAGCAATAAATCTATATGCATATCCACATGCCCGCTATTCCTCGGTTAATACTTTCTCCAAAAAGACACAACACATCCCTAACTATTCGAAAAAGACTACAATTTATACAGACATTTTCAAATTTGTGTAAAACATTTTAACCTCAAGACTGCAGTCAAAGGTTAAATAATGTAGATAGTTAACTATGCCCGACATCTGGTATAAAACTTTAAATGATGTGCATTTTGGAAACACGTACAAAGGGTACAATAAAATAACCGTATAATTGATGCATTTCATGGTAAAGCATCAACAAGCGTCTATAAGCCAACCAAATCTTCGAAGGATAGGTAAATGCTTGTATCTGGTATTTAATACAACACATGCATTGACAATGAAAACTGTGTGACAAGACCTAATGGGCACAACAAATATTGCCACAAACGCCCAATGAATTTCATCAGTAGGCAATTGTTTAGATAAATGCCAAATGAAAAGAACATAAAGACTGTTACATATATTACCCCAGAGCGCCAAATTTAAATATTTTGTTTAACATGATTTAATTTATTTCAAACTAAAATTTACAATACTTGACTGAAATTTTTTTTCTCTTGTGGCGTTTTGTTTTTGGTAGAGTTTTGTAGGGTAAAATTTTATATCAATTACTCACTATTCTTAAATAAAACAATAAAACAAATGTACCGGAAGTTTTCAATTTAGAACCATTCCCTTGACTTTTAGTTTTGACTTTGTATGTTGCACGTTGCATTAGCGTGAGGAAACGCAACAATCTACAAATCTTCCGTTTTTTAGATTAATATCAATAAAAGAAAAACAATAATATTTATTGTCTGTAAGAAAGGTGTTTTTACCAATATGTCACGCATTATCAAGCGCAATATTTAAATCTACTGCTGACATCGTATTGTATGTTACCTTAAAATGTGATGGAACGAACCAGACAGGGTAGAGAAGACAGTCGAAAAAGCATCCATAAATTCCATCATTGACATAATACATTCTAATTTGTTTATACGGTGTATCTGTGTAACCATGTAATTCGTCATCTGAAAATGCAATCGACAATATGTAATACATGTATGTTAATAATAACTCAGTCTACAGCAATTAGTTAAGCCAACCCGGACAAGAAATTAGCGCTATGCATACAAAGATGTATTCTTTTGTTTGGAATGATTTGCAAAATCTTTTCAATAAACTAATTTTGGTATTGTCATGCCATTTCTTCCTAAAGGCCTGGTGAAGCCCTTTAAGACTTGTAGCTTGTTCCTTGTAGATGAATCGACATATAACAAATGTAATCTCCAGCATTTATTAGTGCAAATGTTATACCATATTTATCACCATTTTACATGATTAAAATATATTAGTATTTGTTTTGATAGTATATATCGAATGTATACAAACCAGGTGTTATATTTTCAATTTCTTTATCAACATTTCTCTTCGTTATGATATTGGTTGCTATTGTAAAAGCGGAGGATACGTAAAACTGTCCAGGTTCAGCTATTATTCTGACATCATTCCCTTTGAAATATTTCTCCAACGATTTATTCACTAGGCAAGATATCTACAAATAGAGGTAATGTTTTCTCTATTTGTTTGTATATTCATAATACATCTTTGAGTTTTACCTTATATAAATGTTTTAAACATCGATAAATAACTGTTGCATTTGATCACTCTCAATGTATGCTCTGTTGCTTTTTATTGGAAACAAATATTTTACTATATGACATTTTCAAAAATGCATAATCACATGATAATAGCAATACTTTGATTTTAGTTAATTTGCTTATTGGCGCAATTGCTTTAATAAAAGTTTTTGTCGACATTTTGTTCCATCTCTCTTATTGTTTCTAGAAGAGTATTGCATTACATGTAACAAAGTAAAAACAAAGTGTTACAATTGTTGAATAAGTCATTTATTTTTATTCCTTTTTTTTGTAACAGCCCAGTTGACAATCAACAATAGTAAATAAAAGTAGATATAATTGAATATAAGATAACTTTTTTTATTATTTTCCTGTGAATTGTTTTATTTTTAGAGCAAGGTAGTAAATTATATAAAAAATATATACAGTAAATATCCGGTTACATCGTGATCTTAAAAGATGTTGATATTTGTCACTGGGCAAATAGGAAATGTATATGATAAGTAAGTGATATATGTTTTATGCGAAAATTATTGCAAAAATATTATTATATCGTATTCGTCATCAGCCCTATATGCATGGTGTACTGACCAAATCTTACATGCCTGACATATCAAATATATATATATATATATATATCTGTTTAGCCAACAGTGATATTTGTTATACAGTTGCATTTCAGAGAGGTGAATCCAAATCAATCATCTACATTTGGTAAGTAACCATGATCATAGTCCGCTGAATTTTAGCATTTTTGCTAAATTTTCGCTTTTCTTATAGAAATTTGTGTTCAAAGGTAATATACAGATTTATAATAGTGAAATGTTAGTGGTATGCAACAGCAGTATCAGTATCGTCTTTCGTTATTAAACCTTGGATACGATGGGTTCATCGACCTTAAAGATTAAACATTTAGGTCAGATAAATGAAAACCATGTTTAATGACACTAGTTTTCGTAAAACTCGTAAGTAAAGATGGTAAATACAGCATCATTGTTTTTCAGTGTTGTAAGTACATGTTTCAAAAAAAGTTTATACTCTGGATTAATAATGGGTTCAAAATGGGCAGATAGTTCTATATTTTTATAATCTGCAACTGTACATTTATCATAGACGAAACATAGATATTTCTGTGACCACAGTTTATTGACATGTAACTATAAAAACTGATGTTGACTTTTTAATTAAAAAAAATAGTAAGGCCATATACTGTATTTAGCAATACGGATTGTACATAGTACTAAATATAACTAAATCTCGATATAACAACAATCTTATTCTCTTACGTACGCCTATACAGATATATCAGATATCAGTAGGATCCTAAGGGGTTGTTGTGTATAAATAAAACCCAATAAATCAGAACCCTTCATCAAATTAAGACATTATGCTACTTATAGTGAACTATTTTAATACCTCTTTAAATGTGTTTTTATCATTTTGGACGTTTCGTCCGGGATAACTTCCACCTATGTTCAGCAGTGTCATATCGAACCCCATAGCAAGTCCTATGTCAAATACATATCTTGACTCCTCTATAGCTGCTTCATAAGCTGCAGCTTCCTGGTAACCACTTCCAACATGGAAACTGTAATATCGTTAAATCTCTTAGACACCGAAAATATTCCCCCTTGATTTTGATATCATCACTTTCGTTAATCTCTTGTAATTGGTCCAAATATTTGGTTTTAATGTTTTAAAAAAAAATTACGCTGTATTAATATGTCCATTGCTTTCCTTCAACTAAGATTCCAATCATATTTTTTTAGACTTATATGATGACTTGTTCGAAATATGCATATACTCATTGATTTATGTGTGTGTGTGTGTGTGTGTGTGTGTGTTCCGGATGTCCATCCCCAACTTATTTTTTTACACATATATAGTAGTAGATATCAACCAATTGTAATGTTACGCTTTATGATTAAAATATCTTATGTAAATATTAAATGATAGTTTACTTTGAAGCTCTGTAAGTTGAATTGAATATCACAAAATTTATTTTGTTACTAACAAAATAAAGTAACATACATCCGATCCAATCTGGTTGATCTTCTCTTTGATTAGACTGTCAATTGAATGTTGCTTTTCCACTAACTCAACGTGGCTGTTTATGCTATCTTGGACATAGTACGTCATACTTCCTCAGGTTTAGCTTAAAAAAATGTTTCGTCGCAACAATATTACATTTTATATACGGATGCCTTCCAAAATACAATGCATAAGCTATCATATTTGCCATGGTTTAGTCTGTTTTTGAAAACCCGTCTGACGTAATAGCTCCCCCTATTTTGATACATCTGAAGCTTTATAAAAATTTACTGGTCCGGGACACAGTTATCGTTCTTTGATTTTCGTTGTCTACGAATAGAGTCCCTAGTGTGGACAGTGTATAACTTTTTTCATACACCTTTTAAATATATTTCTTGATATTTTATACCTAAAATAGTAAATAGGGGGATGAAATTGTATGTTAAACAAATATGAGACATGAATTTTTAGGTAAAGTAGTGATTTGGTCCAGTTTGAAAAGGTCACAAATTAGTATGTCTGAAGCTGTCAAACTGAATTACAGACCCCCTTAACATAATATTATCCATATTTTGAGTAAGAGCCGATAGACTTTTCTATAATGTTGATATAATTTGTCCCAAAAGTAGTACACTACACTGTAAAAATCTTTTTTTGGAAAGAGCAGGTGCGATTTTTTTTTATTTGCGTTTTTTGTTTAAAAGAAATGCACTACGAAATAACTGTGTTCTCGGGCTTAAGAGGTGAAATCAGTAAATGTAGATTCTGTACCTTGGCAACTTCTCTGAATGACTTGAGGGTATCAACTTGTCAAACTCAATGCAATTAAAGGATTTCCATTTTTATTTGTTTGAAATTCTGTAAAAATTTTAGCAATATATGGCTGACATAAGCATTTATAAGCCATTTCCATTTCTATGCATGAGGAGCTAGCCGACTTTCTATCTAATAGGTTTTCATGTTTTGATATTTGTGTTTCTATGGTTATTTCAAATTTTTATAATCATATGTGAACCTTGAATCTAGAGAAAAGTAGATTATCACAGTACAAATGTTCAAAATGTGTTGTAGTTATGGTCTTGGTCTAACTGCCTGTTTGAAGGAAATGAAATGTAATTAGCTATGAACATAAAAGTTGAAGTCCATTATAAAGAGTTCACTTAATCTGTATAACAAGTAACTAAAGAAGCGCTTTGAGTTTAAAAACATTCGTTGTTTGAATCTTAACAGTTATATGTAACGTCATTTAGAATATATCGATAGCTCATTAACTCAACCCTTATTATTTTAATCACGGAATAGCACAACTATGATTTTCCATATACACTTCTTTGGCGTTATTTCCAATATGTGATTCTATATGTTAAATACATTCTCATCTTGTTAGACTCGGGCGAATCAGAGACACAATTATATAATTGCCCTTACGTGTGTTTTTATTTGTTTTTAATTTGTTTCGTGCAGTTTAGTAATTTAAATAAAATTAATCATCGTTCATCCGACATCTCCTTTTATTCATATACAAAATGTCTTTGATGAGGTATTTTTCAATAATCACATTTCGTACATTTGTACATTAGATATAATCAACAAATTATTAGTGCACGAATAAACCTCCGCGTCAAAATAAAATTGAAAAGCTGTCGTGTTAAAATTCATACGAGGATTAATATTCAATTTGTTTAAGGAACATGAAAAATATTTAATATTAAGTACGTATCAATTTAAGCTTGTCCGTCTTTTAAAATCCTTTCATACGATCTTTTTACACCCACACCACTTACATACAATTTACAATGTTTCATGTTTCATTACAGTTCAACCATTATATTCCTTTAATGTGTATTTTATGTTTATCTAAAAAAATCTGTATACTTAAATACATTTTGTTTAATAAGTTATGTTTATTATGTTGATTCATTGAACGATAAAGTGATACTGGTATGACCTTCAACTACTTTATTTAAACTTGATGTCCATCATGAGAATTGAAAAGTAAACATTTGATTGCAAGTTTGAAGTCCACTTTGAGATTAGTTACTGGTAAATATAAAAATATGAAAACAGTTCAGAAAATCTCTAGGGTCTTATGATATTTTTGTTAAATTTGATATAAATTTCATTAAAGTTTCAAAATTACTCCCCGTTTAACGCATTCTAAATGATATATATCGTCTGTACAAAGATATTCCGAACACTAAAATGCTCAATATTTATTTGCTTCATATTACACACCAAAATTGTTATAACATAACTTTTTTTATTCAACGTAAATGACCCAAATGCGTTATATATATATATATATATATTTTTTTTGGTCTTTTGGAAATTGTTATTTTTGCTGTATGTAGACCCCTCTACCAAGAATTTGTTTTTACATGCACACGTATAAAAATTGCGGTTTTTATCCAACTCAATCATAGTTTTGAACGTTGTTTTCAATTTAGACTCTATATATATATTGATGAATTGAAATCGTCATTATCTTATATTAATTTTCTTATATATATATATATATATATAAACAAGTCTAAATTGAAAACAACGTTCAAACCTATGATTGCGTTGGATAAAAACCGCAATTTATATATATATATATATATATATATATATATAGAGAGAGAGAGAGAGAGAGAGAGAGAGAGAGAGAGAGAGAGAGATAACATTGCTATATATTATCAGCATTAACTATTAATAACGATCTGTAAAATGCTAAGTAAATATTGTAGATGATTCTTTAATGCAGTACATGTTCATTACATCTTTATGAAGTGCTTTCGCGATATTGATATCCATGTTGTAAACATTTCAATAAGTGGTGTATTTAGTAAAATTAATGCAAACCCTCATAAACTTCAAAACGGTTTTATTGTTAAGATAGTTCAGAGTGCATAGATCTGTCATTTCATTTCTATTGATTACTTGATAACACTGCGTCCTGACCTTTATTTATGTGATTACATAAAAAAACAGTTTTACTGTTCATACCAAAAAAACCCGCATATCTGGGTTAATGTTGCTGTATATGGCAAAATATTAAAGCAAAGATACAAGTTACCAAAATGTGTAGAACGTCTGAATGTTAATCTGCAAATAATCTAAACAAAGGAATAAAAATTCATTAGGGGTTGTTATATCTAACATTATAAGTGTCACGGGATTGCTTCCCTTAGAAATTGAGTAGATACTTAGTCAGCCGTAAGCGGTTGAGCTAAGGAAGTACTTCTTTAGCTCAGTCGGTTAACGCGCTGCCTTGAAACACAGAGGTCCCGGGTTTCGAGTCTCGGTGGAGACATGCGATTTTGCAAGTAGAATCATGCTCTCCGGTTACATTGGCGCCCAACAATAAAAACCCACGGTTAGAAGAAATACCTAGCCAGGTTAAAAATAAATATAAAAAAAATGAAGATATCATCAATATAGAGTATAATGACTCTTGAGTTGGGGGAAGTGTGACGGGATTGCTTCCCTTCGAAATTTAGTAGATACTTAGTCAGCCGTAAGCGATTGAGCTTAGGATTTTGCAAGTAGAATCATGCTCTCCGGTTACATAAGGAACACAATCGGCCACCCTACAAACTATTGTATTCTTCTACATGTTATACAAGATACAAAAAATGTTAAAACAAATCATATACCATGTTTGAAAAAAATATTTGGACGAGTACCGAGGTATAGAACTACTTGTTTAGACATACCTTTTCTTACAAGATTAGAGAGAAAATATGTCCCTTTTTCGTTGCTTTAACATCCGCATACAAAGGCCGATGATTATATGCCCCTTCCTACATTTTTCCGTCTTTATTCCTGAATCACTGCCTGTATAAACCTTATGCAGCATTAGTTATTTCATATAAATCCTCATTCACGAAACTAATAACAATCTTATATTGTAAATTCAGAAATTTTTGCGAGGTTTTATTATTGCGAATAATGCGGCTGGATGAGTATATCTGTATGCAGATTTACTTATTATTGCAATAAGTAATCTGGCATTTGTTTTCCATTCTTCAAAAATCGCAGTAATTCATGAATTAACAGTATATAAACTTACCAGTTCACTTGCTTATTGCCAAATAAATGTAAAATAAACTTTGTGTTACGAGACCCAATACAAACGGATGAATCAGTGCATTTATTTTCCTGTTTTAAAAAACATGTAAATCAGTTGTTGAACAAGAAAAATCTTATCTCTAGTCATTGGTCGTCATAGATGTGAACCCTAACAATTTTACTTTATCCGGTTTATGATCTAAAAACATATATATCTCGTATTAACTTTGTGTTCTTTCACAAGGCATGGAAACATTTACATTATCAAATCTAAAAGATCGTCCGTATTCCATCAGCTTTTTGTGACATGTCGTCCATATGTAAGTAATTTATTAGGTCTTTCCAGTTTTCTGTGGAAAGACCTATAATTTTGTTCTGATTATTATTATTTTCTTCCGCCAAATTTTGTTCTCGCGTAAAATTTTTGTTTCGCAAGATGTCGCTTAGATATTTCTTATATAGTATCATACAGTTTATGCGCTTTTTATTTTCACCCATTCTAAGCCGAACAATTTTCTTTGTAGGAGTTATCTCCCCGAACACTGTTTTCCTTGTGACTGCATCTCCTCCGTAACCGTAAAAGAAAGCGACAAATTTATTTTATAAAATTGCTCGTTATATCCTTTGCATGATTTGTCCTATTTTGACCGAAGCGATATGAATATTCCATATGAGAGTTATTTCCCCTTATGCATTTGAAATAAGTGATATGCATTTGTAACTGGTAAACCATAAATGATAGAGACCTAGGGTCTGTTGATTTGAGGTCCTTGGTCCTTAAGAATAGACTAGGTCAAGGTCAAAGGTCAAGGTCATGTTGTGATTTTTTACATTAAGTTCATATCGCTTCTTCCTAGAAAGAGTTATAGATATCGACAAAACAATTTAACCAAAAAGTTTGTCGCGACACGTGTTTACTAGAAATTTTTTGTCGAATTGGTACGCGTCATTTTATTGCAGGGTCACTGTCCCTGTTATGGTCGAATCAACAAATTACTTCAAATTTTGAAGCTATCATGTTGTAAATGTTTCTTATCTCAATTATCAACCACAGTCTACCACTACACTCCCCCCCTTTTTTTCATCTGATTTTTTTTTAAGTTATCCCATTTCTATGAAAAGAAAATCGCTTTTAGTCCCGTACATTATACAGTAAAATGCTAATCCTTCTTATGTACAAATTTCTTTCTGAAATAGAAATCCATCCCTGCAAAAATCAGCTCCAATTCATGTATTTTCTGAAATCAATCGATTAGACACGTGCGGTCTGCTTGATTGCGAAATTAAAATCAATGTCGTAGAAATCGCTCAAAAGTTCGTAAATATTACTGAAATCCTACAATCAAATTTCTAAACATGCATTAAAATACAAATCTGTGCTCCCGTAAACATGTGTACGTAATATGTATGCATGATCCGACATCAATGACCTGTACAAAATAAAAACAATAGTTATCGTGTTTCTCTGATCAATACACATGTGCTCTGTTCAACGGTCTCCCCTGAAAAGAAATTAAAATTCTAACTCCAGACATATATATTCGAGGGTCACATGACTTCACAACACTATCTCGCGCGCGGACCTAAATTTAGAATAAAACATTCCATATCCAAATAAGGAAAATAAAACTTCCAAGATAAAATTTACTCCGTTTTCCTACAAATTCAATCAAAATGCATACACAACAAATAGATGAAAAATGGAAGTCCGATGTAACATAGAAACTAGAGAAAATTTATAAACGAATGATGCTAGGATCAATTTTTATGAGGACATCTCAGGCGTCCGTTTGGCTGTGCGGGATGAATAAGGACGCAGTCACGTTCGGTCAGAATATAGGCGTTATTTAAGTTAGCTGCGTCGCACCGAGAAAGTGCCATGCAATCAATCTATCAATCAATCAATCAATCAATCAATCAATCAATCAATCGACCAACCAACCAACCAACCAACCAACCAACCAACCAACCAATCAACCAACCAACCAACCAAAAAAACCAATTAATCATGTTTCGGAGGGGAAAGACCGTTTAACAATTGTTTTTAAAACAATTGATTTATATTTATAACTACATTGGTTATAATGAAAAACCGTGATTTCCGTAATAGTTATACTCTTACATTGTAGGGATCCGCCGGAAGGGTTTCTTATCCAGACACACCGTATCCCGAAGTTTATAACTAACTTACAACCGATCCTAAAAAACATATTTGTTTACATTGCATATTAAATAAAAAAAAGAAACAAGAACGGGTAGTATTTTTTATAGACATTATCAAACCATGATTAATAAAAAAACCAAGAATTTTTTTCTAGTAACCTTATTTTGACAATCTGTATTCAATCTTTGACAAGTGAGTAGATTTTAAAAATGTAAAAATAGCCATTTCGCATATACAAATTAAATGTTCTTACATGAACCGTAGCTTTTTTTATATGTCAAGGTTGGCCGTATTGTGCATTTAATAAAAACAAATACATCAGGTTCCTTGTATGCAGTTAATATGGACGGATATAAGACGGACGAAATTTTGAGTCAGGCGTTGGATTTGGCAGAATAGACATAGATAACGCAATATTTATAACTCAACGTACTTATCAGTCTAATGAAGGTAATCATCCATCATCAAATATTTTATATGTTTAACAAAAAAGCCCCCCCCCCTTTTTCTTCAACATTAAACAAACTTTCATATTCGAAAATATTGAGGGACAGGTGTGTCTAGATAAGAAACCCCAACGGCCACAAAATACAAAAAAAAAACAGATTACATATGAAGAGTATAGAATAGAATAGAAAACTTTATTTTGATTTGACACAGCATATAACATACAAACATAAGAAAGAAGAAAAACTCCCTGTTGGGGGCAGGCATTGCTTTTATATGAAAAAAGCCCCCTTTTTTATAATGATTTTCATGTTGGAACACTCCTTTCAAATATGGCAGGATCTGCTCCGTCAAATTTTTTGGTTATTTCAAATTTAAACATAATGGACATTTTACAGAAAATTTGCAAGATCAAATTTAGATTATCTTCTAGATTAGAAACCCCGACGGCCACAAAATACAAAAAAAAATAGATTGCATATGTGGATTGCCAATAACATGGAAGCTGTTAATATCAATGGTATCTTTTTTTAATTCCTAAAAATTAATAAGTATTCAAATTACCCCAAAAAAAAAAAAATCCGTAGCTTTTTTTTTCTGAAAAGGTAAAACTTGTGTATATATGATTTGTCATATTTTCTGCATATCATTGGATCTTTGATTAGTCAATAAACTAGTGTTGTCAGAAATCTCCGACATAATGTATACTTTTTAACTCCCTACAATTTTTTTTTTACCTACTTCAAGATGAATGTAAAGATTTGCACTTAGGAGTATGTCTTTCTAATGGTATGCTTAATAGTTAATAATGTGTTAATCCGTGGCATAAATTTGACAAAACAATGAAAAGTTTCTAAAAGGCTAATCTTATGCATCTTTTATACATATATAATCCTGGAATAAACGAATTATAACTGATAATTGATTTCAGGGATAGCAGATTTTCGTTGAATCTTTCGTGCTAAAAAATGCATTTTCCATCGCCGATTTCTATATAGTAATGGTATCCATTTCTGTTAAAAAACATGCCTAGATTTATTTTAAACCAGCAACAAATTTCTATTGTTCGGCTAATGTTTACTTAATCCAATAATGATGTGATTTAAAAGAGTACAATTGACCATTATAAAACATCCGAAACTTAGTTTGCAATGTCCTCATTTTCACCTGAACCCATAGGTGATGGCCAATCAATATAGATAGGGGAGCAATAGAAAGGCATTTGTCACAAGTTTAGATAAAATCTATATCTAGATTTTTTAAACGTTTTCACATTAATGGAAATTAATTTGAGCATCCCTTTTAAAGATTTTTCTAAAATATCTGTTATTCAAAATATTCAGACAAAATCCTTCTAAAATCAAGGTTAGATAATTATATTGAAATTGCTAAGAAAAAATGTATATTATTGACTTTTCAAGAAAATAAGCCCGTGACCCACTAAGTTTTCTGGACATTTTTTTCTAAAAGTCTTCAGATAACGAGCTGATTGTTAGTATGTGAGTCTACCATAATGCCTTAAAAAACAGGATTACGTTTGGTTCGCCTCGCTGATTTTTTTCCGAAATTACGGGCTTCGGATTAATATTAATAACATCTTTCCGGACATTTTTTCAAAACTTTTTGTTTTGCAGTCAGGGGCATTCGTTTCGTTCCGACACATCCATTTATTTGATAATTTATAAATATTTACAAATAAAAACCAAATTTTCCCATATATATAATCAATACAAAATTATTGTGATTTGTTAAACCACAAAAAAAATGAAGTCTGTGACCTTATTTTTTAATTTGAAATGCTTAAAGTACATTGACCCAGAAGTCTTTTACAGAAGTTTACGATAAATATCTAATGAGACACCCCAGTTACCTTTAAGTCTTCTATCCATGAACTCCACTGCAAACAGGAATCATACGAGACATCAAGTGTAATAGCCGATTTCAAAATGTTATAGGGATTTATATTGTATGCACTAAACTGTTAAAAAAATTATAAATTAAGCCTCAATCTTAATAAAACTAGATAGCTCACATGCTTTTGAAGTTGTTTCACCTTTTGGTCGTGTTGCAAAAAGGGGGACATGTGAAAGATCTAAATAAAATTTAATTTAAATTGACGAAGCCGGGTAAATCAATAATGTTTTGAATCCAAAAGCATTGAAATACTCAAACAAATGACTTAATTACTACTTTTTGTTAATAACAAGCAGAATGTACATCCATCATCAAAATATTTTCCAAATAACAAGCATCTGGTCCCCTTGAATCCGCCTCTGCATTATATATATATCTATATCTAAATTTTAGAAACATTAAAATGTATTCACATTGATAACTCTACTCACTTGAAGAACAACTTATCTAACATTTCAATGGTGGATTCAGGACTTTGAAAAGTGGGGTGGGCACTCACTAGCCTCCCTACATTCTGGAACAGATGAAACACATACATCTACTAACTTGAAATCAGGGTTAAAAAAAGTTTTAAACGTGTTTGCCCTTATGCACGGGTAGTACATGTGGTGATCTCTCGATTTCTTTTCGTGTGTTACATTTGGATGATTTGGTGATATTTTCGTGGCATTGCCCTTTATCCGTTCTTTTTCATACAGTGGGCTAAATTGTAAAAAAAAAACGGTTCTCCTCGTAACACTTGTCCTTGATAAGTGGCTTAATATCAGATAAACTGCATTTCATTAAACAAAATAATTTTCAATATCATTCTTGTTTTTCAGAAAAAAAGACAAGGTGGATACTTATTTCAGGCTATATAATGGCGAAACAAGCCACCATCAGCATCGACCCTACCGTGTTAAAACAAGCCATCACCAACAGCGACCATACTGTTCCAGCAACCACAATTACCGCAAACTCAGTTCCATCGTTTGCCTTCAACAATCAAACATTAATAGTTATTTTAGTAAGTGATTATTAAGTCCAAATAAATACTATATGCTGTCTCATGTATCATGCAAATAAAAGTTTTTTTTACGTGTATGTTATTTAAGACATTGACATATGGGATAAAAATGTTACATTCAAGCAAATGTCAATGAGTATTTAAATAATCTTTTTTTTTTTTATTCAAAATTGCCAGATGATTAATATTTTTTTTCTCACTTTTGTGAGTCCTGAAATATGTTTTTGAAGATTGTTTAGACCATTTGTAGTTAACACTATTAGTAATCACATCTGTTCATGCTACTGAAAACAAATTTATATTGTTATGAAAAACAATGGACTGTGCTTTCTGGTTGTAGAAGCAGGGATTTCCAGAACCCCGCTCGTCACACCCTGTGGTCAAAATCCATTGTTATTTGTAATAACAAATAAGTATTCAATTAACACTTGTTTCAGAAATAAACACTATGTAGTATAACAATATATCTGGGGTGTAACAGTGAAATAAAACCCGATAATTTCGAGATAAATTCTATGACTTTACTCCACTGACGTCATACAACATATGATTTAAATATTTGATCCAATTAGAAAGTATATCCACTGGTAATATAAGTGTTCAAACAGTTAGCAATTATCTCAAAATATTCGTTTTCTAATACAATTTACCAGTATCAAACTACCATTTTTGGTTAAAACAACTTCGTTATCATTCGAATATCAATTTATATAAGCCATACGAAGAATACTTACATTGTCTACATTCGTTTTCAAATACTATTTATCCAAATTCCGTACAGTGATCGTTTCTGTTCCGGAACTTTTTTCCTTTACTCCATCAACTAGTGTAGAGTAGTATGCGGAACGGAGCTGGAACTGCCGGGGATTTTGCTATTTAATAGTTCCATTTTGGGATAAAAAAAACTTAGTACCGTTTACGTATCCACTTATCCCTTCATTACATAGGGTTGACCGGAACTTAAAATTATAGACATCTGGAACGGTGCTTCAGGTAAGGAATGTCATGCACTTTAGAACCTTTACAACAAGTAGACTCTTTGAGCTGGTATAAATGGCCAACACAAGTCAACTAGCCCTATCTAACATCTCTCGTTCCGTCTTTCATTGGTAATATTAATTATGTGAAAAACTAAAGGGTCTGGAATGGTATAATGTTTAACCAACACCATTGCCCTAACAAATGGAAAGTACATATGCCTTATTTTTAGCTTGGATTTTTAGTATTTGTATTGTCATCTGATAAAGTCACACTGATTATAAGTTGCACAGTTTTCTCTGCTTTCATTTACAGCTGGAAACTACCTGGAAAATATACTATTGGTATCGGTATCACATTTGACACGGAACTTGTTAATTATTCGTATAATTAATTATATGGAAAACAAATTGAATGGTATGAAATGGTGTTATTTTGAATCAACAGCATTGCCCTATACTAGTAATATATAAAGTTGAAATCTTTGCTTCGTCGTTTAATGTCATGCCGGCTTTCAAATTGGACCTCACTATTTTAGTAGTATAGATATAATATAAAACAATAACACTGAGGAGTAAGTTGAGAGTAACTTTCACCAGTTGTATGATCTCTTCGAGGGAATATAGCTTCTAACTAATTTGTTTCTTGGGATTCTGAGTGAGTTCAAAGCGATTTTTTTATTTGACCAAGTTGACTGCCTGTAAATTTTTTATCAAGCCCTATGGACTTTATTCGAAAAATTTTTGCCAACTATCTCACCTCCAACCGGTGTTTTTTTAAACCTATAACACCATTCCGTACACCCGAAGAAAGAATTGATCAGAAAAAAAAAATCAGCCTTTCAGAATACGCTGAAATGTTGAAAATACCTTACTTTTAAAAGTAGTTATAAATCCAATTTATCCCAAAATTTACCCAAAAATACGCCCATTTGTTAACAGTTCATGTTTTTCTCGCGTGATCTGCATTGTAAAGCACAGAATAATCTCGTCGGTTTTTCAATAAACTGGTTTTCCAGTGCCACTGATAAGCACTGTCAATACTTATCAGTTCTTATCCGGGTGTACGGATTGGTAATCCATCCGAGATGTAGTAGTTGGCAAATATTTTCTCGAATAGACTTGATAGGGTTTAATAACAGATTCTGAGGCGGCCATATCCGAATTCGCTACGGAATTTAAAAAGAGATGCGTATTTCTCCCATTTTGCCAATAAGATATTTCAGTGTCGTATATATAAAATGTTGCTATTCGAGCCTTAAAATACGGGGTTTATTTTTTCACTTTTCAATTCTAAGTCATCTTAAAATGAAAATGTTTTCTGGAAAAAAACATCTACTCCTTTTTTTTAGAAAACGATAAAATGTCTTTGATTATTTAATTCACTATTGAAAATTGTTTTTAATGTATCGTGTATTGGTTTTCTTTATTTAAATATAAGATTTCAATTGCATTTTTATACTGCTTGAAATCTAAATGTCTTATATTTGTGGAGTCAGAAAAACTATTAATATTAATGAAATGAGGATGTGTGACAATGGGGGTATTTCTCTTCAAGACCTTGGTTTCTCCGATCTTTTTTAGTTTTTTGTCATGTTTTCATCGGTCTCTCTTCCAATTATAAGTCTTAATTCCTGTCTCTTCCGCCTTTTTTACTTTAGAATTTTTTTTAAACTTGAGCATGAAAAGTTCTAATGTATGTACACTCCGGGTTCCATCTTTGAATAAGTTTTCGTATTCGTCCATGGTTACACTCGTGGAATTAAGATTTTTTCTTTCTACTTTTTGTTCAAGTTGTTTTTGTAACATTACAATACAATCTGCCAGTCATTGGTGTCTGTCGTATGTTGTTCTCTTATGTTTTTAGTTGTAGCTCGAACAGGTTTATCTTCTTTGGAAGGTGTTCATTTGTTTGGCAAGAATTGTCTGTGGACTTAGATATGGGAATGTCATTACATATTACGTGATCCTCGTACTCGGGTTCAAATTTTCCTCGTCTTCAATTGTGGCATTATTTAAGGCTTTTTTTGTAAGATATCCGGACTTTCTTATCCGTGCTGCTCCTTCTCTGTGACAATGATGGAGGGTTCTATTGAAATAGCGTCTTCTGAAAAAGATGTGTTGTTCTGAACATGCTCAAGACTTGGAATGTTATGTTTTCTACTGAATTGTTTTTACATGCTGAGGTTACCGTAACTGTCAGTTTACAGTCATATCTGTTTGAACAGAATCCATTTCTGATACCTATATAATCCCTGTCTTGTCATATATAAAGGTTACAGTTTTTGTTTGTCTGGAACACCGATGCACGGTTGTGGTGTCAAGTTCTGATTGGAATTCATCTACATTTTTTCTGTTGCTCAAAGTGTTTGAAGAGTTCTGTATTGTTTTAGTTCACTATTGACAGAGGGTGCGATTGAAAGTAACGACTCTAAGGATAATGTTTCTTTGATGAAGATGTGAAAGAACACTGATTTCCATTCCAGATGAAAGTAGTGTGAGCTTCAAAAAAAAACGAGTGATCTAAAAAAAAACTTGTGTCTTTTCAATGAAGAAGATTACATTTATATTAACTCTGGCTTAAAGTGGTAGACCTTGGTTCAGGTAGATAACTCTTTAAATCAGTTAAACGTTTGTAAAAGTCAAGTTTCATCAATGTATTTTAAGCATTTGATTGAAATAGATTGGACATAATCTATGTATCCTAGAAGGTTAGAATATATTGATGAAAATGGCTAACACAAACGTACTACTGATTTTAAGAGTTATTTCCCTTAACCTAGGTCTACCTCCTTAATAGATCATTGGATTTTGTGTACCCAACTTGGAGGTTGTTTTGAAGAGTATTGTATTAGGTGATCCTGATGATCAACTTCTGTTTGTTTCTAGTTACGAATTTTGTAAACTACTGGGTTAAGTATTTCCATTATCACATATTGCTCTTCTAAACTAAAGAGTCAACCGTAAAACTTTTTTCAATCAGTCGGCTACCGTAGTATCTTTTTCTGCGTTCTGCCGTTGACTACAAGCTTGTTCTAGCGGTTTTATATACTAGTACTTCTTCCTTGCTGTGACGAAGTTTGGAAGCATACCCATCAAATCTCAAAGATTCATGTCTAGGTAAAGGAAATAGTATATTAGACAACTTTACTTCCTTTCTGATCATTAAAAAAATTGAAGTAAAATTCATGGCTAGATTTGAAGTGCTACGAAAAGCAAAAAGTAGTAACCCTACAAATTGATCCCAATTTGTCTTGTTGTTATTTGTAAAACTGCGCAACATATTCTCCATGGTTTAATTTTTCTTTAGATCCATTTGATGATGGTCGATAAGTTGTCGAGCGAGTTTTCTCCAGTAAAGAGCGTATCTCCTTGAACAAGTCAGACTTTCTACCTTGATCAATATGCATTTCTAATAGTAGACAAAATCTACCTTTGAATTCATGTACTAGCTTCTCTGTCACACTCGATTTCTGTTAGTTGGGAAGCGGATAAATCTCCATCCAGCGTGTGAAATGGTCCCCGATTTTTTCAATATATTAATTGCTTCTATTTGTTGTTGGTAATGGGCTAATCACATCTAATGCTATTTGCTTGTCTAAGAGATTGGTCTTTCAGATTCGCACAACTACTATCATATAGATCATTAAGGTAGTCTTGTAGCTTGGGAAATTTAACTTTAATCTCCAGCGCTGATATGCATAAAACCACTTAAGTTAAGATATCCAATCGTAGTACTAATTTATCGTAGTACATGTAGAAAAATCCGTCTGTTCGGAACAAATCTTAACTTAAGTAGCTTTATGCATACGGGCCCAGGCTATTAGATTCCTTAGCATTATCACAAGTATAAACATGCTTGATTTTAGAAACCTGTCTTTTCCACTGATCAGGTATTCTTGGGCAAGTCAAATTCCCCTTTTCATCTCTAAGATTGCATATATCATAGCATACTCTATCAATCAAATGGGATTTTCTATCATTGCATAATTATGCATCTCTATCAAGCTCGCTGACTTGCTCTGGGTCAATAACAGGGTGCATTTCTCCAAAAAGGTAATTCGTCTTCAATTCTACCAGCAACTTTTCCAAAATTGGCCACCCGTACTCGGGTGTTCTCATTCAAAGGTTCAACAAGACACCGGAGAATCAAAATGTAACTTTTTTTCTTTAAATGGCTCAAATCTTGTGTATCTAGTGTCAATTTATTCGGTCCTTTACCCTCCAGAATACCCTCACTGTTTGATGGCTTTGTTATCGACTCATTTACAAAAGTTCTTGACACTACACGAAATCCCGGATTTGAAGAGGTATGCAAATGTTGTGTAAATGTATTCAGAGACCGACATTTACATATATTTACAAACCTCTGCATTTAGTTTATCTTGTCTTTACATGTTGTAAATATCAACATTTCTTGTGCTATACCCTCCTATGGGCGGTTATGAGAGATCGGGGTTTATAAAATATATCAACACCTAATCAAACCATTTCAAAGTTTAGAATTTGCATATATTTATGACCATCTCAAAACATTCACAAACTTATGTATTTGTATACCTCTGCAAATGGAAATCCTTGTCATCTATTTTTCTATGATTTAAATTTATCCGCAAATGTGTTTCTTTGTCTAGGTTGCAAAGCATCATCATTCAAATAATTTTATAGGTGTTAAAAAGTGTAAGGTGCATCTACATTTGCCTGATATGCACACCAATTCAAAACGAGAACTTTATAGAGGGGTGTAAAGCATCATTTCCTTTAATCTACAGAGACCTGTCAAATGTATTGTAAAGGAATATTTTTGTTAATCTTTATAGTCGGCTGAAATGTATGTCAAATCAGAACATTTCAAAAGCCTTGAACATATTCCTAAATGAATGGTAAATACATAGATTTGCAGACAATTTGTTTAATTAAGAAATGTGGTCAAATGAAAATATCAATGACATGTGTAAATATATTTGGCATATGTAACTTTGAATACATATGCAAAGAAATGATAAAGAAAGATATTTCAGACAGCTAGAAATGTATGTGTAAATATATTAGGCATATGTAACGTTGAATATGTATGCAAAGATATTATAAAGAAAGATATTTAAGACAGCTAGAATAAATAAGTAAATAGTTATATTTGCTTTTAATTTGCTGATATATTTGAAAGGTGCAGATAATATGTACAAATATTGCCATAGCTTTACTGGTCAAGCTATGATATGACAAATATAGCTGCTTAGGGATTGGTTTTTGCATATTGATAATATCATTTATTATGTATGAATTTTAATAATTTCGTTTAAAAAAAAAAAAAAAAAATTGGGTCTACAAAATCGGTTCTTGATCTTATCTCTGTTTTATGTACTGCGCGAATTTCTTTCTCCATCGAAATCTTCTATTCTCGGGAAGTTATGATGGTTCATTCGCATAGCATAAAACGATCGTTTCCTTTGAGTATCTCTTTGAAAACATAGAATTTTTTTTTTTTTAAAAGAAACATATACTACAATATGTATTATATGTTACTGCAGAGACATATAAACTATATATATATATATATATATATATATGTCTCTGGTTACTGGTAGAAATAATACACATATACAAATTAAGCCTAAACAATACTAGATATGCGGCCTCAGTATCAAATTTAAAATTCTTGGCCTATCCTTTTCTTTTCTATTCTTTATTTTGTTAGCCCATTATTCTCTATTTTGTAAACTCCATCCACACCCTCATAGCAGATGTCATTCTAGTTATCTACGTCTTTTTTATTTGCACTAAATTATTAGGTCTTTCCACTTCTCCGTGGAAAGACCTATTGGTTTTGTTCTGATTATTTTTTTTTTCTTCCGCTAAATTTTTTTCTTGCGTTGTATTTTTGTTTCAAAAGATGTCGCTTAGTTTTTTTTGTATATAATATCATACAGTCTATACGCTTTTGAAACTGACCCTGTTTAACCGAACACTTTTCTGTGTAAGAGTTATCTCCCCGAACACTGTTTTTCTTGTTATGAGATCTCCTTTGCAACCGTAAAAGAAAGCGACAAATTTATTTTTCCAAAATGCTCATTAAATCCTCAGGATGTTACGTTTAATTTTGATCGAAGCTATCCTGAGACTCCATATGAAAGTTATTCCCCCTTATGCATTTGATATAAGTGATATGCATTTCTAACTGGTAAACCATAAGTGATAGAGACCTAAGGTCTTTTGATTTGAGGTCCTTGGTCCAAAGAAAAAAGAAAATGAGGTCAAGGTCAGGGGTCAAGGTCATATTCTAAATTTAGATTTTGGCTTAATTTCACTTCTTTTCAAAAACCGTATAAAATATCGACAACATATTTTTAATAAGTTGTTAGTTGCGACATGTCGTAACACATACATTTTGGTTGAAAAGGTACGCTAACATTAAATTGGAGTTTTCTCCCCTCCTAGATTTAAAATTACACGTATGGTGATATAACTCATTCACCATATATGATAAAGACCTAGTGTCTTTTGATTTTATGTCCTTGATTTATGACCTTCCAATTGAGCTCAAGGTCATTGGTAAATTTGACGTTTTAGATTTTGACCTTTGCTTTTACTTCATATGTATACATGATAAAGCCATGGGACTGTATGTATTAGGTTGCAAGCCATATAACCTTGGAAAAGCCAACCGGAAGTGACCTTGTGAAAAATCGGAAGTAGCTATTTTTTGTACTTGTGTAATGTACAAGTATATAGAACCATATATTTTTGGAATCAGTGTCAGGTAAACTATCAAATAATACTGGAAGTGACATTATTCAAGCCGGAAGTAACAGATTATCTTCCTTATTTAAAAAAAATGTCTAGAAACCATATATTTTTTTTAACCAGCGTACAAAAAGCTATCATATGACGCTGGAAATAACATTTTAAACCAAATTTTAATATTTTTTTATGAAAATTGATCTTTTCGGGTGGAAAGACCTTCAATTGTTCTCTGAACAATTGGTTGTTAATTATGATTGTTATTTTTTTTTATTTCTTTTTTAAAAGTAGTGTCTTTTTCTAACCTAGGTTTGTATGTTTAATTTTGTTCCAGATTTTTTTTCATTTTCAATGCAGTTTCGTGTTCCCCTGCAAGTGGGCAATTTTTCTTCATAATCCAAAACTGTGTACTTATATATCAAAATAACACGAAACCAAATGGCATATCTTCCGATTTCTAAAATGTTTGGCACACTTGTACTTTGAATCGAGTTACATCGGAATATGTAATAAAAAAAAATGGGGTCACCAAAGTTACATAGGGAAAATGCCTTGTTTTAACCTTTTTTTTGTTCTTATATACGAAGAAAGACTAAAAACTAACATAATATCCAGGATTGCATACTGAATCCATGCATCTAAGATACATGCTTTTTGTATTAGTTGTTATTAGCTTTCAACTAGCTGTCAGTGACTGCGAGTACTCTAAGATCTGTACTTAAAGTCTTCTGGTTGTTGGAATGTATAAATTACCCGTCCACGTCCATGGTATACACTTATCCGGGAATTACATTTAGCCCGATAATTTAATCTTACGAAATACTCTTATCCTGGAATTTTCTTTTTCATCAAAAAAATATACTTACAAGTATTAACAAGCGGTTCTATTATTTGAGATCATAAGTTATATTGATGAATTGTATTTTTTATGCATTTACTATTAATTTAGTTACAAATTCATTTAACTAATACCGAAATAAGAATCATAGCTGCCGAGATCTAAAATGATGTCTCACATGTATCTCCTACCCCTTAAAAAACTTGAAATAGGAACCAGCTCTAGTTTGCGCTCTTTCCGAAGTCCGTTATCAAGATGAAGTTTTCAACAATATTAATGTTGTTTAACTTTTTATTATTTCTTCTGATGAAAAATGTCAACACTCACAGAAATGAAAAAGAAAATGTATGTATTAATTATTTGTGGTTATTTTTTAGTTGATAAAAAGCTTGTACACACAATTTTAATCATCATAGTGCAAGTAATATGTCAAAATCTTTATAACATACAAAATTCTTTCATGTCAAAATCATTAAATCCAAATGATAAAGAGATAAACAACAAACATTTTTTTAAACTTATACCGCTCCAACCATAACCCAACTTACCCTATTTGATTATATTGACATGTTCTCAAATACACCAAGAACACCGAAAATATAGTGTGAGTGTTCAAGAGAAAAACTTTAAGGTTTGTCGAGGAAGAAAAATTCGTACGATATCTTAAGTTTAGGTAGGTAATTTTTCTAAACCGCATAACTCATTTAATCTATGATTTTGAACATCAAACTCTGACATTTATATGACAATGGGACGATAATTTTATTTTGCGAGGATGTAAAAGGGGGAGGATTAAAATTTGCCGGTGATTAAACATTTGTAGTAATTATTCAATCGGAAAGTACAGCATCAAATACTGTACAGCAACACAAACATTATCACAAATCAAATTTAAATATTACTGATCCGACAGAAATAAAAAAATATCATATTTTTTTGTTTTTGTTCTGGGATTTTATAATACTATTTAGAGGGTACACCGTGTATACATATAATACATAAAAAAAGAGCGGATCGATTGGTTTGAGCGTGATCGTTTTTAAATGAAAATCTGGTAAGCTCATACTAGTATATTATTTATTTTTTTTTCCCTTCTCAATAACTCTACAATATGAGTTTACAAATACGACCGATTTTTTTTACTTAAAAAAGTATTTTCTCATTTAAATGGATATTTTGATATATATGGACCTTCGTATTTTCCTGGAATAAAATTCAAGTAATTTAATTGATTATTTTATACACTAACAGTGTATACAAAAAAATCTTGAGCAATACTCTTAAGGTACCACCGCTCTAAGCCCCCTTTGTTTGTTTTAATGTATCGAAATAAGCAGTATATGCAACTGAACCAACCATTACAAAATTAATAAATCTGGCAATATTCAGTCATTACCGTCTCCTCGGACTGCGGCTTTCTTACTACCTGATTGGAAGATATTACTGACGCTGTAATAATTAAAGTTCTTTGATTGGTTGGGACAATTCAAACCTAGTAAATGTCTTTTAATCCCATAGAGTGTCGGATCTGTACTCTTTAATTTAGTAAATAGATTTGCCTGGTTACCAATCATGCATATCGGTACAGCACAGGTAACACTTATCTATAATAGCCGAATCTCCTGAAGATTTGTAAACACACGCGTGATTATTTCAATCCAGTCGCTCACTGTTACGTACAATTTATACGTGAAAACATAAAAAAACTTTTAGGAAAATGTGTTTTTCTTAGGTTATATTTATTTATACTCAGTAAGATAATCTAAAGCAACACAAACATTTTAAAACGGAGATATCAAATAATTTCTTTTCGATTAATATTAATTTTACGAGAATTTTTTTCTCAGGGGCGGGGGCGGCGGTACTTCGACCTTTCTATGGCAGGGGTGAGCAGCTGAGACATCCAATAACCCACCCTTTATATATATATATATATTTTGAATGATAAAAGAACATACATGTAGTTACCCTAGCTATCATATATTTTTTACAAAAAGTATATATACCTGCACATAGCTATCATTGTTACGCATATCCAGAAATCAACGCCACTTTGCTTATTTGAATATTATACGAAAGAAATTGTATACGGGTCACGGAAATTATATTGAAATGATAGGGAATTTTGAAAAAAAATGTCTGTTTTAACTTTAATTGAAGTGATAGACAGGTTGCCGGGACAGAAAATAAATATACACAACAATATACACCATTTAAACGAAACATAATGACTGTCGTTGCAAAAATCAAAGTCCCTGAGCTATTTCAAAAATCGAAGCGAGAGGCTTTTAACATTGCATTATAAAATACAGCCTAAAATGGCTGAAACGTCAAATTTGCAAACTTCGTGTTGAAAATTGGCAAACAAGGTCATTACAAAAACATGTTGCCGGGATGAAACTTGAAACTTTAATGTCCAAAGAATAAGCAAGTCCAAACCTTGTATGTGTAGTAGTTGAAATCTAGGTTCCCACGTAAAGTTAAAATGCCCCTATTTCAAGACGAATAAACTCACGAAAACACGAAAAATTCACTAAATTCGCGTTCATTGTTTTGATTACGACCGTCTGACAACTTTACGGAAATATCAGAGTGATTATAAACAAGGACTCTGTGACGGGCAACTTATAATATCCCTGTTTTAAAGATTTTAATGATATCAAGCCAAGCCAGTTCAAACTATTATCACGTGGTACAATTCTCATTTACATATTATGATTATTAATTTGCAAAAGTACTACTAATTTCTGGCTATGGCTATTTCATAGGGAGATACTAGTAAATAGATTTGACAAATATCTTAAACATTTACGAAAGTGATTTTAGAGACATATATACACAATCTCTGGTGATTTTAATTGCATCTGTAAAACAAATCTCGACATCTGATTAGTTTCAGATTCAATCATCAACCTTGTCTTATGTTTCTCCTAAATTTCTTGACCACATGCAATATCATGAAGCTTCAAATAGTGATCTATCCCAGCGACTCATCCCTTTCACTTATTACATAATAAGTGCCCCCGCACACACCTCAAGATCGTTGGGCTAATTTGGGTGTTGTCTAGATCTACCTAGCTAGCTCTTCCTAGCAAGATAGCAGACGTTGAAGAACAGAAGACTAAAAATATATCTAAAAAGGAATATAAGAAGAACAAAAAACTACTCTCAGACGATAAAAGCAATTATACCTGTATGCTAACATATTTTAAGCAATGTTTAATTTCTATAAATGATTTTTAAGGAGATGTGAAGTATACATAATTAATTTAGACAGCAACCCAATTAAGCAACAAACAAAACGTGACAATTTACTTCTAAAGTTCAATCTACGGTCTTCTTCAATGGACATGTCATTACAACATTTATAAAAAGTTGTATACATACAAGTCTAGTAACTATAATATAAAGAATAGTTGTGAATAGGTGAGCCAAAATTTGTTCCTGTGAAACAAGTTCCAGTGGAACAAATATCACAGGAAATATATTCTGGGAAAACTTTTTTCACAGATAATTTCTATATGATTTGTTCCATCTCTATAAAATAAGTTCCACAATTTACCTGGTGAAATAAGTTCAGGGTTTGTGAAATTTGTTCCTTACCTAATGAAATAAGTTCCGGGTTTGTGAGATTTGTTCCTTACCTGGTGAAATAAGTTCCTTGTCTGTGAAATATGTTCCACTAGTTATACAAGTTATCTTTAACACTGAGCATTGTTATCAGTGAGTTTAAATTTATAATTCAAGTACATTATAAAAACATGTATTAAATTGATAATGTAATAAATCAAAGGTGTAATAAACATCCAATATGGATTCTGTAGAGTATAGCAAAATGTTTAATTACATTATCCATAAAATAATACCCAAATGACAATAATTTAATGAGTCAGAAAAGCGAAGAATAAGAAAAATCCATCAAAATTGTTTTATAGATCAATCATTTATTTATGAATATTGCAATTCAACATATGTTACTTCATATCAGAATTTGTAGAAAAATGAAATAGTGTGATTTGAATATTTATCACAGTTGTTAATCATAGTTGTGCATTTGTTTTTTAATCATATTATCTACGTACAATATACACGATATATATGCTGACTTAATTTGAATTTCTAAAAGATTTACCTATTTTGAATGTTTTCGTGTTGTTTAAAAACTTGAATGTTGAGTATTAAATTTGTCAGGTACAACTATAGAATGTTTTGCTTGATATAAAGTTAATGCATCATGTTAATCTATAACACCCGGAACTTATTTAACACTTAGTAAACAAATTAGTTCCGGAACAAATTTGACAGTGCTGTAACATAATTCCTTTTAATATATATTCCGGGTATAAATTTTCTGTGATATAAATTCCGGTGGAACATATTTCCTATGAAATAAGTTGCGGCGGAACAAATGTCACGCTGGAACAATTTGTTTGTTACAAAAAATAATTCAGATATTACATGAAGCCATGAGCAGGGTCAGGAACAAACTCCTAATGTTTGTTTTGGGGTTTATTGACTATTTATACTAGACATGCTATATGAGAGAAAGAGAAACAAAAGAAAATTATAAATTTAAAAGACGAAAATACTGTTGGCATTTTTAAAGATTATTTTTAATTGTATGTTTTCTACAAGAATTGTAAAACAAGTATAAACATACATATACTATGATCATAAAACAAAAAGACATTTATATGTCAACATGCGAAAGGTCTCCATACAAAAGGTTATGTCAATCCAGTATGTCAAGCTTTTAAGGGTAAGTATGATAAAGACCTTATTCGTCATCCAACATTAAATGGTATAGTAAATAAATATGAAGATATTTACAAGTAAAACAATAACAAAAGATACAGTATCAAGCTGTACGCTTGATAAAGTTTTTGGTCAAATTTGTTGATTCTCTTATGTTGATTTTCTCATAGTGAACTTAAAATAGCTTTGCAGAACTTATCACCTTCTTTATAACCAACGACGTCCATTATAATTTGAAAAAGAATGGCGGCGAAACTACTATGTTTTGAATTTCAGGCGCTTACAATAGGTCTTATATAACGAATTACCCGTCTCACGACTGTGAGTATTTTTCATCAAAAAATATAATCAAGAAGTCCAATAAAACCAAATAATCTGAAAAAAGAAACATTTAATTGTAAGGATACTCATTATTCAAATATAGAAAAAGAGGTGTGGGGCATTCCACATTGCAGTCCAACTACAATGAATAGACAAAATCTTCATCGACAACAAAAATAACCATACATATATGTGACGCTTTACATTTTCAGGATCATTTTTGAAAAGATGTGAGATACCATTGGAAATATATTAATTGTGTTCTTATATGTTTAAATTTTACTACGGTTTCACTCTCTACATTTTTCGATGCCTATTATGAACGAAAAACTTTCAGGTGGAAGCGGCCATACTTTTCTAACACAAATAAATAAGCCAACAACCGAAGAAAAAGTCAACGAACAACTCCGATATCTGCTTGAAAAAAAATAATCGATAAAAAGACATTACCCCTCCATTTCCAGTGTTAATACTTTCCCCAAAAGAAATTGGTAAATCTATCAAATTGTATAAGCCTTTTATAATTTTTGTAATCCACTACAATTTACATACAATTCTAAACGAATTAAAGTACAGAGAGAAAACATTATCCACTTTCATCAGCTATGAGACGGCTAGCTTTATAGAAAAGCTATTACTTGTTACTAATAAGCCTTTAAATAGATAAAGTGAATGGAAAGCTCTCCATTCACTTTCTCTATTTGAGGGCTTATTATTAACAAGTACCTTGTAATCTAGCATCGTGTTTCAAACATTTTAACGTTCTTCAATAAGTTATCATACGGTAAAAACTTTCATAATATATCCCAAAGTTGTCTGGTTTTAAAAAAGATATTCAACTTTTTTCAATTCCTGAAATACAATCGCTATAGGTAATCGTTTTATTGTTGCTCCTTCTGAAATTCAACAGTAACAAAAGCTTCTTTCTCTAAATGTTGTATATAGCTTTTTTCAACTGAATCCATGATTATGAAATAGATTTATTTAATGATACAAGTGGTATTTTTTTTTTTGGTTTGATAATTTTGTATGAAAAAACAAATAGTAACTATAATTCAAATTGGATGACTAATTGATTGTTGTTTGCTTAAATAAAAATAAGAAGATGTGGTATGAATGCCAATGAGACAACTTTCCATCCAAGTCACAACGTGTAAAAAGTAAACAATTATAGGTCAAAGTACGGCCTTCAACACGGTGACTTGGCTCACACCGAAGTCCAATTGCAATTTGTTATGTATATTCAGGAGAGAAACTATAAACAATACAGTAGGCACGTATTTCATGGTATTTCGACTGGAATGAATGGTTTGGAATTTGGACTGCCATAACAAAAAATAAAAAAGGAGTATTAGTACATATTTTCCCTTCATAACATATTTCCGGGATAAGAGTACCGACATATGATGAAAAATTACAGGCTAAATTTTTGAGACTGATATGGAATACCGTCAAATTAAAAAGAGAATAGCACTGTTTAGTCGCTATTTCTGTTTACTGTGTATAGCAAACACAGCTTTGGGTAAATGATTATATATTCTGTCTGCTGGAATGTCCGTTTAGAACGTACAAATATTCAAAAATGTATGATGTAAGCACTTTGCAAAGAAAGTGATTAAAAGAAAAGGGGACACAACTTAGGCATCGCAGCTACTACCCTTATTTTCTACTATAAAAGAAAGTAACGGACATATTGGGTATCTATCAAAGACACAAATCAGCATGTGCACAGCCAAGAAAAATGCAAAGGAATAGGGGATTTTTTTTTTTCATCATCTCAAAGTCACAGTAAGGCCTTGAACACAGAGCAAAAAAAAAAAAAAAGGAGCATATACATATTTTATCTTTTTACATATTTTCGGGATAAGGGTACCGACATATAAAGTAAAATTGTAAGCCAAATTTTTCAGATAAATTTCGATAAAGGTACAATCTAAAAAAAAATAAAACATTGTTAATCTTTATATAGATAAAAGTATACACATCGTCGCATTATATATTACTTGAAAGTGAAATGTTTTGTTTATTGGAATCATATTGGCCACACGACTTTAAAACGGAAAAGCATTTAAAATAAAAAAATGTGAGCAGTTTGCACAGAATATACGAAATAGATATATATGGATACATATACAAACATGTTATTTTGAAGAGAAAGGGAAGACTTATGAAAGCATCGCAGTTACTGACCGCTTTTCCCAGCATCACATGTTTCCCGTTCATAACATATTTCCGGGATAAGAGTACCGACATATGATATAAAAATTACAGGCTAAATTTTTTAGACTGATTCGGAAAACGGTCAAATTAAAAAAAAATAGCATTGTTTAGTCGCTACTTACTGTGTATTGCAAAACAGTTTGGGGTAAATAATAATATATTCAGTCCGTTTAGAACGTTCATATATACACAATTTATGATGTGAGCACTTTGCAGAGAATATGATGATGAAAAATAAAGGGGATACAACTGAGGCATCGGAGCTACTACCCTGATTTCCTGCTATAAAAGAAAAGAAAAGTTATGGAGTATCCATCACCAGAAAGTGCACAGGATAGCGCTTTTATTGTTTTTCTTCATTTCAAAGTCACAGTGAGGTTTCAACAGGTAGCAAAAAAAAGAGCCTATACATATTTTCTCTTTATAACATATTTCCGGGACAAGGATACCGACATATTATGTAGAAATGCAAGCTACATTTTTCAGATCATTTTCTATAAAAGAATAATCTATGAAAAAAATATGGCATTGTTCAGTCTTTTTTTTCTTTTCTTTTTCTTTTTGTTGTATTTTAACCAGTCTTGCAAACAGATTCGGGCATAAGGAAACATCCTGTTTGCTCGACTGTCCGTTTGATGTGAGCAGTTTGTAAAGAAGGTAAGAAACAAAATTGTTTTATTTTGGAAAGAAAGGAAAGGCAACTGAAGGAATTTACTTACCCTTGCAACAAATATTTTCCCTTCATAACATTTTTTCCGGGATAAGGGTAAGACATAAAAAGTAAAATTGCGAGCTAAATTTTCCTGACCAACTTACACTGTAAAAATAACGCTTAAATTTAAATTAGGTCTAAATATGTTTAGGATTGTGTTTAAATTCTATACGGATGGCTCCCTAAAGTGTTTTTGATCATTACATGTTTAGAATTTAAACATGTAATGCCTATCTATTGTGTTTAGGTCCTAAACGTATAATGCCTATTGTGTTTAGATCATAAACTTGTAATGTCTATTGTTCTTTTAATGATTCTGCTTGAACAGGTGGCGCTGCTAATAAATGATATTTGAATCAAACAAAGGACAAATGAGGTCCTGTTGGCAAATATTGATGCCGATACCAATGTCACAGAGTGGTGAAATATAAGTCGTCATAATCATTTACTTTTGAACTCATTCATATGAGTAGAGAGTCCAAAATCATCTTGGAAATTTCAATGGGTTTATGTTTTAAATTTGTAACACTAGAAATAGTGTAGGTGCAAACGGACACAATTCGTCACAAACTCCAAATGATTATCAATTGGGACTCCTGAAATCAAAACAATATGTACATACCTAAGCGCGAAAATTCCTAAACATTAAAAATTTGAGTCCCTCAATCCCTAGGCACATACACTTTTAAAAAGCTTAATGCCTATAGATAAAAGTGTTTTTGCCGTTTCAGAAAGTGGGACAAGAATGTGCTTAGGAAAAGGAGTCATTCAAAGAAGCCGTCTGATTATTTTGGTGGAAATGGGAAATAAGTAAAAATTGATATTCTGAGCATTTTTTGCGCGAATGATTTATTTCTGTATCTATTATGGTTTTCTAGATATTAGACAATTAATTCATATAATTCCTATGTTCAGGTAACATGGTTTTTAGACATGGTAGCCATGGTGGTTGAATTTTAAAAAGATAAAAAACACGAACAAAAAAATATAATACTATCGCGCTCATCCATATATATTAAAGATATCCTCAAATTTAAATACTGAAGGACCTTTAGAAATGAATAAATTTTTACCGATTATTTGTAAAGGTCATGAAATATTTCAGGATATCCTGAATTCGAATTATGAAGGTCATGAAATACTTTAGGATAAAAAAAAACAAGAGATGTGATATGATTGCTAATGAGACAACCTTCCTCCAAAGTTCAAATTAAGTGGTTGTATTTGCGGATTGGCCATTCATTTCCATCTATCATAACGTTATGCACGCTTACATTTTTTGCGCGAAAATTTATTTTCACTTTTGTGCACAACTGTTTCCTGCACTTAGTGTTTATTTACAGAATATTCATTTAAATTCTTTCTTATGTAAGGTTGTTTATTTTCGGCTCTTACCAGGCTAGGATGTTATTTTTCAAAATCTTCCTGCAAACCCCACCACGGAAAATCAAATGATTGTCTCCTGAATGATACAAAAATAAAATTACCTTCGACTTTAAAGCTACAAGTCTATTGAGGAAATAAAATTGCATTTGGATTCATTTATATCTATTTATTTTAGTTGATTAAAAATTGGATATGCCTTTCTGTGTTCAGACAATTAGTCAATAATAAAACATTACATTTTCTGGATAAGAGTAAACGCGTTTCCGTTCAAGAGTAATACGTTGCAGTTGTCTCCTTTTCCATGAAATTCAATTTTTTAATGTAAATTCCCTTTACAATATTTGTGCATTATTCAAAAATTATCGAAATACTATTTACCGATAAATGCTTATTAGTGAACTGTAAATCTGTTTAAAAAAAACAACTTTACAAATGTTGCTTTGTTGAAAAAATATTACAGAATATGTTTGTTCCCTGGTTAAGGGTAATGGGATAAATGTAAATTTTCGGGTTAAGGGTAACTCCCGGATAAGTGTATGACACGTCCACTCTGTTTTTGTTATATGTATTCTATTCTATTCTGATGAGTTAAGCCTTTTTTAACTGATTTCTAGAGTTTATTCTTATGTTGTACTGTTACACCACTGTCCCAAGTTAAACTGGTCTGCCATTCCATCTTAAGCTTCGCACCGTTAGTGTAGCGAAAAGTGAACACAACAGGGGTCCATTTTTTGTCCCAGGTTAGGGGAGGGTTGGCGCCTTTAAACGAGTTTAACTTCGCCACATTCTGTATGTTCCTGTCCCGAGTCAAGTAGCCTGTAATTCAGTTTGTTGTTATGTAACATATTTGTTTTTCGTTCATTATTTTGTACATAAATTGGGTGGTTAGTTTTTTCGTTTGAATATGTAATTTCGTGGCCTTTTATAGCTGCTTATGCGGTATGGGCTTTTCTCATTTGTTGAAGGCAGTCAGTGACCTATAGATGTAAAATTCAGTGTCAGAAACACATATGTCATCATCCTTGTTTTTTATATGCATTGCTTCAAAGTTGACCGATACGCTTAGAATTTGACAGAAAACGTGTGACATTACAGTATAACGTAATTTGGTAAACAGTGATATTGAGGTACCATTTGAATTGATTAATTGATTGTTGCTCAACGTTCCGGTGGCAAATATTTCATGCATTTACAGGACGATACAGTGCAATTTGAATTGTTGTGTCTGAAAAACACATTTGGTGCAGCAGTCAAGAAAGGTTAAACATTCTGTTAGTTGTGAAAATTAAAAAGAAAATCAACATCCTGATACAATACACAATATAAATATAGGATACTCTGTATGATTTAAAGGTGTGGGTTGTGTGCGTAGATAGTCGGACAAACCTTGCAAACTATATGCAAAATTTCACTCAAATACACCAAGTTCAACATTCTGTCGTTCGTGAAAAATTATTAAAGAAAAAATAATCCTGAGAATATAAATGCACCCTCAATATAGGTAACAAATAAATCGGTGCAATATATTTCCAAATGCCAAATTAAGCAATCTGTCATAAAAAAAAAGAATAAAATGACAAGATGCGAATCTTTAGTGTATGTACTAACACCAGGTACATCATTTAAAAGTTTTAGCTCAAAAACTGTACATAATCCTACAAAATCAGCCGTATAAACTTATACTAGTATACTAAGTGCGGGACGGACTGTCGAAAGGATACTGGTAAAACAATATGTACCCAGTATTTAGCCTAGGGAACACAATTTATATTAGCATATATAATGATGTTCTATTTTATAAATTATTATAAATCATTTGCTGACAAAATATCTTTTTATATAAGCAGTTCATAGTGGGATGGTAATTGGGAGATCTCAATATAGCAAGCTAACATAATCGTCATTTGGTCTTTGGTGGAAAGTTGTTTAATAGGCAATCATATCACATCTCCTTATGTCATAGTGGTTTGAGTTTTTTCAAGACTAACAAATACATACTAGGAGACTGAACTATGTTGCTGTTATAGCTTAAATCTGACTATTGTTGTGAACATGTGATGTTATAATTTGATAGATTTAATACTTGCTATACTAAATATACTTATTAACTTTCATATTCAAGAGACCAACGAATCTTTACTAAAACTACTGTAACAGATTAGCAGTAAAAAAATACTTGTCCATCCTGCATTAGTCACGTGTTTTCAATATGTCTTTGGTTTTGATTGTCGTTAATTGGCCGGTTGCTGTGTGTATCCCACATTTCCATTTATTTTTAGGCAAATAGAGAAACAGAAACCCTTTTAATTTACATAAACACTTGTATACTTGTTAGAAAAACTCTTTATAACACTGTGAGTACTCTCGGGCTTTTCCCGACGCCTATGTGACCAATATGCCCCCCCCCCCCAAAAAAAAAATAATAATAAAAGGCACCTTTGCTAATCGTCTGTGAGTCGTTTTGTCTCCCCACTTTGTGAAAAGGTGCGTAATTTACCAGCTGTACCAGGCCTGTTCATCATGTCTAACTAAAAACACCAAAAACACATCCATCCTCGAAGACCAAAGTGCAATTTAATATGAATCTAAATTCAAAATGATTTTAAGATGTCGTTGGATTTTTGTCCCCCGCGCGACGCGTTGATGGGGACATAGAAATACCGGGCGTCCGTCCTTCCGTCCGGTCTTGTTAGCTCTCTAACGTGTACAATTCTTGCCGGATGTTTATAAAAATTATATATCAGGTATATATCAGCCTTGTTGCTGACAATTTTAAAAAATCAGTGCCGACACACTGCTTATTGATTTGAGTAAAAACAAAAAGCGACTCAAAGACAAACACCAGTTTACAATTATACGACATAAACATGAAGATGTCAGAATGTGACAGTAAACCGGATTTATTTACATTTATTAATGACTTACTATTTTTATTACCGGATTTCCAGTCCCGTTATTGATCTGTTGTTGTACTGCGGACGAGCGGGCGGGCAGCTCCAGTCGTTTCCCTACGATGACTTATGAACCTTTCATCCAAATCTTTTCAAATTTCAATATGTTGTCACTGATGACAAAATGGAGGTCGAGTTTGATATTGACGATTAACTTTACACCATTCACCAACAACATTATTTTGATTTGAAATGAAATGCTAATCTTGATAGGAAATGTTTTAAAAATTTTGAACCTTCGATTGGAACAAATACATTTACTGGGATTTTTTTTATATCATTATACCTTTACATAGGATAAAGTCAAGATCGGGAAACCAAAGGGCACCAATATTTGTTTATTTAAATTTTGAATTGATTGAATATACTTGCATATATCATTAGAATAAAACTGATAAAGGAGCAGGAAGATGATTGAAATTGATGTAGTCTTTTTTCATTTATGTTGGTCATTTTTATTCTTGTTAAAACACGAAATACAGAGATTATACCTGATTCAAAAATTAAATTACTTGCTTTGCATCGAATCTATTATATCTGCTATGAGAAGCCGGGAAACGAGAATGTTTTTTTATATACAAAAGATAATTGTTTAAAAACAGTTTTACTGTATATAATTTCAACATATTTTCAGATACAATGTTACAGTAACTGTTCTTATTTTTTCTCTAATTTTCTAGCATGTAAACTTTTAAATTATTTGCGTTTTTTATAGTATTAACACGTTTTCACAAATACAAACTCCATGTTTAATTACAGAATGACACCGATGTCTTTATCTGGCATATTCTTGGCTTGCGTAATTGGTATATTATCAATCTCTTTACAGCGTCTGGATTTTATTATACACAATAAGCGTTATTAGATCAATTTTGGTAATTAACACATACGGTTTTCCTTTTAAGGTACCCTGTAGTGTTAAAAGATGAACCATTTCACAGTCAGGAAAATTCCTTCATTTACATACAAGTGACACATTTACCACCTATTAATGGATAGTTGATTCATGCTCTTTCTTTATTGTATTATTAGACATTTTCAATTGCAAACATAAACATTCTGATAAAATACATGCATGTGCATACTCGTGTATTTTCAAATTGTAGGATCATGCAAGACACACGCTTTGGCTCAAGTTATATCGAAATAATTAATTTGTATTCTCTTTTTTAAACTAACTAACTTTTTTCCAAGTCCAAACCAAGATTAGTAGACTTAAGCTTGGGTTGAGAAAACGTACTGTCTTTATCGATTTTATCTTATTTATTCTAGTTTAGAGTTCATTCCTGAATGACATCTTTGTTTTCATATTTTAAAGTACAAAAGGTAAAGCTGCTTACAATTTAGTACAGTGTTATTATAATAGTGCATTTCTTCCTACACCTGAGATTCATGTAGTATTTGCAACTGGACGTTTACACAAATCAATCCATCAACCAACGTATTATGTGTCTATAAGATATAAAAAAAAAATCTCAGTTTACTGTTACAATTTATCGTCTTAGTTAAAAGTTTCCGTTCTGATACAAGGATATCGAATTGTAAACTCTGCTTTAAGGAAAGTTATGAACATTTTAAAGCATTTGTGTTTTGTTATGCAAGCAAGATCATAAAAAAAAATCCCCATTACTGTTTTAAATATTTTCCATGGTTCTGGAGTAAAGCTTTGGAGATTTTATTTATTCAAATAGAAAAAAAATATCATCGGTCCGACATTTAAAAAGCACCCTGCCATTTTTTAATATTATTCATTATATCTTCAATCAGTTCTGTTTTGAATCGGGAAGAACAATATCTACTTCAATTCAAATATTCGCTCGGTGTGACCCTCTGAAACCATCAATACGTGAACTTTGCTGCAAAAATAACTTTACAATATATGGATTTATTTTTTCCGTAAATGCGAAATAGTCGACACAACTTACAGCATTTACTAGGGTCTGAATGGGGTCTTTTATATCTGTATTCTATGTTAATTTAGGTCATATTTCTCTAATTTTTTTATTATATTTTATATCCATTGTCATGATTATTTTCTATTATGAATATATTAGACCCTTTATATCTAAATTTTTGGGAGTAAATTGTTTTCTTTTTTTCTTCTTTTAGCTCTAATCACGACCCTCATTGACGTTTATTGTGTGCATGCGAGATATAAACTGCAGTCTCGCAAAGCTATACCTGTGTAAAGACAACTTAACAGAATCAATGTTTCATATAATAACTATGAAGTAAATAAAATGCGTTTCTTTACGTACATGAATACATCCGACAAATGTTTGCAAAAATAAGCCAATACCGATATTTATCAAAATATTTATGATAATGGAAAGTATAAGAAAATAAAATATATATCTTTACATACATAAACGATATCGCCAAACGTTTGCAAATACAACACAAACATTTGACAGCATTTACATTGGTTGTAAATGTTTTATAAGCCGCGGTCTCTCAAAACTTTGCATACGTCTGTTAAAAGATGTTGCCAATATCGATATTTATCAAAATATTTATGATAATGAAAAATATTAGTAAATAAAATACACTTCTTTACATACATAAACGATATCGACAAACGTTTGCTAATATAACACAAACATTTGACAGCATTTACATTGGTTGTAAATGTTGTATAAACCGCGGTCTCTCAAAACTTTGCGTACATCTGTAAAGATATGTTGCAAATATTAATATTTATCAAAATATCTATGATAATGGAAAGCATTAGTTAATAAAATACATATCTTTACATACATAAACGATATCGACAAACGTTTGCAACTATAACACAAACATTTGACAGCATTTACTTTGGCTGTAGATGTTTTATAACCCGCGGTCTCTCAAAACTTTGCATAACTGTGTAAAGATATGTTGCAAATATCAATATTTATCAAAATAACTATAATACTGGAAAGTATATGTAAATAAAATACATTTCTTTACATGCATGAACGATATCGAGAAACGTTTGCAAATATAACAGAAACATTTGACAGCATTTACATTGGTTGTAAATGTTTTATAAACCGCGGTCTCTCAAAACTGCCCACACCCCTGTAAAACAGTTATGCAAATTTTAAACTTTGCATGTATCTCCTATCCTGGAAAGTGCATGCAAATCTAAGGCCTATCTTTACATATCTTTGGAATATGCATAAAGCTAGAGAAATAAAATAATTACCTTTAGCATATCTTTGAGGACGTCCTAAATAATGCCAAAGGAATAATACATTTACATATACAATAGTAGGTCCGCAAATATATCTGGCAGAAAAGTAGTTACATTTGTCAAACATTTACATAATTGCCCAAATTGTTGTACATTTTGCCTTTTCGTGTAGTGTGAGACATTATCACATCTGCTTATAACAAGTATAACTTCACAATTTGCCCATGTACCCTCGACTTCTTATCCCGTCTCGTACTATTGGTTATATCAAATTCTTTAATGCTAAAAAATCATAATAAAATATGATCTCTTATTGGGCTAATATAAACCTCCCAAAGATGGGAATTTTAATATTACTATATCTACAATATCAACCCCTTACGTTTTCATGTTTTCTTTGTTTTGCGATCGGCAACAACTAATCTCATTTTTGCCTTCTTCGAGTTTGGGCCATGTCACTTTTTTAAACCTGTCAAGTTATGATTCCTTAGCATAGTTACTTATTCCCCTGTATCTATAACAGCTATTACTGACTGACCTCCCATAAACACTGGAGCCTTATTTGTAACTGCACTAACCTTATCAATAACTACTTCAAACTCTGTGTTCTCTTCAGAGCTATTAAAATCTTCAATACCAATTCTGTCTGGTTTCTCAATATATATTATTACCAGGTAAAGTATGAGTACTATGGGTCTCTATATATTGAATTTATTTATACTCTTGTTTGTTTTATGTCTGTTGTCGCCTTTAATTTCTAAAATCTCGTCAACCTCACTTACATAGTCTGCAACTTGGTTAACAGACCCATCTCGCTGTAGTTTATCTTATTCTTATGATTTTGAAAAGCCAATTGTGGCTGATCATTCGTTAAATCTCCTCTTTTTCCAATCTTTTATCACTATCTCCTTCTTGATTAACTGGGTTCTAGTTGGCTAAATATTTGCTAAAATCTTTATTCAGGTGTCCCCCTGGTTCTCGTCTATAAGAACATTTTCCCTTCTTTTCAGATTTTATGACTATTCATATTTCCTTCTGTCCTTTTTTGACCTCTTTAATTGCAACCTGGTATTATTTTCCAAGCTCAGCTTATCCATATTTCAACTCAAAATGAATCACAGACTGATCTTGCGTCCCGCCTACTTGCAAAATTTCAATATTTTCCTGACCTGTCCTGTCTTCACAATCGTACCTCTTCCAATGAAGCTGGTTTCTGTATGCGGACCTCATACACTATCGATTGATCTCTAGCAGCCTTTAAATAAGTATCTTGTCTTAGGCAGCGATAAATCGTACTTTAAAAAAAAAAAAATTGCCACGTTTGGAGGACATGTTTTTCCAAAAAAATAATAGGCATTACATGGGAACCAACCGACTTTTTCTTTTTATTCATATGAGGCTGACTAAATACAGGAACTGTTTCAGAAGATAGAAAATAGTGACAATAACATAAACGGTAGCAATTTCGGCTACATAGATGATGTTGTATCACTACAGTATTCAAACATTGGTGACTATGTGGCACGCATCTTTCCAACCATTGACTTTGAGATAAAGAATATATAGAAACAGGTAAGTCTGTATCGTATGACTTACATGTAGAACTTGACAATGAGGGTCGGTTAAAAACAAAACTTTGCGACAAAAGAGATGATTATAGCCCCCCAATTGTGAACTTTCTATATAGCAACATTCCAGCAGCACCTGCATACGGAGTATATACCTTATAGCTGATACGATATTCCAGGGCTTGTGTTTCCTATCATGATTTCCTTGATAGAGTGTTGCTGCTAACATGGAAGCTTTCGAACCAAGAGTTCCAAGTTGAAATCATCCTTTTATTGACGCCATCACAAGTTGGTTGACCGTTATGGAATATCTGTTTCTCAGATATGTCGTAAGAAAAAACCCGTCCCTTTTTTTCCCGAATGTGACCTGCCGAATTAAACTTATCAACGGGTGTGTACTTACATGAGCAACACTACAGGTGCAACATGTGAAGTAGAATCTGCATAATCGTCCGGAGCACATGAGATCACTCACAGTTTTTGTTGAGGGTTCTTGTTGCTATGTCTTTAGTTTACTTTGTTGTGTTTTGTGTACTGTTGTTTGTCTGTTTGTCTTCTTTTTCTTTTAGTCATATAGTTCGTAGTTTATATTGAACTGAAGAATTTGAATGTCCCTTTGGTATCTGCAGCCTCTCTTCTACTAGTCTACTAGTATTCTTGGAGGATTTCTTTGTGTTCCTGCTTAATAAACTGCAAAGTAGTCCTATATGTCATTGTAAAATGTAATTCCCCAATCTCTGAGAAATGGCATCGTATACATGTTTTATTTCTTCGTGTTAGGACGCGGGAAGCTCATTTATATATACTACGGGCTTCATATCTAAGGCTATTTAGAATGAGCTCCACCATATGTCTGTCATTGGACCAACTGAACCTGTTACTCAATAACCTAAACTGTGTCCAGATGGCATTAAAATGCCCTTTACCATTAAAGAATGGTCTTCTAGGTTTTGAATACTCCTTTTGTATCTGCTGTAAATGGGTTCTTACTCTTAGAGGACTCTAACGTACTGGACAGAATGTATAAGTGTCGTCAGTACTTGGACCAGCTGTTATGTGTAGGGCTACTTATACCTGGTTACGTTGTGTAATGGAGGTCCTGTTAAAAACTAAGCTATTTTGACTGAAATCATGTTTATTGGTGTTATTAGCACAGTATTGTTAACACATTGTTAAATGCACCTTCTTAATAGATATCAGGTTATTGTTAGGAAGCTTAATGCACCTCGTTAATAAAAAATATTTCATATTAAAGAAAGCTAAATGCACCTCCTTTTTTGTCCAAAATGTGCTATTTATTTCAGTATAATGTATAGAGCTAAATGCTCTCCATACATATGACTATGTCTCTAAATCCGTTCCATACACATAAAATATTTACATAGTAGACGTATCCTGTGATCCTTGAACTATTAACGTTATCTAATATCGTCATTAATAAGTCTGAAACGCATTACGTGTCAATTTAACGTATAGTGAACTGTAAGTATCTTAATATCCTGATTTAAAAATAAGAAAATGTGATATGATTGCAAATGAGACAACTCTCCACCAGAGACTAAATGACGTAGAAGGTAAGCAACTATAGATCACTATACAGCCTTCAATAATGAGCAAAACCCAAACTACATAGCAAGCTATAAAGGACACAGAAAAATGTAAATAAAGTCAAACGAGAAAACTAACGGCCTGATTTATGTAAAAAACAAAAAACGAGAAACCAATATAATAAACAGCAAACGACAACCACTGAATAACAGGCTCCTGACTAGGACAGACATACACAGAAGGTGGCGGTATAAACATGTCTGCGGGGATGCAAACTTTCCCTTTAACCATTGGTGTAACAGCACATTATTAGAACAAACTATAACAATCAGTTGACAAGTTTTAACTCATTAGTCGATACAAAAGATCAAAAACAACTAACAAAAACATAAAACACAAAACACAAAACACACAAAGTACAGATCTGGCTGTACTCGCCGTCACTAAAAATCTAGTTCAAAGCCAATAAAAACTGATAAAAAAATTATGTATCGAAGACTATTTGTTTATTTGAAAGTATATTTCGCGGTTTAATTATTGTAGTATAGTATTATCAATTATTTTAAAAACAATTTATAGTGCAAAATAACCTCATAGCCTTCACCTCCACGTTTTATCAATAGATACTATATACCATACATATATTAAACTGGTGAAGAATGTGTACGCATATAAGATATGTTCTAAAGCACCATTAAAATGTCAGTTGTTCTTTTCACTGTTTCCTTAGAAGGTAATTATAACTTCCGGTACATTCGAATCGTATATTAATTGACGATGTTTCACATTTTGAATTTTTCAAACATTTTATTGCACTGTTCGTTATCTCTCAAAATTACCCCTCTTTCCTAAAACTGTATACGATGATGATACAACATTCAATGAAAGATTGCTTACACAACAAAGACATTAAATAATATACAACCCTTTAAACTACAACAGGACCTATATGAACCTCGTTAAAACAAAACTATGGATATACTTGAGTGTATAATTCAAAGGAAAATAAAATCAAGGCAACAGTAGTTTACATATGTTCAAATCTCGTGAATAGACAATTTAAGGTAACAAACAAAATCTGAGGGAATTGCAAGCACTCCAAAAGGAGACCGTTTCCGTCGACATAGTGATCGTCTCTTGATATGCATACAGGACCCGCCATGCGAATCTACACTCAGTCAAAATGTTGCAATCGGAAATAAAACACAATCGGTAAAATTACAGATCAGAATACTAAACTGTATCGAAAGATGAGTAAGAGACATTCTCTAAGTAGCGGTACGCGGAAGGCTTATAACAGCTTCTTAACGGTCTTAAGAAGCCCCCGCATTAAATCTGTCTCACACGATTAAAAGAACAAGCAAGGCTGTTGATAAAAATAAGAACCAAATATAATAAATATAACTTTCTGATGGTATCAGTTTAAGAGGACTTATTGCTTGACACATCACTTGTCCATTAAAACGGTATCAGTGAAAAATAAACATTAAGTCCATTATCTAAACCCTTACTTAGTACATATCAGCGTTTGTTACATTTAACTTATCAAAGCTTTAAAACCCATTAAGCGGTCAGACATTTTATATCGATTACGTTCTCTGAGATAATATGAATAATAAAGAAAGCATTTCAAAACTATTCAGGGAAAAGAAAACTATTCTATATAACTATTATACAAAAAATCAGCTCTGAATGTACGGTATCCTCCTGAAATTAAGGGGGAATAAGTCGTGATCATGAATTATAATGTAATATAAAAAGTAAAATCAGTAAAGTTTATCTGTTTTCTGATAACAAACAGGTGTAGCTCCTACTTAATCTGTTACTTTGCCAGTCGTCAAATGACTTTATTTTGCCTTTTTAACTTTTTCTGGCGTACAAAATTTCAATCCTTGTATCTATGATGAGTTTATTTAGCTAACCCAAAGACGCTAACAAATTCATAAACCGTCAGTACATTTAATTATCTCACCCTTACATATGACCAGGTATGAAACTTCGATATGAAAATCTACATTTAAGGAGTACAGGGTAGACAGAACCGTTACATTAATTTACACCACACAGGTAAAAAAAGACAGCATCACAACAAAAAAGAACAAACAACTTATAATTACTTAAGAAAATGTGAATGTAACCTACCGAATTAGACTTATCTCCGGGTTTGTACTTACATGAGCAACAAGACAGGTGCCACATGTGGAGCAGGATCTGCTTACCATTTCGAAGCACCTGAGATAACCCCCTGTTTTTTTGTGGGGTTCATGTGGCTCAGTCTTTAGTGTTCTATGTTGTGTTTTGTGTACAGTTGGTTTTTTTTTATGCCATGACGTTGTCAGTTTATTTTCGACTTACGAGTTTGAATGTCCCTTTGGTATCTTTCACCTCTCTTTTAGTTTGAGTGACTTTTGTTTCTATAGTTTTGAGAGATACTCGTATGTACATATCGAAAATTGGTTGATTTTCATAACGCTGAAGATATTTTGCAGGCTAAATAGAGATTCAGTATGACCAGTGTCGATGTTAATAAACATGTAGAAATAGTGGAAAAATTAATACCCATCAGCAACCAAATCCAGGGGAAAATTAACTCTGTTGAACATGAGGTAATCAGTTGTTTTTCATATACATGTACTTTTATTATCATATAGCTAAGAATATATAAAATGGTATGAATAATAAAGCCAATTTGACATAGATAAGCCTTAAACGTATTCATAAGTGAATGTTCATCAAAGAAAACTAATTTATCCACGAACGAGTGCAAGACGGAGACAATCAAATCCCTACATTAAAAACCGGAAACAAAAAAAACCAAAACTAACCATAAATAAAAAATAATGAAAACCAACCAGAATGAACACTCATTCATTGTATGGCTATAAGAAGTCAAAAAGAATTACGCAAAATGTCATATACCTCACATTCGCGCAAGTGAAATTCACCATAGAGAATGTTCTTGTATATAGAATATATTGTTTTTGTGTGAAACAGTCTGTCTGTCTATCAATATGTCATATTTGCAGTGATATTAATTTTTGTTCAGATAATATGGAACGCCACAGCTGCCTTATGATAACGGTAATCACATCATTAAGGGTTGAGATATAACATAAAGTAAATTTTTTATACTATTACGACATTTGACTATACTACTCTGTCAATTTGCTATATCACTAAGATAAACTCATATACTATAAAGACGTTTTGATATGATATGGAGTTACCTTTTCATACTATTCTGTCATTTTACTTTGTCATGAAGATACTCTCTTATACTATGAAGACATCTTGGTATAACATGGAGCTACCTTTTCATACTGATTGGTCATTTTACTATACTATTAAGGAACATTGCTATGTCATAAAGATACATTTTATTCTATAAAGACATCTTAATATAACACTGAGCAACTTTTTCGTACTATTTTGTCACGTCACTATACTATAATGTCATGCAATTATCTTAATACGATAAATTTGTATACTATACAATCATCTCGATATAGCATGGAACAACTTTTTCATACTATTCTGTCATATTACTATCTTACGACGATAAAGTCGTATACTGCAAAGACATCTTGATATAATATGGAGCCACCCTTTTCATACTAGCTTATCACCTCACTATGCTATTCTGACAGATTACTATATCATAATGATACATTTTTATGCTACAATGTATAAATACGTATTGATATAACAGTAATGCTGACCAAGGAATATAAAAAAGGTGTTTTTTGTTTTGTTTATGTAGAACTTAATAAATTCGAGGCGAATATGCCATGTAAACAATTGACTCCCCCCTTTTCATATGAAAAAGTCCATAACTCTGGAAGGAAAAATCAAAATTTCACCAACAATTATACAGACCATTACACAACAGTGTAAAGTTTGAAGTTCATTTTCATAGTGATAACATGCTTAATTTTGGATTTGATAGTTTTTGTTATAAAGCGCACTTATTCAGGTAACAGGCCTATGCAATAACTTTTGATAAGAAATGATACTTATATAATTTCTCATGTGCTAAAAGTTGTATGCCCATGTAATCTACACTTTTTATGGACCTACAACTTTCTCACAATGTTGATGCCTTTCTTTTGCAAAATAAATTGCTATTAATATTAACTGTTATCCTGTTGAGTATATAGTCAGCATTACAAACATTTGAATGTTATCACTGTAAAAATATGCCAGTGGCTCTACAAACGAAAAATTCGTACCATTAGCCGCCAGTCGTCAGTTGTGCGGCTCCTGGTATAAATACCAGGAATTTTGTTGTACTAAAATTCATTAACTGGACGATTGGTCACCAATTTAAAAGATAATTGACAAAGGTCAAAGTGAATAAAATTTACTTTATTTCTTTTTAAGTTATTGAAAGCTATTGATTTCCAGAAGGAATTAAGAAATATGTATTCTAGACATATGTTTAAAGAAGTGTGCGCAAGACACTGTGTTACTTTACCAAAAATCTTTAAAAACAATATTAGGGAAATAATATTTACATTTACATGTAGTAAAAATTCATTTCGTTACTGAATTTGTAATTTTCCCCAAATCTGTGCAGCTCAGAAAACAACAAGGTCCCGTTTTTCAGCTGCTGCCTGTTTAAATTGTTGGCTTGTGTTTAATGCATTGCATTCAGTGTTGATTTTCTTACTAGTATAATATCTTGTTTTTTACGCTTTCATGGTATGATGTTTTGTTATGAACTGCCAATTGGGTCAAGTTTGTTCATGTACATCAAGTTGCTTTCACATCCCAGGAGTATCAAGGACGAACGGGTTAATTGGTAGGAATAGTTTCTTAAGGTAGACAAATGCTATCCTTTTTTTCTGTATAAAACATTTATTCCTTTTTAAAACGTTTTTTTATACACCTGTCAAATTTTGACGGGACGTATTATGGTATACAAATGTCCGTCTGTCCGTCGTAAACATGTCGCACCGTATCTTGAGAATGACTTACTTGATTAACTTCAAACTTTATTATGATAGTCTAACGGTGTGTATACTTTTTGGTTAAATTTAGATTTTTTTAGCACCGTATCTTGAGAATGCCTTGCCTGATTAACATTAAACTGTACTCAATTTTTTGTGGTGATTATCGCAAGGTCTGTATACTTTTTGGTGAAATTTTAACCTTTCGTTTTAGTTTTATGGACTTTATTCAGTAAAAAGGGGGGGGGGGGGGGGGTTTCACGTCAAGCTGTATCTTGACAATGCCTTGCTTGATTAACTTCAAACTTTACACTGTCGTTTTTAATGATAGTCTTATGGTTTGTATAATTTTTGATGTAATTTTGATTTTTCCGTCCAGGGTTAAACTAGTTTAACCCCGCCACATTCTGTATGTGCCTGTTCCAAGACTGAACCTGTAATTCAGTGGTTGTCGTTTGTTGCTATATATCATATTTGTTTTTCGTTCATTATTTTGTACATAAATCAGGCCGTTAGTTTTCTCGTTTGGATTGTTTTACATTTGTCATTTCGGGACCTTTTATAGACGACTATGCTGTATGGGTTTTGCTCACTGTTGAAGGCCGTACGGTGACCAATAGTTGTTAATGTCTTTGTCAATTGGTCTCTTGTGGAGAGTTGTCTCATTGGCAATCATATCACATCTTCTTATTTTTATATTATGGACTTTTTTTTATATATAAAGGGGGAGGAAATTTTTCACATGCCATATTCACCTCGAATTTATTAAATTCTACCTAAAAAAAACCGTCTTTTTTATAATCCTTTGTCAGCATTACTGTTATATCAATTCGTCTTTATAGCATAAAGATGTATCATTATGATATAGTAATCTGTCAGAATAGCATAGCGAGAAGATAAGATAGTAAGAAAAGTTGGCTTCATATTATATCAAAATGTCTTTGTAGTATACGACTTTATCGTCGTAAGATAGTAATATGACAGAATAGTATGAAAAATTTGCTCCATGTTATATCGAGATGATTGTATAGTATACAAATTTATCGTATTAAGATAATTGCATGACATAATAGTATAGTGAGGTGATAAAATAGTATGAAAAAGTTGCTCAGTGTTATATTAAGATGTCTTTATAGAATAAAATGTATCTTTATGACATAGCAATGTCCCATAATAGTATAGTAAAATGACCAATCAGTATGAAAAGGTAGCTCCGTGTTATATCAAGATGTCTTCATAGTATACAAAAGTATATTCACGACAAAGTAAAATGACAGAATAGTATAAAAAGGTAACTCCGTGTTATATCAAAACGTCTTTATAGTATATACATTTATCTAAGTGATAAAGCAAATTGACAGAGTAGTACAGTCAAATGTCGTAATAGTATAGAAAATTTACTTCATGTTATATCTCAACCCTTAATGATATGATTATCGTTATCATAAGGCAGCTGTGGCGTTCCATAAGATAACATTCCAATGTAACTAGGAAATGATTTCTTTTCCGTAAGATCGTAATGGCTGTTTTAATCATTACAACAAATGATCAAGTGCAAAAGATTTTAAGATCATCATCATCTTCAGTTTTATATTAATATTCTATTATTTTGATATAGGTTGATGATGTACGTTGATCGAGTAATTATATAGCCAGTTAATTGTGGATGCATGTGCTTGAAGAAATACTTTGTAAAATGCAACTAACGCAAAGTACAAATGTATTATACGTTTGCTAGTTAACCCCCTTAGTTTTATTAACAATTAATACTACAGGGAGGAACCGCCTCGGTGGTCTCGTGGTAGCGTATTCGCCTCGAGTGCGGGAGGTCGTGGGTTCGAACCCAAGCCGGGTCAAACCAAAAACTTTAAAATTGATAGGTCTGCTAAGCACGTGGCATTAATGAGTAAAAGCAAAGCCTGGTAGGCTCAAAGTCAAGGTGATATGTCTTCCTGCGGACTGTTACATTGTGAACTAGCACGTTAAAAATCCGGCTCAGCGTGTCGGTCTAGTACAAAACAGGGTTAATATTCATATTACATTGGCATGTGCTCGTTCTGAATATGTATTTAATATGCCGCTGGACGTTAAGCAGCCATCCATCATCATCATACTACAGGGAGGAATCTTAGTGTCATTGTTAGCGCTAAGGGACAACTATTAATGCAATAAAATATTTGAAGTTTGAAAAAAAAATAATAGAGATAAGTGGATTTATTGTGTAATTGAGTTTATAAATCAATGAACTATACCCCTTAATCCTTTAGTCCTTCTTATTTTATTCCAAAATTACAGAAGTTACAACGATGTCGTTCATGTAGTATGATATGCCTTGCATTTTTCAAATCTCAAAACCATCAAGAAATATTTGTTATTTTTTTTTCTATTGTTAACACAATTATGCCACTATACAGTTAAAAGCTTTTCATTATATTGAATTATTAAAGTTTCATTATACAAACAATCCCCAAAAGAACAAAATCAAATATCAAATTACTGATGAAAAGTAGTAATACATATTTTTTGCATGAGAAATTCGCGATGTTATCGAGTTTTATCATATATGTATACATATATAACCATTCTATATGATTTCAAAATCTTTATATATCTAAACTACTACAGGACAATGCATTTGCTATCGGAAACCTTGGAGATATCATAAGAAAACACAGAACTTGGCAGGAGTGTTTTCCTCGAATAGAGCCATTTTATGGTGCGTATTCAAAAGACTAATGTAAGTGAAAAGTAAATGAATAAAAAGACCTTTCAACATTTCATTTACGCACAACAGTGGTAACAAAACTTTGATCGACGAACCCCGGGGAGGGTTCTTTCGCCTTTATTCGTTTATCCCGCCCGTGGCAAGACCAACATTGCTTCTACACATAATTGCTATAGGATTATATAATTTTGTAACGTCTCTTTGTGTGAATTAATGCTCATAATGGCTAATAATAAAATAATAATCAATGCACTTGTCGTTAAAAGTAGATGTCACGAAAATGTTGCAAAATAAAGATTAAAAATGAGAAAGTATGAAATGTTTGAAACCAGTACATTTTTATAAGAACAAAACATGAATCAAAAATATATACACATGAAGTAGCTGGATAGCCAAAATATTAATCATTTTTTTTAAATTTTGGTCGAGTGAAAATTTTTAAGAATTTATATTAATGTGATGCCATGCCATTTTGATTGAAATCCTGTAAAGGAAAATTTGCTTCTTACAATTTTGTGGAATGATATGTTTTATTACAGTTCTTAGTTTTTGGCATTTGTGATCCAGTAAGCATTTACGCAATTGGCAAAATCCTAATATGTAAACATTAGGCCAGGTGAGATAAAAAAAAAAAACAAGGGACGATGAAATATCCCCTTTTTGTAGTACCCAGAACTTTGGTTCTGCAAGGCAAATGCAGAAAGGTTTAATTGAACTTTTGAAATATTCGAAATCATATAAGATTAAGAAATGTATCGTTATCATGCAAAGCGGTGATTCGTTGTCACTACAAAAGTCTAAAAGTCTGAAAAGACCAGTTTTTGTCTTAATTTGCATGAACTTTTACTCGACATTCTCCAAAAGTATGACTTGTGTCTTAATTTTTCTTGACAAATTCTCATTTATATTAAATTTGTATGAAATTTACTCGACATTCTGAATATGGTCTTAACATTTCTTGACAAAATCTTTTTTTGACATTTGAATACTGTCTTGAAATTTCTCGACATATTCTCGACATTCTTATTTTTTCTCAGTATGGCTTGACATATTCTGAACATTTTGAATCGTGTATTAAATTTACTTGATAGTTCTGAGTTTTACAAATCATGACCAATATTCATGATATAACTTTAATCTTTATTTCTCTTTATATGATATACTGTTGTTTCAAGTTACACTTCTTTACAACAAAAATAAACGTAGGGCATGTAAAATAATTGAAAATTTGGGTATATACATATTTTTACAAATGCAAATATGGCTATGAAATCTAAAGTATAAAATAATTCAAATGTGGGTGTGTTGATATAAAACAATTTAAATGTGGGTTTTTAAATAATTACATATTTTGATTCCTAAATCTTATAAATTAAATGATTCAAACCAATCATAGTGTAGACATATTTCATTCTACATTCATAATATTCAATGTTGATATGGTAAATAATTATTATACCAAAATGTGGTTTATATAAATAGCAAATTATGATGATATACAAATCATTCATTTAACAGAAGAAAAATTTGTGTAATGTCATCCGTTGGAATATATTAAGTATTACACATGGACAGGATGTTCCCCATAAAATTAAGGTATTCCACACCCCAGAGTACACGCAACTGTCAAATAGAAGTTATTGCTTTACCTGTAATCAGCCATACAACTTATCAGTTGACCGACCATGCCACTACAATTTAAAAAGTTTGTTGATAGATGAAAATGAAAATCATCATTTTGATGAAAAAAAAAATTGAATTGAAATGGATTTTTTTCATCAAAAAAGCAAATTTGACTGGCAGTTTTGCGAACGGCAAAAATCTAAATGCTGTTTGTCAATACCTTCGACTTATATTCCAAGTGAAAACAATTGCTTAAATGTTTAATAAAAATAAATCAAAATTACACTACATGGGGGATTATTCAGGGTATTCCAACTTAGTTGCACCAAAAGGGTATCTTACTATACCAAATTAATCCTTGATTCTTCAAAGTTTAGTTTAGCCATAATAAAAAGGAGTATATAACAGCAATAGAATGTCATAAACAGTGCAGAATAAGTCTGTTCACATTTCAGGCGAAATTTATACTGTTGAGATAGTGTCAAGACATATTAAAGACTGTCAAGAATGTGTCGAGACATATTCAGACATTATTTAGAATGTCAAGAACATGTCGAGACATATTCAGACATTATTACGAATGTCAAGAATATGTCAAGACAGATCGAGACAAATTTAAGACAGTCAAGAATTGGTCGAGACTAATCCAGACTCTTTATCAGATGATACAGGAAGTGTCGAGAAATTTTAAGACAATGTTCATACTGTCAAGACACCTGTCAAGAAAAATCAAGAACCTTATTAGACAAATTCTTACTATGTCAAGAATTTTTAAAAATTATTCACACAAATTAAGAATGTCGAGTAAAAATTCATGCAAATTCAGACAAAAACTGGTCTTTTCAGACTTTTTGACTTTTGTAGTGTGTTCATGTTAAGCAATGCCTTTCGTCCTTTTTGGCTTTATTAACTCTTCAAGATTTCAATGTGCGAAGTGTTGGATTTTCAATTTTTTTGTCCTCGAGCATCACTGAAGAGACTTTTATTGTTCAAATGTGCATCTGGCGCAGTAAAAATTGGCACCGGTAATGTTTAAAGGAGTACCCAACACTTCGACTAGAATAAATTTGGCTCGTTAAATTTTCATTAAACTTTGACAAATACACTTTGACCTGCTAACAAAACTATGAAAATGTCAAGACATTTGAACCACACAATTTACAGAAATAATTTCATTGGATAGATAGCAGTTTGACGAACAGTAATTTTGATAATTGAGAAGCTTGATTTCTCCTTACTATTGTATGTGATTAAAACGTTCAGCTGATTTATAAAGAGTTAACTTTTATTTAGATGTTCTGTATCCTCTTACACGAAATAAGATATTTTAATAGTAATGTTACTGAAAATGCTGACAAATATAAAGACAATCTTTTTTCAATATGGTATGAATATTTATTTTTTTCCCTGTCACATAATATTTATATATGATATAAAAGAAATTGTAAAGTAATTACAGCCATTCTACCAAACAAAACTAAACTGAAGTAGGTGATTTAAGTTTTTATTCTGCAGACGATCCGACTTATTATGTTCGATTCCTTGTTATTTCTCATACCTTTTAAAGTGTATGTAGTTTCATTTGTTTCATCCTCCTACTTGGAATTATAAAATTACCTGGTCATAAGAATAATGTGTTTTGTTTCGATTTTGATATAGTATAAAAATAAGAAGATGTGGTATAATTGCCAATGAAACAACTCTCCACCAGAGACCAAATGACATAGAAGCTATCAATTATATGTCACCGTACGGACTTCAACAATGAGCAAAAACCATACCGCATAGTCAGCTATAAGAGGCCCCGAAATGACAAATGTAAAACAATTCAAACGAGAAAACTAACGGCCAGATTTATGTAATAAACAATAAACGAAATACAAACATGGTATACAGCAGCAAACGACAAGTTCAATCACTGAATTACAGGCTCCTGACTTGTGGCAAGCGCCCAACCGTCCCCCTAATAGTGTTATTTATTCTGTTTACAGCAGTAAAATGTAATAATGTTGACCCTGTCATTAGGATCCTAGCAGATATGGGACTTTCATTTGATTGTGCTAGTAAGGTAATCGAACTAATTTTTTGATAATCAAGTCATGGTTAATGAAAATGTTTAACCATGACTTGCTAATAATTTGGGACATTTACATGTAAACAAAACAACTGCATAATGACTTATAATAGAACATAGTTTACTACGAGCATCACTGAAGAGACATTTATTGTCGAAATGTGCATCTGGTTCAGAAAAATTGGTACTGTTAATGTTTTTACAGCAGGAAACCCAATGAATTTGAAATGCTTGTTTCTGTCAAACATGAAGACAATTGTTTACGTATTTAATTTTGTGAGTAGTGTCTTTATTATAAACCAGCATATATCAAGTCCTAACAAACTATTTTGTTGCTGCATTGGTGTAAGCAAAAATTTACAGAAGAATGAAATTCAGTTTCATAATTGGAAATATATTATATTGGTTTGAAGATACTAGTAAAAAGTTATTGAAAATACCAGGCTTATAATGTGTTACCCAACACGCGCGTTTTGTCTACATATGACTCATTAGTGGCGCTCGAATAAAAGTTCGAAGGTCAGATAAAACATGAAGCTGAAGAGCATTAACAGCCAAAATATTCAAAATTGTCAAAATACTGCAAAGGCAATATATACCCGGAGGTAGAACACCTTAGTAATTAATATAAAACACAGAACTATACTTTATACTTATCAATGTATCTTACAGATTGAGATACAGAAGATATTAGACCTTGGAGTTGATCCATCAAGGATAATTTACTCCAACACATTCAAACAACCATCATTTCTCAAATTTGCGGCTGAAAATGGTGTTTCTTTGATGACATTCGATTGTGAGGATGAACTAGAAAAGATCAAGAAAGAATACCCAGAGGCAAAGTATGTAATATTTGCATTTTTAAAAAAAAATATCTTTTGATAATGTTGACTCAATCTTCAAATACATGCAAAATATGTCAAATTTGTATAGTATGTAGGTTTCTACATAAACACTTCTATCAACACGTTATATCGTTTACCGCTTTTGACTTATTCGAATTTAATTCTACTGTCAGGGTCAAATAATTATGATCTTTATTTTAATTGGCAAATTGGTTTGGATATGATCGTTTGAAGAAAAGATTATAAAAAATTGTACAAGTTATAAACAATTTTTTTTTTATTCAGACCTTGATTTGAATAATGATATGAATGGAATGTATGTGGGCTGTTTGTGCTTGGTGTGGCTTAACAGCGGGTTGCAATAACAAAATCAAAAGACGCCTACAAACCTAAAAAAGAAAATTGTTTTATTACAAAACTGGGTTTTTATTTGTAGATTGGTGCTTAGAATCAGTCCACAATCAAACTACAAGGTGACATTTCACCTAGGAAGAAAATTTGGATGCCATCCTTTGAGAGCATCGGAACTCTTGCAAGTTGCTATGAAACTCAAATTAAATGTGATTGGTGTATGGTAAGGCCATCAAGATACGATGTATAATCGCAAACAATTAACTGAAGTGCCAATAGGTATAGTTTGTTCAATGACATTTTATTCTACAAATACAGTGTGGCTTTCCCTTAATTTGTGAATATTTTTGTCTTGAATGAGCCTGTTTCACACAATTATCTTTCCTAAAGAAAAGTCAGGGTTTACATTAATTTATTGAGCAGTATACGTACTACAAAAACGAGCTGTGAGGTATACGTAAATGTGAAAGCATCCTAAATACACAAATAGACATCCGCATTTATGTACAGTGCAGTATTTTAAGTTATACAATGCCACGAATCTTGGCAAGTGGTCAATGAATTTAACAAAGAACATTAACAATCTTCTTCCGAAAGCCCCAAATTAAGCAATATTTATAATTGATTAAATTACTTGAATTAAATATCAACAAAACTGAATCATTCAATCAACCCAGTTTTGGTCACTTAGATATGTTTAAATTAACCCAGTTTATAAGCACTTACCTAAGGACATAAAAGTCCTCCATCACAGTACAGACGCACTGTTACATTCAGTAATATTTGCATTGTTAAATCTCCTTAAAAGCAAACATTAATATACCATTACTTTGAAAATGTGGATATGACTGTTATATTACAAACTTTTTGATGGTTGGTTTAAACTTAAAAGAAAGGTTTTTAGAGTTTGTTGTTTCTCGTGAACTCTTTGAACATAATGTTCATGTTGGTCATATATATACGATCTGCTTATGGCCATTTAATGATAAATTGAATGCATTAATGATGCCTCTGAATTTCATAACATTAGAAAACTCTGTAAGTTCTAAGGAAGTCATTTTACGTTAGATAGACGATATCAATACGGGAGGGGATTTTTATAAATAAACTTAACACTCAATGCGTTTTGTTAAGTTAGTAGCTCATGAAAGTTGAGTAACAGTCACCAAATTCAACATATAAAATCAAGACCGAATACAATCTGAATAAAATGGTTTATAGTTTTGAGATTTTCTAAATTTTCTATAGTTTTGAGATTTTCTCAATTTTCTAACAATAATTTCGTATGAATCTTTTAAAACCTAGTTTCTATATTGGGAGTGGTTGTCTAGAAACAGGAGCTTTCGAGTCAGCAATTGAGCAGTCACGAAAAGTGTTTGACATTGGATTGGCTATGGGATTTAACATGCACCTCTTGGACATAGGTGGTGGCTTTCCTGGACAGAAAATACAAAATGTGGAAACGAACATTACTTTTGAAGAGGTAAAGCTAAGAAAACATTGACATCTTAACGACTTATGTTATGTGATAAAGACAGTATGGATTCTATTCTCATTGTTTATTATATAACAATATTTTTTGTAAGTCTTAGTTTAAACGGATTTAAAGGTATAGGTCAAAGAAATCTTATTGTCATACTTATGAATTATTTCCAGTATCAATACTTCATCAATATATATATATATAGGTTTGAACGTTGTTTTCAATTTAGACATGTTTATATATATATATATATACAAGTCTAAATTGAAAACAACGTTCAAACTTATGATTGCGTTGGATAAAAACCGCAATTTTTATACGTGTGCATGCAAAACAAATTTCTTGGTAGAGGGGTCTAAATACAGCACAAACAACATTTTCCAAAAGACCAAATGAGTGAAAAAGTATATTTTAACAAAACGCATTTGACTAGCAGGTCAAACAACCAAATAAATCGAAGGACTCCCAAATACCGTTTCGATTCCTAACATCACTGAAGAGACATTAATTGTCGAAATCTGGATATGGTGTACAAATTTTTGCACCTCATGTTTGCGGTATACCATCTTTTCCGCAAGTTTATTGTTTTCTGTTTGGTAATAAATTAATAATAAGATCTATTTCGTTACGCTTGTGATCCGTAAATTTGGCAATCGCCAATGGCAGTCAGCAGAGTTTAAGAACATCAGTTGTTCGAACTGCTAGTCAAATGCGTTTTGTTAAAATATACTTTTTCACTCATTTGGTCTTTTGGAAAATGTTGTTTGTGCTGTATATATATATATACATATATACAAGTCTAAATTGAAAACAACGTTCAAACCTATGATTGCGTTGGATGAAAACCGCAATTTTTATACGTGTGCATGCAAAACAAATTTCTTGTTAGACGGGTCTAAATACAGCACAAACAACATTTTCCAAAAGACCAAAAAAGTGAAAAAGTATATTTTAACAAAACGCATTTGACTAACAGGTCGAACAACAAATGTTCTTAAACCCTGCTGACTGCCATTGGCGATTGCCAAATAAACGGATCACCGATGTAATAAATGGATCTTAATTAAAAATTTAATACTAAACAGAAAACAATAAACTTGTGGAAAAGATGATATACCGCAAACAAAAGGTGCAAAGTTTTTTTGTACACCATATCCGGATTTCGACAATTAATGTCTCTTCAGTGATGTTAGGAATCGAAACGGTATTTGGAAAGCCATACAATTTACCTCAATTTAGGATAGACTCTTGAATTTTGAGGAGTCAAAATAGGATGAACGGATCATATAAACCCGAAGGCAAATATAATACAAGCCCAAACGAAAAAATATAAACAAGTCTAAATTGAAAACAACGTTCAAACCTATGATTGCGTTGGATAAAAACCGCAATTTTTATACGTGTGCATGCAAAACAAATTTCCTGTTAGACGGGTCTAAATACAGCACAAACAACATTTTCCAAAAGACCAAAAAAGTGAAAAAGTATATTTTAACAAAACGCATTTGACTAACAGGTCGAACAACAAATGTTCTTAAACCCTGCTGACTGCTATTGGCGATTGCCAAATAAACGGATCACCGATGTAATAAATGGATCTTAATTAAAAATTTAATACTAAACAGAAAACAATAAACTTGCGGAAAAGATGATATACCGCAAACAAAAGGTGCAAAGTTTTTTTGTACACCATATCCGGATTTCGACAATTAATGTCTCTTCAGTGATGTTAGGAATCGAAACGGTATTTGGAAAGCCATACAATTTACCTCAATTTAGGATAGACTCTTATATATATATATATATATATATATATATATATTGTGTGGATGTTTTGCGTAGCTTGGCTTTTTGGGTATTTGCTCATATAATAATTCTTAATCTTATAATTGTGAATGATTAAATAAATTTTGTAAAAGAGTTTCGTTACGGATCAAGCTTGAAATTGACCTCATACTTTTTGTGTCGCAACAAATGTCAGTCATTTAAATTAACCACATGTCTACATCTTATTAGAAAGAATTTCACATAGAACCTTACGACAAAGTACACTCAAACATTTATCATACAATATTGGCAATATAGATTAAATCTGATCACAAAACTGTTTGTTATGAATTGACTTTCCCCTAAAGAACTGTAGTTTCACCGAACTAGTCCAAGGGATGATTCAATGTTATGCATAGATGCCACGTGACCATTATCAGCTCTTAAGAACTTCATATTTATCAATAATTGTGAGAGAAAAAAAGCCGGAAAGAACAAGTATGAAGTAGAAAATTTGAAGATTTTGTTTTTCTTTCACTTGCATCAATTATAATTTGGAAAGGAAAATTCAGTTCATAAGAAATACTTAAGAGAAGACACAAAGACAACAAATAAAACAAAACAAAAGTTATTCTGTCCTGTCAAATTCATAGATCAGTTGTGCTAGTTCATAAAACTGGCGTATTTTGCAAACTATTAATGGTCTGTTGCATGCTTAACTTGTCATTTTCATTAATCGGTGGTTTAATATTTCTTTCCTATGCATTAAGTATGGCGTCCATTTCGCTGAACACTATTGTTTAGAGGCCGGCTATAGCCCACCTCCGGGTGTGAAATTTTCTCGCTGCGTCGAAGACCCATTGGTGGCCTTGAACTACTGTTTTCTGCTCTTTGGTCGGGTTGTTCTCTCTTTGACACATTCCCCGTTTCCAATTCTATTTTACATTTTATTATTGTATTAATTTTTTTATGATAATGTTTAACTTGTCTAATAAGTAAATGAATATTTAAAATGTCGTTAGAATGAGTACACCCCAGAACTCTGCTTTAGATTTTAAATATGCGATTACTAAGACCAAAGATGGCCGTCTGTGACATGTTGTTAAATATTTGAACGATGCGGAAAGTCAAAATTAACAGGAAGAAATAATCAACTTAATGTAGAATTTGGTCATGAGGAGAATAGACAGAGAATATTTAGATCAGTCTAGTAAATGTCTATATATATATATATTTTTTTTTTTTATTCTTAATTTATTTTTTTGCAGATTGCTCGAGTTGCAAACAAATCCTTAGATAAATATTTTCCCGGAAATGATGTTCGCATTATAGCTGAACCAGGGCGATACTACGTCGCCTCAGCATTTACAATTGCCGTCAATGTCATAACAAAGAAAATCGTTATGAACGAAGAAATCGTACAACCAAGTGCGTATTCTTTCACCATAAATCAAACAAACTGAATGTAGCAAATAATAGATATTATGGACTAACTTGTGGTTATATGCACTTAATATACAACTGTATGGTGCTTCTCTTTATTGGAAACTAGAGTGTATATGTAGGGAAAACATGTACAGCAAGTTGTAAAAAAAAATCATTCAAGGGTTTCAATTGTGTACGCCAGACGCGCGTTTCGTCTACAAAAGACTCATCAGTGACTTTCGAATCAAAAATAGCCAAATACAGGTACGAAGTTGAAGATCATTGAGGATCCAAAATTCCGAAAGATTTTGCGAAATGAAGCAATATTTTACCACATTACCGACTGCACTTTTACTATTAACGCAGCTTCCCTGAGCAAGATACAGACCGAAGTGGTATCTCTTAACAAAACTAAATGACTAGTATTTTAAACAAAGTATAAAGTCATCTACAAAAATGACTAAAAGGAGATGTTGTGCGCACGAAAATGAGTTGGAAATCTACCGATATAAAAAAATGTCGAGGTCAATGTACGGTCTTCGACAAAAATCAATTTTTGTACAATATGTAAAGCGTTGAATCATTTAGAGTCTAATATTGGAACTTTCGAAATTTCATCTTCAGATTTAACAGACTGTGGTGACGATCCTACTACACAGAACGAACCCGTCAGAATGTATATTATCAATGATGGTATATACGGATGCTTTTTTCCTTGTTTTATTGACCCAAAATGTTGTGTACCTTCACATTTAAAGGTAGGGGAACTTTTACAATTTTTATCCTTTAGTACTTAGGTTTCTGTAGAGATTCGATCTGTGTATTAGCCTTTGAAGATCTAAATGAGAAGTGGAAAATACCAAATTGATAATCAAACTCGTAAGTCGAAGACAAACCAACAACGTCATTGCAGAAAACGAAAAACGATCAAAAGACAAACAACAGTTTCACAAAACACAATCGATTAAAAGTGATACGCCATTTGCGAAACTAAAGAATTTTAAAAATGTTCAACAACAATAAATAAAAAAATATAAAGCAATAAATTTATGAATTTCAGAAAAATGTTCATTACATACAAATATGTATAGTATTACAAATAAAAAGTTCCATGCAGTTTACACGGATATAAAAAGCAGACATCCGCCAACCGTTTTTCAATTTTCATCAAACATCTAAAATTGTCATTTCTTGTTATAAATTCTAAACCGAATGATTCCTTAATCTTTTGTAACCCTTTAACAAAATTCATCACATATACCAAGCTTATTATGTTGTACACCAGATGCGCGTTTCATCTACATAAGATGTGTCCTTTATGACGTTCGAATCAAACTAGTTAGAAAGCTAAATCAAGTACAAAGTTGAAAAAAGGTTTAATTAGTATAAACAAGTTCTATATAGTTTGCAAGAACTTATAACAGCTTAAAAAATGTATAACTTCACAAGATTTAAAAAAATGTATTTAGATCACTTAAGGAATTTAAAAAAAAATGACCTAGCAAGCCCACCTCTTCCGCGTGGAAAATGTTGAAAGATAACGTCTTATTTTGTAGTATGATTTCTTTTTTATGAAATTTACTGATTTTTTCCTAACAATTGCTCCTTCCAAAGTTTGGACGCAGTATATATCAAATGGTTCTTATTTGACTTCTTTTAAATTGCAAACCGCACTTTTTGCAAACATGAGAAAATATTGATTACGTTAAGAATATCATACTTATTACCTTTTAGGCTAATAATGAAGAGGTATATAACAGTACTATTTGGGGACCAACTTGTGATGCATTGGATTTAATTATAGAAAATGTCAAACTACCCGAGCTATCTACTGGAGATTGGATATACTTTAAAGATATGGGAGCATATTCGTTTCCTTTCATTTCATCATTCAACAGTATGCCAAGAGTCAAGGAATTCTACATATGCGAGAGAAAACTATGGTAGCTTTTTTATTCAACTTAAATTTGTCTTGTTTTAAAGAAGAAAACAAATTATGATGTTACAATATTTAAAAAAAAAAAAGAGAGAATGAAATATCCTGGTTAAATCTTAAAAACAACCACATTTAGTACAACAAATGTTTATGGTTTATATATTACTAGAATTTTGATATCAACAGCATACGTTTACTTTTTTTTAAGATGGTGCACAGTTTAGGTTGCTAAGTGAGTGAAAAAATCTAACATAGAGATAGCTATTACCTGAAAAAAATATATCGAGGGTTCAGAGCAAAAAGGTGCTATCTGCATGTTTCCCATTTTTTCCCATTTTCATTTAAAACTATGCAAAAAGATCTACTAATTAAACTAATAATGTTAATTAACATAAGGGGCTATCTGCAATTGAAAGAAAAACTTAGAGCAAAAGGGTACTATCTGCCATCCATGTAGAGCAAAAAGGTGCTATCTGCCAAATAGCACCTTTTTGCCCTCAGTAACTGATTAAATATTAAGATAAGAAAAAGCCATGTGTTATTAATTTTATTACATTTACATCCCATTTTCTACATGATGCTGATATATAACATATGTGTATGAATGTGTATTCAATGAGGAAAACAGAATAACATTAAAGACAAAGAAAATTAAATTATAAAGGTAAGTAATTAACTATAATTGCAATTTTGTTTAAAAAAAATGATAATTTTTCAATCTTATTTGCGTAAATACAATTAAATTCATAAGCTTATGACACCAAAATTACATGTAAACAAAAACAAAGCAAATCATTGCAGAATGTGTTGAGGGTTTACATGGGTGTGCTGATAAAATAACAGTTAAGTACTAGAACTAAATTCTGTTTATCATGAAAACTCATTTTAGTATTATTTTAGAAGGAAATATTCAATCCTTCTTTTGAATTGAATATACAGTATACTCTTGAATAAAAATATGAATGACAGACTGAGGGTCTACAGAAGTATTCAATTTATGTTGTGATACTTTTGGACTGATAGCACAAAATAGGTCTGAATATAAATAAAAAATAAAAGTGAAACTATTTCAATTTTTCAGATGGATGGCGGGGATGAATGGTCAAACTGGTCTGATACTGACCTGCTGAAAATTCACAACTATTATGAATTAAACGCTGGACAGTCTACAGGTGAACCACATCATACAACAAGTGCCTGTCAAAATCATCATACAAAGAGCCCTGGAAATGGTGACAATGAATCAAACCATTGCCTTTCTGAAGAGTCTAAAAGTGGACTATCAAATCTTTCAAGTGAGCAATCATCAGATACAATAAGAGACAAGCCAAGTCAGTATGATGACATCCCTGGGAATGGTAGAAATGAAACCAATGCATGTCGTTCTAATACATCAGAAATAGAACTAGTAATTTAACAGAACAATCATCAGCTAATACTACAAGGGATACTAGTGGTGGAAATCAAGACGAAAATATGCCGATTGGATCAGAGAGTACACAAGTACAGCATGACGTTGTTCAGTCAAAACACCAAAGCATAATTCAAAATAATAAAACGACAGCAGAAACTTCTGAACATCGAACTTTAACTGGTTATACCTCTAATGATGATACACCACTCATAAAGCTAACTAAAACAAACATAGGCTAAAGAAACAAGATGCTCTGGGAAAAAGTGCTTTGAAAAGGCTGTTAAATGCTAAACGTTATATAAACAACGTTCGTGATAAACGTACAAAAGCAAGCAACATGACACCAGTACCAAGAAATAAACTTTACCATTTCCGTAAAAGACAAATCCTAATGAAACAGACACCTATGCTGACAAGTGATTTGTCTGATGATTCAGGAGATGAACTGTATAAACCAAGTAGAAAGGATCCTCAATCTTCAGACTCAGACATGACATCTGAAAGGGACTCTGTAAGTGAACCAGAATCTTTATCCAGTATACAGTTGGTAAAACCAAAGCAAAGGCATCGGGACAAAAATTGGAAAAGAAGAGGTAAAAGTTTAAAAAAGAAGTTTGAAAAGAAAGGGAAAATTATACTTGCATCTAGCTCACAGAGGCACAGGTCAGGACCCTGGAAAATTAAACAAAAAAAAAGCCATGCAGAAGCAGTCAGAACAAACTTAACAGAAACAGCAATGAATAGAACCATAGTTCTAAAATACCACACCATTAGATTAGACAACCTCCTACTCAGTAATGGATTGAAAAGACTTCCAACAATAGCAGATGGGAATTGTTTTTGTCAGCAGTTGTGAGGCATATCTCACCAGAAGGGCATGACATGAATGTCCAAATCCTTAGGGAAAAGCTGGTTGATCACGTGAGGATTACCACTACAAGAAGTTCATATCATTTGACCATGAAACAACTGTTGTGGTAAAAAATAAAAAAAATTATAGTTTATTGCAAGATTTTAGTTTTGATGGGCAATAGAACAATGAACTTGCTGATTTCATGCCTTTGGCCTTAGCTAATATGTACAACAGACCTTTTAGGATATATTCAAGTATGGTGTAAAATTCTGTTTATGACATTATTCCTGATTTACAAGACCATGAACATTCTCAGGAGAATTTCAAAGTTGCTTTATTTGCCATAACAGGTCAGGAGCTTAAGATGCAGTATGTCATTTGGATGAAGTTCTTGAAAGAACCTCTCAAGCAGAACAATCTATAATAGGTGATTGCAGTCCACCGGTTATGAATAATGTGCGAACACCTATGACGAATAAAAGGAAAAGAAGTACTCCAGTAACACCAAGGAAACGTGCAAACTATAAAAGTCCTGTCAAGAAACAACTATTTCGAAAGAAAAAAAAAGGAATAAAGAAGTTTGGACAAGAAATGTAAGGCAGTTTAACAGAGTACATGGTTTACCGTATACTGGTCTAATAGGAAAAGAACCGACAAAGAAAAAGATGCAATATCGTGACTGTTCTAAATGTAAATTCAAATGCCCTGTAAAGATAACGACAGAACAAGCAGGGGATATTTTCGCCACTTATTATCAGTTGGGATCATTTGAGAAGCAGAGAAACTTTATTTGCCAATATGTCGAGCAAACCAAGGCCAAAAGATGCACCACAAATAGAAAAGAAAATTCCAACACCTAATTTTTAACTACTGACGGGAAAAAAGAGCGAGTTTGTAAAGCTTTCTTTCTTGAAATACTTCATGCAAGCAAAAAAAAAAAAACCAGTAGAATATTCCTTGAAAAAAAAAGAGCATGGAGTATTTGTTGGCAGTGATAATCGTGGAAAGAACCCATCCATAAACCGAACTCCAGAAGGTGATAGGCATTTTATTAGGGAACATATACAATCATTTCAAACGGTATCATCTCACTACACACGGAAGGACTCAAACCGTCAATATCTTAGCTCAAACCTGTCAGTACAAAAGATGCACCAACTTTTTGAAAAAGAATGTCAAAGGAAAGGCAAAAGACCATGTAAAATAAATGTATATCGTGATACCTTCTGTAACGAGTTTAACCTGGCATTTCTTAAACCAAAAAAGGACCAGTGTTCAACATGTACTATATATTATGAAATAAAACAAAGAGGTGAAATTACAAATGAAGACGAAGAACAATTTCAAGAACACCAAACGACGAAACAGAATTCAAGAGAGGAAAAAAGACTGGACAAGGAAAGAGCAAAGACAGATAGATCTGTCGCTGCAGTTACCTTCGACTTGGAGGCAGTGCTGCCAACACCATGTAGCATGGTTGGAGATCTTTTGTATAAAAGATGTCTGTCAACATACAACCTGTCATTCTATTCACTTGGGGATAGTAAAGGCGCATGTTATTTGTGGGACGAGACGAATGGCGGAAGGGGTTCAAGTGACATTGGTTCTTGCACACAAATGCACATCAACTCAATAGCGGAAACAAATATCGCTGTTGAAGAAATTACATACTTTTCAGATACTTGTGGTGGTCAAAACAGGAACCAGTTTGTGGCCTCTGCAATGTCGTATGCCTTTAATTTTCATTCAAACTTAAAAGCAATTAATCACAGGTTTTTTGAAAGGGGTCATTTGGAAATGGAAGCCAACTTCATACACTCATCAGTGGAGAGAGCAAAAAAAAAGTACAAAGGTATACCATCCGTCACAGTGGGACACTGTCGTGTCAATGGCGAGGAAGAGAAATCCTTATATTGTTATTCCATTAAACTATAGAGATAGTTATGACATAAAAGGTTTAAAAACCGACTTTAACATCAATTTTAAAAGAAAAGTTTTGGGAGAAACAATAAATTGGCTGAAAGTCAAGTGGATTCGGGTAACGAAAGAAAATCCAGGAAGTGTATTTTTTAACAACTGCTTTGATCCTGAGAATTTTATGGAAGCTAAGTTCCAGTCAAGTAGTTTAAGAGGAAGAAAGAAGGAGACTGGAAATATTAAACTGTCACCTTTGTATGAGTCTAAACTACAAATTTATATTGCAAAGAAAGCAGATCTCCTATCATTGTGCAAGAGCGGGGTTATCCCAACTACATATCACTCGTACTATGAAAGTCTTCCGGTTGGAAAATTAGTGAAGGACACCTTGCCAGAGCCAGACATTACATAAGAAGATTGAATAGACAACATTTAATTCAAATCTAAAGTTTAATGTTGTATACTTGTAACAATCTATGGATAATGTTCTATTCAGTTTTGTTTTTAATTACATGACATGCGCATGTTGACAAAAAGCCAACCAACAAAATGTACCAGAAAAAAATTTCTGAATGCTCAGACTAATGTCAGGTCAATGTCATTCAAAATCTAAATAAATAATCAAACATTCTTCATCAAATTTAACTGACAAAACTGTTATAAAATTAAATGAAATAAAGAATAAACCAAACACAATATTTCATTATATTCACTTTTTTGTTGCTTGTACTGACTGTAGAATCGGGCATATTGTGATACAAATTAGTGAAACGCTTCCGTCAGTATAAATATAGTCCATAAAATTGTCAAAAACCTAACTTAAGCAATAATAGATTGATATCATTTAACACACTTACATGATTAAAAAGAAAAACATGTTGAGCAAAAAGGTGTTATATGGCAGATAGCACCTTTTTGCTCTAAATGTTTGTCACCTTTGTCAATAGGCAAAACAGGGTTATCTGCATTGACCTACTTTAATCCTATTTATACTTACTTAATCATTTAAAACTTTTGACAAATTACACACACCAACATTATCTCATAGTTGACCAATTTATAGATCATATAAATGACAAACTGATTTTTAATAATTTGATAAACCTTTAAACTCGATTTTCTCAAAACTATGAAATATGCAGATAGCCCATTTTTGCTCTGAACCCTCGATATATTCTGAATCACCTGTTCATTATAAAATAATCAGAATATGTGGTATAACTACCAATGAGACATCTATACAACAGAGTTAAACTGAAGTAGACTTACTCAAATATAGGTCCCGGAACTGTATTTCCCAGAACTTATATTATAAATCAACTTCTATTCCATGACAACCGTATGGTCTCAACAATGAGTTAAAATCATACAGTATAGTCAGCTATAAAAGGCAACGACACCACAAAATGTTAAAAATTCGAACGAAATAAACTAACAGCCTGATTATGACTAATATAAAAACAAACAGACATCACATAACGAAAACTACTGAATTACAGGCTCCTGACCTTGGAAAGGCACATACAAAGTGTGGCAGTGTTAAAATGTTGTGAGCGCTCAATCCTCCTCTAAACCAGGAACAGTGGCGTAACAGCAAAACAAAAGAACACAGTAGAATAGTCTAAGCTTTATTTTGCTTTACAATAGACATCGAAAGTAAATGTCTTATTTGACTTGACCTTATGACATGCAGACAACTTGAATTTTCCAATAGTAAACTATCCATTTTTATGAAACAGTATTTCAGCGCCAACTGCCTTTTGAACTTGGTTTTGACGATACTCGTGAACTTATGTTTCCCATTAATTGTACACATGTGTCGAGAAATTGACAATTGTCAATTGTGGAGCATCTTCGTTGACATATCAAATCCACTTATCTAGATAGTTAAATTTAAATGGGATTCGTGCATGCACTGCATCTTTAGTTTAAATAGTAAGGTTTTGTTGACTTATGTTTGTTCCTATGGCGTTTTATATTTTTGGCTATATTTTTTGACTAACGATTTGTATTTCCCTTTGTTTGTTCATACTTTATATTTAACTAAACTATGTTTTCTATTTTAGGGAAGAAGTATATCCACACTGAATTCATCTTCGGAATTTTAGAATAGAAACATTTGAATAGAAACAAATACAAATAAAAAAGTAGGAAGCTATTAAACTGTAAAAATGTAATTGTTTTGCTTTGTTTGTAAATTTGTGTTTAACCTTTAGGGATAAAAAGTTACTAACATATACTTCAATTTGCACAGATGTCGCTCATGCTGCTGTACAAAACAAAAACAGAGGTAGGGCCAATTTCACCTGTATTTGTTTCACTCAAAAGGTCAAAATCTGAGATTTGTCAAACACAACTGGAGATTGAATGTCTATATCATATACTTGAAATATTTTTTTTATTCCATAAACTTAAAATGATATTCAGCGCAACATGTATTTGTTGAAGGCATTTTGATACAAAATTGCAGATTTTGCATGTTTTGTCGTTTTTTTAACGTAGGACGTAGCTAACCAAAATGAATTAATTTGTATCTGCAAGATAACACCAATCTTTACTTCCAACATGCAGTTTTAGTTGCGGTTGGCGTTCTTATATATTTTCGGGATAAATACTCAAAATTTTCCAAAATCTGTTAGAATTGAGGTTAGGGCCATCTTCAGGTATTGGTAATTTGTTGGTCTGATTAGAAATATATTACATTCAATTGTTTCAAGTTTAAAGTACAGACATTGGGCTGTGATACTAGTAGTTCAAATAAAGATGTTTAACCTTTTTGAACCGGCTCGGTAGTCTCGTAGTATTGTGTTCGCCTCGAGTGCGGGAGATCGTGGGTTCGAATCCCAACACGATCAAACCAAAGAATGTAAAATTGGTATTTGCTGCATCTCCGCTACGTACGCGTCATAAGAAGTAAGAGCAGTTACTGGTCATCTCTGAGTCGGAGAGTCCAGTTAGGTTGACATGTCTTCCTGCGGACTGTTATTTCTTTGTGAACAAGCAATTAAAAATCCGACTCAGCGAATCGGTCTAGTATAAAGCAGGGTTAATATGCGCATACCATTAACATGTTCTCGTCCTGAAAATGCATTTAGTTTTCGGTGGACATTAAGCAGTCACCCATCATCATCATCGTTTTTTTCAAAATGACCTTGCTGTGAATAAGTTCAAGTGAAATTGGCCTTACACTGATCCTGCCTCTTTGTAATTTTACATATTTATGGTGCATTTATCGTATCGATAGTTTATTTTTTCGCGATTTTTGAACGATATATTTGAAATTCGAACACCCAAATTCAAAACCCTTTAGAATTCAAAACACCCCAATTAAAACCCCATCAAAATTTAAAACACTCAAATTGAAAACTCACTAAAACACGCATACCTTGTTATAAAACCCAATTAATATACTTACTTCATAACACAAGATATATTACACATGACTTATAGGTCATTTACCTATTATTGGATTACCCAGTTACCTATATTATTGTATACATTTAAACATTACACCCACACATTTTGTATCCAACACTAACATCCATTCATAAAAGTAAATAAAGCATCAAAAGGTCATTGACTATTCACCATGTTCAAATTAAAATCTAAAAAGAAATGGAACAGTGAAAATCGACAGCTATTCGATCCCTTTATTATTTTTATTTTTGCATTAGAGTTGACAGAATATTGACACTGTTAGACATTCCTTTAATATGTCGAAAGTTAATTGTTGTCTGTATTCATTAACTGACAAATCATTAGTCCTCCTTTTACTTATGATTTTGTAGATGAAGTCCTTAATGTAAAACTTAACAATTTGAAAGTCATTTATGAGCAAAATACAGGATAAGGTGATCAAATCTTGATATAGACCTATTTTGCCAAATTGAATCACAATCTAATATATACACTTTTAATCATAAAAAATAATCAAAATATACAACAATTAACAGTGAATACAAAATCAACAGAAATCAAAACTAATGAAATGGCACTTGATGATATGACACTCGATGAAATGACACTTGATGGAATGACATTTGGTGGAATGGCACTTCATGAAATGGCACTTCATGGAATGATACTTGTAGCCTAGTCAATTTAGCTCTAAAATCACTCAACCTCCAACTTATTGCAACACAAGTTTTTTTTTAGTGCAAATTATAATATAGACTTGTACTAACAACATACTAAAACTATACAATAATATAGTTTGCGGAACAGGTTATTTTTGGGTGAAATATGTGGTTTTTAGAGAAAAAATGCTGAAAACTGGAAAAGAAGAAAAATTGTTATCTATGTTAACATTTTTAGACCTAAAGCTTGTTGAAGACAGGAAACCTTATCTTAATAGACTATTATGTAGTCATCTAGTTATTATTATTCATAGTAAAGTAATTTTGAGGTGAAATGAGTGATTTTTAGTGAAAAAAACGTCGAAAACTGGAAACGTAGAAAATCTCCGTTGTTAATGGTTAATATTTTTGAAATTTGATCTATATAGAAAAAAGAACATACTATTTTATGTTTATTTTGTGAAGTCGTTTAGTTATCAATATTAATATATGAGTAATTGTGGTTGAATATGTGTTTTAAGACAGAAAACCCGAAAACTGGAAATGAAAAAATCTCGGTTATTGATGGTTAAAACTTTCGAATTGGGATCTAAATAGAAAATACTATCTGATGTTTATCTTAAGAAGTCCTATAGTTATTAGTATTTGAAAAAATAGTTTTTCTTGTGTAAATTGTGATTTGTAGAGAAAAATTGTGAAAAATAGAAATAAAAAGCTCGGTTATTCATTGTTAAAACTTTAAAACATAAGATCTTTAAAGACAGACTATATTATCTTATGTTTATATGCATATGTATTCTTCTTATTATCAATATCAATAATAATCAATTTGTTGTGTGAAATATTTTGTTTTACGAACTAATTACAAAACAAGAATGTGTCCATAGTATATGGATACCCCACCCGCACTATCATTTTCTATGTTCAGTGCACCGTGAAATTTGGGTCAAAACTCTAACTTGGCATTAAAATTAGAAAGACCATACCATAGGGAACATGTGTTCTAAGTTTCAAGTTGATTGGACTTCAACTTCATCAAAAACTACCGTGACCAAAAACTTTAACAAAAAACTTTAATCTGAAGCGGGACAGACGGACGAACGAACGGACGCACAGACCGAAAAACATAAAGCCCCTAAGTGAGGGGTATAAAAAATGAAAATTTCAAAATCTTGGTTATTTCCAGTTTGCATTTTGAAAACGTAAACGGGGAATGTGTCAAAGAGAAAACAAGGCCACTATAATGGGTCTTTAACATAGCAAGTTAATCCGGCACACGGAGATAGGCTTCAGCTGACCCCTTAATTATTTTGTACACTAATTCAGCGAAATGGACACCACCTTAAAGGCCATGAGTCGGTTTCACAAAAAAACTTACGACTAAGATTGATCGTAAGTCATGGACAATTCAGTATACTTACGATCAATCTTAATCGTAAGTTTTTTTTGTGAAATAAACTCCTGAACCTCCTAAACTCCAATACATACAAATGATCCAAAATTATCAACAAAAAAAAACCACACACACAAGACAAACAAAGGCTAGATCTTGAGGTTCCTGACTTGGGATAAGTGCAATATGGTGGCTGGGGTAAAACTCAGTTTTAAAGAAGTGCATTGTGTGGAAGTTTGAAATTTTTATCTTATGTTTCTGTTATGTATTTATAGTAATTATACGTGTAGGTATAATAAACAAAAAAAAAAGGATTGTGTTAAAAAATAACTGTAAATCAGTTTGTTTACTGACTTTGATTTTGTCATGTTAATTGCTGGAAGAGTTATTTTTCTAGTGTCCTTGCATCGTCATTGATTGTATTCCTTTTTTTGTTTATTTTTTCATAAGATGCTTTTTCAACATTTGAATTGTATAAAGTCACAGTTAAACACAGACTAATTTTATTTGGCAAGCTCTATCAATATCCAAGTTTAATTTTAGATATATAAGCTTTTTAAATTTGATAACATTTACTAGTTCACTGAATTAGCATGAAATATAGATCTGATATTGTTTAAGGCAATGTCAAGGGGAGCTTTGTCAACATGATTATAAGAGCTTGAATTTAAATAGTAATTGTACCAAAGTCGTCCAATTTTGAATGTTGAAAATGAGATAAGCACTGTTGAATGAATTGATGGGATCACTTCCTGGAGGAAGTGTTAATAGTAACAGCACATTATGTGTGTACCCAGTAAGGTAAAACCTGTATGTGGTGGTCTGAAACATCAAACAAATGATAATGACAAAGGACTAACATGGGTTGTCTGCTGTATGAAAATATTATGGTCAACGATATATATATATAAAGAAAAGCATTACAAAGTTCCTTGTTTAAGATATCTCATTGAATTAATTTAATAAAAGGTAATCAGCTTTAGCCTAAGAACTGTAAAAAAGTGGACAACTTATGGCTAGAGTTAGCGTTTAGATAGTCATGTCTAATCTGAAATTATGTCTGTTGGTTTTTGTTAGTCGTTTGGGTTGCTTTCTCATTGACTTTAGAAACCTCAAATCTCCCTTTATTCATGATTATACTCTATTATAGAAATATCAATGTTAAAGACGCCGTATTCTGCTTCCGGAATGTGCTGACCTGTATTCAACTCATTTGAACGAAACTAAAAAAATATTAAAAAAATACACCTCATGCCTAAAGAATATAAATGTTTAGCTTTTAAGGTCCACTAAACTCTATCAGTGATTTCTTGGTAGTATGTTTGATCGCTTGCCAGTGAAACCATAATTTATTGTAAAATATCACCACTTTAAAAACATAAGAAGATGTTGTATGATTGCCAATGAGAAAACTTTCCACAAGAGAAAACAATGATGTGGGCGTGGATGTTAACAACTATAATAGCTCATCGTTAAAATATAAAACTGTTAAGACAATAAATGGAAAAACGACAGACAGCAAACAATAACCACCAAATAATAAAGGGCCACTTTCTTGTGATATTCATATTAATAGTGTGAAGCGTTAACCATGTTTGCGAGCACTCAACCCTCCCATAATCAGGAACAGTTTTGAAATAGCAAACAACATAAGAACAAATTGTAAAACTCAGTTGGAAAGGGCTCGACTCAAAAAGATAAGCGCGGAGTATATAACCAATTAACAAATAGACACTGAGTTATAATAGCTAGTTCAAAGCTAATTACAGTTGATGAATAAATACTGTTGGCTCCGACTAAAATATAAATCAGTACACATCCGATTAGCAACCAAAGTGAAAAGTGGATTCAGTGTTACAGCCAAAGCTTTATTTATATGGTGAGTGAGTACTGAGATCTTCGCTAATTACATGAGTAGCTATTTGCTTCGAGGAGCTTGAAATTTTCATTTGTGAAAAAATATTTAACATACAATCATCATTCTTATTTGTTTTATGAAAAACATTGTTGGATTCTAAATCTTAACATGTTTGTTCCAGAAGGAAAATGAAAATAAAAATATTGTTTTCTTTATAGAGTTGTGGGGAAAAAATACATTAAAGACTTTGAATTTCAAAATTTAGTCTTGCATTAACATTTTTTTTATAAAGGACAAAACATGTGTTTCGGGAACCCCTTCCCCCAACAAAAAACCTTTAACACACGGACAGAATTCTTTCAAATACCGAGAAAGATTGTGACTAAGTTGGTTAGTCTAATTCAGTACAGTTTTCCATTTATAGGTTACATACCAACACTGTGGTGGAGAATTAGATTCTTGGATTGTAAAATAGCAGAACACAATTGCGGTCTATATCTTTATTCAAATATACAAATTTTGAGACAAGAAAGTGATGCATTTGTAATATTATTTTTTTTAAATTGAGATAATTATGTATTGTATTGTATTATTACAACTGTTTTAAAAAATACGGAATACTTTTTATATAAATTAAGTTTTTTCAACTTTGGCAAATAAGGGGAAGCAACTCATATAACATTACTTTTACTACAAAAAATTTGAATGGCACGTGATAGGATAAAAATTGGTGGAATGATACATGATAGAATGACACTTGGTAGAATGATACGTGGAATGGCAGTTGGTGAACACATAGGATTTGTAAAAAAATATCAAAAGTAAATTTTCATGAATCTTACCAATTATGTATTAAAAAAGTAGAAAAATGCTTTAGATTTAATTATAAATAAGTAATTCTGAAGAAGAAATGCATTGATGAAATGGCACTTGATGGAATGGTACTTGGTGGAATGACACTTGATGGAATACTGCATACTGCATTAAGGAATAAAAGCAAAGACTGGTCTGCTCGGATTCAAAATAATGTGTCCGGGTAGGGTAATATGTCCTCCTGAGAACTGTCGGTCTCGTACAAACCAGTAAGAAAGTTCATATATTCATATCGCAGGTACATGTTCTCGTCCTCTGTATGTATTTATGTTGCTATTGAACGTTATACAGCCAGCTATCACCATCAATCGTTTCTTTAAAAGTTGTGACCAACTACACAGATACATGTACAATAAAAAAAAATATGCCATCAACACCCAATGAACATTATATGGTGTCAGTATACCGTATATGCATTAATCATTTTCTGTCCGTGTGTCAGTTTTTACATTTAAATCATTCGTAACCCAATGATAATATACAAATAAAAATTCACTTAAGTCTATCTGGATGTTGCAAGATAAGTTCTCTTACCTACACTAGGTTTCAACTCCCTGAATCAAATTAACGTTAGATCCTTTACACCCTATGTGCATACTATAGCTCATCACGTGCTCAAGTCCTTCATTGGCTTTCAATTTTTGTGTTTGAGCTGAAGCTTAACCCATAAGGCGTTTCGGATGAATCTAGTTTTTTAACCTTTTATTTTCATTTGTATTTTCTACTAATGGGTTGATACGGCCGCTACTGTTAGACTGTTAGTCCTGATGGCATCATCAGCTCAGTATTTGGGTCTTTGGCACAGGCATAACTTATAACAAACCTTTCTTTGAAAGACAACTCTGGCTATTGTAACTAACTTGAAGATTTTGTCTTTCTGATCATTTTTGCTGTTCAGAGTTTTTATATATCTACTATAGTTTTCGCCAAAAATAAAAATAAATGGATATAAATCCTCTTAAACGGCATTAACTCCTATAAGTGTGTCATCTGACAATTTCAGCTCTGTAACCTATTTGCAGTTCTTCTTTTTCTGATCATTTTGTTGTTGATAGAAAAACTGTTTCTTTATATTTTCTATAGTTTTTGTCCAATTAAATGACGTGATTAACAAATGTTATTTGTTTGTTAGTGACAATTTTATGATCACGATAGTCCAGCATGGATCAAGGCCAAATAAGAATAGTCAATGGTGTACATCCCAAGCGAGCCTAGTCAATTTCGTGTGATATTCTCAATGTCTCTGATATTTTGATATTTATATTAACAATTGGCTTGATCTTTTCAGATGATGAGTCCAGAATAAACTGCACCATAAGTCCTTCATTCACAATTTTGTCAAAAGTCTCATTACCTATGTTGTTGAACACATATGATTTAAGTGTTGTTAAATACTTATCTTTCTCAGGTTTCAGTGCCTTGCATTCAAGCATAATGTGTACTGTATCTGTTCTACATTTCTGCTAAACTTGGCACGGTCTCATGAAGTGTATAAGTCCTAGTTACGAGTTTTGCTTTTATTTCTGCTTTTTTTACTTCTAAAGTGTTGTTTGAAGTGAATTTCCATATTTGATGAGGATTTTCAATTGGCCTTGTTTTAATATCAATGAATTTCATTGTAGATTTTTCTGATTTTTCTATTTCCCATTTCTCTGTCCAATATTGCTGAATTGCACACTTCACAGTTGTTTTCCATTTTTCCCTAGTTGGTATGACTAATAATAATAATAATAGTTCCTGAGCTTTTGGTAGTTTATATTTTGATAAGGCAGTTTCTAATCTACTTATGAATGAATTAGCATTTTGTTTTGACATTATAAGTTGCCTTTCTAGAATTCTGTATTCTATGCAGGTGTTTTTCTTGAATTATGCCTCCAAAAAATGTGAGTAGAAGTCGGTCCACAGATGATTCTATTGGTTCTATACCCAGTAGAATATAGTTGGCAGTTGAATATTGTCCAACTGGATATATGATAGAAAACGTTACCTGAATCATCCTGATGTATGATTGAATATGATAAATATACCCCCATATTGCAATTACCTTCTCAGACTGATTGTCTGTCCGTTCGTCCAAGACATATTTCCCTTACACTTGTTATAGAGAGTAACAATATTGCACAGAATGCTTTTATATTATGTCAGCAGCTTGACAGTGATCAGTTTACTTTGTAATGTGGTAAAACTCTCCTGTTTAATTTACACTTTGAATAGAAATTTCTTAAATCTTTAAGGAAATTATTTTTTTCACTCATTTCTCTTATACTACGGAAAATACTGCCTTCATATTTATTCAGTATCTCAAGATATCAACAGTGATGAACTGAAATGTCACATTATGTGTGTGCGCTTTTCGGATGTGTCGGTCATTTACGTCTTGTTTTCTGGTACTTTAAATTAAGAGTAAGGGTTGTTAAGCACGACAATGCAATACACATGATACATTAGTATTGACTATCATGCTGACCACAAAACAAGAATATAGACATCAAAACTTATATTGTAAAATATCTCTAATCTGGTATTTGCCCAGTAAAACTTAAATGTGTGTTGAATCACGTCTACATAGTCCAATATCAGCTCTCATTGTTTATACCCCCGCCGTAGCGGAGGGGGCATTAAGTTTTACCCTTGTTTGTCCGTACATCCATACGTCTCAACGTTGGTTTCCGTTCTCTAACTTTATTTTGCCTCAACCAAATGTTATGAAACTAATACACAATGCTTATTACCACAAAATACAGATCAAGTTTGAATTTTTGTGGTGTCACTTTAACTGTTCTAGAGTTATGGCCCTTTACAAATTTACAAATTATTGAATTTTTAGTTTCCGTTCTCTAACTTAAGTTAGTCTCAACCAAATGTTATGAAAGTTATACACATTGCTTATTACCACAAAACACAGATCAAGTTTGAATTTTGTGGTGTCACTTCAACTGTTCTAGAGTTATGTCTCTTTACAAAAAGAAAAAATGCTGATTTTTTTTGTTTCCGTTTTCTAACTTCAATTAACCTCAACAAAATATTATGAAACTTATACACAATACTTATTACCACAAAACTCAGATTCAAGTACAAATTTGGGTAGCGTCACTTTTACCGTTCTTCAGTTATGTCCCTTTATAACTCTATATGATATGCAAGCGGGGGCATCATCTGTGTCCCATGGACACATTCCCCATTTATTATTATAAAAAGTTTGTATGAACAAATTTGAATTAATACTCGTTTTGACTCTAACATGTGTAAAGAAAAATTGTTAGCAAACTAAAAATAAATTTGAAAAAGAGGTTTACTTAATTTAAGGTCTTCAAAACCTAGAAGAATTCGAACAATCTTTGAAAAAGTAAAATACCAAAAATACCAAACTCCAAGAAAATTAAAATTGAAAAGTTTGTTATCGAATGGCAAAATCAAAACGCATCAATTTTAAACGAATGGAAAACAACTGTCATATTCGTGGCTTGGTACAGACATTCCCTTCTGTATAAAATGGTTGATTTAACCTGGTTTTATAGCTAGCTAAGCCTTTCACTTGTATGACAGTCACATAAAATTCCATTACATTGACAAAAATGTGTGAAACAAAACAAACAGACATAATAGGTAAAAATGTTAAAATTAGGGGTACAGCAGTCAACATTGTGTTATAATCTTAATCGCTATAAAAACATGATTAAATCTTAGACTAAGGACTGCATTAAAAAATAAACATGTCTACCTCCTTAACATTTTTGAAATTATAATTAAGAGCAGTACAGTAGCCTTTATTAAGATGTTTTTTTTTTAATTAAGAGCATTACAATAGCCTTTCTTAAGATTTTTGAAACTAAGAGCATTACAATAGCCTTCATTAAGATTTTTAAAATTAAGAGCAGTACAGTAGCCGTTATTAAGATTTTAAAAATTAAGACCAGTACAGTAGCCTTTATTAAGATTTTTGTCGAGCCTGCGACTTTTGTCGCAGAAAGCTCGACATAGGGATAGTGATCAGGCGGCGGCGGCGGCGGCGGCGGCGGAGTTAGCTAACTTCTTAAAAGCTTTATATTTTAGAAGGTGGGATACCTGGATGCTTCATACTTTGTATATAGATGCCTTATGTTATGAGGTTTCCGTCTGTCACATGTCCATCGTCTTTGACCTCATTTTCATGGTTCAGTGACTACTTGGAAAAAAAGTTAAGATTTTTTGTAATGTTAATTTCTCTCTTATTATGAGTAATATGATAACTATATTTGGTATGTGCGTACCTTGAACGGTCCTCATGCCCGTCAGACAGTTTTCACTTGACCTCTTCCTCATTTCATGGATCAGTGAACAAGGTTAAGTTTTGGTGGTCAAGCCTATATCTCAGATACTATAAGCAATAGGTCTACTATATTTGGTGTTTGGAAGGATTGTTAGGTGTACATGTCCAACTGGCAAGTGTCATCTGACCTTGACCTAATTTTCATGGTTCAGTGGTTATAGTTAAGTTTTTGTGTTTTGGTCTATTTTTCTTACACTATATGCAATAGGTCTACTTTATTTGGTGTATGGAAATATTTTTTGATGTACATGTCAGTCTCGCAGGTTTTCTTTGACCTTGACCTCATTTTCATGGTTCATTGCTCTGTGTTAAGTTTTTGTGTTTTGGTCTGTTTTTCTTAAACTATAAGCAATTGTTCAACTATATTTGTTATATGGAAGGATTGTAAGATGTATATGTCTGTCTGGCATGGTTCTTCTGACCTTGACCTCATTTTCATGGTTTATTGGTTAATGTTTAGATTTCTTGGTTAAGTCTGTTTCTTAGAAACTATAAGCTATAGGTCAACTATATTTGGTGTATTGAATGATTGTAAGGTGTACATGTATTTCTCATTTGGTTTATCTGACCTTGACCTTATTTTCTTGGATCATGTTAAGTTTATGTGATACTTGTAGTAAAACTTTATAGTTAGGACTATCAACATAAAATCAATGGTTAGTAAACAAGGCGAGACATTTCAGCGTGTGAACTCTTGTTTAAATTGAGAACAGTACAGTAGCCTGTATTACAATTTTTGAAAAAAAGAGCACAACAGTAGCTGTTATTAAGATTTTTGAAGTGAAGAGCAGTACAGTAGCCGTTATTAATATTTTTGAAAATAAGAGCACTACAGTAGCCGTTATTAAAGTTTTTGACATTTAGAGCAGTACAGTAGCCGTTTTTAAGATTTTTTTAATTAAGAGTAGTACAGTAGCCGTTATTAATATTTTTTAAATGAAGTGCACTGCAGTAGCCCTTATTAAAAGTAGTACAGTAGCCGTTATTAAGATTTTTGAATTAAGAGCAGTGCAGTAGCCGTTTTTAAGATTTTTAAAATTAAGAGCAGTACAGTAGCTGTTGAAATTTTTGAAATTAATGACAGTTCAGAAGTCGTTATTAAGGTTTTTGAAATTTAGAGCAGAACAGTAGCTGTTATTAAGATTTTTTAAATTAAGAGCGCTTCAGTAGCCGTTATTAAGATTTTTGAAATTAAGTGTACTACAGAAGCGGTTATTTAGGTTTTTGAAATTAAGAGCAGTACAGTAGCTGTTATTAAGATTTTTTAGATTCAGAGCAGTACAATAGCCGTTATTATGATTTTTGAAAATAAGAGCACTACAGTAGCCGTTATTTAGATTTTTTGAATTAAGAGGACTTCAGTATTCGTTATTAACATTTTTTAAATTAAGAGGACTTCAGTAGCCGTTATTATGATTTTTGAAATTAAGGACAGTACAGTAGCCTTTATTAAGATTTTTTAAAATGAAGAGCAGTACAGTAGCCTTTATTAACATATTTCAAATTAAGAGCAGTACAGTAGCCCTTAAGATTTTTGAAATTAAGAGCAGTACAGAAGTCGTTATTAAGATTTTTGAAATTAAGAACAGTACAGAAGCCGTTTTTAAGATTTTTGAAATTAAGAACAGTACAGTAGCCGTTATTAAGATTTGTAAAATAAAGAGCAGTACAGTAGCTGTTATTAAGATTTTTGAAATCAAGAGCAGTACAGTAGTCTTTATTAAGATTTTTTTAAATTAACAGAAGTACAGTAGCCGTTATTAAGAATTTTAAAATTCAGTGCAGTATAGTAGCCGTTATTTATATTTTTTAATTGAGCAGTACAGTAGCTATTATTAAGATTTTTAAAATAAAGACCAGTACAGTAGCCGTTAAGATTTTTGAAATTAAGAGCAGAACAGAAGTCGTTATTAAGTTTTTTAAAATAAGAGCAGTACAGTAGCTGTTATTAAGATTTTAAACCGGATTTTTTAAAGAAAAAACGGTTATTGATTTGGAGATATACGGCGGGCAGGCGGGCGGCTGCCAAACAGTGTCTGTTCATTTACATGAAAACGCTTTGAAGATATTTTTTAAAATTTAGATATGTTGTTTCCTGTGACTAAATGAGGGTCTAGTTCTATTTTATCGATTTTAGCTTTTCTCGTTAGTCAGTTATAGCTCTTTTCCAAGAATTCAATTTTTGATGAATTAGTCCATTTCTGTACAAACGGAAATAACTTATTTTTAAAAAGATTTTTAAAAGACATTGTATTGATGATAAATGACATTTTGGATCTTTTTCTTCTTTTCTCTCGTTATCTGTTTGAACAATTTTGTGGTAGGTTTGTTTGTTATTCTGTATAAACTAACTGTCTGAGTGTGTGTTAATTTTAATTTTAATTGGTCATGTTCCAGATTTGAAACTTCATTAGAATAATCTATTTGTATTGAAGGATATATGTTTTTACATTACAGTGTGTAGATAAGGTTGTAGAATTTTCATAGATAAGTTGCAGATCTTTATTAGTTTGTTACAAAATGAAAGAAAAAATATTTGGAACTATTTACTATATATATATATATATAGTTTGATTACACTTAGTGTTTTTAAATGATTTTCATCTTTTATCAAGATAACACACCATCTGGTAATTGTCAATCACCCATTTATAATTGTAGTGACAGATTTATTTGAAAACTATTGATTATATTAGATTATAATTTGAAAATAAATATAACATCATATCTAATTACATCATATTTAATTTTAGAGAACTATAGTTAAATCATATCTAATTTTAGATTTACATTATATTCATTTCTTTGATCACATTTATTTTGTGTTACAAACCTATGCTGTATCAAATATTCAATCAAAATCAAAATTCAGAGCTGTATTATGTTTAAATGCTGTGTCCATACTTGCTCAATTGTTCAGGATTCGACTTCTGCAGGACAATCCGGTGTGCTGTCTCTCTGACAGCCTCTTGTTTTAATTTACAGCACTACAGTAGCTGTTATTAAGATTTTTAAAATTAAGAGCAAGACAGTAGTTTTTATAAAAATTATTTTTTTTAAATTAAGAGCACTACAGTATCCGTTATTAAGATTTTTAAAATAGAGACTAGTTCAGTAGCCGTTTAGATTTTTGAAATTAAGAGCAATACAGAAGTCGTTATTCAGATTTTTTAAAAATTAAATAAGAGCAGAACAGTAGCCGTTATTAAGTTTTTTTTAAATATAGAGCTGTACAAAAGCCTATATTAAGATTTTTAAAATTAAGAGCAGTACAGTAGCTGTTATCAAGATATTTGAATTAAGAGCAGTGCAGTAGCCGTTTTTAAGATTTTTTAAATTAAGAGCAGTACAGAAGCTGTTGAATTTTTTGAAATTAAAGACAGTTCAGAAGTCGTTATTAAGATTTTTAAAATTTAGAGCAGAACAGTAGCTGTTATTAAGATTTTTTAAATTAAGAGCGCTTCAGTAGCCGTTATTAAGATTTTTGAAATTAAGTGCACTACAGAAGCGGTTATATAGATTTTTGAAATTAAGAGCAGTACAGTAGCTGTTATTAAGATTTTTAAAATAAAGTGCGGCACAGTAGCCGTTATTAAGATTTTTTAGATTCAGAGCAGTACAATAGCCGTTATTATGATTTTTGAAAATAAGAGCACTACAGTAGCCGTTATTTAGATTTTTTGAATTAAGAGGACTTCAGTATTCGTTATTAAGATTTTTGAAATTTAGAGGACTACAGTAGCCGTTATTATGATTTTTGAAATTAAGGACAGTACAGTAGCCTTTATTAAGATTTTTTTAAATGAAGAGCAGTACAGTAGCCTTTATTAACATATTTCAAATTAAAAGCAGTACAGTAGCCCTTAAGATTTTTGAAATTAAGAGCAGTACAGAAGTCGTTATTAAGATTTTTGAAATTAAGAACAGTACAGTGGCCGTGTTTAATATTTTTAAAATTAAATTCTGTACAGAAGCCGTTAAGATTTTTGAAATTAAGAGCAGTACAGAAGCGGTTTTTTAAGATTTTTTTTTAAATTAGGAGCAGTAAAACAGCCGTTATTAAGATATTGAAATAAAGAACAGTACAGTAGCCGTTATTAAAATTTTCTTAAATAAAGAACAATACAGTAGCCGTTATTAAGATTTTTGAAATTAAGAGCAGTATACAGTAGCCATTATGATTTATTCATAGTACCACTTGTGACTATGTAAGAGTGTTACTACAAAAAAAAGTCGAATAAAACAAAAAGAATAATAAAAAAATTGCTTAAAAAAATATCTTTTATATATTTCACAGTTTTGTTGAAATTTATTAAAGAACATGGTTCCAACAAGGACAAATCTTGAGTCAATTTATCAATTTTCAAATTGGTTCTGGTCTGGGACTTCCAAAGCCAAATAATATAATTTTTATAGGAGTGACGATAGCGATTAAAATAATAAAGTAGCAGCAATGATTCCTCATCTGTTGAATATAACAGATTTTAATTATCTATTCAATAATAATCCAGTCTATGGCTGGAAAAATGTATGAAATGTCCTTATTGAAATAATAATCTTTCATCGAGCATTTCATTATTCTGTTTGTGAATTTGACAAACTTCCTGTACGAAACTGCAGATCTAAGTTTTTTTTTCAGTTTTCATAATTGTATGTGAATCCTTTTCAAAGCTTCCTTATTTCATTGCGAACAGAGCTTAAGATACAAGCCATTGAAACGTTGAACACTATGTGGTCAAGATATGTTTTCATATTTAAAAAAATCGTGAATCTATACTGAAGTTGTAATGTCATAAAGTGCTTTTCCTCAACTGATTTTGTCAAGCCTGTTGCAATTCAGTTGTGGATCTATTATTATGGAATTGTTTGTTGAAATTAATTTGTGTATTATTCAACTCCGTCGACAGTTTTCAACCTATATCATTGAAACGTCACAGAAAGATTGCACACGTATTGACGTTATGAGCCAATCACAATCAATATTGCGTTGCTTATAAATTAGATTTTTTCGTATATTAATGTTACTTGTATGCCATATTAAAAAAAAATATTTTGTACAACCTAGCCATTTGAATCCTTGAGAATAGATGACTCACATTTTATAAAGGAGATCAAACACCAATCGAAGTCTATAAAAGTCGACTAGAAAACGGAACACAATATGGCCAAGAGAATTATGACGAAAAGACAAAACAAAAGTCCACAAAACACCTCACATGCTGACAATGTAAGAAAGAGCAAAATAATGGAACTGAACCAGTGGTAGTGGCAGTGCTAGAAAAAATAAAGGATTTCTGTACGAACAAAACCTGTTTCCGGAGTATACTTCATCAGACACACTCGTTATCTGAAGGTTTAGAAAGAAATATAATAACAAAATATTTGTTAACCATAAAAGCCTTAAACAATTAATATCATCTAAGATCAACTTTGCCTGAATGTTAGTTTCAGCACATAAAACCTTATTTACAAATTGAAATTGACAATCAAAATACCTAGTTCTATATGACAATATGGTCAGCAATGGTAAATAGGCGATTGTTACACACGAGAGGGATATTCCAACAACAGTAGTATACTAGTAAGTGAAAAAAAAACTATTGCATATGCAAATCAGAACTAAATTAGAAAAAAACATCAACAAGATCGCTACGCTGTAGTGAAATGTTCCCCGTCACTGTTCTGTTGGAAATCAGTCAAAATGACGTATGTAAGCTTGCTGCTAAATTGTCTCCGAGTAAAAAAAACATTTTGACAAATGAATCTACATTTTAAACTATTACACCAGATATCTTGATTACGCACTTTTTGTTAAGTATCCCGAGTTTATTTAAAATGCTCAATGAATTTATTAAAAAGAATCCTACTTTATAAAGCTCAAACAACATTCCCAATTAATGTATAACCACCTTTAAAGGAAAGGTTTTTTTTCAATACAATTATGAATTCCGAAAGGCAATTATGTTTCCTTTTCAATTCTTACCTGCTCCAGGTGTACGTAATGTTGATATAAGCATAAAAGACATTGGTTCGAGATGAAGAATTCAGCAAGCATTTCCCGAATAGACAATAGGGATTGTTAAGTGATTTTAAAGGCGCCCAAGTCAGAAAATCGCTCCGGACACAATCCCAAAAGTGAATAATTCCAACATAGTCTTATTTTTTAATGACATATGTGTGAATCTCTATTCTATATTGTTACTTTTGTAGATGAAGAGAAAACATTATCGAGGTTATAATCCGTCAGCAATGGCAAAAGCTTATAAGGTTGTTATCGATGACAAGCCTCCAGTCCATTCAGCAGCGAAGTCTTATGGTGTACCTTACGAGACACTGGGGTATATGGTGGATGAAAACTTAGTTCCTGTGTGTTCTAACTTGGCAAATATGCCTATATTTACTTCAGAGGAAGAAAAAATATTTATGACTCGCTTAATGAAAATGGATGAACTGGGATATGTACATAGTCGTCAGGAAATGGCGAACATAGCTACCGACTATGCAATTGTGCTTGCTAAGAAAAATAAAGATAGTCCGCCCTTGAGTTTGACATGGTTTCAAAAGGTGCTTAGACGGTGGCCAGATTTTAAAGCTGTTAGTCAAAAGACATTTACAGTTGCAAGGACAAAAACTGCATTCAAGGAAATCATTATAAAGTACTTTGGTGAAATGGAGAAAACCTTACTTAAATTCGATCTCATAGACAAACCTCATTTAATTTACAATGTTGATGAGAAGGGTGTTACCATATGTGGAAAGGATGAAACCGTCACTATTTTGGTGTGTGGAAACGCAGCTGGTAGTGCATTGCCCCCTTTCTTTATCTTCTCAGGGCAGCAAATGAATGATCAATTGCTAGAGGGGTCTTCGCCGGGAACTTCCGGCACCGTCTCAAAGGATGGATGGTCAAATTCAGAAATTTTTATGGATTTCCTCCGCAATCATTTCATAAAATGTGTCCCAGGTGAAGGACATTTGTTGTTATTGTTAGATGGAGATAAATCTTATATCCCTATTGGCACACTTGAATGGGCAAGGCATCATAATATTGTACAACAATTATTTCCCGCACTCACCAGCCATTTTTTACTACCGCTGGACGTAAATTGTTATGGACCATTTCAAAATGAATACAACAGTATGTGTCATGAAACTATCAGAACAAAGCAATGTGCACTTTCTCTCAATGATGTTTGCTTTTTGTCATGCAAAGCATACGGAAGTGCATTATCAGCTTATAATTTGCAGTCTGGTTTTAGGAATACAGGAATTTATCCATTCACCAAAGATTTCAAAAATGACATGCCCCTGATACTATCAAAAGCCTGCAACAAACATTGACACGGCAAAAAATAAAAACCAACTTGAGAATCTGATTGACTTAAAACTAGTAAATAGAGCCATGGATCAATAATCATTATTAAGTGTCTGTGATTATTAAAACAAACTTAAAAAAAGTCAAGTATATCTGCATGATCTGATTTCTGAAATGATTATTAAAGGTGTATATATTCGTCTGTTAGGTTTCATCTGGCCTTGTCTTCATTTTCATGGTTTCTTGAACAGAATTTATGTATCTCAGTTGATACGATATTCCACAGCCTGCGTTTTCTATCATGATTCCATTGAAAGGGTTTGCTGCTTACAAGGAGGAGACCAAGGGTTCCATGCTGAAAATTTGAAGTTATCCCTTCAAAATATTTATTGGCGCCATCACGAGTTGGTTGACCGTCATAGGATATCTTCTTCACAAATGACCATGGATATGCTCCAATTATCGTAACCACAATCACACCCTCTTTTCTGCGATTGTGACATCATTAAATGAGATTTTCACCGAATGTGTACCTACCATGAGCAACACAAAGAGTGCAACTAGTAGGACAAAACCTGCTAACCATTTCTGAGCACATGACATCACACGCTTTTGATTGGGTTAGCGTTGCTTAATTGTAAGTTTATATGTAGTATTTTGTGGATTTGTTTGTCTTTCTGTCGTTTTATTCTTTATTGCTTGGTGTTGTCAGTTTGGTTAATGACTTTTGAACACCGATATACTACTGTTGCCTTCATTTAAATGTCCCTTTGGTATTTTTCGCCTTTTACTTTAATTTACACCCTTTTCTTAATGTGACTCAACATAAAAGTGAATATCAATCAGTGTGAGCATTGTGAAGGAGAGAAGAGCCTAAATTATAAGTAACATATTTGAATTGACTTTTAGACAAGTCTGCATTAAACAAAAGATAATTACAGATCAATCTTCTATTACTCATGGCAAAATTATGATAGTCTCAGCATGTTCAGTCAAGAACAACAAATACAAGTAGCAAACATTTCGTGCGTTTAAAGTATTTTTCGAGATTTATTGTCATCAGGAACACTCCAAAAATCATAGATGAATATAATCACTTAAGGAGCAATATGATTAAACGGGACATGCAAATAAAACCTAAAACCATTTAAAACAAACGTTTTCTGAAAGAGATATGATATGCATCGTTCTCTGGAAGAAATGGCATTGGATTTGCCTTTTAACCGGATTTTCGAAAGGAATATCGGTTATTGATTTGGGATGTATGGCGGGCGGTCAGGCGGGCGGGCGGTCTGGCGGCTGCCAAACAGTGTCCGTTCATTAACATAAAAACGCTTTGACGAAATATTTTCAAATACAGATATTTTGTTTCTTGTGACTAAATGAAGGTCAAGTTCAATTTTCACGATTTTAGCCAATTTCGTTGTTTAGTTGTAGACCTTTCAGTTATTTATTATATGATTTATTTCTATTTTTAGTTATTTCCCTTTGAACAGAAATGGTGTAATTGATAAACCTTTCATTTATTTATTATATGATTTATTTTTATTTTGAGTTATTTCCTTTTAAACAGAAATGGTGTAATTAATAAGTTTACGTCACAGTTGTTATGTGCTATTTTTTGTGTTGGGTGTGTTAATGTTTAATGTTTACTTGATCCTGTTTGGGGTTCCAGATTTGCAAATATCATTTTTATTATTTTCTTTTCTTTGGTCAATTGTTTGAAGAATTTTGTGGTAGGTTTGTTTGTTAATCTGTGTAAACTAATTTTCTGAATGCTATATATATTTTTTTTACTTGATCCTGTTTGGGGATCCAGATTTGCAAATATCATATCTCCAAAACACATATTTTTTCTGTGATCTTATTTAAAACTATGTCAACTCGAGGATAAGCTCCTCATAATTGTGCTACAAGGATTTAAGTATCGATACTGTTATTAACCTATATTAATTTATATAAAGAAATTATAAATTCCTGCTTTCGAAATCTATTATAAATCTAATTTTTTTAAGTTTTACAATTTGTAAAAATTTGAATAATTTATGATAGTTATACCCCTCTAATTAAATATTATCAAATAATGAATTATATCCGTTGAAATTGGAGACCTAAGTCACTACAGAACGTGACTATTGACCAAACTGAAATGAATATTCAGAAAGAAGGAGCAAGGAGCTACTGGATCATTACAATTTTGGGAAGAATTGTTAACAATTGGAAAGCTAAAGTCGTGCTGTTTATCATATTCTTAAGCGTGGATTATTTAAAAACAATGTAATAACTTAAACGGTAACAATTTTGGTTCACTAGAGGTGCATTTTGACAATTAATGTCTTTTTAGAGATGATCTATGCCAACATATTTGAAAATCCAAAACCTAATATAAATTTAAATGAGATGATTAAAACAACATGGACCAATAGTACAGTCAAACCCGGACCAGGAATCAGAGCTATGTACTAGGGAGATACACTCATTGATTTAAAATAATGAAGGCCTGAAAATAAACACAAAAAAAATACTTGGAGAAATATTTTACAGCTTGATAACAACTCTCTTTCTATTTCACTGAAAGATGATAGCAAAAAATGATTTCGGACCCTTGAAATTTATAACGTGTTGTTTTCATTAAATAAAGACAGAAATTAAATATAGAATTAGACTATTATTTGAAAAGAGTTGTATGTATTATTACTTCATATATGTAAGATTCAAATCTATGCACATCTTCAAGTCCGTGTCCTTTCCTCAGGTCTGTGTTCCGTGACGTCATGACACCTAAATATGTGACTTTCCGCAGATTTGTGTTCCGTGACGGCTTGAATCTCCGATGCGTCGCTTTTGGTTTTTTCAATTTCGTGTCTATTATAGATAGAAACTTTAAAGTAAAAATTATCTTAAAGACAAGATCTGCAAATAGTTCAGCATAAATATATGGTATATATATATACGTAGATGAATTAATCAGTTGTCTTCTTTCAGGAGTAATTGCACTTCAATGACGATTTTTACACTTATTGTGTTTTGCTGTAAACTGCATGAAAAACATACCAGCAATGCAAGTTTACCAAAACAGAGATTTTAGTCATAGGCTACAAATTTGAAGAGTGTCCATTGACGAAGATGCACATAGGCCTAGGTGAAGCAGCCACTTGTTAATCAAATTCATTACATAAGACAGTTCTAGAAATAAAAATATCATTAAAACAAGTGTTATTATTCCTATTACTCAACAAGTGTAATAAACTTCCTGATTCGAAAAAAAATCTTTTTAGTTTGAAATAGAAACCGGTTTGGAAATGAATTGTATACAAATTCATTTGATTTTATTCGGTAACCTTTTGTTTTAACTTTATTTATATAAACAGTTTTGAATGGTCTTAAATCTAATTCTAAAGTTGCTGATACAGTTTTTCTTCTTTTGCTATTCCAATGCTTTCTTCATTTTCATTAATATTATTTCTGGAGGTTTGAAACAACGAGAAAGAAGGCCAGAGCTGGGGGCTTTAGTATTCCTAACGAATTAAATATATTCGTTCTCACGACGAACTATATATATGGAAATTTCAGCGAAGTGATACTGAAACTTGTATGGCGCTCACTTCACTTTATTTTTTTCTTTATAGTGTCTAATTTATCACTTAAACATTAAGAACATAGACATCAGTATTTAACATTTGCTTAAATTTGACGGTTACTTTTTCTTAGCGGAGTGAGTTAATGTTACCTTATATATCAACTGATATATAATTGTAGTTTTATGAAGATATATTTTATTTTGAATTTTTTGTTAAGAACATAGTTATTAAGCATCACATTTAGTTTCTTCCATACTCTTAATTAGCTATTAGGCATAACATTTAGCTTCTTCCATACTCTTGATTAGTTATTAGGCATGCGATTTAGTTTCTTACGTACTCTCGATTAGTTATGGGGCATCCCATTTCATTTCTTCTATACTCTTGATTAATTATGAGGCATCACATTTGATTCTTCCATAAATAGAATCAGTTACTATTAGGCATCCCATATAGTTTCTTCTGTACTCTTGATAATTTATTGTGCACCACATTTAGTTTCTTCCGTACTCTTGATTAGTTATGGGGTATCCCATTTCATTTCTTCTATACTCTTGATTAGTTATGAGGCATCACATTTAGTTTCTTCTGTATTCTTGATTAGTTATTGTGCATCACATTTAGTTTTTTTCTATACTTTTGATTAGTTATTGTGCACCACATTTAGGTTCTTCCGTCATCTTGATTAGTTATTGTACGTCACATTCAGTTTCTTCTGTACTCTTGATTAGTTATTAAGCATCATACATACTTTTGATTAGTTGTTATGTATCACATTTAGTTTCTTATGTATTCATGATTAGTTATTGTGCATCACATTTAGTTTCTTCTGTACTCTTGATTAGTTATTAAGCATCATACATACTTTTGAGTAGTTATTATGTATCACATTTCATTTCTTCTGTTCCCTTGATTAGTTATTGTGCATCACATTTAGTTTCTTCCGTACTCTTGCTTAGTTATTAGTCATCATATATACTTTTGATTAGTTGTTATGTATCACATTTAATTTCTTCTATACTCTTGATTAGTTATTGTGCATCACATTTAGTATCTTCCGTACTCTTGATTAGTTATTCGATATCACATTTAGTTTCTTATGTATTTTTGATTAGTTATTGTGCATCACATTTATTTTCTTTCGTAGTCTTGAATAGTTATTAGGCATCATATATACTTATGATTAGTTATTAGGTATTACATTTAGTTTTTTCCGTACTCTTGATTAGTTATTGTGCATCACATTTAGTTTCTTCCATACTCTTGATTTGTTTTAAGGCATAATATATGTTTTGATTAGTTATAAGTTATCACATTTAGTTTCTTCCTTACTTTTGATAAGTTATGGGGTATCCCATTTCATTTCTTCTATACTCTTGATTAGTTATGAGGCATCACATTTAGTTTCTTCTGTATTCATGATTAGTTATTGTGCATCATTTTTAGTTTCTTCTATACTCTTGATAAGTTATTGTGCATCACATTTAGTTTCTTCCATACTTTTGATTAGTTATTGGTATCACATTTAGGTTCTTCCGTACTCTCGATTAGTTATTGTGCGTCACATTTAGTTTCTTTTGTACTCTTGATTAGTTATTGTGCATCCCATTTAGTTTCTCACGTACTCTTGATTAGTTATTAGGCATCTTATATACTTTTGATTAGTTATTATGTATCACATTTAGTTTCTTCTGTACTCTTGATAAGTTATTGTGCATCACATTTAGTTTCTTCTGTACTCTTGATTAGTTATTAAGCATCATACATACTTTTGATTAGTTGTTATGTATCACATTTAGTTTCTTATGTATTCTTGATTAGTTATTGTGCATCACATTTAGTTTCTTCCGTAATCTTGATTAGTTATTAGGCATCATATATACTTTTGATAAGTTATTATGTATCACATTTAGTTTCTGCTGTTCCCTTGATTAGTTATTGTGCATCACATTTAGTTTCTTCAGTACTCTTGCTTAGTTATTAGGCATAATATATACTTTTGATTAGTTATTGTGCATCACATTTAGTTTCTTCTATACCCTTGATTTGTTATTGTGAATCACATTTAGTTTCTTCTGCACTCTTGATAAGTTATTAGGCATCATATATACTTTTGATTAGTTGTTATGTATTACATTTAGTTTCTTCTATACTCTTGATAAATTATTGTGCATCACATTTAGTATCTTCCGTACTCTTGATTAGTTATTAGATATCACATTTAGTTTCTTCTGTACCCTTGATTAGTTATAGTGCATCACATTTAATTTCTTCCGTACTATTGCTAAGTTATTAGGCATCATATATACTTTTGATTAGTTATTGTGTATCACATTTAGTTTCTTCTATACCTTTGATTAGTTATTGTGCATCACATTTAGTTTCTTCCGTACTCTTGCTTAGTTATAAGGCATCATATATATTTTTGATTAGTTGTTATGTATCACATTTAGTTTCTTATGTATTTTTGATTAGTTATTGTGCATCACATTTAGTTTCTTTCGTACTCTTGAATAGTTATTAGGCATCATATATACTTATGATTAGTTGTTATGTATCACATTTAGTGTCTTATGTATTTTTGTTTAGTTATTGTGCATCACATTTAGTTTCTTCCGTACTCTTGCTTAGTTATAAGGCATCATATACACTTTTGATTAGTTGTTATGTATCACATTTAGTTTCTTATGTATTTTTGATTGGTTATTGTGCATCACATTTAGTTTCTTCTGTATTCTTGCTTAGTTATAAGGCATCATATATACTTTTGATTAGTTGTTATGTATCACATTTAGTTTCTTATGTATTCTTGATTAGTTATTGTGCATCACATTTAGTTTCTTCTGTACTCTTGATTAGTTATTAAGCATCATACATACTTTTGATTAGTTGTTATGTATCACATTTAGTTTCTTATGTATTCTTGATTAGTTATTGTGCATCACATTTAGTTTCTTCCGTAATCTTGATAAGTTATTAATCATCATATATACTGTTGATAAGTTATTATGTATCACATTTAGTTTCTGCTGTTCCCTTGATTAGTTATTGTGCATCACATTTAGTTTCTTCCGTACTCTTGCTTAGTTATTAGGCATCATATATACTTTTGATTAGTTATTGTGCATCACATTTAGTTTCTTATATACCCTTGATTTGTTATTGTGAATCACATTTAGTTTCTTCTGCACTCTTGATAAGTTTTTAGGCATCATATATACTTTTTATTAGTTGTTATGTATTACATTTAGTTTCTTCTATACTCTTGATAAGTTATTGTGCATCACATTTAGTATCTTCCGTACTCTTGATTAGTTATTAGATATCACATTTAGTTTCTTCTGTACCCTTGATTAGTTATAGTGCATCACATTTAATTTCTTCCGTACTATTGCTAAGTTATTAGGCATCATATATACTTTTGATTAGTTATTGTGTATCACATTTAGTTTCTTCTATACCTTTGATTAGTTATTGTGCATCATATTTAGTTTCTTCCGTGTTCTTGCTTAGTTATAAGGCATCATATATACTTTTGATTAGTTGTTATGTATCACATTTAGTTTCTTATGTATTTTTGATTAGTTATTGTGCATCACATTTAGTTTCTTTCGTACTCTTGAATAGTTATTAGGCATCATATATACTTATGATTAGTTGTTATGTATCACATTTAGTGTCTTATGTATTTTTGTTTAGTTATTGTGCATCACATTTAGTTTCTTCCGTACTCTTGCTTAGTTATAAGTCATCATAAACACTTTTGATTAGTTGTTATGTATCACATTTAGTTTCTTATGTATTTTTGATTAGTTATTGTGCATCACATTTAGTTTCTTTCGTACTCTTGAATAGTTATTAGGCATCATATATACTTATGATTAGTTGTTATGTATCACATTTAGTGTCTTATGTATTTTTGTTTAGTTATTGTGCATCACATTTAGTTTCTTCCGTACTCTTGCTTAGTTATAAGGCATCATATACACTTTTGATTAGTTGTTATGTATCACATTTAGTTTCTTATGTATTTTTGATTGGTTATTGTGCATCACATTTAGTTTCTTCTGTATTCTTGCTTAGTTATAAGGCATCATATATACTTTTGATTAGTTGTTATGTATCACATTTAGTTTCTTATGTATTCTTGATTAGTTATTGTGCATCACATTTAGTTTCTTCTGTACTCTTGATTAGTTATTAAGCATCATACATACTTTTGATTAGTTGTTATGTATCACATTTAGTTTCTTATGTATTCTTGATTAGTTATTGTGCATCACATTTAGTTTCTTCCGTAATCTTGATAAGTTATTAATCATCATATATACTGTTGATAAGTTATTATGTATCACATTTAGTTTCTGCTGTTCCCTTGATTAGTTATTGTGCATCACATTTAGTTTCTTCCGTACTCTTGCTTAGTTATTAGGCATCATATATACTTTTGATTAGTTATTGTGCATCACATTTAGTTTCTTCTATACCCTTGATTTGTTATTGTGAATCACATTTAGTTTCTTCTGCACTCTTGATAAGTTTTTAGGCATCATATATACTTTTTATTAGTTGTTATGTATTACATTTAGTTTCTTCTATACTCTTGATAAGTTATTGTGCATCACATTTAGTATCTTCCGTACTCTTGATTAGTTATTAGATATCACATTTAGTTTCTTCTGTACCCTTGATTAGTTATAGTGCATCACATTTAATTTCTTCCGTACTATTGCTAAGTTATTAGGCATCATATATACTTTTGATTAGTTATTGTGTATCACATTTAGTTTCTTCTATACCTTTGATTAGTTATTGTGCATCATATTTAGTTTCTTCCGTGTTCTTGCTTAGTTATAAGGCATCATATATACTTTTGATTAGTTGTTATGTATCACATTTAGTTTCTTATGTATTTTTGATTAGTTATTGTGCATCACATTTAGTTTCTTTCGTACTCTTGAATAGTTATTAGGCATCATATATACTTATGATTAGTTGTTATGTATCACATTTAGTGTCTTATGTATTTTTGTTTAGTTATTGTGCATCACATTTAGTTTCTTCCGTACTCTTGCTTAGTTATAAGTCATCATAAACACTTTTGATTAGTTGTTATGTATCACATTTAGTTTCTTATGTATTTTTGATTGGTTATTGTGCATCACATTTAGTTTCTTCTGTACTCTTGCTTAGTTATAAGGCATCATATATACTTTTGATTAGTTGTTATGTATCACATTTAGTTTCTTATGTATTCTTGATTAGTTATTGTGCATTACATTTAGTTTCTTCTGTACTCTTGATAAGTTATTAGGCATCATATATACTTTTGATAAGTTGTTATGTATCACATTTAGTTTCTAATGTATTTTTGATTAGTTATTGTGCATCACATTTAGTTTCTTCTGTACTCTTGATAAGTTATTAGGCATCATAAATACTTATGATTAGTTATTAGGTATAACATTTAGTTTCTTAAGTATTTTTGATTAGTTATTGTGCATCACCTTTAGTTTTTTTCTATACTTTTGATTAGTTATTGTGCACCACATTTAGGTTCTTCCGTAATCTTGATTAGTTATTGTACGTCACATTCAGTTTCTTCTGTACTCTTGATTAGTTATTAAGCATCATACATACTTTTGATTAGTTGTTATGTATCACATTTAGTTTCTTATGTATTCATGATTAGTTATTGTGCATCACATTTAGTTTCTTCTGTACTCTTGATTAGTTATTAAGCATCATACTTACTTTTGATTAGTTATTATGTATCACATTTAGTTTCTTCTGTTCCCTTGATTAGTTATTGTGCATCACATTTAGTTTCTTCCGTACTCTTGCTTAGTTATTAGTCATCATATATACTTTTGATTAGTTGTTATGTATCACATTTAATTTCTTCTATACTCTTGATTAGTTATTGTGCATCACATTTAGTATCTTCCGTACTCTTGATTAGTTATTAAGCATCATACATACTTTTGATTAGTTGTTATGTATCACATTTAGTTTCTTATGTATTCATGATTAGTTATTGTGCATCACATTTAGTTTCTTCTGTACTCTTGATTAGTTATTAAGCATCATACTTACTTTTGATTAGTTATTATGTATCACATTTAGTTTCTTCTGTTCCCTTGATTAGTTATTGTGCATCACATTTAGTTTCTTCCGTACTCTTGCTTAGTTATTAGTCATCATATATACTTTTGATTAGTTGTTATGTATCACATTTAATTTCTTCTATACTCTTGATTAGTTATTGTGCATCACATTTAGTATCTTCCGTACTCTTGATTAGTTATTCGATATCACATTTAGTTTCTTATGTATTTTTGATTAGTTATTGTGCATCACATTTATTTTCTTTCGTAGTCTTGAATAGTTATTAGGCATCATATATACTTATGATTAGTTATTAGGTATTACATTTAGTTTTTTCCGTACTCTTGATTAGTTATTGTGCATCACATTTAGTTTCTTCCATACTCTTGATTTGTTTTAAGGCATAATATATGTTTTGATTAGTTATAAGTTATCACATTTAGTTTCTTCCTTACTTTTGATAAGTTATGGGGTATCCCATTTCATTTCTTCTATACTCTTGATTAGTTATGAGGCATCACATTTAGTTTCTTCTGTATTCATGATTAGTTATTGTGCATCATTTTTAGTTTCTTCTATACTCTTGATAAGTTATTGTGCATCACATTTAGTTTCTTCCATACTTTTGATTAGTTATTGGTATCACATTTAGGTTCTTCCGTACTCTCGATTAGTTATTGTGCGTCACATTTAGTTTCTTTTGTACTCTTGATTAGTTATTGTGCATCCCATTTAGTTTCTCACGTACTCTTGATTAGTTATTAGGCATCTTATATACTTTTGATTAGTTATTATGTATCACATTTAGTTTCTTCTGTACTCTTGATAAGTTATTGTGCATCACATTTAGTTTCTTCTGTACTCTTGATTAGTTATTAAGCATCATACATACTTTTGATTAGTTGTTATGTATCACATTTAGTTTCTTATGTATTCTTGATTAGTTATTGTGCATCACATTTAGTTTCTTCCGTAATCTTGATTAGTTATTAGGCATCATATATACTTTTGATAAGTTATTATGTATCACATTTAGTTTCTGCTGTTCCCTTGATTAGTTATTGTGCATCACATTTAGTTTCTTCAGTACTCTTGCTTAGTTATTAGGCATAATATATACTTTTGATTAGTTATTGTGCATCACATTTAGTTTCTTCTATACCCTTGATTTGTTATTGTGAATCACATTTAGTTTCTTCTGCACTCTTGATAAGTTATTAGGCATCATATATACTTTTGATTAGTTGTTATGTATTACATTTAGTTTCTTCTATACTCTTGATAAATTATTGTGCATCACATTTAGTATCTTCCGTACTCTTGATTAGTTATTAGATATCACATTTAGTTTCTTCTGTACCCTTGATTAGTTATAGTGCATCACATTTAATTTCTTCCGTACTATTGCTAAGTTATTAGGCATCATATATACTTTTGATTAGTTATTGTGTATCACATTTAGTTTCTTCTATACCTTTGATTAGTTATTGTGCATCACATTTAGTTTCTTCCGTACTCTTGCTTAGTTATAAGGCATCATATATATTTTTGATTAGTTGTTATGTATCACATTTAGTTTCTTATGTATTTTTGATTAGTTATTGTGCATCACATTTAGTTTCTTTCGTACTCTTGAATAGTTATTAGGCATCATATATACTTATGATTAGTTGTTATGTATCACATTTAGTGTCTTATGTATTTTTGTTTAGTTATTGTGCATCACATTTAGTTTCTTCCGTACTCTTGCTTAGTTATAAGGCATCATATACACTTTTGATTAGTTGTTATGTATCACATTTAGTTTCTTATGTATTTTTGATTGGTTATTGTGCATCACATTTAGTTTCTTCTGTATTCTTGCTTAGTTATAAGGCATCATATATACTTTTGATTAGTTGTTATGTATCACATTTAGTTTCTTATGTATTCTTGATTAGTTATTGTGCATCACATTTAGTTTCTTCTGTACTCTTGATTAGTTATTAAGCATCATACATACTTTTGATTAGTTGTTATGTATCACATTTAGTTTCTTATGTATTCTTGATTAGTTATTGTGCATCACATTTAGTTTCTTCCGTAATCTTGATAAGTTATTAATCATCATATATACTGTTGATAAGTTATTATGTATCACATTTAGTTTCTGCTGTTCCCTTGATTAGTTATTGTGCATCACATTTAGTTTCTTCCGTACTCTTGCTTAGTTATTAGGCATCATATATACTTTTGATTAGTTATTGTGCATCACATTTAGTTTCTTATATACCCTTGATTTGTTATTGTGAATCACATTTAGTTTCTTCTGCACTCTTGATAAGTTTTTAGGCATCATATATACTTTTTATTAGTTGTTATGTATTACATTTAGTTTCTTCTATACTCTTGATAAGTTATTGTGCATCACATTTAGTATCTTCCGTACTCTTGATTAGTTATTAGATATCACATTTAGTTTCTTCTGTACCCTTGATTAGTTATAGTGCATCACATTTAATTTCTTCCGTACTATTGCTAAGTTATTAGGCATCATATATACTTTTGATTAGTTATTGTGTATCACATTTAGTTTCTTCTATACCTTTGATTAGTTATTGTGCATCATATTTAGTTTCTTCCGTGTTCTTGCTTAGTTATAAGGCATCATATATACTTTTGATTAGTTGTTATGTATCACATTTAGTTTCTTATGTATTTTTGATTAGTTATTGTGCATCACATTTAGTTTCTTTCGTACTCTTGAATAGTTATTAGGCATCATATATACTTATGATTAGTTGTTATGTATCACATTTAGTGTCTTATGTATTTTTGTTTAGTTATTGTGCATCACATTTAGTTTCTTCCGTACTCTTGCTTAGTTATAAGTCATCATAAACACTTTTGATTAGTTGTTATGTATCACATTTAGTTTCTTATGTATTTTTGATTAGTTATTGTGCATCACATTTAGTTTCTTTCGTACTCTTGAATAGTTATTAGGCATCATATATACTTATGATTAGTTGTTATGTATCACATTTAGTGTCTTATGTATTTTTGTTTAGTTATTGTGCATCACATTTAGTTTCTTCCGTACTCTTGCTTAGTTATAAGGCATCATATACACTTTTGATTAGTTGTTATGTATCACATTTAGTTTCTTATGTATTTTTGATTGGTTATTGTGCATCACATTTAGTTTCTTCTGTATTCTTGCTTAGTTATAAGGCATCATATATACTTTTGATTAGTTGTTATGTATCACATTTAGTTTCTTATGTATTCTTGATTAGTTATTGTGCATCACATTTAGTTTCTTCTGTACTCTTGATTAGTTATTAAGCATCATACATACTTTTGATTAGTTGTTATGTATCACATTTAGTTTCTTATGTATTCTTGATTAGTTATTGTGCATCACATTTAGTTTCTTCCGTAATCTTGATAAGTTATTAATCATCATATATACTGTTGATAAGTTATTATGTATCACATTTAGTTTCTGCTGTTCCCTTGATTAGTTATTGTGCATCACATTTAGTTTCTTCCGTACTCTTGCTTAGTTATTAGGCATCATATATACTTTTGATTAGTTATTGTGCATCACATTTAGTTTCTTCTATACCCTTGATTTGTTATTGTGAATCACATTTAGTTTCTTCTGCACTCTTGATAAGTTTTTAGGCATCATATATACTTTTTATTAGTTGTTATGTATTACATTTAGTTTCTTCTATACTCTTGATAAGTTATTGTGCATCACATTTAGTATCTTCCGTACTCTTGATTAGTTATTAGATATCACATTTAGTTTCTTCTGTACCCTTGATTAGTTATAGTGCATCACATTTAATTTCTTCCGTACTATTGCTAAGTTATTAGGCATCATATATACTTTTGATTAGTTATTGTGTATCACATTTAGTTTCTTCTATACCTTTGATTAGTTATTGTGCATCATATTTAGTTTCTTCCGTGTTCTTGCTTAGTTATAAGGCATCATATATACTTTTGATTAGTTGTTATGTATCACATTTAGTTTCTTATGTATTTTTGATTAGTTATTGTGCATCACATTTAGTTTCTTTCGTACTCTTGAATAGTTATTAGGCATCATATATACTTATGATTAGTTGTTATGTATCACATTTAGTGTCTTATGTATTTTTGTTTAGTTATTGTGCATCACATTTAGTTTCTTCCGTACTCTTGCTTAGTTATAAGTCATCATAAACACTTTTGATTAGTTGTTATGTATCACATTTAGTTTCTTATGTATTTTTGATTGGTTATTGTGCATCACATTTAGTTTCTTCTGTACTCTTGCTTAGTTATAAGGCATCATATATACTTTTGATTAGTTGTTATGTATCACATTTAGTTTCTTATGTATTCTTGATTAGTTATTGTGCATTACATTTAGTTTCTTCTGTACTCTTGATAAGTTATTAGGCATCATATATACTTTTGATAAGTTGTTATGTATCACATTTAGTTTCTAATGTATTTTTGATTAGTTATTGTGCATCACATTTAGTTTCTTCTGTACTCTTGATAAGTTATTAGGCATCATAAATACTTATGATTAGTTATTAGGTATAACATTTAGTTTCTTAAGTATTTTTGATTAGTTATTGTGCATCACCTTTAGTTTTTTTCTATACTTTTGATTAGTTATTGTGCACCACATTTAGGTTCTTCCGTAATCTTGATTAGTTATTGTACGTCACATTCAGTTTCTTCTGTACTCTTGATTAGTTATTAAGCATCATACATACTTTTGATTAGTTGTTATGTATCACATTTAGTTTCTTATGTATTCATGATTAGTTATTGTGCATCACATTTAGTTTCTTCTGTACTCTTGATTAGTTATTAAGCATCATACTTACTTTTGATTAGTTATTATGTATCACATTTAGTTTCTTCTGTTCCCTTGATTAGTTATTGTGCATCACATTTAGTTTCTTCCGTACTCTTGCTTAGTTATTAGTCATCATATATACTTTTGATTAGTTGTTATGTATCACATTTAATTTCTTCTATACTCTTGATTAGTTATTGTGCATCACATTTAGTATCTTCCGTACTCTTGATTAGTTATTAAGCATCATACATACTTTTGATTAGTTGTTATGTATCACATTTAGTTTCTTATGTATTCATGATTAGTTATTGTGCATCACATTTAGTTTCTTCTGTACTCTTGATTAGTTATTAAGCATCATACTTACTTTTGATTAGTTATTATGTATCACATTTAGTTTCTTCTGTTCCCTTGATTAGTTATTGTGCATCACATTTAGTTTCTTCCGTACTCTTGCTTAGTTATTAGTCATCATATATACTTTTGATTAGTTGTTATGTATCACATTTAATTTCTTCTATACTCTTGATTAGTTATTGTGCATCACATTTAGTATCTTCCGTACTCTTGATTAGTTATTCGATATCACATTTAGTTTCTTATGTATTTTTGATTAGTTATTGTGCATCACATTTATTTTCTTTCGTAGTCTTGAATAGTTATTAGGCATCATATATACTTATGATTAGTTATTAGGTATTACATTTAGTTTTTTCCGTACTCTTGATTAGTTATTGTGCATCACATTGAGTTTCTTCCATACTCTTGATTTGTTTTAAGGCATCATATATGTTTTGATTAGTTATCAGTTATCACATTTAGTTTCTTCCTTACTTTTGATAAGTTATGGGGTATCCCATTTCATTTCTTCTATACCCTTGATTACTTATGAGGCATTACATTTAGTTTCTTCTGTATTCTTGATTAGTTATTGTGCATCATTTTTAGTTTCTCCTATACCCTTGATAAGTTATTGTGCATCACATTTAGTTTCTTCCATACTTTTGATTAGTTATTGGTATCACATTTAGGTTCTTCCGTACTCTTGATTAGTTATTGTGCGTCACATTTAGTTTCTCACGTACTCTTGATTAGTTATTAGGCATCTTATATACTTTTGATTAGTTATTATGTATCACATTTAGTTTCTTCTGTACTCTTGATAAGTTATTGTGCATCACATTTAGTTTCTTCTGTACTCTTGATAAGTTATTAAGCATCATACATACTTTTGATTAGTTGTTATGTATCACATTTAGTTTCTAATGTATTCTTGATTAGTTATTGTGCATCACATTTAGATTCTTCCGTAATTTTGATTAGTTATTAGGCATCATATATACTTTTGATAAGTTATTATGTATCACATTTAGTTTCTGCTGTTCCCTTGATTAGTTATTGTGCATCAGATTTAGTTTCTTCCGTACTCTTGCTTAGTTATTAGGCATCATATATACTTTTGATTAGTTATTGTGCATCACATTTAGTTTCTTATATACCCTTGATTTGTTATTGTGAATCACATTTAGTTGCTTCTGCACTCTTGATAAGTTATTAGGCATCATATATACTTTTGATTAGTTGTTATGTATTACATTTAGTTTCTTTTATACTCTTGATTAGTTATTGTGCATCACATTTAGTATCTTCCGTACTCTTGATTAGTTATTAGATATCACATTTAGTTTCTTCTGTACCCTTGATTAGTTATAGTGCATCACATTTAATTTCTTCCGTACTATTGCTAAGTTATTAGGCATCATATATACTTTTGATTAGTTATTGTGTATCACATTTAGTTTCTTCTATACCTTTGATTAGTTATACTGCATCACATTTAGTTTCTTCCGTACTCTTGCTTAGTTATAAGGCATCATATATATTTTTGATTAGTTGTTATGTATCACATTTAGTTTCTTATGTATTTTTGATTAGTTATTGTGCATCACATTTAGTTTCTTTCGTACTCTTGAATAGTTATTAGGCATCATATATACTTATGATTAGTTGTTATGTATCACATTTAGTTTCTTATGTATTTTTGTTTAGTTATTGTGCATCACATTTAGTTTCTTCCGTACTCTTGCTTAGTTATAAGGCATCATATACACTTTTGATTAGTTGTTATGTATCACATTTAGTTTCTTATGTATTTTTGATTAGTTATTGTGCATCACATTTAGTTTCTTTCGTACTCTTGAATAGTTATTAGGCATCATATATACTTTTGATTAGTTGTTATGTATCACATTTAGTTTCTAATGTATTTTTGATTAGTTATTAGGCATCATAAATACTTATGATTAGTTATTAGGTATAACATTTAGTTTCTTAAGTATTTTTGATTAGTTATTGTGCATCACATTTAGTTTCTTCTGTACTCTTGATAAGTTATTAGGCATCATATATACTTTTGATTAGTTATTAGGTATTACATTTAGTTTCTTATGTATTTTTGATTAGTTATTGTGCATCACATTTAGTTTCTTCTGTACTCTTTTGTTAAGTTATTAAGCATCATATATACATTTGATTAGTTGTTATGTATCACATTTAGTTTATTATGTATTTTTGATTAGTTATTGTGCATCACATTTAGTTTATTTCGTACTCTTGAATAGTTGTTAGGCATCATATATACTTAAGATTAGTTATTAGGTATTACATTTAGTTTTTTCCGTACTCTTGATAAGTTATTGTGCATAACATTTAGTTTCTTCCATACTCTTGATTTGTTTTAAGAAATTATATATATTTTGATTAGTTATAAGTTATCACATTTAGTTTCTTCCGTACTTTTGATTAGTTACTAGACTTCACATTAAGTTTCTTTCGTACTCTTATTTAGTTATTAGGCCTCACGTTTAGTATCTTTCATACTCTTGTTATGCTTAGTGTTATTTTGGCCCTTTATTTCCATCCTATAATTCTTTCAAATATGTCCGAAAAAAACCGTAAAACAAAATTTGATTTACTTGTGTCGCTTTTCAGTTTTATGCAGAGATAACAAACATTTGACTTTTGAATCAAACGTAATGTTGAACAATGGTTAGAAACTCAGATCTGTATTTCAAAAAAATACTACGAATATGAACAAATCAGAATCCATCTAAAATGTTTGGAACTTTAAAAAAAAACGACCGGTGGCCTACTCAATCAATGGATCTTGTTGTCATTCGTAAATTTATGAAAATGTAACCAAATGGACTAGTCCTAAATAAAGATCGAAACTGTCGCTATTAACATTTCGAATACTTTAATATATAAAGCTGCTGTATAAAGGAAACTTCAAACAAAATTATTGAAATTTTAGACATTCATAGTCAAACACGCACTTAGTGCAGTACAATATCTACCGTTAATGTTTTACTACAGCTTGGTCGATACCACTATTTGATGACTGTTTGTCTCTGCAGATACTTACAGATGTACTTCGGTTAATGCTTTTAAATTATTAATTTTTTTTGTAACAGAACTGTGGAAATAATTTTGAATTAAAGGAAGTATCTCTCTCGTGCATAGGTTTGATGCCTTATTAGATTTTGCTTTACATTTGTTTTTGTTTTGTTTTATCAACTGATCTTTTCATCGTTTCCAATGTTGATTCATTTATTTTTGCGGATACGATTTTCCCTAGAATTCGGTAAAACTTATATTTTTATTTTTGAAAATGTGTACCTCGTTGATTATTTAAAACTTGATTTACTTCTAACCACGAAATCCACGAATATTTGTATCCCACGAATAATAATAAATCAACAGTAGTAGGTTTCCGACTTTCAAATTTTTGGCACCGACCATCATTGGCAAGACATAGATTGTTGATATGCTCATATGGTGGAGTAAAATTATTTGTACCATTAACGTTTTTACTAAAACTGTCATTGGTGGATACCTCTATCGGAAATTCTTAGACACCGAGTGTATCACTAGACAAGTAACAAGTACTCAACTACAAGCAAAACAATATGGGTATCGTTTAATTGAAATATGCTGTTATCAAATTGTGGAAATAATTTTATCAATGTATCATGCAAATTCTTCGATTTCGTTGTCTTCGACGCCTATCTCACGGAGGAGACAATAATCGTCGACATCCGTATCTAGTTAAATATTTGTTACCGTTAATTTTATAAATTGACTAAAGTTTTGGAGAAGAAAAATTATATATTAAATGAAAATACCTTTCACAAGTTAATATTTTTAACCTGCAATTGGATCACTTAATCGTTTTTATGTAGTTTTTGATCCACAAAAATTGTATACATAAGGCAGATATATATGCAATGCTTGTGTACTTTCTTACTTCTTACAATACAGTGATAAAAGTTTATAAAATTTGTTGAATCTATACTTAAAGTAAGTTTGGTGTTTTTTCAATTCGAAAATGGTTTTCGTTATAAGTTGACCTTTGCTCATATTTTCAGCCTAAAACGGTACCTATATAGTCTTTTTGTATTTGTTAAATTAACGGACTACCAGAACTTACAATATAAAAATGGATAATTGTGTTTACGATGACGCCTTCTGTGAATAATGTTGTTGTCATATTGAATATTATGTGGAACTACCCAACTTCTGACCATTTGAATATCTTTTGTGTTCAAACCAATCGACACATATTTGTATACCATTTTGCTGTTCAAAAGTTGAACTTTTGTGACACATTTATCCTATTTTATTTGAATGGAGTATTTACTCCCAATAACAAAGAATAGTCAAGAATTTGTGCTTCCTTTTAGGATTATCTATAAAACGGTTGATGCTTCGAACCATTAATTGATCACGGTAACTATTTAAGGTGCTAGCTGCGAAACACTAGAAATGACCAGATTTAACATGTCAAAAGTAACCCAGTTGGAACTAAAATCAACACCGCTTACCGATCTGATCTACATCGGCTCAATCTTGTTTTTTGTGTGTTTATATTGATAAATCGTTATTTTTATTGGTAAAGTGATCTTCTGTTGTTTTTATAATTTTCATCAATAACTGGTTCTATATTTTTCCTACAAATGCATAAACGTACAAACTACTAAATTATCGATAATAAAAACAAAATCAAAAGTATACCGTATTTTCAAGCTATTTCAATTAAAATATTGTGTACTTTGCTTGGGGGTATTCTTTCTTGATATTTGTTAGTTCATCCTCAGAATCGAATGTCATCAAAGTGACTCCATTATCAGCAGCATATTTGATAAAGGATAGTTGTTTAAATGTGTTGGCATATACAATTCTAGAGGGATCAACTCCAAGGTCTAAAATCTTATGTATCTCAGCCTATCAATGAAATTATTTATACAATACATATGACACTACGTTTTGCAATATTTTTGTTCCGACAACATGAACAATTTGAAAGTCTGAACTTATATCTAAAAAGGTCTGTTTTATTCTGGTTTTATTCATTTGCTTCCATATTCGTTGATATGAATTAGCTTTGCTGGATTTCTAGTCTCAGAGAGATTATCTGACCAAAAGCCAGTGTTTAGTCCTGATGTGTTTCAGATAAAATATGAAAGGACATTTCAATACATAATTATGAAAAAGTCTAAAACTAAGTTTGCAAATTACTCTTGCAATGCTCATCTGAGACAGTTTTCATTAACCGAAAGAAAAACTATCTGATATAGAACACCAATCATATATCAGGTAAAACAACAATTTCCCTGTTCGTGAACGTTACATCCGAGATTTCTAGTAAATTAAAATTACTGTGATGCATTGTGAGATATAATGCCAATTAATATTCCAATTCTTGAACCATGATATTCAATGGTCTACTGCTTCTTTTGGCAGTCGTTTGGGGTGATTTATACCACAAGTAGTATGAATACGTGGACAGGCTTTTTTAATAAACCATGAGGTTTGGGATGCTTTGTTCAAAATTGTTTTCCAAAAATTTCCATTGATCACATTATGTTGATTTTCTCCGTTATTAGGTTTTCACTCTTTCTTCACATACCACAAAAACCCGTATTGTGACGCAACACGATATTCAATTTGCACAGATATTAGGATTTCTAACAATGAATAATATGATCTGATCACTGATAATATATGCCAACTAAAACTCATCAAAAACTTTTCCGATTTTTTGCATTGGCTAATGAATTTCTTTTCTACTACTAGTAATTGTTTTTTCGTCATTTTTTGGAGGGAAATTCCTCATATTATTTTTTTTTCTTTCGTATGTTTTCACTCCAATGTGGCGTATCCTTTTCTTTTAGAACTTGTGGTTTTCATTGCTTGCTTTTAAATGGACTTTTTTCTGCTTTGATTGGATCGTCACTGATGAGTCTTCAGAAGACAAAACGCGTGCATGGAGATCCCAAATATAAGCCTGATATCACTGATTTTTCAAACACTCGATCAATGCAACTTCTTGTGAGAGAATTGCGTCCCCGAGGATATAGCCAACAAAGTTGTCTGCACTTTTGAATGAGCTTTCATCAATACTGTTGTTTTCTGTAAATTCCAAATTAATTTTATAAAGTGTTGAATCATTCGAAATACTAAAGTTACCTCCCCAGGTTTTAATGGCCATATATCGCATCTGATGAGTTAAACCTTTTTCAACTGATTTTTATAGTTTGTTCTTATGCTGTACTTTTACACCACTGTCCAAGGTTAGTGGGCGGGTTGGGCGTCCGCTAACATGTTTAACCCGTCACATTCCGTATGTGCCTGTCCCCAGTCAGGAACCTGAAATTCAGTGGTTGCTGTGTTACATATTTGGTTTTCGTTCATTATGTTGTACATAAATCCGGCCGTAAGTTTTCTCGTTTGAATTGTTTTACATTTGTTATTTCAGGGTCTTTTATAACATACTATGTGGTATGGGTTGTGCTCATTGTTGAAGGCCGTACGGTGATCTTTAGTTGTTAATTTTTGTGTCATTTGGTCTCTGGTGAAGAGATGTCTCATTGGCAATCATACCACATCTTCTTTTTTTATATAAGTCAAATCTGACACGATTTTATGGAATTTTCGTTTAATTCTTCAATTTTGTATTTACTTTGGCCTTACAACTGGTAAATCGATCGCCAATAATGACTGTTATTCAGACAAGCATGATGTTTCTTGATCTAGTTAGATTTTTAAAGACTCATGAAATCTTAACTGAACATAGTTTAGTCTTTAGTTTTCTATGTTGTGTCATCTGTACTATTATTTGTCTGTTTACCTTTTTATTTTTGGCAATGGCGTTGTCAGTTTGTTTTCGAACTTTGAGTTTGACTGTCCCTCTGGTATCTTTCGTCCCTCTCTTAAATTACATTATTCAGTTTTGTAGTTCCCTTGTATTTTTTGATGTCTGTGGTAGGGTACAATATCTTTCCACTATTATTCTGTGGATATGTTTTGAAAACTGTATTTATCAACTTTTGTTTACCTTACTTGCACAGTCAAATGATAGGCCCATATCTGCTAGCAGTCTAATTACAGGATTAATATCATTACATTTTACAGCTGCAAAAAAAAAAAGACTGTCATTGTTTATTATATCAATATTACATGCCGTTTCTATTTGCTTTTTTACTAAATATTTTTGTCTGTTTTTTTTTAAATTTTATATCAATACAATAGTTACCAACACTACTAATATATTAAACCATTCTCAACGGATTTTTATTTTATACATATTCATATAGTGTACAAACAAAAATATTTATAGACTATCGATGGTTTTTCGAACGAGATGGTGTTTCGCAGCTAAATCTTTTCGAAGGGCGACAGCCCTGAGATCAGATGTAGCCTAGAAGAAAATGAAAACAACACGTTAAATAATTACATGCGTCCTAAACGCTTTTCTGGATTTACCTTCATCAGGAACGCTCAAAGCCGAAACATGAGCCAAAAACATACTAAGTTTCAAAGACCATTGATAATTTATTGTTGCTGTTTTTCTAGTCAATGTCAATCATGTCAATGACATAGGCTCATGGCGTCATAGATTTCTTTCTACCCGGCTAAGAAAAACCCATATCACTCCAGAAGCATGTTATGAAAAATTATCACATAAAAGCAAAATTTAAAAAAAATTAGCTATAATTATAGAGTATTGATGGTTTTTCAAACAAGCAGGGTGTTTCTTAGCTACAATATTATCGAAGGGCGACATCCCTGAGATCAGATGTTCCTGTGAGCCAAGAAACATGCTCAAGTTTGAAAGAAAATTGATAATCTGTTTTCGCGGTTTTTATGTGCAACGTGAATGACATTGGCTCAGAAGATCATACATTTCTTTCTACTTGACTTAAAAAAAACCCATATCATTCCAGTAGCGTGATATAAAAAATTATCACATAAAATTAAAATTTTAAAGATAATCACTGACATTAGTCCTCAAGGCTCTGAAGGAAAAGGCAATAATTTGAAAAACTGATATTTTCGTAGGATTCTTCTTTATTATAAAACGTTTGTAGGTTGAATACAACTGACTGAGTTTTTTATTAAACTGCCTTTTTGAAATTGTTTTAATTTTTCATAAGTGTCGACACTAAAATATACAGTAAATAAATAGTAAAAAGGCTTTTTAAAAGCGTGAATTGATAAACTCCAGCTTATCGTCAATGATATCCTCTGATGATAAATTCGAAAACGTTGATTTAGAAAACAACATTTTTTTTTTGTTTAAGAGTAAATTTTGTGAAACATTTTCCTGCTACATGTGCTACATGTTTGTTTTAGACATTAAGGTTTTTTCTATAAGTGCTCACGTCTAACTTTTCTGGCTTTATCTCTAATGTATTCTAAAACTGCTGTCTTTTTCCCTATTTAATAAAATTGAGAATAGAAATGAGGAATATGTCAAAGAGACAACAACCCGACCAAAGATCAGACAACAGCCGAAGGCCACCAATGGGTCTTCAATGCAGCGAGAAAATCCCGCACCCGGAGGTGGTCCTCAGCTGGTTCCTAAATAAAAATGTTTGCTAGTTCAGTGAAAATGGACGTCAAACTAAACTCCAAAACATATAAATGAACTAAAATTAAAAAACAAACTAGACTAACAAAGTCCAGAGGCTCCTGACTTGGGACAGGCGCAAAAATGCGGCGGGGTTAAACATGTTTTGTGAGATCTCAACCCTCCCCCTATACCTCGAGCCAATGTAGAATAAAGAAACACAGCAATACGCACAGTAAAACTCAGTTTAAAAGAAGTCCGAGTCCGATGTCAGAATAGGTAACAAAAGAAATTAAGCAAAATGACAAAGATACATAAATGAACAAAGGACTATTAGCAGTTACTGACATGCCAACTCCAGACCTCAATTAAACTGATTGAAAGATTATGTCTTCATTATATGAAAATCAAGTATAATCCCTCCCTTTAGGGGTTTAGTATCATACCATCATAAAATGTATGAAAAGAACATAACCCGTATCATGCCACAACTGGTTTTAGAATAAATGTGTTTATTTCCGCTGCAAAGTGAATCAATATTAATACCAAAATATGCAATCCTTAATGACAAGACAACAGTATCATAACTATATCCTTTCCGAATAAGTCTGTTTAAAGGTTTGGTTAGCTTTTGAGGTGAATGCCGACATTTTTTGTGCTTTGTAAAAAATATTACCATAAAATATTGGATGTGAAATACCTGAACGTATAAGATGTCTGCATGTTGATTTATATTTACGAATGATGTACTTGTACCGATGATAACATTTAGTAAATGTTTTGACTAGTTTGTGATATCGATATAAACACCATAAGATGGCGACAAGGGAACATCACCATCTAAAAATGGATAATTAACAATAGGAAATGAAAAATCATCTCTTTTATCATAAATTTTGGTATTAAGCTTCCCATTAAAGATAAAGATATCAAGATCAAGGAAAGGGCAGTGTTCATTGTTATTATTAGCTTTATTTAAAGTCAGTTCGGCAGGATAATTTTCTTTAGTGTACATACTGAAGGTGTCATTATTGAGAGCCAATATATCATCTAAATATCTAAAAGTGTTATTAAATTTTTGAATCAGATGTTTTTTCGATGGGTCTTTGCTAATTTTAGTCATAAATTGTAACTCATAACAATACAGAAACAGGTCCGCTATAAGTCGTGCACAGCTAGTCTCCATGGGAATTCCGATAACCTGACGATATACGGAATCTCCATAGCGAACAAAAATGTTATCTATTAAAAATTCAAGGGCAGTTATAGTATCAAAGCAGGTCCAATTGACATAGTTCTTTTGTTTGTTGTTACTAAAAAATGACCTAAAAGAGTTTGAACATATATATTCGCATTCCGACTTTTTAAATGCCCATTTAATCAGGTGTGTGAATTTTTCTTAATAAGATTATGAGGCAACGTGGTTTATAAGGTAGAAAAATCAAAATTTGAACAGATTCGAAATCACCAATATGAGCATGCAATTTATCAAGTTGTTCCAACGAATGTTTGACACCCCAAAAGTAATTAATTCCACTATTTTCAAAGGCCTTATTTGAAAAATTAATTACCAGGTTTTTGATTGTACCAAGTGTGCTAGTAAGTAAAATAGATAGTTTAGTAGTGGGACAATGGCTTGAAGACGAAATAAATCTATATTTGTAAGGAGTTTTATGCAGCTTCGGAAGCCAGTACATAGTTGGAACTTTCATTGTATTTGGTTCTGCTTGTAAAGAGGTAGCTAAAAGTTTATGTTTGTTACAGATGTCATTTTCCGAAAATGGAGTCAGTTGGAATGTTGGTGAATTCGTGATTTCCTTTAGAAGAACATCAATGTAAAATTTACGTCAAACAATAATGATATTGTTAGCTGCCTTATCAGCCGGGACAAAAATTTAATCCTTGGCAAGTTCTTTTAGCTTATGTTTGATACGGAAAATTGGGCTATTATGGTTGTTGTTAGGAGTAAAATGATCTTAAAAATGTTGAATACGTATACCAACTATGTTCATTACCGAATTAAAAAAAGAATCTAATGATTTCTTGTCAGCTTTTTCTCGTTTTATCCATTTAGAGCAGTAAGTACGGAGTGAGTCGTGAATGATGTCACGACACTCATTCCAATTGATAATTGACCGGGGACGATATTTAGGTCCATTACTGAGGAACAATTTCAACTCTCGGTCACGAACGATGTTAAGGTTTCCTGTTATAACATGGGAACTGGGGCCATAAATGTATTCGGATTTACTGCAATTTCATGAGGTAGGTGTATTGTCACTGATATTAACATCTTTACACACTTCGCTGTAATTAAACACATATTTCCGAGTAGATTTTTTGTAAACATAACAATTAAGAGGAAGTTCAGTATTATCAAAATAGCTAGGAATTCCTTCTTTAACAGAATGATCATTAAAAATACCGGCAATATTTACAAAATCAAAACCTTTATTGACATATTTAATTTTGATAAAATGATTTTTGTGATCTTCACATATTGTGAATATGGAATTGAGTTGCATTTCTAAAAAATTTCATGTAATTTATTAACAGGCAAAGAACAGAGCTGGGTTAATAGATAGTGTCTACCGTTATTTTTTGAAATAGAAATTAGGTTCGAAATATTTGTATTGTTATTACGAAATTTTCTTTGATGGCGACTTATTCTACGCCCATGAGAACGGTTTTTACGTACTATTTTAGAAGCTATATCCAAAATGTTTACAGAATCTGTTCTAAATATATTACCAATTCCCATGATATTGTCGTTAAGACCGAGAGGATAGACTATCTGTAATTTTTTAATTCAATTATTTTTCTTGATCGTACAAATTTTGAATGCGATTCCCCAGGCTGCTTATTAACTACTTCTAAAGGTTGAACTGTTAAATATTTTAAAGGATGATTGTGCTTCTTAAGGTGTTGATAAATGATACTTTTGCAATTATATTTCATTGCAATTTGAACATGTCTTAATTTACACTCCAAAATTAGGTGTGATATTCTCTTTGACAATGTTGATGTGTACCTTCCATCTACAAAATCAACAAATCAACGGAACTTTTGGTGCAACAAGTCGAAACTCATTGTACGTATATTTGGTTCCAGTTTATCTACATGGTTATTCAGATTACTTGCAACAACAACAACAACAACAACAACCCAAAAAAAAACGTATGCTGCCTCTTATCTCAGCCTTTGAAAATTTCCAGTTTTCCAATATAAAATGTAAAAGGTGAATGTTTACATGTAAAGGAAGTTTAATATAAATTTTGTATTCTGCTATATCTTTAATCATCTGTCTTATCTAGAACAAACTTTGGTTAAACATGATTTACGGGATTCAGACTATACTAAATTCATATCTCGAGAATTTCAATGTTTTGTAAAACTTCGATATGAAAGGCATTGCAGAAATTTTATTTATAACTTTGATATACTATTTTAGGAAGAAGATTACTTACCATAAAACGGTTCAACTCTTGGAAAACATTCCTTCAACTTTTTGTGTTTCGTTATTATATCACCAAGGTCGCCTATAGAAACGGCTTTTTCCTATAGAGATTATATGAACATAGTATAAATGATTTGCTTTAATCTAATTACTTAATGTGCAGATGAACAAAAGCTCGAGATAAAACGAAACAATATACAACACACTAAAATATCGAGGTCCAATTTGATAGCTAGCATAATTTAAAAACGACAAATCAAAGAATTCAACTTAATATATAACTAATATTACAAGACAATGGTGTTGATTGAAAATTACACTATTCCAGGCCCTTTTGTTTTCAACAAAGTTGATATAACCAATGATTAACATGTTCCGTGTCGAATCCGATACCGATACCAACATTATCTGTTACCTGTTACCTAATCTGTACCTTCCACCTCTGTCATGGTGTATTTGGGATTTGCTATATATACGAGTCATAATCACACCTGAACCTCATAATTATGCAGTGATTGACACTACATAATTCAATCAAAAATTTATCTACAAGTAGTTTCCAGCTTTAGTAAGAAAATCAGGACAGATTCATACAGAGAAAACTGTGCACCTTATAATCAGCATGACTTATCAAATGATGATATGAATACCAAAATTCCAAGCTGAAATAAGGCGTAGGTACTTTAATTCAGTCACAGACCCGCGGCGTCACGGGTGAGTTCTAGTTCTAAATATAATAATTATGATAGACATGCCTCATCCATCGATCGCCATTAAAAACATGACAAACGCGTGCAAGAATATAACATTAATAAAAGTGCTTTAAGTGACTGTAAAATCTAGCTTTGGGAGAAAAAAACTTCTTGGAATGGATTTTGTCAATGTTTGTAAAGAATTTAACATGAATCACTTTCATACATTCTTAGCTTTACAAGGTATTCCTTTAAAGGAATTTTTACATTTATCAAACAATAACTAATCAATTATCTTGTGATATATTCGTTTCTAATAGATTCTAAACGATGATATAAATAAAAGTAAATAAATGATTACGTCATGACTACAAAGGTTAATTTTCTCTCGGCTTTGTTTGCTGATGGGTTGCGCTTTTTCTTGCATATCTACAAATATGTTGTTTCCAAAATCCATTTTCATATGTCTCTTCCAAAGAACCTGTTATAAAATAATATATAAACAGCAAGCATATTTTAAGCTTGTAATTTTCAATAACACGAATAAGTCTTTCTTAATTCTGAATAACGAGAAACATTGATACGATAAATTGTTATGCAAGTATTATACCATGGTATGATTGCCAATTAGACAACTACCCACCAAAGTTCAAATGAAGTGGATGTAAGCAATTATAGGTAACCGTACGGCCTTCAACAATGAAAAAAGCCCATACCGTATAGTCGGCTATAAAAGGTCCCGACATGAAAAATATGAAACAATTCAAATGAGAAAACTAACGGCCTAATTCATAACACAACAAATATCGAAAAACAAGTATGACAGACATGAACCAGCGACAACCACCTAATTACATGCTCCAGACTGGGGACAGGCATACAAAGAATGAGACGGGGTTAAACATGTCTGTGAGCGCTCACCCTCCCCTAACCTGGGGGCAGTGGTGTAACAGCACAACATAAGAACAACCTATAAAAATCAATCAGTTGAACAGGGCTTAACTAATCAGATCGATACAAAGCAACAAAAACATATAACAAAAACACAGACCGGACGTGGTAGGGTATTTATACATCCCTAACAACAAAAAAGACACAAAGTGCAGATCTGAGAGTACTCGCAGTTACTGACAGCTAGTTCAAAGCCAATAACAACTAATAAAAAATCATGTATCTAAGACTAAAATATTAATCAGTACACATCCAACATCAAATGGATTTAGTGTAAAGACGTGATTACCAGACAGAGAAAAACATGACCCTGTGCAATGCCAAAATATAGGTATCTAAAGATTGTAATACCGCAAAAGTGCATATGTGTATAACAATAATATTTAGTATGGTTTTAATTTACTGATAACAAAATCAATATTTATACCAATAAAAACAATATTCTAAGATCTAGTTACCGTGTTGAATTGGTAACCCTTTAGAATATTCTTATTCAAAGAATTAGTAAGTTTACCCGGATCGTATCTACATTCCCGGGCTCGGTAAAAAAACATCACCGTAAAATTTAGGATGTGCTATTCCGTTTGAAATAAGTTTTCTACAGGTTCAGCCAAACTTGCAAACCAAATGTTTGTATCTATACAGGAATTTAGTAAGGTTTGAGTAATTTGTGGTAACGAAATCCCTGGCTTAATAATTTACATGTAATGCATAGATTACGCTCATTGAAATCCAAAACGTCACTACATCAACGGGCATAGCGAACGAGTTGGGATATATAAACACCGTACTACGGTGCTAAAGGAACATCACCGTTCAAAAAAGGAAAATTAACAATAAGGAAAGTAAAATCCTCCATTTTGTCTTAAGTCTATGGTTTCTGGTTTAAAACTGAAATATCTAAATTTAGAAAAGGACAGTTATTGCTGTTAATATTTGATTCATTTAAGGATAGTTCTTTTGGGTAAATTTCAGCAGTATATTTAGAGAATTCTAGATTATTTAACGAAAAAATATCATCAAGATAACGGTAAGTGTTATTGAATTTATCAATTAAATGGATATAAGACGGGTCTTTACTGAGTTTGATCATAAACTGTGAATCATAACAAGACAGGAACAAGTCTTTAATTAAATGGGCACAATTGGTGCTCATAGGAATACCTACAACCTGTCGTTTAACTTTATTGTTGAAACGTACATAAACGTTAGCAAGGCGAAAATTATTTCTGCTTTTCAATTGTGAAAGTTCCATTTCTATGTAGCAACATTTTAGCAGCGAACAGGAAAGGTATTAAACAAAAAGTTCCAAAAGATGAAGTTGAAATCATCCTTTCGAACATTTTACGGACGCCATCACGAATTGGTTGACCGTTATGGAATATCTGTTTTACAGATGACGACGGATATGTTCCAATTATAGTAACCCCAATACCGTCCTCTTTTTTTCGAATGTGACCTACTGAATTGGACTTATCACCGGTATTGTACTTACATGAGTAACACGACGGATGATACATACGGAGCAGGACCTGCCTACCCTTACGAAGCAACTGAGATCACCCGATTGTTGATGGGGTTTGTGTTGCTCAGTCTTTTGTTTTCTATGTGATGTTTTGTATACTGTTGTTTGTCTCGTGGTCTTTTTCGTTTTTTTACATGGCGTTGTCAGTTTATTTTCGACTTATGAGTTTGAATGTCCCTTTCATATCGTTCGCCTCTCTCCATAGGAATACTGTGATTATTTATAAAACGAAATGTGCTCTAAATGTTCATTAGTGATGAATGCATCTTAAGTCTCAATTTCATAAAACGATTACATAAAAATCATCTAAATAGACTGCAGATGATAAAAACATGAAAAATCGGGCGCACAATTTGGTAATATACGAAAGGACACAGAATATCTATTAATACATTATTTTTTCCTACTCCTAAGGGATCTGTTCGCCATTTTTTATTTCTAAACCCAAAGACTTTTTTCAAAGAAAAAAAAAGAGAGGGTACATGTTAACCGTCCCACTCCGCTAGCAAAACAGACATCAGAACTGTTATAATCTTTGTAGCTCACAATATAAAGCCCTGTACGTGTAAATGCTAGAAAAAAATGTCTGATCCTGCTCAATGGTGAAAGATATTATCCGGCAGTCAATAGTACATTTACGCAACAATTTTAAACATAATGATAAGTAAAGGTTTCCCTTTTTGTATTGATGATCATTAAAACAAAATCAATATTTCGTTCCTCTAATTTTTCGCTTGCACGATACCTATAGATGAAGGTTACCTACTCCATAATCCTTATCATACGCATACTGAATATGTTTAATTATTTTTTTTATGTGTGTGTATGTATGTTTCTCTAATTCTTAGCTGATTAATCCCTTTTCCTGACCTGTTGATCATTTCTTTGCAACCAACATGTGGTTTGTTTGACCTCAGTTCTTCATTGGTCAAAATACAGTTATGACGTCAAACGTTCTTGCGTTCCTCTAAATTTCCTATTGTGACGTCAAGAAAAAAGACGACTATGTCTGATGACGTTACATAGAAAGAACACATCTTTTTGCAGATCATTGGAAAAGAGGATAACTTTTGTCTGCACATCGTCTAAAAATCATCAGAGAAACAGATTCAACCACCAAATCTCGTACGATACGATATTTCTCAACTCTCGACAGTTTCAAAATTGAAAATTTAACTCTCTCGAGTGTAGAAATATCGTATTGCACTCGTCAAATGATAGCCTATTGTACGCTGATTCCAAAAATATATGGTTTCTATACATTTTTTTTTAAATAAGGGAGATAATTTGTCACTTCCGGTCTGAAAAATGTTACTTCCGGTATAATTTGAATGTTTACTTGACACTGATTCCAAAAATATATTCTTTTATTTAAATAAGTACAAAAAATCGCTACTTCCGGTTTAAACAAGGTCACTTCCGGTTGGATTTTCCAAGGTCAAATGGCTTGCAACCTAATGCAAAAAGTCCCATTGCTTTATCATTTTACATATGAGGTAAAAGCAAAGGTCAAAATCTAGAACGTCAAATTTACCTATGACCGTGAGCTCAATTTCAAGGTCATTAACCAAGGACCTCAAATTAAAAGACCCTAGGTCTTAATTATATATGGTTAATGAGTTACAGCCCTTGGATGGTGTAAACTTCCCAAAAAAACGTGTATGGTGTAATGGTGTATGGCATATGGTGCAATGGTAGAAGGTGTATGGTGCTATGGTGTATGGTGTAAGGGGAATCGTGTAGTGGTGTATGGGGAATGGTGTGATTGTGTAACGTGCGATCGGGAATGGTATGGATGAATGGTGTACGACATTTCATTGGTTGAAACTGAAGTTCATTTTATTTTAATTTTTCGGATTGTAAACATAAACAATAATAATAATCTTATTGTTCTTTTTTCTCAGTATAACTTTACTCGTTAGACTCTATATGTTATAGATATTATGCACATATTAAAAAATCTTTTTTTTTCATATTCTTATTTACATTAAACAATGGCTATAAAATTACACACTTGTGATCACATGCAGTTATCATAAAAGAAAGGATTTTTTTTAAACTAGAAGGCGGATAGAAAGGTTATCCACGCATCGGAACAATATTTTTATATCATGGGTTATCAACATCATTTATAACGTTGCTTCGTCCCCCATTTTTGACAGTCTCTTTATAAATATTCATCGTAATTCACCTTTGTTTGCTTTGGATTTACGATTCTGTTTTCCAAAAAATGTCCAAAGGAAAATTGTACAGTGTTATTGCACATAAGGTGTTGTATAATTATGAACAACCTCGTCAATTTCGTTAGATTTGTCTTTACGGAATATACTTTTCCTGAACTACTGAGTTTAAATCATCACACCTCAGCAAGCACGACTAATTTATGCGCAGACCAACCCATCACACAATAGCCCAAAAGGAATCTGTGACGTACCCATCCATATTCAGAAGTGGGAAATACAGATACTGATACTGACTTTAGTGACAGTTTTATATTACAAATACAGAGATGAAATGCTGGCACTCTAAATTAAAGTGGACAAGATTTTGTAGTCAATATTTATGTCATATGTATTATATAAGCTATCCTAACACCAAAATATTATTGCATTATAATGCGGCTATATATATTTACATAATAAAGTGCAAATATGGTCAGTTTTGTTTGATGCTGTTGAATAATTTTGTTATATGAGTCATCCTGAGGTATTAAAATTACTGAAATTTTGTTGCGAGACCATATTTTGAAAAAAAAAAGAGGACATGCTGGCTATCTTGATTGATGGGGACAAATTTTTTGTTTTCATTGTATTGCACTGTTGCTGTCATTTTTATTATACAATCCATCTTGACATCAAAATATAGCGGATTTACTATGCGGCTACATAGATTTACATAATAAAGTGCAAATATGGTCAGTTTTGGTTGATGCGTTAAAATGATTTTGTTATACGAGCCAGCCTGAGGTATCAAAACTACTGAAATTTTGTTGCGAGACAATATTTTGTATTAAAAGAGGACATGCTGGCTATCTAGATTAATGGGGACAATTTTTTGTTGTCATTTGTGTTGCAATGTTGCTGTCATTTCTCTTTTACAATCCATTCTGACAATAAAATATAGCTGATTTACTATGTGGCATAGATATACATAATAAAGTGCAAATATGGTCAGTTTTGGTTGATGCGTTAAAATAATTTTGTTATATGATTCATCCTGAGGTATCAAAATTACATAAATTTTGTTGCGAGACTATACGCGTATTTTTAGATACAAGAGAGGAGAAAACTCTAATTTAATGTTAGCGCACTCTTTAAACCAAAATGAATGTGTTACCACATGTCGCAACTAACAATTTAGTAATAATATGTTGTCGATATCTTATACGGTTTTTGAAAAGAAGTGAAAATAAACCAAAATCAAAATTTCGAATATGACCTTGACCTTTGACCTTGACCAAATTTTCTTTTTTTTTTTGGACCAAGGACCCCAAATTAAAAGACCCTATGTCTCTATCACTAATGGTTTACCAGTTAGAAATGCATATCACTTATATCAAATGCATTAGGGGAAATAACTCACATATTGAGTGTTAATATGGCTTCGGTCAAAATTGAACAAATCATGCGAAGGATATAACGAGCAATTTTATAAAATAAATTTGTCGCTTTCTTATACGGTTACGGAGGAGATGCAGTCACAAGGAAAACAGTGTTCGGGGAGATAACACCTACAAAGAAAAGTATTCGGTTATGCAGGGTGAATTTCAAAGGCGCATAAACTGTTCGATATCATATACCAAACATCTAAGCGACATCTTGCGAAACAAAATGTATACGCAAGAAATAAAAGTGGCGGGAAAAGAAAAAGAAAAAAATAATCAGAACAAATACAATAGATCTTTCCATCGAAAAGTGGAAAGACCTAATGATGGGTTGCTATGGAAACGGTGTTACCTATTTTTTTTATACAATGGCCTCCTGAGAAAGAACACAAAAATTGCAATTCTGACCAATTTAATTGACATAATATAGTATAATATTTACAATAAAGTGGAATATGCTGTAATTTATCTTAAAGTACTGTATTTTAAGTTTCATATCATATAGAAAACTATTCATAATAATAATTCTGCATAATTCAAAACAACACTTTATTTATCCAAAGTTTGGCATTTTACCAAATCAAGAAAATTCCCTTTGGGAGCCAATTTTGAATAGAATTTTTTTACCTTTGCACACTGATTTGAAATTAAACTAATGGTAATATATGTAGAAGATATATAGTTGGATAACCCCCCCCCCCCCCAAAAAAAAAATTGTGGGAAATTCCATGACCTTTATGTACATTGTCCTTGCTACATACCAAGTTTCGTCAACCTCAGTTCAGTAGTTTAAGAAGAGTTGCGCTGACAAATTAATTAATGATGATTTTTGGCAAATTTCTAAGTTCAAAGGGGCATAACTTCAACAGAAATTAGCGGATCAAAATTCCCGGTAGTATGCACAACTACATATGATTTCCTTGCTACATAACAAGTTTCCTATTCGGTTCAGTAGTTTAAGAGGAGTTGCGATGACAAACTAGTTTATGACTATTTTTGAAAAATGTCTAAGTTCAAAGGGGCATAACTTCCACAAAAATTAACGGATCAAAATTTCCTGTTAACATGCACAACTACATATGGTGTTCTTGCTACATACCAAGTTTCATCATAAAATTCGGTTTAGTAGTTGAAGAGGAGTTGCGCTGAGAAACTTTGTGACGGACAGACGAATAAGCCAAAAACAATATGTCTCCCCACCAAACTGGTGGATGGGGAGGGGAGAGACATAATGTATAAATTTCGGGGTTAAGTTTTTTATATCTTTCAGTGCCACTTCCCTGCCTAAAAATCAAGGTAGTTAGCCTACCAGGGTTATGTCATGATCAAGGTTGTGTATTTGATGCATAGGTGTTATAAAAGATATACTGGAAATTCAGAAATTATTGGAATGTTTTTATTAATGCGAAAAATGTGAAAAATGTCAGAATCAGGTTTGCAATTACCTAAATGCGCATTCACATTTTCAGTGGCGATTTTCCTTCACAAAAAAAATTTCAATCGCATTAATAAGAGATCACTGGTCAGGGATTTGCAATAATAAATACACTCATTACTTTCTGAATTTACAGTTACTAGAAATATTAAAAAAAATAAAGTATTTCAAAAATACTTATAAAACACAGATATTTCACTATGAACCTGTTCATCTTATTCTAAAATTATAGAAAACATTCTTTCAAAACGTTCCTTTTCAAAACCGAACATTTACTGTCTGCAGTTGCAGCTATTAAATCTGTTTCATCTATCTACTTTTCTTTTTGCACAAGTCTTGAGAAATAGCTAGCTACTTGTTGTGATGTTAGATATTGGGATCTAGAGAACCTGTTTTCTCCATTTTTTAAGGCATATCGCATCTCCTCAGCTACTTTTGATGGATCCTTTTTTCTTCCAGTTGTTTTCCCAATCATATATTTTTCATGCAAGTAAGCCTTTTGGTCTTGTGTGAAAATTGTTTTTGGTTTGTTCACTTTTAATGCCCATCCTTTGTTTAGTTTGTCAGTAGCAGTGTTGTTGTTGTTGGCAGGTTGTTTTGTAAATGACACTGCTAAATTCCAATCTTCCAATTTCTGAGCATATAAAACCTTTGTTCTTTCTGCAAGGCTAAGTTTTTCTTCCTTTATATTACAGTTACCCAACAAGATGTGTTTATCTAATGAGGATGAATGTTTAAAAGAACGTGTACATCCTTCCTCAGGACAAGTAAAGATTTTTGCTATTGTCCGTCACTTCTTAAGAACTGGCTCTGTAGTTGTTGTACCTTTATCATAATTATCATTTTGTGTATTTTCATCATTATTATCATTATCATCATTATTATCCTCTTCATCATCATCACCATCATCATCTTCTACAAAAAAATTAATAGAAAATTCAGTGTAAGTTTTGAGAAATATGATCATTTGCATATGATGGAAAGTCATCATGGAAAATATGAAAGAAATCCATCATAGTATAACATAAGAGTTGTCTATACAAGACCTTGTAAGTGTTGTGCCATAAAATGGTTGTGAAGGTGTGAGCTTTTGCTCCATGTTGAAGGCCTAACTCTGATACGAAGAACAACAATAAAAGCACTGTTCATTTGCTTTTTTTTTGTCATGTATGTAAATGGATTTTGTATCATGAATTTATACATTATATCTCTTCTTTTATAGTATCTTTTGAAACTAATTTCACAAAGAAAAACAAATTGTTACATATACACTGTTCTTTCAATCTGATAAAACATAACTACCTCTGTCAACAACTTCTGAACCCACTGTAGCAAGCTGGGAATGTATCACAGCAATTTTCTTATAATGCTGTTCCATGATATCAACTTTCCTAAAATGTAAAATATAAGCAAATATATTATTTCTTATAAATTAATTAAAAGGGATCTTGTATGGATGCTAATATCAATATACTGAAGTGCATATATATATGAACTGTGAATTACAACTGATTATTGTATAAATCGTGAAGATTCATGCATATAGCAAAGATTCTTTAGTTGTGAATTTCTAACAGATAAATGCTGAAGGTCAAATGACATAACCCTCAGTTTTTTTTTTATTTCTAGTCACCCGGAGTATCAAAAATAGATATTCTTTCTTCACTTATATTATTTATGCACACCATTTTGGTTATGATTTTGTAAATTTGGTCAAGAGATATCACATTGTAACAAGATACATGTACCATTACAGATTAACAAAATAACATTATGATGGGAGAGGCAACATATTGTCGTTCACTTAAACTATAATCTAGAAACAATTATGTGGGTAGCAGAAGTTGATACAGTTGAATATCATAGTAGAAGGAAACTTTCTTCCATTCTAAGGTTTAATGAAATATTTTTGAGAAATGTTAACAATGATATCCAAAGTGACTAAAATGGCTCTTCAAGCTACAGTTGAGCTGATAAATAAATCATAAAATTATATTACCTTGACCAATATCATAAGCTCTCCAAACTTGCAATCCATTATCGGTAAACTTAAAATTGTGTAGCATAGAAATCAATGGAATACTTCTCAGTGAGACCTTTTCATCATCAGCATTAATAACAGGACTTATAACTTTCACCCTGTACTGGCCTGAAAAAAATGATAAAAGAAATAAGATGATAATTTGGCATGCACTTGATAAATAATACATTTTTAGCAATGATGAAATTTGTCGGGACCCCACGACGGATGCCGTTGACGGAGCAGGAACTGCTTACCCTTTCGGAGCACCTGGGTTCACTCCTGATTTTTATAGGAGATCGTGTTGTCCATGTCTTTTAGTTTTCAATGTTTCTTGTGTTATTTTCTGTCGTGTGTTTGGGTTCCCGTGTACGTCTGTCCCTTCGACTTACGTCTTTGTTGATTGCTCCCTAGGTTTTTTTGTCATTATTTGTTAAGGAATCAAATTGAATGAAACTAACCTGTATTTTTTTTCACTTTTGTGTAAAAGAATTGTCTTAGCACATTTTGTATCAAAACACTTCCAAGATGAGATAATGAGATACTAGTACAAGTACATACGTATACTGTAATACATATGAGAAACTCATTGAAAACAAGTGTGGACACAGACCAGCATGGTAGTATCCAGCATTCTGAGAGTATTGCATGGCAATACATAGCCCCCTACCATTTAAAAATTCGAACTGTATGTGTAAATTGTCATGTTAAAACTATGGATACCAAATTTCAAATCAATATAACGGTAGTCATGACTAAAAAAAAATGCAGAAAATTGAATAATTGTGTGATTTTTCTAGGTCTAAGGATCATATAACTCTGCCAAATATCATCAGATCAGCAAAAAAATTTAAACTTGATCTGTAACTTGTAATGGTGAAACTATAAACCAAATATCAAATCGTAATCTTAAAGTAAGACAAAAAAATAGTGGAAAATGTATTTCTTGCATGAATTTTCTAAGTCCAAGGGCCATAAGTCTGCAAAAAATCATCATACCGGAACACAATTTGCACTATATCTGTAACTTGTAATGGTTTAACCAAATGCCAAATTTCAAGTTAATATCTAGAAGCATTAAAAAACAAAATGTTGAAAACCAATTATTTGATTGAATTTTTCAAGTCCAAGGCCCATAACTCTGCAAAAAATTATTAGACCGGAACAAAATTCAAACTTGATCTATAACTTGTTATGGTTAAACTATATGGCAGATATAAAGTCAATTCCTTCAAGCATGACGAAAACAAGTGCGGAAAACAGATTACTTATGTGATGGCTCTAAGTTCAAGGGCCATAACTCTGCAAAAAATCATCCGACCGGAACAAAATTAGAACTTAATCTGTAACTTGTCATGGTTATACCATATACCAAATATCAAACCAATTTCTTCAAGCATGACAAAAAAAAGTGTGGAAAGCTAATTTGCCGGACAGACGGACGGACAGAGTACAAACCTAAAGTCCCCTTCAACTTCGTTGGTAGGGGACTAAAAATTAAAAAGTTGAATAATTCAAGTTTTCTAGGATAATACTTTGACTATAATTGCATATCAAATATTCTTAAACTCATTGCCATCAATATAATTAACATACCAGTTTCATTTTGGTGTGCAGTTGTCACATTATTGCCCTCGTTTACATGTCTTTTAATTGCTGACTTGATATGGGATGCCTTCCTGTCACATGGGCCCTTCCCATCCTGAGCCTCACAAAAATTGTAGGATTTTATTTTCTTGCCTAGCTCTTGATGTAAAGTGGCTATGGTCAAGGTACTTTTGCAGCAACCAGCATTATCTGACCATATGTTGACCTTTTTGACAGATGAAATATTTTGAACCACATCGACAAGAATAGCTCCAGTTGTAGCTGCATCTTGAGGGGTGGGTTGTTCAAATATATGCACATGTGTAAGAAATTTCACACTTCCCTGTGTTTTTAACATAGTAACGGTGATGTGCCAATTAATGCCTCTCTTTCCAAACCAATCTGTCTGGCCCTCTCTAAATTTTCGCGGTAAAAATTTCATGGCCAAGTCAGCTACCATGAATGCCTCATTTTCCCCGAGACAGTTCACAACAGATTGTCTTGCCTTTTCTTAATTTTTTGATCGAAGGATATGACTCTTCCATTCATGAATATCGGCTATTGCTTTTTCCACCTGAAACAAAAAACTTTTTTGAACTTTTTTTTGTATATTAGAACAAAATACAATAAAACTTATGCTTATGTTCAAGTTCATATTCACCTCATTCTCACAATTATATCTAGAATTTAAGAAAACTAGTGAAATGTGAGATGTAGGTCAACTTTACATTTTTTGGAAGTATGTTGTCAGACTCTCGGTGATGCATCTCCTATACCAAGTCGCATACATGTTACTGTTATTCATTTAGTACTTGAGAAAAGAACTTGGATCTTTCTACATTGAAACCAAAAACAATGAGGAATGAAATTTGATAAAATGTTGTCTCTATCCAAAATGCATCTCCATACCAAATCACAGTATTCGTCACACAGTACCTTAGAAATGAACTAGGACAATAAAATTTTACCAGAATTTAAAAATACCTTAAAGATTACAGCTTCAGGATTATCCCAGTGTCTTTCAATTGCACTCTTCAAAATAAAAGATAATGTTTCATCAACAAAACAACACTGTTGGCATTCATCAGTATGTGAATGGTCATCACATTTTTGGCAGAAGGGTCCCTCTTCTTCACTCAAAGCATATGAACAACAGTGGTCTGCTATGGATGATGATCTATTTACATGTAGTTGGGAAAAAAAAACATAGTTGATTCAATCTTTGAAGTGGCTTCTGAGAAGATATATATATATATAGAATAATGGTTTTTTTGAAGGTCATATTCCTATAAACCCCCAAAAACTTTGTTTTGAGGGAGGGGGGTTAACGAAAGTACTGTATCAGACCCTTTTTGGCCCTTTTTCAGAAACAGGTGAAGCCAGAATCCCAATTTAAAAAATAGCCAAAGTAATATGCCAATAAAATGTGTAAACATTTCATAAGGCTCTGTAAATTACCCAAATTAGACACAAAACCATTGATTCTATGAATGGATAACAGACCCATAACCTTATAACAATGTACAACCACAAAATATTTTGAAGTCGTATGAAAAAGGGAATATAAAAACTAATAAAAACCTTAAAATCTGTTTTCAAGTAATACTTTGCTACCACCAAATTATCCAGTGTTTTCTTCTTTTTATCCAAGGTTAAATCAAACTGTTCTACAGTTTCTGTCAGATTAATTTACAAATAAAAAGCTAGAATGTTTACAAATGAAATTCATTAAAAAAATCATTCAAAGGGCAATAACAAAAATAGGGAATTTCCCAAATTTGAACTTGGCCAAGATATTCTCACTATAACGCTTGTTTATAAATTTGAAGTCAACCGGTTAAGAAATAAAAATTCTTGAGCGCTTACAAATCCGGACGGACAGACCCGGCATTTCCATATCCTCCGCATTGCACAGTGTGCGGGGAACAATAAAAGTTAGATTGAATAAACAGCTTTACGATCAGTATCAGAACCTTGTAGACACTCTAGACAATAATCACAGAGTGATCTCAAATGAACAAAATGATTAAACATGAAGTTAGTACATTGAAAGTTCTTGAATTCTTTTTTTCTTTAGCTCATAAGATAAAAATAGAGCATCTTTGCCATGACGACAAGGAGATGCTTCATCTTGTTGTGTTTGCTTTAATATAGATACGATACGTAGCCTCACTCACAGCATTGCGCTCGTCGGGGCTACGATACGGTCCTTTGCCTCGTAACGTAGCAAAACGAATTCACTATAACGTTCAACATATAGACATATTTTATATAAACCTGTTCAATAGAATCAATTCAAACATCATTTATCGAAAAAATGATGTCACTCGGTTATCAAATACCTTTCTTCAAGTTTTTTGAGACAAACTGTTGACATTTCCAAAGTTAGTCGAAGAAAGTCGGTCAACACGCTTGGGAATCTATAAAATGTTAATTTTTTGGTGTTTTTTTAGCTGATTTATTGAGGAAATATATATCCATGTTAAAAAAACGAGTTAAAGTGAACGACATTTCTTTAAATATTGCCATAAAACCCCAGTTGTGAATCACAACGGTGTGCTACATTATGAAACATGGGACCGTGACGTAGCCCCGACGAGCGTAAGGCTGTGAGTTGGGCTACGTTACCGTATCTAGCTTTAATACTGCAAATTTTGATAAAAATGAAATTTTCAATGATACCTACATGTACATTATAACCACTAGTAAGTCGATGAGGTCTGAGATTATACTGTTCTTCATATTGAAAGCTACATGTATCACCAAGGTTGTCACTGTTCATCAAACACTGTATAGAAAAAATGTTTACTTATATCAAATGATAACTGAGTCTTTAAAAACATAAACCACAGTAAGCTTATCCATTAACAGGCTATCCTGACTCTCTGTGATTTTTATGTTTGTTTTTGTTCATTATATGTGTACAATTTGTGAATAGTGGTTTGTTTTTCCTATTGTTGTATGGTCTGTCATTGTTGGCATGTCCTGTTATCTTCTTTGTATTAATTATTACATGTATAAAGGTAAACAAAAATAAAGTTAATTTTAATATCAAAGATTTTGGGTTAAATGTTTGTTAAAATAAGATGTGAAAATTTTGGACATATTTTATGGACCCCTCGTAGGCAAAATTCAAAAAATCTTATTTTGATGAGTTTATTTGTACTGAGAAAATGGGACAACACAATTTGCATAATGATATATATACAGTACATATATGACTTGAGGTTTTAAAGTACTTAATGAACTCACATATTCAATAATAATAATGTTAATATTTTGCATTTGCTTTGCGTGAATATTGATTGCAATTTGTACATAGTTTAAGATTTGAAGAAAAATTTGTAGAAGAAATTAATACTATGCCCTTCAAAATAACACACATAAATTTGAAGTATCGTCATTTTTTTCCTCAAGATGTATTACAAATGCTGAAATATACTGAATGTCAATAGAAAAACAACACCTATGTGTGTTTTGCATTGAATAAAAATTCACTGTGTCAGATCTTCTAACTAAATTTGCTCAGTTCAAAATTGAGAGAAAACTAACCAAACCAAAATTTTGTTAAACTTCAATTTAATATCTAACAAATATTTTAATATTTTTTTAGCAAAAAATAAATTGGGAGGATCAAAATATTTTCTTTTGGTATTCAGACTTTCAGTAAATTATTTTAATAATGTATCATGATGTTTGATATACCCCTTTATACGACATTCGGACTGATAAAATTAAGCCCATTAACAGATAGAGATACCATACATGTACATTGACTCTGAATAAAATAAGAACATGTACTAGCATTATAACTTACATTTTTATTTGAAAAATTTTCAGCCAGGCTACACAAATTGGATTGCCTACAATAAAGGGTCTTTCTGCATATTGGACATATTGCTGAAACATACAGTTCAAATTAATTTTTTATAAAGATACATTTTTAATACATGCCGATACATTTGTACCGATAAAATAAGTATTAATAACTTTCTCTTACATTCAAAACCATTTATTTCCAACTCACTTACCATCTTACTTCTGTTATACTAAAATTTTGTTATCAAATCATTAATGCAAATTTGAAGTAGAATTATCCAGGAATAATAGAAAATAACTATCATTCATAGTTTCCAAAATATTTTGTAGTTTCTGCTTTTAAAATGAAAGTAAAGTGTAATGTTCATTGTTTTTGGGGGAATTCTTTTTGATAAGAATATATAAATTATTTTATCAGTAAAAATAAAAAATAGAATAAATGAACAAAATATACTTCTTTTTGTTACATGTAACAACTCTTAACATTTTTCAGACCTTGATTGTCTTGTTTTATATGTCTCTTTCATTTTTGATGATTTTTTTATGTACATGTACATAAGTTTTTAATATGAATAAAAACAGGTCCAAGAGCCAACCCCCCCCCCCCCTCCCCTCTTAGTAAATAGATGTTTGCCCCATAAGAGAAAAAATGAAGTTTAGAGTACACTTAAATATTTTGAAATAAAAACCTGTCAGTTTTTGCTGAACTTATTTTGTACCGTTGTCGTTGACAGGTTGTGCTGCATGTCTTTGAAGTGAAATTCTGTTCCAACCAATGCACTGATTGGTGCTAACATTTATTTCACATAGCACACAATAAGTACGAGGGGTAAAAGACAAATATTTTCAATTTTCAGACGGCGTTCTTGTTTACTTTCTGCAAACATCAGTAATATTTTGGGTAGGGGAAATAAATGAATAAAATCATGCAATGTAAGTGCGTTTTTTCCTTTTTGGATAACTTTAGAAAGATTTCAGCCATTTATGCAATAACCTGACCGTTCCTCGTAAATTTTATAATAGTTGTCACTTATTTTGAATATGAATGACATTTTGATTTAATCCATAATGATCCAGTATTGATGCCTCGTTTCGTAATGCATGGCTGTGATTCCGTAATGCCCAGTTGTTGAAATTTTATGTTTATAAAACATGGGCATTTCTATACATATTGTAGTAAGTTGGTTAATAAATATAAATAAAAAAATATGTGATGCTCTGTTATAAAAAAACATTAATTTTTATTATTATACTTACGAGTTCCACCTGGAAATATTATTCCTGTTCTAGCATGAATCTCTCTCACATTTTCCAAAGATACATTTCTGTCTGCCTTTACCCCATACCATCCTCCATATATTTTATTGTCTTTGTAATGAGACGAAATTATATCAGGTATCCCACATATTTTAGATTTACATCCTGCTTTGTTTTGATTCAAAAACCTGTGAAAATGTTCACTGCACACTTGAAACTTCTGTGTAATATCACTTCGCAGTAGACCAGCCTCAGTAAGAATAATGGACTGCAATGCTGATGACAAAGAAGTCAGTGTGGTATTTTCACCTGCGCATTCACATATCTGTGAGCTTTTAAAGCTACAAAGGGACATGGTTATTTACTGACCATAATGTTTTAACACCCTGTTGATCACTGATCACTGTTGTCTGCAAATTTTTTCCATTTGTGTATAATTCCTGTGTACACCATGTGTGCTTTTATATCAGAATAGTTCTGTCAGAGGAGATAACTCTATATTCTCAATAATGAATAATGAATATTTTCTTGATACTTTTCTTAAGGAAATGCTTGAATATCCCATTCAATTTACAAGTTTATTTGGTTATTTATATGGTATAGATTATATTGAAGTCACATTATACTTTGAAGTTAGTGTGGAAAGGAATGAAAACATCCACAGATTTTAAGGATATATGGACCACTAAATTCTTTAAAAAGTAGAAAACCTTGATAAATCTGCATATTGGCCAATTAAATCTTTTGACAAATTAAAATAAGCTTGAAGAAAATTTTTCATGACATTAAGCAGTCTACAAACAAAAATTTAACAAGATTTTAATTACCTTTATTTTTATCTGAAAAGTCATGTTTCCATGGCAACAACAGGGTGACACATTATGATTATGGAGTGACAAATATTTTTGTTTTGAAAATTGAAACATAAAATGTATTAAGGTCAAATTTGGTGAAATTCTGTATCATATGATGGCCAGCTCATTTTTATATTTACAGAGAATTGATATTAATAACGATAAAGGTACCAATTTCACTGTATAATATGCATCTTTCAGCGAATAATTTCTCTTTGGTGATAGTCGAGGGCAAAATATTTGAAATTCCAAAACTTTATAAAACATTGAAGAGCTGATCATAAGTATAGCCAAATGTGTACAAGGAGCTTTATATGAGAAAGAGATATTCCTTAATTCGAATTGATTTATAAAATTTTATAACTGTTACAGCAAATTTCAATTTATTATGATTCAAAAGCTCACACCTCACTGTTTAAATTTAGAATGATCGTAGCATCCTTTTATTCGCTTTTTTCATACGCGTCACACATTGGAATGCATATGCTCCCATATTCTTGAAGAAAATCCACTCTCCTCTTTTTAAGTCCGATAGTTTGATGTTTTCTATAATTAAATCTACAGCATCACACGTCGGTCCCCTTATAGTGATATCATATACCTTTTCGTCGTCGTCCTGAAAAGAAATAAATCTTTATTCATATCCACCTGCCCTTAATTCTTCGATTCGCTTGAAATGATATCTCCAAAAAGACACAACACATCCTGAACTATTACAAATAGACTACACATTTTCTAGAAAAAGGTTAAAAATGTAGATATGAAACTATGCCTGACGTCTTGTTTAAATTTTGAAATGATGTTCATATTGGAAGCACGTACAAAGTGTATAGTAAGATAGCCGTATACTCGATGCATTTATGAATAAAGCATCAACAAGCGTCTATAATCCAACCAAATATTCGAAGGAATAGTATATGCTTGTATCTGGCATTTGATACAACAAATGAATTGATAGTGCAAACAGTGTGACAAGACCTTATGGTCACAACAAATAATGCCACAAATGCTAATGACATAACGAAGCTTAATTTCCTCAATCTTATATTCATTAAAAATCCGCTTGAACCTGAAACTTGTCGTTTAACACACATCTGTAACGGATACATACTGTTGTGAAACACCTGACTCGCGTGACTTTATATTGTTACGCATGACCATTGTGTCAAGTTATATGCCTGACTTATCTAATATTAGTTCTTAATACTACAGACGTGTATATTTTATTACTAAATTATGTAATATGGATTGTGGCGGTGAATATTCTGGATAATACATGCATGTAAAGGTAATTGTATGCAGTATCACTGACATTTAATTTGAACAAAATAAAATCTTTGATTGTAGTTATATTTTCCACATGATGATTTGAGAGTTTAACCACAACAAAAACAAATTCAAGTGGAGAGATCTATAGCAATAAAAATATATTACCTTTCACCAATTACGGTTAATTGCAGTGTCTTTGCAAATTGAAGCAGCTGTGATGCTTTCAAAGGATGACATCCGAACTTTTCTTTTTAAAGGATGTTTTACCTTGTGATTTTATTGTGGACATATTCGTAATATCAGTCTTTAAATCATGAAATAAACATGTTAGATAACAGTGACATAAAATGCCAAGTTTACAAAATTAATATACCAAGTCATTGCAAACATCAGGTATAACACAGCGGGAGAACAAGAACCCTACACCTTGTACCTTTTTATATTAGAAATATAACTTATATCTATGTGATGTGTTCTACCAAATTATTTTAGTAATTAATTGAATAAAGGGGATGTTGGGTATATATCAATGAGACATCATTCCTGCATTTTTTCATTTGTGTATACCCATTTCGAATGTTTGAGATTTCTTGGAATAAATTTTGTAATTGCTGAAACTAATTTGATCATGAACGTTCTAATATAGCTAGAAAGTGTTGACCAGTTGGAGAAACAAGAAATTCTAGTCAATAGCAACGAGACGATTGTTACCAAACAAAATATGGGATGTGTCATTTTTATATCATATATCACTCACGTTTATTGATTTTTTGAAGTATCATCAATGTATACTATTTTTGATAATAATGGTCACGAACAGGTTGACAGTTTCATAGCATGAAGCTTCTCTATCTTATTTCTCCTAGAACAGAGGAATTGGTCCTCTTTTTTTTACGATTTTAACTGTATTTACCAGTCAGAACAAAATATAAGTCATTTCGGTAAAGTAGTTTGCATCATGACATTGTATAAAATTATAATTCTGATACGTTTTTATAAAATAATTTTTATCAGATACGTCTCAGAAAAACAAAGTAGAAAGGCGAATTCACAAGCAGCAGAGCAAAAATACCTTAACAGAACAGCAATAATCGTTAGATGTCTACTTTGCCTGAGGGATGTATAACGTTTGTTTCAGTATAGTTACACAATCAAAGAGCATCAGTCAAATCAAGTAAATAGTGAAGCACTGTCTACTAAGCAGATGATTTCAGTGCAGATTGACAGTCTATTAGCAGTGGCATAGACCCTATGGCAGTAACTTGTCAGCTATGGTCGCGACTGACAGTATTTTAATCAAAATCAATACAATATTTGAGACCATCATAATCAAAAGGACATTGACTCCACAATGAATATAAATGTATAACATCAAGTTTATGCCTTAATACTTTGCGGCATGATATACTTCTTTGATCTTTTCTAGTTCATCCTCACAATCAAATGCAATCATAGCTACGTCATTATCAGAGGCATATCTAAAAAATGATAACTGCTTATATGGGTTGGCATAGATTATTCTGGTCGGATCAACCCAACATCCAGAATTTTCTGTATTTCAATCTAAAGAGAAAACAAGTATCTTAAAAAAGATTATCGCTTCATAAATTAATCAATTATCCCTAAAGGTGTATGTTTTTAGCAGGAAATCAACAGGTTAAAACTCAGGGAATAAAAGCTAGCAGTAAATATGTGAAAAAAAAACCAGTACTACATACGTCTTCATTGCATAATGTTACTTTCATGCGATATGTAGAGAAAACTAGTCAGCTTGTGACATAATATGACATGACCACATACGAATCGAACTGTTTTTTTTTACACCATATTTTTTTCAATCACAAAGTTATTTTATGTCATACGTTTTTTCTTTCTATTTCATTTACTACACCAATAACAAAGCGTCAATATTTATGAGCAAATATTGTAGGATTTTTTACAATGATACAACAGCTTTCCTATACAAATTTGACTTCTAAGCATATAAATTGAGTAAAGAGAATCGACGTTGGTGTTATTTTTCATTTGTAAGATCATCAATGATACCAGCTTTATTTTTCAGAACGCCAGACGCGTGCGTTTCGTCTACATAACACTCATCAGTGATGATCTAATCAAACAGGTTATAAGGCCTTGGCTATTTTCTAGACCTTTTGTTAAAAGCAAGAAGTTACCAGGGGCATTAAAATTTATAAAGTCGAAGAACAGACAACACCATTGTAATAGGAGTAGACGACAAAGATACATAATAGCTTCCGAAAATATATAATTAACATACATCTTACTTTATACCCAGGTGTAATCAGTTTTTGCTCTTTGTTCAGTTGTTGCACCCTTGGTGTAATAACAAGTAAATTATCTTATGACAAGTATTTTCTAATGACACATCATAACCAAAAAGAATGACAGTATTTTGTCAACAGCAAATGGAAAAGGAAAAAAAAGGATATGTCAATGGGGTAATCACACAAATCATATCGAATAAATACAGAAAACACTAAGGTCAAAAAGAAAAAAAACACTAGCGAAAAAACAACGAAAAAAAGCAAAACATTAGAAAAAAATTTAATTTTGAGCAAACATGAACCCCATCAGTAGCTGATCCTGAAGGTGAAGAAATTTATGTTTCACACGTGACACCCATATTCTTGCTCATGCATGTCAAAATCCGCTTTTAAGTTCAATTCGGTTATTTCACAATCAATGAAGAGAAGAAGGGATTTCGGTTATGACAAGTAAAACATATTATATTCAATAACGGTCAACCAAAATGAGCAAAATGAAATCCAAATATTATCTATAGCCCAACAAATATATGAAATGTGGTTTTATCATCAAATTGGATTGATTGTGACACCTTTTTTTTATTTCAATCTCGTTTACTTTCCTTGTCATGCATCTTCAAATATATTGCATCATATTAAAAAAAAGTACAATGTAAAGTTCACTGCAAATGTACATTTAATTTTGTGATGGCACTAACAGAGTGCAGTTTTTGAAGAAAAAAATGTATAATAACATATATAGGAAAATAGCAACATGCAAGTCTAAGCCCATCTTTGTATCGTAATAGAAAAGTATGTTTTTCATATCGTTAATTATTTGTCGTGTACCTATAGATGATAAGTCATTTGTAATCATTTAATATTCACTACGGTTTTTAAAACTATTATATCACCTTGCTTGCACAATCAAAGGACAGCCCCATGTCTGCCATTAGCCTCAGCACAGGATAAGAATCATCACATTTCACTGCTGTAAAGCAAAAATAAAAACAGTAACTTATGGACTTACAAAAGAGAGGCGAAATATACCAAAAGGACACTCAAACTCATAAGTAGAAGATAAACTGACAAAGCCATGGCTAGAAAAATAAAAAGACTAACAGACAAACAACAGTACACAAGATACAACATAGAAAACTAAAAACTGAGCAACACGAATCCAACCAAAAACTGGGGGTGATATCAGGTGCTCCGGATGGATAAGCAGATCCTGCTCCACATGTGGCACCCGTCGTGTTGCTCATGTTAGGTTATCATAATGTTTTATACAGTGACTTTTGTGTTTGTGTACTAGTGCTTTAACTGTTATTTCATGTTGCTCAGTCTTTAGTTTTCTATGTTGTGTTTTATGTACTGTTGTTTGTCTTTTCGTCGTTCTTCTTTTTGTCAGTTTGTTTACGACTTATGAGTTTGAATGTCCCTTGGTATCTTTTGCTCTCTTTTGCAATGATTATCAACTACTAGTTATGATCATACGCAGTATGTGGGATAACTTATCATTACATCTGATAACTTAAAATTGCCATGATAATGAGAGAAATAACTGGCATTTATAATATTATCAAAGGTATCATGGTTTAGTTCAGTGGTTGTCGTTGGTTCATGCCTGTCATATTTGTTTTTCGTAAATTGTTTTGTTATAAATTAGGCCGTTAGTGTTCTCAATTGAATTGTTTAAAATTTATAATGTCGGGGTCTTTTATAGCCGACTAAACGGTATGGGTTGTTCACATTATTGACGGCCGTACGGTTGCCTATAATTGCTTACATACACTTCTTTTGAATTTTGGTGGATAGTTATCTCATTGGCAATCATATCATGTCTCCTTATTTTTATATTAGTGCAAGCGCCACTATTGAGTCTTATGAAGACGAAACGCACGTCTTGCGTACAAAATTATAAACCTGGTATCTTTGATGAGATTCTACAACCACTAGGTAGATGCCACTGCTGGTAGAGTTTCGTCCTCGATGATATCATCAGTAGTCAGTATTTTGTTGATATGACATATACTTGATACATTAATTTTCTGTAAATTTACTTATTACAAATTGTTATAGTCTTTGATACGTATACGCAATAGAATAGGAATACTGAAATTATCGTGTTTGTCATAAATCCTATTTATCAGTTGTAGAATAGCATCGTTTTCAAGAAAATGTTCTTGATAAGACGAGACCTTTTTGTCTCTTGATTTATCTATATGACAAGTTGGCAGCGTTACACATTATCATTCAGTCGACACCAAATCAGTTTTTGTGCGTTATACAGTTATGAACTGTCACTGAAAGGCTCCTTTTTATGACTCGAAACTGATTTTTGAAGCACAGAAAACATTATCATCTATAAATATTTACCATAGAATGGTACAACTGTCGGAAAGCATTTCTTCCAAATCTTATGTTTTCTAATAATATCTCCTAGATCGCCAAAAAAGAAGGGATTCTCCTATCAAATATTTAAATTGATATCTAATTTCGTAGCTAGTGTTTGAAATATCATGTTGGTAAACAACCACTACAAAGATTGAGTATACTAGCTACTCTTGTTTTTGAATGCTCTGTCCTATGTGTATATAATGTTGTTGGCGAGGTGTCAGTGATAACACTCAACGCAGACATAAGTGTCACGTGTTTACTTTTTTTTCTGAGTCAACGTATTGTTTTTATTATATAAAAATGATGTAAAAATAAAATCTTTAATACCTTCATAAGGCATAAGCTAGAACAGATGGAAAGTTTCCATGAAGGGTTTTGAAGTTGACAATACGAAATCTGAAAACATGGCTTGAGTCATATTTTCTAGTTTTTTTTAATTACGATCAGCATCAATTTAAAAAAAAAGGTATAGATACACAGAACCCCTAATCAGTAGTTTGGTTAGAAGTTCAACTTCGGCGCTAAAACTTGGAACAAACTTCTTAAACCAGTTTAACAAGCCTAGAGTACGACGATGTTCGCGTACAGAACGAGGTGAAGGAGTTTACTGAATTGCAGTAATTCTATCGGGCGGAGGCTTAATCCATCTTTAGAGATCAGATGTCCTAGAAATAAACAAGGTTTTTGTGCAAAATGACATTTTCTCGGGCCTAATTTTAGACCGGCGGCTTGAGCGATTAAATACCTCGCGCAAATCATCACTAATGTGTTGATCAAAAGTTTCCGATGTTATAAGAACATCATCTAAATAGCAAAAACTAGAATTAAACGTTAAACCATGGAGCACTCTGTTCATTAAAAATTGAAATGATCCTGGCAATGAACTCAAACCCATCGGTAACTGGAGGAATTTATACGTTCCGTAGCAAGTATTAAAAGCAGTATAACGCTGACTTTCTGAATGTATAGGCATTTGAAAAAAATCCTGAACTCAAATCAATATGTGTTATAAAATTCGGTGTTCTGTTTGAGAAAGACTCCGTTAAATCCTGCAATTCCGGAAGTCCATACAAAAAATGCTGAGTTTTGGAATTCAAATAGCGAAAATCGCAACAAAATCTGAACTGTGAGAAACTTTTTGAAGATTGAGAATCACTTTTATTATGTTGAGTGTTTTGATTTCGTTTCGAAACTAACACAATGGGATTTGTGATAGGTATATCCGACCGGGGCAATTATTAGATTCCCTGTTTAGCAAATGATCTAAATGATCCCGAAGTACTTGTTTTTTTATCTGGAGTAAGACGATACGAACGTTGATATTTTGGCTTAAAATCTGGCTTCAGTATAATCTTGTGCTGCACAACATCGATAAAACCTAAATAAGGGTTTTCATCAGTCACAAATATATTTTCGTGTGATTTTTTGAAATTCTTTTAATCGTACTTATTCTAAATAAGATAAATACGTTGGGATATCAAAATATGACAAAACTTTTGTTCCCTTTTCGGCCTCCTAACATTGGCTCCTCTTTCAAGTTCTTCGGAAATCTTTTCGGTTTGAAATTAAAAGTTATTCACGTCACTTTTTCCATCATTTTGAATCGTTGTAACATTAAAATCTTTGTCCAGTATCTCAAATTGTGCTAAAATTGTTCCCCTTGAGATGACAACAGTCTCACTTGACGGGTTAAATATTTTGACGGGTACCAGCTGGTCCTTATTTACAGAAACTACTGATTTCGCTGTGACAGCACCCAATTTTAATAAATAATTGTGACTCGTGCAGATCACTTGCACACCATGTAAAATATTACCACGAACTTTGCCCCATACTATCATCTCAGAATTCGGCAAAATAGATGAACGCTTTTGGTTTTTCACTTCACTAAATAGAGAAGAGACAGATTAGTTAGAAAAATCCAACACTATTTTCTTTGAAAACAAATAGTCTGTTCCTAATAATAAAGGATGTGTTGTTTGCAAAAATATATGTACTAAAACCCAATGTTTTCCTTGTGGTATTTGAATTTTTATCCGCCAAACACCAACAATGTTTACAGACTTGTCATTTGCTAAAACTATTGTCTCACAAGTTGAATTAACCCACGACTTGTGTGTTTCTGGTATGGAATTGAAAAGTTGTTGTGAAATTACATTTAGTTATTGAGCTTACCGTATCTATGAGAGCAGCTATTTTTTAAATTAGTAATTTGTACTGGCAAATAAAATTAATTTGTTTCTGTTTTCTGTAATTGATACAGAATTATCATATTCATCATCAGAAGTTGGAAAAGTGTTAGATTGTATAGTGCTAGTAACTGATCTAGAAGGAGAGCGACTACGCTCGCCTGGCACCTAGTATCGCTGTCCTCTCGATGAGCCGTGCCTAGTGTCCCCCGAGATTGTTCGGTTTTCCGAAAATTTTATACAACTAACCGCTGAATGACCAATTTGATCGCACAGCTGACATTTAACATCTAAACTAATAATTCCTTGACAATATGATCTGCAGATCTACGATTGAAACGTAGATTACTCGAGGCATGGGAGGGGTCAGTTGTAAAAAAAATCGGTCAGTAAGTCTGTTTTGTTGCGCATTTTCCTTTCAACATGTTGAACTAGTTAAAGTTAAATCTTGGACCACCTTAGTGAGAGTATCTATCTGTGATTGTAATGCTGCAAAGTCAGAGGTGTGTTTGTCATTGGATTTTGGGTGCTTACTAGCCGCAGCAACCTGTAATTCCGCCTTCCTGTATCCATACGCTTCGCTCATTTTAGCCGCTGCTAATGCAGACGGATTGTCTCTATGGTTTCCTGCCCTTACAAAGAACGCTAATTGTTCGGGTAACCCTTTTATAAATTTAACTAAAATTTCATGATCTAGTTTTTTTTCAAAATATTAGCTTTTTCAACAAGCTGACAATAAAAATCGTCAATAGACTGATCTGACGACAACAGCAAGTTTTCAAAAATTTCACTGTCTAGCATTACAGTCAGTACAAGTCAACATATTTAGTTTAGACTGTCCCATGGCGATGTGTTCCGACGAAAGCGCATTAAACCAGTTTAGTGCCAGTCCACTCAATTGCAAATGTAATGCCACAATTTTGCGATTATCGTCTGATGGTGAAATGTTATGAAGGGTTGCATAAGACTCAAATTCCGATATAAATATTGCCGCAGTTTCATGAGGATAGCCTTAAAATTTCAGACAGTTCACTAATTTCTCCATTTGTTCGTTATTAGCAGTAATTGAATAAGTAGGCAAAACTAGTTTTGGGGATGGAGTAAGTAAGTAGGTAATATCAGGTTCACGTAGCTGATTGAGCGACAAAAATTTATCCTGACAAACAAGAACCTGGGTTATCAGTTTCTAGAGAATGTTCGGAATACTGAGACAAAGGTGATATAGAAATTGGTAAAAGCAGTAGATTTCACTGTCGTACTCGTTGTCGAAAAAGTTTACAGATACTGGATTGGAAGTCATTTACAAGTTTATGCTACCCAAACTTAAGAATTTACACGTACATGTAGCGAGTTTATTCTCACATACCTGAAGAAAGATGCACCAGCCCATTTATAAATAGACAATCTGTATATTTATTCCGTGATACGTGTGTTCGTGTAGCAAGATAATTCTCACATACACTGAAAATACACCAGCCCATTTGCTATCAGATAATTACAGCGAGATACATTCTCACATACAAAACTAAATTCCTGAAGTAACAAACATGACAAACAAGGATCTAAAATGTTTATTTCAATCTGCGATACTCATCATAAATAAAATTGACTTTCAACAACAAAAATGTCTGCCTTCTACGACCACGTGTTTCTCCTTCACCGGAAAAATCCCAACGTCACCCATTGATGCACATCAATTTGCCGACTTGAAAACGTTCACAACAGTAACGGCTCCTCAGAGAATTCTATTATCAATCTTTGAAGTCATCCACCATGATAAGATCTTGCCTTGGATGGGGATTAACAAGACAAGTCATTACAATTTTATATCTTTATTCTCTCATCATACTACAACAACTTACATCAACTAAAACACACAAAAAAAAACAGTATACAGGTCCGACCTTACACACTAATAACCTGAAAACCTGAACCTGAACCTCGAACCGGATTCAACCGTACTACATAACAACCATTTACTATTGATAGGTTGCCGATACTGGTCACAGTGGCACATAGTTTCCATTGCAAAACAACGGGAAATAGTATTATTAGAACCACGTTTTCATTAAAAAATTGCGCAGAATGTGAAGATCTATACCTCCATGTACTTTCTATTTCCACCAAATTTATTCCAGCGATGAATCCTTGTAGGAGTAATTCGATTTAGATAATAGTTTTTGGGTAGAAACTGGAAACAGTTGAAATGGAGAGCAATACACGATCTAGAGCAATGTCCAAATAGTTAGCCCTACCTTTTATATTAATTTTGGATAAAGACTCGAGTATCTTATTCTTAATTTTAACACATTTGTTCAAGTAAAAAATAATGTTTGTAAATATTTGTCCCTCCAAGCATTCTAAAATTATGAACCCTTGAATATTTTTTTTTTCGATAAAGGTTCAGTTCGGGGAGATTCAATTTGCGTTTATCTTGAAAACTACAATAGATTTGAAAAAAAAGAAGAATAGTCCTATGAAAACAGTCTGAATATGCTCTAAAGTAAAGGTCCCATTTCGGCAATCTGGGCTCTTATGAGTTTTTTTGTTTTATTGCCTATTATATTGATAACTTATTTAAAGAGAAACCTTTACTTGCAAAATAATACAGACAAGAACAGATTTACAAATAAAGAATTAAACACACACACACAGACACATTACTTAATACTTTTGTTCGTAATAACAAAAAATACATTAGATTTCTATTGCTATTATAAGTATAAAATATTGCGTCAGTAGTGGATCTAGAACTTCAAGTGTGGAAGTTGTTTGCGACTTCAGGGAACTTAATTTGGATATGCCGGTTATGGTCTCATTGATATTTACCACACCTTCATTCAATTGTAGCTTCAGATCAAAAATACTCTGCTGGAAGAACATGTTGAAACTAAGAATTTAGGTCTTTAAAATTGAGGCGAGGTGAGCGAGGCGTAAAAAAATAGATGTCTTTCGAGTCAAAACTATTTTTTACTGTAGGGGGAAGTGTAGGGAGTGAGTCGAACCCTGAACAGTTGGGGCAAGTATGGACACACCATTCAAGCTTGATACAGCTCTGAACTTTGATTATGATTGAATATTTGACACAACATAGGTTTCTGACACAGAATGAATGTGGTCTAAGATCTTAAAAAGTTGGAATTGGACATTTACCTATTATATGGTCCAATATCCAAAATCTAAATATATGGTTAGATTCAGCATATCAAAGAACCTAATTAATTCAATTTTTGTTGAAATCAAACAAAGTTTAATTTAGACCCTTTTGGACCTTAATGTGGACCAATTTGAAAACGAGGCCCAAAATAAAAAATCTAAATACACGTGTAGATTCGGCATATCAAAGAACCACAATATTTCAATCTAGATGAAATCAAACAATGTTTAATTTGGACCATTTGGACCTTAATATGGACCAATTTGAAAACGGGACACAAAAAAAAATCTAAATACACGATTAGATTCGGCATATCAAATAACCCAATTAATTCAATGTTTGATGAAATCAAACAATGATTTATTTTGGACCCTTTGGACCTCAATTTCGGACCAATTTAAAAACGGGGGCTTAAAATCAAAAATATAATTACACGGTTAGATTCAGTACATCAAAGGACCCCAAGAATTTAAGTCTTTTGAATTAAACCCCATTGAAATTGGTCAAGAAATAAACAATTTATACAGTATTAAAAAAGTATTGTGTATGGCCCCTAATTCTTTAACGGATAAGACCGTGACCCCCAAAATTAATCCCAAACTTCCTTTATTGGTATGAAACCTTCTGGTACATCTTCATAGAGATCCATACACTTATACACGAGTGATTATCCTGAAACAAGAAAAAATGCTTCTTTTTGGCCCGTAATTCCTAAACAGTGCAGACAATAACCCCAAAAATCAATCCCAAACTTCCTTTTGTAGTATGGAACCTTGTGGTACAATTTGATAGAGATCCATACACTTATACTCAAATTATTGTCTGGAAAGGAAATGTCTTCTGACGACGTCGACATCGCCATACAATTATACGGCCGCAAATTTATAATATAAAGAAATGAATACCACCTTTTCATTCCAATGAAATTTCAAGGCCCCCCTTCATTTCCTCCTATCCCTTCTTTTTGGGATTACAAATGACCGGTCCCGTACAGGAGTCATTACCCTTTCAATGTCCGATTTTTGCCCATTTGTGTGTCTTTTTTACTGAGAAAAGTAATATATAAAGAGAAACTTGAACAGCTAAAATGATCAGCAAGGCAAAATTTACAAAAAATGAACATACTTGAATTTTATGTATCGACTTCTTATAGAAGAAACTGCCTCTAAATAGGAAAGACATTTTCAGTGGAAACAAACTATTTTGTTTGCTTCCTTTCTGAAACAAGTAATGTCTTTTTCAAGAAATTTGGAAACAAACATTTTAAAAAAGCATGCCCCCCCACCCCTCACCGAAAAAAAAGATGAATGGTCGGTACCTTAGCCCTGGTTACAGTTCTTGAGTCTGGAGGTGTATATATGAGCGGCTCCCCACGAAACCTTTTAAGTCTCGGGTAACTATCTAGTTGAAGCTGTAGAATACATGCACGAAAGCGTAATAAAAAAATGATCTGTGCAAATGTAATGCACCGAGTTGAGGTTCATCCCATATCTCCTTTCATTCATACCGGGGCCGAGTGGTCTAAATAGTCGAACTACTGCATCACTAGCCTGTCAACACTTAGGTTGTGAGTTCGAATCCCGAACAAGAAGGCAGGTAAGCTCTACTCCAATCTTAATTGACTAGAATTGTCTGTTTTCCTTTCCTACCGAAGGTCGGTGGTTCTCTCCGGGCACTACGGCTTCCTCCATCAATACAAAAGAGGGACGAAAGATACCAGAAGGAGAGTCAAACTCATAGATCGAAAACAAACTGACAACGCCATGGCCAAAAATAAAAAGATAAACAGACAAATAAAAGTACAGATGACACAGCATAGAAAACTAAAGACTAAGCAACACGAAATGACTGCCTCGAAATAGCACGATAGTGATGAAAGTGGCGTAAAACACCAATCAATCATCCATACCGGTATACTTATGCACGAGTACAAAATTCTATAGCTATTGTTATGAAATACTTTTAAAAATTGGAATATGAAATGAATTAAGATAAAGCGGTAATTCACAAAGAAGGAATACATATACCGGTATAGCTGTCTTTTGCAATATAAGTTGTTTTATCATATTTTCGCCGCAGCAGGTAAATTCTTCAACTAGCTCCTATTTTAATGGATCTAAATCTTCCTCCGAAATGTTTGAATCGTTGATTTTTGTTAAATTGCACTGTCTTATATTTTCTATAAATTGCAATTTCGGAAGCTGATACGAGGCTGGAGCTGATAGATCAGAAACAGTAAACTGGCATTAAAAAACCAAAAAAAAACAGATGCAGAATATCCATATTCTGAGCGAGTGAGAGTGAAGCTCGAACCCCATATGAAATTTACTGACCACATATATGTCGTTTTAGGTCACTAGAACACTGTGTAACGAATTTATCTTACCGACTATCTTAACATGTGGCATTTAGACTAGTGGCCTATCAAAGTGATCAAGTCTTCAATATTAAGAACCTACTTCCATTGGTCTATACAAAAACAAATGCCAGCAATAACAACTTATTAGCTTTTAATGTATTTTCTGCATTCATTTCAATCGTTCATCATTAATTTCATCATCTGTTGAAACCTTTCAGATCTTACTTCAACGCCATGTTGTTTTTACAAAGGGACGTAACACCACTACTAACCGTGTATTGAAATAAACCACACCTACTTAAACCATATGAAATATACACGGTCTCCACGCGGTCGCTTTTAACCAATCATATTCCTAGAAATGTATAGGAGGTAAGATAAGAGAAAATGCACGTGATGTAAGGATATTTGCCGATCATATATGTATATTTGCACATCATATATGTATATTTGCACATCATATTCTGTAAGTATATTTGCACATCATAGTTATGAGGATCTTTGCACATCATATAAGTACATTTGCACATCATATAAGTATATCTGGACATCGTATAAGGATATTTGCACATCATATAAGTATATTTGCACATTATATAATGATGTTTGCACACCATATAAGGATATTTGCACATCATATAAGTATATTTGCACATTATATAAGTATATTTGCACATCATGTAAGGATGTTTGCACACCATATAAGGATATTTGCACATCAAATAAGGATATTTGCACATCATATAAAGGTGTTTGTTCATCATTTAATGACAAGTGCACATCATATAAAGGTAAATGCACATTATATAATAAAAATGGGCATAACAAGACAGTTTTGGCGTTCCATATGTATTCTTTATTTACTTCAATCCGTGAAAATAAGGGGAATGGTGTTTGGTATATGTTAATGGGAAAGCAACCCAACATTGCACAAAACCATAACACATCCAGATATCAACATGCAGTCTTGAAAAAGAAAAGAACTCGCACTTTTTAAAGTTGGTTGTTCCGATGCTCTTTTCTGGATTTACATTCAACAATAAAAAATTCGGTCAACTATTACCTTTCCCATAAAAAAAGTCACGAGTTTCCCTATTTTGGACAGGATTAAACATTGTTTTCTTTTTTTTTTTTTTGGAAGGAGGGCTGAATTCTTACACCCTCTTTAAAGTTTGATTCATGGAATAATTATAGGTGCATAAGAGACGGGACAATAACAAAAAAGTAAACTTATAGCATAGAGTCCTTTTTAAAATATTACACAAAAGCAGTCTAGAGGGGAACATTTCAGTATGTCATGTATGTATACACATCGCTCAGCACATCGGTCAAAGATATTAAATCATTGGATGCTGTTTGCGTCAGTCATAAATTTGGAAGAGTGCGACTGAGTTGTTTTAGAATAATATGTGTCCTTTTTTTTAAACTCAAACTAATACATGTATTTCAGTATGGGCGTATTACAATATACGTGTAAACTTATCCTTTCAATTTTCAGCAGTTTATTACGTATCTGATTAAAGGGTTTCATATTCGCTGAGGAAGGGTATGCGAACTATACATTTGATGAATTAATATACTGTTATCTGATCCGTCGAACAATTTTTAAAAACAAAATAAAGATATGGAGCTAGATGTGGTATGATTGTAAATGATACAGCTACCCATCAACGACTAAAGGGCAAGGATGAAAACAGCTACATGTCAGTGTTACATTTTATTTGAATCTTAGTATATGGGTATGATTAAATTCACTTAATTTGTGAAAAATTAAATGGTTTTCGTTTTAATTATCCCGAATGATTACGATGCAAAGTATTATATATGTTTTACATATGATATAAATACCGTTTGTTAACCAAGTAGTTTAACAGAAATGTACATGTACCATTCTTTTTCTACATACATGTAAATCTACAACAAAACGTTTTTCTTGCTTACAGAGGAGGCAAACATTTTCAGCAATTATTAATATAACATACTTTGGAAAATAGTTGCGAAAAATGGGGGTGAATTTGCGGGAAGGAAATACTGATTTGCGGAAACGTGAACAGAGGCACGTGCCACTGTTTACACATCTAATCAACGGTGATTGTTAGTCAGTACTAACAAAATTGTCATAACTGGTGATCAATATCGCGTGGATTGAAAAGTTTTGTGATCATGACAACACCAAGATTATGTTATGAATATTCAAAAATGTGAAATAATTTCGGTCAGATGGAATGTATAAAAACCAAGGTAAATTACTTCCATGTGGTATTTATTTGTGATATGATATGTATTTTGAATTATATTACAATACACGCTTAATTCAAAAAAGCTTAGATAATCATGTCAAAATCAGAAAATAAAAATGAAATATAAAATACTGTGTGAGTGGCGCGAGTTAAATGACGATATCAAAGTCGCGTACATATACGAATACACCCTTTGAATAAAAGGAGATGTGATAGATACGTCACGGTGGAAGCAACTCAACAACATAAATACCCAAAAGCCGTAAACAATAGACTGTCTACATTTATGTACTACTAAAAGATACGGGGATGACAAGTCTGTGGATTGGAGATTAGGAAATTGAATCTGAAATTGAAATCCTGATACGACTTTTCATCCATGTACATTTACATTTGTGTAATCGTTATTTGTTCCCAAACTGTAGCTTTTTTTGTGATTTCTATTCTTACTTATATACATAGTTTGCCCCGAAAACACAGTTATTTCGTAGTGCATTTCATTTAGAAGATAAATGCAAATTAAAATAATTGCACCTAATAGTATGCTTTCTCAATGACATTTTTACACAGCGGAAATTACTTCTGGGACAAATTATCATTATCGTACGTTATGTGTAGATGTTCTCATATATCTTTTTTTGAAAATTGACAAAAGAGTTTTTGAAAAATTACAAATTTTAAGAAATACTTTTTCTAGAATCTGTTCTCGGGTAGATTATATCTTTGATTTTAGCTTTTGGCCATATTTGTCAATTGATCACGTGCAATTGGTGCATGTCTGTTGAAGTTGAGTGGATCCCGAGATCTGAAAATGTACTAGCAGATTACTTTAAATTAGTAGAATTTTTCATTTGGACGACTTGGCTGTGGCCGACAATGTATTTGAAAAAAAATTAAAATAACACTATCAAGTTTATGCATCCGAGCGCTTTTCTAGATTTACCTTCATCAGGAACGCCTAAAGCTCAAAATTTTAAAGACGGATGGATATAAACCGAACCACGCAAATGAAGAACTATACGACCTAAATGTAATAGACAAATCCGTCTAAGGTCAACTTTGCTTAAGGGAGTTCGAACCTTAGTTTTTTTTATAATTTCTGAATTTATCAACGGGGAGAATTTAAACTAGAGGCTCTAAAGAGCCTGTGTCGCTCACCTTGGTCTATGTGCATATTTAACAAAGGACACTCTCCAACATAGAATAGAATTCATGACAAAAATCTCTGTTTTGTTGATCTTGTCTGTTTAGTTTCTCTCTATCTTCTTTAGTTTTTGCTCAAAACACAAAAGAGGGCCAAAAAATCCTCATTTAAGGGCAATCACTCATATAAAGAGTGACAGTCTACTAACTATATCAGCAAAATTTTACTTGATAGTAGAAGTTGACTTGCTGATCATTTTTGTGATTTAAAGTGTCTATTTATCTATTAAAAGTTTAATCATGTAAGGAAAAATGCAAAACAAAATGGTGAAAATCGTCATTAATGGGCAATAACTCCAATAAGGAGTCGTCGGACAATTTCCTCTAAATTGTCTTAATTGTAGTTCTTGTCTTGCTGGTCATTTTTGCTTATTTAAGTTTCTATCTATCTATTATAATTTTTAAGATATAAGGCAAAAACGCAAAAAAATGGTAAAAATCGTCATCAAAGGGCAATAACTCTAATAAGGAGTCGACTGACGATTGCAACAACGCAGACTTATTTGTAGAACTTGTCTTGCTGATCATTTTTGCAATTTAAAGTTTCTCTCTATCTATTAGAGTTTTCAAAATAATAGGCAAAAATGAAAAAAAAAGGTAAAATTTACCATTTAAGGGCAATAACTCCTATAAGAAGTCGTGTGACAGTTTTGACGTATATGGACAATTAGTAGAGCTCATCATTTTGAACATTTCTGTCCTGTCAGATTTTCTCTATTTATAACGGTTTCCAAAATAGTAGACAAAACTTGCATTTTACCCATATGTTCTATTTTTAGCCATGGCGGCTATGTTGGTTAGCAGGCGGGGTCATCGGACACATTTTTGAAACTAAATATCCCAATAATGATTGTGGCCAAGTTTGGTTAAATTTGGCCTTTGTAGTTTCAGAGGAGAAGATTTTTGTAAAAGTTAACGGACGACGGACGCCAAGTGATGAGAAAAGCTCACTTGGCCCAATGGGCCAGGTGAGCTAAAAAGGTTTACTATAAATGTAAACAGAATCAACTATTGACAGATTTGCAGATGATAAAAATCATAATATTGATCGGTTTGATTCAAAATGTTGGGTTCCAGGAACCTAAGGAGTCGACGCTTTCCCTTACGAATGGTCCAAAGAAAACAGCTGGAATGTGCACCCAGTTTTGGTTACTTTGACTAGTACTGAATCATGTGTGTATTTGTCGAGCAAAAGGTGTACTGGTAGTTCCCAAGTGGAAGTCTGCTCTATTTGGCCAATGGTTTGGAACAACAAATTTTATGAATTTATTACAGAATTTGTTGAATTCGATAAATAATACATCAGTCACATTTCTTTTTTTTTTGTCAGGTTCACCCATGGATACCGTTGTCGCTCAATTCCCATTCATCAGAAATGTCCTTTTTTTTTAAACTTGATTGTTCATCCTAGGAGGTCACATTCTTGTTTACGGTTCATAGCACATTTTTACTATCGGGTGTAATATTATTAGTATGAGGTCAACAAACGTATCTCAATAGGTAAACATTACAGAATGTACTATACGTTTACACTTGTATACATTATTAGTTATGGATTGATAAATGGAGATGCACCTTGTCCTTATCAGGATTATACACTGAATATATATTATATTGGCTGGTTGGTCCTGATTATAGACTTTTATATATGAGAGTCTGGATGGGGGTTAACATAATAGAGAATAATGGGCAAAAGATATAAAGAATAGAGAAAAATATACCAAAAAATAAAGAATAGAGAACAATGAGGTGCTAAAATATAAAGAATAGAGAAAAATATACCAAAAAATAAAGAATAGAGAATAATGAGGGGCTAGAATATAAATAATAGAGAATAATGGGCAAAAAGTATAAAAAGTAGAGAAAAATAGCTTAAAAAAATAAAGAATACAGAAATGAAGGACCCCAGACCCCCATCCAAACTCTCATATATAAAAGTCTATGATAAGGACCAACCAGCAAATTTGATATGTACAGAATCGTGTAAATAGGCGATACTGCGCAGATAAGAAACAAAATGGTAAAAGTCTTAAGATTTGCGCAATGGTACTAACATATAATGGTAGTATACGGAGATGATGTTACAAAATCGCGTTGACACATATCTAGGCTGAAGAAATAGCCTTAGACACTGACGAATGATATTTGTTCAGCCGAAACATGTGTTGTTGCGTTTAGTTACAGGACAGTGCATCATAAAGGGAAATCTTTCAGAATGAAGTAACGTCACCGAAAATATTGAGAAATGATAAATTAAAAAAAAAAAATATTGATGTTTTTCCTGTTTTTATAACAGTTACTGATACTTTATCATGTACAAGTAAAGTTTTGCAAGGCAAATAAATGAGGAGAAATCATGCATTGCTTAGTCATTTTTATAATTATGTTGATAATGTTTCTGTAATCCTTTATGCTTATCACAGGAACTTAAAAGTCGGACAAATTGTTGATATTGAGATCTATATATAGTTTTATTTTTGTCTTTTTTAATATTATGTATTGTATTTGATATACCATATATATTATTAAACAGGCAGAAATCCAGTTGAAATTAAACAAAAGAAATGGAACTCTTGGTTAGAGAAGGTAAAAAGGGCCAAGTTGGTAAATTTGAATTGTTTACATCTGTTTCTATGGGCCTTAAAAGTTTAATGAAAGTGCATAATTTAAATTTAATGCATCTTATGTATGTGTTTTTACTTAAATTAAATTATGATATGGAGCTTCGAGATATTTGTAAACTTTTAAATTATAGACAAATTTTCACAAAACAGTCGATTGTAAAAAGGGCAAATACATGTGGATCTTTTTTGTGCATTAGCATAAATTCCGCCGAAAATATTCCAAAGGAAGATTGATTGATTAATTGATGTTTGACGCCACTTTCAACACTATTGTGCTATTTCGTGGCGGTAAGTTTTTATTGGTGGAGGAAGCCGGAGTGCCCGGAGAGAACCACCGACCTTCGGTAGGAAAACTGACAATCCTAGTCAATTAAGATTGGAGTCGAGTGCATCTGCCCCGTGCGGGAATCGAACTCACACTCAATGTTGACTGGCTAGTGATACAGTAGTTGTACTACTTAGACCACTCGGCCACCGAGGCCCCTTCTAAAGGAAGATAATAAATTGATCTTTTTAAAGCATTAATTTGCATCTCTGCCAGGCGACAGTTTTTTGGGAAAAAATACCCAAAATGGGCAATAATTTCATCGAAAAGGCGTGTTTGAGTTGACTATTCTGTCTTGAAAACGTATAAAAGAAAAATATTTGATACATCATCTCGCTTCAGATTCTATTAATTTGTATATATTTAGGCTCTAGGTTGATATAGTAACATAATGTTTTAAGTTGATGAAAAGACATGTGATAAAGTAAAATAGAACTTTTTTTGTCCAAGTTCTATTTTAAAGCGTTAATTTTTATCTCCTAAATGGGCCGAAAATAGAGCTTTTTGCCAAATTTGACAAAATCGTCCGGATTTCAACAAAATTAAGGCATGGGAATCATAGAGCGCACGCTTCGACAAACTTAATATTCAAGTCAGATATGTAAAATGTTCTAATAAACATTATGTGAAAAGATTTTTTTTGTCGACGCATGCGCTCTATATTTCCTGTCAAAAAAATCAAGGGAAATTTACCCGTTTTCATTGAATTTTCTCAGAAAATCAAAATTAGTGCTATTTGTGACGTCATGAATAGAACGCGAGTACGTAAATTTTCAACAAAAAGACATGTTTCCTATCTAGTCATTGTATTAGCTATGATTGATTGTGATATTGGTCAATAAATCCTAATCTGGAATTGTAGCTTAAATTAGGGGCCATTTTAGGGCCTTATCGAACCTACTCCTTTAATACTCATATATTATGTCCCAGAATAAACTGATTATTTCTGAACGTTTACAACGTGATAGTTTGAATTTCAATAGCCTGGAAAAATGTCGGAAAGCAAGTAGAAAATTAACAAAACCACCTTTCTGTCGTAAATATTTATCTTAGGTCGGAAAAACAGTTGTCGGAAAGCAGAAAGATAATTATACAAAACGATATTTCTGTCAAAATATTTGATTTTATTACCTAAGATACTAACAGACCAATAACATATTAAAATATTCATTAAAATTATTTTTAAACTGAGAATAAATTTATCATTAATGAAATATAATTTATGATAAATATTATCTTATTTCCAATGCACAGGTTCCAACAGTAAATACATGTATGAAAATTATATGCAACACCATTATAAAAATTATATGCGTTGCACCAATTATCAGAAATGCGTACACATAATTTCTTAAATTTAAACTGAAGTTAGTGAAAAAAATAATTTACAACGATTTTAAATCCTTGCATCCCACAAATAACGTAATTACTATATATTTTACAATAATCATTTAAATACTACGTTAGTTATCTTATACTGTTTTAGTTTGCTTTATATGTTTCTACTTATATTTTGTATAGCAGTAAATTAGTATATTCATGAAATGGAAAGTTAGACTTGAAGATGAGATTGATCTTAAATCGATAAAATAATGTCTCAGTAAATACTTGACGTTTGTGTTATTATATCAAATTTTTGGAAATGATTCATTAGCAGGAATGTATGTTAATTTGATTTTATTATCATTATTTTTTTTTCAATAGTTCAACCTGATAGCATCTAAATATTTGCAATTTGGTGCGATTTTGAAAATTTTATTCACTGGTTGACCAGCTATCCTACACACGCTTGGTTCATGTACATTTTATTGTACCCTGTTTACACTACACACAATCGGTTTGCGTCAAAACAATTCCGAATTAAACGGCAATGAATCCGGAGTCAAGACACTTGAGGTAGATAGTTTGACATCCAAATTCGACTAACATTAGATTTGAGCCTAGAAAAATACACGAGATCATGCAAATGCGTATTATAACACAGAGTTTCAGTGCATATACTTTCCATTTATTATTTCTTGAACAAGAAAACCACGTGCATGCATTAATATTAATTTTACTCGCGGAAGGTGAATTTTTCGCATTTCTTATCTGAATGCAGGACACGGCAGTAAGAGCTTGACATGCGACTTTGGAGCATTGGTCATCGTTACTTAAGGTATTCTGACCTCTAGCTATTTTTTTCTTTTTCATTTTAAAGTGACTGTCTTATTATAAATTTTGAAAGTTTTCGAAATACTACGGATTTTCTACCATGGTAATAGATTACCTTGATGTATTAGCAAAACCTTTGTTTCATAATTTTGGGTCTACAATGATATTCAACTTCGTACTTATTTTACTTTTTTTATTCGAGCGTCACTGATTTGTCTTTTGTAGACGAAACGCGCGTCTGGCGTACAACAGTTTAATCCCGGTATCTATCTATCTATATCTTTCATCAGTATGATTATGATGTAAAATGAATCATATCAAACTATTCTGATTTATCTATAACAATCTTGAAATTTATACAATTAAAACCGAACACAACAACGCTCAAAAATGAAATGAAATTTTGTTTTTAATCATTATCAAACTTCTATTTATTTGGGATGTGTAAATTCGCAGCCTCTGTTGTAATAACTTTACCGTTGTCAAATTTCAAATTTGAGTATTAAACCAGCTCAAATCGGTCAGTGCTGTTCATTGAAATGTATTTCTACGCAGTCTCTGTTTTAATATCTTAACTTTCGTCACCTGTGAAATTTTAGAAATGTACCAGTTCATATCGCATATTACTATTTTTGTTAGTAGCATATCTATGCAGTCTCTGTTGTAAATACCTAACCTATTTTAGAATTGTACAAGCGTTGTTGTGTTCGGTTTTAATTGTATAAATTTCAAGATCGTTATAGTTAAATCAGAATAGATTGATATGATTCATGGAACGGATTGACAGTAGATATATCGGGTGGTTTGTCTCCTTGAGTGATTTACCTGACAACGTTGCGGACACTTAAGATGTAACGTTTAAAAGGAATTGATACCATGATTGAATTTGTTTAACGGGGGCGTGGCTAACTTATTTGACGGAGCTTAACCTTTAGTTACCTAAATTATATATCACCGCAAGGGAATCTATTAGATTAATATCAAAATAATTTGAGTTGGATTGAATTACATTGAAAACAGTTTTTATTTTTTGTCAATCCTATCTAATGTTCACCTCTTTAATAAAATAGGGTAAACACATATTTGACAGATCAATCTTAATTCTGGTTACTAGTGTTAATAATGAATTTAATAGAAAAGTAGTCGTACTTGACTATTTGATACAAAAAAATAACACAAGAAATGTAACAATAAGTATGATTACCATGTTATAGTGTGTGAAAAGATTGTTTGAGGGAATTCGATCTTTGCTGTATCATGATTCACTTAAACGCACTTCATGACAATACTGCTGAATAAATCAGAAATTAATTTTTTGCAGTATTTTCCAAAAGGATTTTGCTATGTGTCCGTCTATCATATGTTAATAAATAAACACTTGAAGAAAGTAAATTTTCTATATAAAGTCAATAAGTTTGTTGACTTTTAAAGCCCAAACTTTCTATTGCTTCAATACAGTAATGAGATATCGAAAAACAATGCCAATACAGACATGGATGACGTTATTATTGCTTCACCTTTACCTTTTTTACCTGTTCAAATTTGTTCTGCATATGTGTATTCTGTAAGCACGCGAAATTATATTACGTGATAATAGTTAATGTTCATGTTAACAAGGATGGCAGATCCGAAGTTAAAAAATGTTAAAGAAATTATACAAAAAATCTTGTTTGTGGATTAACAATTGTAGTTATGGTTTGTCTTTAGTTTTCTGTCCTAATATTAAACTGAAACATTGTAATAGGTCAAGTGAAATTTTAATTGTTAATTATTTTAATGAATGCGATTAAACCAATATTCTTTAACTAGAAAGTATGGATTTGTTACAGTCAATCTTGAGAGTAATGGGCAACATAAGTGCAGAATAGAGAAAAATGTCCTTAAAATTAAAGAATATAGAAATGAAGATCCCCATCCTGATCCTCATGCTAAATAATTAACAATTTAACTTTGCTGTAAGTTCCTAATCTGAATGCATTTAAAGTATAATTATACTCTGTATATCTGACATTTGTCTGAAAACAGGTTAATTTGCATTGTTTTTAAAACACACATGTGCTTAAATTGACTATCAAACTGTACACTGGACGAGTTCATGATATTTTAATGAATGAAACAAAAGGTATTAAAGGTTTGATGTTGCAATTTTTACTTTTTTACGAAATTTTCGTAAAACAGTGAAATTTACAATAATATAATGAAATAGCGCGATGTTTAAAAATTTGAGAAACTTTACAGATTATGCGTTATCATTCTTTGAAAAATGTTTTATATTGAAGAAAAACATTGAAATATGTTTTACGCACGTCTACGCACGCAAGGTGAAAAGCTTCTGTGTCTTAATAGAAAATAGCATTTTTCAGTCTCATTAAGCATGTTATGCTGTTATCAGTCGACTTTAATCTAAATGAAAGAAGTGAGTCAATGAAGTCAAAATATGACCAATCTGCTTATTTTTGTACATGAAAAGTCACCTCACAAAATCATGTTAGACATTATAGTAAAAAAATATGAACATGTACGACAATCTCTAAAGTTGTGTGTACTATAACTAAATATATAGATTAAAAAATCAAGAGTCAATATATCATGTTAATGAAAGATTTTTCTTTCAAACTTTTTTGATTAAATTCTATGAAAACAATACTGGCATTTTTTCTCCTCGGTCCCAAATAAAGTTAAGGAATTGGCCGACTCCTGGTAGAATGTATCAAACAGTTATGTAAAATGTAACATTAACGGTACCAAGTTTCGTTGCACTAGATGCGCATTGCGACATGTAATGTCTCAGTAATGCTCTTGGCCTAACCATTTGAAAATCCGTTTTTTCATGTCAGTACCGACGTAATGGCTACTGAGCTAGTGATACCCACATTATTGATGCAAACAAAGGTAAACATTTAAAACAAATCTTATCACATGAACATTGTCTATTTGTATCTTTAACTATAGATAAAAGGATAAAACTAGTCAAAACTCTTCATCTAAAGATGTCAATTACTAGTTCAAATCATTCATTAATTATGTATAATCTGTAGGTTTTGTTTTCTGATAATGTTTACTGTTTATGTTCATCTATTATGTTTTTACTCCTTTTGGAGTTTATGCAATCCATTCAATTATTGTTTGTTAATTTGTAACTTCCCTAATCGATTTATAAGATTATCTTTGTTCAACTATTGTTGCCGAAGTTGTAAAATAGTAAGCAAAATCGATAATTTGGTCAAATCGTCATTTTAGGTCAACAACTCCAATCAAGAGCCAATAGTTGGTGTCAATTATATAACCAGTTCTTTAGATATTCTATATCTGATCCGATCAGTTTTTCTATTACACTTTCGTCTATCTCACATAGATTTCAATAAACAAAAAAGTAAAATTAGTCAAATTTTGTCAATATCTATTATAAGGAGTGGTACTATGATTTTGATAAAAATGAGGAGACGGACTGGTAGTATTTAGTGTTTAGATTATTTTATCTTTGGCAGGTTTTCTATGTTAATGTCTATATGATATCAGAAAATTACTATAACTTTTATCCATTGTTCTATTTGTTAACCATGACGGCCATGGAGAACTGACTTTTTCGAAATAAACTTTCTTAAAATCATAACTTAAACTTATCAGTGCATGCAAGTCAACAATGATGATAACAAAATATTAGGACATAAGAGGAGAGGATCTTGCATATCATGCATATTGATTAAGAATAATAGAGTACACTACACGAAATATGAGAAATACGCCAAACATCTTAGCAGGCATATCATTTCAACATATTTGTACATAATGAAAACATAGTTATCTTTAGACATTGTAAATATATTTATCCATTTAAGTGATTCTTGAATCATATAATGTAACCTAATGTTGGTTGCAGTAAATCAAATATCCCTTTTTTTTTCTTTTCTTTAGTGGAACTTAACATTTTTGAATTTCTTTCGATATTCTTATTTCGATACATGAAACAGTAAGTAGATTAAATGTTTCGATTACTCAGTTCAAAGTATGTTGCATAAAAAGCATTGATGAAAAATAAATACAATAAATTATTATTATGTTATTGATGTTTAAGCACCTAACTATAAAGTTAGTACTTAACTTTCATATTTTGTAGCAAGTAAAGTTGTATCTTAGAACATACTTGGATCGAATATTTCCTTTTTATCATTTTTGAGGTTCTCACATAATAGTACTGAGTTTATCATTTTTGAAAGAAAACAACCAAGTCGTGCAGGGGTTAAATCATTTCTCTTACGATTTGCAAAGAACAGATTTATGTTTCAAACGATTTTGAAAAAAAACCCTCAAGGGTTACCTAAAACATTGATGCAAACAGAGGTTTACATTTCTGAAAAGGTTCAATCTAATTGATATTGTTTATCTTTAAAATCATTCAAGATATTAGATTAAAAGCAAAAATGTGTCAAAAGTAGTTATCTAAGGCTAATAACTCCTATTCAATGTAACCGGAAAGTTCCAATCATTTATTTATCTGTAGATTTGCTCTTCTAATAATCTTTGCTGTTGATAGTTTCCGTTTATTTTTTTTGGTTTTACTCCTTTTGCAATTCATGCATTTCCCAAAGATTGTGTTTGTTACTTTGATTTGTATTTTCTTAATTGATTAATTACATTTACAGATAATAAGCATGAACGAAAATTTTACAAAATTGTCATTTAAGGTCAATAACACTATTAGCTAATCAGTTTTGCAATTAAATTTTTGTCTATTTAAGAAAGTTTCAACAGACAAAAAAAAAACTACTTGTATTTTTACTCAATGTTCTTTTTTTTTTAGCCATAACGGCCATAGAGAACTAACGTTTTCGAATTAACTTTCTTAACATCCTAACATTCAATTATCATTAAATTAAAGTCTGCCAGCATATAATAACCCAATTTTGGGACCTAATGACGTCTCCCGAGTTCACTTTGAATTTCAAAGTACTCTGCATGGAATATGAGAAATTCGCAGAAGATCTTAGCAAGCGTATCATTTCAACATAATTGTTAATAATCACTAGTTACCATAATTTAGATTGATCGGCCAAAAAGGAATTAACCCTATATTTTAAAAAAGATTAATGAATATTTAAATAAGATTGACAAAAATTAAAACCGTTTTTCAATGTATTTTAATCCATTTCAAATAATTTTAATACCAGTCAAATAGATTCCTTTGCGGTCATTTAAGTTATTTTAAGATATGGTTATGCTATGTCAAACTAATTAGCCACGCCCCCTTTAAACGAAATCAAACTGGTATTAAGTCCTTTTAAACTTAAAGTGTCCGCCATTTTGTAAGGTAAATCACGCAAGCAGAAAAGCAACCCCTTTTATCTATCGTCAATCTGTCCCGAACGTTATCGATTTTAGTCAGATGATACATGAAATATTCACAATTAAAAGGAATTAACGACGAATACATAGATGACATATGTAAATTATAGTTATTGATGCCAGATTTTTAAAATCAGTAAAAAACAAAATTTAAAGATATAAAATATCATTCTAATTTGTCCACATGCAGTAGCTCTAGATACGTAAAATGGTTAAAAAGTGATATGAAAAGTAAAATCCCAAAAATACTGAACTCCGAGGAAAATTCAAAAAGGAAAGTCCCCAATCAAATGGAAAATTCAAAAGCTCAAACACATCAAACGAATGGATAACAACTGTCATATTCCTGACTTGGTACAGGCATTTTCTTATGTAGAAAATGGTCGATTGAACCTGGTTTTAAAGCTAGCTAAACCTCTCACTTGTATGACAGTCGCATCAAATTCCATTATATTGACAACTAGCGTCATCTAAGTAATTTTGGTCTCTAACCATTATTGCTAAAAATAAAACGAGAAAGTGAATCAGAAGGTCATAATTGCACGTCTTGGGATTGTGAAAGATAGTAAAAAATCAAGTAGAAATGAACGAATTAAAACAAATTTGTCAATATGTTACTCTTTCTGATGGTAAAATTATAATCTAAATTTCTGTTCTTGCTTAGATTGTAATTTCTTTGTGCGTCACATGTATGTATTCGCGTATATTTACTTGTTCTCTTTGTCTGTTTTTCTTATTTTGTATTCGTTATTTGATTATCAATAGAGGGACAACTGTAAAAGGAACAGAAAGTGTTCATTGTTTATATCATTCCAATCGATGCATCTTATCTTTAAGGTTTACAAAAATACTTTAACAAATACTGACAATTCAAACAACATAGAAATAAGGAGATGTGGTATGATTGCCAATGAGACAACTAACTATCCACCTAATAGGCAACCGTACGGCCTATTGTTGTTATTGGTATTGATAAAAAAAAATATTAGATAAAAACATTGATTTTGAAAATGTTGAAATCGTTGAATTCATTCCGCAAACAGTTAAGTCCTGTTGAAAGTTATTAATTCATTAACAAATTAATTTACTTTGAAATCTCCGTTAAAGTTGTAATATGTGTCACTGGTGCAAAAAGTACATTCACATCGGAATTTACAAAAAATTGGCGTGGTATAATACGATTGTGTATTGGGAACATCGTGCAAACAAGGTATCTCGCTGTATTCAGCAAATACCTCCAATCCCCGAGACCTAATATAACAGTATACACGGGGCTTATAAATATAACAGTATACATTGGGCTTATTTAGCTTCAACAATAGAAAATGTGCCAAGCTCTAAATTGCCCGCCTCTAAAAAAGTTGTAAATGCATTAAACATTCTAGTCCGTCATACAATTTAGACAACATAAAAATAAGGAGCTGTGGTATGATTGTCAATGATACAGCTATCCATTAACGACTAAAGGGCAAGGATGGAAACAGCTACATGTCATCGTTACATAAGATGTATGCATTCTATTTGATCCGTAGTATGTGTGTATGATAAAATCTACTTAAATTTGTGAAAAATGAAATTGTTTGTCGTTTCAATTTTTTCCTGAAATGTTACCAAATAACCCTTTTTTTACGTATAATATGGATACCGTGAATCGATATTTTAATAGAAATCCATTATTTTTTTTTCAACATGCTTGTATATGTACAACACAACATTACTCTGGCTTACAGATGAGACAAACATTTTTGAAAACGTCCAGCGACTGTTATGAAATACTTTTGAAAATCATTGCGGAAAAGAATGACGGTTAATTTGCGGGAAGGAAATACTTATTTTGTGGAAACGTGAACGAAGGAACGTACCACAAGTAATCAACTGCGAGTGTTTGTCAATAACTCCAATTAACAAAATTGTCACAACTGAAGATCAATGTCGAATAGATTGAAAAGTTTGTGATCATGATAACACCGAGATTTTACTATAAATATTCGAAATTGTCAATCATACCACCTCTTTTTATTTGTATATTTATCATGTAAAAATAAGAAAATAAAAACAAAATGTAAAATACTGTGTGAATAACGCGATTTTAATAACGATATTAAAGTCGCGTACATATATACGAATACAATATATGAATAAAAGGAGAATTAAAAGATACGTCACGGAGACAGCTACTCAACAACACAAATAACCCAAAAGTCGCCAACAATAGACTGTGTACAAACTATGTCAAACTGAAAATGGTTTCGATGGTATTACAGTTGTAAACTTTTACCAGGACTTATTTTTTTCAAATAATAATAATAAAAAACAACATTATCATTAAATATATGACATACGACATATCCTGTTTGTGTTTTTTTTTTTTTTTTTGTATTCTATGTGTTCACAGAGTTTAAGCACAAATACGCCGACTGTGTGTGAAGTGAACAAAGTGGACTGCCGTGATTTGTAATAAAAATTGTTCTAGGTCATTCGTATGATCTGTCGTATCTTACAAATAAAAGAAGCAAAAGAGTGTAAAGTACAAAGTTCATTTTCTTGACCGTACGAATACTTTATTAAACCAATCATCGACTAAGAACGGCATGTAACATATAATGATCATTAATACATTAATAGACATAGAGACCTTCTTAAATTCAAACTGACATATTTTCCGTCCATTCATCATTCATCGTCCATTCTGTGTGCGTGTTCCGTTAATTCATCGTCCATTCACCGTACGTGCGCTCATCATTCATCATTCAGTGTGTTTTCCATTCAACGTGCGCTCAACGTTCGTTCATTCTTAATCGTGTAAAGTGCGCTAAAGTTCATTCATTCTTAATTGTATAATGTGCTCTCAACGTTCATTCATTCTTAATCGTGTAAAGTGCGCTCAGCGTTCATTCATTCTTAGTCGTGTAAAGTGTGCTTAATGTTCATTCTTTTTTAATCGTGTAAAATGCGCTCAACGTTCAATAATTCTTAATCGTGTAAAGTGCGCTCAATGTTTATTCATTCTTAATCGTGTAAAGTGTAAAGTGCGCTTATTATGTGTTCATCATTTATCGTGTAATGTGCACTAAACATGTGTTAATTATAAATCGGTTGATATTCATTCGGTCTTTAAATCATTTTGTAACTTTTAAGATTACTTAACAGTCTTGTATAACCACTACGTACTGATTAGAAAACATTTTTGAAATTGCGAGATATTCTGAGAGTACTAATTTTATCATCTACTAGATGTATATAAAAATAGGATAACTATTATGTGTTCTGTTTCTTAACTTTAACGTTATTTTGTTGCATTATATTTGAAACTGCAAATATCAAATTTCCTGTTCTCTATTTTGTGTTATCAACTTTACTTAAGTCTATAATTGAAAGGGAACCTATTGCGGATAAAGAAGTTGGATGTCAAACTTTAATTAACAGGCTGAGGCGATTTTAACACGGATATGTATTTTCTCTTCAACAATATTTTCATCTTCTGTTATTTATTTTCATTTAGACTAAGCTAAATACGTTTGTGAAAATTAAAAATAAATAAACATCAGATGTATTTGAAGGCGCTTTGTAAAAAACAAATATAAGATCAGGCAAATATATCAAGAATACTTTAAGAACGAGTTTAATATAGGAACCTACATTGTATTTGTTTTTATTTGAAGTTGTGTTTAAGGGTTAAAAATACAGTTATTTTTTTTCTGATAAAATAATTAAATTTAGGTTATTATCATTATAGTTCTTTATTTCATTTAAAATAAACATTTAACACTTTCTCGGATTAATTTGCACTTTTCATCATGTTCATGATTGCAAATCCGCACATCGTTTTTAAGGTATGTCTAAGGCAGAGACATATATACACATATATGTCTCTGGTCTGAGGGATTATTTCCAAAATAATAATTTACTTAAGAACTTTGTTAACCACATAGGATTTTTTGTTCAATAGGGGTAATTTTTGTACAGTTACTGAGAACAGTTTCATCCTTTACGAATCCATAGGAGAGATTTGACTCCAATAGGATATATTTTGTCTCATATGACAAAACGTTTGGTTTTTTTTTTTTCAATAGATTTTGTTCCTTTTTATCGGATACTAGTATAATAGTTATTATGATGAATAAAAATAATGCATTGAAGTTTCGTGTGCATCTATCAAGATAAAAATCCTGTTCAGCAATTTGGTTTAGTAATACGCACACTTTCAGTGTGTATCTCAAAACTCTTCCTGAAAATGCAAGTCATATTATGAATAAGATTGTATATTGTTTGCTTTTGCTGTGTATTATTTAAAAATTCAAAACGATAATAGTAAAACTATATGTTATGCAAATAAATCACCAATGACATGGAGAAAACATTTGCCTGTTCGTGTTACATTTCAAACTTTGGTTTTTAAAACATTCCAATTCATTTTCATCTGAGCGTTTATTGTGGGGATTAATACAGAATACAGAATTCATCAATCATATATAGTACGTTACGTTTGACTTTCAAATTGGTTCTACAAAATAAAAGGTGAACTGTTAGCTCTTGTATGTATCCTTCCCTAACGATCGTTTTGGTCTCATAGCTCAAAAAGGTATTTTTTTGTTTTTCCTAAACATTTGAAATTTCTTTCTTCTTGATTTCGTAATGAGGATAAATTCAGAAATGTGGAGTGAATTCGGAACGCTTTACATTGGTTAAATATTGTAATGTATGTTTCCGAAATTTACACAAGTCTTGGTTAAATAATGTAATGTATGTTTCCGAAATATTCACAAGTCTTAATTCGGTTTTGACGCCAGGGGACGCTGTCGTTTAAGGTAAAAGTTAAAAATCTGCACATGTACGTCCTTGTTCATATTTATTTCATATTGAATGTCCTCCTCCTAATAATGGATCTAATAGTTGCCACTGATATTAAACACCCAACTATAAATTCATCCGTCTCATCCTGAGTTTTGCTATAATGATTTAATCAAACAACTTCATGAAAAATTTGCATATTTACACTGCAGAGAGGCCGAAATAATTGTACACATAACCCACTCTATCACATCCCTACGTCACATATACCTAGCATTTCACATGTAATTGAATTATTTTCGTAAATCTATTTCCATTTCAATTCGTTCTTTTCTCCATTTAGGAAGAATTTTTTTACCACGGGCTATATCTTCGGACATATAGTTATAACTGTAGTCAAGGATTTGTATACAAATCCATGCTATAATACAATACAACCCATTATCAGAAATACTGTATAAATAAGTGTTCGCAATTCTTGAAATCAAGTTAAAAGAAGTATATATATAGCTTTTACTTAAGAACTCAGAAAGTTAATACAGGCGCGAGTTAGAACGATACCTCTTAATTCTAAAGGTCTGATAACTTTTGTTTGTGTTGGGTTGCTATTTTTATTGATGTATAACATGTATAACCCCCTTTATTCGTTCTATCGATAGCTCTACTTAGGGGTAGATTTCATGTAGCAGCGTCATACACAGTACAGGAAGAAATAATTTTAATGCACCAACCATTCATTTTGTGTAGAAAAAGCATATTTTTTTTCAGAATTTTTTTTTTGTAAACTATGATAAAAAAAATTTTTTTTCTCAAACAGTTTAGAATAAGGAATTTTGTAGACATTAGTGTTGTTTATATTGTTTTAAAACTAATTTGCAAAAGACACAAACAGTTCCTTTATTTCTCTTTTTAAACAAATCAAGGACGTAACTAACATACGTCCTTGAACAAATCGATTGTTTTTCAATGGTTGGTGCCTGACAGCATTTATAAATTCTGTCAATATTCTTTGCAAAAAGAAAGCTACAACAGAGAAAACAGTTTCTTAGAGATACATTGAGACTCCATTTTCGAATTTTCTTTTGAAAAGTGGTTTAATGCAAAAATGGTTACTCCTGAACACTGTATTTTTACCCATCAAGCATTTGGGATTGATAACAAATATATGGTAGTCTCTTTTACTTTTTCACAACTTATTAGACTAAAGGCCTTAATTAACATGTCTTATTGACTGCAAAGACAATTGCGCATTGCTGACGAATCTTAAATACTGATCACTAGATTTTCTTTTTTTTTTTATTATCGGATTACTGTCTTTTTTGTTGTTGAGGGATGGCTAAGTACCCTGCCACGTCTGGTCTGTGTTTTGTTTGATGTTTTTCTGCTTTGTATCGATCTGATGAGTTAGGCCTTTTTCAACTGATTTTTTTTTAGTTTGTTCTTATGTTTTGCTGTTATATCACTGTCCCAGGTTAGGGGAGGGTTGAGTGCTCACAAACATGTTTAACCCCGCAACAATCTTTATGTGTCTGTCTCTGTAGTTCAGTAGTTGTCGTTGGTTCATGTCGGTCATATATGTTTTTCGTAAATTGTTTTGTTATAAATTAGGCCGTTAGTTTTCGCAATTGAATTGTTTCATATTTTTCATATCGGGGCCTTTTATAACAGACTATACGGTATGGATTTTTCTCATTGTTTTATGCCGTACGGTTGTCTATAATTGCTTACATCCACTTCATTTTAACTTTGGTAGATAGTTGTCTCGTTGCCAACCATACCACATCTCTTTATTTTTGTATTACTGTCAGATTGACGCATACCTTCCATTTAATGGTTATTATTTTTTGTTTAGGGGCGCATCCAGTTGCACCATTTTATTAAAAAGATATAAACGCGAAACCTAAAAATAGCAGTTACTACAAATAAACTGTTGTTTATACGAAATACGAAACCTCTCCTCTTAATTCGCACTTGGGGTAATTCTTCTTCACTTTTGGCATAATATTGCCTTGAATCTTAACTGTATAATAAATGTGAAAAAGCCACAATTTGTTTAACACATTTTTCTTTTTCAAAAACCTAAATGCGAGGTAAAATCAATCTCCTGATATAGCTCCAAGACAGCATATTTTAAAGATTTTGTGAAAATACGATGGTTTTGTGCATTGTTTGGACATATACCCACAAATAAATCTAAAACACACATATGCATTCTTGTTGTTAGATTGATATATCTTTAACACCCCAGTCCAGAGATACAGTGTATATTCTACTAAATTTATCATATCGATAATTTTGCATTCGTACTTATTACGTAATAAGATCTGTGTCCAGAATAAAACGTATGATTTGTTAATTTTCTCCTTTTTCTCTGATCTTTCATTTGCGTTATTAAAGCAATAGAAAGTTTGGGCTTCAAAAGTCTACATAATTATTGACTTTATACAGAAAATTTGCCCTTTTAGAACATTTATTGTTTCACATATAATACATGGATACTTAGAATTGTATATTTTAAATATACAATTCCTTGATGTATACAAAGTAAAATCATTACTTAAACACTGTGTATCATCGCCACCGGAAATTGGGTACCAACAAAGCGGATAGAAAGGAGAAAAAAAGAAACAAGGTAAGAAATCCTTTAATTTAAACCATTTCTACCGTTTCGATGAGGTTTCCGTTTATGAAACGATTTTCGGATAGATAGTGCTTTAATTTTTCATGCCAACAAGAGGCAAACAATGACAAGATTTTGTGTTATACTTCAAAACTGTGCACTTGGTACAAGAAAAATTTCGAGGTCGATCGCCCTCCGACATCCCGCTAGCCTGATATTCAACTGTTTGTTATTCTTTTTCCTGTCAATTTTTTAGATTGTGATAGTGTGACTTCATGATTACTGAAATTCGCTATCAAAAGGATGTTTTCTAAAGAATATGGGCCAAAGCAGTTATTGTTTACAGTACGGCGAACTGCAGGGCGTTGTAAGACGAATTGTATAACAACTTGTTTTCTGTACGGGGTCTTGAAATGTAAAGATAATATAAATAACTATATAGATAATAACAAGGGTGATATGGTGTACATATCAACACGCTACTAGCTCACAAATACGCGAAATGAACTACATAGCAAAAAATATCATAAAATACAGCATTCAGATGTCATCATTACGTACCCTTATTGGATGTTGTGATTTGAAAGAAAAAATGGTTACTTTAACCTTATCATCCTTAAATTATTCATATGTCTTTATACTACTAACAACTGTTTTATTTGTTATAAGGACGAATTTTCAAACGTTCAATAAAACACCGACTATTCATCTTTTGTGGGTGAGTTTTTTTTTATACAATTGTATTATTTAATTTTATATTTCTTGAATATATAATCTAAATAATTTCTTATTGAGAAAGAAAGCGAACAAAATACTTTGTTTGCATTGAAAACTAAGGGAAATGAATTAATCAATGCATTTCGTAATGTACTATTGTATATTTTGGGGAAATAACTTGTTTTTTTGTTTAAGTCAGGGAAAAAAATGTTTGTCACGAGAGAAAAACCATACCCCCTAAACAAAAAACGGTTAGTGCCTAAAATATAATTCAGTAAAAACAAATTTTGCAAAGGGATCGCGGACTTAGAATATTTTGTTCTTTTGTGGGATGTTAAACATCCAACCTACTATTACGGCAGACTATAAATGTGTGGTAACAAAATAAAAAAAGTTACCGATAAAAGAAGAAAAATACAACTTTGTATTTACAAGTCGTTTTGTTTGGTCTCAATCTGATTATAATATCGGTCTGTCGTAACTTGCGTCATATGAGTATCACGAAATCAGAGATCTATAATTTAATTAGATTGGTTTGGTCTAAATAAAGAGGAATGGATTGAGGGGTAGTGGGGAAGCAGGGTGTATTCGCCCGACATCTCTTTTTTGTGGTACTTTTTCAAGAATAAGACTTTGATATTGTTTCAAATAAAATGATATAATTCAATATAAGTAAGACTTGCAACTGCATTAACAGTTACAGCAACACGTGCTTATCTTGTTTTCAATCACACCTTCTCTGTTTTGAAACTTACGATATTGTAATTTGATTTTCTGGAAGGCGCAGGCGGCAGGAGGATGATAAATAACTTGGCAGGGTAAGAACTTTTCACAAGACAAGATGAAAATGAGGCAGCACAAAATGCCAGAAACAAATGTATACAAAAAGGCGGAAAAAATAAGCAAATAAAAGATCAATCCGGGTGCAAAAAATCCCCTCAATGTGAAAGGTGTACCCGACTTACTCTTTCGCGATAAGTATTTACCGATTTCAGTATTTTAACCAAACTGTATCCAAGGCCAGATAGCCAAATTAACGCTTTATAAGATCAATCTTTACTATTTCATGGATTTTTTTCCAAAGAATTTATTAGAAACCACAAAAAGGATCTAAATTGATTTTCACCTGCCATTATTAGATTTTATGTGACTATATTTCTTCAACTTAACAGATGCATTATTACTTCTAGCTCTTGTGTATAAATAAGTATACAACATAGTAACCTTAAAATATCATTACAATTGTTCTGTATACCAGGTGTTCTATCTTCTTTTTTATAAGGCTTTATATATGAATAGTCTATGCCGTAGCGGCAGCCGGGTTTGCATCCCTTGTATAATATTCTGCGATACCAATACTTTCTCAAAATGATGTTTTATAGCATATTATTTTCAAAATTTGAAACGGTATAAGTCGCTAGCTTGTACCTTTTTGTTTTACTAAAGAAGAATTTTTGTTTTTATTAGCAATGTTGTTTAAACTACTGGTCTCTGATTGGGAAACTAAATACCTTTTTTTAAAGAGCATATGGGAAAAGACATTTGTCCAAGTAAACATTACAATGATACATGGGATAATCAATGTGTAAGGCGAGTCATTCTTATGTGTGTATAAAAAGATGTTCTCACAAAGTTAACATTGTTCGAATTGTCTACTTTACATTAAATGTGTATGTTACATATCATTTGGATCTGTTTGTTAATGGCAGCTGTCGTTTAACCATACTATTAGCCTGTCAAAGACACAGCAAAAGTTTAAAAGAAAGTCAAAACTTTTATCCGCTGTTGTATGTTTCGTATTCAAATTGTAAACGTTAAATTTATTTATTTTTGATATCAAATTTTATGACTGGGAGAAAAGATAAACTGACTTTTCATTTGTTCAATGTATTAAAATTAATTACATTACATTGAATCTTATATCTGATGTAAACTCGGATATATAAAATGTAATGCATAATTAGGTATTTGAACTTATAACACTATTTTTTTAAAAGGACGGCATATATTTGTTTTAACAAGCAAGTTGTCATACAGTTGGAAAACAAGTTGCCGTTCTGTAAATTTGTAAACACGAGCAAGTTGCCGTACCCTGGGCTTGTTTGGTTTTCATCGATATTCTTTAGAAAACATGCTTTTGATAGCGAATTTCAGTAAATATGAAGTCACACCATCATAATCTAAAAATTTGTCATGAAAAAAGACTGAGAAACAGTTGAATATCAGGCCAGCGGGACGTCGGAGGGCGATCGACCTCTAATTTTTCTGGTACCAAGTGCACAGTTTTAAAGTATAATACAAAATCTTGTCATTGTTTGCCTCTTGTTGGCATGAAAAATGAAATCACTATCTATCCGAAAATCGTTTCATAAGCGTAACCTCATCAAAACGGTAGAAATGGTTTGAATTAAAGAATTTCTTACCTTGTTTATTTTTTTCTCCTTTCTCTCGGCTTCGTTGGTACCCAACTTACGGTGGCGATGATACACAGTGTTAAAACATTGCAAAACATTTCATTCCGATTGGTATAGTGGTATTGTCATAAAGTGCGTTGAAATGAATCGTGGTATAGCAAACATCGAATTCCCTCACAAAATGCTATCACACACTATAAGTTATATACGTTGCTTGAAATCATAATCGAGTACACACAAAATTGTTTGCTTTAACAGAGACATATGTGTGTTTATCATATACTTAAAGAAAATAATGGTAAAAGTGCACAACTTGATAAAACTGTAAATTATCATAAAATCGGACGAATTGTCTTAGCCGTGTGATATGACTTTCGTTATCAACTGCTTCCGGTTTATATCAACTGTTTCCGGTTTATATCACATGCTCAATCAGTATTCGCCTTATCAGTCTTTTCCGAACAAGGCAGACGACAGCGGGGACGAAACCACCAATTACATAAATTCCGTAACAAATGTCAACAAAAATAGAAAAATACTCAGTGATATTATTATTTTGACCACAATATATGAGGTGCAATGAGGATGTAAGTTTGGAGGATATTCCTGTTATGGAATTGGACAAAATTATAGCAAGTTTTTTTTTTAATGAAAATCACTAAAGATGACTGCAGTCCCAAGTCCTTACGAGCCCAGTACAACCAAATTTGTTGTTATCAATTTGTTTCATGTTAGAATTGTTTAAAATAAATTTTCAACCATGACTGTATCCATATATTGACCCAATGATTTAAAAATCACATTTCGTCCTTTTTCATATCAGACACATTAACAGAATTTTAACTGGGACATTCAAAACAACAATATTGAAGTATATGATAAAAAGATCATAACATGTCATTTTTCATATCCGACCGCTTATCAGCCAATGGTCAATATCATCGCTCGAGCCTATCGGCTCTCGGGCTGATAGCATGACCTAGGGCTGATAAGGGATCTGATATAAAGAATGCCATGTTATAATCTATATATATGTATATATATGTCTCTGGCTATAAATACGAATAATATCCACGTGAAATTAATACCAAGTTGCAGCTACAAATCCTTCAAATACTTTTCATTATGATTCATAAAACATACTTTAATACTATAAGTATATATATCAATTATTTTCAAAAGTTCAATGACGGCTCCCATTTCGTATTACGGTTAGTACGGTAGGAAATCGGGAAACCTCTACTGAGAAAGAAAGAAAACGAACACACGTGAAACGTTTCACATTGACAAATACAAATTCCTATGGTTAAGGTTTATACATTTTCGATTTAATTGTAATAATTATTAGTTCAGAATTTGTCCAGAAGTATTTGTTGCACAAATATTATTTACCGACTCTCACGATACGTTCTCCTTTAACCTAATTTTTGACAACCTTTTAATTACGATAGGTCGGTGTGTATCATCTTAGACTACTTACTAAAACACTATGTGTATTATATTGGAATGACATTGTTTATTTCTCGAACAGATGAGTACTGAATGCGTTTTAGCCTCAAAGGTATACTGTTACAGGTTTAAATATCATTTTAACAGATAGAATTTAATAAACAGATTACCTGAATATCCGATCCTAATACAATTTTATTTGTATAATATTCTAAAAATAAAATGCGAATATTTATTATACAATTAAACTAACAATTGTGATGACGAATTTCTTAAACTGTTATAGAACAATCTAATTGAAATTTAAATCTGTGATTTTACTATGTTCATAATTTCAATGAAGCAAAGCAAAAGCAAGTTAGATATAGATCTTAATTTAAATCAGATTGGTTCTGAAGGTTTCTCTCTTATTTTAGATATATGTATATTTAATATGTGACCATATATAGTTCCGTAATTTTCTATCTGTATAAACCAACGATCAACATTTTTGTGAAAAAAGTATTTGTATTTTTCAAAATGTCCCTAAATATTGACAACGAGTATATACTTACATTTGTTTTTAAAATTTACCCTAGGAAAATATCTAAATAGATTTTTATTTCATCAAATCTTTAGCTGTAATTTTTTAGATTTTCATAAATATCATTCTTTACACCAGAAATGTCATCCGTAAACAAGTGGTAGTAAAATTGTATAGTTTTACACGTATGACTTTTGTAATGACTAGTATATTACTGTCTGACTCGACAAAAAATATATATTACACCTACTAGGTTTTAAATGGAACGTTTTAAGTAACCGGTCGTGTACACTGATACGCTAAGCAGTGAAGCGATGCATGAACATGCATTATGTAAATGCGTAATAAGAGTTGAAGTCGCTTATTAACCTAGATGTGTCACCTCACATTATTTTCTGGCAATAATTCCTTTAGCTATGCTGATGATCAAATAAGGAAAGAACCGAATTAAACAAATGTACATGTATTACATAAGAGAGTTATGAACAAAGTTTTTTTTTCAAAAAAAAATTGTTCGGAACACAGCTAGTTAGTTATGACTTCATTATTTTAAAAAGTAATCGCATTAAACTTATTCTCCTTTATATTTACTTGTTTCAAAAACTTAGCGAAAACAAAACAGTTTAAAAAACGACAGACCATAGTTATTAAAAAAAAATAGTTATCCAATCGGCGGACTTTTCCGAATCTTAATATAAAAATAAGTAGATGATGTATGATTGTCAATGAGACAACTATCCACCAAAGTTCAAATATATTGGATGTAAGCAATTATAGGCAACCGTACGGCCTTCAATAACGAGAAAAATCCATACCATAAAGTCGGCTGTAAAAGGCCCCGACATGAAAAATATGAAACAATTCAATTTAGAAAACTAACGGCCTAATTTATAACAAAACAATTAACGAAAAACAAATATGACAGACATGAACCAACGACAACCACTGAACTACAGGCTCCTGTCTCGGGACAGGCACATAAAGAATGTAGATGGGTTAAACATGTTTGCGAGCGCTTAAAACCAGGTTTAATCCACCATTTTCTACATAACGAAACGCCTGTACAAAATCACGTATATGACAGTTGTTTTTCATTCATTTGATGTGTTTGAGCTTTTGATTTTGCCATTTGATAAGGGACTTTCCGATTTGAATTTTCCTTGGAGTTCGGTATTTTTGTTATTTTACTATTTTTTAAACCTTTTTTCTTTTAAAAATTGTTCCATATCAAGTTAACTAAAAATGTTTGCCGATAGGCAGCACAAACATGTCTGGTATAATTCCTATTTTAGGATCCGGGAAACTGTGTATGCTTTTATCATTACCTTATCGGGGAAAACAACCGCACGTTTGACAAGTGATTTTGACACTGAATTACGACTACGTTAGTCCTTGCTTGTTTTGGTACTTTGTGGTTTATAGATATCACGTAGTCTTTTAAATCTGGAAGCCGCCACGATTGCTACATGTAGAGAATTTATATTCTCACTTTAAACTTGGACTATTATACTGATCTCTTATCTATGAGAATAAAACGTAAATATTTCCGAATTTGTGCTTTTGTTTATGCATACTGAACAAAACAACAATTTTTCATTTTTTTGCGAAGTTTCCCTTTAATGATCCGCTTCGTGAATAAATTGAAACGATATGACTTACCTTTATTGTTTTAAACATTCATGCGCAATTATCAGTTCATATTTGGTATCAGATATACAGTTCCTGTAACGTAAAAGTTAACAATTTTTTCATTCGGGAATCGTACGTACAGCGTTCGGGAATCGTTCGTATAGCGTTCGGTCATCGTTCGTACATCATTCGTATAGCGTCCGTACAACGTTCGGTCAGCGTTCGTTCATCGTTCGTTCATCGTATGGTAAGTGTCATTGTTTAGGGTTTTGTGTATCGTATGGTTCATGGTATCGTTAAGCGTTTTATTTGTCGTATGGTACATGGTATGGTTTAGCGTTTAGCGTTTCGTTTATCGTATGGTGTATGATATCGTTAAGCGTTTCATCTATCGTATGGTATATCGTTTTGTTAAGCGTCTGATATATGTTAGGCTTTAATTTCAGAAAGTTATTTCAATTATTATTTTGAGTTAAAATAAATTAATATAAAAAGATGCGGGATAAAAAAAAACAATTATTAGTTTGGATTGATTGAAAGTTGGTTGCGTACTTGTATATCCCAAACAACCAAACGGATGCCCCACTTTGGCAAGTTTTTTTTACTGCCAGCCGGAAGAAAATCTTTAGTGACCATATTTATATCCTTTTGTCACCCTTTGGACTATATTAGATTGGAAAGATTGGATTGGAAACATTTCACTTGTTAATTAAAGCAAATAAGTTATCTTATTTATTATATATTTTATTTTATACTAATTGCGTAGTTCTTGATGTCTTTTTGTAATTTTGAATCATTTCAAATTCGATCTTATAAAATGTTAAAAAAAAACTAACCTAAACAATACCCTTAGTTAGTTGAAACGTGAACTATTTATTTACATAAAACATATTTAGTCGTAAAAATAGTATTGGTTGTAAACGTTTTATCTTGATTGAGAAACGTTTAGCAATGCAATAAACTTACTTTAAATGTACTATAACTTAACGTAGATTTCGAACTGTAAACCATTTCTTACCGATAGAAAAAAAAATCTGCAACTAATATCATTATAGAATACCCTGCTATATAAAACGAAGGGGAAACATTTCCTTACATCATATTTTGACATGAATAACATGAAACCAATTTGAAATACCGCGAAATAAGTCTCTCTCTTTCTCTCTCTCTCCTCCACCAAATATTTCCTTGAAACAATGAATTATATATAATGTTCTATAAATGAGGCTTTATATGAGATACACGTTTTATATCTAAATGTATTTGGATTTGTACCAGTGGCACGCGCTGATTACAAAGTCATTTAACTTCAAAATAATAAAATCTATTCACACCAAACTTTATATTTATGAGTTATATACTCATATCTTCTTTTATCCATGTTCTTTGTGGTCTTAAAACATCGTTTTAGTGTCCTTAGTGCAAACACGTTGGACTTAGTACACTAAGAAGTCCTTTGTGGTATTTCAGCACACCGTTTTGATATTTAATTAATAACTGGATCCCCTCCTCCTAGCTGTTTACGGGCTAGTTTCTGAGTGCTTAATGCATGTATGTGATCTTATTCACCATTCAAAATGAGTGTGCACGAGTCATCTGTAAACAGCCTTGCAGAGTATGATTTAACAGCGAGCATTATGTTTCCACTTAATTTCTCCTTTTTCTATAATAAGTTCAAATGTTGCTTTATTAAATGCACCTAGGTACGTATTTGTAAACTTATGTTATTACTTTATTTCATGTAACTTTTTTGTCTTCTTTTTTGGCTTCAATTACTTTTTTTTTTTCTAATTGACTTATTCGTAAATCGAAAAACGCAGAAACCTAAATAGAATCATATGGCATTGAATGATTTCTCCAACTCAAAACTAGTTATAGATGCCTCTTAAATTTTATTTTTCTCGTTGGGTTGGTTGTCCATTAATTGACGTTTACGCCGTATTCTTTTTTTCGGTATTTGTAAAAAGCCGCTCATCGATCAATTTCACAAGAAATCTAATACTCGTAAGTCATGTACATTGAAGTTTAACTTGCTAACAATTTTTCGTATACGCACAAAGATAAAATAAATGAAACACTTTTAAGCTGTTTAAATCATGCAGTGAATTTTGAAAATATGGTTTTGAAAAACCAGTTATTTCTGTTTAATACTTTTCTGTCCCTTTTCTTAATAATTAGGACACGTGCCACTGGTTAATATAGAACTAGTCAACCATGAATAATCCCAAACAACAAATTTTTTGATTGATTTGTCATACTTGCTTATCAATTTCGTATTGTTTTCGGCTGAGACTACTATAACAGTTATAGTAGTCTCAGTTTTCGGCAATATTGTAACAATATCCTTTAGAATTTTAAATTGCTTCAGTCATTTAATATATAATTTATTTTTGTTGTTGTTCACGATTAATATTTTTATATTGATAAAATATAATTGAATCATTTTTTAAGCATTACAGAAGTCACAGTAAACATTAAACTTATGCATGGCGGAAAAGAAATATACGAAAACGATAGGTGCAATGTTCATGCAGCCTTGCAAATAATATTTAAAAAAAAAACATTTGATTTATAAAACTTAAGACTTTAATTTAAGTATTTTTGATGGGATGTTGAAGTTTCCAGAACATAGAAAATACACAAGAAAATCTATTAGTACACTAGTCTATCAAAATGTGCTTGCTGTCCATTTTACAATATATTATTTAAGAATTTAGTGTTTTCTTATTCATTCTGACATCTGTGTCCCTGGATCTGAACAAGAAATTGCGAGGACGTTATGCTTATCAGTTTACCTTTAAAATGATTTTTCAACAGAATGTTATCTATATAAAATTTTATTTTTTTTTTGTTTTTCGTTGCGAAAACAAAATGGCCCTAAAGCTAAATGTAATCGTCTGATGTATAATGGAAGGTGATAAACACTTAAGAATATATACCACCTGCTGGTTCTTTTTACCTGGACATAGATCTTATTGCGTAACAAGTACGAAGGTAAAAAATTCGATTTGGTATATTCAGTCGAATATATACGGTATCTCTGGACTGGGGTTTTTTAAGATATTTTGATCTGACAATGTATGTAAATATATTTGTGCTACAAATCACTGATTTCAAATTATAGACCAATCTCATTATTATCAACAGTGGGAAAAGTATTTGAAAAAATTGTATTTAAAATGTATTTAATTAGTTATATTTCAAATATACAAGAAAGCGTTTTTGTTTCAAGTTCATATTCGCCTTTTTAGAATACTAATGCAGGAGTTCGACAAGGCTCTGTATTAGGTTCCCTACTATTCCTTATTTATGTATATGACATAGCTGGTAATTCGATTGTGTGCTGATGAAACATCCCTTTCTAATTTAAGTATTATAGTCCTTACACAATAGAGGATGTCTTTACTAGCGATTTAGAACAAATTTCAGCACGGTCTAAAGATTGGCTTATTGATTTCAATCCTAACAAGACAATTACTATGCTATTCTCCTGTAATTCTTCTCCAGATGATATTAAAATAGAACTTCAAAATCAAGTAGTAGAATTGTCTCCTGTCATAAACACTTAGGGATAACTTTTGATTCCAATGGTAAATTCTATACACATATAGAAAACGTTTTAAATTGTGCAAGCACAAGATTAAATTTCTAAAAAGAATTGAAATATGTATTGACTAGAAATTATCTTACTCGTATAAACTTAACACTTATAAGACCAATTATGGAAATGCACGTGAGTTATGGGATGGTTGTACTCAACAAGATTCCGACAATCTAGAACATGACGTTTAGTTGGAAGCAGGAAGATTAGTAGCTGGGTTGCCCGTGTTTGCTAGTCCGGAAGTTATATATTTTCAGTGGTACAGGCCCACATTTGCTAGTGGACAGAAGAAAATCCAGAAAGCTCAATATGTTCTATTCTTCACATAAAGTGGGACTGCCTCTACGATTTAATGTCACTTTTTTTCAGTTATGAATAGATATAACCAGAAAATTCTTTTTTTTCCATCTACTACTATCGAATGAAATAGTCTAAACCCTGACATATGTACGTCCAGAAATATGATTATATTTATCTAACTTGATACAGACACAATTGCACGCCAATCTTTATTATTAAGGACAGTTGATTGGATAAAAGTGATGGATTGCCACGCCTATATTAAAACTGAGGTCCTATGAACTGACTTCAGATAGCTCCCAGTATTCGAATTTGATATATAAAAAATATTGATTTATCGTATTGTTTCAATATTAAAAGTGTTGTATAACGTAGTTTTTTAGATTAAATTTGGGAAGTCGTGTACATCCCCATCAGGGGTGGATCCAGAACCTTGATGACGGGGGGGGGGGGGGGGGGGGGGGGGGAAGGGGGGGGGGGGGGGGGGAAGGGGGGGGGGGGGTGTTCATGAGATCAAAATTAAATATTTATGTAGAGGTGTATATATGCGAGTGTAGGTGGTAATGGTGGGTGGGAGTCAGATCATCGTTTCTATAGTTCTATATCTTTTATTTTTTACCATTTCACTGTTTTCTTTATTCTTCTGCCAATTAATCTGTATAATAATTGTCCTAAGCATGCATGTAATATTTGCCACTGGACGTTAAGCAACAAACAATCACCTCTTTATTCTGTTATCTATATTTATTTATATCTATTAGTCCTATGATTCTCTGTTCTTTAAACCCCATCAGAGACATATATTATATGTCTCTGACCCCATTCATATCCTCATAAATGATAACCTTTTCCTAATCTCATACATATACGTACATTGTAATTGAAACAGGAAAAATATACAGTCATATTACTGTATGCTGGAACTAATAGATAAATGTATTAGTTCCAGATTATCTTCTATAAAATGAAATTGCGTTTTAATTAGAAACAATGACAACCTAATTCTTTTTTTGTGTAAAGAGGGGGGACAGTTTTTTTTAAAACAAATTATTGGTTTCCTTTGAAAATAGGAGTGAAAAGAAAATACGACATTTAGTTTATAAAAAAGTCTTGTTTGAAAAAAAAAGTTTGTTATTGAATAAAGTCACAAAAAAGACAGTTTTGAAGGAAAAAATCACAAAAATGATAATGTGAGAATTTTGTTATGAAGACATATCCCATACATCGATTCTAATATTCTTGGCACTAAACATTTATTTGTACATACTTATTTAAAACACAGATGTTGGTTAGTAATTTCTTTCCTGGTCAGAAGATGATATTGTATTAAAAACCAATAAAAATATTCGTACTTTTCCAATCAACATGTACATCAAATCTTTTAAAATGAGACATTAGGGATAAGAAATGTCTTAATTGATAAGTTTTACATTGCATTTAAAAAATCCATTGAAAGAATATTGTATAATTAAAAATCATCGCCCGCTGTTGGAAGTTCAGTTTCGCCATTTTTCGTGCTTGTCATGAGACCATATTTCAGTGGTTTCGATTGTTAAACTCATTAAATCAAATAACGAACATGTTCCATCTCAACATGAGAAAGAGTGGCTCATTTACCTCTATCAATGTTTATCGTTTATAAGATGTTGTACTTTCAATGCTATTTATAAACGCAGAGTAAAATCAAAAATGTTTGGTATACAAATTTTAAATTATTCATCTTAAAAAATATTCAGAAGATAATGGGAAATATCAAAGAATCATGATATAAATTTAAAGAAAAGAAGAAAACCCAACTCATTTTTTATTAAAATTGAAAATCCAACTGATGAAAAGTCGTATTGACCTCTAAAGTTCTATACACAGAAAACAAGTACTTATAGTATCTTAAAATATCCAAATAGAGTCCGTTTTATAAACGCGCACTGGACATAATTGTTATATTTCTATTCAGACATTCCACATTTTATCAACCGTTTCTGAACTATTTTTGAAGATTACGAATCCGTGGCTTCATTGCACATTTAACGCAAAATAGTTACTTCTGTGTAAAATAATTCAATGGATGTTTTTTGAAGGTATTTGATAGGACGTACGCCAATTCATGAGGGCGTGACAAATTGTCACCAATGTCAAATCAAGTTTTTCTGTTGTTCAAAGTTTGACGTGCGGTGATGTTTGAACAGTGTTGAGTGTATTTTACATTTGTCATTTCGGAGTCTTTAATATCTTTCTATGCTGTATTGATTTTGCTCATTGTTGAAGGCCGTACAGTGACCTGTAATTTGTCATTTCTACGTTATTCAGTCTCTGGTTAAATTCTCTCATTAGACATTATACATTTATTTCCCGTGTCTGAGGGAAATATGAAGATTTGTTCACCCAAGAATATTCATATTTCACGAGGGCTCTACCCGAGGGAAATATGATTTTTCGAGGGTTAGCAAATCTTCATATCTCCCGAAGCAAAGGGAAATGAATGTTTTATTCCACTGCCTATGGTTTGTTTACTATCAATACATTAAATATTATTTTGCATACATTTTGTTTTCTTATCCGCTTGTTTTATAAGCTAAACTAAACACGGCATACCCATTGATAAACTGTACCGATCAAAATTTAATTATAAGTCTTTTTGTTTTATCGTCTCAAATAAATTTGAACATGCTAATGATTATTGCTATCGCTATTTTAAGAAGAATAAGAAGTTCAAAACGTTATGTGCATTAACCGCGCGTAACGTCACACGATGTAATCCCGACATTTCAGAGGGGAATATGATCCTCAGAATGGAATATGAAGATTTGTTCAATGACACGTGGGATAGTCTCAACCAATCAGATATTGATTAAACTATCAATATGTATAAAAAGTGGAATAATATCCCATCATAGATGAGCCGACAGTGCGAGGGCTGTATAGCCAGTCAAAGTCGTTAAAAACTCCCATCATCATCATCATAGATGAACCGACCGTGCAAGGGCTGTATAGCCAGTAAAGGTTGTTAAAAACTTCCATATATATATCATAGATGATCAGGTTTGATATAAAAAAGAAAACTACATTATCGTATCTCGGATATATGTATCTATTAAATATAATAAAGAAAACTTTAAGTAAGATTGAGTACAACAAAAGCTTTGCCTTATTAAATCCTTGATGCTGTCTCCATCAGACTGTCAAACACCGTCACCCTACGAATATAATTCCTAGTGTGAACAGTGCTTAACTTGCATTTTTTTTTTGATATACTTTCCCAATTTATTTCTTGAAATTTAATGCATGAAATATTAAGAAGGGGGATGAAATTACATGTTAAAACAATTTGGGTGCTGAATCTTTATGTTAAGGAGTGATTTGGTCCAGTTAAAAAAGGTAAACAATAGTACATTTGTACGTCTGAAGCTGTCAAACTGAATTTTAGACCCCCTTATCACAGAATTGTCAATATTTTGAGTTAGAGCTGGTAGAAGTTTCTATAATTTTGATATTATTTGTCCCAATAGTAGTACACTTCACTGTAAAAATCTTTTTGAGATAGAGCAGGTGCGATTTTTTTAATTTGAATTTATTGTCTAAAAGAAATGCACTACGAAATAAATGTGTCCTCGGGCCTAATTGTTAACGTGGTATTATATGTGATAAATTGTTGTAAACAATAGTAAACTGAGTATAATAATTTATTCACAGTACGCACTTCCTAGTTTAGTTGTGGTGATAGAAATCTTAATATCATTGATATACAGTTGAGAAATATGGTGCAGTTCTTCAAATGCAGATTTAAACCTTATTAATATTAAACCCAATCCCGCATGGCCGCCAGCTGTGGTCATCCTGTTGAGGGTAGTATTCATTATTTTTTAAGTGCCCTTTTATCAACGAAGCAAGAGAAATATTGTTTTCAAAATAAGAAAGATCTACTATATCCATTTTGCTTCTATTGGCTGGTAACGGTGACCTTTCATTTCAGCAAAACAAAGACATTTTTTTGAGTCTGTACAATCATATATCAGAAATACACAAAGATTTAGAACATTCACTGATTAAAACTCGGAATTTCTACTTCCCAACTCATCAAGTGATACTCCGCAAAAAAATGAAAAATTGATATTTTGTTCTTTAAGTATAAAAAACCACATATTCATAAATAAGAAAACTTTTATTCTCTATGAAAAGAGATCAAAATCGATTTTTGAAATTCACTATCAGTTCTTGACATATCGCCATCTTGTCGGCATGTTCGATCTAAAAAGTCACGTGATATCTAAAAACCTCAAAGACCAAAATGAATCAGGGATTTATTGACCGTACGTTAAAAACTCCCATCATCAATCGGGGATTACCGTAGACGATCATTCAGTGTGAAAATGTCTTGTCTAGCGTACGGCTGTTCTGTCCGACAAGGTTATGACAAAAGTCTAAATAGTTTTCCCAAACCAACAAAAAAAAGAAAGAATTGTATCAGATATGTTTGTACAACCTTAAACTAACAGCAAATAGTTGCATCTATAGCAAGCACAAGTTGATGTATGAAGACCATTTTGAAAAATCTTGTTTCGAGGGAGATTTGGTTGTAATTATACTTTTTTTAATAACAAAATAACCTAGCAGTTCTGATAGCTATTATATATAGTTATCAAATCCTTATATGATAAGATCTCGTTGATTAAAAAAAAATAGATTTGATGAGGAAGAAAAGTTTCAATTATAAGAAAGAAAAATGCAGTATTCTTGTAACAATCACTGATTTACAAAAGATTCTTTAGTATGCCTCTTTTATATAAAGTGCATTGATTTATATAAAGAATAGTTCCGTATTTAGACAAGATAATTTTTCAAATTAATAAAGTTATACGATAAATAATTTTTTTTTAATTATGATATTTAACGGCAATTGACAAGGAGCAATGTTAGGAAGAGCTAGGTTTTAGCTAAGACAAAATATGTTGATATAGTATAATATTCCCAGGTTATAGAAATGTAAACATCGAAAAATTGGACATCTCAATTTTTTTATTAAAAGTGTTTTTTAACTAATCTTTTAACTTTATCAAATTGATACGGGATCAATTCGGAACAGTCACTTATAAAGACACTTTACAGTTAAATGTGTGACCCTATCTGGTATGTTTGGTAACAAATGTATAGTTTTTTTTTCTTTTTAAATTTTATTTACGTTATCTTATTATATATATATTTTGGCTTACTCCCGAATTGATAATAGGTATGTCAGAATTATTGATAGATGTCGTGTCAGAGCGACACATTCAGTTAGTTATCACAAGGACGTATACTATATTAGATACACGTCCTTGTGTACTCCAGTGACATCCTGTCGACTAAAAATTCGTATTACACAATTATATAATACAGGTTCATGCATGGCTTCTGTATGAGGTACCCGGCGTGCACAGGTAACATTTATTGAACCACATAATTATATTTGTGTTCGACATTGTTTATCTTGTGCGTGTTTGAAATTATAATTCCACCTGTTAATGAATGATGTTCTGATAATAATATTATCCACTTTTTTTGCTGATAATAAGTTTTAAAATTTTATAAACATGACCTTATTTTTTGTGAAATAAATACTGTTTTGTCATGATTCTGGACCCTTCTTTAAAAAAAAAAATTCTTCACGCAAATACAAGCTTTTGCCGAATGGCAAACATGCAGATGTAAAGTAATGCAGCACTTATAGTCAGTATCAATATTTATTTATTGAAGATAAGAGAGCTCCTTCTATGTCCAATGTCCCTATCTTTATAAGGATTAGAACGACAGTGGAAATAGTCATTGTAAAGGAGCGGAGATAGAGTGGCATCGTGAAAAAGATAACCGAATAGAGAACAATATACTATATGATGAATTATCGACGAAAAGGGTAATAGTAATTGTAAAGGAAAAGAGATAAATAGAGGCATAGTAAAAAAAAATGTTTGCAAGACAAAGTTACTGCTCGTTTGACATTTTAAGTTATACAAAATCACACATCGTGTTCCAAATTGGTATTCACGTGCGATAACTTGATGCATAGCATGGTTAAAAATAAATAAGTATCCCATTCGTTATATCGTAGTGTCACTGTGTTTCTTTGTTCAATTTATTTAGTTTGTTAATGATTAAATCTGTATAAAAACTTCATACCCGTTTAGTTATTGCCTGTAGGCGTTTGATTATTGTTACATTTAATATATATATAGAACCTTTCATACATCTTAAAGTAAAAGATGTGTCAGTCTGATTCAAACGACATGAGAAGGCTGTAATACTAGTACGACTCGAGTATAGCATGTAAAAAATCCTACTCAATATGGTTGTATTGGAAATCTTTTCATACAGATAGATAACTCATGATCCGACATTCATGTAATATTTGCTACATGACACTCATATTTCTTTCTACCATCATCATCTTATTCATTAAATATTGCTGTAAACATCGATGGTTCACACCCAAACAAAATGGGAGTAATATACCTTTAGAGCTTCTCCGTGGTATACACTTGTGAAATATATAGACGAAATTCGTTATTAAAGTGAATCTACATTTCACAAACACAATTTTTGAATTACGATTTTGAGTGAACACCCATCAAACCATTACGAAATGGCAAGATATAACCATGCAGGCATTTAGTTTTCGTCAGACACAAGATAAATAATCACTCTCATAAACGTATATATATGCATGCAGTTTCAAATATCAAGAACAAGCGGTCGATGTCTATAGATCATTGTTAAGTCGGTTTACTAGCTGTTCAGAGTCAGACATGTCACTTGTACATTCTTGGCCTTCATATACCGGTACGTCTAAACACCGCTCAGGACCTCCTGAGTGCACTCAGGACATACAAAGTGCACTCAGGACATGAAATATATGTTTTAGTGAGTGGTGAAGGTATGCATTTGATAGATAATTTAATTCTTCGTCTATTAAATTTTGTTTTGATAAAATCATTTTAACATTTAAGGAGTTATTGAAGTTTTCATCGGCACGCGCCGTTTTTGTGAAATATGTCAGGCATGACCGAGGATTATATTAAATGCCAATTATCAAGTTGATTAGGTCGTTTGATCTTTAATAATTAGGAGTGATTAGTGATGGTGCTAACCTCATACAAGTAAGCTTCGCAGACAAACAAAATCAAGATGTCTTTTGAAAAATAAAGAACAATAAAGATATATTGTTTTAGAAAAAAGCCGTTAAATAAACATTTTTCTTTTTGTTTGTAAGAATTGAAGCCAGTCGAGAAATATGAGAAATCTACATATATAGTTGGGAAATTTTCATTCAATTCATTTCATTTCATTAACTTAATAGATATTAAACATATCGTTATCATTTTCTTTGTATAGATTTTCGTATTTTATTAAAATATTGTGCAATAAAAAGTTTAGTTCTATTCTTATTTCAAAAATTTAGAAGAATAATTATTTCGTATTTTCATATCTCTAGATATATTACAATAGACTTTAATTGTATTGTTCCATGGTAAAAAAAAGAATCGGTGAAACACCATTTATAATTTACTTTTACAGCACGTACGCAGCCAAGCTAACAGTCAATCTGATCACTCACTAAAAATAGCGTTGAATTAAAAAAAAATATTGATATCATCAGAGACATATATACATGTGTATATATGTCTCTGGTATCATTGCGTTCTAATTCTTATTTATATGATTGTGTGTGTGTGTTTTGTTCTATTTTCTTGTCTTTGAGATTCATTCAAATAATTAACACTTTTTGACCAATGAGAGGCTGTGTATGTATAACATAACGATTCAATCAAAATTTCATTTGTTAGATTTATTCCCCTATTGAAACTTGTTCTTGTCCAGTAATACATGTAAATTCCTTGAACGAGTTTGAAAAGGGAAATAAATTTGTCATACTTTTCATGAATTAAGATTTAGTTTTGTAAATGGAACCCGTTCTTAACTGTAGAAGCCGTACTTACCGAAATACGAAATATGCAAATCTCATATAGTTAGTGTTCTTTCTCATTTTTATCGTTCTTGTCCAGTAATTTCATTCTTGAGTAATACGAATGCTTTAACAAATCCGCATTTAGTAAGATTTATCTTTCTCATTAAAATTAAAAATTATCATATTTGGGTATTATTTCTAAATAATTTGTAAGTAAACGAAATCCGTTCAAACCACGACTAAGTCTTCGTGCACAGAGTTTGAAGTGCGAAAACCCCAGAAGCGTGATCGTAAGCCAAACCAAAGGAAAAGACCAAGGACAGCACGTACGCAGCCAAGATATTAGACTTAGCAAATCATATAAATAAATACTGATCTGTCTTATTAATTTTAAATTCTAAATACTGTCATTGAAAATATAGGACCAGTTCATAGTTTCAATAAATTTGTTATCTATATCAAGGCTGTGAAAATCTTGAATAAATTTTGAACATTCATGAAAAGGTTATATCAAATATCGTCATAAAGTGTGCATTCCATAAGAAAATGTTTTTCAGTCTCTACACTGCAACTTTCACAAAACTTAATAACATCGTGTTATTCATTTTAAACGTAACACAGTACTAACAACACAATGCATAAGCAACAATAAAGATAATCCAATCAATTTTGTTGATTGGATAATTCACGGCTCAGTAGTTGTGTAATCAATGACACGTGCCCTCATTATTTCATAAGAATTAACATATCTATCTAAGTTCGATTTCAAATTCTACCAAAATTTAACTCTTGAATAAGCAGCGTGTAACGAATATATTCATCCATCCTGTGTACAAATACGATGACTATAAAGGGTCCTGAGTGCACATTGTATGTCCTGAGTGCACTCAGGAGGTCCTGAGCGGTGTTTAGACGTACCCTTCATATACCCCATCCGACGATGGGAACCCTTTTCTGATAGTGTTGACAACATAAGCTTGTATGGTGATTCTGTTTATCTGTACCAGTGGTTGGGCTCTACTGCCCCAAAAACAAACTAACGAAACGCTACTAGTCTGCTTTGTCTGTTAGAAAGAACCTTTGGCGCTCATTCTCAATGGCGCTAATACGTCAGGAAACTTACAAGTCTACTAGTAAAGATTGTTTCAAGAACAACGAGGTTGGGACGAACTGTTCTAAAATCGTCAATATCAGTTATACATTACTAAGATATGCCTTTTATTACAACTACTGTATAACTAATTTGGATTAATGACGGCTATCCTGTTCAGCATTGCACAAAATTATCATAGAATATAAAAAAAAATTGTTAAAAAAAATCCTCAAGCAAAATAATGTATTAGCTTAGATTTATAATGTATGTATATCCATTAATGAAATAAACGATATTTTTTACAAATAATTCGTTTAAGTGATTGGAAGATTAATTTGATTATGAAAGAATGAAATGTTAAAAAGAAAATTTAAAAAATCACGCATGGTGTACTGTTGTATTTTTTTTTTTCAATTAAAAACTTAAAAATAAAGATAGTTTTACGATTGTTAGCATTTTAACATCGCCAGATTTAAATACAAGTTAAAGAATTCCGGTAAAGTAAATTAAACAGATGTGCAATTATTATTAATTGGGAAATGAAACATTTAATTTTTAAGATTAAAAGTACTATTCTTTTAACTTCATATTTTAATTTTATGCAAATTGCATAGAACGTAATCGAAAATTGTTCCACTGTAATATTGTATACAATTCCGGAATTGACAAAGATTGAATGTTTATTTTCAATTAATTTAAACAATTTAATTATTGTTTCTCTTGTCATCGGATATTTTATCTTGGTGTATTAAACACGCTATACTCTTTCTGTTAATCCATTTAAAATGACAACATACACACCTGTGTACGCTTGAATTCACACCTGTGTACGCCTGACCGCGCTGAAGTACGTCCATTATTCATTTTTCATTATTCAAAATTCAATAATGAATAAGAAATAGTTCATTATTCACTATTCGATGTTAAGTGATGAATAATGAATAATGAAATAGTTTATGTTTCATTATTCAAGTTGAAGCGGTGAATAGTGAAATAAAAAAATTAAAAAATTGACTGTGACACTATAGCTATATCCCGTATTTCTAAATTAGTCTCTTTGGTGTTATCTAACAAATATTCAAATTGATATCAGAAAAAATAAATAAAAACACTCTTTAAATTCTAATTTGATTTATTTATCTGGTTCCTAGTTTCGGAGGATAAACTAGTGGGTTTTCCTAACTATTTTTAACAGAAATTCCATGGTTTAATGTATGGACGACCTGAATACTAAAACATATCTTTATAAAGTAAAATACTCTACGTGGTCCTTTTTTTATTTTCACTGGACCTTTGCTATTCTTCATCCTCTAATTATAGATATGACAAGTCGATTGTTCAGCAATGACCATTAGAGGGGTTATGGAAGACCTAAATGCCAAAATACGCGTGAAAATTAAGAAATAGCCAATTTTGAATAATGAAATGGATATTTTGAATAATGGAATGGACTGCTGCGACCCTTTAGCCCCTAATAATAGATATACCTTATACCTCATTCGAAAGCTTATTAAGAGAGAAACAAAAGGTATATAGTCAATATGTTCTGCAACGCATATTAGAGGAGTAACGAAGGACCTAAATATCGAAATACGCGTGAACAATAAGAAATAGCTTATTTTGAATAATGGAATGGACTGCTGCAACCCGTCAGCCCCTAATCAAGGAAAAATTTATACACCAAATTAAAGCTTATTGATTAAGGAATAAACTGAGTATAAACGATATGTGCCGCAATGACCATTAGAGGGGTTACGGAGGACCTAAATGCCAAAATACGCGTGAAAATTAAGAAATAGCCAATTTTGAATAATGAAATGGATATTTTGAATAATGGAATGGACTGCTGCGACCCTTTAGCCCCTAATAATAGATATACCTTATACCTCATTCGAAAGCTTATTAAGAGAGAAACAAAAGGTATATAGTCAATATGTTCTGCAACGCATATTAGAGGAGTAACGAAGGACCTAAATATCGAAATACGCGTGAACAATAAGAAATAGCTTATTTTGAATAATGGAATGGACTGCTGCAACCCGTCAGCCCCTAATCAAGGAAAAATTTATACACCAAATTAAAGCTTATTGATTAAGGAATAAACTGAGTATAAACGATATGTGCCGCACTGACCATTAGAGGGGTTACGGAGGACCTAAATGCCAAAATACGCGTGAAAATTAAGAAATAGCCAATTTTGAATAATGAAATGGATATTTTGAATAATGGAATGGACTGCTGCGACCCTTTAGCCCCTAATAATAGATATACCTTATACCTCATTCGAAAGCTTATTAAGAGAGAAACAAAAGGTATATAGTCAATATGTTCTGCAACGCATATTAGAGGAGTAACGAAGGACCTAAATATCGAAATACGCGGTGAACAATAAGAAATAGCTTATTTTGAATAATGGAATGGACTGCTGCAACCCGTCAGCCCCTAATCAAGGAAAAATGTATACACCATATTAAAGCTTATTGATTAAGGAATAAACTGAGTATAAACGATATGTGCCGCAATGACCATTAGAGGGGTTACGGAGGACCTAAATGCCAAAATACGCGTGAAAATTAAGAAATAGCCAATTTTGAATAATGAAATGGATATTTTGAATAATGGAATGGACTGCTGCGACCCTTTAGCCCCTAATAATAGATATACCTTCAACCTCATTCGAAAGCTTATTAAGAGAGAAACAAAAGGTATATAGTCAATATGTTCTGCAACGCATATTAGAGGAGTAACGAAGGACCTAAATATCGAAATACGCGTGAACAATAAGAAATAGCTTATTTTGAATAATGGAATGGACTGCTGCAACCCGTCAGCCCCTAATCAAGGAAAAATTTATACACCAAATTAAAGCTTATTGATTAAGGAATAAACTGAGTATAAACGATATGTGCCGCAATGACCATTAGAGGGGTTACGGAGGACCTAAATGCCAAAATACGCGTGAAAATTAAGAAATAGCCAATTTTGAATAATGAAATGGATATTTTGAATAATGGAATGGACTGCTGCGACCCTTTAGCCCCTAATAATAGATATACCTTAAACCTCATTCGAAAGCTTATTAAGAGAGAAACAAAAGGTATATAGTCAATATGTTCTGCAACGCATATTAGAGGAGTAACGAAGGACCTAAATATCGAAATACGCGTGAACAATAAGAAATAGCTTATTTTGAATAATGGAATGGACTGCTGCAACCCGTCAGCCCCTAATCAAGGAAAAATTTATACACCAAATTAAAGCTTATTGATTAAGGAATAAACTGAGTATAAACGATATGTGCCGCAATGACCATTAGAGGGGTTACGGAGGACCTAAATGCCAAAATACGCGTGAAAATTAAGAAATAGCCAATTTTGAATAATGAAATGAATATTTTGAATAATGGAATGGACTGCTGCGACCCTTTAGCCCCTAATAATAGATATACCTTATACCTCATTCGAAAGCTTATTAAGAGAGAAACAAAAGGTATATAGTCAATATGTTCTGCAACGCATATTAGAGGAGTAACGAAGGACCTAAATATCGAAATACGCGTGAACAATAAGAAATAGCTTATTTTGAATAATGGAATGGACTGCTGCAACCCGTCAGCCCCTAATCAAGGAAAAATTTATACACCAAATTAAAGCTTATTGATTAAGGAATAAACTGAGTATAAACGATATGTGCCGCACTGACCATTAGAGGGGTTACGGAGGACCTAAATGCCAAAATACGCGTGAAAATTAAGAAATAGCCAATTTTGAATAATGAAATGGATATTTTGAATAATGGAATGGACTGCTGCGACCCTTTAGCCCCTAATAATAGATATACCTTATACCTCATTCGAAAGCTTATTAAGAGAGAAACAAAAGGTATATAGTCAATATGTTCTGCAACGCATATTAGAGGAGTAACGAAGGACCTAAATATCGAAATACGCGTGAACAATAAGAAATAGCTTATTTTGAATAATGGAATGGACTGCTGCAACCCGTCAGCCCCTAATCAAGGAAAAATGTATACACCATATTAAAGCTTATTGATTAAGGAATAAACTGAGTATAAACGATATGTGCCGCAATGACCATTAGAGGGGTTACGGAGGACCTAAATGCCAAAATACGCGTGAAAATTAAGAAATAGCCAATTTTGAATAATGAAATGGATATTTTGAATAATGGAATGGACTGCTGCGACCCTTTAGCCCCTAATAATAGATATACCTTATACCTCATTCGAAAGCTTATTAAGAGAGAAACAAAAGGTATATAGTCAATATGTTCTGCAACGCATATTAGAGGAGTAACGAAGGACCTAAATATCGAAATACGCGTGAACAATAAGAAATAGCTTATTTTGAATAATGGAATGGACTGCTGCAACCCGTCAGCCCCTAATCAAGGAAAAATTTATACACCAAATTAAAGCTTATTGATTAAGGAATAAACTGAGTATAAACGATATGTGCCGCAATGACCATTAGAGGGGTTACGGAGGACCTAAATGCCAAAATACGCGTGAAAATTAAGAAATAGCCAATTTTGAATAATGAAATGGATATTTTGAATAATGGAATGGACTGCTGCGACCCTTTAGCCCCTAATAATAGATATACCTTATACCTCATTCGAAAGCTTATTAAGAGAGAAACAAAAGGTATATAGTCAATATGTTCTGCAACGCATATTAGAGGAGTAACGAAGGACCTAAATATCGAAATACGCGTGAACAATAAGAAATAGCTTATTTTGAATAATGGAATGGACTGCTGCAACCCGTCAGCCCCTAATCAAGGAAAAATTTATACACCAAATTAAAGCTTATTGATTAAGGAATAAACTGAGTATAAACGATATGTGCCGCACTGACCATTAGAGGGGTTACGGAGGACCTAAATGCCAAAATACGCGTGAAAATTAAGAAATAGCCAATTTTGAATAATGAAATGGATATTTTGAATAATGGAATGGACTGCTGCGACCCTTTAGCCCCTAATAATAGATATACCTTATACCTCATTCGAAAGCTTATTAAGAGAGAAACAAAAGGTATATAGTCAATATGTTCTGCAACGCATATTAGAGGAGTAACGAAGGACCTAAATATCGAAATACGCGTGAACAATAAGAAATAGCTTATTTTGAATAATGGAATGGACTGCTGCAACCCGTCAGCCCCTAATCAAGGAAAAATGTATACACCATATTAAAGCTTATTGATTAAGGAATAAACTGAGTATAAACGATATGTGCCGCAATGACCATTAGAGGGGTTACGGAGGACCTAAATGCCAAAATACGCGTGAAAATTAAGAAATAGCCAATTTTGAATAATGAAATGGATATTTTGAATAATGGAATGGACTGCTGCGACCCTTTAGCCCCTAATAATAGATATACCTTATACCTCATTCGAAAGCTTATTAAGAGAGAAACAAAAGGTATATAGTCAATATGTTCTGCAACGCATATTAGAGGAGTAACGAAGGACCTAAATATCGAAATACGCGTGAACAATAAGAAATAGCTTATTTTGAATAATGGAATGGACTGCTGCAACCCGTCAGCCCCTAATCAAGGAAAAATTTATACACCAAATTAAAGCTTATTGATTAAGGAATAAACTGAGTATAAACGATATGTGCCGCAATGACCATTAGAGGGGTTACGGAGGACCTAAATGCCAAAATACGCGTGAAAATTAAGAAATAGCCAATTTTGAATAATGAAATGGATATTTTGAATAATGGAATGGACTGCTGCGACCCTTTAGCCCCTAATAATAGATATACCTTATACCTCATTCGAAAGCTTATTAAGAGAGAAACAAAAGGTATATAGTCAATATGTTCTGCAACGCATATTAGAGGAGTAACGAAGGACCTAAATATCGAAATACGCGTGAACAATAAGAAATAGCTTATTTTGAATAATGGAATGGACTGCTGCAACCCGTCAGCCCCTAATCAAGGAAAAATTTATACACCAAATTAAAGCTTATTGATTAAGGAATAAACTGAGTATAAACGATATGTGCCGCACTGACCATTAGAGGGGTTACGGAGGACCTAAATGCCAAAATACGCGTGAAAATTAAGAAATAGCCAATTTTGAATAATGAAATGGATATTTTGAATAATGGAATGGACTGCTGCGACCCTTTAGCCCCTAATAATAGATATACCTTATACCTCATTCGAAAGCTTATTAAGAGAGAAACAAAAGGTATATAGTCAATATGTTCTGCAACGCATATTAGAGGAGTAACGAAGGACCTAAATATCGAAATACGCGTGAACAATAAGAAATAGCTTATTTTGAATAATGGAATGGACTGCTGCAACCCGTCAGCCCCTAATCAAGGAAAAATTTATACACCAAATTAAAGCTTATTGATTAAGGAATAAACTGAGTATAAACGATATGTGCCGCAATGACCATTAGAGGGGTTACGGAGGACCTAAATGCCAAAATACGCGTGAAAATTAAGAAATAGCCAATTTTGAATAATGAAATGGATATTTTGAATAATGGAATGGACTGCTGCGACCCTTTAGCCCCTAATAATAGATATACCTTATACCTCATTCGAAAGCTTATTAAGAGAGAAACAAAAGGTATATAGTCAATATGTTCTGCAACGCATATTAGAGGAGTAACGAAGGACCTAAATATCAAAATACGCGTGAACAATAAGAAATAGCTTATTTTGAATAATGGAATGGACTGCTGCAACCCGTCAGCCCCTAATCAAGGAAAAATTTATACACCAAATTAAAGCTTATTGATTAAGGAATAAACGATATGTGCCGCAATGACCATTAGAGGGGTTACGGAGGACCTAAATGCCAAAATACGCGTGGAAATTAAGAAATAGCCAATTTTGAATAATGAAATGGATATTTTGAATAATGGAATGGACTGCTGCGACCCTTTAGCCCTAATAATAGATATACCTTATACCTCATTCGAAAGCTTATTAAGAGAGAAACAAAAGGTATATAGTCAATATGTTCTGCAACGCATATTAGAGGAGTAACGAAGGACCTAAATATCGAAATACGCGTGAACAATAAGAAATAGCTTATTTTGAATAATGGAATGGACTGCTGCAACCCGTCAGCCCCTAATCAAGGAAAAATTTATACACCAAATTAAAGCTTATTGATTAAGGAATAAACTGAGTATAAACGATATGTGCCGCAATGACCATTAGAGGGGTTACGGAGGACCTAAATGCCAAAATACGCGTGAAAATTAAGAAATAGCCAATTTTGAATAATGAAATGGATATTTTGAATAATGGAATGGACTGCTGCGACCCTTTAGCCCCTAATAATAGATATACCTTATACCTCATTCGAAAGCTTATTAAGAGAGAAACAAAAGGTATATAGTCAATATGTTCTGCAACGCATATTAGAGGAGTAACGAAGGACCTAAATATCGAAATACGCGTGAACAATAAGAAATAGCTTATTTTGAATAATGGAATGGACTGCTGCAACCCGTCAGCCCCTAATCAAGAAAAAATTTATACACCAAATTAAAGCTTATTGATTAAGGAATAAACTGAGTATAAACGATATGTGCCGCAATGACCATTAGAGGGGGTTACGGAGGACCTAAATGCCAAAATACGCGTGAAAATTAAGAAATAGCCAATTTTGAATAATGAAATGGATATTTTGAATAATGGAATGGACTGCTGCGACCCTTTAGCCCCTAATAATAGATATACCTTATACCTCATTCGAAAGCTTATTAAGAGAGAAACAAAAGGTATATAATCAATATGTTCTGCAACGCATATTAGAGGAGTAACGAAGGACCTAAATATCGAAATACGCGTGAACAATAAGAAATAGCTTATTTTGAATAATGGAATGGACTGCTGCAACCCGTCAGCCCCTAATCAAGGAAAAATTTATACACCAAATTAAAGCTTATTGATTAAGGAATAAACTGAGTATAAACGATATGTGCCGCAATGACCATTAGAGGGGTTACGGAGGACCTAAATGCCAAAATACGCGTGAAAATTAAGAAATAGCCAATTTTGAATAATGAAATGGATATTTTGAATAATGGAATGGACTGCTGCGACCCTTTAGCCCCTAATAATAGATATACCTTATACCTCATTCGAAAGCTTATTAAGAGAGAAACAAAAGGTATATAGTCAATATGTTCTGCAACGCATATTAGAGGAGTAACGAAGGACCTAAATATCGAAATACGCGTGAACAATAAGAAATAGCTTATTTTGAATAATGGAATGGACTGCTGCAACCCGTCAGCCCCTAATCAAGGAAAAATTTATACACCAAATTAAAGCTTATTGATTAAGGAATAAACTGAGTATAAACGATATGTGCCGCAATGACCATTAGAGGGGGTTACGGAGGACCTAAATGCCAAAATACGCGTGAAAATTAAGAAATAGCCAATTTTGAATAATGAAATGGATATTTTGAATAATGGAATGGACTGCTGCGACCCTTTAGCCCCTAATAATAGATATACCTTATACCTCATTCGAAAGCTTATTAAGAGAGAAACAAAAGGTATATAGTCAATATGTTCTGCAACGCATATTAGAGGAGTAACGAAGGACCTAAATATCGAAATACGCGTGAACAATAAGAAATAGCTTATTTTGAATAATGGAATGGACTGCTGCAACCCGTCAGCCCCTAATCAAGGAAAAATTTATACACCAAATTAAAGCTTATTGATTAAGGAATAAACTGAGTATAAACGATATGTGCCGCAATGACCATTAGAGGGGTTACGGAGGACCTAAATGCCAAAATACGCGTGAAAATTAAGAAATAGCCAATTTTGAATAATGAAATGGATATTTTGAATAATGGAATGGACTGCTGCGACCCTTTAGCCCCTTATAATAGATATACCTTATACCTCATTCGAAAGCTTATTAAGAGAGAAACAAAAGGTATATAATCAATATGTTGTGCAACGCATATTAGAGGAGTAACGAAGGACCTAAATATCGAAATACGCGTGAACAATAAGAAATAGGTTATTTTGAATAATGGAATGGACTGCTGCAACCCGTCAGCCCCTAATCAAGGAAAAATTTATACACCAAATTAAAGCTTATTGATTAAGGAATAAACTGAGTATAAACGATATGTGCCGCAATGACCATTAGAGGGGTTACGGAGGACCTAAATGCCAAAATACGCGTGAAAATTAAGAAATAGCCAATTTTGAATAATGAAATGGATATTTTGAATAATGGAATGGACTGCTGCGACCCTTTAGCCCCTAATAATAGATATACCTTATACCTCATTCGAAAGCTTATTAAGAAAGAAACAAAAGGTATATAGTCAATATGTTCTGCAACGCATATTAGAGGAGTAACGAAGGACCTAAATATCGAAATACGCGTGAACAATAAGAAATAGCTTATTTTGAATAATGGAATGGACTGCTGCAACCCGTCAGCCCCTAATCAAGGAAAAATTTATACACCAAATTAAAGCTTATTGATTAAGGAATAAACTGAGTATAAACGATATGTGCCGCAATGACCATTAGAGGGGTTACGGAGGACCTAAATGCCAAAAATACGCGTGAAAATTAAGAAATAGCCAATTTTGAATAATGAAATGGATATTTTGAATAATGGAATGGACTGCTGCGACCCTTTAGCCCCTAATAATAGATATACCTTATACCTCATTCGAAAGCTTATTAAGAGAGAAACAAAAGGTATATAGTGAATATGTTCTGCAACGCATATTAGAGGAGTAACGAAGGACCTAAATATCGAAATACGCGTGAACAATAAGAAATAGCTTATTTTGAATAATGGAATGGACTGCTGCAACCCGTCAGCCCCTAATCAAGGAAAAATTTATACACCAAATTAAAGCTTATTGATTAAGGAATAAACTGAGTATAAACGATATGTGCCGCAATGACCATTAGAGGGGTTACGGAGGACCTAAATGCCAAAAATACGCGTGAAAATTAAGAAATAGCCAATTTTGAATAATGAAATGGATATTTTGAATAATGGAATGGACTGCTGCGACCCTTTAGCCCCTAATAATAGATATACCTTATACCTCATTCGAAAGCTTATTAAGAGAGAAACAAAAGGTATATAGTCAATATGTTCTGCAACGCATATTAGAGGAGTAACGAAGGACCTAAATATCGAAATACGCGTGAACAATAAGAAATAGCTTATTTTGAATAATGGAATGGACTGCTGCAACCCGTCAGCCCCTAATCAAGGAAAAATTTATACACCAAATTAAAGCTTATTGATTAAGGAATAAACTGAGTATAAACGATATGTGCCGCAATGACCATTAGAGGGGTTACGGAGGACCTAAATGCCAAAAATACGCGTGAAAATTAAGAAATAGCCAATTTTGAATAATGAAATGGATATTTTGAATAATGGAATGGACTGCTGCGACCCTTTAGCCCCTAATAATAGATATACCTTATACCTCATTCGAAAGCTTATTAAGAGAGAAACAAAAGGTATATAGTCAATATGTTCTGCAACGCATATTAGAGGAGTAACGAAGGACCTAAATATCGAAATACGCGTGAACAATAAGAAATAGCTTATTTTGAATAATGGAATGGACTGCTGCAACCCGTCAGCCCCTAATCAAGGAAAAAATTATACACCAAATTAAAGCTTATTGATTAAGGAATAAACTGAGTATAAACGATATGTGCCGCAATGACCATTAGAGGGGTTACGGAGGACCTAAATGCCAAAATACGCGTGAAAATTAAGAAATAGCCAATTTTGAATAATGAAATGGATATTTTGAATAATGGAATGGACTGCTGCGACCCTTTAGCCCCTAATAATAGATATACCTTATACCTCATTCGAAAGCTTATTAAGAGAGAAACAAAAGGTATATAGTCAATATGTTCTGCAACGCATATTAGAGGAGTAACGAAGGACCTAAATATCGAAATACGCGTGAACAATAAGAAATAGCTTATTTTGAATAATGGAATGGACTGCTGCAACCCGTCAGCCCCTAATCAAGGAAAAATTTATACACCAAATTAAAGCTTATTGATTAAGGAATAAACTGAGTATAAACGATATGTGCCGCAATGACCATTAGAGGGGTTACGGAGGACCTAAATGCCAAAATACGCGTGAAAATTAAGAAATAGCCAATTTTGAATAATGAAATGGATATTTTGAATAATGGAATGGACTGCTGCGACCCTTTAGCCCCTAATAATAGATATACCTTATACCTCATTCGAAAGCTTATTAAGAGAGAAACAAAAGGTATATAGTCAATGTGTTCTGCAACGCATATTAGAGGAGTAACGAAGGACCTAAATATCGAAATACGCGTGAACAATAAGAAATAGCTTATTTTGAATAATGGAATGGACTGCTGCAACCCGTCAGCCCCTAATCAAGGAAAAATTTATACACCAAATTAAAGCTTATTGATTAAGGAATAAACTGAGTATAAACGATATGTGCCGCAATGACCATTAGAGGGGTTACGGAGGACCTAAATGCCAAAATACGCGTGAAAATTAAGAAATAGCCAATTTTGAATAATGAAATGGATATTTTGAATAATGGAATGGACTGCTGCGACCCTTTAGCCCCTAATAATAGATATACCTTATACCTCATTCGAAAGCTTATTAAGAGAGAAACAAAAGGTATATAGTCAATATGTTCTGCAACGCATATTAGAGGAGTAACGAAGGACCTAAATATCGAAATACGCGTGAACAATAAGAAATAGCTTATTTTGAATAATGGAATGGACTGCTGCAACCCGTCAGCCCCTAATCAAGGAAAAATTTATACACCAAATTAAAGCTTATTGATTAAGGAATAAACTGAGTATAAACAATATGTGCCGCAATGACCATTAGAGGGGTTACGGAGGACCTAAATGCCAAAATACGCGTGAAAATTAAGAAATAGCCAATTTTGAATAATGAAATGGATATTTTGAATAATGGAATGGACTGCTGCGACCCTTTAGCCCCTAATAATAGATATACCTTATACCTCATTCGAAAGCTTATTAAGAGAGAAACATAAGGTATATAGTCAATATGTTCTGCAACGCATATTAGAGGAGTAACGAAGGACCTAAATATCGAAATACGCGTGAACAATAAGAAATAGCTTATTTTGAATAATGGAATGGACTGCTGCAACCCGTCAGCCCCTAATCAAGGAAAAATTTATACACCAAATTAAAGCTTATTGATTAAGGAATAAACTGAGTATAAACGATATGTGCCGCAATGACCATTAGAGGGGTTACGGAGGACCTAAATGCCAAAATACGCGTGAAAATTAAGAAATAGCCAATTTTGAATAATGAAATGGATATTTTGAATAATGGAATGGACTGCTGCGACCCTTTAGCCCCTAATAATAGATATACCTTATACCTCATTCGAAAGCTTATTAAGAGAGAAACAAAAGGTATATAGTCAATATGTTCTGCAACGCATATTAGAGGAGTAACGAAGGACCTAAATATCGAAATACGCGTGAACAATAAGAAATAGCTTATTTTGAATAATGGAATGGACTGCTGCAACCCGTCAGCCCCTAATCAAGGAAAAATTTATACACCAAATTAAAGCTTATTGATTAAGGAATAAACTGAGTATAAACGATATGTGCCGCAATGACCATTAGAGGGGTTACGGAGGACCTAAATGCCAAAATACGCGTGAAAATTAAGAAATAGCCAATTTTGAATAATGAAATGGATATTTTGAATAATGGAATGGACTGCTGCGACCCTTTAGCCCCTAATAATAGCTATACCTTATACCTCATTCGAAAGCTTATTAAGAGAGAAACAAAAGGTATATAGTCAATATGTTCTGCAACGCATATTAGAGGAGTAACGAAGGACCTAAATATCGAAATACGCGTGAACAATAAGAAATAGCTTATTTTGAATAATGGAATGGACTGCTGCAACCCGTCAGCCCCTAATCAAGGAAAAATTTATACACCAAATTAAAGCTTATTGATTAAGGAATAAACTGAGTATAAACGATATGTGCCGCAATGACCATTAGAGGGGTTACGGAGGACCTAAATGCCAAAATACGCGTGAAAATTAAGAAATAGCCAATTTTGAATAATGAAATGGATATTTTGAATAATGGAATGGACTGCTGCGACCCTTTAGCCCCTAATAATAGATATACCTTATACCTCATTCGAAAGCTTATTAAGAGAGAAACAAAAGGTATATAGTCAATATGTTCTGCAACGCATATTAGAGGAGTAACGAAGGACCTAAATATCGAAATACGCGTGAACAATAAGAAATAGCTGATTTTGAATAATGGAATGGACTGCTGCAACCCGTCAGCCCCTAATCAAGGAAACATTTATACACCAAATTAAAGCTTATTGATTAAGGAATAAACTGAGTATAAACGATATGTGCCGCAATGACCATTAGAGGGGTTACGGAGGACCTAAATGCCAAAATACGCGTGAAAATTAAGAAATAGCCAATTTTGAATAATGAAATGGATATTTTGAATAATGGAATGGACTGCTGCGACCCTTTAGCCCCTAATAATAGATATACCTTATACCTCATTCGAAAGCTTATTAAGAGAGAAACAAAAGGTATATAGTCAATATGTTCTGCAACACATATTAGAGGAGTAACGAAGGACCTCAATATCGAAATACGCGTGAACAATAAGAAATAGGTTATTTTGAATAATGGAATGGACTGCTGCAATCCGTCAGCCCCTAATCAAGGAAACATTTATACACCAAATTAAAGCTTATTGATTAAGGAATAAACTGAGTATAAACGATATGTGCCGCAATGACCATTAGAGGGGTTACGGAGGACCTAAATGCCAAAATACGCGTGAAAATTAAGAAATAGCCAATTTTGAATAATGAAATGGATATTTTGAATAATGGAATGGACTGCTGCGACCCTTTAGCCCCTAATAATAGATATACCTTATACCTCATTCGAAAGCTTATTAAGAGAGAAACAAAAGGTATATAGTCAATATGTTCTGCAACGCATATTAGAGGAGTAACGAAGGACCTAAATATCGAAATACGCGTGAACAATAAGAAATAGCTTATTTTGAATAATGGAATGGACTGCTGCAACCCGTCAGCCCCTAATCAAGGGAAAAATTTATACACCAAATTAAAGCTTATTGATTAAGGAATAAACTGAGTATAAACGATATGTGCCGCAATGATCATTAGAGGGGTTACGGAGGACCTAAATGCCAAAATACGCGTGAAAATTAAGAAATAGCCAATTTTGAATAATGAAATGGATATTTTGAATAATGGAATGGACTGCTGCGACCCTTTAGCCCCTAATAATAGATTTACCGTATACCTCATTCGAAAGCTTATTAAGAGAGAAACAAAAGGTATATAGTCAATATGTTCTGCAACGCATATTAGAGGAGTAACGAAGGACCTAAATATCGAAATACGCGTGAACAATAAGAAATAGCTTATTTTGAATAATGGAATGGACTGCTGCAACCCGTCAGCCCCTAATCAAGGAAAAATTTATACACCAAATTAAAGCTTATTGATTAAGGAATAAACTGAGTATAAACGATATGTGCCGCAATGACCATTAGAGGGGTTACGGAGGACCTAAATGCCAAAATACGCGTGAAAATTAAGAAATAGCCAATTTTGAATAATGAAATGGATATTTTGAATAATGGAATGGACTGCTGCGACCCTTTAGCCCCTAATAATAGATATACCTTATACCTCATTCGAAAGCTTATTAAGAGAGAAACAAAAGGTATATAGTCAATATGTTCTGCAACGCATATTAGAGGAGTAACGAAGGACCTAAATATCGAAATACGCGTGACCAATAAGAAATAGCTTATTTTGAATAATGGAATGGACTGCTGCAACCCGTCAGCCCCTAATCAAGGAAACATTTATACACCAAATTAAAGCTTATTGATTAACGAATAAACTGAGTATAAACGATATGTGCCGCAATGACCATTAGAGGGGTTACGGAGGACCTAAATGCCAAAATACGCGTGAAAATTAAGAAATAGCCAATTTTGAATAATGAAATGGATATTTTGAATAATGGAATGGACTGCTGCGACCCTTTAGCCCCTAATAATAGATATACCTTATACCTCATTCGAAAGCTTATTAAGAGAGAAACAAAAGGTATATAGTCAATATGTTCTGCAACACATATTAGAGGAGTAACGAAGGACCTAAATATCGAAATACGCGTGAACAATAAGAAATAGCTTATTTTGAATAATGGAATGGACTGCTGCAACCCGTCAGCCCCTAATCAAGGAAACATTTATACACCAAATTAAAGCTTATTGATTAAGGAATAAACTGAGTATAAACGATATGTGCCGCAATGACCATTAGAGGGGTTACGGAGGACCTAAATGCCAAAATACGCGTGAAAATTAAGAAATAGCCAATTTTGAATAATGAAATGGATATTTTGAATAATGGAATGGACTGCTGCGACCCTTTAGCCCCTAATAATAGATATACCTTATACCTCATTCGAAAGCTTATTAAGAGAGAAACAAAAGGTATATAGTCAATATGTTCTGCAACGCATATTAGAGGAGTAACGAAGGACCTAAATATCGAAATACGCGTGAACAATAAGAAATAGCTTATTTTGAATAATGGAATGGACTGCTGCAACCCGTCAGCCCCTAATCAAGGAAAAATTTATACACCAAATTAAAGCTTATTGATTAAGGAATAAACTGAGTATAAACGATATGTGCCGCAATGACCATTAGAGGGGTTACGGAGGACCTAAATGCCAAAATACGCGTGAAAATTAAGAAATAGCCAATTTTGAATAATGAAATGGATATTTTGAATAATGGAATGGACTGCTGCGACCCTTTAGCCCCTAATAATAGATATACCTTATACCTCATTCGAAAGCTTATTAAGAGAGAAACAAAAGGTATATAGTCAATATGTTCTGCAACACATATTAGAGGAGTAACGAAGGACCTAAATATCGAAATACGCGTGAACAATAAGAAATAGCTTATTTTGAATAATGGAATGGACTGCTGCAACCCGTCAGCCCCTAATCAAGGAAACATTTATACACCAAATTAAAGCTTATTGATTAAGGAATAAACTGAGTATAAACGATATGTGCCGCAATGACCATTAGAGGGGTTACGGAGGACCTAAATGCCAAAATACGCGTGAAAATTAAGAAATAGCCAATTTTGAATAATGAAATGGATATTTTGAATAATGGAATGGACTGCTGCGACCCTTTAGCCCCTAATAATAGATATACCTTATACCTCATTCGAAAGCTTATTAAGAGAGAAACAAAAGGTATATAGTCAATATGTTCTGCAACGCATATTAGAGGAGTAACGAAGGACCTAAATATCGAAATACGCGTGAACAATAAGAAATAGCTTATTTTGAATAATGGAATGGACTGCTGCAACCCGTCAGCCCCTAATCAAGGAAAAATTTATACACCAAATTAAAGCTTATTGATTAAGGAATAAACTGAGTATAAACGATATGTGCCGCAATGACCATTAGAGGGGTTACGGAGGACCTAAATGCCAAAATACGCGTGAAAATTAAGAAATAGCTAATTTTGAATAATGAAATGGATATTTTAAATAATGGAATGGACTGCTGCGACCCTTTAGCCCCTAATAATAGATTTACCTTATACCTCATTCGAAAGCTTATTAAGAGAGAAACAAAAGGTATATAGTCAATATGTTCTGCAACGCATATTAGAGGAGTAACGAAGGACCTAAATATCGAAATACGCGTGAACAATAAGAAATAGCTTATTTTGAATAATGGAATGGACTGCTGCAACCCGTCAGCCCCTAATCAAGGAAAAATTTATACACCAAATTAAAGCTTATTGATTAAGGAATAAACTGAGTATAAACGATATGTGCCGCAATGACCATTAGAGGGGTTACGGAGGACCTAAATGCCAAAATACGCGTGAAAATTAAGAAATAGCCAATTTTGAATAATGAAATGGATATTTTGAATAATGGAATGGACTGCTGCGACCCTTTAGCCCCTAATAATAGATATACCTTATACCTCATTCGAAAGCTTATTAAGAGAGAAACAAAGGTATATAGTCAATATGTTCTGCAACGCATATTAGAGGAGTAACGAAGGACCTAAATATCGAAATACGCGTGAACAATAAGAAATAGCTTATTTTGAATAATGGAATGGACTGCTGCAACCCGTCAGCCCTTAATCAAGGAAAAATTTATACACCAAATTAAAGCTTATTGATTAAGGAATAAACTGAGTATAAACGATATGTGCCGCAATGACCATTAGAGGGGTTACGGAGGACCTAAATGCCAAAATACGCGTGAAAATTAAGAAATAGCCAATTTTGAATAATGAAATGGATATTTTGAATGATGGAATGGACTGCTGCGACCCTTTAGCCCCTAATAATAGATATACCTTATACCTCATTCGAAAGCTTATTAAGAGAGAAACAAAAGGTATATAGTCAATATGTTCTGCAACGCATATTAGAGGAGTAACGAAGGACCTAAATATCGAAATACGCGTGAACAATAAGAAATAGCTTATTTTGAATAATGGAATGGACTGCTGCAACCCGTCAGCCCCTAATCAAGGAAAAATGTATACACCAAATTAAAGCTTATTGATTAAGGAATAAACTGAGTATAAACGATATGTGCTGCAATGACCATTAGAGGGGTTACGGAGGACCTAAATCCCAAAATACGCGTGAAAATTAAGAAATAGCCAATTTTGAATAATGAAATGGATATTTTGAATAATGGAATGGACTGCTGCGACCCTTTAGCCCCTAATAATAGATATACCTTATACCTCATTCGAAAGCTTATTAAGAGAGAATCAAAAGGTATATAGTCAATATGTTCTGCAACGCATATTAGAGGAGTAACGAAGGACCTAAATATCGAAATACGCGTGAACAATAAGAAATAGCTTATTTTGAATAATGGAATGGACTGCTGCAACCCGTCAGCCCCTAATCAAGGAAAAATGTATACACCAAATTAAAGCTTATTGATTAAGGAATAAACTGAGTATAAACGATATGTGCCGCAATGACCATTAGAGGGGTTACGGAGGACCTAAATGCCAAAATACGCGTGAAAATTAAGAAATAGCCAATTTTGAATAATGAAATGGATATTTTGAATAATGGAATGGACTGCTGCGACCCTTTAGCCCCTAATAATAGATATACCTTATACCTCATTCGAAAGCTTATTAAGAGAGAAACAAAAGGTATATAGTCAATATGTTCTGCAACGCATATTAGAGGAGTAACGAAGGACCTAAATATCGAAATACGCGTGAACAATAAGAAATAGCTTATTTTAAATAATGGAATGGACTGCTGCAACCCGTCAGCCCCTAATCAAGGAAAAATGTATACACCAAATTAAAGCTTATTGATTAAGGAATAAACTGAGTATAAACGATATGTGCCGTAATGACCATTAGAATGGTTACGGAGGACCTAAATGCCAAAATACGCGTGAAAATTAAGAAATAGCCAATTTTGAATAATGAAATGGATATTTTGAATAATGGAATGGACTGCTACAACCCTTCAGCCCATAATTACAGAGAAACCTTATACACCATTCGAAAGCTTATCGACAGAGGACAAAATTGGTTATAATCAATATGTGCCGCAATGCCCGTTAGAGGGGTTACTTAGGTCCTTAATGTCAAAATACGCGTCAACAATAAGAAATAGCTTATTTTGAATAATGGAATGGACTGTAACGACCCTTCAGTCCCTAATTACAGAGAAACCTTAAACGTCATTCGAATGCTTATCAATAGAGGAACAAAAGGTATATAGTCAATATGTCCCGCAACGCCTATTAGAGGAGTTCCGGAGGACCTAAATTTCAAAATACGCATCAACAATAAGAAATAACCAATTTTGAATAATGGAAAAACTATTTTGAATAATGGAATGGACTGCTTCGCTGCTGCGACCCTTAGGTTCGCCAATTTTTTTACTTATTACTTATTTATTATTCGTTACTTATTCTTTATTCCTTATTCCGTATTTCTTACCTATTCGTCACTGAATCATTATTCCTTATTCGTTACTTGTTTTTCCTTATAATCTTTTCATATGTTGCCCCCTTTAATGCTTTCTTTTCTTTCCTTAACTCTGGTTTGAGGAGGTAAAAATAACCCCTAAGCGCGTATGTACCCGTTTCAGCGCTCGAATGATACCCTATTACTTGTTTGCTACTTATTCGTTCCTTATTCCTTTTGATACGCTACCCCTTTTTGATGCTTTTTTTTCTTGTCTTTGGTGTTAGCTATGGTTTCGGTGAGATGATATTTCCTGTTAAAGCGGATGTCTCCGTCATTGCGCTCGACTGATACCCTGTTACTTATTCGCTACTTATTTGTTCCTTATTCGATTTTTATACGTTTCACCTTGTTAATGCTTTATTTCCTTTTCTTTTCTTGGTTTTTGTTCTTGGTTCGTAGAGGTGAAATTGCCCTATTAGCGCGTATGTATCTGTTTTTGCGCTCGACTGATACCATGTTTCTTATTCGTTCCTTATTCGCTTATTATACATTGCCCCTTTTAATGATTTCGTCTTATTTCTTTTCATGTCTTTGGTGTTGATATAAAAAAGAAGATGTGGTATGATTGCCAATAAGACAAATCTTCACAAGAGACCAAATGACACAGAAATTAACTATAGGTCACCGTACGGCCTTCAACAATGAGCAAAGCCCATACCGCATAGTCAGCTATAAAAGGCCCCGAGGTGACAAATGTAAAGCAATTCAAACAAGAAAACTAACGGCCTAATTTATGTACAAAAAATGAACGAAAAACAAATATGTAACACAGCAACAAACGACAACCACTGAATTACAGGATCATGGCTTTGGACAGGCACATACATACAGAATGTGGCGGGGTTAAACATGTTAGCGCCCCCCCACCCCCCCCCCCCCCTAAACCTGGGACAGTGGTGTAACAGTACAACATAAGAACGAACTATAAAAATCAGTTGAAAAAGGCTTAACTCATCAGATGGATACAAATAGAAATACATCTAACAAAAACACAGAGTGGACGTGGCCGGGTACTTGTACATCCCTTTTATTTCTTTTCATGTCTTTGGTGTTAGTTCTGTTTTTGCAGAGTTAGAATAAGCCCGTTAGCGCATATGTACCAGTTTCAACGCTCGACTGATACCTTGTTACTTATTCGCTAGTTATTTGTTCCTTATTTGCCTTTTATACGCTGCACCTGTTTAATGCTTTCTTTTCTGTTCTTCTCTCCGGTGTTAGTTCTTAGTTCGTAGCGGTGAAATTGTCCTATTAGCGCATATGTACCCGTTTCCGCGCTTGACTGATGCCCTGTTACTTATTCGTTCCTTATTTGCTTACCCTTATTCTTTTTCTTAAATGGTTGTAGGATTGTTCTAACTTGATTTTTTTGCATGCTTGGAATGAAACATTTACACAAGCAATATATTGAACTGGGAAGGGAAGTTATATAAAAATAAGGAAATGTGGTATGATTGCTAATGAGACAACTATCCTTCAAAGTTCAAACTAAGTGGATGTAAGCAATCATAGGCAACTGTACGGCCTACAACAATGAGGGGAAAAAACATACCATGTAGTCGGCTATAAGAGGCCCCGACATGCAAAAATGTGAAACAATTCAATCTAGAAAATTAACGGCCTATTTTATAACAAAACAGTTTACAATAAAACAAATATGACAGACATGAACAAACGACAACAACTGAAACAAAAAACCCTGACTTGGGACAAGTACATAAAGAATATGACGGGTTAAAACATGTTTGTAAGCGCTCAATCTCCCCTAACCTGGGTAAGTGGTGTTACATCACAACATAAAGCATCGAAATAAGAGTACTCGCAGTTACTCAAACCCAATTACCAGTAAAAGATAAATTATGTTATCCCAGACTTATATATCAATCTTTACACATCCAACATATTTGATGTGAAGACGTCATAAACAGTCTGAGAAATGCATTACCCTGTGCAATGCCCAAATATATGTTAACAGTATCGACAGGATGTAGGAATATATATAGCAATATATATTTAGTTTTCATGGTTCAATTTTATCAAAAACTAACTCAATGTTAAAACCAATAAAAACAATCTTTAAAGATTTTTCTACTGTGGTAAGTTTATAATCTTTAATGATAAGTTTCTATATAGGATCAATTGGTTTACATTGATCGTATTTAAATTTACGGGCTTTATCATCAACGTTGTCGTAAAAATTAGGATGTGGTATTACACTTTTAATAAGAACTCTTCAGGTACAGCCAAACTTCTAAACTAAATATTGAATTTGGATAAGGTTTTAATTGATTTTTGATAACGAAATCCCTGACTTAATAATCTATCAGTTAAACATGAATTACGTTCATTGAAATCTAAAACATGACTACAGACATGGGCAAAGAGAACATATTGGAAAAATACACATCGTAAGTAGGGGCGAAAGGAACGCCACCATTCTAAAGGCGAAAATTAACATTAAATCGTCTCTTTTGTCGTAAATTTTTGTATAGAGTTTCCGTGTGGAACTGAAATATCCGATTCTAGATAAAGAAAAATATTGCTGTATGTATTAGATTTATTCAAACTAATTACCTTTGGGTGAATTCCCACAGTAAAATTAGGAAATTCTGGATTATTTTAAAGCAAAACGGATTTTTACTGATTCTGGCCATAAATTGTGATTCATAACAATACAACAACAAGTCTACTATTAAAGGGGCGCAATTGGTACCCATCGGAATACCTACATAATTTCGTTAACCTTTATTGCCGAAACGTACATATATGTTGTCAAGACGAAAATTTAAAGCTCTAATCATCTCATCACAGTTCCAGTAAGCATATTTGATAGAAAAGCAAAGGATATGGGTTATCCATCCATGACACAAAATCGGTACATGCACAGCAAAAAAAAAAAAAAAACAAACACACAAAAAGCAAAGGAACAGCGCTTTCATTGCTGTTCTTCATCTCTTCAAATCACAGTGAGGCATTCAACACGGAGTAAAAGATAAACTCTCACCTTACTGCAAGAATAAGACGGTTCCCAGCACCGGTTTGAATGAAATTCTTTGTAAAATACTTCGGGTAGACTTTGTAAGATGCAACACCACTAAATCTGGGACGGTAAAAAGACATACTGAAAAGTAGCATATTTCCCGTTTTCATTACAGAAGAACCTTATATGATTTGAAGCAATTAAATCTGCGACCATATTGTAATATAGTGTATAGAGTCGAAAATATCATAACTGTCAACCGAATTGAACGGACCATCAAAAGCACGCAATTTATCCAAAACACTCCAAAATAGTTAATTCAATTATTTTCATATGGGTGAATTTTCAAATTAGGTAGCTTTATAACAGAAATTAATAACAAGTTTTGTAATAAAAATAAGGGGACCAGTTAACAGCCAAGTAAGATTAGAAGTAGAACATTTACTAAAACCCGAGAGGAAACGAAATATTCACGTTTTTGTTGTGTAGTTTATGATGCCAATACATAGTAGGGACTTTCAAATTTTCAGAGGAGTCCTTTAGCTGTGCTGTGGTAGCGACAAGGTTATTTACTATTTGACTCTGTATGGAGCGCACGGCCTTGAATGTAGTTGAATGAGTTATTTCATTCTTAAGGACTTCCGTGTAGTATTTACGTCATACCACACCACATCGTTGGCTGCTTTGTCGGCCGGTACGAACACAAAATGCTTTGCGATTATTTAAATTGTGTTTTTAGTCCTATAATTGGAAGTATTACTTACTTTTGTTTATTTCTAAATTATTTTCAAAATGTGATATGCGGATATCTACTATATTCAGACATTTTAATATTGAAATAGGAATCAAGTGACTTTTTGTGAGATTTCTCTTGTTTATACCAATTTTCACGATAGGATGAAAGAGAATCTTAAATGACCTGACGACACACTTTCCAATTTATTTTCGACGGAGAACAATATTTCTATCTTTTTAATCAGAATGTTTATACCTTTTAGGAGCATTATTTTCTTAACTGACTTATAATTAAAAATTAAACTTGTACTGGATTTTTGTATACGTATGAGAAATTTTAGGTGGTTCAAAATATGGAGGTATAATGTTTTGAATGGTAGAGTCATTAAAAAAACTAGAAAAAATAATGTAAATGTATTTTTTTTTAGAAAATACCTTTTATGATCTGCGGGTTTGTTTATTCGAGGGAACAGTCTATGGTGACAAAAAGCTGTAATGATACGTGAACACATATATTTTGGACTAAAAAACGATTTTTTTCATTCTCGTCATAAATATTATGTAATTTTACTAAATTGGCATTTGACCCAGTTTGCATACTAATTGATGTCTACCATTGTTTTTAAACATATATACGGGATCATTTATCGTAGGATTAGAACGATGTTTATTTCGTTGATTGTGGTTAATGCAGTTGGCATGAGACCCATGATTGCGTTGTCTTTTATCAAAAATAGTAATGATATCAATGAAGTTTTCGATATGTTTCCTTGGTCAATGATATTGTCTTTAAGACCTAGGGAATACGCTATCTGTAGTCGTTTAATCCAAGACAGTTTTCAACTTTTACGGGAATCTTTTAATTGTTAATGTGAGTGGCTTGGTTGTTTCTGGACAGTTTGAAGTGGTTATAATTTTGATAATTTATTTTTGTTTTTCTATTATGGTAAATTAAACTTTTTAATTTGTTAGGTCTGCGGAAGGGATATAGATGTTTTTTCGTGTTCGTTTGAAAAACTCACGTTTTGCCCTTCATGTTGAATACCACATTTCGGTTTTGACCATGTTACAAGATATATGAGGCTTTGGGTTTTCAAGTTATGTCATGTGAAAAGGAGAGAGAAACAATTCTTCTGTTCACTGATGACCGAACAATATTATCTGAGGATAATCTGGAGCAGGTTTGTCATTTTTCTGGCATTGCACGGTAATATTTGTGGATGTCGACGTGCCTTTTTGTTGAATAATCTAGCTGCAGAGGCATCGCCTCTTTTAAAACAACCGTGTAAGCCTGTTCATTTTTGGGTCTATAGAATAAAGGTATGGTTACCGTCTTATGTTAATCAAAGAAGAATATTATTTAACGAGTGGTTCTAAAGAGCCTGTGTCGCTCATCTAGGTCTATGAGCATCTTCAACAAAGTTCTAAAATAGAATTCATGACAAATTTTTTTTTATCTTGTATTGCTGATCAATTTTTCTGTTTAAAGTTTCTCTGTTTTTCTTTAGTTTTAGCCCAAAACACAAAAAAAAAGATGAAAAAATAACATTTAAGGAAATCACTTCTGTATAGAGTAAACCAACGATTTCGGCAAAATTTGACTTATTTGCAGATCTTGTCTTGGTGATCATTTTCAGTGTATATAAAGTGCGAATCCAGTTAGTTCATTTTCACTGTCGTATGCGAGTATGTCTATTGTAGAAAAAAAGTTGATGGGAAAAACTGCGTTTGTTTACTTTTTGAAAATACAAAATAATTGATTTGAAAGTATGTTTTAACACAATTCCATTAGAATATAACTTTTAATGTATAAAAACAGGATTAAAGTCCAAAAAAGTGTAACTAAAGCAGCTGAATCCATAATATTGATTACTGAATGCGATTCATTTTAACTATAAATGCGCATTATCACTGTAAGTGCGATCATTTCTGATGTGGATTTTTTGGAGGTGCGATGAATTTTCATTGTTGTTTTATATGATAATTCGACATGTAACAACTGAAAATAGTCTTTTAATGACTTTAATATTGATGATATTTACAATTTGAAATGCAAGCTATTTGCAGATGCTTACTTAAATATACACGGGTATAACCAACGTATGGTTGATTCCGGACGTTGTGCGTTGTATACCGTTCGTCAATTTTTTTTCAGTACGTTCGTTGCGTGTGTTCGTCAAAGGTCTGTACCGTTCTTTAGTAAAACATCGAGAACAAAATTAGCTGTTTCTATTGAAATACCTATCTTTTATTTTTTCTTAGCAAGCATTTGAAACTACTAAAACTATTTGACATTTCTAACATTTCATATTGAAGATTAAAACAACCTGAATTTTGTATTTGTTTGACGTGAAACAGAACTTACTGGAGCTAGAGAAGACCACTCATCGGCAGCGCCTGATTGCATTTCCAGTTTTTTTAGAAATCCAGTATTTTGATCTTGAGTTCAAAGGTCAAGCTCATACGAAGGTCAGGGTAATATGCGTCACATCGCCTTAAGATGATACACGTTCATATCATGCATATTCAAATATTTTTGGTGAGTTTGCTATTAGTGTGTCATGGATCCGGAAATATACTGGAGTAGAACACCAATGACTGTAACGTTTTTTTAAAGCTTTGTATGCTTTGAAAATTTGTCACGCCGTTTCATACATATTTCCTCCATATTGATAGGCTTTTGCACAACGAACAGTACAAGAATGTACAACGAACGGTTCTAAAGAAAGCAAACAAACTACAAAGAGAATAAATCGTACAGTGCCAAAATTCTGAGGTCAGTTTTTCAAATAAATGTCTGCAAATAGAATAAAACAACGGGTTTCTCATTCGCATAATGTATTTTAATCAACAACAAATCATAAAATACACGGTCGCATTTAGTGTAAGAGCCAACCAACTATGCTATATTTGTAGTTGAATCAAGTTTGAGTTACACAGAGTGTTTGTTTTTATCGATGTTTACAAGTAATTCACAGACCTGTCTATTTAAAATAGTCACATGGTGTTCATGTAATATAAATAATATATAATGCTGTCAGGGACAGTAAACTTTGATTTCATAAACATCGAATACTTAACTGAACAGTACGTCAATTAGTCTTTGGTGAAAATATTAGGACGGTCTATCTACCAATATCGCTTTGCGATGAAGGGATTAACGTCCGGAATCAACTGTACGGCGGTTATACCCCGAACAATTTAAACATGTAATAATAAACTGTATTCAATATATCCTTGTATTCTTACAATTGCGTATTTGCTTATTTGTAACAACGATTTATAAGAAATTCAAACATAAATTAAGGTGACTCAACTTTTGCTCGAACTTTCTTTACTGTATAAGATGTATACACAATTGCATGAGAAATAAATATCAATTACCCAGTCATCCAAGCGTCAAATGTAAAGCAATTGTTTGTGCGAGATGAAAACGTTACCACTCATTCAATCGTGAAATGAAGATAGTCTTTTGAATGCTCTTTGTTATCTAAGATGCATCCATTAGAGCTATTTTCCTAATGCTTGTAGTTGAAAGGTTTGGTTGGCTTGATTGCTTTGTTTGTATAAATGTTTGCTCAACTTAATTTCAATGCCTAAGCAAACATTTATACAAACAAAGCAAGCAAGCCAACTGCACCTTTAAACTACAAGCATTTGAAAAATAGCTCTAATGACGTTTTATTTTATGTGATGTAGATTTAGACCGAAACCGAAAACTTTGCTTTTTCGGTGACGTGGATTGCCTTAACTGTCCAAGATATATGTATTCAATGATGGCGTGTCATATGAAGGATAAATTTTATCCTACATATAGATTTGAATCTGGACAAATTATTACAAAAAATAGAATGGACAATATTAGCAATAAATGCTATTTTTTGGAATTTATTGATATATTACCCCAGACTATCACTCACAAAGTATGCATATATAATCAATCCTTCTGACTTCTCAAATTTTGCTAGAAAGTCGGCTGAATTAAGACTTTATATGATGACAATTAATTAATTTCCTTCTGTGAAAATGCATCGCATGTACAATAGAAATGAATCGCCCCTACAGTGAAAATGAAAGTCTAGTATCATTATTCGACAGTTAACATGAATCGCATAACGAAAACCGAATAGTGGAATTTAATTCAATATCAACAAGCTGAATAACAAAACCTGTTTTAAGTTATACAACATTTATAATTATGTTAAAAGGTACATTTTTCTGCAAATGAACCTTAACTGCTGCGTTTCAATCTCTTGTACGCTCTGTTCGTGAACTATTCTTAATATTTATCTATTTGTGTATCAATTTTACACCTGGATGGCTGTAGGCGCGATGAAAACCCGTCCGCATCTCATACCTATATTGTGAATTTATAAAAACAGTACACATTATGTATTATTTCTTATTTTATTCAAAAATCATCTGTTTATTTATCATTCTATATTAGAAATTCATAACGGATACATAGTATTTCAGGATTTGCACATTATATACACTGATTTTTGCTTTTTAAGTGTCTATCTATTTTTTTTTTATAGTTTTCAAGATAGTAGGCAAAGACGTAAAATATTGGTAAAAATCGACAGTAAATTCTACAAAAACTTATTTGTGGTACTTGACTTGCTGATTATTTTTGCTTTCTTATGTTTTTATCTATCTGATTACAGTTTTTCAAATTGATAGAAAAGAAAAAAGTCATTAGAGGACAATAACTCGAGAGTCGTCTGACGATTTCGACTATGTGCTTTGATCATTTGAATATTAGCCAAAAGTTTTGAAATAATAGATAATAAGTAGACCTGATCATTTTGTACATTTCAATCTCTTTCTATTTGTCTAATTTTCTCTATTGCCTCAATTAGTAGCAGTTTTCAAGATAATAGACAAAACCTGCATTTTATTCCTGTGTTCTATTTTAAGCCATGTCGGCCATGTTGGTTGGCAAGCGGGGTCATCAGACATATTTCTAAACTAGATACTCTAATTATGATTATGGCCAATTTTGGTTAAATTGCCCAGTAGTTTCAGAGGAGAAGATTTCTGTAAAAGTTAACGACGACGGACGACGACGGCCAAGTGATGATAAAAGCTCACTTGGCCTTTTTGGCCAGTAGAGCTAAAAAATGATATACAGATAGAAGCACAGATTTATCTTGCTTGGTGGAAAGAAACTTATACAGATGGTTGATATAGGGAATAGGTTAAAATTACTATTAGTTCAAATACAGGTTCGGTAAAGTATTCCATTATCAATTATTAATTGCAAAACATGTATACAGACAAAATATTTTCAATGAAGGTTCCTGCTTCTTTCTCACTATAATTGCAAGCATATGTACATAAAATGTAGTTCGGGGAGCATCAGTTGGCAGTGAAGCTTTTACTGGTATTTTTTTACAAACATATTTGTAAGATTCTGGTGCTTACTATAATTTGAATACGTCATTGCAGCTCATATTGATAATATCTTTTCTTCCTCAATAATTAAGGGCTAAAGGGTCGCAGCAGTCCATTCCATTATTCAAAATATCCATTTCATTATTCAAAATTGGCTATTTCTTAATTTTCACGCGTATTATGGCATTTAGGTCCTCCGTAACCCCTCTAATGGTCACTGCGGCACATATCGTTTATACTCAGTTTATTCCTCTATCAATAAGCTTTAATTTGGTGTATAAATTTTTCCTTGATAAGGGGCTGACGGGTTACTGCAGTCCATTCCATTATTCAAAATAAGCTATTTCTTAATGTTCACGCGTATTTCGATATTTAGGTCCTTCGTTACTCCTCTAATATGCGTTGCAGAACATATTGACTATATACCTTTTGTTTCTCTCTCAATAAGCTTTCGAATGAGGTATAAGGTATATCTATAATTAGGGACTAAAGGGTCGCAGCAGTCCATTCCATTATTCAAAATATCCATTTCATTATTCAAAATTGGCTATTTCTTAATTTTCACGCGTATTTTGGCATTTAGGTCCTCCGTAACCCCTCTAATGGTCATTGCGGCACATATCGTTTATACTCAGTTTATTCCTCTATCAATAAGCTTTAATTTGGTGTATAATTTTTTCCTTGATTAGGGGCTGACGAGTTGCAGCAGTCCATTCCATTATTCAAAATAAGCTATTTCTTAATGTTCACGCGTATTTCGATATTTAGGTCCTTCGTTACTCCTCTAATATGCGTTGCGGAACATATTGACTATATACCTTTTGTTCCTCTCTTAATAAGCTTTAAAATGGGGTATAAGGTATATCTATAATTAGGGGATAAAGGGTCGCAGCAGTCCATTCCATTATTCAAAATATCCATTTCATTATTCAAAATTGGCTATTTCTTAATTTTCACGCGTATTTTGGCATTTAGGTCCTCCGTAACCCCTCTAATGGTCATTGCGGCACATATCGTTTATACTCAGTTTATTCCTCTATCAATAAGCTTTAATTTGGTGTATAAATTTTTCCTTGATTAGGGGCTGACGGGTTGCAGCAGTCCATTCCATTATTCAAAATAAGCTATTTCTTAATGTTCACGCGTATTTCGATATTTAGGTCCTTCGTTACTCCTCTAATATGCGTTGCGGAACATATTGACTATATACCTTTTGTTCCTCTCTTAATAAGCTTTCGAATGGGGTATAAGGTATATCTATAATTAGGGGATAAAGGGTCGCAGCAGTCCATTCCATTATTCAAAATATCCATTTCATTATTCAAAATTGGCTATTTCTTAATTTTCACGCGTATTTTGGCATTTAGGTCCTCCGTAACCCCTCTAATGGTCATTGCGGCACATATCGTTTATACTCAGTTTATTCCTCTATCAATAAGCTTTAATTTGGTGTATAAATTTTTCCTTGATTAGGGGCTGACGGGTTGCAGCAGTCCATTCCATTATTCAAAATAAGCTATTTCTTAATGTTCACGCGTATTTCGATATTTAGGTCCTTCGTTACTCATCTAATATGCGTTGCGGAACATATTGACTATATACCTTTTGTTCCTCTCTTAATAAGCTTTCGAATGGGGTATAAGGTATATCTATAATTAGGGGATAAAGGGTCGCAGCAGTCCATTCCATTATTCAAAATATCCATTTCATTATTCAAAATTGGCTATTTCTTAATTTTCACGCGTATTTTGGCATTTAGGTCCTCCGTAACCCCTCTAATGGTCATTGCGGCACATATCGTTTATACTCAGTTTATTCCTCTATCAATAAGCTTTAATTTGGTGTATAAATTTTTCCTTGATTAGGGGCTGACGGGTTGCAGCAGTCCATTCCATTATTCAAAATAAGCTATTTCTTAATGTTCACGCGTATTTCGATATTTAGGTCCTTCGTTACTCCTCTAATATGCGTTGCGGAACATATTGACTATATACCTTTTGTTCCTCTCTTAATAAGCTTTCGAATGGGGTATAAGGTATATCTATAATTAGGGGATAAAGGGTCGCAGCAGTCCATTCCATTATTCAAAATATCCATTTCATTATTCAAAATTGGCTATTTCTTAATTTTCACGCGTATTTTGGCATTTAGGTCCTCCGTAACCCCTCTAATGGTCATTGCGGCACATATCGTTTATACTCAGTTTATTCCTCTATCAATAAGCTTTAATTTGGTGTATAAATTTTTCCTTGATTAGGAGCTGACGGGTTGCAGCAGTCCATTCCATTATTCAAAATAAGCTATTTCTTAATGTTCACGCGTATTTCGATATTTAGGTCCTTCGTTACTCCTCTAATATGCGTTGCGGAACATATTGACTATATACCTTTTGTTCCTCTCTTAATAAGCTTTCGAATGGGGTATAAGGTATATCTATAATTAGGGGATAAAGGGTCGCAGCAGTCCATTCCATTATTCAAAATATCCATTTCATTATTCAAAATTGGCTATTTCTTAATTTTCACGCGTATTTTGGCATTTAGGTCCTCCGTAACCCCTCTAATGGTCATTGCGGCACATATCGTTTATACTCAGTTTATTCCTCTATCAATAAGCTTTAATTTGGTGTATAAATTTTTCCTTGATTAAGGGCTGACGGGTTGCAGCAGTCCATTCCATTATTCAAAATAAGCTATTTCTTAATGTTCACGCGTATTTCGATATTTAGGTCCTTCGTTACTCCTCTAATATGCGTTGCGGAACATATTGACTATATACCTTTTGTTCCTCTCTTAATAAGCTTTCGAATGGGGTATAAGGTATATCTATAATTAGGGGATAAAGGGTCGCAGCAGTCCATTCCATTATTCAAAATATCCATTTCATTATTCAAAATTGGCTATTTCTTAATTTTCACGCGTATTTTGGCATTTAGGTCCTCCGTAACCCCTCTAATGGTCATTGCGGCACATATCGTTTATACTCAGTTTATTCCTCTATCAATAAGCTTTAATTTGGTGTATAAATTTTTCCTTGATTAGGGGCTGACGGGTTGCAGCAGTCCATTCCATTATTCAAAATAAGCTATTTCTTAATGTTCACGCGTATTTCGATATTTAGGTCCTTCGTTACTCCTCTAATATGCGTTGCGGAACATATTGACTATATACCTTTTGTTCCTCTCTTAATAAGCTTTCGAATGGGGTATAAGGTATATCTATAATTAGGGGATAAAGGGTCGCAGCAGTCCATTCCATTATTCAAAATATCCATTTCATTATTCAAAATTGGCTATTTCTTAATTTTCACGCGTATTTTGGCATTTAGGTCCTCCGTAACCCCTCTAATGGTCATTGCGGCACATATCGTTTATACTCAGTTTATTCCTCTATCAATAAGCTTTAATTTGGTGTATAAATTTTTCCTTGATTAGGGGCTGACGGGTTGCAGCAGTCCATTCCATTATTCAAAATAAGCTATTTCTTAATGTTCACGCGTATTTCGATATTTAGGTCCTTCGTTACTCCTCTAATATGCGTTGCGGAACATATTGACTATATACCTTTTGTTCCTCTCTTAATAAGCTTTCGAATGGGGTATAAGGTATATCTATAATTAGGGGATAAAGGGTCGCAGCAGTCCATTCCATTATTCAAAATATCCATTTCATTATTCAAAATTGGCTATTTCTTAATTTTCACGCGTATTTTGGCATTTAGGTCCTCCGTAACCCCTCTAATGGTCATTGCGGCACATATCGTTTATACTCAGTTTATTCCTCTATCAATAAGCTTTAATTTGGTGTATAAATTTTTCCTTGATTAGGGGCTGACGGGTTGCAGCAGTCCATTCCATTATTCAAAATAAGCTATTTCTTAATGTTCACGCGTATTTCGATATTTAGGTCCTTCGTTACTCCTCTAATATGCGTTGCGGAACATATTGACTATATACCTTTTGTTCCTCTCTTAATAAGCTTTCGAATGGGGTATAAGGTATATCTATAATTAGGGGATAAAGGGTCGCAGCAGTCCATTCCATTATTCAAAATATCCATTTCATTATTCAAAATTGGCTATTTCTTAATTTTCACGCGTATTTTGGCATTTAGGTCCTCCGTAACCCCTCTAATGGTCATTGCGGCACATATCGTTTATACTCAGTTTATTCCTCTATCAATAAGCTTTAATTTGGTGTATAAATTTTTCCTTGATTAGGGGCTGACGGGTTGCAGCAGTCCATTCCATTATTCAAAATAAGCTATTTCTTAATGTTCACGCGTATTTCGATATTTAGGTCCTTCGTTACTCCTCTAATATGCGTTGCGGAACATATTGACTATATACCTTTTGTTCCTCTCTTAATAAGCTTTCGAATGGGGTATAAGGTATATCTATAATTAGGGGATAAAGGGTCGCAGCAGTCCATTCCATTATTCAAAATATCCATTTCATTATTCAAAATTGGCTATTTCTTAATTTTCACGCGTATTTTGGCATTTAGGTCCTCCGTAACCCCTCTAATGGTCATTGCGGCACATATCGTTTATACTCAGTTTATTCCTCTATCAATAAGCTTTAATTTGGTGTATAAATTTTTCCTTGATTAGGGGCTGACGGGTTGCAGCAGTCCATTCCATTATTCAAAATAAGCTATTTCTTAATGTTCACGCGTATTTCGATATTTAGGTCCTTCGTTACTCCTCTAATATGCGTTGCGGAACATATTGACTATATACCTTTTGTTCCTCTCTTAATAAGCTTTCGAATGGGGTATAAGGTATATCTATAATTAGGGGATAAAGGGTCGCAGCAGTCCATTCCATTATTCAAAATATCCATTTCATTATTCAAAATTGGCTATTTCTTAATTTTCACGCGTATTTTGGCATTTAGGTCCTCCGTAACCCCTCTAATGGTCATTGCGGCACATATCGTTTATACTCAGTTTATTCCTCTATCAATAAGCTTTAATTTGGTGTATAAATTTTTCCTTGATTAGGGGCTGACGGGTTGCAGCAGTCCATTCCATTATTCAAAATAAGCTATTTCTTAATGTTCACGCGTATTTCGATATTTAGGTCCTTCGTTACTCCTCTAATATGCGTTGCGGAACATATTGACTATATACCTTTTGTTCCTCTCTTAATAAGCTTTCGAATGGGGTATAAGGTATATCTATAATTAGGGGATAAAGGGTCGCAGCAGTCCATTCCATTATTCAAAATATCCATTTCATTATTCAAAATTGGCTATTTCTTAATTTTCACGCGTATTTTGGCATTTAGGTCCTCCGTAACCCCTCTAATGGTCATTGCGGCACATATCGTTTATACTCAGTTTATTCCTCTATCAATAAGCTTTAATTTGGTGTATAAATTTTTCCTTGATTAGGAGCTGACGGGTTGCAGCAGTCCATTCCATTATTCAAAATAAGCTATTTCTTAATGTTAACGCGTATTTCGATATTTAGGTCCTTCGTTACTCCTCTAATATGCGTTGCGGAACATATTGACTATATACCTTTTGTTCCTCTCTTAATAAGCTTTCGAATGGGGTATAAGGTATATCTATAATTAGGGGATAAAGGGTCGCAGCAGTCCATTCCATTATTCAAAATATCCATTTCATTATTCAAAATTGGCTATTTCTTAATTTTCACGCGTATTTTGGCATTTAGGTCCTCCGTAACCCCTCTAATGGTCATTGCGGCACATATCGTTTATACTCAGTTTATTCCTCTATCAATAAGCTTTAATTTGGTGTATAAATTTTTCCTTGATTAGGGGCTGACGGGTTGCAGCAGTCCATTCCATTATTCAAAATAAGCTATTTCTTAATGTTCACGCGTATTTCGATATTTAGGTCCTTCGTTACTCCTCTAATATGCGTTGCGGAACATATTGACTATATACCTTTTGTTCCTCTCTTAATAAGCTTTCGAATGGGGTATAAGGTATATCTATAATTAGGGGATAAAGGGTCGCAGCAGTCCATTCCATTATTCAAAATATCCATTTCATTATTCAAAATTGGCTATTTCTTAATTTTCACGCGTATTTTGGCATTTAGGTCCTCCGTAACCCCTCTAATGGTCATTGCGGCACATATCGTTTATACTCAGTTTATTCCTCTATCAATAAGCTTTAATTTGGTGTATAAATTTTTCCTTGATTAGGGGCTGACGGGTTGCAGCAGTCCATTCCATTATTCAAAATAAGCTATTTCTTAATGTTCACGCGTATTTCGATATTTAGGTCCTTCGTTACTCCTCTAATATGCGTTGCGGAACATATTGACTATATACCTTTTGTTCCTCTCTTAATAAGCTTTCGAATGGGGTATAAGGTATATCTATAATTAGGGGATAAAGGGTCGCAGCAGTCCATTCCATTATTCAAAATATCCATTTCATTATTCAAAATTGGCTATTTCTTAATTTTCACGCGTATTTTGGCATTTAGGTCCTCCGTAACCCCTCTAATGGTCATTGCGGCACATATCGTTTATACTCAGTTTATTCCTCTATCAATAAGCTTTAATTTGGTGTATAAATTTTTCCTTGATTAGGGGCTGACGGGTTGCAGCAGTCCATTCCATTATTCAAAATAAGCTATTTCTTAATGTTCACGCGTATTTCGATATTTAGGTCCTTCGTTACTCCTCTAATATGCGTTGCGGAACATATTGACTATATACCTTTTGTTCCTCTCTTAATAAGCTTTCGAATGGGGTATAAGGTATATCTATAATTAGGGGATAAAGGGTCGCAGCAGTCCATTCCATTATTCAAAATATCCATTTCATTATTCAAAATTGGCTATTTCTTAATTTTCACGCGTATTTTGGCATTTAGGTCCTCCGTAACCCCTCTAATGGTCATTGCGGCACATATCGTTTATACTCAGTTTATTCCTCTATCAATAAGCTTTAATTTGGTGTATAAATTTTTCCTTGATTAGGGGCTGACGGGTTGCAGCAGTCCATTCCATTATTCAAAATAAGCTATTTCTTAATGTTCACGTGTATTTCGATATTTAGGTCCTTCGTTACTCCTCTAATATGCGTTGCGGAACATATTGACTATATACCTTTTGTTCCTCTTTTAATAAGCTTTCGAATGGGGTATAAGGTATATCTATAATTAGGGGATAAAGGGTCGCAGCAGTCCATTCCATTATTCAAAATATCCATTTCATTATTCAAAATTGGCTATTTCTTAATTTTCACGCGTATTTTGGCATTTAGGTCCTCCGTAACCCCTCTAATGGTCATTGCGGCACATATCGTTTATACTCAGTTTATTCCTCTATCAATAAGCTTTAATTTGGTGTATAAATTTTTCCTTGATTAGGAGCTGACGGGTTGCAGCAGTCCATTCCATTATTCAAAATAAGCTATTTCTTAATGTTCACGCGTATTTCGATATTTAGGTCCTTCGTTACTCCTCTAATATGCGTTGCGGAACATATTGACTATATACCTTTTGTTCCTCTCTTAATAAGCCTTCGAATGGGGTATAAGGTATATCTATAATTAGGGGATAAAGGGTCGCAGCAGTCCATTCCATTATTCAAAATATCCATTTCATTATTCAAAATTGGCTATTTCTTAATTTTCACGCGTATTTTGGCATTTAGGTCCTCCGTAACCCCTCTAATGGTCATTGCGGCACATATCGTTTATACTCAGTTTATTCCTCTATCAATAAGCTTTAATTTGGTGTATAAATTTTTCCTTGATTAGGGGCTGACGGGTTGCAGCAGTCCATTCCATTATTCAAAATAAGCTATTTCTTAATGTTCACGCGTATTTCGATATTTAGGTCCTTCGTTACTCCTCTAATATGCGTTGCGGAACATATTGACTATATACCTTTTGTTCCTTTCTTAATAAGCTTTCGAATGGGGTATAAGGTATATCTATAATTAGGGGATAAAGGGTCGCAGCAGTCCATTCCATTATTCAAAATATCCATTTCATTATTCAAAATTGGCTATTTCTTAATTTTCACGCGTATTTTGGCATTTAGGTCCTCCGTAACCCCTCTAATGGTCATTGCGGCACATATCGTTTATACTCAGTTTATTCCTCTATCAATAAGCTTTAATTTGGTGTATAAATTTTTCCTTGATTAGGGGCTGACGGGTTGCAGCAGTCCATTCCATTATTCAAAATAAGCTATTTCTTAATGTTCACGCGTATTTCGATATTTAGGTCCTTCGTTACTCCTCTAATATGCGTTGCGGAACATATTGACTATATACCTTTTGTTCCTCTCTTAATAAGCTTTCGAATGGGGTATAAGGTATATCTATAATTAGGGGATAAAGGGTCGCAGCAGTCCATTCCATTATTCAAAATATCCATTTCATTATTCAAAATTGGCTATTTCTTAATTTTCACGCGTATTTTGGCATTTAGGTCCTCCGTAACCCCTCTAATGGTCATTGCGGCACATATCGTTTATACTCAGTTTATTCCTCTATCAATAAGCTTTAATTTGGTGTATAAATTTTTCCTTGATTAGGGGCTGACGGGTTGCAGCAGTCCATTCCATTATTCAAAATAAGCTATTTCTTAATGTTCACGCGTATTTCGATATTTAGGTCCTTCGTTACTCTTCTAATATGCGTTGTGGAACATATTGACTATATACCTTTTGTTCCTCTCTTAATAAGCCTTCGAATGGGGTATAAGGTATATCTATAATTAGGGGATAAAGGGTCGCAGCAGTCCATTCCATTATTCAAAATATCCATTTCATTATTCAAAATTGGCTATTTCTTAATTTTCACGCGTATTTTGGCATTTAGGTCCTCCGTAACCCCTCTAATGGTCATTGCGGCACATATCGTTTATACTCAGTTTATTTCTCTATCAATAAGCTTTAATTTGGTGTATAAATTTTTCCTTGATTAGGGGCTGACGGGTAGCAGCAGTCCATTCCATTATTCAAAATAAGCTATTTCTTAATGTTCACGCGTATTTCGATATTTAGGTCCTTCGTTACTCCTCTAATATGCGTTGCGGAACATATTGACTATATACCTTTTGTTCCTCTCTTAATAAGCTTTCGAATGGGGTATAAGGTATATCTATAATTAGGGGATAAAGGGTCGCAGCAGTCCATTCCATTATTCAAAATATCCATTTCATTATTCAAAATTGGCTATTTCTTAATTTTCACGCGTATTTTGGCATTTAGGTCCTCCGTAACCCCTCTAATGGTCATTGCGGCACATATCGTTTATACTCAGTTTATTCCTCTATCAATAAGCTTTAATTTGGTGTATAAATTTTTCCTTGATTAGGGGCTGACGGGTTGCAGCAGTCCATTCCATTATTCAAAATAAGCTATTTCTTAATGTTCACGCGTATTTCGATATTTAGGTCCTTCGTTACTCCTCTAATATGCGTTGCGGAACATATTGACTATATACCTTTTGTTCCTCTCTTAATAAGCTTTCGAATGGGGTATAAGGTATATCTATAATTAGGGGATAAAGGGTCGCAGCAGTCCATTCCATTATTCAAAATATCCATTTCATTATTCAAAATTGGCTATTTCTTAATTTTCACGCGTATTTTGGCATTTAGGTCCTCCGTAACCCCTCTAATGGTCATTGCGGCACATATCGTTTATACTCAGTTTATTCCTCTATCAATAAGCTTTAATTTGGTGTATAAATTTTTCCTTGATTAGGGGCTGACGGGTTGCAGCAGTCCATTCCATTATTCAAAATAAGCTATTTCTTAATGTTCACGCGTATTTCGATATTTAGGTCCTTCGTTACTCTTCTAATATGCGTTGTGGAACATATTGACTATATACCTTTTGTTCCTCTCTTAATAAGCCTTCGAATGGGGTATAAGGTATATCTATAATTAGGGGATAAAGGGTCGCAGCAGTCCATTCCATTATTCAAAATATCCATTTCATTATTCAAAATTGGCTATTTCTTAATTTTCACGCGTATTTTGGCATTTAGGTCCTCCGTAACCCCTCTAATGGTCATTGCGGCACATATCGTTTATACTCAGTTTATTTCTCTATCAATAAGCTTTAATTTGGTGTATAAATTTTTCCTTGATTAGGGGCTGACGGGTAGCAGCAGTCCATTCCATTATTCAAAATAAGCTATTTCTTAATGTTCACGCGTATTTCGATATTTAGGTCCTTCGTTACTCCTCTAATATGCGTTGCGGAACATATTGACTATATACCTTTTGTTCCTCTCTTAATAAGCTTTCGAATGGGGTATAAGGTATATCTATAATTAGGGGATAAAGGGTCGCAGCAGTCCATTCCATTATTCAAAATATCCATTTCATTATTCAAAATTGGCTATTTCTTAATTTTCACGCGTATTTTGGCATTTAGGTCCTCCGTAACCCCTCTAATGGTCATTGCGGCACATATCGTTTATACTCAGTTTATTCCTCTATCAATAAGCTTTAATTTGGTGTATAAATTTTTCCTTGATTAGGGGCTGACGGGTTGCAGCAGTCCATTCCATTATTCAAAATAAGCTATTTCTTAATGTTCACGCGTATTTCGATATTTAGGTCCTTCGTTACTCCTCTAATATGCGTTGCGGAACATATTGACTATATACCTTTTGTTCCTCTCTTAATAAGCTTTCGAATGGGGTATAAGGTATATCTATAATTAGGGGATAAAGGGTCGCAGCAGTCCATTCCATTATTCAAAATATCCATTTCATTATTCAAAATTGGCTATTTCTTAATTTTCACGCGTATTTTGGCATTTAGGTCCTCCGTAACCCCTCTAATGATCATTGCGGCACATATCGTTTATACTCAGTTTATTCCTCTATCAATAAGCTTTAATTTGGTGTATAAATTTTTCCTTGATTAGGAGCTGACGGGTTGCAGCAGTCCATTCCATTATTCAAAATAAGCTATTTCTTAATGTTCACGCGTATTTCGATATTTAGGTCCTTCGTTACTCCTCTAATATGCGTTGCGGAACATATTGACTATATACCTTTTGTTCCTCTCTTAATAAGCTTTCGAATGGGGTATAAGGTATATCTATAATTAGGGGATAAAGGGTCGCAGCAGTCCATTCCATTATTCAAAATATCCATTTCATTATTCAAAATTGGCTATTTCTTAATTTTCAAGCGTATTTTGGCATTTAGGTCCTCCGTAACCCCTCTAATGGTCATTGCGGTACATATCGTTTATACTCAGTTTATTCCTCTATCAATAAGCTTTAATTTGGTGTATAAATTTTTCCTTGATTAGGAGCTGACGGGTTGCAGCAGTCCATTCCATTATTCAAAATAAGCTATTTCTTAATGTTCACGCGTATTTCGATATTTAGGTCCTTCGTTACTCCTCTAATATGCGTTGCGGAACATATTGACTATATACCTTTTGTTCCTCTCTTAATAAGCTTTCGAATGGGGTATAAGGTATATCTATAATTAGGGGATAAAGGGTCGCAGCAGTCCATTCCATTATTCAAAATATCCATTTCATTATTCAAAATTGGCTATTTCTTAATTTTCACGCGTATTTTGGCATTAAGGTCCTCCGTAACCCCTCTAATGGTCATTGCTGAACAATTGACTTGTTATATCTATAATTAGTGGATGAAGAATAGCAAAGGTCCAGTGAAAATAAAAAAAAGACCACGTAGAGTATTTTAATTTATAAATATATGTTTTGGTATTCAGGTCGTCCATACATTGAACCAAGGAATTCCTGTTAAAAATAGTTAGGAAAACCCACTAGTTTATCCTCCGAAACTAGGAACCAGATAAATAAATCAAATTAGAATTTAAAGAGTGTTTTTATTTATTTTTTCTGATATCAATTTGAATATTTGTTAGATAACACCAAAAAGACTAATTTAGAAATACGGGATATAGCTAAAATGTCACAGTCAATTTTTTTATTTTTATTTCACTATTCACCGCTTTGACTTGAATAATGAAACATAAACTATTTCATTATTCATTATTCATCACTTGATATTGAATAGTGAATAGTGAACTATTTCATTATTCATTATTGAATTTTGAATAATGAAAAATGAATAATGGACGTACTTCAGCGCGGTGTACGCCTGAGGATAAATTGCTGCAAGGTAAAGTTCAAACGAATTCTCCTCAAATCGAGAAATAAACAATGACTTTACAAAATAATATACACGTTCTGTTCACATATATTTTGCATTGAAATGGTTATCAAAGTATATAACGGTAAATAAAAACGTAAAATATTTCAGTTCAATATCAGTGTTCAATAGATATTTTATGAAACAATCTCAACAACAATTTATGAAATTTAGATTTTTTGTCAAAAGAGAAGCACAATTACCCCAAAGCGAATTGCGAGAAGTGGTTTCGTATTTCGTTATAGAAAAAAAAAAATACTAGTAGTTTATGTAAAGTAACGACTCTTGTACGGTGTCGCGTTAATATCTTTTTAATAAATTGGTGCAATTGGATGCAACAAATAATGACCACAAAATGTCAGGTTTGCGAGATCAGACAGTAACCTAACCAGTAAACAATTGAAAATCTATGGATCAATATTTAACATTTGTCAGCAATGAGCAATTTTCATAAATAAAACATGATTTAGTCGAATACTTTGCGAGTAAAGAAAAAGAGACTACCATAGATTTGTTATTAACCCCAAATGCTTGATGGGTACAAATCAGTATTCAGGAGTTACCTTTTTAGCATTAAACCACATTACAACAGAAATTGGAAAATAGGGCGTGGAAGTATTTCTAAGGCATTGTTGTTTTCCTGTTCTATGTAGCTTTCTTATTGGCAAACATGGTGATAGATTTTATAGATGCTGTCAGGCACCGACCATTGAAAACAATCGATCTGTTTAAAATAAGAAATGAAAATAACTGTTTGGTGTTGTTTTTTTTTGGCAAATAAGAAAAATGACCGCGTTTGATTTAAAATTGTTTAAAATAATTTTGAAATAGATTTATGAAAATAATTTACATGTGAAAAGGCTAGACTTTGTGGCGTAGGGATGTGATTGAGTGGTTTTGTTTACAATTATTTTCCATTATTTCGGCAGTGAAAATCTGCAATAATTATTTGTTCATCATGTTGTGTGATTTACACATTATAACAAAACTAAGAATATGACGGATGAATTTAGAGTTAGCGGTTTAATGTCCAGTGGCAACTATTATATGTATTATTAGGAGGACATTTAAAATGTTATAAATATGAACAAGGACATCCTTTGTTATGCAAACATGTGTACCACGGCACAAGCGATGACCCATAGACCGTGTGTATCATATGTATATTTAGGGTGGGGTTGCTCCGAATAAAGGAGGTATAGATACAGGAAAATAAAGAAAAAAAATATAAAATTAGAATAGAGTATAACGGGTAAAATAAAGAACAGAGGAAAATGGTATAAAAAAATTAAAGAATAGAGGGTCTAGTTTTTTGCCGGACAATTGTTGATGATAGTTTAAAGTCAAGTGCATTTATAGTTAAAATAATACACAATCGTATGTACATTGGTAGGGATTTATGTTTAGGGTTGATGAGGCACATAACGAGTAATTGTTTTTATTTGAAATTTCTCGAATGTTTGTTTTTTTTTCGACTGATTTGATAGATGAATAAAAAAAATCTATAATCTAAAAAAAATGGTTTAATTACGATATATGGATACAACTGCTATTCAGTCGATTTTAAAATACATGCGATAAAAGAGAATACATAAAAATGTTTAACAAACCTTTTGGACAAAAGGTCAACCTTTAGACCCCGAATATACTTTTGTAAGAACATTAGATTAATTCCGAATTCCATCTTAAATCAATTGTTCATTAAGGTATAAAAAATGTTAATACCTTAGACTATTTTCAAAAATTGTTGACTGAATACCCTGCAGACTGCTGTTTACTCGTACATTCACCAAGTACGCATTTCTACGGCTAACTAAATTCATAATCGTATCTTTTAATTTGTTTAAATTTATTTCAGTGTTTATTTTTCAAACTTTTTATGTAAATAATTTTGGATCAACATCGAGTCAGATCAAATTATAATTTATTAAATTATTAATTAAAAACTGAAACATGCATCCAATCTAAATTTTACGCCTATTATCACCTATATAAAAAGATATAACAGAACACCATTCATGTTTTATATTTAAAAAAAAACCATATACGCTAAACGAAACTATGCACGCCAAGAAACGATGTATGCTAAACGATACGATATACGCTAAACGAAACGATGTACGCTAATACGCTAAACGATACGGTATACGCTTAATGAAACGATGTACGCAAAACCATACGATGTAAAAGGGCGCTTATGTTATCGTTTATGGTATGATTTATGGTATATGGTTTCGTTCGTACATCATTCGTTCAGCGTCCGTACAAAGTTCGGTCAGCGTTTCGTTTGCATTCGTACACCGTTCGGGAAGCGTACGTACATCGTTCGGGCATCTTCCGTACATGATTCGGGCATCGTTCGTATTGTTAACTTTTACGTTACACGGACTGTATACCGCAAACATGAGGTGCAAAAATTTGTACACCATATCCGGATTTCGACAATTAATGTCTCTTCAGTGATGTTAGGAATCGAAACGGTATTTGGAAGGCCATATAATTTACCTCAATTTGGGATTGACTCTTGAATTTTGAAGAGTCAAAATAGGATGAACGGATCATATAAGCCCGAAGGCAAATATAATACAAGCCCAAACGAAAAAATATAAACAAGTCTAAATTGAAAACAACGTTCAAACCTATGATTGCGTTGGATAAAAACCGCAATATTTATACGTGTGCATGCAAAACAAATGTCTTGGTAGAGTGGTCTAAATACAGCACAAACAACATTTTCCAAAAGACCAAAAAGTGAAAAAGTATATTTTAACAAAACGCATTTGACTAGCAGGTCGAACAACGGATGTTCTTAAACCCTGCTGACTGCCATGGCGATTACCAAATAAACGGATCACCAGATGTAAAAATGGATCTTAATTTATAAATTAAATACAAAACAGAAAACAATAAACTTGCGCAAAAGATGGTATACCGCAATAATGAGGTGCAAAAATTTGTACACCATATCCGGATTTCGACAATTAATGTCTCTTCAGTGATGTTAGGAATCGAAACGGTATTTGGAAGGCCATATAATTTACCTCAATTTGGGATTGACTCTTGAATTTTGAAGAGTCAAAATAGGATGAACGGATCATATAAGCCCGAAGGCAAATATAATACAAGCCCAAACGAAAAAATATAAACAAGTCTAAATCGAAAACAACGTTCAAACCTATGATTGCGTTGGATAAAAACCGCAATTTTTATACGTGTGCATGCAAAACAAATTTCTTGGTAGAGTGGTCTAAATACAGCACAAACAACATTTTCCAAAAGACCAAAAAGTGAAAAAGTATATTTTAACAAAACGCATTTGACTAGCAGGTCGAACAACGGATGTTCTTAAACCCTGCTGACTGCCATGGCGATTACCAAATAAACGGATCACCAGATGTAAAAATGGATCTTAATTTATAAATTAAATACAAAACAGAAAACAATAAACTTGCGCAAAAGATGGTATACCGCAAACATGAGGTGCAAAAATTTGTACACCATATCCGGATTTCGACAATTAATGTCTCTTCAGTGATGTTAGGAATCGAAACGGTATTTGGAAGGCCATATAATTTACCTCAATTTGGGATTGACTCTTGAATTTTGAAGAGTCAAAATAGGATGAACGGATCATATAAGCCCGAAGGCAAATATAATACAAGCCCAAACGAAAAAATATAAACAAGTCTAAATTGAAAACAACGTTCAAACCTATGATTGCGTTGGATAAAAACCGCAATTTTTATACGTGTGCATGCAAAACAAATTTCTTGGTAGAGTGGTCTAAATACAGCACAAACAACATTTTCCAAAAGACCAAAAAGTGAAAAAGTATATTTTAACAAAACGCTTTTGACTAGCAGGTCGAACAACGGATGTTCTTAAACCCTGCTGACTGCCATGGCGATTGCCAAATAAACGGATCACCAGATGTAAAAATGGATCTTAATTTATAAATTAAATACAAAAAGAAAACAATAAACTTGCGCAAAAGATGGTATACCGCAAACATGAGGTGCAAAAATTTGTACACCATATCCGGATTTCGACAATTAATGTCTCTTCAGTGATGTTAGGAATCGAAACGGTATTTGGAAGGCCATATAATTTACCTCAATTTGGGATTGACTCTTGAATTTTGAAGAGTCAAAATAGGATGAACGGATCATATAAGCCCGAAGGCAAATATAATACAAGCCCAAACGAAAAAATATAAACAAGTCTAAATTGAAAACAACGTTCAAACCTATGATTGCGTTGGATAAAAACCGCAATTTTTATACGTGTGCATGCAAAACAAATTTCTTGGTAGAGTGGTCTAAATACAGCACAAACAACATTTTCCAAAAGACCAAAAAGTGAAAAAGTATATTTTAACAAAACGCATTTGACTAGCAGGTCGAACAACGGATGATCTTAAACCCTGCTGACTGCCATAGCGATTGCCAAATAAACGGATCACCAGATGTAAAAATGGATCTTAATTTATAAATTAAATACAAAACAGAAAACAATAAACTTGCGCAAAAGACGGTATACCGCAAACATGAGGTGCAAAATTTTTTACACCATATCCGGATTTCGACAATTAATGTCTCTTCAGTGATGTTAGGAATCGAAACGGTATTTGGAAGGCCATATAATTTACCTCAACTTGGGATTGACTCTTGAATTTTGAAGAGTCAAAATAGGATGAACGGATCATATAAGCCCGAAGGCAAATATAATACAAGCCCAAACGAAAAAATATAAACAAGTCTAAATCGAAAACAACGTTCAAACCTATGATTGCGTTGGATAAAAACCGCAATTTTTATACGTGTGCATGCAAAACAAATTTCTTGGTAGAGTGGTCTAAATACAGCACAAACAACATTTTCCAAAAGACCAAAAAGTGAAAAAGTATATTTTAACAAAACGCATTTGACTAGCAGGTCGAACAACGGATGTTCTTAAACCCTGCTGACTGCCATGGCGATTACCAAATAAACGGATCACCAGATGTAAAAATGGATCTTAATTTATAAATTAAATACAAAACAGAAAACAATAAACTTGCGCAAAAGATGGTATACCGCAAACATGAGGTGCAAAAATTTGTACACCATATCCGGATTTCGACAATTAATGTCTCTTCAGTGATGTTAGGAATCGAAACGGTATTTGGAAGGCCATATAATTTACCTCAATTTGGGATTGACTCTTGAATTTTGAAGAGTCAAAATAGGATGAACGGATCATATAAGCCCGAAGGCAAATATAATACAAGCCCAAACGAAAAAATATAAACAAGTCTAAATTGAAAACAACGTTCAAACCTATGATTGCGTTGGATAAAAACCGCAATTTTTATACGTGTGCATGCAAAACAAATTTCTTGGTAGAGTGGTCTAAATACAGCACAAACAACATTTTCCAAAAGACCAAAAAGTGAAAAAGTATATTTTAACAAAACGCTTTTGACTAGCAGGTCGAACAACGGATGTTCTTAAACCCTGCTGACTGCCATGGCGATTGCCAAATAAACGGATCACCAGATGTAAAAATGGATCTTAATTTATAAATTAAATACAAAAAGAAAACAATAAACTTGCGCAAAAGATGGTATACCGCAAACATGAGGTGCAAAAATTTGTACACCATATCCGGATTTCGACAATTAATGTCTCTTCAGTGATGTTAGGAATCGAAACGGTATTTGGAAGGCCATATAATTTACCTCAATTTGGGATTGACTCTTGAATTTTGAAGAGTCAAAATAGGATGAACGGATCATATAAGCCCGAAGGCAAATATAATACAAGCCCAAACGAAAAAATATAAACAAGTCTAAATTGAAAACAACGTTCAAACCTATGATTGCGTTGGATAAAAACCGCAATTTTTATACGTGTGCATGCAAAACAAATTTCTTGGTAGAGTGGTCTAAATACAGCACAAACAACATTTTCCAAAAGACCAAAAAGTGAAAAAGTATATTTTAACAAAACGCATTTGACTAGCAGGTCGAACAACGGATGATCTTAAACCCTGCTGACTGCCATAGCGATTGCCAAATAAACGGATCACCAGATGTAAAAATGGATCTTAATTTATAAATTAAATACAAAACAGAAAACAATAAACTTGCGCAAAAGATGGTATACCGCAAACATGAGGTGCAAAAATTTTTACACCATATCCGGATTTCGACAATTAATGTCTCTTCAGTGATGTTAGGAATCGAAACGGTATTTGGAAGGCCATATAATTTACCTCAATTTGGGATTGACTCTTGAATTTTGAAGAGTCAAAATAGGATGAACGGATCATATAAGCCCGAAGGCAAATATAATACAAGCCCAAACGAAAAAATATAAACAAGTCTAAATTGAAAACAACGTTCAAACCTATGATTGCGTTGGATAAAAACCGCAATTTTTATACGTGTGCATGCAAAACAAATTTCTTGGTAGAGTGGTCTAAATACAGCACAAACAACATTTTCCAAAAGACCAAAAAGTGAAAAAGTATATTTTAACAAAACGCATTTGACTAGCAGGTCGAACAACGGATGTTCTTAAACCCTGCTGACTGCCATGGCGATTGCCAAATAAACGGATCACCAGATGTAAAAATGGATCTTAATTTATAAATTAAATACAAAACAGAAAACAATAAACTTGCGCAAAAGATGGTATACCGCAAACATGAGGTGCAAAAATTTGTACACCATATCCGGATTTCGACAATTAATGTCTCTTCAGTGATGTTAGGAATCGAAACGGTATTTGGAAGGCCATATAATTTACCTCAATTTGGGATTGACTCTTGAATTTTGAAAGTCAAAATAGGATGAACGGATCATATAAGCCCGAAGGCAAATATAATACAAGCTCAAACGAAAAAATATAAACAAGTCTAAATTGAAAACAACGTTCAAACCTATGATTGCGTTGAATAAAAACCGCAATTTTTATACGTGTGCATGCAAAACAAATTTCTTGGTGGAGTGGTCTAAATACAGCACAAACAACATTTTCCAAAAGACCAAAAAGTGAAAAAGTATATTTTAACAAAACGCATTTGACTAGCAGGTCGAACAACGGATGTTCTTAAACCCTGCTGACTGCCATGGCGATTGCCAAATAAACGGATCACCATATGTAAAAATGGATCTTAATTTATAAATTAAATACAAAACAGAAAACAATAAACTTGCGCAAAAGATGGTATACCACAAACATGAGGTGCAAAAATTTGTACACCATATCCGGATTTCGACAATTAATGTCTCTTCAGTGATGTTAGGAATCGAAACGGTATTTGGAAGGCCATATAATTTACCTCAATTTGGGATTGACTCTTGAATTTTGAAGAGTCAAAATAGGATGAACGGATCATATAAGCCCGAAGGCAAATATAATACAAGCCCAAACGAAAAAATATAAACAAGTCTAAATTGAAAACAACGTTCAAACCTATGATTGCGTTGGATAAAAACCGCAATTTTTATACGTGTGCATGCAAAACAAATTTCTTGGTAGAGTGGTCTAAATACAGCACAAACAACATTTTCCAAAAGACCAAAAAGTGAAAAAGTATATTTTAACAAAACGCATTTGACTAGCAGGTCGAACAACGGATGATCTTAAACCCTGCTGACTGCCATGGCGATTGCCAAATAAACGGATCACCAGATGTAAAAATGGATCTTAATTTATAAATTAAATACAAAACAGAAAACAATAAACTTGCGCAAAAGATGGTATACCGCAAACATGAGGTGCAAAAATTTTTACACCATATCCGGATTTCGACAATTAATGTCTCTTCAGTGATGTTAGGAATCGAAACGGTATTTGGAAGGCCATATAATTTACCTCAACTTGGGATTGACTCTTGAATTTTGAAGAGTCAAAATAGGATGAACGGATCATATAAGCCCGAAGGCAAATATAATACAAGCCCAAACGAAAAAATATAAACAAGTCTAAATTGAAAACAACGTTCAAACCTATGATTGCGTTGAATAAAAACCGCAATTTTTATACGTGTGCATGCAAAACAAATTTCTTGGTAGAGTGGTCTAAATACAGCACAAACAACATTTTCCAAAAGACCAAAAAGTGAAAAAGTATATTTTAACAAAACGCATTTGACTAGCAGGTCGAACAACGGATGTTCTTAAACCCTGCTGACTGCCATGGCGATTGCCAAATAAACGGATCACCATATGTAAAAATGGATCTTAATTTATAAATTAGATACAAAACAGAAAACAATAAACTATCGCAAAAGATGGTATACCGCAAACATGAGGTGCAAAAATTTGTACACCACATCCGGATTTCGACAATTCATTTCTCTTCAGTGATGTTAGGAATCGAAACGGTATTTGGAAGGCCATATAATTTACCTCAATTTGGGATTGACTCTTGAATTTTGAAGAGTCAAAATAGGATGAACGGATCATATAAGCCCGAAGGCAAATATAATACAAGCCCAAACGAAAAAATATAAACAAGTCTAAATTGAAAACAACGTTCAAACCTATGATTGCGTTGGATAAAAACCGCAATTTTTATACGTGTGCATGCAAAACAAATGTCTTGGTAGAGTGGTCTAAATACAGCACAAACAACATTTTCCAAAAGACCAAAAAGTGAAAAAGTATATTTTAACAAAACGCATTTGACTAGCAGGTCGAACAACGGATGTTCTTAAACCCTGCTGACTGCCATGGCGATTGCCAAATAAACGGATCACCAGATGTAAAAATGGATCTTAATTTATAAATTAAATACAAAACAGAAAACAATAGACTATCGCAAAAGATGGTATACTGCAAACATGAGGTGCAAAAATTTGTACACCATATCCGGATTTCGACAATTAATGTCTCTTCAGTGATGTTAGGAATCGAAACGGTATTTGGAAGGCCATATAATTTACCTCAATTTGGGATTGACTCTTGAATTTTGAAGAGTCAAAATAGGATGAACGGATCATATAAGCCCGAAGGCAAATATAATACAAGCCCAAACGAAAAAATATAAACAAGTCTAAATTGAAAACAACGTTCAAACCTATGATTGCGTTGGATAAAAACCGCAATTTTTATACGTGTGCATGCAAGACAAATTTCTTGGTAGAGTGGTCTAAATACAGCACAAACAACATTTTCCAAAAGACCAAAAAGTGAAAAAGTATATTTTAACAAAACGCATTTGACTAGCAGGTCGAACAACGGATGTTCTTAAACCCTGCTGACTGCCATGGCGATTGCCAAATAAACGGATCACCAGATGTAAAAATGGATCTTAATTTATAAATTAAATACAAAACAGAAAACAATAAACTTGCGCAAAAGATGGTATACCACAAACATGAGGTGCAAAAATTTGTACACCACATCCGGATTTCGACAATTCATTTCTCTTCAGTGATGTTAGGAATCGAAACGGTATTTGGAAGGCCATATAATTTACCTCAATTTGGGATTGACTCTTGAATTTTGAAGAGTCAAAATAGGATGAACGGATCATATAAGCCCGAAGGCAAATATAATACAAGCCCAAACGAAAAAATATAAACAAGTCTAAATTGAAAACAACGTTCAAACCTATGATTGCGTTGAATAAAAACCGCAATTTTTATACGTGTGCATGCAAAACAAATTTCTTGGTAGAGTGGTCTAAATACAGCACAAACAACATTTTCCAAAAGACCAAAAAGTGAAAAAGTATATTTTAACAAAACGCATTTGACTAGCAGGTCGAACAACGGATGTTCTTAAACCCTGCTGACTGCCATGGCGATTGCCAAATAAACGGATCACCATATGTAAAAATGGATCTTAATTTATAAATTAAATACAAAACAGAAAACAATAAACTTGCGCAAAAGATGGTATACCACAAACATGAGGTGCAAACATTTGTACACCATATCCGGATTTCGACAATTAATGTCTCTTCAGTGATGTTAGGAATCGAAACGGTATTTGGAAGGCCATATAATTTACCTCAATTTGGGATTGACTCTTGAATTTTGAAGAGTCAAAATAGGATGAACGGATCATATAAGCCCGAAGGCAAATATAATACAAGCCCAAACGAAAAAATATAAACAAGTCTAAATTGAAAACAACGTTCAAACCTATGATTGCGTTGGATAAAAACCGCAATTTTTATACGTGTGCATGCAAAACAAATTTCTTGGTAGAGTGGTCTAAATACAGCACAAACAACATTTTCCAAAAGACCAAAAACTGAAAAAGTATATTTTAACAAAACGCATTTGACTAGCAGGTCGAACAACGGATTATCTTAAACCCTGCTGACTGCCATGGCGATTGCCAAATAAACGGATCACCAGATGTAAAAATGGATCTTAATTTATAAATTAAATACAAAACAGAAAACAATAAACTTGCGCAAAAGATGGTATACCGCAAACATGAGGTGCAAAAATTTGTACACCATATCTGGATTTCGACAATTAATGTCTCTTCAGTGATGTTAGGAATCGAAACGGTATTTGGAAGGCCATATAATTTACCTCAACTTGGGATTGACTCTTGAATTTTGAAGAGTCAAAATAGGATGAACGGATCATATAAGCCCGAAGGCAAATATAATACAAGCCCAAACGAAAAAATATAAACAAGTCTAAATTGAAAACAACGTTCAAACCTATGATTGCGTTGGATAAAAATCGCAATTTTTATACGTGTGCATGCAAAACAAATTTCTTGGTAGAGTGGTCTAAATACAGCACAAACAACATTTTCCAAAAGACCAAAAAGTGAAAAAGTATATTTTAACAAAACGCATTTGACTAGCAGGTCGAACAACGGATGTTCTTAAACCCTGCTGACTGCCATGGCGATTGCCAAATAAACGGATCACCAGATGTAAAAATGGATCTTAATTTATAAATTAAATACAAAACAGAAAACAATAAACTTGCGCAAAAGATGGTATACCGCAAACATGAGGTGCAAAAATTTGTACACCATATCCGGATTTCGACAATTAATGTCTCTTCAGTGATGTTAGGAATCGAAACGGTATTTGGAAGGCCATATAATTTACCTCAATTTGGGATTGACTCTTGAATTTTGAAGAGTCAAAATAGGATGAACGGATCATATAAGCCCGAAGGCAAATATAATACAAGCCCAAACGAAAAAATATAAACAAGTCTAAATTGAAAACAACGTTCAAACCTATGATTGCGTTGGATAAAAACCGCAATTTTTATACGTGTGCATGCAAAACAAATTTCTTGGTAGAGTGGTCTAAATACAGCACAAACAACATTTCCCAAAAGACCAAAAAGTGAAAAAGTATATTTTAACAAAACGCATTTGACTAGCAGGTCGAACAACGGATGTTCTTAAACCCTGCTGACTGCCATGGCGATTGCCAAATAAACGGATCACCAGATGTAAAAATGGATCTTAATTTATAAATTAAATACAAAACAGAAAACAATAAACTTGCGCAAAAGATGGTATACTGCAAACATGAGGTGCAAAAATTTGTACACCATATCCGGATTTCGACAATTAATGTCTCTTCAGTGATGTTAGGAATCGAAACGGTATTTGGAAGGCCATATAATTTACCTCAATTTGGGATTGACTCTTGAATTTTGAAAGTCAAAATAGGATGAACGGATCATATAAGCCCGAAGGCAAATATAATACAAGCCCAAACGAAAAAATATAAACAAGTCTAAATTGAAAACAACGTTCAAACCTATGATTGCGTTGAATAAAAACCGCAATTTTTATACGTGTGCATGCAAAACAAATTTCTTGGTAGAGTGGTCTAAATACAGCACAAACAACATTTTCCAAAAGACCAAAAAGTGAAAAAGTATATTTTAACAAAACGCATTTGACTAGCAGGTCGAACAACGGATGTTCTTAATCCCTGCTGACTGCCATGGCGATTGCCAAATAAACGGATCACCATATGTAAAAATGGATCTTAATTTATAAATTAAATACAAAACAGAAAACAATAAACTTGCGCAAAAGATGGTATACCACAAACATGAGGTGCAAAAATTTGTACACCACATCCGGATTTCGACAATTCATTTCTCTTCAGTGATGTTAGGAATCGAAACGGTATTTGGAAGGCCATATAATTTACCTCAATTTGGGATTGACTCTTGAATTTTGAAGAGTCAAAATAGGATGAACGGATCATATAAGCCCGAAGGCAAATATAATACAAGCCCAAACGAAAAAATATAAACAAGTCTAAATTGAAAACAACGTTCAAACCTATGATTGCGTTGGATAAAAACCGCAATTTTTATACGTGTGCATGCAAAACAAATGTCTTGGTAGAGTGGTCTAAATACAGCACAAACAACATTTTCCAAAAGACCAAAAAGTGAAAAAGTATATTTTAACAAAACGCATTTGACTAGCAGGTCGAACAACGGATGTTCTTAAACCCTGCTGACTGCCATGGCGATTGCCAAATAAACGGATCACCAGATGTAAAAATGGATCTTAATTTATAAATTAAATACAAAACAGAAAACAATAAACTTGCGCAAAAGATGGTATACCACAAACATGAGGTGCAAAAATTTGTACACCATATCCGGATTTCGACAATTAACGTCTCTTCAGTGATGTTAGGAATCAAAACGGTATTTGGAAGGCCATATAATTTACCTCAATTTGGGATTGACTCTTGAATTTTGAAAGTCAAAATACGATGAACGGATCATATAAGCCCGAAGGCAAATATAATACAAGCCCAAACGAAAAAATATAAACAAGTCCTAATTGAAAACAACGTTCAAACCTATGATTGCGTTGAATAAAAACCGCAATTTTTATACGTGTGCATGCAAAACAAATTTCTTGGTAGAATGGTCTAAATACAGCACAAACAACATTTTCCAAAAGACCAAAAAGTGAAAAAGTATATTTTAACAAAACGCATTTGACTAGCAGGTCGAACAACGGATGTTCTTAAACCCTGCTGACTGCCATGGCGATTGCCAAATAAACGGATCACCAGATGTAAAAATGAATCTTAATTTATAAATTAAATACAAAACAGAAAACAATAAACTTGCGCAAAAGATGGTATACCACAAACATGAGGTGCAAATATTTGTACACCACATCCGGATTTCGACAATTCATTTCTCTTCAGTGATGTTAGGAATCGAAACGGTATTTGGAAGGCCATATAATTTACCTCAATTTGGGATTGACTCTTGAATTTTGAAGAGTCAAAATAGGATGAACGGATCATATAAGCCCGAAGGCAAATATAATACAAGCCCAAACGAAAAAATATAAACAAGTCTAAATTGAAAACAACGTTCAAACCTATGATTGCGTTGGATAAAAACCGCAATTTTTATACGTGTGCATGCAAAACAAATTTCTTGGTAGAGTGGTCTAAATACAGCACAAACAACATTTTCCAAAAGACCAAAAAGTGAAAAAGTATATTTTAACAAAACGCATTTGACTAGCAGGTCGAACAACGGATGTTCTTAAACCCTGCTGACTGCCATGGCGATTGCCAAATAAACGGATCACCAGATGTAAAAATGGATCTTAATTTATAAATTAAATACAAAACAGAAAACAATAAACTATCGCAAAAGATGGTATACCGCAAACATGAGGTGCAAAAATTTGTACACCATATCCGGATTTCGACAATTAATGTCTCTTCAGTGATGTTAGGAATCGAAACGGTATTTGGAAGGCCATATAATTTACCTCAATTTGGGATTGACTCTTGAATTTTGAAGAGTCAAAATAGGATGAACGGATCATATAAGCCCGAAGGCAAATATAATACAAGCCCAAACGAAAAAATATAAACAAGTCTAAATTGAAAACAACGTTCAAACCTATGATTGCGATGGATAAAAACCGCAATTTTTATACGTGTGCATGCAAAACAAATTTCTTGGTAGAGTGGTCTAAATACAGCACAAACAACATTTTCCAAAAGACCAAAAAGTGAAAAAGTATATTTTAACAAAACGCATTTGACTAGCAGGTCGAACAACGGATGTTCTTAAACCCTGCTGACTGCCATGGCGATTGCCAAATAAACGGATCACCAGATGTAAAAATGGATCTTAATTTATAAATTAAATACAAAACAGAAAACAATAAACTATCGCAAAAGATGGTATACCGCAAACATGAGGTGCAAAAATTTGTACACCATATCCGGATTTCGACAATTAATGTCTCTTCAGTGATGTTAGGAATCGAAACGGTATTTGGAAGGCCATATAATTTACCTCAATTTGGGATTGACTCTTGAATTTTGAAGAGTCAAAATAGGATGAACGGATCATATAAGCCCGAAGGCAAATATAATACAAGCCCAAACGAATAAATATAAACAAGTCTAAATTGAAAACAACGTTCAAACCTATGATTGCGTTGGATAAAAACCGCAATTTTTATACGTGTGCATGCAAAGCAAATTTCTTGGTAGAGTGGTCTAAATACAGCACAAACAACATTTTCCAAAAGACCAAAAAGTGAAAAAGTATATTTTAACAAAACGCATTTGACTAGCAGGTCGAACAACGGATGTTCTTAAACCCTGCTGACTGCCATGGCGATTGCCAAATAAACGGATCACCAGATGTAAAAATGGATCTTAATTTATAAATTAAATACAAAACAGAAAACAATAAACTATCGCAAAAGATGGTATACCGCAAACATGAGGTGCAAAAATTTGTACACCATATCCGGATTTCGACAATTAATGTCTCTTCAGTGATGTTAGGAATCGAAACGGTATTTGGAAGGCCATATAATTTACCTCAATTTGGGATTGACTCTTGAATTTTGAAGAGTCAAAATAGGATGAACGGATCATATAAGCCCGAAGGCAAATATAATACAAGCCCAAACGAAAAAATATAAACAAGTCTAAATTGAAAACAACGTTCAAACCTATGATTGCGTTAGATAAAAACCGCAATTTTTATACGTGTGCATGCAAGACAAATTTCTTGGTAGAGTGGTCTAAATACAGCACAAACAACATTTTCCAAAAGACCAAAAAGTGAAAAAGTATATTTTAACAAAACGCATTTGACTAGCAGGTCGAACAACGGATGTTCTTAAACCCTGCTGACTGCCATGGCGATTGCCAAATAAACGGATCACCAGATGTAAAAATGCATCTTAATTTATAAATTAAATACAAAACAGAAAACAATAAACTTGCGCAAAAGATGGTATACCGCAAACATGAGGTGCAAAAATTTGTACACCATATCCGGATTTCGACAATTAATGTCTCTTCAGTGATGTTAGGAATCGAAACGGTATTTGGAAGGCCATATAATTTACCTCAATTTGGGATTGACTCTTGAATTTTGAAGAGTCAAAATAGGATGAACGGATCATATAAGCCCGAAGGCAAATATAATACAAGCCCAAACGAAAAAATATAAACAAGTCTAAATTGAAAACAACGTTCAAACCTATGATTGCGTTGGATAAAAACCGCAATTTTTATACGTGTGCATGCAAAGCAAATTTCTTGGTAGAGTGGTCTAAATACAGCACAAACAACATTTTCCAAAAGACCAAAAAGTAAAAAAGTATATTTTAACAAAACGCATTTGACTAGCAGGTCGAACAACGGATGTTCTTAAACCCTGCTGACTGCCATGGCGATTGCCAAATAAACGGATCACCAGATGTAACAATGGATCTTAATTTATAAATTAAATACAAAACAGAAAACAATAAACTATCGCAAAAGATGGTATACCGCAAACATGAGGTGCAAAAATTTGTACACCATATCCGGATTTCGACAATTAATGTCTCTTCAGTGATGTTAGGAATCGAAACGGTATTTGGAAGGCCATATAATTTACCTCAATTTGGGATTGACTCTTGAATTTTGAAGAGTCAAAATAGGATGAACGGATCATATAAGCCCGAAGGCAAATATAATACAAGCCCAAACGAAAAAATATAAACAAGTCTAAATTGAAAACAACGTTCAAACCTATGATTGCGTTGGATAAAAACCGCAATTTTTATACGTGTGCATGCAAAACAAATTTCTTGGTAGAGTGGTCTAAATACAGCACAAACATCATTTTCCAAAAGACCAAAAAGTGAAAAAGTATATTTTAACAAAACGCATTTGACTAGCAGGTCGAACAACGGATGTTCTTAAACCCTGCTGACTGCCATGGCGATTGCCAAATAAACGGATCACCAGATGTAAAAATGGATCTTAATTTATAAATTAAATACAAAACAGAAAACAATAAACTTGCGCAAAAGATGGTATACCGCAAACATGAGGTGCAAAAATTTGTACACCATATCCGGATTTCGACAATTAATGTCTCTTCAGTGATGTTAGGAATCGAAACGATATTTGGAAGGCCATATAATTTACCTCAATTTGGGATTGACTCTTGAATTTTGAAGAGTCAAAATAGGATGAACGGATCATATAAGCCCGAAGGCAAATATAATACAAGCCCAAACGAAAAAATATAAACAAGTCTAAGTTGAAAACAACGTTCAAACCTATGATTGCGTTAGATAAAAACCACAATTTTTATACGTGTGCATGCAAAACAAATTTCTTGGTAGAGTGGTCTAAATACAGCACAAACAACATTTTCCAAAAGACCAAAAAGTGAAAAAGTATATTTTAACAAAACGCATTTGACTAGCAGGTCGAACAACGGATGTTCTTAAACCCTGCTGACTGCCATGGCGATTGCCAAATAAACGGATCACCAGATGTAAAAATGGATCTTAATTTATAAATTAAATACAAAACAGAAAACAATAAACTTGCGCAAAAGATGGTATACCGCAAACATGAGGTGCAAAAAATTGTACACCATATCCGGATTTCGACAATTGCGGTTTTTATCCAACGCAATCATAGGTTTGAACGTTGTTTTCAATTTAGAAATGTTTATATTTTTTCGTTTGGGCTTGTATTATATTTTTTTCTGGCTTATATGATCCGTTCATCCAATTTTGACTTATCAAAATTCAAGAGTTAATCCCAAATTGAGGTAAATTATATGGCCTTCCAAATACCGTTTCGATTCCTAACATCACTGAAGAGACATTAATTGTCGAAATCCGGATATGGTGTACAAATTTTTGCACCTCATGTTTGCGGTATACCATCTTTTGAGCAAGTTTATTGTTTTCTGTTTTGTATTTAATTTATAAATTAAGATCCATTTTTACATCTGGTGATCCGTTTATTTGGCAATCGCCATGGCAGTCAGCAGGGTTTAAGAACATCCGTTGTTCGACCTGCTAGTCGAATGCGTTTTGTTAAAATATATATATATTCATATATAGTAAATACCAAGATAATGTACTGTTAAATAAGAAGGAAGAGTTTTGTATTTCTCTCCTTTAATTTCTTTTTTTAACTACATTGTACATGTATTTCCCTGAATTCAAAAGTAAAAAAGATAAAAGAGTAAATTATAAGTATTATCCCATTTTAATTGTAAAAGCATGAAAAGGGAGGGAAAAGATACCGAAGAGACATGGTCATAAGTCGAAAATAAACTGACAACGTGATGGCTAAAAAAAAAAGACAAACAGACAAACAACAGTACACAAAACACAACATAGAAAACTAAAGCCTGAGCAACACGAACGAATAAAGTGTGAGTTTGTGTTAAAATAACTAAAAATGAGGGCATTTCTGCTTTAAAATGTTTTTGAAATTCCCTTGTTGTAATAAATATAAGATGTATGTGCAACACACACATGTAACATGAGAGATAGAGATTTTGATAATTTATAGATTGAATTGTTTCCCTTTGTATATATATATATATATATATATTTTATTGAGGAATTATCCATCATAAACTATGATAATTTACTCATCTTATTTTATAACGCCTGTGCCGTTACATGTATATATTGTTTAATGTATCAGTGTTGAAAGTATACTAAGAAAAAATGTATATCTGCCTTATATAAATGAATAAACATACTATCATGTAAAAGGAATAGATTTGATTTTATTTCATTTTTCTTGAAATGTGTCACCATTTTACCTTATTTCATGATTTCATACATGAATGTGGAGCCACCCTTCACCAATTGAAATTTTGCTTGATGAAAAGAATATGGTATATAGTATATAAAGAAGATACCTGCAACTATATATGAGAGAGAGGGGTGGCACCACTGTTATTTTTCAGAATACTTACGTACATTTTACCAAATTATGCAAAATATCAGGTTTTAACGACTTCACCTACACTTAATATAACTAGGGGTCCTGGTAACGATATATTCACCATTTGTTTGCCAATATAATCTCATAATCATTAAATATTTGCTTTGGTAATCAGAAATAAATTTTTAAATGGAAAGTCCTTAAGCAAATGGCGAAATCAAAAGCTCAAACACATCAAACGAATGGATAACAACTGTCATATTTCTGACTTGGTACATACATTTTCTTATGTAGAAAATGGTGGATTAAACCTGATTTTATAGCTAGCTAAACCTCTCACTTGTTTGAAGGTTGATTACCATTCCATTATGTTGACAACGATGTTTGAACAAAACAAACAGACATAATCGGTAAAAATGTCAAAAAATAGGGGTACAGCAGTCGACATGGTGTTATTATCTTAATAACTATAAAAACAAACAAATATGTCAACAATGAAAAAAAAAAAAAAACAAAAAAAAAAACAACAAAGAACATTAGCAATACGAAGGCAAGAATACAAAAATTTACTATAGCACTATAAAACAATGACGGGATGTATAAGTACCGAGCCATGTCAAATGGGTATTACCAAAAATAGACTAAACAGTAAAAGTAATAATTAAAGAATACTATAACACGTTATTACGATGATAAACAACATCAGTACCTAGAATCTAAACTTCAAGACCATCGTGCATTATTTGTGAAGTTGATACGGAATATTTATCAACAAGGGTTGGTATCTTCTAATGAACTTTTTTAGAAAAAGGACAAGACGTTCTTTGACATACCCCTGGTTCATCAACTTTTTGCTCAAACACTGGTGACGTTTTAAAAAAACTGAGTAGCAGCTGCAAGCTCTTGAATACCGAATTATTTCGGAAATGTAAATCCCATATGAATGTGAAGTTGGTATATTGCTACTAAGGCGAGGGAAATTGATAGTTTCAAAATTAACATCGTCTCGTTTGTCATAGATTCTGGTACTGAGATGACCGCTTATGTCATATTCGAGGTATAAGTCTAAAAATGAGGCAGAGGAAGCCGTATCTGTTGGTTCTTTAATGTCTAGTTCTGGAAGATATATTAATGGAACCAATTCAGAAAAGTTTGGATTGTTAATGGAAAGAACATCATCAATATATCTGAATGTGAAATTAAATGACCAGGCTTCTTTTATCTTCTTGTTTTGACAAGTGACTGAAGGAACTCCGACTCATATAAAATTAAGAAGAGGTCGGCAAGGCGAGGCGCACAGTTCATTCCCATTGGAATGCCAACAATTTGTTGAAAAAGTCTACCTACAAATTCAACAAATATGTTGTCAATAAGAAACTCCAGCATACTGATCACTTGTTCCGCTGTGTAGCATATTTTACTTTTTTGTTCACTATTAACAAAATATGCCGTATTGTATCCCAAAGCAATAAATTTATAGCATATGCTACCATTTATATGTTGAAAAGCATTGTTGATTATTTTTTTTAAATGATTTTTCAATTTCACACGGGGAATGGTGGTATACAGGGTTGGAAAATCAAAAAATTTGATAGAACTAATTTCAGAGAAAGATCGAGATTTAGAATTATCCAGTAGTTCGTTAGAGTTTTTAAGAATCCCCATATGGTTAATACCACTACGCGAGTAAACAGTTGCAGAGTATTCTGAAGACCCTCTTTTACTGCGAACAGAACATTTATCAATCTAATGGACAAGTTTTTCGTCGAACATGCAGGTGAGCCGGCCGTGTACCGTTGTATGTACGGAATTTTGTGAAGCTTGGGTATCCAATACAAACAAGGTAATCCTCCGATTTGCTGTTCAATGTAATGTTCATTGAAGCCATGAAGGACTTATGATTGTCAAATGATATGTTTTTGTATGTGGGATTACCTGAGTGCTCATTTATTCCTAATTCTTTTACAAGACACTCGTAGCATTACGATTTACATACAAAGACAATATTATTTGCAGCTTTGTCCGCAGGAACAACAACATACTTATCGTGAAGAGATGATAGACATTTCACAGCCTCTTTGTCTCTGAAAACGGACTTTGGTCGATCATTCACACAGTTTTTCAACTTATGAATACGACGTTTTATCAGAGACCTGATTGTTTTGACCCATTCTGATATAGTGTGTTCAGTTCAACTTCTTATCGTTTAGCCCATGCTCTAGCGTAGTCCACAATGGAATCCATTATTATTTTGAAGTTATGGTTCCAATTGATGTGTTAGGGTCCTCTGCATGCTCTAAACTTAGGACCATGAGATATCACCTTTCGGAGATGTTCATGTTGAATTATGTTTAGATCCCCAGTGAAAACATGGCCAGAAGGCTGTAAATATACGGCGAGTGGGAACAGTCACATGTCGGAGGTTTTTTTAGGTATTGTTCTAAATCAAGGTCCTGCAATGCTTGCTTATAGTTAAATACTAATGGTTTTGGTGTAACTGTAGGATACAATAGGAACAGACTGATTTTGAAAATAAAGTGGAATTTTAGATGTTACCTCCTTGTGATGTAGAACGTTGCTGGTGTTGATTGCATTATGTGTAAATTGAACAGGAAGGAATTTACTCTTTTCCTCATGTAAAGGTTCCAATCTTACTGGTTTAAAAAGACGGAAAAGATTACATCACTAATTATACTGACCAGTCTGTATATTGGAGAAAATGTATTTATGCATCAAGTGCATGATCTCTCAAACATTTTAGAAAATTAACAGGCAGTGAAAAAAGAATAGTTTTAATGTAATGTAACCCTAGCGGATGATAAAGATGTGATAGAAAGTCATCAAAGCTCCTAGAGGTCGCTCTAGGTTTGAAAGACGTTTTTTACATTAGGCCGATGGTAATGTATTTGTCCATGACTACGTTTGTGTCTTAAAGGTAGTATTGAATAAGCTCATTACATTTACATCATTGCAGGCTTGACTTGACAAATGTCCTACTCCTTTGATGTTATCATTGCAACCATATGGTATTGCAGTACCTAGTTCCCTTATCCATAAATTTTCTGTATCTTTTCGGAAAGGAGTACTTAGTATAGGGCTGTTAGTGTGGTGATACATTTTCACGATGATGCGTACTTTCATAGATAAAGAAGGATTATGGTCCGATTGATTAAAATGATTATAAAGAACCCTGAATTGCGAATCTTTATTATCAGACCGGTGTTGATTCATCCTTTTACGCACAGTTTGTCGAGTTTCACCAAAAAAAAGTAGTCAACACAAAGTACATTCAATTCAGTAAAAGACATTGTCTGTGGAACAGTCTAGCGGCTCAAAAGTATAGAAGGTTTTTCCTGTTAAGTTACTAGTGAAATCAGGAGTCGTGATTAACATATTACATGTCTTACACGTGCTCATTTTTCCTTTTTTATGTTTACCAGAAGAAATGATTGGAGTTGAGTCACTTGTAGCAGGTGTCTTCAAATAGTCGAAAATATTAATGGAACATGGTTTTAATTTATAAAAAGTATCTGAAAAGACAGGCAGCTCTGGTTAGACCCAAACAAAATAAGAGCAATCAAATCCAAGGGCACAGCAAAATGTCAAACGCGTTTAAACCTATAATGGTACTCATACGTGTATATATCAAATAAGGTCTAACAATAATATTACCAAACATAAAGATAAATCTAAAAACATAATTAGAGCCTTTAAGAATCTTAGTAGACAATACTACAAAAAAGAAATTAAGAAATGATATAAAGAAATATATGACAATAAGATATCATCTTTAGATCAAATTAGTAAACTCCTTTTGTTTAAACATATGAAAACTGAATACACAATGATTTTGTTTGACATACCCTAATCTTGATACAAGAAAACTTATATAAGTCAACTGATTCGTGCATACTTTAGATGAATTGTGGGTTTGTTGTCAATTTAAGCTATGGACCCACTTTGCAAAATCCAATATGGCGGCCGTTTTCAAGTTGTCAGACAATCAGTCCAAATTTTACAACCATGTATAATTAAAAGCAAATAATATTTAAACAATATCTTTTTAAAAAAATATAAAGTGTAAGCCAATGTATCTAGTTAGTCTGGACGTTATATTCGACTTTTTATTTTTTTTTTTTTTTTTCAAAATGTCGGAAATTTTCAAAATGGCCCCCAAAAAGAGGAAAATGAACAAAACGAAGAGAAGGTTTTGCTGATTTTACTTCTAACGAATTGCAATTTGCAGTTCATACAGTATTTTAGGGATTGCAATTCCATGATAAATGGACGCTGCTTGCAAGACAATTTAACCAGATTTCCTATAAGGGAAAACATTCGAACGTTTTCAGGACGCCATCAGGATTTGTTTGACCATTAAATACCATCTGAGTAACATGAATATGTTCCACTTCTCATTATCATAATCTTTTCTTTTCATTGATTGTGGTAGGGTCAAGATGATCAATAAAAATGACTAATCACCAAATTTCTACTTGCAAGGAATATCATCACAAGTACGACCAGGAAGCTAGAAACTCAGTGACACTCCCTTCCGGAACACCTGTGTTGACCCAAAGTTTGTGTTGTTCATTTTTTCAATGTAGTGTTATCTGTTCTTATTTTTTCTGGATGTCAACTAGTGAAAGTTTTGTTTGTTCATCGTATAGGCATGGGAAACCTTATTTTATTTCAAACGTTTATATTAATTATGGTTTTTAGTAGGGTTGGGGTTGCTCAATTTTTAGATCTTTGTGTAGTGATTTCTGTCATTATTTTTTGCGTTTTTTACCCGTTTTCCTATCTTGTTTGATTTACTAATGATTTTTAGTGCCGAATTATTTTCTCATCTTTTTTATCATCCAAGCAAAAACAAATTGTCAGTGCATTTTTAAAATGTTTCTTAAGGATAGCCGATTAAGTCTTTGTCCCGTTCTCAACATCATTTTAAACAGCACGCACAGTACATTACATTATTGTCCTCTCGCATCTTTATCTACCATGACACTCGTTGTATATCTGTTAACCACATTTTATTAGCGTATTTCAAAATGCTGCTAACTTTGTGATAAAGTTCAAATAGGATATATGCCATCCACAGTCACTCAAGGTCGCACTCTGTGTAAAACGACGAGTTATTCCCAAGCGGTAAGCTTTCACTTGCTTTAATTTGATAATGTTATGTGTTTGCTTTTAAACCATTTCTGATGTAGAACATCAAATGGTTTACTTGACCACGTTAGATTATTTCAAAGGTGGATTGAAACTTGTTAATTACTATGGCCATTTCTAGACAAAACAAGATTAATTTCTGTAGTTGTTGGATATTGATGATCAATCTGATTGGCCAACCTTTTCATTTTACATGTGTGTAATTCTATGCATGGTTTTTATCATTTACCATATTCAAATAAAGATTGCAACACTTAAACTGTATAGTTGAAAGGTATCACAAATCGCACTGTTACTGGAAGCCATAATGTGGATGGAAAAATGCAAAGAACCAATGAATAAGCAAAATAATGAAATCTTTATACACCCAGAAGGAACATTCTCTTAATGATCTCACATTAACTTGTCCAGTTCAATTTTTTATGTTACAGACCAGTTGTGATTAAGTGGACTCTTAGTCTTAGATGAATGATTTTTTTATTAGTTTTTATTGGCTTTGAACTAGCTGTCAGTAACTGCGAGTATTCTCAGATCTGTATTTGGTGTCTTTTTGTTGTTGGGATGTGCAAGTATCTGGCCACGTCCACTCTATGTTTTTTGTTAGATGTATTTGTTTTTGTATCCATCTGATGAGTTAAGCCATTTTCAATTGTTTTTTATAGTTTGTTTTTATGTTGTACTGTTACATCACTATCCCAGGTAAGGGAAGGGTTGGACGCCCGCTAACATGTTTAAACCCGCCACATGCTGTATGTATGTGCCTGTCCCAAGTCAGGAGCCTGTAATTCAGTGGTTGTCGTTTATTGATATGTTGCATATTTGTTTTTCGTTCATTATTTTGTACATTATTTTCTCGTTTGAATTGTTTTACATTTGTCATATCAGGGTCTTTTATAGCTGACTATGCGGAAAAGACTTTGCTCATTGTTGAATGCCGTAAGGTGACCTATTGTTGTAAATTTCTGTGTCATTTGGTCTCTTGTGAAGAGTTGTCTCATTTGCAATCATACCACATCTTCTTTTTTATATATCTCAGTTTTCCTCTCATAGCGTCATTCTTTGAATCTTACAGAGTTTTCATCAGGGTCTCGTTCCTAAATAAAATTTATATAATGATCTTTGCATAAGAATGAGAAGTACACCTACTGTAAACCCTAAACATGTCTTGTTAATGATGCATGAGAGTCGTTAAAAAATAATCTGCTATTCATGAAATATATGTACAATAAAAAGGAAAATATCAAAACTACCGAACTCCAAGGAAAATTCAAAACGGTAAGTATTTATTAAGATAGCAAGCTTAAAAGCTCAAAACAAATCAAATGAATAGGAAACAACTGTCATATTCCTGACTTGAAACAGGCATTTCCTGATGTAGAAAATGGTAGTTTAAAGCCGTTTTTATTGCTATTTAAACCTCTCGCTTGTATGACAGTCGCATATAATGCATTACTAGTATATTGACAACTATGTTACCTTGATTGAACACTTGTTCAACCACTGTTTTCTAACCAATCACATAAGATTCCCAACGATGCAAGACCAAAAACAAAACTATTCATTGTTCTGCTAGAGATTTGTTTGCCCAGTTTCTCAGCTTTTTCAAGGGCAAAGAAAACAATTGATCACATTTGATTATTGATGAAAATTAACACATTGTTGAATTGTATTATGGAATGTCGAATCGCTGTGATAGATTTGATCTCTTCCTGGAACATTGGTCAATGTGGACTTATATATAAAAGCGGATGACCATTTGTCTTGGCGCTACATGCGGTGAATGCTGTCCGGACATACGTAATGTTTTTATTATCATCTGCATCAAGCAAGCTGTGTAATATTTTTTTTAAAATTATTTAAACCATGCAAGGATAGATGTATAGTTGCACAATTGACTAATTGTACCAGGAAGGCATACATCTATGTCTGGCTAGACAATTGACAGTCTGAGAGTGCATGTCCACAAAACAATAGTTATAAGATGAAGTATGCAACGCGTTGTTAAATTTCCTTCAATGGAATAACTCGACTGCATTTGAGTATTTTGCCAAACGATTATCAACTAATGGTGGAAAATCTTTTGCCTACATCATGTCTATTTAAAGTATCTGCATGTGCAGCTTTTTCAAGTATCGTTGTCATACAAACAGATTCTTGCGGTTGCTTGTTTAAATGCAACACAAAAAAAAATAATATAATAAGCAAGCACTTGCCTTGTTAATGGACTGGCAAACATGAAATTACTGCATTTGTTTTAGATCATTACTGTTTCCTCTTATAGTTGATCTGGAAGAAAACTGTTCTAGTAACGAAGTATACATTCTATTTAAGTCTAGCTTAAATATTGGAATGACGCCAGTTTTCATGGTTGACTTTAGTATATAAATGTGGCATACACTTTGTATTATAGGGCACTTAGTTTTACTGAAGCTTCGTCAAAACAAATCACTTTGTATCTTTCTATAAGGTATATGTGTTATCTTATGGCGGCCACCTTGGACAAAGCCGCCATATTGATATTTCAGTATCTGTCCATGGCTTATATTGTTAGAAGCACCCAGCACAAATAATTTAACAAATTTGAACTAATAAAAGGAACATTTGTTGATTATGATATTTTTTGGTGGTCATCTTGGAAAAAGCCACCATATTGAAATTTCAAGGTGGGTTAATACTTGGTATTTTTCGAAATACCCAGCACTTCTACCATGCCATATTTGACCTTATATGAGACCTTATATAAATGGTATATGTTGATTTTGATATTTTATAGCGGCCATCATGAAATTAGCAGCCATATTGAAATTTCAAGGTGGGTCCATAGCTTATATTTTTTGCAACACCTAAACTACTACCATGCCAAATTTGGTGCTTTTATCATCTAACCTACAATTTTGTCACCGAATTGCAGGACTATATATGTTTATTTAGAATTAGTAATCATTCTTTTGCTATTAAAACAGGAAGATATAAAAAAAAACTTTTCTGTTAATAAAATGAAATATATTCTAAATCCCAACTACTAGCCAGCAAGTGAAATCTATCGTGATATCAACTTGATAGAGGATAATGCGTTTTTTACCTCCTTCAGTATGGGATAAAATTCCTTCAAATTCAAGTAGATCAAATAACGAACCTGAAGCATTCCAGTCTCATTATTACGAACAATGTTATGCTTCACATACGTTAATGTCTGTGTTTTTAAATACTCTCACAAAGGTTCAGGTCACGACTATTTAAAATAATTTTGACGTCTGGCAAGACTATTTCTTTTTTTTACGTGCTGGCTCAGAAGGTGTGAGAAGTCGACCCGACTCGGTAAAAGTAAACTTTGAACTAGAAAAATACCAAAAACTAGTGAGAGGACTTCAGCATATTTATTTTTGTGTGAATTTAAATGACTTCAACTCAGTCAATCGGTCAGGTGCCCAGATCCGGATGAAGAAATTGGAGAGTCAGTCAATTAGTAGATATATATATAAGTAAAAATAAATGAATTGATAAAATTGGCGCTATTGTATGATTGTTTATTGACACAAATGAAATATTTTAGTTTTCAAAATGAAGTGGCGCAAAAATATTCCGTATAAGCGGTATTCGCAAAATTTATTAAGAAATACACCTTCAAAAGTTGTTCAATCATTGTAAAACATGTACAGATGTATGTATGCGCTTAGAAAATGTAATTTCTGCATGGATTCTGTGGATAATGGATGTACACAGAATTTTTTTTGTAATTAAACAATGGAAATCTTCTTACTTAAAGGTGTCTAAATCTGATTGAGAAAAGGGTTGGCAATTATAACATACAAATCAGGACGAGAACCCTGCTTTGTAATAGCACTAGACGCTGAGCAGGGTTTTTAAATGCGCTAGATCAAAAGGTAAACAGCTTAAAAGGAGATGAATTTTCTACGCAAAAGACAACAACTTTATGGTCCTGTGATGTTGACATACTATGACTGTTCAGATTGAAAGAAAAACTTATTTGTATTCTTTCTTTTCTTCTTTCTGTGAATAGGAATGTTTGGCATGTGTTAATGGGAAAGCAAACCAACATTACATAAAACAATAACACATTTAGAGATCAACATGCAGTCTTAAAAATGAAACAGTATGTACTTTATAAACGTCGTGCTTCTGGTGTACTTTTCTGGATTAACATTCAACAATGGAAAATCGGCTTAAACTATAACCTATCCCTAAAATAACTCACGATTTTCCTGATTTTGGACAGGAACGATTATCCATTTTTTTGGGGGGTGGGTGGGGGGTGTAAATTTATACACGCTTTTTTAAGTTTGATATATGTTATATTGAAGGTGTATAAGAGAAGGGGCAATAACGAAAAGTAAACTTAAAACACAAAGTCGTTTTTAGAATATTACACAGTCTAGGGAAGAATATTTCAGTACGTCTAAACATCGCGCCGGACTTAACAAATGTATGATCATGATATTGGCATATCGGTCAAATATATTAAATCACTGGATGCTGTTTGCGTCAGTCACAAATTTGGAGGAGTACGACTTAGATGCTTTAGCGATATGCGTTCTTTTGTTTAAACTCAAACTAATACATTAATTTCAGTATTTCGGTATGGGCGTACCAACTCTTAAAGTATTTTATAAACTTATCCTTTCGCTTTTTTTTTGCAGTTTACTACATATCCGAATGGAGGATATCATATTCGCTGAGGAAACGTATATTTACTAAACATTTAATGAATTAATATACTGTTTTTTGTATCCGTCGAACAATTTTTAAAAACAACAAAAAGATAAGGAGATGTGTGATTGTAAATGATACAGATACCCATCAACAACTAAAGGGCAAGGATGGAAATAGCTACATGTCACCGTTAAATTTTATTTGATTCTTATTACTATAGTATATGTGTATGATTAAATTCACTTAATTTAAAAAAAAATGAATAGTTTTGTCGTTTTAATTTTCCCGAATGATTACGATTCAAAGTATTATATTTTTGTTTGCGTATAATATAAATGCCGTTTGTTAAGGTGGAACCAAACACCTTGACTTGAATTTGGCTCGTTTAATTTTCATAATATTTTGACAAAATTATAAAAATTAAAAAAAAACTTGAATCACACACTTTATTGAAAAATTTTCATTGGATATATAGCAGTTTGACAAACACTTATTTTTTTTATCATTGAGAAGCTTAATATTGCCTTAACAATAGAACGTGATTTAAACGTTCAGCTGATTTTACAGAGTTATCTCCTTCTAGTGTAATGTACCACTTTAATCAATAAGTTTAACGGACATGTACAATTCTTTTTCAACATACATGTAAATGTCCAACAAACAAAATGTCTTGCTTACAGCGGAGGCAAACATTTTTATCAATTAGTTTTATACCATACTTTGGAAAATAATTGCGATAAAAGGGGGGTTAATTTATTGGCTGGAAATACTGATTTTTGGAAACGTGAACAGAGGCACGTGCCACTGTTTATAAATCTAACCAACGGCGATTGTATAGCATATTTATAAGTGTGTCCTATACACAAGATTCAGGAACGTATAATTTTTTTGGTGCCAGTTTGTATGCTGGAGTAAGTTTATTGACAGTTAGACCAGTCAAACCCATAACATTCAAACCTGCTTATAAAAGAACTATGTTTTCCATACACCATCCACCTCAACACTTACAGCAAAGGACACAGCAAATACCACAAGGTGGTAGTAATAAAAGTTATATTATATGTTCACCACAAAGGTGCTTCCTCCCTCCTTCTTGTACAAGTACACCCGGAACTGTATATACACAACCTACTGCAAAGAATAGTCATATTGAGTTTTCATCTGCAAGACGTCTGTCACCGTTTGGACTGTGTGGAAGTAAACATGAATAAATAAGAAACAATAGAAAAATCAGTTTTTACTCTTGAAACCAAAATGTCAAACATGCTCGGTACGAACATTTTTATGGATATAGTTAAACTGGAGGTGAAGGAAGTCTCTGAAGAAGTAGATGGTATAAAATTCGTTGTATCTGAAGTTGAGGATAGTTACAAATTAATAAAACAAGACAATCATAAGCTTAGAAATGATACCGTTGACATATAGGAAAGATCCATAAGGGATAATTTAGTATTTGTGGGTATAAATGAATTTCAAAATGAGACTCCGGACAAAGCAAAAGCAATTCTGCGTGAATTTTTTGTGAAGATTTAAAGATGTCTCAAGATGATACAGATGAATAAAATTTGACAGTGCACATTAGACAAAAAACCGCGACCTATTATTAAAAAAAAAAAGCTGGAGATTGCAGATTTTGTTCAAAATTTTGTAAACAAAGATATTGTTTTCTTGTCTGAATGTTGGATTGGTGAAAATACTGATATAAGTGATTAACATTTTGATGATAAATCAATTTTGATCCAAGAAAAAAGGTAAATGTTGGAGAATGGTCCTCTTGTACAACAAATTATAGCATAATCATATAGAAATATTGAAAGTTTCATGATACTGTTATATGGGTCAAGGTGGACAAAACTTTTTTTGTAAAAGCAATGATGTTTATTTATGTTTTGTATTATTTTATGCGCTTCTCTATGCTGAGTGTTCTTGTGCTTGTTAATAATGTATTCCTGTCACGTAGTTTTGTCATTTTAACGATATTTTTAACATTGCCATATAAGCGGGAGGTTTGGCTATCCATTAAACCAGGTTCAACCCAACATTTTTTCTTAAAATGTCCCGTACCAAGTAATATGGCAGTTGTTATCAAATAGTTCGTGTCTATGTATGTTGTTCCGTTGTTTTACTCTTATAGTTGATGTTTCCCTCGGTTTTAGTTTGTAACCCGGATTTGTTTTTTTCTAAATCGATTGATGACTTTTGAACAGCGGTAAACTACTGTTGCCTTTATTTGTGTACCCTATGAAAGTAACATTTTTATGACAAATATGATGTTGTCGTGAAGATCATGTATTCGTTTTAAGTTAGCATTTGATTTGTTATAACATTGTTTTTTTTTCCTTATCTTTAGTCTTTAGAAACTGGAGAAAAAGTCAAACTGAACATGAATCTTGTATAGAATCTTGTATAGATACCAAAGTCGGTGGTTGTGCAGTATAAGGTATTTTGCTAAGGGTCATTCTGGTAGTTAAAGTGTTGATATATACTCGTTTCATTAATATAAATAAATAAAACGTAACTGTTTGAGAATTTCATAAATGTATTATACACAATGATACATTTTGATTCATACGAAAAGGCTCATTTATGATAAATAAGGTTTATAATAGCTTATTGATGGTAGGTTTCATATCTGTTGCTAGGGAACCAAAAATGATAATTATAAAAAATATCATTTATTTAAGTCTTCTATACATAGTCTATAGATATCATAAAAATTCAATTCATTTGAAGAGGGGATCAAAATGATTTAGATGACACGAGTTTTCATATCAGTTAACAACAATCTTTAAGACATAGAACTACTATATGTGAACACATTAAAATCATGTCATTCATCTTTATATTGAATTTGATTTTCAACAAATTTTCTTTCTTTTTTTTTTTTTTTGCATTTCAAAAATGTGAACATTTGTTAGAGGTATGTTATCTTACTAAAATCGATATCGTTTGGAACAGATTGACGGTAGATATATCGGGTGGTTTATCAACTTGAGTGATTTACCTGACAATCTTGCAGACACTTAAAATGTAACGTTTAAAAGTAATTGATACAAAAATTTTAATGGGGGCGTTGCTAAACTAATTTGACGGAGCTTAACCTTGAATCACTAAAATTATATATCACCGCAAAGGCATGTACTTGATTGATATCAAAATAATTTGAATTGGATTGAATTACATTGAAAACAGTTTCTAATTTTTGTCAATCCTATCAAATATTTGCCCCTTTACAAGTATAGGGTTAAAACCTATTTGGCTGATCAATCTTAATTGTTGTTAATAGTGTCATTGTTTGAACTTTGTGTTAAACTGTGATTTATTCTTCGTCTAATTGACTTAAAAGAAAACTAGTCGTCCTTGACTTTTAATACACAATAATAACAAAAGAAATGTAACAATAAGTATGATTACCATTTTATAGTTTGTGATAAGTGTGTAAGGGAATTCTATATTTGCTGTATCATGGTTCACTTAAAACGCACTTCATGACGATACCGCAGAATAAATCAGAATGAAATCTTTGCAGCATTTTCAAAAATGATTTTGCTATGTGTCCTTGTGTCATATGGTATTAAATAAACACTTTAAGAAGGTAAATTGTCTGTATAGAGTCAACAATTTTGTTTACTTTTGAAGCCCAAACTTTCTATTGCTTCAAATACGGCACTGAGAGATCGAAAAATGATGCCAATTCAGACTTATAGAGTTTTGAACTTTTAACAGACATTTTGGGTGATGAGTGTTTTGTATATCAACAAGAAATTGTATCAAAAATATCTTATTTTCTTCCTATTTAATTCAACCCTAACACTTAATTTGATATGTACTGCTCATTATTTTTCAATTTTACGCAATTCGATAGGATGAAGTTATTATTGCTTAACCGTAACCTGTTTACTTGTTTCTTTCAAATTTATCCTGTGTGTATTTTGTGAGCACGCGAAATTTTGTCACGTAACAATAATTATTACTTAATAATTCTCAATTTAACTTTGCTGGACGTTACTAATCTGACTGCAGTTGAAGGATAATTATATTCTGTATATCTGAAAACAAGTTAATTTCGTTTCTTTTAAAACACACGTGTGCTTCAATTGACCATCGAGCTGTACTCTGAATGAGTTCATGATATTTTAATGAACAAAACAAAAGGTATGAAAGATTTGATTTTGCAATTTACTTTTTTACGAAATTTTCGTAAAACATTGAAATTTTACAATAATGAAATAAAGCGTTGTTAAAAACATTTGGGAAACTTTACAGATCATGCGTTTTTATTCTTTGAAAAATGTATTTTTTTAAGAAAAACATTAAAAAAATATTTCACGCACGTCTACGCATGCAAGGTAAAAAGCTTGTGTGTTTTAACAGAACATAGCATTTTTCAGTCTCTTAAACTGTGTAATCAGTCCAATTTAATCAAAATGAAAGAGGTGAGTTAATGAAGTAAACATATGACCGATCTGCCTATTTTTGTTCATGAAAAGTCAATTTGATCGTTTTAAGGCGTGATTCGTCTACCTCAAAAAATCATGTTAGGCACTATAGTAAAACAAATATGAACTAGTACGACAATCTCTAAAGTTGTGTGTACTATTACTAAACATATAGTTGTTAATTTCTGTGTCATTTGGTCTCTTGTGGAGAGTTGTCTCATTGGCAATCATACATCATCTTTTTTTATTTTTTAGATTAAAAAAGGAAAACTCAATCAATCATGTTAATGAAAGATTTTATTTTAAAACGTTTTTGTTTAAATTTTTTTTTGGCGTTTTTAAGACTGACATTTTTTCTCTTCGGACCCAAGTAAAGTTAAAGATGAACCCAGCCACAATTGACCGACTCCTGGTAGAATGTTGGAAAAAAATAATGTAAAATGTAACATTTACGGTACCAATGTCTATGCACTAGATGCGTATTGCGACAATTTATGTCTCAGTAATGCTCTCGGCTTTATTTAAAATCACCAACCGAATACAAACGTTGAACAGGTAAAAAGAAAAAAAGTACCAAAGACAAAGCCAAATACAGAGAAGAAATAGAATTGAGATACCATTTTCATGTCAGTACCAAAGATATGGCTACTTGGCTAGTGATACCTACAACATGGATGCAAACAAAGGTTAACATTTAAAACAATTCTTATCCAATGAACATTGTCTTTCTTTATCTTTGATTATAGATAAAACGATATAAATAGTCCAAAGTGTCAATTAAGAGTTCAAATCATTCATCCATGATGTATAATCTGTAGGTTTTTTTTTCTTTTTTTCTGAAAAAGTTTACTGTTTATGTTCATCTATTATGTTTTTACTCGATAATTTGGTCATTGAACAGTAGTCAAAGTAAATATTTCGATTACTCATTCAAAATGCTGCTGCGTTAAAAGCATTGATGAATGACTAAATAAACTTTAAAACTGTAATTAACGAATTTTGCACTCAACTATTTAGGTATACTAAGTACTTCACTTTCGTGTCTTGTAGCAAGTGAAGTATATTTATAAATATACTTTGTGTCTACAAACTTTTTCTTACACATGTCTACCCGTATCAGATTGAAAAGTATCGTCTATTTCATATATGATACAAGAAGTTCAACAGTCATTAGACATGTTAGACATTTATCGAATATTTCCCTTTTATCATTATTGATATTTTCATTAAATAGTCTTGAGCATATGATATTTGCAAAATAACAACAATGAATGTAAGGGTCAAGAATTTGTTGAGCACATATTTGTGTATCAATCGATTTTGGTAAAAACATTACCTGGGCTGCATGTACCTCATTCTTTGGTTAAAAACAAAGATTTAGCATATAAAAAAATATAATCCAATTGACATCATTGTCTATCCTTTAAAGCATTCAATATATTAGATAAAACGCTTAAATTTGTCAACAGTAGTTATTAAATGCTAATAACAACTATTCAATGTACACGGAAAGTTCCAATAATTTGTTTATCTGTAGACTTTGTTTTACTAATGATGTTTGCTGTTGATAGTTTCTGTTTATTTAATTTTTATTTAAAATTGATAAAAAGCTACAATTTGTCAAAAGTTTAAAAGCCAACAACTATAATATAATAGCATTCCACATGTTCCAATCATTTAGTTATCAAATGATTTTATTCTACTTATAATGTTTTCTGTTTCTTGTTGTTGTTAGTCTCTTGTGGTTTTACTCCTATTGCATTTTAAGCTGTTTCATAAGTTTTTGTTTGTTACATGTACCTTGATTTATTTCTTCTAAATCGATTTATAAAATTGTAAGATCGGTAGACTAAAGTTCCTTCAATTTACAGATATGACAAGAACAAAAATTTGACATTTAAGGTCAATAACTCTAAAGGGGATTCATCATATGGTTTCGATTATTTTTCCATTTTGGTTGGAATTGCAAAGCTTATTAGTTATGCAATTAAATTTTTGATCTATTCAAGAAAGATTTCAACAGACATAAATAGCCCTGTAAAGGTGACTTTTGTTTTAAACTTTTGTTATCAAAGTAAATTGTATGTGTATGTTTTGCTAAAAGTGATATTTTAAAGTATATTAAGAAACAGTTGTATATCTGCTTTATTCTTATATAGATATTGTCTGAAATACGAAAATATTTCATTTTCATCCATTTTCATAGAAATTTTCAACTTTTGCAACCTTATTTCATGATTTTATATGTAGCGCCACCCCTCTCCCTTTGAAAGTTTGTAGAAAAGTAAAGAATATTTTATATACAGTATATTTCAGCAAAAATATTTGTGGGCGAAGGGTGGCGCCACTGTTAATTTTGCTGAAAAGTGTCATAAATTTAGCGGAATTCCGCAAAAAAATCTAGATTTTACGAAAGTCACCTACATTATGACGTCATAAATACGTCACAAATGACGAAATTGGTGAAAATCATTTTTAGCTGCAAACTTATTGGACATTTTAGTATATGTTATCAACACATTATCGTTTTAAAAAAAATCTGATTTTTAGGGCCAAAATTATGAGTTAGTGAACCAACTACTTTAGCATAATGTCTTCAATGACCCTTTTAAGGAGTGGAACCTTGATTTGGTTAGAGAGGGATTATATTATTTTGTATTCGATAATTTAGCCTTTTCTTGATTTAGTATCTTAATGTTAATTTTTAAGTTATTCAGTTATAAATATACTGCATTAAAAGCATTGAGGAATATATATGGTTTTTAGATTATTCAATTTTTTATTATGCTCTTGATGTTTTAACATTCAATCTTGTAGCAAGTAAATCATATTCAAAAGCATGCTTTGTCTATTTTCATACAAATGTTTGCCGTCTGTTTCAGATGAACAATTATCATTTATTTCTTATATTTGAAATTTGATACCAGAAGTTCAACAGCCATTAATCAGTCTCCGACTTTTATCAAATATTTCCTTTTTTGCACGTCTGAGATTTGCAAAAAAACAGTGCAAACTAAGTTAATGTTTTTTCAAAGAAAAAAAAAAAAACAAAGTCGTGCAGAGGTTGGAAACATTTTTCTTACCATTTGTCAGATTTGTGTTTAAAACGATTTTGACAAAACACTCGAGGGTTACTAAAAGCATTGTTGTAAACAGTGACTAACATTAAAAAAAACCGTTTAATCCACTTGATATTGTCTTTCCTTAAATTCATTGAAGAATTTTGACTTTAAAACTAAACACTACTATTTAATATAAACGGAGTGTTCAAATCATTTAGTTATCTGTTGATTTTGTTCTACTGATAGTGTTTTCTTCTTCTATGTTTATGTTTATCCCTTGTGATTTTACCCCTTTTGCAATTTATGCAATTCTCTAAGTGTTTGTTTGTTAACTTGATTTGTATCTTCTTACTTGATAAATGAATTTGTACTATCGTTAGACTACTGTTCCCTACATTTATAGATAATAAGCAAGAACGAAAATTTGACAAACCTAAAAGGTAAACAGATGGTTTCAATTATATTTCCATGTCGGTAGAAATTGCAAAACTGATCAGGTTTGCAATTAAAATTTCGGTCTATCTTATATATATATCAACATGCAAAAGAAACGTACAATATGTTTAATTTCGTAAATAACTCTATAATGAGTTGTTCTCCTATAGGGATAAAAAAAAGAAAGAGGGACTGCAACTGTTTGGTTTTTAGATTATTTAATTTTTGTCAGAATTTTGATGTGACTGTTTTTAAAGTATTAGAAAAATCATTATATTTCAACCCAATGATCTTTGTTTTAGCCATAGCTGCCATTGAGAACTGACTTCTTTGGAATTAATTTTCTTACCACATGAAATTCAGTTATCACTAAATTCAAGTTTGCCAACATATAGAATTAAAAACCCAATATTGGGACCTAAGGATATCTTCCGTGTTAAATGTGAATTTCAAAGAACTTTACAAGTAATTCGCAGTAGATTTTGGCATACATATTAATTCAACATAATTGTATACAATGAAATTAGAGTTTTTTTAAACACTGCAAATACATATCGATCCATTTGAGTGGTTCTCTTTAATAAGTTTTAAATAATCAATACATCCTGTCTATATTTTTATTAAAACAATATAATTTAAAAGGTTGGCTGTCTTCGGCGAGTTACCTTTCAATATTCTTATTTCGATTTGTTAAACTGTTAGTATAGTTAATCTTTCGATTTTTCAGTTCAAAATAGGCTGCATTGAAAGCATTGATGAACAAAAACAACAAATTATTCATGTTATTAGTATGTAATTGATGCTTAAACATTCAATATTGTAGCAAGTAAATTATATTCAATGATAGGCTTTGCATATCATCTTTTTCTTTCACATTTCTTGCCACCGATATCAGATTAAAAACTAACGTGTATTTCATATTTGTAAAATATGATACGAGATGTGCACTTGTCATCAATCAGTCTCTGGCAGTTATTGAATATTTCCATTTTTGTCATTAATGAGATTTTTACATATTGAAACAGAGTTTATAATTTAAAAAAAAAACCCAGAAAAGTCGTATAGGGGTTGAAAACATTTCCCTTACGAATGCATTTAAAATATTAGACAACATACTTATATTTTAACCCAATGATCTTTGTTTTAGCCATAGCTGCCATGGAGAACTGACTTTTTTTGGAATTAACTTTCTGACCATCATAACATTCACCTATAACATGTATAATTCAATACAAGTCTGCCAGCATAAAACAACCCAATATTTGGACGTAAGGACGTCTTCCGCTTACATTGTACATTTCAAAGAACTATACAAGAACTTTCAGAAATTCGCAGAAGATCTTGGCAAGCATATTATTTCAACATAGTTGTATATAATGAAATCAGAGTTTTTTTAAAACTGCAAATATATCAATCCATTTAAGTGATTATTTAATTAGATTTAAAACTCCATACCGCCTGATTATATTTTTATGAAACGATATAATTTAAAAGGTTGATTGTCTTCTGCGAATTACCTTTCAAAATTCTTATTTTGATTTGCTTAACTGTCAGTACAGTGAATTTTTCGTTTACTCACTTCAAAATATGCTGCATTAAAAGGATCGATGAAAAAAAAACAATAAACTATTATTTATTTATGCTGTTGATGATTTAACATTCAATTTTGAAGAAACTAAATTATATTCAATGACATGCATTGTCTATTAACTTTTTCTTACATATGTTTTACCACCTGTATCAGATAAAATATTATCGTTTATTTCATATACGTAAAATAGGATACCAGAAATTCACTTTCCATCAATCAGTCTTTGGCTGTTATCGAATATTTAAATTTTTGTCATTACTGGAATTTCATGTACTGGGACTGAGTTTATGATTTAAAAAAAGTCGTACTTACGATTTGCCAAGTACAGATTTGTGTTTCAAACGATATTGGCAAAAAAAAACCTCAAGGGTTACCCAGGGCATGGATGTAAACACGGATTTCTATTTCTGAAAAGTGGTATCTGATTGATATTGTCTATCCTAAAAATCATTAAAAGAATGAATGAAAAGCTAAAATGTGTCAAAAGATGTTTTTAAAAGCCAAAAACTGCTATTTAATAGCGTTCCACATGTTCCAATCATTTAGTTATCAAGTGATTTTATTCTACTAATAATGTTTGCTGTTTCTTGTTGTTTATCTCTTGTGGTTTTACTCCTATTGTAATTGATGCGGTTTCATATGCATAATAATGCCCCTCTTCTTGCCGACTTGTTTCTTTATTATTATGAGGCTGACTTCATACAGAAACTTCTTAGGAAGAAAGATAAGAAATTAGCAATATCCTTTAACTTTACGTTCAGCTATATAGATGATGTTCTCTCACTAAATAATACAAAATTTAGTGACTATGTAGAACGAATCTATCCCATCGAACTAGAGATAGAGGATACTACAGATACAGTTAAGTCTGCCTCATATCTTGACTTACATCTAGAAATTGACAATGAGGGTCGGTTGAAAACAAAACTTTACGACAAAAGAGATGATTTCAGCTTCCAAATTGTGAACTTTCCATTTCTATGTAGCAACATTCTAGCAGCGCCTGCATACGGAGTATATATCTCCCAATTAATGCGATATTCCCGGGCTTATATTTCCTATGATGATTTCCTTGATAGAGGATTGCTGCTCACAAGGAAGCTATTAAACCAAGAGTTCCAAATGGTGAAGTTGAAATCATCCCTTCGTAAATTTTACGGACGCCATCACGAGTTGGTTGACCGTTATGGAATAACCGTTTCACAGATGATATAGGATATGTTCCTTATGTCGTAACTACAATACCCTTCCCTTTTCACGAATGTGACCTACCGAATTAGACTATTTACCGGATTTGTAATAACATAAGCAACGAGACGGATGCCACATGTGGAGCAGGATTTGATTACCCTTCCGGAGCACCTGAGATCACCCCCAGTTTTTGGTGGGGTTCGTGTTGCTTAGTCTTCAGTTTTCTATGTTGTGTCATCTGTACTATTATTTGTCTGTTTGTCTTTTATTTTTGGCAATGGCGTTGTCAGTTTGTTTTCTATCTATGAGTTTGACTGTCCCTCTGGTATCTTTCGTCCCTCTTTCATAAGTTTTTGTTTGTTACCTTGATTTGTATTTTCTTAATTGATTTATGAAATTGTAAGATCGGTAGACCACTTTTCCCTAAATTTAAAGAAAATAAGCAAGAACGACAAAATTCTCATGTTAGGTCCATAGCTCTCAAAGGGAGCCATAATAAAAGAGAATCATCCTAAAAGGGAGGCAACAGAAGCTTTCAATTATATTTCCATTTTGGTAGGAATTGCAAAACTGATCAGGTCTGCAATTTAAGTTACGGTCTATCATATATATATTTTTACTGGCAAAAAAACAAACAACTAGTTAAATTTCGTAAATAACTCTATTAGGATCTGTTCTATTATAGGGATCAAAATAGAAAGACTGGTACTATTTGATATTTAGATTTTCTGATTTTTGTCATATTTTTTATGTTTTCAACATATAAGGAAATCTTATATTACCTATTGTGTCTGTTCGTTTTGTTTACGCATCGTTGTCAATATAATGGAATTTGATGCGACTGTCATACAATTGAGAGGTTTAGCTAGCTATAAAACCAGGTTCAATCCACCATCTTCTACATAAGAAAATGCCTGTACCAAGTCAGGAATATGACAGTTGTTATCCATTCGTTTGATGTGTTTGAACTTTTGATTTTGCCATTTGATTGGGGACTTTCCTTTTTGAATTTTCCTCGGAGTTCAGTATTTTTTTTTATTTTACTTTTTACTTATATGTTAACACAATGATCTTTGTTTTAGCCATAACTGCTATGGAGAACTGGATTTTTAAAAATACCTTTCTTAACATCATAGCATTCACCTATAATTTAATTCAAGTCTACCAGCTTACAAATAATAACACAATATTGGAACATAAGGACGTCTTCCGTGTTCATTACGAATTTCAAAGTACTCTACACGAACTTTCAGAAATTCGCAGAACATCTTGGCAATCATATTATTTCAACATAATTGTATATAATGAAATCAGAGTTTTTTTTAAACTGCAAAGATATCGGTCAATTTAAGTTATTCTTTAATTAGATTTAAAAATCAATACATCCTGGTTATATTTTCATAAAACGATATAATTTAAAAGGTTGACTGTCTTCTGCGAATTACTGTCAATATTTTTATTTTTATTTTTTAAACTGTTAATGTAGTAAATCTTTCGATTACTCAGTTCAAAATATGCTGCATTAAAAGCATCGAAGAATATATACAATAAATTATTATTCAATTATGTTATTGATCATTTAGCATTCAATTTTAAAGAAACTAAATTATATTCAATGACATGCTTTGTTTATCAACTTTTTCTTATACATGTTTTCCCACCTGTATCAGATGGAAAATGATCGTTTATTTCATATATGTAAAGTATGATACCAGAAGTTCGCTTCTCATCAATCAATCTCCGACTGTTATCAAATATATCCATTTTTGTCATTACTGGTATTTCACATACTGGGACTGAGTTTATGATTTACATTTCTCTTACGATTTGTCTAGTGCAGATTTGTGTTGCTAACAATTTTTGCCAAAAACAAAACCCTCAAGAGTTACCAAAAACATGGATGCAAACAGGGATTGACATTTCTGCAAAAAGTGGTATCTAATTGATATTGTCTATCCTAAAAATCATTAAAAGAATGGATGAAAAGCTAAAATTAGTCAAAAGTTGTTATTAAAAGCCAATAACTGCTATTTAATAGCGTTCCACATGTTCCAATCATTTAGTTATCAAGTGATTTCATTCTACAAATAATGTTTGCTGTTTCTTGCTGTTGTTTGTCTCTTGTGGTCTTACTCCTATTGCAATTGGTACAGTTTCATAAGTTTTTGTTTGTTACCTTGATTTGTATCTTCTAAATCGATTTATGAAATTATTAGATCGGTAGACTACTATTCTCTAACTTATAGATAATAAACAAGAACGACAACATTCTCATTTAAGGTCAATAGCTCTAAAAGGGAGTCATCATAAAAGGGAATCATCCTAAAAAGGAGTCAACAGAAGCTTACAAGTATATTTCCAGTTCGGTAGTAATTGCAAAACTGATCAGGTTTGCAATCTAGTTTTCGGTCTATCATATATATATGTTTTAACCGGCAAAAAAACGTACAAGTTACATTTCGTAAATAACTCTATTAAGATTTGTTCTATTATAGGTATCAAAATAGAAAGACTGGTACTATTTGGTATTTAGATTATCTGGTTTTTGTCAGATTTTTTATGTTAATGTTTTTAGAAGATATTAGAAAGTTGATTTTATATTAACCCATTGATCTTTGTTTTACAAATAATTGCCATGGAGAACTGGATTTTTAAAATTACCTTCTTAACATCATAGCATTCACCTATAATTTAATTCAAGTCTGCCAGCATACGAATAATAACACAATATTGGAACATAAGGACGTCTTCCGTGTTCGTTGCGAATTTCAAAGTACTCCACAAGAACTTTCAGAAATTCGCAGAAGATCTCGGCATACATATAACATGTATAATTTCAACATATTCGTATATGATGAAATCAGAGGTTATTTTTAGAAACTACAAATATATCGATCAATTTTAGTGATTTTTTATTATTCAATGTCACATGATATTGATTTGAATAATCTATACATCCGGGTTATATTCCTATAAAACGATATGATTTAAAAGTTGGACTGTATTCGGCGAATTACCTTTCGATATTCTTCTTTCGATTTGTTACACAGTAAGTATAACATGTATAATGAATCTTTCGATTATTCAGTTCAAAATGGGCTGCATTAAAAACATTGATGAAAAACACTGAATTATTATATGTCTATTAATTTTTTTTTTCTAACACATGTTTTCCAACTGTATCAGATTAAAAATTATCATTTATTTCATATATGTGAAATTTGATGCCAGGAGTTCAACAAACATCAATCAGTCTCTGACTTTTATCGAATATATTCGTTTTTGTCATTACTAAGATTTTCACATAATAGGAGTGACTTTATGATTTTTTTTTGAAAACAACAAAATCGAGCAGGGGTTGAAAATATTTATGTTACGATTTTTAAAGTAAAGATTTGTGTGTCAAACGATTTTGAAAAAAGACTCAATGTTTACCGGAAGTATTGATGCATTTCTGAATAAAGATTAATTCAATTGACATTGTCTATTCATAAAATAATTCAAGAAAGTTCGTAAAAAGAAAAAAAATTGGTCAAGAATTGTAATTAAAAGCCAATAGCTCTAATTTTATCTAAACGGATCGTACCAATCTTTTAGTCATCTGTTGATTGTGTTCTATTAATAATGTTTGCTGCTTATTGTTTCTGTAATTCCCTTAGTTTTCTTTTTTTTCTCCATTAATTTGTATGTTCTTAATTCATTATTGAAATTGTAAGATCAGTAGACTTTAGTTCCCTCAATTTACAAATAATAAGGAAGAACGAAAAATTCGACAAAATTGTCATTTAAGGTCAATAACTCTCAAAAGGAGTCGAAAGATGGTTTCATTCATATTTCCATTCCGATAAGAATTGCTAAGCTGGTCAGTTTTGCATTTAAATTTTCGGTCTATCTAATACATATTTATATATTTCAATAGACAAAAAATGTACAATTAGTCAAATTTCGTAAATAACTCTTTTAAGGAGTTATTCTATAATTTTGATAAAAAAAAAGAACAGGACTGGTAGTATTCGAAAATTAGATTATTTTACCTTTGTCAGATTGTGTATCTTAATGTTTTTAAGATATTAGAAAGTTATTTATATTTTTATCAAGTGTTTTCCTTTTAGCCATAACGGCCATTGAGAACTGGATTTTTCGAAATTACTTTTCTTGGCATTATAACATCCATCAATTATTAAATTCAAGTACACTAGCATAATATAATACAGTTTTTGGATAAAACGACGTGTTCTGTGTTTACTGTGAATTTCATAGTACTTTACACGAAAGTTAAGAAATTCGCAAATCTTGGGAACTTTATAACTTGAACATAATTTTCAATTGTACGAGCAGTGCTACAGACATCAATCACTTTCTGCATTTTATCGAATATATCCGTTTTTTTATTCTGATATTTTCACATATAGGACTGGGTTTGCAATTTGAGAAATTTGCAGAAAATCTTGGCTAGGATATCATTCCAACATAATAGTAAATACTGAAATCTGAGGTTTTTTTAGCACTGCAAATATCCATTTAATTGATTCTTTGATTAATTAATGTAACCTGATATTGATTTAAATAATCCATAAATCTTGATTTTATAAAACAGTATTTGTTAAAACATGAACTCTCTTCTGCTAACTACCTTTCAATATTCGTTATTTGATTCGCTAAACAGAAAGTAAAGGGAACGTTTCGAAAACTCAGTTCAAAATATGCTGCATTGAAAGCAGTAATGAAAACATACAATAAATTGATTATGTTATTGATGTTTTTATATTCAATCTTGTAGCAAGTAAATTACATTCAAGACATGCTTTGTCTATTAACTTCTTCTTGCACATGTTTTACCCTCTGTTTTAGATAAAAAGTTTTTTTTTCATATATGTGAAACTTTATATCAGATGCTCAACAGACATCAACCAGGCTCTTGCTTTTTTCGAATATATCCGTTTATGTCATTATTCAGATTTTCACATAAAAGTAATTATTTAATGATTCATCACTGGTAAATTATTAGGTCAGGGATTTCTTTACCATAAATTACTTAAAACCTTTACTAAATTCTTTCATAGATACCAAGATTTGATTAGTAAATTTTGCTGAACCTGTAGAAAAATTATTAAGAACGGTATTTCACATCCAAAATTTTACGATAATATTCTACTAAAAGCGCGGAAATCACTATGTGATCCGTGTAAACTCATCGAACCATTTAACAAACTTATAAATAAATGTTATCTTATTCATGTTGTTATAGGATCTTTGAATATTGTTAACATTGGCACAAATATCGATTTTGTCATCGACAAATTAAAACATAACTAAATTTGTATTCTTTTCGAATGGTTTTTGGGATGTATAAATACACATCCACGTTTATTTTCTATATAGAGATTGATTTATCTATATATAACATTATATTGAGGATGTCAACGAGTACTCTAGTATTTGGGTATCGCTCGGTAGTACCGAGTATCGAATATCAAATCCATTCTCGACTAATCGGGTTCCTGTTAGAATATTGCAACCTTTTTTATATAAAACTGATCTTCTTGAGAACCTTTTGAGGAAAATTGAATAGACATCACTCATAAGTCATTCTAGTAAATAAAATCATTTTGTTTCTAATGATTGTACTAAATTGTCATTCAAAATGCCTCCGAAAATACGAGGGTTATTCCTAGGCTATCACTTGTCTTAGCCATTCCGTCACATAGGTACCGTCAGAGCAAATATTTTCGTCTGCACGACTGTAATTTTTAAAGTTCCAAAACCGACTGTCCCCAATAATAGTTGAAAAGAAAATGTTTCCAAATAAGATGAATTCGTTGCATCCCCTAGTGACCATCCGTGAATAGTTAAACTTCTAATCATAATGCCTTTGAAAACATTAAATATGTTTTCTTAACGATTACCAAATACTATTGTTTGATATGATTTTTCCTTGTAATAGTTTTTAAATAAATGTTCATTAAATTATATTGATTAGATTAATTGGTTTTTTTTTTACTTAATTAGTACTTGTAGGTAAGGTGTTATTAATTATAGTGTGTAATTCCTTGACCCAGATACTTATGTAGATGGTTTTTCGTCCATTGAAAAACATACCACAGAATGTAAAATACGTTTTTTTTGTGTTTCCGTGTTGTAGATAACACACTAAATCTCTGGAATGTGTTTTGATTGATTAAAGTCTCTGATGCATGATTTATTATTATTGTTTTTTTTTTTTTGCTTTTGTCTTGCTTTCAGTGACTGCGAGTACTCTCAAAACGTACGTTCGTGTTGATTTGACCTGTTGACACAATTTGTAATGCGTTTATGTTATTCAATGTTTGCTTGTTTTTTGTGCTATATCTCGTTTCACTATTTTTTATATGTACCACCTTTGATGAACAACAAAATTATTTTGTAAAAAATATTTCCGAACTTCTAACAACATAATTATTTTATTTATAGTAACTTGTGTAAGTTATTTTATCTAACGCCATTGTGACCAAGGTTGTACTTGTCTTTTTGACATTATTTTACATTTTGTATTCACATTGTGTCATAGATCAAATTTATATGTCAGTGTATGTTTACTTTGTTAATATTTCTTTTTGATCGAGTTAAGCCATTTCAATTGATATTGTATAGTGGGTTCCTCTGTTATAATGTTAGACTACTGTTTCAGGTTAGAGTGAAGGTTGGCGCCTGTTTAAACTTTTAAACCCGCTGCATTTGTTTGCACCTGTCCTAAGTCAGAAACCTGTTGTTCAGTGGTTGTCGTTTGTTGATGTGGTTCATAAGTGTTTCTCGTTTCTCGTTTTTGATATAGATTAGACCATTGGTTTTCCTGTTTGAATGGTTTTATAATAGTTATATTTGGGACCATTTATAGCTTGCTGTTCGATGTGAGCCAAGGCTCCGTGTTGATAGCCGTACTTTGACCTATAATGATTTACTGTTTACAAATTGTGACTTTGATGAAGAGTTGTCTCATTGGCACTCATACTACATCTTTTTATATCTATGTACCAGATAAGAAACTGGCACAAAGAGAGCACACAATCTTAAAGTAGATCTGACAAGAAACAAATTTGAGCATTCATAGGTCATAGAACGATTTCTAATACTGTGTGATTCAGCAAGATTTTACAATAATTCTTTTGTTTTTAATAATCTTACATTTTAATGTGATACAATTCGGCTGACTTTTAAAAGATTATAAAAAGTTTTAAATTATTAAATTATTAACTTTATGTGACGAAATAATACATTAACAATAGTCACATTATTTGAAACGACTAAGGAGATTGAATCATAGATGAGCATTCCACTTGTTTCCTTATTGATGTATCGATTGCATATTCCGTATCTATGAATTGTTGTTGTTAAATCACGAATTCGTTTATGAAATATTCGAACACTACTCTTAACGTTTACATTGTGCGTTAACGACGTTTCTGATATTTCAGTCCAATAAATTAACAATATGATCGTTTCTGCCAAAAACCTCAAAAGAATATTACAGATTGAAAACTGCACTGCATAACATCACTTATTCGGCACGGTTAGAAAGAACAAACCAGAAAGTAGTACATAATTATTTAAAACGAAATAGTTCCAATGCATAGGTTTAACTTTAAAAATATAAAGAATGTGTTTGTAATTTTGATATGAAATTTAAGCCGAATGATTGGTGATCACCGTAGAACACTTTTTGACTAATAAATTTCAATGATAAATATTTTCTGTTTCTGAGATTTATATCTATTAAGGACTTCCTGTAATGTGCATTTAAATCGAGTAAAATAAGTATATTGCATTAAAACTTGGTTTCGTCCGGGTTGTTTCTTTAAATCAAAGACCTATCGTTCTAAAAAGCTCCATATAGGTAGATGAAAAAAATCAAAACTTTGATTTATTAGGGGATAGCTACATGTGCACCCATTTTTGTACTTCAAAAATATACCGTTTATTAAGTGATTTAGCATTACGCAGAAGCAGGGTGATAATTGACTCGTATTTAACCCTAATACATCACCATGAAATAGTTGAAGAATGGACAGGATTAATCATAAAATGATTGCGATTTCAGAAAATCATGCACAAATAATGTTATTAAAACATAAAATGTAATTTTTTAATTTTGCAATTCATAATTCTTTAAAATTCTTAAACGTTTTATTTTAAATTTTGAAGTATATGCAGTCAATCTAGGTCTGTCCATCCAAATTGATAGCAGTTGAAATGAAACAGAGTTTTCAGACTTCAGATAAATGTTACCGTTACGATAATACTTGCAGCACAGACATTAACAAAAAGTTTTATTAGATATTACTACGACAAATTGATTGAACGAAATGCATCACACAACCCAGTAGTGAAATGTGAAATTAAACTTGATAGCATTTTGCAGCTTTTTTTAACTGTTATAAAACAGATAATGTCCGACATCCGATTGTCATATTTCTATTGAGTGTAAATTCATATGCCGCATGATGCAAGTAAAACAGAAGATGCTTATCTTGTCAATGTATTCGGTCTCATCTTTTCTTCGATTTTGTGATTTGTCTCTACATTAATCGGTTTCCAAGATTTTAACATCTGTAGACAAACCGTCTCCTTATTATATTGTGTTGCATGTACTACAGATTAAAGAAATTCTGATCAGTTATTGGAAGCTTTTGATAATTCTTAATGTTTTATCTACAGATTTTAAAGGTGATGCGCAATGCTTAACGTCGGCAAACATACACCTGTGGAGATACTGGAAAAATTACCACCTATCAGCAATCAAATCCAGGAAAAAATCAACAGTTTTGGAGATGACGTAATGAGTTATTTTATGTTCTTTTATAACCATATAATATGTATATCTAAATACTCACTACTTTATGAATTTATGTCATTTTGATCCTAAAGTCATTGGAAACGTCTCAAGAATAAATTATAAAGTCATGTTCCGTCTTTAAGTCAATTTATCGACTGCGGTCTGAATATCCAGTACTGTCAACCAATTCGCCTGCAGTAAATAAAAACCTGTTCATTAGCTTTTCAGACAATTCAGTATGTTATTATAATAATAATAATAATAATAATAATAATAATAATGATAATAATAATATTAATAATAATAATAATAATAATAATAATTAAAAACCAATTGTTCAGAGAACAATTGAAGGTCTTTCCACATCAATTTTCAAAGTTATTGAAAAGAAGCTAGTTCCTGTTTACTCAAAGTTAAAATTGGCATCCAATCATAAGTTTCTTCATACTGATATGATAAATAAGTGGTTTCTATTTACTTTTGAGTGAAATAAGGAAGATAATTAACTACTTCCCGTGAAGTAAATATCACTTCCGGTATCATATGATAGCTTCTTTCTCACTGATTCCAAAAATATATAGTTTCTTTATACTTTTGCCTGTAAACCAGGAGATAATTGGCCACTTCCGATTTATCCAAAGTCACTTCTAGTCTTTAGTGATAAGTTAATGTATCTAAATTACAAAATATATGGATTCCAAGTACTTTTTCATGAAAAAAGTGCAAAAATGGCTACTTCCGGTTTTCTCAAGGTCATTTCCGGTTGTCATTTTTCAAGGTCATATGTCACCCAACCTTTTGTTAAAGGTCATATGGCTTTATAATGAACCAAGTTGAAGTAATAATCAATTAACCTTATAACTAGACATTTCAGGGGCACTTACTCCTATAATATGCCATTAGATTGTATCAGACCAAATGTAACATATCTTCATTACAATGAGGCAATCATTTTGCACTCGTTCTTTTATACATATCTTTAAAAGTGTTGGAGAAAATGCAAAAACAAGGAAAAGTCACAATTGAAAACTTGACCTTTGACCTTTGACCTTGACCTCATTTTCTAAGTTAGGACCTAGGGGCCTCAAATAAAAATATTCTAGGGTTATACGGTTTACAGTTGATGAGTTAATAACACATACCGACAAATTTATTTGGTAAAGGTAGAAAACTCATATAAAATTTCTTCAAATCGCTTCGATTCAAATTAGCCACAAATTCCTGAGGATGTAACGAATGATTTGTAAGAGAAATTTTTTCGATATCTTTTTTTGTTACGAAGGAGATGCAAACATATGATAAACAGTGAATAGGGAGATAACTCTTACAAAGAAAATGCTTCGGCTTAGCAGGGTGAAATTTAAAAGCGCATAAACTATACGATACAATATGAGAAATATCTAAGCGACATATTGCGAAACAAACATTTATCGCAAGAACAAAATTTGGCGGAAGAAAAAAAATAAAAATAATAATAATAATAATAATAATATTCAGAACAAATACAATAGGTCTTTCCACAGAAAAGTGGAAAGACCTAATAATGATAATAATGTATATGATTTTTATTTCTCAAATATATATCAAAGTGGAATTGAGAAATAATATTTCACTATTACTAGTCAGTTTTGTCAAAGTAGACCCAAAACATTGATAGGGGGTTGGAATCCCCCTAACACATTTAACCCCGCCACATTCTCTATGTTTGTACCTGTCCCAAGTCAGGAATCTGTAATTCAGTGGTTGTCGTTAAATATTTGTTTTCGGTTTTTTTTTGTTTTTTTTGTACATAAATTAGGCCGTTAGTTTCCTCGTTTGAATTGTTTTACATTTGTCATTTCGAGAACATTTATAGCTGACTATGCGGTAAGGGCTTTGTTCATTGTTGAAGGCCGTACGGTAACCTATATGTGTTAATTTCTGTGTCGTTTGGACTGTTGTGAATAGTTGTCTCATTGGCAATCACACCACATCTTCTTTTTTTATATCATATAAATCCGTATTCATATGATCTTCAATTTAATCCTTAATAGGGACGGACTACACATGAGCTAAACATGTTTAGTTATTAAAAAGAAAAGAATATCAACGTTGACAAATTAATCAAAGCAGCCACAGGATAGATCCATTTCGTTAACGGATTCTGCCCACAAAAATCATTCAAATACAGGTTAAACGAAAACTGACATATTTTTTTATCTTTCTATTAAATTCAAACAGACCTAAAATAATAACGTTATACGATGGCATGTCAGTATTAACTTATCCTTGAACTTTTACTATTATAACTAATTCAACTTGGTATTAGTCATTTGATTCCAACAACAATTTGTCGGACCTAAGGCACGTACTTCAACTGCATCGACTGGTCATAAGTCAACATCAACTACTAAAGATGTAACAGAAAAATCAGAATCAACACCAGCAACAGTATACAAGACATAAAAACCTAAAAACTTAAATTATTTCCAAAAACTCTAGCCAGTTGCCGAAATATCATCCAAATATCTTCTGCCAAAACTCATTCACAAAACACTTAATGCATATGAATACAAGATTGTAAACGCTTCTACTGGTAAAAAGGTGAGAAACTATCTGGTCGTCCAGGAAAGCTGATTAGAAATATAGTTCACCACCACATCAGGTTTAACCAACTTGTCACGGAATACAAAGAGGAAATGGATGATATGGAGAAAAATCCGAGTTTGTCGTACCGATCATCAACTTAATAGCACATTATCATGAATATCTCCGCTTCATCAATTTTCACGGTTTGGTGAAATGACATAATCTGTAGCAATTGTTCTGGGAACAATTGCAGATCTTTTCAACGATCTCATTCAATTATTGATAATAGATATCAGCAAAAAACAAAATAATTACATATACCTCCGGAGAAAGTAAATCTAACACTAATTAATAAAAGAAACACATAAATTGTGATTTGTTACAGAAAAAACATTTTTTTAAGCAAATTTGATTTAAACATTTTTGATTAATGAAGCTGTGTGATTGATTTTGTTATACTGTAAAATGTGTTATCAAATTTATGATGCAATGAGACTTTTAACTTTTATCTTTTTATAAAATACAGTTAAAAAATCTGAGATTTTATTCTTATACATACGTGAAACATTAGACTGACTGATTTTAGAAATAATTTCAACTACATGTTTTGATATGATTTCATTTCAACGAATGGTTGCTCAATATTTTTATTCTTATTTCTACTTTGACTAATAAATGTTTTAAACGATTATATGTATTTCAAATATTGTGTAGCTGTTTTCTTTTTTAACTTCCGGTATATCAGTCATCATTTGGTTCTTTTATGTTGGCAATGCACCTTTTCGTAGTACTTTTCAAATGTAATTATTAAATTACAAAAGAACCTGCAAACAAACACATTTACTATATCGTCGTTGCCGGTAAAATAGCCATTTATATAGAAATATTTTTCCGGCTTGAATTAAGATATTTTGATCAGAGCCGTCAAAATAGCCACTGCCTCAAAAATGCACATCTCATAGCAAACTTCCGAGTGATCTTGGAAAATGATGTTTTTTTTTTGTATTCTTACAATGACAAAAGTTGAAAATATATATATTTAGTGAATAAATGAAAACAAATATATCTCCGGTATAAGTTAATATAAATAAACATTGCATGAAGTCCATTGTTTCAAATACGTTGCATTTATACTTTTTCCGGATAGAGTTTCTGTCTACAATTGTTCAAAGGAGTACTGCTCGATTCGTCAAAGTGTTTGCTGATGATGAACGTTAGACAATATTGAACGGTACACGATTACAAAATTAAAAAGTGCAGTGCGTTACTGAAGATGGATTTACTTGATTGTACACGATTTAAAACGACTCTTTTTAAAGAATACTGCTATCCAAACACTAGTATATCCTCATATCAATGAAATATCATGGTGTCAAGTGGTGAATTTGTAAAACAATCGGATTAACATTATTTTTTACCGTAAGACAATATAGTTCCATTTTTGGGTAGCATTTTGTACATAATATACATTCAAAAAAAAGTTAAATCACAAAAATAATGAACTCCAAGGAAAATTCAAAACGGAAAGTCCCCAATCAAATGGCAAAATCAAAAGCACAAACACATCAGACGAATGGACAACAACTGTCATATTCCTGACTTGGTACAGGCATTTTCTTATGTAGAAAATGGTGGATTGAACCTGGTTTTATAGCGCTAAACCTCTCACTTGTATGACAGTCGCATCAAATTCCATTATATTGACAACGATGCGTGAATAAAACAAACAGACATAAAAGGTAAAAATGTCAAAATAGGGGTACAGCAGTCAACACCGTGTCACAATCTTAATCACAACAAAAACAAACAAATATTTAACAAAGAAGCACAAAAAGGCATATATCACATTTAACAACCTCGTTCATTGCTTACCTTTTTTTGTATTCTATTTATGTATGCCAAATCAACCCATAAAGGATCGAGGGATTTTAAGCACTGGGACCGAATCGTAATTTTAACAGTAACTCTGGCGTAGAATCGCGTGTTTGACGTCAGAATGTAAACGTCTCACAGGTAGAGATATAAAATAATATTGTCGTTCAAAGTATGCAAAAATTATAATAGAACAATAACACAATGGCGGGATGTTTAGAGTACATACGACTTCATTGATACTTTGTTTTACATTCAAAGATCCCTTTAACAGCAGACATGGGGTCAATTACTTCTGAAAATAATTAATTACATTCAATTACAATTACCAAATCTTCAATTGAAATACACATTTCATTTTAGTTTTTTTTTTTACCAATGTAATTAATGACTTTCCAATTACTTAGCAAATGTAATTAATTTGATTTTGTTGTTATAACCTATTCTTATATTTTATTTTTTAACATATTTCATTGAAAATGATACAAAAAAAGAGCCCTAATTTCAATATTTTTGAAATGATTTTTTATTTTGATCACAACTAATTAAAATTATTTTTCTAAAGAAGTGTTTTAGAAAGGCTGACTTTTTTTTAAATATACTCTAGTTTTAATCACAATTAATTGATTTAAAAGCTTTCACTTACCTAGAGGTATATTTTATTATCTCTCTCTGATTGGCTTTACACTTGTTAGACAAGCAAACATAGCTGTTGTAAAAACAGTCATTATATAGTTTATAATTATAAAAAAAAATTAACCAGAGGTTATATTTGTTGAATGACTATGTCTTTTAAGGATGTACACCTCTGAGGAGCCAAAAATTTCTAGAATTAAACTTTTTTTCTTAACCTGGTTTTTTGGTTGATATGACTGTAAAAAAAATAATTGGTGAAGAAAAAATCATATGGTGGTGCACTCTTTTTTTGCTTCGACCCTTTGAAAGTACCCAATTTTGATGATTTTCCCATTTTTCATCAAATTTTACCTATTTTTAGGCTATTATCGTGAAAAAAATCGCAGTTCCACAATTAAACTTTTTTCCATACTTTCAATAAAGATGAAGTGGACCAATCTGAATTAATTTAACTTAAAAAAATTATGGGTAGGTGTTAATATAAGAAAGTTTTATCATATTTTGATGCTTTTTCGTGTCAAATTTACCATGCTGTCAATTTTGTAAATTTGTTATTTTTCTCTGTTTTAAGAACAAATTGCATATTATTTCAACTTCTTTGTTATAAATGATTGAAAAAATACATATCTAAGAAATTTGAAAAGAAAAAAGTGATATGGGATGTACATGTTTCTGGTAAAATCATTTCTTGTACCCCTCACCCTTTTTCTCAAAATTTTGGCTAAAAAGACTGACTTGATTGGTAATAAAATTTGAACAATTTATTACTCAAAAACTACTTATTGTAAATACACAATTTTTTCACAGAGTTAAGTTTGATTATGATATTTATTAAATGCATTGCTATTTTCCACTTGTATCTCATGTTTTGGAAATAATTCCAGAACGAGATTTCAACGAGACTGAAACGTCAGAAGAATACATCCTTAAGTGGATTATGTTGAATCAATGTCTAACAATATCTATCTGAAAATACATATGGGTAACAAGCTAATTAAGGTATAAGACAGTGACTTACTAATGGTTTCTTTTAAACACAAATTATTTCATGTTTCTACAATCTTCTTTTTTTCTTCTTTTCTATTTTTTGTTCAATCAATACAAAATAAAGAATCTCACATGGTTGTGTAATTACAGAGAGTATACCATGAAGGCTTTGATTTGTCAGCTAACTACATTTACTACAATTTTGGCTATGTAATTCATTACTTTCAATTTCATGTAATTGAAAAAATGCTCGATTATACATTACATTCAATTACTTGAAAAATTGTAATTAATTGCGGTCAATTACAATTACATATTTCAATTACTTCATGTCTGTTTAACAAGCTGGACTTTTGAGTTGAAAATTTAAAATACGACCATCAGTGGCGACTCGGATCACGTGACTACTTTTTTTATATGAAAAACCCATACAAGATTTAATATAGGTCTTCATGTTTTATTTGACGATCTCTGTTTTCCTGATTTTTCTATAATATGCACTTTCAAAAAAACATGCATTTTACAATGATTTTTTTCGAGGGGAGTGCCTTAATATATATAATATGCCATCATAATACTTCAATCATAATACAATGCAATTACGGCATGTTGCAACTAATATTCTGGTATCGTTTACGGTTTCTAGGATAGCAATAATGTGAACAATTCTATTCAAAAGTCGGAAAATATCTTGACCATTGGCTTTATCTTGAATTTCCTTTTGTATGATTGAATTATGAAAAATCTAAGTCAATATATCTTCTGATTAATGAGTTATACTTAAAAAGGATATATATTAAATGCAAGAAAATAACTCTCAATTGTTGTCACCGGATCGCTTTAGTTAAAATTTAATGCAACATCCTGATGATGTTGAGAACAATTTTGAAACTAAATATCTGTTATTTTTCCGGTTGGAAAGTAGTAATGATAACAAATAATATAATAGTGCTTGTAGAACTTTATGCTAAGGCACAATACAGCAAAATTTCGTGCAAAAGCATAAAACCGTGAATCTTCGTGCAAAAGCTCAATACAGCGGAAGAAAAAGTGCCGGTGGAAGAAGCAAATTATAATTGGATTATTTCGAAAGTATTTTCCAGGAAAAAGGGTAAAACCCTCATCAGAATGTTATAAACTAAACAATATTTTAACAGAGCGGTTAACAGATCTCACAGTAATCAAACCAATTTTTTTTTAATTTTTTTTTACCAAAGGTGGAAAGACTTAATAACACACCCGGCAACCCCCCCCCCTCCCCCCAAAAAAAAGGGAGAACTGACTGTATACACATGAACATTAGTACAAAGTGCATTATGTGTAATGAAACTTTATGCCTCTGATTTGAGTCAAATCGTGTAGTATGTTCGCTTAATATTCCGACGAAGAGAAGTTTTGGACACTTTTTTAGGTCATATGTTCATTTTATTGAAAATTTAGTAGACACTCAGCTATACAAGGTTTCCCATCTATTTCAAGTATAAAATTAATCAATGACAGATGAATTAAAAAAAAATTCCTCCTCGAGAAGGACTTAGATTTCACATGGTTACGTTTTGTTTTAACTGCATTGAATAATACTTACTAAAAACTTTGATATCTTTTTCATTACAGGAAAATCCAATTTCTATCGGAAACCTTGGTGACATTATAACTAAACACAGTATTTGGCAGAAATGTTTCCCAAGAGTAGAACCGTTTTATGGTAAATGTATTCTACATAAACATTTTCAATAGTAATTGTAGACTAACGACCTAACGGACATATTAAGTTGTTGAACATTTATAAACAGTTTTTTTTCAAGCATTATTATACAATTAGGGAGTTATTGCACTGATCATGCTAATGTTTGTAAATATCATCTCTCGTAAGAAATTAATTGAACTTGCAAGGTCGTACAACAAAAACCTTTTCTTTGGACAATATTTACTAATATTTATGCAATAACCCTATTTTATACGTATATAATATTTTTCTCCATTTATTAGCGTTCACATATTTATTTTAAGTTATTGTGAGTGTGAATCATATTCAATTAGCTATTTTAGTGAACTCACAAACAAAGGATGTCAGTGTTTGATATTGAGCATTCGACTTCAACTTTCAGATTTCAATTTTACAAACTTTCATATTCAATTCGTAATTTCAATTTTCAACATTCAAAGGTAAAAAATCATGTGTTTTTCAACATTCAGTGTTGAATAATGAACATTCGATTTCAGCATCTACAACATTGAACGCTCAAAAATCAGATTTTTAACGAATGTATATCAACATTCAACGTTCAGTTTTCAATAATTAACATTCAATTTACAACATTTAACTTTTGAATTGTTGAATAATGAAAATTTAATTATGAATGTTGAAAATGGAATGTTACAAATTTAAATATAAGGCTGACTATAAACAGGAGCATCTTAGGATGACTTAAAAGAAGCTATCATTATTTTTTAACTTCGTTTTCCGCTACAGAGAAGATGTCCTCTAACTAAATAATTCCACGTCTGGTGACCATGTTGAACGCATCTATTTCATCAAACTTAAAATAAAGGATACAACAGAAAGAGTTAAGTGTGCCTTATATCGTGACTTGCATCTTAAAATCAACAATGAGAGTCGGTTTACAACAAAACTTTTCGACAAAAGTAACGAGTTGAGCTTTACAATTGTGAACTTCCAATTTCGATGTAGTAACATTCCAGCAGCGCCTGCATATGGAGTATATATCTCCCAGTTGATACAATACATCAGGGATTGCTTTTCCTATCACGATTCCATTATAGATGGTTGCTGCTCACAGGGAAGCTATTAAACCAAGAGTTTCACTTAGCGAAGTTGAAACCATCTCTTCGATTTTTTTACAGACGCCATCACAATTTGGTTGACCGTTATGAAATATTTTTTTCGCAGATGACGACAGATATTTTACAATCGTCGTATTCACAATCCCTTCCTCCTTTTCCCTGAATGTGATCTACCGAATTAGACTTATCACCGATATTGTACTTACATTAGCAATACGAAGGGTGCCATATGTGGAACAGAATCTGCTTACGCTACAGGAGCACATGATATCCCCCTGCTTTTCGTGGGGTTCGTGTTGTTCAATCTTTAGTTTTTCTATGCTGTGTTTTGTATACTGTTGTTTGTCTTGCTGCTTGTTATGTTATCTTTTGTCTTTTTGTCTATTATACTTTTTGATTTATTGCTGTTTGATTCTGGTTACAGCCGTAAAATGTAATGATGTTGAGCCTGTGATTAGGGTTCTAGCAGATATGGGACTTTCTTTTGATTGTGCAAGTAAGGTAAACTATATTTATAATTTGTAATTGCTACGTTCAATCTATAGTTAACATTTATATGCCATGACCAGTTAAATATTTCAATGGCAAGTTAATGTATATGGCCAAATAATTTAAGAATGTTTGAAAAGAAACTGATCACCATTTTTGTATTATTACATATGTTTGGTAGTGTTATTGTAAACTTAGCGGATATCAGACAACAACATTTCAGTTGTTGTTATATAAAAGGTATAAATGTTTATATCAGTTGAAATTCAATTTCCTAATGGTGAAACGATTCAACGTGATAGTAACCTACATACAACAAGCTCGAGCAGTTGTGTTACAGATATATACTTAATAACAACTATTCTGTGCACATTTCAGATTGAGATTCAGAAGATTTTAGAACTTGGAGTTGATCCCTCAAGAATTATTTATGCCAACACTAATAAACAACTATCATTTATCAAATATGCTGCTGATAATGGTGTTTCCATGATGACATTCGATTGTGAGGATGAACTGATTAAAATCAAGAAAGTTTATCCAGATGCAAAGTATATAATGTTTTGTTGCTCTTAAACTAATGCATTTTTAAAAAAGCAACCAATCGGTATTCTAGTGACAGCTCCGTATTTCGAAGTTTAATAGGGATAATCGTATCATAACAACTAATTTCCGATCAACAGTTATTTAGAATCCAATTAAAACATAGGTTCAAAATATAAAGGTCAAACCACGTGTTGTGCTTTCTACGATCCGTACCTAATGTTTGCATTACTACCACTAGAACATTTTCGAGTCCAGGGTTGACTGTTATTCCTTGATTTAATCATCCATCCAGTAGCATTTTCCCGACTAAAATATATTATATAAATGATTTTTTTTATTATCAATGAAATGTTATTTTTTTTGTAAATAATGTTTGTGAATTAAGATGAAGATCCTGCAAATTATTGCAAAGAACATATATAAACAACTAATAATTTTGACTCAAACCCGTGCAACAAGAGTTTGACTGATTTATCCTGTTTTTCAGAGGGTATCAATAAACTCTAGAGGTTATATAAATGATTAGTTCTGCGAATCAAAATCTTCCAAAAATTCAGTTAAATGATCAAACGTATCTATTTGGACAACTGTCATTATGAAGATCGGATGTAATATGCGCGAAATCTACATGAAATACTATCATGATAACGGTTCCAATTTTACTGCACTAGATGCTTATCTCGAAACTAAACATACCTTCAGTGACGCCCGATCCCTACATTTTTGAACCTCCAAAAACTTGTACAAACGTTGTCGACATGATAAAACTAAAATGGATCAAAAGTAAGCTATACTCGGAGAAGAAATAAGTGCTATGCATTAGGATATAAAATTCATTAATATGAAATGATATGAATATAGTTCACCATCAGAGGTAAACATCCAATGATAGAAATAAAATTAATGGCACACAATTCAATACACAAAAGACCTTATAAAATGTTTGTTAAAATCAGGTAACAAGATATATATCGTATATACATATATAATAACTTAATAATCTAACTGATGCTTATATTACTAACAATCATGGCATTGCAAGGTAATCATAAGCCTCGGTATATCGTTGACTAAATATTACAAATGTAGTCCATTGTGCTTAGAAATGATTCGTATTCTTTTATAAGAGGGTAGCGAATTAAAAAAGTTTATTTCTTGTTGAGATATGATGCTAGGAATTTAATAACTAATAATCTACATCTATTAATGTCATGATTATTGCTATACTATACCTGCGCCTATTCATACCATGAACCCATTTGCGACTTTTCCCTCATTTGAAGTTTCTGATTTAAATCATCCACCACAACAAATAAATGGTTTAGTACTGAGTACGTAATTTGACCGATAACTTATTTGGAACTCCTACAACAAAAGAATTCAAATCTTGAACAACTTGACGGGCAGCTGGAAGATACTTCCCATCAAAAAATGTGTCAATCAAAATTTTTGCATCAGGGAGAAAAGTTACATGTTTCATTAAACTAGCAAAAAATAAATAATAAAATTACAGAACTCCAAGGAAAGTTCAAAATGGAAAGTCACTGAATATATGGCAAAATCAAAAGCTCAAACACATCAGACAAATGGAAACACTTGTCATGTTCCTGACTTGGTATGGTACAGGCATTTCTTATGTAGCAAATGATGAATATGTAAAAATTCCTATTTCTTTCGGAATCTTGTTTTTTTTTTTTTTTTTTTTTTTTCCTTTTGTTTTAATTCAATATTTTGCCTCTTATACCAAACCAATTGCAACAAAACATTTTCAATTAGGAACACGTGTTGCAGGATCTCAATATTGACGACCTCGATTAACGTCTAAACCTCCTGCTTGCACCTGTGCTAGCTCCCTATTCGAATATAATACGGATTGCCACATTATTACTGGCGATCTTAACATTGTTAATTACATTTTTCTGCGAAATGTGTTATCAAAAGGCCTAAAATTATCAATCAGAAACTCAGCTTCAAAGACAAATGAACTCGGTCGAGGATAATGCCTGGCAATGGGCTCACACGAAAAAGAAGACAAAGATACTCTTTCAGAATGGTTTATGCCTATGATGTCGTTTATATCAAAATTATAAAACTGAAAATGCCAATGAATAAACATCGATCTTCCAAAAACAATTCAACGCATAACAGACCTAATCAAATCATAATTAACATTTTTACCTTACTTTATTATTGATTGTCGGAAAGTTTGGTGAGTTTTAACACTTTACATGTAGTTTCTAAACTACGAATGTCAGTATCTTTCGCGTATGCAGGTTCACGGAAGGTATAGTGTCCGGCTTGAATCGTGGTTTTTCGAGTGATTTGATTCATTTTTTCGAGTGTGACCACTGTTTTTTTAGTAGATATGATCAAAAATGTAAACAAACAGACTTCTTTTCTGGTAAAACATGATAAAAGATGCTAGAACCTTATATACAAGATCATAGAGGTAAATTGGTATTTTTGAGATAAAGATATTATCAACCCTATATTAACTTGTTTTAAAAACGTTAAATTTAGCCTTACAACGCATGCTTTCAAAATATAGATTACATAGATATAAGAAGATGTGGTATGAGGGCCAATGAAACAATTCTCCATCCAAGTCACAATTTCTAAAAGTAAATGGTAAAAGGTAAAGCCATGTTTATACACATACCAATGCAAATATTAGCTGTCTTTACAACGGTGTTATAAATCTATACACCCTTAGGCGCAGCCGATAGGTGTATGCACTTTCAACACCGGTTAAAATTTTTTTTAGCCATTTAATACACATACCAATGCAAATGTTAGCTGTCTTGGTGTAATCAGAAGTGTACAGAATTTTACACCGGTGTTAACAATCTGTACACTCTAAGGCGCAGCCGAAAGGCGTATGCATTTTCAACACCGGTTTAAAAATCCGTACAGCCTGATTGCACCAAGATAACGAATTTATTTCTTATTAAGCGTTCGTTTACTATTTTTGCATGTTTTATTCCCAGGAATAAAATTGAAAACAAAAATCTTAAGACGAACTTCCACTAAACATTTTTTCAACACCGACGTTGCTGCGCGTTGTCAATTATTATCTTTTATTTTATTTGTGGAAAATTTCATTATTTATGGAATATTGGAGTTTTTTTTTTTTTCTTTTCTTGGAATGTTTTTCTCTATTTTTTTTTTTTTTTTTTTCTTTACTTGGAATCTTTTTCTTTAATTTTTTGTTTTTTTGTTACTATTAGTTTCAATTTTCATAACTGTGGTAAAAATTATATTTCCTGGAAATTTTGGCAAACATTTTTTTTTTTTTGGGGGGGTGGGGGATTTTGGCATTTTTTTCATTCCCTTGTGAACTAGGGTGGGGTGCTATTTACATCAGGGTAATTACCCAATCAGATTGCAAGATTCTTGTTCAAAAGAAATAATATGTTTTATCGGTCTTGAAATTATAATCAAGAACAATGTTCGATTGCTCCTACTGAGAAGAGGGGTCTGATCAAGCATATACCACATGTATGCTTGGTCATACAGTAATAAATCACCAGCATAGCTTCATTTTTTATCCGAAATTAAAAGAATAAAAAATAGCAATGTATATTTGTGAGTTGAACGCATATTATATACACATTTATTCTTTTTTTTATATTATTATTTCAAAAGGATCGTATTGAAGCTTCCAGATTATCTATTTCGTTGTTTATTGCAAACATTGGACAAGTGTCCGAGTAAATCATCAGCTCAGTAGTCCGTACTTCCGTATTGCCATGATTTATAACAAACCTTTCTAAAATCATTTACCTCTAAGGGGGACAGCGGAATAGAAATATTGTCACTTAATTCCTCTTCCGACCGGCAGTAAAACCCTTTCCAAAGTGGGACGTCCATTTGGCTGTGTGGGATGTTCAAGTACGCAGCCACGTCCGGTCAGAATGGGGCGTGTAGAAAGAGTGTTACGCTCATTGCACGATAAGAACCCCCGCTCTTTGAAGGGTCCGAAGGTGGCCTGTTGCAAGGCAAAATTTCTGCTCATATCCAGTTTACTCTCATTTTCCGTGGCAGTCTAAATTTCCCGATCTTTATCCGAACGTCCTCTGTTACAGGACCTTCTTTTTGGATTTATTATTAAATTGTTCTCGTCCTGAACATGGATGACACAACTGCCACAGAACGTAAAGCAACCAATCAATCATCTAGAATTGTCCGTTTATAAATTCAAAAATTATAAAGAGGTTTGAATGGTTTTACACTAGTAATTTTTTGGGGCCCTTTATAGCTTGCTGTTCGGTTTGAGCCAATGCTCCGTGTTGAAACCCGTACCTTGATCTATAATGGTTTACTTTTATAAATTGTTACTTGGATGGAGAGTTGTCTCATTGGCACTGATGCCACACCTTCCTATATCTAGTTAAGGTTTCAACTCCTTCAGGCAAAGTTGACCGTAGATGAATTTGTCTATATTTAAGGTCCTTTTGCTCATAGAGCATAAAATTATAAAGTGTTGCTTTCATTTTATGTTAGATATTCCATTCAACACAAATGTTGTTGTAATTTATTATTATTTGGGGGGGGGGGCACTTTTAATAGAATAGTTGGGTTTATGTTGAATTTTTCTGATTGTTTACTCTTTTTTCCTTAATTTACTTGCTCCTATGTTGTTTTTTTTTGTTGATTTTTTTTTCGTTGTAATATAAATCAATCATTAAATATTATTGACTATAAAAACAAAATCTTTTTCCTTAGTTTACTTGCTCCTATTTTTTTTGTCACGGTAATATATATCAATCATTAAAAAGTAATGTTAAAACAAAAAGATTATAAGTCCCTGTACTCGGTTCATAAGACCGTTAATAAACTACAAAAAGTCAGTTTTTAATCCAAAAAATGATTTTTTTTCTTATTCACATTTTCTTCAAAAAAACCCGGAGCATTTGTTGAGTACCCGGACGTTTGAAATGTTGCTCTCGAGAAAACAAAGGACAATATACAACACTATTTTGTAACTGAACTACAAGGAAATTCTGCATCGTTTGTGTTCAAAACATGTACGGAGGAACCTGTTGTTCAGTGGTTGTCGTTTGTTTATGTGGTTCATAAGTGTTTCTCGTTTCTCGTTTCTCAAATAGATTAGACCGTTGTTTTCCTCTTTGAGTTGTTTTACACTAGTCATTTTGGGATCCTTAAGAGCTTGCTGTTCAGCGTGAGCCAAGGCTCCGTGTTGAAGGCTGTAATTTGACCTATAATGGTTTACTTTTTACAAATTGTGACTTGGATGGAGAGTTGTCTCTTTGGCACTCAGACCACATCTTCTTATATCTATATAGCATTCAAAATAAGACTGAAAAAACTACAGTACTCGCGAAATAGCAGTAAATCGATCGGATCGCATGTAAATACACTCGAAAAAAACCTGAACTACACTCGAAAAAAGTGAACCGATTCACTCGAAAAAAAAGACGGTATTTAATTTATAATTGTGTAATGACGAATTCAATATTTGCAAACTGGATTTTACAATATTTCAGCGTAAAATAATTTATTTCATCAGAAGATGCCAAAGTTTCTATTATTCTAAAATTAGACATGGGAAGAAACGGATTGCAAATTCTAACCAGACCCCGAATTAGAAAAAAAAAACATAGGAGAGTGTTGGCGGGTGTATGTTTTTAATTAATATTTTTGACATTTTTACCTATTATGTCTGTTTGTTTTGTTCACACATCGTTGTCAATATAATGAAATTTTATGCGACTGTCGTACAAGTTACAGGTTTAGCTAGCTATAAAACCAGGTTTAACCCACCATTTTCTACATAAGAAAATGCCTGTACCTAGTCAGTAATATGACAGTTGTTATCCATTCGTTTGATGTGTTTGAGTTTTTGATTCTGCCATTTGCTTAGAGACTTTCCGTTTAGAATTTTCCTCGGAGTTCGGTATTTTTGTTATTTTACTTTTTTTCGGTAAAAAATAATTTTACGATGATGCAGGTTTAAAGTTCAGAGTTTCAGGACAACTTCTGTATAAGTTAGTTCGATAAGTTAAATTCTTATGAAAATATACGGATCTACTTCTGGAGAGATATATAGTATAAAGGTTTGGACTTTCTACTTTCATTTTTATGCTTGTCAAATGAAATATCACATTCTCACCTATTCCCGTTGCGCATTGTTTGCATTTGTGACAAAAAACATTAAACGTCGTTTGCTCAAAATTTCCAAGCTTATATGTTTAGTTAGGTTCAATCCTGATATTTTAAAAATTCCTATTTTTAGGCTGGGAAGGACCATAAGAGCAAATTTTCCTTTGTTAACGGATTTTTAGGTGATCCGGATTAATTCAAATACAAGATAAACCAAGATTGTTATAACTGTTGATGTCTATTGAATTTGTTTTCGATTGTTTTTTTTTAAGTTTAGCTTATATAAGCTGACACAAAATTTCATGAATAAAACTTTACCAGGTACGCTAGCGAACATACATAAGAAAGTTCAAATAGAAAAATCATTTAAGGACATTAATTTGATATAAATGCTGTTTTTTTAATTGTTTTAATAGAGTAGTGCTGAGGATCAGTCCACAATCTAACTATAAAGTCAAATTGGACCTAGGAAAAAAATTTGGATGTCATCCTTTGAAAGCATCAAAACTGCTGGAAATGGCTATGAACCTCAAATTGAACGTTATCGGTGTAAGGTAAGGTTAGACAAAGACGAAGAAATGTTAATTGCAAGATTTGATGCTAATTTACCAAAGTGTAGTTTGTTTTTGATTTTAAAATTTCTGATAATGAAGTGATATACCGGCTTTTGGTATTCCCGAAGATTTTTTTGTCATGTATGGGTATTTTTTCACGATTTCTCCTCCAATCAGGAAGGATCATCTTATATTATTAGACATTCTTCTAAAGGGGATTTATGTTTGTAAGTACTCCGACTATTGATGACAGAAGTCATCAGTTATTTGGTAATATATTGAGACAAGAGCCTAAAATTAAAATAAACGGACTGTAGTTGTGAATCTAGTTATACACTATATATATATATATATATATATACATTGTCTCAGATCGATTTGGGATCACAAAGAGGATTCAAAGGTTGTTCATCATGAAAATTTTAACAAGTGTTGCGAATTCTATATGATAAAAAAAACTATCAAAGAAGTCAGGTTTATGACTACGTACGCCAGACGCACGTTTTGCTTTTATAAAAATTAACCGTTGCGTTCGAATCAAACAGTTAGGAAAACAAAATCAATTACAAAGTTGAAAATCATTCATTGAAAATAAAAAAAAATAAATTCCGAAACCTTCTTATATATTTATTTTTTAGTTTATTCGTAGTTCTCTTCACTTTATATATTGTCAATATACGAATCAGATAATACCATAAATATTGCGCAGTCATGATAATTGGACTATATGACATTTTAAATCTCAATATGGTTGAGAAAGTAGTAAGAAAACATCCAATCTAACAACTGTAACAGTATTCAGCTTCTACTTAACGGTTTTGTTATTACTATAATTCATATATTGAATTATAAGATTCATGTCAGTTGCTGTCATAACTTTCGCCTAATCACCAGTATTTATCCATCATTATTAACATATGGCAATTGTTGAATATCGGTTGTGTAAGATGCAATTGGTGTGGTATAATTTGAGTAAATTCCCCTGAAATAAAAATTGTCTTTTTACATATGTATTTGACATTTTGCTGCTTGCTTTATCTTAGAAAGGATGTATCTAAACTGTAGCATGCTATCCAATCAAATTCAATTATTTTCGTTATAACATTTGGATTAAAAAGTTCCAAAAACAATGAGTCAAATCAGAGTAAGGCAATCTTTGCATAGAGTAGCACAGTTTAAATTTTTCAAAATAAAATTAATATTTTTGTTAGTTTTCATGTTGGACATGGTTGTCTAGAAACAGGAGCTTTTGCTGCAGCAATTGAGCAGTCACGAAAAGTATTTGATATCGGATTAGCTATGGGATTTGATATGCACCTACTAGACATCGGCGGTGGGTTTCCTGGAGAGAAAATACAAAATGTAGAAACGAATATTACTTTCGAAGAGGTAAGTGTAAAACTATTGTTCTTCGGAAGAGAAGTGCAAACCGAGGTTTGTCCGTCAAATTCTGTACGTACATAAAACATTTATACTACTAGTATTTCCTTAATACAATGATATCACTGTAAATAAACACTCAACATCTTGAAAGAAACGTTATATTTAGTTTTTTAACAATAATTCATACTTCGCGTTCCATTTTATCTGACACCTTGTATTGACTTTTAAACTAGTGAGTGAGTCGTTTTTGTAATTTGACACACTATTGCCTGATAACTTATTGTGCAACGGACCATCGAGAGAATATTTTCACCGTTGCTATTTAATAACCAATGAGAATATATAAAGTATTAGTTTATGGTTTCTCTAATTTTAAAGCACGTACAATTAAATTCTATATGGTCCATCAATGTACGAATATTGTTTTTATCCTACAATTAAACATTCAAAACCGTTGAATTTAAATTTAAATAAAATCTGTAGGATTTCAACGCAGACCCCGAGAAGAACCTCTAATTGACCAGTGCCGTATACAGCAAATTGATTAAACCGTGCGCTCGCAAGAGAAGCAGCATACCAGAATATATATATATTTGAATGCTGTAAGTTTATCGCTTTGTAATATCTGAACATCTGTATTTGTATACAAAAAAGGTCGAATGCAGGCTAAAATGCTCTCTACATACTTGCACTTTTTCACTTTGGATCTATTCTATTGTACGTCCCGAAATGTTAAGTTACCGAATTCTAAATTGCACCTTTATACTCAAATATTTTAATATCTATATACATATTGAGTTTTCACCTTCTTTCTTTGGACGTTGAGTGGCAGTTTCTTCTTCTTCTCAGTGGAGTATTATATTTTTCTTGTTTTCAGAAAAACTAAATTTCACAGGCATGTTTATTATTTAAAATGTCACTGTGGGTTTGTTTTTAGATTGCTGAAGTTGCAAACAAAGCATTAGATGATTTTTTCCCGGAAAAGGATGTTCGGATTATAGCTGAACCAGGACAATACTACGTCTCATCAGCTTTCACAGTTGCCGTCAATATTATAACAAAGAAAATTTTTACAGATAAAGACACTTTATCACCAGGTGCGTTATAAATTTTTATTACAAAAACTTCCGCTAATATATGAGGTGAAATGTTCAAAAGAAATCACGGTAAATACTACAAAATTTTGTTTAAAAGGCGGTCAATTGATGATCAAGAGAGAGTCAAAAGATACATAAGAACATTCAAACTCGTAAGTCGAAAATAAACTGCCAACGCCATGGCTAAAATCACGATCAAGTACAAAGCAATGTTTATATTTATATCAAATTAAACTGTTTTTGCCCTACATATGCATATAATATGCCACTTGACGGAAAACATCATATTGTTACCGGCTGTAAAAAAATACAGACAGTACTATGGAAAAACAAAAAAGGCAAAACAACAGTCAACAAAAGCCTAAATGTTGAACAACTTTAACTCAAAAGAAGTATGTTATTTTTATTGTGTATACAAATTCGGGTAATAAGTTAATATGTTATATACTAGCAAAGGTTGATGATAAACGACACAAAGCAATGGTCATCTGTTAGCCTAATTCCATTGTCGAGATGTTGTGAGTTTCCTGAGAAGACTCTGTATGATATCTACCTCGAACCAGTTGGATGGAAGCAGGGTACATCTGATTATAATGTGAAAAGCAAAAATAATCCTGCATGCATTTGTCTCGTTTAGCTCATTTTTGGATTCATCTTCATCAGGAATATCTTTACGCAAACTAAGATAAAAGCAATGGATATATAACTACTTACACATGTGAAGAGCTTTTTGATCAAAAGGGGACACAAATAGGCAAATCCATCTGAAGTCAGTTTTGCATGAGGGTGTTGGAATTTTATTCATTTTTCAATGTATCAACAAAGAATTCAGTTGCAAAACGATATCATAAAAGATATCAGTACCAAAGCACCGATTCTTAAGCTCGTAATACCTTCGGGTACTGAAAGTCCATTATACACTTAATCAAACCAGTGTTTAAAAAAGAAGGTTATGATTTGTTAACTTGTGGAGTCCGAAGCGCTTTTACGAATTAAACTTCTACAAGAACGCTCAATTGAATGCTTATGATTTAAAACTAAATAAACAAGGGAAGAGCTATACGATACAAATACTCCAACTAAAAAGAAATGATGATTTTAGTTGCAGAGAACTGTTTGTTTAAATCAGTGATTTTTGCTTTAAAGTACGATTTACTCCTTCCTCAAACAACATTTAAAAATCTATCTGTGTTATTACTCTTCGTGGAAAAACTTGAACTAATTTGTCGATGTTTTTTTTTTCAATGCGGTTTACTTGTATAAAAGTGTTTAGAAGTCAAATCTTTAACGCTTATTTCACTTGATGCAAATATGAAAACGCTAGTTTTGTAAAGTTTTTTTATGGCATTTAAGATCTCGATATACAGCTAGGAACGTGTGGTGTTCAGAAGCAGCGTTTATTTAGTCGTTAATTGTTGCCAATTGTTGATGTGCGAATTTTTTTACATTAGAAGTTGTCAGTATGAAAATACTTGAATTTGTTATCTAATTTTAAAGTGTTCAGTATTTACTTTTGAAAAACAACGAAAATGTTGCTGTGTGCTTTATAAGTAAATAGAAACAAAAACACTTTCGAAGAGTATTTTAGAGTATTTAAATTTAAGTCTAGATTTCGTTTCTTTGTGTTAAAAGTTACCTTAGAAATTTTCAATGTGATTATCTCTGCATCAAGTTTTGCAATTAGAAGAACAAAATTCGCTATTCAATGATGTTCGCTTATCTTGTTTTTGACTTTTTGTCAGGTATTCTGAATCATATGGTTTTATCCATGTGTTGCCATTAATTAATTCTGCCCACTAATCCCTACTTTTATATTCATAATTTTTTACATATAGTTTATAAAAACAAATTTCTGAAAACATACATAAAATTATTGGTTTTTTTCACAGTTTGCAAAAGAAAAACAGTACAAAGTTTCAGTTTATGAAAAATCCAGTACTATCACTTCCCGCCAACTTTTCATGGGATTATTTCTCAAAAACAGGGACACGAACCTTTCATTTTTTTCTGCGTTTTTAGTTCCGTTATAGATATGCTATCAATTTAAAACAATCTTTTTAAAAGCTTGTTATTTTGAAACAGGGTAGCGAACATCCTTAATTAGATATAAGAAGATGTGGTATGAGTGCCAATGAGACAACTCTCCATCCAAGTCAAAATTTATAAAATTAAACCATTATAGGTTAAAGTACGGTTTTTAACACGGAGCCTTGGCTCACACCGAACAGTAAGCTATAAAGGGCCCCAAAAATTACTAGTGAAAACCATTCAAACGGGAAAACCAACGGTCTAATCTTTATAAAAGACGAGAAACGAGAAACACTTATGAACCACATCAACAAACGACAAGTCTAGATTTTGTTTCTCTAAAATGATAAATGTTTAAAATTACCCTCGAATTTTCAAATGTCTCTGCACAAAGTTTTTCAATTAGAGGAACATAATTCGCTAGTATTGAAAAAACCCGAAAACTGAATACAATTTGACACAAGGATCTCAGTCTTAAAAATAAAGCGTCTTGTTTTCAATATTAACGCCGACAGATATAGATATATAGTGTAAAATTCTCATAGGTCTGCTGAAGTTGATGTAATTTTAGTCCAAAGTTTTGGGGCACAACCTCATCAAATTACTTAGATTCAATAACTTTATAGCCTATATTTAGAAGTGTATAGTAGCAAATGCTCTGTTAGTATATTGCAGATTAAAGAATAATTTTTGTAATCTTCTAGCCTATCAGAAGGATGAAAAGTCTTATGCGTGAACTGTAGTTTGCGCGTTTCCCTTCGTTGTTGTTTGTTACGTTGGTATGTCTCTTTCTGATTAATAAACAATTGCGATATGTTAGCATCGGTAAACTATAATTTATAGTTAATTTATTATAAATACACGGAGTTCTTTGTTAAGGGACATAAATAAATGATATATCATATAATCAATATAATCAGCTTTTTTTTTGGTAATACAAAAGGGATATTCAAAATTCATAAGTTGATTGAATTTAATTGTTTACAATAAATGGAACTGGTTTAGCAAAGGAAATAATGCCATCTGTCGTTTTTATGATTGCATATCTAACGTTTAACAAATTTTACGAAGTCAAAATTTGTTTTAGATTTGGACCTACTCAACAAACCAACTGTACGGAACGAACCAGTCAGAATGTACTATGTAAATGATGGAATATATGGATGTTTCCTGTTATGCTTGACAGATCCTGGGTGTTTCGTACCCTCCCATTTTAAGGTAAATCGTCAACACAAAATCTTGTGATGGATCCATATGGATCTTATTGCATGCGAATTAAAAGAGCAAATATACAACTCAGATATACCAATCATGAACGATAGAAATAAACAAGCATTCCATTTATAATAAGATAGATAAAAAAATATACATAAACGTTTATCTATCCAGCTATCGGGCTTTTCGTTGCATACGTTTCTGAGGCGGTTGTTTCCATAAGTGCGATTTTAACGTGTCCATTTGGGAAAGCGTTGTTTTTACTTTATTTACCCTTGTATTTACATTTTACTTAATTTGGAAATAAGGAAAGTATATATGTCTTTACTGTATGTACTATTATAATACAAACACTGTCTTTAGTGGCGTCATTGTCTGATTTGTTTTATATGTATGTTTTGATTTGTTTGTCAGTTGTGTTGTATATCTGTAATGTATTTTTGCACAGTTTTGGCTGAGGAATCCAACTAATTGTCACGTTAACCAAAAAATTATATAAATAAAAAGATGTGGTATGATTGCCAACAATAAACTTCTCAACCAGAGACCAAATGACGAACAAGCTTACTACTATAGGTAACAATGTTTTACAACTATGACCAAAACCCATACCAAATAGGAAGTTAAAGTGACAAAACTTAAAGTCAAACATTTCAATCACTAATACTAATGACCTAACTAATGTACAAAACATTTAACGAAAAACAAATATGATAAACAGCAACAACAGATAGCCACTGAATTGTAGTCGCCTGACTTGGAAGAGGCACTTACAGAATGTGGCCGGCTTAAACATTTTGCTGGCACCAGACCCTTCCTGCTTCCTGATCAGTGGTCTAACAGTATGCCCGAACAAACAGCAATACTAAGCTGAAAAATGTTTATCTAATCAGACATCTACAGGTAAACATAAAGTCTCCTTCGGATGATGACAGGAGTTTATCCAATAGTTGAAGCTCCAAACCGTCTCGAGCCGAATAGAAAGATGAAATAACCGTTTCCTCGGAGTTCAGTATTTTTGTGATTATACTTTTTTCTAGTTTAATGGAGATACAGCAGCATATAACGTTGAGAAAATAATAAAATATGTTGATAAGCAACCTTGAAAAAAAAACGTTTTTCTTCTTTCTCTAATTGTTATTTCTATAACAAAATTGAAATACTATGCATCAATAAGTTATTACAATTTTAGCTGATTTCTGATCAGAAACATGGTGTTCGTTGTTCATTTAAGGATACTATAGCATATAATGCCACGCCAGACAAACCAGTCCTTTGTTACGGAGGTTTAGGCTCTCAAAAACATGTTCTACATCCCCACGCCCCATAATGCTCAGGTGTCAGGTATCTGTCAGGTATCTGTATTTCAGTTGTGGCTGTTGATGATTGTCTGTTAAATTGATTTTTCGTAATTTGCATTATTCTAAATTAGGTAGTTAGTTTTTTAATTGCTTCTCATTTTTCATGTCCGGGCCTTTTATAGCGGACTATACGGTAAGTGTTTTCTCCTTGATGAAGGCTTACGGTGAACTATAATTGCTTGTGAATTAAATCGAAAATTTTGTCTCGCCAAAATAAGAGGATTAATTAATGAGAAAAATATAGCAATGTTGGAAGATACAGGCTCGACATTGTTACTGCTAGTTTTGTTAATATGAGGGCGGTATCAAAGGTTAGTAATGTAAGCATTACTTCTGCATCCGGTGATGAATTTAAAATAATGGGAAAATCTAATGTGCATTTTAAGATTGGGAATAAGTGCGAATATTTCGTCGTCATTTGGACTGTGGTGTATGGTTGACTCATTGGCAATCATACCTCATTTCTTTATTATTATCCTTGAGTAAGAAGTGAAATAACAACAATGCCGAAATCCAAGGGAAATTCAGAACGGAATGTTCTTTATAAAATGGCAAAATCAAACACATCAAACAAATGGAAAACAATTATTATAATCCAGATTTGGTACAGGTATTTCCTTATGCAGAAAATGGTAGATTAACATTGATAAGATTTTCGCCTTCTTCGTTAAAAAGACCAAATATTAACTTGATATATTTGCATTTGTCTATTGTCAGTTTGAAGACGAAATTAGAATAGGAAGAGTCGAAAAGTATATATTATATAATATGGTATGAAAAATGAAAAAGAAAGGGTTCTAGGGTAGCCCCGAAGTTCACGTTCAGCAAACTACACAATTCTAAACTGATTAAATTCTCGATATGATTTTTGTTTTATCTCAGGTACTTTTTAATAAACGTCAGGTCGCATGTTGGCCGATCAGACCCCTTAAGGTAGCTGGTCGGTTTTGTCCATGTTGGAGCCAGAACTCTGCAAATACTGCATCCAACTAGGTCTTTCGGATATTACTGTCTTTACTGGTGTCAAAGTGTTCATACCATCACATATTATTATTTAAATTCGGAACCGAAAGTGCTTTTTTCATTAACTGATGAGACTAGAAAGCCTAGACAATTACAAAGTTAAATAAAACTATTATGTACTGCGTCCTTTCAAGTGTTGCGATCAGTGAAATAAACCCCAGTATGCAATTTGTCTTCCAATTGACTGTTAAGGTAGATGGGGAGGGGGGTCTAAATTATAGTTTATAGAAATTTTTAATAATTTGTCAACACGTAGTTTATATCATGCCTTTTTCAAGAATATAGTAAAAAGTATGGGTCACGGGGCTTATTTTCATGCTACGGGTTGTGCAAAATTGTCATATTTTGTTTAGGTTATGCATGGAAAACCAAATTTTGTGTGATAAAAAGAAAACTACACCATAGAATTTAAAGATAAAATATGAGAAGATAGCTCTTATTATATGCTTTCAGATAAGAAAAAGAAAAAATGGGGTCACCGGTATAGTTTTCTCACTACACAATAGAACAACACACTATATTGTAAAAAATACTGTATCTGAGTTATCTCCTGTTATGTCTGAGTTACCTCCCCTAATGTGGCAAAGTTGAAAAAAACACTAAATATTTTATATGAACACGAAAAGTCTTACACATGAATTACATACTACTCTCGAAATTTGCACGTTTCATCAAAGATGGCGGAAGACACCCGAGCCACATTAATCGTGTATTTATACACACATTCTCTTCTTAGTGATTTGATTTCAAATCTGGGTATTTTTTCCAATCAAAGGGGGAAGGCAGGGCGACATTTCTGTTTTAAGGATCTTGATATGTATAATTTTCGTTCACTACGCAAGCAACAGGTTAATAAAAATATTAGAGGGATTAATTTAAGGCTTCAGCTAAACCTCTCCTCCCAAAATATGATAATAAAACCAGGATCAGGAAAGTATAAGATATGTGTGGTGCAGGGCATTGATAAGGATCGTGTATATCATACAATTTATTTGTTAGATAAAATTTTGTCTGTAGCGTTATTCTCCCAATGATAAACGAATTCCAACATAGTTGTACAGTACCTGTAAACATAACTGATGGGACTCGAAAGTCATTTAACGCAGTACATACAAATCATTGTTTAAAGTCGTACGGTGACCCACAGAAGTTAACTTATATGTCATTTGATCACTGGTTGAGAGTTGTCTCATCGGCGATTATACCACATATTCTTATTTCTATATCATCACACGAGTTGTTTATGATATTTTAATAGATATCAGCAGCAGTCCATTACTTGTATTTGACTTCTGATGGTATAGAACCACTAATTTGGGCCCGGTCGGAAAGAAAGTAGTACATATTTTAAACAAAATAGTTCCTACGCATAGCTGTATATTTGTCAATAAGTGAAATATTTGAGAAGTTTTGGTATCAAAAGAAATCTTGGGGACTTGGGATCACTTTATAACCCTTGTTGAAAGTTTATTTTGGATAGTAAAAAAAAATTAAAAAAATTATAATGATGGGCGCATTTACCCTGTTGTTCAGATCAGAAGTACCTTTTTTTGTACTATCAAACTTCCGGGAATCAGTACGCTCTAATATGCAAATAAAGGTATGTTGAATGTTTCAGCACAAGTCAGGATAAGGTATAGTTTGGACATGAAATGACTGCCACTTTATTTGAACTCAAGACAATGTAGCCATTAATGCTTGAAATTGCAGAATTTAACATAGAAAGCAATGGACCTATGAATTAGTGGTTTTATACCTCAACTGATATCAACCGTCCCTAATTGACTATTTAAGTCAATCAGATATTTCTCGTCAGAAAGATTTTTCTATGACTCGTCTCTATAAACACGTTGTTTCATTTCACTTTGTTTGTCATATTTCGTTTCTGTTCCGTTTCTCCCTTTAAAGGGATCAATTAAATATAAATGAAAACTAAAAATGTTACATATGCATACGATATATGTAAGATATTTACTTAGTTACTATGTGCTTTTCTCTAGTAAGAAACTACATTGTTGGTTGGCTGAAAAACACTGTACAACTATTGAAACAAACAAAACGACATATCCGATTCAGGGCATCAGAAAAATCTGTTTCTAGAATACAAATATTACAGAGAATAGTATGTTTAAATTTTTACACTTCAATGAATTGGTGATATATTTAGATTATTATTAGCAGTATGTATAAACTGCAATAATATCTATCGCTTAATTCCCAGTTTTGTAAAAAAAAAACAAAAACAAATACATTGAAACAATTTAAACAGTGTTTGATGGTCAATTGATTTCTTTTAAAGTAAAATTTATAATTCTGTAATGTTAGGACAGTGATGAGAAACTTTATAACAGTACTATATGGGGACCAACTTGTGATTCACTGGATTTAGTTATAGAGAATGTCAGATTACCAGAACTAACAACTGGAGATTGGATATTCTTCAAAGATATGGGCGCATATTCATTTACTACAGCATCATCTTTTAATAGTATGCCAAAGGTCAAGGAATACTTCATCTGTGAAAAAAGTTTATGGTATATGTTTTGCTTTATATTAATTTTTTTATCGATCCAGCATCAAATGAAAGTATATACCTGAACAGGCAGTTTGTTGAAAAAAATCAAAGATAAATCCATATATATATTCTAAATGATGAACAAGCGATTAAACGGTTGTGAAAACTAGACAAAAAAAACTTATAAATAAGATATATTTCTTATTCTAGAGAAAATATAAACATATATTCTAAAGAAAAAAGATATGGCGGTTATACATCAATACGACAGCAACTTAGCTAAACAAAAATACGTCGTGCGTTCTAGAACAATGAAAATGGAAAGAATCTAAACAAATCATTTCTTGGTATTCCAACATATTATGTGCATACTTTATACATGGCAGAAAGTATGATAACTTTTATTATCTTAAAATCGTAAAAAAAAAAAAAGTGTCATGTTCATGCAAGATGATACTCCTATTATGTCGCTTCTGTCTGATTTTCTTGTTTGATTATCTTGGTTTTATCAAACAACATAAAAAAACTCACTTGGTTTTGCAATATCAAATATTAAATGTTAATTGTAGAGTCAATGACAATTTTTTTTTTTTTTTTTTTTTTAACATTTACTGACAAAAAAATTTACAATCTATGAAGGAAATACTAGCTAAAAATGTAACCTTTTAAATTTTGTAAATTGCGTTTTGTTTTTCAGGGAACAAGTATATCAACGCTAACTCCAGTGAACATAGTTGTAAAATAGCACAAAATAAACAAAGCATGGTTTTATATATTTATATATCACGTATATGTGTGCCACTAAGTTCTTATTATCCGTCCACGAACTAATTCTATTGTATGAATATATCATTAGTTTGAATTGTGTATTTGTAAATATTTCATATTTAAATTGTATGAAATAAAGTTGAGCATGTTCGCAATAATGAACATCTGAGTGCTTTCTCAATGGCAAGGTAATTTCTTAGATTGCATACATCATTAAGCTAAACAAATAAGGGTGAACTTCTTGTTCGTTTTAGTCGATAATTTTAGCTTTTTAGTTCCTTTAAACACAAAAGAGGCTTGTGAAATAGAAATGTATTTTTTTTTTAACATTTACTGACAAAAAAATTTAAAAGAGTCCGATTAACAATAATCGAAACTGTTATCGAGCCTGTCTGTTTATTCAAAGAGTTTGTTCAAATGAAATATAAAGCTGGCCTTACTAAGACTGCAAATATGCAATATCATAAAGACTCGAAGTGTCAATAATACAAGTGTAAAATCAGACAAGATGTTTATTGTTTATAACTTTTCCTGTTTTCAAATACATATTTTTGAAAACCACAGAAATATAAGCATATAAAAGTAGTACAGTGATAGTATTCTCATTATCACCAGTATAGCAGTTTTTGTTTTATTGCTAGAACCAAAAAAAGGCTAGATTTCAGGTAGGCTATAACCCCATTCTTGCCGAGGGTTTTGGATCTCGATCAGTAGGTCATACCATATTTTATACATGGATCGTTGCTATCAAAATTAGGCAAATAACATGTTATGCGACGTGTCTCGGTGTTTTGTACATCCAACATTCAGGGATTTATTTTTGATGTTTCTGTTATGGTTTCGGTTGCATAATCTGTTGTCTTATCGTTTGTAGTTAAAATAATTATAAAAATGCCTTTCCATACCATCATTGTCATGGAAATTGTTTGGACGAATATTGTGAAAATAATTGTATAAAGTTCGAGTGTTGTTCTGCGGATTGCATGTTGTGTCGACTATTATATTATTTGTTTGTGCGTTTCTCTGTTATGAACGTCCTTGCGTGTGTTTGTGCTGTATTTTTGTCACGTAGTGTTTCAGCGATATTTTTTAACATTGTCATAAAGCGGGAGGTTTGGCATGCCATTAAACCAGGTTCAACCCACATTTTTTTCTTAAAGTGTCCTGTACCAAGTCAGGAATATGGCAGTTGTTATTAAATAGTTCGTTTCTATGTGTGTTGGCGTTAATTTTTGTGGGCACTTTGGTGTTCCAGTTGTTCCTTTGTTTTCCTCTAATAGTTGATGGGTTTCCCTTGGTTTTGGTTTGTAACCCGGATTTGTTTTCTCTCAATCGATTTATGACTTTTGAACATCGGTATACTACCGTTGCCTTAATTTATGGTTACTGATTAAGTACTAACAACATAAATCTATGAAGGAAATACTAGCTAAAAATGTAACCTTTTAAATTTTGTAAATTGCGTTTTGTTTTTCAGGGAACAAGTATATCAACGCTAACTCCAGTGAACATAGTTGTAAAATAGCACAAAATAAACAAAGCATGGTTTTATATATTTATATATCACGTATATGTGTGCCACTAAGTTCTTATTATCCGTCCACGAACTAATTCTATTGTATGAATATATCATTAGTTTGAATTGTGTATTTGTAAATATTTCATATTTAAATTGTATGAAATAAAGTTGAGCATGTTCGCAATAATGAAAATCTGAGTGCTTTCTCAATGGCAAGGTAATTTCTTAGATTGCATACATCATTAAGCTAAACAAATAAGGGTGAACTTCTTGTTCGTTTTAGTCGATAATTTTAGCTTTTTAGTTCCTTTAAACACAAAAGAGGCTTGTGAAATAGAAATGTCTTATAAAGAGGAGCTAGATTTGGTGAATCAAATTGTTTGATTTGACGCATTCTAAACCTTCATGAATATCTTAGTTTTTTTTTCTTTGTTTGAATTTTGTTTATGTCAAAAATATCTAACTTGCTCGTTCAATCCTCAAACAAATGTCAATTTAAATATACAAGCCATCATTGATAAATCACGCTGTGACGTTGCTCAAAATCATACTGGCATGATGTATTACTCGGATGTTTTATTATTTGATTAAATTCTCCTTTGTTTTATTTGAACAAGTGTCTCCCAGTGTTCGCGACAAGTTAGACGATAATGCAAAATGGTAAGATCGCCAGAATAAAACTTTGAAACCAGTATAAAGTATGTATCAGAATATTTAGCATATAAAATATAAAAAGAGAAAAACATGCATATGGCAAGAAACAAAGTCGTGCAGGGTATTTATTAAACTAGTTCTTCTTTTTTTACAAATGTCTTGAAAGCATGCTCCCATAATCTTTATACAGTCAGCTATTTTATTTTGACAATACTTGGTATGTAAATGTTTTCTAAAGAAAACAAATAATGTACTCACATTTTGTATTAGAAAATACTACGAGTGGTGACTTATATATAGCGCCAGTACTAAATCTTTCTCGTTTTTATATAGATTAGACCGTTGGTTTTTCCGTTTGAATGGTTTTACACTAGTAATTTTTTGGGGCCCTTTATAGCTTGCTGTTCGGTGGGAGCCAATGCTCCGTGTTGAAGGCCGTACCTTGACCTATAATGGTTTACTTTTATAAATTGTAACTTGGATGGAGAGTTGTCTCATTGGCACTCATACCACATCTTCCAATATCTATAAACTGAGGTTGTGCGGCATTGGGCCAAGGCAAATTAAAGCATTGGGGAAGCGTTATTGGTATATTTCCCAAAAAATTTCAAATTAACAGCTTAATTTGTAAAATAAAAACTGTTTTTTAAAGTTTAAATATGAAATGTTTCGACAGATAAAATTAAGGATAACAAATTCAAACGTTGTAACAAGACATTTCATTAGTATACAAGGCGCGTGTACAATGACCTTTAAACAAAGTGTTTAGTACTATTCATCTGACTTATATATATAATGTTGAACTGCAGTATAACTTGCTTACAATGGACAGTTTTTCGGTAAAACACTTTGTATACAATATTGTTTTTTTTCCTATGTTTGAGTATAAGATAAAAAGATTACATTTTGACAGTTTACATATCATATGTATAATCAAATTTTAATTGGTGAAATGTTTGTAGTTAGTTTAACTGTCATACAAAAGTTAACAACTGAAAACAATGCACATATTGTATTAATTGTATTGTAGTTTTCATATTATATGATCTTGTTTTAATTTCTCTAAGTTTATAAGATTATGATAAGGTGTTATTTTTTTGCATTTTTTTAAAGTTCTCTTGATAAATTTTTTATTATCAATTTTTATTTTAGCATTCATGTATTAAACGAAACAGTCTTTATTTTCTTGCTTTGAGTTTAATATCAGAATGTGACAGATTGAAAGCAAATATTCCGTGTAAGATATTTATTTGATAAATTTTAATTATTTAAAGCATATTTCTATTTGTTTACACTATATTGATATAAATAAAACTAAATTGTTTTTGGATAAAGTATTACGGAATAATTTTATTCGTTCGGAAATAATAAATTAAGTTTTTAATAGTTTGTTTTTGAAAATTGTTGTTTAATACATATATTGCTATTTCTTAAGTTCTAAGAATTAAGATAATTGTATACGTTTAATTTTTTTTTTCGTCAAAAACTAAGAAATTCAAAAGTGTTTGTGTAAAGATATTGTGTAACCAGGAATCATACGAAAATGATTATTTTCAATATTTGAACAGGACCTATTACATGAAATGAATAATTAAGTTTAGATCCAAAGTAAAACTGTCGCATTCTGTACAGAATCATCGTTCCAGAAAAAAATAAAGCTATGATTGCTGTCAAGAATAGAAATACTTGGGTATATTGTAATACACAAAAAAAATCAGTTGTATGTTTCAAATTAGTACGCATTAATGTTATTTATATTTCGTACAAATTATGGAATATCTTGTCATGTATTTATTTGAAAATCTGTTATTATAAAATATGTAATGGAAATGATATTAAGATTCAATAAAGTCCAGGTATGTTTTTGAAATTCTATGTGTTTACCCGGCCAGTTAACATTCCAATGACAGCAGCTTTTAACACGTCAAATATTGGTTTTTTTCAGTTAGTGTTTATATCTTCTTTGCTGCTTATCACTATTCAGGAATACCTGGATTATGTTTTATTCAAAATCGTAGTTAACAATCAACTTATTCGAATGAAGCCCCGAAAAAATTTTCATTACAATACTTATAAATAAAAAGTAAAAATGAGACATTTGTTCAGAAAAAAAAAACAGAAACCAAGTGGGCCAACTCTTAAACAAAGAAACCAAACATTACACTGGAAATGATTTATAAATATTGTTAAGGCCCTTTCCTATTATTTAAGACTGTATGCATCTACTTATCTTTGTAATTTTATTCCAACAATAATTCACAATGAAAAAGCTTATCTCACATACGAGGCTTATAATATATATTGCGGTCGCTGTGCGTTTCTTCTAAACAAGACTCTTAAGTTGCGTTTAAGTAAAACTGCAATCAAACTTATTATGTAATTGAGGTGCATTGGAAATCTTAAATCTCAAGGGTTGTGTCAATCCTTGGTAAGGCGATCTATGCTGGAGAGAGAAAAACCTTAATACTAGTATACCTGTTTTGAATTATCTCCTTGACCAACTATACAAATGGGTTTCTAATAGCATTACATGTATTGATTCGTTATTCAAATTTAAACATGATTCTTACGACGAAGCAAATTGTCCACCGCAGCTGAATTAATGAGGAAATAAATCTTGTGTCACAATGTGTCCTTGTGGTACGATAGTCAAACTACAGTTAAAAGCCCAGACATTCCCTTAAAATATTCAAATGACGGTATATTGCTTGTATGGTCAACACAACATGATGGCAAATAAATTTACGAACTAAAAGAGTATCATAATTGTGTTCACAAGGGAAGCATATTCAAATAAATATATATATATATATATATTACAATTTATTTTATGTACAATAAATTATCATCCATCATTTCTATAGTTCATTGGATACATCGATATCACCTGTCGTAACTTCAAGTCAAATATATATATATATATCACATTTATCCTTTGTAAGTTTGGTCCATGCAGTGACCGAATCTATAAGAATTAAAAGGTAGAAACCGATACATATCAAATGTCTATTCATCAAGGTGACTGCCTTTTTTTATTTATTACTCCAATAAATTTACGCAGTCCTTTTAGTTTTGAAATTCTTTCTTTAGTTTTTTTATTTAACAGAGAGTGATATTTAGCGGTATTAAGTCGCATGTAATGATATGCAGGAATTAGATATTTCTTTTAGATTTCTATAGCAGGGCATTGCAAGCTGTCTTTTTATTCGTCACCTATTTCCTGTATATTGCAGATATAAAATTTTTTTCTAATCCGTCATAATTGTACCAACGTCTACTTTTTATCGGTAATGAATAGTTGAAGTTAACATACTGTTATAACGTCATGAATTCTCAGAATATTAATGTAATCTTCAAAACTCAAATTTTCATTTAAAATTCCGTAATTTAGACATTTTGTGGAGTTCAGAATTTCTGCATACCATATTTGTTTAGACAGATCAGTGAGCGTTTGTTTAATGCTCAACGAGAGCCACATATGTTCCTTCTGTATGTAGAAAGTATAAGGAAGTTTGCATTCTTTGAGAATTGAAATAACATATTTTGTCCAAGGCTGCATGATTATAACTGTTAATTGTATGATGAAATTATTCCAGGTTATATATGCTTGATGACACCTTCTCACCTCTATTTACAAGTTGACACCAGTATGAAATAATACTTGTTTTCATAGAAATAAACATCTAATATATATCTGGCAAGAATTGTACTCTTAAAATGCAATTTTTAATATAATAAATATTTCCAAGGGGGATAACTCTTTTTTTTAAATAGATCGGCACTGATTTCATAACTTGTCCGAGGAACTGCTGATTAAACTTTTGATATAAATTTCATAACAATCTGGCAAGAATTGTACAAATGAGAGCACTAACAATGCAATTTTCCATATCATTGATATTTTCAAGGAGCATAAGTCTTTTTAAAAATAATTGATCGGCACTGATTTTCGAGATATTGCTGGTATAAACCTTTGATGTAAGTTTCTTTATATTTAGCAAAGAATTGTACTGGTCATTTTCAAAATCTGTCCATATTCTTGTACGGCTGACCTGTGAGGAAAATCCGGCTTTATCATCATTTGATTGTAGGTGTCCTGCATAGTGCAACGTAATTTCTACTACTTGCAGAAGAAAAATAAGGAATAGGTCCTTGGGTTTTCTTTGAAATCGTGCCCAAAGGTCAAAAATGACCCCAAAATGCATGTCCCAACTTCAAAAATACCAAATATCGTATCAAAATAAACATCTGTACAATTTCACAAATCTTACAATTTTCTGTTTTAAGATAGAACATGCAATGTAGATTGATATTATAAAGCCTTTAAATAGTAGTTGGCTTTGGTTTCAGATTTACCTTAATGTTTTATGGTGTACTTGATATTTTGTCAACTACATAACGAAAACGTTTTTGCTTGCTATGATATAACTTCTGACATTTCTTTTTTTATCTAGAGAGTGTCTAAGCTATAACTCTACATATCATTATAATATTGGAAGCATAAAAGATAACTCTGTAAATAGTATCAACATTTTTTGGCATTTAAGTTAGTAGAGGTAGCCCCGTATTTGTTACCTTGTCCACTTGGTAACGATCACAATGGAACATCACGTCCATATCTATATCATTATAATCAATGTTCTGTGTTTTATAGAAAAAAGCACAGTGTTTGTGATGTCGAAGTACCAGTGGTATTAAAAAATGCCCCAAAGTGTGAATACGTCCACTACATAACTGTCAACTACATAACAATTGGCCTAATTTTGTTATGTAGTGGACATTTTGTTATGTAGTTGACAATATCGTTATGTTGGTGACAAAATGCAAAAGTCGAAATCGTACGTTGAACACTGTAATAACTGAAGTAATTAGAAAGAAAGTTAATTTATCTTATAATATTTAACGAAAAGGTCATCATTTATAAGTACCAAATATTGAGATATCAACACGATTGCTATCGCTATGTAGTTGACAAATTCTGTAATTTCTGTTATCTCATTTTGCATTTAAAATGATCTTCCCAGTTTAATTAAGACTGCATATTTTAGATTTTGTTCATATAAATTACTAATAGTTCATTAGAATATTTAAAATTGAAATAGATTAATAAAAATATTTTCTCAATTTCTATCTAAAATATGGACGGATTTTGAAAACAATTCGTACATGTGAAAGCGCTTAAACAATGCAGTTTTCCAGATAATGATATTTCCAAAGGGCAGAACTCTTTAAAAATAACTGATCTGCACAGATTTTAACTGTCGGAGACATTGCTGTTATAGACCTTTTTTACAAGAGTTTCATGAAAATTAAGCAAGAACTGTACAAGTGAGTGCGCTAACGGACGCAATTTTCCATACTATTAATACTTCCAAAGGTACATAACTCTTTTAAAAAAAAATCCTCGTCAATGATTTTTTAACACATCCAAGACAATGCTGATATAAACCTATTAGGCGGAAACCCAGTTGAAATAAATCAAAAGTAATGGAACTCTTTGTAACAGAAGGTGAAAAGCAAATCTAAATTGGTATATTTGAATTGTATACATCTGTTTCAATGGGCTTTAAAAGTTTAATAAAGGTGCATAATTTAGGATTTTATGCATCTTATATATGTATTTTAAATTGAATTACAGTATGGAGCTTCAAGATATTTGTAAACTTTTAAATTATAGACAAATTTTCATAAAACAGTCGATTGTGACAAGTTCAAATCCAAGTGGATCTTTTTTTTGTGCATAAGTTTAAATTCCGCCAAAAAAACCCACAGAAAGATAATATATAAACGCAACACTAGATTATTCTGTTTTATTCCAATTTTCAAATAGGCAATTTCTTGTAAAAAAAAATGTATAAGCATAAATTTTATTCATTTCTTAATTGTCTGAAAAAAAATTTGCAGTTCACAAGTTTTTAACTGATGCTTTATTTTAAAAGTTCAGATCGTGTGGTATGCACTAAAACACTGGTGTTCCCCTTATCAATGGCTGTGTCACCGTCGAAGGCAACGACTGCCAGCAGCCAACGCCAAAATGATTGTCAGAAAGGTCAACCATTCTGTTTGGCATGTTTTGAGTTCTATTTTGTACCTTCTGAGTTTGCCTCTGTCCCATGCATTACAGTGTGTTTTAGCAATTAGGTGGTTAAAACTTTAGTGCTTCGAATGTTTTTCTGCAATCGATTCTTTGGCATTTCAGTATATTGGAAACATTTTTGGCATGAATCTGTCTACCATGGCATTTGTCGACTTGATTAGCAGTTGAAGTTGCTGCCGTAAACATGTATGCCGTTGCATTGTCAAATCTTATTGACGTTGCGTTGTCACTACATATTGATCTGGTCATTTAAAATACAACTGGCATATTAGGATATTTTAATGGTGCTATGTGGATAAATTTAACGGTTTTCAAGAGCTAAATGGCAGCGTGTCATCCCTACATTTTTACTATTGTAAAAATTAACTGGCGTAATGGGGAGATAATTTTGACGAAGTAGAATCCTGAGTGCTATGACATAAGTTTTATAAAAAAATGGCAATAATTGTATACACGTGAAAGCGCTAACAAGAATGGACGGAAAGACGGACGGACGGACGCCCGTATGTCTATGTCCCCCGCAACACGTCGCGAGGGGTAAATAAGATCACAGGCACTGTAGGTTTTTTTTAGAATTTGCAGGCTTAATTATATTACATAAAAGCAGAACCAATAAATTAAACGTTTTGTACTGGGAAATATCTTGATCATAACCCAGCAAGACAACGTTTATCTTAAATGATCTTTGCTTTTCAATGCGAGTCCCTTTTGGTCATATAGCTCCTCAAGTATTTGAACATCCTTGATCAAGGATTCTAATACTATGACGGCTTGGAACAGAGATGGCGAAAGATACCAGAGGGACATTCAAGCTCAAAAGTCGAACATAAACTGACAGCACCATGGCTCGAAAAGAAAATGACCACCAGACACACAATAGTACACAAAACACCATATAACATAAAAAAAACATAAGACTGAGTAATACAAAACCCAACAAAAACTGGGGATGTTCTCTGAGATTTCGTGACGGAAGAAATGAATGACCCGGCTGTGTGGGATGCATTGTATAGAAATTGCCGAAGAGTTTGAACTAAATCGCTGTATACTGCGTCGCGCCGGGCGCCAAATACACAGAGCAAATTACTCTGTACAAGAACCTCAGGAATACTGGAAGGTTTCTCTATACTACGTTTTTCTTTACCATCTAGTCAGATCATATTGAAAAGATATCAAATGCTTACGGCAACGATAGTGGCACTCCTGAACAACTTAAAGAAGAAATATCTCGTTGGAAAACCAAATGGACCAGGACCATATCAGAAACGAAACCAAAGACACTCCATGGTACACTTGTCAACACAAACAAAAATCTCTAATAGAGTAAAACTCTATCCAAATATTTCTGTAATTATATCTGTCCTTCTTACTATGCCAGCTTCAACCTCCACAGCAGAGAGATCTTTTAACGCAATAAACAAAATTAAAACCTACTTGAGAACCACGATGAGAACAGACCGTCTCTCGGCATTTGCTATGTATACATCTATAGAGATGTGGAGATCGATAGACAAAACGTAATCACAAAATTTGCATTTGTTTAGGGAAGAAAGCTGAATTTTTTGTTGGAAATAATCTGAATTGTTAATTTTGTAAATAGATTATGTATATCAATCGAACCTTATTCAATATTTTCAAGGCTCTTATTTATTGAAATGAAAAAAAAAATCTAACCAGTGTCGGATTCTAGGGGAGTACACATGGATATAGGGAAAATATCCGAAATAATATCATTTTCTGTATAAAATGATAAAATAATATTTGTTTTTACTCGCTACGCTCGCCGATAGTTTTGCATCCACATCATTTCAGCCTTAGTTACGCCACTGTCTCAGGTGCTCCGGAAGGGTAAGAAGATCCGGCTTCACATGTGGCACCCGTCGTGCTGCTAATGTTAGTAGATCTTGAAATTTTGTGAATTGTTACCCTTCAGTGCTGAATTGAAATATATAATGTTAGGAGAGTTCTGTCGAGAGGCCCTGTCATGGGGAACATATAATCATAAACTTAAATGACACTGCACTTTTGCTGTACATTATCAGCATAATCCAACTAAAATAATCATTCTACGCTAGAACTTTGATTGTAATATATCTTCCTTAAAAAAAATCATTATGGAACTTATATTTATCAAATATATGTTTGATTATAATACGTTAGCTACAGGGCATTAAAGATGGCATGTTTTTGGTATTAATATTAATTCACTCATAGGGTCTTTGCATCGGAAATAAACATTTATTCTATAAAACCAGATGTTGGCATGATACGGGTTATTCTCTTCTCATATATGTTATGATGGTATGATACTTAACCCCTAACGGGAGGGATTGTGCTTGATTTTTATATGATGACATAATCTTTCACTCAGTTTAATTGAGGTCTGTAGCTGGCATAGCAGTAACTGCTAGTAGTCCTTTGTTAATTTATGTATCATTGTCGTTTTGTTTAGTTTCTTTTGTTACCTATTCTGACATCGGACTCGGACTTCTTTTGAACTGAGTTTTACTGTGGGTATTGCTGTGTGTTTGTTTATTCTACATTACCTATAGGGATAAGGGGGGGGGGGGGGGGGTTGAGATCTCACAAATAATGTTTAACCCCGCCGCATTTTTGCGCCTGTCCTAAGTCAGGAACCGGTAAGTCAGGAGGCTCTGTCCTTTGTTAGTCTTGTGTGAATTTTTTTATTTTAGTTCATTTATATGTTTTGGAGTTTAGTGTGACGTCCATTTGCACTGAACTAGTACACATTTGTGTTTTGTTGAAGACCCATTGGTGGCCTTTGGCTGTTTTCTGCTCTTTTGTCGGGTTGACACTTTCCCCATTTCCATTCTCAATTTTAAATTCTAACTTTAACATTCTTAATAAGTTTTGGTATTTTTGTCATTTATAAATATTGCAAGGCTGGTTAGTTGCAACAAATACCTGTCAAAGGGAGCAGTTAAATAACATTTATAAACATTGTTTATAAATGTTATGTTACATACAATCATAGTGTTGTCCATCCTGCAGTAAAGATCATTGCTTTGCTGTTAAAATTTTGTTTGTGTCGGTCCTGATAAAGATATTTGCATTAAAGTGCTACCAAAGAACCAAATATACATACATGCAGTACTAATTTTATTTTCTTGAACTAGATCTTTACTGCTACTCGAAGACTATTGGGCAAAAAAGATATCATCAACTCAGTAGTCAGTGCATTACCACTGATATGATGTATAACATACTTTTGTTTTGATTTAACTTATTCAAAATGTATCAAGAAAACTTAGGTATCTTCTCCTTCAAACGAAGTTGACCTTATACGGGTAAGGATTTCCATTGGCTGTCCCCTCTGTTCATAACGCTTCCCTAATATTTAACCATCCTTGACTTTGGAATCAAAGGTATCGAGCCTTCTTGGTGAAGGTAAATCTAGAAAATCTATTCTGATGCACCCAGTTTCATGCAGTGAAACAACCATACTCTCAATTCCCATGAGTAATTAAAAATCCTGATATGCAACAAACTTTAATTTTGGTACAACAGTATAATAGTCAATTCAAAGTCATGTTCAGTCACTCTCTGTTTCACTATTCACAAGGAACAAGAGTGCACACATTAAAATGTCTCCCCTCTGCATAACACATCAATTAACATACTCTATAACAATATATTAAACAAATCAGTCAGTCCCGCGCGGAAGTAGTCAAGAAGACAGTATTAGTTTTTCAGGGGTTGACAGGATACACGTAATCGTTATTAATTGTAACTTCACGGTTCTTATGCAAGCTAATTTAATAAACAATGATTTTATACAGTTGTTTTTTCCCACCTTACATAGGGCTTTATTTCTGATCTTATTTCTGTGTACACAATTCAGAATCTACATATTTCACCTTTATCAATATTAGGAAATCAGTTTGGACGATTCCATATACCATTATGTTTTAGGGGTTTATGCTTCAGTGTCGAGTTGGTGTATAGTATTAAGGGTTGTCTGCGAGAAATAAATCATTTTTCTGATAGAGTAACTAAATTCAGAACCAATATGAATATAGTTTACATATATATTTTATTTAACTGAGTAAATTTGATCGGAATGTGATTGACAACATAGACCTAAAATTCTTTTTGGTCTATCCAAGTCATGACATTTGCACGGGAATTTCTTTCATTGACATCGTAATATAATTGACTTTGGATTATTGTTATCTTTAGATGTAATGTGATAGGATTTAATGTGATATTATTTGTCTCTTCTTCTATAGTACATAGTTTGTCGTCAGGTTTGTACACATGAAGTCTCTAGTCTTGTCAGATCTGAAGTATAGATGTACTCATTCTCAATTTTATGTACTGCATATCCCATCCCTTCCCTACGTCACCCTGCTCAGTCGCTCCGTAATTCTCGTATCACGGCTTTTAGACGAGCGCAGGCATTATCAGCAACGTCATAACTCGCGTCATAATGTCTGAAGAGATGTTATCAGCGACGTCACAATGTGTGAGGAGACGTTATCATATACCAAAAAATACAACCGATTTAGACTACAACTGTTAAAAAGACCTTTATGTATATACACATTGTGTGTATCTAATCTCATTCTAGTCCGTTCAACTGGCAAAATCAACGGAATCTGTGTACATTTCATGAACTCTTAACAAGAATCTTCATGGACTATTCTTTATATCAATATCTGTTAGCCATTAAGGGGTCATTTCATTCAAAGTCGGGTTATAAATGTATGTTACTGAATGGGTTAATTTTGCGAAAAAGAACTCAATTTCCTGATAAACTTTCTTAATACAGAAACATTATATATAGTTGACGTTTTCTTTATATTTTGCTGTGTCAAAATTACCTAAATATAAAGGACAGTATATAGTCATGATAATCCTAAAAATGGTATATCACGTTCTACACATGACATTTACGCGGGAAAGACTGCCATTGGAGTATATCACCACTGCGACTTTTTAATTTGATCTCCTTCCACTAAAGTCATTCAAGTAGAACATTATTTACATTTGATGTCGGGTTTGTTTGGAATATATTAATATATGTATAGATATACTGTTGAGTCTGTTCCCAGATGCCTGAGATGGACTGAAATTTGTATTATTTATTGAAAATAAGTGGAATCATCCTTTAGAAAAGTTTTTCCTATGGTAATGACCCCCCCCCCCCCCCCTTTTTAAGTTAAAAAGGCTACATCTTTTTTTTTCCTTTATTTAAAACAGTAAACAGCAAAATAAAAAATAAGGGATATCCCTCAGGTTGTAAGTTGTAAATCAGGCCATTACTTTTCTCAATTGAATTGTTGCATACTTTACATGTCAGGACTGTTTTTTTTCATTTTTGAAGGCTGTATGGTTGCCTATAATTGCTTTGTTATTTGAACCTCTGTGGATAGTTGTCTCATTGGCAATCATACCACATATACTGATTATACGTCCATTTACGGGACGTTTTATGGTATACCTTTGTCCGTCTGTCCGTCAGTTCGTCGTAAACATGTTGGACATTAACTCAAAAATGCTCAAACCAATTTGCATAAAACTTTGGTGAATTGTTTATATCTATTGACCTCAGCTCCCTTTTGTTTTTTATAAATTTTAGATTTTACGTTTCCGAGTTATGGGGTTTTATTCATTAAAAAAAGGGGGATTTTCCAGTTTTCTGATAATAACTCAAGAATGCTTTCACCAACTTGCAAGACATTTTGGTGAATTGTTTATATCTATTGACATGAACTCCCTTTGGATTTTTTTAAATTTTTGATTTTACGTTTCCAAGTTACAGCGTTTTATTCTTAAAAAAGGGGGATTTTCCAGTTTTCGGACTATAACTCAAAAAAGCTTTCAGCAGTTCTCATGAAACATTGCTGAATTGTTTATATCTATTGATGTTAGCTCCTTTAAGAATAATATAAATTTTACATTTTACATTTCCGAGTAATGGGGTTTTATTCATCTATTGTTGTAAGCACCCTTTTGATTTTCATAAAATTCTAATATGACATTGAGAAGTAATTGAACTTTATTCTTTGAAAATTTGACGGGCGTATCATGTGCCCATGGCTCAGCTGTTTATTGAAGGTGGTATGCATATGGTTGCCTATAATTTCTTACATCCATTTTATTTGAATTTAAGGGAATAGTTGTTATTTATATAAACAAATCCCACGTCAATAGTGAATTATTGAGAAGAATTATTAATACATGTATTTGCAAGATTCAAAATATATCGTTTAATTTTTTTTGAGTTTTAGGTTCCACCTACCATTTTAGAAAACTAGGATTTCATTGCGGCTAGTCTATTAGAGGGGTATTTCATTGGTCGTAGATTTGGAATCTTATTTTATTATGAAGTCAGATTTGAACATCGACTTAAGGAATGAAGGTCGAGTAAAGACCGAACCTCAATTTTAGTCTTATATATGTATACATATATTATTGATTATTGTTTGTCCAGTGACAATGTGGGGATGTGGGGTATGTGAGCATGCTCACAAAGGTTCTTTAATTGATTCAGTGGTGATGACAAATAGACACTGACAAGTCTAATAACATTTTATAATTTTCAATGATTCTTCGCCAGTTTACTAAAATTAGGTGGAGGTATGTTCTTATTTCCGACAGAGGGGCACTCAGTCTATATCAATATGTGCATGAAGCGATTGTTACTTGCTAGATTCTGAATGATTTTACCACAAATTTGTGAAAGTTTTAACCGGTTTATATACTTAAAATATGATGAAAAAATAAATGTCTTTTTCAGGACATCTGATCCAATCATGTAGTATGGCATGTTTGTGAGATGTGGTTTTGGCCGATGGATGTTCATGAAGTGTATTATTAAAGTGCTTTGCTTTGAGCTCAGTTCATTGTTATGCAATTCATTCTTTGTGAAATAAAGATTTGACAGACAACTCTCATCTGCACAAGGAATTGTCAAAGTAGTATCCATTCTATGTACAATGTAAGAAGTATTAATAGGAAGATAAAAGCATTTTATTTAGATTTGAACAAAACAGTTTTTGTCCATAAGCCAAATTAAAAAAAAGCACAAATTTACCAAACAATGCTACTCGAGCTACTAACAATATGATGCTAGGTTGTTTTGATACACTTTTTTTATACATCTGTACTGCCTACTGACGACTCAATCCTGAGTGTAAATGGTCATTCAGTATGTTAAAAAAAAAAAGAACAAAATTCAACAGGCCTATCTGGCCTAATATATTTCTAAAACTATATTTCAACATTTATCATTCATTCGTTTATTTCTTAATTTGTGTGAATTAACAGTCAATGTTAATTACTACACTTTCATACCACAACAAAACTGCCTTACTGTACTGGTATCACTTATATTTGTATCCATATAACAAAAAAAAATTGAAAAGAGAATTTTTTTGCAATACCTTTTTTCATTTTGAATACTTTAACTTTTTAGATATTTAGAAATATTAAGTAGATGTTCATATCCACTTGAAATTTTATCAGATGACTTTTGTAGCAGTTATGAGTTTTTGAATCATGCTCACAAAGGTTCTTTAGTTAACTTTGATATCATTTTCATACTGGTCAAAACATTTTTTGCTTTGACCAGGCTTTGGAGAAAATATTTTCGAAGAATCAATAAAAAATAACACAGAAGTTTACTTTCTAGCTCATCTAGCCCCAAGCGTCATGTCAGGCATTGTCATTACTTAAAACCATTAAATGTCTTCTAATCTGAGAAAGAATTTCGACATTTAAACGAAATCTTTTACTAATGATACTGATGATCCACCACAAAGTAACATAAATAGAACCATACAAATTGTAAGCAAATACATGTTCTCAGATACCATCTCCCATATAAAAAATCACATCGTGAACAAATGAACCTAATATGTGTTCCTCTCCTAGCTACAAAATGTATCCAAAATCAAAGATGTGGAACATATCCTATCATAATCATTTGGTAATCAATGCAATTAGTGTCTCTTCCATGACAGTCTTGAACATAAAAAACTAAATATTAAATAAACAACACTCATAATGCTCAGGTTGGCTGTCATTTTGCAACACAGTTAATAATATAGAACCCTATGGGAAAAAACATATAACTCCTTTTGTCATAAAACACTGTCAAACATCCAAACATACTATCCACACTTGTATAGGTATAAAACAAAAAAAAACTTAATATTATCAATGGCACATGGAAATTAAGTCAAGGTAAAATAATCCTCTCAGACAGACCAGTACACCTTACTGTCATTCTGTTAACTAACATAGTTAAGCTATTTAAATTTGAATTTAAGAAACAGACCTAATCATTAAAACTTCCCTTTGACTAATGAACCAAGATAATTAGGTCAAGATCAGAAGAACCCGTCAGAAAAACTTGATACCCAACAATCATTTTATAGAAGGTCAATTATGAAGTCCCTTGGGAAATAGTCCTAATCACCAAAAATTAAAATCGACATATAAGCTATGGAAACGAGGTCAAGGTCCGACAGACATGAATATATGTCATTGAGTATACTAAATATACTTAACCTATTGCTATAGCTTCTGAACAAAATGGACCTAATCACGAAAAATTCATTTGACTTATAACCAATAAAAAAAGGGGTCAAGTTCAAATAAACCCCACGAGTCACACAAACATTTTCACCCTTTAATAATTTTATGTACCCACATATAGCTGGACTATTCTAAGAAACAGATCTGATCAAGAAAACTTTATTTTACCACTTAACATAGAAAATGAAGAATATGTCATGTGAATCCATGCGAAATAAATAGACACCTTAAACATGTTTAAACAATCATTTTAAATTGAATACATGTGACCTATTGCTAATAGTATGAAAAGTATCTGTGAAATCGACCTTAAATCAAATAATTTAACATTGGTAACAATTGTCATGGTATAAAACCAACCAAACAAATATGTACACTTAACAATCATTACATACACCAAATATAAGTGCCCATTTAATTATTGGATCTGCAAAACAGACCAAATCCTGAAACCTTAATCTATACAGCTCATCCAATAAATCAAATCAGGCATAACAAAAGCTCGATCTCATCTCCAAACATTCATGGATATCAGTAACAAGTTTTCTCTCATTTACAATTTCTGCTACTTATTTGTCTTCATTAAGAAAATGTAAGTCAATCATGTTCTCGACCTGACCTTCTTCAATGTTTCCAGTGTCACTTAGACATAATGCTTCAGATGGTTTCAGTGGCAAGTCCATGACATCTTTGATGAGTGGATATATTCATGTTTTTCTAAAAGCTGATTGCAAATTATTAGTTGATAAGGCATTTTTGTACGCTTTGCATACCATGGGGCACACATCATTGTGATCAAGTGCACAGTTTTTCGTTCTGATAGTTTTATGACACAGACTGTTGTAGATATCTTGGAGAAGGCCATAACAACCTACATCCAGTTGCAAAAAATGGCTTGTGTGTGCTGGAATTAACTGAAGTACAATACTATGATTCCTTGCCCATTCAAATGTCCCAACAGGGATATGAGATGTATGTCCATCTAACAATAACAGCAAAAGTCCAGTATCTGGGACTATTTTTATGAAATGATTGCGGAGAAAATCCATAAAAATGTCTGAATTAGACTCTCCAGTCTTAGAGACTGTGCCAACAGTTCCTGGTGAAGACCCCTCCAGCAGCTTGTTATTCATTTTCTGCCCAGGGAAGATAAAGAAAGGAGGCAATGCATTGCCAATTGCGTTTCCACACCCAAAAATAGTAACTGTTTCAACTTTTCATGAAATGGCAACACTTTTCTCATCAACATTGTAAATTAAATGAGGTTTGTCTATAAGGTTGTATTTAAGTAAAGCTTTTTCAAGTTCATTAAAGTACTTAGAAATGTTCTCCTTGTTAGCAGTATTCGCTTTAACAACTTCCAATGCCCTTTGTTTTACAACTTTAGGATCTGGCCATCGTCGAATCATCCCATAGAACCAGGCCAGACTCAAGGGTTTATCATCCTTGGTTTTCAGATCAAGCGTAATTGCATAGTCAGTTGCTATGTCCAAAACATCCTGACGATAATATCCATATCCAAGTTCATCCATTTCCATATAGTGAGTCACCAACCTGCTTTCTTCGTCTAAGGTAAATAAAAGTTCATTGCCCATGGTAGTACACTCAGGATCTATAATACCAGCCACCCTATCCCTGAGAGTCTAGAACGGTACACCATGTAACTTTGAGGCTGAACGGATAGAAAGCTTGTCATCAACGATAAGCTGCTGCCATTGATGATGTACTATAAGGCCGATATTTTTTTATTACGCTAACCATGTATATCACCAGTAATTACAGTATCATGTGGATTGATCTACAAAAATACAAACAATGAGTAAATTACACAATTGCATTGAAACAATAGATTTGAATATAGTTTTTATAACATGGATTCATTGTTATTCGAAGTATACTATTTTTTTGTGGATTTCGCAGGTAAAGGTTAGCCACGAATTTAAATGTTCAACTAAGTGCTTGTTTTCTAAATGCTTGTACATGTATAAAAACTTTGGCAAACAACAAAATAAAATATCAACGAAAATATATATTTTTCTGCTAATCTACTAAAATAAAACCACAGTAAATTATCCTAATAAATAGATCTACAAAGCTGAATTGATTGATCTGAATAAAAAATGTTTTAAATTCGTTTATTAGTTTTTTTGTACTATTTTTTAATTGATTTTTGTATTCTACCAGGAATTTTCATACTTGTTAATTTGCATTGCTTTTCTGCTATTTTCTTCTCTATATGTAATGTTCACATCTTTTAAAGTAAAAATCACAAAAGGTGCTTTGGAGAAGAGACACACCATAAAATGTGTCCTTTGGTAGAATTACTGTAGAAATTTGATTTGTTGAACCTCAGATTTACATCGATCTTCACCCACTCTTGCAGGACATTTGTATTAATATCAGTCAATACATTGTATACATCTGTTTTAGAGAGAACATGTATGCCAATGTTATTATTTTAGGATTTTCAAACTGTTGAAACAAAATATAACAGTAATGAAAAACATACTACAAACGTTTGGAATAACATTTATTAATTCATTTTATTTTTATTTTTCAGGGAACAAGTATATCAACTTTAACTGCGGTCTTGTTATCTGGTTATAGCATAGCACAAAATGAATATAAAATGACTTCATATATCACCTACTGTAACATTTATTACTATTGTTATTTATAACTCTTACTGTATATTATTGCTTTGCATCACGGTGCAAAGCTATTAAACTCATACAATAATTATGGCATCTTGAAATAAAATTGAGAATGGAAATGGGGAATGTGTCAAAGAGACAACAACCCGACCAAAGAGCAAAAAACAGCTGAATGCCACCAATGGGTTTTCAACACAGTGAGAAAATCCTGCACCCGGAGGCAGCCTTTAGCTATTACATAACAAATATCCATTCTCATTGGTTGCCTTATGACGTGGAAAAGATTCTATTGACAAGATGATTTATATAATTTGAAACCTGTCCTGGATAGAAGATATTGTGAAGGAAGCTGGAGTGTCTGGAGAGAATTACGGACCTTTGGTGTGAAAACTGACCATCCTAGTCAATTAAGATTGGAGTCGAGTGCATCTGCCTTGTTGTAGATTCGAACTCACAACCTCAGAGTTCACAGGCTAGTGATACAGTAGTGGGACTACGTAGACTAATCGGCCACCTAGTCCCTCTCTTATAATATTGAGTATATATTCTATATCCATTATGATTTGTGCAAAAAAAAATGCAGAAACAATAAAAACCATGTTTCATATATAGCTCTTCAACCGTCTCAGTTCTTATACATCCTTGGCTTTCAAATATTTGGCTTTGAGCTTTGTGAAGGTAAATCCAGAAAAGCGCTTCTGATGAATGAAATGTATAACGTGCTGGTGTTTTTTCTGGCCGTATTGACTTATTTGTTGATTTTACTTTCCTGAACATTATTGCTTGACAATTTCTCTCTATCTATTATAGTTTATGCAAAAAAATGCAGACACAGAGAAAAGTCTCATGACTGAATGCAATTTTGATACGACTTAAAATATTGCCTATTTACTATGTCAAACAGTAAAATGCAATGTGATAATATCGCAGACACAGGAAAAGAGAGAGTAAGTTACAAATCAATACCGGAATTCGGTAACTATCTGGCGTCAATTTTTATTTTGCAGCAAAAAGTGTGAATTTGTGTTAAACAACTACACATGTGCGATTTGTATTTTAACATCTTTTAAATATATATTTCAAAAGTTAAAAATTTCAAAAAATTGCCATAAAATAAAACCAATTTGTTTTCATGGTCAATGACATTGTTAAATATTAAGTGTCATTATACTCAGATTAAAGTAAATACACTTTTCACTTTCTTTCCTTCTTGTTCTTTTTTCATATTTTCTCCTCCATCTATCTGATAATGTTCTCCAGTAAACAGACTATCAAAACCTTTACATATGTGCTGTCCATCTTTCTTTTCAACATAATCTTTTTAAAATTTGTGACAATGTAGACATTTCTAATGTTGTTTTTCAGCTATAAATGAACTACTCATGCTTTTTGATAAAATTTTTGATTTTACTGAACTTCACATACTTGTTGATATAGTTTTTGATCATACTGAACTACCCATGCTTGTTGATAAAGTTTTCGATTTTACTGAACTACCCATGCTTGTTGATAAAGTTTTTTGATATTTCTGAACTACCAAATTAAATGAATGCTTGTTGATAAAGTTTTTGATTTGTCTATCTCAGTTGTTCTTCCATCGTTACTTGTTGGCAGATTTTCATCTTTACAGGACATATCAGGTCAAACATTGTTGACAGGCTTTTAGTTATATCTGAAAGATTATTTTTATCGTGTATTTCAAATGTGTGATCACTCTGTAGTCTGCTACCTTGACTATCTTGAACATGGTGAACAATTTTGAGTATTTCTTTTCCTAGTTTTGTCTGATGTGGAAGAATATCTGTCCTTGTTTGAACATCATTTATTGGTTGGTTTGAAACTCTTGCCTGTTTCTTTGGAATGTCGCTATCAGTATTTGAGAAAAAGACTTTTTTATGAGTTGCAGCAAATAAATTTGCAATCGATTTATCAAACTACAATTTAATTAAATAGGAAAACTTTTGTTTGGTAATATTGTGTGGAAGTAATAGCAATATTATTTAGAAACTATAGGGACAAACAGTAAATTTTAAAATCAATAAACCAGCAATTGACCTATACACCATCTCGTATGTTATTAGATATAAGAAGATGTGGTATGAGTCCCAATAAGACAACTCTCCATCCAAGTCACAATTTCTTAAAGTAACCCATTATAGGTCAAAGTACGGTCTTCAACACGGAGCCTTGGCTCACACCGAACAGCAAGCTATAATATGTTTTGGATTGCATTTGAACTCCCCATAAAAGGAAACAACAGATATAGTTAAGTCTGTCTCATACCTTGACTTTCATCTAAAACTTGACAGTGAGGGTCGATTGAAAATCTTTATGACAAAAGTTATGATTTCAGCTTTCCAATTTTGAAAGTTCCATTTCTATGTAGAAACATTCCAGCAGCGAACAAGAAAAAAAAGTAAAATAACAAAAATTCCGAACTCCAAGGAAAATTCAAAACGTAAATTCCCTTATCAAATGGCAAAATTAAAAGCTCAAACACATCAAACGAATGAAAAACAACTGTCATGTTCATGATATTCCTGACTTTGTACAGGCATTTCCTTATGTAGAAAATGGTGGATTAAACCTGGTTTTATAGATAGCTAAACCTCTCACTTGTATGTCAGTCGCATACAATTTCATTATGTTGACAACAATATGTGAACAAAACAATCAAAAAGCTATTAAACAAAGAGTTCCAAGAGATGAAGTTGAAATCATCCTTTTGAACATTTTACGGACGCCATCACGAATTGGTTGACTGTTATGGAATATCTGTTTTAGAGATGACGACGGATATGTTCCAATTATAGTAACCCCAATCCCGTCCTCTTCCCTCGAATGTGACCTACCGACTTATCACCGAATTTGTACATTTGAGCAACACGACAGGTGTGGAGCAGGATCTGCTTTTTCTTCCGAAGCAGCTTAGATCACCCCCGGTTGTTGATGGGGCTCGTGTTGCTCAGTCTGTTGTTTTCTGTGTAATGTTTTGTATTCTGTTGTTTGTCTTATGGTCTTTTTTCGTTTTTTTTACATGGCGTTGTCAGTTTATTTTCGACTTATGATTTTGATTGTCCATTTGATATCGTTTGCCTTTCTTCGTGGGAATACTATGATAATTTATAAAATTAAACGTGCTCTTAATGTATTTTAGTGATGACTGCATCTTAAGTCTTAATCTATAGCAGTAAACTTACCTAAAATTGAACAACGATTACATAAAAATCAGCTAAATAGACTGGAGCTGATGCACAATGTGGTAATAAACGAAAGGACACAGAATAACTATTCATACATTAGTATTTCCTACTCCTCCTAAGGGATTTGTTTGTCATTTGTTATTTCTAAAAACAAGGTAAACAAAGGGTACATGTTAACCGTCCCACTCCGCTGGCAAAACAGACATAAGAACTGTTATGATCTTGGTAGCTCACAATATAAAGCCCTGTACGTGTAAATGCTAGGAAAAATTTGTCTGATCTTGCTGAATGGCAAAAGATATTATTCGGCAGTCAATAATACATTTATGAAACAATTTTAAACATAGTGATGAGCCAAGGTTTCCCTTTTTGCATTATTGATCATTAAAACAAAATCAATATTTCGCTTCCCTAATTTTTCGCTTATACCATACCTATAGATGAAGGTTACTTACTCCATACACTCTTATCATGCGCATAGCGAGTATGTTTGATTATTTTTTATGTGTGTGTATGCATGTTTGTCTAATTCTATGCCGATTTGTCCTTTTTCCTGAGCTGTTGATTATTTCTTTGTAACCAACGTGTGGTTCGTTTGATCTCAGTTCTTTATTGGTTAAAATTCAATTATGACGTCAAACGTTCTTGCTTTCCTCTGAATTTCCTATTGTGACGTCACGAAAAAAGACGACCAAGTCTGATGACGTTACATAGAAAGAACACATCTCTTTGCAGATCATAGGAAAAGAAGGATAAGTTTTGTCTGCAAATCGTCTAAAAGGCATCAGAGAAACAGATTAAACCACCAATTTTCGTACAATTCGACATTTCTCAACTCCCGACAGTTTCAACATTAAAAATGTAACTGTCTCGAGTGTAGAAATATCATACCGCACACAATGCAGTGGTAGAATCTATGTGTATAGTGTGCATATATGTGTGCATATATGAACGTGTATGGGTGCATATATGTACGTGTTGTCATGCTTTAAAGTGGTTGAATAAAAATCAGAAAATATCTAAAGAAATCTTTTTCTATTGCATATTTTTTTTTATGATTCTTATATGATTTGAACATTAGGGAATACGTTCAAATGATTGGTCGAGAGGACATCCGGTAGTGGCTCTTGGCGTTATTTATTTTTCGATAGACGATTATAACACAAACCGGCTTGACGTTAAACATATATATTTTCACTTCGCGTTCATCTATCAATAAAATAATAAACACAAAACATTCATTTGAGTGATAATAAGATATTTTTGTAGTTTTTTTCCCTTCAAATAGCAAATTTCATGGAGTACATTTTATTGAGTTAACCAAAAGATATATTCAAGCGCAAGGTCAATTCAATGACACCAATATACAATTTACTTGTGAAAGAGGTTTCGAGTGGGAAAATTAAATTCCTTATTTCCAATTTTAAAGAATTATAAGGATTAAACTTATTTTTAAAGGAATTTCTTGGAGTATAAACTGAACCAAGTTACTCACAAACATATCATAAAAGTCCTCTATTTGTTGGTGAGTGACTTGGTCTAGTTTATTCACCAATACATTCCTTTAAAAAAGCGTTTAATCCTATAATTTCTGGAGGATTTGGCTAAATACGTTAAAGAATATTAAGAATAAAACAATGCTTTTTTCAAGAACTGAAAGTTGAAAAAAAAATGATTTTTTTTCAAGAACTGAAAGTTGAAAAAAAATCATTGCCAATAACATGAATAATGCTAAATATAACAAATGTGGTAATTCCATTGTTTGCTGTCTAATCTGGATATAAGTTAGCTGATAAAGCCTATGAAAGTCATTAAAAGCGGCGGATGTGGGTGTGGGTGTAAAGAGCTACCAGAGAGAGTAATCTGTTGAAGATAGTTTTCAGATTGAGAAAAACGATGAGACAATTTTCTTCTTATAAATAACATATACATAAAAACGGAATGAAATGTTCTTCTTGTATAGATAATCATTTGCTCTTGATATATTGCATTTCTTATAATTCTGTATAAGTGTTGTACGATTTATTGTATACATTTAAAACAATATTGCATTATTTATCAATTGGTTACATTTTGTCCAATAAAATACCAGAACTAAAATATTTATAGTTTTCCGTATATATAATACCACATGTGACCTTATTTCGCAAGATTAAGATTATAACAAGTTGTGAATGTTTTATATTTCAGACATCACCCAATGTGCTCATCATTCCTCTTGTCTGTCTTCATCAGACGACTTTGCTCCAGTGGATATATTTCCTCCCTAAAATAAAAAAAAAAGAAGTTCTCACTTATTATTGCATAACCATATCATCAAAACATTGTTAAGTTTGTCTTTGAAAAGGTTAAATAAAACATTGCAATTTAAGATATTTAGACGTTTGGGTAAAACATAAAAAAAGGATAATAAAAATTTACAAAAATGTTGGACAGTACAACAAATTACACTGTCCAAATATCCAGACATGGTACTGGTCAAAAATATATTGTTGTGTTTAACCAGTTGTACATTTTAAGAGTAAGTATGATACGCTACAAATAGACAATTATTTAAAAACCGCAAGCGATGTAGAACCATTTATACCTAATGAAATATACAAAATATCTCGTTATAAATGATGTATCATGTGTTTGATTAAGGCTCGGATTCAATTGATATCCGTGTTCATTTAAATATCTATACAAGCAGAAATTTAAAGGGTTAGGTCAAGAATGATGTAATACAATTTTCTTTGATGATATCTAACTTTATTTGTAAAGAAAATTTAAAAAAAATAATCGTTTAAATGGTTTGACTTGTATTAATATTATATAATCAGTAGGGTTATATAACATTTGTTGTTCTACCTGTTAGTCAAATGCGTTTTGTTAAAATATACTTTTTCACCTTTTTGGTCTTTTGGAAAATGTTGTTTGTGCTGTATTTAGACCCCTCTAACAAGAAATTTGTTTTGCATGCACACGTATAAAAATTGCGGTTTTTATCCAACGCAATCATAAGTTTGAACGTTGTTTTCAATTTAGACTTGTTTATAGTTTTTCGTTTGGGCTTGTATTATATTTGCCTTCGGGTTTATATGATCCGTTCATCCTATTTTGACTCCTCAAAATTCAAGAGTCTATCCTAAAATGGGGTAAATTGTATGGCTTCCAAATACCGTTTCGATTCCTAACATCACTGAAGAGACATTAATTGTCGAAATCCGGATATGGTCTACAAAAACCTTTGCACCTTTTGTTTGCGGTATATCATCTTTTCCGCAAGTCTATTGTTTTCTGTTTAGTATTAAATTTATAATTAAGATGCATTAATTACATCGGTGATCCGTTTATTTGGCAATCGCCAATGGCAGTCAGCAGGGTTTAAGAACATGTGTTGTTCGACCTGTTAGTCAAATGCGTTTTGTTAAAATATACTTTTCACTTCTTTGGTCTTTTAGAAAATGTTGTTTGTGCTGTATTTAGACCCCTCTTACAAAAAATTTGTTTTGCATGCACACGTATAAAAATTGCGGTTTTTATCCAACGCAATCATAAGTTTGAACGTTGTTTTCAATTTAGACTTGTTTATAGTTTTTCGTTTGGGCTTGTATTATATTTGCCTTCGGGTTTATATGATCCGTTCATCCTATTTTGACTCCTCAGAATTCAAGAGTCTATCCTAAAATGAGGTAAATTGTATGGCTTTCCAAATACAGTTTCGATTCCTAACATCACTGAAGAGACATTAATTGTCGAAATCTGGATATGGTGTACAAAAACCTTTTCACCTTTTGTTTGCGGTATATCATCTTTTCCGCAAGTCTATTGTTTCCTGTTTAGTATTAAATTTATAATTACGATCCATTTATTACATCGGTGATCCGTTTATTTGGCAATCGCCAATGGCAGTCAGCAGGGTTTAAGAACATTTGTTGTTCGATCTGTTAGTCAAATGCGTTTTGTTAAAATATACTTTTTCACTTTTTTGGTCTTTTGGAAAATGTAGTTTGTGCTGTATTTAGACCCCTCTAACAAGAAATTTGTTTTGCATGCAATCGTATAAAAATTGCGGTTTTTATCCAACGCAATCATAGGTTTGAACGTTGTTTTCAATTTAGACTTGTTTAAAGTTTTTCGTTTGGGCTTGTATTATATTTGCCTTCGGGTTTATATGATCCGTTCATCCTTTTTTGACTTCTCAAAATTCAAGAGTCTATCCTAAAATGAGGTAAATTGTATGGCTTTCCAAATACAGTTTCGATTCCTAAGATCACTGAAGAGTCATTAATTGTCTAAATCCCGCTATGGTGTACAAAAACCTTTGCACCTTTTGTTTGCGGTATATCATCTTTTCCGCAAGTCTATTGTTTTCTGTTTAGTATTAAAGTTATAATTAAGATCCGTTTATTACATCGGTGATCCGTTTATTTGGCATTCGCCAATGGCAGTCAGCAGGGTTTAAGAACATTTGTTGTTCGACCTGTTAGTCAAATTCGTTTTGTTAAAATATACTTTTTTACTTTTTCGGTCTTTTAAAAATTGTTGTTTGTGCTGTATTTAGACCCCTCTAACAAGAAATTTGTTTTGCATGCACACATATAAAAATTGCGGTTTATATCCAACGCAATCATAGGTTTGAACGTTGTTTTCTATTTAGATTTGTATATAGTATATATATATACAATAGATATATATATAAAAGTAGATGTGGTTTGATTGCCAATGAGACAACTATCAACTTCGATTACTTCCCAACCGTTTTTTTTCAAGTTTGCAATTCATATACCTTTTTTTTTCAGGTAAGGGGAAGGGTTCACCAAGAGTAATTAATAGTAATCAATATTTAATTTTCCATGGATTTTAATGCATAGATTGTTTAAGCCGTATTTAGCTCAACATTTTGGAATTTAAGCTCTACAACTTCATGTTCTGCTACCTTTGATAATTGGAGCGCTACTGAAGAGTCTTATGTATACAAAATACACGTCTTGCGTACAAAGCCATGTAAATTTGAGTTTGTTGTGTTTTTACCGGCACATAAACACGTTCGGAATAAACCATGTTCCCCTTATATTATGTCAATCATTGGAATAATTAGTATTCAGTAAAAATCGCTAATTCTTTTTTAATGTGATATAATTTTATTGAATTATATCGTGAATATCGAAACTTAGATTTCTCTTGCTAGTTTTTTTATAATTTAAAGGGTTAAACCTGAAGGTTAGCATAATGGAAAAAGTCATTTGGTGTATAGATCCACAATAAGAAGTCCCTATATATGTTTGAAAAGAAGAAAGCAAAGAAAAAGGATACGTATTGTTGTTCTTCGTCTCAAAGTCTCATTGAGGTCTTTAATATCAATAAAGGTACTAATTTTACTGCATAATATGCGTCTTACGACAAATAATTTCACTTTGGTGATGGTCGAGGGCAGCATATTCGAAAATCCAAAACCTTATATAAACATATAAAGGCCGTACTTTGACCTATAATTGTTAACTTGTTATACATTTTGACTTGGATGGAGAATTGTCTCATTAGCACTCATACCACATCTTTTTATTTATATTGAAGAGCTGATCATACCATAACTATAGCCAAATTTGGACAATGAGCTTTGTATGAGAGAGATACATTCCTAAATTTGAATTGATTTATAAAATTTTATAACAACAAATTCCTACTTAATATGCTTCAATAGCTCACACCTCACTGTTTATATCTAGAAGGATCGTAGTATCCTTTTATTTCCTTATTTCTTACTTTAGTGTTGCTTACAGTCAGGTTCTTATCTTTACAGAAATAAAAACAAAAGAACTGACCATAACACTCTTTCACATATGAAATATTCTTTGACTTTGGGCATGCTATTGAAAGATGTCACACATTGGAATGCATATGCTCCCATATTCTTGAAGAAAATCCACTCTCCCCTTTTTAAGTCTGGTAGTTTTATGTTTTCAATAATTAAATCTACAGCATCGCAAGTTGGTCCCCATATGGTGCTGTCATACACTTTTCCGTCGTGGTCCTGAAAAGAAAATAAATCTGTATGCATATCGACATGCCCGTTATTCTTGGGTTTATACTTTCTCCAAAAAGACACAACACATCCTTAACTATTCAAAAAAGACTACAATTAATACCGAAATTTTCAAATTCGTGTAAAACATTTAAATCTCAAGATTGCAGTCAAATGTTAAATAATATAGATATTTAACTATGTCCGACATCTTGTATAAAACTTGAAAAGATGTGCATTTTGGAAACACATACAAAGGGTACAATAAGATAACCGTATAATTGATGCATTTCATAGTAAAGCATCAACAAGCGTCTATAAGCCAACCAAATCTTCGAAGGAAAGGTAAATGCTTGTATCTGGTATTTAATACAACAAATGCATTGATAATGCAAAACTGTGTGACAAGACCTAATTGGCACAACAAATATTGCCACAAACGCTCAATGAATCTCATCAGTAGGCCATTGTCTAGATAAATGCCAAATGAAAAGTACATAATGACTGTTACATATATTATACCGAAACGCCAAATTTATACCTTTTCTTTAACATGATTTAATGTAATTCAAACTTAAATGTACAATACTTGACTTGGTTTTTTTTTCTCTTGTGGCGTTTCTTTTTGTGTAGAGTCTTGTCGGGTAAAATTTTATATCAATTAATCACTTATCTTAAATAAAACAATAAAAATAATGTACCGGAAATTTTCAATTTAGAATCATTCCCTTGACTTTTAGTTTTTACTGTGTAGGTTGCATGTTGCGTTAGCGTGAGGAAACGCAACAATCTACAAATCTTCCGTTTTTTAGATTAATATCAATATCAATAAAAGAAAAACAATAATATTTGTTGTCTGTAAGAAAGGTGTTTTACGCAATATCACGCAATATCAAGCGCAATATACTAGCCAGGGTAGAGAAGACAGTCGAAAAAGCAGTCATAAATTCCATCATTGACATAATACATTCTAATTTGTTTAACCAGTGTATCTGTGTAGCCATGTAGTTCACCATCTGGAAATAACATTCGACAATATGTGACACATGTATGTTAATAAAAACTCAATCTACAACAAAAAGTTAAGCCAAACCCGGACAAGCAATTAGAGCTATTCATAAAAATATGCATTATTTTGTTTGAAATCATTTCCAAAATGTATTTCAATAAACCAATTTTGATATTTTCATGCCAGTACTTGCTAAAGGGCTGGTGAAGCCCTTTTGGACTTGTAGCTTGTTCCTTGAAGAGGAGTCGATATATTACGAATGTTATCTCCAGCATTTGGAAGTACAAATGTTATTGCAAATGTTAAAGTATATTTATCAACATTATACATGATTAATAGATATTAATATTTGTTTTTGTTAATATATATCGAATTTATACAAACCACGTGTTACATTTTCAATTTCTCTATCAACATTTTTCTTCGCTATGATATTGGTTGCTATTGTAAAAGCCGAGGATACGTAAAACTGTCCAGGTTCAGCTATTACTCTAACAACCTTCCCTTTGAAATATTTTTCCAACGATTTATTCACTAGGGCAGATATCTATAAGAAGATTTTGCATTAATGTATAAAGTTAGTAACTAATGACTTTTTAAATGAAACAATTTACATAATCGACTAATGTGTTCTCTGTTAAGTTTTGTATTCATATACATTTATAAGTTCTTACTTTTTATAAATGTATTAACATCCGTAAATTACTGATGATTATTATCACTATCAATATGTGCTCTGTTTGATAATTTTTAAAGAAAAATTATATGATAAATGGTGCAATTGCTTTAATTAATATAAGTGTTGACATTTTGTTCCTTTCCACTTATTATTTTCTAGAAGAGCCTTTAATTGCATGAAACAATGCACAAAAAGTGTAGCAATTATTGGAGGAGTCATATTTCTTTTAAGAACTAATTATTGGTAACCCCTTATTTGAAAATAAACAAAAAAAAGTTACAAAAAAGTAGATATAAGATTACTTTTGTTATTATTTTCCTGTTAATTGTTTTGTTTTAGAGCAAGGCAGTATATTATATTAAACATATATAAAATGAATATCTGGGGTTCAAAGTGATCTATAAAGTTGTTGATATTGTCAGTGTGTACGGTGAATAGGAAATATGGATGATAAATTAGAGGTTTTTTTTTTAGTTTTCTTGCAAAAATATTTTTGTATCGTATTCTTCATCGCTCCTTTTTTCATGGTAAACTGAACAAATCTTACATGCCTTACAGTATGGAACTGTGTTATCGGTATACAGATGCATTTCATTGAATTGAATGCAACTCTTTCATCTGCATTAAGTAAGTAGCCATGATCGTAGTCTGTTGAATTTAGAATCTTTGCTTATTTTTCGCTTTTCATCTTTAAAATTAGTGTTCAAAGGTCAGATAAAGATTTGCAATAGTTAAATATTAGTTGTATGCCACAGCAGTATCGTAATCGTCTTTTGTTATTAACCTTGGATATGGTTCATCGATCTTAAAGTTTAAATTTGTTAGTAGGTCAGATAAATGAAAACAATGTGTAACGTGACTAGTTTTTGTAATATTCGTAAGTAATATGGTAAATACAGCATCATTGTTTCTCAGTGTTGTAAGTACCATGTTTCAAAAAAATGTGTATACTCAAAATTATAAATGGGGTCAAAATGGGAATAGAGTCCTATTGTGATGCTTAGATTCATTATTTGCAACTTTATGTTTAACATAGATAAACATGGATATTTCTGTGACCACTGTTTATTGACATGTTACTATAAAAGTTGATGTTGACTTTTCAATAAAAAAAAAGACAGGCCAATGCACTGTATTTTACAATACGAACCGTACTAAATATAACGAAATCTCGATATAAAGACAATCATATTTTCTTAAGTACGCCTATACAGACATATCAGATATCAGTAGGATCCTAAGGGGTTGTTGTGTATAAATAAAACCCAACAAATCAGAATCCTTCATCGAATTAAAACATTTCGCTGCTTATAGTGAGCCATTTTAATACCTCTTTAAACAACGTGTTTTTATCATTTTGGACGTTTCTTCCGGGATAACCGCCACCTATGTTCAACAGTGTCATATCGAACCCCATAGCAAGTCCTATGTCAAATACATGTCTTGACTCCTCTAACGCTGCTTCATAAGCTGCGGCTTCCTGGCAACCACTTCCAACATGGAAACTGTAATATTGTTAAAACTCTTAGACAACCAAAATATACCGCCTTGATTTTGAGATCATCACTTCCTTTCCTTCAAAATATATTTTGAATGCACCTTTAAAGGACTGTCTATAGCTGGTTATTATCTAACGCATTTGATCACTTCATAGATGATATTCAAATTGAGTTATCCCTGCTTATTTGACATGTTTGACTTTCTTTCGATTATGTAATGAACAGTACGAATTAAACTTAATATCTTTTTAAATACTGAATCAAAGTACAGTTTACATACGAAATGGTATGAATTTGCTAAATTTTGTTTGAACTACATGCATCAGCATTCTTCTCTGAATGTTTTCACTTCAAATGTTCCAAAAAAGCGGAAAACATATATAATGACTTATCGAATCTTAAATTCTATTTTCATTAAAAATACACTTGTAACCTGAAACTTGTCGTTTTACACTTATCTTTAGAAACGGATACATAATGTTGACTCGCGTGACTTTATATTGTTTGATCAATGTGTCAGAATATATGCTTGATTTTTCTAATATTAGTTCTTAATACTACAGACGAGTATATTTGACCAAATTATGTCATATGGATTATAGCGGTGAATGCTCTAGATAATACATAAATGTGCACTTTGAAGGTAATTGTTTTTAGACATTTAATCTGACAAAATTAAATTGTTGATTGTAGTAATAGTTTTCACATCATGATTTGAGAGTTTAACCAAAACAAAAACAAATTCGAGTGAGGAGATCTAAATCAAAATAAGTATCTCACCTTACACCAATTACGTTTAATTTGAGTTTCTTTGCAAATTTAAGCAGCTGTGATGCTTTCAAAGGATGACATCCGAACTTCATTTTTAAAGGATGTTTCACCTTGTGGTTTGATTGTGGACATATTTGCAATACCTGTCTTCAAAACAGGAAATAAACATTTTAGGAAACAGTGACATAAAAAGCCAAGTTTAAAAAATTAATATACCATGTCATTCTAGACATGAGGTATAACACAGCGGGAGAACAAGAATCCTACACTTTGTACCTGTTTTGGTGTTAGAAATATAACTTATATCTTTGTATTCTACCAAATTATTTTTACAATTAATTGAATAAAAGAGATGTTGGGTATATATCAATGAGACATCATTCTTACATTTTTTTCATTCGTGTATATCCATTTTGAATGTTTCAGGTTTCTTGGAATAATTTTTGTAATTGCTAAAACTAAAGTCAATTTGATCAGGAACATTCTAATATAGCAAGAAAATGTTGGTCAGATGGAGAAACATGAAATTTCCAGTCAATAGCAACGATACGATTGTTACCAAACAAAATACGAGACGTGTCATTTATACATCACTCACGTTTATTGATTTTTTGAAGTATAATCAATGTATACTATTCGCGACACTTTTAATACTACCGTTCACGAACAGGTTGACGGTTTCATAGCATTAAGGTGCTCTGACTTGTGTCTCCTAGAATAGAGGAATTGAATTGGTCCTATTCTATTAACGATTTTATCTGTATTTACCTGTAATTACAAATTATAAGTCATTTCGGTAAAGTAGTTTGCATCATGAAATTGTATGAAATTATAATTCTGATACGTTTTTGTGAAATAATTTTTATCAGATACGTCCCAGAAAAACAAATTAGAAAGGCGAATTCACATGCAGCAAAGCACAAATACATTAACAGAACAGCCATTATCGTTAGTCTACTTTGTCTGAGGGAGTTATAACATTTGTTTTAGTATTTACACAATCAAACTGAAGCCAAAATCTAAGAGTATCAGTCAAATCATGTAATTAGCAAGCACTGCATACGGAGCAGATTATTTCAGTGCATATTGACAGTATATTGGCACTGGCACAGACCCTATTGCAGAAAGTTGACAGTGATAGTCGCGGCTGACAGTGTTTTAATCAAAATCAATACAATATTTGAGACCATCAAAATCAAAAGGACAGTGACTCAACTATGAATATAAGTATATAACATTAAGTCTATGCCTAAATACTTTGCGGCAGGATATACTTCTTTGATCTTTTCTAGTTCATCCTCACAATCAAATGTCATCATAGCTACGTCATTATCAGCGGCATATCTCAAAAATGATAACTGCTTATATGGATTGGCATAGATTATTCTGGTCGGATCAACCCCAAGATCCAGAATTTTCTGTATTTCAATCTAAAGAGAAAACAAATATCTTAAAAAAAAGGTTATCGCTACATAAATTAATCAATTATCCATCAAGGTATATATTTTCAGAGGGAAATGAACAGGTTCGAACTCAGAGAATTAAAGCTAGAAGTAAATATGTGGAAAAGCAATACTATATATTACGTCTTCATTGCATATAATGAATTTCATTCTATATGCATGGAAAACACGCAAGCTTGCGACATACCATATGATGACCACATACCAATTATATATGTACTGTTTCTTTTTATACACTATACTTTTTTCGATCACAAACTCATTTTATGTCATGTTTTTTTTTTCTTTCTTTCTCAGGTACTACAACAATAACGAAGCGTCCATATTTATGAGAAACATATTAGGATTATTTACAATGATAATTTTTCATTAATAAAATCATCAATGATACCAGTCTTATATTTCAGAATGTCAGACGCGTGCGTTTCGTGTACATAACACTCATCAATGTGATCGAATCAAACATGTAATAAGGCCTTGGCTAATTTTTAGACCTTTTGTTTAAAACAAGAAGTTACCAGGGGCAGTAAAATTAAAAAGCAGTAATTACTTTGGTCATGCGAGTCAAAATCCGCTGATAAGTTCAATTCAGTTACTTCACAATCAATTAAGAGAAGAAGTGATTTAGGTTATGACAAGTGAAACATATTATTGGTCATCTGTAACCAAATTAAGCAATTAAATGGTAATAGGAAAAGACGACAAAGATAAACAATAGCTTCCCAAAAAATATAATTATTATACACATTACTTTATACCAAGGGGGAAAGTATTTTTTGCTTTTATTCAGTTGTTGCATACTTGGTGTAATAACAAGTAAATTATCCAATGATAATTATTTTCTGATGACACATCATAAACAAAACGAATGACAGTATTCTGACAGCAGTAACTGGAACAGTAAAACAAAGGAAATGGCAAATAGGCAATCACAAACATCATGTCGAATAAATACAGACAACGCTTAGGTCAAAAAGGAAGGGAAAACACAAAAATAATATTGAACAAATATGAACAGCATCAAAAACCAGTAGTGCACCAAGTTGTTCCTGTAGGGAAAAAAATTCTTGTTTAACACATGGCACCCGTATCGTTTTTTTCTAACACGAGTCAAAATCCGCTGATAAGTTCAATTCGATTATTTCGCAATCACGCAAGAGAAGGGATATCGGTTGTGACAAGTACAAAAATGTTTTGACCATCTTTAACATAAATATTCAAAAAACGGTCAAAATGAACAAAATAAAAATCCAAATATTATCTATAGTCCAAATACTATATGAAATGTAGTTTATTATCAAATTGGATTTATTGGTACAACTTTATTTTATTTCAATCACTTTTAGTTTCCATGTTATTTATCTTCAAATATATTGCTTCATACATGTCATATTTAAAAAAAATACGATGTTAAATTCACTGCGCATGTACATTTAATTTTGTGAAGACACTAACAGAGTGCAGTTTTTGAAAAATAATATAATAGCATATTTAGGAAAATGGTAATATGCAGAACTAAGCCTTTGTCCTATCTTTGTTTTGAAATAGAAAATAGAAATCGTTAATTATTGGTCGTGTATCTATAGATGATACGTTATTTGTAATCACTTGATATTCCCTACGGTTTCATATCTATTATATCACCTTGCTTGCACAATCAAAGGACAGCCCCATGTCTGCCATTAGCCTCAGAACAGGATAAAAATCATTACATTTCACTGCTGTAAAGCAAGAATAAAAACAATACTTTATGAACCAACAAAATCTCTAAAATATCAAAATAATACTTTATACAGTGACTTTTTGAGTATGAGTATTGGTTCTTTAACTGTTATCTTGTTTCGTGTAGCTCAGTCATTAGTTTTCTATGTTGTGTTTTGTGTACTGTTGTTTTTCTTTTCGTCCTTCTTTCTGTTATTCCATGGAATAGTCAGTTTGTTTTCGACTCATACGTTTGAATGTCATTTTGGTATCCTTTGCCTCTCTGTTACAATGATTATCAAGTATTTAGTTATGATCATACGTCGTATGTGGGATTACTTATCACCACCTCAGAAACATTAAAATTTACCATGATAATGACAGAAATAACAGACATTTATAATATTATCAAAGGTATCATAGTTTAGTGTAGAAGTCGTCGTTAGGTTATGTCTGTCATGTTTGTTTTTTTATTTTTTTTGGTAAATTGTTTTGTTAGAAATTATGCCGTTAGTTTTCAAAATTGGATTCATATTTATCATGTCGGGGCCTTTTATAAACCATTAAATGGTATGGGTTTTTTCGCATTGTTGAATTCCGTTCGTATGCCCATAATTGCTTACATGCACTTAATTTGAACTTAAGCGGATAGTTGATCATAAGTGATCATACCATATCTGCTTATTTTTATATTAGTACGAACGCCACTATTGGGTCTTATGAAGACCAAACGCGCGTCTGTCGTACAAAATTATAAACCTGGTATCCTTGACAAGATTCTACAACCACTTGGTTGATGCCTCTGCTGATAGGGTTTCGTCCCAGATGGTATCACCAACCCAGTAGTCAGCATTTTATTGTTGATATGACATATAATTAATATGCTTATTTTCTGTAATTTTTCTAATTACAAATTGCCATATTCTTTGATACGTATACGCAATAGAATGTAAAGATGACAATAGGAATACTGATGTCATAAATCCTATTTATCAGTTAGAGATTAGCATCATTTTCAAGAAAATTTACCTGATAAGACAAGACCTGTTTGTCTCTAAGTTTATCTAAATGGCAAGTTGGTAGAGTTACAAGTTATCATTCAGTCGACACCAAATCAGTTTTGTGCGTTGTGTACTGTCCTGGAGGCTCCTTTTTGTTACTCAAAACTGGTTTTGTAAAATACAGAAAACATTATCATCTATAAATACTTACCATAGAATGGTACAACTGTCGGAAAGCATTTTTGCCAAATCCTGTGTTTTCTGATAATGTCTCCTAGATCGCCAATAAAGAAGGGATTCTCCTATCAAATATATAGATTGATCTATAATTTCGTAACTAGTGCTTGAAATATCATGTTTGTAAACAACCACTTCAATGATTGAGTATAACAGCTTCTCTTGTTTTTGAATGCACTGTATTATGTGTATATTATTATTGTTGTCGAGGTGTCACTTAACGCAGACATAAGTGTCACTTGTTTACTATTCTTTTCTGAGTCGACATGTTTTTTTTTTAATTTTAAAAGTGATTTTAAAATTAAATTTGTAATACCTCTTCTTCTTAAATGCTTATTTATCGTAAAATGTCAATCATAAATCTTTAATTTGTGATTGTAAGAAAAATCAATGCTTTCAATATTTGCACTTTTGTGTAAGAGCTATACTATTAATCTCTTGTAATTGGTCCAAATTTTTTTTTTAATGCTTTAAAAAAAATTACACTGCATTAATATGTCGATTACTTTTCGTCACCTAAGATTCCAATAAAATTCTTGAATTAAGACTTTATGATGATTTGTTCGAAATATGTAAATACTAATTGATTTATATGTGTGTGTGTGTTCCGAATGTCCCCTCAACTTATTTATTTACACATATAGAAGAAGTTAATATCAACCTATAATAATGTTACGCTTTATGATTAAATAACCTTATGTAATTATGAAATCATAGTATACTTTGAAGCTCTGTAAGTTGAATTGAATAAAAATATGACAAAAATAAGTTTATTTTGTTACTAAAAATAAAGCAACATACATCCGATCTAATCTGGTGAATCTTCTCTTTGATTAGACTGTCAATGGAATGTTGCCTTTCCACTAACTCAATCTGGCTATTTGTGCTATCTTGGAAATAGTACGTCATACTTCCTCAGGTTTACCTTAAAATAATGATGTTAGATTGTAATAATCTCACATTTTATATAGGGATGCCTTCCAAAATACAATGCATTAGTTATCATATTTTCCATGGTTTAGTCTGTCCTTTTAAACCCGTCTGATTGAATAGCTCCCCCTATTTTGATACATTGTAAGCTTTAAAAACGTTTACTAGTACAGGACACAGTTATCGTCCTTTGATTTTCGTTTTCTACGAATAGAGTCCCTAGTGTGAACAGTGTATAACTTGCAATTTCTTTTCATACACCTTACAAACTTATTTCTTGATACTTTATGCCTTAAATAGTAAGTAAGGGGATGAAATTACATATACAACAAATTAAAGGCATGAATTTTTAGGTAAAACAGTGATTTGGTCCAATTTGAAAAGGTCTAAAATTAGTATGTCTGAAGCTGTCAAACGGAATTACAGACCCCTTTAACATAAAATGATCCATTCTTTGAGTTAGAGCCGATATACTTGTCTATAATTTTGATATAATTTGTCCCAAAAGTAGTACACTACAATGTAAAAATCTTTTTGAAAGAGCAGGTGCGATTGTTTTAATTTGCGTTTTTGTCTGAAAGAAATGCACTACGAAATAACTGTGTTCTCAGGCCTAAGAGGTTAATTCAGTAAACGTCGATACTGTACCTTGGCAACTTCCCTGAATGATTTGAGGGTATCAACTTATCAAACTTAATGCAATTAATGGATTTCCATCTTTATATGATTGCAACTTTTTAAAAATGTCCAATTTTAGCAATATATGGCTGAAATAAGCGTTTTTAAGCTATATCCATTTCTATGCCTGAGGAGCTAGCCGACTTTCTATCTGACAGGTTTTCATGTTTTGATATTTATGTTTCTATGGTTATTTCAAATCTTTTTAATCATATGTGAACCTTGAATCTAGAGAAAAGTAGATTATCACAGAAAAAATGATCAAAATTTTTGTTGTAATTATGGTCCTGGTCTAACGGCCTGTTTGAAGGAAGTGAAATGTAATGAGCTATGTACATAAAAGTTAAAGTCCATTATGAAGAGTTCACTAAATCTGTAAAAAAACTCAAATAAAGAAGCGCTTTGAGTTAATAAAAAATCGCTGTTTGAATCTTAACCGTTATATGTAACGTCATTTAGAATATTTCGATAGCTCATTAACTCAATCCCTATTATTTTAATCAAGGAATATGATTATCCATATACACTTCTTATTTCCAATATGTGATAGTATCTGTTAAATACATTCCCATCTTGTTATACTCGGGCGATTCAGATACAAAATTATATAATTGCCCTTACATGTGTTTTTATTTGTATTTAATTTGTTTCAAGCAGTTTAGTAATTTAAATAAAATGCATTAAGGTTTATCCGACATCTCCTTTTATTCATATATATTTTGTCTCTGATGAAGTACTTTTTTAATAATCACTTGTCGTTCATTTGTACATTAGATATAATCAACAAATTAGTAGTGCACGAATACACCTCCGCATCAAAATAAAATTAAAAAGCTATCATGTAAAAATTCATAAAATGATTAATATTCAATTTGTTTAAGGAACATGAAAAATATTAAATATCAATTTAAGCTAGTCCGTCTTTTAAAATTCTGTCATACGATCCTTAACACCCACACCACTTACATACAAAACAAATGTGTCATGTTTCATTGCCGTTCAACTATTGTATTCCTTTAATGTGTATTTTATGAAATGTTTAGACCAGTAAAACCTGTCTGTTTGTCAATCTTGTATCAAGTTAAAATTTTGAATAAGAAAGTTTATGATGAAGTGGAGATCATATAAACTTGAAACTTAGAGCCCATGCTCATTATGATATGAACATTTAAGATGTATGCCAAATTAGGGTTTGACCCAGATTACTTGGTTCACTGAACATGAATATGTGATAGTACAAGTATTGCATGGTGTCCTATTAGTAATCAGTATGGACACATACTTTTGTTAAATAATCCTGTTGTCATCTAGTAATTTCACTGAGCTTAGCTGTAGTTAGAAAATACTATTAACTTTTTATTTCTTTCAAAACCATTTGGAAATGTTGGGCATAATTGGTAGGAAAAGTATTGCCTCTGCTTCATTAGTGAACCTACAACATAAGCTGTCAATGATTTTGATGTAAAGAAATTTTGCTATCTTTCGTTTGATAAAATAGTATGAATTATTCTAAATACTAAGGATTTTCTTATCCCAGACATATAACCTTAGCCGTATTTGGCACAACTTTTTGGAACTATTAGTCCTCAATGCTCTTCAACTTTATACTTGTTTTGGCTTTTGAACTTTTTTTATCTGAGCGTCACTGGTTAGTCTTGTATGGACGAAACGCGCGTCTTGCGTATTAAATTTTAAACCTGGTACTTTTTGTTGGCTATTATTCGTATGTTCTCCCATTTATTTGTATTGTAGTCCTGTCATGTAATGTTGTCATTTTAATATTATATTTAACATTGCCATAAAAGCGGGAGGTTTGGCTAGCCACAAAACCAGCATCAACCCACTATTTTTCTCTTAAAATTTCCTGTACCAAGTCAGGAAAGTGGCCATTGTTATATTATAGTTCGTTTCTGTGTCTGTTGCATTTTAATGTTGTGTTTCTGTTGTGTCGTTGTTCTCCTCTTATATTAGACGTGTTTCCCTCAGTTTAAGTTTGTAACCCGGATTTGTTTTTTTCTCAATCGATTTATGAATTTCGAACAGCGGTATACTACTGTTGCCTTTATTTATGTTTATCTAAAAAAAATCTGTATACTTACATACATTTTGTGTAATAAATCATGTTTATTTTGTTGAGTAATTGAACGATAAAATGATACTGGTATGACCTTCGGCTACCTTATTTTAATTGTATGTCCAACATGAAAATTGAAAAGTAACATTTGATTGTACGTCCACTTTGAGATTAGTTACTGGTCAATATAAAAAGATGAAATCAGTTCGGAAAATCTCTAGGGTCTTATGATATTTTTGTTAAATTTGATATAGATTTAATTAAAGTTTCAAAAATGATCCCCTTAAACGCATTCTTAATGATATATATCGTCTATACAAAGACAGATATTCCGAACACAAAAATGCTGAATAGTTTTTTGCTTCATATAACACACCAAAGTTGTGAAACATAATTGTTTTTATTCAACGTAAATTACCCAAATGCGTAATATAAATATAACATTTCCAAGTCTAAATTGAAAACAACGTTCAAACCTATAATTGCGTTGGATAAAAACAGCTAGTTAGTTCAGACTGCAGAGATCTGGTCATTGATAAATTGACAACAATGTCTTCTGACCTTTATTTATGTGTTTACATTAATGACAGTTTTAATGTTCAGACCAGTTAAACCGCATTTTTGGATTAATTTAGGGTATATGCTAAAATATTGAGACAAATATATAAATTAATAAAATGTTTAGAACGTTAGATTTTTAATTTTTGATCAACTGAAGCAAATGCCAAGGAATAAAAACTCACTAGGGATGGTTATATCTAAAATTATAAGGCAATCGGCCATCCTACAAACTATTGTATTCTTATACATGTTATACAAGATACAAAAAATGTTGTACGAGTACCGATGTATAACACTACTTGTACAGCCATACCTTTTCTTACAAGATAAGAGAGAAAACATGTTCCTTGTTGTTGCTTTAACATCCACATATAACGGCTAGGACGGCTAGCTTCATACCATTATAAAATTATAAGACCCTTCCTATATTTGTTCCGTCTCTGTTTTCCTGAATCTCTGCCTGTTTAAACCTAATTCATCATTAGTTATTTCATATAAATCATTATTCATGAAACTTAAAATAATCTGATATTGTAAATTCAGAAATTTTTGCGAGGTTTTTATTATTGCGAATAATGTAACTAAATGAGTATCACAAAAATAAGAACTTGCATTCTGATATCAGATAAATATATCTATATGCAGGTTTACCTGATATTGCAATACTTAATCTTGCATTTTCTTCATTCTTCAAAAATCACAATAATAAATGCACGCAATAATTTATGAATTCACAGTATATAAACTTACCAGTGCACTTGGTTATCGCCAAATAAATGTAAAAAACGTCGGGTTAACCGACCGAATACAAATGGAGGAATCAGTGCATCTAATTTCCTGTTTGTTAAGTTTCATAACATGTGAATAAGTTGTTAAAAAAGTCAAATCTTATCTTATGTCATTGGTCGTCACAGTTTGAGAACCCTTACAATTTTACTTTAACCATGCTCTCACAATTTCTGATTTAACAAAATATATATCATAATAATTTTGTGTTCTTTCCCTTTTTCACAAGACATAATTAAATTATCTATTATAAATGATCGCCCAAAGTCCATCAGCTATTTTGTCTTGCCGTCAATATGTAATAAAATTATTATAACTACATTGGTTATAATGAAATACCGTGCTTTCCAACATACGAAAAGAGGCACAAGTGCTGACAACATCCACCGAGATGCAATTGTACAGTACAGTATCATAGAAAAAAGATCACCATTTCAATCCTATTTGTGCTGAGTTAACATCCAAAGGCGAATTTATGATAAGGCCACTATCTACAAAGCATTATTCCGTCCGATATCAATACTCTTAATTTTCAATTTTGTCTTACATATGTTAGTGCTGCAAAGTTTTTTCTGTTAACTGCTAAAAAAAGAAAGAAAAAAAAGCAGTTGTTAGCAAACCTTCCTTAACCTTGGACAGAGGTGTAACAGAATAAAATAAGAACAAAGTATAAAACTCAGTTGAAACGGTTTTATCTTATCAAATCAAAAATAAGTGCAAGAGGTACTGACACAAACACTATAAATACAAAATATACAGATCTGAGAGTACTCGCAGTTACTGTAAGCTAGTTCAAAGACAAAAAAAACTTAATAAAACAGTTATATCTATGCCTGAAATAAGTTAACGTCTCTTTTTATCGATACATGAAATACATTGTATTACATATTATATACGCACAATGGTATTTTACATTTATTCTTCTATTATGAATTTACAACATTCAATGACCTTTTCATATGTTGTACTCGTGAAATTCTTTATCATCGGTTGTTCAGTCTAGTGTTTCATCAACTGTTTTTAGTCTTTTGTTTCTCTTGTTTTTGTAATGGTGTTCTATGTGGTTTATGCTCCCCTTTAATATCATGTTCCCTCTTTCAGGCAGATAAAATATATTTAATTTACCAAATGAACCTCGTTAAGACCCGTTAAAGTGCCCTCTGATTTTATGATTATTTTATGATTATTTTATGAGTTTGTCCCATGAACGATAATTATAAAACCCAATACTGCCAATGTATTTTCAGAAACTTGATTTTCCAATTCCATTGACAATATTACCCAGACAGTTTTATTTTGTTATGTGGAATATGAGTTCATGTCTACTAAATTGACGAGTAGTGACAATGGACCATTTCGAATTAATTCACGAAATTCCAGATGCATCAAAGATGGGTTATTTAAATAAAAAATGATTAACAAGAAAACCGATCTCCAAGGTAAACCCGAAAAAAGAAAGTCAATAAAACCTGACAAAAAACCAAACGCTGGATTCTATCAACCAACAAAACAACTTGAAAATAATTGTCACATGCCCGACTCGGCATAGGCACATTTTGAAGAAAAAAAATATCGCATAACCAGCTAAACCTCCCGTCCGTATGACAGTTGTATATAGTTCTGTTGAATTGACAAACCGTGTAAGCAAACCAAACAGACACAATTAGCTATCACCACTATTGGTATCAAGCATCCAAAACCGTGCAAGCATACATCATATATATTCAACATAACAAATTGAAAAGCATAATCAAACATAAAATCAAATCTATAATAGACGCCAACAGAAACATTTTTTAGTTGACATTAAATATGATATATTACAGTGAAGTAATATAAAAATAACATATATACACTTTCCCGATACAGCAAACATTAAGTGAAATATAAATACGAGGCTACAGAAAATGAAAACTATAAAAGTTTCATGCATCTGAATCGCCTATCTAGACTTGCATCAGTAACACCCAAAGCTAACAACCCGAAAGGCAGAGCATAAAATAAATACCGAGCCACGGCAAGAGTCATACGACCAAAAGGGAAATAACAGTACAAAGACAAATAAAGAGAAACTATTAAGTAAATTAAATGATACACAAAGTCAGTACATACAAATATATTTAAATATATACTTTAACCCTGCCACATTCTGTATATGCCTTTCCCGAGTCAGGAGCCTGTTATTCAGTGCATGGTTGTTGTTTGTTGCTGTGTTACATATTTGTTTTTCGTTCATTATTTTGTACATGAATTAGGCCGTAAGTTTTCTTGTTTGAATTGTTTTACATTTGTCATGTCGGGGCCCTTTATAACTTACTATACGATATGGGCTTTGTTCATTGTTGACGGCCGTACAATGACCTATAGTTGTTAATGTCTGTATCATTTTGGTATCTTGTGAAGAGTTGTCTCATTGGCAATCATAAAATATCTTCTTTTTTTATATTCAAGACCATTCTGTAATATTTTTGAATAAGATTGAGAATGGAAATGGGGAATGTGTCAAAGAGACAACAAACCGACCATAGAGCAGACAACAGCCGTAGGCCACCAATGGGTCTTCAATGCAGCGTTGACTCTGAATATTTTTCTATTTGATCTTGGTGTCTTCCAATGATCTTTTTTTTTTAAAGGACGAGGAGTACTTCGACAAAACCCTTACTAATTACATGTTTTGCTCAAACACCATTCTGAAGGAAACTCTGAAAACAGCAATTGAACAAAAAACAATAAGAATTCTTTTGTCATACATTTAAAAGTGCATAGGCTATTGTATTTCAATATATCATATAAAGCAATTTTTATTATCCGTTCGATTCGGTAACAATCTCTTATTTTTTTATATAACGTAACTAAATACATTATAGGGATCCTGCTCCTAATTATTCAGTACGTGTGGAGAAAAACTTCGTAATTTCATTTCTTAAGGATAAAGCTATTTGCATTTTATTACTTTTGTTGTTAATAATACAAACATACCGGGTCATAATTTAGATGACAAATCTTTAGGTATTTACTACTATTGTAAGCTCGCTTCAGTAGTTTATTAAGTCCATATTTAAAAGGTAAGCCGTTATCGTAGTTTCAATTCTGTTGTCGGTAATTTTGTAACATTGATCAAATGTTTTAAAATATTAATAGTCGAACACATGAGTAGTGATTACCATCTACAACCAAAATGTTAGTACAGATGAACGTTTTTTACATGTTCTACATAAAGTTTTGCTATCCAAAACTATGCTGTCTAATAGAATTAGAACGATGTACAACATAACGTTATATAGGGCATTTAAAAACATTTATCTGTACTAACGTTTCAGTTGTCAATGGTAATAACTACTCATGTGTTGGAATATTAATATTTTAAACATTCCTGGCAAAATTTTAACAGTAACATTACTAAATGTCTTTGTTTTGCATATAATTTTTGTTAGAAAAGTAATTCAACAGGTTATCTTTACACTTTTTCTGGACTAAAAAAGAGAAACAAATATTGATTCTTTCAATTTTATTCATCAAAATATTAAATAAAATTCAAGAAATCGTATGTATAAACAATATCCATCAATGCATTACTGCGCCCATAAATAAACAAAAATTGTTAACACACAAATTATTTCGCCAATGAGTGAAAGTTTAACCAAGGTTTCGAACCACTCCATTTAACCCATTTGGTAAAAAAACCTTTGCAATTATTTCGGGAGTTGTGGGATAAACCAAGATGAAACACTTTTCACCTTATAGCAATTTTGCTTTGTTAAGGCTTTAGTTTTTGTTTCCCTAATTTCCAAACTAATAAAAGTCGAATTTCATCTAAGTAACGTTGCCATGAGTCTTCACTTTTCTGCGAGTATACATTTTAAATGTTTACACCCCGTCATCTTAAATCTATTATTGAATAAACATTTTTAGAAATTTAAATCGGATTCAAAAATTCATATTTCAACATTATAACAAAATCTAAGATATATTTACATAATGGGTTATGTAAAATAATATTAAGTTAAATGATAACGATATCCTTTGGGTTGTAACAAGTCTTGCATACGAACTGTTCACCTTATTTGCAAATACTTGCCACAGTTCCACGCATTTAGGTAGGATAAAAACACTTCTTAGTGTTTTCTTTTTCGGACAAGGAATGTGGCTAATAGATCTCTCTTGGCTGTATTTGTGCCTAAGTCCTGAAACTTCTCTTGTAGTTTAATGGTTTTTTTCGTCCGGATTGTTCTATAGATCCTCAAACCAATATTATGCATGTGAATTCCAGGTTCCATCTTTAGGAAAGTTTTCGTATTCGTCCATTGATACAATCGTGGAATTTAGATTATTTACTTCTACTTTTTGTTCAAGTTGTTTTTGTAACCTTTCAATACAATCTGTCAGCATGTTGGTTATTGTCTTATGTTGTTGTCTTATGTTTTTTAGTTGTAGCTCGAACAGATTTTTCTTCTTTGAAAGGTGTCTATCTGTTTGGCAAGAGTTGTCGGTGGATTTACATTTGGGAATTTTATTACAAAATACGTGATCATCGTAGTCTGGTTCAAAATCTTCCTCGTCTTCAATTGTGAAATATTTGAAGGCTTTTTGTAAGATATCCGGACTTTCTTCTCCGTGCTGCTCCTTCTCTGTGACAATGATGAAGGGTTCTATTGAAAAAGTGTCTTCAGATAAAGATGTGTTGTTCTGGACATGCTCAAGACTGGGAATGTTATGTTTTCTACTGCATTCTTTTTACATGCTGAGGTGACCGTAACAGTCAGTTTACAGTTATCTCTGTTTGAACAGAATCTATTTCTAATACCTGTATATCCCCTGTCTTGTCATATATAAAGGTTAATTTTTGGTTTGTATGAAACACCGATGCACTGTTGTGGTGTCAAGTTCTGATTTATATTCATCTACATTTTGTACAATGTTTCTGTGCCATTGAATAATGTTTCTTTGATGAAGATGTGAAAGAGCACTGATTTTCATTCGTGATAAAAATGGTGTGAGCTGCAATAAAACTTGTGATTTAAAAAAAAACTTGTGTCTTTTCAATGAAGAAGATTACATTAAACTAACTATGGCTTAATGGATCATTGGATTTTGTGTACCGAACGTGGAGGTTGTCTTGAATAGTTATCAAGGGTACCAGGCTTATAATTTAATACGCCAGACGCGCGTTTCGTCTTCATAAGACTCATCAGTAACGCTCAGATCAAAATAGTTAGAAAGCCAAACAAGTACAAAGTTGAAGAGCATTGCTGACCCAAAATTCCAAAAAGTTGTGCCAAATACGACTAAGGTTATCTATGCCTGGGATAAGAAAATCCTTAGTTTTTCGAATAATTCATACTTTTGCAAACAGTAAAAACTTTTGCAAACTGCAGCAAGCTGAAAAACTGTAAAATGACTACACTAACGTCGTAAAGATTTTGCTAAAAAAATCTACACTGCCGCATCCAATGACAAAAATGCTGTTTCCTCTAGCTGGTATCTACAGTTGGTTTTTTCAGTCGAACCTTGAGAATTCCAAAAGACACATTGCTTCATGTATTTTGTTTAATAAAAAAGAAATACATATAGTGAAACTTAATTTCAAAAATTGCCTTTTCGAGTGTATTGGACATTTAATTTTTAAATTACGTATCTCATTACATTTTGTATAAAAATTGTATAAAGAAAATACGAAGAGTAATTTTCTGGCTAAATGTATTTGAACGAAATTTACCTTGCGTTTGAATTTTTCTGACATTATACGTTCTTTCCTCTTTACTATTAACAAATGTTTGAAGTGTTTTGTATAAGGTGATCATGATGATCAACTTCTGTTTACTTCTGGTTACGAATTTTGTAAACTACTGGACTAAGTATTCCCATTATCACATATTGCTCTTCTAAACTATAGACTCAACCGTAAACCTTTTTATTCAATCAGTTGGCTATCGTAGTCTCTTTTTCGGCGTTCTGCTATTGACCACAAGCTTACTCTAGCGGTTTTATATACTTCCTCCATGCTGTGATGAAGTTTAGAAGCATACTCATCAAATCTTAAGGATTCATGTCTAGGTAAAGGGAATTGTATATTAGGCAAATTTACCTCCCTTCCGAACATTAAAAAAATTGAAGTAAAATTTATGGCTAGATTTAAAGTGCTGCGAAAAGCAACAAGTAATAACCCTTAAAATTGATCCCAAATCGTCTTGTTTTTATTTATGAAACTGCGCAACATTTTCTCCATGGTCTGGTTAAATTTTTCTATAGATGCATTTGATGATGGTCGATAAGGTGTCGAGTGAGTTTTCTTAAACTGCAGTAAAGAGCACATCTCTTTGAAAAAGACAGATTTTCTGCTTTGATCAATATGAATTTCTTATAGTAGACAAAATCTACCTTTGAATTAATATACTAGCTTCTCTGCAACCCATAATTTATGTTAGTTGGGAAGCGGATAAGCCTCCATCCAGCGTGTGAAATGGTACCTGATTTCTTAAATGTATTAATTGCTTCGGCTAATCACATCTAATGCTATGTGTTTGTATTAGAGACTCGTCTTTCAGATTATCAAAGCTCCAGTCATATAGATTATAAAGGTAGTCTGGTAGCTTGGGATATTTGAACTTATTCTCCAGGCTATTATATCCCTTAACATTATCACAAATATTAACTTGCTTGATATAGAAACCTATCTTTCCAATGATCAGGCATTTTTTGGCAAGACAAATTCCCCCTTTAATCTCTCAGATTGCATATATCATAAAAAAAAACTCTGTCAATAAAACGGAATTTTTTATCATTGCATAATTATGTTTCCCTTCTTTTCAGATTCTTCTCCGTGTTTTATCTCTTCAATTGCAACCTGGTATTCTGGTTTCAATATTTTCCTTACCTGTCCTGTCTTCACAATCGTGCCTCTTGCAATGAAGCTGGTTTCTGTATGAGGACCTTAAACGATATTGATTGATCTCTGGCAGCCATTTAATAAGTATCTTGTCTTAGGCAGGGATAAATCATTCTTTTAAAAAAAAATAGCTACGTTTGGAAGACGTGTTTTTTTCAACAAATAATCGGCATTCCATGGGAACCAACCGTGCTCCTCTTATTGCCGACTTTTTTTTTGTATTCATATGAGAATGACTTTATACAGAAACTTCTTCAGAAGATAGAAAATAAGTTAACAGCATCCTTCAACTTCCATTTTCTGTTATATAGCTGATGTTCTTTCACTACAATATTCAAACTTTGGTGACTATGTTGCACGCATCTATCCTACTATTGACTTTGAGATAAAGGATATATTGAAACAGGTAAGTCTGTCTTTTATGACTTACATGTAGAACTGGACAATGAGTGTCGTTTTAAAATAAAACTTTACGACAAAAGGGATGATTTCAGCTTCCCAATTGTGAACTTTTCATTTCTATGTTTACTCTTTTTGTAACTGCTATAAATGGCTTCTTACGTATATTCGTAGAGGACTCTAACGTACTTGACAAGATGTATTGTAACGTTTTCTTAAGTTACGACTGGCGTGAGTTTCTCAACTATTTTTGAATGACGATAAACACAAGCAAGGTACAAGACGTATCTCTCAAATCTTTCAAATTCTATGAAAGTGTTAATAAAATTTAAAATGTTATGAAAATGAACTATTTATTTTAACAGTAATCATTTATTCTGTGTAGCAAATATTCAATAGACAATACTTTTAAACAATTTTAAGCAAGCAAATAATACAGAAGGGATAACTCTGGTCAAGTATTCCGGTTCATAAAATATTGATACAATACGGATAACTGTAATTTGTTATTTATCTACTGAATATGTTCATGCTCATTGTTGAGATCTTTATGAAATACGGGTTTGTTTGCATATTACCAGACTGGATCGTTTATTAACGATGTTTTTATCGAGTGTACTATGTACCTCGGGAGTCAAATCACAACTGAAGAAACACAATAATGATTGTGTCCTCTATTTATAATAAGTAGCAACGCATCTGCTTATGACGTCATAATTATTGATAACGACATTGAGACTGCTTTACGGCAAGTAAACAATGGTGAACGACGTTACGTTTGTGCTTTTGGCCAACATGAATATTGTATGCTACGATTTGTCTATTAGATCTTTGTCTCGGAGCAGTAGATAAATTGAAATTACCTCATTCAAACATCGTTTTTACAACCACCCAGTAGATATTGAATAGGAAGAGTTATTCCAAAACGTAAGTTAAACGACGACTCAAGCCTTAGAATGCAATGTAAGAATGACGTTTATTTAAATAAATACAACAATTTAACTTTAGTAACCAATGTTAATCACATGTGTTTTAGAAAATGATTTAGTAATCAGGTTTTATTTCATAAACGTATGTAGTTATAAACCAAATAAGGTTATTTGACTATAACAACGGTTGTCAGAAAAACAGCTGATCAACGTCAATCAACGTTGTGTACGTAACAAATACTTGTCCAGGTTATCCCCTCTACATAAAATATAAGCATGTTTAGTCCATGATAAATACACATTCTAACTATATATTAGCTTTTGTTCTCAATAATCTAAATATTATAAAACCAGAACAAATATTCTATATAATCAAAAACGAAAGTAGCATGACGTAATTTGCTGTTTTTAAATCACATTTGGAATAATAACAAAATATAATCAACATGAAAAATTGAAACATAATATCAAAAATTCTGTACAGCACAAACTTAATTACATAGAAGGGAACAGTGAACCTTAAACTTCGTTATGTGGGCGACCTTACCGGCAAAATTTTCCTTGACGGCTCAGTTTGACTTTCAAAACGTTTTACAGCTGTTTCAGAAACATGGTTTGTTTTCTGTTTGTCCTTAATTGAAGCCCTCTGACCACCCATTAAAGTGGGTATGGTTACCTCTGTAATATCCCTTTTATGTAAGCCATGGACTGCTGTCTTGTGTCTGTGCATCCTAATTCTCAGAGAAACTGAGAGCACACGTGGGCATTTGTTGCATTTTAGCACAGTTCTTGGGTGAGCGTTTCTCACATGTCTCATTAATGTCTGATGGTTGCGATACTCCGCTCCACATTTGAAACACTGATAATTCATCAGCAATTATAACATGTATAATAAGTATCTTATTCAAAATGCTTTATGTCCTGTTTATACAGAACAATTGAAATACCATGACCAGAGGATACCAGAGTTTTGGTTTGCTTGCTTAGCCATTATTTTATTCTCTTTCAACAAGTTCACAATAATCGTGTGAACAAACTAGATATATATTTTTTTTGTTGTTATTATCAGTATGAAATTTATCATGTTTTTGTTTTATCATTTTTCAGATAAGACCAGAGAGGTTTCGTCTGCAATTTAAAGGACTCAATGGGACTTAGTTTCTGGTATTTTGAACCAGTTGTCTACTTTTCCATAAAAAGGCTTTAATCGATCATGATGAACGACCTGAAATTTTGAATTAGGATTCTTTTGAATCCTATAAATAACATCAGATATAACTTCAGTTATTATATAAGGACCGCCCCAATGTCTTTGTTGCTTTGAGCTTATGTGTTTGACTCTTACTAATATGTTAAGCCAAACAGAGTTACCTACTTTATAGACATTTTGATTTACTTAATGTCATATTGACGTTTTTGCTTTCACTAGCAGATATAATATTTTAACGAGCTTTTTGTTGTATTTTCCACATATTAAGTGTTTCAAGGTTGTGAACATAGTTTGCTGCTTCAGTTTCATAAAATTTTTAATAAAACTATCAGCTACGGTATGAGCTTCCATGTCAGGCAATGGGTACCCCTCAGCCCATTTAGTGAATTAGTCTGAGACCACTAAAGCATATGTTTCCCCTATAAGAGAGTGGAAAAGGCCCAACCAAATCCATTGCAACCCTTTCTAATGGGACACCAACATTGTATCGCTTCATTCTACTCCTAGACCTTGTAGGGGACGGTTTGCGTGAATTACAAACATGACAATTTTGCAAGTGTTTTATAATATCTTGCTTATAACCTAACCAATAAAATCTATTTTGTACCCTTGCAGTAGTTTTACTTATCCCAAGGTGACCACTCTGTACCTCATCATGGAACATTTCAAGAATTTCTTGTTTTCATTCATTGGGAACTATCAACTGTAAAATAGTTTCTTCAGTTGTAGAATGAATCCACTTTCTATATAATATGTCGTTTTTCATTATGATCCGATCCCACTGAAACCAATATTTTTTAAGCTGAATATTTTGAACAGCAATTTCAGACCAAGTTGGTTTCTCTTTGAAATCTTCTTTCATATTTGAAAACTGAGAGATAACTGAGTCTTGCTTCTAAGCCTCAGATATTTCCATATCGTTTTATGTTTAAACCAAGTATTCGTGACATTGCCATCATTTGACTAGTCTTCTGGACTCAGAACTTTCTTGGTTTTCCTGTAAGATTCATGAGACTTAACCTGAGAGAGCTCAGATTCGTTTTGATCTTGTTTAGTACAATGATTACAGTCGGCACATGGACGACGTGACAAGCCATCGGCATTGCCATGTTGTTTACCTGGGCGATGTTGCACTTTGAATTGGTAGGTGATTAATACTTCAAGCCATCTGGCCATTTGTCCGTCAGGATTTTTAAACCTAAGTAGCCAGGTAAGAGCACCATGATCTGTACGTACTAAAAATTTTGTCCCATACAGATAATGATGGAAATGCTTTACGCTTAAAATGATAGCAACCAGCTCTCTTCTAGTGACACAATATTGTCGTAGAGCTTGGCTCAGTGATTTGCTGAAATAAGCAACTACAATCTCTTTACCATCGTGAATTTGGGACAATACTGCCCCTATGCCAAAACCACTGGCATCTGTTCAAAATAAAGGTTTTTGACATATCTGGATACCCTAATATAGGGGTTGATATAAGAGCATTTTTCAGTTTCTGAAAAGCTATGTTGAACACAACAGTCCATTCAAATGAACAATTTTTCTCGGTAAGTTGGTGTAGAGGTCGAGCTATATTAGCAAAATTTTGAATAAATTTACGGTAATAAGAACAGGTGCCCAGAAAGCTCCTGACATCGGTTATTGTCTAGGGTACAGGTCACATTTTAACACTTTCAATTTTTCCGGGATCAGCTGCAATTCCTTCCTTCGAGACAATGTGTCCAAGAAAGAAAACTTTATTTTGAAAAAATAAACATTTCTTAGGGGCAACCTTTAGGCCTTGTGCTGCAATACGGTCCAAAACATCTCCGAGCCTAGTCAAATGTGATTCAAAAGAATCTGAAAATACAATAATATCGTCAATGTATATTAGACAGGTTTGCCAATTAAGTCCTGCTAAAGTATATTCCATGAGTCGCTGAAAAGTAGCAACACCATTACATAAGCCCATAGGCATTACATGGAAATGGAATAACCTTTTGGTACTCGTAAAAGCCGTTTTTACCTTATCTTTTTCGTCCATTTCTACCTGCCAATATCCACTAGAGAGGTCCATGACGCTCAGCCATTTGCAACCTCTTAGAGCATCTAATGCATCATCAATGCGAATTAAGGGGTATGAATCATGTACTGTTACATTATTTAAAGGACGAAAATCAATGCATATTCTCGTACTACCGTCACTTTTTTTTTGTAACTGGCACAATAAATGATGCCCAAGGACTTTGTGAAGGTTCAATGACTCCACAATCAAGAAGTCTTTGTGTTTCGTCATTTACTTCATCTCTTTTGGACAGGGGTAAACGACGGGGTGCCTGTTTTATTGGTTTGGCGTTTCCTGTGCTAATTGTATGCTTTATAGCACTTGCTCTCCCAAGATCACTTTTATTTTTGGAAAATGTTTGATCATACTTTATTAAAAGATTGTTCAAAAGTTTTATTTGATCCTCATTCAAGAGTTCACTACTTCTCATTTTTAAGTCTTTTAAATGACTGGGAGTTAAATTCTTTTGATTCTTCGACAGAACTCACTTTACTCAATTTATCTATATAAGTCTCATTAGAGTCAATATTAACTTCAACTGCTTCATATAGTATAGAAACATGTGTATCAGGTTGAGTTGTTTGCTCAAATTCGGTAATGTTCGCCATTCTTACTGGTATTTGTCCGCAACTCAAATCTACCACTGCTTTTGAAATTAATATATTATTAGTATGTTTTGAAGGTAAGGCTTCTGTCATAGCATTCATTATGCTACTGGCGTCTCATTTTATCATACCCGAAGTGATAATTTCAGTGTTCGATGGAATAGTTAATTTTTCAGCTATTGAAATCTTGAATACAGAGTCGATCTGACTCTCTTTAATACATTGTATTCTATTTTGCCCTACAGTAAGGACACCTTTTCCTAACTCAAGAATGCACTCATATTTGTGCAAAAAGTCGTACCTAATTACAGCTGGAACATCAATATTAGCTATGGTAAATTTATGTGTTATTTTGTATTTTCCTAACTGGAGAGGTAAATCAACATAACTCAAAATATCAATGAAACCTCCGTCAGAGTTTAGTCTAATGTTTCTTTATTTCAGGTTTTGATTCAATTGGCAGCATCTCATATTTTCTAGGATGCAAAATGCATATAGTTGCACCTGTTGCACCTGTGTCAACTAAACAATTAATATTGATTTCATAGATTAGACATTTAAGGATTAAACTTTCTGATTTATTTGTCTTAGTAAAATATATGGACCTTGATTCATTAAAATCAATTGCTGGTGACCGATCCTCATCTCCAGCATTTAAAGGTTTCCCGAAGTCATGAAACTGACATGCTTGTCAGTTTGAGTTCCTTGAGTACTTTTAGTACTTTGAAAAATAGTATTTTGTTCTATTTTCCCCGATTTAACAACACAATTGTGTTTCTTGTCCCACTCCAGTTTCCTACAATCCCTTTCCATATGACCTTTCTTATTACAATAATAACCAGTTATAATTCTGTCTGAATTTTTATTATTGAAAGCAAGGCTTCCTATCTGATCACTCATTTTTGAGAGACGAGTTACTAACTCATCATCAGACTCTTCAGTCTCAGTGATCTTACGTAACCCTTATTTTTGGGTTATTGATTCGTTTCTGATCTAAAGTAAATGCCTCATATTCGACCCCGAATTGTATAAGTCGTCAATGGTTTTTGGTTCCCTTTGAAAAATAGAAGGTTGAATTTTAGGGTCATTTAATACCCTAACAAAACAGTCTTTCCCAAACTGATTTCTTATGTCTATAGGTGCCGTTGGATAAGCCAAACGTGTAATTCTTCTTATTTCTTGCGCCATTTCGGGCAAGGTTTGGCCTAGTTTTCTATAGAATGAGTTCATTTGAACTTTATACATATTTTCTTGGTTCACTGGTTCGAACCGGGATGTTAATGAAGAAACTAGATAATTATAATGAAATCGTCTTAAGGGTTCAATTTCGGTAACAACACCTTGTGCAACACCACGTAAACTTGTTGCTAGCTCAAATGCCTTTGAATTATCACCCCAATTATTAACAGCGGCAACCATTTCAAACTGTACAAGGAAATCTTGCCAGTTACCTGTACCGTCAAAATATTGGTTATTATTGATTGGAAACATCATTGAGTGGGAGTTTTCGATATTGTTACGTCCTTGCCCCACATTATAATTTGTGTTCATTCTTTCTGGGGGAGTCATGGTGCCTACGCACCCGAACCCCCAAACCCCCCCCCCCCCCCCCTACCACGCATGTTTGGAGGTTCCTTCTACGAAGAGTTAGTGCTGGTCGCTTAGCATTGGTCACCTTGACCGCGGATATACTCCCGTCTGTTGTCAATCAAAAGACTGTCTCCCTCTTCACAGGATATACTTTTATTAAATGTACGACCACCGTCGTCAGAATGACCCCCCAATAATCCCATAACTCTACGTTCTGCTTCCCTATGCTCAATGAGTTCCTGTCGTAAATTATGTACATTTAAACTAGTATTATCAGAGTCAAAAAATGTGGTAGTGGACATATTTCTTGTATTTGTAACCCGCATCTTGATCTCTCCTGATGGAGTCAGATCTATTAGACTTTTGTTAGTTACATTATTATCTATGTCAGGAGTAGATGCGGGGAGTCGTGAGACAAGTCCCGAGGTCGTAGCCATTTCTTCGCCCATCTCAGAAATCATTACAAAACTAGGTTTTCTAGGCGTATTTTCGTCAGACATATCTTGAGATTATATCAAACTATACTACAGTTGATTATTTTTATTTCACTCCAGATAAGTTCTGAACCCTCTTTATTTTTAAAGGTTCCCCACATTGGCCATCAATGTAACGTTTTCTTAAGTTACGACTGGAGTGAGTTTCTCAACTATTTTTGAATGACGATAAACACAAGCAAGGTACAAGACGTATCTCTCAAATCCTTCAAATTCTATGAAGGTGTAAATGAAATTTAAAACGTTATGAAAATAAACTATTTATTTTAACAGTAAACACTTATTCTGTGTAACAAATGTTCAATAGACAATACTTTTAAACAATTTTAAGCAAGCAAAGAATAACACTGGTCAAGTATTCCGGTTCATAAAATATTGATACAATACGGATAACTGTAATTTGTTATTTATCTACTGGATATATTTATGCTCATTGTTGAGACCTTCATGAAATACGGGTTTGTTTGCATATTACCAGACTGAATCGTTTATTAATGAATAGCACTAGTGCATCTTCACACTCATTTTTTTTACCTTGAGAAGTGCGTCTCATAAATATGGATTTTGTGTAACTTATAAATCTACTGAGTCGTTTATTTCTGTAAATAAATATTGTAAATTTATGTTTATTATATTTCTAGAGAGTCATTCGTGGCTGTTTCCATCAGAAAATACTGACTGAGTCACTACTTATAAATAATACCTTGAAAAAGCGTGTGTCTTTATTCAGTATATAGAATTAAAGAGAGTCTGAGACTTAAGCGTTTTGCGAGATGTTTTTATCGAGTGTACTATGTACCTCGGGAGTCAAATCACGACTGAAGAAACACCATAATGTGTCCTCTATTTAGCGACGCACCTGCTTATGACGTTATAATTATTGATAACGACATGAGACTGCTTTACGGCAAGTAAAAAAATGGTGAACGACGTTACGTTTGTGCTTTTGGCCAACATGAATATTGTATGCTACGATTTAACTATAAGATCTTTGTCTAGGAGCAAGGGATTAAATGAAAATGCCTCATTCAAACATCGTTTTTACAACCATCCAGTAGATATTGAATAAGAAGAATTATTCCTAAACGTAAGTTAAACGATGACTCAAGCCTTAAAATGCAATGTAAGAATGACGTTCATTTAAATAAATACAACAATTTAACTTTAGTAACCAATGTTAATAACATGTGTTTTAGAAAATGATTTAGTAATCAGGTTTTATGCCAAAAACGTATGTATTTATAAACCAAAAAAGTTTATTTGACTATAACAACGGTTGTCAGAAAAGTCAGAAAAACAGCTGATCAACGTCAATCAACGTTGTGTACGTAACAAATACTTGTCCAGGTTATCCCCTCTACATAAAATATAAGCATTTTTAGACCATGATAATTACACATTCTAACTATATATTAGCTTTTCTTCTCAATAATTTAATATTCTAAAACCAGAACAATATATTCTCTATAATCAAAAACGAAAGTAGCATGACGTCATTTGCAATTTTTAAATCAGATTTGGAATAATAACAATATATAATCAACATGAAAAATTTAAACATAATATCAAAAATTCTGTACAGCACAAACTTAATTACAAAGAAGTGAACAGTGAAACTTAAAATTCGTTACAGTATAAGTGTCGTCAGTACCTGGACTACTCCAAATAATTATGACGTCTTGAAAGGCTATTATATTTTTTTTCTTTGACGCCTTACATCGACGTAAGGCGTCAAAGAAAAAAATATAATAGCCTTTCAAGACGTCATAATTATTTGGACTATACCTGGACCAGCTGCTATGTGTACTAGTGTCAAGCTATTTAGCAATTCTCATCCTGCAATTCTCTTTATAAAATGCTATCCAGCAATTCGTCATCCTGCAATTGCGTTTGGAAAACTACTAGGGCGACAATTTTATTTTTCTTTATAATCATAGTTTTTGACTTTTTTTGTTCGAAAACAAGATTTATATAGAAAATCAAAGATTTTTATATCCCATAACAAAATTCTAACTTTGGTTTGAAGATTTCTAACTCATATTTACGGTTTTGTAATTAACATTTACAATAAAAAAAAATCAGATGACGATTCAAACAAAGTATTATCTGTTAAGTCCAGGATGTGATTCGTATTTACGCATGTTTTACCCACATCTGCAATTTTCAAAAACTCATATTAACGACTAAAAATGTAGAATTTGCCTCGACAGTTCTGTGGCTATGGATTATAGAGACTGACCTAAAAAAATATTGGATAGTACTACAGCGGGAGGGTAAAGAATTTCTGGGGTAAGCATTCTTAAAGGCCGAAAATTTCGTCCGAAACATGGAAATAAAACCAAATTCGATAAAATACGCATTGGGGAAACCCACATTCCGACCCATTGTCTCTGTAGTTCTTTATGGCTAGGGATTATAACCGCTGCCCTAACGTATAGCTTTTTGGATAGTACAACAACGTGAGGGTAAAGAAGTTCTGGGGTAAGCATTCTTAAAGACCAAAAAATTTTGTCCGTAACATGAAAAAAAAAGTCAAATTTGATAAAATACGCATTGGGGGTCATCCACATTCTAACTCATTGCCTTGGCAGTTCTGTATAGCTAGGGATTGTAGATTCTGCTCTAATAAATAGCTATTGGATAGTACTACAGCGGGAGGGTAAATAATTTCTGAGGTAAGCATTCCTAAAGGCCGAAAATGTCGTCCGAAACATGGAAATAAAGCCAAATTCGATAAAATACGTATTGGGGAACCCACTTTCCGACCCATTGTCTTTGTAGTTCTTTATGGCTAGGGATTATAAACACTACCCTAACGTATAGCTATTGGATAGTACTACAACGTGAGGGCAAAGAATTTCTGGGGTAAGCTTTCTTAAAGACCGACAATTTCGTCCGTAACACGAAAAAAAAAAAGTCAAATTTGATAAAATACGCATTGGGGAACCCCACTTTCCGACCCATTGTCTTTGTAGTTCTTTATGGCTAGGCATTATAAACGCTACCCTAACGTATAGCTTTTGGATAGAACTACAACGTGAGGGTAAAGAATTTCTGGGGTAAGCATTCTTATAGACCGAAAATTTCGTCCGTAACACGAAAAAAAAGAGTCAATTTTGATCAAATATGCATTGGGGGTCATCCACTTTCAAACTCATTGCCTTGGCAGTTCTGTATGGCTAGGGATTATAGATTCCGCTCTAATAAATAGCTATTTGATAGTATTACAGCGGGAGGGTAAAGAATTTCTGGGGTAAGCATTCTTAAAGGCCAAAAAATGACCTCCGAAACATGGAAATAAAGCCAAATTCGATAAAATACGCATTGGGGAAACCCACTTTCCGACCCATTGTCTCTGTAGTTTTTTATTGCTAGGGATTATAAACGCTACCCTAACGTATAGCTATTGGATAGTACTACAACGTGAGGGTAAAAAATTTCTGGGGTAAGCATTCTTAAAGACCGAAGATTTCGTCCGTAACACGAAAAAAAGAGTCAATTTTGATCAAATACGCATAGAGGGTCATCCACTTTCCAACTCATTGCCTTGGCAGTTCTGTATGGCTAGGGATTATAGATTCCGCTCTAATAAATAGCTATTTGATAGTATTACAGCGGGAGGGTAAAGAATTTCTGGGGTAAGCATTCTTAAAGGCCAAAAATGACCTCCGAAACATGGAAATAAAGCCAAATTCGATAAAATACGTATTGGGGAAACCCACATTCCGACCCATTGTCTCTGTAGTTCTTTATGGCTAGGGATTATAACCGCTGCCCTAACGTATAGCTTTTTGGATAGTACAACAACGTGAGGGTAAAGAAGTTCTGGGGTAAGCATTCTTAAAGACCAAAAAATTTTGTCCGTAACATGAAAAAAAAAGTCAAATTTGATAAAATACGCATTGGGGGTCATCCACATTCTAACTCATTGCCTTGGCAGTTCTGTATAGCTAGGGATTGTAGATTCTGCTCTAATAAATAGCTATTGGATAGTACTACAGCGGGAGGGTAAATAATTTCTGAGGTAAGCATTCCTAAAGGCCGAAAATGTCGTCCGAAACATGGAAATAAAGCCAAATTCGATAAAATACGTATTGGGGAACCCCACTTTCCGACCCATTGTCTTTGTAGTTCTTTATGGCTAGGGATTATAAACACTACCCTAACGTATAGCTATTGGATAGTACTACAACGTGAGGGCAAAGAATTTCTGGGGTAAGCTTTCTTAAAGACCGACAATTTCGTCCGTAACACGAAAAAAAAAAAGTCAAATTTGATAAAATACGCATTGGGGAACCCCACTTTCCGACCCATTGTCTTTGTAGTTCTTTATGGCTAGGCATTATAAACGCTACCCTAACGTATAGCTATTGGATAGAACTACAACGTGAGGGTAAAGAATTTCTGGGGTAAGCATTCTTATAGACCGAAAATTTCGTCCGTAACACGAAAAAAAAGAGTCAATTTTGATCAAATATGCATTGGGGGTCATCCACTTTCAAACTCATTGCCTTGGCAGTTCTGTATGGCTAGGGATTATAGATTCCGCTCTAATAAATAGCTATTTGATAGTATTACAGCGGGAGGGTAAAGAATTTCTGGGGTAAGCATTCTTAAAGGCCAAAAAATGACCTCCGAAACATGGAAATAAAGCCAAATTCGATAAAATACGCATTGGGGAAACCCACTTTCCGACCCATTGTCTCTGTAGTTTTTTATTGCTAGGGATTATAAACGCTACCCTAACGTATAGCTATTGGATAGTACTACAACGTGAGGGTAAAAAATTTCTGGGGTAAGCATTCTTAAAGACCGAAGATTTCGTCCGTAACACGAAAAAAAGAGTCAATTTTGATCAAATACGCATAGAGGGTCATCCACTTTCCAACTCATTGCCTTGGCAGTTCTGTATGGCTAGGGATTATAGATTCCGCTCTAATAAATAGCTATTTGATAGTATTACAGCGGGAGGGTAAAGAATTTCTGGGGTAAGCATTCTTAAAGGCCAAAAATGACCTCCGAAACATGGAAATAAAGCCAAATTCGATAAAATACGCATTGGGGAAACCCACTTTCCGACCCATTGTCTCTGTAGTTTTTTATTGCTAGGGATTATAAACGCTACCCTAACGTATAGCTATTGGATAGTACTACAACGTGAGGGTAAAACATTTCTGGGGTAAGCATTCTTAAAGACCGAAGATTTCGTCCGTAACACGAAAAAAAAGAGTCAATTTTGATCAAATACGCATTGGGGGTCATCCACTTTCCAACTCATTGCCTTGGCAGTTCAGTATGGCTAGGGATTATAGATTCTGCTCTAATAAATAGCAATTTGATAGTACTACAGCGGGAGGGTAAAGAATTTCTGGGGTAAGCATTCTTAAAGGCCAAAAATGTCGTCCGAAACATGGAAATAAAGCCAAATTCGATAAAATACGCATTGGGGGCACCCACTTTCCGACCCATTGTCTCTGTAGTTTTTTATTGCTAGGGATTATAAACGCTACCCTAACGTATAGCTATTGGATAGTACTACAACGTGAGGGTAAAGAATTTCTGGGGTAAGCATTCTTAAAGACCGAACATTTCGTCCGTAACACGAAAAAAAAAGAGTCAATTTTGATCAAATACGCATTGGGGGTCATCCACTTTCCAACTCATTGCCTTGGCAGTTCTGTATGGCTAGGGATTATAGATTCTGCTCTAATAAATAGCTATTTGATAGTACTACAGCGAGAGGGTAAAGAATTTCTGGGGTAAGCATTCTTAAAGGCCAAAAATGTCCTCCGAAACATGGAAATAAAGCCAAATTCGATAAAATACGCATTTAGCAAACCCACTTTCCGATCCATTGTCTCTGTAGTTTTTTATTGCTAGGGATTATAAACGCTGCCCTTACGTATAGCTATTGGATAGTACTACAACGTGAGGGTAAAGAATTTCTGGGGTAAACATTCTTAAAGACCAAAAATTTCGTCCGTAACACGAAAGCAAAAAGTAAATTTTGATCAAATACGCATTGGGGGTCATCCACTTTCCAACTCATTGGCAATGGGTTTGAACAAGTGGGTGACCCCAATGCGGATTTTATCAAATTTGACTTTTTTCCGTGATACGGACGAAATTTTCAACATTTAAGAATGCTTACCCCAGAAATTCTTTACCCTCACGTTGTAGTACTATCCAATAGCTATTCATTAGGGCAGCGTCTATAATCCCTAGCCATTAAGAACTACCGAGATAATGGGTCGTAAAGTGGGTGCCCCCAATGCGTATTTTATCGAATTTGGCTTTATTTCCATGTTTCGTAGGAAATTTTCGGCCTTTAGGAATGCTTACCTCAGAAATTCTTTGCCCTCTCGGCGTTTAACTATCCAATAGTTATTTATTAAAGCAGAGTCTATAATCCCTAGCTGTAGAGAACTGCCGAGGCAATGGGTTTGAACAAGTGAGTGACCCCAATGCGGCTTTGATCAAATTTGACTTTTTTTCCGTGATACGGACGAAATTTTCGACCTTTAAGAATGCTTAACCCAGAAATTCTTTACCCTCACGTTGTAGTACTATCCAAAAGCTATTCATTAGGGCAGCTTCTATAATCCCTAGCCATAAAGAACTACCGATACAATGGGTCGTAAAGTGGGTGCCCCCAATGCGTATTTTATCGAATTTGGCTTTATTTCCATGTTTCGTAGGAAATTTTCGGCCTTGAGGAATGCTTACCCCAGAAATTCTTTGCCCTCTCGGGGAAGGACTATCCAAGAGCTATTTATTAGAGCAGAGTCTATAATCTCTAGCCATAGAGAACTGCCGAGGAAATGGGTTAGAACAAGTGGGTGACCCCAATGCGGATTTTATCAAATTTGACTTTTTTTCCGTGATACGGACGAAATTTTCGACCTTTAAGAATACTTAACCCATAAATTCTTTACCCTCACGTTGTAGTACTATCCAATAGCTATTCATTAGGGCAGCGTCTATAATCCCTTGCCATTAAGAACTACCGAGACAATGGGTCGTAAAGTGGGTGCCCCCAATGCGTATTTTATCGAATTTGGCTTTATTTCCATGTTTCGTAGGAAATTTTCGGCTTTTAGGAATGCTTATCTCAGAAATTCTTTGCCCTCTCGGCGTTGAACTATCCAATAGCTATTTATTAAAGCAGAGTCTATAATCCCTAGCTGTAGAGAACTGCCGAGGCAATAGGTTTGAACAAGTGAGTGACCCCAATGCGGCTTTGATAAATTTGACTTTTATTCCGTGATACGGACGAAATTTTCGAAATTTAAGAATGCTTAACCCAGAAATTCTTTACCCTCACGTTGTAGTACTATCCAAAAGCTATTCATTAGGGCAGCTTCTATAATCCCTAGCCATAAAGAACTACCGATACAATGGGTCGTAAAGTGGGTGCCCCCAATGCGTATTTTATCGAATTTGGCTTTATTTCCATGTTTCGTAGGAAATTTTCGGCCTTTAGGAATGCTTACCCCAGAAATTCTTTGCCCTCTCGGCAAAGGACTATCCAAGAGCTATTTATTAGAGCAGAGTTTATAATCTCTAGCCATAGAGAACTGCCGTTGAAATGGGTTTGAACAAGTGGGTGACCCCAATGCGGATTTTTTCAAATTTGACTTTTTTTCCGTGATACGGACGAAATTTTCGACCTTTAAGAATGCTTAACCCAGAAATTCTTTACCCTCATGTTGTAGTACTGTCTAATAGCTATTCATTAGGGCAGCGTCTATAATCCCTAGCCATTAAGAACTACCGAGACAATTGGTCGTAAAGTGGGTGCCCCCAATGCGTATTTTATCGAATTTGGCTTTATTTCCATGTTTCGTAGGAAATTTTCGGCCTTTAGGAATGCTTACCTCAGAAATTCTTTGCCCCCTCGGCGTTGAACTATCCAATAGCTATTTATTAAAGCAGAGTCTATAATCCCTAGCCGTAGAGAACTGCCGAGGCAATGGGTTTGAACAAGTGAGTGAAACCAATGCGGATTTGATCAAAAAGTCAAATTTGATAAAATACGCATTGGGGAACCCCACTTTCCGACCCATTGTCTTTGTAGTTCTTTATGGCTAGGGATTATAAACGCTACCCTAACGTATAGCTATTGGATAGTACTACAACGTGAGGGTGAAGAATTTCTGGGGTAAGCTTTTTTAAAGACCGAAAATTTCGTCCGTAACACGAAAAAAAAAGAGTCAAATTTGATAAAATACGCATTGGGGGTCATCCACTTTCCAACTCATTGCCTTGGCAGTTCAGTATGGCTAGGGATTATAGATTCTGCTCTAATAAATAGCAATTTGATAGTACTACAGCGGGAGGGTAAAGAATTTTTGGGGTAAGCATTCTTAAAGGCCGAAAATGTCGTCCGAAATATGGAAATAAAGCCAAATTCGATAAAATACGCATTGGGGGCACCCACTTTCCGACCCATTGTCTCTGTAGTATTTTATTGCTAGGGATTATAAACGCTACCCTAACGTATAGCTATTGGATAGAACTACAACGTGAGGGTAAAAAATTTCTAGGGTAAGCATTCTTAAAGACCGAAAATTTCGTCCGTAACACGAAAAAAAAAGAGTCAATTTTGATCAAATACGCCTTGGGGGTCATCCACTTTCCAACTCATTGACTTGGCAGTTCTGTATGGCTTGGGATTATAGATTCCGCTCTAATAAATAGCTATTTGATAGTATTACAGCGGGAGGGTGAAGAATTTCTGGGGTAAGCATTCTTAAAGGCCAAAAATGACCTCCGAAACATGGAAATAAAGCCAAATTCGATAAAATACGCATTGGGGAAACCCACTTTCCGACCCATTGTCTCTGTAGTTTTTTATTGCTAGGGATTATGAACGCTACCCTAACGTATAGCTATTGGATAGTACTACAACGTGAGGGTAAAAAACTTCTGGGGTAAGCATTCTTAAAGACCGAAAATTTCGTCCGTAACACGAAAACAAAGTGTCAATTTTGATCAAATACGCATTGGGGGTCATCCACTTTCCAACTCATTGCCTTGGCAGTTCTGTATGGCTAGGGATTATAGATTCTGCTCTAATAAATATATAGCTATTTGATAGTACTACAGCGAGAGGGTAAACAATTTCTGGGGTAAGCATTCTTAAAGGCCAAAAATGTCCTCCGAAACATGGAAATAAAGCCAAATTCGATAAAATACGCATTTAGCAAACCCACTTTCCGACCCATTGTCTCTGTAGTTTTTTTATTTCTAGGGATTATAAACGCTACCCTTACGTATAGCTATTGGATAGTACTACAACGTGAGGGTAAAGAATTTCTGGGGTAAACATTCTTAAAGACCGAAAATTTCGTCCGTAACACGAAAAAAAAAGTCAATTTTGATAAAATACGCATTGGGGGTCATCCACTTTCCAACTCATTGGCAATGGGTTTGAACAAGTGGGTGACCCCAATGCGGATTTTATCAAATTTGACTTTTTTTCCATGATACGGACGAAATTTTCAACATTTAAGAATGCTTACCCCAGAAATTCTTTACCCTCACGTTGTAGTACTATCCAATAGCTATTCATTAGGTCAGCGTCTATAATCCCTAGCCATTAAGAACTACCGAGACAATGGGTCGTAAAGTGGGTGCCCCCAATGCGTATTTTATCGAATTTGGCTTTATTTCCATGTTTCGTAGGAAATTTTCGGCCTTTAGGAATGCTTACCTCAGAAATTCTTTGCCCTCTCGGCGTTGAACTTTCCAATAGCTATTTATTAAAGCAGAGTCTATAATCCCTAGCCGTAGAGAACTGCCGAGGCAATGGGTTTAAACAAGTGAGTGACCCCAATGCGGATTTGATCAAATTTGACTTTTTTTCCGTGATACGGACGAATTTTTCGACCTTTAAGAATGCTTAACCCAGAAATTCTTTACCCTCACGTTGTAGTACTATCCAAAAGCTATTCATTAGGGTAGCGTCTATAATCCCTAGCCATAAAGAACTACCGAAACAATGGGTCGTAAAGTGGGTGCCCCCAATGCGTATTTTATCGAATTTGGCTTTATTTCCATGTTTCGTACGAAATTTTCGGCCTTTAGGAATGCTTACCCCAGAAATTCTTTGCCCTCTCGGCATAGAACTATCCAATAACTATTTATTAAAGCAGAGTCTTTAATCTCTAGCCATAGAGAACTGCCGAGGCATTGGGTTTGAACAAGTGGGTGACCCCAATGCGGATTTTATCAAATTTGACTGTTTTTCCGTGATACGGACGAAATTTTTTACCTTTAAAAATGCTTACCCTAGAAATTCTTTACCCTCATGTTGTAGTACTATCCAATAGCTATTCATTAGAGCAGCGTCTATAATCCCTAGCCATACAGAACTACCGAAACAATAGGTCGTAAAGTGGGTGCCCCAATGCGTATTTTATCGAATTTGGCTTTTTTTCCATGTTTCGTACGAAATTTTCGGCCTTTAGGAATGCTTACCCCAGAAATTCTTTGCCCTCTCGGCATAGAACTATCCAATAACTATTTATTAAAGCAGAGTATATAATCCCTAGCGATAGAAAACTGCCGAGGCAATGGGTTTGAACAAGTGGGTGACCCCAATGCGGATTTTATCAAATTTGACTTTTTTTCCGTGATACGGACGACATTTTCGACCTTTAACAATGCTTACCCCAGAAATTCTTTTCCTTCACGTTGTAGTACTATCCAATAGCTATTAATTAGAGCAGCGTCTATAATCCCTAGCCATAAAGAACTATAGAGACAATGGGTCGTAAAGTGGGTGCCCCCAATGCGTATTTTATCGAATTTGGCTTTATTTCCATGTTTCGTAGGAAATTTTCGGCCTTTAAGAATGCTTACCCCTGAAATTCTTTGCCCTCTCGGCGGCGTAGAACTATCCAATAGCTATTTATTAAAGCAGAGTCTATAATCCCTAGCTGTAGTGAACTGCCGTGGCCATGGGTTTGAACAAGTGAGTGACCCCAATGCGGATTTGATCAAATTTGACTTTTTTCCGTGATACGGACGAATTTTTCGACCTTTAAGAATGCTTAACCCAGAAATTCTTTACCCTCACGTTGTAGCAATATCCAATAGCTATTCATTTGGGCAGCGTCTATAATCCCTAGCCATAAAGAACTACCGAGAAAATGGGTCGTAAAGTGGGTGCCCCCAATGCGTATTTTATCGAATTTGGCTTTATTTCCATGTTTCGTAGGAAATTTTCGGCCTTTAGGAATGCTTACCCCAGAAATTCTTTGCCCTCTCGGCAAAGGACTATCCAATAGCTATTTATTAAAGCAGAGTCTATAATCCCTATCCATAGAGAACTGCCGAGGCAATGGGTTTGAACAAGTGGGTGACACCAATGCGGATTTTATCAAATTTGCCTTTTTTTCCGTGACACGGACGAAATTTTCGACCTTTAACAATGCTTACCCCAGAAATTCTTTACCCTCATGTTGTACTACTATCCAATAGCTACTCATTAGGGCAGCGTCTATAATCCCTAGCCATAAAGAACTACCGAAACAATGGGTCGTAAAGTGGGTGCCCCCAATGCGTATTTTATCGAATTTGGCTTTATTTCCATGTTTCGTAGGAAATTTTCGGCCTTTAGGAATGCTTACCTCAGAAATTCTTTGCCCTCTCGGCAAAGGACTATCCAATAGCTATTTATTAAAGCAGAGTCTATAATCTCTAGCCATAGAGAACTGCCGAGGCAATGGGTTTGGACAAGTGGGTGACCCCAATGCGGATTTGATCAAATTTGACTTTTTTTCCGTGATACGGACGAAATTTTCGACCTTTAACAATGCTTAGCACAGAAATTCTTTACCCTCAAGTTGTAGTACTATTCAATAGCTATTCATTAGGGCAGCGTCTATAATCCCTAGCCATAAAGAACTACCGAAACAATGGGTCGTAAAGTGGGTGCCCCCAATGCGTATTTTATCGAATTTGGCTTTATTTCCATGTTTCGTAGGAAATTTTCGGCCTTTAGGAATGCTTACCCCAGAAATTCTTTGCCCTCTCGGTGTAGAACTATCCAATAGCTATTTATTAAAGCAGAGTCTTTAATCTCTAGCCATAGAGAACTGCCGAGGCATTGGGTTTGAACAAGTGGGTGACCCCAATGCGGATTTTATCAAATTTGACTGTTTTTCCGTGATACGGACGAAATTTTTGACCTTTATAAATGCTTACCCTAGAAATTCTTTACCCTCATGTTGTAGTACTATCCAATAGCTATTCATTAGAGCAGCGTCTATAATCCCTAGCCATACAGAACTACCGAAACAATGGGTCGCAAAGTGGGTGCCCCCAATGCGTATTTTATCGAATTTGGCTTTTTTTCCATGTTTCGTACGAAATTTTCGGCCTTTAGGAATGCTTACCCCAGAAATTCTTTGCCCTCTCGGCATAGAACTATCCAATAACTATTTATTAAAGCAGAGTCTATAATCCCTAGCGATAGAGAACTGCCGAGGCAATGGGTTTGAACAAGTGGGTGACCCCAATGCGGATTTTATCAAATTTGACTTTTTTTCCGTGATACGGACGACATTTTCGACCTTTAACAATGCTTAACCCAGAAATTCTTTACCCTCACGTTGTAGCAATATCCAATAGCTATTCATTAGGGCAGCGTCTATAATCCCTAGCCATAAAGAACTACCGAGACAATGGGTCGTAAAGTGGGTGCCCCCAATGCGTATTTTATCGAATTTGGCTTTATTTCCATGTTTCGTAGGAAATTTTCGGCCTTTAGGAATGCTTACCCCAGAAATGTTTTGCCCTCTCGGCAAAGGACTATCCAATAGCTATCTATTAAAGCAGAGTCTATAATCCCTAGCCATAGAGAACTGCCGAGGCAATGGGTTTGAACAAGTGGGTGACCCCAATGCGGATTTTATCAAATTTGACTTTTTTTCCGTGATACGGACGAAATTTGCGACCTTTAAAAGTGCTTACCCCAGAAATTCTTTACCCTCAAGTTGTAGTACTATCCAATAGCTATTCATTTGGGCAGCGTCTATAATCCCTAGCTATAAAGAACTACCGAGACAATGGGTCGTAAAGTGGGTGACCCCAATGCGGATTTTATCAAATTTGACTTTTTTTCCGTGATACGGACGACATTTTCGACCTTTAACAATGCTTACCACAGAAATTCTTTACCCTCAAGTTGTAGTACTATCCAATAGCTATTCATTAGGGCAGCGTCTATAATCCCTAGCCATAAAGAACTACCGAGAAAATGGGTCGTAAAGTGGGTGCCCCCAATGCGTATTTTATCGAATTTGGCTTTATTTCCATGTTTCGTAGGAAATTTTCGGCCTTTAGGAATGCTTACCCCAGAAATTATTTGCCCTCTCGGCAAAGGACTATCCAATAGCTAGTTATTAAAGCAGAGTCTATAATCCCTAGCCATAGAAAACTGCCGAGGAAATGGGTTTGAACAAGTGGGTGACCCCAATGCAGATTTTATCAAATTTGACTTTTTTTCTGTGATACGGACGAAATTTTCGACCTTTAACAATGCTTACCACAGAAATTCTTTACCCTCTCGGCGTAGAACTATCCAATAGCTATTTATTAAAGCAGAGTCTTTAATCCCTAGCCATAGAGAACTGCCGAGGCAATGGGTTTGAACAAGTGGGTGACCCCAATGCGGATTTTATCAAATTTGACATTTTTTCCGTGATACGGACGAAATTTTCGACCTTTAAAAGTGCTTACCCCAGAAATTCTTTACCCTCAAGTTGTAGTACTATCCAATAGCTATTCATTTGGGCAGCGTCTATAATCCCTAGCTATAAAGAACTACCGAGACAATGGGTCGTAAAGTGGGTGCCCCCAATGCGGATTTTATCAAATTTGACTTTTTTTCCGTGATACGGACGAAATTTTCGGCCTTTAGGAATGCTTACCCCAGAAATTCTTTGCACTCTCGGCGTAGAACTATCCAATAGCTATTTATTAAAGCAGAGTCTTTAATCCCTAGCCATAGAGAACTGCCGAGGCAATGGGTTTGAACAAGTGGGTGACACCAATGCGGATTTTATCAAATTTGACTTTTTTTCGGTGATACGGACGAAATTTTCGACCTTTAACAATGCTTACCCCAGAAATTCTTTACCCTCACGTTGTACTACTATCCAATAGCTACTCATTAGGGCAGCGTCTATAATCCCTAGCCATAAAGAACTACCGAGACAATGGGTCGTAAAGTAGGTGCCCCCAATGCGTATTTTATCGAATTTGGCTTTATTTCCATGTTTCGTAGGAAATTTTCGGCCTTTAGGAATGCTTACCCCTGAAATTCTTTGCCCTCTCGGCGGCGTAGAACTATCCAATAGCTATTTATTAAAGCAGAGTCTATAATCCCTAGCTGTAGTGAACTGCCGGGTCATGGGTTTGAACAAGTGAGTGACCCCAATGCGGATTTGATCAAATTTGACTTTTTTCCGTGATACGGACGAAATTTTCGACCTTTAAGAATGCTTAACCCAGAAATTCTTTACCCTCACGTTGTAGCAATATCCAATAGCTATTCATTAGGGCAGCGTCTATAATCCCTAGCCATAAAGAACTACCGAAAAAATGGGTCGTAAAGTGGGTGCCCCCAATGCGTATTTTATCGAATTTGGCTTTATTTCCATGTTTCGTAGGAAATTTTCGGCCTTTAAGAATGCTTACCCCAGAAATTCTTTGCCCTCTCGGTGTAGAACTATCCAATAGCTATTTATTAAAGCAGAGTCTTTAATCTCTAGCCATAGAGAACTGCCGAGGCATTGGGTTTGAACAAGTGGGTGACCCCAATGCGGATTTTATCAAATTTGACTGTTTTTCCGTGATACGGACGAAATTTTTTACCTTTAAAAATGCTTACCCTAGAAATTCTTTACCCTCATGTTGTAGTACTATCCAATAGCTATTCATTAGAGCAGCGTCTATAATCCCTAGCCATACAGAACTACCAAAACAATGGGTCGTAAAGTGGGTGCCCCAATGCGTATTTTATCGAATTTGGCTTTTTTTCCATGTTTCGTAGGAAATTTTCGGCCTTTAGGAATGCTTACCCCAGAAATTCTTTGCCCTCTCGGCATAGAACTATCCAATAACTATTTATTAAAGCAGAGTCTATAATCTCTAGCTGTAGTGAACTGCCGAGGAAATGGGTTTGAACAAGTGGGTGACCCCAATGCGGATTTTATCAAATTTGACTTTTTTTTCGTGATACGGTCGAAATTTTCGACCTTTAAGAATGCTTAACCCAGAAATTCTTTACCCTCACGTTGTAGTCTATCCAATAGCTATTCATTAGGGCAGCGTCTATAATCCCTAGCCATTAAGAACTACCGAGACAATGGGTCGTAAAGTAGCACTACTGGACGAAAAAACAACTGTCTATACCAGTAACAGTCGTTGTACGACTGTCTGAGTCTGTGGAAAACTGAAGATGACTGTCAAAGCAACTGATACAGTTAATTAATGTCTGTCCCAACACTTTTATGGGTTGTGAAAATCAAAAAATTTGATCAACAGTAATTTAAGGACTGCTGCAGTGATTTACGGCGTTGTCACAGTCAAATACTATTTATTACAGTCTTTCCAAAAGTTGTGGCAGTTGTATAATGTTTGTCCCAACCTTTTAATAGTTGGGACAGTTGAAATTTGTTTGTGTCAACTTTTCATACGTTGATGCAGTCAAAAAATGTTTGTTACAACGTTTTTAGAGTTGGGACAGTTGTAAAATGTTTGTTACAACTTTTTAAAGGTTGTAACAGTCATTAAATATTTATTACAAATTTTAAAAGGTTGCTACAGTCGTTAAATGTTTAAAACAAACATTTCATAGGTTGTTGCAGTCGGTAAATGTTTAATACAAATATTTTAGCGTCACGTTAGCAACTCAGTGTAAAAAAAAATCACGTCTCACCCGGCTCTCAAGATTTGATATAGTTGTGAAATAGCCCATAATTTATACTATTATCATCTATTGTGCAGTTGTTGACTTGTTTTGTTTTTTAATTATTCATTTTGCGATCGTTGTTTGTCTTTCTTTTGTCGTTTTCCGTTTATTGCCATAGCATTGTCCGTTCATTTTTGACATGTGCGTTTGACTTTCCTTTAGTTATCTTTACTTTTTATTTTATCTATTCAGATTCGTTCATAAGCATGGTTTTACATACCAGAAGCCTTCGTTTAAAAATAGAAATTTAATATTATTGCAGAAGATGCTAATGAATTCATTCAAATTTATATTTAAAAAAGTTTTGATAAATTCTGCGGAATAGAAAACATTACCGTGGATGTTCCTGAAGTAAATTTAAAGAATATGATTAAGTTACCAATACTGTACAGCATAATAAAACCGTTTTAATTTGAATTACTCTCCATGAGGGACATTTCCGATGATAAAAAATAATAATAAATTAGATCTGTCAAGTTTCATTAAAAACGGAAAACAATTCTTCACCGTAAACGATTTACCCTCTTCATTTTCTTGTCGGCAAACTGGACCTGCAGGTCGGCAAACTATATTTTACACAGGAACCTTAGGTACAGATGTTAGACCACATGTACAATATAAGCTGAGATGGAAATTACAATCGGTGAGTAGAAATGAACAATTATATTTTAAAGCATGTCTATCGAATAATCATGGATCCAAGATTTTGAAGGGAAAATGTGCACATTTGTTCTTCCTACAGATAGGCTATGAATCGACGTTCTATATCACCACACTCGTGCATAGTTGCATGATCCAAGGCAAAGTTAAGATTTGGGCTTGTAAAAGTTGTGCATCATTGAAATTCATGTATGACACCATTCCCCCTCCCCCTTTTATCATGTGTATGTCATGTAATCCCTTATTTACTTTGCATACATCACCCCAAGGGCAAGGGTGACAAGGTCAAGGGAATAAAAAAAAAGGTTACTCTTGATCTTCATCTCTTACTGTTAAACTCTAACATGTGGGGCATTAGTTAACTTTTGTTTACAGGACACATCATGCACATAGTGTATGTTAATGTATTGTTAACTCTCTCGTCCTAAATTTGCATGAAATACTTGTCACTGGACTTTTTATAACCAACAACCAACCAATCCTTATATGTACATATCCATATAATTGTGTTACTAATGCTGGATTACAAGTATTTCCCTGGTTTTGCTTTGTCAGCTGATAGTTTTCGTTCTATTAAGAATGCATTATGACGTCACAATTTCCATTGAAAAAACATGCATAGTACAAATTGATATGTTGGCATACGAAAACATATGATCTGACCATAAAATGTTATGAAAATTATTAATTTTAGTGACTTATTTAGCAAGTATGCATTTTCATTTAATTTTTAAGTAATTCCAAAATCATGGACAACAAAACATGAACATATTTGATAATATAAGGCATTGAAAGTGAATATGTATTAGATGGTTCAAAATAACATTAATCAACAAAATAAAACAATACTATTAAATTAATGTTCCTGAAACAATGCACAGAGTCATAACAGTTGCCATTTAAACACAGTTAATTAAACAAAATGTGCTAATTCAATTAGTAATTGTTTCATCATGTACTTAAGGATTCATATTGAACAAGGGTTGTGGAGGTTGTTGCATCTTTTCTCAAAATGAATAATTACAATGAATAAAATATCTATAAATATTTCATCATGTTTATTGCTACATGGTTTTAAGTTAAAAAGAAATAAAAAAACATATTAAAAGAGCAAAGTTAGCATCTTAATTATATTCTTTTTAGATTTAACATAGAATATTACATCACTATACATTTATAAATACTTTGAACCTAAACAATATATTTTCATGTCAAATTTTTATATAAATTGTGCCCTGTTATCCATATTTTTCTACATGTGTTAAATTGTGTTTTGGTTACTTTATTGTTGCCTTACTGTTGGGTTGATGCATCATTGATATATATCCCACATCTCCTTTCATCATGTGCATTCACATCTGACTGCAGATTTTTTGCCTTTTCTACATAATTATTTTATGTTTAACATTCAATATTTGGGGAAAACATAACAAAAAAATCTATCTGTAAGCATATTTTTTTTATATGTAAACATGATATAAACTTTTTTAAAGTATTTTATGAAGCTCAAAATATTTTTTATAGATATTGTATTATCAAGTAAGTTGTCATAAAATTTATTGTGTTAGCTGCATTGTACATGTATGTCTAATAATTTAGTTTAAAAATACCTTTTATTCAAATTCAAAATAAATAATTAAATTATATGTATTTACTGAACATGAATTCATGACCATGCAAATGTGACATTAAAATAGGTAATAATCAGGATGTTAACACTGGATAGGTAATAATCAGGAATTCTTATATACATGCTATAGCTAATATACAGATTAAGACACAATAGTTTATTGCCTTGGGGGTGAATTTTAAACTGTCATGGGTATATATTGAAGATGATTTTATGATGATGTTCACAAATTATAATTGTCCTCTTCAAAATTTGGATAAATTTTTCAAAATAAATTATAATTTAAGAAAAATATGAAACAGCAGGATATAATATTATTTTGGATATAAAAAATGCATATTTTAAAAGTTATCTGAGTATTGATTTATCAAAATAAAATTGGGTAAATAACTAAAATAAAATAAAGAAAGTGTTGTCTGAGCTGCAAAGCATTATTTAATACAAGCTGTACATAATAAATAAAAGGTATACCGGGTAACACAAAAGATGTAAAAATACTCAAGGATTTAAAACATTAACAGGGAGGGTTAAGCCTTGGAACAGAATATATATTTTCCTGATTAACTTGAGGACAAAGATTCTACATTTACATCACAAAGGTTTATTCATTATATATGCACTTGACAAAGGGAAAGTCAATAGCATCTATATAGTAAGAGTGCATTTATTAATTTATTTTTTCATTCTTTAAACTTTTCTCTGTAGTATCAATCTATTTCATAACATGAACAAAAGAAATAACCTGTTGTGTTTTAGAGAGGAATAACTATGTCTGACTTTAAAGAATTGATGAAATAAAGTATGATGTGAGCCTCAATAAGACAGTAACCCTTCAATGAAAGTACACAGTCACTCATAAAAAATCATTTATGTAGGAAAAAAGACAACACTGTTTATAGAATTTAGACCCCCTAAAAAGATTTATACTTCTTGTTAATTGGGACTTAAAAATATAATTGTATTTGTTCTAGAATTTTTTTGTCAATCAAATAAGGATTGCTAGTTTTCATCTAGGTAAATACAGTTATTGTAATTGACTGTCTTCTAAGTACCGTACAATATATATAGTATTATATTAGTTAAAATTTTACTGTACTTTAGTCTCAATGTATATTTTTTTTTGTAGAATCATATTGGTTTGAGAATGATTCCCACTTAGAATATGAAGCCTGCTACATGTGCACTTTGATGCATAGGAAATATAGATGTCAATGAGTCACTCTTATAGCTGCAAATTGTGAAACAGTGGATTAATTCATTATTTTGTGCTAATTATTTATTTTTTTTGGTGATAATGAATAGCGCTTGCAGCATTATTCCATGATGATGATGTGATGTTAGGATTAAATTGGACAAGGAAAAAATTGTGCATTGTACAAATAGGAAACTTACAAATTGTATTAAAGGAGGACCACAGTACTGGATGACTAAATACCTTGGATAATCATGATAGTTATTCATTTGGTATATCAATAATGAATTTGGAATAACAAGATTTCATAGTTTCAGTGTATATTTATAGTGCAATCATACATTGGATCTGAATTCCATGAATACCTTGGATAACTATTCATTTAAAATAGCAATTTGGAATAATGAAAATTCATAGTTTCAGTGAATATTAATAATAATAGTGCATCATATCTGAATTCATGAATCGTGAATACTTTAGTAATAGTGGATAATCAGTCATTTTAATATAATAACAATTTGGATAATGTGAAATTCTAGTTTCAGTGAAATTTACAATAAAGTGCATGTATATCGCATCTGAAGTTTATGTTGGCATTGCAATTGTTAACTACCACCAGGGTGTGTAAAAAGACCTTAACCACCCATGAGGGTCTCTCATAGTCCGTCACAATTGTTTAGTGTCAAATGACAATGAATGACTGCCTGCTGTACTTGAAGTCTGAATTAGAATTAAATACAAATCTAAATTAGTGTCCAAGCATATTAAACAAATAAACCATCATGACCATGTACTTCAAAGTATAATTTTATTGTCCCGCCTGCAACAAAAGTTGAAGTATGCAACAATGTGCAAGAAATAGGTATTAATAGGCTACAGCGTAACCTATTTGTATAAAGCTTCACCAGGTACATTTTAGAAGCTTAAAGACCTGGATACTTCTTTATGTTATGAAGTTTCTGTTAGTTACTTGTCCGTTGCACTTTACCTTGTTTTCATGGTTCACTGACTGTTTGAAAATAAATATTACTGTTTGAACAGTCATACAGTGAAATACTCTCTTACATGTATAACATGTATAACGAGTAATTGGATAAATTTATATGGTATATATATGTAGGTATCTTGAAAGGTCTACATGTCTCATTGTCTGACAGGCAGGGTTCACCTGACCTTGACTTCATTTCATGGATCAGTGATTAAGGTTATTTCAGTTACTTTGTCAAGTCTGTTTTCAGATACTACAAGCAGTAGGAATGGTAGGTCAACTATATCATGTATATTTGGTGTATGAAATGATTGTAAGGTGAATATGTCTGACTGCCAGACTTGCATCAGACTTTGACCTCAATGAAAATGTCATGGTTCATTGAACAATGTTTAGTTTTTGTGGTTTGGTCTATTTCCCAATGTTTCTCAGATGCTATAAACTACATGTACATGTACATGCACAATGCATGTCATGTATAGGATCACTATTTTTGGCGTATTGGATATTCGTACGTTGTACAAGTTTGATTGGCAGGTTTTAAATCTGACCATGACCTCATTTTCATGTTTCATTGGGCAATGTTTAGTTTTCATGGTTTGGATGTTAAGTCTATTTCACAGATACTATAAACCACTAAATTTTGGGTATGGAATGTCAGTTTATAGGGTGTACATCATCTGTCTGGCATGGTTAATTTGACCGTGACTTCATTTTCAAAGGTAATTGATAATAGAAAGTTTATGTGATACTTGTACATGTAGTAAAACCTTTCATACATGTATTACATTTTTTACATTCAACATAAATTCAATTTTACATGTAGGCAAAGCAGACATGACATTTCAGCGTGTGCACAGTCACTCTTGTTTACATCACCATTGATCATGTCTACCATCATGACCATGTTGATTATAGCTGCTTTTTGTTAACAAAAGTCGGACAACTATTAACAATTGTTATAATCATGATAATTCATTTGATAATATTGTAGTCTTGTATAAAAGAGGGACGAAAGATACCAGAGGGATAGTCAAACTCATAGATTGAAAATAAACTAGGGTGTATAACATGTATAATGTACAATAACCAGAATAAGGAGATGTGGTATGATTTTTAATGAGACAACCATCAACTGTAGACCAAGTGATGTAATTGTTAGTAACTGCACTTCCTTCAACAATCAGCAAAATCAGTAACCCATAATCATGATAATGAAAAACCTATAACAGGCCTAGCCATATTGGATGATGTAACACAATATAAACAAGTTTAGATGAGAAACCCAAGTTTGATTTATATACAAAAGCAACAAACAATCAGTTGGTGATAAATTAGGTCAGTTAATAGATATAAGAAGATGTGGTATGATTGCCAATGAGACAACTTTCCATCCAGGTCAAAAAAATTGAAAAAGTAAACCATTATAGGTCAAAGTACAGTCTTCAACACAGATCCTTGGCTCACACCAAACAGCCAGCTATATAGGGCATCAAAATTACAGTTGTGCATGTTTAGAATTTGAAAAAAATAGTTCCTGGATCATCATTTCTGATGTCTCCCATTTGTATATGTTTATAGGCCCATTGAAACATGAGTGATGACAAATGTATTATGGTTTACCAAAGACTTATAGGTGATCCAATATTAACAGGCTTCTGCCCTTATTCATGTTTTTCTACAAATCCATTCTATCTGTTTTTTAATAAATGCCTTCTATATATATATCTCAAGATGTTTAGCAACATTTTCAATATACACAATAAGCATTACAAAGGCATACATGTATTATGCACTATTCGTGAGCTGTTTGTTATAATTTAATTATAATCATGATAATATTTATGTGTGGAAGCATATTTTTGAGGTTTTAATTTGCTATGATTTTCAAAACTTCTAGCAAAAGAAAACAAACAACCTGAAATGAAAAAAAAATAAACAAAAAGTGGTTCAAGAAAGGGATGATAATTGGATTATTTTTTTTTTGTGGCTGTACAATTAGAATTAATGTATCGACTATGTTTGTACATTATACATATATATATATATATATATATATAGCATGGTATGAAAAGCCGATGTAATACAAATAGACTAAAACATGATAATAAACTGGTGAAATTGAGTAAACTGCTATTATGAGACATCAACCCAACAACAACTAAATAACAATCCAGAGGTCAACATATATATATATATATGTACGTCTAAACACGTAAAAACTTTACGACAAATTCATCCATTGGAGAACAAGTGATCATTGATGGGTGATCGATACATGGCTGAAATCATAATTACTCAAAATATCGACACAACAATGTTAAATACATGTATAACTGCATTTTTTTTAATAAGATCATTATTTAATAAATAAAATGGTGTGGTACTTGTTTACAAATTAGGCAATTTTTCACCGAAAACCCAATGACATAGAAGTTAGCAACTGAACTGGCAAATTTGATAAGGTCAGAATATTAATCTCCAACATATAGGCAGCCAGATTATATATTTTCACTCAGACTAGGGCCAGAATACTTATTTTCAGTCCATCCCTTTATTTAATTGAGTTAAAAAAAATTTGTATGATTTAATCAATGATTTTTTTTCTAAGGGCGCCCTAATAAGTTTTGTCGGTAATACATAATATGTCATTGTATGTACTGTTTTCATCACTGATTGAAGATGAAAATAATCAGAATAATTGACCCATTTGCCTAATTTATAAATGTGACCATTTTAAAATTTCTTTTACATCTAGTAAAATTGTTAGTTTTCTTTACTGGTTGAATAATATATCAATATTGGACAAGCATTTATATGATTAAATAAACTGAATTTAAAAAATGGAAATGGGAAAAATATTTTGGGTTAACGTTAGTACGACATCTGATCAACTGAAACCACAAAAGAGATTCTGATGTCAGTCTGTAGAATTTAACAAGACCGGAGTCAAAAGAATACAACAAGTTCTAAACCCTGATGTGAATAAATAAAAGAAGATTTGATTTCCTTGTCTGAAACAATGCAAGTTTTCTTGTTTTGAACATTTCAACTTTCACTGGTGCTAGTTATTTTGTCGGTCTTGTACAGTACGTCCATCTATTTATAAATACTTATAAATATGTATGGTAAATTGGTTTCGAAAAATCCGGTGAAAATATGAATGATCTCAAGTGATAATATTTTTTACTTCAATCATGAATGCCGAAGTGCTATTTATCAAGGACATTTGAACTTTAAATAGACCACTTGGTACAATATACAGTACAAAGTCAAGTAAATATTGAACTATTCAAAAATAAAATACGGTAAAATAAATTAAATTTAGATAGATTTAAGAATATTTTTGTTTTTCCATAGCTGCAAAAGATGCGTTTATAAATGTTAGTTATAGCTTTGTTTTTTTTTTATATGTATAGAAAACAAAATGGTTAATACGGCAATATTTATAATTTTGCAAGAAAAAAAATGTAGCCGCAAATAAAAGCTCAAAATAAGTGTGTGAAATAAGCTCTCGGGAAAAAATTAAGCAGTTTGATATGGGGATAAATTTGACAAGTGTGTATATTCGGAGTTCCCCGCTAGGTTTACAGCTAGTATATCATGTATATTGACCGTTATTATGAAGTAATGTGATTCGTAAAAACTACGCGTATTGAAGACAACCTTGTATGCATGAATGATTTCACACCCAACTAATCTAAAAAAAATAAAAAGTTGTATTTAAATAATATTGAAAATTGTCAACTGTTAATATAATACAGTTAAAGATACATTTGGGGTAACCTCTTTCGATTTATCTGTAAGTAGTTTTAAATGCGAATAAAACCGTCCTGTGTGAAATTGCAGGTACAGTATCTAGTGCTGGTTCCGATTTTGTTCGAAGAGATGAGAGGCGAGGTATTGTTAAATAATTATATAAATTTAGCACATTCACTAAATAAGCGGGAAATACCAAAATGTTCAGCGGCAAATATTTCAAAATACTATTTAAAAAAAAAAATCAATTTCTATCTTAAGTTAATGTATTAAATGGTGTGATAGTTGTGTCTCTTTGTCACAACCTTAATTATATTGCACACGGTAAAATTGTTTTACAAATAATTTAACCTATCCCTGACTGTCAGAAATTTTGTATCCGTGACTTTTAAGTCTTAATGACTATCAATGTTTGGAAGTTGCTACACTTATAAATTAGCTATGAATATATAATGGTTGTAGCAATCATAATTTTACTGTTACAACCTTTTCAGCATTTAAACAGTTCATTTATGACTGTTTCAACGTTTTCCGTGTTTGGACAGTTGTTAAATAATTGTTACAACTTTCAAATGATTGGAGCAGTCTTATTGTGACTGTGACAACCTTTTAGGCGTTTAATCAGTTTATTTATGACTGTTGCAACGTTTTTCGAGTTGGAACAGTGGTAAATCAACTGTTACAACTTTGAAATAGTTGTATCAGTCCTTTAATGACTGTGACAGTTATTTCTAGTGTTGTTGCAGTCGATTTATGTTATAGACAAACACTTTCAAAGTTGGGACAGTTACAAAATAACTGCAGCAGTGAAATTTAACAACTGTTACAACTTTAACAAACATTATCAGTCTTAGAACGACTGTTACTGGTATGGACAGTTGTTTTTTCGTCCAGTAGTGTAGGTGCCCCCAATGCGTATTTTATCGAATTTGGCTTTATTTCCATGTTTCGTAGGAAATTTTCGGCCTTTAGGAATGCTTACCCCTGAAATTCTTTGCCCTCTCGGCGGCGTAGAACTATCCAATAGCTATTTATTAAAGCAGAGTCTATAATCCCTAGCTGTAGTGAACTGCCGGGTCATGGGTTTGAACAAGTGAGTGACCCCAATGCGGATTTGATCAAATTTGACTTTTTTCCGTGATACGGACGAAATTTTCGACCTTTAAGAATGCTTAACCCAGAAATTCTTTACCCTCACGTTGTAGCAATATCCAATAGCTATTCATTAGGGCAGCGTCTATAATCCCTAGCCATAAAGAACTACCGAGACAATGGGTCGTAAAGTGGGTGCCCCCAATGCGTATTTTATCGAATTTGGCTTTATTTCCATGTTTCGTAGGAAATTTTCGGCCTTTAGGAATGCTTACCCCAGAAATTCTTTGCCCTCTCGGCAAAGGACTATCCAATAGCTATCTATTAAAGCAGAGTCTATAATCCCTAGCCATAGAGAACTGCCGAGGCAATGGGTTTGAACAAGTGGGTGACCCCAATGCGGATTTTATCAAATTTGACTTTTTTTCCGTGATACGGACGAAATTTTCGACCTTTAAAAGTGCTTACCCCAGAAATTCTTTACCCTCAAGTTGTAGTACTATCCAATAGCTATTCATTTGGGCAGCGTCTATAATCCCTAGCTATAAAGAACTACCGAGACAATGGGTCGTAAAGTGGGTGCCCCCAATGCGGATTTTATCAAATTTGACTTTTTTTCCGTGATACGGACGAAATTTTCGACCTTTAAGAATGCTTACCACAGAAATTCTTTACCCTCAAGTTGTAGTACTATCCAATAGCTATTCATTAGGGCAGCGTCTATAATCCCTAGCCATAAAGAACTACCGAGACAATGGGTCGTAAAGTGGGTGCCCCCAATGCGTATTTTATCGAATTTGGCTTTATTTACATGTTTCGTAGGAAATTTTCGGCCTTTAGGAATGCTTACCCCAGAAATTATTTGCCCTCTCGGCAAAGGACTATCCAATAGCTAGTTATTAAAGCAGAGTCTATAATCCCTAGCCATAGAGAACTGCCGAGGAAATGGGTTTGAACAAGTGGGTGACCCCAATGCAGATTTTATCAAATTTGACTTTTTTTCCGTGATACGGACGAAATTTTCGACCTTTAACAATGCTTACCACAGAAATTCTTTGCCCTCTCGGCGTAGAACTATCCAATAGCTATTTATTAAAGCAGAGTCTTTAATCCCTAGCCATAGAGAACTGCCGAGGCAATGGGTTTGAACAAGTGGGTGACCCCAATGCGGATTTTATCAAATTTTACTTTTTTCCCGTGATACGGACGAAATTTTCGACCTTTAAAAGTGCTTACCCCAGAAATTCTTTACCCTCAAGTTGTAGTACTATCCAATAGCTATTCATTTGGGCAGCGTCTATAATCCCTAGCTATAAAGAACTACCGAGACAATGGGTCGTAAAGTGGGTGTCCCCAATGCGGATTTTATCAAATTTGACTTTTTTTCCGTGATACGGACGAAATTTTCGGCCTTTAGGAATGCTTACCCCAGAAATTCTTTGCCCTCTTGGCGTAGAACTATCCAATAACTATTTATTAAAGCAGAGTCTTTAATCCCTAGCCATAGAGAACTGACGAGGCAATGGGTTTGAACAAGTGGGTGACACCAATGCGGATTTTATCAAAATTGACTTTTTTTCCGTGATACGGACGAAATTTTCGACCTTTAACAATGCTTACCACAGAAATTCTTTACCCTCAAGTTGTAGTACTATTCAATAGCTATTCATTAGGGCAGCGTTTATAATCCCTAGCCATACAGAACTACCGAAACAATGGGTCGTAAAGTGGGTGCCCCCAATGCGTATTTTATCGAATTTGGCTTTATTTTCATGTTTCGTAGGAAATTTTCGGCCTTTAAGAATGCTTACCCCAGAAATTCTTTGCCCTCTTGGCGTTGAACTATCCAATAGCTATTTATTAAAGCAGAGTCTATAATCCCTAGCTGTAGAGAACTGCCGAGGCAATAGGTTTGAACAAGTGAGTGACCCCAATGCGGCTTTGATCAAATTTGACTTTTTTTCCGTGATACGGACGAAATTTTCGACCTTTAAGAATGCTTAACCCAGAAATTCTTTACCCTCACGTTGTAGTACTATCCAAAAGCTATTCATTAGGGCAGCTTCTATAATCCGTAGCCATAAAGAACTACCGATACAATGGGTCGTAAAGTGGGTTCCCCCAATGCGTATTTTATCGAATTTGGCTTTATTTCCATGTTTCGTAGGAAATTTTCGGCCTTTAGAAATGCTTACCCCAGAAATTCTTTGCCCTCTCGGCGAAGGACTATCCAAGAGCTATTTATTAGAGCAGAGTCTATAATCTCTAGCTATAGAGAACTGCCGGGGAAATGGGTTTGAACAAGTGGGTGACCCCAATGAGGATTTTATCAAATTTGACTTTTTTTCCGTGATACGGACGAAATTTTCGACCTTTAAGAATGCTTAACCCAGAAATTCTTTACCCTCATGTTGTAGTACTATCCAATAGCTATTCATTAGGGCAGCGTCTATAATCCCTAGCCATTAAGAACTACCGAGACAATGGGTCGTAAAGTGGGTGCCCCCAATGCGTATTTTATCGAATTTGGCTTTATTTCCATGTTTCGTAGGAAATTTTCGGCCTTTAGGAATGCTTACCTCAGAAATTCTTTGCCCTCTTGGCATAGAACTATCCAATAACTATGTATTAAAGCAGAGTCTATAATCCCTAGCCTTAGAGAACTGCCGAGGCAATGGGTTTGAACAAGTAAGTGACCCCAATGCGGATTTGATCAAATTTGACTTTTTTTCCGTGATACGGACGAAATTTTCGACCTTTAAGAATGCTTAACCCAGAAATTCTTTACCCTCACGTTGTAGTACTATCCAAAAGCTATTCATTAGGGCAGCTTCTATAATCCCTAGCCATAAAGAACTACCGATACAATGGGTCGTAAAGTGGGTGCCCCCAATGCGTATTTTATCGAATTTGGCTTTATTTCCATGTTTCGTAGGAAATTTTCGGCCTTTAGGAATGCTTACCCCAGAAATTCTTTGCCCTCTCGGCGAAGGACTATCCAATAGCTATTTATTAGAGCAGAGTCTATAATCCCTAGCCATAAAGACCTGCCGAGGCAATGGGTTTGAACAAGTGGGTGACCCCAATGCGGATTTGATCAAATTTGACTTTTTTCCGTGATACGGACGAAATTTTCGACCTTTAAGAATGCTTAATCCAGAAATTCTTTACCCTCACGTTGTAGCAATATCCAATAGCTATTCATTAGGGCAGCGTCTATAATCCCTAGCCATAAAGAACTACCGAGACAATGGGTCGTAAAGTGGGTGCCCCCAATGCGTATTTTATCGAATTTGGCTTTATCTCCATGTTTCGTAGGAAATTTTCGGCCTTTAGGAATGCTTACCCCAGAAATTCTTTGCCCTCTCGGCAAAGGACTATCCAATAGCTATTTATTAAAGCAGAGTCTATAATCCCTATCCATAGAGAACTGCCGAGGCAATGGGTTTGAACAAGTGGGTGACACCAATGCGGATTTTATCAAATTTGGCTTTATTTCCATGTTTCGTAGGAAATTTTCGGCCTTTAGAAATGCTTACCCTCAGAAATTCTTTACCCTCAAGTTGTAGTACTATCCAATAGCTACTCACTAGGGCAGCGTCTATAATCCCTAGCCATAAAGAACTACCGAGACAATGGGTCGTAAAGTGGGTGCCCCCAATGCGTATTTTATCGAATTTGGCTTTATTTCCATGTTTCGTAGGAAATTTTCGGCCTTTAGAAATGCTTACCCTCAGAAATTCTTTGCCCTCTCGGCAAAGGACTATCCAATAGCTATTTATTAAAGCAGAGTCTATAATCCCTAGCCATAGAGAACTGCCGAGGCAATGGGTTTGGACAAGTGGGTGACCCCAATGCGGATTTTATCAAATTTGACTGTTTTTCCGTGATACGGACGAAATTTTCGGCCTTTAAGAATGCTTACCACAGAAATTCTTTACCCTCAAGTTGTAGTACTATTCAATAGCTATTCATTAGGGCAGCGTCTATAATCCCTAGCCATAAAGAACTACCGAGACAATGGGTCGTAAAGTGGGTGCCCCCAACGCGTATTTTATCGAATTTGGCTTTATTTACATGTTTCGTAGGAAATTTTCGGCCTTTAGGAATGCTTACCCCAGAAATTATTTGCCCTCTCGGCAAAGGACTATCCAATAGCTAGTTATTAAAGCAGAGTCTATAATCCCTAGCCATAGAGAACTGCCGAGGAAATGGGTTTGAACAAGTGGGTGACCCCAATGCAGATTTTATCAAATTTGACTTTTTTTCCGTGATACGGACGAAATTTTCGACCTTTAACAATGCTTACCACAGAAATTCTTTGCCCTCTCGGCGTAGAACTATCCAATAGCTATTTATTAAAGCAGAGTCTTTAATCCCTAGCCATAGAGAACTGCCGAGGCAATGGGTTTGAACAAGTGGGTGACCCCAATGCGGATTTTATCAAATTTTACTTTTTTCCCGTGATACGGACGAAATTTTCGACCTTTAAAAGTGCTTACCCCAGAAATTCTTTACCCTCAAGTTGTAGTACTATCCAATAGCTATTCATTTGGGCAGCGTCTATAATCCCTAGCTATAAAGAACTACCGAGACAATGGGTCGTAAAGTGGGTGTCCCCAATGCGGATTTTATCAAATTTGACTTTTTTTCCGTGATACGGACGAAATTTTCGGCCTTTAGGAATGCTTACCCCAGAAATTCTTTGCCCTCTTGGCGTAGAACTATCCAATAACTATTTATTAAAGCAGAGTCTTTAATCCCTAGCCATAGAGAACTGACGAGGCAATGGGTTTGAACAAGTGGGTGACACCAATGCGGATTTTATCAAAATTGACTTTTTTTCCGTGATACGGACGAAATTTTCGACCTTTAACAATGCTTACCACAGAAATTCTTTACCCTCAAGTTGTAGTACTATTCAATAGCTATTCATTAGGGCAGCGTTTATAATCCCTAGCCATACAGAACTACCGAAACAATGGGTCGTAAAGTGGGTGCCCCCAATGCGTATTTTATCGAATTTGGCTTTATTTTCATGTTTCGTAGGAAATTTTCGGCCTTTAAGAATGCTTACCCCAGAAATTCTTTGCCCTCTTGGCGTTGAACTATCCAATAGCTATTTATTAAAGCAGAGTCTATAATCCCTAGCTGTAGAGAACTGCCGAGGCAATAGGTTTGAACAAGTGAGTGACCCCAATGCGGCTTTGATCAAATTTGACTTTTTTTCCGTGATACGGACGAAATTTTCGACCTTTAAGAATGCTTAACCCAGAAATTCTTTACCCTCACGTTGTAGTACTATCCAAAAGCTATTCATTAGGGCAGCTTCTATAATCCGTAGCCATAAAGAACTACCGATACAATGGGTCGTAAAGTGGGTTCCCCCAATGCGTATTTTATCGAATTTGGCTTTATTTCCATGTTTCGTAGGAAATTTTCGGCCTTTAGAAATGCTTACCCCAGAAATTCTTTGCCCTCTCGGCGAAGGACTATCCAAGAGCTATTTATTAGAGCAGAGTCTATAATCTCTAGCTATAGAGAACTGCCGGGGAAATGGGTTTGAACAAGTGGGTGACCCCAATGAGGATTTTATCAAATTTGACTTTTTTTCCGTGATACGGACGAAATTTTCGACCTTTAAGAATGCTTAACCCAGAAATTCTTTACCCTCATGTTGTAGTACTATCCAATAGCTATTCATTAGGGCAGCGTCTATAATCCCTAGCCATTAAGAACTACCGAGACAATGGGTCGTAAAGTGGGTGCCCCCAATGCGTATTTTATCGAATTTGGCTTTATTTCCATGTTTCGTAGGAAATTTTCGGCCTTTAGGAATGCTTACCTCAGAAATTCTTTGCCCTCTTGGCATAGAACTATCCAATAACTATGTATTAAAGCAGAGTCTATAATCCCTAGCCTTAGAGAACTGCCGAGGCAATGGGTTTGAACAAGTAAGTGACCCCAATGCGGATTTGATCAAATTTGACTTTTTTTCCGTGATACGGACGAAATTTTCGACCTTTAAGAATGCTTAACCCAGAAATTCTTTACCCTCACGTTGTAGTACTATCCAAAAGCTATTCATTAGGGCAGCTTCTATAATCCCTAGCCATAAAGAACTACCGATACAATGGGTCGTAAAGTGGGTGCCCCCAATGCGTATTTTATCGAATTTGGCTTTATTTCCATGTTTCGTAGGAAATTTTCGGCCTTTAGGAATGCTTACCCCAGAAATTCTTTGCCCTCTCGGCGAAGGACTATCCAATAGCTATTTATTAGAGCAGAGTCTATAATCCCTAGCCATAAAGACCTGCCGAGGCAATGGGTTTGAACAAGTGGGTGACCCCAATGCGGATTTGATCAAATTTGACTTTTTTCCGTGATACGGACGAAATTTTCGACCTTTAAGAATGCTTAATCCAGAAATTCTTTACCCTCACGTTGTAGCAATATCCAATAGCTATTCATTAGGGCAGCGTCTATAATCCCTAGCCATAAAGAACTACCGAGACAATGGGTCGTAAAGTGGGTGCCCCCAATGCGTATTTTATCGAATTTGGCTTTATCTCCATGTTTCGTAGGAAATTTTCGGCCTTTAGGAATGCTTACCCCAGAAATTCTTTGCCCTCTCGGCAAAGGACTATCCAATAGCTATTTATTAAAGCAGAGTCTATAATCCCTATCCATAGAGAACTGCCGAGGCAATGGGTTTGAACAAGTGGGTGACACCAATGCGGATTTTATCAAATTTGGCTTTATTTCCATGTTTCGTAGGAAATTTTCGGCCTTTAGAAATGCTTACCCTCAGAAATTCTTTACCCTCAAGTTGTAGTACTATCCAATAGCTACTCACTAGGGCAGCGTCTATAATCCCTAGCCATAAAGAACTACCGAGACAATGGGTCGTAAAGTGGGTGCCCCCAATGCGTATTTTATCGAATTTGGCTTTATTTCCATGTTTCGTAGGAAATTTTCGGCCTTTAGAAATGCTTACCCTCAGAAATTCTTTGCCCTCTCGGCAAAGGACTATCCAATAGCTATTTATTAAAGCAGAGTCTATAATCCCTAGCCATAGAGAACTGCCGAGGCAATGGGTTTGGACAAGTGGGTGACCCCAATGCGGATTTTATCAAATTTGACTGTTTTTCCGTGATACGGACGAAATTTTCGGCCTTTAAGAATGCTTACCCCAGAAATTCTTTGCCCTCTCGGCTTGAACTATCCAATAGCTATTTATTAAAGCAGAGTCTTTAATCCCTAGCCATAGAGAACTGCCGAGGCAATGGGTTTGAACAAATGGGTGACCCCAATGCGGATTTTATCAAATTTGACTTTTTTTCCGTGATACGGACGAAATTTTCGACCTTTAACAATGCTTACCACAGAAATTCTTTACCCTCAAGTTGTAGTACTATTCAATAGCTATTCATTAGGGCAGCGTCTATAATCCCTAGCCATAAAAAACTACCGAAACAATGGGTCGTAAAGTGGGTGCCCAATGCGTATTTTATCGAATTTGGCTTTATTTCCATGTTTCGTAGGAAATTTTCGGCCTTTAGGAATGCTTACCCCAGAAATTCTTTGCCCTCTCGGTGTAGAACTATCCAATAGCTATTTATTAAAGCAGAGTCTTTAATCTCTAGCCATAGAGAACTGCCGAGGCATTGGGTTTGAACAAGTGGGTGACCCCAATGCGGATTTTATCAAATTTGACTGTTTTTCCGTGATACGGACGAAATTTTTGACCTTTAAAAATGATTACCCTAGAAATTCTTTACCCTTATGTTGTAGTACTATCCAATAGCTATTCATTAGAGCAGCGTCTATAATCCCTAGCCATACAGAACTACCAAAACAATGGGTCGTAAAGTAGGTGCCCCAATGCGTTCTTTATCGAATTTGGCTTTTTTTCCATGTTTCGTAGGAAATTTTCGGCCTTTAGGAATGCTTACCCCAGAAATTCTTTGCCCTCTCGGCATAGAACTATCCAATAACTATTTATTAAAGCAGAGTCTATAATCCCTAGCTGTAGTGAACTGCCGAGGAAATGGGTTTGAACAAGTGGGTGACCCCAATGCGGATTTTATCAAATTTGACTTTTTTTCCGTGATACGGACGAAATTTTCGACCTTTAAAAGTGCTTACCCCAGAAATTCTTTACCCTCAAGTTGTAGTACTATCCAATAGCTATTCATTTGGGCAGCGTCTATAATCCCTAGCTATAAAGAACTACCGAGACAATGGGTCGTAAAGTGGGTGACCCCAATGCGGATTTTATCAAATTTGACTTTTTTTCCGTGATACGGACGCAATTTTCGACCTTTAAGAATGCTTACCAGAGAAATTCTTTACCCTCAAGTTGTAGTACTATTCAATAGCTATTCATTAGGGCAGCGTCCATAATCCCTAGCCATAAAGAACTACCGAGACAATGGGTCGTAAAGTGGGTGCCCCCAATGCGTATTTTATCGATTTTGGCTTTATTTCCATGTTTCGTAGGAAATTTTCGGCCTTTAGGAATGTTTACCTCAGAAATTCTTTGCTCTCTCGGCAAAGGACTATCCAATAGCTATTTATTAAAGCAGAGTCTATAATCCCTAGCCATAGAGAACTGCCGAGGCAATGGGTTTGAACAAGTGGGTGACCCCAATGCGGATTTTATCAAATTTGACTGTTTTTCCGTGATACGGACGAAATTTTTGACCTTTAAAAATGCTTACCCTAGAAATTCTTTACCCTCATGTTGTAGTACTATCCAATAGCTATAAATTAGAGCAGCGTCTATAATCCCTAGCCATACAGAACTACCAAAACAGTGGGTCGTAAAGTGGGTGCCCAATGCGTATTTTATCGAATTTGGCTTTTTTCCATGTTTCGTAGCAAATTTTTGGCCTTTAGCAATGCTTACCCCAGAAATTCTTTGCCCTCTCGGCATAGAACTATCCAATAACTATTTATTAAAGCAGAGTCTAAAATCCCTAGCGATAGAGAACTGCCGAGGCAATGGGTTTGAACAAGTGGGTGACCCCAATGCGGATTTTATCAAATTTGACTTTTTTTCCGTGATACGGACGACATTTTCGACCTTTAACAATGCTTACCCCAGAAATTCTTTACCCTCACGTTGTAGTACTATCCAATAGCTATTAATTAGAGCAGCGTCTATAATCCCTAGCCATAAAGAACTACCGAGACAATGGGTCGTAAAGTGGGTGCCCCCAATGCGTATTTTATCGAATTTGGCTTTATTTCCATGTTTCGTAGGAAATTTTCGGCCTTTAGGAATGCTTACCCCTGAAATTCTTTGCCCTCTCGGCGGCGTAGAACTATCCAATAGCTATTTATTAAAGCAGAGTCTATAATCCCTAGCTGTAGTGAACTGCCGGGGCCATGGGTTTGAACAAGTGAGTGACCCCAATGCGGATTTGATCAAATTTGACTTTTTTCCGTGATACGGACGAAATTTTCGACCTTTAAGAATGCTTAATCCAGAAATTCTTTACCCTCACGTTGTAGCAATATCCAATAGCTATTCATTAGGGCAGCGTCTATAATCCCTAGCCATAAAGAACTTCCGAGACAATGGGTCGTAAAGTGGGTGCCCCCAATGCGTATTTTATCGAATTTGGCTTTATCTCCATGTTTCGTAGGAAATTTTCGGCCTTTAGGAATGCTTACCCCAGAAATTCTTTGCCCTCTCGGCAAAGGACTATCCAATAGCTATTTATTAAAGCAGAGTCTATAATCCCTATCCATAGAGAACTGCCAAGGCAATGGGTTTGAACAAGTGGGTGACACCAATGCGGATTTTATCAAATTTGACTTTTTTTCCGTGATACGGACGAAATTTTCGACCTTTAACAATGCTTACCCCAGAAATTCTTTACCCTCAAGTTGTAGTACTATCCAATAGCTACTCACTAGGGCAGCGTCTATAATCCCTAGCCATAAAGAACTACCGAGACAATGGGTCGTAAAGTGGGTGCCCCCAATGCGTATTTTATCGAATTTGGCTTTATTTCCATGTTTCGTAGGAAATTTTCGGCCTTTAGAAATGCTTACCCTCAGAAATTCTTTGCCCTCTCGGCAAAGGACTATCCAATAGCTATTTATTAAAGCAGAGTCTATAATCCCTAGCCATAGAGAACTGCCGAGGCAATGGGTTTGGACAAGTGGGTGACCCCAATGCGGATTTTATCAAATTTGACTGTTTTTCCGTGATACGGACGAAATTTTCGGCCTTTAAGAATGCTTACCCCAGAAATTCTTTGCCCTCTCGGCGTTGAACTATCCAATAGCTATTTATTAAAGCAGAGTCTTTAATCCCTAGCCATAGAGAACTGCCGAGGCAATGGGTTTGAACAAGTGGGTGACCCCAATGCGGATTTTATCAAATTTGACTTTTTTTCCGTGATACGGACGAAATTTTCGACCTTTGACAATGCTTACCACAGAAATTCTTTACCCTCAAGTTGTAGTACTATTCAATAGCTATTCATTAGGGCAGCGTCTATAATCCCTAGCCATAAAGAACTACCAAAACAATGGGTCGTAAAGTGGGTGCCCCCAATGCGTATTTTATCGAATTTGGCTTTATTTCCATGTTTCGTAGGAAATTTTCGGCCTTTAGGAATGCTTACCCCAGAAATTCTTTGCCCTCTCGGTGTAGAACTATCCAATAGCTATTTATTAAAGCAGAGTCTTTAATCTCTAGCCATAGAGAACTGCCGAGGCATTGGGTTTGAACAAGTGGGTGACCCCAATGCGGATTTTATCAAATTTGACTGTTTTTCCGTGATACGGACGAAATTTTTGACCTTTAAAAATGCTTACCCTAGAAATTCTTTACCCTTATGTTGTAGTACTATCCAATAGCTATTCATTAGAGCAGCGTCTATAATCCCTAGCCATACAGAACTACCAAAACAATGGGTCGTAAAGTGGGTGCCCCAATGCGTACTTTATCGAATTTGGCTTTTTTTCCATGTTTCGTAGGAAATTTTCGGCCTTTAGGAATGCTTACCCCAGAAATTCTTTGCCCTCTCGGCATAGAACTATCCAATAACTATTTATTAAAGCAGAGTCTATAATCCCTAGCTGTAGTGAACTGCCGAGGAAATGGGTTTGAACAAGTGGGTGACCCCAATGCGGATTTTATCAAATTTGACTTTTTTTCCGTGATACGGACGAAATTTTCGACCTTTAAAAGTGCTTACCCCAGAAATTCTTTACCCTCAAGTTGTAGTACTATCCAATAGCTATTCATTTGGGCAGCGTCTATAATCCCTAGCTATAAAGAACTACCGAGACAATGGGTCGTAAAGTGGGTGACCCCAATGCGGATTTTATCAAATTTGACTTTTTTTCCGTGATACGGACGCAATTTTCGACCTTTAAGAATGCTTACCAGAGAAATTCTTTACCCTCAAGTTGTAGTACTATTCAATAGCTATTTATTAAGGCAGCGTCTATAATCCCTAGCCATAAAGAACTACCGAGACAATGGGTCGTAAAGTGGGTGCCCCCAATGCGTATGTTATCGAATTTGGCTTTATTTCCATGTTTCGTAGGAAATTTTCGGCTTTTAGGAATGCTTACCCCCAGAAATTTTTTGCCCTCTCGGCAAAGGACTATCCAATAGCTAGTTATTAAAGCAGAGTCTATAATCCCTAGCCATAGAGAGCTGCCGAGGCAATGGGTTTGAACAAGTGGGTGACCCCAATGCAGATTTTATCAAATTTGACTTTTTTTCCGTGATACGGACGAAATTTTCGACCTTTAACAATGCTTACCACAGAAATTCTTTGCCCTCTCGGCGTTGAACTATCCAATAGCTATTTATTAAAGCAGAGTCTTTAATCCCTAGCCATAGAGAACTTCCGAGGCAATGGGTTTGAACAAGTTGGTGACCCTAATGCCGATTTTATCAAATTTGACTTTTTTTCCATGTTTCGTACGAAATTTTCGGCCTTTAGGAATGCTTACCTCAGAAATTATTTGCCCTCTCGGCAAAGGACTATCCAATAGCTAGTTATTAAAGCAGAGTCTATAATCCCTAGCCATAGAGAACTGCCGAGGCAATGGGTTTGAACAAGTGGGTGACCCCAATGCGGATTTTATCAAATTTGACTTTTTTTCCATGATACGGACGACATTTTCGACCTTTAACAATGCTTACCCCAGAAATTCTTTACCCTCACGTTGTAGTACTATCCAATAGCTATTAATTAGAGCAGCGTCTATAATCCCTAGCCATAAAGAACTACCGAGACAATGGGTCGTAAAGTGGGTGCCCCCAATGCGTATTTTATCGAATTTGGCTTTATTTCCATGTTTCGTATGAAATTTTCGGCCTTTAGGAATGCTTACCCCTGAAATTCTTTGCCCTCTCGGCGGCGTAGAACTATCCAATAGCTATTTATTAAAGCAGAGTCTATAATCCCTAGCTGTAGTGAACTGCCGGGTCATGGGTTTGAACAAGTGAGTGACCCAAATGCGGATTTGATCAAATTTGACTTTTTTCCGTGATACGGACGAAATTTTCGACCTTTAAGAATGCTTAACCCAGAAATTCTATACCCTCAAGTTGTAGTACTATCCAATAGCTATTCATTAGGGCAGCGTCTATAATCCCTAGCCATAAAGAACTACCGAGACAATGGGTCGTAAAGTGGGTGCCCCCAATGCGTATTTTATCGAATTTGGCTTTATTTCCATGTTTCGTAGGAAATTTTCGGCCTTTAGAAATGCTTACCCCAGAAATTCTTTGCCCTCTCGGCAAAGGACTATCCAATAGCTATTTATTAAAGCAGAGTCTATAATCCCTAGCCATAGAGAACTGCCGAGGCAATGGGTTTGGACAAGTGGGTGACCCCAATGCGGATTTTATCAAATTTGACTTTTTTTCCGTGATACGGACGAAATTTTCGACCTTTAACAATGCTTACCACAGAAATTCTTTACCCTCAAGTTGTAGTACTATTTAATAGCTATTCATTAGGGCAGCGTCTATAATCCCTAGCCATAAAGAACTACCGAAACAATGGGTCGTAAAGTGGGTGCCCCCAATGCGTATTTTATCGAATTTGGCTTTATTTCCATGTTTCGTAGGAAATTTTCGGCCTTTAGGAATGCTTACCCCAGAAATTCTTTGCCCTCTCGGTGTAGAACTATCCAATAGCTATTTATTAAAGCAGAGTCCTTAATCTCTAGCCATAGAGAACTGCCGAGGCATTGGGTTTGAACAAGTGGGTGACCCCAATGCGGATTTTATCAAATTTGACTGTTTTTCCGTGATACGGACGAAATTTTTGACCTTTAAAAATGCTTACCCTAGAAATTCTTTACCCTTATGTTGTAGTACTATCCAATAGCTATTAATTAGAGCAGCGTCTATAATCCCTAGCCATACAGAACTACCAAAACAGTGGGTCGTAAAGTGGGTGCCCCCAATGCGTATTTTATCGAATTTGGCTTTTTTTCCATGTTTCGTAGCAAATTTTCGGCCTTTAGCAATGCTTACCCCAGAAATTCTTTGCCCTCTCGGCATAGAACTATCCAATAACTATTTATTAAAGCAGAGTCTAAAATCCCTAGCGATAGAGAACTGCCGAGGCAATGGGTTTGAACAAGTGGGTGACCCCAATGCGGATTTTATCAAATTTGACTTTTTTTCCGTGATACGGACGACATTTTCGACCTTTAACAATGCTTACCCCAGAAATTCTTTACCCTCACGTTGTAGCAATATCCAATAGCTATTCATTAGGGCAGCGTCTATAATCCCTAGCCATAAAGAACTACCGAGACAATGGGTCGTAAAGTGGGTGCCCCCAACGCGTATTTTATCGAATTTGGCTTTATCTCCATGTTTCGTAGGAAATTTTCGGCCTTTAGGAATGCTTACCCCTGAAATTCTTTGCCCTCTTGGCAAAGGACTATCCAATAGCTATTTATTAAAGCAGAGTCTATAATCCCTATCCATAGAGAACTGCCGAGGCAATGGGTTTGAACAAGTGGGTGACACCAATGCGGATTTTATCAAATTTGACTTTTTTTCCGTGATACGGACGAAATTTTCGACCTTTAACAATGCTTACCACAGAAATTCTTTACCCTCAAGTTGTAGTACTATCCAATAGCTACTCACTAGGGCAGCGTCTATAATCCCTAGCCATAAAGAACTACCGAGACAATGGGTCGTAAAGTGGGTGCCCCCAATGCGTATTTTATCGAATTTGGCTTTATTTCCATGTTTCGTATGAAATTTTCGGCCTTTAAGAATGCTTACCCCTGAAATTCTTTGCCCTCTCGGCGGCGTAGAACTATCCAATAGCTATTTATTAAAGCAGAGTCTATAATCCCTAGCTGTAGTGAACTGCCGGGTCATGGGTTTGAACAAGTGAGTGACCCAAATGCGGATTTGATCAAATTTGACTTTTTTCCGTGATACGGACGAAATTTTCGACCTTTAAGAATGCTTAACCCAGAAATTCTATACCCTCAAGTTGTAGTACTATCCAATAGCTATTCATTAGGGCAGCGTCTATAATCCCTAGCCATAAAGAACTACCGAGACAATGGGTCGTAAAGTGGGTGCCCCCAATGCGTATTTTATCGAATTTGGCTTTATTTCCATGTTTCGTAGGAAATTTTCGGCCTTTAGAAATGCTTACCCCAGAAATTCTTTGCCCTCTCGGCAAAGGACTATCCAATAGCTATTTATTAAAGCAGAGTCTATAATCCCTAGCCATAGAGAACTGCCGAGGCAATGGGTTTGGACAAGTGGGTGACCCCAATGCGGATTTTATCAAATTTGACTTTTTTTCCGTGATACGGACGAAATTTTCGACCTTTAACAATGCTTACCACAGAAATTCTTTACCCTCAAGTTGTAGTACTATTTAATAGCTATTCATTAGGGCAGCGTCTATAATCCCTAGCCATAAAGAACTACCGAAACAATGGGTCGTAAAGTGGGTGCCCCCAATGCGTATTTTATCGAATTTGGCTTTATTTCCATGTTTCGTAGGAAATTTTCGGCCTTTAGGAATGCTTACCCCAGAAATTCTTTGCCCTCTCGGTGTAGAACTATCCAATAGCTATTTATTAAAGCAGAGTCCTTAATCTCTAGCCATAGAGAACTGCCGAGGCATTGGGTTTGAACAAGTGGGTGACCCCAATGCGGATTTTATCAAATTTGACTGTTTTTCCGTGATACGGACGAAATTTTTGACCTTTAAAAATGCTTACCCTAGAAATTCTTTACCCTTATGTTGTAGTACTATCCAATAGCTATTAATTAGAGCAGCGTCTATAATCCCTAGCCATACAGAACTACCAAAACAGTGGGTCGTAAAGTGGGTGCCCCCAATGCGTATTTTATCGAATTTGGCTTTTTTTCCATGTTTCGTAGCAAATTTTCGGCCTTTAGCAATGCTTACCCCAGAAATTCTTTGCCCTCTCGGCATAGAACTATCCAATAACTATTTATTAAAGCAGAGTCTAAAATCCCTAGCGATAGAGAACTGCCGAGGCAATGGGTTTGAACAAGTGGGTGACCCCAATGCGGATTTTATCAAATTTGACTTTTTTTCCGTGATACGGACGACATTTTCGACCTTTAACAATGCTTACCCCAGAAATTCTTTACCCTCACGTTGTAGCAATATCCAATAGCTATTCATTAGGGCAGCGTCTATAATCCCTAGCCATAAAGAACTACCGAGACAATGGGTCGTAAAGTGGGTGCCCCCAACGCGTATTTTATCGAATTTGGCTTTATCTCCATGTTTCGTAGGAAATTTTCGGCCTTTAGGAATGCTTACCCCTGAAATTCTTTGCCCTCTTGGCAAAGGACTATCCAATAGCTATTTATTAAAGCAGAGTCTATAATCCCTATCCATAGAGAACTGCCGAGGCAATGGGTTTGAACAAGTGGGTGACACCAATGCGGATTTTATCAAATTTGACTTTTTTTCCGTGATACGGACGAAATTTTCGACCTTTAACAATGCTTACCACAGAAATTCTTTACCCTCAAGTTGTAGTACTATCCAATCGCTATTAATTAGAGCAGCGTCTATAATCCCTAGCCATAAAGAACTACCGAGACAATGGGTCGTAAAGTGGGTGCCCCCAATGCGTATTTTATCGAATTTGGCTTTATTTCCATGTTTCGTATGAAATTTTCGGCCTTTAGGAATGCTTACCCCTGAAATTATTTGCCCTCTCGGCGGCGTAGAACTATCCAATAGCTATTTATTAAAGCAGAGTCTATAATCCCTAGCTGTAGTGAACTGCCGGGGCCATGGGTTTGAACAAGTGAGTGACCCCAATGCGGATTTGATCAAATTTGACTTTTTTCCGTGATACGGACGAAATTTTCGACCTTTAAGAATGCTTAATCCAGAAATTCTTTACCCTCACGTTGTAGCAATATCCAATAGCTATTCATTAGGGCAGCGTCTATAATCCCTAGCCATAAAGAACTACCGAGACAATGGGTCGTAAAGTGGGTGCCCCCAATGCGTATTTTATCGAATTTGGCTTTATTTCCATGTTTCGTAGGAAATTTTCGGCCTTTAGGAATGCTTACCCCAGAAATTCTTTGCCCTCTCGGCAAAGGACTATCCAATAGCTATTTATTAAAGCAGAGTCTATAATCCCTATCCATAGAGAACTGCCGAGGCAATGGGTTTGAACAAGTGGGTGACACCAATGCGGATTTTATCAAATTTGACTTTTTTTCCGTGATACGGACGAAATTTTCGACCTTTAACAATGCTTACCCCAGAAATTCTTTACCCTCAAGTTGTAGTACTATCCAATAGCTACTCACTAGGGCAGCGTCTATAATCCCTAGCCATAAAGAACTACCGAGACAATGGGTCGTAAAGTGGGTGCCCCCAATGCGTATTTTATCGAATTTGGCTTTATTTCCATGTTTCGTAGGAAATTTTCGGCCTTTAGAAATGCTTACCCCTGAAATTCTTTGCCCTCTCGGCAAAGGACTATCCAATAGCTATTTATTAAAGCAGAGTCTATAATCCCTAGCCATAGAGAACTGCAGAGGCAATGGGTTTGGACAAGTGGGTGACCCCAATGCGGATTTTATCAAATTTGACTTTTTTTCCGTGATACGGACGAAATTTTCGGCCTTTAAGAATGCTTACCCCAGAAATTCTTTGCCCTCTCGGCGTAGAACTATCCAATAGCTATTTATTAAAGCAGAGTCTTTAATCCCTAGCCATAGAGAACTGCCGAGGCAATGGGTTTGAACAAGTGGGTGACCCCAATGCGGATTTTATCAAATTTGACTTTTTTTCCGTGATACGGACGAAATTTTCGACCTTTAACAATGCTTACCACAGAAATTCTTTACCCTCAAGTTGTAGTACTATTCAATAGCTATTCATTAGGGCAGCGTCTATAATCCCTAGCCATAAAGAACTACCGAAACAATGGGTCGTAAAGTGGGTGCCCCCAATGCGTATTTTATCGAATTTGGCTTTATTTCCATGTTTCGTAGGAAATTTTCGGCCTTTAGGAATGCTTACCCCAGAAATTCTTTGCCCTCTCGGTGTAGAACTATCCAATAGCTATTTATTAAAGCAGAGTCTTTAATCCCTAGCCATAGAGAACTGCCGAGGCATTGGGTTTGAACAAGTGGGTGACCCAAATGCGGAATTTATCAAATTTGACTGTTTTTCCGTGATACGGACGAAATTTTTGACCTTTAAAAATGCTTACCCTAGAAATTCTTTACCCTTATGTTGTAGTACTATCCAATAGCTATTCATTAGAGCAGCGTCTATAATCCCTAGCCATACAGAACTACCAAAACAATGGGTCGTAAAGTGGGTGCCCCAATGCGTACTTTATCGAATTTGGCTTTTTTTCCATGTTTCGTAGGAAATTTTCGGCCTTTAGGAATGCTTACCCCAGAAATTCTTTGCCCTCTCGGCATAGAACTATCCAATAACTATTTATTAAAGCAGAGTCTATAATCCCTAGCTGTAGTGAACTGCCGAGGAAATGGGTTTGAACAAGTGGGTGACCCCAATGCGGATTTTATCAAATTTGACTTTTTTTTCGTGATACGGACGAAATTTTCGACCTTTAAAAGTGCTTACCCCAGAAATTCTTTACCCTCAAGTTGTAGTACTATCCAATAGCTATTCATTTGGGCAGCGTCTATAATCCCTAGCTATAAAGAACTACCGAGACAATGGGTCGTAAAGTGGGTGACCCCAATGCGGATTTTATCAAATTTGACTTTTTTTCCGTGATACGGACGCAATTTTCGACCTTTAAGAATGCTTACCAGAGAAATTCTTTACCCTCAAGTTGTAGTACTATTCAATAGCTATTCATTAGGGCAGCGTCTATAATCCCTAGCCATAAAGAACTACCGAGACAATGGGTCGTAAAGTGGGTGCCCCCAATGCGTATGTTATCGAATTTGGCTTTATTTCCATGTTTCGTAGGAAATTTTCGGCTTTTAGGAATGCTTACCCCCAGAAATTATTTGCCCTCTCGGCAAAGGACTATCCAATAGCTAGTTATTAAAGCAGAGTCTATAATCCCTAGCCATAGAGAGCTGCCGAGGCAATGGGTTTGAACAAGTGGGTGACCCCAATGCAGATTTTATCAAATTTGACTTTTTTTCCGTGATACGGACGAAATTTTCGACCTTTAACAATGCTTACCACAGAAATTCTTTGCCCTCTCGGCGTTGAACTATCCAATAGCTATTTATTAAAGCAGAGTCTTTAATCCCTAGCCATAGAGAACTGCCGAGGCAATGGGTTTGAACAAGTGGGTGACCCTAATGCCGATTTTATCAAATTTGACTTTTTTCCATGTTTCGTACGAAATTTTCGGCCTTTAGGAATGCTTACCTCAGAAATTATTTGCCCTCTCGGCAAAGGACTATCCAATAGCTAATTATTAAAGCAGAGTCTATAATCCCTAGCTATAGAGAACTGCCGAGGCAATGGGTTTGAACAAGTGGGTGACCCCAATGCGTATTTTATCGAATTTGGCTTTATTTCAATGTTTCGTACGATATTTTCGGCCTTTAGGAATGCTTACCCCAGAAATTCTTTGCCCTCTCGGCGTAGAACTATCCAATAGCTATTTATTAAAGCAGAGTCTTTAATCCCTAGCCATAGAGAACTGCCGAGGCAATGGGTTTGAACAAGTGGGTGACCCCAATGCGGATTTAATCAAATTTGACTTTTTTTCCATGATACGGACGACATTTTCGACCTTTAACAATGCTTACCCCAGAAATTCTTTACCCTCACGTTGTAGTACTATCCAATAGCTATTAATTAGAGCAGCGTCTATAATCCCTAGCCATAACGAACTACCGAGACAATGGGTCGTAAAGTGGGTGCCCCCAATGCGTATTTTATCGAATTTGGCTTTATTTCCATGTTTCGTATGAAATTTTCGGCCTTTAGGAATGCTTACCCCTGAAATTCTTTGCCCTCTCGGCGGCGTAAAACTATCCAATAGCTATTTTTTAAAGCAGAGTCTATAATCCCTAGCTGTAGTGAACTGCCGGGTCATGGGTTTGAACAAGTGAGTGACCCCAATGCGGATTTGATCAAATTTGACTTTTTTCCGTGATACGGACGAAATTTTCGACCTTTAAGAATGCTTAACCCAGAAATTCTTTACCCTCACGTTGTAGCAATATCCAATAGCTATTCATTAGGGCAGCGTCTATAATCCCTAGCCATAAAAAACTACCGAGACAATGGGTCGTAAAGTGGGTGCCCCCAATGCGTATTTTATCGAATTTGGCTTTTTTTCCATGTTTCGTAGCAAATTTTCGGCCTTTAGCAATGCTTACCCATGAAATTCTTTGCCCTCTCGGCATAGAACTATCCAATAACTATTTATTAAAGCAGAGTCTAAAATCCCTAGCGATAGAGAACTGCCGAGGCAATGGGTTTGAACAAGTGGGTGACCCCAATGCGGATTTTATCAAATTTGACTTTTTTCCGTGATACGGACGAAATTTTCGACCTTTAAGAATGCTTAATCCAGAAAATTCTTTACCCTCACGTTGTAGCAATATCCAATAGCTATTCATTAGGGCAGCGTCTATAATCCCTAGCCATAAAGAACTACCGAGACAATGGGTCGTAAAGTGGGTGCCCCCAACGCGTATTTTATCGAATTTGGCTTTATCTCCATGTTTCGTAGGAAATTTTCGGCCTTTAGGAATGCTTACCCCTGAAATTCTTTGCCCTCTCGGCAAAGGACTATCCAATAGCTATTTATTAAAGCAGAGTCTATAATCCCTATCCATAGAGAACTGCCGAGGCAATGGGTTTGAACAAGTGGGTGACACCAATGCGGATTTTATCAAATTTGACTTTTTTTCCGTGATACGGACGAAATTTTCGACCTTTAACAATGCTTACCACAGAAATTCTTTACCCTCAAGTTGTAGTACTATCCAATAGCTACTAACTAGGGCAGCGTCTATAATCCCTAGCCATAAAGAACTACCGAGACAATGGGTCGTAAAGTGGGTGCCCCCAATGCGTATTTTATCGAATTTGGCTTTATTTCCATGTTTTGTAGGAAATTTTCGGCCTTTAGGAATGCTTACCCCAGAAATTCATTGCCCTCTCGGTGTAGAACTATCCAATAGCTATTTATTAAAGCAGAGTCTTTAATCTCTAGCCATAGAGAACTGCCGAGGCATTGGGTTTGAACAAGTGGGTGACCCCAATGCGGATTTTATCAAATTTGACTGTTTTTCCGTGATACGGACGAAATTTTTGACCTTTAAAAATGCTTACCCTAGAAATTCTTTACCCTTATGTTGTAGTACTATCCAATAGCTATTAATTAGAGCAGCGTCTATAATCCCTAGCCATACAGAACTACCAAAACAGTGGGTCGTAAAGTGGGTGCCCAATGAGTATTTTATCGAATTTGGCTTTTTTTCCATGTTTCGTAGCAAATTTTCGGCCTTTAGCAATGCTTACCCCAGAAATTCTTTGCCCTCTCGGCATAGAACTATCCAATAACTATTTATTAAAGCAGAGTCTAAAATCCCTAGCGATAGAGAACTGCCGAGGCAATGGGTTTGAACAAGTGGGTGACCCCAATGCGGATTTTATCAAATTTGACTTTTTTTCCGTGATACGGACGACATTTTCGACCTTTAACAATGCTTACCCCAGAAATTCTTTACCCTCACGTTGTAGTACTATCCAATAGCTATTAATTAGAGCAGCGTCTATAATCCCTAGCCATAAAGAACTACCGAGACAATGGGTCGTAAAGTGGGTGCCCCCAATGCGTATTTTATCGAATTTGGCTTTATTTCCATGTTTCGTATGAAATTTTCGGCCTTTAGGAATGCTTACCCCTGAAATTCTTTGCCCTCTCGGCGGCGTAGAACTATCCAATAGCTATTTATATAAGCAGAGTCTATAATCCCTAGCTGTAGTGAACTGCCGGGGCCATGGGTTTGAACAAGTGAGTGACCCCAATGCGGATTTGATCAAATTTGACTTTTTTCCGTGATACGGACGAAATTTTCGACCTTTAAGAATGCTTAATCCAGAAATTCTTTACCCTCACGTTGTAGCAATATCCAATAGCTATTCATTAGGGCAGCGTCTATAATCCCTAGCCATAAAGAACTACCGAGACAATGGGTCGTAAAGTGGGTGCCCCCAATGCGTATTTTATCGAATTTGGCTTTATTTCCATGTTTCGTAGGAAATTTTCGGCCTTTAGGAATGCTTACCCCAGAAATTCTTTGCCCTCTCGGCAAAAGACTATCCAATAGCTATTTATTAAAGCAGAGTCTATAATCCCTATCCATAGAGAACTGCCGAGGCAATGGGTTTGAACAAGTGGGTGACACCAATGCGGATTTTATCAAATTTGACTTTTTTTCCGTGATACGGACGAAATTTTCGACCTTTAACAATGCTTACCCCAGAAATTCTTTACCCTCAAGTTGTAGTACTATCCAATAGCTACTCACTAGGGCAGCGTCTATAATCCCTAGCCATAAAGAACTACCGAGACAATGGGTCGTAAAGTGGGTGCCCCCAATGCGTATTTTATCGAATTTGGCTTTATTTCCATGTTTCGTAGGAAATTTTCGGCCTTTAGAAATGCTTACCCCTGAAATTCTTTGCCCTCTCGGCAAAGGACTATCCAATAGCTATTTATTAAAGCAGAGTCTATAATCCCTAGCCATAGAGAACTGCAGAGGCAATGGGTTTGGACAAGTGGGTGACCCCAATGCGGATTTTATCAAATTTGACTTTTTTTCCGTGATACGGACGAAATTTTCGGCCTTTAAGAATGCTTACCCCAGAAATTCTTTGCCCTCTCGGCGTAGAACTATCCAATAGCTATTTATTAAAGCAGAGTCTTTAATCCCTAGCCATAGAGAACTGCCGAGGCAATGGGTTTGAACAAGTGGGTGACCCCAATGCGGATTTTATCAAATTTGTCTTTTTTTCCGTGATACGGACGAAATTTTCGACCTTTAACAATGCTTACCACAGAAATTCTTTACCCTCAAGTTGTAGTACTGTTCAATAGCTATTCATTAGGGCTGCGTCTATAATCCCTAGCCATAAAGAACTACCGAAACAATGGGTCGTAAAGTGGGTGCCCCCAATGCGTATTTTATCCAATTTGGCTTTATTTCCATGTTTCGTAGGAAATTTTCGGCCTTTAGGAATGCTTACCCCAGAAATTCTTTGCCCTCTCGGTGTAGAACTATCCAATAGCTATTTATTAAAGCAGAGTCTTTAATCTCTAGCCATAGAGAACTGCCGAGGCATTGGGTTTGAACAAGTGGGTGACCCAAATGCGGATTTTATCAAATTTGACTGTTTTTCCGTGATACGGACGAAATTTTTGACCTTTAAAAATGCTTACCCTAGAAATTCTTTACCCTTATGTTGTAGTACTATCCAATAGCTATTCATTAGAGCAGCGTCTATAATCCCTAGCCATACAGAACTACCAAAACAATGGGTCGTAAAGTGGGTGCCCCAATGCGTACTTTATCGAATTTGGCTTTTTTTCCATGTTTCGTAGGAAATTTTCGGCCTTTAGGAATGCTTACCCCAGAAATTCTTTGCCCTCTCGGCATAGAACTATCCAATAACTATTTATTAAAGCAGAGTCTATAATCCCTAGCTGTAGTGAACTGCCGAGGAAATGGGTTTGAACAAGTGGGTGACCCCAATGCGGATTTTATCAAATTTGACTTTTTTTCCGTGATACGGACGAAATTTTCGACCTTTAAAAGTGCTTACCCCAGAAATTCTTTACCCTCAAGTTGTAGTACTATCCAATAGCTATTCATTTGGGCAGCGTCTATAATCCCTAGCTATAAAGAACTACCGAGACAATGGGTCGTAAAGTGGGTGACCCCAATGCGGATTTTATCAAATTTGACTTTTTTTCCGTGATACGGACGCAATTTTCGACCTTTAAGAATGCTTACCAGAGAAATTCTTTACCCTCAAGTTGTAGTACTATTCAATAGCTATTCATTAGGGCAGCGTCTATAATCCCTAGCCATAAAGAACTACCGAGACAATGGGTCGTAAAGTGGGTGCCCCCAATGCGTATGTTATCGAATTTGGCTTTATTTCCATGTTTCGTAGGAAATTTTCGGCTTTTAGGAATGCTTACCCCCAGAAATTATTTGCCCTCTCGGCAAAGGACTATCCAATAGCTAGTTATTAAAGCAGAGTCTATAATCCCTAGCCATAGAGAGCTGCCGAGGCAATGGGTTTGAACAAGTGGGTGACCCCAATGCAGATTTTATCAAATTTGACTTTTTTTCCGTGATACGGACGAAATTTTCGACCTTTAACAATGCTTACCACAGAAATTCTTTGCCCTCTCGGCGTTGAACTATCCAATAGCTATTTATTAAAGCAGAGTCTTTAATCCCTAGCCATAGAGAACTGCCGAGGCAATGGGTTTGAACAAGTGGGTGACCCTAATGCCGATTTTATCAAATTTGACTTTTTTTCCATGATTCGTACGAAATTTTCGGCCTTTAGGAATGCTTACCTCAGAAATTATTTGCCCTCTCGGCAAAGGACTATCCAATAGCTAGTTATTAAAGCAGAGTCTATAATCCCTAGCTATAGAGAACTGCCGAGGCAATGGGTTTGAACAAGTGGGTGACCCCAATGCGTATTTTATCGAATTTGGCTTTATTTCAATGTTTCGTACGATATTTTCGGCCTTTAGGAATGCTTACCCCAGAAATTCTTTGCCCTCTCGGCGTAGAACTATCCAATAGCTATTTATTAAAGCAGAGTCTTTAATCCCTAGCTATAGAGAACTGCCGAGGCAATGGGTTTGAACAAGTGGGTGACCCCAATGCGGATTTAATCAAATTTGACTTTTTTTCCATGATACGGACGACATTTTCGACCTTTAACAATGCTTACCCCAGAAATTCTTTACCCTCACGTTGTAGTACTATCCAATAGCTATTAATTAGAGCAGCGTCTATAATCCCTAGCCATAAAGAACTACCGAGACAATGGGTCGTAAAGTGGGTGCCCCCAATGCGTATTTTATCGAATTTGGCTTTATTTCCATGTTTCGTATGAAATTTTCGGCCTTTAGGAATGCTTACCCCTGAAATTCTTTGCCCTCTCGGCGGCGTAAAACTATCCAATAGCTATTTTTTAAAGCAGAGTCTATAATCCCTAGCTGTAGTGAACTGCCGGGTCATGGGTTTGAACAAGTGAGTGACCCCAATGCGGATTTGATCAAATTTGACTTTTTTCCGTGATACGGACGAAATTTTCGACCTTTAAGAATGCTTAACCCAGAAATTCTTTACCCTCACGTTGTAGCAATATCCAATAGCTATTCATTAGGGCAGCGTCTATAATCCCTAGCCATAAAAAACTACCGAGACAATGGGTCGTAAAGTGGGTGCCCCCAATGCGTATTTTATCGAATTTGGCTTTATTTCCATGTTTCGTAGGAAATTTTCGGCCTTTAGAAATGTTTAACCCAGAAATTCTGTGCCCTCTCGGCAAAGGACTATCCAATAGCTATTTATTAAAGCAGAGTCTATAATCCCTAGCCATAGAGAACTGCCGAGGCAATGGGTTTGGACAAGTGGGTGACCCCAATGCGGATTTTATCAAATTTGACTTTTTTTCCGTGATACGGACGAAATTTTCGACCTTTAAAAGTGCTTACCCCAGAAATTCTTTACCCTCAAGTTGTAGTAGTATCCAATAGCTATTCATTTGGGCAGCGTCTATAATCCCTAGCTATAAAGAACTACCGAGACAATGGGTCGTAAAGTTGGTGCCCCCAATGCGGATTTTATCAAATTTGACTTTTTTTCCGTGATACGGACGCAATTTTCGACCTTTAAGAATGCTTACCACAGAAATTCTTTACCCTCAAGTTGTAGTACTATCCAATAGCTATTCATTAGGGCAGCGTCTGTAATCCCTAGCCATAAAGAACTACCGAGACAATGGGTCGTAAAGTGGGTGCCCCCAATGCGTATTTTATCGAATTTGGCTTTATTTCCATGTTTCGTAGGAAATTTTCGGCCTTTAGGAATGCTTACCCCAGAAATTCTTTGCCCTCTCGGCGTAGAACTATCCAATAGCTATTTATTAAAGCAGAGTCTATAATCCCTAGCTGTAGAGAACTGCCGGGGCCATGGGTTTGAACAAGTGAGTGACCCCAATGCGGATTTGATCAAATTTGACTTTTTTCCCGTGAAACGGACGAAATTTTCGACCTTTAAGAATGCTTAACCCAGAAATTCTTTACCCTCACGTTGTAGTACTATCCAATAGCTATTCATTAGGTCAGCGTCTATAATCCCTAGCCATAAAGAACTACCGAGACAATGGGTCGTAAAGTGGGTGCCCCCAATGCGTATTTTATCGAATTTGGCTTTATTTCAATGTTTCGTAGGAAATTTTCGGCCTTTAGGAATGCTTACCCCAGAAATTCTTTGCCCTCTCGGCAAAGGACTATCCAATAGCTATTTATTAAAGCAGAGTCTATAATCCCTAGCCATAGAGAACTGCCGAGGCAATGGGTTTGAACAAGTGGGTGACCCCAATGCGGATTTTATCAAATTTGACTTTTTTTCCGTGATACGGACGAAATTTTCGACCTTTAAAAATGCTTAACCCAGAAATTCTTTACCCTCAAATTGTAGTACTATCCAATAGCTATTCATTTGGGCAGCGTCTATAATCCCTAGCCATAAAGAACTACCGAGACAATGGGTCGTAAAGTGGGTGCCCCCATTGCGTATTTTATCGAATTTGGCTTTATTTCCATGTTTCGTACGAAATTTTCGGCCTTTAGGAATGCTTACCCCAGAAATTATTTGCCTTCTCTGCGTAGAACTATCCAATAGCTATTTATTAAAGCAGAGTCTATAATCCCTAGCCATAGAGAACTGCCGAGGCAATGGGTTTGAACAAGTGGGTGACCCCAATGCGGATTTTATCAAATTTGACTTTTTTTCCGTGATACGGACGAAATTTTTGACCTTTAAAAATGCTTATCCCAAAAATTCTTTACCCTCACGTTGTAGTACTATCCAATAGCTATTCATTAGGATATCGTCTATAATCCCTAGCCATACAGAACTACCGGGACAATGGGTCGTAAAGTGGGTGCCCCCAATGCGTATTTTATCGAATTTGGCTTTTTTTCCATGTTTCGTACGAAATTTTCGGCCTTTAGGAATGCTTACCCCAGAAATTCTTCGCCCTCTCGGCGTAGAACTATCCAATAACTATTTATTAAAGCAGAGTCTATAATCCCTAGCGATAGAGAACTGCCGAGGCAATGGGTTTGAACAAGTGGGTGACCCCAATGCGGAATTTATCAAATTTGACTTTTTTCCCGTGATACGGACGAAATTTTTGACCTTTAAGAATGCTTACCCCAGAAATTCTTTACCCTCAAGTTGTAGTACTATCCAATAGCTATTCATTAGGACAGCGTCTTTAATCCCTAGCCATAAAGAACTACCGAGACAATGGGTCGTAAAGTGGGTGCCCCAAATGCGTATTTTATCGAATTTGGTTTTATTTCCATGTTTTGTACGAAATTTTCGGCCTTTAGGAATGCTTACCCCAGAAATTCTTTGCCCTCTCTGCGTAGAATTATCCAATAACTATTTTTTAAAGCAGAGTCTATAATCCCTTGCCATAGAGAACTGCCGAGGCAATGGGTTTGAACAAGTGGATGACCCCAATGCGGATTTTATCAAATTTGACTTTTTTCCGTGATACGGACGAAATTTTCGACCTTTAAGAATGCTTACCCCAGAAGTGCTTTACCCTCACGTTGTAGTACTATCCAATAGCTATTCATTAGGTCAGCGTCTATAATCCCTAGCCATAAAGAACTACCGAGGCAATGGGTTTGGAAGTGGGTGACCCAGTTTCAAATAGAAGTTGTATTGTCGGGTATACCATGAAAAAAAATTATTTTACATCAAAATTCTTTAATGTTAGTTTCGAAAATCGCAAATGTGGGTTTAACATGCGTTAATACGAATCACATCCTGGACTAAAGAGATAATACCGTTTGTTTGAATCGTCATCATAATTTTTTATTGTAAATGCTAATTTCAAAAACCGTAAACATGGTAAATATGAGTTAGAAATCTGCAAACTAAATTTAGAATTTTGTTAATTGGATATAAAAATCTTTGATTTTCTGTATAAATCTTGTTTTCGAACAAAAAAGTCAAAAACTATGATTTTAAAGAAAAATAAAAGTGTCGCTCAAGTAGTTTTCCAAACGCAATTGCAGGATGACGAATTGCAGAATAGCTTTTTATAAAAAGAATTGCAGGATGAGAATTGCTGGATAGCTTGACACTAGTGCTATGTGTGGGGCTACTTATACCAGGTTACGTTGTTTAATGAAGCATTGTTAACTGCACCTCCTTTATAAATATATATAGTTTAATTGTTAGGAAGCTAAAAGCACATCGTTTATAAATAAATTTTATATTAAGGAAGCTAAATATATCAGTATAACGTATAGAGCTAAATGCACTCCATACATATGACTATGTCTCTAAATTCGTTCCATACACATTAATATTTACAAAAAAGACGTGTCATTTTTTTTCAAGACGTAAGTACTAAAAAGTAAATAGCAAAACTACCGAACTCCAAGATAAATTCAAAACGGGGAAAGTCCCTTATCAAATTGCAAAATCATAAGATCAAACACATCAAATGAAAAACAACTGTCATATTGTTGTGATACTATTATCGTAATTTCTGCTTCTTGCTATGTCTTATCCAGTCCCCAAGCAAAGTAAGACGACAGTTACTCCCCAAAATGTAATTAAAGGAATTATATGGTGTTGTCTGTCCTTATGCCTACGTTTGCAGCATTGCATATTGGTATCGTAAATGAATAATTGGTCGTCAAAAATAAAATGTGAATTAGGGACCGTTCAATATTTACCAGATGGATAGGTCACCGTCGGTGCATTCTTAATATTATTTCATTAAAAAATTTAATGCCCATCCTTTTAAATTCTGCAAAAAAGCCCTTGCCCATCTAAAAAAAACTATAAAAAGAGTCCTTGCCCCTCTAAAACTTAAGGTTCATCATAACAAACGGACAAATATGGTTGTATTTACATGCCAAAAACTACTCTTTATAGTACAGACTTACCTGTCCAGTTGGAACAGTTTTAATGCCTGGCATCCACTAGATATATAAAAGTTAAATGCATTTTGTGTTTCAGAAAGATAAAATCTCTTTTGGATTTTGATGGGCATTTTTTTTTCCTTCATGCAGAAGGTGTAAAAATTAACTAAGTTGTGATACAACTTTGAGATGCTCCCTATCAGGTAAAAACTGTATTGTATTGTATTGATTGTCCTTGATTGACATGGACAACATGTATCTACACAACTATAGGTGAGTTAAAGGGTTTAACTGAGTGGACAGTATCAAAGTAATTCAGGTGTTTGTTTATTTTTACACCTTCTGCAGAAAGGAAAAAAAATGCCCATCAAAAACCCAAAAAAATTATATCTTTCTGAAACACAAAATGCATTTAACTTTTATATATATATCTAGTGGATGCTAGGCCTTAAAACTTTTCCAGCTGGACAGGTAAGTCTGTACTCAGAGTAGTTTTTGACGTGTAAATACAGCCATATTTTTCCGTTTGTTATGATGAACCTTAAAGACAATCAAAAATGATTTAGGTTCTTTTTATATTTTTTTATATTTGCATGTTTATGTCTGGAAATCAAAAAATAGACTTTGGTGTATAAATACAAAATTCAAAATGTGCTAGTTAATTCCACATATATATATATTTATGTGTGTATCAGAAACTTACATTTTAATAATTTTAAAACCAGTATGAATATACATGTATAGATTTGATTTTATATGTGCAGTCTCAGATACAATATCACAATTAAATCTCAAGACATAATTAACAGCATACCATATCAGCCAGCCTTTCATAGAGGCTTAAGAAGTGCTAACAATATTCATGCAAGTCATATAAAACATATGAAGAAATATTAACTATACTATTAAATGTACTTAGTTTATATTTTTCTGAAATCTGAGGTCATCTTAAATTTGAAACAGTTTAATGTATCTCTTCTTACGTCTTTGTTCTATTAAATAATTGAGGGTCACCACTTTTTCCCCCTTTTGTGACCATAGGACATAAAGATTTATTCAAACTATTGTTAACAATCAAAAAAATATTAACTAACTATCCAATTTGTATACAATTTTCAAAATACCATATTAATTTAAAATAAAGGGAATAATTTAAATTAAGGGACAATAACTCTTAGACTACTGGACGGTGGCGGCAGGGGGCCCAGGCCCCCCTTTTTGTGGGAAAAATTTAGTTGCTTATATAGGAAATCACTGAAGCATGACTGGAGCGGGCCCCCTCTTAGGCACTCAGTGGGCCCCCTTTTATGAAAATTTCTGGATCCGCCACTGAATCCCTAAATTTGTCAGCAATACATGTACACCAAACTACCAAACAACCTGGCATTCTGTGAGATCAGTATATAAATGAGATGGCTGTAGAGTTTTATGAAAATCAAAGTTGATTTGGAAACGTTACACCAATTTTTGAAGATGACTATCTGAATTTAGCCTAAACTGAAAATTGTAGCTTCTTTTACCTATTAACTAAATCCATAAAAATGACAACAATAAACCAAAGTACCAAACAACCTGGTATTCTGTAAGATCAATATGTTAATGAGATAGTTGTAGAGCTATATAAAAATCCAAGTTGATTTGAAAACTTTATACCAATTTTTAAAGATGATTATCTGAATTTAGTCTAATTTGAACATTTAAGCTTTTTTTAACCTATTTATTAAATCCATAAAAATGACAGCAATACACTAAAACTGCCAAACAACATGAACAACCTGGAATTCTGTAAGACCAACATATAAATGAGATAGCTGTAGATTTATATGAAAATCAAAGTTGATTTGAAAAAATTATAAAAAAATTTAAAGGTGACTATCTGAATTTAGCCTAAACTGAAAATTGTAGCTTTTTTAACCTATTAACTAAATCCATAAAAATGACAGCAATAAACCAAAGTACCAAACAACCTGGCATTCTGTCAGATCAATATGTTAAAAAAAAAGAAAATATAGATTTATATAATATTTTAAACAAAACTATTCAAAAATATTGCTAAGGAAAAATACCTCATTTTTCCTTGGTGATAATAGCTGTAGAGTTATATGAAAATCCAAGTTGATTTGAAAAAGTTATAAAAAAAATTTAAAGGTGACTATCTGAATTTAGCCTAAACTGAAAATTTTAGCTTTTTTTTCTTACTTATTAATAAAATCCATAAATTTGACAGCAATACACCAAACTATCAAACAACCTGGTATTCTATAAGGTCAAAATACAACTGATATGAAAATCCAAGTGGTTTTGAAAATTTATATAAACTTTTAAAAGTGACTATCTGAAATTAGTCCGAATAGAAAATTCTAGCTTTTGTATTCTTTAATTAAATCCTTAAAATTGACAGAAATGAACCAAGCTACCAGTTTGTTGAGACTATGTCTTTTATGTTTTGTGTGCCTGCAACATAAATTTCATACACACCTATAAAATTAATAGCAAAATTTTTCCTATAAAATAAGTTCTGGGCCATCCACTATACATGTAAAAAAAAGTGCTTGCCCCGCCCCATTTTGCCCCGCCCCATCCATCTGATAAATATTGAACGGTCCCTTCACTAGTAGCAAGATTTAAGTCTGAAACGGTCATTTTGGTCTGATCAAGTCTTAATCGCCTTGATTTACTGCTAGGGAAAAACGTTAAGACCTGTTTAGACTTTCAGAGTCTGTTCCGATATATCGTGTTCAGTCAGATCAGTCGGGTCAAGATAAACAAGACAGATTCTTCTAGCGTTCAAATAAGACTTGATTAGATCACGTTCAGATAAAATAAGACCAAAGGTAAAAAATCTGTTTAGTTGCTGTAAGATCGTGTTCAGTCGTGTTAAGATTTTAAATATTTTAAATAAAACGAGCGACACTTTATCTGTGTTTATCAGGGGTTACTCCCCTTTATGAAGAAAATCGGCATATCTTGGAGGATATTCTTTTGTGGTCTTTTAATGTAATACTGTATATCTATTTCATTAAATAACGTATGCAAACGTACAATTCATTTTTCGCGATAGAACTTTTAACATTTAATTGGTTATATAAGAAAAGATTAATTGTTGTAACCGGGAAATGTGTTAGTCATTCGTGCAGTCGTGCTTTCTGACATAAAGTAGTCCTGTATTTATTCATTCCGCCCGTAAAGATATAATGACAAGTAATATATCCCAAAGATGTTCTGAAATTTTCTTAAACATTTTTTTTGTTTCTAATGTATAATTATATTTCTGATCCATATAGAATTTGTCAAAAAAAATATATTCTAAGTATCTAATTTACTTTATATTTTTAAATATTATACCATAGATATAATAGCCATAGCTATGGCTATTATATCTATGATTATACAGATGACATTTGCTTGGTGAAAGTTATTTACATTTTAATTAACGGATTATCTAAGCAGTCAACCGAAACGGGTTGTCATAAACTATCTAAATAATTACCCGTGCAACGCTTATGATGTTTTATCCATGGACGTAAAATGAATAAAGTTCCATGTTTTATCTTATATAAGGATTTACCGGGTAAAATTATTACACTGACAAATAAAACATTATTTTTTTCAAAAAAAATGCAACATGAATAAAGAATATTTTAAGAATTTAGTTGACAGTTTATATTTACCATTAGGTGCCTATAAAGACCGATGTCGATACCTCTCTTGATTTTTTTTTTAGGAAGAACTAATACAAGAATAAATCATATAATAGAAAAATATCAAACAACATAAAAGTTAAGAAACGATTGATAAAATCTTGTGTACGGTTTATATTTCTGTTTCGTATCAGATTTTTTTTTATAACACCAGCGTTACTTCTCATTTAAAAATAAAGATGCTTACTTGCTTTTTCAGAATTGACCAAAAAGCTATAAAATAACGTAGCAAAATGACCGTACTTATAGATTAGAACTTTGTTTTTCCATTTTGAATTGTTTTACACTAGTTATTTTGGGGACCTTTAAAGCTTGCTGTTCGGTGTGAGCCAAAGCTCCGTGTTGAGGCCGTACTTTTAATCTATAATTGTTTTATACTTTGTGACTTCGATGGAGATGATTATTTGGCACACATACCACATCTTCTTATTTATAGTAACCGGGAGCAGTTTATAATATTTTCATTTCGATAAAAAAGAAATATGCAATTCAGTAAATCAAATCGATTTGTACCATATTGTTACATTCAAAAGTCTTTAACTGAAGTAAATGATTGATAGAAATACATTATTTGTATTGCATCGCTCCTAAAATAATGTCCAGTGTCAAATATTACACATCGATGATTACTTAGATGTTCAACTGATTCAACAGAAAATTAAACTTAGGACTAGGATCAAATGCAATTCATTACGTTACAATTGTATCCAATATTAATATTGCTAATAACATTCAGTCGAGGAAAAGACACATGTGACATTGATATGCATTGGTTTGTTCTAGCATGATACGGCGAGCGCGTGTCGACAAAAAAAAAGGTCATGTTAACAAGAGAACAATTGTTGTGAATCCGAGCCAAATTGACCTTTGTTCCAACTTTACTCATAAATAATGCATGCTTGTGGACAAAAGGTCACAGACGAAAGGTCACAATTCAGTTTCTGAGACTATTATCTTTGAAAAAGAAAATACTTATTTTTAAAAAAATATTTTGTATTTATCTTGAACTATTGTATATATAAACCAACTCTGTAAACAAATGTATTAAATGAACAAATAATTGTTTAGTAAACAAACTATCAAAGTGGCTTGGTACCTAAACAGCTTTATGGTGCTAAGAAATATTATATCATTTGCATGATTAAAATTTAATAAATCTTCATTTACCAAGGCTAATAAACAATTTCATAAACTTTAAAAAGAATATATGTAGTAAAAAGTAATTTTTCAAGATATTTCTCTTAATACGTAAACAATTGTCACTTCCTGTCCTGCGAATTTTTGTCCTGTGACTTTTCAGTGTCCGCTTACTGTTAAGAATAGGACCTCTCTTACCCAGGAACTCCCTTACTAATGGAGAGAAAGCTGTCGGGACTACCAATCCTAAGTGTTAGAGAGAATAAAAAGTACACCAGTCATTCTCAATTTTATATGTTTTGCGTAAAACAAAACGGTTTTAAATGTTGAATTTAAGGATTGCTCGGATTTAAAACATTAAAATCTTTTTCGTTTGCTTTTCGTTGAACTCATCCTGAATATTATGTAATACTGTACGCTGAACATTCAACGATCATGGCCAAGCATGTGTTCTTCAAAATGCAATCTGTAGAAGAAAAAACACGGTTTTTAATCATGAACATTGGAAATCAAGAATCGTGTGTCGTGTTCGACCTATAATCCTTTATTAAATAGTCGAAATTGACTATTAATATATAGGTTTTTTTTGCAACTACGTAACTCTATATATGCGTGCTTTTGCCACTTTGCTTAGAAAAAATATCATATATCTTAATTCTCTTTCAATAACATTTCCTTATTCAATTTGCTACTCGTCTACCAAAAAAAAATAGATATTGTTTCATTTTTGTCATTTTGGTTAAGTTCTTGGTAGATCTCTCAGGTAAATATCAAACATGAGTCCAGAGTTTTGACGGTTGTGAATTAAGGATAAGTTACTTTATGGAACACTTATTTCCTTGGATGGTAGTACAAACTTGTATTTTATCCGTTAAAGTTAGTCTGCCTGTTTAATAATTTGCAGTTTAAAGGAGAATTATTCGTCTTTTGCAAATAGTTTCAGAATAAAATGAAAATTTGCTTTCGATTGCATTCAGGCAGAGAGAAATATGTTTTGTTATATTTCAGACGATTTTAGTACGGATATTAAACTATAATTCTTACTCTCTTCCAATTTACAAATATAATTTGGTATTGTTTTTTTTGCAAATGGTAGATGAAACTTGTATGTTCTAACTTTTTCAGAGGTCTGTGAAATCTTGAAAATATGACGTTCCCGGAAATCACAAGTCGCTATATAGAATGCTTGTAAAATTCAGAAACTTGCAGTACGCTCATATTTAATACTTTTCTGTTCAAAAAGAAAGTGTAAAATAAGAAGGCGAAAACGGGAAAAAGGAAGGGTTGTTACACGAACACGTTCTTCGCAATTTGATTCTAAACGAATAGTGATTATCTAACTTTTTGTTCAAATATCGAATATACACAATCAAATCTCTAACTTATCGACGCTTGCAATTACATTTCTATTGACAGGTTTCTGCTGGTATTTGATTGGACAGCAGTTTAATGTAGGCGTGACAATCTATCACATTTATCCAATCAGCTGTCAGTTTAGTTGGTTTTTTTTTTTTTTTATGTAGTGAATTGATCATCAAAAGGACGTTGTTGCTATTGTTGGCCAGGGAATTTCTATTCTAATGAAAAAGTCTATGTGTGTGCTTGTCAGATAGAAATAGACAACGCTTATATTTAAGAATAAAAAAGTGATGAAAAAGAAATATTACTATGCTTTATATTTAGACTAATTCACTTAAACTGTGTTATACAGACGAAGAAATAACGCCACGTGTAGCCAGGATAAATAAAAAATGATGATTTTAATTATGCTAAAAATGATATATTATCCAATCAAAGGGGAAGCGTACGATATGTCGGCCCCTGAATCCGCCACTGACCAAGCAAATTACGACATAATTAAACAATTAACAACTTTGTAAAAAAAATTATAGAAAGGCGTCTTTTTATTCCATATAATTGATGATATTTTGTGGACAATATAAATCTTAAATCAGTGTTTCAGAGTCATATCAGATAAAAAAAATAATTGTAATTTCTGCCACAAAAAAAAATCGTATTTTAGAATCACGAAATAATTGAAATCGAATTTGGATTAGTTTTGTGCTCAATGGAATTTAGTAAGACTTTAAAATATCTATTCCTTTATAGTCACTATTTTGAGATCGAATTTAATGAGGTTCATATATAAGTATGTGTCAAAACAGAAAATATACAGTTGCAAATCAACGGGTACGTCTTAACACTGGCCAGGACCTCCTGAGTGCACTCAGGACATACAAAGTGCACCCAGGACTCTTTTAAAGTCATCGTATATGCACACAGGAAAAATGTTTATATTCTTTTAACGTTGTTTATTTTAGTGGAAACTATTGGAAGATTTTGAAAACGAAAATAAATAGATATTCAATATTTTTATAAAATAATGAGGGCACGTGTCACTGATTTCAAAACTACTCAGTCGTGAATAATCCAATCAAAAAAATTGATTGGATTATCCTTATTGCTTATGAATATTCAGATTCAATATTTAAGTAATCCATCTTATGTATGTCATGTTATAAAACAGTGTTTTTATAAAATTTAATAATGCGAAATTTTAAAGTTTTTTTTCGGAATTGATTAATGTAATTAAATACTTTGTGTATTGACTTTAACGATAATGGAGAAAAAAAACTCAAAAGTCCCATTTAATGTATTTTTATACAGTTTATGTGTAATGAGCCAGGTAAATTAATTTTGTTATTATACGTTCTGCAGTTCTAAAGTAAAAGAAATAACAATTGGTTTGTCTATTATCAGTTCGTTTTTGTTTTTCTTCGTGAATTTTTTCTCCTTTCCAACATCAATGAAATAAACGAATATCATATTTTATTTAATATAAACATATAAAGTGTTCTTTGTTTTGTTTTGCTAAGTCTAATATCTTGGCTTTCATTGGTTTCTTTCTTTGGTTTGGCTAATGGGCAAGTTTTTGTTTTATTTTTATTTAACATCTGTGCATAAGGACTAAGTCGTTGTAAGCACGGACTGAGTATCTTTCAACAGTCTGCAAAATAGTCTTTCTCGCTGTTCTTGATTATTAGTCTTGCAAAAACAACATTAAATTGATATGAAATAACATGTTTTCTGTAAAACCAAAAAGTTCATAATTTCTCATGAGCTCGATTTAAAACCAAATCTTACTACCTGAAATTGTTAAGAAAAAAAAACAAATATGATAAACGACGGGAGTTCAATGTACGCATTATTTTAGCCCGTTTGTGAAAGGGGGTCGGTCTTGATCGGGACAGAAAACTGACAGAAAAATGGAGTCAAATTCATTATACAGAATTTATTTTCTAATTTAAACTCGTTCAGGCTTGTAATCACGGTAATACTGGAGAAGAACGATTTTAAGGAGAAACAACACTTTACTGTTTGAGTTTGATTATTTGAAAATCGTATTTTTATAAGTACGGCAACAAATACAGATAAGAACGGGCTTCATACAAAACTAAATATTGCCTTATTAAAATGTTGATGACAAATTCCTTCTTCATATTTTATTTCCCTATTCAAACTCGTTTGAGGAATTTATTACTCACCGTGTATCATCGGTACAGCGGATATAGCTTAATAGGTACTTCGAAGGGTGAAAAGCTATATACCGTACATTCATTTAACTATGCACCGTACAGAAGGATTTATGTGGTCAGCTATACACTGTACACAACGCTTCTTTTCGGAATAAAATATCAAAAATAACATATGTATGAAAGATTTCAATGCCAAAGTATTGAAACAGCTATACCTATTACGCACACACAGTGGCCTTCTGATGAATATAGAATCATATCGGATGAGACGAGCGCCAACTTCTTTGACAAGTATTTGCACATGTTTTAGTAAGCGTTCTTGTTTTGGGAAAATACTGAGACTTCTCTAATCATCAACCTACCACCAACTCGATCATTTCTTAAAACAACAATTATGTTTAGATTGAGGTACACATTGATATTATGTAAACAAAACAAAGACTTTCTTACCGTGTCAGAAGAAAGATCACGTCCGCTTGGTTAGTACCTATATCCGCTGTAAATATGTGGATGCACTTTCAATAGTCACACACATATTTTATATACATTTATTTCGGGAATTATTTTTTAATTTATTATGCGCTCTATTGATGCCAGATTTTCTTTCTTTTTTTACTATCAATGTTCAACCACACCTATGCATTCTTATATTATAGGACTTTCCTCGTAGATGAAACAGGGGTTTTATCCAAAAAGGACGCCACGTTTTGCAATGAATAAGATCGATATTATTTTTAACGTTTTCAAATGAAATAAATTGAACGGAAAATTTCCAGACTATAGACAAGACAAGACACATGTACATATACGTAGACTTCGTTTGGATGTGACATGTCTTTAAAATTAATACAGTTGAAATAAGACTGAGAATGAAACTTTTTTCTGTTAACTATGTACCATAAATTTAGGTACATCTCTCTACGATTAATCTTCCTCTGCATGAGTATATGCATGGCTTGGGCGAAAGAAAAGCAATTGATCTATACTCATGCAAATAACCCTCATTTATGAATTCTTACAAACTGAATTTAAAGTAATCAAACGGAACTCAAACTATAGGAGATGTGGGATAAACTTCAATTTGACAGCAACCAAACGACAAAAACGCCATAGGTAAATCAGATATGTCTTTGAGTAAAAGCCAATTTCTATTTTTTCACTGTTTTTATTTCAAATAGCGCAAACAAACACTTTTTCCAAATATATTTTTTCTAACAAAGCATAAAAGAAAAGACCAGTTAAAGATTGGTTGGTTCAATTTACAAGGTGATCAGACATTACACAAGAAGAGCGCGTGTCCCGTAAAAATGTTAACTTGTATTTGTAGTATTTGTATTTTTATCCATCTGATGAGTTAAGCCTCTTTCAACTTTTTTATAGTTCGTTCTTATGTTGTACTGTTACACCACTGTCCCAGGTTAGGGGAGGGTTGGGATCCCGCTAACATGTTTAACCCCGCCACATTCTGTATGTATGTGTCTGTCCCAAGTCAGGAGCCTGTACTTCAGTGGTTGTCGTTTGTTTATGTGTTACATATTTGTTTTTTGTTTGTTCATTTTTTGTACATAAATTAGGCCGTTAGTTTTCTCGTTTGAATTGTTTTAAATTGTCATTTCGGGGCCTTTTATAGCTGACTGTGCGGTATGGACTTTGTTCATTGTTGAAGGCCGTACGGTGACCTATAGTTGTTAATTTCTGTGTCACTTGGTCTCTTGTGGAGAGTTGTCTCATTGGCAATCATACCACATCTTCTTTTTTATAATAACTTTTAAATCTCTTAATATTTTCGAATCAACTTTGAACATATTTTTTTACATTATAATAATCAATCTTAATTTATGATCTTAATGCATATTTAACCTTTCCATTCATATCCTTAGTTCAGACGACACAGTACTATTGGCAGAAAGTGCTGATGATTAACATAAACAGCTGGATTCTTTCAGTGAATACTGTAATATTTGGAAGCTTAAAGTTAACTAAAGTGGTGATTTTTTTCTATAGGCAGAATGCCGTCAAATTTACATTTTTCTATAGCTATAGACGGCACTGACATTGAAAATATTAAAAGAATTTAACTATTGTGGCATATTATTATCTAGAATTGGTAATACTAAAATAGCACAGAAACACTTAGCAGAAAAAGCCACAAAAGCTATGTTTAATGTGTTGAAATCAGGCCGCATACATAATCTTTCCATTCAGTGTCACTTAGATCTTTTCTATAAAGTTGTGAAACCCATACTTTTGTATGAATGTGAAATTTGGGGGCATGGTAATGTTGAAGTTATAGAAAGAATCCATCAGAAATTCTGTAAACTTCTTTTGAAACTGAAAAATTCCACACCTAGCTATATGGTATACGGAGAACTTGGTAGATATCCTTTAAATTAAAAATAGTATCTTATTGGTGTAAATTAGTATCTGCTAAAGAGACTATGTTATCTTCTATCGCATATACACTATTAAAAACACTATTTACTGTTAATAATGTATGTACATTTTTTGTGAGTAAAGTTAAAAATATATTGGATGATTGTGGTTTTTCAAATACTTGGATTTCTCTATGTTTTGGTAATGATATATGGTTAAAAGATGCACTAAAGTTGCGATTACAAGACCAATACAAACAGTTGCGGAATACACAATTTCAATAGTCTACAAAATCAGTAAATTATAGAATTTTTAAGTTAGAATTAAAATTTGAAAAAAAATATTTCGATATCTTGGATTATGCACGAAAGTACTATTTTATGTAGATATAGAACCACAAACAACAGACTCTCAAGAGAGACAGGGAGGTGGAATAATGTTAATAGAAATGATAGAAAATGTCATCTTTGTAATATTGGTAGCATTGGAGACGAATTTCATTATCTGCTAGAATGTCCATTTTTAACGACAGTAGAAAATTATACCTTGATAAGTACTATTTGGCTCGTGTTAATACACTAAAGTTTAGAAAATTGATGAGCAAATTAAACAAAACAGTCAGAGCTAAAAAGATTATGTAAGTTTATAAAGTGTATAAATAAACATATGGGTCCTCCTAGCTAAAATGTATATTATTTGGAAACCACTGTATTGTATATATGTTTTGTAAAAAGATGCATATTCATGTACCTATTTTGCACTCTCTCTCTGTACCTAAGATGTATCTGCAATGGTTATGGGAATAAATATTTAAAATTCGAGAATACAATAAACAAAAACAATTATATGAAAGAATCTAAATAATATAAATACTCATTATTTTACACGTATTCGAGGGATAAAAATAATCAGTTCTACAAATTGCTGTTAAATGAAATATTTAAGCCAATTTTTCAAATATTTATACCTGCCTCTATAAAATGTCATATTGAAGGACCACATTATTTTTATTATCGTTAGAGACACTGTTACAAAGCTCATTTTCCGTTCACTTTAAAAACCTACAAAAATTGCCTAAACTTTTTATCTCAGACTAGACAGCGTGAGAGATCAATGACACTTTGATAAGTGTACAAACGGCGTTTTGACAAACCGGTAAATAATAATGTTTTCGCCCGGGGATATGAATTTGACATTAAACGTCCTTCAGTAACTTTACAATACCCATTTCCGTATATTGTAGATGGTGACATATATACACCAGCAATACCAATACAGGTGAATTTTACCTTTTTGAATGACTCCAAAGAGGGGGTGCATTGCATTTGCGCCAATTTTGAAAAAATCAATCTTTCATTTGCGCCAAAAAAATAAAAACTACATTGGCGCCATTTCGGAAAAGTTTTAAATATTCATTGTTACATCGTGAGTAAGATGATTTTTTAAGTATTCCCCATGGATAACTTATTTTAAAAAGTTCATACTTATTGTGTAATAAAATTCGTAAGGGTTCCACGGAACCCAGTGTCTCGTCTACTTTTGCTGTTATTCGCAGGCTCAACAAAAATGGGGTACGTCTAAACACCGCTCAGGACCTCCTGAGTGCACTCAGGACATACAATGTGCACTCAGGACCCTTTATAGTCATCGTATTTGCACACAGGATGGATGAATATATTTGTTACACGCTGCTTATTTAAGAGTTAAATTTTGGTACAATTTGAAATCGAACTTAGATGGATATGTTAATTCTTATGAAATAATGAGGGCACGTGTCACTGATTACACAACTACTGAGCCGTGAATTATCCAATCAACAAAATTGATTGGATTATCTTTATTGTTGTTTATGAATTGTGTTGTTAGTACTGTGTTACGTTTAAAATGAATAACACGATGTTATTAAGTTTTGTGAAAGTTGCAGTGTCGAGACTGAAAAACATTTCCTTATGGAATGCACACTTTATGACGATATTCGATATAACCTTTTTCATGAATGTTCAAAATTTATTCAAGATCTTCACAGCCTTGATATAGATAACAAATTTATTGAAATTATGAACTGGTCCTATATTTTCAATGACAATATTTAGAACTTAACCTTAATAAGACAGATCAGTATTTATTTATATGATTTGCTAAGTCTAATATCTTGGCTGCGTACGTGCTGTCCTTGGTCTTTTCCTTTGGTTTGGCTTACGAGCAAGGTTTTGGGGTTTTGGCACTTCAAACTCTTTGCACGAAGACTTAGTCGTGGTTTGAACGGATTTCGTTTACTTACAAACTATTCAGAAATAATACCCAAATATGATAATTTTCAGAAAACGGAGACAAATTAATTTTTCAGAATTTATTTTCACATTGGAATTCGTTCAAGGCTTGTATTACAGCTAGACAAGAACAACTTTATTGAGAAAGATAAATCTTAATAAATGCGGATTTTTAAAACATTCGTATTACTCAAGAATGAATTTACTGGACAAGAACGATAAAAATGAGAAAGAACACTAACTATATGAGATTTGATTATTTGAAAAGCGTATTTTGGCAAGTACGGCTTCTACAGTTAAGAACGGGTTCCATTTACAAAAATAAATCTTAATTCATGAAAAGTATGACAAATTTATTTCCCTTTTCAAACTCGTTCAAGGGATTTATTACTGGACAAGAACGAGTTTCAATAGGGGAATAAATCTAACTAAATGAAATTTTGATTGAATCGTAATGTTATACATACACAGCCTCTCATTGGTCAAACAGTTGTTAATTATTTGAATGAATCTCAAAGACAAGAAAATAGAACAAAAACACACACACACAATTATATAAATAAGAATTAGAACGCAATGATACCAATATTTTTTTTTTAATTCAACGCTATTTTTAGTGAGTGATCAGATTAACTGTTATCTTGAAAGTAAATTATAAATGGTGTTTCACCGATTCTTTTTTTCACTATGGAACAATGCAATTAAAGTCTATTGTAATATATCTAGAGATATGAAAATACGAAAGAATTATTCTTCTTAATTTTTGAACTAAGAATAAAACTAAACTTTTTATTGCACGAAATTTTAATAAAATACGAAAATCTATACAAAGAAAATAATAACGATATTTTTTTTATCTATTAAGTTATGAAATGAAATGAATTGAATGAAAATTTCCCAACTATACATGTAGATTTCTCATATTTCTCGACTGGCTTCAATTATTACAAACAAAAAGAAAAATGTTTATTTAACGGTTTTTTTCTAAAACAATATATATTCATTGTTCTTTATTTTTCAAAAAACATCTTGATTTTGTTTGTTTGCCAAGCTTACTTGTATGAGGTAAGTACCATCACTAATCACTCCTAATTATTAAAGATCAAACGACCTAATCAACATGATAATTGGTATTCAATATAATCATCGGTCATGCCTGACATATTTCATAAAAACGGCGCGTGCCGATGAAAACCTTAATAACTTTTTAAATATTAAATTGATTTTATCAAAACAATAATTATAAGATGAAGAATTAAATTATCTATCGAATGCATACCTTCACCACTAACCAAAACATATATGTCATGTCCTGAGTGCACCTTGTATGTCCTGAGTGCACCCAGGAGGTCCTGAGCGGTGTTTAGACGTACCGACAAAAATGAGGGAAAAAAATAATAAAAATATTCCTCTCTATACTATCTTTTGATTGTAAGTAGCTTCTGTCCAAGTTTGGGAAAAATCTAGGATAATTTATGAATCTAATAAATGTTTTAAAACTTAAACTGCAGAATGTATGTAATGTTGACTGGAAGAAAAACTAAGTCCATTTATAAGTAAAATACGGAAAAAATGGAACAAAATTTTATCAAAATTTCCTTCTAGATACTAGCTTTTGATCATAAACAAGCTTCTGTCCAAGTGTGGTACAAATTCAGGATAGTTTAAGAAAGTTGTTAAAATTTTAAAAACTTTAACCACAGAGTGAATGTAAATTAAATGTTAACTGGCAGAAAAAACTAAGTCCATTTATTAGTAAACCCGGAAAAAATGGATTTTTTTTTTAAATTTACTTCTGGATACTATCTTATGATCATAAACAAGCTTCTTTCCAAGTTTGGTAGAAATCCAGGACAGTTATTAAAATTTCAAAAACTTTAACAACAGAGTGAATATTTGTGGACGCCGCCGACGCCGACCACGGAATGTAGGATCGCTATGTCTCACTTTTTCGACAAAAGTCGAAGGCTCGACAATAAAACTGCTAGTCAATTAGGTTTAAAATTATATAGTGTTCGCATGTTTGAGGTGTCAAGATGGATGGATCTGAGTAAAATCCGTTAGTTTTCTCAGAGTTTGATTATTTCATATTTTTCATGTTGGGACCGTTTTTAGCCAACTTAACGGAATGGTTTTTAGAAGGCCGTGCGGTTGCCTCTGGTGGCTTTCGTCCACCTCGAGCTCATTTGAACTTTACGGATAGTTGTTTCATAAGCAATTCTTAATATACTGTACCACATCTCCTGTGTTTACATAGAGGAAATTGGTCTGTAATTTTTATGACCACACATATAGGTTATCAAGTATAAATAAGTACATCCGAGCCGTTGCCTATAAGTCTAGTGTCGGAACAAACTTTTGGTTTTACTCCAGTATATAGTCCTTTATTTTTAATTTTTATGAACTCGTTAAATTATAACACAACTGTGTTCTAAAGATATTATTCAAAGTCTCTTTTAAATAAAACAATTTTTAATACTATTCAAAATTGAGAATGAAATGGGGAATGTGTCAAAGTGACATCAACCCAACCACAGAGCAGAAAACAGCCGAAGGCCACCAATGTGTCTTCAACAAAGCGAGAAAATCCCGCACCCGGAGGCGTGCTTCAGCTGGCCCCTAAACAGACACCAAGTGATGGATACAATTGTGGCTTATACTGTTTAATTATTTTTTTTGGTTGCTTAACGTCCAGTGGCAAACATTTCATGCATATTCAGGACGAGAACACTTTTCAAAAAAAAATTATGTAGTACTAGGTATTACAAACGTTAAAATTTTCTCATCATTGACCTTTCAATACAATTTTGTTTATGATATGACCTTTCGTTGTCTTTCTATGGTTATGAAGTCATGAAGTGTGTTCTATATATTATAAGTTAGCATATATGTACAGTTTGTCATTTTGACTTTTTTTTTATTTTGCCATGGCGTTGTCAGTTTGTCTTTGAATAATAAGTTTGAATATCACTTTGGAAATTTAATTCCGCAATTTTACAAAAATCATGAGATTCAAATTTGATAAGATGAAAGATAATATTTTAGACTAATACGTATGCACATCCGTACAATTTAATGAGATTCTTGATCGGGGGTAGAGAATTCCTCTATCTAACAAAGAAAACCAATATGTCTGCTGTATAATTCACCTACTTCTATTATATAAAATTGAAAACTTTCCTAACGGAACAAGTATCGATTTGCATATTTGTAAAATTTAATGTCAGAGGTACAGACAGTGGCGGATTGGGGGAGGGGGGGAGGATTTTGGACCCCCTTTTGTTAATAAGGACATACGGTTGGATCCCCTCCCTTTATCCTTGGTTGGGAACCCCCATTTAAAATGACTGGATCAGCCACGTGCACTGTACACAGATTTAGTCCGCATTGTTTTCCAGGCAGAAAAGACCACCACTGTTACTCATTTTTATAGTTGTAAATATTTACGCTAAATTTTGTTAATAAAGATAGGAACAGTTACAATTGTGTGGTCATAAATTTCGTAAATTTGTTTTCTGAATCCATATAGCAAGTGGCATGACATCATAATGGTGAATCGGGGAAATCACAGAAAGCTTATGGAAATGTTAGATTTTTTTTTGAATTTTCGATATATGACAATAGCGCAAAAAGTATCAAATATGTTTTAATAGAGAAAAAAAATTACTGTAGCTGTAATGACTATATTTTTATTTGTTTTTAATTGTGTCGCTCTTTGATGACCATTTATGAAACCTGCATTTTCGTCTTTCATTCTTACGTACGTCTAGCAATTTCCAGAACTCAAATTATATATATGAATAAAAGGAGTTGTCGGTTTTATTTACGTCAATAATACAGCAAACAAACCACAAAAAAACAAACAAAAAACAAAACAAAAAGACATCCAGAGGGCAAAGTGGATTTTTCGGCTTGCAGTACAAACTATAAGTATAAGTATAAAGAACAGTTATATTATAACTATACCACGTCAAAAGTTCTCTCGTTTATTTCATTCCATAGTAGAGTGAAATGACTTACTTTCATTTGACCTTTAAAGAGGCAGAATTAGTTGACACAAATTTTGAAACTTATGATAAACAAGAAATCACAGCTTATTAGTGTTAGTGTACCGGAAACGAAGGTAACAACCTATCTGGTAAGGGTTCACCCTGGTAAGTTATACCATCTCCAAGGACGTATATTATAGTTATACGAAATACAATATTTACATTTCTTTACGGTCCTATGTTTTATATAATTCTTTCTATATTTAAATGAAATAGGGTAATACCCATTGAATTCCTTTCTGCACGGGCGATTTCGTCAGTCAGTATATAAAATTTAAGGTGTGTTTGACAATGCGACGTCCGTTACAAGATAGTAAGGACTAGGTTAGTTTGATATACTATTCCCTCCCACCCCATTTGCCCATCTTATGTATGTAACATTATCGTTTCTTTTCGACTTGTGTATGGTAAAAAATTATGCCTTTTTGTATGGCTGATTGTATATATTTATGTTGAACATGTTAAATTCCGTAAACGGACAGAAAGTCACAGGACAAAAAGTCACAGGACAAAAAGTCACAAATAATTTGTTGACAATTGTTTGAATATATAAGAGAAAGATCTTGAAATATTTTCTTTTTATTACATATATTCATTTTTAAGTTTAGGAAATTGTTCATAAGCCTTTATAAATGAAAATTTATTAAATTTTAATCATGCAAAGGATATATTTCTTGGCACAATGAAACCATTTAAGTACCAAGCCACGTTGACATTTTGTTTTCATAACAATTATTTGATCATTATTGATATTTATTGAATACATTTTAATTACAAAGTTACTTCACATATAATAGTTCAAGAAAAAATAAAAATTTTATTTTCTAAATGAGTGTTTTCTTGTTTAAAGAAAAATAATCTCAAAACTGAATTGTGACTTTTTGTCCTGTGACTTTTTGTCCGTGACTTTTTGTCTGTGACTTTTTGTCCTGTGACTTTTTGTCCGTGACTTTTTGTCTGTGACTTTTTGTCCTGTGACTTTCTGTCCTACATTTCTAAATTCAATGCGATCTTGTAGCGAACGCACAACACTATACTGTGTTTGGTTTTTTCTACGATATCTAGTTAAGAAAAAACTTTATTATCGGAGGGGTGAAACGAGGGAGAAAATAATATGTATTGACCTATAATGGTTTACTCTTATGAATTGTAACTTGGATGGAGAGTTGTCTCATTGGCACTCATACCACATCTTCCTATAACTATTAGATACACATTAAGGGCGTTAGCCCGAATGAGTGCGTATTACTTACAGCAATTGAATATTGTCAATGCAGAATGACAAATTCAATAATTTAGGACAGGGACTTTCAATACTAACGGATTCCCTGTTAAGGAGGAGATCTTTTAACAATTTGACAATATGCTTTTGAAATGCATGATAAATGCAGGGTATCCAATTTATTTATCGACATCTTTGTGTAAAAAAAGATACAATATTGCTAGATAAATAGGAAACAAAAACACATTTCCTTGCATAATCTTATCTAAAATTGTTGAAAATTATCATAATTTGTGGGTATTTTTTTAACATGATACACCAAAGCCGAATTTTGTATGTTTGCATTACACCCTTGCACTGTTTAGATTAACGTATACATTAGAAGGTAGGTTAGAAAGTCACAAAAAAAGAATTAAAGAACAAAACGCCATTATATGGTTTTTCGGATAATGTTTTTTTGGCAAATATTAAAAAAATAAATCTAAAACTTTTACATATACCGTGATAACATTTTAGGTAAACACCTAGAGTTACAAATATACCAGCATACATTTTGATAGAAAAAAAAAAAACATGCTATCAAAGATACGTCAGAAATGCCTAGATCCATGCCTAAGAAATATACATCTTTTTATTGTTCACATTTATTTAACCTCCATCCAACAATGGGAAGGAACATTTGCCATAGCTGTGAAATGAATTGATTTAAAACTACTTTAAACATATTTATTTCTGTCTTGTCAATATCTTAGCATAGAATATAATCAGAATATGGTCTGTGTATAAAACAAGTATACCGCTGTAATACAATCACTAGACAATTTATACATGTAAATATATGCTACTTCCTACAGAATTTTGTTTTGTTTTTAGTTTTTAATTATTTTTTTGTCATTATCGTATATTTTTTTTAACCACTAAATTTGCGGTTTTGTGATATGTTCGTGCAGTTTTAACAATGTCGTCACTAGTGTTTAGAAAGAAGCTATTATAAAATGTGTCAGAACCTTAAATTACACATACATGAACGGAGCTATATATGTCTCTGCTATAAGAGGAAGAAGAAGAATTATTTGCTATAGTGCAACTTGAATAAACAAATAAATACATAATTATTTTATATTAAATACAATTGTTATTAAAATGAAAGAAAGGATTAACGCATTTACAAGCATATAGACTCGATGCTGAACTTAAATTAGGTTGTATTGTTTTAACGGAAAGTTCTATGAGGATCTGGAGGGGGTCCTTTATTTCCGTTTTCTTTAATTTATTTTGCCGATTTTCTCTATTCTTTACACTTTTTGTTTATTATTATCAATACTTTATATTCAAGCACCTTATTATTCTCTATTCTTTATTTTTTATCCACTTTCTCTATTCTTTATATTTATTGCCCATCATTCTCTATTCTGTAACCCCCCCATCAACATCTTTTTCTTTCCGATGGTATGTTATTTATAGTTTTATGTCTCGTCACGGTCTTAGTGCAGTTTTCAGAATATTAACTGCACTCGGAGACATGATTCCCTGATGCGGCCTTAGTGACTACGCATCACTACGAAATAAAAGCAAAAAAAAAAAAAAAGACGGTTGTCCAAATATAAAAATAATAACACGCACGGGGAATGATCATTACTAAATGCCACGAAGTAATTATTAAGTTTTAGAGGAAAGTATCGAAAGATAACGAAATTAACGATATAAATTATCTGACATAAAACATATTTGTATTTACGCTGATCGTTCCCGATGAAGTTAAATCCAGAACCGTGCTTCAGACGCATGAAATTTATAAGGTGTTTTCACTCTTTTGTTAATGTTATGTTTAAAATTTGCAATTACTTCTTTTCAAAGAATAAGTATATAAATACATAAATTAACATCAGAAAATAAAAAATAAAATAAAATCATAAACAGTTATAGGCGAATAATTTATTTCCTCAACAAAACAAAATCACTAATCTCTTAAAAAAAGACCAACAGAAATAAAAAGTCAACCAATGATTTTATGTTAAATTATTAAAAATATACGTTTTTCATTCTAGCATTTATATTGTAAATTTTTTGTAATTAAAATGTATCATCCACATGAAGGGGCGTAACTCCTAATATCATTCTGACACACTAAACGGATCTTAACCCGATCTGAAAATTTTGAACATTACTTTTTATGTTTGGTCTGAATTCGTCTAAAACCGTCTTAACATATCTTGTTTAACAGCTAGAGCCTTCTGTCTTGTTTATCTTGACATGAATGAACGGACTGAACACGACATATCTGAACAGCGTCTGAAAGTCTTAAAAAGTCTGAACGTTTTTCCCTAGCGGTAAATTCAGTCGATTAAGACTTGATCAGACCAAAATGACCGTTTCAGACTGAAATCTTGCTACTAGTGCTTACGGCACAATGCAACAAGGTACAGAATAAACTATCGAACAAATTGTTATATGTTATTTTCAATGTATTCAACAGATATACTTCTATTTAGGTTGCCATGTAAATTTGCATTAGTAGGCAGAACTAACCTAAATATATCAATATTTACAGATAACAGCTGTTTAAACCATATTCATAATTATGTTAAACTTATTTTTAGAAATTCGTTTACATTGTACCTGTATTGAACTTACCGCTCTGAAGTAAACTGAACTTTGCGGAAATTTATTACCGATTGCCGATATAATTGCTACTTTCTGTTATTGAATGTTCATGCTGCTTATAGAATAACTATAAAAAAAAGCCATTTGCCAATGTAATAAAAAGAATAACTAATCAAAGAATTCAAATAGAGAAAAATATTCAACGAGTGACCGAACAACACATTAATTCACGAATGTGTGTAGCGCATGAGTTAATTATCAGTGTTGTTCGGTCACTAGTTGAATATTTTTCGATATTTGAATTCTTTGATTAGTTATTCTTTTTATTACATTGGCAAATGGCTTTTTTTTATGAAATTAAAGTAGAAAATGTAAGGAACTATATCTCTTTCTACGCATTTACAATTTGTTTTGATCCGACATAATCGACGTGTTAACAACGCCTATTGTTGTATGACGTCAGATGAGTGAAATAACCACGTTTATTTCACATGTGAAATTATTGGTTTTTATTTCACTGGGAAATCAATGTAATTTATGGCAACCAATGTAATAATATGTTATAATACTTACATTACCGTTTATCTTATCAATTTTTCTAGTAAATTAGAATTAAGAAAGATTTTTTGAAAAGTACATGCATTAAATATGCTTGCTGTTTATATATATATATATATATATATATTATTTTACAACAGGTTCAAGGAAGAGACATATGAATATGGATTTTGGAAAAAACATATTTGTAGATATACAAGAGAAACCAAATCCCATCAGCAATCAAATCCTGGAGAAAATTAACCTGTGTAGTCATGACGTAATAATTTATTTACTTTTATCTATATCATCGTTTAGAATTTACTACGAAACGAAAAAATCATATGATAATTGATTGGTTGTTGTTTGGTGAATATATAAATTCTTTTAAATGAATAACTTGTAAAGCTAAGAATGTAGGAAAATGATTCATGTTAAATTCTTTTAAAAAAATGACAAAGTTCATTCCAAGAAGTTTTTTCTCCCAAAGCTAGATTTTACTGTCACTTTAAACACTTTTATCAATGTAATATTTTTGCACGCGTTTGTCATGTTTTTAATGGCAATGGATGAGGCATGTCTATCATTATAATTATATTAGTACTAGAACGCACCCATGACTCTGCGGGTCTGCGACTAAATTAAAGTACCTACGCCTTATTTTCAGCCTGGATTTTTAATATTCGTATCATCATTTGATTATAAGGTGCACAGTTTTCTCTGTTTGAATCCATCCTAGTTTTCTTACTACAACCGGAAACTACTTGCATTTGTATTTTTGATTGAATTTAGTAGTGTTAATCCCTGCATAATGACGAAGTTCAGGTGTGATTATGACCCGTGAATATAGCAAATCCCAAATACACACAGAGGCGGAACGTACAGATTAGGTACTGTTGGTATCGGTGTCAGATTTGACCCGGAACTCGTTAATCATTGGTAATTTAAATTTTGTGGAAAACAAAAGGCCTTGAATGGTGTAATTTTTAAACAACACTATTGGCCTATTTTAGTTATATATAAAGTTTAATTATTTGATTCGTCGTTTTTACATTATGCTGGCTAACAAATTGGACCTCGTTATTTTAGTTATATAGATGTGTTTGTATATGGTTTCGTTTTATTTGGAGTTTTTGTTCATCTGCACATTAACTAATTAGATTAAATCAAATTAGTAACACTATCTTCATATAATCCCTATAGGAAAAGGCTGTTTCTATAGGCGATCTTGGTGATATAATAACGAAACACAAAAAGTGGAAGGAATGTTTCCCAAGAGTTGAACCGTTTTATGGTAAGTAATCTTAACTGAGCAAAAACTCAGCCAGTTGTATTCAACCTACAAACGTTTTTATAATAAAGAAGAATCCTACGAAAATATCAGTTTTTCAAATTATTGTCTTTCCTTCAGAGCCTTAATGACTAATGTCAGTGATTATCTTTAAAATTTTGATTTTATGTGATAACTTTTTATATCACGCTACTGGAATGATATGTTTTTTTTTTAAGTCGAGCAGAAAGAAATGTATGACATTGCACATAAAAACCGTGAAAACAGATTATCAATAGTCTTTCAAACTTGAGTATGTTTCTTGGCTACATCTGATCTCAGGGATGTCGCCCTTCGATGAGATTGTAGCTGAGAAACATCCTGCTCGTTTGAAAAACCATCGATACGCTATAAATTTCGCTAATGTTTTTTAAATTTTGCTTTTATGTGCTTATTTTTCATAACATGCTACTGGAGTGATATGGGTTTTTCTTAGTCGGGTAGAAAGAAATCTATGACGCCATGATCGAGCCTATGTCATTGACATTGCCTAGAAAAACAGCAACAATAGATTATCAATGGTCTTTGAAACTTAGTATGTTTCTAGCTCATGTTTGTGCTTTGAGCGTTCCTGATGAAGGTAAATCTAGAAAAGCGCTTCGGACGCATGTAATTATTTAACGTGTTGTTTTCATTTTATTCTAGGCTACATCTGATCTCAGGGCTGTCGCCCTTCGAAAAGATTTAGCTGCGAAACACCATCTTGTTTGAAAAACCATTGATAGTCTATAAATATTTTTGTTTGTACACTATATGAATATGTATAAAATAAAAATCCGTTGAGAATGGTTTAATATATCAGTAGTGTTGGTAACTATTGTATCGATATAAAATTTAAAAAAAAAACAGACAAAAATATTTAGTAAAAAAGCAAATAGAAATGGCATTTATTATTGATATAATAAACAATTACAGTCTTTTTTTTTGCAGCTGTAAAATGTAATGATATTTATCCTGTAATTAGACTGCTAGCAGATATGGGCCTATCATTTGACTGTGCAAGTAAGGTAAACAAAAGTTGATAAATAAAGTTTTCAAAACATATCCACAGAATAATAGTGGAAAGATATTGTACCCTACCACAGACAACAAAAATTACAAGGGAACTACAAAACTGAATAATGTAATTTAAGAGAGGGACAGTCAAACTCATAGATCGAAAAAAAACTGACAACGCCATTGCCAAAAATAAAAAGACAAACAGACAAATAATAGTACAGATGACACAACATAGAAAACTAAAGACTAAACTATGTTCAGGTAAGATTTCATCAGTCTTTAAAATTCTAACCAGATCAAGAGACATCATGCTTGTCTACATAACAGTCATTATTCGCGATCGATTTACCAGTTGTACGGCCAAAGTAAATACAAAATTGAAGAATTAAACGAAAATTCCATAACATTGTGCCAGATTTTACTTATATAAAAAAGAAGATGTGGTATGATTGCCAATGAGACAACTCTTCACCAGAGACCAAATGACACAGAAATTAACAACTAAAGGTCACCGTACGGCCTTCAACAATGAGCACAACCCATACCACATAGTCAGCTATAAAAGGCCCCGAAATGACAAATATAAAACAATTCAAACAAGAAAACTAATGGCCGGATTTATGTACAACATAATCAACGAAAAACAAAAATGTAACACAGCAACAAACGACAACCACTGAATTTCTGGCTCCTGACTTGGGACAGGCACATACGGAATGTGGCGGGGTTAAACATGTTAGCGGACGCCCAACCCTCCCACTAACTTTGGACAGTGGTGTAACCCCAAGTCAAAGTGGACAGCAGTTCTTTAGCAGTTTATTAGCATTCACAGTTCTTACTCGACAGCTGTTCTTTAGCAGTTCATTAGCATTCCACACACACAGTTGCCAAATTCAAGGCAATAGTTAATTTGCATATAGGCATTCCAATAGCATTCCATAGCAGTTTCTTAGCAGTTTTAGCCTTCACAGTTATTTAGCAGTTATTTTTGACGAAAAACTTAAATGAGATACTCAAAAACTGCTATCTTCTCTGAATATTCATGAGAACTGCTATAATAACAGCTATTAATAATGAATATTCATAGAAACTGCTAAGTTGTACATCCTAATATGGTTTTCTAAACTGCTAATAACTGCTATGGAATGCTATCAGATCTGTCAAAAGTTGGAATACAAAGGTACACATGAATATACAGTGTAAAAGATATGAATGCAAAAATAAAATTCTAATATTGTACTGCAAGTCTTGTTGAAATTTCAAAAAGTTGTACCAACATATATTTGTAATTTGAGCAGTAACTGCAATCAAATGACTCTATTTTAATCCAATAACAGACTTGTTAAGGGGTGTAAACATGCTTTGTGAGTACTGTACCTGGCCTTATATACCCCTTATTAATTATGTCAGTGGCAGAATAATAGGAACAGTTAAGAATTATAATGCACTTTAAATATCAGTGCTTATAAAAAGCATTAACTTATTCAATAAGAGTGGTTACTTAAGAGACTATTTATTACCTTGACTAAGTGATTTTCAGATTAAAAGTTATTTTATTTTAATAATTATTTAATTACCAAATGTACTACTAATTTCTCTTCTACTATATATATTTTGTGTGGACCAAAAGAAAACAGTTATCTCCTCTTTCTCTTTTGGAACTAAACAAAATAATTCTTAATACATGTAATATATTATGTTTCCACTTTCTGAAACAAACTTAAGTAACACATATTAACTTCATTAGATGGATTGTTTGGTCAATATTAAACAATCAGCTATATGTGACCTAGGTTTCCCTAATATTCCCTCCCTCTTTTTCAACTCTTGAATATGATTTATTTTTGTTTTTTTTACAAAATTATATTAAAATATTCATATTTTTATTTTCAAATAACATCTTGCACTGTTAGTATATGCTAGTATTTTATTACAATCCTATCATCATCAGATATTCTATTTGAATAAACAACTATCCCCCCTTTTTCTGGGCTTTCTGTAATATTTCTGTTTTTCCCTACAAAGTTATGTCAGAAAATACACATGCATTATCTGTAACTTCAACTTACTGTACTGCAGGTGTGAGAAATAATTCCATTTAGTCCAAATTAAACTTTATAATTGACAAAAATACAGTTTTTCACTAGCAAGTATTTACACACAGTTTGGAGCCAAAATGCACATTTGAAAATGATCAAATAACCTTCAAATAAAGGTTTACTATCAAGCTGAAAACACAGCCAGATCCAAGCATTTTTATAACAAAGATTAAAACCAAAACTGCTATCAAACTGCTATTGAACTGCTGTCATAACTATTGTCCAATTGACAAATTGACAACAGTTTAGAAGGTAGATCCAGACTTCTAAGATGAATGCTAAGAGGAATGCTAAGAAATGGTGAAATAAGGCAGTTTCTCAAACTGCTATTAGATGGAATGCTATGAACAGCTGAAAGACTGCTAAAAATATGAAGAACTGGTAAATAACAGCTAATAAACTGCTAATGATAGCAGTTCAGTTTGACTTGGGACAGTACAACATAAGAACAAACTATAAAAATCAGTTAAAAAGGCTTAACTCATCAGATGGAATATATGGCCATTAAAACCTGGGGAGGTAACTTTAGTATTTCGAATGATTCAACACTTTATAAAATTAATATAAAATTTACAGAAAATATCAGTATTGATGAATGCTCATTCAAAAGTGTGGACAACTTTGTTGGCTATACCCTCCGGGACGCAATTCTCACAAGAAGTTGCATTGATCGAGTGGTTGCAAAATCAGTGATAACAGGCTTATTATTGGGATCTCCATGCACGCGTTTTGTCTACTGAAGATTCATCAGTGGCGATCCAATCAAAGCAGAATAAAGTCCATATAAAAGCAAGCAATGAAAACCTCAAATTCTAAAAGAAAAGGATACGCCACATTGGAGGGAAAAAAAATAATATGAGGAATTTTCCCCAAAGAAATGACGAAAAAACAATTACTAGTAGTAGAAAAGAAATTCATTAGCCAAGCAAAAAATCCAATGAAAAGTTTTTGATCAGTTTTAGTTGGCATATATTAAACAGCGATCAGATCATATTATTCATTGTTAGAAATCTTAATATCTGTGCAAACTGAATATCGTGTTGCGTCACAATACGGGTTTTTGTGGTATGTGAAGAAAGAGAGAAAACTTAATAACGAGAAAATCAACATAATGTGATCAATGGAATATTTGGAAAACAATTTTGAACAAAGCATCCCAAACCTCATAGTATATTGAAAAGCCTGTCCACGACTCCACGTACACATACCACTTGTGGCATATTATTACATCACCCCAAACGACTGCCATAAGAAGCAGAAGACCATTGAATGTCATGATCCAATAATTGGAATATTAATTGGCATTAGATCTCACAATGCATCACAGTAATTTTAATTTACTAGAATCTCAGATGTAACGTTCCCGAACAGGGAAATTGTTGTTTATCCTGATATATGATTGGTGTTCTATATCAGATACGTTTTTCTTTCGGTTGACGAAAACTGTCTCAGATTAGCATTGCAAGAGAAATTTGCAAACTTATTTTTAGACTATTTCATAATTATGTATTGAAATGTCCATTCATATTTTATCTGAAACAAATCAGAACTAAACACTGGCTTTTGGTCAGATAAATCTCTCTGACACTAGAAATCCACCAAAGCTAATTCATATCAACGAATATGGAAGCAAATGAATAAAACCAGAATAAAACATACCCTTTTAGATATAAGTTCAGACTTTCAAATTGTTCATGTTGTCGGAACGATAATATTGCAATGAGTAGTGTCATATGTATTGTATAAATAATTTCATTGATAGGCTGAGATACAGAAGATTTTAGACCTTGGAGTTGATCCCTCTAGAATTGTATATGCCAACACATTTAAACAACTATCATTTATCAAATATGCTGCTGATAATGGAGTCACTTTGATGACATTCGATTCTGAGGATGAACTAACAAAGATCAAGAAAGAATACCCCCAAGCAAAGTACACAATATTTTAATTGAAATAGCTTTCAAATACGGTATACTTTTGATTTTGTTTTTATTATCTGTGAATTAGTAGTTGGTACGTTTATGCATTTGTAGGAAAAATATAGAACCAGTTATTGATGAAAATTATAAAAACAACAAAAGATCACTATACCAATAAAAATCATGATTTATCAATATAAACACACAAAAAACAAGATTGAGCCGATGTAGATCAGATCGGTAAGCAGAGTGTTGATTTTAGTTCCAACTGGGTTACTGTTGACATGTTAAAATCAGGTCATTTCTAGTGTTTTGCAGCAAGCACCTTAAATAGTTACCGTGATCAATTAAGGGTGTGGTGTCTTCTTTCGAAGCATCAACCGTTTTATAGATAATCCTGATAGGAAGCACAAACTCTAGACTTTTCTTTGTTATTGGGAGTAAATACTCCATTCAAATAAAATAAGATAAATGTGTCACAAAAGTTCAACTTTTGAACAGCAAAACGGTATACAAATATGTGTCGATTGGTTTGAACACAAAAGATATTCAAATGGTCAGAAGTTAGGTAGTTCCACATAATATTCAATATGACCACAACATCATTCAGAGAAGGCGTCATCGTAAACACAATTATCCATTTTTATATTGTAAGTTCTGGTAGTCCGTTAATTTAACAAATACAAAAAGACTCATAGTTGATTTTTTGAAAATAAATAATGTTTATTGAATTTCCATCAATCTCCTTGAAATTTTATTAACTATTCAGCAAAGTGATAACAAGTTATGTTATCTACAATAAGAATGTTCATCAATCTTCTTCAATTTTTATTAGTAATTCAGCAAATTAATAACAAGTTATGTTATCTACAAGTATAATATCCTTAATAATTTTATATTGACTATCTTGTTTCCTACATGTATGAGCCTGGAAATTATATTCAAAAGTTTTTGTCATGACTAATATATTGGTTACAAAAACTGAAAACCATCTGATTCCCTACTAAGAAAAGAATTCTCTTTTTATTAAAGCTTATTGCTGAGAATCAGTCCACAATCGAACAACAAGGTAATTTATCATCTGGGGAGAAAGTTTGGATGTCACCCGTTGACAGCTTTGAAACTGCTACAATTTGCTAAGAAATTAGAATTAAATGTCATCGGTATAAGGTAAGAATGGTTTATCTTAATGTTGTTTGAAGAATATTGTTGAAGGCATATATTCGATTGTTTCTGATTAATTTATTCATTCATTTTTTAAACTCGGGACTGGAATGAAGATTATAGCTTAATTTAGATGTCTTTTGGTTGTTTGCGTCTTTGCGACAATGGGTTGGAATCTCGTTTCTTGTTCACAACCTATAAAAAATATCAACATCTTAACTCTTAATATCTAAAAATCGTCTTTCTAATAGTAATAAGATGAATGTCACTAGTTTTCAATAAATATGGCTTGCTTTTCTTTAATTATTTAAAAATACATTCTACATATATCTACCTGAGTAAATCCATTTCAATTTCGGTTTTTAGCTTTATCGGTTTGCCACGACCTACATTGTAGTATAACAATTTTGTAAAAGCCAGTATACACATGGTATATGTCATATGTCTTAATGACAGTCGCCTTATGTAATTTACCTGTTATACAAATATTCTGTCACAGTTAAACGAAAATATCATGCTAATTAAGATATAAAGATATAATTTTATGGCAATATGATGCTAATTGAGATATCAAGATATATTTATCAAATTTAAGCAAGAATCATATGTGGCTATAGAGACAAACAATGAATTTTCTTAGACTAATGAAATCTGATTTTTTTAAAACTAGCTTTCATGTTGGGAGTGGCTGTTTAGAAGCCGGTGCGTTTGAAGCCGCAATAGAGCAGTCAAGACGTGTATTTGATTTAGGACTCTCTGTTGGATTTAACATGAACATCCTTGACATAGGTGGTGGATTTCCTGGCCAGAAAAATGTGCAGACAAATATTACTTTTGAAAAGGTAAGCCTCAATCAATACAAAATTACAGTCTGTGTGTATTGAATTCGAAAGAATCTCTATTATGAGGGTATTCAAATGAATGATAAATCAAAATGTTGAAACTCTTATTTGTCGAATTATAGGTACCGTTTTAGGCTGAAAATATGAGCAAAGGTTAACTTATAACGAAAACCATTTTCGAATTGAAAAAAACACCAAACTTACTTTAAGTATAGATTCAACAAATTTTATATACTTTTATCACTGTATTGTTAGAAGTAAGAAAGTACACAAGCATTGCATATATATCTGCCTTATGTATAAACAATTTTTTGATCAAAAACTACATAGTAACGGTTAAGTGAACCAATTGCAGGTTAAAAATATTAAGTTTAACTTGTGAAAGGTATTTTCATTTAATATATAATTTTTCTTCAACAAAACTTTAGTCAATTTATAAAATTAACAGTAACAAATATTTAACTACCCGTATGAAAAACATGACACGTACTCCAGCCGGACAGTAGCCGTACTGTAGCCGTACTGAGAACCGTACTTATAATATTCATTTGGACTTTTCTTTGAATTGCTTATAATAGATACCCCGGCTGGACTTTCAGCGAAATTAGCCGTAAACCAGCTCGAAATACTTAAATTAGCAGGAGTCCAGTTCATAAAGTCCAGCTGGACTTTAATAAAAGTACGTCTTAAAAAAAATCCAGCTGGCATTTCTGGCAAAAATATGGACTCTATAAAGTTCAGCTGGACTTTACAAAGTCTGGCTGAACTTGAAAAAGTCCAGCTGGACTTCAAAAAGTGCAGTTTAACTTTTAAATATGATTTCAGCAGGGACAAATCCAGCCATTTTCAAAAGGCGGGGTTCCTAACTCAGGATAAGGGGGGTGGGGGGGGGGGGGGTCCAACCATATGTCCCCATTCAAATGCATTGATCGTCAAAATAATGGGGGGTTCCAACCCCCAGAACCCTCCCCCTGGATCCGCCACTGCTCTGTTTTTCTTCAGATGGTTGATTCTTCTGATTTGATTTGCATCATGCATCCCTTGCTATAATCTGAAAATACAAAAAAAAACAGATGACATAATGCATATATACTGGTTATTTCTTTTTCTTTTTGTACTGTCTTAATGGCAAAACCAAGAAATGGGGAATTGAGAAGCTAAATGCTAACTTCTAAATATTTGTGGTTATAATAGCCTGAATAATTTCAAAGTGGCTAAAAATAAAATAAAGTTGGCTTTGAAAATTACTTTAAGTGTAGAAATAAACAAACTTTCAAAACAACTCAAATAATAACCATTCCTTAATACAGAGGGAATAAAAAATATAACAATACATTTTTAACATAATTCAAAACAGGAAGTGACAGTGACATAACAGACAAGATGAAAATTATTGCATGAATATAAATATTTGATGTAGATTTTTATTCTTTTTACGCTTCAAAAATAAGAATTAAGCTATTTATAATATTGTAATTATTTTATTAATATGTTGAATAAAAAGAGCATATCAGATTATATCACCAAAATGGTGGAATTCAATTTATTGTACTTACCAGAATATGCAATCCAAAACACATGCAAACAGCAATCTTCCTAAATTGTCATTGATGCCAGTCAGAAGGATCCATCTTCTCTATTTAATCTGAAAAGAACTACTTCCAAACATTTGCTTTACATCCAATTATTTAAAATTCTCATTTTGTTCAAGAAAGAAGACACATCTTCCTGTTTATTCCAAATTCAAAGTTTGTTGTATTGCAATACATGAGGTTGTTTAAGGAGTTGTTTTAAATGTTCCTCTTATGACTAATTGCATGTGCCTTAATTTTGAATATGTGATATATTAAAAAAAGAAAATCAATTATTAATTTGTTTAATTATGAAATTTTTAATAAGTATTAGTAATTGCAGAAATATGTATTTCGAAATGTGTTCTCCTACATATGGCCTCAATCTAGTACTTCCTGTGACCTGTCCAGACTGAGGTTAATTGAAAACAGATGGCACATTTCTACAAGACTAACTGCTATTAAATCACTGTTATATGGCTCAAGTTTCTAATTGATGTTAAAGAATGAATGATAATTATTAATTTTATGCATTCATCTAATTAAATATAAATATACTAGAAAATGTATAAATCTAACCTGTAACAGATGTTGCTAGTGTTTTTTTTTTATGAAAAAAGTAGAAATGTTAAATTATTGTTGTATTAAACATATTAACTTGGATATAATTCAATCAAAAGTCACCAAAATTAAATTTTAACTTTCCATCAACAGTCTATGTTAAATATTCCATAATGGAATTGAAAACCTAGGGAAAGTATCACATCTTATAGTTTGAACTAAAAGTATATTGCAAAAAATTATTTTTATCATTATTATTACTTGCAAACTTTCATTTTTAACTGTTTTACATTTTGAAAGAATTTTTCCTTTCAAAGAACAGAATCTTTTGTGGCAAACTTTTTATTTCTGTAAGGGTATAAGATTTGGCTGATGAAAATTTTCTAAGTCTAAATTCCTGCTCATAAATGAATGTAAAATTTTCTAAGACAAAAATCCTGCTGATCATTCTACAGTAAGGAATAAATTTCCTAAAAAGACCAGCCGTGTTTATTTTCTTGTCAGCATTACAAATAGTGTGGTTGGACTTTTAAGAAAATACCGGCTGGCAAATAACCCAAGTATAAGAAAAAGTACGTGTACGGCTCATGTCAGACTGGACTTTTCAAAGTCAGACTGGAATACGTCTCAAGTCCAGCTGGAGTCCAGTTGAACTCCTGTTGAAATTTTCATACGGGTAGATACGGATGTCGACGATTATTGTCTCTTCCGTGATATAGTCGTCGAAGACCAGGAATTCGAAGAATACATTGATAAAATTATTTCCACAATTTGATAACAGCATATTTCAATTAAACGATACCCATATTGTTTTGCTTGTAGTTGAGTACTTTTTACTTGGCTAGTGATACACTCTGTGTCTAAGAATTTCCGATAGAGGTATCGACCAATGACAGTTTTAGTAAAAACGTTAATGGTACAAATAATTTTACTCCACCATATGAGCATATCAACAATCTATGTCTTGTCAATGATGGTCGGTGCTAAAAATTTGAAAGTCGGAAACCTACTACTGTTGATTTATTATTATTCGTGGGATACCAATTTTCGTGGATTTCGTGGTTAGAAGTAAATCAAGATTTAAATAATCAGCGAGGTACACATTTTCAAAAATAAAAATATAAGTTTTACCCAATTCCAGGAAAAATCGTATAGAAACTAAATATGATACATAATAACTAATCAAAAGTCACAATAACTAATCAAAAGTATATATGATGCCTAATAACTAAGCAAGAGTACGGAAGAAACTAAATGTGATGCACAATAACTAATAAAGGGTACAGAAGAAACTAAATGTGATATCTAATAACTAATCAAAAGTATATCAGATGCCAAATAACTAATCAAGAGTATGGAAGAAACTAAATGTGATGCACAATAACAAATCAAGAGTACAGAAGAAACTAAATGTGATGTACAATAACTAGTCAAGAGTTCAGAAGAAACTAAATGTGATGCACAATAACTAATCAAGAGTACGGAAGAAACTAAATGTGGTACAGAATAACTAATCAAGAGTACAGAAGAAACTAAATGTGATGCACAATAACTAATCAAGAGTACGGAAGAAACTAAATGTGGTGCACAATAAATTATCAAGAGTACAGAAGAAACTAAATGGGATGCCTAATAGTAACTAATTCTATTTATGGAAGAAATCAAATGAGATGCCTCATAACTAATCAAGAGTATAGAAGAAATGAAATGGGATGCCCCATAACTAATCGAGAGTACGTAAGAAACTAAATCGAATGCCTAATAACTAATCAAAAGAGAAGAAGCTAAATGTTATGCCTAATAACTAATTAAGAGTATGGAAGAAACTTAATGTGATGCTTAATAACTATGATCCTAACAAAAAATTCAAAATAAAATATATCTTGATAAAACTACAATTAAATATCAGTTGATATATAAGGTAATATTAACTCACTCCGCTCAGAAAAAGTAACCGTCAAATTTAAGCAAATGTTAAATACTGATGTCTTTGTTCTTAATGTTTAAGTGATAAATTAGACACTATAAAGAAAAAAATAATAAAGTGACGTGAGCGCCATACAAGTTTCAATATCACTTCGGTGAAATTTCCATATATATAGTTCGTCGTGAGTACGAATATATTTAATTCGTTGGCAATACTAAAGCCCCCAGCTCTGGCCTTCTTTCTTGTTGTTTCAAACCTCCAGAAATAATATTAATGAAAATGAAGAAAGCATTGGAATAGCAAAAGAAGAAAAACTGTATCAGCAACTTTAGAGTTTGATTTAAAACCATTCAAAACTGTTTATATAAATAAAGTGAAAACAAAAGGTTACCGAATAAAATCAAATGAATTTGTATACAATTCATTTCCAAACTGGTTTCTATTTTAAATTAAAAAGATTTTATTCGAATTAGGTAGTTTATTGCACTTTTTGAGTTATAGGAATACTAACACTTATTTTAATGATATTTTTATCTCTAGAACTGTCTTATGTAATAAATTTGATTAACAAGTGGCTGGTTCACCTAGGTCTATGTGCATCTTCGTCAATGGACACTGTTCAGATTTGTAGCCTATAATATTATTCATGACTAAAATCTCTGTTTTGGTAAACTTGCATTGCTGGTATGTTTTTCATGCAGTTTACAGTTTCTCTTTATCGTCTATAGTTTTTGCCCAAAACACAATAAGTGTAAAAATCGTCATTGAAGTGCAATTACTCCTGAAAGAAGACAACTGATTAGTTCATCTACGTATATATATATACCATATATTTATGCTGAACTATTTGCAGATCTTGTCTTTTAGATAATTTTTACTTTAAAGTTTCTATCTATCTATTATAGTTTTTAATATAATAGGCAAACATGCACAAATACGGCAGAAACTCATATAAAGAGTTGACAGACGATTTCACCAATATCAACTAATTTTTAGATCTTAATTGCCTTGTGGATCATATTTGCTCTTCAAAATTCTCTCTATCTACTTGTATTATAGTGTCATAAAAATAGGCAAAAAACGCAAAAGAAATGGTAAAAATCATCTTTTAAGGGCGATAACTCTTATAAGGAGTCATCTAACGGTTTCCAAAATTTGTGACTTATTTGTAGAAATTTGCTTGCTGGTCGTTATTGATTCTTAAAGCTTCTAACTAATACAGTTCAAGATAATACAGTAATATGCAAAAACGCAACAACAACAACTGAAAAATCGTCATCAAAGGGCAAATACTCCATTGAGAAACCGACTGACAAGTATATCTTGTCTTGCTAGCCATTTTATCTGAATAAAGTTTATGTTTATCTATCACAATTTTAACTTAATAGGCAAAAATGAAACAAATTCGAACAATTCGTCATTTAAGGGAAATAACTCACACAAGAAGTCGTCTGAACGATTTGATGTAAAAAGAAACAGAAGGTAGATCTGCTTTTGAACATGTTCCCCTGTTAGATTTTCTCTATCTATCGTGATTTTCAAGATAATAGACATAACTTGCATGTTACCCTTATGTAGTATTTTAAGCCATGTCAGCAATGTTGGTCGAGAAACTGGGTCAACGGTTGCATTTTGGAAACTCGATACCCCATTAATGATTGTGGCCAAGATTGGTCAAATTTGGCCCAGCAGTTTCAGAGTAGATGATGATTGTAAACGTTAACGGACGACGACGGACGCCAAGTAATGCTGCATTTGACAAACATGTTTGACTTGATTGGTTGTTATCTACAAAACTTTATTTTCAAATAGTGCATGCGCACTTAGGATAATAACGAATTAAGAAATTAATCCAATGGGTGAGAATTGCACTGTGGGTTGATGGTGGTTGGGGTATTAGAAAGGAGTTTAGATTCTATCGAATAATGGAAAGAAATTTTGCCCTCCAATTGGTGTTAGGAACCACTCAAGGACCTTCTGCACAAGATTCCTCACTGGCACTGTTGGGATTCCACTGCTAGTTGACTGATAGTTCAGGAAGGTATCAGCAGCTAAGTAGTCCGTTTTTCGGAACTGACATGATTAAGAACATACTTTTCTGAAATTCTTTTTTGACAAATAACGAAATTATTTTGAAACCAATTGGCTATACTTTTTATGCCTTTTTGGTTGTACAGCTTCTCACGTATTCACTACAAACCAGTAAAAGTCTGAAATGGCCTATATCTATACTCGACTGTACTGATTTTTACTCGACCAGTCTGAAAAAGTCTGAACTATTACTCGACCAGTCTGAAACAGTATTAACCCATTCTCGACCTGTACTCGACCTATTTTTTTTCAGTCTAAACCATACTCGACCAAAGGTCTGAACAATAATCGACCAGTCTGAACCATACTTGACCAAATAACCACTACTTTTTCTAAATTTTAACTGTTAAAATAAATTTCTTTTTAACTGACATGACAACAGCCACAACAAAATAAAGATAATGTTATAGGAATGGATTATTTCCCTTTTCATTACTTAATTATTTCAGGCTGTTAATTGATTTGCTTGATAATATTTCATTTACATTTGATTTATTCTATTTAGTATTCATATATTGAGCAAGACTCACATTTGAGTTCCTTTATTTATTTGGCGTTTGCGATAATTTTGCAATGTTATTTATTTTTGCTTACCATTTTGAAAGAAGTTCTTTAAATGAAAATCTCCATCTAGATATTTTGTATTTAGGGAGTTTATGATGGTCTGGTTTTGTGGCTTTTGTTAGTCATGGCAGAAACCAATAGTTTGTACGAATAGTTTGAAGTTAGGAACACTTCTTGCTTTTATAGAACGTAGCACATAGATGGACCCGATCCATCTCAAGTGGCACACAGCTGTGTTACTTTAAAAACAACGTTGGAGTGCTGAACCCGATGGTACATGTCAAACGTACCGTCGTGAGATCTACAATGGTGGACTTTACCTAGTATTGCCACAACAGAAGCATAAACAGCGATTTTCGACCGTTACAACATTTATTCACCTAGATGCCCGCCCGATATTATCTATAATCCGAAACAACTTGGGGAATTATAGCAATGGATATTTAAAGAGCGCGTCCGTACAGAAGTAGCAGTTCAACCCTTGATGTGATGTGTGTATCCGTGTGCTGTGTTGTGACATTTTATTTAAAAATGGACATTAATTATGTATTTTTGAATTGAACATTTCATGAACATTTATTTGTACATGTGTAATTTGTTGTTTGTGTCAAATGTTATTTCATGAACATTTTTTCTTAAGGGGGAGGAATGTAATAGGAATGGATTATTTCCCTTTTCATTACTTAATTATTTCAGGCTGTTAATTGATTTGCTTGATAATATTTCATTTACATTTGATTTATTCTATTTAGTATTCATATATTGAGCAAGACTCACATTTGAGTTCCTTTATTTATTTGGCGTTTGCGATAATTTTGCAATGTTATTTATTTTTGCTTACCATTTTGAAAGAAGTTCTTTAAATGAAATAATTAAAATATTTGAATATGAACTAATTGCCTAAAGACGGGTTGCCTGTCTGAGTGCGATGCACATTAAAAGGAACTACAATAAGATGGTTTGACTGTCTGAATTTAAGCTTCTATAGGCAAGCCTCGTGGCGACATGATGGCTGAGTTATACCTTGGTTTGCATAAATGGTTCCAAGGGTTTCTGTCTATATGTTACTAAGATGTTTTGATGTGTTAAATGTTGAATCGAATATGTCTTTACTTTCTTTTTATTAAATTGTTATTCATTTTGCTGCTTTGAGTATTATTTGAAGTGACTTGGAATATACCCCATACACTGTATCCAGAACCATCCCCTCACATTTGGTCCCGCGAGGCGGATACAGTTGTTCCTGGTGTATATATATTGTTTATAAGTTTGATTCATTTTTTAATATTTATATATATTTCTGGTCATGTTTCGGTTTGAAGAAAAACCTTGTTTGTTCGATGGTGTCAGCATTGATGTTACAGATTATGTGGTTCATTTTGAAACTATTTCATTATGGAATCAGTGGACTGAGTTTGAAATGGCTTGTCAACTTATCATTAAGTTGAGAGGTGAGGCTCAGACAGTTTTACGTTTTCTAGAGAAGAAACATATGCAAGATTATCAGTACTTGAAAAGTTTGTTGGTTCAAAGGTTTAACCCCAAGGAAAGGGAAGCATTTTTCAAAATTGAACTGAAAAATTGTACGAAAAAGGAGAGTGAAAATATTTCTGAGTTTGGTCAGCGGTTCAAAATTTTGGCGCACAAGGCATATCCAGAGAGTTATTTTGATTTGAATTTGTATTTGGTTGATTTATTGATTTCAAAATTGGATAGTGAAATGGGGAAACATGTCGCTCTGAAACACCCTAATTGTTTGGATGATGCAATATGTTTGGCACTTGATTACGAAACAGTTTGTCTTACAACTGGCAATTTTATTTCTGAAAGTGTTGAAACTGAATCGTGTGACAAAAGTTTAACTTGTTCTGAAATTGTTTGTTCGGGTTTTGAGATATTGTCTAAATTTGTCAAGACGTACTTGAAGTGTCGGAAGAAACGTAAACAAAAGAAGTGTTTTAACTGTAGTCAAATTGGTCATGTACGAGCCAAATGTCCTAATAAAGTGGTTAATGCCAATGTTGATGCAGCTGGAAAGTCGGATAATTGCAGTACTATTGAAATGTTTTCAGAATCAGAGGTTTTAATCGGTGACGATTTCTTTGAACTGGCATACTAAAAACGGTTTACCTTGATGCATTTTCTTAGGGTGTATGTGTATTTGTGTGTTGTAGGTGTTTTTGTAGTTGTTTGCATACAAATATTGTTCTCTACTTTTGTGGCAACAGTTCAAAGACGTGCTGCATGTCAGAATAACTGGTTTGTACAAACTTTCTTTTTACTTGGTTTAATTGGTGGTAAATAATATAGTTTTAGGCTTGATCTGAATGCAGGTGTGTAGTTTGTAGGATAGTTATTATAGTTTGAATTGGTTTATATTTTGGGTTTTTACTCAATTGTTTGGATTTGTAATCTCCATCTAGATATTTTGTATTTAGGGAGTTTATGATGGTCTGGTTTTGTGGCTTTTGTTAGTCATGGCAGAAACCAATAGTTTGTACGAATAGTTTGAAGTTAGGAACACTTCTTGCTTTTATAGAACGTAGCACATAGATGGACCCGATCCATCTCAAGTGGCACACAGCTGTGTTACTTTAAAAATAACGTTGGAGTGCTGAACCCGATGGTTCATGTCAAACGTACAATGGTGGACTTTACCTAGTATTGCCACAACAGAAGCATAAACAGCGACTTTCGACCGTTACAACATTTATTCACCTAGATGCCCGCCCGATATTATCTATAATCCGAAACAACTTGGGGAATTATAGCAATGGATATTTAAAGAGCGCGTCCGTACAGAAGTAGCAGTTCAACCCTTGATGTGATGTGTGTATCCGTGTGCTGTGTTGTGACATTTTATTTAAAAATGGACATTAATTATGTATTTTTGAATTGAACATTTCATGAACATTTATTTGTACATGTGTAATTTGTTGTTTGTGTCAAATGTTATTTCATGAACATTTTTTCTTAAGGGGGAGGAATGTAATAGGAATGGATTATTTCCCTTTTCATTACTTAATTTTTTCAGGCTGTTAATTGATTTGCTTGATAATATTTCATTTACATTTGATTTATTCTATTTAGTATTCATATATTGAGCAAGACTCACATTTGAGTTCCTTTATTTATTTGGCGTTTGCGATAATTTTGCAATGTTATTTATTTTTGCTTACCATTTTGAAAGAAGTTCTTTAAATGAAATAATTAAAATATTTGAATATGAACTAATTGCCTAAAGACGGGTTGCCTGTCTGAGTGCGATGCACATTAAAAGGAACTACAATAAGATGGTTTGACTGTCTGAATTTAAGCTTATATAGGCAAGCCTCGTGGCGACATAATGGCTGAGTTATACCTTGGTTTGCATAAATGGTTCCAAGGGTTTCTGTCTATATGTTACTAAGATGTTTTGATGTGTTAAATGTTGAATCGAATATGTCTTTACTTTCTTTTTATTAAATTGTTATTCATTTTGCTGCTTTGAGTATTATTTGAAGTGCCTTGGAATATACCCCATACACTGTATCCAGAACCATCCCCTCACATTTGGTCCCGCGAGGCGGATACAGTTGTTCCTGGTGTATATATATTGTTTATAAGTTTGATTCATTTTTTAATATTTATATATATTTCTGGTCATGTTTCGGTTTGAAGAAAAACCTTGTTTGTTCGATGGTGTCAGCATTGATGTTACAGATTATGTGGTTCGTTTTGAAACTGTTTCATTATGGAATCAGTGGACTGAGTTTGAAATGGCTTGTCAACTTATCATTAATTTGAGAGGTGAGGCTCAGACAGTTTTACGTTTTCTAGAGAAGAAACATATGCAAGATTATCAGTACTTGAAAAGTTTGTTGGTTCAAAGGTTTAACCCCAAGGAAAGGGAAGCATTTTTCAAAATTGAACTGAAAAATTGTACGAAAAAGGAGAGTGAAAATATTTCTGAGTTTGGTCAGCGGTTCAAAATTTTGGCGCACAAGGCATATCCAGAGAGTTATTTTGATTTGAATTTGTATTTGGTTGATTTATTGATTTCAAAATTGGATAGTGAAATGGGGAAACATGTCGCTCTGAAACACCCTAATTGTTTGGATGATGCAATATGTTTGGCACTTGATTACGAAACAGTTTGTCTTACAACTGGCAATTTTATTTCTGAAAGTGTTGAAACTGAATCGTGTGACAAAAGTTTAACTTGTTCTGAAATTGTTTGTTCGGGTTTTGAGATATTGTCTAAATTTGTCAAGACGTACTTGAAGTGTCGGAAGAAACGTAAACAAAAGAAGTGTTTTAACTGTAGTCAAATTGGTCATGTACGAGCCAAATGTCCTAATAAAGTGGTTAATGCCAATGTTGATGCAGCTGGAAAGTCGGATAATTGCAGTACTATTGAAATGTTTTCAGAATCAGAGGTTTTAATCGGTGACGATTTCTTTGGACTGGCATACTAAAAACGGTTTACCTTGATGCATTTTCTTAGGGTTTATGTGTATTTGTGTGTTGTAGGTGTTTTTGTAGTTGTTTGCATACAAATATTGTTCTCTACTTTTGTGGCAACAGTTCAAAGACGTGCTGCATGTCAGAATAACTGGTTTGTACAAACTTTCTTTTTACTTGGTTTAATTGGTGGTAAATAATATAGTTTTAGGCTTGATCTGAATGCAGTGTGTAGTTTGTAGGATAGTTATTATAGTTTGAATTGGTTTATATTTTGGGTTTTTACTCAATTGTTTGGATTTGTAATCTCCATCTAGATATTTTGTATTTAGGGAGTTTATGATGGTCTGGTTTTGTGGCTTTTGTTAGTCATGGCAGAAACCAATAGTTTGTACGAATAGTTTGAAGTTAGGAACACTTCTTGCTTTTATAGAACGTAGCACATAGATGGACCCGATCCATCTCAAGTGGCACACAGCTGTGTTACTTTAAAAACAACGTTGGAGTGCTGAACCCGATGGTACATGTCAAACGTACCGTCGTGAGATCTACAATGGTGGACTTTACCTAGTATTGCCACAACAGAAGCATAAACAGCGACTTTCGACCGTTACAACATTTATTCACCTAGATGCCCGCCCGATATTATCTATAATCCGAAACAACTTGGGGAATTATAGCAATGGATATTTAAAGAGCGCGTCCGTACAGAAGTAGCAGTTCAACCCTTGATGTGATGTGTGTATCCGTGTGCTGTGTTGTGACATTTTATTTAAAAATGGACATTAATTATGTATTTTTGAATTGAACATTTCATGAACATTTATTTGTACATGTGTAATTTGTTGTTTGTGTCAAATGTTATTTCATGAACATTTTTTCTTAAGGGGGAGGAATGTAATAGGAATGGATTATTTCCCTTTTCATTACTTAATTATTTCAGGCTGTTAATTGATTTGCTTGATAATATTTCATTTACATTTGATTTATTCTATTTAGTATTCATATATTGAGCAAGACTCACATTTGAGTTCCTTTATTTATTTGGCGTTTGCGATAATTTTGCAATGTTATTTATTTTTGCTTACCATTTTGAAAGAAGTTCTTTAAATGAAATAATTAAAATATTTGAATATGAACTAATTCCCCAAAGACGGGTTGCCTGTCTGAGTGCGATGCACATTAAAAGGAACTACAATAAGATGGTTTGACTGTCTGAATTTAAGCTTCTATAGGCAAGCCTCGTGGCGACATGATGGCTGAGTTATACCTTGGTTTGCATAAATGGTTCCAAGGGTTTCTGTCTATATGTTACTAAGATGTTTTGATGTTTTAAATGTTGAATCGAATATGTCTTTACTTTCTTTTTATTAAATTGTTATTCATTTTGCTGCTTTGAGTATTATTTGAAGTGCCTTGGAATATACCCCATACACTGTATCCAGAACCATCTCCTCACATTTGGTCCCGCGAGGCGGATACAGTTGTTCCTGGTGTATATATATTGTTTATAAGTTTGATTCATTTTTTAATATTTATATATATTTCTGGTCATGTTTCGGTTTGAAGAAAAACCTTGTTTGTTCGATGGTGTCAGCATTGATGTTACAGATTATGTGGTTCATTTTGAAACTGTTTCATTATGGAATCAGTGGACTGAGTTTGAAATGGCTTGTCAACTTATCATTAATTTGAGAGGTGAGGCTCAGACAGTTTTACGTTTTCTAGAGAAGAAACATATGCAAGATTATCAGTACTTGAAAAGTTTGTTGGTTCAAAGGTTTAACCCCAAGGAAAGGGAAGCATTTTTCAAAATTGAACTGAAAAATTGTACGAAAAAGGAGAGTGAAAATATTTCTGAGTTTGGTCAGCGGTTCAAAATTTTGGCGCACAAGGCATATCCAGAGAGTTATTTTGATTTGAATTTGTATTTGGTTGATTTATTGATTTCAAAATTGGATAGTGAAATGGGGAAACATGTCGCTCTGAAACACCCTAATTGTTTGGATGATGCAATATGTTTGGCACTTGATTACGAAACAGTTTGTCTTACAACTGGCAATTTTATTTCTGAAAGTGTTGAAACTGAATCGTGTGACAAAAGTTTAACTTGTTCTGAAATTGTTTGTTCGGGTTTTGAGATATTGTCTAAATTTGTCAAGACGTACTTGAAGTGTCGGAAGAAACGTAAACAAAAGAAGTGTTTTAACTGTAGTCAAATTGGTCATGTACGAGCTAAATGTCCTAATAAAGTGGTTAATGCCAATGTTGATGCAGCTGGAAAGTCGGATAATTGCAGTACTATTGAAATGTTTTCAGAATCAGAGGTTTTAATCGGTGACGATTTCTTTGGACTGGCATACTAAAAACGGTTTACCTTGATGCATTTTCTTAGGGTTTATGTGTATTTGTGTGTTGTAGGTGTTTTTGTAGTTGTTTGCATACAAATATTGTTCTCTACTTTTGTGGCAACAGTTCAAAGACGTGCTGCATGTCAGAATAACTGGTTTGTACAAACTTTCTTTTTACTTGGTTTAATTGGTGGTAAATAATATAGTTTTAGGCTTGATCTGAATGCAGTGTGTAGTTTGTAGGATAGTTATTATAGTTTGAATTGGTTTATATTTTGGGTTTTTACTCAATTGTTTGGATTTGTAATCTCCATCTAGATATTTTGTATTTAGGGAGTTTATGATGGTCTGGTTTTGTGGCTTTTGTTAGTCATGGCAGAAACCAATAGTTTGTACGAATAGTTTGAAGTTAGGAACACTTCTTGCTTTTATAGAACGTAGCACATAGATGGACCCGATCCATCTCAAGTGGCACACAGCTGTGTTACTTTAAAAACAACGTTGGAGTGCTGGACCCGATGGTACATGTCAAACGTACCGTCGTGAGATCTACAATGGTGGACTTTACCTAGTATTGCCACAACAGAAGCATAAACAGCGACTTTCGACCGTTACAACATTTATTCACCTAGATGCCCGCCCGATATTATCTATAATCCGAAACAACTCGGGGAATTATAGCAATGGATATTTAAAGAGCGCGTCCGTATAGAAGTAGCAGTTCAACCCTTGATGTGATGTGTGTATCCGTGTGCTGTGTTGTGACATTTTATTTAAAAATGGACATTAATTATGTATTTTTGAATTGAACATTTCATGAACATTTATTTTTACATGTGTAATTTGTTGTTTGTGTCAAATGTTATTTCATGAACATTTTTTCTTAAGGGGGAGGAATGTAATAGGAATGGATTATTTCCCTTTTCATTACTTAATTATTTCAGGCTGTTAATTGATTTGCTTGATAATATTTCATTTACATTTGATTTATTCTATTTAGTATTCATATATTGAGCAAGACTCACATTTGAGTTCCTTTATTTATTTGGCGTTTGCGATAATTTTGCAATGTTATTTATTTTTGCTTACCATTTTGAAAGAAGTTCTTTAAATGAAATAATTAAAATATTTGAATATGAACTAATTGCCTAAAGACGGGTTGCCTGTCTGAGTGCGATGCACATTAAAAGGAACTACAATAAGATGGTTTGACTGTCTGAATTTAAGCTTCTATAGGCAAGCCTCGTGGCGACATGATGGCTGAGTTATACCTGGGTTTGCATAAATGGTTCCAAGGGTTTCTGTCTATATGTTACTAAGATGTTTTGATGTGTTAAATGTTGAATCGAATATATCTTTACTTTCTTTTTATTAAATTGTTATTCGTTTGGCTGCTTTGAGTATTATTTGAAGTGCCTTCGAATATACCCCATACACTGTATCCAGAACCATCCCCTCACAATATATTATAAAATAAGACTGGGGTCGAGAAATGTCGAGTAAAATTCAGACCAAATCAGACTGGTCGAGTAAAAATCAGTACAGTCGAGTACAGATATAGGCCATTTCAGATTTTTACTGGTTTGTAGTGTATGGTGATGAAGTTATATTATGTTTATTGTGAAATTTTGGTTTCAATGCTATATTGAATACATTTTTATTTCAAATTGTTGTTCAAATTTCTAGCCAGGGGAAATAGCTGTTGTCAAAAACAGTTCCTAAATTGATGAAATACAATAGATAGATACAAGAAATAGGTATAGGTTGGTTAAGACTTGGTCGAGTATGGGACAGACTAGGTCGAGTATGGTTCAGACTAGGTCGAGTATGGTTCAGACATGTATAAAATGGTTAAGTACTGGTCGAGTAAGGGTCGAGTACAAGTTCAGACTGTTAAGTATGGTTCAGACTACAGTCGAGTATTATCAAGTAAATTTCAGACCAATTCAGACTGGTCGAGTAAAAATCAGTACAGTCGAGTACAGATATAGGCCATTTCAGACTTTTACTGGTTTGTAGTGATTGCGGTATTAATACACCCCTTGCTATCACATGGTTTGTTATTAGCATTCCTTGTGAAGGTTTTCATTAACGTGTAGAAAGTGTGGCTCTGACAATACATTAGGCAAGTTATTAAACGTCCCTATTCTGACAAAACATGAATGTGTATTTTTACAATTGTTGATATTGTCTACAAGTCATATGTATATACAGTCATAAATGCCATTTCTGTTAAAGTATAATTAATGAAAGAATATATGTGTGTATCATATAAAGAAAATTTACATATATTTGTGTTTTACATAAATTAACAAGTACACAGTTATAAGTTATAATTAACAGTGAACTATTTTACAGATAGCTACAGCTGTGAACCTCTCTCTGGATAAATATTTTCCTGGAAAAAACGTTCGGATTATAGCTGAGCCCGGACGGTACTATGTTGCTTCAGCGTTCACAATTGCCACTAATATAATAACGAAGAAAATCGTTATGAATGAAGAAAATGAGTTAACAAGTTTGTTTTTCTTTTATTATTGTTAACACTCAAATCAAGTTAAGTTTTCAGAATGTTGCCAAAGTTAAATTAAGTTACATTGCATCGATATATTCTGACTTGTCACCCACATGACTAGGTTATTAAAATCAAATCTTTAACATTCTTTATAATGTTGCTAATTACTCAGTTAAGCTTGTGTCTAAAAAGAGCCGATGATAATATAAAAAAAATATAGGCTCCAAATAGTCTGTAACTTATTCATGTTATTTCACAAAAATCTTATTAGGAATTATGAATTATGCAGTAACCTTATGATCAATTTAGTCGTATGATATTTTAGAAAAGTAAGCCACTGAATCGCACAATCGTCAATATTTTTTACATACATTTTTTAAAATGTTTTAAATGACAAACGAAAATTGCCTTTGAGGCCAGCCTTTTCACGAAATTGGTATCGAAAGAGGATATTCGAAGATAACATTATATACATAAATTTTTGCCATGTAAGAATAAAATTTACCTAGTAGATTCAAAGATCATTAAAAGGAAATAAGCGAACTGTGGACGGACGACGTAATGGTAGACGACGGTCCAAAAGTGAATTGATAACGAAATAACAATGGCAATACTATTTCATGTAAACAATACAAAACACTCATGTACAACGTCAATGAGCCATGACTTAACGTACAATGCTAAATATTCTCCGTTGAACTGAGAAATACCAATGATTATACAGCTACATATCAAATAAATGAACTTAATATAAGAGGTTCCCCTTAAAGTTATCACAAATTTTAACATCATTACAAAAATAAACTTAGAAATCTTTCAGTCAATAGACCAAATACTCGGCATGGGTATATGAGATGTTGCAATGCTCATACAAAACACATTAAATATCTACGTACTATTAGTTGTTTTTAGCTCTTTAAACCGACCTAATAAAAAACAAAAAGTTGACGACGTCAAAGCTTCCAAGGGAAACAACACACCTAAGTTTCGTCTTCAAGACAAACATACACTTGGTCTTCATAAAAATCGGAAATGAACTCAGGTTCTTCGATAGCATTGTCGCGTTTTACATGACAAGTATTAATCCAATAACATGCGTTACAAAATAAATGTATGTAACACCCATCAACCAAGCTATGATTGTAAGCTTAACACATATGATTAAGGGATGTTCTCAGTTTAAAAAAAACACGATTCTAGTTATTAAAAAAGGTTTCTGTACAGTAAGGTAAATTTTACTTTCAGAAGGAGGTTTACATGACCATCCAACAGCACAGAATGAAAACCTCAGAATGTACTATGTAAATGAGGGTATATACGGTAGTTTTCTGACATGTATGACTGATCCAGGGTGTTATGTACCTTCACACTTTAAAGTGAGCGTTCTTTTTTATATCTATTTATTGACACATATTAAACTTTTTGCAAGCATATCACATTACATATGCCTATACCTGGCCAAAATCTAAATGTTTCATTTCACATAATTATCTAGATTACTAAAATAATTAGGTCCAATTTATTAGCTGGTAATAGACAAAAGGAATTTATATATAACTGATATAGGACAATAGTGTTGATTAAAAATTGCAACATTCCCAGTCCTTTTGTTTTCGACATACATTTTAATTGATATTACCAATAATTACCAATAGTATATGCTACATGTATTTCCCGGTTGTTGTAAGAAAACCAGTACGGGTTCAAACAGAAGATTTTGAAAGCAGAGAAAACTGTGCACTTTATAACTAGCATGACTTTATCAGATGACAATACGAATACTTAAAATCCATGCTAAAAATAAGGCGTAGTTATTTTAATGTCACGGATGTGTTCTAGTTAACATGATTAAGTATAAAAAAACAGATTCAAATAATAAAAATAGTTTAAACGATTACCAATTATTATTACTGTCAGATAAATATAACACTTTACAAGTATTGTGTGTCAAAGCGCCTTTCTGGATTGACTTCATCGAGAACGCTCAAACCCAAACATTTGAAAGCCAAAGATGTTTCAAAAATGTTTCTTGTTGTTAAGAAATACGATCACATGACCTTGTCAAAGAGGGGCGAAAGATACCAGAGGGACAGTCAAACTCATGGATCGAAAATAAACTGACAACGCCATGGCTAAAAAATAAAAAGACAAACAGACAAATAATAGTACACAAGACACACCATAGAAAACTAAAGACTCAGCAACACGAACCCCACCAAAACTGGGGGTTTTTGCAGGTGCTCCGGAAGGGTAAGCAGATCCTGCTCCACATGTGGCACCTGTCGTGTTGCTCATGTTATTACAACATGTACAAATCCGGTAAATGGTCTTATTCGGTAGGTTACATTTGTGGTAAAAAAGGAAGTGGATTGTAATTACGACATAAGGAACATATCCGATATCATCTGTGAAACGATTATTCCATAACGGTCAACCAACTCGTGATGGCGTCCGTAAAATTTACGAAGGGATGATTTCAGCTTCACCATTTGGAACTCTTGGTTTAATAGCTTCCTTGTGAGCAGCAACCCTCTATCAAGGAAATCATGATAGGAAATACAAGCCCGGGAATATCGTATCAATGGGGAGATATATACTCCGTATGCTGGCGCTGCTGGAATGTTGCTACATAGAAATGGAAAGTTCACAATTGGGAAGCTGAAATCATCTCTTTTGTCGTAAAGTTTTGTTTTCAACCAACCCTCATTGTCAACTGTAGGGTTTCCTTTGAGTTTCTGGCCAAGTCCCCTATCAAGGGTGACAGTATTATCATAACCCTAATGACAACATCAGGCGATTACCGGAAGTTACCCTTCATTTAATTGAGTATTCATTGGAAGTCGATTCGTTGTCGCCTCATAATAATAAAACAACAACTGCACGTGCTCTCGCATATCCCAACTCGAGAAAAAATCGCTCAAACAATGCAGCCAATGACTGTTAATCTGCTGACCATATATGAAGCCATTCTGTTTAGTAGTAGCTGAGAAAAAGGACGGAATATTTGTTAGACGAAAAGATTTTAAACGGACGGTCACTGTGAACGCAATTAAGCCCCAACCAACAATTGTGGCATGCTTTATCATTATCTAAACGCATGATACATGTAATACAAGTTCAAAAACTATCAATGTCCTTCGTTTTGTGATTCGTTGTCACTGAATCATATGAATGCTTTAACCAGTGAAATTTCAATTATCGTAAAGCTGGTGTAACACACAATTTAATTATCAATTTCCCCAAAACTAAATTTAATCAGAACTAATTCACGACATAAAAGTTTGACCAAATACTGACAAAGATAATAATCGCTGGATTCAGAGACATGTCTGTCAGCTTATCCGAAATCAAAGCATCATGAATGTTGTGATTCAGTCAATTTTGTAGCTAGTCTGATATTTTTTCTGACCATACTTTCAATAATTATTTTTATTTTTTAATATATTATCTTCATTTCCATAATCTTTTTAAAAAATTTATATTTTGTTGCCAAAAAATGGAGAATTTTGCAATATTGATGCAAATTATTTAGGTATTTCAATTGAAGACACTGCCAGATTATTTACATCTTTTTTTTAGAAACATTAATTTTGAAAATTTAATGATTTTGACAAGAATGTTAAGGGAAATCTTCAGATGTGTAGCATATTTTCTATATGCTATTTATAATAACTGACGTAATAATTTCCGGAAAGAAGCACTAAAAATGCACTTTCTCAAAAACAACAATACACTGCTTCGCTGAGCGCAGCTGGATACGCCCGCAGAGGTCCAACCCTGAACAGCTGAGGCAAAAACGGACACAATATTCAAGCTTGATACAGGTCTGAATTTGGATTGTATTAAATATTTGACATATTATAGGTTTCTGAATAAATGTAGTCAAAGAACTTGAAATTGGTTATATGAATTGAATTTATATTCAATTAAAGATTTCTTGCTGTTGCATGTGTTGTGCAATACACTGTGCTGTTGCGCAACACTTAGTAAATCTGTTGTCAGACTATAAACAATTAAAGTTCAATTAATTAATCTCACCAAAGTTTCATGAGAATTGCTGACAGCATTTTTGAGTTAATGTCCGAAAACTGGAAAATCCCCCCTTTTTTAATGAATAAAACCCCATAACTCAGAAATGTAAATTGTAAAATTTATAAAATTCTAAACGAAGCTTTCATCAATAGATATAAACAATTCACCAAAGTTTCATAAGAACTGCATAAAGCATTTTTGATTTTTTTGTCCGAAAACTGGAAAATCCCCTTTTTTTATGAATAAAACCCTGTAACTCGGAAACGTAAAATCTAAAATATATAAAAATCGATAGGGAGCTCATGTCAATAGATATAAACAATTCACCACAATTTCTTGCAAGTTGGTGAAAGCATTCTTGAGTTATTGTCCGAAAACTGGAAAATCCCCCTTTTTTTAATGAATGAAACCCCATATCTCGGAAACGTAAAATCTAAAATTGATAAAAAAAACGATAGGGAGCTCACGTCAATAGAATTAAACAATTCACCAAAGTTTTATGCAAATTGGTTAAAGCGTTTTTGAGTTAATGTCCGACATGTTGACGACGGACGGACAGACGGACAGACGGACAACGGTATACCATAATACGTCCCGTAAATGGGCGTATAAAAATAAATAATTCCCTTTTATCTAAATTGGTGTTCATTCTTCATTGAGGAAAAAAAATACATTTCTTGTATTCAAATATACATGTACAAATACCTAATGCTGAGATAATTCCAATTACTGTTAAATAACAATAAAATGGGGAATATACAAATAAATTTATTGCAGATAATGCTCAGTTAACAGTTAAGCAATTGTGTTTATTGCTTCAACCAAATTACTGATTGTAACTTAAATAGACATTAATTGTTAACTTATGTCAGATGATTATGACACTGATTTTATAACTATTCAGGTGTAATAAATTGAATACACAATGTCAATACCAATAATAATAAATGTTAATTTAATATAAATTTTGATTTACAAAGGAACTATATGCAAGTGTATATCTAAAAAAAAATAAGTTGTTCACCCAACATTTTCTTAATTTAAGGACAAATAGCATATTAAAAGTTGGTAGTTGGTGATTAAAATGGTGTATAAAGTTTCTGCAAGTCAAAGAAACACAGTTATTTTCATGACATGTCTTCAACTTAGAATTTTGCACCATCTCCAAATCCAGAGTGATCGCATAGATCGAGCATGGCTGAATCAAAAAATAAATAAAAGACTTACTTTGCTTTTTTTAAAAGCGGTACGTGGTGTTCATATCATGAGAAGTCTTGTGGCACACAACTGGTACAAGGAAACATCAAATAGCTTAAGGACACAGTGCATGTTTTGCTAATATCTGTCTTTACAGTCGTTAATTGATTATTAATGAGATCTACAAAATTCAGTCAACAGCACAGTAAACACGACCCAGGTTGTTGACTTTGGCAAAATCCGGTTCCCCTAAAATTAGATATTGCCCCCTTTTTTGTTTGGACAATGTTGTGAAATATCAATATTCGATAACTTCGGATTTCCGACTGTGTCTCACAATGAGCAATCGTTTGTTTTACACATATGTCAATTTTTAAATTTGTCTAATTCAAGGACAGTCATGAAGAGGTATTATATAACAGTATTATTTGGGGACCAACTTGTGCTGCAGTGGATTTAGTTATAGACAAAATCAAACTACCCGACCTATCTACTGGAGATTGGATATACTTCAAAGATATGGGAGCATACTCCTTTACTACAGCAACCAATTTTAACAGTATGCCAAGAGTCGAGGAGTACTTCACATGTGAAAAGAAATTATGGTATATTTTCTTGCTTTACAAAATTACAATAATCTTTGATTTTAATTTTAGTAGAAAATGTATATTTAGAGGTTAACACTTCCCATACAAAACATAGTTTTTGATAAAAGGAAAGGAGGGTGTGTTAAACAAAAGAAAAACAGAATTATCAACAGCTTGCAAAAAATGATAATTCAAGTTATCATTATGTCAATTTAGTGGTGACTAAAAAGTACCACTACAGTCTTAAAATGATTTTTAGTAAAAAATAAATCATAACATTATTTTAACATATATTTAAAGTATGAATCAATCTGAACATTTTGAAAAAAATCCAGTCATCATCATGTCACAATAGGGAGTAAATTAATAACTAGATACTTAGTATATGAGTGCTTATGGGAGGAGCTAATATTTCAATTATATTCTATACTTAGTATATGAGTGCTTATGGGAGGAGCTAATCTCTCAATTATCTGTTTATTCCAATTGTCAAGCTGTTCATCTCTGACCACCTGACAAAAAATGTGCTCTTATCTTGTTATGCTGCAATCAAAAGTATTTTATATAAATATGGCGGTATACAAAGAAAATCTAAGACTTAAAAATTAAAAGTGGAAAAAAACTAAAGTGATAAAGAAATATATTTGTAAATGTGTAAGAGTATTCTTGAAAGCCCCTGACAAATGTTCTTTCTTAGGCAAGATGAAAAGGTATCTGAATCTGACACCAGCAGCAGTGACAACAATATTTACTCTAGACAAATCACCTGGATAATAGAGAAAGTGTTTTTTCCCTGAAACTTTTATATACATTTGTATTCTTCGCTTATGTGATGATCATGCCTTCTAATTGTGGAAATTTAAGCATTTAAACATTTTTTGTGTTTGTGTTATTTTTTAACTTCCTATACCTAAAAAATCAAGCGGGACAGTCTAAAACTATGGTACCATTTCACTTCTTGGGTGTTCCCTATGGAATTTTTATATTTATGCTGCATTTGTAGTTGCAAAAAATAAACTGTCAAATGGGAGGAGCCAAATAACCAACAAAAAACATACAGTGGTTCCAATCCTACCTACAGTAAAAATCCTAGCTTGGTTTAAAAGTTTCGGTTGGATAGTTCCTGATGAAGATATTCTCTGAAAACTGCTACCTATGCACCAAATCTATATATTGCATTAATTCTTATTTTCTTGCACTGGATCAATACTACTGCTCCAAGACAGTAAGTCCAAACAGGTATCAGCAGCTTAGTAGTCAGTGCTTTGTCACTGACATTATGTATTTACATGACTTTGTAAAACATACATATTCATCAATTAGGAAAGTATTAAGAAAATTTAGTCTACCTCCCTCAGACGAAGGTGACCTGAGATATTTTTGTTTTGTTTTTTATGTTTGGGCTATTTGCTCAAATAATTCCTGAAGTATTAATATATCCTTAACTTTAAAATCAAAGGTCTCGAGCCTTCCTGGTGAAGGTAAATCCAGAAATTAGATTCTAATGCATCAAATTTCTGTAATTTTTGTTTTCTTCTTTTTCCTTTATTGCAATGAAACAACCACACATTCTATTCACATAGGTAATTAAAAATACTGATTTGAAACAAGCTTTAATGCTAGGTACAACATTATAAAAGTCAATTCAAAGTCATGTTCAGCCATTCTCTTTTTCACTACTGTAAGTTCAGACATTATTGCGTTCCTATATTATTGCAAATAATTCATAGAGTGAAAAAAATGCAAGATTAATTATTGCGCTTTCAAAAAAGTCTTATTGCAATCCTCACAAAGTCACATTATTCCCATTAATGCAAACCTTGCAATAAGAATTTACAGTTTCACATGGAACAAGAGTGCAAACATTAAAAGGTCAGTATAACACATTTATAAACGTATAACAAAAACTTAATATTATCAACATGATCAATGACACATGGAAATCAGGTCAAAATAAAATAATCAGACAGACCATTACACCTTACTGTCATTCTGTTAACATGATCAACTTGCATAGTTAAGCTATTTCGATTTGAATCTAAGAAATAGACCTTATCATTAAAACTTCCTTTTGACTAAGGAACCAAGATAATCAGGTCAAGGTCAGAAGATTCTGTCAGACAAACTTGATACCCAACAATCATTCTATACACCATATATAGAAGGTCTATTATGAAGTCCCTGAGAAATAGTCCTCATCACCAAAAATTAAAATCGACAAATAAGCTATGGAAATTAGGTCAAGGTCAGACAGACATGTATACGTAATTGAGTATACTAAATATACTTAACCTATTGCTATAGCATCTGAACAAAATGGACCTAATCACGAAAATTTTGCTAGATTTATAATCGATAAAAAGGGGTCAATTTCAAATAAACCCCACTTGTCACACAAACATGTCCAACCTTTAATAATTTTCTATACCCAAAAGTAGCTGTACTTTTTCTTAGGGACAGATCTAATCAAGAAAACTTTATTTTACCACTTAACATAGACAATGAAGTCTATGTCATGTGAATCCATGCGAAATAAGAAGACACCTTAAACATGTTAAACAATCATTCTAAGTTGAATACATGTGACCTATTGCTAATAGATGAATAGTATCTATGAAATGGACCTTAAATCAAATAATTTAACATTGGTAATTATTGTCATGGTATAAAACCTACCAAACAAATATGTACACTTAACAATCATTGCATACACCAAATATAAGTGCCCATTTAATTATTGGATCTGCGAAACAGACCAAATTCTGAAACCTTAATCTATACAACTCATTCAATAAATCAAATCTGGCATAACAAAAGCTCGATCACATCTCCAAACATTCATGGATATCAGTAACAAGTTTTCTCTCATTTACAATTTCTGCTATTTATGAACTATTGTCTTCATTAAGAAAATGTAAGTCAATATTGTTCTCGACCTGGCTTTCTTCAATGTTTGCAGTGTCACTTAGACATAATGCTTCTGATGGTTCCAGTGGCAAGTCCATGACATCTTTGGTAAATGGATATATTCCTGTTTTTCTAAAGCTGATTGCAAATTATTAGTTGATAATGCATTTTTGTACGCTTTGCATACCATGGGATACACATCATTGTGATCAAGTGCACAGTTTTTCGTTCTGATAGTTTTATGACACAGACTGTTGTAGATATCTTGGAGAAGGCCATAACAACCTACATCCAGTGGTTGCAAAAAATGGCTGGTGTGTGCTGGAATTAACTGAAGTATAATACTATGATTCCTTGCCCATTCAAATGTGCCAACAGGGATATGAGATGTATGTCCATCTATTAATAACAGCACAAGTCCATTATCTGGGACTATTTTCATGAAATGATTGCGGAGAAAATCCATAAAAAAGTCTGAATTAGACTCTCCAGTCTTAGAGACTGTGCCAACAGTTCCTTGTGAATCCCCCTCCAGCAGATTGTCATCTATTTTCTGCCCAGGGAAGATTAAGAAAGGAGGCAATGCATTGCCAATTGCGTTTCCACACCCCAAAATAGTGACTGTTTCACCTTTTCCTGAAATGGCAACACTTTTCTCATCAACATTGTAAATTAAATGAGGTTTGTCTATAAGGTTGTATTTAAGTAAAGCTTTTTCAAGTTCATTAAAGTACTTAGAAATGTTCTCCTTGTTAGAAGTATTCGCTATAACAACTTCCAATGCCCTTTGTTTTGCAACTTTAAGATCTGGCCATCGTCGAATCATCCCATAGAACCAGGCCAGACTCAAGGGTTTATCATCCTTGGTTTTCAGATCTAGCGTAATTGCATAGTCAGTTGCTATGTCCAAAACATCCTGACGATAATATCCATATCCAAGTTCACCTAATCCCATCAAGTGAGTCACCAACCTGCTTTTTTCGTCTGAGGTAAATAAAGGTGCATTGCCCATGGTAGTACACTCAGGATCTATGTTCCCAATCACCCTATCCCTGAGAGTCTGGAACGGTACACCATGTAACTTTGATGCTGAACGGATAGAAAGCTTGTCATCAACGACAGCTTTAAAAGCTGCTGCCATTGTTGATGTACTATGAGGCCGATATTTTTTATTACGCTTACCATGTATACCACCAGTAATTACAGTATCATGTGGATTGATCTACAAAAATACAAACAATGAGTAAATTACACAATTGCATTGAAACAAGATATTTGAATATAGTTTTTATAACATGGATTCATTATTATTCGTAGTATACTATTTTTTGTGGATTTCGCAGGTAAAGGTTAGCCACGAATTTAAATGTTCAACTAAGTGCATGTTTTCTAAATGCTTGTACATGTAAAAAGACTTTGGCAAACAACAAAATAAAATATCAACGAAAATATATATTTTTCAGCTAATCTACTAAAATAAAACTACAGTAAATTATCCTAATAATTAGATCTATAAAGCTGAATTGATTGATCTGAATAAAAAATGTTTTAAATTCGTTTATTAGTTTTTTTGTACTATTTTTTAATTGAATTTTGTATTCTACCAGGAATTTTCATACTTGTTAATTTTTATTGCTTTTCTGCTATTTTCTTCTCTATATGTAATTTTCACATCTTTTAAAGTTAAAATCACAAAAGGTGCTTTGGAGAAGAGACACGCCATAACATTTGTCCTTTGGTAGAATTACTATAGAAAGTTGATTTTGTTGAACCTCAGATTTTAATACATCGATCTTCACCCACTCTTGCAGGACATTTGTATACAACCGTTTTAGAGAGAACATGTATGCCAATGTTATTATTTTAAGATTTCCAAACTGTTGAAACAAAATATAACAGTAATGAAAAACATACTACAAACGTTTGGAAAAACATTTATTAATTCATTTTATTTTTATTTTTCAGGGAACAAGTATATCAACTTTAACTGCAGTCTTGTTATCTGGTTATAGCATAGCACAAAATGAATATAAAATGACTTCATATATATCCTACTGTAACATTTATTACTAGTTTATTGTTATTTATATCTCTTACTGTATATTATTGCTTTGCATCACGGTGCAAAGCTAGTTAACTCTACTATAATCATGGCATTTTGAAATAAAATTGAGAATGGAAATGGGGAATGTGTAAAGTGACAAAAACCCGACCAAAGAGCAAAAAACCATGCAACCAATGGGTCTTCAACAGTGAGAAAATCTTGCACCCGGAGGCAGCCTTCAGCTATTACATAACAAATATCCATTCTCATTGGTTGCCTCATGACGTGGAAAAGATTCCATTGACAAAATGATTTATTTAATTGGAAACCTGTCCTGGATAGAAGATATTTAATACAGACAAACTTTGAGTTTGGATATTCGGTTTAAACGATTGATTGGTGTTAAACGCCACTTTCAACACTATTGTGCTATTTTGTGCAGTCAGTTTTTATTTGTGAAGGAAGCTGGAGTGTCTGGAGAGAATTACGGACCTTCGGTGTGAAAACTGACAATCCTAGTCAATTAAGATTGGAGTCGAGTGCACCTGCCTTGTTGTATATTCGAACTCACAACCTCAGAGTTCACAGGCTAGTTATACAGTAGTGGGACTACTTAGACTAATTGACCACCTAGTTCCTCTCTCATAATATTGAGTATATAATCTATATCCATTATGATTTGTGCAAAAAAAAAATGCAGAAACAATAAAAACCATGTTTCATATATAGCTCTTTAACCGTCTCAGTTCTAATACATCCTTTGCTATCAAATATTTGGCTTTGAGCTTTGTGAAGGTAAATCCAGAAAAGCGCTTCTGATGCATAAAATTTATAACGTGCTGGTGTTTTTTCTTGACGTATTGTCTTATTTGTTGATTTTACTTTCCTGAACATTTTTGCTTGACAATTCTCTATATCTTTTATAGTTTATGCAAAATATGCAGACACAGAGAAAAGTCTCATTACTGAATGCAATTTTGATAATTAAAAAGAAATGTTGATATTAAAATGGCAATATTTCAAGTCAATGTACAGTAAATGGGCTATGTCATATATTTTATCTGTTTTATAACCTGATGTATTGCACAACTATGTATTACTGAATTAATTAGTTCAAAATAAATGTATATTGAATAGAGAACACATAACTCAGTGAAAAATACTGAAATTTTTCTTACAATAATTAAATTAATTAAAAGTACTTTCCACCCAAACCCATATATATTTTAATATGAAAATACTAGAATCCAGTTAAAAATGTCATTTCTGTGTCAGATAATAGCTTAATAAATGTTGATTCCAAAAAATATCGTTTCTATACACTTTTGTTTGAAATAAGGGAGATAATTTATTACTTCCGGTTTGAAAAAATGTCATTTCCTGTATCATATGATAGGTTATTTGACACTGATCACAAAAATATATGGTTCTACCCAAAAAAATGTATATACTTTTACATTAAAAAAGTACAAAAAACAGCTACTTCTAGTTTGTACAAGGTCATGAAGGTCACTTACAGTTGACTCTTTCAAGGTCATATGGCTTGCAACCAAATGCAAAAGGTCCCATGGTTTTATCATGAATAAATTTATAGATATAGCAAAGGTCAACATCTAGAACGTCAAATTCACCATTGACCTTGACCTCAATTTCAAGGTCATCAAGGACCTCTAGTCAAGGAAATATCAGAAAAACCCTGCACAATGTGGTAAAAGCATGAAATTTGGTATATAAGCTCCTAGCACCATTCTAAGCAAAAAAAAATGTGGAGCCAACCTGAAAAAAATCAACTTCCGGTTTTTTTCCAAGATGGCGGACCAAATTGCAAAAATTCTAAACTAAATATCAAAGAAACCGTACACAAGGTGGTAAAACAATGAAACTTATTAAAAAATATATATCAAATATTTAAGCAAACTCTTGTGAAACAACCAAACAGTGAAAGAAAAAATTTGGCGGAAGAAAAAAATATAATCAGAACAAAATCAATAGGTGTTTCCACGGAGAAGTCAAATGGAAGTGGAAAGACCTAAATACATGAAATATAAGTATAAAAGAAATAAATGCATTATTTTTCAATTTTCAGTTTATATTGTAGTTCAAGGAGCCAAAGTTGTATGCAAAAATTTACCAAGAACTATCACATAGTGATTTTGGCCAACAATTAAATAAGCTGCTTCGCCGAGCGCAGCTGGATACGACCGCAGAGGTCCAACCCTGAACAGATGGGGCCAAAATGGACACATTATTCAAGCTTGATACAGGTCTGAATTTGGATTGTAATTAAATATTTGACATATTATAGGTTTCTGACACAGAGTAAATGTATTAAAATTCTTGAAATTGGTTGTATGATTTGAATTTATATTCATTTGAAGATTTCTTGCTGTTGTGCAATATACTGTGCTGTTGCGCAATACTTAGTAAATATGTTTTCAGACTATATACAAAGAATAAGCAAAATAAATTGTGACCCCGAATTTTTCTTAAATCTTGAGGAAAAAAAAAATTGACCACCCCCCCCCCCCCCCCCCCCCCCCCCCCCCCACAAGAAAAATTTGTTTTTACCCCTCCAAAAAAAAGAATATTTGAAGAGAATTTTCTTTTTAGGAAAAAAAATTGTCCCCCAAAAGACTTTTTTACCCCCCCCCCCCTTTTCCAAAAAAATTAATTTTGAGTAAATTTTCTTTTGGTAAAATGTGGTACAAATTAAGAGATATCCTAGCTTACACTTAAACACAAGTTATTGTCTGAAAACTAGAAAAATACTTGTTTTAGACCCTTTTTGGCCCCTAATTCCTGAACGGTTAGGGCAAGTACCCCCAAAATGAATCCCAACCTTCACTTGTGGTATTGAACCTTATGGTACAATTTCAGAGCAATCAAAATACTTATACACAAGTTATTGTCCTAAAACTAGAAAAATGCTTGTTTTGGCCCCTTTTTGGCCCCTAATTCCTAAACGGTTGGGACCATCACCCCCAAAAACAATCCCAACCTTTCTTTTGTGGTATTGAACCTTTTGATTAAATTTCATAGAGATCCATACACTTAAACTCAAGTTATTGTCCGGAATCCAAGTGTCTTCGGACGACGACGTGATGCCAATATACGAATTTTTGCGGTCGTATAAAAAGTTAGTATGTTTCTGTCGCCCAACCAACCAAATTTCTAGGCCCAAACCCTAACACTTTTCCAAAAACAATTAAATTATAAAGCAATCTGAAAATTCTTCCTTTAACATTTCCCAAAATCGTCTGGGTCTGGTTTTTGTCGAGCCTTCGACTTTTGTCGAAAAAGCGAGACATAGCGATCCTACATTCCGTCGGCGTCGTCGTCGTCGTCGTCGTCGTCGGCTGCGTCCACAAATATTCACTCTGTGGTTAAAGTTTTTGAAATTTTAATAACTTTCTTAAACTATCCTGGATTTCTACCAAACTTGAAAAGAAGCTTGTTTATGATCATAAGATAGTATCCAGAAGTAAATTTTGTAAATATTTTACTTATAAATGGACTTAGTTTTTCTGCCAGTTAACATTACATTCACTCTGTGGTTAAAGTTTTTAAAATTTTAACAACTTTCTTAAACTATCCTGGATTTGTACCAAACTTGGACAGAAGCTTGTTTATGATTAAAAGCTAGTATCTAGAAGGAAATTTTGTTAAAATTTTGTTCGATTTTTTCCGTATTTTTCTTATAAATGGACTTTGTTTTTCTTCCAGTTAACATTACATACAGTCTGCAGTTTAAGTTTTTAAAACATTTATTAGATTCATAAACTATCCTGGATTTTTACCAAACTTGGACAGAAGCTACTTACAATCAAAAGATAGTATAGAGAGGAATATTTTTATTAATTTTTTTCCTCATTTTTGTTGAACCTGCGATTAACAGCAAAAGTAGGCGAGACACTGGGTTCCGCGGAATCCTTACGAATTTTTTTGTTAACGCAATTTGTCGACCATTAATGATAAAAAAAACAAATGGCCATCTAAAAATTGTATGTAGAACTAGTGCGCTTGCAGTTCAGTTGATAAAATGGGACCATAAACCTGATATACAAACATTCATGACAGTTTTACACTCAAAAACATTTGAACAATGGTTTAAAAAACTTCCTGATCAGGGCTATGAAAATAAAGGATAAATTATAAATCATGACCTATAGCTTCCAACCCTATTTTTGGGGCATGCATCAGGAAATACACCATTTTTTATAGCCTTACTGTACTATGACCTTTTAAAAAGTAAACTATTCTAAACATCCAAAAGCCAAGAAAGGTTTTTGGTAAACGGGCATATAAAAATGAAAAAATGGTAAAATTTGTCATTAAAGGGCAATAGCTCCGGCCAGAAGTTGTCTTACAGTTTTGACATATGATATAGAACAATTTGTAGAGCTCAACATTCTGAACATTTTTGTCCAGTTCAGATTTCCTCTATTTATAAAGGTTTCCAATATAATCATGATAATAGACAAAACTTCCATTTTACCCCTTTGTTCTATTTTTAGCCATGTCAGCCATCTTGGTTGGCAGGCAGATTCATAGCACACATTTTTAAAACAAGATACCCTAATGATGATTGTGGCGAAGTTTGGATAAATTTGGCACAGAACTTTCAGAGGAGAAGATTTTTGTCAAAGTTAACAATGACTGACAACAACGATGACAATAGATGTCTATGGACGCCAAGTGATGAGAAAAGCTCACTTGGCCCTTCAGGCAAGGTGAGCTAAAAAGGGGGATGGTAATTTCAGAGAATGTAATACTATCAGAAAACATTTAGACAATCTTATGCTTACATTCATATAAATCATGAGGAACACCAGATATTTTTTTGTGATCAAAGGGTGGTGGGGTTGTACCCACTATTCTGGATCTGCCACTGGAGTTGTGGGATGGTTCTTCCTATGTCTTGCATACTTTGACTTTGACAAAGATGAGACAAAATTTATAGCTTAATTAATATCAATACTGACCAGATTTAATTGCAAATCTTCAAAATTTATCACTCCTACAGACATGACAGACATGACAGATATCCTAGTGTCTAATTATAGATGTGATATGTGCTTTTTGTCCAAGGTTATGGTTGTCTTTCTGATATTGTTTAACATCTCATTCCTTATTTTATTGATTTTGTATTTACATCGTGTCATAGATCAAATTTATTCGTTCAGTGTATGTTCACTTGTTTTTGTAAATATGTCTTTTGATTGAGTAAGCCATTTCAATTGATATTTAATAGTGTGTCTTTCTATGTTGTGATGATACACTATTATTTCAGGTAAGGGTGAAGGTTGGTACCTATTAAAACGTTTAAACCTGCTGCATTTGTTTGCACCTGTCCTATGTTAGGAACCTGATGTTCAGTGGTTGTCGTTTGTTGATGTGGTTCGTAAGTGTTTCTCAGTTTTTTTATATAGATTAGACCGTCATGACCGTTGGTTTTTCTGTTTGATTGGTTTTACACTAGTCATTATTGGGGCCCTTTATAGCTTGCTGTTCGGTGTGAGCCAAGGCTCCGTGTTGAAGACCGTTCTTTGACATATAATGGTTTACTTTTACAAATTGCGACTTGGATGGAGAGTTTTCTCATTGGCACTCATACCACATCCTCTTTAGCTATTTTAGTGTCAGCTAATATTTTACGAAAAAAAAGACAATTATATATTTGCATGTTGCAAGCTTAATAATGTTCATTACTTGTTTTTATTGTTACTGTATATTTATATGTTTTTGTTTTCACCAAAAAGCTGATCAGTATGTATGTTCGTAATGTCAGTATCTTGATTAGTACATACTTACATCTATACAAATTTTCCTATTTACTCTTGGTTCAAGTGCAAATTTGGTAACACACAAATATTTACAGGCTGCCCGCATGGACATTCCACCCTCCTTCACTGCATTATAAGCATCCACTAAGGATTGGTAATCATACTGCATACACTTTCTCTTATGACAAATTTCCTTTAAAAAATGTCAAAATATACCGACATGACTTATTGGATTATCAAAAAAGTATATATAAGGCCAAGAAAAATAGACAATAAATTTGCCAAAAAGAATTAAAGTAATATCTAAATCACTGATGGAAAGATTGAAATAACTGTGCTTGTAGTTTTATTATATATAGTGCACTACTGCTGTTAACATATATTTTAGTATTCCTTTGAGGTATGGGGGTGGACCTAAATTTTCATTTTATTTCATGTTATTAACTTCCTCTTAGTTTTTTATACTTCCCTTAATCCGAAAGAAAACAAGGTAAGAGAGTCATTTGTTTTATCCACACCAATAAAAAAAAAGATCGCCGTAAATCACTACATAAATGTATGACTTAAGCTATTGTCTATTTATCAACAAACACAGTAAAAGCAATGTGATAATATCGTAAACCCAGGAAGAGAGAGAAGTTACTAACAAATGTCAAACCATAAACGGAAAGGTCCCTTTCCAGAATTTGGTAACTACCTGGCACCAAATTTACTCTTTACAGCGATAAGTGTGATCTTGTTTTACAAACTATTTTGTTGGCAAAATGTTGCCAATTGTGCTTTAAAATCTTTTATATATTTAAAAAGTTCAAAATTTTTAAAAAATGGCCCAGAAATAAAACCATTTTTTTTTCATGGTCAATGACGATGTTAAATATTTAGTGTCATAATACTCAGATTAAAGTAAGTACCTTTTCCTCTTTCTTTCCTTCTGTTTTTTTTTCATATTTTCTCTTCCACCTGTCTGATTATCTTCTCCAGAAAACAGGCTATCGCAACCTGTACATATGTGCTGCCCATTTTTCTTTTTAACATAATCTTTTGAAATTTTCTGAGAAAGTTGACACTTCCACTGTTGTTTTTCAGCTTTAACAAATTTACCCATGCTTCATGTGCTTGTTGATAAAGTTTTTAATTTTTCTGAACTACCTTTGCTTGTTGATAAAGTTTTCGATTTTTCTGAACTACCCATGCTTGTTGATAAAGTTTTTGATTTTTCTGAACTACTTTTGCTTGTTGATAAAGTTGTTGATTTTTCTGAGCTACCTTTGCTTGTTGATAAAGTTTTTGAATTTTCTGCACTACCCAAGCTTGTTGATAAAGTTTTTGATTTTTCTGAACTACCCATGCTTGTTGATAAAGTTTTTGATATTTCTGAACTACCCATGCTTGTTGATAAAGTTATCGAGTTATCTACTTGTAACTCAGTAATACATTTTGTAGTTCCCTCACTACTATTTTCATCTATATCAGTAATAATTCCATCCGTACTATTTTCATCTACCTCAGTACATATCAGATCAGAAATTGTTGACAGTCTTTCAGTTTTTTCCGAAACCCCTTTTTTATCATGTACTTCAACATGTTCATATGCGTGATCACTCTGTATGGTTCTATCTTGACTATCTTGAACATGTTCAACAATTTTGAGTTTTTCTTTTTCTAGCTTTATCTGTTGTGAAAAAATATCTGGCCTTGTTAGAACCTCGTTCTTTGATTGTTTTGAAACTCTTGCCTGTTTTTGTGGAATGTCGGTGCCAGTATTTGATGAGTCTGCATTGTTTTTTCTCTTGTTATTATCAATCTGAATTCAAAATCGATGTCCCATTCCTGTTAGAAATGTCTTCACTAGATTGAGAAATTTGACCTTTATTATTAAAAGTACTTTCCATTATAACATTATCTTTCAGAAGCTTAATAGGTATCTTCAGGGGAGCAGAAAAAAAGTCTTGGGCAATTTCTACTTCATAAAATACACAATTCTTATCATCCCTTTTTTGTCTCTTCTCCACTTCCTGTTTTAAATTGGAATCATTATTCACAACACCTTGAACAGAAGATGTTAATTACTCACATCCAAAAAGGTGCAAAGATTCAACATTGCAAATGCCCGATCATGATTCAAGGTAAAACTCCCTATATAAAGAGCTTGTACAAAGTCATAAACAGTTTTCAATGAGTAACCTTTCAAGAAAACTTGACACTGTGTACTAGTACTGGTATCTGTTGAGAGCTGCTGCAGAAGGTAAGCACTGCCACAAGCCATCAGAACCAGTTTGTGTACAAAGACTACCCCATCTTTACACACAAGCCATGCATCACAAAACAGACCGGATTGTTGTAACTGGTACATGTGTTTTGACAGATCTCGAGAGTATTCAGGAATAGTGATATTATAATCCATAATAGACAGATGGACACTGTTACCTAAAAAAGTATAAATTTGTTATCATAAATTATAAATTTCAAAAGTTAATTCTTATTAAATAAACATAAATCAGGCCATTGGTTTTCACATTTGAATTCTTTCTCATTTGGTTATGTTTGGGCCTGTTAATGCTTGCTATACGGTATGGGTTTTGCTTATTGTTGAAGGCTGTACAGCAACCTACAGTTGCTAATATCTAAATGATTTTTCTCTGGTGGAGAGTTGTCTCACTGGCAATCATACCACATGATGATAAAAGAGTTGGAAAAACTGTGGTTTTCCTTAGGCTAGGCAATACCCTCATTAATGGGTAATATTGACCAATTTGATTTTTAAAGCTTACTCTTACACAAAATAGTGAAGACATACATATACTGTAATTTTATAGTACTATTGCTAACTACATGTACATATATTTTACATGTTTATATACAGACAATGACAAATAACATCAATTGTAATTTATACATGTACAGATAAAGATTAAGATTTATTTTGTACCTGTTGTAGATAAACATTCAATCATTTTGTCAGAGTCTGACAAAAAAATGAAAAATTAATCAGAAATGGTAGCTCCCAAATTAATTTCTTCATTTTCTCAAATAATTCTATATAAACATGAGATACACATGTGATATAGCAGAAAACAAGTTTTCACATTTTTTATACTTTTTTATTGCTTGATCAGATTTACAGGCTGATATTTATCCAGTTGAAATAAAACAAAAGAAATGGAACTCTTTATTAGAGATGATTATTAAAAATGGCCAATATGATAATAAGAAGATGTGGTATGATTGCCAATGAGACAACTCTCCACCTGAGAACATATGACATAGAAGTTCACAACTAAAGGTCACTGTACTGCCTTCAACAATGAGCAAAACCCATACTGTGTTCATATAGTCAGCTATAAAAAAAAACCAAAATGACAAATATAAAACAAACGGCCTGATTTATGTACAAACTAATGAACGAAAAACAAATATGACAGGCACATGTATACAGAGTGTTGGTATATTTGAATTGTTTATATGTTTCTATGGGCTTTAAAAGTATAACGTAGGTAAATTATGATTTTTTTGCATCTTATATACGTGTTTATACTTAATTTATCATGTTTATAGTATGGAGCTACAAGATATTTGTAAACTTTTAAATTAAAGACAAATTTTCACCAAACAGTCGATTATGGTTGGTGCAAATACTTGTGGATTTTTTTTGTGCATAAGCATAAATTCCACAGAAAGATCAAGGATTGATATTTTTAAAGCATTATAAAAAATTAGGGAAAACATCCTAAAAATAGGCAATAATCTCATCAAAAAGAGAAAGTCGGGTACACCTTTTTAAGTTCAGGCATGTTTCTTCTTTAATTTTTGCTCAAAGCACAAAAGAGGGTAATCACTCCTATGAAGAGTGACATTCTACTAACTACATCATTCTGCAAAATTTGACTTGTTTGTGGATCGTGTCTTGCTGATTTTATTTGGTTTTTAAAGTTTCTATCTACATGTATCTATTATAATTTTAATCATATAAGGCAAAAACACAAAAAATAACATTAATGTGGATTGTGTCCATGCATGGACACAGATGATTCCCCCGCTTGCATATCATATAAAGATATAAAGGGACATAACTGAAGACTGGTAGAATTTACTCTAACTAAATTTGTACTTGATCTGAGTTTTGTGGAAATAAGCATTGTGTATAACTTTCATAACATTTGGTTGAGGTAAACTAAAGTTAGAGAACGGAAACAAATAATTCAGCAATGTTTATGTTTATAAAGGGACATAACTCAAGAACAGTAAAAGTGACACCACCCAATTTCTAATTAGATCTGTATTAAGTGGTAATAAGCATTGTGTATAAGTTTTATAACATTTGGTAGAGGCAAACTAAAGTTAGAAATCGGAAACGGAAAATTCAGCAATTTTTATGTTTATAAAGGGGCATAACTAAAAAACGGTAAAAGTGACACCACCTAATTTCAAACTTGATCTGTATTATGTTGTAGTTAGCATTGTGTATAAGTCTCATAACATTTGGTTGAGGCAAACTAAATTTAGAGAACGGAAACAAATTAAACTGAGTTTTGTGGTAAAAAGCATTATACATACATTTCATTACATTAATTTATGACAAACTCAAGTTAGAGAACGGAAATGAAATTCAGCAAATTTTTCATTTGTAAATGGGCATAACTCTAGAACAGTAATCAAAGTGCTTGTAAGCACTGAATGGTAAATATTGCTTTAATTTATCCGTAGGAAGTAAAATTGAATATTGCATTATATAAAGCATTGGTTGTAGTTGATTCAACTACCATTATGCACAAAGAAAGATAACTTCAATTTTCAAAGAAGACTTCAAAATATTTTTAGAAATGAAGGGTAAAAATTGCTTTAATTTATCAGTGGAAGGTAAAATTAAACATTGTATTGTATAAATCATTGATTGTAGTTGATTCAACTATAATCATGGACAAAGAAAGATAACTCCAATTTTAAAAAATACTTGATATTTAGAAAAAAAAATGAAAAATTCAGCAATTTTTCCATTTGTAAAGGGCATAACTCTAGAACAGTAAAAGTGACGCCACCAAAATTCAAACTTGATCTCTATTTAGTAGTAAAAAGCATTGTGTATAAGTTTCATAACATTTAGTTGAGGCAAACTAAAGTTAGAGAACGGAAACCAACTTTGGGAAGTACGTACGTACAGACGGACAAGGGTAAAACTTAATGCCCCCCTGCGCTACGGCGGGGGCATAAAAATGGAAAAATTGTCATTAAAGGGCAAAAACTCTAATAAGTAGTCTTTCAAAAATTTCCTGTGTATTGTCATGAATGTAGATCTTGTCTTGCTGATAATTTTTGCTTCTTAAGTTTTCTATCTATCTATTATAATTTTAAGATATAAGGCAAAAACGCAAAAAAAAAAAAAATCCTATGAGAAGTCGCCTGACAATTTTGATGTTAATGAACAATAGGTAGAGCTCAACATTCTGAACAATTTTGCTATTGTCAGAATTTCTCTTTTTATAACGGTTTACAAAATAATAGACAAGACTTGCATTTCACTCTTATGTTTTATTTTTAGCCATGACAGCCATCTTAATTGGCGGAAGGGGGTCATTTGACACATTCTTAAACTTAAATACCCTAATGATGATTGTGGCCAAGTTTAGTAAAATTTGGTCCAGTAGTTTCAGAGGAGAAGATTTTTGTAAAAGTTTACTATAAACGGACAACGATAAACACCAAGTGATGAGAAAAGCTCACTTGACCCTTTGGGCAAGGTGAGCTAAAAAGTGCTTGACGATCATCTTAACAAGAGGATCTTGCAAATGCAGATGTGTGTATTATCTAGGGTAATTTGTCTTCAATCTCAGAAAATATTTGGTCTTCCCTTCCATGAAATATTTAAAAAGAATTTTTTTAATGTTTTTTTTTTTACTTTCAAAAATTCGGTAAGAGTTCCTCATGACACCCCCACCCAAAATGTTGTAAAAATATATTTATTTGATATATATTTAATCTACAACAGTAATATATTTTTTTTAACAATGTATTAACTAAAATTTAAGGAAAATGGAGGTGTCAAACGGAAATTTGGGGTGTCACTTTATGAAATAGGGATGCGTGCCATAAAAAATGTTGTAAAAATTAATTGACTTAATATATATTTGATGTACAATAGTAATATATATATTAACTATAAAGGAAAGTAAAACAAACTGAGATTTATCATGATTCCATTTTTATTTTGAAATATTAAATTTCATAACAAGAAAGCAGATATACTTAACACAGGTATATGTCTTCAATGAAACTGTCAATAAACGAGGTTTTATCAGCTAGTATATAATGTTCTCCACATATATTCCATTAAATGTTTATCAAAAGTTTTAGATCGAGTAAGTGTAGTTGGAAATTGTCTTTTAATACACCACCACCGATTCTCAATCAAGTTAGTACATGCACCACTAGCGGGATCAAGAAAGTTTTCGGAGTGATTGACTGTTGCGTGTTGATATCCTGTGGTCCTTAGCATTTATAAGCCGCCCAACAATCCGTTATTATCGTACTTTCCTTTTCTACATATTGTTCTATAATTGGAATTAGAGTAGCTTTATTTCTCTTTTCTACTTTCATAACAAAAATTTCTTTGGTTTCTCTACATATACCACCTAGAACCCAATTTCCGTCCACAACTCTCCCTCTATTGTACTTTCTTTTGCCAAATTTAGTCTCGTCTATTTCTATGATCAATGATCCAATTTTCTGTGGCTTGATATTTTCAACGACATAGCAACAAATTTCACGACAATAATTGTAATAATCATTTACAGTTTATTGTTAACTTTCTAATTTTCATCTTTTCAAATTACTTTGTCCTTTGTTGTCTGAGTCTGAGGATACCTCCTCACTTATCTCATTTTTCGGTTTATTAATAAGTTTCCGTTTTCTTAAATTCATGAAAGTTTTATCCTTACTGCAACATGAACTTGAAGAATCCCCCATGTTAAATCAATATCAATTCAAAATAATGAAGTATAAATAAACTAAGGAAATAAAATAAATAGTGAGTACATTTAAATTCATTAGTATACCAATAAATTTTGACCAGTGTGACTAATGGAGTGTGAAAAATACCCATTGCTAATTAGATAATTTAAATTTAACAAAAGTATTTTGTTACCTATTATAAAGTGCAAGAATAACCATGATAACCCTGATTTCCCCATATGTAATTAACTATAAGGATATAATTATTTTTAAAACATATATCATAGCCTAGTGGTTAAGCAGTACGTCTAAACACTGCTAAGGACTTCTTAGTGCACGAAGGACTTATAATATCCCACTAAGGACTAGAAGGGGTGCTGTTACATGTATTTTATTTTCATTTTTTGGTAGAGATTGATATTTAATGCATACATTCCAAATTTCATAGAAAAAGAACCACAAATAAATGAGTAATTGAACAATGTTTAGGCACGTGTCAGTGTTTCCTTGATATTGCTGAAAATCAGTGAACCGATTGACACGAGCCAACTTGCATAACAACTGAATAAACAATCAGGTCAACAATCATAATTTTTTTATTTAAAGTAATTAACAATTGTAAAGAATAATGTTAAATATGTATAATCAAATGTTTTGTTTTTATTTACTTATATCCAATTTTTTTTTTTCTTTTGTTTTATTTTTCTTCCGACAAGGTTATTTGCCATAGAAGCACAACTTTGATGTGCATCAGCTATCAAGGTAGAAAATTATGAGTAAATTCTGCAAAACTATAAAACAGAATGCTTGCTACTTGTTCCATAGTTCATACAAATTGCGATTATATAAAATTGAAAAAATCATGTGGAGTCCTTGTGGTTTATCAAACCACTAGTTTTCAACAAGTTTGATAGCTGTTTTTCAGAGGCTTCATACAGTACTTATTTTTTTTTTATCTAAAAGTAAATGAATTTTAAAAAAAAATCATTTATTAACTTTAATCAAATGAAGTTTCATTTTCAAATATTTAAAGGAGGAAAATATTTAAAAAAAAATGTTCAACTGTTTTTAGTACATTAGTCATTTAATACGAAAAATTACCAGAAAGCTCACTTTTGTCATGATTGTATATTATAATTGCTTATATATTTGTATTACATGAACTATAATGTCGGCAATAATTAAATTTGATATTCTATGCTCAAAAGCCTTTATATACGAATAATTCCCGAAACTTAAGTTGCAATGTTATGATGTGAAAATTACAACATTAGTAATATTTAATGCTTCATAATATATTTCTTAAACGACTTCTCGTCCTGAATATGCATGAAATATTTGCCACTGTGTGTTAAGCAACTAACAATCAATCGATCAAATATTGGACTGAAATATGAAATAAACAATAAAAGCAACAATTTTATCCATCACCTGTTGTCTGTCGTCTGTTTGTACAGTAAACATACTGAATTTGTTTTGTCCAGAAATATATTCCTTGAACGAGTTGAAGTATGTAAATAAATTCTTAGGGTATCTTGTGGTAGTTGAATTATTCAGTGCAATCATTTTGTGTCCGTCGTCGTCTGTGATACATATCAAATGTTGTATCCACTGTTTGCTGTTCGTCGTCTGTTGTTTGTGGCAGTCGGGCCTCTGTCTCCAAATTTTAGTCCCCACTTACGCGATGAACAATCACTGGGAGGGGGGAGGGGGTATTCTTTTTGGGACAAACATTTTTCTTAACTAAAAAAAAACACTAAACAATTTTCTATGTTTTATCATTAAGTTAAACGATGTGTACTTTAGATTTAAACTATAGATGTTGAATTAAAAAAAACATTTAAAAACAATAATAAATCTCTAAACGTTTTATGGTAAACATATTTTTTTTTTTGGACAAGATAAGGGATGGGCTTATCTCGGCCCGTTAACACAATATATAACAATAGGTATTTACTTGGAGTTTGGGCTTATTTTCGCCTTTATTCTATCAATTTAAATCTAAATTTTTGTGCCACTTCTTCTGAAACAGGAAATTCTTTCCGTCTCTAACATCTAGCCAGTGTTCGTGACTCTTCTCATAATTTCTCTGTAGATTACTTGGTCTTTTTTCTTCTCGACTTGTTTGTAGGGAGAGAATTGATCTAAATAGAAAAGTATGAATTTCTCTTCTTTTTTTCACCTAAAAAAATATAGAAAATGAAAGGAAATGGAGTAAATGTACATGGGACAAAATCGCACACAATACATAGAAAACATAGAAAATTATCAATGAACAGGGCTTTTATTCCTGTTCTTCATCTTGACAGTTGATGTAGGGTCTTCAACAAAGAATGAATCATTCATATCCTACAACAAGGTCAAGGCGGCCCCTAGCGTCGACTTAAACGGTACTATTGATAAAAATAAACCACAGTTCACCTTCTTGCTCCCCAACCGCCTCGGAGTGCCAACTTGTGCGATGTTTGTGTACGACGGTTCTCCAGTCGAAAGCACCAGGAATACAAGAAAAGTTCAGTAATTTTGAAAGACATTGGTCGCCGCTAAAATATGCGTTGAAGGTAAACATGTCGGGAACGGTCAATGAATTACATAATTTATAATTACGGGCGAGGTTTTTCAACATATATTTGTCATACATTGCCCAACAAAAGACCAATAATTTCGAAACAACAAATGATAGACAATACATATAAAACTAATCAACAAATGATAGACAGCACGGGACACATCGAAATATATGTAAGAAAACCTAGCAGTTTAAAATAGTATGAAATGGCAATATACAAAACAGATGACCAGAGGACTTCTGAGGTAAGTCTAGAGTTACTTTTTCTGCCCTTGGTCTTTTTATGGTAAATATATCTAATGTCTGGTTATTTTCTTATGCAAATAATTAATTTTTCATTTTTTAAAGATAATAGTGTCATCAATTATGTAATTTCACACGTGTCTAACGATTAACTGATTTTCGGCAATATCAAAGAATAAACTGCTTCGCTGAGCGCAGCTGGATACGCCCGCAGAGGTCCAACCCTGAACAGTTAGGGAAAAAATGGACACAATATTCAAGGTTGATACAGGTCTGAATTTGGATTGTAATTAAATATTCGACATATAGGTTTTTGAATAAATGTAGTCAAAGAACTTGAAATTGGTTATATGAATTGAATTTATATTCAATTAAACACTTCTTGCTGTTGCGCAATACTTAGTAAATCTGTTGTCAGACGAACAACAAATAAAATTCAATTAAATCTCAATGTCATATTAGAAATTTATGAAAATCAAAAGGGAGCTTACATCAATAGATATAAACAATTCACCAAAGTTTTATGAGAACTGCAGAAAGCATTTTTGAGTTTTTGTCCAAAAACTAGAAAATCCCCCTTTTATATGAATAAAACCCTGTAACTCGGAAACGTAAAATCAAAAATTTATAAAAATCGAAAGGGAGCTCATGTCAATAGATATAAACAATTCAACACAATTTCTTGCAAGTTGGTGAAATCATTCTTGATTTATTGTTCGAAAACTGGAAAATCACCCCTTTTTTTAATGAATAAAACCCCATAACTCGGAAAGGTAAAATCTAAAATTTATAAAAAACGAAAGGGAGCTCACGTCAATAGATATAAACAATTGGTTAAAGCGTTTTTGAGTTAATGTCCGACATTTTGACGACGGACGGACAGACAGACAGACGGACGGACGGACAACGGAATACCATAATACGTCCCGTAAAGGGACGTATAAAAACCAGCACGTGTCTAAACATTGTCCATTTACTCATTTATTTGTGATTCTTTTTCTATAAAAATTGGAATTTATGCATATAATATCAATCTCTACCATGATATGATTTTTTTACACGTAACAGCACCCCTTCTAGTTCTTAGTGCACTAAGGAGTCCTTAGCAGTGTTTAGACGCACCCGTGGTTAAGACAGTGAACCACAGATCCCAAGATTATATAATAATATAATTGTGTAATTATTGTAATGAGTTGCACTGTAATGCAATCTGACAGATATAGTTGTAACAGACTGTCGGAATTCTAATGGGAACCAATTGTGCCCCTTTTCATGCCGACTTGTTTCTTTTTTATTATGAGGCTGACTTCATACAGGAACTTCTTAGGAAGAAAGATTAGAAGTTAGCAATATCCTTTAACTCTACGTTCCACTATATAGATGATGTTCTCTCACTAAATAATACAACATTTGGTGACTATGTTGAACGAATCTATCCCATCGAACTAGAGATAAAGGATACTACAGATACAGTTCAGTCTGCCTCATATCTTGACTTACATCTAGAAATTGACAATGAGGGTCGGTTGAAAACAAAACTTTACGACAAAAGAATTGATTTCAGCTTCCCAATTGTGAACTTTCCATTTCTTTGTAGCAACATTCCAGCAGCGCCTGCATACGGAGTATATATCTCCCAATTGATACGATATTCCCGGGCTTGTGTTTCCTATCATGATTTCCTTGATAGAGGATTGCTGCTCACAAGAAAGCTATTAAACCAAGAGTTCCAAATGGTGAAGTTGAAATCATCCCTTCGTAAATTTTACGGACGCCATCACGAGTTGGTTGACCGTTATGGAATAACCGTTTCACAGATGATATCGGATATGTTCCTCATGTTGATTACTACAATACCCTTCCCTATTCACGAATGTGACTTACCGAATAAGACTATTTACCGGAATTGTAATAACATAAGCAACACGACGGGTGCCACATGTGGAGCAGGATCTGCTTACCCTTCCGGAGCACCTGAGATCACCCCCAGTTTTTGGTGGGGTTCGTGTTGTTTAGTCTTTAGTTTTCTATGTTGTGTCATCTGTGCTATTATTTGTCTGTTTGTCTTTTTATTTTTGGCCATGGCGTTGTCAGTTTGTTTTCTATCTATGAGTTTGACTGTTCCTCTGGTATCTTTCGTCCCTCTTTTGATGCATGTATTAAGTAGTAGAATGTGAAATCCGTTTGACACCCTCATCACTTCTAATGAGGGTGTCACAAGAAAATGGTACATCTGTAATATTGTTTTTTTCCAATTATTTGTTTAACCCCCCAAAAAGCCATGCCCCAATTTTTTTATAAAGCTCCTATTAAAAAAAATACATTTTAGGGTGGGGTGCCATATGGAACTCTTTCCAAAAATTCACACTGACAAAAGATCAGGCAATATCTTTATGTATCATTACAATAAACAGTCAGGGGACTTACTTAAATGAATGATTTCAAAATCACTGATTCAAGTAACATTTTGTCCATAAATGTTTGAAGTCAGAGTTGTCTTTGTTTAATAATCACCGATTTAACTAGTTCAAATAAATCACTAGACTAAGTAATTTAATTTTATTGTAGCTTTAAATATACAAAACAAATGATCCAGGCCAGGGACTAATAATGTTGCTTAAATTATCAGAACCAACATCTGTTTTTATAGGGTGACTGGTCATGTCAGGTAATGACCCTTGTACTAAATCTGGGATAATGACATAAAAATCACTTGTTTAAGTATCATACCTCTATTTTCTTCCAAAAAATCACTTCTTTGAGTATTATTATTTTAACAACCCCCAATAATTTCAACATCCCCCGAACAGTGAAATTTTGATTGCGAACAGTAAAATTTTATTACATAATATGTAAGATAAAACCTTGAATTTTGCAGGAAAAATACTCCCACTGCTGGAAAAAATCTTAAGAATGTATCAGTTCATTATGTAAAGCCTTCATTATAGCATTTTTTCAACAAATATAGAATTTACAGCTAAATGATTGCATCAAAGGCATATACATGATAAACCTTGCTACTTAAAAGAAGCAAAAGGTTCATTCTTTTCAATTTTACTAATAATCAGATATAAAATAAACCTATATGTTTAAAATTTTGGTAAAACTACAAAATCGCAATTTGTGATAAAATTTCGAATTTGCTACTTAAATACGTGATTTTATAAATCACGTATTTCAGCAATTCCCCTGACTGATAAAGTCGCAGGATCTCAAAATGTTCTGAGCTTATAGCCTGGAGCATTGTCAGATCCTTTTGCATGATCATTGATATGTGGTTTGAGTTATTTCCCCTTATATATTTTTTTGTCTGCTAAAATTTCATAGTCATTTCTAGTTATCAAGGAATTGATTTTTTTTTATATATTTCTGTTTTTTGAAAATAGCAGAAATACATGTACACCACACCTGAACAACAAATATATCCAGTACAAGCTTCTGATTCCAGAAGTACTCAACTCATTTTGGATGCCGAGCTAGTGTCTTGCTTTGCAATTTAGTCAATACAAATGTGGATGTACAGACTTTCTTCATCTTATAAAATGCATTTAAGCAGAAAAAATCGGCTAACCCTAAAGATCGAATGACATGGGTATTCGCATTGTTCGTACACCAAAATGAAAATAATGTTTCGTCATTTGTTGAATTTCCATTGTTTAGAACGTTTTTAACCAATCACAACGTTTTGGTGTATGCTTTTGAAAATGTTACCCAGAATGCATTAGATTCTGAAACAGGGAATTATAATCAGTCAGGGGAATTACTCAAATTAATGATTTATAAAATCACTTATTTAAGTAGAAAATTCGAAATTTTGTCACAAATTGTGATTTTGTAGTTTTACCAAAATTTTAAACATAAAGGTTTAGATTTTATCTTATTACTAGTTAAATTGGGAAAAATGAACCCTTTTCTTCTTTTAAATAGCAAGGTTTATGCCTTTGATGCAATCATTTAGCTGTATATTCTATAATAAAGGATTATACAAACTTGTATTAATGTACATTACTAAAATACAAGAGAGAAATAAAATCACATCCGACCTGATGTCTAAAATAGAATTCCAGGCAAGAAGGCGAGTGTTCCTCATACACAATTCACGAAATCAACTGGTGATGAAAGACCAAACAAGGAAATAGGATGCCTGGGAGTGGGTGCAAGGATGGGATGGGCAGCAATGAATAATGAAATAAATAATCAATAATGTACTTAAATATATTTTTGAAAGCATAATTCTTCTATAAACTCTTATAGTTCACAGTAAATAATTTTTTTGCGAATTATCTTTAAAAATATCTTTGAAAGCATAATTCTTCTATTAACACTTATAGTTCACAGTAAATAATTTTTTGGCAAAGTATCTTTAAATATATATAGGGAAGGTGAATTCTTATAGTTTACAGTAAATCATTTTTTTTTTTTGCAAATTATCCTAAAAAATATATAGATGAATTTTTCTCATCCCTATAAAAATACTAAATTTAAAATCAGAACACAAAAGACTTTTAACTTCCAAATGTAAAAATTCATAAAAAACTTTAAACTTCGTGATGTAAATAGTGTATATAATGTTCTTTTCTGTTGTGATTTTTAATTTTTATTATGTTGTATATTTTTGGTGGTGGAACTGTTCGACATACGAAAGTATGGTTACCTTATAAAGGGTGTAAAGATCCAGAGAAGTTAATGTAATATTATTTATTAATCAATGTTTAAAAGTCACCAATATGTGCTATAAATAAAATTTCAGGTGTCATTCAGTCATTCAACATGTTTAATTCAGAAAATGAGGCGTCATTCTGTCTTTTGAGCTATCAAAAAAGTCTGCTTTGCTCTACGCATGAGATTGAATATGCTCATACTGATATTACTGTATTAACAAAATTAAGCCTAGTCCAAATAATCATGACGTCTTGAAAGGCTAGTTTAATTTATCGGTTGTCCCACTGTCTATATCATTCTGCTCAGCTCTTAATACAATTGCATATCACGGCTTTGTGACGTCAAATACGTTGACCCGGCCTTAATAACTTTGACCCGGACATATCAGCGACGTCATAATGTTTGAACCGACGTTGATAAGTATGACCTGAACTTATCAAGTCATCTTCCGGTTTGCTGGTGAAACAAAGAAAACAATTCCAAAAGACACAAATACAAGCCGATAAATCGATTATCAGGTTAACTGCATATTGAGATTGTAAAATAACAGCTGATCGACACAATATGAAGGCTTTTTGATCTTGTTCGCTGCGCTCACTCGACAAAAACCGTCATATTGTGACTCACAGCTGATATTTTACAATATCAATATGCAGACAACCTGATAATCGGTACTTACGCCGTCAATGGAAGGCTTCACAGAAAAAAAAAATAGCCTTTCAAGACGTCATAATTAATTTCATGAATTCGGACTTAATTTACCCGTTAATAAAAAGAAAAGGTTGCTTATGATCACTATCTCAAGTCAAAGGCGTGAAATTATAAAATCTATGTCATCATTTTATAGATTTTAAAAGTGTAATATACTTTTATCAGGTGTTGATTTACATTTACTTTGATAAGTTTGAAGACTGAAACCAGTCCAAATAATTTGAAAGGCTTTTTTTATTGTTGTCAAAGGTGGCCGATTTTAGTGAACTGTTAATTCCTACCATTTAAACAACCATAAAATAAAAACTTTATTCTAACCAAAGAAAATATAAAAACATTTTTTAGGTGACCGATTTTAACTTTTATAGTCCAGGATAAAAATGGCCGATCTTTCAAAACACTTGTGCTTTGATCATCTTACAACGCCGTGTTAATATTCACGCTAACTTGTTCGAACCAATCTGACTTCTGTTATTGGCCTTTTAGCTATGAAACCAAAAAGTACTAGACAAGGTCTTCTTCTCTGGCTTTGTATGTTAAAATAGATCATTAGCACAGTGTATATTAAACATATGATGAAAAATTTTGTCCTGTATTTCTTTTAGTTGTAATCTCTATCCTGCCTTTTTATTTTTCACTCTATTCGGTCCTGTCTTTTTTTTCATAAGTTTATCCTGATTTTTTTTACATAAATTGTCATCCTGACTTTTTTTTGGCCAAGTTGCTCATCCTGCCTTTTTTTTAACTCAAAACTCCTGTCCTGCCTTTTTTCAAATTTCATCCTAGCCCCCCACCCCCCCCCCCATAAAAATTAAATGGTAGCTCCCTAAATGTTGAAAGGGTTTTAATTTTGTCACAAAGATTTGTGATGTTCACAATTATGTTGTTGTCTAAATTGATTGATTGCCTATTGGTGTTTAACGTCATCTATATCTTCTGGACAGCACATCTCAATTTATTATTATTATCTAACTGTAAATAAAGTATATGCATATGATCATATAAATGTAAGCCTCTAATCTTTGTCAAACCTCAAATCTGTGATCTTTCCGATCTGTATCAATTTAATCTGTATTGCGTCATATAGACGTCACAGGTATTATATGTTCTTTCTTTTCTCATATTTCTGTCCCTTTCAACTGGCTTCAGAATTATCAAAACGTCATGGAGAAAGATTTATGTTATCTAAGATATCAATACGACATTTATATTCGATTTAAATCGATATCAGTAGTTAAAGTGTGTTCAACTATGAACATCGGAGCTTACAATTTATCGCAATAAAAAATGTAACAAAACTCATACTTAAATCAAAGAAATAGTAGTGAAAGCATACGGTCAGAATATCAAAAAACTTATTCTTTTCTAAACATAAATACATTAGTCATCAACGCTTTTTGGAGGTTCATCAAATACGCTAGAAACGAAGCATTGAAGGCAAAATAGTAAAATATATTCGAGTACTCAAAGATTGTTGTGTCTTTTATCTTTTTGTCTTTTTGTTTAATTGTTATTATTGTATGTAGTGCCGACCGTGCGTTCCAAGTCATTTTCAACTGATTTTGTCATTTTGTTGTGTTGTCACAAACGACAACGATCCCAGGTTAGGGGAGCTGTACTTTGCATGAGTTATGTGCTTATTGACACAGAGATATGTGTCGCGTTTTGCTATTTTGGAGGTATAATGCAAATGTTGAAATCAAAATGGCAATATTTAAACAAGTGCACTATGAAATGATTCAAGGCCAATGAACCATGCATATGACAGAAGAGGGTGTCAAATAATTTCCATAGAAATGAGATGTGCCAATGATAATTCATTTGCATACCAAAGATCATTGACCTACCACTAAAAGTTCCCCTTAAATCGACCTTATCACAAACTAATAATGTAAACTAAGCAAAAGTTTTAAAGTCAACAGACAATGACTAAGGGGGAAGGGTAAAAAAAATTTCCATGGAAACGAAATGTGCTAAGGCTCATACAAATGCATACCAAATATCACTGACCTACCACTAATGGTTCCCCATAACTCGACCTAATACATTGGTGACGCCGCCGCCTGAAATAGCACGCTTAAGTCCCGATTTTTTGACGTTGTCGACTCAAAACATAGACACAAAATTGAAAAAACCAAGGGCAACGCATTGGAGTTTCAAGCCGTCACGGAACAAAAATCTGCGGAAAGTCACACATTTAGGTGTCATGACGTCACGGAACACAGACCTGAGGAAAGGACACAGAATTGAAGATGTGTATAGATTTGACTCTTACATATATGAAGTAATAATACATACAACTCTTTTCAAATAATAGTCTAGTTCTATATTTAATTTCTGTCTTTATTTTAAATATCTCATAAATAAAGAAAACAACACGTTATAAATTGCATGCGTCCGAAATCATTTTTTCATCTCCCATAAGTAAAATAAAAAGAGAGTTGTTATTAAGCTGTAAAATATTTCTCCAATTATTTTTTTGTGTTTATTTTCAGGCCTTCATTATTTTAAATCAATGAGTGTATCTCCCTAGTACATAGCTCTGATTCCTGGTCCGGGTTAGACTGTACTATTGGTCCATGTTGTTTTAATCATCTCATCTAAATTTATATTAGGTTTTGGATTTTCAAATATGTTGGCATCGATCATCTCTAAAAAGACATTAATTGTCGAAATGAACATCTGGTGAAAAAAAATTGGTACCATTTAAGTTATTACAATTTTTTTAAATATCTACACTTAAGAATATGATAAACGGCACGACTTTAGATTGCCAATTGTTAACAATTTTTCACAAAGTTGTAATGATCCTGTAGCTCCTTGCTCCTTCCTTTTGAATATTCATTTCAGTTTGGTCAATTTTGCTGCAGAAATTTTGTTTTCAAATTTCATCGAATATAATTCATTATTTGACAATATTTAATTGTAGAGGAATAACTATCATAAATTGGTCAAAGTTTTACTAATTGCATAACCAAAAAATTTAGATTTATAATTAATATAACGTTACAGTACCCAAATTGCACCGAGTACCCAAATTGCACCTATTCAACAAAAATAGCTGCGGAAATCTTACAAGTTTTCTTTGAGGCTAAATAATTTGTTTTTTCATGATTTGACATTATACACGTCTTTCAACATAGGGAAACATATTTAGATATACACAAAAGGTTCACAGTATATATCAACAGATGAAGCATTCACTGGAAAAAGTAAAATCTACGGAAACATCGCCATGCGACGTTCACAAAAAGTCATCTTTTAAAAATGAGCAAATAAAATATGTTACAAGCATCCATTTCTTTAAAAATGAATAGTAAGCATGGACTACTGTCAAATTGTTCTAAATATTTGAAGAAATAAAACGTAACGTCTATTATTCGGTTTTTAAGAATGTGAATTTAAGCATGGATGCAATTTGGGTACTCCTCATTACAGAATCATGGATCGTTTGGAGGTCGGTTCAAAATTGAAATGGTATAACTATATAATAAATAAGGATACATCTACAAAATAAACACAGAATGGAAACTTTTGTCTGGATCATAAAAAAACGTAGGTGAAAAAACTGGCAAAATAGATGCAATTTGGGTACCCTCACGTTAGATGCATAATTTCGAAAGCAGGAATTTATAATTTCTTTATAGAAACTAATATAGGTTAATTACAATATCGATCCTTAAATCCTTGTAACACATTTATGAGGAGCTAATCCTCGAGTTGACAGAGTTTAAAAAAAAAGATCACAGAAAAATATGTGTTTGAGAGATTTTGCATTTTTACTTTCATTTCATCAAAAAGCAAATCCAATGCCATTTCTTCCGGAGAACGATGTATATCATATCTCCCTCAGACATCGTTAGTTTAAAATGATTTCAGCTTTTCTTTACATGTCCCATTTAATCAAATAACTCATAAAGTATCTATATTCATCTGTGACGTTTGGAAAGTTCCTGATGACAATAAATCCCGAAAAACACTTTAGACGCTCGAAATATTTACCACTTTTATTTGTTGTTCTTAACTGAACATGCTGAAACCACCATAATTTTGCCATGAGTAATAGAAGACTGATCTGTAATTTTATTTTGTTTAATGCAGAATTGTCTAAAAGTCAATTCAAACATGTTACTAGTAAGCCCTTGTCTCCTTCACAATGCTCACAGAGAAGATGTTTCATACCCTGAAATATCTCGCCTGCATCACCGATTGATATTCACTTTTATGTTGAGTCACATTAAGATAAGGGTCTAAATTAAAGTAAGAGGCGGAAGATACCAAAACGGACATTCAAAACTCATTCACCATACTGACAACGCCATGCCATAAAGAATAAAACAACGAAAAGATAAACAAGGCCACAAAACACTACAAAAGCCCCTCATGGGAGTGTCCAAGTAATCACATAATCACAAATTTGTTGCCAATATAATCACATACTCGTTAATTATTTTTTTAAACAAGATACTCAAATAATCAAAAATACAGTCCTAGATTATCAAATAATCAATTAATCATGAAACATTTGGTCTGGTAATCAAATAATCACTATAAAAACTGCCAAGTAAGTACATAATAAAAAAAACCCATGAGGAGGCTCACTACATAAAAAACTAAAGACTGAGCAACGCTTACCCCATCAAGAGAGTGTAATCTCATGTGCTCAGAAATGGTTAGCAGATTTTGACCTACTAGTAACACCCTTCGTGTTTCTCATGGTAGGTACACATTCGGTGATGATTCTCATTTGATGATGTCACAATCGCAGAAAAGAGGGCGTTATTGTGGTTATGATAATTGGAGCATATCAATGGTAATCTGTGAAGAAGATATCTTATGACGGTCAACTAACTGGTGATGGCGTCAATACAAATTATGAAGGGATAACTTCAAATTTTCAGCTTGGAACCCTTGGTCTCCTCCTTGTAAACAGCAAACCCTTTCAGTGGAATCATGATAGAAAACGCAAGCTGTGGAATATCGTATCACCTGAGATACATAAATTCTGTTCAAGAAACAATGAAAATGAGGACAAGGCCAGATGAAACCTAACAGACGAATATATACACCTTATAATAATTTCATAAATCAAATATACTTGACTTTTTTAATTTTGTTTTAATAATCACAGACACTTTAACATGATTACTGATCCATGAAATGAAGTCAAACAACCTATATGAGTCTCATCTCAACTAACTTCATGAATATCAGTAAAACCTTCTCTCTCATTGGCTCTATTTACTAGTTGTAAGTCAATCAGATTCTCAAGTTGGTTTTCATTATTTGCAGTGTCACTGTTGCATGCTTTTGATAGTATCAGGGGCATGTCATTTATGAAATCTTTGGTGAATGGACAAATTCCTGTATTCCTAAAACCAGACTGCAAATTATTAGCTGATAATGCACTTCCGTATGCTTTGCATGCCAAAAAGCAAACATCATTGAGAGAAAGTGCACATTGTTTTGTTCTGATAGTTTCATGACACATACTGTTGTATTCATTTTGAAATGGTCCATAACAATTTACGTCCAGCGGTAGTAAAAAATGGCTGGTGAGTGTGGGAATTAATTGTAGTACAATATTATGACGCCTTGCCCATTCAAATGTGCCAATAGGGATATGAGATTTATCTCCATCTAACAATATCAACAAATGTCCTTCACCTGGGACAAATTTTTTGAAATGATTGCGGAGAAAATCCATAAAAATTTCTGAATTTGACCATCCATCCTTTGAGACGGTCCCGGAAGTTCCCGGCGAAGACCCCTCTAACAATTGATCATTCATTCGCTGCCCTGGGAAGATAAAGAAAGGGGGCAATGCACTACCAGCTGCGTTTCCACACCCCAAAATAGTGACGGTTTCATCCTTTCCACATATGGTAACACCCTTCTCATCAACATTGTAAATTAAATGAGGTTTGTCTATGAGATCGAATTTAAGTAAGGTTTTCTCCAGTTCATCAAAGTACTTTATAATGATTTCCTTGAATGCAGTTTTTGTCCTTGCAACTGTAAATGTCTTTTGACTAACAGCTTTAAAATTTGGCCACCGTCTAAGCACCTTTTGAAACCATGTCAAACTCAAGGGCGGACTATCTTTAGTTTTCTTAGCAAGCACAATTGCATAGTCGGTATCTATGTTCGCCATTTCCTGACGACTATGTACATATCCCAGTTCATCCATTTCCATCAAGCGAGTCATAAATATGTTTTCTTCCTCTGAAGTAAATATAGGCATATTTGCCAAGTTAGAACACACAGGAACTAAGTTTTCAGCCACCATATACCCCAGTGTCTCGTAAGGTACAACATAAGACTTCGCTGCTGAATGGACTGGAAGCTTGTCATCGATAACAGCCTTATAAGCTCTTGCCATTGCTGACGGATTATAACCTCGATAATGTTTTCTCTTCATCTACAAAAGTAACCATAAACATAGAGGTTTACACATATGTCATTAAAAAATAAAAGACTACGTTGGGCTTAACCACTTTTGGGATTGTGTCCGGGGCGATTTTCTGACTAAAGCGCCTTTAGAATCACTTAACAATCCCTATTAAGTCTATTCGGGAAATGTTTGCTAACTTCCTCATCTCGAACCGGTGTCTTTTATGCTTATATCAACATTACGAACACCTGGAGCAGGTAAGAATTAAAAAGGAAACATAATTGCCTTTCGGAATTCATAATTTTTTTGAAAAAAAACCTTACCTTTAAAGGTAGTTATAAATTAATTGGGAATGTTGTTTGAGCTTTAAAAAGTAAGATTCTTTTCAATAAATTCATTGAGCATTTTAAATAAACTTGGTATACTCAACACAAAGTGCGTAATCAAGATATCTGGTGTAATAGTTTAAAATGTAGATTCATTTGTCAAAAGGTCTTTTTTTTACTCGGAGACAATTTATCAGGAAGTTTTCATACGTCATTTTGACTGATTTCCAACAGAACAGTGACGGGGAACATTTCACTACAGCGTAACGATCTTGTTGTTTTTTATTTCTAATTTAGTTCTGATTTGCATATGCAATAGTTTTTTTTTCACTTACTAGATATATGAAGATGTGGTATGAGTGCCAATAAGACAACTCTCCATCCAAGTAAAAATTTATAAAAGTAAACCATTATAGGTCCCAGTACGGTCTTCAACACGGAGCCTTGGCTCACACCGAACAGTAAGCTGTAAAGGGCCCCAAAAAATTACTAGTGTAAAACCATTCAAACGGGAAAACCAACGGTCTAATCTATATAAAAAACAAGAAACGAGAAACACTAATAAACTAGTATACTTCATTAGACTTGTACTACTGTTGTTGGAATATCCCTCCCGTGTGTACCATCCGCCTATTTACCATTGCATAACTAACATTCAGGCAAAGTTGATCTTACATGATATTAATTGTTTAAGGCTCTTTTTGTTAACAAATGTTTTGTTATTATGTTTCTTTCTAAACTTTTAGATAACGAGTGTGTCTGATGAAGTATACTCCAGAAACAAGTTTTGTTCGAACAGAAATCCTTTATTTCAAAAGCACTGGTTCAGTACCATTATTTTGCTCTGTCTTTCATTGTCAGCATGTGAAGTGTTTTGTGGACTTTTGTTCGTCATAATTCTCTTGTTTGTTGTCATATTGTGTTCTGTTTTTTATTCGACTTTTAGATTTCGATTGGTGTTTGATCACCTTTATAACATGTGAGTCATCTATTCTCAAGGATTCAAATGGCTGGGTTGCACAAAATATTTCTTAAAAAAAATATGGCATACAAGTAACATTAATATACGAAAAAATCAAACTAAAATAATCTATAAGCAACGCATGCAATATTGATTGGCACATAACTTCAATACGTGTGCAATCTTTCTGTGACGTTTCAATGATATGGGTTGAAAACTGTCGACGGAGTTGAATTACACAAATCAATTTCAACAAACAATTCCATAATAATAGATCCACAACAGAACTGCAACAGGCTTGACAAAATCAGTAGAGGAAAAGCACTTAATGACATTACTACTTTAGTATAGATTCACGATTTTTTTTAATATGAAAACATATCTTGACATAGTGTTCAACGTTTCAATGACTTGTATCTTAAGCTCTGTTCGCAATGAAATGAGGAAGTTTTGAAAAGGATTCACATACAATTATGACAACTGAAAAGAACTTAGATCTGCAGTTTCGTACAGGAAGTTTTTTCAAATTCAAAAACAGAATAATGAAATGCCCGATAAAAGATTATGATTTCAATAAGGACATTTCATACATTTTTCCAGCCATAGACTGGATTATTATTGAATAGATAATTAAAATCTGTTATATTCAACAGATGAGGCATCATAGCTGCTACTTTATTATCTTAATCGCTATCATCAGTCCTATGAAAATTAAATTATTAGGCTTTGGAAGTCCCAGACCAGAACCAATTTGAAAATTGATAAATTGACTCGATTTGTCCTTGTTGGAACCATGTTCTTTAGTAAATTTGAACAAAACTTGAAATATATAAAAGATATTTTTTTAAACAATCTTTAATTATTCTTTTTGTTTTATTCGACTTTTTTTTTATAGTAACACTCTTACATAGTCATAAGTGGTACTACCAATAAATCATAACGGCTACTGTACTGCTCTTAATTTCAAAAATCTTAATAACGGCTACTGTACTGCTTTAAATTTTAAAAAATCTTAATAACAGCTACTATACTGATCTTAATTTCAAAAATCTTAATAACGGCAACTGTACTGCTCTTAATTTCAATAATCTTAATAAGGTGTAATACCACCAAATCATAGTACGTCACATCCGGTTGCATACGAAAATAGGTCGAAAAAAAATATTCCCTTGAATTTGACAGTTGTAGATAATTGATCCTACATTTCATTGCAGTAAAACATTTCTGGGTCATAAACATATATCTTGGGTATTTCAAAGCACCATTTTTTTTTTATTTGGGGTTTCTATAGAATATTTTGGAAACTTGAGGTTACATGGTTACTAAAGCTTGTACACAGGTTAAAAAAGGGGGAAAATTTGATTGGCTAACTTCCAGTGATGGTTATTTTCTTATATGCAATGAAATGTTATGTGAAATTTTTTCTATAGTACTGGCCAGGATCAAACTTTACTCATGCCAAGTATTTCTTTATTTGAAACAAAGATAAATTCTGCACAATTTTTTGAAAAGTGCAAATTTAACAAAGACTAATAGGGGAAAATCAATGGTGGTATTACACCATAACGGCTATTGTACTGCTCCTAATTTAAAAACAAATCTAAATAACGACTTCTGTACTGCTCTTAATTTCAAAAATCTTAACAGCTACTGTACAGGTCTTAATATTAAATCTTAATAAGGCTACTGTACTGCTTTTAATTTGAAAAATCTAAATAACGGCCACTGTACTGTCCTTAATTTCAAAAATCTTAATAACGGCTACTGTAGTGCTCTTAATTTCAAAAATCTTAATAACGGCTACTGTACTGCTCTTAATTTCAAAAATCTTAATAACGGCTACTGTACTGCTCTTGATTTCAAAAATCTTAAAAACGGCTACTGTACAGGCTTAAATTTCAAAAATCTTAATAACGGCTACTGTACTGCTCTTAATTTCAAAAATCTTAACGGCTACATTACTGGTCTTAATTTTTAAAATCTTAATAACGGCTACTGCACTCTTAATTTAAATTCAGAAAAAATCTTAATAACGGCTACTGTACTGCTCTTAATAACAGCTACTGTAGTGCTCTTAATTTCGAAAATCTTAATAAAGGCTACTATAGTGCTCTTAATTTCGAAAATCTTAATAACGGCTACTGTAGTGCTCTTAATTTCAAAAATCTTAATAACGGCTAATGTAGTGCTCTTAATTTCAAAAATCTAAATAACGGCTACTGTACTGCTCTAAATTTCAAAAATCTTAACGGCAACTGTAGTGCTCTTATTTTCAAAAATCTTTATAACGGCTACGGTACTGCTCTTAACTTCAAAAATCTTAATAACGGCTACTGTACTGCTCTTATTTTCAAAAATATTTAAAAAAAGGCTACTGCACATGTACTGCTCTCAATCTAAAAAATCTTAATAACGGCTACTGTACTGGTCTTAATTTTTAAAAATCTTAATAACGGCTACTGTACTGTTCTTAATTTCAAAAATCTTAACAACGGCTACTGCACTGCTCTTAATTTCAAAAATCTTAATAAAGGCTATTGTATCTTAATTATAATTTTAAGAATGTTAAGGAGGTAAACATGTTTATTTTTTTAATGCAGTCCTTAGTCTAAGATTTAATAATTTTTTTGATAGCGATTAAGATTATAACACAATGTTGACTGCTGTATCCCTAATTTTGACATTTTTACCTATTATGTCTGTTTGTTTTGTTTCACACATTGTTGTCAATATAATGGAATTTTATGCGACTGTCATACTAGTGAAAGGTTTAGCTAGCTATAAAACCAGGTTAAATCCACCATTTTATACAGAAGGAAATGTCTGTACCAAGTCAGGAATATGACAGTTGTTTTCCATTCATTTGATGCATTTGAGCTTTTGATTTTGCCATTCGATAAAGGACTTTCCAATCTGAATTTTCTTGGAGTTTGGTATTTTTGTTATTTTACTTTTTCAAAGATTGTTCGAATTCTTCTAGGTTTTGAAGACCTTCAATTAAGTAAACCCCTTTTTCCATGTTATTTTTAGTTTGCTAGCAATTTTTCTTTACACATGTTCGAGTCAACATGAGTATTAATTCAAATTTGTTCATTCAAACTTTTTATAATAATAAATGGGGAATGTGTCCATGGGACACAGATGATGCCCCCGCTTGCATATCATATAAAGTTATAAAGGGACATAACTGAAGAACGGTAAAAGTGACGCTATCCAAATTTGTACTTGAATCTGAGTTTTGTGGTAATAAGCAATGTGTATAAGTTTCATAACATTTAGTTGAGGCAAACTAAAGTTAGAGAACGGAAACCAACGTTGGGACGTAGGAACGTACGGACAGAAAAGGGTAAAACTTAATGCCCCCTCCGCTACGGCGGGGGCACAAAATGAGAGCTGCTAATAGACTATGTAGACGTGATTCAACACACATTTAAGTCTTACTGGGCAAATACAAGATTAAAGATATTTCACAATATAAGTTTTGATGGTTATATTCTTGTTTTGTGGTCAGCATGATAGTCAATACTAGTGTATATCATGTGTATTGCATTGTCGTGCTTAACAACCCTTACTCTTAATTGAAAGTATCAGAAAACAAGACGTAAATGACCGACACATCGGAAAAGTGCACACACATAATGTGACATTTCAGTTCATCACTGTTGATATCTTGAGATACTGACTAAATATGAAGGCAGTATGTCCCGAAGTATAAGAGAAAAGAGTGACGAAAAATATAAGTTCCTTAAAGATTTGAGAAATTTCAATTCAAAGTGTAAAATAAACAGAGAGAGTTTTACCACATTACAAAGTTAACTGATCACTGTCAAGCTGCTGACATAATATAAAAGCATTCTGTGTACATAGTATTGTGACTCTCTATAAAAAGTGTAAGGAAAATATTTGTTGGACGAACGGACAGACAATCAGACTGAGAAGGTAATTGCACTATGGGGGTATATTTATCATATTCAACCATACATCAGGATGATTCAGGTAACTTTTTCTATCATATACCCAGTTGGACAATATTCTACTGCCAACTATATTCTACTGGGTATAGAACCAATAGAATCAACTGTGGACCGACTGCTACTCACATTTTTTAGAGGCATAATTCAAGAAAACACCAGCATAGAATACAGAATTATAGAAAGGCAACTTATAATGTCAAAACAAAATGCTAATTCATTCATAAGTAGATTAGAAACTGCTTTATCAAAATATAAACTACCAAAAGCTCAGGAACTATTATTAGTCATACCAACTAGGGAAAAATGGAAAACAACTGTTAAGTGTGCAATTCAGCAATATTGGACAGAGAAGTGGGAAATAGAAAAATCAGAATAATCTACAATGAAATTCATTGATATTTAAACATTTAAACAAGGCCAATTGGAAACCCTCATCAAGTATGGAAATTCACTACAAACAACATTTTAGAAGTTAAAAAAGCAGAAATAAAAGCAAAACTCATAACTAGGACTTATACACTTCAAGTAGACCGTGCCAAGTTTAGCAGAAATGTAGAACAGGACATATGCCCATTATACGGGTCAGCTAAGGAAGATACAGTACACTTTATGCTTGAATGCAAGGCACTTAAACCTGAGAGAGATAAGCATTTAACAAGAATTAAATCATATGTGTTCAACAACATAGGCAATGAGACATTTGACAAAATTGTGAATGAAGGACTTATGGTGCAGTTTATTCTGGACTCATCATCTGAAAAGATCAAGCCAATTGTTAATATCAAACATCAAAATATCAGAGACATTGAGAGTATCACACGAACTTTATGCTATGGTCTACATACAAAACGGACAACCCTGATGAATAAGAGTTAAACTTATCTATATGAACTATATATCAGTCTATCAAGTGAAAGTAGGAGTTTCTTGTTTTATGGTGTTACTGTACAGGTATTGATATTTTTAAAACAAAGTTTAAATGTACAACTGTATATAATGTACATATTATTAACCTAAATAAACCCCATTGGGAGTGACTCTTAGAAAGGGTGAACCTACCAGACAGGTAACAGGTAATAGGTAAGTGATATCGATACCCTTATGCCAAGAAAAGGTCACTAGCAAAATATCATATTCTGGTCATTTCAACAAAGTGAGCAAAAAATACATCTTACAAGCTCTATGTACACGAAACAAAATAAGACTTCAGAAGGCAAATAGTTAAAACAGGCATCTACCTAAAAGTCAGGTTCGTACGTCACAAGAAACAAGACAATATATATATGTATGTTGTGAGTTTTCTTTTTAGAATCATAAGATTATGTATTTATACATGATCGGCTTTTTAACGTTCTCAGGACTACTAAACAGCAGAATTATTTTCAATGCTGCATAAACCAGATTTTACAAATGCTTCGCCGAGAATTTCTTGAGAGAATGCTTCGTTGTATGCTTCACATGCCACGTCACAAAAATAAATTGGTTCATTTAAATGAATTTTTCTAAGACAAATTTCGTCATAACAATCCTGAAGCTGAGCACTACAGCAATGTTCTATTGGGCTGAGACTTCTATCACAGTTAGCAGGTATAAACTGTGTTAAAATGTTATTGTCTTTTGTAAAACCAATCAATTCAACGCAAAGGTGTGACTTAAATCCATCTAAAATCAATAACACAGATTCATTTGTGCGTTCTGGTAAAAACTTGATGAAGTGGTTTTTCATGTAGTCAACAAATACAAAACTAGTGTAACCATTCTCCGACACAACTGTTGGGATGTTATTCATGCTGTTTACAGCATTATCGCGAGTTTCTTGTTCTTGAAATATGAAATATGGAGGAATGGCGATCCCGGACGCACTTCCACATCCAATAACACCTACACTTTGAGATTCTTTAGTTTTGATTACTGATACATGTAAATTGAACACGAAATGTGGCTTAAAAGTAAAATCATGTTTATCCAATAAATCTCCAAACTCTGTAAAAAATCTTTTTTTACTCTCAGCTGCATCGGACAATACATCACTCTTTCTAGGCCTTTTAGTATATAGCATTTGCAAGTCTGGCCAGCGTGTAAAGAATCCACGGTACCATTTGAGAGTCAGATGTTGATCACTGGTTCTCTTTTCCATCAGAACACAATAATCTGTGGCGATATCTGTAATCTCTTTACACGTATAATAATAACCACATTTTGCCATACGTTTGACCTCATCGGCTAATTTGGTCTCTTCTTCTTTGGTGAAAATAGTTCCTCTACCGGTTGTCACACAATTTATACTCCTTTTCCCGTTTATACGATCTCGGAGTGTTTCCCGGGGAACAGCATAAAGTCTACAGGCGGTACGCACTGGCATTCCTCCGTCCTTTACGGCATAATAAGCATCTAATAAGGCTTGGTAATGATACTGCTTATTTTTCCTTTTAGTTTTCGGAGTATCAAATAAATCCTGAAAAAAAAGGCAGAAGATACGGATAGGGACAATAAAAAATCATCATTCGAACAAAAATACAAATACCACACACCGAACAGAAGACGTGTATAATTTGTTCAAAATCCGACGGTTTGATTTGCTCCTAATTTATTTAAATGACTGGAGTTCTGTTTTACATTTTAGTCTTAGTGGAAAGGTATAGTTTTTCAGTTTGATATTTGCTCTAGTTTTGAACCTTAAATAAAACACACGATCTTAACCCTAAGTTATAAATTATTCCATGTTGTTATCAGCATTTACTTTAAAACTCGTACAAGACATTGCTGATATTAATTAACCTTTCATATCAGTTTCAAAAAATCTGGCAAAACTTTAACGCGTTGGTTCGAAAGGATAGACATGGGGATGGACACCCTGTATTTATATGCCCAACGCCGCGTTGCAGAATGTCTGGAACCAAATATTAAACTAGAGGATTCATTAAGAAGTCCGAATTGGCTCATTTGGTAAGAATATTCAATATTGATAGTAACAGGAAAATCATTTACCAAATCAATCCATGCCTCCCACATGTCCCAATATTGCATGGTCCTCCCCCATACAGTCATCAAAATGCTAGAAGAATACAATATTTGCATGAAAAGAAAATAAATTTAATAAGGAATTGTCCTGTAACTTCAGAGCATTTTTGTACAGTGGCCATTTTATTGTTACAGTTGTATTGATATTTTTGAAGATACTTCACATGTGTTGTATTGTTGATTTTTTCAATTTTTGTTTACAGTTTCAGCCTGTCTATCATAACATATATATACTTTGGGAATAAGATATATAAAGGGCTAAATGAGCCAAACAAGTCATCAATACGAATGAATAGGACTATTCTGATAGTATGTAACATGTAACAAATTCACACAGGAAACACATGCAGATGCCAGAATGTTTCAATGTTTCAATGTTTGTGTAAATGTTCCTACTGGTGATGACATTACTAAATTGTAAAACATGATTCTCATTGGTTTGTATAGTAATCATGGTAATGAACACTAAAAATAAGTTGGATCTGCTTACCCTTCTGGAGCACCTAAACATGCTAAATTCACCCCCGGTTTTTACTGGCATGAATTATTATAAGCCTGGTATCTTTGGTGATTTTGTTTACAACGTATGGGTCGATGCCACTGTGCATTGTGAATGTTTTTTCCCCGATGTTATCACCAGCCCAGTAGTCAGCAATTTTGTGTTGACATTGATATGTTCATTTTTCTGTCAATTTACTGTTTATGAAATGTTGAATATATTCGAAACACTAAGTTTTTCCACCCCAAGGTATAGATTGCCTTAAGCCGGCCTTAATTGGTACAACTTTTTTGGAATATTCAGTTTTTAATGCTCTTCATACTAGTATTCGTATCTTGATTGACCTTAAATTTCAACTGTTTGATTCGATGATCACTGATGAGTCTTATGTAAACGATACGCGCGTCTGGCGTACACAATTATAAGCCTGGTATCTTCTATGAGTATTTACAGTACAATGTATATGTACAACGTCACTGGAGCTGACAGATACTTATTTCCACCTCGATTTCGAACGTTCACAAGAGGTGTCATTGAAGACAAGATGTATGCTTTCAATTCAATACATTTCGTCCTCTATTGTATTTACCATTTGTCCAGGGTGTAGTATCTCACTTACATAACAGGCGATTTCAATTCAATTTTATTTGGACGATTCGCTTTTTTTTTAGGTAACTTCTGTTGTCATTGATACATTTTCAGGACAGTATCTGCTGTTAACTTCAGGAACTAAAACGATAGTTGCTTATCTTCAGAACCAATGACGCTGGCGGGACACAATTATTTTCTCTTTCCCTTTCTTACAAAGAAATACTCTTGTTTTCCGACAGTCGCCATGCACTCATAGTGGATGCTCTATCACGATTCCATGTTCCAGTGAATACAGTGGGAGTTGCATCTAATAGTTTCCAACGAATAACTCTTGATTTGGATCGCCCCCAGATAGATCTATTTGCAATCTGTTTGAATCACAAATTGCACACATACGTTTCTGCGATCCCAGCTAGATTTAAATGTATGGGCAGGGGATGATTTACATCTCTCCATCCTAACGCCTTCATCACGAAATCATTAGTGAGAATGGTTGCAAGACCATTTTTATTGCTCCTGCTGAGCCGGATCTACTACAATTTTCTTGCGCACGACCATTTCATCTTCTCTTGTAGTAGGACCTATTCACGGGGAAGAGGTGTCATCACGGTTTGGACAAAGTTGCAGAACCATATATATTCATGCTCTGAGGCTTTTATGTCTTCCCTTAGACAAAAAAGAATTTTATAAAGATAAAGCAGTCTGGTTAACTTCATGTGCTGCGTATTTTTCAAAATGGTCAATCGTATGTTCTTTGTGTTTACCAAGGAATATTGATCTATGCAGTCACTGTCATGAGTGTTCAACATGTTAGCTGAATTTTTCCATATTGCTTTGAAGAAAATTTTTAAACACTTACTATCAAAGACTACAGATGAGCTATATTTAGAACTATTCGTCTCTCTGGAGTGGATGTCAAGGTTTCGGTGAAAATGAACATGTTATGCTGTTTTTCATAAAAGTGGTGAAGGTATTGGGCATAAATGTGCCAGAAATGGGGTAGATGTATATGAGACAATTAAAGCATGTAAAGTTAAGTATGCCGTATAAGTGTACATGAGCTACACCTAATCATTAACAAATACATTGATTAATATCACCGTTAGTAATCAGTGAGTTCATTTATATGTATGCTTTAACAGGGACTGTTAAGACTTATACATATTTTATTTTCTGACTCCATAGTAGTATGTCTGACTAGAGCATCTGGTTGTCGGTTGAACCTCGTCCGGGTCATACCAAACATTCTAAATACTAAAATTGATGCTTCACCGATAAGTAGTAAGAGCAAAGACTAGTCGGCTTGGGGTCAGAAATATGTGTCCATGCAGGTAGGGTGATATGTCTTCCTGTGGACTATTACCTTGTGAACTAGCACGTAAAAAATTAAGCTCAGCATGTCAGTACAAGCAGGATTAATATTCAGATTACAGTAACATGTTCTCGTCTTGAATATGCATTCAATTTGCCGCTGGACTTTTAACAGCCTTCCATCATCATCATCATCATTATTATGACTCCAAACTGTCTTGTCAGGATTGACTCCCATTTTTAGTGAGTAACAGTCCTGTGACTCTGTTATACAGAAAAACTTTTGAAAACCCTGCATTTTTGTATTTCATGGCTTTTCATAAAGTTCACTTTTTTCCTTTTTTTTTCAATTTTTCCATAAATCAAGAGACCAAAGTAAACATGGTAAACCAGCAAATACTTTTATCTCATTTTATTTTATGTAAAGAAAGGTGCCAGTTTTTCGACACGGTAATTTGTGTTTAAACATGCTCAATAGATGAATATTTAGACATTCACGCTGGGTTTATATTAAGATTAGAGATTTCAAAATAAATTTCCAGAAATAAAACAGGATTTCTTCAATTGTGTGAAATTTTAACATACGTTTAGTGTAACAAATTACCTTTTTCTCTTTCTTTCCTTTTGGTTCTTGTTTCTTCTTTTCTCGATCTGTCTGTGTATCTTCTCCAGTAAACAGGCTAACACAACCTCTACATATGTACTGCCCATCTTTCTTTTCCCCTGAATCTTCTGATATTTTCTGACAAAGTTGACATTGTTCCTGTTGCTCTCCATCTTTACCTGATTTACCCATGTCTGTGTTTGTTGATAAAGTTTTTGATTTATCGAACTCGGAAATGGTCCCATCACTATTTGTCAGCAAGTCTTCGTCTATATCGGACAACCCAATACATACTGGATCATCACTTGTTGACAGGCTTTTGGCTATATTCAACAACTCTTTTGTATTGTCTGCTTCATATGTGTGATCACTTTGCATGGTGCAACATTGACTTTTTGGAATATTTTTGGAGGGTTCTTTTTCAAGTTTTGTCTGAAGTGGACAAATATTTGGACTTGTTTGAATAACATTGAGTGTTTGTTTTGAAACTCTTGCCTGCTTTTTTGGAATGCAGCCATCATCATTTGTGTTGTTTTTTCTCTTGGTATTTTCTGCTGTATCAGATTTTATAATCAATATCCTATTTCTCTTTGGAGTTTCTACACTTGATTGAGAAATTTGATCTTGGGATTTAAAGCTATTGTCCACTATTCTTTCCATAATTATATTCGATTTCTGAGCCTTTACAGGAACTTTAACTGGAGCAGAAAATGAGTCTTTGGCAATTTCTACTTCATAAAATACACAATTCTTACTATTGCTTTTTCGTCCTTTCTCAACTTCTTGTTTTAAATTTGGATCATTATCAACAACACCTTGAACAGTAGATGTAAATACTGTTACATCCAAAAATGTGAAAAGTTTCAAAATATCAACTGCCCGATCATGATTCAAGGTAAAACTTCCTATATAGAGAGCTTGTACAAAATCATAAACAGTTTTCAATGAGTAATCTTTCAAGAAAACTTGACATTGTGTAGTAGTACTGTTATCTGTTGAGAGCTGTTGCTGAAGGTAAGCACTGCCACATGCCATCAGTACCAGTTTATGTACAAAGACTACCCCATCTTTACAAACAAGCCATGCATCACACAAGACACCTGTTTGTTGTAACTGGTACATGTGTTTTGACAAATCTCGACAGTATTCAGGAATAGTGATATTATAATCCATGATGGACACTGCTAACTAAAATAGAATAAATTTGCCATTAACATAATTATAATAATATATTTGTCAAAATATAATACCTAAAAACACAATGAAAAATATTATTTATAATTTATTCAAATTTATGCACAGTTATACCCCAATTTGGTTGATGGCATACATGAGGTTAACAAAATAACACAGTACATAATACATCACAAGAATATTAAAACTACAAGACATATACCATGCAGTTGTTTCGTCCACTCTCCTCTGTAACCATGACTTTTTAGAAAATGCAGCTGCATACTGCACAACTGACCGACATGAATGACATTAAAAACCAATTTATCAAAGTTATCAATATCACCTATATTTGAATAGATATTTTTAATTTTCTGTAAACTGGTAAAAAAATCAAGTCTAAAGTTTTCATTTTGTCATGTTTGTGTACATTTAAATAAGAAATGATCTTCATCATTTATTTTATTTGAACTACATTGTTGACATAAACATGATAAATGCTCTTCTTTTTTCATAGTTCTGTACCTCCTCCTTTCAATTTCTATAGTACCTATAGTATAACAACACATAAAAATTTGTATGAAAACAAAAACAAATCTTTTTTTAAGCTTGGACTTAAATATTTATAAGTGTAATCATGGTAATAGTACCATATTAAAGGATGTAAGTGCATTATTCACGTACCATGTGTATTTTCATCATTATTAGCTTTACATTTTTTTTTTAAACTTTTTTTTATTTTACAAATGTATATTTATATATAATATATAAATCATAATTGTCTTTATTAGTTTTCATTTTTTTCTATTAAAAACCAAAATCTACTACTGAACTCCAATGTGCATTACATTTGCATGTAAAAATCATTCTGTTTGTGCTCAACTTTTGATTACATTTGCATGCATTCATTTTACAGGTAAACATAGGTAAATTTAGTTTAATATGTTTCAGAATTTATTAAAAACTTAAGGTGGCTTGGGTGTCTTCCTCCATCTTGGATTTTGAAGTAGCAGATAACAACTGGTCTAGATCTTTAATGATATGTGCAAATATTGAGAGTAGTATGTAATTCATGTGTAAGACTTTTCATGTTAATATAGAAAATTATGTGTTTTATCATATTTACGGCTTTTTTTTTCTAAAAAACACATTATTTTTCTTTGATTAATTTTTTTTTTCAACTTTGCCACACAAGGGGAGATAACTCAGATAATAGGGGGAGATAACTCAGATAAAAGTAATTTTTATAATAGAAAGTGTTATGAATGTACCTATTTTAATATGTAGCAAGAAAACAAGTCCGGTGATCCCATTTTTTCTTTTTCTTATCTGAAAGCATGTTATAAGAGCCATCTCCTCACATTTTATCCTAAAATTCTATGGTGTAGTTTTCTTTTAATGACACAAGATTGGATTTTCCATGCATAATCTATACAAAATCTGGAAATTTTGCACAAGCTGTAGCGTGAAGAAAAGTCTAGTGACCCATACTTTTTATTATATTTTGGAAAAAAGCATGATAAACACTACATTTTGACAAATCATTAAATAATTCTATGGATTTTAATTAAGACCCCATCCCCCATCCACCTTAACTGGATTTTTCTATTCCTTTTTTTTTTCATTCCTGCAGAAGGTGATAAAATAAACTAAGTTTGGAAAGAGGTTTGATTTTATTTCCCCTTTCAGGTCCAATTTTTGGAACCAAACAAATATTTTTCATAATTTTTTTTGTCACTTTAATAAAATATTATATTTTTCTATAAAAAAGATTATAAAATTCAAATTTCAAGGAGATTGTTTGAAAACTAACAAAGTTACAGAACTTAAATACATCGGACTGGAGATTTTCAGGTCAATTCAGGTAATGTAATTACTCGTTCAGGTCCGACTTTTGACACCTCAAAAATTATTATTCATAATTTCTTTTTAAAGTATATTGATAATTTCATTTTACAAAATCTACACGTGAAGTTCAAAATCCATTGCAAAATAAAAAAGTTATTAAAGTTTGAATAAGTCTGAACTTTTCAAGATACACAGGTTTGTCTGTACTCAGAGTACCTGAAAAGGTTCATGTGGACCTTTTGGCTAATAATGCTGCATTTTCACCTCAAAATTTACTCTGAGTACAGACAAACCTGTGTATCTTGAAAAGTTTTAATGCATAGCATGCCCTAGATAAATAAAATTCAAATATATTTTATGTATTCAGGTATTAGGAAATTAAAAACTTGACAGGATTTTGCCTAGCACTTTTTTTCATTCCTCCAGAAGGTGCCAAAATAAACTAAGTTGTGAAAGAGGTTTGAGAACTTCTCCACAGGTAATAATTGAAGTGAACTGTATTGATTGACATGGACAATAGATGGACAATAGATACCTGACAATAATTGGTGATTTAAACTGTGTACCTGAGTGGACCATATCAAGTGAAACTCAACTGTTTGTTAATTTTATCATCTTCTACCGGGACGAAAAAAAGTGCACTGCAAAATCCAGTTCAGTTTTAAATTTTCTAAAACATACAATCAATTGAATTTTATTTATCTAGGGCATGCTATTCCTTAAAACTTTTCCAGATGCACAGGTTTGTCTGTACTCAGAGTAAATTTTGAGATGAAAATGCAGCCATTTTAGCCAAAGGGTCCACATGAACCTTAAGACCCTTTGCGTAATAATTTAGTACCAGATGCCAACTAAACGGTGCAGAGCTAAGACAACGGATAATGTAAATTCTTTATATTCTTGTATATCTGTTTTTTAAGAAGCAAAACAGATAAAAATTACAGTTAGATAAGTTTAATTTTATGTTTTGGCATTACGGAAGTAACAAAATAGAAGAAAACAAATTTAGGGTGTAATTAGGTCAGTCTACCGTTTCGTCTATCAATAAAAAAAAGATTGACTTTGGTTCTCTTATAACACAATCGCAAAATTCATGTGTGATAAATTGATGTTTACCTGTTTAAACCAAGCTGACTTCTATTTTTAATCCTTTTACTTTTTTAACAAATTTCTATGTTTCGTCCATGGGTGAGGGCAAGGTCTTCATGTCTCAAATTACGCCATAAGCAAGGTGTCTCTGGACAGATTGTTTCCGAATAATGGTGTATAAGATACGAGTATTAATTTATCGAAAGTTTAAAGACCTGACTTGACCTATAAAAATTACCAGGTGGTAAACAATAAAACCTATATGGGGATGGGAGGAGCTTGTTGTTATCAACATCCTATTTATAAATAAACACATCATCTATTTACAATAATAACACATGGCTGTATCTGAATGATAAATTGTATGTATCTTTGTAACAGAAGTGTACATTTGTAAGTATAATTAAAATTCCACTGAGTGATGAAGATTAAAATGTATGAACAATTTACAGTAAATACCTAAATCATAATTAAAAAATAGAAATACAAAAAATTACAGAAACTATTACACAGTATTAAATTTCTTGTGCTGTGATTATTTCTAAATTTCTAATAAATTACAAAAACAAATGTCTTGAAAACTGCAGAAAATGAATTGTATTTGAAATATCACATTTAAAACACTTTTTTTGTTCTATTGTCTACGATTTCTTTTTGAGTAAATACTTTTCATAAATCTTGACCAAATATTGTCTCTAAATTTGTATGCAGCTCTTTTGTAGTTCTTCTTCTCCTTTTTACTCCTTAGCATTCTGTGATTTTGTTTAATTGACACTGAAGTAAAGTCTCTATCAACATTTTCATTCCAGTGAAGTACACTAAGGTTGGCTCGGGCATTGTATTGGCTATCACCGAACGCAATTCTTTTGTTTTGATAAATATTTGTTACATTGTTAAAACTTTCAATATATAAATAACACATAGCTGAGAGGGTGATAGAGCAGATTGTTACCCCGAGAAAACATTGTCAACTAAGGGGTAACAATCTGCTCTATCACCCTCTCAGATATGTGTTATTTAATTCATTATACTGAATGTTCTGTTATTACTGTCGATTAAATTTCAAATTCAAAGTAATAAACTATGACGTCTTGTACATAACTACCATCCGTATTTAATAAAGCGCACACTTGATCAAGCGTCTCCGTGAAGGGTAATAGAGTATTGCCATATGATAGAGTCGTATTTAATAAAGCGCACACTTGATCAAGCGTCTCCATGAAGGGTAATAGAGTCAATTAACACCCTCGTATTAGCCAATCAAAATATGGCATTTCAACGTGAAGTATAATAACATAAAATGTATCCCTTCCAAGAACATAATCCTTTGCATATTTGTATACAGTTGCATTAAGTATAACACTTAAAAGAAGTTTTTCAGCAACTGGAGAGGTTATTACAATTCGTGACGGTTCATAATTGGCATCAACCTTACACCGGGCACTCTCATGGCAGTCAGTGTGAATATTCTTATAGTGATCAAGGATATTAAATAAACTCTTCTGCAGTTTCTTTTTATCTTGGTTGCAGTTCTGGATAGCCCAATGCATGTGGGAAGCCACAGGTTCAACCTTGTCCGATAACTGGAATGACCATGTTTTCCCCTCAGAAGATTTAGATCCAGTTGACACCTTCTTTAATGCTGATTTTACAGACTAAACACAATTCCAAACATCGTTCTGATTGATTGCTTCTGTATTTTCCCTTACATATTTGTTTATTGACAAATTCCTGTCATGGCAATGAACATTCACTGTTACATCGTTTTCATGTGAATAGTTGAAGATCTTCTCTGTCCCAAGTCTTTCATGTCTTTGAGATACAGGGTCCATTGTTTTCGTAACATGTTCACAACTAATAATTTTTTGTGTTTTTTCTCCAATGCAAACAACACTTTTATCGTTTGCATTCTTACGCCAGCCGTGTCTTGCATCTGACATAATGTCTATCTTGCTATCAAGTTTTTCATAAGATGCTATCTCTTGTAAAAGTGCTATGTCAGTTGAATATTTATACTCCTCTTGAAAAATGATGTACGATTTTCATCACTTATAACCCCTATTCCTGATCCTTGTGCAAATCTCTTGTAGACTGCAGGCAATATTCCACTACATGTAATCCCATGATTCACTCTACTGTTCACTAAGTAATCCTTTGTTGGCAAATAAGGAGAGGAGGACCAAGAAAATACACGAGGTGCCTCTTTATCGTTACATTTTAGGCTTGTTTCGCAAACATGTCCTTTTTTCAACATTTTTGTAGGTTTAAGTTTTTCTTTACAACATCTTGCATGCCAATCAACAACCGATATAAGCCTCTTAAATGAATCTTCTGCAGTCAGAAAAATATGTTGGTTTGTGTCTACTTTCTTTGATCTGATATATGTGGATGGGCATGGTTTCTCTTGAAACTCTTTTGACTGGGTGTTACTGGTATCATTCTCTTCATTCTATTTTTGCAGTAAAGCTTCAATAACCTGCAGGTTTCACATAGGTTTGTTGTTTTTTTAGTCAATTCTTGTCTAATTGAAGCAAAGTTTCCAAAAATTTCATCCTTCTTTTCCTCAGTACCTGACACTTCAATCCGGAAACACGGAGTTCTTTTTCTATTTTTTTTTCTCACTTTCTGACATTTTCAACAAAGATCATTTACAACAATTACTATACGAAATACTATAAGAAAGACTGATTGTTATTTTATCTGAAATATGGATCAATCTATTTAATTTAAGAAAGGTATATAAGTACTCAAGTCAAATATATATGTAATATATTTTGTTAATTATATTTGATAAATTTAGGAGATAAACCTTTATGAGCTTTGAAAAAAAAATTATGATAAAGAATTTTGCTGTTTTGTTTTTAACATTAATCTTTATCATTCTTAAAAAATTTCTCACACCCCTATACTAATGTATCAGTTACAGTTTTAGTACTTGCAGATATGTCCATTCCCGCCAAATATATATGATATGCAAACAACATGTGTAAAATATCACTGTCATAGGGCATTTTTGAGGTCTTACTTGGGATAAAGAAAATTAAAAATTAAAGATTGGTTTGCCACAAATATATCTGATTTTTTTTTAATTGTTGATTATTATTTTACCAAAAAGAATGTATATCAACATTTCCCAGTACTTTTATTAAATCTGTTCAAACCGAAATCCTCATTGTGCCTTGGGTTGCAGATTACACATTCTAGATTTTGGAAGTTCATTTTCATCTTATTAAACATGGATGGAAACAATGAATGTAGTAATATCACTTCTGTGTTATCACTTGAAGTTACACAAGAGCAGAGAGATGCAATATATCACTTTTTTGCTCATAATGATTGGGATTTTAAAGAGGCTAATTCTGACAAGAATAAGGTGAACAATTCTGAAAGTAATGAACATTCAGACAATTATCACACTGAACAGGACCAAGAGTCACCTGAATGTCCATACCGTTTATGTCGCCCATGTATAACAGATGAACAAAGTAGACAATTGTGGTGGGAAAATGAAAATTGTGCACCTCATGAAAGAAATTCTTTCTTAAGAAAAAATAAATTCAAACGTTTTTGGACAAATCTTTTTCATAGAGGGGTGTGGAATGACCCAAGATATTTAAGGAGAAAAAGAGACGCACTTAAAAGGGACAGACCAAGAAGAAAATATACGTATCACAGGAGAGATTTAATACCAAAACGTGTCCTTGAAATGGTTAGGAAATGGTTCCCAAATCCAGCATGTCAAGAATATATGGGTCACAAATGGGATTAATGTTGTGATTATTACATATCTTCCCTATTCTAGTATACAATGGACGCTTCTACCAAATCTAAATGATTTTCATTAAAAGTAACTTACCCAATTTCATATTAATAATATTAACCTGGACAAGTTATTATGAATCAATGGAATTTTTAAAAGTCATTACTGTGAAATGGAATAAAGATTAGATTAAAGCTGTACACATGCAAGGTAAGAATTTTTCACTTATCAGCACGTGCATGTGATATTTATGTAAACAAAAACAGAAAACAGCTGATGCAAGCTCCGCCTTATCTGTCAGTCTGGGAAATTCAAATTTTGAAAATCTGACCACTTGAGTTTTTAAACAGTCAATATTTCTTATATTTATGGATTTTTTTTCAACATAAGTTTGTCAAAATGCAGATAATTTATGTTCCTACTTGGTTGGCCATTCCTAAAGGAAACAAAAAATTATTAGTTGAGATATCTGAAAAAAATGTTCCTTACACTTCAAAGCTGCAAAGAAAACATAAGAAGCCATAATATTTCTCATTGGATTCTATTTATACACTCAGTCCGGTCTTTAACAACAACAACGCACCACAACCAACGGTCAATGAACCAAATTTATGCAAAGAAAAACCGCCCGGATTCGTCTTTGATGGAGACACACTGTATCTATGACTTTATTAAACAAAATGAACATCCACGTGATGTTTTGTGCGAAACCTTAAAATAATTTTGACATCGCAAGTGTATCATGCATCACTGAGTACGGTGTTTATTTAACTTTTTAATAGATACATGTGTACCATGCAGGATCCAGAGAAAAGATGGATCTATATGCTTGAAACAAACTGATCTAGCTAATTCTTGTCGTTTTGTTTCGATTCCTTTTCGTTCCTGGCCATTGCGTTGTTTCGCATCGATTCCCGTTCGGACACCTCTTTGGTCATTTCAGGGTAAACTCAAGATTTATTTCATTCTTTGTGAAAGTGCAGTCTATATCATTGTGGTTTTAACTATAAGTATAAGAAATGTGAATTGAGAAATATTCGAAACCTTGAAATAGAAAAAAAGTAAATCACAAAAACACTGAACTCCGAGGAAAATCCAAAACGGAAAGTCCCTAATCAAATGGCAAAATCAAAAGCTCAAACACATCAAACGAAGAGGATGGTATAATAAATTACTAGAAATTGAATTTTGAAAAGTATGTATGCAAAACAAAACTGAAGACGAAAACCACTTCATGTGGCATTGTCAATATTAAACCCTTGAGACAAAAATATCTAAATTTTATTTAAATTGATAGTGTTAATTCAATTTATTATTAAACAGTGGGTCTTTACTGGTCATTTAATATAAAATATGAAGGAACTGATAGACGGTGGGAATAGAATACAAGCCATACATATTCAACAAGGAGACAAACCAATATGTCTTATAAATGTATATATGCCATCAGATAACAAAAATGCAGATATCGAATACAAAGACACTTTGGCTCAAATTGATGAAATGATAGAGAAATATAAAGATACACACGAAATTATAGTATGTGGAGACATGAACGGGTCACTCCATAGAAGCTCTTCACCTCATGATAAAATTCTACAAACTTTCTGCAAGGAAAAATGTATAGGAAATACTGATAGATGTCCATTAAAAGAAACATTTTATCACCAGAATGGTAAATCGAGAGGACAAATTGATTACTTCCTCTTCAAAAGTAAATCGGAAATAATAAATAAAATCAGACAAATTGATGTTCTTGATACTGACCCAGAGAATACCTCGGACCATGTACCTGTTATTCTGACACTGAATAGCCAACTGAAAAAAGTACATGTAAGGGAAAAAGCAACAACTATCATAGCAAAACCTAAATGGACTGACTGTGACCATCAAATTTATAAGGAAATCATCAATAAAGATCTACCAAACCTCATGCAAAAATCAAAAGGAATCATTGAGCAAGATATAAGAAATCTAGAAAAAGCTAGAGCTTGTAGAAATACAAAACAATATAATAGAATCCATAGAAAGGGAAAAAGGTCAAGGCATTGATCATGTCAATGTAAAGGAGGTTAATAAAGCTATAGAAAAACTTAAAGCAGGAAAAGCACCGGATGAGGATGGAATTTCGGCAGAACACTACAAATATGGGATGGATGAGTTAAATCCCTTTATAGTACATTTGCTAAATTTAATTTTAACATATCTGGATGTACCAATCTTCCTAAAGACAGGGATTCTTACACCAATCCTAAAGAAAGAAAAAGACAATACATTACCATCTAGCTATAGAGGAATAACTGTGACTAAAACCTTTGCAAAAATATTACAAAGTATACTGAAGGATAGAGTTGACTCTGTATTTAATAACATACAAAACTCCTTGCAAAGAGGCTTTACAGAAGGAGTGTCATCACTATGCGCAGCTTTCCTCACATCAGAAGCAATCGACGAAAGTAAGAAATTAAAGATACTGATGATTTTAATAACTCTTGATGCAGAAAAAGCATTTGACAAACTAAACCATGAAATACTATTCAACAAGCTGTACCATTATGGAATAAAAGGAAAACTCTGGATACTACTGAGAAACTTGTATAAAGGCATGAGCATTAAGGTTAAATGGGAAGGTCAATGTACAGAAGATGTAATGGTGTTACAAGGAATTCAACAAGGTGCAAAACTATCTACAACGCTATATAAATGCTACAACAACGTCATACTGGATAGCATTTTAAAAAGTGGACTTGGAGCATGTATTGGTGATATACAAGTCCCTGCACCCACATGTGCCGATGACATTGCTGTCTGGCAAATAGTACTGCAGACGCACAAGGAATATTAGACATAGTACAGCACCATACAAGCAAAGATCTAGTTAAAATCAATCCAACTAAATCTGAAGCTGTTTTATACAATGCAAAAGGCTCAAACATATCAACACTGCAATTCGAAGACGATGACATCAATATAACCAATGAAACCAAACATCTAGGTATCAAAAGAAACGAGCAAAACCGGGGAAATATCTCAGAAAGAATAAGAACCGGCAGGGCAACAATATACAGCCTTCTAGGAGCCGGTTTACATGTCAGAAGGGGATTCTCACCCATGGTCGCATACAAGCTATGGAGAACATATGCAGTACCAAGAAGCATCTACGGACTTTAGGTGATGAACTTACTTGCAAAAGAAAAGGATATGCTAGAACTGGCAGAGAGAAAAATCCTCCGACAAATTCAAGGGCTTCCAAATAATACAGCAAATATGGCTGTCTATACCCTGGTAGGAGCAGAACCTATTGCCATCACATTAGACAAAAATCTACTTACCTTCTTCATGAATATTGTTTGAAATTCAGGAACCATAGAATGTGAAATTCTGCGTCGACAAATTGCATTCTCAGACCAAAGAGGAAAAGACGTTATCAACAGAGTGGAAAAAACTCTATCATATTACAATTTGAAATCTAGTAGTTACTACTTAGAAAAACCACTTAAGAAAATCGAATGGAAAAGACTAGTAGGAATAAAGATCAAGGAATACTGGAAAAATGAATGTCATTATGAAAAAATGGAAAAAACATCACTTAAATACATAGAGATACAGAACAATCCATTAAATGAAGCACACAATATATGGAAAAGCGTAAAAAACAATAGTAAAGATGCAAAGGCAGGAGAAATTAAAGCAAGAATAAGTACTCAAACGTACATATTACAAGCCAAAAGAGCTAAGTTCGATCCGAAAGTTAACCCGATATGTACAATCTGTGAACAGGAAAATGAAGATCTAGAAACATTTTATTCTACGCTGCAAAGAATTGGAGCAAATAAGATCTAAATATTGCTCAAAAATCGAACAGACAATGGATGAAATTGATACCTTAACATACAAGAAGATCATACAACAAGGGAATTTACTGCAGCTCATAATGGACTGTACTAGCAAGGACATAAACTGTTACTCAACTGTGTATGAAAACATTGAACCTCTGGCTAGAAATATGTGCTACGAGATGCACATGATGCGCACAAAAAGGATAAAAAACTTGAACACAAGTACAGTATAAGTATAAGTAAACTTTTTTAAAATAAAATAGTTCCCTACTTTACCATCATACTATTTTATGACTTATTAGGACCTAAATTAAATTTTTTGCAAAGTTTTAAGATATCAAGTACCTTTAAAGAATAATGATAAGTTCCGAAATAAGGTAATTTTAAACTGTGAAGGAAAACTTATGTATATATGTTGAATTGTTCTAAACCCCAACCCCTTTACATAAGTCTTATAGAATAACCTTCTCATTATAAATTCTGATGTACGCATAGCACCTTTAACTAACACTTATAAGAAAGTTTAAATTAAGACCACTTAAATTCTAAATTCTTATTTGTAAATATATCCAGTTCTTACTTAACTTGTTCTTACACCTCAGCACATTATGAATATAATTTTGAAAATTTTATGATGACATTCCTATGAATTAATTATAATTATATTAATTATTTAGTAATTATTATTGCCTAAATTCAGTCATCTGTACATAATTAAATCCCAGCAGGCACACAACGTTGAACCAACGTACTGTGACCTATAATGGTTTACTTTTATAAATTTTGACTTGGATGGAGAGTTGTCTCATTAGCACTCATACCACATCTTCTTATATCTATAACCCATATGCATGTATACGTAAAATTTAAAAAAGACGTATCACGTCGGAAAGACTTGAATATTTTGCAGTTTGAAGAAGAATGTAAACAAAGGTTCAAAGTTGAACTACTGCTTGGGTATAGCAAATTAACATGCTGAAAATATTAATTGTTGAAATATTGAAAAATATAATGAAATATATCAATAAAATAAATAGTCCATGAATAATATTCATTTTGAATTATATGAAAGTAAATCAACTCATCATTGATACCAGGATTGAAATTTTGTATTTGCACCAGACTCGCGTTTCGTCTACAAAAGACTCATCAGTTACGCTCGAATCAAAAAATGTTAAAAAGGTCAAACTAAAGTACGAAGTTGAAGAGCATTGAGGACCAAAAATTCCTATAAGTTTTGCCAAATACAGCTAAAGCATCTTAAGGTGACCACCCAAAGCTTTATCTGCCGAAACGCGTTGTTTTATGGGTTTTATACTAACAACATAGGCGGGTCCCCCCTTTTGTGGGAAAGATTTTGTTGATTATAAAGGGAATCACTGAAGCATGACTGGAGCGGGCCCCCTCTTAGGGCAGTCAGTGGGCCAACCCTTATGAAAATTTCGGGATCCGCCACTGAACAATATGAGTTGCTGTAAAGATCTCGGTGCTTGTGGGGCATTATTGTATCTCAAGATGAGAAACTGTCAAGATCTCGGTGCTTGTGAGGCCTCATTTTATCTCAAGATGAGTGACTGTCAAGATCTCGGTGCTTGCGTTGCATTATTGTATCTTAAGATGAGTGACAGTCAAGATCTCGGTGCTTGTGGGGCATTATTGTATCTCAAGGTGAGTGACTGTCAAGATCTCGGTGCTTGTGGGGCATTATTGTATCTCAAGATGAGTGACTGTCAAGATCTCGGTACTTGCGGTGCAATATTGTATCTCAAGATGAGTGACTGTCAAGATCTCGGTGCTTGCGGTGCAATATTGTATCTCAAGATGAGTGACTGTCAAGATCTCGGTGCTTGTGGTGCATTATTGTTTCTCAAGATGAGTGACTGTCAAGATCTCGGTGCTTGTGGTGTATTATTGTTTCTTAAGATGAGTGACTGTCAAGATCTTGGTGCTTGTGGTGCATTATTGTTTTTCAAGATGAGTGACTGTCAAGATAAAATAAATTGAAATGCCATTAGCTTATTGTGAGATCTTCAAACTATGATTTAGGATTAAAAGTAATTCTAAAGCCCTTGGTCCCAGAGGCGAACCTTTTGAGGGAAAAAAATTGGTTGACTGTATAAGAAAACACTGAAGCATGACTAGAGTGTGTCCCCTCTTATACACTCAGTGGACCCCCTTATAAAAATTTCCGGATCCCCCACTGATTCGAGAATCTTGTTGGATTCTGCAGGACAAATTTCCCTTAAAGATACAATAAAAATAATTGAACTTAAAGATTTTCAACCAAATTGTGAAAGGTTTTGGAAGTCCAAATTTTGTAAGCGTTTAACACATATGAAACTTTATTTTTCTATTTCAAGTTATAGAAGGAGTTGTGACAATTTGTAAATGCTGCACTTAAAAGTGTCTTTTTTGTAGATGTCTTCACCAATTGCAATAAACCCATGTCTGAAAAATACATGACGGGTATTATTATATCTGAACTCAAGTTTAAAAAAAGCACATGGTTGCTCTCAATAAATATTTTAAAAAATAACTATATCATTGCACAGAGATTATTTTTTCACATATTAAAGTAGTGTTCTTTATTTGAGCTGCAAAATAATATTAACCTAGTTAATTATGATAAAGATAGTATAATATGTTTTTTTTTTCTGTTGCAGATGCTATAGCTACAAGTCACAAATGTGCAACATGGACAACACTATGGAACTAGTGTGCAATATACCTAAAATACGCCCAGAAATATCGGGAATGTGTCTAGCAAAAGGACTAACATTTTTAATTAAATTAAGTATGTGTTTGTTTGAAATTGTAAGATGCATATGTGAGCAACATGTTATATAATTACTGTTTTATGTCACAAACATATTTTGTGTATGAACAAACATGATCCTGTCTATTATGAAAAATGAAAGTACAAAAATGTATGCCAACTGACACCACAATAAAGTTTTAAGATTATCTATGCCTGGTAAGGTTAATAAGTTGTGCTTATTCTTCTTGTCAAGTCTTGTATCATAAACACCAGATTCAGAAGTGAGTGGTCTCATTACAAGTATAATAATTACCAAAACAAAGGGAATGACTTATTTTTCACTTAATCATAAAATTTAGCGAAATACAAAAAGGGAAATATTGGAACAGGCAGAAATCTTCTAAATAATGAACTCTGCAACAGACTACATGTATATCAACCACCGACACATGACTACTACCACTGAGTACATATAGTTTTGTGAAAGTTTTATTACACATAAAATGGCACTGATGGATATAATAAGTGGTAATGATTTCAGTTGTTGACAACCCACAATTAAACCAATGTTCAAAATCATATTCTCAACATTGACCACATTTCGAGATTCAACTTGCATTAACGTTAAGCATAAAACAGTCTACCTGGGCCCAAATCCTACCTATTTTCAACATACACTGACCACAGTTGGTCCGGGTACACAGTTATCGTCCTTTGATTTGCGTTGTCCACGAATATAGTCCCTAGTGTGGACAGTGTGTTACTTGTCGATTTTTTTTATACCCCTTCCGAATTTATTTCTCCATGTTTTATGACTCAAATAGTAAGTAGGGGGGTGAAATGACACTGTAAAAAAATTTGGGTCATGAATTTTAAAGTAAAGTAGTGATTTGGTCCAGCTGAAAAATGTTAAAAATTAGCACTTCGGAGGCTGTCAAAAGATTTGAAGACCCCCTCAGCATGAAATTGTCCATATTTTGAGTTAGAGCCGATGAAGTTTTCTATAATTTTGATATAATTTGTCCCAAAAGTAGTACAACACACTGTAAAAATATTATTGAGAAAGCGCAGGTGGGATTTTTTTAATTTTCATTTATTGTCTAAAAGAAATGCACTACGAAATAACTGTGTACTCGGACCTAAGAGGTGAAATCAGGAAATATAGAATCTGTACTTTGGCAACTTCCCTGAATGATTTGATGGTGTCAATTTATCAAATAGCATAAAACTAAAGGATTAAAACTTTTATTTGATAGAATTTCTGCAAAAATGACCAATTTTGGCATTTTATGGTCAAAATAAGCATTTCATAGCTTTTTCAATTTTGATGCATAAGTGGCATTCTGACTTTCTATCTGACAGGTTTTTATGTGTCAATATTTGTGTTTCTATGCTTCAATCCAGTTGTATTACTCATTTGTGAACTCTGAATCTACAGAAAAGAAGATTATCTCAGACAATATGTTCAAAATGTGTTGTATATATGGTCCTCGTCTAACGCCCTGTTTGGATCGAGTTAAATGTGAGGAGCTTGGAACATAAAAGTTGAAGTCCATTATAAAGACCTCACTAAATTTGTATAAAAAGCACTTAACAATGTCTTTTGTACCTGTTTTATGTCACATAATATCTTTCTTTTCTTCTGTAGGATAGCAAGTGGTTCAAATATAAGCCTGTTGAGACTAAAATTGCATGCATGTTTTTCACTAAAAAGTGAAAAATCTTTGTATCAGACCATACTGTTTGCAAAAAAAGTTGAATGCAAGAGTCTTTTTGTGCTCAGATTTATTGTATCATGTCACCTGAGTATAGAAATGATAGAAAAGACACAAAATTTTATTTCATATAGCTTCAATATGCATTTTTAAATGTAAATATGTGATACGGCCTAAATTGACCCTAAATTATTTTCAGTCTTACTTGGCCTAAGACCCTTTTAAACTAATGTGATATGTTATTTGTAAGTTTTCTTTCCATTTAAAGTACATTAAATACATATGTAAGGATTATTTATAACCAAAAAGCTTTACAAATTTAAAATTGCTGGAAAATATTACATCTTCATGTAAGGCCCCCCTTCATTGGAAAACCTCCATTTTTAGCCACAGGCTCATATAAATTTGACTTTTTAATAATTATGATAAGTCTGATAAATCAAATGAGTACTCTATTGCTTTTAATACATAATATATTATATATTAAGGCATTTCAAAAGTATTTTTTTGCAATATTTAAATTTTTTAAGCCCCAAATGTTGATAGTTGAAAATTTTCAATTTTAACATCTAAATTTAACACTCAAAGTTGAATATAGAATTAGTCATATTGTCTATAATATATATCCTATTGCCATGAAACTTTGTAAGCAGTCCTATAATTTAATAAGCTTTGGTCATACCAAGTTTCATTAAGATTGGTCAACTTTTTCTACCCTATTAGGTCCGGGTACACAGTTATCGTCCTTTGATTTGCGTTGTCCACGAATATAGTCCCTAGTGTGGACAGTGTGTTACTTGTCGATTTTTTTTATACCCCTTCCGAATTTATTTCTCCATGTTTTATGACTCAAATAGTAAGTAGGGGGGTGAAATGACACTGTAAAAAAATTTGGGTCATGAATTTTAAAGTAAAGTAGTGATTTGGTCCAGCTGAAAAATGTTAAAAATTAGCACTTCGGAGGCTGTCAAAAGATTTGAAGACCCCCTCAGCATGAAATTGTCCATATTTTGAGTTAGAGCCGATGAAGTTTTCTATAATTTTGATATAATTTGTCCCAAAAGTAGTACAACACACTGTAAAAATATTATTGAGAAAGCGCAGGTGGGATTTTTTTAATTTTCATTTATTGTCTAAAAGAAATGCACTACGAAATAACTGTGTACTCGGACCTAAGAGGTGAAATCAGGAAATATAGAATCTGTACTTTGGCAACTTCCCTGAATGATTTGATGGTGTCAATTTATCAAATAGCATAAAACTAAAGGATTAAAACTTTTATTTGATAGAATTTCTGCAAAAATGACCAATTTTGGCATTTTATGGTCAAAATAAGCATTTCATAGCTTTTTCAATTTTGATGCATAAGTGGCATTCTGACTTTCTATCTGACAGGTTTTTATGTGTCAATATTTGTGTTTCTATGCTTCAATCCAGTTGTATTACTCATTTGTGAACTCTGAATCTACAGAAAAGAAGATTATCTCAGACAATATGTTCAAAATGTGTTGTATATATGGTCCTCGTCTAACGCCCTGTTTGGATCGAGTTAAATGTGAGGAGCTTGGAACATAAAAGTTGAAGTCCATTATAAAGACCTCACTAAATTTGTATAAAAAGCACTTAACAATGTCTTTTGTACCTGTTTTATGTCACATAATATCTTTCTTTTCTTCTGTAGGATAGCAAGTGGTTCAAATATAAGCCTGTTGAGACTAAAATTGCATGCATGTTTTTCACTAAAAAGTGAAAAATCTTTGTATCAGACCATACTGTTTGCAAAAAAAGTTGAATGCAAGAGTCTTTTTGTGCTCAGATTTATTGTATCATGTCACCTGAGTATAGAAATGATAGAAAAGACACAAAATTTTATTTCATATAGCTTCAATATGCATTTTTAAATGTAAATATGTGATACGGCCTAAATTGACCCTAAATTATTTTCAGTCTTACTTGGCCTAAGACCCTTTTAAACTAATGTGATATGTTATTTGTAAGTTTTCTTTCCATTTAAAGTACATTAAATACATATGTAAGGATTATTTATAACCAAAAAGCTTTACAAATTTAAAATTGCTGGAAAATATTACATCTTCATGTAAGGCCCCCCTTCATTGGAAAACCTCCATTTTTAGCCACAGGCTCATATAAATTTGACTTTTTAATAATTATGATAAGTCTGATAAATCAAATGAGTACTCTATTGCTTTTAATACATAATATATTATATATTAAGGCATTTCAAAAGTATTTTTTTGCAATATTTAAATTTTTTAAGCCCCAAATGTTGATAGTTGAAAATTTTCAATTTTAACATCTAAATTTAACACTCAAAGTTGAATATAGAATTAGTCATATTGTCTATAATATATATCCTATTGCCATGAAACTTTGTAAGCAGTCCTATAATTTAATAAGCTTTGGTCATACCAAGTTTCATTAAGATTGGTCAACTTTTTCTACCCTATTAGGTCCGGGTACACAGTTATCGTCCTTTGATTTGCGTTGTCCACGAATATAGTCCCTAGTGTGGACAGTGTGTTACTTGTCGATTTTTTTTATACCCCTTCCGAATTTATTTCTCCATGTTTTATGACTCAAATAGTAAGTAGGGGGGTGAAATGACACTGTAAAAAAATTTGGGTCATGAATTTTAAAGTAAAGTAGTGATTTGGTCCAGCTGAAAAATGTTAAAAATTAGCACTTCGGAGGCTGTCAAAAGATTTGAAGACCCCCTCAGCATGAAATTGTCCATATTTTGAGTTAGAGCCGATGAAGTTTTCTATAATTTTGATATAATTTGTCCCAAAAGTAGTACAACACACTGTAAAAATATTATTGAGAAAGCGCAGGTGGGATTTTTTTAATTTTCATTTATTGTCTAAAAGAAATGCACTACGAAATAACTGTGTACTCGGACCTAAGAGGTGAAATCAGGAAATATAGAATCTGTACTTTGGCAACTTCCCTGAATGATTTGATGGTGTCAATTTATCAAATAGCATAAAACTAAAGGATTAAAACTTTTATTTGATAGAATTTCTGCAAAAATGACCAATTTTGGCATTTTATGGTCAAAATAAGCATTTCATAGCTTTTTCAATTTTGATGCATAAGTGGCATTCTGACTTTCTATCTGACAGGTTTTTATGTGTCAATATTTGTGTTTCTATGCTTCAATCCAGTTGTATTACTCATTTGTGAACTCTGAATCTACAGAAAAGAAGATTATCTCAGACAATATGTTCAAAATGTGTTGTATATATGGTCCTCGTCTAACGCCCTGTTTGGATCGAGTTAAATGTGAGGAGCTTGGAACATAAAAGTTGAAGTCCATTATAAAGACCTCACTAAATTTGTATAAAAAGCACTTAACAATGTCTTTTGTACCTGTTTTATGTCACATAATATCTTTCTTTTCTTCTGTAGGATAGCAAGTGGTTCAAATATAAGCCTGTTGAGACTAAAATTGCATGCATGTTTTTCACTAAAAAGTGAAAAATCTTTGTATCAGACCATACTGTTTGCAAAAAAAGTTGAATGCAAGAGTCTTTTTGTGCTCAGATTTATTGTATCATGTCACCTGAGTATAGAAATGATAGAAAAGACACAAAATTTTATTTCATATAGCTTCAATATGCATTTTTAAATGTAAATATGTGATACGGCCTAAATTGACCCTAAATTATTTTCAGTCTTACTTGGCCTAAGACCCTTTTAAACTAATGTGATATGTTATTTGTAAGTTTTCTTTCCATTTAAAGTACATTAAATACATATGTAAGGATTATTTATAACCAAAAAGCTTTACAAATTTAAAATTGCTGGAAAATATTACATCTTCATGTAAGGCCCCCCTTCATTGGAAAACCTCCATTTTTAGCCACAGGCTCATATAAATTTGACTTTTTAATAATTATGATAAGTCTGATAAATCAAATGAGTACTCTATTGCTTTTAATACATAATATATTATATATTAAGGCATTTCAAAAGTATTTTTTTGCAATATTTAAATTTTTTAAGCCCCAAATGTTGATAGTTGAAAATTTTCAATTTTAACATCTAAATTTAACACTCAAAGTTGAATATAGAATTAGTCATATTGTCTATAATATATATCCTATTGCCATGAAACTTTGTAAGCAGTCCTATAATTTAATAAGCTTTGGTCATACCAAGTTTCATTAAGATTGGTCAACTTTTTCTACCCTATTAGGTCCGGGTACACAGTTATCGTCCTTTGATTTGCGTTGTCCACGAATATAGTCCCTAGTGTGGACAGTGTGTTACTTGTCGATTTTTTTTATACCCCTTCCGAATTTATTTCTCCATGTTTTATGACTCAAATAGTAAGTAGGGGGGTGAAATGACACTGTAAAAAAATTTGGGTCATGAATTTTAAAGTAAAGTAGTGATTTGGTCCAGCTGAAAAATGTTAAAAATTAGCACTTCGGAGGCTGTCAAAAGATTTGAAGACCCCCTCAGCATGAAATTGTCCATATTTTGAGTTAGAGCCGATGAAGTTTTCTATAATTTTGATATAATTTGTCCCAAAAGTAGTACAACACACTGTAAAAATATTATTGAGAAAGCGCAGGTGGGATTTTTTTAATTTTCATTTATTGTCTAAAAGAAATGCACTACGAAATAACTGTGTACTCGGACCTAAGAGGTGAAATCAGGAAATATAGAATCTGTACTTTGGCAACTTCCCTGAATGATTTGATGGTGTCAATTTATCAAATAGCATAAAACTAAAGGATTAAAACTTTTATTTGATAGAATTTCTGCAAAAATGACCAATTTTGGCATTTTATGGTCAAAATAAGCATTTCATAGCTTTTTCAATTTTGATGCATAAGTGGCATTCTGACTTTCTATCTGACAGGTTTTTATGTGTCAATATTTGTGTTTCTATGCTTCAATCCAGTTGTATTACTCATTTGTGAACTCTGAATCTACAGAAAAGAAGATTATCTCAGACAATATGTTCAAAATGTGTTGTATATATGGTCCTCGTCTAACGCCCTGTTTGGATCGAGTTAAATGTGAGGAGCTTGGAACATAAAAGTTGAAGTCCATTATAAAGACCTCACTAAATTTGTATAAAAAGCACTTAACAATGTCTTTTGTACCTGTTTTATGTCACATAATATCTTTCTTTTCTTCTGTAGGATAGCAAGTGGTTCAAATATAAGCCTGTTGAGACTAAAATTGCATGCATGTTTTTCACTAAAAAGTGAAAAATCTTTGTATCAGACCATACTGTTTGCAAAAAAAGTTGAATGCAAGAGTCTTTTTGTGCTCAGATTTATTGTATCATGTCACCTGAGTATAGAAATGATAGAAAAGACACAAAATTTTATTTCATATAGCTTCAATATGCATTTTTAAATGTAAATATGTGATACGGCCTAAATTGACCCTAAATTATTTTCAGTCTTACTTGGCCTAAGACCCTTTTAAACTAATGTGATATGTTATTTGTAAGTTTTCTTTCCATTTAAAGTACATTAAATACATATGTAAGGATTATTTATAACCAAAAAGCTTTACAAATTTAAAATTGCTGGAAAATATTACATCTTCATGTAAGGCCCCCCTTCATTGGAAAACCTCCATTTTTAGCCACAGGCTCATATAAATTTGACTTTTTAATAATTATGATAAGTCTGATAAATCAAATGAGTACTCTATTGCTTTTAATACATAATATATTATATATTAAGGCATTTCAAAAGTATTTTTTTGCAATATTTAAATTTTTTAAGCCCCAAATGTTGATAGTTGAAAATTTTCAATTTTAACATCTAAATTTAACACTCAAAGTTGAATATAGAATTAGTCATATTGTCTATAATATATATCCTATTGCCATGAAACTTTGTAAGCAGTCCTATAATTTAATAAGCTTTGGTCATACCAAGTTTCATTAAGATTGGTCAACTTTTTCTACCCTATTAGGTCCGGGTACACAGTTATCGTCCTTTGATTTGCGTTGTCCACGAATATAGTCCCTAGTGTGGACAGTGTGTTACTTGTCGATTTTTTTTATACCCCTTCCGAATTTATTTCTCCATGTTTTATGACTCAAATAGTAAGTAGGGGGGTGAAATGACACTGTAAAAAAATTTGGGTCATGAATTTTAAAGTAAAGTAGTGATTTGGTCCAGCTGAAAAATGTTAAAAATTAGCACTTCGGAGGCTGTCAAAAGATTTGAAGACCCCCTCAGCATGAAATTGTCCATATTTTGAGTTAGAGCCGATGAAGTTTTCTATAATTTTGATATAATTTGTCCCAAAAGTAGTACAACACACTGTAAAAATATTATTGAGAAAGCGCAGGTGGGATTTTTTTAATTTTCATTTATTGTCTAAAAGAAATGCACTACGAAATAACTGTGTACTCGGACCTAAGAGGTGAAATCAGGAAATATAGAATCTGTACTTTGGCAACTTCCCTGAATGATTTGATGGTGTCAATTTATCAAATAGCATAAAACTAAAGGATTAAAACTTTTATTTGATAGAATTTCTGCAAAAATGACCAATTTTGGCATTTTATGGTCAAAATAAGCATTTCATAGCTTTTTCAATTTTGATGCATAAGTGGCATTCTGACTTTCTATCTGACAGGTTTTTATGTGTCAATATTTGTGTTTCTATGCTTCAATCCAGTTGTATTACTCATTTGTGAACTCTGAATCTACAGAAAAGAAGATTATCTCAGACAATATGTTCAAAATGTGTTGTATATATGGTCCTCGTCTAACGCCCTGTTTGGATCGAGTTAAATGTGAGGAGCTTGGAACATAAAAGTTGAAGTCCATTATAAAGACCTCACTAAATTTGTATAAAAAGCACTTAACAATGTCTTTTGTACCTGTTTTATGTCACATAATATCTTTCTTTTCTTCTGTAGGATAGCAAGTGGTTCAAATATAAGCCTGTTGAGACTAAAATTGCATGCATGTTTTTCACTAAAAAGTGAAAAATCTTTGTATCAGACCATACTGTTTGCAAAAAAAGTTGAATGCAAGAGTCTTTTTGTGCTCAGATTTATTGTATCATGTCACCTGAGTATAGAAATGATAGAAAAGACACAAAATTTTATTTCATATAGCTTCAATATGCATTTTTAAATGTAAATATGTGATACGGCCTAAATTGACCCTAAATTATTTTCAGTCTTACTTGGCCTAAGACCCTTTTAAACTAATGTGATATGTTATTTGTAAGTTTTCTTTCCATTTAAAGTACATTAAATACATATGTAAGGATTATTTATAACCAAAAAGCTTTACAAATTTAAAATTGCTGGAAAATATTACATCTTCATGTAAGGCCCCCCTTCATTGGAAAACCTCCATTTTTAGCCACAGGCTCATATAAATTTGACTTTTTAATAATTATGATAAGTCTGATAAATCAAATGAGTACTCTATTGCTTTTAATACATAATATATTATATATTAAGGCATTTCAAAAGTATTTTTTTGCAATATTTAAATTTTTTAAGCCCCAAATGTTGATAGTTGAAAATTTTCAATTTTAACATCTAAATTTAACACTCAAAGTTGAATATAGAATTAGTCATATTGTCTATAATATATATCCTATTGCCATGAAACTTTGTAAGCAGTCCTATAATTTAATAAGCTTTGGTCATACCAAGTTTCATTAAGATTGGTCAACTTTTTCTACCCTATTAGGTCCGGGTACACAGTTATCGTCCTTTGATTTGCGTTGTCCACGAATATAGTCCCTAGTGTGGACAGTGTGTTACTTGTCGATTTTTTTTATACCCCTTCCGAATTTATTTCTCCATGTTTTATGACTCAAATAGTAAGTAGGGGGGTGAAATGACACTGTAAAAAAATTTGGGTCATGAATTTTAAAGTAAAGTAGTGATTTGGTCCAGCTGAAAAATGTTAAAAATTAGCACTTCGGAGGCTGTCAAAAGATTTGAAGACCCCCTCAGCATGAAATTGTCCATATTTTGAGTTAGAGCCGATGAAGTTTTCTATAATTTTGATATAATTTGTCCCAAAAGTAGTACAACACACTGTAAAAATATTATTGAGAAAGCGCAGGTGGGATTTTTTTAATTTTCATTTATTGTCTAAAAGAAATGCACTACGAAATAACTGTGTACTCGGACCTAAGAGGTGAAATCAGGAAATATAGAATCTGTACTTTGGCAACTTCCCTGAATGATTTGATGGTGTCAATTTATCAAATAGCATAAAACTAAAGGATTAAAACTTTTATTTGATAGAATTTCTGCAAAAATGACCAATTTTGGCATTTTATGGTCAAAATAAGCATTTCATAGCTTTTTCAATTTTGATGCATAAGTGGCATTCTGACTTTCTATCTGACAGGTTTTTATGTGTCAATATTTGTGTTTCTATGCTTCAATCCAGTTGTATTACTCATTTGTGAACTCTGAATCTACAGAAAAGAAGATTATCTCAGACAATATGTTCAAAATGTGTTGTATATATGGTCCTCGTCTAACGCCCTGTTTGGATCGAGTTAAATGTGAGGAGCTTGGAACATAAAAGTTGAAGTCCATTATAAAGACCTCACTAAATTTGTATAAAAAGCACTTAACAATGTCTTTTGTACCTGTTTTATGTCACATAATATCTTTCTTTTCTTCTGTAGGATAGCAAGTGGTTCAAATATAAGCCTGTTGAGACTAAAATTGCATGCATGTTTTTCACTAAAAAGTGAAAAATCTTTGTATCAGACCATACTGTTTGCAAAAAAAGTTGAATGCAAGAGTCTTTTTGTGCTCAGATTTATTGTATCATGTCACCTGAGTATAGAAATGATAGAAAAGACACAAAATTTTATTTCATATAGCTTCAATATGCATTTTTAAATGTAAATATGTGATACGGCCTAAATTGACCCTAAATTATTTTCAGTCTTACTTGGCCTAAGACCCTTTTAAACTAATGTGATATGTTATTTGTAAGTTTTCTTTCCATTTAAAGTACATTAAATACATATGTAAGGATTATTTATAACCAAAAAGCTTTACAAATTTAAAATTGCTGGAAAATATTACATCTTCATGTAAGGCCCCCCTTCATTGGAAAACCTCCATTTTTAGCCACAGGCTCATATAAATTTGACTTTTTAATAATTATGATAAGTCTGATAAATCAAATGAGTACTCTATTGCTTTTAATACATAATATATTATATATTAAGGCATTTCAAAAGTATTTTTTTGCAATATTTAAATTTTTTAAGCCCCAAATGTTGATAGTTGAAAATTTTCAATTTTAACATCTAAATTTAACACTCAAAGTTGAATATAGAATTAGTCATATTGTCTATAATATATATCCTATTGCCATGAAACTTTGTAAGCAGTCCTATAATTTAATAAGCTTTGGTCATACCAAGTTTCATTAAGATTGGTCAACTTTTTCTACCCTATTAGGTCCGGGTACACAGTTATCGTCCTTTGATTTGCGTTGTCCACGAATATAGTCCCTAGTGTGGACAGTGTGTTACTTGTCGATTTTTTTTATACCCCTTCCGAATTTATTTCTCCATGTTTTATGACTCAAATAGTAAGTAGGGGGGTGAAATGACACTGTAAAAAAATTTGGGTCATGAATTTTAAAGTAAAGTAGTGATTTGGTCCAGCTGAAAAATGTTAAAAATTAGCACTTCGGAGGCTGTCAAAAGATTTGAAGACCCCCTCAGCATGAAATTGTCCATATTTTGAGTTAGAGCCGATGAAGTTTTCTATAATTTTGATATAATTTGTCCCAAAAGTAGTACAACACACTGTAAAAATATTATTGAGAAAGCGCAGGTGGGATTTTTTTAATTTTCATTTATTGTCTAAAAGAAATGCACTACGAAATAACTGTGTACTCGGACCTAAGAGGTGAAATCAGGAAATATAGAATCTGTACTTTGGCAACTTCCCTGAATGATTTGATGGTGTCAATTTATCAAATAGCATAAAACTAAAGGATTAAAACTTTTATTTGATAGAATTTCTGCAAAAATGACCAATTTTGGCATTTTATGGTCAAAATAAGCATTTCATAGCTTTTTCAATTTTGATGCATAAGTGGCATTCTGACTTTCTATCTGACAGGTTTTTATGTGTCAATATTTGTGTTTCTATGCTTCAATCCAGTTGTATTACTCATTTGTGAACTCTGAATCTACAGAAAAGAAGATTATCTCAGACAATATGTTCAAAATGTGTTGTATATATGGTCCTCGTCTAACGCCCTGTTTGGATCGAGTTAAATGTGAGGAGCTTGGAACATAAAAGTTGAAGTCCATTATAAAGACCTCACTAAATTTGTATAAAAAGCACTTAACAATGTCTTTTGTACCTGTTTTATGTCACATAATATCTTTCTTTTCTTCTGTAGGATAGCAAGTGGTTCAAATATAAGCCTGTTGAGACTAAAATTGCATGCATGTTTTTCACTAAAAAGTGAAAAATCTTTGTATCAGACCATACTGTTTGCAAAAAAAGTTGAATGCAAGAGTCTTTTTGTGCTCAGATTTATTGTATCATGTCACCTGAGTATAGAAATGATAGAAAAGACACAAAATTTTATTTCATATAGCTTCAATATGCATTTTTAAATGTAAATATGTGATACGGCCTAAATTGACCCTAAATTATTTTCAGTCTTACTTGGCCTAAGACCCTTTTAAACTAATGTGATATGTTATTTGTAAGTTTTCTTTCCATTTAAAGTACATTAAATACATATGTAAGGATTATTTATAACCAAAAAGCTTTACAAATTTAAAATTGCTGGAAAATATTACATCTTCATGTAAGGCCCCCCTTCATTGGAAAACCTCCATTTTTAGCCACAGGCTCATATAAATTTGACTTTTTAATAATTATGATAAGTCTGATAAATCAAATGAGTACTCTATTGCTTTTAATACATAATATATTATATATTAAGGCATTTCAAAAGTATTTTTTTGCAATATTTAAATTTTTTAAGCCCCAAATGTTGATAGTTGAAAATTTTCAATTTTAACATCTAAATTTAACACTCAAAGTTGAATATAGAATTAGTCATATTGTCTATAATATATATCCTATTGCCATGAAACTTTGTAAGCAGTCCTATAATTTAATAAGCTTTGGTCATACCAAGTTTCATTAAGATTGGTCAACTTTTTCTACCCTATTAGGTCCGGGTACACAGTTATCGTCCTTTGATTTGCGTTGTCCACGAATATAGTCCCTAGTGTGGACAGTGTGTTACTTGTCGATTTTTTTTATACCCCTTCCGAATTTATTTCTCCATGTTTTATGACTCAAATAGTAAGTAGGGGGGTGAAATGACACTGTAAAAAAATTTGGGTCATGAATTTTAAAGTAAAGTAGTGATTTGGTCCAGCTGAAAAATGTTAAAAATTAGCACTTCGGAGGCTGTCAAAAGATTTGAAGACCCCCTCAGCATGAAATTGTCCATATTTTGAGTTAGAGCCGATGAAGTTTTCTATAATTTTGATATAATTTGTCCCAAAAGTAGTACAACACACTGTAAAAATATTATTGAGAAAGCGCAGGTGGGATTTTTTTAATTTTCATTTATTGTCTAAAAGAAATGCACTACGAAATAACTGTGTACTCGGACCTAAGAGGTGAAATCAGGAAATATAGAATCTGTACTTTGGCAACTTCCCTGAATGATTTGATGGTGTCAATTTATCAAATAGCATAAAACTAAAGGATTAAAACTTTTATTTGATAGAATTTCTGCAAAAATGACCAATTTTGGCATTTTATGGTCAAAATAAGCATTTCATAGCTTTTTCAATTTTGATGCATAAGTGGCATTCTGACTTTCTATCTGACAGGTTTTTATGTGTCAATATTTGTGTTTCTATGCTTCAATCCAGTTGTATTACTCATTTGTGAACTCTGAATCTACAGAAAAGAAGATTATCTCAGACAATATGTTCAAAATGTGTTGTATATATGGTCCTCGTCTAACGCCCTGTTTGGATCGAGTTAAATGTGAGGAGCTTGGAACATAAAAGTTGAAGTCCATTATAAAGACCTCACTAAATTTGTATAAAAAGCACTTAACAATGTCTTTTGTACCTGTTTTATGTCACATAATATCTTTCTTTTCTTCTGTAGGATAGCAAGTGGTTCAAATATAAGCCTGTTGAGACTAAAATTGCATGCATGTTTTTCACTAAAAAGTGAAAAATCTTTGTATCAGACCATACTGTTTGCAAAAAAAGTTGAATGCAAGAGTCTTTTTGTGCTCAGATTTATTGTATCATGTCACCTGAGTATAGAAATGATAGAAAAGACACAAAATTTTATTTCATATAGCTTCAATATGCATTTTTAAATGTAAATATGTGATACGGCCTAAATTGACCCTAAATTATTTTCAGTCTTACTTGGCCTAAGACCCTTTTAAACTAATGTGATATGTTATTTGTAAGTTTTCTTTCCATTTAAAGTACATTAAATACATATGTAAGGATTATTTATAACCAAAAAGCTTTACAAATTTAAAATTGCTGGAAAATATTACATCTTCATGTAAGGCCCCCCTTCATTGGAAAACCTCCATTTTTAGCCACAGGCTCATATAAATTTGACTTTTTAATAATTATGATAAGTCTGATAAATCAAATGAGTACTCTATTGCTTTTAATACATAATATATTATATATTAAGGCATTTCAAAAGTATTTTTTTGCAATATTTAAATTTTTTAAGCCCCAAATGTTGATAGTTGAAAATTTTCAATTTTAACATCTAAATTTAACACTCAAAGTTGAATATAGAATTAGTCATATTGTCTATAATATATATCCTATTGCCATGAAACTTTGTAAGCAGTCCTATAATTTAATAAGCTTTGGTCATACCAAGTTTCATTAAGATTGGTCAACTTTTTCTACCCTATTAGGTCCGGGTACACAGTTATCGTCCTTTGATTTGCGTTGTCCACGAATATAGTCCCTAGTGTGGACAGTGTGTTACTTGTCGATTTTTTTTATACCCCTTCCGAATTTATTTCTCCATGTTTTATGACTCAAATAGTAAGTAGGGGGGTGAAATGACACTGTAAAAAAATTTGGGTCATGAATTTTAAAGTAAAGTAGTGATTTGGTCCAGCTGAAAAATGTTAAAAATTAGCACTTCGGAGGCTGTCAAAAGATTTGAAGACCCCCTCAGCATGAAATTGTCCATATTTTGAGTTAGAGCCGATGAAGTTTTCTATAATTTTGATATAATTTGTCCCAAAAGTAGTACAACACACTGTAAAAATATTATTGAGAAAGCGCAGGTGGGATTTTTTTAATTTTCATTTATTGTCTAAAAGAAATGCACTACGAAATAACTGTGTACTCGGACCTAAGAGGTGAAATCAGGAAATATAGAATCTGTACTTTGGCAACTTCCCTGAATGATTTGATGGTGTCAATTTATCAAATAGCATAAAACTAAAGGATTAAAACTTTTATTTGATAGAATTTCTGCAAAAATGACCAATTTTGGCATTTTATGGTCAAAATAAGCATTTCATAGCTTTTTCAATTTTGATGCATAAGTGGCATTCTGACTTTCTATCTGACAGGTTTTTATGTGTCAATATTTGTGTTTCTATGCTTCAATCCAGTTGTATTACTCATTTGTGAACTCTGAATCTACAGAAAAGAAGATTATCTCAGACAATATGTTCAAAATGTGTTGTATATATGGTCCTCGTCTAACGCCCTGTTTGGATCGAGTTAAATGTGAGGAGCTTGGAACATAAAAGTTGAAGTCCATTATAAAGACCTCACTAAATTTGTATAAAAAGCACTTAACAATGTCTTTTGTACCTGTTTTATGTCACATAATATCTTTCTTTTCTTCTGTAGGATAGCAAGTGGTTCAAATATAAGCCTGTTGAGACTAAAATTGCATGCATGTTTTTCACTAAAAAGTGAAAAATCTTTGTATCAGACCATACTGTTTGCAAAAAAAGTTGAATGCAAGAGTCTTTTTGTGCTCAGATTTATTGTATCATGTCACCTGAGTATAGAAATGATAGAAAAGACACAAAATTTTATTTCATATAGCTTCAATATGCATTTTTAAATGTAAATATGTGATACGGCCTAAATTGACCCTAAATTATTTTTAGTCTTACTTGGCCTAAGACCCTTTTAAACTAATGTGATATGTTATTTGTAAGTTTTCTTTCCATTTAAAGTACATTAAATACATATGTAAGGATTATTTATAACCAAAAAGCTTTACAAATTTAAAATTGCTGGAAAATATTACATCTTCATGTAAGGCCCCCCTTCATTGGAAAACCTCCATTTTTAGCCACAGGCTCATATAAATTTGACTTTTTAATAATTATGATAAGTCTGATAAATCAAATGAGTACTCTATTGCTTTTAATACATAATATATTATATATTAAGGCATTTCAAAAGTATTTTTTTGCAATATTTAAATTTTTTAAGCCCCAAATGTTGATAGTTGAAAATTTTCAATTTTAACATCTAAATTTAACACTCAAAGTTGAATATAGAATTAGTCATATTGTCTATAATATATATCCTATTGCCATGAAACTTTGTAAGCAGTCCTATAATTTAATAAGCTTTGGTCATACCAAGTTTCATTAAGATTGGTCAACTTTTTCTACCCTATTAGGTCCGGGTACACAGTTATCGTCCTTTGATTTGCGTTGTCCACGAATATAGTCCCTAGTGTGGACAGTGTGTTACTTGTCGATTTTTTTTATACCCCTTCCGAATTTATTTCTCCATGTTTTATGACTCAAATAGTAAGTAGGGGGGTGAAATGACACTGTAAAAAAATTTGGGTCATGAATTTTAAAGTAAAGTAGTGATTTGGTCCAGCTGAAAAATGTTAAAAATTAGCACTTCGGAGGCTGTCAAAAGATTTGAAGACCCCCTCAGCATGAAATTGTCCATATTTTGAGTTAGAGCCGATGAAGTTTTCTATAATTTTGATATAATTTGTCCCAAAAGTAGTACAACACACTGTAAAAATATTATTGAGAAAGCGCAGGTGGGATTTTTTTAATTTTCATTTATTGTCTAAAAGAAATGCACTACGAAATAACTGTGTACTCGGACCTAAGAGGTGAAATCAGGAAATATAGAATCTGTACTTTGGCAACTTCCCTGAATGATTTGATGGTGTCAATTTATCAAATAGCATAAAACTAAAGGATTAAAACTTTTATTTGATAGAATTTCTGCAAAAATGACCAATTTTGGCATTTTATGGTCAAAATAAGCATTTCATAGCTTTTTCAATTTTGATGCATAAGTGGCATTCTGACTTTCTATCTGACAGGTTTTTATGTGTCAATATTTGTGTTTCTATGCTTCAATCCAGTTGTATTACTCATTTGTGAACTCTGAATCTACAGAAAAGAAGATTATCTCAGACAATATGTTCAAAATGTGTTGTATATATGGTCCTCGTCTAACGCCCTGTTTGGATCGAGTTAAATGTGAGGAGCTTGGAACATAAAAGTTGAAGTCCATTATAAAGACCTCACTAAATTTGTATAAAAAGCACTTAACAATGTCTTTTGTACCTGTTTTATGTCACATAATATCTTTCTTTTCTTCTGTAGGATAGCAAGTGGTTCAAATATAAGCCTGTTGAGACTAAAATTGCATGCATGTTTTTCACTAAAAAGTGAAAAATCTTTGTATCAGACCATACTGTTTGCAAAAAAAGTTGAATGCAAGAGTCTTTTTGTGCTCAGATTTATTGTATCATGTCACCTGAGTATAGAAATGATAGAAAAGACACAAAATTTTATTTCATATAGCTTCAATATGCATTTTTAAATGTAAATATGTGATACGGCCTAAATTGACCCTAAATTATTTTCAGTCTTACTTGGCCTAAGACCCTTTTAAACTAATGTGATATGTTATTTGTAAGTTTTCTTTCCATTTAAAGTACATTAAATACATATGTAAGGATTATTTATAACCAAAAAGCTTTACAAATTTAAAATTGCTGGAAAATATTACATCTTCATGTAAGGCCCCCCTTCATTGGAAAACCTCCATTTTTAGCCACAGGCTCATATAAATTTGACTTTTTAATAATTATGATAAGTCTGATAAATCAAATGAGTACTCTATTGCTTTTAATACATAATATATTATATATTAAGGCATTTCAAAAGTATTTTTTTGCAATATTTAAATTTTTTAAGCCCCAAATGTTGATAGTTGAAAATTTTCAATTTTAACATCTAAATTTAACACTCAAAGTTGAATATAGAATTAGTCATATTGTCTATAATATATATCCTATTGCCATGAAACTTTGTAAGCAGTCCTATAATTTAATAAGCTTTGGTCATACCAAGTTTCATTAAGATTGGTCAACTTTTTCTACCCTATTAGGTCCGGGTACACAGTTATCGTCCTTTGATTTGCGTTGTCCACGAATATAGTCCCTAGTGTGGACAGTGTGTTACTTGTCGATTTTTTTTATACCCCTTCCGAATTTATTTCTCCATGTTTTATGACTCAAATAGTAAGTAGGGGGGTGAAATGACACTGTAAAAAAATTTGGGTCATGAATTTTAAAGTAAAGTAGTGATTTGGTCCAGCTGAAAAATGTTAAAAATTAGCACTTCGGAGGCTGTCAAAAGATTTGAAGACCCCCTCAGCATGAAATTGTCCATATTTTGAGTTAGAGCCGATGAAGTTTTCTATAATTTTGATATAATTTGTCCCAAAAGTAGTACAACACACTGTAAAAATATTATTGAGAAAGCGCAGGTGGGATTTTTTTAATTTTCATTTATTGTCTAAAAGAAATGCACTACGAAATAACTGTGTACTCGGACCTAAGAGGTGAAATCAGGAAATATAGAATCTGTACTTTGGCAACTTCCCTGAATGATTTGATGGTGTCAATTTATCAAATAGCATAAAACTAAAGGATTAAAACTTTTATTTGATAGAATTTCTGCAAAAATGACCAATTTTGGCATTTTATGGTCAAAATAAGCATTTCATAGCTTTTTCAATTTTGATGCATAAGTGGCATTCTGACTTTCTATCTGACAGGTTTTTATGTGTCAATATTTGTGTTTCTATGCTTCAATCCAGTTGTATTACTCATTTGTGAACTCTGAATCTACAGAAAAGAAGATTATCTCAGACAATATGTTCAAAATGTGTTGTATATATGGTCCTCGTCTAACGCCCTGTTTGGATCGAGTTAAATGTGAGGAGCTTGGAACATAAAAGTTGAAGTCCATTATAAAGACCTCACTAAATTTGTATAAAAAGCACTTAACAATGTCTTTTGTACCTGTTTTATGTCACATAATATCTTTCTTTTCTTCTGTAGGATAGCAAGTGGTTCAAATATAAGCCTGTTGAGACTAAAATTGCATGCATGTTTTTCACTAAAAAGTGAAAAATCTTTGTATCAGACCATACTGTTTGCAAAAAAAGTTGAATGCAAGAGTCTTTTTGTGCTCAGATTTATTGTATCATGTCACCTGAGTATAGAAATGATAGAAAAGACACAAAATTTTATTTCATATAGCTTCAATATGCATTTTTAAATGTAAATATGTGATACGGCCTAAATTGACCCTAAATTATTTTCAGTCTTACTTGGCCTAAGACCCTTTTAAACTAATGTGATATGTTATTTGTAAGTTTTCTTTCCATTTAAAGTACATTAAATACATATGTAAGGATTATTTATAACCAAAAAGCTTTACAAATTTAAAATTGCTGGAAAATATTACATCTTCATGTAAGGCCCCCCTTCATTGGAAAACCTCCATTTTTAGCCACAGGCTCATATAAATTTGACTTTTTAATAATTATGATAAGTCTGATAAATCAAATGAGTACTCTATTGCTTTTAATACATAATATATTATATATTAAGGCATTTCAAAAGTATTTTTTTGCAATATTTAAATTTTTTAAGCCCCAAATGTTGATAGTTGAAAATTTTCAATTTTAACATCTAAATTTAACACTCAAAGTTGAATATAGAATTAGTCATATTGTCTATAATATATATCCTATTGCCATGAAACTTTGTAAGCAGTCCTATAATTTAATAAGCTTTGGTCATACCAAGTTTCATTAAGATTGGTCAACTTTTTCTACCCTATTAGGTCCGGGTACACAGTTATCGTCCTTTGATTTGCGTTGTCCACGAATATAGTCCCTAGTGTGGACAGTGTGTTACTTGTCGATTTTTTTTATACCCCTTCCGAATTTATTTCTCCATGTTTTATGACTCAAATAGTAAGTAGGGGGGTGAAATGACACTGTAAAAAAATTTGGGTCATGAATTTTAAAGTAAAGTAGTGATTTGGTCCAGCTGAAAAATGTTAAAAATTAGCACTTCGGAGGCTGTCAAAAGATTTGAAGACCCCCTCAGCATGAAATTGTCCATATTTTGAGTTAGAGCCGATGAAGTTTTCTATAATTTTGATATAATTTGTCCCAAAAGTAGTACAACACACTGTAAAAATATTATTGAGAAAGCGCAGGTGGGATTTTTTTAATTTTCATTTATTGTCTAAAAGAAATGCACTACGAAATAACTGTGTACTCGGACCTAAGAGGTGAAATCAGGAAATATAGAATCTGTACTTTGGCAACTTCCCTGAATGATTTGATGGTGTCAATTTATCAAATAGCATAAAACTAAAGGATTAAAACTTTTATTTGATAGAATTTCTGCAAAAATGACCAATTTTGGCATTTTATGGTCAAAATAAGCATTTCATAGCTTTTTCAATTTTGATGCATAAGTGGCATTCTGACTTTCTATCTGACAGGTTTTTATGTGTCAATATTTGTGTTTCTATGCTTCAATCCAGTTGTATTACTCATTTGTGAACTCTGAATCTACAGAAAAGAAGATTATCTCAGACAATATGTTCAAAATGTGTTGTATATATGGTCCTCGTCTAACGCCCTGTTTGGATCGAGTTAAATGTGAGGAGCTTGGAACATAAAAGTTGAAGTCCATTATAAAGACCTCACTAAATTTGTATAAAAAGCACTTAACAATGTCTTTTGTACCTGTTTTATGTCACATAATATCTTTCTTTTCTTCTGTAGGATAGCAAGTGGTTCAAATATAAGCCTGTTGAGACTAAAATTGCATGCATGTTTTTCACTAAAAAGTGAAAAATCTTTGTATCAGACCATACTGTTTGCAAAAAAAGTTGAATGCAAGAGTCTTTTTGTGCTCAGATTTATTGTATCATGTCACCTGAGTATAGAAATGATAGAAAAGACACAAAATTTTATTTCATATAGCTTCAATATGCATTTTTAAATGTAAATATGTGATACGGCCTAAATTGACCCTAAATTATTTTCAGTCTTACTTGGCCTAAGACCCTTTTAAACTAATGTGATATGTTATTTGTAAGTTTTCTTTCCATTTAAAGTACATTAAATACATATGTAAGGATTATTTATAACCAAAAAGCTTTACAAATTTAAAATTGCTGGAAAATATTACATCTTCATGTAAGGCCCCCCTTCATTGGAAAACCTCCATTTTTAGCCACAGGCTCATATAAATTTGACTTTTTAATAATTATGATAAGTCTGATAAATCAAATGAGTACTCTATTGCTTTTAATACATAATATATTATATATTAAGGCATTTCAAAAGTATTTTTTTGCAATATTTAAATTTTTTAAGCCCCAAATGTTGATAGTTGAAAATTTTCAATTTTAACATCTAAATTTAACACTCAAAGTTGAATATAGAATTAGTCATATTGTCTATAATATATATCCTATTGCCATGAAACTTTGTAAGCAGTCCTATAATTTAATAAGCTTTGGTCATACCAAGTTTCATTAAGATTGGTCAACTTTTTCTACCCTATTAGGTCCGGGTACACAGTTATCGTCCTTTGATTTGCGTTGTCCACGAATATAGTCCCTAGTGTGGACAGTGTGTTACTTGTCGATTTTTTTTATACCCCTTCCGAATTTATTTCTCCATGTTTTATGACTCAAATAGTAAGTAGGGGGGTGAAATGACACTGTAAAAAAATTTGGGTCATGAATTTTAAAGTAAAGTAGTGATTTGGTCCAGCTGAAAAATGTTAAAAATTAGCACTTCGGAGGCTGTCAAAAGATTTGAAGACCCCCTCAGCATGAAATTGTCCATATTTTGAGTTAGAGCCGATGAAGTTTTCTATAATTTTGATATAATTTGTCCCAAAAGTAGTACAACACACTGTAAAAATATTATTGAGAAAGCGCAGGTGGGATTTTTTTAATTTTCATTTATTGTCTAAAAGAAATGCACTACGAAATAACTGTGTACTCGGACCTAAGAGGTGAAATCAGGAAATATAGAATCTGTACTTTGGCAACTTCCCTGAATGATTTGATGGTGTCAATTTATCAAATAGCATAAAACTAAAGGATTAAAACTTTTATTTGATAGAATTTCTGCAAAAATGACCAATTTTGGCATTTTATGGTCAAAATAAGCATTTCATAGCTTTTTCAATTTTGATGCATAAGTGGCATTCTGACTTTCTATCTGACAGGTTTTTATGTGTCAATATTTGTGTTTCTATGCTTCAATCCAGTTGTATTACTCATTTGTGAACTCTGAATCTACAGAAAAGAAGATTATCTCAGACAATATGTTCAAAATGTGTTGTATATATGGTCCTCGTCTAACGCCCTGTTTGGATCGAGTTAAATGTGAGGAGCTTGGAACATAAAAGTTGAAGTCCATTATAAAGACCTCACTAAATTTGTATAAAAAGCACTTAACAATGTCTTTTGTACCTGTTTTATGTCACATAATATCTTTCTTTTCTTCTGTAGGATAGCAAGTGGTTCAAATATAAGCCTGTTGAGACTAAAATTGCATGCATGTTTTTCACTAAAAAGTGAAAAATCTTTGTATCAGACCATACTGTTTGCAAAAAAAGTTGAATGCAAGAGTCTTTTTGTGCTCAGATTTATTGTATCATGTCACCTGAGTATAGAAATGATAGAAAAGACACAAAATTTTATTTCATATAGCTTCAATATGCATTTTTAAATGTAAATATGTGATACGGCCTAAATTGACCCTAAATTATTTTCAGTCTTACTTGGCCTAAGACCCTTTTAAACTAATGTGATATGTTATTTGTAAGTTTTCTTTCCATTTAAAGTACATTAAATACATATGTAAGGATTATTTATAACCAAAAAGCTTTACAAATTTAAAATTGCTGGAAAATATTACATCTTCATGTAAGGCCCCCCTTCATTGGAAAACCTCCATTTTTAGCCACAGGCTCATATAAATTTGACTTTTTAATAATTATGATAAGTCTGATAAATCAAATGAGTACTCTATTGCTTTTAATACATAATATATTATATATTAAGGCATTTCAAAAGTATTTTTTTGCAATATTTAAATTTTTTAAGCCCCAAATGTTGATAGTTGAAAATTTTCAATTTTAACATCTAAATTTAACACTCAAAGTTGAATATAGAATTAGTCATATTGTCTATAATATATATCCTATTGCCATGAAACTTTGTAAGCAGTCCTATAATTTAATAAGCTTTGGTCATACCAAGTTTCATTAAGATTGGTCAACTTTTTCTACCCTATTAGGTCCGGGTACACAGTTATCGTCCTTTGATTTGCGTTGTCCACGAATATAGTCCCTAGTGTGGACAGTGTGTTACTTGTCGATTTTTTTTATACCCCTTCCGAATTTATTTCTCCATGTTTTATGACTCAAATAGTAAGTAGGGGGGTGAAATGACACTGTAAAAAAATTTGGGTCATGAATTTTAAAGTAAAGTAGTGATTTGGTCCAGCTGAAAAATGTTAAAAATTAGCACTTCGGAGGCTGTCAAAAGATTTGAAGACCCCCTCAGCATGAAATTGTCCATATTTTGAGTTAGAGCCGATGAAGTTTTCTATAATTTTGATATAATTTGTCCCAAAAGTAGTACAACACACTGTAAAAATATTATTGAGAAAGCGCAGGTGGGATTTTTTTAATTTTCATTTATTGTCTAAAAGAAATGCACTACGAAATAACTGTGTACTCGGACCTAAGAGGTGAAATCAGGAAATATAGAATCTGTACTTTGGCAACTTCCCTGAATGATTTGATGGTGTCAATTTATCAAATAGCATAAAACTAAAGGATTAAAACTTTTATTTGATAGAATTTCTGCAAAAATGACCAATTTTGGCATTTTATGGTCAAAATAAGCATTTCATAGCTTTTTCAATTTTGATGCATAAGTGGCATTCTGACTTTCTATCTGACAGGTTTTTATGTGTCAATATTTGTGTTTCTATGCTTCAATCCAGTTGTATTACTCATTTGTGAACTCTGAATCTACAGAAAAGAAGATTATCTCAGACAATATGTTCAAAATGTGTTGTATATATGGTCCTCGTCTAACGCCCTGTTTGGATCGAGTTAAATGTGAGGAGCTTGGAACATAAAAGTTGAAGTCCATTATAAAGACCTCACTAAATTTGTATAAAAAGCACTTAACAATGTCTTTTGTACCTGTTTTATGTCACATAATATCTTTCTTTTCTTCTGTAGGATAGCAAGTGGTTCAAATATAAGCCTGTTGAGACTAAAATTGCATGCATGTTTTTCACTAAAAAGTGAAAAATCTTTGTATCAGACCATACTGTTTGCAAAAAAAGTTGAATGCAAGAGTCTTTTTGTGCTCAGATTTATTGTATCATGTCACCTGAGTATAGAAATGATAGAAAAGACACAAAATTTTATTTCATATAGCTTCAATATGCATTTTTAAATGTAAATATGTGATACGGCCTAAATTGACCCTAAATTATTTTCAGTCTTACTTGGCCTAAGACCCTTTTAAACTAATGTGATATGTTATTTGTAAGTTTTCTTTCCATTTAAAGTACATTAAATACATATGTAAGGATTATTTATAACCAAAAAGCTTTACAAATTTAAAATTGCTGGAAAATATTACATCTTCATGTAAGGCCCCCCTTCATTGGAAAACCTCCATTTTTAGCCACAGGCTCATATAAATTTGACTTTTTAATAATTATGATAAGTCTGATAAATCAAATGAGTACTCTATTGCTTTTAATACATAATATATTATATATTAAGGCATTTCAAAAGTATTTTTTTGCAATATTTAAATTTTTTAAGCCCCAAATGTTGATAGTTGAAAATTTTCAATTTTAACATCTAAATTTAACACTCAAAGTTGAATATAGAATTAGTCATATTGTCTATAATATATATCCTATTGCCATGAAACTTTGTAAGCAGTCCTATAATTTAATAAGCTTTGGTCATACCAAGTTTCATTAAGATTGGTCAACTTTTTCTACCCTATTAGGTCCGGGTACACAGTTATCGTCCTTTGATTTGCGTTGTCCACGAATATAGTCCCTAGTGTGGACAGTGTGTTACTTGTCGATTTTTTTTATACCCCTTCCGAATTTATTTCTCCATGTTTTATGACTCAAATAGTAAGTAGGGGGGTGAAATGACACTGTAAAAAAATTTGGGTCATGAATTTTAAAGTAAAGTAGTGATTTGGTCCAGCTGAAAAATGTTAAAAATTAGCACTTCGGAGGCTGTCAAAAGATTTGAAGACCCCCTCAGCATGAAATTGTCCATATTTTGAGTTAGAGCCGATGAAGTTTTCTATAATTTTGATATAATTTGTCCCAAAAGTAGTACAACACACTGTAAAAATATTATTGAGAAAGCGCTGGTGGGATTTTTTTAATTTTCATTTATTGTCTAAAAGAAATGCACTACGAAATAACTGTGTACTCGGACCTAAGAGGTGAAATCAGGAAATATAGAATCTGTACTTTGGCAACTTCCCTGAATGATTTGATGGTGTCAATTTATCAAATAGCATAAAACTAAAGGATTAAAACTTTTATTTGATAGAATTTCTGCAAAAATGACCAATTTTGGCATTTTATGGTCAAAATAAGCATTTCATAGCTTTTTCAATTTTGATGCATAAGTGGCATTCTGACTTTCTATCTGACAGGTTTTTATGTGTCAATATTTGTGTTTCTATGCTTCAATCCAGTTGTATTACTCATTTGTGAACTCTGAATCTACAGAAAAGAAGATTATCTCAGACAATATGTTCAAAATGTGTTGTATATATGGTCCTCGTCTAACGCCCTGTTTGGATCGAGTTAAATGTGAGGAGCTTGGAACATAAAAGTTGAAGTCCATTATAAAGACCTCACTAAATTTGTATAAAAAGCACTTAACAATGTCTTTTGTACCTGTTTTATGTCACATAATATCTTTCTTTTCTTCTGTAGGATAGCAAGTGGTTCAAATATAAGCCTGTTGAGACTAAAATTGCATGCATGTTTTTCACTAAAAAGTGAAAAATCTTTGTATCAGACCATACTGTTTGCAAAAAAAGTTGAATGCAAGAGTCTTTTTGTGCTCAGATTTATTGTATCATGTCACCTGAGTATAGAAATGATAGAAAAGACACAAAATTTTATTTCATATAGCTTCAATATGCATTTTTAAATGTAAATATGTGATACGGCCTAAATTGACCCTAAATTATTTTCAGTCTTACTTGGCCTAAGACCCTTTTAAACTAATGTGATATGTTATTTGTAAGTTTTCTTTCCATTTAAAGTACATTAAATACATATGTAAGGATTATTTATAACCAAAAAGCTTTACAAATTTAAAATTGCTGGAAAATATTACATCTTCATGTAAGGCCCCCCTTCATTGGAAAACCTCCATTTTTAGCCACAGGCTCATATAAATTTGACTTTTTAATAATTATGATAAGTCTGATAAATCAAATGAGTACTCTATTGCTTTTAATACATAATATATTATATATTAAGGCATTTCAAAAGTATTTTTTTGCAATATTTAAATTTTTTAAGCCCCAAATGTTGATAGTTGAAAATTTTCAATTTTAACATCTAAATTTAACACTCAAAGTTGAATATAGAATTAGTCATATTGTCTATAATATATATCCTATTGCCATGAAACTTTGTAAGCAGTCCTATAATTTAATAAGCTTTGGTCATACCAAGTTTCATTAAGATTGGTCAACTTTTTCTACCCTATTAGGTCCGGGTACACAGTTATCGTCCTTTGATTTGCGTTGTCCACGAATATAGTCCCTAGTGTGGACAGTGTGTTACTTGTCGATTTTTTTTATACCCCTTCCGAATTTATTTCTCCATGTTTTATGACTCAAATAGTAAGTAGGGGGGTGAAATGACACTGTAAAAAAATTTGGGTCATGAATTTTAAAGTAAAGTAGTGATTTGGTCCAGCTGAAAAATGTTAAAAATTAGCACTTCGGAGGCTGTCAAAAGATTTGAAGACCCCCTCAGCATGAAATTGTCCATATTTTGAGTTAGAGCCGATGAAGTTTTCTATAATTTTGATATAATTTGTCCCAAAAGTAGTACAACACACTGTAAAAATATTATTGAGAAAGCGCAGGTGGGATTTTTTTAATTTTCATTTATTGTCTAAAAGAAATGCACTACGAAATAACTGTGTACTCGGACCTAAGAGGTGAAATCAGGAAATATAGAATCTGTACTTTGGCAACTTCCCTGAATGATTTGATGGTGTCAATTTATCAAATAGCATAAAACTAAAGGATTAAAACTTTTATTTGATAGAATTTCTGCAAAAATGACCAATTTTGGCATTTTATGGTCAAAATAAGCATTTCATAGCTTTTTCAATTTTGATGCATAAGTGGCATTCTGACTTTCTATCTGACAGGTTTTTATGTGTCAATATTTGTGTTTCTATGCTTCAATCCAGTTGTATTACTCATTTGTGAACTCTGAATCTACAGAAAAGAAGATTATCTCAGACAATATGTTCAAAATGTGTTGTATATATGGTCCTCGTCTAACGCCCTGTTTGGATCGAGTTAAATGTGAGGAGCTTGGAACATAAAAGTTGAAGTCCATTATAAAGACCTCACTAAATTTGTATAAAAAGCACTTAACAATGTCTTTTGTACCTGTTTTATGTCACATAATATCTTTCTTTTCTTCTGTAGGATAGCAAGTGGTTCAAATATAAGCCTGTTGAGACTAAAATTGCATGCATGTTTTTCACTAAAAAGTGAAAAATCTTTGTATCAGACCATACTGTTTGCAAAAAAAGTTGAATGCAAGAGTCTTTTTGTGCTCAGATTTATTGTATCATGTCACCTGAGTATAGAAATGATAGAAAAGACACAAAATTTTATTTCATATAGCTTCAATATGCATTTTTAAATGTAAATATGTGATACGGCCTAAATTGACCCTAAATTATTTTCAGTCTTACTTGGCCTAAGACCCTTTTAAACTAATGTGATATGTTATTTGTAAGTTTTCTTTCCATTTAAAGTACATTAAATACATATGTAAGGATTATTTATAACCAAAAAGCTTTACAAATTTAAAATTGCTGGAAAATATTACATCTTCATGTAAGGCCCCCCTTCATTGGAAAACCTCCATTTTTAGCCACAGGCTCATATAAATTTGACTTTTTAATAATTATGATAAGTCTGATAAATCAAATGAGTACTCTATTGCTTTTAATACATAATATATTATATATTAAGGCATTTCAAAAGTATTTTTTTGCAATATTTAAATTTTTTAAGCCCCAAATGTTGATAGTTGAAAATTTTCAATTTTAACATCTAAATTTAACACTCAAAGTTGAATATAGAATTAGTCATATTGTCTATAATATATATCCTATTGCCATGAAACTTTGTAAGCAGTCCTATAATTTAATAAGCTTTGGTCATACCAAGTTTCATTAAGATTGGTCAACTTTTTCTACCCTATTAGGTCCGGGTACACAGTTATCGTCCTTTGATTTGCGTTGTCCACGAATATAGTCCCTAGTGTGGACAGTGTGTTACTTGTCGATTTTTTTTATACCCCTTCCGAATTTATTTCTCCATGTTTTATGACTCAAATAGTAAGTAGGGGGGTGAAATGACACTGTAAAAAAATTTGGGTCATGAATTTTAAAGTAAAGTAGTGATTTGGTCCAGCTGAAAAATGTTAAAAATTAGCACTTCGGAGGCTGTCAAAAGATTTGAAGACCCCCTCAGCATGAAATTGTCCATATTTTGAGTTAGAGCCGATGAAGTTTTCTATAATTTTGATATAATTTGTCCCAAAAGTAGTACAACACACTGTAAAAATATTATTGAGAAAGCGCAGGTGGGATTTTTTTAATTTTCATTTATTGTCTAAAAGAAATGCACTACGAAATAACTGTGTACTCGGACCTAAGAGGTGAAATCAGGAAATATAGAATCTGTACTTTGGCAACTTCCCTGAATGATTTGATGGTGTCAATTTATCAAATAGCATAAAACTAAAGGATTAAAACTTTTATTTGATAGAATTTCTGCAAAAATGACCAATTTTGGCATTTTATGGTCAAAATAAGCATTTCATAGCTTTTTCAATTTTGATGCATAAGTGGCATTCTGACTTTCTATCTGACAGGTTTTTATGTGTCAATATTTGTGTTTCTATGCTTCAATCCAGTTGTATTACTCATTTGTGAACTCTGAATCTACAGAAAAGAAGATTATCTCAGACAATATGTTCAAAATGTGTTGTATATATGGTCCTCGTCTAACGCCCTGTTTGGATCGAGTTAAATGTGAGGAGCTTGGAACATAAAAGTTGAAGTCCATTATAAAGACCTCACTAAATTTGTATAAAAAGCACTTAACAATGTCTTTTGTACCTGTTTTATGTCACATAATATCTTTCTTTTCTTCTGTAGGATAGCAAGTGGTTCAAATATAAGCCTGTTGAGACTAAAATTGCATGCATGTTTTTCACTAAAAAGTGAAAAATCTTTGTATCAGACCATACTGTTTGCAAAAAAAGTTGAATGCAAGAGTCTTTTTGTGCTCAGATTTATTGTATCATGTCACCTGAGTATAGAAATGATAGAAAAGACACAAAATTTTATTTCATATAGCTTCAATATGCATTTTTAAATGTAAATATGTGATACGGCCTAAATTGACCCTAAATTATTTTCAGTCTTACTTGGCCTAAGACCCTTTTAAACTAATGTGATATGTTATTTGTAAGTTTTCTTTCCATTTAAAGTACATTAAATACATATGTAAGGATTATTTATAACCAAAAAGCTTTACAAATTTAAAATTGCTGGAAAATATTACATCTTCATGTAAGGCCCCCCTTCATTGGAAAACCTCCATTTTTAGCCACAGGCTCATATAAATTTGACTTTTTAATAATTATGATAAGTCTGATAAATCAAATGAGTACTCTATTGCTTTTAATACATAATATATTATATATTAAGGCATTTCAAAAGTATTTTTTTGCAATATTTAAATTTTTTAAGCCCCAAATGTTGATAGTTGAAAATTTTCAATTTTAACATCTAAATTTAACACTCAAAGTTGAATATAGAATTAGTCATATTGTCTATAATATATATCCTATTGCCATGAAACTTTGTAAGCAGTCCTATAATTTAATAAGCTTTGGTCATACCAAGTTTCATTAAGATTGGTCAACTTTTTCTACCCTATTAGGTCCGGGTACACAGTTATCGTCCTTTGATTTGCGTTGTCCACGAATATAGTCCCTAGTGTGGACAGTGTGTTACTTGTCGATTTTTTTTATACCCCTTCCGAATTTATTTCTCCATGTTTTATGACTCAAATAGTAAGTAGGGGGGTGAAATGACACTGTAAAAAAATATGGGTCATGAATTTTAAAGTAAAGTAGTGATTTGGTCCAGCTGAAAAATGTTAAAAATTAGCACTTCGGAGGCTGTCAAAAGATTTGAAGACCCCCTCAGCATGAAATTGTCCATATTTTGAGTTAGAGCCGATGAAGTTTTCTATAATTTTGATATAATTTGTCCCAAAAGTAGTACAACACACTGTAAAAATATTATTGAGAAAGCGCAGGTGGGATTTTTTTAATTTTCATTTATTGTCTAAAAGAAATGCACTACGAAATAACTGTGTACTCGGACCTAAGAGGTGAAATCAGGAAATATAGAATCTGTACTTTGGCAACTTCCCTGAATGATTTGATGGTGTCAATTTATCAAATAGCATAAAACTAAAGGATTAAAACTTTTATTTGATAGAATTTCTGCAAAAATGACCAATTTTGGCATTTTATGGTCAAAATAAGCATTTCATAGCTTTTTCAATTTTGATGCATAAGTGGCATTCTGACTTTCTATCTGACAGGTTTTTATGTGTCAATATTTGTGTTTCTATGCTTCAATCCAGTTGTATTACTCATTTGTGAACTCTGAATCTACAGAAAAGAAGATTATCTCAGACAATATGTTCAAAATGTGTTGTATATATGGTCCTCGTCTAACGCCCTGTTTGGATCGAGTTAAATGTGAGGAGCTTGGAACATAAAAGTTGAAGTCCATTATAAAGACCTCACTAAATTTGTATAAAAAGCACTTAACAATGTCTTTTGTACCTGTTTTATGTCACATAATATCTTTCTTTTCTTCTGTAGGATAGCAAGTGGTTCAAATATAAGCCTGTTGAGACTAAAATTGCATGCATGTTTTTCACTAAAAAGTGAAAAATCTTTGTATCAGACCATACTGTTTGCAAAAAAAGTTGAATGCAAGAGTCTTTTTGTGCTCAGATTTATTGTATCATGTCACCTGAGTATAGAAATGATAGAAAAGACACAAAATTTTATTTCATATAGCTTCAATATGCATTTTTAAATGTAAATATGTGATACGGCCTAAATTGACCCTAAATTATTTTCAGTCTTACTTGGCCTAAGACCCTTTTAAACTAATGTGATATGTTATTTGTAAGTTTTCTTTCCATTTAAAGTACATTAAATACATATGTAAGGATTATTTATAACCAAAAAGCTTTACAAATTTAAAATTGCTGGAAAATATTACATCTTCATGTAAGGCCCCCCTTCATTGGAAAACCTCCATTTTTAGCCACAGGCTCATATAAATTTGACTTTTTAATAATTATGATAAGTCTGATAAATCAAATGAGTACTCTATTGCTTTTAATACATAATATATTATATATTAAGGCATTTCAAAAGTATTTTTTTGCAATATTTAAATTTTTTAAGCCCCAAATGTTGATAGTTGAAAATTTTCAATTTTAACATCTAAATTTAACACTCAAAGTTGAATATAGAATTAGTCATATTGTCTATAATATATATCCTATTGCCATGAAACTTTGTAAGCAGTCCTATAATTTAATAAGCTTTGGTCATACCAAGTTTCATTAAGATTGGTCAACTTTTTCTACCCTATTAGGTCCGGGTACACAGTTATCGTCCTTTGATTTGCGTTGTCCACGAATATAGTCCCTAGTGTGGACAGTGTGTTACTTGTCGATTTTTTTTATACCCCTTCCGAATTTATTTCTCCATGTTTTATGACTCAAATAGTAAGTAGGGGGGTGAAATGACACTGTAAAAAAATTTGGGTCATGAATTTTAAAGTAAAGTAGTGATTTGGTCCAGCTGAAAAATGTTAAAAATTAGCACTTCGGAGGCTGTCAAAAGATTTGAAGACCCCCTCAGCATGAAATTGTCCATATTTTGAGTTAGAGCCGATGAAGTTTTCTATAATTTTGATATAATTTGTCCCAAAAGTAGTACAACACACTGTAAAAATATTATTGAGAAAGCGCAGGTGGGATTTTTTTAATTTTCATTTATTGTCTAAAAGAAATGCACTACGAAATAACTGTGTACTCGGACCTAAGAGGTGAAATCAGGAAATATAGAATCTGTACTTTGGCAACTTCCCTGAATGATTTGATGGTGTCAATTTATCAAATAGCATAAAACTAAAGGATTAAAACTTTTATTTGATAGAATTTCTGCAAAAATGACCAATTTTGGCATTTTATGGTCAAAATAAGCATTTCATAGCTTTTTCAATTTTGATGCATAAGTGGCATTCTGACTTTCTATCTGACAGGTTTTTATGTGTCAATATTTGTGTTTCTATGCTTCAATCCAGTTGTATTACTCATTTGTGAACTCTGAATCTACAGAAAAGAAGATTATCTCAGACAATATGTTCAAAATGTGTTGTATATATGGTCCTCGTCTAACGCCCTGTTTGGATCGAGTTAAATGTGAGGAGCTTGGAACATAAAAGTTGAAGTCCATTATAAAGACCTCACTAAATTTGTATAAAAAGCACTTAACAATGTCTTTTGTACCTGTTTTATGTCACATAATATCTTTCTTTTCTTCTGTAGGATAGCAAGTGGTTCAAATATAAGCCTGTTGAGACTAAAATTGCATGCATGTTTTTCACTAAAAAGTGAAAAATCTTTGTATCAGACCATACTGTTTGCAAAAAAAGTTGAATGCAAGAGTCTTTTTGTGCTCAGATTTATTGTATCATGTCACCTGAGTATAGAAATGATAGAAAAGACACAAAATTTTATTTCATATAGCTTCAATATGCATTTTTAAATGTAAATATGTGATACGGCCTAAATTGACCCTAAATTATTTTCAGTCTTACTTGGCCTAAGACCCTTTTAAACTAATGTGATATGTTATTTGTAAGTTTTCTTTCCATTTAAAGTACATTAAATACATATGTAAGGATTATTTATAACCAAAAAGCTTTACAAATTTAAAATTGCTGGAAAATATTACATCTTCATGTAAGGCCCCCCTTCATTGGAAAACCTCCATTTTTAGCCACAGGCTCATATAAATTTGACTTTTTAATAATTATGATAAGTCTGATAAATCAAATGAGTACTCTATTGCTTTTAATACATAATATATTATATATTAAGGCATTTCAAAAGTATTTTTTTGCAATATTTAAATTTTTTAAGCCCCAAATGTTGATAGTTGAAAATTTTCAATTTTAACATCTAAATTTAACACTCAAAGTTGAATATAGAATTAGTCATATTGTCTATAATATATATCCTATTGCCATGAAACTTTGTAAGCAGTCCTATAATTTAATAAGCTTTGGTCATACCAAGTTTCATTAAGATTGGTCAACTTTTTCTACCCTATTAGGTCCGGGTACACAGTTATCGTCCTTTGATTTGCGTTGTCCACGAATATAGTCCCTAGTGTGGACAGTGTGTTACTTGTCGATTTTTTTTATACCCCTTCCGAATTTATTTCTCCATGTTTTATGACTCAAATAGTAAGTAGGGGGGTGAAATGACACTGTAAAAAAATTTGGGTCATGAATTTTAAAGTAAAGTAGTGATTTGGTCCAGCTGAAAAATGTTAAAAATTAGCACTTCGGAGGCTGTCAAAAGATTTGAAGACCCCCTCAGCATGAAATTGTCCATATTTTGAGTTAGAGCCGATGAAGTTTTCTATAATTTTGATATAATTTGTCCCAAAAGTAGTACAACACACTGTAAAAATATTATTGAGAAAGCGCAGGTGGGATTTTTTTAATTTTCATTTATTGTCTAAAAGAAATGCACTACGAAATAACTGTGTACTCGGACCTAAGAGGTGAAATCAGGAAATATAGAATCTGTACTTTGGCAACTTCCCTGAATGATTTGATGGTGTCAATTTATCAAATAGCATAAAACTAAAGGATTAAAACTTTTATTTGATAGAATTTCTGCAAAAATGACCAATTTTGGCATTTTATGGTCAAAATAAGCATTTCATAGCTTTTTCAATTTTGATGCATAAGTGGCATTCTGACTTTCTATCTGACAGGTTTTTATGTGTCAATATTTGTGTTTCTATGCTTCAATCCAGTTGTATTACTCATTTGTGAACTCTGAATCTACAGAAAAGAAGATTATCTCAGACAATATGTTCAAAATGTGTTGTATATATGGTCCTCGTCTAACGCCCTGTTTGGATCGAGTTAAATGTGAGGAACTTGGAACATAAAAGTTGAAGTCCATTATAAAGACCTCACTAAATTTGTATAAAAAGCACTTAACAATGTCTTTTGTACCTGTTTTATGTCACATAATATCTTTCTTTTCTTCTGTAGGATAGCAAGTGGTTCAAATATAAGCCTGTTGAGACTAAAATTGCATGCATGTTTTTCACTAAAAAGTGAAAAATCTTTGTATCAGACCATACTGTTTGCAAAAAAAGTTGAATGCAAGAGTCTTTTTGTGCTCAGATTTATTGTATCATGTCACCTGAGTATAGAAATGATAGAAAAGACACAAAATTTTATTTCATATAGCTTCAATATGCATTTTTAAATGTAAATATGTGATACGGCCTAAATTGACCCTAAATTATTTTCAGTCTTACTTGGCCTAAGACCCTTTTAAACTAATGTGATATGTTATTTGTAAGTTTTCTTTCCATTTAAAGTACATTAAATACATATGTAAGGATTATTTATAACCAAAAAGCTTTACAAATTTAAAATTGCTGGAAAATATTACATCTTCATGTAAGGCCCCCCTTCATTGGAAAACCTCCATTTTTAGCCACAGGCTCATATAAATTTGACTTTTTAATAATTATGATAAGTCTGATAAATCAAATGAGTACTCTATTGCTTTTAATACATAATATATTATATATTAAGGCATTTCAAAAGTATTTTTTTGCAATATTTAAATTTTTTAAGCCCCAAATGTTGATAGTTGAAAATTTTCAATTTTAACATCTAAATTTAACACTCAAAGTTGAATATAGAATTAGTCATATTGTCTATAATATATATCCTATTGCCATGAAACTTTGTAAGCAGTCCTATAATTTAATAAGCTTTGGTCATACCAAGTTTCATTAAGATTGGTCAACTTTTTCTACCCTATTAGGTGAAATCAGGAAATATAGAATCTGTACTTTGGCAACTTCCCTGAATGATTTGATGGTGTCAATTTATCAAATAGCATAAAACTAAAGGATTAAAACTTTTATTTGATAGAATTTCTGCAAAAATGACCAATTTTGGCATTTTATGGTCAAAATAAGCATTTCATAGCTTTTTCAATTTTGATGCATAAGTGGCATTCTGACTTTCTATCTGACAGGTTTTTATGTGTCAATATTTGTGTTTCTATGCTTCAATCCAGTTGTATTACTCATTTGTGAACTCTGAATCTACAGAAAAGAAGATTATCTCAGACAATATGTTCAAAATGTGTTGTATATATGGTCCTCGTCTAACGCCCTGTTTGGATCGAGTTAAATGTGAGGAGCTTGGAACATAAAAGTTGAAGTCCATTATAAAGACCTCACTAAATTTGTATAAAAAGCACTTAACAATGTCTTTTGTACCTGTTTTATGTCACATAATATCTTTCTTTTCTTCTGTAGGATAGCAAGTGGTTCAAATATAAGCCTGTTGAGACTAAAATTGCATGCATGTTTTTCACTAAAAAGTGAAAAATCTTTGTATCAGACCATACTGTTTGCAAAAAAAGTTGAATGCAAGAGTCTTTTTGTGCTCAGATTTATTGTATCATGTCACCTGAGTATAGAAATGATAGAAAAGACACAAAATTTTATTTCATATAGCTTCAATATGCATTTTTAAATGTAAATATGTGATACGGCCTAAATTGACCCTAAATTATTTTCAGTCTTACTTGGCCTAAGACCCTTTTAAACTAATGTGATATGTTATTTGTAAGTTTTCTTTCCATTTAAAGTACATTAAATACATATGTAAGGATTATTTATAACCAAAAAGCTTTACAAATTTAAAATTGCTGGAAAATATTACATCTTCATGTAAGGCCCCCCTTCATTGGAAAACCTCCATTTTTAGCCACAGGCTCATATAAATTTGACTTTTTAATAATTATGATAAGTCTGATAAATCAAATGAGTACTCTATTGCTTTTAATACATAATATATTATATATTAAGGCATTTCAAAAGTATTTTTTTGCAATATTTAAATTTTTTAAGCCCCAAATGTTGATAGTTGAAAATTTTCAATTTTAACATCTAAATTTAACACTCAAAGTTGAATATAGAATTAGTCATATTGTCTATAATATATATCCTATTGCCATGAAACTTTGTAAGCAGTCCTATAATTTAATAAGCTTTGGTCATACCAAGTTTCATTAAGATTGGTCAACTTTTTCTACCCTATTAGGTCCGGGTACACAGTTATCGTCCTTTGATTTGCGTTGTCCACGAATATAGTCCCTAGTGTGGACAGTGTGTTACTTGTCGATTTTTTTTATACCCCTTCCGAATTTATTTCTCCATGTTTTATGACTCAAATAGTAAGTAGGGGGGTGAAATGACACTGTAAAAAAATTTGGGTCATGAATTTTAAAGTAAAGTAGTGATTTGGTCCAGCTGAAAAATGTTAAAAATTAGCACTTCGGAGGCTGTCAAAAGATTTGAAGACCCCCTCAGCATGAAATTGTCCATATTTTGAGTTAGAGCCGATGAAGTTTTCTATAATTTTGATATAATTTGTCCCAAAAGTAGTACAACACACTGTAAAAATATTATTGAGAAAGCGCAGGTGGGATTTTTTTAATTTTCATTTATTGTCTAAAAGAAATGCACTACGAAATAACTGTGTACTCGGACCAGTTCAACCAACATTCGACAGGTTTTCAGCATACACTGACCTCAGAACAACCAGCATTCGACCTGATTTCAACATACAATGACCACAGTTCAACCAACATTCAACATGTTTTCAGCATACGCTGACCATAGTTCAACCAGCATTCGACCTATTTTCAACATACACTGACCACAGTTCAACCAGCATTCGACCTGATTTCAACATTTACTGACCACAGTTCAACCAGCATTCGACCTAATTTCAACATACACTAACCACAGTTCAGCCATCATTCGACTTGTTTTCAACTTGCATTGACCAAATTTAGACCAAAATTCAACCTATTTTCAACGTTGGAAGCTGACGTTGAATCAACGTTATGTTTTCAACGGTATATCAATTTTCAATCCAACACTACTTTTCAACATTGATTCAACGTTGAAATCTGACGTTTATTCAATGTTGAATCAACGTTGCTGTGCCTGCTGGGATGTTTCCTTATGTTTTAAGGTGTATATAGTTGCTACAATTATACCCTATGGGTAGTGCTCCATAATTAATGGAGGAATATACAAGACACTGAACTGAACTTTACAGATACTAAAGATGTGTACTTCTTATATTTCTGAATTGTTTAAAGTTTAAAAATGACTTACAAAAATATTAATTACATAACATACAGTTAACTTGTATACAACCTATTGATATTATAGCTGCCAATCATATATGTTATGTATTATTATGCAATGCACTTTGTATTGAGATTATCGGTTGTAGTGGTTGCGTTTGTGCCAATATATATATTGTCTATTGTGACAGTGTCTATAAATTAAGATGGGATAATTTATAAAAAAAAATCAACTAAAATTCTGATCAGCAAATGATTCAAAGTAACACTATCTAATTTCAATGAAGCATAAAATGTATCAACGTGTATTAAATTACCTGCAAGCAGAGTAAACATACCAAAAAATAATTAACGTCCTCTGTACTTCTATTGTGTTGTTTACTTTTGGGTTTAGTATTGCATCTTAATGATTCTGTAGGTATATAAACCTCCCAAGTGATTTACGTCTGCAAACCGGAAAGCATAGAATGTAACCAAAGACCCAAAAAAATCAAGGTAGCGTCATGTCTGACCTACCATGATCGTTTTTAACAGTCTAGTGAAGATACAGTACAAGGAAACCTCGTAATGTTTTATGAGCTCCTTTTTTGACAATTTGATTTCTAGGAAAGGGTTAGTGTAAAAAATCAATAATTTTGAACTTGTTTTTTTTTTAGCATAGCTAAATATCCACGATCAACCACAGGAGTTGAAATCCTAGCAATAAAGGTGTATAAATATGCCAAACTCGACTATCACAGTAGAGCTTCTCTCGAAGAGAGAATCGCAGACATAATTAATGATAAGGTAGATGGTGTTTAGAGCAATTCTGAAGTTGAAGGACAGGCTTGGATAATTGTCACAGCAGGCAAGGTGTCGTAGAGTAATGAACAGCTTAGCTTGAGACGAGTAGGGAGAGACTGTCTGTACCATGTGTCCATCTTCTCAATTCTGCATTATACCCTTCACAGGACCTCATCATAGATGCCCCTGGGACATCTTGTGTAGTTGTAGAAGGCTTTCTCATCTTCTGTTTTGAACTCCTTTAGTAGAGTGCTATAGTGGCCATAGCGTTCTCATCTTTTGTCAGACCGCCATTTTCTTACCCACACAGACCTCGGTTTCCTCCTTCACCTCGGTTTCCTCCTTCACCTCAGTTTGTCCCTGCACTGCAAAATAAAAAGCAAAAAAAGATAAAGACATTGTTGAATATTAGAAAGGCAAATAACAAGAAAGTCTTCGAGAGAAGCTCTACTGTGATAGTCGAGTTTGGCATATTTATACACCTTTATTGCTAGGATTTCAAACTCCTGTGGATCAACTGAGTCTGAGGTCTTCAACTTTTGCTACATGTACATTCGGTCATCCATCAACACAACGGAAAGAGCATGTTATTGAAAATTTATATGATTTACTTTGGCTACGTTTATACCACAAAATCCACTTATTTGAAGGTTTCACACTAAGGTGTACATGGAAAAGTTTATCTGCGCCAAATGCAGTCTTTGCGCTCAACCACAGGCCCACCAGCCCAGGCTTGTAAAAAAACTGACGGGCCGGTAAAAATCATCTGTACAGGCCAAAAGAATCTAACTAAAGTCCAAATAATTATGATTACGCGCGACTTCTTGATACGTTTTTAAATTTTTTTGCTGTGACGTTCCTACACCATCATAGACATAGTAGACCTTATCGCTATTTTGAAATCTGCAACACTTGACCTGAGAATTTGTGACACTTGATCTATTGACATCAAACAACAATCACTTATTCTTTGCGGCATCAGACATTTTCTATTGTGACGTTCAAAATTATATGGGAACCTTTGTGATGTCCAGTAATGGCGGACAAATAGCGATAAGGTGTATGCCAAATCCATTTTTTTTTTGGTTGAACTTTAAGAGAGAATTTACCTCTGAACTTTGACACTAAATCTTCACTGCCAGCTAGAAAATTTTGGATTTATATATACAAATTTCTTCCTTTTGTGTGCTTGTTGGTGCAAAATATTTCCAAAATTCATGATAAAATAAGTTACAATTCCATCCGAGATACCAATGATGGGGGTCCTTTATTTCTGTATTCTTTAATTTTTTAGGCCTTTTTTCCTCTATTCTTTATACTTTTTGCCCATTATTCTCTATTCTTTATATTTTAGCACCTAGTTATTATCTATTCTTTATTTTTTTTTATTCATTTTTCTCTATTCATTATATTTTTTGCCCATTATTTTCTATTCTGCAAATCCCAGTAATAATTTCTGTGTAGGGTGACCAGAGGTAACCAAAGTGAATATATGTGTTAGGAGTCATGGGTACTACTTGTACAAGTAATCTTTATTTACTTGAAGAAGTAAAAAAAATATACTTATATAAGTAAATTATAATGTTTGAATAATCTCCCCTTAATTTTCTCAAAAATTTACTTGTATTTAAATTAAATTTTTTTTACAATCCCACAAAAATTCTCAAGTTTTGAGATGTAAAAACATGCCTTTAACAATTTTTCTAAGGTTAGCTTATAATTTTTGATTAGAGTTCAATGTTTCATCTCATTAATTCAACAAAGAAACTGATTGCGCAAAGATCTTAAGTATTTGCGCAAGGCCTTCAAAAGTTGCCCCTTGGGGGCTTGTAAATGAGTTTAAAAATGTTTAGTTTGGATTACCTCCCTTACACTGCTTTTAAATTGTCTTAAGTAATTGTCCATTAACCAGGAAACCCTTGTTTTTTCCCCCTTTTTTGCCCCTAATTCCTAAACGGTTTGGGCCATAACCTCCCAAAGCAAATCCTAACCATCCCTTTGTGGTATGGAAACTTGTGGTATAATTTCGGAGAGATCCATACACCATTCCACAAGTTATTGTCTGGAAACTACAAAAATGCTTATTTGGACCCCTTTTTGGCCCCTAATTGCTAAACTGTTAGGACCATAACCCCCAAAATCAATCCCAACCTTTATTTTGTGGTTATAAACCTTGTATTTAAATTTCATAGATTTAATTATACTAAAGTTATTGTCCGGAAACCAACTGTCTTCTTATGACGACGAGGTGATACCAATATACGACCGCAAAACTTTTTGCGGTCGTATAAAAACTGCAAAATTTCCTTAAAATTACTAATTCAGGGGCAGCAACCCAACAATGGCTTGTCTGATTCGTCTGAAAATTTCAAGACAGATAGTTCTTAACCTGATGAACAAATTTGCTCTAAATGCTCTAGTTTCAGAGATATAACATGTATAATCCAAAAAATGCATTTTACCCCCTATGTACTATTTTTAGCCATGTCGGCCATCTTGATTGGTGAGCAGGGTCATCGGACACATTTTTTAAACTAGATACCCAATAATGATTGTGACTAAGTATGGTTAAATTGGCCCAGTAGTTTCAGAAGAGAAGATTTTTGTAATAGATTACAAAAATTTACGGAAAATTGTTAAAAATTGATTATAAAGGGCAATCACTCCTTAAGGGGTCAATTGACCATTTTGGTCATGTTGACCTATTTGTAGATCTTTGCTGAACATTATTGCTGTTTACAGTTTATCTCTATCTATAATACAATGTAAATATATTCAAGATAATAACCAAAAACTGCAAAATTTCCTTAAAATTACCAATTCAGGGGCAGCAACCCAACAACGGGTTGTCTGATTCATCTGAAAATTTTAGAGCAGATAGATCTTAACCTGATGAACATGTCAGATTTGCTCTAAATGCTTAGTTTCAGAGATATAAGCCAAAATCTGCATTTTACCCCTATGTTCTAGTTTTAGCCATGTCGGCCATATCGGTTGACAGGCGGGGTCATCGGAAACAATTTTAAACTATATACCCTAGAGATGAGTGTGGCCAAGTTTTGTTTAATTTGGCCTAGTAGTTTCAGAGGCGAAGATTTTTGTAAAAGTTAACGGACGACGAGGACGGACTACAGACGAGGGACGCCAAGTGATGAGAAAAGCTCACTTGGCCCTTTGGGCCAGGTGAGCTAAAAAAGATAATTTCTTGGCTTTACATTAAACACAAACCAATCCGTAGATGAATCCCGATTCATTCTAAATTTATTATCCTCTTGTCACTTCCTGTTTTCATTTCGCTTAAACATGTTAAAAATTGAAAGTAACATAAACGTGATCTTCTCTTGATATATTTAAAATAGACAGTCTTCTTAATCATTCCAAGCTCATAAAAATGAATTCCAAATATCGATTTTAAAACGTTTCACAGGGATATTGATTATGCAGTGAAATATTCCTTACAATTTCATTTATCATGTTTATGTTGTGATTCCTTGCTTTGAAAAAGAGGAACCCGACTTTTGTTGATCAGGATGTCCCCTCAAAATAACTGAAATTGTGAACTAAATTTCCGGATCCTTGTTCTTATCTTCATATTTAAGCATCACACCAGTAGAATCATACCATGACTGCCTACATTTGTTGCTTGCTTAAGGCCTCCAAAGATTCTTGTCCTTGCAGGAATAGGGCATATCGTCCAAGGACACAGTTATCGTCCTTTGGTTTTCATTGTCTACGAATATAGTCCCTAGTGTAAACAGTGTATAACTTGCATTTTTTTTCATACACTTACCCAATTTATTTCTTGATATTTGATGCATGAAATATAAAGTAAGGGGGTGAAATTACATGTTAAAAAAATTTGTTTGCTGAATCTTTATGTCACATGTACAAATGTATGTTAAGTAGTGATTTGGTCTAGTTAAAAAAGGTAAAAAATTAGTATCTGAAACTGTCAAACTGAATTTTAGACCCCTTTAACATAGAATTGTCCATATTTTGAGTTAGAGCTGGTAGAAGTTTCTATAATTTTAATATTATTTGTCCCAAAAGTAGTACACTACACTGTAAAAATCTTTTTGAGATAGAGCAGGTGCGATTTTTTTAATTTGAATTTATTGTCTAAAAGAAATGCAGTACGAAATAACTGTGTTCTCGGGCCATATGTATAGCTAGTAATATACATCCTTGTCCCTTACTGTTACCCAAAATAAGGTTGATTTTCATCTAGTGTAAAAGTTACTAAACCCTCTCAAAACTCCTAGCTGAAACCCCTACAGTTTACATAGGACAATGATTGACATGCCCTTTTTGAAATATCAATCATCGTGCTAAATCGCCCTTTTCATGATTGTCTCCCTGCCCTTTTGAAATCCTAGCTGGAACACTGATTAAGGCTATGTTTTAACATGTTTAAGTTACTGCGCAAAGTTTCAAGAACTCCCAAGTGCCCAACAAAAGTAAAAAATCTGATTATTTAACAAATAACAAACATATGTTACTACAGATGAAGAAAATTTTGAAACAAGAGTAGACAGTCAGGGGTACTACTTGTACAAGTAATTTTTATTTACTTGAAGAAGTAAATATTAATATACTTATATAAGTAAATTTGTACGATACTTATACAAGTGTATTTTATTTACTTGTATACATGGTATAAGTAAAAAAAAATGGGCTTAGTTATGTCCCTTAGACATTCAGATTTTTTTACTTATACAAGTAAAAAAGTCATCCTATCTTCTTTTCTTGAATTCTTAGGACTTCTTTGCTCTAATAGAATTTTGATTGTCTGTCCTTTGCAGATGTCTTTACTAATCATATAAGTGTAATTTTATGGACAATGAAAATCTCATTTGTCTGTTATCTTCAGAACACTGCTCATTTACAAGCCCCCAAAGATGATAGTGTGAGTGGGGCATCTGTGTACTATGGACACATTCTTTGTTTTTCTTTATTTTTTCTTTTGTTTAAATGTTTTTGAATGTGAAACTGTAAAAAACCTAAAGGCCTAAAATAAAATTAAGTTTGTGTACTCATCTCCAACAGACTCGAAAAAATGGCCAGACCCGAAAAATTATATTGCAATATCTAAAAAAATATTTTTTTTATTTATTTTGTCCGTCATGGACCTTACTATTAGAATAACCATAAATTTGGCAGCACTTCCCAGGCCAAAAAGATGTAAAAACAAAAATACAAACCTTCGATATCCTTGTCCTCATATATCATGTATATATATTTTTTTTTACATATTCTTTATAGGCGCGATAAGGTGTATGGTTTCATGTTTAATAAATGAACCTGCCCACACCTATCATTTTCTTTCTTGATTCCCATCTGTTTGGCCTGGGATTTACATGGTAGGGGGTGTAATGCACATTTTCTAGGGGAAGTGCTGCCCAATTTTTTTTCAAGTTTGGACTCTTTTTGGGGGGGGGGGGGGGGTAATTTTTCAGTAATATTTTTTCTGTCCCACAAATGCAGTAAAGAATATCTTCTCAAAGAATGTTTTGAGAAATAAAATGTAAACAAATTGTCATGTTTCTGAAACTCAAACAGCTGTCCAACATGATGTTTTTCTGATTGATTTTCTTGAGGTCTGAGGGTAATGTTGAAAAATTTGTGATGTTCAACATTGAATATACTGAAACATCATCAATTTTAATATCGCTGTGTGCCTTTGGATAGAAAGTCTCTTGAAAGTATTGTTTTTGAAAACCAAATATTTGGTGTTAGATAATAGTTAGTATCAATTTTCTTACCTAACCGCTGACCAGAGATGTCAATTTCCATGTGCAATAACATAGTCAGATAGTAGTCAATATAAACAGATACTTTAGTTTTGTTATGACCATGATGACTTTTATGATTGTGTATATATACATAAGGCATGTAGCCCCCAAGGGTGACTGGGGAATAGAAGTATGGTCACCATTGGTCTTCCTCCGACCGGCAGTAAAACCCTTGCCAAAGTGCACCATTGGTCTTCCTCCGACCGGCAGTAAAACCCTTGCCAAAGTGGGGCGTCCGTTTTGGCTGTGAGGGATGTACAAATTTGCAGCCACGTCCGGTCAGAATGGGGACGGTAAATCCAATGCCTCGTGTAAAGAGAGTGCCACCCTCTTTGCACGTTAAGAACCCTTGCAACAACTCTTTGAGGGGTCCGTAGGTGACCTGTTGCAAGGCTAAATTTCTGTCATCCAATATACCCTCATTTCCAGTGGCAGTCTAAATGACTCCGACCTTTATCCCGGACACCCCTATTACAGAACCTACCTATTGAATTTATTGTTAATTTTTTCTCGTCCTGAATATACATGAAATATTTGCCACTGGACGTTAAGCAACCAACAATCAATCAATCAATCATAAGGCATGTAAGGTATTTCAAGATTTTGTCTGAGTTTATTAAGGGAATTAATCCCAGTATGCCTTTAATTGAGTGGTTATTGTCCCTAAATTGATGGCCTTGTAGTTCTGACTCCATGCCGCATTGTTCATGTTGTTGTACAAAATTCTACTGATGTTTGTCGAGCCTGCGACTTTTGTCGCAGAAAGCTCAACATAGGGATAGTGGTCCGGAGGCATCCACAGCGGCGTAAACTAACTACTTAAAATCTTAATATTTCAGAAGGTGGAAGACCTGGATGCATCATACCTTGTATATAGATGCCTAATGTTATGAAGTTTTCGTCTGTCATATGTCCTTTGTCCTTGACCTCATTTTCATTGTTCAGTGACTTCTTGAAAAAAAAGTTAAGATTTTTTGTAATGTTAATTTCTCTCTTATTATGAGTAGTAGGATAACTATATTTGGTATGTGCATACCTTGCACAGTCCTCATGCCTGTCAGACAGTTTTCACTTGACCTCAACCTCATTTCATGGATCAGTGAACAAGGTTAAGTTTTCGTGGTCAAGTCCATATCTCAGATACTATAAGCAATAGGTCTACTATATTTGGTGTATGGAATGATTGTAAGGTGTACATGTCCAACTGGCAGGTGTCATCTGACATTGACCTCATTTTCATGGTTCAGTGGTTAAAGATAACTTTTTGTGTATTGGTCTATTTTCTAATACTGTATACATGCAATAGGTCAACTATATTTGGTGTATGAACATATTTTATGATGTAAATGTCAGTCTGGCAGGTTTTATTTGACCTTGACCTCATTTTCACGGTTATTTGCCCAATGTTAAGTTTTTGTGTTTTGGTCTGTTTTTCTTAAACTGTAAGCAATAGGTCAACTATGTGTGGTGTCTGGAATTATTGTTATGTTCATATGTCTGTCTTTCAGGTATCATCTGACCTTGACCTCATTTTCATGGTTCATTGGTCAATGATAAGTTTTCCTGGTTAAGTTTGTTTCTTAGATACTATATTTGATACATCAGCTATATTTGATCAATGGAATGATTGTAAAGTGACATGTCTGTCTGGCAGTTTTCATCTGACCTTGACCTCATATTCATGGTTAATTGGTCAATATAAAGTTTTCATGGTTTGGTCTGTTTCTTGTATACTATAAGCAATAACTCAACTTTATATTTAGGGCTATCAACATAAAATCAATGATAGTAAAGCAGGCGAGACATTTCAGCATGTGCATTCTTATATTTATTTTGATTTATTACACAAAACAAAGCAATGCATTTAATTTGTGAAGTTCTGTAATCCTGAAAAAAGAAACTTATCAAAATTAATTTTAATCTTAAAAATTATCCTTTCTTTGGGTTTCTTTTCTTCATGTATTTGATTGACCTGAAAATAATACCTCACTTTAGATATAAATATATCTAAAGGGCTATAAACTGAATGAAGGGTTTACCTAACCAATTCATAGGACTTAAAAAGTTTACTTGTATCACCAGCTGATCACAATTTTAAAGGATTTTGGCAGTCTGCTTTATGCTCAGTATGTCCATGATGTCAGCTTTGACGAGATGCATACTGATATAAATTGTCATTAATGATTTTCATAGGTCATAATAACGTTAACAGAATTGATGCATTTTTTGTAATGGATTTTTCTTTCTTTGCATTTTATGCTTTATTTGGTTGTACACCTGATTTTATCTGTCACTCCCAACCCCCTAAGAACGTTTTTTTTTCTAGGAAAGCACTTATTATCAATATGTCTGATTTTGAAGAAAAAAATCTGAAATATATGTCAAGTAAATTAAAGTTCCACTCTTTTGTGATATACAGTGTACCAGCTAAAAACTGACTTAAATGAGGGTCTGGATGGGGGTACTTCGAGTCTGTATTCTTTCACTTTTTAGGCCATTTTTCTCTATTCTTTATACTTTTTGGCCATTATTCTCTATTCTTTATATTTTAGCACCTCATTACTCTCTATCATGTCTATTCTTTATGTTTTTTTGTCAATTTTTCTCTATTCTTTATATTTTTTGCCCATTATTCTCTATTCTGTAAGCCCCCATCCATGCCCTCATAAACTAGGCAGTATCATCCATCTTGACAAATTTTTTACAAATTACCTTTTATGGTAATAAGATAAAATAATTTGCCTACCTTCCTACCCACATCTAAAATCACAAAAAAACGCTTTTACAATTAGTGCAAATTAGATCTAGATGATTTTGGGACACATATATATGCTAAAGGAAGAGCTTTTTTCCAATCACACTGAAAATTATCAATTTTTATCTCACCGTTCCGAAGGAACTGTGAGCTTTAGCCATCACTTGGCTTCTGTCGTCGTCTGTCGTCGTCCTTCGTTGTCGTCGTCCGTCTGGTGTAAACTAATTCAAACATCTTCTCCTCTGAAACAACTGAACCAATTCCAACCAAACTTAAGCTGAATGATTCTTAGGGTATCTAGAATAAAGTTTGTGTTTTATTTTCTGTTTCATCAAAAAACATGGCCACCATGGCTAAAAATAGAACATAGGGGTAAAATGCAGTTTTTGGCTTATATCTCAAAAACCAAAGCAGTTAGAGCAAATCTGACATGGGGTAAAAGTGTTCATAAGGTAAAGTTCTATCAGCCCTGAAATTTTCAGATGAATCTAATAACCCATTGTAGGGTTGCTGCCACTAGATTGGTAATTTTAAGGAAATTTTGCAGTTTTTGGTTATTATCTTGAATAGTATTAATGATAAAGATAAACTGTAAACAGCAAATATGTTCAGCAAAGTAAGATCTACAAATAAGTTTTATATGACCAAAATTGTCAATTGACCTCTTAAAGAGTTATTGCCCTTTAAGGACAATTTTACACAATTTGTTTATCATGTTTTCTAACTTTAAAAAATCTTCTCCTCTGAAACCACTGAACCAATTCCAACCAAACTTTGAATGATCCTTTGGGTATCTAGAATAAAATTTGTGTTTTATTTTCTGTTTCGTCAAAAAACATGGCCACCATGGCTAAAAATAGAACATAGGGATAAAATGTATTTCTTTGCTTTTGAAGAAAATATGACAGATACAAAGAACATCTCAATGGAATTTTTAAGCCACTCATTAATATATATTAAAAAGCAAAAATAATCATTGATGAAAGATTTAAGCAAAAAATTGCAGGTGAGCGATTCAGGCTCTTGACAGCCTCTTGTTTATTTAATTTAATTTTTTTTTGGAGGGGGGCGGGGGGAGAGGGAGGTAGGGGGGAGCCTATAAATAAAAGTCGGGAGGGCGACTGGAAACATGCCTAATTTTTTATATTTTTTTTGCCTCAACACCACTTCATACCACAACAACTTTTTTTTTATTTCAATAGCATTCATGACACAGATAATAGATAGTTTTTGTGTCAATGTACATGTAACATACACATGATACAGTGATGATACTCCTTATTTCATCATTTAAGTGCCAATCTGCTAAGAATCAGGCAGTGGTGAAAACATGTTCTGGTAATTCAAGATATAATTTGGTTGAAATGCACTGGAAATTAAAAATTAAGGGGAGCTAACTTTGTAATTTGCTCTCATTCTAACCAAAAGTTATCTAGAGATTTCTTGAATTACCAGACACGTAGAAACGAAAGACCTACCATTTCTAAGGATCAAGGTGCATGTAACTTTGAAATAGGATGGTTAGTTCAGTGGGATTTTTAGGCCATGTTTTGAAATTCTTGTAAATTGCCTGATTCTTACAAAGGCTGGCACTTAAGAATTAATTGAGATATATACTGGTATTGAAAATTAAATCTGAATGTCTGGCAAAAAGTACAAATCAGTCAAACATTTTACAAAATTGATGAAAAAATTATCTATTTTTTTTTTCAACTTGTCCAATATTATTTAAAACATTTTGAAATCTTGCCCATACATGCCATATATATATATGATAAATGAAATGATTTATATCATTGATCATTAAAATGATACAGAAATAAAATTAAACAAAGTCAAAGTGAAAATGGAACTGACCAAATTTGATGGAAAATTAACTAGTATAATCTGAATGACGTTAACCTTCTTAATGGTCTTTACATGCTATAAATTAATAATGATTTATCACAATGTATTTTTAAATAGGTGCTTGAACATGGAAGGCAGTGTTACCATTCCTAGTCATGTAGAGGACCTGACAAAATGCATGTATGAACTACAACAGGATGGGACATTCTGTGATGCAGGCCTCGAGTGCAAAGATGGCGTCATATTTGTTCATAAACTTGTTCTTATGGCATGCAGAAGTCCATATTTAAGGAATCAATTGGCGTCTCAAAGTCAAGGTGAAAGAATTTATGTCAGTCTCAAGAATTATTCATTAAAAACAATATGCTGTTTAGTGCAGACCCTTTATACAGGACAGTTAAACATTTCCCAGGAGAATGAAGTAGATTTTAGTCATTTGTGTGAGACGATAGGTCTTGACAATATGAAATCTGCTGCTGAAAATTTTATTCAGCAAGATCGAAATATTCATGAGGTCGAAAGCATGAACCCATTTTGTGCTGTTCAAGTTGAAGAGGAAATATCAGAATCACAGGATGGGATTACAGCACTGGTGGCATCTGTCAATCATGGACCGGATGACAACTTAGTTGACAGTACAAACACTGTTGATTATGTAGAGGATCTCAACTATGACAACAGTGATCTTAAAGTTGGTAGTGATATAGCTAAAAGAAGTCAAGATTCCAAAGAAGAAAGGGATGCTGAAAAATCTTTGGATCCACCCACAGGAAGAGAAACCAGAAGCAACAAGAGAAGAAAAATATTCCACAATGATAACATTGCACAAGCAAAAGACAATGCCACCTCATCTAATGTGGTAGAAATATTGGCCATTGCAAAGCAATTGTCTGGAATAGAAGAAGCGCAGACATTTAAACCTGCTTCTTCTTGCCTAGATCAAACTAAACCCAGTTTATGTTCATTATGTACAAAAGAATTTGTAAATGAAGAGGAAAATGCTACAGATCCAAGCAAGAAAGTTTGTTCAGAATGTATGGTTTTATTTAGTGGAGAAACCAATGATGACCAAGAGATGGGAACTAGGCCAGATCAAACACAAAATTACAACAGTGAAGATGGCGGAGAAGACAGCCAAAAGGTATTAGTAATGATAATTTAAACTTCTTATACAATTTTTATATGACTGCAAAAAGAATGGCTTTTTATAATGCTATCATGTCGTCATGGGCGTCGTCGACCAAAGATACATATGCTTTCCAGATAATAACTTTAGTTGAAATGAATGGGTCTCTGAAATTTTATAAGAATGTTCAATACCACAAAAGGAAGGTTGGGCTTGATTTTGAGGGTTTTTGTACCAACAGTATAGGAATAAGTGGTCCAAAATCAAGTTTTTTTTGTAGTTTCCAGACAATAACTTGTGTGAAACATGTGTAAGTGTATGGATCTCTCTGAAATTATACCACAAGATCACAAAGGGAAGGCTCAAATTGAGTTTGGGGGTAACAATCAGGAATTAGGGGTAAATACACTGTACATGCCATATTTTGCCATTTAAGGAGCACTATGGACCCAGTCCTCAAATTTTAACAGGCATCAAAATAGTGCTACATGTGTATAATCATGATGATAATTCATAGCAATATGCATGATATGTGTGAGACCAACGTTTAACTTATCAGCCATTTTTATTTTCACCAAACATCTCTCAGATTGTTCAGAAGCATCATAATGGAAGTATTGACTGCTTACAGAATATCGTAATCTTTTTTATCAGATGCATCAACATGATCAATGCAAGGTATTATCATGATTATTTTAGGGATTTTTCAAGCAACACTGGTCATGCTGGTTATAACATGGTCACATTTTGGTGGCAGTAGTTGAAATTGAATTATTTTTTATTACTGCCATAATAAGCATATAACATGTATAAAGTAATGAATCGATAGAAGAAATATTTTTTCATGATAAATTATCAAATAGGATGAGTTTAATAGCAATTAAAATGTGAAATTTTGAGACATTTTTGAAGTTTGTCAATTTAACACTACATGTAAATGAAAACAGAAAAAAAAGATTAAGATTTATGACCCCTTCTGTGGCCATGTGAATTACGAAATTTTCAAACTGCAATACTATCAAAGCAGCAAAGATAATGAATAATAGAGATGGTCCGTTTTGTAAATATACCAAGGGGAAACTTTGTGCAAAGCATTATTATTTATTGTTTCATTGCATATAATAGAAAAAGGGCATACATGTAAAACCAAGATTTTTGTAGAAAATCCACAGACTTTTATACATCTAATACAGAGATTTTTGTTATAAAATTTTAAACATAGATTACTCACTTGTTTATTTATGATGTGCTAGCATTTATGTTTACAAAAAGTTCTAACAATCTGTAAATTCCAAAAAAACCTCAAGCTGATTTGAGCGCACCCTAGAAGGTGTACTTGAATTGATCCATATTTATATTTGTTTTAACCAATATCTAAATATATAAACTTGTTTTAAGGAAATCATTGCTAGCACTGCATACAATAATCCTCTATCTATATACATGTAGCTAGCAAGCACAGAATTGCCAAATATGCGAGTATAAGGGGAAAGGCTGGGGATTTTCTATAAAATTTCCATATGTTTAGCATTGAATCAACACAAGGGTAAATAATCCTTTAGCATGTTTAGTGTAGTGTCTCCATATGATTTCAGTTGGAGTTGTTTCCCTTTAATTTACTGACATGTTGAAAGGTAATTGCCATTCTGGAAATGACTGGTTGACTTTCATATTAAATGAACAAAAACTACACTATGTACATTTGTACATATTTGAATCTTTCGTACAAATGTACCATGTGTACATGTACATGCAAGTCTGATAATTGAAAAATCTTTACAAAATCATACATGTACTACAGTAGTGATGACGGCTCAAAGAAACGATTGTTTTTCAGAGTTTTTTTTTCTTAAAGTCTAATGTCAGCATTATCAGTAAATGTATATAACAAGGTGCACATGAGTTTGTTGATTTACAAAATTAAGGTTCATCAAGCTTTTGCACATTCTGACAATGACCAGCCTCCCCTATAGGAAGCACACCACTAATTCATAGCCCCATTGCTTTCTATGTTAAATTCCACATATTCAAGCAGGCACAGCTCTTAAATGATTTAAGTTCAAATAAAGTGACAATCATTGCATGTCAAAGCAACTCTTTATGGTGTCTTGTACTGAAAAAAATCAACATATCTTTAATGGCATATAAGCATGATAAGAAAGAACTGGTTCCCAGAACATCGGATGTACCAAAACAGGTACTTCAGATCAGTCTGACAGCCAAAATATACCCTCTTTTTAAAATTTGATGCAGTTTTTTTAATATTCAAAATTATAAGTCCAAAAAGTGTTCTACAATGATCACCAGTCATTCAGCTTTCATTTGATACCAAAAATACCTAAATATTCTACATATTTTGAAAGTTACATTCATGCGTAGGAACTATTTTGTGTTAAATATGTACTACTTTCTGGTATGTGCTTTCTGGCCCAGCCTGAATTAGTGGTGTTACACCTATAGCATGTATAGTAAGTCATACTGCTTTGAACAGTAAAGCATGTCACACTGGAATCAGATTTTATTGAAATAAACATATCCATGATAAAGAATTAAATTGTCCTAAATAAATGGAAATGAAAATTAAAAAAACCACCAGGTTATTGTAACAAAAAGAAGTTATCAGTTTGGTCTTTCTCCGTGTTCACAGGAAATATATAAACTGTACCTATGATAATTCTACAGTAGGAAATTTTAAAACAAAAATTGAATAAAAGTTGTGATGGTTATTGGAAGTTTTCATCTGAAATGGAATTGAATGTTTTTCATGTTTATTCCTTTTAATTAATGCATAATTTATCTACATCTACCATTGTCTACATGTAATCTACAAACCATGTACATATGTCTGTTCATCAATTGATATAGATCTTTTTAAATTCTTATAAGTAGTCATTTGTAAGTAGATATAAGAAGATGTGGTATGAGTGCCAATGAGACAACTCTCCATCCAAGTTACAATTTGTAAAAGTAAAAGTCAATCATGTCAAAGTACGGTCTTAACACGGAGCCTTGGCTCACACCGAACAGCAAGCTATAAAGGGCCCCAAAAATGACTTGTGTAAAACTATTCAAACGGGAAAACCAACAGTCTAATGTATATAAAAAAAGAGAAACGAGAAACATTTATGAACAAAGGACAACCACTGAACATCAGTTTCATCATTTTTCATTTAATTTGGTAAAGGTTGCAATTAATCGCTCTCCCAGATCATGACACATTGTAAAGTGACCCAGTCTGCACTGTCACCCACAAGTTCAATGCCCTGGACTAGGAAATTTTTATTGGGACTAGTAAATATTTGCTTAACTTTGTTTAGATGCATAAGACACATGTAAGACATGTAAGAAAAAAGTTAGAATATTTATTATCTTGGGACATGTCGAAACATTAGTGAAACATCTGAATTATCTTACATTTATTATCGTGTCCGGTTTTTGGCTTTCGACTTGTTTTTATAAATCTATGATTTTTTATGCTTGAAATTGTTCGAAATGGTCATTTTGTTGAAGACTTTTGTTTGTACATGTATGCACATGTATACATACGCAAGAACATGATAAAATGTGAATTTTGTTGTTGTTCGACCTGTTAGTCAAATGCGTTTTGTTAAAATATACTTTTCACTTTTTTGGTCTTTTGGAAAATGTTGTTTGTGCTGTATTTAGACCCACTACCAAGAAATTTGTTTTACATGCACACGTATAAAAATTGTGGTTTTTATCCAACAAAATCATAGGTTTGAACGTTGTTTTCAATTTAGACTTGTTTATATTTTTTCGTTTGGGCATGTATTATATTTGCCTTCGGGTTAATATGATCCGTTCATCCTATTTTGACTCTTCAAAATTCAAGAGTCTATCCTAAATTGAGGTAAATTGTATGGCTTTCCAAATACTGTTTCGATTCCTAACATCACTGAAGAGACATTAATTATCGTAATCCGGATATGGTGTACAAAAACCTTTGCACCTTTTGTTTGCGGTATACCATCTTTTCCGCAAGTTTATTGTTTTCTGTTTAGTATTAAAATTATAATTAAGATCCATTTATTACATCGGTGATCTGTTTATTTGGCAATCGCCAATGGCATGCAATCAGCAGGGTTTAAGAACATTTGTTTTTCGACCTGTTAGTCAAATGCGTTTTGTTAAAATATACTTTTTCACTTTTTTGGTCTTTTGGAAAATGTTGTTTGTGCTGTATTTAGACCCCTCTAACAAGAAATTTGTTTTGCATGCACACGTATAAAAATTGCAGTTTTTATCCAATGCAATCATAGGTTTGAACGTTGTTTTCAATTTAGACTTGTTTGTATATACATGATATATATAATCATGATAATATATATGCATTATCTTAAAAACAAATTAAATGAGCAATTCCATGAACAGATGCATGATATTTTCTTAACAAAAGTTAGTAATACATGATATACATGATATACATGTACAAGTACATGCAGTAATGCACTTGACTCTTCAGTGGTAATAAGACATTTGGGCTGATTCAGACGGATATTTAAAAGTTTATGTACACAAACCCATTTATCATTTATGAGATTTAATGTATAAAATACTGTTTTCATTTTTGTAAAAAATACATTCAGGAAGGGGAAATTTGATTTTGGTTGGGAGGATCACGAGGATGCATTGAAGGAGGTTTATTTAAGAAGCAATTTTCATTTCCACCTCTTGCTATGTTGAAATATTCATTTTTATCCTACAAACTTGTATCATGGACAAGACTGTTTTTACCAGGCCAGAATATTTATTTCTAAAATCTCCCTGGCCACCCAAGGAAAGAGAGATTTTGCTATAAATATTTATGAAAATGTCTTGATTTTAATAGCAGGTCAATACCTACCTTAATCTTGATTCAAATACCTATTACCTTTTTAAAAAAATACTTGTTAATCACTTCCTTTTTAATAAAGCTAGAGTTGATTCCCTTTTTACCCTTTTAAAAATCACTTCTAGGCCACACTTAAAAATATTTTGGTTTGCCCAAACCCTACCCAAAGGTAGAGACAGTGGGTAGGTAGGTAAGCATTTTCTTTTTTTTTTTTTTCAAAGAGAAATTGAAGTGTCAGATCTTTGTTAGTCTTCATGCCTATCTGATTAAAAAAAAACTTTGTCGCATCAGAACAATAAGATTTTGAGTAGGCAGCTGTTTTCTGGGTTACTAAGGTAGGGTTAGGGCAAACAAACATATTATTTTTTATGACCTTAGACCGTGATTTGAAGTATTAAAAAAACAACTTTTTCAACCGATTTTGATGTTTGGAAAAGTGTCCTTTTATAAGTAACAAGAACACGAAGAAAGAAAAAAAAACAATAGCATAAACAGTAGTATATGTGGGACATTTTTTCATCATGCAGAAGGGTCAAACCACCAAAAGTCATTTTCATTTGAACATGCATGTTGAAGCTTGTATAAGATTAAGAATGGAATTGGGGAATGTGTCTAAGAGATGACAACCTAACCAAAAAGCAGAAAACAGCCCAAAGCCACTAATGGGTCTTCAACACAGCAAGAAAATCCTACACCTGAAGGCGGGCTCCAGCTCTTTATATGATTTACAGTGCTTGAACTACAAGTTGATATATATACAAATGTACATCTAATTGTCTTCAAAGTTGAACAGAAAATGAAATTTTGCTTGTATTCAGAGATGGGTCTGATTACTTTCAATGTAATTGATTGAATTACGATTACTTTGTAAATTGTATGATTAAATTAAATTAATGATTACATCATTTCTCAAAGTACCTGATTAAATTAATGATCACCGTGGCAAGTAATCATGATTACACCTGATTACAATGAATTTCAAAATGCAACAATGTAACCCATTTGAATGATGTAAATCATCTATTAAACAGTCAGGGATATAACTCTATATGGTTATTACAGAAAAATAACATACATTTGTTATTGTGGACTAAAAAATCAAAGAACTGTGATAACATATGTATGTTACATGTTTCAAAGGTACAATATACATCACTAGTTTAGTTAAAATGCATACAAGTTCTATTGACATTACTTTTGTCTTTATGTATACTTAACTATAGAAAGATATAACAGTTCATAGTTTGCCAATTTTGCATAGTACACCTATATGTTATTACAGAAAAAATATGCGCCATCTCTATATCACTCCAAAGCATTTTTTTCAGACATACATCATGCTTAATTACTGTATTTTAATTTATTGTAAGAAATAATGACCAGAGCATGTAATGAGGTTCTGCGCAAGCTTCCCAGTAATTCCCAAGTGTCTCATATAATAAGTTACATTCCTTTAACATGTTTAATAACTAAGCTATGTTATTACAGCTAAGTTTATCCCTTAAAAGCCTCGTCTCTGTATATATTGATTTACCATGGTTAATCAAAAATGTATTAATCAAAATAAAAAATTCATTATCAAGGCTATGCATTTAGTTTCTGCGCACAGTCTCAAGAGTTCCCTAGAGCCCATTATAAATTAAAATATTTTTGATTTATTTTACAAATAACAAACATATGTTATTGCAGATTTAGAAAATTTAAGGAATAAAGAGTAGACAACTCATGAAAGTATCTGTAATAACACACGCAAGTTATTTTCTGTAATAACCCTATAGAGTTAATCTCTGACTGTTAAAGGTTTTATATAACTGTAGCACTTTTTGAGAAAGGATTTTGTTTGATATGTTATTAAATGATCATACTTCATTAATTTAATAAATCAAAGATTCGCAACATATATAGATGAACATTCTGTCACTGGAACCCATTGAATTTTATCATCAGTAATCTCTGAATTATTTTGACTTCAATTGAGTAAAGGTTTGTAAAGAGTTTTGATTTTCATACATCTTCCTGACTATATGTATTTTGGGATGCAGTCTTGGGAAGTTAAAATATGGATGAAGTAAAGTTACCAGTTAAAACATATCTAAAATTGAAATAGAATTGTTCAAAAATCCTACATAAAATATTAAGTATTAAAAATCATTGCATTTTATTTGCCTATATATGCCAACATTTGTTTATTTTAAACAACGTATTTGTCACTCTTTTTGTTTGTACTAATCATGCTAATTAGATAAATTTTCACATGTCAGGTTTATCTTTTATCATATATTGCCCTACAGCTACACATAATTGGTAATTGCAATAAAACAGACCATATAATTGGTGTTCTACCTATCAATTCAAAGGTGACAATAATCACAATATTGACAAAGGATTATAATTCAGGGGTTAAAGAAAAGTATTACTTGAATGTAACAGTCAAATATACCGGTACACATTTAAATTGTGAAAACATGTACAATACTTTTTAATTGGGCTAATGATTACTTTCAATACTGTATCAGTTTGTTTTGTTACTGAAGTAAATGTATCAATAGCATGCTTAATGTATTAAACAAAACTATTTGAGCAAGTTAATTATTTATTAAATATGAATAACAAAAAGGTTAATTTAAGATGTGACCTATTAACCATGAACACCATTTCAGACTTTTTTTTATTGTAATCAGAATGTAATCAAAAAGTAATCAGGATTACAAGGTATTTTGTGAAAAAATTGATTAAATTAAATCACATGTAATAAGATTTTTGGCTGATTAATGATTACAATGATTATTTGAGAAATTGTAATCAATTACAGCTGATTAATGATAACAATTACAATATCCTAGGTCTGCTTGTATTTTCACTAGAACTTTGGAGGGCTTAATACTTTTAGCTTACATGTTCTTAGTCAATGTTAGTATAATATTATTTGTAAAAAATCTGAAATTTCAAAAGAACTTCCATATAAAATTTTGAATGAAACTTAGCAAAAAAGGGTAACATTTATTCACATAAGTGTAAGCTATGCACGAATAAAGTGAATTTGAAATTCTAAATGAAAAAAAAACAAAGAAGATATACCAAGATGCAGACAGTATGTAACAACGATAATGGATTTCAGTTAATGACTTGTACCGATTCTGGTTCAGAGAAGGATTTGTGTCTGTTTAGGACATGTAAGAAGTTTTAATTTATTAAAACATACCTATATGGTCTAAATACTCGTACGGTCTGGCCTGTTAAAAACCAAACGAGTATATTCATATGGTCATGGTCATTCACCATTGGTCAATATACTCATATGGTCCTGAACATAAACACACAAAACAAAAAAGCAGAAAAAGAATGATTTTTCTTATGCTTACATGTATTATCATTATTTTTCAACTGTTGATAAGAAAAATTTTAAGCCATTGAACATGTTAAAAGCTCATTAAAAGTGTAAATATTTTCTAAGGAAAAGAAAAGGAATGTGAAAAAAATAGGTGGTAATTAAGTATGATTTCATTGTTTTCAGACATGCTATTTTTCAAACTATTATGTCTTTCCTTAATTACCATGGTAATTATATTCAACAAAATTGGCAAATGTTGCAAAGGGAGCCATTAAGTATTTTATAAAGTATCTCACCTTTCTATGGTTCTCCTTATACCATTCTTATTTGAGTGGATATAGTATACAGTGGTACCACCTTTTATGTATGTTTATGCCCCCGCCATATTGGAGGGCCGTTAAGTTTCACCTTTGTCCATTTGTACATCCATCCATACATCCCGAAATTGATTCTTTATCTTCAATATACCTCTTCCAAATGTTATAAAACTTAAACAGAATGCTCATTACAATAAAAACAAGAGTGCATACGCTGAAATGTCTCGCCTTCTTTACTATAACCATTGATATAATGTTGATAGTCATAAATGAAAGCGTTACTACAACTATTACATAAACTTAACATGATCCAAGAAAATGAAGTCAAGGTCATATAAACCAAACGAGAAATACATGTACACCTTACAATCATTCAATACACTAAATATAGTTGACCTATTGCTTATAGTTTCTAAGAAACAGACTTAACCAAGAAAACTAAACATTGACCAATGAATTGTGAAAATGAGGTCAAGGTCAGATGAACCATGCCAGGCATACATGAACAGCTTACAATCCTTCCATACAACAAATATAGTTGACCTTTTGCTTATAGTTTAAGAAAACCAGACCGAAACACATAAACTTAACACTGATCAATGAACCGTGAAAATGAGGTCAAGGTCAAATAAAACCTGCGAGACTGACATGTACATCATAAAATATTTCCATACACCAAATATAGTTGACTTATTGCATATAGTATTAGAAAAAAACACCAAAACTCAAAAACTTAACTTTGACCACTGAACCATGAAAATGAGGTCAAAGTCAGATGACACCTGCCAGTTGGACATTTACACCTTACAATCATTCCATACACCAAATATAGTAAACCTATTGTATAAAGTATAAGAAAAATAGACCAAAACACAAAAACTTAACTATAACCACTGAACCATGAAAATGAGGGCAAGGTCAGATGACACCTGCCAGTTGTACATGTACACCTTACAATCCTTCTAGACACCAAATATAATAGACCTTTTGCTTATAGTATCTGAGATATGGACTTGACCACCAAAACATAACCTTGTTCACTGATCTATGAAATGAGGTCAAGGTCAAGTGAAAACTGTCTGACGCACATGAGGACCTTGCAAGGTACGCACATACAAAATATAGTTATCCTATTACTCATAATAAGAGAGAAATAATTAACATTACAAAAAATCTCAACTTTTTTTTCAAGTAGTCACTGCATGAACCATGAAAATGAGGTCAAGGACAATGGACATGTGACAGATGGAAACTTCGTAACGGAAGGCATATATATACAAAGTATGAAGCATCCAGGTCTTCCACCTTCTAAAATATAAAGCTTTTAAGAAGATGGCTAACGCCGCTGCCGCCGCCAGATCACTATCCCTATGTAGAGCTTTCTGCGACAAAAGTCGCAGGCTCGACAAAAACCAGATCAAGTTTAAATTAAGGTGTCAAAACATTTATCTTTCTACGAATTTGCCCCTTTACAAATCGAATAATTGCTTTTTTTCGTTCTCTAACTTAAGTGTGCCTCAACAAAATGTTATAACCCTTATACACAATGCTTATTAGCACAAAACACTGATCCGGTTTGAAATTTGGTGGCGTCACTTTTACCATTTTGGAGCTATTAAGAATAAGAAGATGTGGTATGAGTGCCATTGAGACAACTCTCCATACAATTATAGTTCAAAGTACGGCCTTCAACACGGAGCCTTGGCTCATACAAAACAGCAAGCTATAAAGGGCCCCAAAATGATAAACTTGTGTAAAACAATTCAAGCAGGAAAACCATTGGTCATATCTATATAAAAAACGAGAAAAGAGAAACACTTATGAACTACATCAACAAATGACAACCACTGAACCACATCAACAAACGACAACTAATGACCAGCAGGTTATTTTACAAGTGAAAAAAACTGGAGTTTTTCGTTTCCATTCTCGAACTTAATTTAACATTGACTCATCATGCTCATGGCATTTGTAATTATAAAGAATGAAATAATGTGATATTTATTTCATATGTCCGAACATACAATCATTATATATACGCAATAACATTCTATATGGCATTATACCTGATTTTTATAAATCTATGATTGTTTTTAAATGCTTAATTGAAATTGTTCAAAATGGTCATTTTGTTTAATACTTTTATTTGTACATGTATTTAATAATTACCTGTACATGCTGTATATATGCATGAACATGATAAAACATGAATTTAGTTATGAAATGATTTAAGATCATTTAAGATATAGTCTTAGATGTATTACGTTTGTACATGATTGATAGGTTAAGTTTATTATGTTGGGATAATTGCAAAAACATAGATCTGCATGTATTTATGGTAAAATAAAGTTGAACTATTTACTTATTAATTTTCAAATAAAATTGAGAATGGAAACGGGAAATTGTTCAAAGAGACAACACCCCACCCACAGAGCAGAAAACAGCCTGAGGCCACAAATGGATCTTCCTGACGGATCTTCAACACTGTGAGAAAATCCCCCAACCAAAGGCTAGCTTCATCTGGTCCCTAAACAGTAATGTTCAGTGAAAAAGGACGTCACACTAAACCCCGAAACATAAAAATGAACCCAATTAAAAAAGCATACAAGACTAACAAAGACCAGAGGTTCTTGACTTTGGATAGGCGCTAAAATGTGGTTGATTTAAATATGTATTGTGAATGTATATTACATTTATACATGTATAATGCTATGAACTCATTTATTTTTGTGGGTAATCAATATTAGATTGACGAAACATGGACATGTTGTACTATTTACATTTTAGTTCCTGGATATTTTTAGTCCCCTACCGACGAAGTCAAAGGGGACTTTAGGTTTGCACTCTGTCCATCTGTCTGTCCATCCGTCAGGCTGGCAAATCAGTTTTCCAGACCTTTTTTCTTCATGCTTGAAGATATTGATTTGATATTTGGTGTATTGTTTTATCATGACAAGTTACAGGTCAAGTTTGATTTTCACGATTTTAGCTTTTCTCCTTGTTCAGTTAAAGCCCTTTCCCTAGAATTAAATTTTTGATGAAATACTTATTAATTACTAGATTTCGGTTCAAAGGGGAATAACTAATTTTTTAACTTTTCCTAGAATTAAATTTTGGTGAAATACTTATTTATTACTACATTTCTGTTCAAAAGGAAATAACTCATTTTTTAAAAGATTTGTAAAAGACATTGTATTAAGATAAATGACATTTTGGATTTTTTTCCTTTTCTTTAGTGAATTGTTTGAAGAATAAAGTGGTTGGTTTGTTTGCTATTTTATGTAGTTTACACCATGACAAGTTATAGATCAAGTTAGCATTTTGTTCCATTACATTGCATTTTTAACCGGTAGGGGACTATGTATTGCCATGCAATACTCACAGAATGCTTGTATTTCCTGGTCTTGCCTGCATACCAGTACTTTTGATAAAAGTTTGCTTACATGTTGTTAAAATTAGGTTACATACAAATGTATATGAGTATTATTTTCATGTAGAATGTTGGACAGGTAGTCACATGACAAAAAGTCTCAATTTAGTTTTTATGCCCCAGGTAGGGGCATTATGATTTTCGGTCTGTGTTTCCGTCCATCCGTCTGTCACGCTTCAGGTCAAATTAGAGTTTTGATTCGAATTTCACTGTCCACTGAACATAGAAAATGATAGTGTGAGTGGGGCATCCGTGTACTATTGACACTTTCTTGTTAAGTGATGATCCCAGTACACTAGTACGTCTAGTTCAATAACTTTGTCCTTCTTTGTTGTTTTTGTTAAAGTTGAACAAGAATTTACAAGAACAATGAAGAATAACAAATTAACAATGAATAAATACATGCACATGATATTTTCCGTAATAAATGTATATAGATGATATAGTACATGTAGTAAGGCACTTGACTGTTCAGCATGTTCAGTGGTAATAATACATTAAGACTGACTCAGACTGATATTAAACAGTTTATGAACACAAATCCCTTAATCATTTATCAGTGTTAATGCATCATATATTGCCTCTATGCTGTTAGAAACCATGTTTGTAAAATACACTAAGGAAGGGGCAATTTGATTTTGATTTGGGAGAATGGAAAGACATTGATTTGAGATTAAAATTTTTGTTTGGACCTCTTGCTATGTTTACATATTCATTTGCATCATACGTGTTTCAAGGGTAAGATTTTTTCATTTCTTCCAGGACAGAATAAATCCTTTCTGAAATCTTCCTGGCCACCCAAGGAAAGTAAGATTTTGCTATAAATATTTATAAAAATGTCTTGATTTTAATAGCAGGTCAATACCTATCTTAATCTTGATTCAAATACAAATAACTTTATAAAAAAATCTAGTGAATTACTTCCTAAAGTGTTTTTTATCCCCCGCCTTACTGGAGGGGGCATTAAGTTCTACAATTGAGCTGTCTGAACATCCCGAAATATTTCTCCGTTCTCTAACTTAAGTTTACCTTTACCAAATGTTTTGAATCTTGTACACCAAAGCTCATTTCCACAAAATACAGATCAAGTTGAATTTGAGTGGCGTCTCTTTTACCTTTCTAGAGTTTTTGCCTATTACAAATGGAAAAAATGCAGAATTTTTCGTTTCCGTTCTCTAACTCAAGTTTGCGCCTCACCCAAATGAAACTTATAAACGATGCTTGGTACCACAAAACTCAGATTAAGTACGAATTTGGGTAGCATTACTTTTAATGTTCTTGAGTTATGTCCCTTTATAATATAACTTTATATTCAAGTGGGGGCATCTTCTGTGGTGATGGACACATTCCTAATTTATTTTTAATAAAGCTCGAGTTGATTCTCTTTTTTCCACTTTCAAAAATAGGTTTTACCAGTGAAATCAACAATGGTGAAGACACCTGTTATATAAACATACTGCCCTTGGATGAAGGTGTTGGGATTTAGGGATAACAATTTTTCACGAAAGGCAGTATGTTTTTATTATACTGAATGCCTTATTATTCACATGTGCACAATGTTATAAGAAGGACAATTGTAAAAAGATAAAGTGGTAAAATAAAATAGTTGACATATAACTGTAATGACTTTAATTGAGCGCATTTCCTAACAATGTAATAACCGCTTTAAAAAATCGTTTGTTATTTAAATTTTAAAAAACCTTAAAAGAGGGGCAAAATATACCAGAGGGACATTCAAACTCGTAGATCGAAAATAAACTGACAACGCCATGGCTAAAAGAAAAAGACAGACAAACAATAGTACACAAGGCACAACATAGAAATCTAAAGACTGAGCAATACGAACCCCACCAAATACTGGGGGTGATCTCATGTGCTCTGGAAGGGTAAGCAGATCCTGCTCCACATGTTGCACCCGTCGTATTGCTCATGTTATTACAAACCCGGTAAATAGTCTTAATTCTAAAACTTTAGCTCTGCAAGAATAAATTGAATTTGAAATTCTAAATGAAAAACAAAGAATTTCAATCTGATTATAGGATAGAGTTGATTTGGAAGAGGAATGTTTAAAGAAGACATGTGAAGAAAGATCACCACTTCCAGACCTTATTTCCTTAGAAGAAGGTGACAGTGATCCATTAACACGGTTACAAGAACAGATAGACATTGATGGATGTGAAAACAATGAAATATATGACAGAAAGCTTAGAAATAAGAACCAATCAGATAAAGTAAAGAGAGAATCAGGTGAGACCAATCATGAAAAGTTGTGGCATTGTAAAAAGTGTGAATTTTCAACAGGTGATAAGAAGGAACAAGAGAGACACAGAAAACATCACTCTTACATGGAACGAAAACTCAGAATGTCTAAACTACTTGAACCTCCAAAATATTCCTGTGATGAATGTGGAAATGAATATAAATCAGAAGACAGTTTGATAAAACATCAAAATTTAGTGCATTCGGATAAGCCTATATTGAGATGTGTGCTTAGAGGGTGTAAATCACGTTTTGTGGAAGAATTTGTCTTACAAAAACATTTGTTATGGCACAAATCACAAGGTGTTCTGAAATGTAGGAAATGTGCACAGGTATTTGTACTAAAGGGTGCACTAAAAAGACACGAAGATTATTGTGTCAAAAGATTAATGTTTCTATGTGACATTTGTAATAAAGTGTATAAAGCCCAAAAAAATCTCTCTGAACATATGAGTAAAATGCATTGTCAGGGGGGTAAAGGCTTCAATTATAGGGAATCTTTAAAGTTTAGCAGAAATAACAACAGTATGACGTCTGCAGTTGATCAGAATAAAAGAGCAAGTATAACAGTCGAGAATACAAGTTTAGAAACTTCTTTGGAAGAGTTTAATGCTGATAATGTTGAGGAATTTGTTGAAGGGATGAATTCAATTTTACTCACCCAGCGGAATGAAAAAAAATCAAAACAGACACAAGACGTTTACCGTTGTATACATTGTGAATTCTCAACAGAAGATAAAATACAGTATACTAAACATAGAAAACACCATGCTTACCTTATTCACAAGCAAAAGAGTGCAGAACTCCAATCACATACTTGTGATAAGTGTGAAACAGAGGATAAAACTACACTTGCATTGAAAGTTCATACGGAAAAGGTACATTCTATGGTATTTGAATGCCTAGAGAAAGGTTGTTTTAAATATTTTTCGGATGAACACAAGTTAAATGAACATTTATTAGAGCATGAAGAAACTGGTTTAACAAAATGTGGGAAGTGTGCAAGATCATTTGTTACAAAACATGATTTGAAAGAACATGAGAATAGCTGCTTTCCTAACGAAAATGGTGGTGAAAATGATGATAATAACGATGATGTTGATGATGATGACATGGATGATGATGGTGATGATGATGATGATGATATTGAGGGTATTGTAAAAACGTTAAATGATGCTATTAAAAAGAAAAGGTCAAAGGTTTTTAAATGTGATAAATGTAATTTTTCAACAAAAGATTATAAGAATTATGAAAAGCATTCGAGCCACCATCATTATTTAAAGAGGAAGGAAACAAAGATACATATTTGTAGATATTGTGTGTTGACCTTCAGGACCAGATCAGGAATGAGTAAACATGAGCTCACTTTTCATTCGGATCAATTTTATGAATGCAAGGTTAAATCCTGCACTAGTGTATTTAAGTTTAAACAGCAATTAGAAAAACACATATTTAATCATAAAAATAGAGGTCTTTTGAAATGCAAGAAATGTAACAAGAAATTTGTTTTTTAAAGCCCCTTATAGCTCGCTGTTCAGTGTAAGTCAAGGCTCCGTATAGAAGACCTTACTTTGACCTATAATGGTTTACTTTTATGAATTTTGACTTGGATGGAGAGTTGTCTCATTGGCACTCATACCACATCTTCTTATATATATTTACACCACATGAAGATAAATGTATAAGGAATATGACAGCAAATGAACAGACTCAGTGTCACTTATGCGGAAAACAGTTTGGATGCAAATCAGGATTGTTAGGGCACATGAGAAAACATAATAATGAAATGTTTGATTGCTTTTGTGGAAAAAAACATTTGACAGTATTAAAAATCTTAATCAGCATAAAAAATGTCATAATGATCCTATGCTTAAATCATTTTGTGAAAAAAAGGTTTCCGAGGAGAGTGAAAATAGTGCAGATTCAGATGAAATGGAAGATAGCACATCTTAAAGTTCAAGTGCAAAGTATAATTCGAAAAGTACTAAAGCAAAGCAAACAGTATCTGAATAATGGAAATGAAGAGTGTGTTATAGAACATGTTTATATTGCAGATTTTCACAATTTAACACAATTCAGGAAGAGGTGTCAGCAAATGGTGGAATAACAACAGAAAATGATGAAAATAATGAGTCAGATGTGAGTAAGGAATCTGACATGACGTTTGGTGATGAAGGGGATGAATTGATATTGAAGAATAAACAAAATGATGGTGACATGCTTAACATTGGCATTGAATGAATTTATCTCTGATTTTGTAATATGAAGATATTAGTGACTATACGTAGTGACATTGAATAGTCTGACGAATATATAGACACCCAAAACAAACAAAGAAGCAAACAAGTGTGAATTTTAAGTATTAACATTTTTCTCGAGCATGCGACTTATGTCGCAGAAAGCTCGACATAGGGAGAGTGATCTGGCGGCTGCAGCCACGTCAGTGTTAACAAACTTCTTAAAAGCTTAATATTTCAGAAGGTGGAAGACCTGAATCCTTTATACTTTGCATATAGATGCCTTATGTTATAAAGTTTCCGTCGGTCATATGTCCATTGTTCTTGAGCTCATTTTCATGGTTCAGTGACTACTTAAAAAAAAAAATTATTCTTTATTCATGTTATTTCTCTCTTATTATGAATAATATAACTATTTGGTATGTGCGTACTTTGCAAAGTCCTCATTCCCATCAGACAGTTTTCACTTGACCCTGACCTCTATATATCAGATACTATAAGCAATAGGTCTACTATATTTGGTGTAAGAAATGATTGTAAGTTGAACCTGGCCAATTGGCAGGTATCATCGGAACTTGACCTCATTTCCATGGTTCAGTAGTTAAAGTTTAGTTTTTATGTTTTGGTCTGTTTTTCTAATACTGTATGCAATAGGTCAAATATATTTAGTGTATGAAAATATTTTACTATGTACATGTCAGTCTGGCATGTTATATTTGATCGTGACCTTATGTTTACGGTTATTTGTATTTGGTCTGTTTTTATACGACTGCATCGTCAGCGTCGTCCGAAGACGTTTGGTTTCCAGACAATAACTTCAGTAAATGTGAATAGAAATCTATGAAATCTTAACACAAGGTTTATAACCACAAAAGGAAGGTTGGGATTTTGGGGGTTATAGTCCTAACAGTTTAGGAATTAAAGGCCAAAAAGGGGCCCAAATAAGCATTTTTCTAGTTTCCAGACAATAACTTGTGGAACGGTGTATGGATCTCTCTGAAATTATACAATAAGTATTCATACCACAAAGGGATGGTTAGGATTGGCTTTGAGGGGTTATGGCTCAATCCGTTTAGGAATTAGGGGCAAAATAGGGGGAAAAACAAGGGTTTCCTGGTTAATGGACTATTAAAAAAAAAGATTACCTCCCTTACACTGCTTTTAATTTATGTATAAAGAAATGTTGTATTGTCTTGAGGTGATAAGCTGTCAATTTATTTTTAGAAGTTACTATTTAAAAATGCTGATGTATGTCATTTTCTATATTAAGACTTTTATGATGTATTTAAATGGGTAATTATGGTTGCAAACTCCATTGGAAATTTGAATTGAGATTATGACCATATCTTGAGGGAAAAATTATTATTTTTTTTTGGAAAAGGGGGGTGAATAAAAAATTTGGGGGGGAGTAAAAAATAAATTGTGAGGGGGAGGGAGAAAAAAGGGTGGTAAACATTTTTTTTTTTTGGGGGGGGGGGGGGGGCAATTCACAACAGCATAGTGTATTGCACAAAAGCAAAAAATTGAATATAAATTCAAATCATATAATTAGTTCTAAGTTCTTTATCTACAGTTATTCTGTGTCAGAAACCTATTATATGTCAAATATTTAATTACAATCCAAATTCAGACCTGTATCAAGTGCGAATATTGTGTCCATTTTTGCCCCAACTGTTCAGGGTTGGACCTCTGCGATCGTATCCAGCTGCTCTTGGCGAAGCAATTTATTCTAATATTATAAGCATTCTAGGTCATTCATATTTGGTGTATGAAATGATTGTAAGGTTTATATTTGTTTGTCAATTATCATCTGACTATGACCTCATTTTTATGATTTATTGGTCAATCTTTAGTTTTCCTGGTCAACTTTGTTTCTAATATACTAAATGCAATAGGTTAACTATATTTAAAGCATCTAATGATTTTAGGGTGTACATGTCTGTGCGTTAAGGACTTCTGACCTTGGCCTCATTTTTATGGTTCATTGATCTATGTTAAGGTTTCCTGGTTGAGTTTGTTTCTTAAATGTGCAATAGGTCAACTTTATTTAAAGCATATTTGGTGTATCGAATGATTTTAAGGTGTTCTTGTATTTGCAGTTTTGTTATCTATGTTATCTGACCTCATTTTCTTTGACCATTTTAAGTTTATGTGATAGTTGAAGTAAAGCTTTATATTTAGGACTGTCAACTTAATTTCAATGGTTAGTAATCAAGGCGAGACATTTCAGTTTGATCACTATGGTATTTTTCAACTTTTGATTAGAAAAATATTAAACCACCAAAAGCTCATTAAACATGTTAAAAGTGTAAATATTATCTAAGGAAAAGAAAATTATTCTAAATAATGAATAGATGGCAATTAATTCTGATTTTTTTCAGACATGTTCATGATGCTATTTGTCAAACTATCACTTTCATCTAGCCAGCATTGTCTGAACAAACATGATAAAATGAGACGCTTAGTATGAAATTTATTTCTTCTTTCTTCCATTTTATTTGGTGTTTTTTTCAATGGTACATCCTTTTATAGACTTTTTTACATTGACTCATGGCATTTGTCATTAATATGCTATTATTACATATAAGCATTCCAGCTCTTAAATCTATAGCATTGTATAGTGAGAGTTCTTACAAATTATATCAAAAAGTGTTATAAGAGAAAAAAATGTTCTCCATATATATCTGCCTGTTGTTATGTTGAATGGTTATAACACATGTCTGTCATACATCAAAGACAATCTATATTTATAAATTTAAAAAATCCTACTTGAGATACTTTGGTATGAAGTCGGGTCAAATAGCAAATTGGATATTACTGTTAATAATTTATCCTTAATAAAACATGTCAAACAACAATTATATATATTAGCATGGGGAATCTTGTCACTGTGTTAACTTATTTGTATTGTTAATTTGCTAGTTGACTACATCTTATTGCAAGATGATTGCTCAGAAACTTAAAAATATTTTTTGACTTGTGACTGTTTTTTTCTTTTTTAATATCTAAGGATTCAGGGAACAAATCCTGTGAATTTGTTAATCATGTAAATAATGTGTACAGAATTACTATAAAATCGTAAGTGAATTTTCAAAAAATGCATAATTTCATTAAATACTACCTGCCTAACATACATGTGTTAAAGTAAAGAAAGAAGATTTCAATGGTTTGCACATACTTGCACTTCAACATGTTCAAAGAATCTAAATCATGAACATAAAAGAAGTTTATAATTTTCATTAAAAAAAATATTGTATATAAATGATACTGTAGAAGTTGAATCGCATGCACTTTTAGATTGTCCACTTTATCAGGCTTTTAGAAAAGCCTTGTTTAATGGAGCTGAAAATGTTGAACCAGAATTTCTGAATTTGGATAATTTTATTTTCCGATATCAATGTATGAAGATTTAAAGCTATATCCAACATGTCCAATTTAATTTTTATAAGAAGCCTCGGTGGCTAAGTGGTATAATTAGTCCAAATACTGTATTCCTAGCCTGTCAACTCTGAGGTTGTTAGTTCGAATCCCGCACATAGCAGTTGCGCTCAACTTTTATCTTAACTGACAAGGATTGTTAGTTTTCCTTCCAAAGGTCTATGGTGTTCTCCGGCCACTATTGCTTTCTTCAACAATAAAACTGACCACTACAAAATAGCACAAAAGTGTTGAAAGTGGCATCAAACACCAATCAATCAATAAATTTGGACGAAATCCTACAATTTTCCCTAGTACTTAAAAAAAAATTAGAGTTTATATTTTGTCAACAGTCCTTTAGTTTTATCACTGGGGCATATACTTTTTGTGTATTTTATATAGCAATAATCTCTCATAACTCTGAGTGGCTTTTTTATTTGATAGGAAAAATATATGTTTGTTTTATAATCATGATGATGTTTATATATTTGTACAAAAGTTTAGTTGTTAATAAAATATTGATTTAAACTTGAATAATCATTTCAATTTTTTGTCTTGCCTTGAGGGAGTCAAAAAGCGAGACATAGGTATGATGTTTCCGGCGGCGGCGTCAACAATGGATTAGTTTGTGATTAGGTCTAGTTCATGGTGAACCACTAGTGGTAGGTCAATGATATTTGGTATGCAGTTGTATTAGCATTGGCACATCTCATTACCATGGAGATTATTTGGCCCACCCCCTCAGTCAAGGTTTATTGACTTTGAAACTTTGCTTCGTTAACATGTATTAGTTTGTGATTAGGTCTAGTTCATGGTGAACCACTAGTGGTAGGTCGTTGATATTTGGTATGCAGTTGTATTAGCATTGGCACATCTCATTACCATGGAGATTATTTGGCTCTGCCCCTTCAGTCAAGGTCTATTCATTTTGAAACTTTACTTTGTTTACATGTATTAGTTTGTGATTAGGTCAGTTTATGGGGAACCACTAGTGGTAGGTCAATGATATTTGGTATGCAGTTGTATAAGCATTGGCACATCTCATTTCCATTGAGATTATTTGGCCCCGCCCCCTCATTCATGGTCTATTGACTTTGAAACTTTTGCTTCGTTTTCATGTATTAGTTTGTGATTAGGTCAGTTCAAGGGGAACCGTTAGTGGTAGGTCAATAATAATTAGTATGCAGTTGTATACGCATTAGTTCATCTCATTTCCATGGAGAATATTTGGCCTGCCCCCTCAGTCATGGTCTATTGACTTTGAAACTTTGCTTAGTTTACATGTATTAGTTTGTGATTAGATCAGTTTAAGATGAACCGCTAATGTTAAGTCAATGATATTTGGTATGCAAATGTATTTGCATATGCAAGTCTCGTTTCCATGGATTATATAGGCCCACCCCCTCATCATGGTTCATTGATTTTGAAACTTTTACATAGTTTACAAGTCAATGTTTGTGTTTAGGTTTGTTGAAAAGGAACAATTTATGATAAGTCTATGGTATTTGGTATGCAGTTGTATTAGCATTAGCACATCTCATTTCCATGGAGATTGTTTTGCCATGTACCTTCAGTCATGGTTCATTGACTTTGAATATTTGCATAACTTACATGTTAAAGTATTGCTATTTTAATTTCAACATTTGCATTATCAAAAAGGCGAGACATATCTCTGTGTTAACAGTTTATATACAAATGCATAAGGAATTTAAGCGCAAATGACAGACTCAATATGAAATATGAGGAAAACATTATTATCTCGCCTTAACGGAGTCAAAAAGCGAGACATAAGTATGCTGTTTCCGGTGGCGGCAATGGTATTTGGTATGTAGTTGTATTAGCATTGGCACATCTGATTTCCATGTAGATTGTTTAACCCTGAACCTATAGTCGTGGTTCATCGACTTTGAAACGTTTACATAGTTTACAAGTTAATGTTTTTTTTTTTTTTTTTTTTTTTTTAAAAAAGGAGCAACTTATGTCCACCAAACCATATATTATCAATGTCATGTCATATCTAAGCTAAAGGATGTAAATCTCCAAGCTATCGGAATTCTCTACGATAAAACAAACTCTATTTTAATAATTGGTCGTTCTTGTATCATGTTATGAATCTTCCTCATAAATTTGAGAGGGGCCTCGGTGGCCAAGTGGTCTAAGTAGTTACTACTGTAATCACTAGCCAGTCAACACTGAGGTTGTGAGTTCGAACCCCGCTCGTGCAGGTGCACTCGACTCCAATCTTAATTGACTAGGATTGTCAGTTTTCCTATCGAAGGTCGGTGGTTTTCTCCGGGCACTCCGGCTTCCTCCACCAATAAAAACTGGCCGCCACGAAATAGCCCAAAAGCGGTGCTTAAAAGTGGCGTTAAAACACCAAAAATCAAATCAAATCATAAATTTGAGTCAAATGAAAATAAAAAAAATTCTAACATAAAAGAAGAGTACATGTACTAGATACCTTGATTTAATATTTATTCCTTATAATCAAGAGATAAGTAAAAATGCTGACATAATGTACCCATAGTGACTTAACCTAGATAAAGCTGCTGATGCAGTAACATCAGTCCTTTTTATCCATTGTAGGTATATTAGTGTTTATGCAAAACAGAAAATTGCAACTTAAATCTGCTTACCCTTCCGGAGCACATGAGATTACCCACAATTTTTGGCAGTAGCACAGTATTGCGCAATAGCAAGAAATCTTCATTTGAAAATTAATACAAATATTTCAACCCATTTCAATTTTTATACTGATATATTTGTATCACGTTGTCGTCGTCCGAAGACAGTTGGTTTCCGGACAATAACTTTAGTAAATGTAAACAGAAATCTATGAAATTTAAACAAAAGGGTTATAAACACAGAAGGAAGGTTGGTGTTGATTTTCAGGGTTATGGTCCTAACAGTTTAGGAATTCGGGGTCAAAAAGGGGCCCAAATAAGCATTTTTATACGACCGCAAAAAATGTTTTGCATCGTATAATGCTATCATGTTGTCGTCTGCGTTGTCCGAAGACGCATTTAGTTTCCAGACAATAACTTGAGTTTAAGTGAATGGATCTCTATGAAATTGTACCATAAGGTTCAATAGCACAGAAGAAAGGTTGGGATTGATTTTGGGGGTTATGGTACCAACAGTTAAGGAATTAGGGGCCAAAAAGTAGCCAAAAAATAAGCATTTTTGTAACTTCCAGACAATAACTTGTGTTTAAGTGTATGGATCTCTCTAAAATTATACCACAAGTTTCCATACCACAAAGGGATGGTTATGATTGGCTTTTGGGGGTTTTGGCTCAAACCATTTTGGAATTAGGGGCAAAAAGGGGAAAAAACAAGGGTTTCCTGGTTAATAGACAATTTAAAAGCAGTGTAAGGGAGGTAATCCAAAAACAAAATTGTACAATGTTGTACAATGTTGGATTACCTCCCTTCCACTGCTGTTTAATTATCTATTAAAGTCTTTTATGATGTATTTAAATTGGTAATTATGGTTGCAAACTCCATTGGAAATTTGAATTGAGATTATGACCATATCATGAGGGAAAGAATTTTTTTTTTTGGGAAAAGGGGGGGAGGGGGGTAAAAAAGAAATTGTGGAGGCAATTTTTTTTTTCATTTCAGATTTCAGAAATTGAAAAGAAAATTTCTTCAAATATTTTTTTTTGGCAAAAAAATAGGGGGAGGGGGGTAAAATTTTTGTTTTGGGGTGGGGGGTGTGGTTAATATGCAACAGCATAGTGTATTTCACAAAAGGTAAGAAAAAGGGGGGTAATTTTTTTTTTGTTGGGGAAGAGGGAAGGGGGGGGGGGTCAATTCACAACAGCATAGTGTATTGCACAAAGGCAAAAAATTGAATATAAATTTCAATCAAATAACCAATTATGAATATTGTGAATATTGTGTCCATTTTCGTATCCAGCTGCGCTCAGCAAAACATTTTATTCTAGTTTCCAGACAACTTGTGGAACGGTGTATGGATCTCTCTGAAATTATACCACAAGTTTCCATACCACAAAGGGATGGTTATGATTTTCTTTGGGGGTTATGGCTCAAACCATTTAGGAATTAGGGGCCAAAAAGGGGAAAAAACAAGGATATCCTGGTTAATGGACAATAACTTTAGTACAAAACATAATTTAAAGCAGTGTAAGGGAGGTAATTCAAATACATCATGAAAGATTTGTCACCATATTTTAAATTCTATTATAAAATAGATTAAGTTAGCACTATGGTAAATTTAAAAGGGTAATTATGGTTGCAAACTCCATTGGAAATTTGAATTGAGATTATGACCATATCTTGAGGGAAAGAATTTTTTTTGATAAAAGGGGGGGGGGGGGGTGTTAAAAGAAATTGTGGGGGTCAATTTTTTCTCATTTCAGATTTTAAAAAGAAAAATTCTTCAAATATTATTTTTTTTGCCAAAAAAAAGAAAAAAGTAAGGCGGGGGAGTTAATACGCAGCAGCGTAGTGTATTGCTCAAAAGCAAAAAAAGGGGTGGTAATTTTTTTTTTGTGGGGGGGGAGGGGGGTCTATTCGCAACAGCAAAGTGTATTGCTCAAAAGCAAAACATTGAATATAAATTCAAATCATATAACCAATTCTAAGTTCTTTGACTACAGTTATTCTGTGTCAGAAACCTTTTATGTGTCAAATATTTAATTACAATCCAAATTCAGACCTGTATTAAGCGCGAATATTGTGTCCATTTTTGCCCCAACTCTTCAGGGTTGATCCTCTGCGGTCGTATCCAGCTGCGCTCGGCGAAACAATTTATTTAAGCTCTTTCACTACATTTATTTTGTGTCAGAAACCTATATTATGTCAAAAATTTGATCAAAATCAAATCAGTCTCTATTATATTGTAAATTGCTTGAATATCCCTACCATTATTAAATTTGAATGTCTAATACCCTAAGCATATCAATTCCAAATTGCCTTGAGAAGATCGTTTTATAGGGGGAGACATCTGTTTTAGTCCATTTAAACATTGCAATCTGATATATTATTTTAAAGTAATCCATCAAAACATGAAAGTAGCAAAGAAGACATCATATACGATCCAATATCATTATTTCACTTCAAAACTTGCAAAATTGATAGTTGCTCTACATGAAAAAATGTATTGACAAAATATGGCTGTTTTACATCGCTAGTTCACACAAACATATGCATATATGAAAGCTTTAAGGCATGACTGGACCTAGATATATAATAGTTATAATATGCATTTCATGCTTCAGAAAATTAAAACTTTACCTTGGATATTTCTGTTTGGCAGTCTGCAGAATATAGCAAAATAAAAAAAACACTAATGTTCCATTTGATACGGCCCACTCAGCTACAAAAGGTTTAAAATCACCTATTGTTGTTTAGTAACTAGTGTCCATGTTAATTGATAGAGTTCATAACATTTATTATGTGAGGGGAGCCTCTCAAATTTCTTTCCCAACTTAGTTTATTTTGGCACCTTTTGAAGGAAGGGAAAAAAGCAAAATCCTGTTGAATTTTTAGTATTTGAAACGTTAAATGCATTTTAATCTAATCTATATAGGTCCATCTACGCTTTAACATTTTCCGCGTGCACAGGTTTGTCTGTTCTCAGAGTAAAATGTGTGGTGTAAATGCCAAATTTTGCAGATGGGTTATAATTAACCCGAAGATCAATAGCGCCAGGTCAAGGATAATTAAAAACAACAAAAAGTAGATCTCACCTTTTCCTTGTCATACATGTATCATATACATATGGTATAATTTATACCACATTCCATTCGTACTTGAATCAATATTTTTTATGTAACTAAATGAACAACAAACTGAAAAGTGGGTAGATGGCAAAATGTTATAATTTAACAAATCAACTAAACAATTTAGATAATTTGTATGTATCAAAGTCAACATTTTATGTAATTTACTTGGATATAAGTATCAAACTTAAATATAAATTGAAAGGAGATTGGAGTGACAAATTTACTGACGATACGTCCTTTTCAACTTTTTATATGCCTGTTTACGGGACGTATTATGGTATACCGTTGTCCGTCCGTCCGTCGTCAACATGTCGGACAATAATTCAAAAACGCTTAAACCAATTCGCATGAAACTTTGGGGAATTGTTTATATCTATTGACGTGAGCACCCTTTCAATATTTATAAATTTTAGATTTTAAGTTTCAAAGTGTTGGTTTTTTTTTTCATTAAAAAAGGGGGATTTTCCAGTTTTCGGACAATAACTCGAAAACGCTCTCACCAACTTGCAAGACACTTTGGTGAATTGTTTATACTTATTGACATGAGCTCCCTTTCAATTTTCATAAATTTTCGATTTTACGTTTTCGAGTTTTGGGGTTTTATTCATTAAAATAGGGGGATTTTTCTAGTTTTTGGACGATAACTCAAAAATTCTTTCAGCACTTTTCATGAAAATTTGGTGAATTGTTCATAACTTTTGACGTAAGCTCCCTTACATTTTTAATAAGTTTAAGATTTTACGTTCTGATTGTATTCATAATAAAGGGGTGATTTTCCAGTTTTCAGACAATGCTTTGAGCAGTTATCATGAAACTTTGGTGACTAGTTTATATCTTTTAAAATAACCTTCCTTTAGTTTTTCATGAATTTATGATATGAAATTGGTTTGTTATTAAACTTTATTCTTTGAAAAAGTGACGAGCGTATCATGCGCTCATGGCGCAGCTGTTTATTAAATATACAGTCATATACAAATTCCTTTTTTCACTTCCAATAGAAAGCACCCGTGAAAAGACATAACCCGTAAGTTTCCCCTGAATGAACTAACCGATTTCCTTTTTTAACTCACCTGGCCCGAAGGGCCAAGTGAGCTTTTCTCATCACTTGGCGTCCGTCGTCCGTCGTCGTCGTCGTCGTCGTCCGTCGTCGTTAGCTTTTTACAAAAATCTTCTCCTTTGAAACCACTGGGCCAAATTTAACCAAACTTGGCCACAATCATCATTAGGATATCTAGTTTAAAAAATGTGTCCGATGACCCCGCCAACCAACAAAGATGGCCGCCATGGCTAAAAATAGAACATAGGGGTAAAATGTAGATTTTGGCTTATATCTCTGAAACCAAAGCATTTAGAGAAAATCTGACAAAAGGTCAGACTGATTATCAGGTCAAGATCTATCTGCCCTGAAATTTTCAGACAAATCTGACAACCTGTTGTTGGGTTGCTGCCCCTGAATTGGTAATTTTAAGGAAATTTTGCAGTTTTTGGTTATAATCTTGAATATTATTATAGATAGAGATAAACTGTAAACAGCAATAATGTTCAGCAAAGTAAAATCTACAATTAAGTCAACTTGACCAAAATGGTCAGTTGACCCCTTAAGGAGTTATTGCCCTTTATAGTCAATTTTTAACCATTTTTCGTAAATTTTTGTAATCTTTTACAAAAATCTTCTCCTCTGAAACTACTAAGACAAATTTAACCAAACTTGTCCACAATCATCATTAGGGTATCTAGTTTAAAAAAATGTGTCCGATGACCCAGCCCGCGAACCAAGATGGCCGACATGGCTTAAAAATAGTACATAGGGTAAAATGCAGTTTTTGGCTCATATCTCTGAAACCAAAGCATTTAGAGCAAATCTGATATGGGGTATAATTGTTTATCAGGTCAAGATCTATCTGCCCTGAAATTTTCAGACCAATCAGGCAACATGTTGCTGGGTTGCTGCCCCTGAATTGGTAATTTTAAGAAAATTTTGCAGCTTTTGGTTATTATCTTGAATATTATTATAGATAGAGATAAACTGTAAACAGCAATAATGTACAGAAAAGTAAGATCTACAAATAAGTCAACATGACCAAAATGGTCAATTGACCTCTTAAGGAGTTATTGCCCTTTATAGTCAAATTTTACAATTTTCATAAATTTTGTAAATTTTTGTAAACTGTAACTACTGGGCCAAGTTCATTATAGATAGAGATAATGGTAAGCAGCAAGAATGTTCAGTAAAGTAAGATCTACAAACACATCACCATCACCAAAACACAATTTTGTCATGAATCCATCTGTGTCCTTTGTTTAATATGCACATATACCAAGGTGAGCGACACAGGCTCTTTAGAGTCTCTAGTTGGTTTATATCTCTGAAACTAAAGCATTTAGAGCAAATCTGACAGGTGGCAAAAATGTTCATCAGATTTAGATTTATCTGCCCTGAAATTTTCAGACGAATCCCACAACCCGTTGTTGGGTTGCTGCCCCTGAGTTAGTAATTTTACAAAATTTTTGCAGTTTTTGTTATTATCTTAGATATCATTATAATATCTAATATCTAATACTATTAATTATGATTTTAACCTTATTTTACATGATTTCCAAAGCATCAGTAAATACAGGTGAGCGACACAGGCTCTTGAGAGCCTCTAGTTCCAAGTAGCAGTCCTCACGTGAAACTCTTGCTTAGTTGTAGCCGATTATCTCCCTTATTTCAAAAGCAAAGACAAAGAAATCGTATATTTTTGGAATCAGTGAAAAGTAACTGATAAAAATTCAGATGACATTCGAACTGACTATTTTTAACTGAAAGTACCTTAGCATGTCCTTGTTTTAAATGAAAAGATTAATGAACTATGTATATTTTTGAAACCTGTGTCAGATTAATTATATTCTGTCATCGTTTTTGTTCTTGAATGTTTTTTTTTGCAATTAAAAAGTTTTTCATCATCTATATAAAAGTTTATATTTAAGGTTGTGTTGGGTTTCGAAGAAAACATAATCTACCATAACAAAAATACATTATATAAACTAACAATCATATTTCGAATTCGTTTTTAATTTGTTGTATTTCTCGACTCATGAATGCTACACGTATCATTTTCCGATATGCAGATGCTTTTAGACGAATTATATATACATGAAATTCAGATATTTGCTCAAATAACGTATACTTTGCAATAAGCAAGATTATCGCATGTGTTTATTTTATTATAATTATTCTGTAGGAAAAGGAAGAAGTAACAGAGATGAATTATGAAGAAAAAATGATAATTGCATACGAGGCAGTTGTTTCGAAGAGGATGTCCTTTAAGGAAGCATGCACGAAATTCAAGATTCCTGATAGCACACTACGCGATAGAGTTAAAAAGGGAAACCCTACGAAAGGAAGAAGAGGACAAAATGCAACCCTGGATCAAAATCAATCAGAAAAATTGACCAAATGTATAATGATGTTGTTGAAACAGGGATATAATTATACAATTGATGAATTGTGTACGTTATCAAGTCAATATGCTGTAAGCCTTGGCAAGCGTAAGCATGATAAACCAGTCACAAAACATTGGTTGTATTTGTTGTGTGATAATTTTCCAAAGCTTAAAGAATTGAGGGTCAAACTTGCACAAATGGATAGAACTCAAACACGTGATTTGACACGTGTTTCAAGTTTCTTTTCATATTTGTATTCTTGTGTGAACAAACATGACTTATCCGATAGGCCTGGTTCAATTTATAGTTTTAGCTCTACCGAATTGTCTTACTCATGGCCTTATGCAATCAGAGAGGTCCCTTCTCATGAAGAAGCCATCACTTTGTTTATTTGTGCAAATGGCGCTGGCAAAGTTATCCCACCGTGGTATGTTTTTCCCGAGGCAAAATCAAAGGTAGATATAAAACGTCTACAAGAAGATTGTAAACCAGGTTTCGGGTTTCCAGCAGAAGAAAAATTGTTTCCATCAGAGATATTTTTAAAATACCTGAGGACTCATTTCCTTCGGCACACGCTACCACAAGATCAGAAAATTCTTCTCGTTGACGGACATGACATGTATGTATCTGTTGAAATATTGGAATGGGCAGAACAAAACCAAATAACTTTAATTGTTCTTCCTGCAGACGAAAACAAGACCATTCAGCCATTACAAGTTGATTGTTTAAGTGCTTTTGAACGTATGTTTACAGACAATTGTAAAGCTAGCGTGTCAGGTTCGCAGTTGGAAAGATCTGCTTTATGTAAAGCTGTTTCAGATGCATACCAACATGCATTTACATGTGAAGAAATTCAGCGTTCTTTCAGAATGTCCAAAATATTCCCGATTCATACGGAAATGATTTGACAGGATTGCACTTTATATAGACAATATCGAATACAATCGCTTGTAAGATTAAAAACTAAAAGTTGTGAAGACTAGATACATTGAAGAAATATCAGTGTATTTACATAAGAATGATATTTATCTGTTTGGCAAAGGGGGAAAGTATTAAAAGTACACAAAGGTCTGTGATGAATTTAAAAAATATTTAAAGCCAAAACATTATTCCACTTGAACATTAGCATTGGCACATCTCATTTCCATTAAGACTATTGGGTCCTGCCCCCTCAGTCATGGTCGTTTGAATTTGAAACTTTTGCTTATTTTACATGTATTAGTTTGTGATTAGGTTAAGTTATGGGAAACCACTAGTGAGAGGTCAATGATATTTAGTATACATTTGTATAGGCATTGGCATATCTCATTTCCATGAAGATTATTTGTGTCCGCCCCTTAGTCATGGTCTATTGACTTTGAAAATTTTGCTTAGTCAACATGTATTAATTTGTGATAAGGTAGCAGATATATGAACATTTACGGTTCTACATACTGTCGATATTTATCTTTTGGAATTGCATATAAAACTATGTTTTTCTTTGACTGTTTATGGCGACTTTAATTAAATCCATTGAATGTGCACTTATTGATATCTCAGTCTTGTCCAGTATATTAGTACAGGATTTTTTGTTGTTGTTTATTTTGGCTTTAGATTAGCTTTCAGTAACTACGAGTTTTTTGGTATGTGTGTTTTATGTTGATATGTTGAGTCAAGCTTATTAAAACTGATTTTTTTTCAAGTTTTTCTTTATGCTGTAACACCACTCTTCCAGGTTAGTAAATGGAGGGTTAGCGTCCGCATTCATGTTTAACCCTGTCGCATTTAGCATGCGCCTACCCCAAGTCAGTATTCTTTAACTCCACGGTTGACGTTTGTTTCTGTATATATATTTTTTTTTTTTCATTCATTAATTTGAACATAAATCAAGCCGTTACTTTTTCGTTTGAATTGTTTACATTTGTCATGTCGGAACTTATTATAGCTTTCTGTGCGTTATGTGTTTTGCTCATTTTTGTAGATCTATAAGTAAACGAGGACCTATAGTTGTTAATTTCTGCGTTTTTTGTCCGTCTGATGCCGGTGAACTTGTTTCATTGGCAATCATACAGCATTTTTTTATGTTTTACATATTAAGACATGAATGAAGTTTTTTCTATATAGATAGAGACACTATAAAGTATAAAAAATAGAGAATAATCAGTCTATACCTATGCTGAAAATGGACCAAAAGAATAATTGTGTGCTAAAATAAAAGAATAGAGGACAATTGGGGGAAATTTAAAGATTAGAGAAAATTTTCTTTTAACATTAGAAAATATATAAATTAAGAACCCCAATCCAGACCCCCGTTATGACCGGTATAGAAGACTCGGGATTGAAAGATGAAAATTACTGACCTAGTAGTATACTACCTTGGTGAAATTTCAACCCATTGATATATTTACCAGACATATTAAAAAGGTTACCCATTCCAGAGGCACGTCTATGTATACTAGTACCTTCATATAGAAAAAGACCTCATTCCTCCCACGTGGTACGTATTGCAGTATGCTGTACAGTTAACCTTAACAAGGAGCCAACGGTTCACAAAACTGTTGACCTTTGACTGAATATGAAAGATATAAGTGGCATTTACGAAATCAAACCACAAAAAATCAAATTATTTATTAGTGTAAAATCTAAATATTGGATTGTTACCAGAAAATACATTATTGTTTAGGGAGTAACCATTTAACTTCAAGGGGATTATGGGTTTTTTTCTGAGACAGATTTTTTTTAGTTTTTCGACGCTATTAATCAAATATTTGTTTTCAAAATTTAACATAAAGGTATGGGGGAAATCTGCATTCAGAATGTTTTTTTTTTTCATCTGATTGACCAGAATATTTTTTTTCCATCAAATTAAGGATCAGGGGCGTGGTTTAGTAAATAATTCTGACGTAACAATACCTTTCCTTTGTGTAACCCTTTCCATTTTTTTTTTACAATTTCAATCTATTGTCAAAATATAATACCTGTATAACTGAAAATGTATTATTTCTCTAATTTTGTGCTATTTTCACATTTCTCCTCACTAGTGAAAAATTTGTTCTCGGCAAATGATTGGTCAAAATTTAATTACGACGTCAAATTTTCTTGGTTTCTTCTAAATTTTTCTATTGTGACGTCATGATTCTCATTTTACTTCTCATTGTATCATTTTTGTCGAGGTTGCGACAAAAGCAGAAAGCTCGACATAGGGATAGTGATCCGGCGGCGGCGTCGTTAAGCTTCTTAAAAGCTTTATATTTTAGAAGGCGGGAGACCTGGATGCTTCATGCTATGTATAAAGATGCCTTATGTTACGAAGTTTCCGTCTGTCACATGTCCATTGTCCTTGACCTCATTTTCATGGTTCAGTGACTACTTGAAAAAAAAGTTAAGATTTTTTGTAATGTTAATTTCTCTCTTATTATGAGAAATATGATAACTATATTTGATATGTGCGTACCTTGCAAGGTCCTCATGTCCGTCAGACGGTTTTCACTTGACCTCGACCTCATTTCATGGATCAGTGAACAAGGTTATGTTTTGGTAGTCAAGTCCATATCTCAGATACTACAAGCAATAGGTCTATTATATTTGGTGTATGGAAGGATTGTAAGGTGTACATGTCCAACTTGCAGGTGTCATCTGACCTTGACCTCATTTTCATGGTTCAGTGGTTATAGTTACGTTTTTGTGTTTTGGTCGGTTTTTGTCGAGCCTGCGACTTTAGTCGCTGAAAGCTCGACATAGGGATAGTGATCCGGCGGCGGCGTTTAGTAACTTCTTAATAGCTTTATATTTAAGAAGCTGGAAGACCTGTCTGTATAAAGATGCCTTATGTTACGAAGTTTCCGTCTGTCACATGTCTATTGTCCTTGACCTCATTTTCATGGTTCAGTGGCTATTTGAAAAAAAAGTTAAGATTTTTTGTAATGTTAAATTCTCTCTTATTATGAGTAATAGGATAACTATATTTGGTATGTGCGTACCTTGCAAGGTCCTTATGCCCGTCAGTTTTCACTTGACCTCGACCTGATTTCATGGATCAGTGAACAAGGTTAAGTTTTGGTCGTCAAGTCCATATCTCAGATACTATAAGCAATAGGTCTAGTATATTTGTTGTAAGGTGTACATGTCCAACTGGCAGGTGTCATCTGACCTTGACCTCATTTTCATGGTTCAGTGGTTATAGTTGTTTTTGTGTTTTGGTTTGTTTTTCTTATACTGTATGCAATAGGTCTTCTATATTTTGTGTATGGAATGATTGTAAGGTGTACATGTCCAACTGCAGGTGTCATCTGACCTTGACCTAATTTTCATGGTTCAGTGGTCGAAGTTAAGTTTTTTGAGTTTTGGTCGTTTTTTCTAATACTATATGCGATAGGTCAATTATATTTGGTGTATGGAAATATTTTATTATGTACATGTCAGTCTGGCAGGTTTTATTTGATCTTGACCTCATTTTCACGGTTCATTGCTCAGTGTTAAGTTTTTGTGTTTTGGTCTGTTTTTCTTAAACTATAAGCAATAGGTCAACTATATTTGTTGTATGGAAGGATTGTAAGCTGTACATGTCTGCCTGGCATGGTTCATCTGACCTGGACCTCATTTTCATGGTTCATTGGTCAATGTTTAGCTTTCTTGGTTAAGTCTGTTTCTTAGAAACTATAAGCAATAGGTCAACTATATTTAGTGTATTGAATGATTGTAAGGTGTACATGTATTTCTCGTTTGGTTTATATGACCTTGACCTCATTTTTTTGGATCAAGTTAAGTTTATGTGATATTGTAGTAAAGCTTTATATTTATCAACATAATATCCATGGTTAGTAAAGAAGGCGAGACATTTCAGCGTGTGCACGCTTGTTCTTATACTGTATGTAATAGGTCTACTATATTTGGTGTCTGGAATGATTGTAAGGTGTACATGTCCAACTGGCAGGTGTCATTTGATCTTGAACTCATGTTCATGGTTCAGTGGTGAAAGTTAAGTTTTTGAGTTTGGGCTTTTTTTCTAATACTATATGCAATAGGGCAACTATATTTGGTGTATGGAAATATTTTATGATGTACATGTCAGTCTAGCAGGTTTTATATGACCTAGACCTCGTTTTCACGGTCCATTGCTCAGTGTTAAGTTTATGTGTTTTGGTCTGTTTTTCTTAAACTTTAAGCAATAGGTCAACTATATTTGTTGTATGGAAGGACTGTAAGCTGTACATATCTGCCTGGCTTGGTTCATCTGACCTTGACCTCATTGGTCAGTGTTTAGTTTTCTTGGTTAACTCTGTTTCTTAGAAACTATAAGCAAAAGGTCAACTATATTTAGTGTATTGAATGATTGTGAGGTGTACATGTATTTCTCGTTTGGTTTATATGACCTTGACATCATTTTCTTGAATCTGTTAAGTTTATGTCATAGTTGTAGTAAAGTTTTCTAATTAAGACTATCAACATAATATAAATGGTTAGTAAATAAGACGAGACATTTTAGCGTGTGCATCCTTGTTCTTGGTTTACTCTTGTGTTTTTTTTGGCAGTCGTCAGTCAATTTTTCTTTTTTCTGTACGTTTTAAGAAGACAACTGTTATCAGCTTTTCGTGACATTGAATGGTTGCCTTTCGAGAACTTGGCAGAAATCAACAAAATGAAATCGAACTCTTCATGACATTTCTGGAGGTTAACAGATTTAATTAGTGCAGATCTTAACTTTCTCTTCCATTTGCCTGGTATCAAACCTACTAGTAAATGTACCTTCTTAACTGTCAAGTGTTTTCAAAAAAACTATGGTTTAATTTTACTTTGTGCTATATATCGATAAGTTAAGTAAGCCCTTTTCAACTAACTTTTAAAGTTTTTCAGTCTTCATACCACGTTGTGCATGTTCCTGTCCCAAATCAGGAGGCCTTTATTTTGAGCTTGTTGTTTGTTGCTGTATATCATATTTGTTTTTTTTCTTTAATTGATTTGTACATAAATCACGTTACTTTTTCTCGTTTGAATTGTTCTTACTTATATATTCTCTTCATTGAAGACCCAAAATATTTACTGCCGGAGCAGAGTGTGTCACATGCAGACTATAAAAAGCACAGAACTATTACCTGCAAGCTTCAATAGTGTTAATGTCTATTGTATTGGTATGTCTGATCTCTCCGGCTTTCACATTTAATAGTACCATATCATTTTCCACATATATACTTAAAACTTGAAACTATCGTGTCAGTGGTTATAGAAATCTCAGATGTAACCGTACAGTTTGAGAATTTACCCTTCAGGTTGACTTTGCAAGTTTTAGTGCAAATAGCATCACTCATAATTGTTGTACATAAGTTAATCTGCAGAGGAGTTAGATAAATGTCGTAAAACAGATATCATTCTTTTGTCATGTATTACATGCAGTTCTTTTCCAGTGCTCATCAATGTGTGCAGGTGCGTGGTTTTAGTAAGTAATTTTGACGTAACAAGACCTTTGTGTAACCCTTTCCGTTTTTTTTGTTTTTTTTTTTAATTTCAATCTATTGGTCAAAATATAATACCTAAAGAGTATTATTTCTCTAATGTTTGTGCTATTTTCACATTTCTTGGCCGGTGTGAGAAAAATATTTCTCCTCACTAGTGAAAAATTTGTTCTCGGCAAATGATTGGTCGAAATTTAATTATGACGTCAAATTTTCTTGGTTTCTTCTGAATTTTCTCTTGTGACGTTATGAAAAAAGGCGACCATGCCTGAGACGTCACATAAAAAGAACACAACTTTCCAAAAATCTTTGAAAAGGAAGGATAAAAATCAATACTGAAGAATACATGTCAGTCTTGCAATGTTTTAGAGCGATCAGCGTATCCAAGGAAAAGTTTCACTTACATGACCACATGTTTAATACTTCTAATAATATGTATTCTGTGTTTCTATTTTTATGTATAATTCATGTTTTTAATTAAATCAAGTTACTTTCTCACTAATTCAAATAATTATGACGTGTTGAAAGGCTTTTTTTGCTTTGACGCCTTCCCGGGCGCCTTCCTACGACACAAAAAGTAGCTTTTCATTATTTCAAGACGTAAGAATTATTTTCTCACCAGAAATAATGCTGGGAATTGCAATAAATGTTTATATAAATAAATCTGCTGTTAACGGGATATAGTGAAGTACCTGTATTCTAATGATTTTCAGTCTTCGTCCCCTTAACACCTGTCTCATATTATGTATATGTCATGTACATGATTTTTGAAATAAAATATGCTTAAAAACATGCTAAAAATTAATTACATGTAACGTACGTTGTACTTCTATTATGCTGTTTTCTTTTGGGTTTATTTTTACGTCTGAATGATTCTATGAATATTACTCCATTGCTTTTAGCGCTGTTAACACACAACAAAGACGTAGTAAAGATACTTCTTGACAATTCTGCCGATTGTAACTTAGGTCTATACGGCACTCAGACAATAAAAGATGAAATAAGGAATAAAAACTTAGAATGGACAATGAAGATCTGGAGAAAGCTTGGTCATTCTGGTTTGCTGAGCAATTTCCAACTTCATCTGTTGTTGGATATGTAAAACAAGCAGGAGACCAAGCCTTATACAGTATAGGTAGGGTAGCTCCACTACATGTCATGTATTTCGAAAATGACATTGGTAAGATAGCACTTCTTTTAGACAAAAATGCCAAAATCAACATACGTATGGAAGATGGCTCGACACCTCTGTCTATTGCCTGTCAGATGGGTTATGTTGGTGTTGATACGTCACTTCTTGAGCACGGCGCATACATAGATATCAACAGAAATGATGGAAAAAGTCCTTTAATGATTGGGAGATAAAATAACCATTCTGAAATAGTTTGTTTGTTAGAAGATCCCCAATGGAAGACGAAGAAAAGAAAAAGAAGAAAGATAAGAAAAAAATGTATGTTTCATAGTAATCTGTAATGCAATTTGTCTAATATTCGAATATCTTAGAAGACGAAAATGTACACAAGAATTGCCAAACAAATTTAAGCATTTCAATATACTAAGGATGTGTATATGTGTATATAACGATAAAATGTCCTCTTGATATCATTTTGACATTATTTTGTTATGTTTCATTCATATTAGCATTGAATTTGTTTATATTCAATTTTGACAAATACATAAATTAACTCTCAAAGAATAATTAGAGGAGCGAATTCTTGAAGATTTACAGAAATTTTATGGTGGCCACACAGATTTTTTTTGAAATAATACCAAAGATAAAATTAGTATCATAAGATTTATGAAAGTTGGTGGGGTTAGTGTAGTCTTTAGTTTTCTATGTTTTTTTTTTGTACACTTTTGTTTGTTTTTTTTTTTTGTCTCTTTTCTGGTTTTTCCATGGCGTTGTCAGTTTATTTCCGATTAATTTTTTTCTCTTTTATTTTAACATTGTTGACGTCCTCAGGCATAATCGCCTTTGTTCAAGCATATTCAGATGGAAGCAAGACAATTTGACGTCTAAATTTAGTTTTGGCTACTGAAGAACAATGACAAAGCGAACCAAACGTTGATTATACAACAAAAAATCAACCGGCTGGGGAATGTATAAATCGGCAATGAATGATAGAAATCGTTGTCTATGTTTAACTGTCAAATTTCTAAAATATTTTACAAAAGACACACACATAAAAGATGCAACCAACAACATGATGTTTTTTTTTATAATTTATTGTCTATGTTGTCTGTCAAAAACAAAAACAAACAAAAGTGAAATAGGACCAAAAGTACCATAGGAATCAAATTTTAAGTTTTGAGATTAATGTTAATTCAGAATGATGGTAAAGCCTTTTGGTATTTTGAGTCCTCAATGCTCATTAACTTCGTACTTTATTTTTGAATTCGTGTGTCACTAATGAGACTTTTGTAGACGTAATGCGCGTCTGGCGTACAAAAATGTAAGTAGTGCATCTTTGGTGGAAACTTTTTAATATACGTCTTGTTCCAAATAGCAGGGTTAGGATGGCATGTTAAACACTTATCGCAAATCCAAGTAAAGGATTCAAGTAGGACAAACTGAAAGATATATGTTTTTTTATGCACGCCTTGTAGTTCTAAAAGTATCTGTATTATGTAATGTTGTACGGCTTCTTCCATTCTGGTAAAGACTTACATTTACATTTCATCATCTTTTATAAACAGAATGTCAGATTTCACACATTTAATTGACATCAACATTAATTACATGGGATGTGATGTAGATGTCCGTGAGAAAGCAACTCAACGACACCAAACCCAAAACGGACATAAAAGTGACCATACGTTCGAAAACAATAGACCAACGTCTACACAAATTGTCAAGCACTAAATACATTTAGCCTAATAAAAACATTATATTTAACAAAGACTGTTAAATTAAGGCTACAATAGTTTACCGATGTACAAATCTCCTAGTAAATGGATTACGTATATACAAATCAAGGTAACAAAAAACAAAACAAAAAACGCTGGGAGAATCGAATGAACTCCAAAGTGAACAAGGCTGGGTGGGTTGACAAGGTAAAAGTCTTTTTTTACGAATGCATCACCCGCGAATGCAAATTCAGTCATAATGTCATTATTGGGAATGGGACACAATCGGTAGAAAAACAGATCAGGCAACTATATGTAAACTGATGTACACCACAAAACATGTCGATAATAGGTTGAGACACCGACACATCGTATCGGTCAACTTATTCTTAATGGTTGACCGTAAAATTGATGTAGTGTCGTTTTAGTTCTTATTTCTTCGAGCAGTTTTTTTATACAGAGCACACCATGTAAACGAAGTTCGTGTATCATTAGCACTAATGTAACATAATAATTAAGATATGTAATTGAAAAGCGCTGGAGTAGCGGATATATTACTGCTGAGAAATAGGAAGTTGACAATTGGAAAGTTGTAATCATCACGTTGGTCATATATTCTGTTTTGAAGAAATCCATCTATGTCAATAGCGAGGATAAGCTCACGATATGAAGCTACTCTACCATCAATACTATATTCTCTGAATAAAAAATAAATCATTCAGATAACATATAACTGAATACAACGACCGGTGGAACAGACACATATTTGGGGGTCGGGTTTAAGTAGTTTTTGCCTCGTTTCCACGAAATCGCGCAGACAGGTAGGTAGGTTGTTTCCGGCAGCATGGCGTCGTCACAATGTAGTATATTATGATTAGGTCAATTAATGGGGAACCACTAGTGCATGGTGGGTAGATGATATTTGGAATGGAGATTATATTATCATTTGCACGTCTAATTCTTATGTAGATACTGTTGTCCCCCTTTTTCTTACGATTTGTTGATCAACATATTAATCATCGAAACAATGGCCATTAAAAAAAAAAAAAAAAAAAAAAAAACATAAAACAGACGGAAAGCTCGAACAACAACAGTATAACTATCGACTTCTTCGTGTTACTTCTACCGTAGTTCAGTAATTTGAAGAAAAGAAAATAAGATCAACTTACTTATCCATGACTGGAAATTCAAATTTTCGATATGATGAAATGTATTGGCATTTTAACTTTAAGATTTGCATTATGCTTTTAAAATTACATATAGGCGAGACATATTTATGTGACACCTGTTATTAAATCTAAATCGCCCTTCCCCCTAATCCTCAATAATTGAAATAAGACAAGATTTAAATAAATAACACGTACAACACTTAATTATTATAAGAAAATAAGCACTTTGCATGAATAAAAAAGCTCGGGTACATTCAGTCCATCAGCAGAGGTTTCGACTCAGTTGAACCAATTTTACTCAATCAGGTGCGCATTACGAAAAATGTCTCTTTAGTGATGCTAGAAGTGTGATTTGATAAGACTAACACATAATTCAACAAAGAAACGTGGAAGAGCTGATCAAACAGTAAAAACCCCAGCGTATTGTCAACCCAGGACAGATATACAAAGCTTAATATTGGGGAAATGTTTTCATGAATATAAAATAATGATTTCGAACAACAAATTTCAAATTAATAGATATACGCATGTCATGACAGTATCGAAGTACTGAGATTCTGGATTGGGAAACACTCGCGGACTAAGAGTTTACATGCAGAAGTATCTATCCAGCATTAGTAATTACACTAAATAGTACCAGTGTTACTCAAACAGATGTGCATTTCGACAATTAATGTCTCTTCAGTCATGCTCGAGGCAAAGATATTTCAAAGTTCAAAACCTCATAGAAATTTTGAAGAGCTGAAACTATTGTCAACACGAACAAGAAATCAGAGCTTTTCATGAAAAAGATCCATTCCTCCTTTATGATCCAAAATTTCGGAAGCATACAGTAATCGCTTTGACTTCCATCCGTAAGTAGGAAATAAATTGTTTTCGGATTTGACTTGAATATCCTTCCTTCATTGGTATGAATCTTATACAGAAGGAAGATATAGGAAAGGAAAGGAAGCCTATTGGTCTTTTCCGACCTAATTTCATTGGACCGAATACTAACTGAAGTTTATTACTATGATAAAGTAATTTTAATATCTTTTCTATATCGAAGATATATTTGCTGTGAGTTCTAGTCTACTCCCTGTAGGATAAAGTTAAAAATTACCATTAAATCTATGGCTTGCATCAACTTGTTCATAATTAATTTCTAGAAAAAATATGTTTCATTTTTATAATTCTCAACCCTAACATTTTTTTTTTGTCGGCTACGTTTTACCGTCAAATCCACAGTTGACATGTCGTAACTATGGAGTGAGTTGCCGTGTTGGCTTGCTGAAATCACAAATGTGAGAAATCTGCAACATACAAAAATATAAAACAACACCAACATCAAAACTCCATTTTAATGTACACGTTATTAAATAACGTTCAGCTTGAGAGTTTTCATTCGTATAACGTCATGTTTTGATATGACATTGATGTTAACTATATACAACACTGGGTCGATGCCACTGCTGGTGGACGTTTCTTCCCCGAGGGTATCACCAACCCAGTAGTCAGCACTTCGGTCTTGACATGAATATCACTTATATGGTCATTTTTTATAAATTTCCTGTTACAAAACTTTAAATTTTTCGAAAAATTAAGGATTTTCTTATCCCAGGAATAGATTACCTTAGCCGTATTTGGCACAAATTTTTGTAATTTTGGGTACTCAATGCTCTTCAACTTTGTACTTGTTTGGCTTTATAACTATTTTGATCTGAGCGTCACTGATGAGTCTTATGTAGACGAAACGCGCGTCTAGCGTATTAAATTATAATCCTTGTACCTTTGATAACTATCAAGAGCTTTCATGGAATTTCGCAGAATTTTAAATTATTTTGATTTTATGCATTTTTCAGAGCTCCAATGAACATGATGAATTGATTAAATGTGTTATGCTTTAGAATACGAATAGTGGTTCTGTGTTTTTTCAATTTCAATTGTAGCACAGCGACATTGACATTTGTATTTGCACCTAGGTTACAATACATGTGGATTTACGGGGAAGTTTGATTGTAACAGTCATTAAGATAAACATCTTTGGGAGGAGTGGGGTTTCAATTTTCCATGGTACAAGCTTAAGGTCAAAATACAATGGCTAAGTTAAAATCTTATAACATATTTTCCATCAGAGATTACTCATATCAAATACTTATTGGAGCATGAAAGTTATTTAAGGATATAGCTTTTCAAACTACTTCATATGATTATAATGCTCAAATACGTATTTTGTATAAATAAAATCAGATGGAAAAGTTTTTGCCCCTTACAATGGAAAACTGACCCCCTCTATACCCCCTCATATTTTAAAATTACCATAGCTATTCAAACAATATTCATATATTTACATATGAACAATATAATTATTGTGTTAAAGTTTCTGTTCTACATTTTCCTCATTCTTGGAAAGTCAAACACAATCATTTGAAAAATATTCCTTCTGAATGATCTCATCAACCCCACATACTTCATTTGTACATGGTTAAAAAAATCAGGTAAATCTCTTCTTTCTTTGAATTAAGGGTCATATGACTAAAAAAGTTATCTAGGAACTCTTCCAAAAATGCAGAAGTTATATCACGGTATAGCATGTGATTATGTGATTTTATAAGCGTATGATAACAAATATCTTCTGACATGTATGAAAGCTTTTCGGAACACAGTTTCTTGTTTATTAACTGTTTGATACAGACTGAAAGGCTATCGCCCTAGATGCACATTTGGAAAGAGTAAATAAAGCTTATTCATAACCTTAAAACGAACTTACCTGCCAGCTTATGAATGGTGTTGATGGGTTCACAAAGATTGTACCTTCCACAACTAATAACTGTATTTCAACCTTGGATCCCTGGAACATTAAGTCATCGCTCTGCCACCTGAACCTGATTGGAACCACACCGCTTCAGCACTTATCTGAAGGAAATAATTTTATTCGGATACACTCTGGCAATCTAAAAGTAGAACACAGCGAAATCTGAGCTACTTCTGTAGTCGAAGTACGGCATTTTCATGTTGACGTCACGTACAATCGCACCTATAGAGGGGTGCTTCGAATAACGGAGGGATTTTCGTTCATACACACATACATGCTAAATATAGATATTGCTTTATATTGATTTTCCGAATTGTGATATAAACGCAAATAAACATGGGAGTTTATCCATATGTTATCAATACATGAGAATTTTGATTGATTGATTGGTGATTGCTTTACGCCGCATCAGCTCAAAAAAGCTATATCGCGGCGAGGAGGATTTTCAAGCGAAACTTAAGGGGTAATCGTCTAAATTCAATTTGTGTTTTATTCTTTAAGGGTACTGGAAAGAAGTCAATGGTAAAGGGCTTCAGCTTACGTGAAAGCAATCTTATCCCCCACTAAAAAAATAAATAAACACAATATTGGCTTTTTTAATTGTTCCTGAATGTTTAAAGTAACCGTAGACTGAAATAGCTCACAATTTGTTTCAAACAATCCATCATGAGGTACCAAAAGAACAGAATTTCAATGTAGGTACATGATTTAAAAGAAAGAGAATAAATATTGGCACTTTTAATTTTTGCTGACAAAAGTTTCTGTAACAATAGACTTATATAGCTAACAAGTTTTACTTGACCATTCTGAATTGGTCTGAATTTTACTCGATATTACAAGACTCTAGTCTGAACCATACTAAACAACACTCGACCAAAGGATATTAAGGTCTGATTCATACTCGACCCAAGTCTGAACTATAGTCGACCATATCTGATTAAAACTTGACCAAGTCTGAACCGTACTCAACCAATTCTGAACCATACTCGACCAAGATAATAATCCTCGATCTATTCTTAATCTATCTCTCTTATTTTTTTTTCTATTTGGAGTCTATGTGTTACAAGATTTGTTCCCCTTGGCAAGAAATTTGACCAAAATATTAGAAAGTAAATTGTTAGATAAGAAAAATCCATGTAAAAATAAGTAGTTTATTGCTGAATAAATTATAGTTATACATTCAAGATCAATAAAGAAAATGTTTATTGGTCAAGTAAGGTTCAAATTTGGTCGAGTATGGTTCAGACCTTAATATCCTTTGGTCGAGTGTTGTTAAGGAATTGAAAACAGGTCTGTAATGTGTTAGGACTGTTTCAGTATGGTCGAGTAGGAGTTCAGACTTTTCAGTATGCATGGTCAAGACAAAGGTCAAGTACAAGTTCAGACTGTTTAGTATGGTTCAGACTACAATCGATTAATATGATGTAAAATTCAGACCAATTCACAATGGTAGAGTAAAAATCAGTACAGTCGAGTACAAAAAAGTGCCCATTTCAAACTGTTACTGGTTTAATTGTGGTCGTTTTCAAATAACTGGATCAGGGTGTCCATTATTAGGTGAATTGAATGCCAAGTCACGACCCCAATTTTACAGCTCGTTGAACATGGATTTAAAATAATGCAAGGGGCGCAAAACTAAATACATCAAGGATGAATTGAATGGTCAACTTTGGTTCTACTTGACCATGTAGATTCAGAGAAGAATGTTAGTCAAATTTAACAGACAACATAAGCCAAGTGATGAGAAAAGGTCACATGGCCCTTTGGGCCATTTGAGATAAATAGTGATATTTTAGGCCAGATGTGCTAAAAAGTTATATTTCTATAAAATCATTTACCTTCAACAAGAAAAATTTGAGTATAATGGTACTATGGTCAACATACAACAGTAAGAATTCTATTAAAGTTTACAACGACGGACACAAACAAGGACAGAAACAACAACAGACACTCTAAGTGATGAGAATGACCTATTAGGCCAGCTTATCTTAAAATTAGTAGATATAGGAAGATGTGGTATGAGTGCCAATGAGACAACTCTCCATCCAAGCAACAATTTATAAAAGTAAACCATTATAGGTCAAGGTACGGCCTTCAACACGGAGCATTGGCTCACACCGAACGGCAAGCTATAAAGGGCCTCAAAAATTACTAGTGTAAAACCATTCAAACGGGAAAACCAACGGTCTAATCTATATAAAAACGAGAAACGAGAAACACGTATGAACTACATAAACAGACGACAACTACTGCACATCAGATTCCTGACTTAGGACAGGTGCAAACATTTGCAGCGGGATTAAACGTTTTAATGGTACCAAACCTTCTCCCTTTTCTGAAACAATAGTATAACATCACAACATAGAAAGACTCACTATAAAATATCAATTGGAAGGCTTAACTCAATCAAAAAACGTAAATTAACACACAAAGAACGAATAAATTTGATCTGTGATACCTGAATGCAAATACATAGTTAATAAAAATTATAAGGGATAAATAATTAAGGTCAAAAGTAAATAAACAGGTTTAAACAAAGTTAAAGTATGATACCACTGTGAAATGTTAAACAATATTTAGAAAATGATCACTTTTGAAAAAACCTGCGTCATATTATACACAGGTAAATGAAAATAATTTTGAAAATCTTCCGTTTAGGAATACCAAGAAATTGCTTTAATATCGATAAAACTAATTTAACACTTGGTACATATGGGGTGAATATCAACAATAAAACTATACAATAAGTGCTAGATAAAACTTCCTGTACAGGTGCAAGAACAGTATTTACGGAGAAATGAAATAATTTTGATGTTCATAGTACGAAGAAGTGAAAATTTGTAGTAATACCAAATAATCAAAGCTGGTATATAGACAAGATCCATGTTAACATTAAATAACAAAAAAGCATTACAAATAGTATCAACAGGCCAATTTAAAAAGAAAGTACGATTTGAGAGTACTCGCAGTTACTGACAGCTAGTTAAAAGCCAAAACAATTAATAATAAAACATCATGCATCAGAGACTGAAATCAACTAAAACACATCTCAGGGATTTAGTATTTTAACGTCATGAACAGTCAAAGAAGACATGACTTGTGCAATGCCAAAAATAAATGTATCGACAGGTAGTAGGATAGTTAGGAGTGACTTCTTTATAGATAAAAATGAACGTGTGTGTGTCTCTATACATCCCGTTTGGAAAGAAAATACAAATTTAGTTATGTTTTAATTTGCTAGTGACAAAATCGATATTAGTGCCAATGTAAACTATATTTAGAGATCTAATTACAACATTGGTACGATAACCCTTACTAATAAGTTTGTTTAAAGGTTCGATGAGTTTACACGGATCACATAGTGATTTCCGCGCTTAAAGTACAATATTACCGTAAAATTTAGGAAGTGAAATACCATTTTTAATAAGTTTTCTACAGGTACAGCCAAATTTACTAATCAAATCTTTGTATCTATGAAAGAATTTGGTTAAAGTAATTTATGGTAACGAAATCCCTGACTTAATAATTTACCAGTGATGCATTGATTACGTTCGTTAAAATCTATGACATCACTACACACACGGGCATACCGAACGAGTTGGGATATATAAACACCGTATGATGGAGCCAAAGGCACATCGCCGTCTAAAAAAGGAAAATTAACAATAGGGACTGAAAAATCGTCTCTTTTGTCGTAAATTTTAGTATGGAGTTTCCCTTTAGAAATTGAAATGTCTAAATCTAGAAAAGGACAACTGCTGCTGTTTATGTTAGATTTAGTTAAAGTAAGTTCTTTTGGGTAAATTTCGAGAGTATATTTAGAGAACTCTGGATTATTTAACGAAAAAATACCATCCAGATAACGGTAGATATTGTTGAATGTATCAACCAAATGTATTAATGATGTGTCTTTACTGAGTTTGGTCATAAACTGAGATTCATAGCAATACAGGAATAAATCTGCTATTAAAGGGGCGCAGTTAGTGCCCATAGGAATACCTACTACCTGACGATACACTTTATCGCCGAAACGTACATATATGTTATCTAGGAGAAAATTTAAAGCTTCAATCATATCCTCACATTTCCAGTAAGTGTATCTAGCATACTTTCCTTTTTCGTTACAGAAAAAGGCTTTAAACGAGTTACAGCAAATAAATTTACAATGAGATTTTTCGAAAGACCATTTTATTAAATATGAAAACTTTTTCTTTATTAGATTGTGTGGAAGTGTAGTGTAGAGAGTAGAAAAATCATAACTGTCAACAGAATTAAAAGGACCATCAAAAGCATGTATTTTATCTAAAACCTCTAAAGAATTTTTAACACTCCAAAAATAATTAATACCATTATTTTCATAAGCTTTATTACAAAAGTTAATAACCAGTTCTTTGATAGTAGTAAGGGAGGTAGTAAGAAGCACTGATAGATTAGTAGTAGAACACTTACTTGATGCGGAAATGAAACTGAATTTAAATGGTTTTTTGTGTAATTTCGGTAACCAGTACATGGTAGGGACTTTCAAATATTCGGAAGAGGCTTTAAGCTGGGTAGTGGCAGTGATATGCTTGTTAACGATTTGACTCTCAGTGGTGCGTACGGACCTGAATGTAGAGGAATTGATAATTTCGTTTTGAAGAACTTCTGTGTAGTATATGCGTCATACCACCACTACATTATTGGCTGCCTTGTCTGTCGGTACGAACACAAACTGCTCTGCGAGTACTTGGAGTCTATTTTTTATTCTAGAAATGGGAGTATCATGGACCCTATTATTAATTTCAGAATTGTTTTCAAAATGAAATATTCGAATATTACCAGTATTCATAATTTTATTCAAATAACTGTCTAGAGATTTTTTATCAGATTTTTTCACGTTTGCACCAATTTTTACAGTAGGCAGACAGAGCGTCTTTAATGACCTGATGACACTGTATTAGGCCAGCTTATCTAAAGACGTGTATGTAGTTTTTACTGAAAAATGCACCATGTACTGAAATCAAAATACAACTGGATGTTGACCTGTAATATATAGGTCTGTTTTTTTAACATTATGTCAACAATATGCATTGACTTATTGGACCAATATAATTACTGGATATAAAATAAACTCCATGAAACATCTGATATTCATAAATACGTCTTTAATGAAATGGCTAATAAACTTGTAGATAATCTTCACATGTTTGGTATGTTAAAGTCATTGAATCTGTGTGATAGAAACCAAAATCTATTTAATCCATATATAAGATTGGATCCACTATAATTGTTGTATTTCGTCCAACATGTCCAAGCATTTTAATTCACAAAGGAAAATAAATGAAAAGGTATAGTGACTCATGACAACAAATCCCTGCATGCACTTACATAAACCAAAGCCACAATTTTGTGCTTAAGTTGCTGTTTTCTATCTCAAAACACGTTGAAGCATTCAATACATGGAGCAAAAGCTCACACTTAACTGCAAGTTCAACAGTGTGTGCTTACATAAAATACTGAATAATTATGTTTACATGAAATAATGTATACATTTGCATAGAAATACTGAAATAATTTGCAGTGAAACAAAGTATTTATATCCTCATTAAGCTTATATTGCACATTTTTTTAAACCTCCCCCTAAAAAGTACATGCAATTAAAACAATTAGAACAAGTACAAAATAACAAATGTTATATTTTACCAAAAAATCCAAGTAAAACATTTACCAATGTTTTTTCAACTGATCGGGCAGAGCTAGCGTTTTAATTTGTATAAAGAAAGTTTATTTGAAGACGTGTGTGATAAGGATGATTACTGTTATAATTATTATTACTGATTTCTAATCACCTATCAGTGTCAACAAACGGCTATACAAAAGAACTGAGTGTATGATATGGAACAGGAAAAAAAGACAGAAAATATAATTAATTACAATAGATAAAAAGATGGTTAAAAATACAGAAGCATCAAAAAGAAGGAGAGACAGTGCAGCCCTTTTGTAATTTATTTGCATTTTTTACTAAAACCTTTTAATTTCCTTTTGTTACATTTAGTATGCATCAAGTAAAATCTTTAATAAAGAAAATTCTTCTTGCTTGTTCAATAAAGGAAATCAATAAGGTCGGAGTACCATTTGCAACTTTTCCCCACTACTCCCCCTTTTTCCAATGATACATTCGGAATAAAAGGAAGAAAAAAGGTATATTAAAATGTTATTGAATAAAGAAATATGCATATTTTGCAACTGCCATCGTCATAGTTATACTTTCATATCCACCATTTACTTTGCGAATACACATTATAATGGTGTTTACATATTTAACCAGACCAATGACCATAACTGGACACATAATTGAAGAGTTTATCCCAAAACACCTGTCTATTGATGAACTGGTCTATGATAAGCGAACAGGTTAAACCCCACCCAGTCAAGTGAAAGTAATAAGTACAGCCTAATTTGTTTTTTAAATTAATGGTAGTTGTACTGAGTATTTAATTGGAGTGTGAGTATTCAATAATCTTAATGTATGATCAAACTACAAAGGCAGTTATTAAACTAGATTGTAACATGTCAAATATAGGATACATTCTAATAATCATAATGGTGGAATAAAGAGTGATGCTGTTCAATGTCTTTAAAGAATTAGCACACAAATAAACGAAAAGAAAAAGGAACAATCCTAAAGGAATGATTTTGCTTATTGATTTACATTTTTTGTTCTTAATAGAAAAAAAATATTGGTCTTTAGATTAACAAATTAGTCACTTGCCATATCAGAAGGAAAAAATATAAAAATCAAGATTGTAGAGTTATTAGGAAAGCTATATTTTAATCTTTTAACAGTTTTTGCACCAAAAAAACGAAAAAAGGACAATCATATATTAATGCCATATTTATTTACTGTGGATTCATTTATTTTCGTGGGTATCAATTTTCGTGGATTGTGAAAATCTTGCATTTTTGTGGATATTTGATTTCATGGTTATGCTGATCTCTGCATACACAGCCTATAGAAAATTTGTAATTCGTTGAACAATTGAATTCGTGGTTCACATGTACCCACGAAATCCACGAAAATTGGTATACAACGAATAATTATGAATCCACAGTAAGTTGAGTTAAAATTTTCTGGTTTTGTCTTTGAGATTAATTTTATGAGGATATTTTATCATGAACTCCAGTACATGAACATTTTTTGTAGGTAAAACTTTGTTGTGGTTTTAATTTAATAAGCAAACTTAAAACCTGCATAAAAATTTCTACTTTCACAGTTGTATTTGGTTAATGATTAACTTTATTACTTGAACTAAACATAATGATTGTTTGATCTACAGAATATATATTGATTATCAGGTTTTGCACAGACTATCAAATTAAATCACATACACTTCAATTCTAAATTATTATTAAATTGAGTTTGTGAACAGTAATGATAAGTATAAAGGTTAACAGTACTAGATGTAAAATTGTTAAATGGATTATAAACATACATTTCATACAAATAATGTAGATCAAAGACATTCAAATGTAATCCTAATGTAAATCACAAAAGCAAAAAAACAAGGAATGTCATACAAAAATATATTAGATATCTTTTAAAAACTTTACCACAATGTTCCCACTTCATAAAATGATCAAACAAACTACAGCATTTTCACTACTAAATTTGTGATTTGAAAAATCTACTTAACTCTTACAACTATTGCATCGTCATTCACTAACAACAGTAATATCTAGAATTAGTTTCATTCATAACAAAACTAACACAGCATCCCAACATAAAAATATAAAATAAAGTAACTGCAATCTTGCGACTTTTTTCCTTCATAAATTCAACACACAATCATATAACATTCTCAATTAGAAAAAAAATATTACATCTTTTTGTAATGTCTCATAAAGAAACCAATGTTACAACCTTTTTATACATCTCATTTCATAGAAATAATATGTGTATATTTTCCACTTTGTGTCCTTAATTAAATAAATATCAAAAGCAACCCACATTATTATTTATAGAAAAAACAATATTTCATAATTAACAAATAGCAACAAGCAAATAAACCTATTTTGTGATATAAACAAATAACACATACAGTTTTCCTAATTACTTTAATCAACAAAATATAACCACAACTTTAGCAAACTGACCACAATCTTCTCACTTTGTATACTTTATAGGAAGGTAAACTACATGTTAACCAATAAAATTCATTAACCTCATTAACTAACGCAAAAAAAATTATAATTGTGGGGCTTATTTAATATGTGATTTAAGACAAAACTTGAAAAAAATCAAATGGCAATTTTTCTTGGAATTGCATAAAACAATTTAAAAATTCATTGTAATAATTATATCTAAAATATTTTAATAGGCAGTTATATTTTAAAAATTCCAAAATATGTTCTATGTTAGTAATATATGAAAGACTGTAAAAACAATTCCAATTCATCGTTTAGCTCTCTTCAGCACAAGAATTAAGCTAGATGAAAACATCATCTTGAAACTTTAGTTTAATTTGCACTGTATTTCCATGCCAAAAAGATGAAAAGTTAACAGATGACAAGGAACACTTGCTCATCTTGCTAGATGATATAAAATATGATACTTAATCTCATTATGTATTCATAGATATCATATTTTATCCTGCAATCGACCTTTCTACTATACTAATACAGGTGTACAGATAACATGAAGCGATATACGTATACTAGACGTATATAGTCTCCTGGTATCCTACTTCTGTTGCGAGCGAACGGTTATGTCAAATTACTGTTTACGTCACAGTTCAATTTGGGGTCCTCATTGCGGTCCGCATTTAAATCATGTCCATTTCTTTCAAAAACAAATTCAACGATTGGGATTGGGAAAAAATGTACAAATTTAATTGCAGGATAAAGACAATAACTGTTTAGTGTCTTTAAATATCAGCTGTATTTGTACTCGGCTCGAAACAGGAGAAATAGCTCGCTGAAGCTGGTATTACACCTGTTTCTTAGCCTCGTACAAATACAGCTGGTATTTAAAGACACTTAACAGTTATTGTCTATATTCATACTCCTCTTAGTGACAAATACTGTTTGAAAGTACTGTTATACATAAATTGTTGATTGTGGATTGAAGTGTCACTATATATATATGTATAGGTCCTGAATTTCTTAGTTTTCCCCATGGTAAATATTAAATGATTAGAAAGTTTTCATTGTAATTGGCATTAATATAAAAACATATTTCATATATTTTGGCAACTAGTTAATCAAATCTAGATCTATTAAAAAAAACCTTATTGCACTGGAAAGAAACTTGTCTAGGTATAAGATAAAGTCATTATTTAATTAAGCTAATTTATATAAGAACAATGTTTCTTTGTCTTTCAATCAGTAACAGTTTAATATTCAAATTACAAAAGTGACATAAATATAGTATGAGGTAGAGATGTTTTTGCTGTAAAATTGGAATGTATGAAACAAAGTAATTCACAAAAAAAAGAACATCCCAAAAAATATTTAGTTCATTATTTTTTCTATATCAACTTTAGTGTAGCGTTTTGTTTTATTTCGCAAATGACTGTCAGCTGTGCAGCCCCATAATCAGTTTTGGTACTTCTGAGTTTCATTAATCATCTTCATGTATCTCTCTCTAACAGTAAAGGCGGCCATCTTGGGTTGTCTGTGTCTTGTAAACAGTCCTTTGTTACAACCATATGCCCAATTTGTTTCTGTAATATAAAACATGTATCAATATATTAGTAGTAGACATGGTAGACATGAATTAAAGATCAAGAATAATGCAAGGAAAATGTTTTGTTAAAACAGAGTAATGTAAAGTTAAATATAAAAATAAGGAGATGTGGTATGATTGCCAATGAGACAACTATTATCCACCAGAGTTCAAATGAAGTGGATGTAAGCAATTATTTGCCTTCAACAATGAGAAAAACCTATACCGCATAGTTGGCTATAAAAAGCCCCAACATAAAAAATTTCAAACAATTTGAACAAGGAAATTAATGGCCTAATTTATAACAAAACAATTAACAAAAAACAGATATGAAAGGACTGAACCAGTGATAACCACACAGGTACAAGCTCTTGACTTGGGACAGACATATATAGAATGTGCAGGGGTTAAACATATTTGTGAGTGCTGAAACCTCCCCCTAACATGGGATATTAGTGTAACAGCACAACATAAGACCAACTTGTAAAATTCAGTTGCAATTGCCTTAACTCAAAAGATCTGTACATCTATAGCAAATTATATTTAGTTATGTTTTAATCTTTAAAAAACAAACTCAATGTTTGTACCGATAAAAACAATATTTAAAGATTATACTACTGTATTAAATTGATAACCTTTAAGAATAAGTTTATTCAAAGGATCAATTAATTTACATGGATTGTATCTTATTTTATGGACTTTATAAACAACATCTTACCTGCCAACTTTTCAAAATGTCCATGGGGGATTTTAAGAGCAAGAGGACCTAACGCTCCTCTTATATTTCGTTGGAATGAGTATGTATGTGCTTGAATACATTTCCTTTTTTTTCAACTTTGAATTCAGACAGTAGCCCAATCTTTCTATAGTTTGTTTTACTCAACATGTACCAGACATGTTAACTACTTACTTTGATCAATAAGGAAATCAGCAAAATTCCAGATCATTTCTCCAGCTAAATACTCATGTCTTATTTTATCATATACTTGATGATACTGAATGAGTAAGTCTTTCTGATATTCTTCTGAGAATGTAAATGATGGACTCTGTAGATAAATGAAAATATATTTAGTTATTATAATTCCTAAAAAAAATGTATACCTTAGGCCTACATCACCATTTGCATAGATATGGTAGTGATACTTTGCTATAAAACACAATTATGATTTAATCAACAGCCCTTAAAGTACAAAAAAGATAATAAATCACAGATGTACTAGTAGGCTAAATTAAGTATAAGGTAAAGGTGCATTGTGTAAATGGGAAGGTAACACAGATAATAAACTGTAACAGCCTGGAACAGCACAGATAATGGTGATCAGATGACAACTGCTGTAAATAAAGAGTACAGTACATATATGTCTTTAAATATTGAAACAAGAAGAATGAAAACTTACTGTATGTAATCCTGTTAGAGTTTCTGCTCCGTATTCTGATACCATTACAGGTTTATTGTAGTGCTTAAAAAGACCTTCCAGAGTTGGTGGTACCTGGTATGGAATAGTCTGCAGGTAACCAGTGTCTTGGTACCACCCAAAATAGATGTTAACCATAACAACATCAACTATGTTCATCTAAAAAAGGGAAAAACAACCATTGGGAGCTGTGATTTTCTGCAAAACATTACTAAATTTAAAAACTCTTATTTCTAGTGAATGTGCATCTAATATTAGTCTCTGTTAAATATATTCACAATTTTTATTGACACTGGGATATCAAGATCTTACATTCTCACCCTGTGGTCTCTGGTGGATAGATGCTTCATAACTTATAAGCAATCATACCGCATCTCCTTTTTATATTATGACATATTCAGCTGATATTGTATAAATTCTTCATAATTGATGACAACCATATGTTGACTGATATATGTCCACTACTTTTTTTCTGTATCATTCAGAGCTCCAGATAAGAGTTCACAAATTGGGGTTTTTACCCACCATTTTTTATTTAATTGAGTGAAATAGTTTTTCAATTGCATTATTAATTCCAATTCACCCCTCAAGCAAATATAAAATTGGGTTTTTCACCACCAAGCTCCTTAACGTATTGGGTTTTTTCATCAACACAATATTGAATTTAGGCATGTTATAATCACATTCTATCAAACAGAGATGTTCATCCATCTTATTAATAAAATATGTTTCTTTTAAATGTGATAACTATTTTATTTGGTTTATACACTGGCCAGCAATTGTATGTTTAATCTGTGTCCGGTTTCAACACAGAGTTTTGTATTTTCCATAACTTATATTTACTGGTGACACTAATAGGACAGTACCTAATTACCGTTCTAGAGCACATATGATCACCATTCAGTTTATTTAGGGTAGGTGTGGCTAATAGTTTTCAGATTTTTATGTAATATTTGTGAACATTTATGTCATTAAGTGATGTAAGATAGTGTTGCCAGTCCCTATCACCTGTTTTCCAGACCTACTTAAACTAGAGGCTCTCAAGAGCCTGTGTCGCTCACCTGAATTTACTGATGCTTTGGAAATCATGTAAAATAAGGTTAAAATCATAATTAATAGAATTAGATATTAGATATTATAATGATATCTAAGATAATAACAAAAAACTGCAAAATTTTTGTAAAATTACTAACTCAGGGGCAGCAACCCAACAACAGGTTGTCGGTTTGTCTGAAAATTTCAGGGCAGATAATTCTAAATCTGATGAACATTTTTGCCACCTGTTTGATTTGCTCTAAATGTTTTAGTTTCAGAGATATAAACCAAAAACTGCATTTTACCCCTATGTTCTATTTTTAACCAAGTTGGCCATGATGGTTGGAAAGGCGGGTCCATCGGACAAATTTTTTAAACTAGATACCCTAATAATGATTATGGCCAAGTATGGTTAAATTTGTCTCAGTAGTTTCAGAGAAGAAGATTTTTGTAAAAGATTACAAAAATTTACGAAAAATTGTTAAAAATTGACTGTTAAGGGCAATAACTCCTAAAGGGGTCGACTGACAATTTTGGTCATGACAACTTATTTGTAGATCCTACTTTGCTGAACATAATTGCTGTTTACAGTTTATCTCTATCTATAATAATATTCAAGATAATAACCAAAAACTGCAAAATTTCCTTAAAATTACCAATTCAGGGGCAGCAACCCAACAACAGGTTGTCAGATTTGTCTGAAAATTTCAGGGCAGATAGATCTTGACCTGATAATCAGTTTTACCCATGTCAGATTTACTCTAAATGCTTTGGTTTCAGAGATATAAGCCAAAATCTACATTTTACCCCTATGTTCTATTCTTAGCCATGGCGGCCATCTTGGTTGGTTGGCTGGGTCATCGGACACATTTTTTAAACTAGATACCCTAATGATGATTGTGGCCAAGTTTGGTTAAATTTGGCCTAGTGGTTTCAGAGGAGAAGATTTTTCTAAAAAGCTAACGACGACGACGCCGACGGATGACGGACGCCAAGTGATGAGAAAAGCTCACTTGGCCCTTTGGGCCAGGTGAGCTTAAAAAAATAAGTAGCTCCCAGATTTAAGATCCTTGACCAGGTTTATAGGGTGGTTTAATGACTGAGACCACATTCAATTTACAAATAATCCTGCAACATCAAATAAATAAATGACAATGGTGTACTGCACTTGCCAATAAGACAACTACATGTATCTTAGGCATACAGAACAATTGACCAAAAACAAAGAAAGTGGCAAGCTACATTTACATTAAACTAATATGTGTGTTCACTCATCAACTAAAATGAAATATATATTATATATACACTTAAACTAAAAATAAGCAATTTTTTCGTTTAATTTTATTTACATAAATCTGGGTTTACTTGTCCCTTATTAGAACTTTTGGTTACCGATGCTGACTTCATATAAGTGATTTGGCCTTTCATGTTCCAACTGATTTAGTTCTGACGCGTTCTAACCCTGTTCTCGTTAAGGCACGCAAACACGCCATTGTAATAACACTAGCTGGGTCTTGTTTTCATCAGAATTCCTCAGCTCTCAAAAAGAAGCTAAAAGCATGCTTCTATTCAATATTTTTACTGGAAATCTACTTTAGTTTTAATTCTTTGCTAAGTGTAATGTTAAATCCCGAGCAATACGAAAAGAATTATGACGACATGACTAACGCTAATTGGATAAAGACAGAGAAGATCGAAATGTTTTCATCACCACGTGTACCTTTAAGCAACAGAAAATTTCAACAGGGACCCTTTCAACGCTCTAATTTTAGAACAAAAGGACATTTCCGACTTTCAATATTACAAAAATAGATTTACGCGACGACTATGTAATAGATAAGGGTAAATAGCGCACACGATAGCGACTAAAAGCGTTAAGAACTCATGGTTTTGACAAATTATTGGGTTTTCCTTTGCATGCATTGGGTTTTAGAACGCTGCAATGGGCAATTGCATTGGGTTTTCAATTATTTTTACTGCGTGATCACGCAAATACGCAGCTTATCTGGAGCTCTGATCATTGGGTTGCTGTCTCATTGAGATATACCCCAAATCTTTTTTTTACTCATATTTTATTTATCATAGCTAAATAATGTGTCTGTATACCATGGATGCAGCATCGGTCACAAATATTTATTCCTCACAATATTTATTTTCAATGTCAGCATATACATATAAAAATTATAGTAATTGTAAAATATAAATGAAATTACATAGTCAAATCTAAAGGATTTGCTATAAGTTGTTGAACTGTAAATTGTAAATTGATAAATAACTTCGGCCAAATATATTACAATTCGTCATAATTAATGAAAACTATATGCCTGCTACCATATACAATTTTCATATTGGTCTTTATTCTGAAAGTAAATTATTGAAAACAAAATTCCACCATGACCTGTTACTTATCATTTTACATGTATAAAACAAATGTAGCCCAATATCTATAGGCATGATATTAAAAAATCTGAGGAACTGGTTGTTTGTAGGGTGGATAATGGTGACATTATATGACTCAGTCATTGAATAGTGGGAGACAAAAAAAGATGTTCAATATAATTTGCATAAATATATATAATACATAAACTTACCACATGATCAGACAATGGGTTACTGTTACTTGAAGCAAAGGTTACCAGTCTAGTTGGATCCAGGGACTTTGTCAAATTATATACCTGTCTATGAAGCAAAAGGGTGTAATTACCACAAGTTCCATCAATGTTAAAACATATTTAAGAAATGATTCTAATATGACATGCTGCTTTTCGCTTTGTTAATAACAGTCTGATAAAATTCTCCCTATATCTATATTTAGCACAGACTCACAGATGTACATATCTAAGGATGTTACATTTTACCTCCCATGTACATTCATATGTATCTTAACCTATGTGCAAACATTACGTTTATTTCTCTAAAAATTGAAATTGACAAAAATAATTAATGCATTAGAGCTTAGAAAATAATTCTGCAAAATTTCATGTATGATCTTGGTGCATTAACTACATGTCAAACCATGATATCATACGAATGAATACTTTCAAGCTGAAGGTTATTCTGTTACTTGTTAAGATGGAGTTTTGAGGTAGGTGATGTTCCATTATCTATTCTATTGCATCAATCGAACATTTATGGATTTCAGCATGTCAATATGGCAGCTCATCCCTTAGTTATGACATGTTAACTGTGGATTTAACTGCAAATAGTAGCCAATGAAACAAAATATAAATAAATCACTGCAAATGTTTGTGTGTGAACTATAAAGATAAAACACATTTTTTCTTGAGGTTTATTATAAAATAATTCATTCAAGCCAGAGATTCATTAGATATTTTTAGGTTATTCTAACAGGGGGAAAATATACCAGCCACATAAACAGCACATTTATATTCACATCAGTTTTTTTTTTATTTACCATACTCATCTTATTCAAATATTCATGCAAGCAATATATTTGTTATAATTTTCACATGGTTATTTGGGTTTTTTTTTTCTTTGTCAGGAAAACTCTGCATTGTTCTATATATCATAGATTCAATATATTTCTGATTTTGTCATTTTAGCAGAGAGGTTTTATTATGCTTTCATTCTTTACCTTAACTGAAACTGAAAGTATAAAGTAAAAGCTGTAATTGCAAACTAGGTCATATGAACAAAAACAAATGCATATGCCAATGACACAGCTAGCATATAGCATGTCAAACCAAACAACATAAAGAGGTTAATATATGGACTTCAACAATAGACAAGTGTCTATAAAAAATACTCTGGCCGAGTGGTCTACTATATCACTAGTCTGTCAACACTGAGGTTGTGAGTTCAATTCACACACATGGCAGATGCATTTGATTCCAATTGAAAAGGATTGTCAGTTTTCCTACTGAAGGCCGGAGGTTTTCTGCAGGCACTGAGGCTTCCTCCAACAATAATAAACTGTTTGCTGAGCGCAGCTGGATACGCCCGCAGAGGTCCAACCCTGAACAGTTGGGGCAAAAATGGACCCAATATTCAAGCTTGATACAGGTTTGAATTTGGATTGTAAATAAATATTTGACATATTATAGGTTTCTGAATAAATGTAGTCAAAGAACTTCAAATTGGTTATATGAATTGAATTTATATTCAATTAACGATTTCTTGCTGTTGTGCAATACCATGAATACACTGTGCTGTTGCGCAATACTTAGTAAATCTGTTGTCAGACTATAAACAAAAAAAGTTAAATTTCTTCTCAATGTCATATTTGAAATTTATGAAAATCAATATGGAGATTACATCAATAGCTTTAAATAATTCACCAAAGTTTCATGCGAACTGCTTAAAGCATTTTTGAGTTATTGTCCAAAAACTGGAAAATCCCCCCTTTTTTAATGAATAAAACCCCATAACTCAGAAATGTAAAATCTAAAATTTATTAAATTTTAAAGGGAGCTTACATCAACAGATATAAACAATTCACCAAAGTTTCATGAGAACTGCTGAAAGCATTTTTGAGTTATTGTCCAAAAACTGGAAAATCCCCCCTCTTTTAATGAATAAAACCCCATAACTCAGAAATGTAAAATCTAAAATTTATTAAATTTTAAAGGGAGCTTACATCAACAGATATAAACAATTCACCAAAGTTTCATGAGAACTGCTGAAAGCATTTTTTTGTTATTGTCCGAAAACTGGAAAATCCCCCTTTTTTATGAATAAAACCCTGTAACTCATAAACGAAAAATATAAAATTGATAAAAAAATCGAAAGGGAGCTCATGTCAATAGATATAAACAATTCACCAAAATTTCTTGCAAGTGGGTGAAAGCATTCTTGAGTTATTGTTGGAAAACTGAAAAATCCCCCCTTTTTTAATGAATAAAACCCCAAAACTCAGAAACGGTAAATCTGAAATTTATAAAAAACAAAAGGGAGCTCACGTCAATAAATATAAACAATTCACTAAAGTTTCATGCGTATCATTTCAAGCATTTTTGAGTTAATGTCCGACATGTTGACGACGGACGGACAGATGGACAGACAATGGTATACCATAATATGTCCCGTAAACGGGCATATAAAAATTGGCAGCCATGAACTAGCCAACAGTGCTAAAATTGGTGTCAAACACCAATCAATTAATCAATATAAAATATGTCAAGCTCTGAATTGCCAAAGTCCAAAATACTTGAAAATAGATTTAACCAAGACAATCATATTTCAAAAATGAGACAATCAATTTAAAATTCCTTAAATGAAAAAAAAAACATTACGATAAAAACTAAGCTTCCTAATTTCAGACAGGCATATGAACATATCTTTGCTAAATACTGTGGATTCATTATTATTCATAGATTACCAATCTTTGTGGATTTCTTAGGTACAGTTAAACCACAAATTCAAATGTCCAACAAAGTATAACTAATCTATAGGCTTTTGTGCATACTTTGGCAAAACAAAGAAATCAATTATCCAAGAAAACACAATTTTTCCTCAATCCAAGAAAATTGGTACCCACGAAAATAAAGGAATCCGGAGTACAAGTAACTATTTTATACTCACTGGAAGTAAGGACCAGACATTTCAAATCTAGAATTAGGTTCATTAGCTAGAGACCATGCTATGACTGCGGGTCTGTTTTTATCTCTGGATACAAGCTCTCTCATGGCTTGAAGGTGTAAGGTCAAGGTCTGGTTCCCATAATTATTTCCACTGTAACAATAGGTAATAAATGCAATGTTGGCATTACAAAAATTGACAAATGTTATACAAATGCTAAAGTTCTTAGACTGTGCAAATATTGCAAATCATACTGAGTAAAATTTCAGTTTTTCATCAAATGTTTAATGATGCCTATTTGTGAAATTTTTGTTTTAGGGTAAGTTATTATGGTTATAATCTTTGGGAATACATGTGTTAAAATAATTTTTCTTTATCAGTATATACTTGCATATAAAATGTCATCTGTAGGAACATTAATTGTTTTATGTTCTACATATATATACCAAACCATGCACATCATTAAATCATAATGATAATGAGTCTTTAGTTTTAGTCTTAATATTTGTGTGCAATTTTTTATTATATAACACTTTAACAGTTTTTTTCAAAATAGATATGGTTTTTTTTTCACAAATTAAACATATCTGTAAAGAAAACTGGCTTCAAACTTGTTCAACTGATATATGTTTCTCAGAAAATGTTCCCACTTCAGTAAATTACCCAGAGATATTCAAAAATTTAAGAAGTACATTTTTGAAATAACTGTGTCACTGTATTGGTAATGTTTGTTCTTTGTTTCAACACAAATAATCTGTCATCTGATGCAGCATAACTAAAGCTATATTGTACAACATATATCTGGTAAGCTATCAAAGTGTCCATGGTTACAGATATGTTAGCTTGGTTATATGGAAATTGAAAACTGACCCTTCTTAACTTACTGGATTAATCCTATGGCTGGTGATTCATCAATAACAACAATGCCTTGCTGATCAGCCTGGTCCATTATTTCCTCTGCATAGGGGTAGTGGGATGTTCTAAAACAGTTCACACCTAACCATTTCAATATGTTAAAATCTTTAGCTACACTGACCATATCCAAACCTTTACCTCTAAGCTAGAAAAGAGAAAAGTATTTCAAAGAGGGCTGAGCAATATGTACATAAATAATATATCTTAAACTTCTTCTATCATAATTAAAAGTGAAGTCCTATTGTTTCCAAAAAGTTCATCCTTGGCTTCTAATTTTTGGGGTATGAGCTTTACTGATGAAGGTAAATCCAGAAAAGTGCTTCAGATGCTACTCAACAATTTATAAAATATTTCATATACCAGAGGGTATCAATAGCTCAGTATCAAGTTCTTCTGAACTGACATGATTTATATCACACTTTTCTTAAATTATCTATTGATAAATTTAGAAATAATTCATGTAATTAGCAAACCAACTCTCCATCCCTCTCAGCAACTTTAATCTTGGATAGATTTGGCTATGCATTTAGGTTCCTTTTGTTTATATAAAAAGGTGTGGATGGGGGTTTTCAGAATAGAGAATAATGTGCAAAAAATATAAAGAAAAGAGAATAATGAGGTGCTAAAATATAAAAAATAGAGAATAATGGGCAAAAAGTATAAAGAATAGAGAAAAATGGCCTAAAAAAATTAAGAATACAGAAATGAAGGACCCGCATCTACACCCTCATATAGCTCTACACATATTCAGGTATTTTTACATCAATAGCTTTTCAAATTTTGGGGTTTTTCGGCAATCAAACTTATAAAGTGCAATAAAGAGATTGTTTATGTTTGCCGGGAGACAACTGTACATTGTTAATTATATCTCCTGCTTTTCATATGCATACTTACATCATAATCCTCATGTTTGGCCACACCATGACAATAAAATGGTTTGTTGTTAATCAACAACTGTGTGTTAGTTTTGTTTACAGTTCTGAATCCAAATGGCTGTCTATAAATATCTGTTGATGCACTTGTTGAATCTTTAACTGTGACCTGTTTATAATATGATGCATGTATATACAGAAAAAATTCAATCTTATTATCAAGCTTTAGTTTAAATTTGGTGGTTTTTGTTTATATCCTCTTAAGGTATTAGCTTTAAACAAAAGCTTGCATGGTCCAACATATAGGAATAAGCTTCAGCTTTGAAAATACCAAGCATATTTATTATAAATCAAGGATGATTTCGTGGCAGACCTTTAATAGTCTCAATGGTTTACTTTTATAAATTTTGACTTGGATGGAGAGTTGTCTCATTGGCACTCATACCACATCTTCTTATATCTATCAGTTGAATTCAAACTTTTTTAGACATGGTGATTGAGTTTACATTCTGTATGTGCCTGACTTTTATTAACCTTGAAATGTTTCGGTTTCGGTTTTTATTTCTTTATTTTTTGTGTCCCTGGTTTACTGTCTCTTTGATGGATACTCCTCATACATAATTTTAAGCTACTGAATGATAACATTTTGATTGGCTGAAAGTTTTTTGTCTATCAGCTCATAGACATAATTTTGTCACGTGACCGTGATGTCATCAACGTTTTTTCATGATTTATTCCTTAAAAATGGAATTTAGAATTAAATAATAAGGACTGACTGTTATATTTGTTCTGTCTATTCGAAATAACCTCAAAAATGTGGTGCACACTTTTAAATAACATGCTATGCTGGTTATTCAATGTGCACCACATTATTTAGGTTTATTTCTTCATAGACAGAAAAAATATTACAGTCATTCATCAAATAATAATACATAGTTCGATAATTGTGACACAATAAATTCAACTCATTCATTCAGGGGTAATAATCACACATGTAATGTTTACTCACTGGTACAGATAAATAATTTTTGAGGTATAGTTATCTTCCTTAGTTGTCAAAATATAATTAAGAAAGTCATATTTTCTTGTTTTCTAACATGTATATCTTTTTGTTACATTGTTCTTATGGGGTTTTTGATGGGTTTTTTTCAGTAATTTTTTGGGAGAAGCTTAAAGGAAGATTATTCAAACCTTAGAAACTTTATTTTAACTTTTACTATGATATTACGTGAGTATTTTTGTATTGGCCTTGTTATTGGTCCGAGGCTTGCTGTATTGGCCTGAGGCGAAGCCTCAGGCCAATACAGCTGGCCAAGGACCAATAACAAGGCCAATACAGAAATACACGTAATAGTATCTTTATTAATTAACTACAGTGTTACAATATTTTTCTTGTTTCATTTCACAAGAGATAAACATTTTTACCTTGAAGTGGAACTATCCAAATCTCAGTTTCTTTTTATAAGATGCAATATCTAATGATCTGGTGCCGTTTCCAGGTGTCTTCAGCATTTTGTCATCTGATAAATTTTTCTACCCTTTCCAGTCACTATAAAGTGTTACAATTTAAATTTAGACGCAACACATAAATAGTAATTGGAAAGGTGCTGCCATTGCATGTGTTATGCAGAAACAAATTGAATATATTTAAAAAAAAATAATGTAGGAGTTGAAAATGATACATCCATAAGCCAACTGACCAAAGAACGAAGATTTGCACAATTACAGGTCACCCTTCCAGAATGCATATATGCCTGGTTCGGGTTTAAAAATAAATGACAGTTTACAAAACATGAGAAGCGAAAGTAAACAGTAAATCGATTTGTACCATCGTGAAATTATGAGGACGACAAGAAATGAACTTTGTGATAATCTACTCGTTCCCCAAACCTGAAATAATTCCATCGTCTGCTTTCAAAATGCTTTTTAAATGAATGTGACCGTCTTTAGCCTGAAATATATGCCATACTGAACGTTTCAGCATGTTTATGGTGAGTAAATGAACTGCGTCTTCCAAACAACTGTTTACTTTCAGTTTGTGTTTATCGTGACTTTCCATCTAAAAACTAGAGACGTTCCGAAATCCTGTATTGGCCGGATCAGAACTCGGCCAATACAGAAACAAAATCTATATTGGCCGAGTTATTCTGTATTGGCCAAGTTGACACCTTTATATTGCATAGGCAGTTTTCATCATATTAAGTCCAATAACAGTGTAGTTAATTAATAAAAGTAAATATTACTTACATTGTCAAATATAAAAAAAAAATAAGTTGTATAAGTATTATCCCTGACTTTAAGTTTTCTATATATTTTATCCTCACAAACATAAAGTAACCTGATGTTCAGTGGTTGTCGTTTGTTGATGTGGTTTATAAGTGTTTTTTATATAGATTAGACCGTTGGTTTTCCTGTTTGAATGGTTTTCCACTAGTCATTTTTGGGGCCCTTTATAGCTTGCTGTTCGGTTTGAGCCAATGCTCTGTGTTGACATATAATGGTTTACTTTTATAAATTGTGACTTGGATGGAGAGTTGTCTCATTGGCACTCATACCACATCTTCTTATATCTATTTAATATATATATTATGTATATATGTGAACATTTTTTTTTTTGTCAATATGCATTCACATTTTCATGAGATCAGTTTAATAGGTCACGAAAACAATAGTACTTAAATTTAACACTAGCCTTAAGAAAGAAATTTTAGTTTAACACTGTGTCAAAACAGGTATTTTGAGTGCACTATAACCATGATAACATTGCACAAACGACCAGAGCACATCTGTAACACTAAATGTAAAGCATTCTCAGGTCGATAAATAAAAAACATGTCCTATTGGACCAATGAGAGGTCAAATTTAAAATAACAATACTTTCCATTAACTTCATTTTTACACATCTAAAATACTTACTTTTAATTCATACATATAGGCAGCTCCAGTTTTCACCATTGAATATGGCCACCATAGCTTTACATTTGAAACAGTAGCTTGACCTTTGATACCTTCTCCCATGACAACAGTGTTACTATCAGCATCAACAACTTCCACTTGAACTTTGGCCTCTTCAGAGTTTGTTGTTATCATCCAATAAACAGTACCTGTATATGAACCTAAATTCATAAATAAAAAACAATTTCACATTGAGATATTAAAATAGGTCTCACTAAATATTCACATTCCATTTACTAGCTTTTATATGTTGTTTTTATTGAGATATTTATAGATTATTACATTTTGTTTTCCTTGTTTTTCATATTTCAATGAACTGAAGTTGTTGCCATTGGTTTGATCTGAGCTCACAGATGACATCAACGGAAATTTGGACAATATAGAATATAAAGTCTATGCATCAAGCCTATATGAAGCTCCATACGGGGGGCCTGGCCCCCTGCCCCCTCCCCCTTAATCCGCCTCTGTACTAACAAAAGTAAAGACAAAGCAAGTAGAAGTATGCAAGACCAATTGATAAAACTCAGTATAGTTATGTAAAATAATGTTTATTTCAGTCTATGTGATTTGTAATTCATTTTTAATCATGAGAGAAGAAAGTACTGTGGATTCATTATTATTCCTGTGGTACCAATTTTTGAGGGTGAAGGTTATCTACAAATCTAAATGTTTAATGAAGTATAAACTTTCAATAAGTTCATATATATATACAGACTTTGGCAAATCCACTATTTAAATATCCATGAAAATACAATTTTTCATAATCCATAAAAATTGGTACATACAAAAATAAATGAATCCACAGTAGACACTTTTACAACACATTTACTGAGAATGTTTGTGTTTGTTAATGAAGCTAAGTCAATGTGAAGAGGCAAACAGTGTACAATGTAGTCTGCACATGATCATCAATATATATTTTAATAGACCACTTTCAAGTATGTCCTTAACTGGAAAAGTTCGTCAATTATGCGAGTCTTTATGATGTCATTAAAAAAATAGAGGCGATTCCCTGTATCCATGCACTATTAAATTTCATCAAGGGTCTTCGTGATCGTCATTATGCAGGATAAACTAGAAATAATATTTGTTCCTTAGGTACTTAATCACAATTCCCTAATGACAGCAGTGCTGATTATCAATTATAAGAATTTATTTGCCGAATAATTCGTGCAATACAGCATTATATTGTTTCAACCCCTCGCTCAACATGGGAAGGAAGTCATGATGCCTCTAAACGCACGAATGATGTTCACTAAAACCAAGTTTTTGACGATGCAACGAACTCTAAAGTTGTCTATTAGATTTATGATCTAAAGCTAAGGTATCACTTGCCTCCATTTTCTGTGAAATCTGTTACAACACGGACATCAGATACATATACAAGTGGTGTTGTATACAAACGAACCTGTCTGTCTATACCAGCATAGTTAAAAAATCCAAAGTTTAATGTCTGAATGAAGAAAGAAGGAGGATAACTGTAAAATATAAAATCAGTCATAATTATTTTGGTATTATCATACTTATTCTAATATTAAAATATGATATTAATAGCTTTTCAGGACTCATTAAATAAAATTTATGATAATATCAATAATTCTTTATTTAAAGAGGGTTACACAGTTAGCTATACAACTAATCTTCCATGAGGCCCTCATGAAATACATTGAAGTATAACAACCAAAGAATTACAAAATAATCTAACAAACAAACATATCAGAAAATCAAATGAGAAATTGTTATGAAATATAAAATTTACAAAACAGGTAAACATGATGAATTCATCAAGTATTGGCTTCATTCAAATTACCTCAAACAATATTTAAAGTTTAAGTAAGTGTGTGAAAAATTTATATGCATATAAAATTACACAGCTTCTTAATGTTCCAACAAGTCTTTTTTTTTAATCCTTTTTGGATGAACTTGTACTTGAGGTTGATTTTTTCAGGAATATTGGTAAGATTCCATAAAATAGATCCTGAATATAAAAAAGATTTCTTATACAGCACTGGTTTTTTTAAAGCTTTTGGAACTTGCAATTTTTTGTAAGAAGTATTCTTCAAACAATATTGGTTTCTTTCTGGCATTTCTTTAAATTTTTTCAGCTAAATGGGTTGTATTATGAAGGCACCAAGAGAACAACATTGATCATGTTCCTCTTAAATCACACTTATGTATGAATTACATTAGTTATCATGGTTCTTCAAACAAGAGGGAGAATTATGACTAATCTCAAGAGAGAAGATTTCCACCTTGTTCACTAAAATTTGTTTTCTTAAAAAAGGGAATTGCTGTCTACAAGTATGTTTATTTTGTCAATGACTTTAGATCAAAATGTATTTTCTTAAATCAGCTGATCATTATAGGACGTATTTCAATGTGTTCAAAGGGAGACAAGTCATAATATTTTTGTAGACCACCATATATGAAAATTTTAAAACAAACGAAAAATGACAAAAATTTTGTTTGAAAAGTTGTAATGTCATTAAAATGTCATCAAAGCATCTTATAAATTGTTTTATTCCGATGCAAACTTTCTTTGTCAGCAAATATCATTGCCCATTCAGAACCAATGCATATAGCCTTAGAAAGGCAATGAGCACATAAGACTCAGACATACAATCTACAGTCAGACTCACCACACTTGTTCATGTTGTCAGAATCTGTGAACAAATTTTAATGGTTTTCATGTGCATGGATGATTTTGTTCATGTATAATTTCTATTACACTAGTCTACTTAAATATTAAGAGGTAAGATCAAACACTATGAGCCATAATGGGTCTTAACACCAGTGCAAATTTTATTATATCTTTACATTTAATGAATGATATAGAAGTCCATTCAACAAGGATCTCAGACACAGAAATTCTAGGGTTGCAATTTTTTATTCAACAATACTTTAGTTCTAAGATTTACAGTGTCATATTTCATTTTACACACAAATGTCATGTGATAACATCATAAATCTATGCAATGTTGGGATCAGTACAACATCGTCTGCATGAAAACATCAACATATGGACGATGTCACCTTACAGTAGGTTTTCATCAGGGAAAGGAAGTCATTAACTATAACAGTGTGGTAAACTTTTTTAGGTGGAAATCTAATTAAATCAAAACATTCGCTTATTTGTAATTGGTTTGTGTAAAAATCTAGGCATATGAAGAGAAAATTGTCACGCAATATGACTTTTTCAATCTCCACATTGAAACAACAACTCTCTTATTGTCATATATATATGTGTGTACTTACTTGCCATGTTGATACACTATTTCACCAGGTGGCAGTGTGTTGGGTGTTAGTGTATTATTGACAGCTATTGTTAGATAATTCAATGATCCAAACTTAGCAATATCTTGTATCTCCGCCTCAAAAGGCAAATGTCCCATCTCATGTTCAACTAAAAACACAGAATTAATCCACTGAAAGTACAAAAATGTATAGCTCAATTTCAAAATTTATTTCTTTCCTCTAAATGTTTAATTTCATTCAAAGCTAGTGTACAATAAATATATTGTACAATGAAATATCATTCAATATTGATTTTCCTTATATATTTATAAAACAATTTCTGACTGAGTTCAGTTAAGAGGAAACATCTTGTAACAAGCTTTCTATGATAGATTTCATTGTCACAGGAGATGATACCAGATTTCGTATACCTACAGCTGAGATTCCTTATAACTTTTAATTTGTTCAACTGGGGTGCAAAACAGATGAGATTTACTTATTCATTCTCTACAAAACCAACACAATAACATTACAAAAATTATAATTCAATGCATCTGTACAATGAACAAAATGTGTGTGTGCCCTATATGGATAACATCAGTTTGATTTAACACAGAGCTTCATAACTTAGTTTTTTACTGTTGTTTAAAGAGTTAAGAATTTCCAAACAACAATATTTTCAAAATGAAATATTTTTTTAAAGAAAATGAATGATACAAAATATTATTACAAAACTTTGAAAACAAGAATGTGTCCGTAGTACACGGATGCCCCACTCCCACTATCATTTTCTATGTTCAGTGGACTGTGAAATTGGGGTCAAAACTCTAATTTGGCATTAAAATTAGAAAGATCATATCATAGGGAACATGTGTACAAAGTTTCAAGTTGATTGGACTTCAACTTCATCAAAAACTACCTTGACTAAAAACTTTAACCTGAAGCAGGACAGACGGACGAACAGACAGATGAACGAATGGACACACAGACCGAAAAACCTAATGTTCCTCTACTATCATAGGTGGGGCCTAAAAAGTAAACTGTAGAAAATATGTTATACAAATAACAACAATACGAAAACATTTGGAAAAAGTGTATTTGAACTAGTTTTTTTTAAATAGATATTGAGAAAAATTATATACAGATCTATACATGTATATATATGAGTAGTGAGCAAACCTAACCTGACTTTTCAGACAATTTTATTTTATAAGTTATAGCTCTTTATGCATGTTATGCAAAACTCAGCAAACAATGGTTATTCATAAAGAACAGAGTACTGAGAGATCAGCAAAATATCTCATACAATTCCTAAAAAAGTAAATTCCAAATAACTTGCAAGTATTATATATTATATACATGTGTATACATGATATAGTAAAAACATATGCATGTATTTGCTATAAACATTTTTTTTTAAATAAAGATGTACAAAAATGTAGTTGAATGCATAAACTTAAGATTTTTAAGCATACCATTTTAGCATAATATCTTGCGCTATCTACTCTAACCACAACCCTCTGTCCTTTCCATGATAACGGCAAAAAGAACTCCTTGTCATACCAAACCCATCCTGTGAAGTCTCGTAATGATTTGTCTTGTGTCACATCATTATAACTTGATGGTACTGGCATTGGGATGACTGGTCCAGTCTGCAAAAAAGATACACTGTTTTATGAAGGTATAATCCTTTTATGATTTGTTTTTAGTGGTCATTTACAAATATTTATTGAAATTATTTGAATGTTATGCCAGCAAGAGCTGTCCTCATACATAATCATAGCAGTATAATTTTTTTGCCCCCCCCCCCCCCCACCTCATGCATTTTAGACTGATATTCAACTGTCAATTTTTTACTGGATCATTTATCTGTTGTTACTGATTATCACATATCAATTTAAGGGCATACAATACAGTTACAAAGAAGATAATGATGATGATGATGCTAACATGAGTCAAACTGTGATATATCGAGAAAAGATGCATTTGTTGACTGATTTTAATCATAAGCATCATGAGCATGAAAACCAGTACATGGACCCCACTTTTTTTAAAAAGACATTTTATGATTTAGCTTGATTATGTATGAAGATTATTTGTATCAATTTAATGAACAATTCACAGTTGTATTTTTCAAAAATGAACAGACACTGTTTGGCAGGCGCCTGCCACCTGACCGTCCGCCCACCCGCCGTACATCGCCAAATCAATAACCGATTTTTACTTCGAAAATCCGGTTAAAAATTAGATAAAAATACATCATGAACATTGTACAGCAAAAATTGCTGTTTTTCATGTTTTTTTTCTAAAATCTTGAAAATTTCAGTAAAATGAATTATTTAGAAAGAATTGTTACATAAATTTAAAGCATATTTATGTTAAGAAGATATTCTAAGTGTTAAAACGAAAATCAGTATCATGAAATTATATTCCTTCCTCCATTTTTATGTACATCTTTGTACTTTAAACATCCTTGTTTGAAGTTAAGTAGAAATTGATTGCTTTATAGCAGCAATATTTCAAGCTTCATATTAACCACAAGCCCTATGTCCCAGGCCAGAAAAAATGTTGTAGAACCATTAAATTTTTTTCTTACCATGCTTACTTACAAGTCATTGAAGTTAAACAATTTAAAGAAATTTTATGAAAGATTTATATTCATGCATGTATGTATCAGTCAAGGGTCTAACTTAAATAAGTTATTAGAGAAAAATAACATACATTTGTTACTGAGGGCTAAAAAATCAAAAATCTGTTATAACATACATGTAATTTTTTGGGGCCCTTTATAGCTTACTGTTCGGTGTGAGCCAAGGCTCCGTGTTGAAGAACGTATTGTGACCTATAATGGTTTACTTTTATAAATTTTGACTTGGATGGAGAGTTGTCTCATTGGCACTCATACATTGTACCACATCTTCTTATATCTATGTATGTATGTTACATGTTTCAAAGGGGCATTACACATCCTTTATTTTGTTAAATTGTGTACTAGTTCTATTGATATTATAATTATCTTTATGTATATTAAACTTTAGAAAGATATAACAGCCCATAGTTTGCCAATCATGCATAACACACCCATGTTATTACAGAAAAAAATATGCCTGTAATAACTAAAGGGTGTTATTACAGCTTCTCTACATCTCTTCAAAGCCTTTTCTCCTACATATATCACAATGTATTTTAATTTATTGTAATAAATAATGATAAGAGCATGTAATGAGGTTCTGCGCAAGCTTCCTAGTCATTCCCAAGTGTCTCATGTAATAAGTTTAATGCCTGTAATAACTAAGCCTTGTTATTACAGCTAAGTTATCACTTAAAAGCCTTGTCTCATTGATTTACCATGGTTTATCAAAAATGTATTAATTGAATTGGAAAATTAGTTTTCAAGGTTATGTATTAAGTTATTGTGCAAGTTTCAAGAATTCCCAAGTGCCCACTGAAAGTAAAAATTTTGATGGTACATTTAACTGATAACAAACATATGTTACTACAGATTAAGAGAAAGTATCCGTAATAACACATGTATGTTATTTTTCTCTAATAACTTATTCAAGTTACACCATGTACACCCTTGACTGTGTATAAACATTTTTCGTCAATTCAATTCAATTGAAAGTTTTATACAAAGTTGATATTCAAGAAACTAACTGCATCATATACATAAACACAAGCTTCAATCAACTACTACAGACAAATTTCAATAGGCTATTTCTCAAATCATGTCTTTCACTGGAAAAGATCGTCAATTACACACGCCCTTATGACATCTTTTACCATATAGAAGGCGCGGCTGTATCCCTGCACTATTAAAGTCTGAAGCATTTTCAGGATTCTGCAGGGTAGTCTTGAAATAATCTATGTTCCGTAAGTACAAATGTACGTAATCTCAATCCTTGGCCGACTAAAGGGAGGGTGGCAATCTAATTAGATTTTAATTTCTCAAATATTTGTGCAGTATAGCATCAAACTTTTTCACCTATTCGCTCAATATGTGTTGGACATGACGATGTCTACATTTTTTTCACGTGGTGATGGAAATAACATGACAGATTCAACTAACTACCATATCTTGAAACTGGAATATGAAAGACTGGTTTATAGCTCTTTTTTTAGTTCTGTGCAGACATGAAAAAGATGGTATGAATCAGTTTGGCCCGCAACTGAATATGTTTAGTCTAACCTTTTCAAGTCGTGACATAAACCATTTTTCTTCAAAGCCTTGACTTCTGTTGACTGACATATCTGCTCTGAAGTTCCATAGTCCATTTAGCTCTTTGATTTCCCTTGTTTCTGATTCTCTTGGGTAAAGGGTTGGAAAATAATCGCAGCGAGCCGCATCAAAGAAAATAATCAGTAATGATATAAACCTAACAAATATAGACTTGATTTTCATACGGAACAATCTATCTACCATTTTGAAATCATGTGATCTGTAAAAAAGATGCATAACTTTTTAATCAATACCGGTTTATAACAGTTGCGGAAATACGTACGAAACTCAAAATGATAAACATAATAACTATATAATTGAATTCATCGACCATCATATGTTGCTTTTCATCAAACGTATTAAACTCAAACTGATAAAGGAAAAAATAACTATAATCGAATTCATCGAACACCATATGATTCCTTACGGAAGCCTTTTAGGGCCTTAATTGTCATTTTTACTTTTTACAATTTGTTATAACAGATTATTAATTTGTTATAACAGATTATTAATTTGATATAATAGATTTCCTTTCATAACTTTCTCAAAGTACATTTATGTATTAAGTCATGTCCCTGGTCAAAAGACATAATAGACCGAATAATCTGTCTCTTCGTGTTTATTTTTGACATTTGATATTTCCTATTTATCATTTGGATTTTTATTTTTTTTTACACGGATAAAAGGTATTAGGGTCACATGCAGTATTGTGAGTTTGAAAACAAAAAAGATAATTAAGGATTTTTTTTTTATGAAGTAATTTATACCTTTGTCTTAATTAAGAAGGGGGTAACATGTGTAAATAAAGCTTTTCCCAAAGGCTGCCAAGTTGGCAACATAGCAAAAAGGTCCGTGTAACACTTGTCAATTCAAAATTCCAAAAAGTTTTCAAATTTTAGTTTTTTTGGATTTTTGATCACAGTTTTAGAATATCAAAATCACAATTTATTTCTAAATTTTGAAAATTTCACCAAATAATTCAAATTTTAAAATTATAAACTTCCGGTTTAAAAATTTAATAGTTTAGATATTTAAGCAAACTTTAAAAATACTAAACTGATCGTACAGTTTTGATCATTTCGCTTTTTGAAAGTTTGATTTTTTTTCATTTTTGATATAGGAAAGGGGGACAGGACTAAAAGTGGATACCTCAGTGCTACAAGTGCGAAACAGAATAAGAATAGAAGGAAACGAAAAATGAAATTTACCAAAAACAAATCAAAACGAAAATAATATTATCTAAAACTAAATATAATATAAATTATAAAACAAGAGGCTAACTTGTGACCTACCGAATTACTTATTACGGGTTTGTAATAACATGAGCAATAAGACGGGTGCCACATGTGGAGCAGGATCTGCTTACCCTTCCGGAGCACATGAGATCACCCCTAGTTTTTGGTGGGGTTCGTGTTGCTCAGTCTTCAGTTTTCTATGTTGTGTTTTGTGTACTATTATTTGTCTATAATTGGTCTTTTTCTTTTTTAGCCATGGCGTTGTCTGTTTATTTTCGACATATGCGTGTGAATGTCCCTCTGCTATCTGTTCCCCCTCTTTTGTTTGATATACAGGGTGAAAATGAGAAATATGTTTCTTTAGGTCGAAAAAATAATTAGTAAGACCTGATTTTGACATACTTTGATTCTCTAAATAAATGAACAATATGCAGAAATTACTTGCCGACTTTGTGATTACTGCTATTTTAAAATAGCGGATAAAGGGAAACGGGATATTCGATTTTTGAAAAAAAGGGATAGTTCCGTATTTGTTATTTGCATTTTCGTAAGTTATCGTGCGACAATCAACTTTGAGTAAAATACATATACGCAGCCACACCCAGTCAGAATCAATAGGGCGTGTAGAGAGTGTGCCACGCTCTCTGCACGTTACGAACCGTTACGAACCGTTACAACAACTCTTAGGGTGGTTCGTTGATTGCAAAATTTCTGTCCCTATCCAATATACCCTCATTTTCCAGTGGTGATCTAAATTTGCTGACCTTCATCCTGAACGGACTCTATTACAGGACCTACCTATTGTATTTAATTATTGTTAATTTGTTATCGTCCTGAACATGCATGAAATATTTGCCACTGGCAACCAAGAATCAATCATTTAAATTAGGCCAATAATATATAAATTATAAAGAAACTCAGGTTTCAATTCCCTCGGGCGAATTTTCCTTTGATGGATTTTGCTATTTTAATGTCCCTTTTGGCCATACACCTCTTCAATTATTTCGGTTCTTATATTTACTTGGCTTCCAAATATTCAGCTTTGAGTGCATGCTCCGGATGTAGGCAAATACACTAAAGCGCTTCGGACGTATGCAGTCAAGTGTTGTTTAAATTTTTATTGGATATTCCTTTCACTTCAAATGTTATTGTCACTGGGAAAATGGGAAATAGTACATTAGCGGACTAAGGTTTTTGTTACTGTAATCTTAGTTATTGCGGGGAGTTCTCTTTTAGTAGAACATTTGTTTTTATATTATTTTTTTTCCTGATTTTTCACTGCTATTCCTTAGTTTTCTTATCCCTATTTTAAAAATTCATGAGTTCGACTCTGTAATATGTATCGATCATTTTATTAATGACTGTAAATACAAAGTTAGCTGAGATGGAATTAAACAGACTATGAATGTACTCGGTGGTAAAGACCGTTTTAAAAAAAAAACACTCAGAGAATTCTTATATATCGTTATACTGCAAGGTTATTGTAAAATATTTTCATACAGAAAACATTTAATCGAAAAAGGTTAAATTTGGTAAATATTGAAATATATCAGTTGTGACTTCATGGGATAATATAATACATGTATTGTTCTTCACTGTAGATAACAGTTGACATCTAGAAGAAAGAAAACAAGAGTGGACACGCTGAAATGTCTCGCCTTCTTTACTAACCATTGATATTATGTTGATAGTCCTAAATGAAAGCTTTACTACAACTATTACATAAACTTAACATGATCCAAGAAAATGAAGTCAATGTCATATAAACCAAACAAGAAATACATGTACACCTTACAATCATTCAATACACTAAATATAGTTGACCTATTGCTTATAGTTTCTAAGAAACAGACTTAACCAAGAAAACTAAACATTGACCAATGAATCGTGAAAATGAGGTCAAAGTCAGATGAACCATGCCAGGCAGACATGAACAGCTTACAATCCTTCCATACAACAAATATAGCTGACCTATTGCTTATAGTTTAAGAAAAACAGACTGAAACACATAAACTTAACACTGAGCAATGAACTGTGAAAATGAGGTCAAGGTCAAATAAAACCTGCGAGACTGACATGTACATCATAGAATATTTCCATACACCAAATATAGTTGACTTATTGCATAATAGTATAAGAAAAAAGACCAAAACTCAAAAACTTAACTTTGACCACTGAACCATGAAAATGAGGTCAAAGTCAGATGACACCTGCCAGTTGGACATGTACACCTTACAATCATTCCATACACCAAATATAGTAGACCTATTGGATAAAGTATAAGAAAAACGGACCAAAACACAAAAACTTAACTATAACCACTGAACCATGAAAATGAGGTCAAGGTCAGATGACACCTGCCAGTTGGACATGTACACCTTACAATCATTCCATACACCAAATATAGTAGACCTATTGGATAAAGTATAAGAAAAACGGACCAAAACACAAAAACTTAACTATAACCACTGAACCATGAAAATGAGGTCAAGGTCAGATGACACCTGCCAGTTGGACATGTACACCTTACAATCATTCCATACACCAAATATAATAGACCTATTGCATACAGTATAAGAAAAACAGACCAAAACACAAAAACTTAACTATAACCACTGAACCATGAAAATGAGGTCAAGGTCAGATGACACCTGCCAGTTGGACATGTACACCTTACAATCATTCCATACACCAAATATAGTAGACCTATTGCATACAGTATAAGAAAAACAGACCAAAACACAAAAACTTAACTATAACCACTGAACCATGAAAATGAGGTCAAGGTCAGATGACACCTGCCAGTTGGACATGTACACCTTACAGTCCTTCCATACACCAAATATACTAGACCTATTGCTTATAGTATCTGAGATATGGACTTGACCACCAAAACTTAACCTTGTTCACTGATCCATGAAATGAGGTCGAGGTCAAGTGAAAACTGTCTGACAGGCATGAGGACCTTGCAAGGTACGCACATACTAAATATAGTTATCCTATTACTTATAATAAGAGAGAATTTAACATTACAAATAATCTGAACTTTTTTTTCAAGTAGTCACTGAACCATGAAAATGAGGTCAAGGAAATTGGACATGTGACTGACGGAAACTTCGTAACATGAGGCATCCATATACAAAGTATGAAGCATCCAGGTCTTCCACCTTCTAAAATATAAAGCTTTTAAGAAGTTAGCTAACGCCGCCGCCGCCGCCGCCGTAGCCGCCGCCGCCGCCGGATCGCTATCCCTATGTCGAGCTTTCTGCGACAAAAGTCGCAGGCTCGACAAAAAAAACCACAGTTTTTAATGTAAAGAATGCCTTCTTTCGTATTCACATTTTCATTAAAAAAAAACCGGCCCATTTGTTGAAAAACTAGGACGTTTTAAAATTTGCTCTCCAAAAACCAGGACAATGTAAAACGCTGAATTTTAAGTGGAATTCAAGGACATTTGTTTTGCCTTAAATATGTATAGTATTTAGAATAAGATGGACAGTCACGAACTAAACCATTATACTTGCGAAATAGCAGGGGGGGGGGGGGGGCAAAACAAAAGAAAACTAAAGCAAACTAAACGAAACTAAACTAAATGAACATGTTTAATTACCAATCAAGGTAAAAAATAGAACAAGAGGCATCAAAGCGGAGAAAATTGAATAAAACAATAAATATTTCTAAAGAGCAGAGACTTAATTTAAAAAAGAAAGAAACACTTTGATTATGGTCATTCTTAAGTAGTAATAAAAAGAAACAAAAAAAGTTGAATCATTTTTAATTGCAAAAACAATATTCAAGGAAGAGGCTTTATTTCTTTAAACAAATCGGACATCATATGATATATAAGTATCATGAAATTTTCAAGGTAAGTAAACTATTTAAACAAATCACAAATCCCGAACCTATTTCAAACTCCATCAAACAGGTTAATTTACCTACAATAAAAAATCTCTAACAGAAGCTAAGCATTTCAGATAATTTATTTAGAACTATTTGGTTATCATAATCAATCATGGTGTCGCAACGAATGTCGCCTCAAATGTGGGAGGTTGTGGATTGGATTTTTCTTATATAAGTATCTGCTTTACACTGCTTATCCGCTATACATGCTGTCTTTTAAGATTTGGACCAGTTATTAGAAGCTTGGAGCCAGGATAATGCTAAGAGGTAGACCATTTATATAAAACTCAGCATGATAGTCTTCTGAAAGTTTGAATTCATACATATACCACATAAACATATCACATAAACATTTCAGTCTGAATATCCATGAAATAGTTGCCGATGTACATAAAGCGCCATTCTATTCATATGAGCTGCCCGGTGGGCATTTTGATTAATGCGTGCCCTCAGTTTTAATTACATGATTTGAAAAAGAAAAACACAAAACCGCAATTTAAATGATATAATGTTTTATAAGTTCACATCACCGATACACATTTAAGAAAGTTGGAGTGACCAATTTTAAAGGCAGGTGAAGGAAGTCAATTTTAGGAGCTCTGTGATTGGATGTAAGGGTACAATATATTTTTTTATTTATCTATGAATAACCGCAGTGTGTATATTTATAATATAAATTTTGAAACCTATTGAAATATTTTCTAGAGAATTATTGGAAAAGACTTCCAAAATTTAATAAATTTGGTGTAAAATGACGGTGGGCATGGATAACATAAACAAGCTCCGTTGGAAGTTGGTCATGATACTATTTGGCTTCAATGTTTAAAACAGAATAATAAAGTACTAACACCACACATAACTGTTTTATCCACGTTTTTATTATAAAAAGTGGTAAATTTAGAAAATGTTAGTATTGTCGCATATGGCAGAATAAATAGTACCGTTTTCCATATAAGTACAGTGTCCGGTTGAGATATTGTGTTTTTGAGTGATATTAAATAAGATCAGATCGATTTACTGCTATTTCGCAAGTATAATGATTTATTCATGACAGTTCATCTTATTCTGAATGCTATACATATTTAAGGCAAAAACTATTTCTTTGAATTTAACTTAAAATTCAGCGTTTTACACTGTCCTGGTTTTTAGAGAGCAACATTTAAAACATCCTGTTTTTTTTTAAGAAAACGTGAATACAAGACGTTTTCAATGTTGCTCTCGAAAAACTAGGACAGTGTCCTTTCTTTAGAACCGAGAACAGGGGACTCATACTCCTTTCAATTCTATCTCATGCTACCTTTGTTTTTACAGTCAATGATATTTTATGATTGATAAATATTACAGTGGTGAACTCCTGAGAACAATTATGAAATAGTAGTGAAAAATCAGAAAAAAATAATTTAAACACAAATATTCTACTAAAAGAGAACTCCCCGCAAAAAATAAAATTACAGTAACAAAATCCTTAATCCGCCCATGTATTATTTCCCATTGACAATAACATTTGAATTGAATGGAATATCCAATAAAAAATTTAAACAACACTTGACTGCATACTTCCGAAGCGCTTTGTTGTATTTACCTCACTACAAAAGTCTAAAAGTCTGAAAAGACCAGTTTTTGTCTTAATTTGCATGAACTTTTACTCGACATTCTCCAAAAGTATGACTTGTGTCTTAATTTTTCTTGACAAATTCTCATTTATATTAAATTTGTATGAAATTTACTCGACATATTCTCGACATTCTGAATATGGTCTTAAAATTTCTTGACAAATTCTTGACATTTGAATACTGTCTTGAAATTTCTCGACATATTCTCGACATTCTTATTTTTTCTCAGTATGGCTTGACATATTCTGAACATTTTGAATGGTGTCTTAAATTTACTTGACAGTTCTGAGTTTTACAAATCATGACCAATATTCATGATATAACTTTAATCTTTATTTCTCTTTATATGATATACTGTTGTTTCAGGTTACACTTCTTTACAACAAAAATAAAAGTTGGGCATGTAAAATAATTGAAAATTTGGGTATATAAATATTTTTACAAATGCAAATATGGCTATGAAATCTAAAGTATAAAATAATTCAAATGTGGGTGTGTTGATATAAAACAATTTCAATGTGGGTTTTTAAATAATTACAAATTTTGATTCCTAAATCTTATATATTAAATGATTCAAACCAATCATACTGTAAACATATTTCATTCTACATTCATAATATTCAATGTTGATATGGTAAATAATTATTATACCAAAATGTGGTTTATATAAATAGCAAATTATGATGATATACAAATCATTCATTTAACAGAAGAAAAATTTGTGTAATGTCATCTGTTGGAATACATTAAGTATTACACATGGACAGGATGTTCCCCATAAAATTAAGGTATTCCACACCCCAGAGTACACGCAACTGTCAAATAGAAGTTATTGCTTTACCTATAATCAGCCATACAACTTATCAGTTGACCGACCATGCCACTACAATTTAAAAAGTTTGTTGATAGATGAAAATGAAAATCATCATTTTGATGAAAAAAAATTGATTTGAAATGGATTTTCTTCATCAAAATTATGAAGTTAATTATTTTAACAATTCCCAAAGATTAAAAAAAAATTATTATCTACTCAAGGAATAATAAAAAAAATGTATTTATAATGGGTCCCATCAATGATTTCTATAGAAATCATCGGTCTTATGAAATGGTTCTCAAACAGACATGCCTAATATAGATCTAAACATTTTTTTCTTTTCAGGAAGGAGTTATCACAAATATTTATTTTTGATAAAAAATTATAAAATTCAACACTCAAATTTGAATAAAAAATGTTTTTGGGTTGTTCTAAAAAATGAATAAGGTTTTTGAATCAAGATGGGAACAAATTCTTTGACCTAAACGAAAGCCCCCCCATCCTCTTTTTTTAGCCACACAAACCCAAAAGATGAATTGTGGGGTCCAAAAGAGATACAAGACACCTATTTTAGTAAAGCAAATTTGACTGGCTGTTTTGCGAACGGCAAAAATCTAAATGCTGTTTGTCAATACCTTCGACTTATATTCCAAGTGAAAACAATTACTTAAATGTTTAATAAGAATAAATCAAAATTAAACTACATGGGGGATTATTCAGGGTATTCCAACTTAGTTGCACCAAAAGGGTATCTTACTATACCAAATTAATCCTTGATTCTTCAAAGTTTAGTTTAGCCATAATAAAAAGGAGTATATAACAGCAATAGAATGTCATAAACAGTGCAGAATAAGTCTGTTCACATTTCAGGCGAAATTTATACTGTTGAGATAGTGTCAAGATATATTTAAGACTGTCAAGAATGTGTCGAGACATATTCAGACATTATTTAGAATGTCAAGAATATGTCGAGACATATTCAGACATTATTAAGAATGTCAAGAATATGTCAAAACAGATCGAGACAAATTTAAGACAGTCAAGAATTGGTCGAGACTAATCCAGACTCTTATCAGATGATACAGGAAGTGTCGAGAAATTTTAAGACAATGTTCATACTGTCAAGACACTTGTCAAGAAAAATCAAGAACCTTATTAGACAAATTCATACTATGTCAAGAATTTTTAAAAATTATTCAGACAAATTAAGAATGTCGAGTAAAAATTCATGCAAATTCAGACAAAAACTGATCTTTTCAGACTTTTTGACTTTTGTAGTGCCTACATCCGGAACACTCAAAGCTGAATATTTGAAAGCCAAGTAAATATAAGAACCGAAACAACTGAAGAGGTGTATGGCCAAAAGGGACATTAAAAAGCAAAATCCATCTAAGTTCAGTTTTGCCTGAGGGAGTTGAAACCTAGGATTCTTTATAATTTATATATAAATGGCCTATTTTAAATGATTGATTATTGCTTGCTAAACGTCCAGTTGCAAATATTTCATTCATGTTCAAGACGATAACAAATTAACAATAAATACAATAGTAGGTCCTGTAACAAGAGTCCGTCCAGGATGAAGGTCAGCAAAAGTTAGGTCGCCACTGGAAAAATGAGGATATTTTGGGTAGGGACAGAAATTTTGACTTGCAACAGGCAACCAACGAGTTTTTACAGGGGTTCTTAACGTGCAGAGAGATAGGCACTCTCTCTACACGCCCCATTCTGACTCGGCGTAGCATACTTGTACTTTGCTCAAAATTGATTGTCGTACGATAACTTGAAAATGCGCAAATAACAAATATGGAACTATCCCTTAATACAAAAATCAAATATCCCGTATCCTTTTATTCGCTTCTAGTATTTAAAAACAGAGGCGGATCGATTTAGGGGGCAAGGGGCCCGCCCATCCCTCATGGAGCTACATATATGATAAATGCATATACTTTTTACAAGCATCAGTCAAAACGTTGGGTAACTAGGTCCCCACCTTTTCAAATTCTTGGATCTGCACCTAAAAATGTGCCATTATTGAAGCCCCTCGTGGAGGTATCCATGTCAAAAATACAGACATATACTATTAATAGCCACATTTAGAGGAGTAATCACAAATTCCCAAGTAATTTCTGCATATTGTTCATTTATTTAGAGAATCAACGTGTGTCAAAATCAGGTCTTACTAATTAATTTTTCCGACTTAAAGAAACATATTTCTCATTTTCACAATGTAGTTCAAAAAAAATTAGCCTCTTGTTTTATATTACATTCAGTTTTAGATAATATTGTTTTCGTTTTGATTTGTTTTGGTAAATTTCATTTCGTTTCCTTCCATTCTTATTCTGTTTCGCACTTGTAACAGGTATCCACTTTTTAGTCCTTTTCCCCTTTCCTATATTTTAATCAAAAATCAAAAAATTCAAACTTTCAAAAAGCGAAATGATCAAAACTGTACTCTCAGTTTAGTATTTTTAAAGTTTGCTTAAATATCTAAACTATTAAATCTTAAAACGAAGTTTAAATTATAATTTTAAAATTTTAATTATTTAGTGAAATTTCAAAAGTTAAAAAAGAATTAAAAAAATTGGAATTTTTATATTTTAAAACTTTGATCAAACATCCAAAAAACTAAAATTTGAAAACTTTTTGAAATTTTGAATTGATAAGTGTTACACGGACTCAAAAACATTATGGCCATTCACAAAAGTTCTATGCACTGTTTCATATTTGCTCTTTTTTCACAGAAAAGCAAAAATTAAATGAAAGGCATATTTTATCAATTTTTTTCCATATTGTTCATCTGCTTGTTCTATTTTAAGATTTTTTAAGAAATCACATGACTTTGGCCAGAGGCCAAAAAGTAAATCGATATTGATTTGCTGAATATTTTATGAATGGAGGCCATTAAAATTTCAACAATCGGAACTACTCGGCCTTTCTGGTTACACGAAGAAATAACTAATAATAAATAGTTATTTCTTCGTGCAACCAGAAATGCCGAGTTGTTCCGATTGAAATTTCAACTAAATGTGGTGCACAATAAATTACCAAGAGTACAGAAGAAACTGAATGGGATGCTGAATAGTAACTAATTCTATTTATGGAAGAAATCAAATGTGATGCCTCATAACTAATCAAGAGTATAGAAGAAATGAAATGGGATGCCCCATAACTAATCAATAGTACGGAAGAAACTGAATGTGATGCACAATAACTAATCAAGAGTACGAAAGAAACTAAATGTGCTGCACAATAAATTATCAAGAGTACGGAAGAAACTAAATGTGGTGCACAATAAATTATCAAGAGTACAGAAGAAACTAAATGGGATGCCTAATAGTAAATTATTCTATTTATGGAAGAAATCAAATGTGATGCCTCATAACTAATTATGAGTATAGAAAAAATGAAATGGGATGCCCATTACTAATCAAGAGTACGGAAGAAACTAAATGTGATGCACAATAACTAATCAAGTGTACGTAAGAAACTGAATGTGCTGCAGAATAAATTATCAAGAGTACAGAAGAAACTAAATGGGATGCCTAATAGTAACTAATTCTATTTATGGAAGAAATCAATTGCAAATGAGATGCCTCATAACTAATCAAGAGTATAGAAGAAATGAAATGGGATGCCCCATAACTAATCAAGAGTACGGAAGAAACTAAATGTGATGGACAATGAATTATCAAGAGTACAGAAGAAACTAAATGTGATGCACAATAACTAATCAAAAATATAATATGATGCCTAATAAATAGTCAAGTGTACGGAAGAAACTAAATGTGATGCACAATAACTAATCAAAAGTAAAATATGATGCCTAATAACTAATCAAGTGTACGGAAGAAACTAAATGTGATGCACAATAACTAATCAAGAGTACGGAAGAAACTAAATGTGGTGCACAATAACTAATCCAGAGTACAGAAGAAACTAAATGTGGTGCACAATAACTAAATTAATCAAGAGTACGGAAGAAACTAAATGTGGTACACAATAACTAATCAAGAGTACAGAAGAAATTAAATGTGGTGCACAATAACTAATCAAGAGTACGGAAGAAACTAAATGTGGTGCACAATAACTAATCAAGAGTACGAAAGAAACTAAATGTGATGCCCAATAACTAATCAAGAGTACGGAAGAAACTAAATGTGGTGCACAATAACTAATCAAGAGCACGGAAGAAACTAAATGTGGTGCACAATAACTAATCAAGAGCACGGAAGAAACTAAATGTGGTGCACAATAACTAATCAAGAGTACAGAAGAAATGAAATGGGATGCCCCATAACTAATCAAGAGTACGGAAGAAACTAAATGAGATGCACAATAAATTATCAAGAGTACAGAAGAAACTAAATGGGATGCCTAATAGTAACTCTATTTATGGAAGAAATCAAATGTGATGCGTCATAGCTAATCAAGAGTATAGAAGAAATGAAATGGGATGCCCCATAACTTATCAAGAGTACGGAAGAAACTAAATGAGATGCACAATGAATTATCAAGAGTACAGAAGAAACTAAATGGGATGCCTAATAGTAACTCTATTTATGGAAGAAATCAAATGTGATGCGTCATAGCTAATCAAGAGTATAGAAGAAATGAAATGGGATGCCCCATAACTAATCAAGAGTACGGAAGAAACTAAATGTGGTGCTTTATAAATTATCAAGAGTTCAGAAGAAACTAAATGGGATGCGTAATAGTAACTAATTTTATTTATGGAAGAAATCAAATGTGATGCCTCATAACTAATCAAGAGTATAGAAGAAATGAAATGGGATGCCCCATAACTAATCGAGAGTACGGAAGAAACTAAATGGCATGCCTACTAACTAATCAAGAGTAGGGAAGAAGTTAAATTTTATGCCTTATAACTAATTAAGAGTATGGAAGAAACTAAATGTGATGCTTAATAACTGTGTTCCTAACAGGAAAGTATCAGCAGTTATGTAGTCCGTTTTTCGGCACTGACATGATTAAAGAACAGACTTTTCTGAAATTCTTTGTTGACAAATAACGAAATTATTTTGAAACCAATTGGCTATACTTTTTATGACTTTTTGTTTTGTACAGCTTCTCACGTATTACGGTATTAATACACCCCTGGCTATCACATGTTTTGTTGTAAGTATTCCTTGTGAAGGTTTTCATTAACGAGTAGAAAGTGTGGCCCTGACAATACATTAGGCAAGTTATTAAACGTCCCTATTCTGACAAAACATGGATGTGTATTTTTACAATTGTTGATATTGTCTACAAGTCATATGTACATACAGTCATAAATGCCATTTTGTTCTGTTAAAGTATAATTAATGAAAGAACATATGTGTGTATCATATAAAGAAAATTTACATATATTTGTGTTTTACATAAATTAACAAGTACACAGTTATAAGATATGACCCTTGACCTTAAACAAGATGGACGTTTGAATTTTCACTGAAAGAAATGTGATAGATTATTGGAAATATCCTTTGATCTGGATGTGATAATCAGTTAAAGACAAGAATATTGTGATAAACAGTTATTAGGGAAAGTATATATAACACCCATAACACTCTATGTCAAGATATAAAAACTATCCTCCACGAAGACCAAGGCAAAGTTCCTCTGACTCTGATTGTGATTTTGTCCGTCCTTCGTCAAAAGATTAAACACAAAATCGTACTTTGTTCCTATTCAACCTTCTCAGTCAATAATGTCCGAGCCAAACCCAGACCAAAACGTATCTACAAATGATTTATATAAATTAATGATGAGTTTTAAACAGAACCAAGATTCTCTAAGAACATCTTTGGAGCAAAGAATTACGAACTTGGAATCAAAATTCACACATGAGATCAGCAAAGGTATACAATCTTTGAAAGATGAAATGTCAATGGAATTTGCCAATGTTGATAATAAGATAAGAACATTGGAAAATAAAATGTTGAAATATGAATCAGATTTACAAGTTAAAAACACCACACAATCGGCAATTAATGAAAACAGCTCACAACACAAATTGGTATTTAAAAAATATCACCCATGATAATTCGGACGTAGAAAGCCTTAAGGCATATATTAACGGTGTTTTAAATGCCATAGGCCTAGACTTTAACGTGGTCGATGTTCAGAAGATTGGAGGTAAAAATAACGGTACAACTAACAATTCTAATCGATCAAAAACCGTTCTTGTAACTTTTTCCAATGGAAAAGAACGCATCGATGTTCTTCAGAACAAACGGAAGCTAAAAGATACGGAAGATTACAATACTTTATATATTGAAATGGACCGTTCACGTCATGAACGAATGCAGGAGGCGAACCTTCGGCGAATCATCAAATCGATTCCAAATTTGGAATTCCGGGGTGGTCGTGTTGTTGAAAAATCAGACTAATATGCATGCCAGTCAAATAAGACCGATGCAAAACTGACAATTGGTAGTTGGAACTGCAACGGCTGGTACGTTAAACGACAAAATGACAATGGCAGACTATTAAGGGAAAGTATTTTAACTTCTTTGAATTGTGATGTGTATGGAATTTCTGAAACCCATCTGAAAGACAACGAAGCTATCGAACTAGATGGTTATAAGTGGATAGGTTGTAATAGGCGAATTCTTTCGAACAAAGCGTGGAGGGGTAGTGGTGGAATAGGATTTTTGATTAAAAACTGTATACTTGACAATTTTGACGTCGATATTCTTGACAACAGCAGAGATGATATTCTTTGGATTAATTTGAAATGCAAATATGACCAAAACTTTATGTTTTATCTGTGTGTGTGTGTTACCTGCAACCGGAGCGGTCAAGTAGGGGCAATATTGCTCAGGAATTTTACGACCATCTTCTATCGCAGGTGTATCTTTATAGTAGCTATAATCCAGTCCTAATTTGTGGTGATTTCAATGGGCGTATAGGTAACTCACAAGATCTAACTGACTCTATCGGTACTGTACCAGAACGATGCTATATTGATTCTATAAAAAACACGTTTGGTGTATTTCTGTTGGAGTTCTTAAACGACTCAAATTGCTGTCTGTTAAACGGAAGAGGAGACAGTTCAAAGGACAATTTTACGTACGTTTCGCCTCTGGGTAAATCCGTCGTTGACTACATGATTACTCCGCATGCTTCGTTGAAAACATTTTACGATTTCGAGGTAAAACTTGTGTCGGACTTGCTGATCAATCACAATATTGAATTACATCATAACTCAAGAGTCCCAGATCACTCAGTGTTACAGTGTTCTTTTAATTATTCGGAATATCGAAATTATACAAGTTCGCAGGTAACTAAAACGCCAATTTATGAAAACAACTATGTAAAATCTGTGATGCGATAATATGACGTCACGAACATCCCAAATGCTATATTCAAGAGCGAACGATGTGTGTGCTGTTTAGACAAAGTAGTCGATTCACTACTCGATCGCAATAACATTGAACAAAGGATTAACTCAATCTATGAAACGTTACTGAATGCAATTCATGACGAAATGGACAACTGTTCTTGACTACAAAGATCTTGGACAAAGCACACACAAACGTAAACGCCGCAACACAAAACCGTACTGGAACAACGAATTACGAAATCTACTTCGTGAAGTAAATTTTGCCGAAAAGGACTACTAGTATTTGAGTTATCAGGGTGAGCGTCGAGCAAAAATAAAACGATGGGAGGTATTCAAAACAAAGCGCAGACAATTTGATAAACGTCTGCGACACGAAGAACGGAAATATACAGCTCAAAGACTGAATCGAATAAAATCAATCAATTGGGGCAATCCAAAAGAATTTTGGCGTGAAATCATTAAATTAGGTCCATGAAAAACAGCGACAAACATTGATAGTGTCAACATGGACGATGGGTCAGTGTCTCATGATCCATCCGAAATTTCACAACGATGGAAAAAGTATTCCAAATTGTTCTCTAGTGACAATACAAAAGTCGATTCTGAATTTGTAGAGCAATTGCAAAATCTTAATTCACAACTGGAGCGTGAATATGAACATCTCCCTGTTAATCAGACATATATTGACAACACGAGCACATCTGAATTGAACTAACCTATTTCTCTTGATGAAACGAAACGTGCGCTAATGAGTTTAAAAAATGGCAAAGCAGTAGGAATAGACAATTTACCTAATGAAATACTGAAAAGTGATATACTGACGAAAACTCTTCACGAACTGTTCAATGTATGTTTTAGCTATGGAATTGTTCCAGATCTTTGGTGTCGAAGCATTATATGTCCTCTGCTAAAAAAAGAAAAGGATTTCCGCTATTCGATAGATTACCGAAGCATAAGTCTGATGTCAATTGTCGCAAAAACATTTAGTCAGATTTTGAACGAAAGCCTCATCAGTCATCTCGAAAACAATAACTTTCTCAGTGAGGAACAAGACGGATTTAGGCGGCTTAGATCATGTCTGGACAATATCTATTCACTGTGTACAATATTGAGAAACAGAAAACTGCAGAACAAAGACACTTTTTTGTGCTTTGTTGACTTCAGCAAGGCATTTGTTTCTGTGAATCATACAATACTCTGGAATAAACTTTTAGCCGTGGGTGTGTATAGAAATATGTACAAAGTAATTAGGTGTCTCTACTCAAAGCTACAAAGTGCAGTACGATTATCGCCTACGATGTTTACTGAATGGTTTTCAGTTGATTCCGGTGTCCGTCAAGGTTATAACCTCGCGCCCACTCTTTTTGCGTTGTTTATTGATGAATTGGTACCACTCATTAACGTTGTTGTGGCGCATTAGTCGGTGACGATATGATCAGCTGCTTACTATACGCTGACGATCTGGTCCTTATTTCGGACACTGTTGATGGATTACAAAATCAGCTTAATGCTCTGGACGATTGGACAAAGACACAATTAATGAACGTTAAAACAGAAAAGACAAAAATTATGCATATTCGAAAGACTACAAAGGACAGACCTCAATTTACATTTCGACTAGGGGACAACACAGTTGAACTTGTAACTAAATATCGCTACTTAGGACTCACATTATCCGAGCATATCGATTATAATGTCTCTGTCAATGAACTCGTAAGTGCAGGTAGTAAATTATTGGGATCATTGACATCTAAATTCTTTAACATGGGTAATATGGACTACGACATATTCACGAAAATTTATGAAAACACTGTTATTCCTGTACTTGATTATGCATCCGGGTATGGGGAGCCAAGCAATATGACAATATCGAACGCTTACATTATAGAGCTATCAGGACTTTTCTTGGCGTCGGCAAAACAACACCAATTCCAGCAATATTAGCAGACATGGGATGGCATCCAATTTTTATTCACAACCAGTGTAACGTTATCCGCTTATGGTGTCATCTTATGAACATGCCTGGTCACAGAATTTGCCGAAAAGTATTTGTTTGGGATCGTGAAATGTCGAGACGTTACCGAAACACATGGTTAAACAGTGTAAAAACGCTTCTGGACAAATGCAATATTTCACACCTAACTGACAACGACTCCGATATCTCAACAAGATTCATCTTAGACTCTGTGAAAAGTAAACTTGTAGCAGACTTTAAAGACAAATGGTTTAAAGAAATAAACAATATGCCAAAGTTGAGGACAAATAAACATTTAAAACCCGAATTTTGTGCCGAGCCGTACGAAAAAAAGCATTTAACAAGGACACACAGATCTGCAATCGCTATAATTCGCTGTGGTACTTTCCCACTAGAAGTCGTCCAAAACTATTTGTTATCTATTTTATCAAAAAATTGAGTTTTAATTTGTCAGTGCATCGTAAGCCTATCTGGCTGGCTGTAATGTAATATTGTACTAATATGTATCTATTGTATATATGCAGGTTGCACTATAATAAACCATTCATTCATATAAGTTATAATTAACAGTGAACTATTTTACAGATAGCTGCAGCTGTGAACCTCTCTCTGGATAAATATTACCCTGGTAAAAACGTTCGGATTATAGCTGAGCCCGGACGGTACTATGTTGCTTCAGCGTTCACAATTGCCACTAATATAATAACGACGAAAATCGTTATGAATGAAGAAAATGAGTTACTAGTACCAAGTTTGTTTTTCTTTTATTATTGTATATGTTAACACTCAAATCAAGTTAAGTTTTCAGAATATTGCCAAAGTTAAATTAAGTTACATTGCATCGATATTTCTGACTAGTCACCCACATGAATAGGTTATTAAAATCAAATCTTTAACATTCTTTATAATGTTGCTAATTACTCAGTTAAGCGTGTTTCGAAAAAGAGCCGATGATAATATAAAAAAATTATAGGCTCTAAATAGTCTGCGACTTATTTCACAAAAATCTTATTAGGAATTATGAATTATGCAGTAAACTTATGATTAGTTTAGTCGTATGATATTTTAGAAAAGTAAGCCACTGAATCGCAAAATCGTCAATATTTTTGACAAAAATTTTAAAGATCTCTTAAATGACAAACGAAAATTGCCTATGAGGCCAGGCTTTTCACGAAATTGGTATCAAAAGAGGATATTCGAAGATAATTTTAAATACATAAATTTTTGCCATGTAAGAATAAAATTTACCTAGTAGATTCAAAGATCATTAAAAGGAAATAAGCGAACTGTGGACGGACGACGTAGCGGTAGACGACGGTGCAAAAGTGAATTGATATTGAAATAACAATTATGGCAATACTATTTCATGTAAACAATGCAAAACACTCATGTACAACGTCAATGAGCCATGACTTGACGTACAGGGCTAAATATTCTCCGTTCAACTGAGAAATACCCAATGATTATAAAGCTAATATAAGAGGTTCCCCTTAAAGTAATCACAAATTTTAACATCATTACAAAAATAAACCTAGAAATCTTTCAGTCAATAGACCATGACTCGGAGGCTAGACCAAATACTCGGCATTGGTATACGAGATATTGCAATTCTCATACAAACATTAAATATCTACGTACTATTAGCTGTTCTCTTTAAACCGACCTAATCAAAAACAAATAGTTGACGACGTCAGCTCTTCAACTGGAAATAACACACCTAAGTTTCGTCTTCGAGACAAAAATACACTTGGTCTTCATAAAATTTGGAAATGAACTCAGGTTCTTCGATTACATTGTCGCGTTTCACATGACAAGTATTAATCCAATAACATGCGTTACAAAACAAATGTATGTAACACTCATCAACCAAGCTATGATTGAAACCTTAACACATATGGCTGAGGGATGTTCTCAGTTTAAAAAACACGTTTCTAGTTATTCTAAAGGTTTATGTACAGTAAGGTAAATTTTGCTTTCAGAAGGAGGTATACATGACCATCCAATAGCACAGAATGAAAACCTCAGAATGTACTATGTAAATGATGGTATATACGGTAGTTTTCTGACATGTATGACCGATCCAGGGTGTTATGTACCATCACACTTTAAAGTGAGCGTTCTTTTTAATATCTATTTATTAACACATATCAAACTTTTTGCAAGTATATCGCATTACAAATGCCTATACCTGTCTAAAATCTAAATGTTTCATTTCACATAATTATATAGATTACTAAAATGATTAGGTCCAATTTGTTAGCCGGTAATAAACAAAAGGAATTTTTATATAACTGATATAGGACAATAGTGTTTATAAAAAATTACACCATTCCCGGCCCTTTTTGTTTTCGACATACATTTTATTTGATATTACCAATAATTAACAATAGTATATGTCACATGTATTTCCCGGTTCTTGTAAGAAAACCAGTACGGGTTCAAACAGAAGATTTTGAAAGCAGAGAAAACTGTGCACCTTATAACTAGCATGACTTTATCAGATGACAATACGAATACTTAAAATCCATGCTAAAAATAAGGCGTAGTTATTTTAATGTTGCGGGTGTGTTCTATTATGGTTAAGTATAAAAAAGCTGATTCAAATAATAAAAATATTTTAACTGACGGTTACCAATTATTATTACTGTCAGATAAATATAACACTTTATAAGTATTGTGTGTCAAAGCGCCTTTCTGGATTTACCGTCATCGAGAACGCTCAAACCCATACATTTGAAAGCCAAAGATGTTTCAAAAATTTTTCTTGTTGTTAATAATTACGATCACATGACCTTAAAATTGTCAATTGTAGGGTTTCTATGGAACGCCACAGCTGTCTTATGTGGAACTCTGATATTACGTTATGTTGTTCTATTATTACTTGGTGATAGTTTGTCTTTACATAATATGGTTTTGACATTACGTAATGATTTTTTGATATAACTCAATATGGAGAAGTCATTACTTATAATGATATTCCGATATTACATGATATGGTTTCGTATTGACTTGATATAGTTTTGTCATTACTTAATATGGTTTTGTCATTACTCGATGTGGTTTTCACCATTATTTAATGTGGTTGTGTCATTAGGCAATGTGGTTTTAACATTACTTGATGTGTATGTGACGTAACGCAATGTAGTTGTTTCATTACATGATGTGGTTTTGTTATTTCGTAATGATGATTTGCCAATTCTTTATATGGCTTTAACATTACGTAATGATGTTTCAAAATTTGACGATTTTACACTACATGATGTGTTTGTTTCAGTATTTGATGTGGTTCTGTCATTCTTAGATGTGGTTATCCAATTATACTTGATCTGTGTTTTGTGGTAATAAGCATTGTGTATGAGTTTCATAACATTTGGTTGAGGCAAACTCAAGTTAGAGAACGGAAACGCATTTTGGGACGTACGTACGTACGTACAGACGGACAAGGGTAAAACTTAATGCTACGGCGGGGGCATAAAAGTCAATTCCTGTATTCAAATATACATGTACAAATACCTAATACTGAGATAATTCCCATTACTGTTAGATAACAATATAATGGGGAATATACAAATAAATTTTTTGCAGATAATGCTCAGTTAAGAGTTAAGCAATTGTGTTTATTGCTTCAACCAAATTATTGATTGTAATTTAAATAGATCTTAATTATTAACATATGTCAGATGATTATGACACTGATTTTATAACTATTTAGGTGAAGATTTTGTGTATTCAGTTTAATAATGGACGTGTAATAAATTGAATACACAAAGTCTTGACCTCAATACCAATAATAATAAATGTCAATTTAATATAAATTTTGATTTACAAAGGAACTATATGCAAGTGTATATCTAAAAAAATAAGTTGTTCACCCAACATTGTCTTAATTTAAGGACAAATAGCATATCAAAAGTTGGTAGTTGGTGATTAAAATGGTGTATAAAGTTTCTGCAAGTCAAAGAAACACATAATAATTTTTCATGGAATGTCTTCAACTTAGAATTTTGCACCATCTCTAAATCCAGAGTGATCGCATAGATCCAGCATGGCTGAATCAAAACATAAATAAAAGACTTACTTTGCTTTTTTTAAAAGTGGTACGTGGTGTTGAAGATCATGAGAAGTCTTGTGGCACACAACTGGCACAAGGAAACATTAAAATAGCTTAAGGATGCAGCGCATGTTTTGCTAATATCTGTCTTTACAGTCATTAATTGATTATCAATAAGATCTACAAAATTCAGTCAACAGCACAGTAAACACGACCCAGAGGGTTGACTTTGGCAAAATCCGTTTCCCCTAAAATTAGATAGTACCCCCTTTTTTGTTTGGACAATGTTGTGAAATATCCATATTCGATAACTTCGGATTTCAAACTGTGTCTCACATACTTATACATCCCTCGGATTTCAAATGTTTGGCTTTCAGCGCTCCTCATGAAGGGAAATCCAGAAAAGCGCTTCGGACGCATGAAATTATTAAACGTGTTCTTTTCAATTTTTTAGCAATCGTTGTTTTACATAGATGTCAATTCTTAAATTTATCTATTTCAAGGACAATCATGAAGAGGTATTATATAACAGTATTATTTGGGGACCAGCTTGTGCTGCAGTCGATTTAGTTATAGACAAAATCAAACTACCCGACCTATCTACTGGAGATTGGATATACTTCGAAGATATGGGAGCATACTCCTTTACTACAGCAACCAATTTTAACAGTATGCTAAGAGTCGGGGAGTACTTCACATGTGAAAAGAAATTATGGTATATTTTCTTGCTTAACAAAATTACAAAATTACAATAATCTTTAATTTTTATTTTAGTAGAAAATGTATATTTAGAGGTTAACACTTAATTACCATACAAAACATACGTTTGATCAATGTTAAGGAGGATGTGTTAAACAAAAGAAAAACAGAATTATCAACAGCTTGCAAAAAAAGATAATTCAAGTTATCATTATGTCAATTTAGTGGTGACTAAATAGTAGCACTACAGTCTTAAAATGATTTTTAGTAAAAATAAATCATAACATTATTTTAACATATATTTAAAGTATGAATCAATCTGAACATTTTGAAAAAAAAATCCAGTCATCATCATGTCACAACAGGGAGTAAATTAATAACTAGATTGTGTAAAAAAAGAGCACATTGTTAGTACTTAGTATATCATTGCTTTTGGGAGGAGCTAATATTTCAATTATATTCTATACTTAGTATATGAGTGCTTATGGGAGGAGCTAATCTCTCAATTATCTGTTGTTTCCAATTGTCAAACTGTTCATCTTTGACCACCTGACAAAAAATGTGCTCTTATCTTATTATGCTGCATTCAAAAGTCTTTTATATAAATATGGCGGTATACAAAGAAAATCTAAGACTTAAAAATGAAGAGTGGAAAAAAACTAAAGTGATAAAGAAATATATTTGTAAATGTGTAAGAGTAGTCTTGAAAGTCCTTGACAAATGTTCTTTCTTAGGCAAGATGAAAAGGTATCTGAATCTGACACCAGCAGCAGTGACAACAATATTTACTCTAGACAATAGAGACCTGGATAATAAAGTGTTTTTCCCTGAAACTTTTATATACATTTGTATTCTTCGTTTATGTGATGATCATGCCTTCTGTTTGTTGAAATTTAAGCATTTAAACAATTTTTGTGTTTGTATTATTTTCTAACTTCCTATACCTAAAAACTCAAGCGAGACAGTCTAAAAATATGGTACCAGATCACTTCTTGGGTGTTCCCTATGGAACTTTTATATTTATGCTGCATTTGTAGTTGCAAAAAATAAACTGTCAAATGGGAGGAGCCAAATAACCAACAAAAAACATACAGTGGTTCCTATTCTTCCTACAGTAATAAACTGTTAACACAGAGACATGTCTCGCCTATTTGTTTTTTCGATAATGCAAATGTTGAAATAAAAATAGCAATACTTTAACATGTAAGTTATGCAAATATTCAAAGTCAATGAACCATGACTGAAGGTACAGGGCTAAACAATCTCCATGGAAATGAGATGTGCCAATGCTAATACAATTCACCATGAACCAGACCTAATCACAAACTAATACATTGTTGACGCCGCCGGAAACAGCATACCTATGTCTCGCTTTTTTACTCCGTCAATGCGAGACAAAAATCTTAGCTTGGTTTAAAAGTTTCGGTTGGATAATTCCTGATGAAGATATTTTCTGAAAAGTGCTACCTATGCACCAAATCTATATATTGCATTAACTCATATTTTCTTGCACTGGACCAATACTACTGCTCCAAGACAGTTAGTCCAAACAGGTATCAGCATCTTAGTTAAAGCCACTGACATTATGTATTTACATGACTTTGTATAACATACATATTCCAATAAACTGTTCATCAATTAGAAAAGTATTAAGAACACTTAGTCCACCTCCCTCAGACTAAGGTGACCTGAGATAGTTTTGTTTAGTTTTTTATGTTTGGGCCATTTGCTCAAATAATTCCTGAAGTATTAATATATTCTAAACTTTAAAATCAAAGGTCTCGAGCATTCCTGTTGAAGGTAAATCCAGAAAATAGATTCTAATGCACCAAATTTCTGTAATTTTTGTTTTCTTCTTTTTCTTTTATTGCAGTGAAACAACCACACATTCTATTCCCATAGGTAATTAAAAATACTGATTTGAAACAAACTTTAATGCTAGGTACAACATTATAAAAGTCAATTCAAAGTCATGTTCAGCCAGTCTCTTTTCCACTACTGTAAGTTCAGACATTATAGCGTTCCTATATTATTGCAAATAATTCATAGAGTGAAAAAATGCAAGATTAATTATTGCGCTTTCAAAAAAGTCATATTGCAATCCTCATAAAGTCACATTATTACCATTAATGTAAACCTTGCAATAATTTCTGAATTTACAGTATTCACATGGAACAAGAGTGCAAACATCAAAAGGTCAGTATAACACATTCATAAACATATAACAAAAACTTAATATTATCAAAATGATCAATGATACATGGAAATCAGGTCAAAGTAAAATAATCAGACAATTCATCACACCTTACTGTCATTCTATTAACATGATCAACTTGCATAGTTAATTTATTTCGATTTGAATCTAAGAAATAGACCTTTTCATTAAAACTTCCTTCTGACTAAGGAACCAAGATAATCAGGTCAAGGTCAGAAGAACCTGTCAGACAAACTTGATACCCAACAATCATTCTATACACCATATATAGAAGGTCTACTATGACAGTCAGGGGTACTACTTGTACAAGTAATCTTTATTTACTTGAAGAAGTAAATAAAATAAACTTATATAAGTTAATAATAATGTTTGAATAATCTCCCCTTAATTTTCTCAAAAATTTAATTTTTTTTACAATCCCACAAGTTTTGAGATGTAAAAACATGCCTTTAACAATTTTTCTCAGGTTAGCTCATAATTTTTTATTAGAGTTCAATGTTTCATCTCATTAATTCAACAAAGAAACTGATTGCGCAAAGATCTTAAGTATTTGCACAAGGCCTTCAAAAATTGCCCCTTTGGGCTTGTAAATGAGATAATAGACATATGAGATTTGCATTGTCCATGAAATTACACTTAAATGATTAGTAAAGACATCTGCAAAGGACAGACAATCAAAAATTCTATTAGAGCAAAGAAGTCCTAAGAATTCAAGAAAAGAAGATAGGATGACTTTTTTACTTGTATAAGTAAAAAAATCTGAATGTCTAAGCATGCTAAGGAAAATAACTAAGCCCAATTTTTTTTTACCCATACAAGTAAATAAAATACACTTGTATAAGTATCCTACAAATTTACTTATATAAGTATATTAATATTTACTTCTTCAAGTAAATAAAAATTACTTGTACAAGTAGTACCCCCGACTGAATGAAGTCCCTGAGAACTAGTCCTCATCACCAAAAATTAAAATCGACAAATAAGCTATGGAAATTAGGTCAATGTCAGACAGACATGTATATGTCATTGAGTATACTAAATATACTTAACCTATTGCTATAGCATCTGAACAAAATGGACCTAATCACGAAAATTTTACTTGGTTATAATCAATAAAAAAGGGGTCAATTTCAAATAAACCCCACCTATCACACAAACATGTCCACCCTTTAATAATTTTATATACCCAAAAGAAGCTGTACTTTTTCTTATAAACAGATCTAATCAAGAAAACTTTATTTTACCACTTAACATAGAAAATGAAGTCTATGTCATGTGAATTCATGCCAAATAAGTACACACCTTAAACATGTTAAACAATCATTCTAAATTAAATACATGTGACTTATTGCTAATAGTATTAATAGTATCTGTGAAAAGGACCTTAAATCAAATCATTTAACATTGGTAACAATTGTCATGGTATAAAACCTAGCAAACAAATATGCACACTTAACAGTCATTGCATACACCAAATATAAGTGCCCATTTAATTATTGGATCTGCAAAACAGACAAAATCCTGAAACCTTAATCTATACAACTCATCCAATAAATCAAATCAGACATAACAAAAGCTCGATGTCATCTCCAAACATTCATGGATATCAGTAACAAGTTTTCTCTCATTTACAATTTCTGCTACTTATGAACTATTGTCTTCATTAAGAAAATGTAAGTCAATCATGTTCTCATCCTGACTTTCTTCAATGTTTGTAGTGTCACTTAGACATAATGCTTCAGATGGTTCCAGTGGCAAGTCCATGACATCTTTGGTGAATGGATATATTCCTGTTTTTCTAAAAGCTGATTGCAAATTATTAGTTGATAATGCATTTTTGTATGCTTTGCATACCATGGGGCACACATCATTGTGATCAAGTGCACAGTTTTTCGTTCTGATAGTTTTATGACACAAACTATTGTAGATATCTTGGAGAAGGCCATAACAACCTACATCCAGTGGTTGCAAAAAATGGCTGGTGTGTGCTGGAATTAACTGAAGTACAATATTATGATTCCTTGCCCATTCAAATGTGCCAACAGGGATATGAGATGTATGTCCATCTAACAATAACAGCACAAATCCAGTATCTGGGACTATTTTCATGAAATGATTGTGGAGAAAATCCATAAAAATGTCTGAATTAGACTCTCCAGTCTTAGAGACTGTGCCAACAGTCCCTGGTGAAGACCCCTCCACCAGCTTGTCATCCATTTTCTGCCCAGGGAAGATAAAGAAAGGAGGCAATGCATTGCCAATTGCGTTTCCACACCCCAAAATAGTGACTCTTTCACCTTTTCCTGAAATGGCAACACTTTTCTCATCAACATTGTAAATTAAATGAGGTTTGTCTATAAGGTTGTTTCTAAGTAAAGCTTTTTCAAGTTCATTAAAGTACTTAGAAATGTTCTCCTTGTTAGCAGTATTTGCTTTAACAACTTCCAATGCCCTTTGCTTTACAACTTTAAGATCAGGCCATCGTTTAATCATCCCACAGAACCAGGCCAGACTCAAGGGTTTCTCATTCTTGGTTTTCAGATCAAGTGTAATTGCATAGTCAGTTGCTATGTCCAAAACATCCTGACGATAATATCCATATCCAAGTTCACCCATTTCCATCAAGTGAGTCACCAATCTGCTTTCTTCATCTAAGGTAAATAAAGGTGCATTGCCCATGGTAGTACACTCAGGATCTATATTACCAGTCACTCTATCCCTGAGAGTCTGGAACGGTACACCATGTATTTTTGATGATGAACGGATAGAAAGCTTGTCATCAATGACAGCTTTATAAGCTGCTGCCATAGTTGACGTACTATAAGGTCGATATTTTTTATTACGCTTACCATGTATACCACCAGTAATTACAGTATCATGTGGATTGATCTACAAAAATACAAACAATGAGTAAATTACACAACTGCATTGAAACAATAGATTTGAATATAGTTTTTATAACTGTGGATTCATTGTTATTCGTAGTATACTAATTTTTTGTGGATTTCGCAGGTAAAGGTTAGCTGCGAATTTAAATGTTCAACTAAGTGCATGTTTTCTAAATGCTTGTACATGTATAAAGACTTTGGCAAACAACAAAAGAAAATATCAACGAAAATATATATTTTCTGCTAATCTACTAAAATAAAACCACAGTAAATTATCCTAATAATTAGATCTATAAAGCTGAATTGATTGATCTGAATAAAAAATGTTTTAAATTTGTTTATTAGTTTTTTTGTACTATTTTTAAATTGAATTTTGTATTCTTCCAGGAATTTCCATACTTGTTAATTTTCATTGCTTTTCTGCTATTTTTTTTCGCTATATGTAATTTTCACATCTTTTAAAGTAAAAATCACAAAAGGTGATTTGGAGAAGAGACACACCTTAAAATTTGTCCTTTGGTAGAATTACTATAGAAATTCGATTTGTTGAACCTCAGATTTACATTGATCTTCACCCACTCTTGCAGGACATTTGTATTAATATAAGTCAACACATTATATACAACTGTTTTAGAGAGAACATGTATGCCAATGTTATTACTTTAAGACTTTCAAACTGTTGAAACAAAATATAACAGTAATGAAAAATATACTACATGTACAAACATTTGGAATAAAATTTATTAATTCATTTTATTTTTATTTTTCAGGGAACAAGTATATCAACTTTAACTGCAGTCTTGTTATCTGGTTATAGCATAGCACAAAATGAATATAAAATGATTTTATATATCACCTACTGTACATTTATTACTATTGTTATTTATATCTCTTACTGTGTATTACTGCTTTGCATCACGGTGCAAAGCTATTAAACTCATACAATAATCATGGCATCTTGAAAAAAAATTGAGAATGGAAATGGGGAATGTGTCAAAGTGACAACAACCCGACCAACGAGCAAAAAAAAGATGAATGCCATCAATGGGTCTTCAACACAGTGAGAAAATTCCGCACCCAAAGGCCGCCTTCAGCTATTACAAACAAACATCCATTCTCATTGGTTGCCTAATGATGTGGAAAGGATTCTATTGTCAATATGATTTATATAATTGGAAACCTGTCCTGGATAAAAGATATTTAATATAGACAAAATTTGAGTTTGGATATTTGTTTATATTATGTATAACTATTGATTGGTGTTAAACGCCACTTTCAACACTATTGTGCTATTTTGTGCAGTCAGTTTATTTGTGAAGGAAGCCCGAGTGTCTGGAGAGAACTATGGACCTTCTGTGTGAAAACTGACAATCCTAGTCAATTAAGATTGGAGTCGAGTGCATCTGCCACGTTGTAGATTCGAACTCACAACCTCAGAGTTCACAGGCTAGTGATGCAGTAGTGGGACTACTTAGACTAATCGGCCACCTAGTCCAACTCTCATAATATTGAGTATATAATCTATATTTATCCATTATGATTTGTGCAAAAAAAATGCAGAAACAATAAAAACCATGTTTCATGTATAGCTCTTCAACCGTCTCAGTTCTAATACATCCTTGGCTTTCAAATATTTGGCTTTGAGCATTGTGAAGGTAAATCTAGAAAAGCGCTTCTGATGCATGAAATTTATAACGTGCTGGTATTTTTTCTGGCCATATTGACTTATTTGTTGATTTTACTTTTGCTGAACATTATTGCTCGACAATTTCTCTCTATCTATTATAGTTTATGCAAAAAAAATGCAGACACAGAGAACAGTCTCATTACTGAATGCAATTTTGATAATTAAAAAGAAATGTTGATATCAAAATGGCAATATTTTAAGTCAATGTACAGTAAATGGGCTATGTCATGTAATTTATCTGTTTTATTTCCTGATGTTTTGCACAATTATGTATTACTGAATTAATTCTTTCAAAATAGATGCATATTGAATAGAGAACACATACATGACATAACTCAGTGAAAAATACTGAAATTTTTCTTACAATCATTAAATTAAATCAAAAGTACTTTCCACCCAAAACCATATATATTTTAATATGAAATAAATGTGGATTGTGTCCACATGTGGACATCATATGATGCCCCCACTTGCATATCATATAGTTATAAAGGGACATAACTGAAGAACAGTAAAAGTGACGCTACCCAAATTTGAACTTGAGTTTTGTGGTAATAAGAAATGTGTGCAAGTCTCATAACATTTGGTTGAGACTAACTTAAGTAGAGAACAGAAACTAAAAATTCAGCAATTTTTCTATTTGTTAACAAGCATAACTCTAGAACGGTTGTGTATAAGTTTTATAACATTTGGTTGAGACAAACTAAAGTTAGAGAACGGAAACGAAAAATTCAGCAATTTTTATGTTTATAAAAGGTCATAAGACATAACTCAAGAATGGTAGAAGTGTCACCACCAAAATTTCGTACTTAATCTGTATTATGTAGTAATAAGCATTGTGTATAAGTTTCATAACATTTGGTTGAGGCAAACTTAAGTTAGAAAACGGAAACAAAAAATGTGTACAGTACTTGATCTTAGTTTTGTGGTAATGAATATTGTGTATAGGTTTCATAATGTTTGATTTGGGCAAAATTAAGTTACAGAATTGAAACTAAAAATTTTGCAATCTTTCGATTTATAAAGGGCATAACTCAATAATGGTTAAAGTGACTCTTGATTCTCAAATTCAACTTGATCTGTGTTTCATCAGTTGAAGTCAAAATTAAACATTGCATTGTATAAAGCATTGATTGTAGTTGATTCAAAGGAAGATAACTCCAATTTTCAAAATTACTTGATATTTAGAAGAAAATAATAATTTTTGCAATTTTTCCATTTATAAAGAGGCATAACTCTAGAACGGTTAAAGTGACGCCACCAAAATTCAAACTTGATCTGTGTTTTGTGGTAATAAGCATTGTGTATTAGTTTCATAACAATTGGTTGAGGCAAACTCAAGTTAGAGAACGGAAACCAATTTTGGGACGTATGTACGTACGTATAGACGGACAAGTGTAAAACTTAATGCCCCCACCGCTACGGCGGGGGGCATAAATATTAAAATCCAGTTAAAAATGTCATTTCTGTGTCAGATAACAGCTTAATAAATGTTGATTCCAAAAATATATGGTTTCTATACACTTTTGTTTGAAATAAGGGAGATAATTTATTACTTCCAGTTTGAAAAATGTCATTTCCAGTATTATTTGATAGGTTACTTGACACTGATCACAAAAATATATGGTTCTACACAAAAAAATGTATATACTTTTACATTAAAAAAGTACAATGAAAGTGCTGGATAGCACCTGTGGAAAGTTTGCAACGGTAGATGTGTATTATTTCAAATAGGTTGTAGATGTGTATTATTTCAAATATGTATTTGGTGTTTTCCCTAAACCATTGTCTCATCAGCAATTATCAAAAATCACTTTTTTCATATGTTTGTCATGTAAAATTTTGATAATTTCTATTGCAACCTTAAACTGTAGATTTAAAATATTCAAATACACAGAAAGCTCTGTTAATTTCTTTCTGTGCCCATCCCATGTTAAGGGGCTGTGACTTGATATTTTTTATTTATTAAGGTCCTTCATATTTGTTTTTAGTAAATTGTATTATTACTTATTAAGCAGTTAGTTTTCTGGTTTAAATTGTTATATATTGAACAAACTCGGACTACGATTAGTTAATTGTGTGGTTATTGGCTTTTTCTGACTTTTTTTTACTTAATACAAGAAATAATTGTAACAGGATGCTGTTACGAAGTCTCCCAAACAAAGCTCCCATAATTAGTCATTCCATTGGTTGCCTGACATTGGGCAAAGTCCAGTTCAAATTAATTTGGCCTAGTAAAGTGATATGCATAAATGAAGCCTAGGGATTAACCCTGCACCAATCCACACCAATAAAGAAGAAGATAGCTACATGTACCTGGCACCAATTTTACTTTCACATGCAGTGAAAAGTGTGAATTTGTGTTATAAAACTAAAATGTTGCCAATTAAGCTTTAAAATCTTTTATATATTTAAAAAAGTTCAAAATTTTTAAAAAATGGCCCAGAAATAAAACCATTTTCTTTCATGGTCAATGACGATGTTAAATATTTAGTGTCATTATACTCAGATTAAAGTAAGTACCTTTTCCTCTTTCTTTCCTTCTGGTTCTTTTTCCATATTTTCTCCTCCATCTGTCCAATTATCTTCTCCAGAAAACAGGCTATCACAACCTTTACATATGTGCTGCCCATTTTTCTTTTTAACACAATCTTTTGAAATTTTCTGACAAAGTTGACACTTCCACTGTTGTTTTTCAGCTTTAACAAAACTACCCATGCTTGTTGCTAAAGTTTTTGAATTTTCCAAACTACCCATGCTTGTTGATAAAATATTTGAATTTTCTGAACTACCCATGCTTGTTGATAAAGTATTTGAATTTTCTGAACTACCCATGCTTGTTGATAAAGTTTTTAATTTTTCTGAACTACTCATGCTTGTTGATAAAGTTTTCGATTTTTCTGAACTACCTTTGCTTGTGGATAAAGTTTTTGAATTTTCTGAACTACTCATGCTTGTTGATAAAGTTTTTGATTTTTCTGAGCTACCTTTGCTTGTTGATAAAGTTTTTGAATTTTCTGAACTACCTTTGTTTGTTAATAAAGTTTTTGGTTTTTCTGAACTACCCATGCTTGTTGATAAAGTTTTTGATATTTCTGAACTACCCTTGCAGGTTGATAAAGTTTTTGGTTTATCTACTTGTAACTCAGTAATAGTTCCCTCACTACTATTTTCATCTATATCAGTAATAGTTCCATCCGTACTATATTCATCTACCTCAGTACATATCAGGTCAGAAATTGTTGACAGTCTTTCAGTTTTTTCCGAAACCCCTTTTTTATCATGTACTGCAACATGTTCATATACGTGATCACTCTGTATGGTTCTACATTGACTATCTTGAACATGTTCAACAATTTTGAGTTTTTCTTTTTCTAGCTTTATCTGTTGTGAAAAAATATCTGGCCTTGTTAGAACCTCATTCTTTGATTGTTTGGAAACTCTTGCCTGTTTTTGTGGAATGTCGCTGCCAGTATTTGATGAGTCTGCATTGTTTTTTCTCTTGTTATTATCTACATAATCTGAATTCGACATCGAAATTTCTTCACTAGATTGAGGAATTTGACCTTTATTATTAAAAGTAGTGTCCCCTATTCTTTCCATTATAACATTATCTTCCAGTAGCTTAATAGGTATCTTCAGCGGAGCAGAAAAAGAGTCTTGGGCAATTTCTACTTCATAAAATACACAATTTTTATCATCCTTTTTTTGTCTCTTCTCCACTTCCTGTTTTAAATTGGAATCATTGTTCACAACACCTTGAACAGAAGATGTAAATATACTCACATCCAAAAAGGTGCAAAGATTCAACATTTCAAATGCCCGATCATGATTCAAGGTAAAACTCCCTGTATAAAGAGCTTGTACAAAATCATAAACAGTTTTCAATGAGTAACCTTTCAAGAAAACTTGACACTGTGTACTAGTACTGGTATCTGTTGAGAGCTGCTGCAGAAGGTAAGCACTGCCACAAGCCATCAGTACCAGTTTGTGTACAAAGACTACCCCATCTTTACATACAAGCCATGCATCACAAAACAGACCGGCTTGTTGTAACTGGTACATGTGTTTTGACAGATCTCGAGAGTATTCAGGAATAGTGATATTATAATCCATGATAGGCAGATGGAGACTGCTACCTAAAAAAGAATAAATGTGTTATCATAAATTATAAATTTTAAAAGTTAATACTTATTAATAAACATAAATCAGGCCATTGGTTTTTACATTTGAATTCTTTCTCATTTGGTTATGTTTAGGCCTGTTAATGCTTGCTATACTGTTTGTGTTTTGCTTATTGTTGAAGGCTGTACAGCAACCTACAGTTGCTAATATCTAAATGATTTTTTCTCTGGTGGAGAGTTGTCTCACTGGCAATCATACCACATGATGATGATGATGATAAAAGAGTTGGAAAAATTGTGGTTTTCCTTAGGCATGTTAGGCTAGGCAATACTCTTATTAATCATGTTAATGGGTAATATTGACCAATTTGATTTTTAAAGCTAACTCTTACACAAAATAGTGAAGACATATTACATATACTGTTATTTTATAGTACTATTGCTAACTACATGTACTTATATTTTACATGTTTATATACAAACAATGACAAATAACATCAATTGTAATTTATACATGTACAGATAAAGATTAAGATTTATTTTGTACCTGTTGTAGATAAACATTCAGTCATTGTCAGAGTCTAACAAAACAATGAAAAATTAATCAGAAATGGTAGCTCCCAAACTAATTTCTTCATTTTCTCAAATAATTCTATATAAACATGAGATACACATGTGATATAGGCAGAATACAAGTTTTCACATTTTTGATACTTTTTCATTGCTTGATCAGCTTTTAATTTACAGGGTGATCATATATCCAGTTGAAATAAAACAAAAGAAATGGTACTCTTTATTAGAGATGATTATTAAAAATGGCCAATATGAAAATAAGAAGATGTGGTATGATTGCCAATGAGACAACTGTCCACCAGAGACCATATGACATAGAAGTTAACAACTAAAGGTCATTAACAATGAGCAAAACCCATACTGCATTCATATAGCCAGCTATAAAAGACCCCAAAATGACAAATATAAAACAAACAGCCTGATTTATGTATAAAACAAATTTGCAATGACAGGCACATGTATACAGAATGTAAGTATATTGGAATTGTTAACATGTTTCTATGGGCTTTAAAAGTATAATGTAGGTAAATAATTTATGATTTTTTTTGCATCTCACAGTCAAGGGTGTAACTTAAATAAGTTATTAGAGAAAAAAAACATACATGCCAGTACTCTCAAATCGTACTTTCTTGTTGATACTAATTGTATTGCTTTTTTGTTATTTAATGTTATTCAGGGTTATATCTGGTCTATATACCAGCTTTTATAAGTGTTTGGTATTACTATAAATTTTCACTTCGTACTATGAACATCAAAATTATTTATTTTGTAAAAATATTTCCTTTCTCTATTGGAACTGTATACGTATACCTAACAACAAAATTATTTTCATTTACCTGTGTTTAAAGTTATTTCAAACGGCTGATATTTTTGTTCGAGCAGATTGTTTTTCTTTAATTGTTTAACATTTCATACCGATATAACATGTTACTTTTATTATTCTTCCCTTAGTTTATTTATTTTGTATTTACATTGTATCATAGGTCAAATTTATTTGTTCAGTGTATGTTCAATGGTGTTAATATGTCCTTTGATTGAGTTAAGCTATTTCAGTTGATATTTTATAGTGTGTCTTTCTATGTTGTGATGTTACACTATTGTTTCAGAAAAAGGGTGAAGGTTTGGTACCATTAAAACGTTTAAACCCGCTGCATTTGTTTGCACCTGTCCTAAGTCAGGAATCTGATGTTCAGTAGTTGACGTTTGTTGATGTGGTTCATAAGTGTTTCTCGTTTCTAGTTTTTTATATAGATTAGACCGTTGGTTTTCCCGTTTGAATGATTTTACACTAGTAATTTTGGGGGCCCTTTATAGCTTACTGTTCGGTGTGAGCCAAGGCCCCGTGTTGAAGACCGTACTGTGACCTATAATGGTTTACTTTTATAAATTTTGACTTGGATGGAGAGTTGTCTCATTGGCACTCATACCACATCTTCTTATATCTATGTGTTATTACAGATAATTTCATGAGTTGTCTGCTCTTTCTTTCTTAATCTGTAGTAACATATGTTTGTTATTAGTTATTTTTATTTTTAGTGGGCTCTTCACTGGGGTTTCTTGAAACTTTGCGCAGAAACTTAATACATAACCTTGATAATTAATTTTCCAATTCAACTAATACATTTTTGATCAACCATGGTAAATCAATTACTTGGAATCTCGGACAGAACCTCATTGCATGCTCTGATCATTATTTCTTACAATAAATTAAAATACATTGTGATATATGTCTGAGAAATGGCTTTGAAGAGATGTAGAGAATTAAGCTGTAATAGCACCCTTTAGTTATTACAGGCATATATTTTCTGTAATAACATAGGTGTACTATACATGATTGGCAAACTATGAACTGTAATATCTTTCTAAAGTTTAGTATACATAAAGACAACAATAATACCAATAGAACTTGTATACAATTTAACAAATTAAAGGATGTATATTGCCTCTATGAAGCATGTAACATACATATGTTATCGTAGTTTTTTGATATTTTATCCCACAATAACGACATGTATGTTATTTTTCTCTAATAACTTATTTAAGTTACACCTTTGACTGTCTTATATACGCGCTTATACTTAAATTTATAGTATGGAGCTACAAGATATTTGTAAACTTTTAAATTAAAGACAAATTTTCACTAGACAGTCGATTATGGTAGGTGCAAATACTTGTGGATCTTTTTGTGCATAAAGCATAAATTCCACAGAAAGATAAAAGATTGATATTTTTAAAGCAATAAAAAAAATTAGGGAATAAATCCTAAAAATAGGCAATTATCTCATCAAAAAGAGAAAGTCAGTACACCTTTTTATGTTCAGTCATATTTCTTCTTTAAATTTTGCTCAAAACACAAAAGAGGGTAATCACTCCTATGAAGAGTGACATTCTATTAACTACATCTGCAAAATTTAACTTGTTTGTGGATCGTGTCTTGCTGATTTTATTTGGTTTTTAAAGTTTCTATCCACATGTATCTATTATAATTTTAATCATATAAGGCAAAAACGCAAAACCAAAACAGAAAAAAATTGTCATTAAAGGGCAATAACTCTAATAAGTAGTCATACGAAAATTTCCTCTGTATTGTCTTGAATATAGATCTTGTCTTGCTGATAATTTTTGCTACTTTAATTTTCTATCTATCTATCATAATTTTTAAGATATAAGGCAAAAAACGCAAAAAAAATAACTCTGATGAGAAGTCGCCTGACAAAGGAGTAGGTTCAGTAAGACCCCTTTTTGGCCCTAAAATATAGCAGTTTTACAAAATTGTTAAAATGTAAACTTTTAGCTATTTATGGAAAGTAGAATACTTCTGCTACATAAATATGGGCTGTTTTTGACAATACAATGCACATATATCGGGTTCTAGCATCATTAAGTCATGCTAAATTATTGAAATCTTCACAATTTTAGCATTTGAGTTAAATTTTCGACGGTTTCTGTCTTAAATGGAAGTGGCCGCACTTGTGTTCATTCTTAATATTTAAATGTAAGTTGTATTTGATGATAATACATAACATATATAAATGTTGAGAGTGAACAGGGATGCGGCCACTTTCATTTATGACAAAAACCATCTGAAAAGTGACATATTATGGCATATTTGATAGATTTTTCATATTTAAGCTTGAATGTGAGCATCTTAAATGACTAAATCTGTTCAAATCTTTCACATAAACTAATTGAATCGACTGAAGTAGACACTTAAGTGTTTAAAAAGCGTCCAAAATCTTTCATCAGATGAACCTAAAATTTGAAGCCAAAATCGGCCCTTACCGGACCTACTACTTTAACTTTAATGAACAATTGGCAGAGCTCAACATTCTGAACATTTTTGCTATTGTCAGAATTTCTCTTTTCATAAACATGATAAAGGTTTACAAAATAATGAAATAATAGACAAGACTTGCATTTCACTCTTATGTTTTATTTTTAGCCATGTCAGCCATCTTAGTTGGCTGGAGGGGGTCATATGACACATTTTTTAAACTAAATACCCTTATGATGATTGTGGCCAAGTTTAGATAAATTTGGTTCAGTAGTTTCAGAGGAGAAGATTTTTGTAACAGTTTACTATAAACGGACAAGTGATGAGAAAAGCTCACTCGACCCTTTGGGCAAGGTGAGCTAAAATAGTAAAAAGTACTTGACGATCAACTTAACAAGTGGATCTTAAAAATGCATATCTTCAAAAAATGAGATGTGTGTATTGTCTAGGGTAAAATTTGTCTTCAATCTCAGAAAATGTTTAGTCTGCCCTTCCATCATGTCCATGAAATATTTAATAAAAATTTTTATAATGTTTTTTTTTTTACTTTCAAAAATTTGGCATGTTTGGTAAGAGTTCCTTATGGCACCCCCCACCCAAAATGTTGTAAAAATATATTTATTTGATCTACAACAGTAATATATTTTTTTTACAATGTATTAACTAAAATTTAACAATGGAGGTGTCAAACGAAAATTGGGGGTGTCACTTTTTGGAATAGGGATACGTGCCATAAAAAATGTTGTAAAAATTAATTGATTTAATATATATTTGATGTACAATAGTAACATATATAATAACTATAAAGGAAAGTAAAACCATCTGAGATTTATCATGATTTCATTTTTATTTTGAAATATTGAATTTCATATCAAGAAAGCGGATATACTTTACATATGTATGTCTTTAATGAAACTGTCAAAAAGTGAGGTTTTATCAGAATATGTTCTCCACATATATTCCATTAAATGTTTACCAAAGTTTTAGATCGAGTAAGTGTAGTTGGAAGTTGTCTTTTTATACACCACCACTAATTCTTAATCAAGTTAGTACATGCACCACTAGTGGGATTAATAAAGTTTTCGGAGTGATTGTCTGTTTTGTGTTGATATCCTATTTTTCCTAAGCATTTATAAGCTGCCCAACAATCAGTTATTATTGTACTTCCCTTTTCTACATATTGTTCTAGAATTGGAATTAAGAGTAGCTTTATTTCTCTTAAATTCAACTTTCATAAGAAAAAATTCTTTGGTTTCTCTACATATACCACCTAGAACCCAATTTTTCCGTCCACAACTCTCCCTCTATTGTACTTTCTTTTGCCAAATTTAGTCTCGTCTATTTCTATGATCAATGATCCAAATTTCTGTTGCTTAATATTTTCAACGACATAGTAATAAATTTCATGACAATTATTGTAATAATCATTTACAGTTTATTTTTAACTTTCTAATTTTCTCCTTTTCAAATTAATTTGTCCTTGGTTGTCCAAGTCTGATGACCTTCTCATTTTTCGGTTTATTAATAAGTTTCTATTTTCTTAAATTCATGTACGTTTTATCCTTACCATGCTTACTGCAACATGAACTTGAAGAATCAATATCAATTCAAAATAATGAAGTATAAAATAAATGTGGATAGTGTCCACATGTGGAAACAGATGATGCCCCCGTTTGCATATCATATAGTTATAAAGGGACATAATTGAAGAACGGTAAAAGTGATGCTACCCAAATTTGAACTTGATCTGAGTTTTGTGGTAATAAGCATTGTGTGTAAGTCTCATAACATTTGGTTGAGGCTAACTTAAGTAGAGAACAGAAACTAAAAATTCAGCAATTTTTCTATTTGTAAACAAGCATAACTCTAGAACGGTTGTGTATAAGTCTTATAACATTTGGTTGAGACAAACTGAAGTTAGAGAATGGAATCGAAAAATTCAGCAATTTTTATGTTTATAAAGGGACATAACTCAAGAATTGTAAAAGTGTCGCCACCAAATTTCGTACTTAATCTGTATTATGTAGTAATAAGCATTGTGTATAAGTTTCATAACATTTGGTTGAGGCAAACTAAAGTTAGAAAACGGAAACAAAAAATTTGTACTTGATCTTAGTTTTATGGTAATGAATATTGTGTATAGGTTTCATAATGTTTGGTTGGGGCAAACTTAAGTTACAGAATGGAAACTAAAAATTTTGCAATCTTTCGATTTATAAAGGGGCATAACTCAATAATGGTTAAAGTGACACTACCCAAATTCAACTTGATCTGTGTTTTATCAGTGGAAGTGGAAGAAAAAATATTAACAAGTCTAAAATATATATATATATAATATAATATAATATTGTAATGAGTTGTACTGTAATGCAAACTGATAGATATAGTTGATGCATGTGATAAGTAGTAGAATGTGAAATTAGTTTGACACCCTCATCACTTCTAATGAGGGTGTCAAAAGGAAATGGGGATGCCAAAAGAATAAAAAAGTGTGTCAAAAGAAAATGGTACATATAGATGTATATGAAAAGCAAAACATCTGTAATATTTTTCCATAATTTTTTTACATTTTTTTCCAATAATTTTCTCATGATTTTTTAATGATTTGTTTATTTATTATGTAATAAGTTTTTAAACATATTGTGACGTTTGGTAATGGAAATTTAGGGGATCATTTTCATTTCTATTGACATTGTTAAACTGTATGAATTCAGCAATCAATATTGATTACAAATTTTAGGGATGAATGATGTAGTGGAAGTGAAATGCAGAATAAAACTTTATTTAAGTTAAAAGAATAATAGAAATATATTATGAATGAACTGAAGATTTTTTAGATTTTTTTCCAAAATAGGATAATAGTGATAATGTGGGATAAAATTGTGGCATGAAATTGGGCGTGGTTTATATGATTCTAATTCTAAGTGGTTAGGATGTTATTTTAATTAGATTTGTGAATTTGCGGTTAGAATTGTTTTGAAAAGTGATATCAAAAGGTGACATTAATGTTGTGTGTTTTTGAGTGGATTATCATTAATTTGTGGTTTAAGTTATTTCCCTTTGAACAGAAATATTTTTTTGTCTGCTAAAATTTCATAGTTATTTCTATAGTTTTTTTGGTTTTTTTTTAATATATTTCTGTTTTTGGAAAATAGCAGAAATACACCACACCAACAACAAATATATCCAGTACAAGCTTCTGATTCCAAAAGTACTCAACTCATTTTGGATGCCGAGTGCTTTGCTTTGCAATTAAGTCAATACAAATGTGGATGTACAGACTTTCTTCATCTTATAAAATACATTTAAGCAGAAAAAATCGGCTAACACTAAACACAGAATGACATGGGTAATCGCATTGTTCGTACACCAAAATGAAAATAATGTTTCATCATTGGTTGAATTTCCATTGTTTAGAAACGTTTTTAACCAATCACAACGTTTTGGTGTATGCTTTTGAAAATATTACCCAGAATGCATTAGATTCTGCAACAGGGAATTATAATCAGTCAGGGGAATTACTCAAATAAGTGATTTATAAAAATTTGTGACAAAATTTCGAAGTGACAAAATTTCAAATTTGCTACTTAAATAAGTGATTTTGTAGTTTTACCAAAATTTTAAACATATATACAGGTTTAGATTTTATCTTATTATTAGTTAAATTGGAAAAAATGAACCTTTTTCTTCTTTTAAATAGCAAGGTTTATGCCTTTGATGCAATTATTTAGCTGTAAATCCTATATTTGTTGAAAAAAAATGCTATAATGAAGGCTTTACATAATAAACTGGTACTTTCTTAACGGATTTTTCCCAGCAGTGGGAGTAATTAATTTTCATGTAAAATTCAAGGTTTCATCTTACAGATTATGTAATAAAATTTTACTGTTCGCCACCAAAATTTCACTGTTCAGGGGTGTTAAAATTAGTTGGGGCAATTAAAATAATAATACTTAATGAAGTGATTTTTTGGAAGAAAATAGAGGTATGATACTTAAACAAGTGATTTTAATGTCATTATCCCAGATTCAGTACAAGGTCATCACCTGACATGATCGGTCAACAAGATGTTGGTTCTGATAATTTAGCAACATAATTAGTCCCTGGACCATTAGTATTGTATATTTAAAGCTTCAAAAGTTCCATAAAATTAAATCACTTAGTCTAGTGATTTATTTGTACTACTTAAATAGGTGATTATTAAAGAAAGACAACTCTAACTTCCAAAATTTGTGGACAAAATGTTACTTGAATCAGTGATTTAAAAATCACTCATTTAGGTAAGTCCCCTGACTGATAATGACATCTTTATGAACTTACCTGCTTCTATCAGTCAGGGGTACTACTTGTACAAGTAATTTTTATTTACTTGAAGAAGTAATATTAATATACTTATACATATAAGTAAATTTGTAGGATACTTATACAAGTGTATCTTATTTACTTGTATAGGTAAAAAAAAATTGGCTTAGTAATGTCCCTTAGACATTCAGATTTTTTTACTTATAATTATATTAAATGAAAAAGTCATCCTATCTTCTTTTCTTGAATTCTTAGGACTTCTTTGCTCTAATAGAATTTTAAATTGTCTGTCCTTTGCAGATGTCTTAACTAATCATTTAAGTGTAATTTCATGGACAATGAAAATCTCATTTGTCTGTTATCTTCAGAACACTGTTAATTTACAAGCCCCCAAGGAGCAATTTTTGAAGGCCTTGTGCAAATTCTTAAGATCTTTGCCCAATCACTTTCTTTGTTGAATTTTAAAAAATGAGATGAATCATTGAACTCCAATAAAAAATTATGAGCTAACCTTCGAAAAGTCATTAAAGGCATGTTTTTACATCTCAAAACTTGAGAATTTTTGTGGGATTGTAAAAAAAATTTACTTATACAAGTGAATTTTTGAGAAAATTAAGGGGAGATTATTCAAACATTATAATTAACTTATATAAGTATATTTTTTTTACTTCTTCAAGTAAATAAAGATTACTTGTACAAGTAATACCCCTGACTCCTAACACATATATTCACTTTGGTTACCTCTGGTCACCCTACACAGAAATTATTTTTGGATAACTCTGGTCACCTTACACATACATTGACGTTGGTAACCTCTGGTTACCTTACACTGATGTTTTGGTCACTTTACGCATATGATTAATTTGGTTATCTCTGGTAACCTTGCAAGGATATTGACTATGTTTACCTCTGGTCCCCTTACAATTATACTCTGGTCAGATTACACAATTATTCAATTTGGTTACCTCTGGTCACCTTACACATATATTGAAATTCTTTTAATGTTATATCATTGTTAAATTTTAAGAGATATAAAATCACATCCGACCTGATGTCTAAAATAGAATTTCAAGCAAGAAGGCGAGTGTTCCTCATACACAATACACGATATCAACTGGTATGAAAGACCAAGCAAGGAAATAGGATGCCTGGGAGTGGGTGCAAGGATGGGAGGGGCAGCAATGTATAATTAAATAAATAATCAATAATGTACTTAAATATATTTTTGAAAGCATAACTCTTCTATTAACTCTTATAGTTCACAGTAAATAATTTTTTTGAGAATTATCTTTAAAAATATCTTTGAAAGCATAATTCTTCTATTAACTCTTATAGTTCACAGTAAATGTTTTTTTTGCGAATTATCTTTAAATATATATAGGTGAATTCTTATAGTTTACAGTAAATAATAATTTTTTTTTGCAAATTATTCTTAATAAACAGCTGCGTAATGAGCGCATGATACGCCCGTCGTCTTGTGTGTGAATTTTTATCCAATAAGCATAAATAGTTTCTAACATACGGCGTGACATGCGAAAACCCCCTTTTTTTTTACAAAAAACTCAATATCTCTAAAATAAAATTTTGAATCAAAACCAAAAAGTATACAGATCTTTAGATTAATATAACTTAGAAGTGTGTAAAATTTTAAGCAATAATCCTAAATCGTTTTTGAGATACGGCGCGACATGTGAAAAACCCCTCCCACTTTTTTTACAAAATACTCAATAACTCAAAAATAAAATTTTGAATCATCACCAAAAAGTATACAGATCTTAAGGTTAATATGACTAAGAAGTGTGTAAAGTTTTAAGCAATAATCATAAACTGTTTTTGAGATACGGCGCGACATGTGAAAAACCCCTCCCCCTTTTTTAACAAAATACTCAATATCTCTAAAATAAAATTTTGAATCATCACCAAAAAGTATACAGATCTTAAGATTAATATAACTAAGAAGTGATTTAAGTTTTAAGCAATAATCATGAATTGTTTTTGAGATACGGCGCGACATGTCATGATGTGAAAAAAAACACACACCTGTTTTAGTTACTAAGTCCCGTAACTCAAAAAGTTTTAATCTTATTTTCACCAAAAAGTATACAGATCGTTTGACCATCATAAGAAACAACTATTTTAAGTTTCATGAAATTTGGATAAGTCATTCTCAAGTTACGGTGCGACATGTTTACGCCGGACAGACAGAAGGACAGACGGACGGACGGACGGACAGACAGACGGACGGACACTGGACATTTGTATACCATAATATGTCCCGTCAAAAATTATAAAATAATCAAAAATAAAATATATAGGTGAATTTTTCTCATCCCTATAAGAATACTAAATTTAAAATCAGAACACAAAAAACTTTAAACTTCCAGATGTAAAAAGTCATATGAAAAAAACTTTAAACTTCCTGATGTAAATAGTGTATACAATTTTTATATTTTTGGTGGTGGAACTGTTCGACATACGAAAGTATGGTTACCCTATAAAGGGTGTAAAGATCCAGAGAAGTTAATGTAATATTATTTATTAATCAATAATTTAATTTTGGATGTAACGCGTCTTCTGATTGGCTGGCGTTGTTTTGTTTATCAGCTCATAGACATAATTTTGCCGTGTGACTGTGACGTCATCAACGTTTTTTCATGGTTTAGTCCGGTTTAAAATGGAATTTAGAATTAAATTATAAGAAATGACTGTAATATTTGTTTGTCTATTTGAAATATAAACATAAAAAATGTGGTGCACACTTTAAAATAACCCGCTACGCGGGTTATTCAGTGTGCACCACATTTTTGATGTTATTTCTTCATAGACAGAAAAAATATTACAGTCATTCCTTAAATGTTTAAAAGTCACCAATATGTGCCATAATTAAAATTCCAATTGTCCCTCGGTCATTCCACATGTTTAATTCAGAAAATGGCCCAGCATCATTCTGTCTTTTGATATCGAAAAATTCTGCTTTGCTCTACACATGCTCATGATGATCATTACAGTATTAAAAAAATTTAACCTAGTCCAAATAGTTATGATGTCTTGAAAGGCTATTTTAATTTAGGACGTCATAGGAAGGCGTCACAGAAAAAAAATAAAAATAGCCTTTCAAGATGTCATAATCAATTTGGACTTAATTTACCCGTGAATAAAAAGAAAAGGTTTCTTATGATCACTATCTAAAGTCAAAGGCGTGAAATTATAAAATCTGTGTCATCATTTTATAGATTTTAAAAGTGTAATATACTTTTATCAGGTGTTCATGGTGTTGATTTACATTTACTTTGATTAGATTGAAGACTGAAACCAGTCCAAATAATTTGAAAGGCTTTTTTATGGTTGTCAAAGGTGGCCGATTTTAGTGAATTGTTAATTCCTACCATTTAAACAACCATAAAATAAAAACTTGATTTCTAACCATAGACGGCAAAGTAAATATGAAAAACATTTGTAAGTGACCGATTTTAACTTTTATCTGTTTATAGTCCAGGATTATAATGACCGATCTTTCAAAACGCTTGTACTTTGATTTACGCTAACTTGTTTGACTTCTGTTATTGACCGTTTACCTATGAAACCAAAAGTACTAGAAGGAAACGGTCTTCTTCTCTGGCTTTGTATGTTAAAAAATAGATCACAAGCACAGTGTATATCAATGGCCAGATTATTACTACCCAGAGAAATATTGTACATGGTACGAGTTGAACCTAACGGGAGTTTAAATTAACAACGCACCACAACCAATAATCCTGTTTCCGATTTATTTTCCTATAACTTTTGCATAGGCATTCCTTGTATCAGAGTGGTTGTTAAGAAATAGATCTTTTTGAAAAAATAACTAAATTTATTGATGGTAAAAACTTTCATATAAAAATATCGAAGCTGAGTTGAAATTATTTTTAGGCCAACTCTTGAAATCATATAATTACAGAAAAAAATAATAGTAAAGTAATTTAAATGAGGATTTTACAAAATAAGCGTTTATTTTAAAGATAAAAAAATAATGCCGTAAAAGTTTAAAGAATACAGAAATTATGGACTCCCCATCCAGACACTCCGATATGATAACTGCATTTTAAATGGTGGCATACATTTTGAAATGCTAGAATGTGATGACAGATATCTGTGATATTTTCATTTGAAAAAAATATAGTTAAACAACCAACTGGTTTTCCCAAAATAACTAGATGTAATTTTAACCAGTTAGAATAACAATTAAATGTTGAAAGGGTTTTAATTTTGTCACAAAAATTTGTGATCTTCACAATTATGTTGTTGTCTAACATGATTTATTGCCGATTGGTGTTTAACGTCATCTTTATCTTCTGGACAGCGCTTCTCAATTTATTATTATTCTTATTATTATTTAACTGTAAATAAAGTATATGCATATATGATCATATAAATGTAAGCCTCTAATCTTTGTCAAACCTCAAATCTGTGATCTTTCCTCCGATCTGTATCCTCTTAATCTGTATTGCGTCATATAGACGTCACAAGTATATTTACATTGTGTCATAGATCAAATTTATTCGTTCAGTGTATGTTCACTTGTTTTTGTTAATATGTCTTTTGATTGAGTTAAGCCATTGCAATTGATATTTTATAGTGTGTCTTTTTATGTTATGAAGTTACACCATTGTTTCAGGTTAAGGTGAAGGTTGGCGCCTATTAAAACGTTTATACCCGCTGTATTTGTTTGCACCTGTCCTAAGTCAGGAACCTGATGTTCAGTGGTTGTAGTTTGTTGATGTGGTGCATAAGTGTTTCCCGTTTTTTATATAGATTAAACCGTTGGTTTTCCTGTTTGAATGGTTTTACACTTTGAATGGTTTCTTTTCTCAAATCTCTGTCCCTTTCAACTGGCGTCAGAATTATCAAAACGTCATGGAGAAAGATTCATGTTGTTAAAGATATCAATACGACATTTATATTCGATTTAAATCGATATCATTTGTTAACGTGTGTTGAACTACGAACATCGAAGCTTACAATTTATCGCAATAAAAAAATGTAACAAAACTCATACTTAAATCAAAGAAATAGTAGTGAAAGCAAAAGGTCAGAATATTAAAAAAAACTTATTCTTTTCTCAACATAAAACCATTAGTCATCAACGCTTTTTGGAGGTTCATCAAATACGCTAGAAAGGAACCATTGAAGTCAAAACAGTAAAATATATTTGAGTACTCATAGATTGTTATCTTGTGTCTTTAACTTTTTGTCTTTTTGTTTAATTGTTATTATTGTATTTAGTGACGACCGTGCATCCAAGTCATTTGCAACTGATTTTGTCATTTTGTTGTGTTGTCACAAACGACAACGATCCCAGGTTAGGGGAGCTGTACTTTGCATGAGTTATGTGCTTGTTGACACAGAGATATGTGTCGCGTTTTGTTATTTTGGTGGTATAATGCAAATGTTGAAATCAAAATGGCAATATTTAAACAAGTGCACTATGAAATGCTTCAAAGCCAATGAACTATGCATATGACAGAAGAGGGAGTCAAATAATTTCCATAGAAATGAGATGTGCCAATGATAATTCATTTGCATACCAAAGATCATTGACCTACCACTGATAGTTCCCCTTAAACCGACCTAATCACAAGCTAATAATGTAAACTATAAGCAAAAGTTTTAAAGTCAACAGACAATGACTAAGGGGTAGGGTAAAAAAAAATCCATGAAATGAGATGTGCCAAGGCTCATATAACTGCATACCAAATATCATTGACCTACCACAAATGGTTCCGCATAAACTCGACCTAATACATTGTTGACGCCGCAGCCAGAAATAGCACACTTAAGTCCCGATTTTTCGACGTTGTCGACTCAAAACATAAACACGAAATTGAAAAAAAACAAGGGCAACGCATTGGAGTTTCAAGCCGTCACGGAATACAAATCTGCGGAAAGTCACACATTAGGTGTCATGACGTCACGGAACACAGACCTGAGGAAAGGACACAGACTTGAAGATGTGCATAGATTTGACTCTTACATATATGAAGTAATAATACATACAACTATTTTCAAATAATAGTCTAATTCTATATTTAATTTCTGTCTTTATTTAAAATATCTCATAAATAATGAAAACAACACGTTATAAATTTCATGCGTCCGAAATCATTTTTTCATCTCCCATAAGTAAAATAAAAAGAGAGTTGTTATCGAGCTGTAAAATATTTCTCCAATTATTTTTTTGTGTTTATTTTCAGGCCTTCATTATTTTAAATCAATGAGTATATCTCCCTAGTACATAGCTCTGATTCCTGGTCCGGGTTTGACTGTACTATTGGTCCTTGTTGTTTTAATCATCTCATCTAAATTTATATTAGGTTTTGGATTTTCAAATATGTTGGCATCGATCATCGCTAAAAAGACATTAATTGTCGAAATGCACCTCTGGTGAAGAAAAATTGGTACCGTTTAAGTTATTACAACTTTTTAAAATAATCTACGCTTAAGAATATGATAAACGGCACGACTTTAGCTTGCCAATTGTTAACAATTCTTCCCAAAATTGTAATGCTCCAGTAGCTCCTTGCTCCTTCCTTCTGAATATTCATGTCAGTTTGGTCAATTGTCACGTGCTGTAGTGACTTTGGTCTCAAATGTCAACGAATAAAATTCATTATTTGATATTTAATTGGAGGGGCATAATTAACATAAATTGGTCCAACTTTTACAAATTGTAAAACCATAAAAAATGTTAGATTTATAATTATAAAAGCATGATTTCGAAAGCAGGAATTTATAATTTCTTTATAGAAATTAATATAGGTTAATAACCGTATCGATACTTAAATCCTTGTAGCACAATTCTGAGGAGCTTGTCCTCGAGTTGACAGAGTTTTAAAAAAAAGTCACAGAAAAAATATGTGTTTGGGAGATTTTGCATTATTTTTTTACTTTCATTTCATAACAAGAGGCTGTCAGAGTGACAGCAAACCGGATTTTCCTGCATGAAAATGATATTTGCAAATCGGGATCTCCAAACAGGATCAAATAAAAATAATATATATAGCATTCAGAAAATTAGTTTATACAAAATAACAAACAAACCTACCACAAAATTCTTCAAACAATTTACCAAAGAAAAGAAAATAATGAAAATGATATTTGCAAATCTGAACCCCCAAACAGGATCAATTAAAAATTAAACATTAACACACCCAACAAAAAAAAAAAATTCAACAAAACAACTGTGACGTAAACTTATTAATTCCACCATTTCTGTTCAAAAGTAAATAACTCAAAATAGAAATAAATCATATAATAAATAACTGAAAATCTATTAATTACACCATTTCTGTTCAAAGGGAAATAACTCAAAATAAAAAAAATCATATGATAAATAACTGAAAGGTCTACAACTCAACAACAAAGTTAGCTAAAATCGTGAAAATTGAACTTGACCTTCATTTAGTCACAGGAAACAACATATCTATATTTGAAAAGATTTCGTCAAAGCGTTTTCATGTTAATGAACGGACACTGTTTGGCAGCCGCCCGCCCGCCGTACATCCCCAAATCAATAACCGATTTTTCTTTCGAAAATCCGGTTAAAAAGCAAATCCAATGCCATTTCTTCCAGAGAACGATGTATTATATTAGGTTTTGGATTTTCAAATATTTTGGCATCGATCATCTCTAAAAAGACATTAATTGTCGAAATGCACCTCTGGTGAAGAAAAATTGGTATCGTTTAAGTTATTACAATTTTTCAAAATAATCTACGCTTAAGAATATGATAAACGACACGACTTTAGCTTGCCAATTGTTAACAATTCTTCCCAAAATCGTAATGCTCCAGTAGCTCCTTGCTCCTTCCTTCTGAATATTCATGTCAGTTTGGTCAATTGTCACGTGGTGTAGTGACTTTGGTCTCAAATGTCAACGAATAAAATTCATTTTTTGATATTTAATTGGAGGGGCATAATTTGTAGGTAATAGAAGATTGATCTGTAATTATCTTTTGTTTAATGCAGACTTGTCTAAAAGTCAATTCAAATATGTCACTTATAATTTAAGCCCTTCTCTCCTTCATAATGCTCACACTGATTGATATTCATTTTTATGATGAGTCGCATTAAGATAAGGGTGTAAATTAAAGTAAAAGGCGAAAGATACCAAAGGGACATTTAAATAAAGGCAACAGTAGTATGCCGGTGTTCAAAAGTCATTAACCAAACTGACAACACCAAGCAATAAAGAATAAAACGACGAAAAGACAAACAAGTCCACAAAACACTACATAACAAGAGGCTGTCAGAGTGACAGCAAACCGGATTTTCCTGCAGAGGTCGAACCCTAAACAGTTGAACAAGTATGGACACTACATTTAAGCTTAAAACAGCTCCATCTGAATTTGGATTGTGATTGAATATTTGACACAGCATATGTTTGTGACACAATGTGGTCAAAGAACTGAAATATTTGAAATTGGACATTTACCTATTATGGTCCAATATCCAAAATCTAAGTACATATTAGAATCAGCATATCAAAGAACCCAAAAGAATTCAATTTTTTTTATGAAATCAGACAAATGTGGACCAATTTAATAAAGTAGCCCACAATCAAAAATCTCTCAATACATGGTTAGATTCAGCATTTCAAATGAACCCGATAAATTCAATTTCTGTTGAATCAAACAAAGTTTAATTTTGGACCCTGATTTGGACCAACTTGAAAACTGGGCCCAAAAATCTAATATTTAAATATAGGTTTAGATTCAGCATTTGAAAGAACCTTGTATATATTTAATTTATGTTGAAATGAAACACAGGTTAATTTTATCCATAATATTTTCTGTGCAAAGGGAAATAACTCAAACTGGATAAATAGTTCTCTAAAATAAGATATGATGCAATTTTTCAAATTATAATCAATAATATAATAACAACAACCAGTGATGACTAAGTTCTCTAAAATTAGATATGATTTAACACTCAAACATTGTTAGAATCAGCATATCAAAGAACTAAAGAATTCAATGTTTGATGAAATTAAACAAAAGTTTAATTTAGGACCCTTTGGACCTCAATGTGGTATTATCTTATTAATAATGAAAAGAAATACAGGCTTAGATTAAGCATTTCGAAGAACCCTATATATATCCAATTTATGTTGAAATCAAACACAGTTTAATTTTGGACCCCGATTTGGACCAACTTGAAAACTGGTCCCAAAATCAGAAATCTAAATATATGTTTATCAATAGCTAAAGACAATATAAGCTTAGTTTTTAAAGGCGTTCGCTTCATCAAAAAAAATATATAGCATTCAGAAAATTAGTTTTTACAGAATTTCAAACAAACTTGCCACACAATTCTTCAAACAATTTACCAAAGAAAAGAAGAAAAAAATCCAAAATTTTATTTATCATTAATACAATGTTTTTTTCAAAATCTATAAAATTTATCAGTTACAAGAAATAATTGTAACAGGATGCTGTTACGAAGTCTCCAAAACAAAGCTCCAATAATTCATCATTCCCATGGTCGCCTGACATTGGGCAAAGTCAAGTACAAACTGGTTTGTGATATGCATAAGTGACGCCTATGGAATGACCCTGTATGTCATTCAAATCTTCTTGAAATGACGAACAGGAATATATATGGTTTACGGGTGGCGATCTCGACCGTTCACAAGTTCTCAAAAGGGGGGGGGGGGGGGGGTGATCCCCAGGGGACTTGCCCTTTATTTCATATGATTTGTTTTTTTTTTTTTCCAATACAAGAATATATATGGTTTAGGGGTGGGCATCTCGACCGTTTACAAGTTTTCAAAAAGAAGGGGGGTGGGGGTTACCCCCGTGGACTTCCCCTATATTTCATTTGATTCGTTTTATTGTCCCATACAAGAATATATATGTTTTCAGGGTGGGGATCTCGACCGTTTACAAGTTCTCAAACAGGAGGGGTAGGGGGTGACCCCAGGGGACTCGCCTTTTATTTCATTTGATTTGTTTTATTGTCCCATACAAGAATATATATGGTTTCGGGGTGGTGATCTTTCAAAAGGTTTTCCAAAAGAAGTGGGTGGGGGTGACACCCTGGACTTCCTCTATATTTCATTTGATATATTCTATTGTTCTTTGCAAGAATATATATGGTTTAGGGGTGTGGATCTCGACCGTTTACAAGTTCTCAAACAGGAGGGGTGGGGTTGACCCCAGGGGACTTGCCTTTTATTTCATTTGATTTGTTTTATTGTCCCATACAAGAATATATATAGTTTCAGGGTGGGGATCTTGACCGTTTACAAGTTTTCAAAAAGAAGGGGGTTGGGGTAAACCCGGGGACTCCCCCAATATTTCATTTGATTTGTTTCATTGTCCATTGCAAGAAAATATATGGTTTAGGGGAGGGGATCTCGACCGTTTACAAGATGTGGTAGGTACTCATTCGGTGACGAATCTATTTGATGATGTCACAATCACAGAAAAGAAGGCGTGATTGTGGTTACGGAGGGGGGGGGGGGGGGGGGGGGGGGTGTTACGATAATTGGAGCATATCCATACTCATCTGTGAAGAAGATATCCTATGACGGTCAACCAACTCGGGATGGCGCCAATAAAAATTTTGAAGGGATAACTTCAAATTTTCAGCTTGGAACCCTTGGTCTCCTCTTTGTAAACAGCAAACCCTTTCAATGGAGTCATGATAGAAAACGCAAGCTATGGAATATCGTATCAACTGAGATACATAAATTCTGTTCAAGAAACAATGAAAATGAGGACAAGGCCAGATGAAACCTAACAGACGAATATATACACCTTATAATCATTTCATAAATCAAATATACTTGACTTTTTTAATTTTGTTTTAATAATCACAGACACTTAATAATGATTACTGATCCATGAAATGAAGTCAAACAACCTATATGAGTCTCGTCTCAACTAACTTCATGAATATCAGTAAAACCTTCTCTCTCATTGGCTCTATTTACTAGTTTTAAGTCAATCAGATTCTCAAGTTGGTTTTCATTTTTTGCAGTGTCACTGTTGCAGGCTTTTGATAGTATCAGGGGCATGTCATTTATGAAATCTTTGGTGAATGGATAAACTCCTGTATTCCTAAAACCAGACAGCAAATTATTAGCTGATAATGCACTACCGTATGCTTTGTATGCCAAAAAGCAAACATCATTGAGAGAAAGTGCACATTGCTTTGTTCTGATAGTTTCATGACACATACTGTTGTATTCATTTTGAAATGGTCCGTAACAATTTACGTCCAGCGGTAGTAAAAAATGGCTTGTGAGTGCGGGAATTAATTGTAGTACAATATTATGACGCCTTGCCCATTCAAGTGTGCCAATAGGGATATGAGATTTATCTCCATCTAACAACAGCAACAAATGTCCTTCACCTGGGACAAATTTTTTGAAATGATAGCGAAGGAAATCCATAAAAATTTCTGAATTTGACCATCCATCCTTTGAGACGGTGCCGGAAGTTCCGGGCGAAGACCCCTCTAGCAATTGATCATTCATTTGCTGCCCTGGGAAGATAAAGAAAGGGGGCAATGCACTACCAGCTGCGTTTCCACACCCCAAAACAGTGACGGTTTCATCCTTTCCACATATGGTAACACCCTTCTCATCAACATTGTAAATTAAATGAGGTTTGTCTATGAGATCGAATTTAAGTAAGGTTTTCTCCAGTTCATCAAAGTACTTTATAATGATTTCCTTGAATGCAGTTTTTGTTCTTGCAACTGTAAATGTCTTTTGACTAACAGCTTTAAAATCTGGCCACCGTCTAAGCATCTTTTGAAACCATGTCAAACTCAAGGGCGGACTATCTTTAGTTTTCTTAGCAAGCACAATTGCATAGTCGGTAGCTATGTTCGCCATTTCCTGACGACTATGTACATATCCCAGTTCATCCATTTCCATCAAGCGAGTCATAAATATGTTTTCTTCTTCTGAAGTAAATATAGGCATATTTGCCAATTTAGAACACACAGGAACTAAGTTTTCAGCCACCATATACTCCAGTGTCTCGGAAGGTACACCATAAGACTTCGCTGCTGAATGGACTGGAAGCTTGTCATCGATAACAGCCTTATAAGCTTTTGCCATTGCTGACGGATTATAACCTCGATAATGTTTTCTCTTCATCTACAAAAGTAACCGTAAAAAATAGAGGTTTACACATATGTCATTAAAAAATAAAAGACTATGTTGGGATTAATCACTTTTGGGATTGTGGCCGGAGCGATTTTCTGACTTGGGCGCCTTTAGAATCACTTAACAATTTCTATTAAGTCTATTCGGGAAATGTTTGCTAACTTCCTCATCTCGAACCGGTGTCTTTTATGCTTATATCAACATTACGTACACCTGGAGCAGATCAGAATTGAAAAGGAAACATAATTGGCTTTCAGAATTCATAAATTTAAAAAAAAAAAACCTTACCCATAGAAGGTAGTTATAAATTAATTGGGAGTGTTGTTTGAGCTTTATAAAGTAGGATTCATTTCTATAAATTCATTGAGCATTTTAAATAAACTCGGGATAATCAACAAAAAGTGCGTAATCAGGATATCGGGAGTAATAGTTTAAAATGTAGATTCATTTGTCAAAATGTTTTTTTTTACTCGGAGACAATTTAGCAGGAAGCTTTAATACGTCATTTTGACTGATTCCCAACAGAACAGTTACGGGGAACATTTCACTACAGCGTAGCGATCTTGTCTTTTTTTCTAATTTAGTTCTGATTTGCATATACAAGATTTTTTTTCACTTACTAGTATACTACATTAGACTTGTACTACCCTCTCGTGTGTAACATCCGCCTATTTACCATTGCTGACCATTATGAATAGAACTAGGTATTTGGATTGTCAATTTCAATTTATAAATAAGGTTTTTGTGCAGAAACTAACATTCAGGCAAAGTTGATCTTAGACGATATTAATTGTTTTAGGCGCTTTTGGTTAACAAATGTTTTGTTATTATGTTTCTTTCTAAACTTTTAGATAACGAGTGTGTCTGAAGAAGTATACTCCGGAAACAAGTTTTGTTCGACCAGAAATCCTTTATTTTTACTAGTACTGGTTTAGTACCATTATTTTCCTCTGTCTTACATTGTCAGCATGTGAAGTGTTTTGTGGACTTTTCTTTTGTCTTTTCGTCATAATTCTCTTGGCCATATTGTGTTCTGTATTTTATTCGACTTTTATAGATTTCGATTGGTGTTTGATCTTCTTTATAACATGTGAGTCATCTATTCTCAAGGATTCAAATGGCTGGGTTGCACAAAATATTTCTTAAACAAAATATGGCATACTAGTAACATTAATATACGAAAAAAACCAAACGCAAATAATCTATAAGCAACGCAATATTGATTGGCGCATAACTTCCATATGTGTGCAATCTTTCTGTGACGTTTCAATGATATGGGTTGAAAAATGTCGACGGAGTTGAAATCAGAATTACACAAATCAATTTCAACAAACAATTCCATAATAATAGATCCACAACTCAACTGCAACAGGCTTGACACAATCAGTAGAGGAAAAGCACTTAATGACATACAACTTCAGTATAGATTCACGATTTTTTTGAAATATGAAAACATATCTTGACATAGTGTTCAACGTTTCAATGACTTGTATCTTAAGCTCTGTTCGCAATGAAATAATGTAGCTTTGAAAAGGATTCACATACAATTATGACAACTGAAAAAACTTAGATCTGCAGTTTCGTACAGGAAGTTTTTCAAATTCACAAACAGAATAATGAAATGCCCGATAAAAGATTATGATTTCAATAAGGACATTTCATACAATATTCCAGCCATAGACTGGGTTATTATTGAATAGATAATTAAAATCTGTTATATTCAACAGATGAGGCATCATAGCTGCTTCTGTACTGCTCTTAATTAATTTTAAAAATCTTAATAACGGATACTGTACTGGTCTTTATTTAAAAAATCTTAATAACGGCTACTGTACTGCTCTTAATTAAAAACAAATTAAAAACGGCCACTGTACTGCTCTTAATTTTGTAAATCTTAATAACGGCTACTGTACTGCTCTTAATTTCAAAAATCTTAATAAAGGCTATTGTGCTGCTCTTAATTTAAAAATACCTTAATAACGGCTACTGTACTGGTCTTTATTATAATTTCAAAAATGTTAAGGAGGTAAACATGTTTATTTTTAAAGCAGTCCTTAGTCTAAGATTTAATCATGCATTTGTTTTTATAGCGATTAAGATTATAACTCAATGTTGACTGCTGTACCCCTAATTTTGACATTTTTACCTATTATTATGATTATGTCAGTCACTGTCTGTTTGTTTTATTTCACACATTGTTGTCAATACAATGGAATTTTATGTGACTGTCATACAAGTGAAAGGTTTAGCTAGCTATAAAACCAGGTTATATCCACCATTTTGTACATAAGGAAATGTCTGTACCAAGTCAGGAATATGACAGTTGTTTTCCATTTGTTTGGTGCGTTTGAGCTTTTGATTTTGCCATTCGATAAAGGACTTTCCAATTTGAATTTTCTTGGAGTTTGGTATTTTTGTTATTTTACTTTCAGATTGTTCGAATTCTTCTAGGTTTTGAAGACCTTCAATTAAGTGAACCTCTTTTTCCATGTTATTTTTAGTTTGCTTACAATTTTTCTTTACACATGTTAGAGTCAACTTGAGTATTAATTCAAATTTGTTCATACACACTTTTTATAATAATAAATAGGGAATGTGTCCATGGGACACAGATGATGCCCCCGCTTGCATATCATATAAAATTATAAAGGGACATAAATGAAGAACGGTAAAAGTGACGATACCCAAATCTGTACTTGAATCTGAGTTTTGTGGTAATAAGCTATTGTGTTTAAGTTTTATAACATTTGGTTGGGACTAACTTAAGTTAGAGAACGGAAACGAAAATTTCAGCAATTTTTCCATTTGTAAAGGGGCATAACTCTAGAACAGTAAAAGTGACAACACCAAAATTCAAACTTGATCTGTATTTTGTGGTAATAAGCAATGTGTATAAGTTTTATAACATTTGGTTGAGGCAAACTGAAGTTAGAGAACGGAAACAACACTTTGGGACGTAAGGATGTACGGACAGACAAGGGTAAAACTTAATGCCCCCTCCGCTACGGCGGGGGCATAAAAAATGAGAGCTGCTAATAGACTATGTAGACGTGATTCAACACACATTTAAGTCTTACTGGGCAAATATCAGATTTAAGATATTTTACAATATAAGTTTTGATGGCTATATTCTTGTTTTGTGGTCAGCATGATAGTCAATACTAATGAATCATGTGTACATTGCGTTGTCGTGCTTAACAACCCTTATTCTTAATTTAAAGTATCAGAAAACAAGACGTAAATGACCGACACATCCGAAAAGCACACACACATAGGTGACATTTCAGTTCATCACTGTTGATATCTTGAGATACTGACTATAAATATGAAGGCATTATGTTCCGTGGTATTAGAGAAATAAGTGACGAAAAAAATAAGTTCCTTAAAGATTTGAGAAATTTTAATTCAAAGTGTAAAATAAACAGGAGAGTTTTACCACATTACAAAGTTAACTGATCACTGTCAAACTGCTGACATAATATAAAAGCATTCTGTGTAGTATTGTGACTCTCTATAACAAGTGTGAGGAAAATATTTGTTAGACGAACGCACAGACAATCAGGCTGAGAAGGTAAATGCAATATGGGGGTATATTTATCATATTCAATCATACATCAGGATGATTCAAGTAACTTGTTCTATCATATACCCTTTGATATCGATACCCTTATGCCAAGAAAAGGTCACTAGCAAAATATCATATTCTGGTCATTTCAACAAAGTGAGCAAAAATACATCTTATAAGCTCTATGTACACGAAACAAAACAAGATTTAAGAAGGCAAGTAGTTAAAAGGCATCTACCTAAAAGTCAGGTTCGTACGTCACAAGAAACAAGACAATATGTATGATGTGAGTTTTCTTTTTAGAATCATAACATTATGTATTTAAACATGATCGTCTTTTTTATATTCTCAGGACTGCTAAACAGCAGAATGATTTTCAATGCTGCATAAACCAGATTTTACAAATGCTTCGCCGAGAATTTCTTGAGAGAATGCTTCGTTGTATGCTTCACATGCCACGTCACAAAAATAAATTGGTTCATTTGAATGAATTTTTCTAAGACAAATTTCGTCATAACAATCCTGAAGCTGAGCACTACAGCAATGTTCTATTGGGCTGAGACTCCTATCACAGTTAGCAGGTATAAACTGTGTTAAAATGTTATTGTCTTTTGTAAAACCAATTAATTCAACGCAAAGGTGTGACTTTAATCCATCTAAAATCAATAGCACAGATTCATTTGTGCGTTCTGGTAAACACTTGATGAAGTGGTTTTTCATGTAGTCAACAAATACAAAACTAGTGTAACCATTCTCAGACACAACTGTTGGTATGTTATTCATGCTGTTTACAGCATTATCGTGAGTTTCTTGTTCTTGGAATATGAAATATGGAGGAATAGCGATCCCGGAGGCACTTCCACATCCAATCACTCCTATACTTTGAGATTCTTTGGTTTTGATTACTGATACATGTAAATTGAACACGAAATGTGGCTTAAAAGTAAAATCATGTTTATCTAATAAATCTCCAAACTCTTTAAAAAATCTGTTCTTACTCTCAGCTGCCGAGGCAAATATATCACGCTTTCTAGGTCTTTTAGTATATAGCATTTGCAATTCAGGCCAGCGATTGAAGAATCCACGGTACCATTTGAGAGTCAGATGTTGATCACTGGTTCTCTTTTCCATCAGAACACAATAATCTGTGGCGATATCTGTAATCTCTTTACACGTATAATAATAACCACATTTTGCCATACGACTGACCTCATCGGCTAATTTGTTCTCTTCTTCTTTGGTGAACAAAGTTCCTCGACCGATATTCTCACAATCTATACTCCTTTTCCCGTCTAATCGATCTCGGAGTGTTTCCCGGGGCACACCATAAAGTCTACAGGCGGTACGTACTGGTATTCCTCCATCCTTTACGGCATAATAAGCATCTAATAAGGCTTGGTGGTGATACTGCCTATTTTTCCTTTTAGATTTTGGAGTATCAAAGAAATCCTGAAAAATAGAGTCAAAAGATACGATGGGGACAATAAAAAGTTAAATTAGACCAAGCCACAAATAGTACAGACGACCCGTATCATTGTTCCGAATCCGACGGATTTTCTCTTAATTTAAGTTTCTGATTTAACTGACAGGAGTTCTGTTTCACTTCTCTAGTCTGAATGGGAAGGTATATTTATTCAATGGAATATAATGGTTAAAACAAGAATGTGTCCATAGTACACGGATGCCCCACTCGCACTATCATTTTCTATGTTCAGTGGTCCGGTCCGTGAAATTGGGATCAAAACTCTAATTTGGCAATTAAAATATAAAATATTAAACTAGGATCCATTAAGATTGAGCCAAAATTAACCATGTAAGATTATTCAAAATCGAAAATTACATAATTATCTTGGTAAGGAACATTAGTATTCATTTGTAAACAAAATCAATATATGCCTCCCAATACTGGCTCCCTCTTCATTCATAAAAAAACCTAGAACACACAATTTGAAAATCAGGAAACAATCTAAATTTAAAGATTTTTATCCTTTAATTTTGGCGATTTAAGAATTTATTTCGACATTCTGAGCATTGTACTATGACAAATATGTATTAAAAAGATTGACTTGATATAAAGCAGTATTACATAATTATTTTATAGAATTGGATATAAATTACATGAATAAGTAGTGTATGTTCTTATTAAAAAGAAATTGGTAGCTCATCTTAATGAAATAAATCTTATTTATGCAAAGGGAATTAACTATTTGTGCTCTAAATTTCTATTTTTGAATGCTCATTCGGTTATCACTATGAAAAACCTTCGATTATGAATTACAACTGATATTTTATAATTAACATATATATTAATGTTTTTTTATTCTTATTAATCTACTACAATATTAATTATTTATGCGGTTTTTTTTTCATGCTGAGTGTTCTTGCGTTTATTTGTACTGTATTCGTGTCATGTACTGTTGGCATTATAGCGATATTTTTAAACATTGCCATATAAGCGGGAGGTTCGGCTAGCCAATTAACCTGTTCAACCATCATTTTTTCTTTAAATGTCCCGTACCAAGTCAGGAATATGGTAGATGTTATCAAATAGTCCGTTTTTAGTAATGTTGGCGTTACAGGTCGGGTCCGTTTTTTCATGCGAACAAAGGTTATAATATATGTTTTAATGACGGCCTAGCCACAATCAGATGTACATTTCATATTAGGTCTATGTTATAGGCTTCTATAGACAAGAAGATGAACTTAATTTAAGTATTACATCTTTGAACTGAAGGAAAGAATATAGGGCTTCACAATGCATATCAAATATCATGTATATGTGTGACCATTTTGAAAAAAACCCACTAAATACACGCTAAAAATGGGCAAAATTTCACGTTATGCTGTTTCATTTAAAAATACACTGTTTTTATCAATTGATAGTTAATAGGTGAACCCTTATTTGAACTACATTATTGGTTCACTGTTATAGACAATTTATTCATCTTTCTTTTGCTGGTTGTTGCAACGAAAAATCTTCAGTGGTTACAAAGTTATGATAAAAAGTGGAATACTATGCGTTCGTTATGCAATTTTGTATTTTTGTTTTTACCTTGTATAGTGTAGTAATAAAAGAGAAAAATAAATGAAATTTATGCTATTATGTGTTTAGTTTTCTCTTCTTGTGTATGAATTGGCAACAACTACCTCATATATCTATATTGCAGTACCCTAGCTGGAGATATATGCCATCTAAAATGGATATACAAATAAAGTGAAAAAATGTCTTGTCCGTAGACATGTATTTCCTAGTAAACTTGAAGTGTAATAACATAAATGTTGCATTGCTAAGTTCCTGCACTTTTGTAGATATGAAAACACTACAAACATTAATTTCTACCATCTTTTAAAAGAGGAAGAATTTGAAAAAAATGTCAGAATGTCTTGTCTGTAGACATGTCTTTATATCAATATTGCTAGGCTTTATGGATCTAAATTGTTCCTATGTGTTGTTTAAACTTAGAAATATATTATATTTGATTAATTAATGGTTATTTAACTGTTCTCATATTTTGTAAAATTACTTTACAGGAGTGGATTTTAAAAAGTGGCAAATTGTCAGTCATAAAAAGCATGCCTTATTTTACTTCAATATTATTATTCCAGTTTCTTCATAACTTAAAAGATAAACTTAATCAAATGAAGAAATAGTATTTCTCTCTCTCTCACTTGATCTTTTGCATTTTAGGATTATCAGCAGATGAGGATGTGTCTACGGACAAGACACTTGTACATAACAAGTATTAAATTCAATTATTTGTCTACTTTGGAACTTAAATCTAATTTATAGGTGATCAAAGTTCTTTGAACACATTAAAACTCAGTATTTTCACCATAAATATGATCACAATTATTTCTAACAGATTGTTTATTCAACTGAAATTGTCTTGTCCGTAGACATTACCACAATCTATTTGTTTCCAATTTCCTTGAGTTCAGCCTCATTTGATAGATAAAATGTATGTTATTTTTTTCAAGAGAACACATTCAACTATGTCAAAATTGAGTTTTAATAAAAGTTTAATTGTTTAACAGTCAGACTTATGGATTTCAGTTGAAAGAATGTGTCTTCATTTTTGCTTAATCAATAAAATTTTGAGATATGTAAAGAATCATGGGTACATTTTTATATTTTCCAAAAATTAAAAAACACAGCTTAAAATTAAATGGGTAATTTAATCTTAATTTTAACAATTATCTATTTAATGCATTGAATTAAATATCAATAAAATGTCTTGTCCGTAGACATTATCACAATGTATTTGTTTCCAATTTCCTGGAGGTTCAGCATCATTTGATAGATAAACATGATAAAATGTATGTTATTTTGTCAAGAGAACAAATTCAACTATGTCAAAATTAAGTTTTAATAATGCATTTAATTATATATCAATAAAATTTCTTGTCCGTAGACAAAACATATAAATTGTATTGCTAACTCTGATTGTTTATTGTTAGAATATGCATCAAGTTATTTTAATGTTCTATACACCAAAAGAAAGGTTTTTTTTTGAAGTTTTGTTATTAATAGATTATTTTAGAAATAGTTTGATCAGATCAGAGTAATGATAAAAGAAAGCTACTGTTGTTTGAAATAATTGTGAGTTAAACATGTTCTTGTCATTTTTTTTTCGATTAAAATGTTTGATATTCAATAATTCTTAACATATTTTGTTGTCTTTGTGATTGGCCAAAAATATGAAACTGGTGACCATGTCTTAAAGGCAACCATTAAAGAAAATTAGACAGTTTTAAAACACCATTTATTTAATAAAGATATTAAATATTTCTTCCCAAAACTGCATGTAATTATATAAATGCTTCAAGTGTTAGCCTTATGACGGCCATTTTTCATAATTTAAACCATTTCTGTACCAAAATATCAAAAGGGTTTTTGCCTGATGTGATCTTCATTTTTTACTTCATGTGAAACACAAAATGTACAACTGATTGTGGCTAAGCCGTTTATATGTATTTTGATATTCATTTGATTGGTTCATAAATGTTAAGACTGTGGTGTTTGAACATGTTGAACATCGTTAAACTACTGTTTCCTTTATATAAAAGTAATACTAGTATTTGCAAACATAATTTTCTTGCGCACCTGCGTACGTACAATGTACTGTGGATTCATTATTATTCGTTGGATACCAATTTTCGTGGATTTCGTGGGTACAAGTGAACCACAAATTTAAATGTTCAATGTATCACAAATTTTCTATAGACTTTGTATGCAGAGATTGGCAAAACCACGAAATCAAATATCCACGAAAATGCAAGTTTTCCTCAATCCACGAAAACTGACACCCACGAAAATAAATGATTCCAAAGTATGTAAACTAATGACATGATATAACTATTTATCATGTTCATTGTATTATCACCTGAACATGCAGAATACTTGTTATTCTTTGGGCACTTAAACATTGTTAAATATCTTTATTTATAACTCATTGACTTTATATTTTCTCCTTGTAAATATTGCCTTCGTACACCACGGTCCGTCAAGGACCTTTTACCCGCCCTTCTTTACCTACAGACAACAGAAAGGCGTTCAATGAACTTGCATCTTCTACAGGTGGCATTATGCCGTAGCGTATCACAAAGTTTTAAAAAATGTAAAATTGGTACTTTGTATTTAGCAAAGCGACGGGAGTTGTTAGATAAAAAGCATTTTTCTTTATAAGCGAATAACAAATAAGTGTATCTTCCTACTGATTGCAACGCCACATGGTTAATGCACATGTGACTAACGGGAAAAGGGAAACTGCCAGTTCTAAACTCTAAGTACTACTCCTCTAAAAAGGGTCTTAGTAAACCTTCACCAAAACGCAAGGTATCGGCTGATGGTTATAGAAATTCCTCCTTTTCCACAGGTAAAAAACACTAAAGCGATTAAGGGGAAGAAGTCTTGTAAATGATGGTGCAATCTCTCTTGCAGAACTATCATCTGGGGAAGAGCTTTGCTAACTTCTTTCCTCTAAAATCTCATGAGAGTAGGATTGGTCAACTTCAAAGATTAGTGGAATATGGTCACTTTAGAAAACTGTGCTATTTAATTACTGTGGGAGGAATGGGGCTGTCTGGAACTTCAGTTCCACGATTAGGGGACGACCATTTGATATTCTGGGGGGGGGGGGGGGGGGGGGGGCAGGAGGATTTGTTTTGGATCGGTTATTTATTTTTGTAAACTAAGAGGGCAGATAATCTATTTTCTGCACTATTGAAGCAAGATTTTTCATTTTCACTAAAGCAAGGGACTGATTATTTATTTTCACAACTATATTTATAATATTCGAAAACATACAATTTTTAAATTATTTGTTTTTTATAAATAATTCATGTATAGTCAAGTCATTATGTACCATTTAATCAGAATTAATTATTATCCTCTGCAGAAATGAATCTTCTATATTTCCCAATGCATATACATGTATTGCATACATACACAGTATTAAAGTTTGGTTGTAACTAAGGCTATTTTAAAAGTATTGGCAAACATGTTTTGCCGAGCGGAGCGAGGCAAAATTTTTTTGAAGGGTTTTTGAACCGCTGAAGGCTCAAGAAGCTATAGATCAAATGATGCAAAATCATGCCTTCTGGGTGTTCCCCAGACCCTTTCTTAAAGTTCTGTTTTAATAATTTTATGACAATATTTTGGTTTCAAAGCAAAATCACGTTATAGATTCAGTGTACGACTTAAGTTTCTAGGGACAACATCAAAAGACAAATATGCATGATAAAGCAAAAATGTAATTCACATAGTTAAGTCTGTGGCTGCTGTGTTTTTTTAAACTCATGATCAAGTTAATAATAAAATTACTAAATTACAAAATGAATGCAACACTAACAGAATACAGAAGGGCAATCAATGAACAAAAGACAAATAAATAAGAAACATTAATCCCGAAAAATCAGGGGCTACGTCTAAGGGAGAACAGAACTTGCTTCTTGCAAGACACTCACGGTGAACACAATTTGATATGGAGACAAGCGTTTGGTTTTGAAATTTCCTACATGAGGCATTTGTCTCAATGTAGTTACGGCCCTGATTTAATAAAAGTGAGGTAAGTGTTCCTGAGACAATTAACCTCAAGTTAAATGAAACCAATTTTCTGACATTTCAAGTATATTTAAATATTTATACTTTTATTATTAAAAGATATGGGAAGTGTTTCCCGATTTTTTTTTTGGAAAAAAGATGAATTTATGAAGAATCTAATGTGCCATCTCATACTTTCGATTAGACCTGCTGAGTTATTTATTTTCAATACATTGCAAGTCAGGTAATTTATTTTCAAACAACCACAGAACAAACCATTTATTTTTGTGATTATCAATTATTTTTGTGATTATCAAGGCTGAGTTATTTATTTTCAAAATCCTCCGGCCCCCCCCCCCCCCCCCCCCCCCCCCCCCCAGAATATCAAATGGTCGTCCCCTTAGCCAATCCTGTCCGTAAATTGGAAGTGGTGAATTTGATGCTCAAGGTTTACATTCCTGTCATTTTGTTGCTTCCAATTAAAGATCTCTCCTTCAACTATCAGCTGTTTGTGGAACCTTATTTTATGATAGACAATAGCAGATCTATCAATAATTTAATTCATTTCGGAAACGTCTGTAAAACAACTTAACTAACCTTTGTTAGTCTTGTATGATTTTAAATTTTAGTTTCTTTTGTATATGTCGGCGTTTAGTATGACACGCATTTTGTTTTGCCTTCCAACTGTTTTAATTCGAGCGTCACCCCCTGGTCACTATTGACATGATTGAGTCTTATGTTGACAAAGCACGCGTCTAGTTTACAAAATTTAAGCCTGGTATCTTTCATGAATTTTTACAATAAATGTACATGTATAAATGTACAACGTCACTGGAGCTGCCAGATACTTATTTTCACATCCCTACTTCACCTAGATTTCGCAAGTTCACGAGGTTTGCAATCAAAGACTAGATGTCAGATTTCAATCAAATGAGTTCTGGATTCTCTGATATATACTATTGTCTAGGAGTAGGAAGAAGCACCTCACTAACATACTACACCGTTCCGGGTACTTTTCATCAATATGGCTCCCACTAGACAATTCGCTTTTAGGGTCACATCTGTCTTTAAAACACTTTCAGACCAGTATTTGCTGTCAATAACAGACACCTTAAGCGATAGTTGCTTATCTTCATAACTAAGGTCCTTGGCGTGACACATTTCTTTTCTTTTCTCTTTTCTGTCCTTACAAAGATAATCTCTTGTTTTGTGACAATCGCCATGCTTCATCTCAATTCCATGTTCTAGTGAATATGAAGTGGAAGTTCCTACTAGCAGTATAACTCTAGTCTTTATTTGGATCGCCCCAGATAGACCTGTTTGCAATCAGTTTGAATCACAAATTGCACCCATAACTTTCTCCAATCCAGCTACATCAACATGTATGTGCAATGGATGAAAGGACTGTTCAATTACATCTCTCCATCCTATCGCCTTCTTCACAAAATCGTTGCAAGACCATTTGTATAGCTCCGACTTAGCCAAGACATGATGCACGATTTCCAAATGAACGTAAATATCTTCTTGTTTACGACCACTTCATCTTTTCACAGGATAGAAGCTAAGTTTCATCTTCGTTTGGACCAATTGGAAAACCAAGTGTATATTCATGCTTTGCAGCTGTAAGGTCTTCCCTCAGATAAACATGATAAAAGGAAATTTCTGATAAAGCAGCAAATTGTACAGTCAGGGGTGCTACTTAAACAAGTGATTTCATCATCACTTATTTCAGTGATTTGATAAATTCAGTTATCACCTATTTAAGTGATTTTAGTGTTTTCTTTGATCTTCAAATGCTAATTTCATTGATTTTCCATATTTTCACAATCTTTTCTATAATTTTCCTACATAAATCAATTATCCCTTTTTCTTTGTATATTAATTTCACCAGTGCGCTTGGGCAGTAAGTTGGTGCGCTAAAGCTTTTAAAAGTGCCCTTGGGAATTTTTCTGTAATCAAAAATTCATTAACTACTCTTACTATCAGACAAAGATCAACAATATTAGGTAACCTGATTGGTTTTCTTTAGAGTTAGAATGATCTACTTCAAGGTTATGACCTGATCACCAAGTTATTCAAGTTTTTGCATATTTTAAAAAAAACTGTAAAAGTGTCTGGCTTATCAAGCAAAAGACAATTTCTGCATATACATAGTTGTTTTTTCAATGGAATTGTTGTCTTTTTACCAATAAAAAAATCAAGCTTGTGGGAAAAATATCAAGAAAATGTTATAATCACTTATTAAAGTGATTACATTTTAACTTCTAAAATTACTTGTTTCAGTGATTTTAAGAAGTCTGTGTGAACATTTTTAATATTTCACAGCCAAAATCACTCGAGGGAGTGATTCTGAAATCACTTGTTTAAGTAGTACCCCTGACTGTTGTACTACAGGAGCAATCTGGCTAACTTTATGTGCTGTCTATTTTTCAAAATTGTTAATCATATCATGCGTACCAAGGAATATTGATCTAAACAGTCACTGTCATGAGTGTTCAACAGTTAGCTGAAAAATTTCTATGTTTCTTTCAAGAAAATGTTTGATACAAGTTTACTAGCAACATAAGCAAAGGCTTCAGATAAGCTGTATGTAGAAATATCCATCTCTCTGGAGCTGAGTGGAGGTCACAGTTTTGGTGAACATTATTTTTTAAGCTTTTTTTTTTTATAAAAGTGGTGAAGGTATAGTGCACGTGTATATACATTTTTAAGTGCCTGTCAGATATGGGATAGATTTGAACGAGACAATTTAAGTTAAGCATTCCTTATAATGAGATACTCATAAGTATTAACAAAAATACACCATGTACACTGACTAATCTAAAATTTAGGATTTCATTAATGAGCATAAAAAGTATATATTAGCAAGATAATAATGTACGAAAACAGGGTAAGTTAAACAATGTTAAGCATGCATTAGCGTCATAGAGAACAATGGAGTACATACACATGTATGCTTTAACAGAGCTATTGTTTTCTGACTCCAAGGTTAAATGTTTCCCTTGAACATCTGGTCGTGGTTAAAACCCTGTCCAGATCAAACTGGTATTTGATCTTACTGCTAATCAGAGAAACAGCAAATTTATACATGTTTTCTAACTGAATATGCATTTAAATTGCTGCTGAACATAAAACAGCCATCCATCATCATCATTATCCTGATTTCGTATTGACTTTTGAGTTGTTTCATGGGCAATCATCATGATCACATCTTTTTTATTTTCATGATATTGTCAGGACTCCCATTTTTACTTGGTAAAATTCATGGGACTCTCTTAAACAAATAAATTTTGAGAACCCTGCATTTTTGTATTTCATGGCTTACATAACATGCATAAAGTTTACTTATTTTCCTTTTTTTATATTTTCACTTGGTATTTTACATGGTAACCCAACAAATACTTTCATTCCAGTTTAATTTCACTTGTAAACATATGTATAGATATTAGACGTGTTAGAAGATGTGGTATGAGTGCCAATAAGACAACTCTCCATCCAAGTCTCAATTTGTAAAAGTAAACCATTATAGGTCAAAAGTAAAATCACAAAAATACTGAACTCCCGAGGAAAATTCAAAACGGAAAGTCCCTAATCAAATGGCAAAATCAAATGATAAAACACATCAAATGAATGGACAACAACTGTCATATTCCTGACTTGGTACAGACATTTTCAAATGTAGAAAATGGTGGTTGAACCTGGTTTTATAGCGCTAAACCTCTCACTTGTATGACAGTCGCATCAAAGTACGGTTCGAAGGTTGGTCGGTAAACTGCAAACAAACAATATTTCAATTTCAGCCCAATACATTGAGACTTGGATGGAGAATTGCCACATTGGCACTCCTACCATACCTTCCTATTCGTATTCGTACAAATGAATATTTGGAACATGTGGAATGTTGGAAAACAAAATTCAAGAAACAAAACAAGTTCTATCATACTTTTTTTCCATGTGCACGTGGCAATAATCATATTCATATTCAATTAAATTACCTTTATCTCCTTCTTTCCTTTTCGTCCTTTTTTCTTCTTTTCTCCATTTGTCTGAGAATTTTCTCCATTAAACAGGCTAACACAACCTTTACATATGTACTGTCCATTTTTCTTTTCCACTGCATCTTCTGATACTTTCTGACAAAGTTGACATGATTCCTGTTGCTCTCCATCTTTACCTGATCTTCTCATGTCAGTGCTTGTTAATAAAGTTTTTGATTTATCTAACTCAGAAATGGTTCCATCACTTAAGGTTGGCAAGTTTTCATCTATATCTGACAACTCAATACATGCTGAATCAGCACTGGTTGACAGGCTTTTAGCTATATTCAACAACTCTTTCGTATTGTCTGCTTCATATGTGTGATCACTTTGTTTGGAGCAACATGGACTATTTGCAACATTTTTTGGAGTTTCCTTTTCAAGTTTTGTCTGGGGTGGAAAAATATTTGGACTTGTTTGAACAACATTACGTGTTTGCTTTGAAACTCTTGTCTGCTTTTTTGGAATGCAACCATCAGAATATGTGGCCTCTGTATTGTTTTTTCTCTTAGTATTTTCAGTTGTATCTGATTTTATAACCAATATCCTATTTCTCCTTGGACTTTCTACACTAGATTGAGAAAATATATCTTTGGTTTTTAAACTATTGTCTACTATTCTTTCCATAATAATATTCGATTTCTGTACCTTTACAGGTACTTTAAATGGAGCAGAAGTTGGGTCTTTGGCAATTTCTACTTCATAAAATATACGATTCATATTATTTCTTTTTCCACCTTTCTCAAATTCCCGCTTTAAATTTGGATCATTTTCAACAATACCTTGAATAGTAGATGTAAATACTGTAACATCCAAAAATGTGCAGAGTTTCAGAATATCAATTGCTCGATCATGACACAAGGTAAAACTTCCTGTATAAAGGGCTTGTACAAAATCATAAACAGTTTTCAATGAGTAATCTTTCAAGAAAACTTGACATTGTGAACTAGAACTGGTATCTGCTGAAAGTTGTTGTTGAAGGTAAGCACTGCCACATGCCATCAGTACCAGTTTATGTACAAAGACTACTCCATCTTTACAAACAAGCCATACATCACACAACACACCTGTCTGTTGTAACTGGTACATGTGTTTTGACAGATCTTGAGAGTATTCAGGAATGGTGATATTATAATCCATGATGGACACTGCCACCTAAAAAAGAATAAATATGTTGTCATTAATATTTTCAGATAAAAGCTCAATTGATTATAGAGTTTGTGTTATGTCTGTGTATAAATAGTCGGAATGTGAATATATATGTTCAAACTCTTTTAGGTCATTTTTTAGTAACAACATTTGAAACAAAAGAACTATGTCAATTGGACCTGCTTTGATACTATAACTGCCCTTGAATTTTTACTAGATAACATTTTTGTTCGCTATGGAGATTCCGTATATCGTCAGGTTATCGGAATTCCGATGGGGACTAACTGTGCACCACTTATTGCAGACCTGTTTCTGTATTGTTATGAGTTACAATTTATGACCAAAATCAGCAAAGACCCATCGAAACAACATCTGATTAAAAAATTTAATAACACTTTTAGATATTTAGATGATATATTGGCTCTCAATAATGACGACTTCAGTATGTGCACTAAAGCGATTTATCCTGCCAAACTGACTTTAAATAAAGCTAATTCTAACAATGAACACTGCCCTTTCCTGGATCTTGATATCTATATCTTTAACGGGAAGCTTAATACCAAAATTTATGGTAAAAATGATGATTTTTCATTTCCTAATGTTAATTATCCATTTTTAGATGGTGACATTCCCTTGTCACCATCTTATGGTGTTTATACATCTCAACTTGTTCCATTCGCTCGTGTATGTAACAACGTTTTTGATTTCAATGAAAGAAATCTCTGTATCACTAAAAAATTATTACACCAGGGTTTTAGATATCACAAACTAGTCAAAACATTTACTAAATTTTATCATCGGCACAAGCACATCATATGTAAATATAAATCAACATGCAGACATCTTATATGTTCAGGTATTTCACATCTAATATTTTATGATAATATTCTTTTCAAAGCACAAAAATGTCGGCATTCACCTAAAAAGCTAATCAAACCTTTAAACAGACTTATTCGGAAAGGATATAGTTACAATACTGTTGTCAAGTCATCATTAAGGATTGCATATTTTGGTATTAATATTGATTCACTCATAGGGTCTTTGCATCGGAAATAAACACATTTATTCTAAAACCAGTTGTTGGCATGATACGTGTTATGTTTTTCTTATATATTTTATGATGGTATGATACTAAACCCTTAACGGGAGGGATTGTACTTGATTTAACACCCCCCCCCCCCCCACATTTTTGCGCCTATCCCAACTCAGGAGCCTCTGGCCTTTTGTTAGTCTTGTAATTTTTTTTAATTTTAGTTCATTTATATGTTTTGGAGTTTAGTGTGACGTCCATTTTCACTGAACTAGTACACAATTTTATTAGGTCCGAGTACACAGTTATTTCGTAGTGCATTTCTTTTAGACAATAAATGAAAATTAAAAAAATCCCACCTGCGCTTTCTCAATAATATTTTTACAGTGTGTTGTACTACTTTTGGGACAAATTATATCAAAATTATAGAAAACTTCATCGGCTCTAACTCAAAATATGGACAATTTTATGTTAAGGGGGTCTTCAAATCTTTTGACAGCTTCCGAAGTGCTAATTTTTAACATTTTTCAGCTGGACCAAATCACTACTTTACTTTAAAATTCATGACCCAAATTTTTTTACAGTGTCATTTCACCCCCCTACTTGCTATTTGAGTCATAAAACATGGAGAAATAAATTTGGAAGGGGTATAAAAAAAAATGGCAAGTAACACACTGTCAACACTAGGGACTACATTTGTGGACAACGAAAATCAAAGGACGATAACTGTGTACTCAGACCTAATAGGGTAGAAAAAGTTGACCAATCTTAATGAAACTTGGTATGACCAAAGCTTAATAAATTATAAGACTGTCTACAAAGTTTCATGGCAATAGGACATATATTATAGACAATATGACTAATTCTATATTCAACTTTGCGTGTTAAATGTAGACGTTAAAATTGAAAAATTTCAACTATCAACATTTGGGGCTTAAAAAATTTAAATATTGCAAAAAAATACTTTTGAAATGCCTTAATATATAAAATATTATGTATTAAAAGCAATTGAGTACTCATTTGATTTATCAGACTTATCATAATTATAAAAAAGTCAAATTTATATGAGCCTGTGCCTAAAAATGGAGGTTTTCCAATGAAGGGGGGCCTTACATGAAGATGTAATATTTTCCAGCAATTTTAAATTTGTAAAGCTTTTTGGTTATAAATAATCCTTACATATATATTTAATGTACTTTAAATGGTAAGAAAACTCACAAATAACATATCATATTAGTTTAAAAGGGTCTTAGGCCAAGTTAGACTGAAAATAATTTAGGGTCAATTTAGGCCGTAGCACATATTTACATTTAAAAATGCATATTGAAGCTATAGGAAATACAAATTTGTGTCTTTTCTATCATTTCTATACTCAGGTGACATGATACAATAAATCTGAGCACAAAAAGACTCTTGCATTCAACTTTTTTTGCTGACAGTATGGTCTGATACAAAGATTTTTCACTTTTTAGTGAAAAACATGCATGCAATTTTAGTCGCAACAAGCTTATATTTGAACCACTTGCTATCCTACAGAAGAAAAGAAAGATATTATGTGACATGAAACAGGTACAAAAGACATTGTTAAGTGCTTTTTATACAAATTTAGTGAGGTCTTTATTATGGACTTCAACTTTTATGTTCCAAGCTCCTCACATTTAACTTGATCCAAACAGGGCGTTAGACGAGGGTCATATATACAACACATTTTGTACATATTGTCTGAGATAATCTTCTTTTCTGTAGATTCAGAGTTCACAAATGAGTAATACAACTGGATTGAAGCATAGAAACACAAATATTGACACATAAAAACCTGTCAGATAGAAAGTCAGAATGCCACTTATGCATCAAAATTGAAAAAGCTATGAAATGCTTATTTTGACCATAATATGCCCAAATTGGTCATTTTTGCAGAAATTCTATCAAATAAAAGTTTAAATCCTTTAGTTTTATGCTATTTGACAAATTGACATCATCAAATCATTCAGGGAAGTTGCCAAAGTACAGATTCTATATTTCCTGATTTCACCTCTTAGGTCCGAGTACACAGTTATTTCGTAGTGCATTTCTTTTAGACAATAAATGAAAATTAAAAAAATCCCACCTGCGCTTTCTCAATAATATTTTTACAGTGTGTTGTACTACTTTTGGGACAAATTATATCAAAATTATAGAAAACTTCATCGGCTCTAACTCAAAATATGGACAATTTTATGTTAAGGGGGTCTTCAAATCTTTTGACAGCTTCCGAAGTGCTAATTTTTAACATTTTTCAGCTGGACCAAATCACTACTTTACTTTAAAATTCATGACCCAAATTTTTTTACAGTGTCATTTCACCCCCCTACTTGCTATTTGAGTCATAAAACATGGAGAAATAAATTTGGAAGGGGTATAAAAAAAAATGGCAAGTAACACACTGTCAACACTAGGGACTACATTTGTGGACAACGAAAATCAAAGGACGATAACTGTGTACTCGGACCATTAAGGGGCCAGCTGAGGACCACGGCAGGATTTTCTCGCTGCGTTGAAGACCCATTGGTGCCCTTCGGCTGTTGTCTGCTCTTTGGTCGGGTTGTAGTCTCTTTAACATATATATTCCCCATTTCCATTCTCAATTTTATTTATGTATAAACTTGAAAGTGGTCTAATTAGTTTAAGCTGTAATTGATAGGAAACCTCTTATTAAATTAATATATATATTTTTTTTTTTTTTTAATATTGGTAAGTGGGATCTAGATGCATGTGTCAGGTATAAGTTGATGTTTACTTTTTACCAAATAATGAGAATTTAGAGATTTTAAACATATTGTGACTTTGGGAGATGAGAAAGGTGAAGAAAATCATTTTTCTTAATATTGTTAAACTGTTAGCATCTAATAATCAATTTTGATAATTGAGCAATTTTAGGAATGAATGATGTGTTGGAAATGAAGTGCAGAATAAAATCATAAATCTAAGTTAAAAGGATATTAGAATTATATTACATGTATTATAATGAATTGGAGTATTTTTTTGGTGCAAAATGGGATAATAATTATTAATATCATCAAAACATTGGATAAAATTGTGGCATGAAATTGATTGGTCATGAATGGGTAATTGTGGTTTCTGGGATTATAATACTAAGTGGTTAAGATGTTATCTTACAATGTATATAATCAATCAGATTTGTGAATTTGTGTTAAGAATTGTTCTGAAAAGTCATATGACATATCAAAAGGTATTAAACATTCATGTTGTGTAGTGGATTTTCATTAAATTGTGGTTTGAGTTATTTCCCTTTGAACAGATCTAGAAATATCAATGCATTATATATATGTGGATCAATTATTATGGAAGTTTATAATAATAAGTTCACAATTTTGGTGATGCATCTTTTAACCTATTTATGGGGTAGTAGATAATTGATGAGGTAATTTTAATTGTTTATTGGTTTAATGTATGACACCGTTGACTGATCATGCTGATTGACATCTAGGGTATATATAAATCTAATAAATGGTAATAGCGTGTAGGGTGGCGATATATATCTTTTATCAGACATATATATATGGCCTTCCAAATACCGCTTGGATTCCTAACATCACTGAAGAGACATTAATTGTCGAAATCCGGATATGATGTACAAATTTTTGCACCTCATGTTTGCGGTATACCATCTTTTCCGCAAGTTTATTGTTTTCTGTTTGGTAATAAATTAATAATAAGATCTATTTTGTGACATCTTGTGATCTGTTTCTTTGGCAATCGCCAATGTCAGTCAGCAGGGTTTAAGAACATCAGTTGTTCGACCTGCTAGTCAAATGCGTTTTGTTAAAATATACTTTTTCACTCATTTGGTTTTTTGGAAAATGTTGTTTGTGCTGTATTTAGACCCCTCTACCCAGAAATTTGTATTGCATGCACATATATAAAAATTGCGGTTTTTTTCCAACGCAATCATAGGTTTGAACGTTGTTTTCAATTTAGACTTGTATATATATATATATATGAACATGTCTCTGCTTTTACTAAATTTTGTAATGTACTTTTTTTTAAAGAATGAAAGTTTTAGAATAAAATAAAGATTGTCATAACCAGGGTTCATTCTTGATCAATATTCATGCTTTTACTTATCTGAATACCCAATACCATGTACAATGTACAGTACTAAACATTAATATAATAGGGAATAAAGATAACTTTTGTTAAAAGCAATTTTGACCAGTTCAGTCCAAGTATGGACTTTCTTTACAAATTAGTAACAAGGTAAACAGGTCCCTAGGGGATAAAGTCTTTTAATAAATTGCATCTGATTTAAACATATAAATTTTTTGGAGGTAGTTAACAGAATAAATTTATAAGTTTAATCTGAAAGTTAATGTTTTAAGTCCATTCGCATGAAAATTTAATTTGTCCCAGTTCATGGCAGATGCTACAATGTGCTACAGCATGCATAGTAAGTCTAGTCTAAATAACAAATAATGCATCTAAAATTGTATTTCAACATGTTCAAGAAGTGAAACATCATTTAAATCATATATTAAATTTTGATTTTTTTGTATTCTGGGTAGATAAGTGGGGCAATTTTTTTTTAATTTGAAGTGGGGCTAGTTGGTACAGATCAGAAGAGTGGGGCGAGTTGATGAAAAAGTAGGGCGATTTGCCAGCGGGGCGAGTTGTCATGCTTCTTTATCATAACTAAGGGCAAAAGTTAGATACCTTGAATTTTATGTTTGACGCCAGGCACTTGTTTTCTGTACATGGCAATATCTACTACCCCTATATATTACGAGCTCATAATATAGAGAGATGGTAGATCTTGCCATGATGCCTGTGTTGAGGCGTCACGGAAATGACAATTTTAGGGTGTAATTAGGTCAGTCTACCGATCTGTCTTTCAATAAAACAAAGATTACCTTTGGTTTACTTATAAAACAACTACAATATTCTTGTGTAAAACATTCATGTTCACCTGTTTAAACTAAACTGACTACTATGTTTAATCTGTTTACTTTAAAATCCAACTTCTATTTTTCGTGCATGGGTGAGGGCAAGGTCTTAGTATATCAAATTGCGCCATAAGCAAAGGTGTCCTTGGCAAGATTGTTTCTGAGCAATGGAGGCAAAAGATACGTGTACAATTGCCTCAAATGTTTAATTGACAACGCACCACAACCAACTGTCAATGGACCAAATTTCTGCAAAGAAAACCCATCGGTCGTCTTCATAGAGTCAAACTGTATCCCTGACTTTTAAAACCATAGATGTATACATATATGATTAAACAAAATGAACAATGATGTGATGTTTTGTGTAAAACTTGACATTAATTTTGCTTCGCAGGTGCATTACTGGCATATCCAACTAAGTAAGACATCACGTGACTTTGGTGACGTATAGCGAGCCGCCATTGTCTTGTCTTGTCTTGTGTGAAGATCCTGCCTTTCAAAGGCACACCTCTGGTTACAGAGTAGGATATGGTGTATTTAACACCCACTTAATGTTTATTACACTATTAAAATCTAAAACAAAAGATAATTTAGATTTTAAATATTCACGCCTTTGACTGATTGGTTGCAAGCAATCCTTTCTTTTTATTCACCGGCAATGTTAATAATATTGTATTACGTCTAATGTGCAAAGCAAAGCAAAGTTTTCTACTTATGTATTCTACAAATGAAGAAAATCTGTACATCCACATTTACATTGACAGTTACAGAGCAAGGCACTAGCATCCAATATTAGTTGTGTATTAATTTCTAGTTTTTCTAATGTTCTACATTTCGGACAGAGCTCGCTTTTATTGATAATATTTGAAAGTTCAAGCAGGTGATAGTTTCTAGCAGAAGCTAAAGCAGGACATGAATGAATGAAATGGTCTAATGTTTCAGCGTCCTCCTCGCATAAGAGACATGTTGGGTTGATGTCAACTTGATTGAAAGCTGCTCTATTACATTGGAGAATGTATGTACCAGTAAGGAGTCTAAGTTTGATGGGGAGACGCTGGATGTCTTTTGCAGAAGTCTGGACACTTGCTAGAGCATTGTGTAGATGACCAGTTTTAAAATTGGACGTAGAAATACTCTTGTAGTAGATCTAGACAGACATGGTAATCACATGTTCAACCCAGAAGGTGTCAATCGCTTTCCTGATAGAGATCTTCCATTTTAATTTTGGAGGTGGTTCATCTAAAATGTTAAAGATTGATGGTAGGCTGTATTTAATTAATAAAGATCTGATTTTTGTGAACCAACTGTCCTTTACGGCTGATGAGATGAGGATTTGTCTTTCTGCGAATTGTCTTTCTATAGAGTTCTCTTGTCTTGAAATGTTTGCAAAAGTTCCCAAAGCTAGTTTATGGATTTTACTAATTACTGGAATCGTACCCGACAGTATAAACACAGCCATGTCTGTTGTGTTAGTGGGGATAGATAGGATTTGTTTGATGCTTTTCCGATAAAAAATTTCAATTGGTTCCAGTTGTGTAGAATTTGGTAAAAGTATTTCTAGGCCATAAATGAGTACTGGTAACACATAAACTTGGAATAATTGTAGGCATGCTACTGGATTAAGGCCGTTCTTGCCATGCATGCCTGTCCCCATCAAACTGTACATTGATCTCCTGGCTTTGTTGATGTTTTCCTGGATATGGATTGGGATGGTTTGCCGCGGGTTACTGCTGTGAGTAATTCCTAAATGTACAGCAGTTTCAGCATTTTGAATAGGTGTATCATTTAAAGTGAAATTGAAGTTATCGTCTAATTTTGGTTTCCCAGTTTTAATAATTTTACATTTTGTAGGCTGTAATGAATATTTCTCCAGTTGACTGTAATTCTCCACGGTTGTTAAAAGGGTTTGCATATTGGTAGGATCATTTACGACCAGAGTGACATCATCTGCACAAGTTGGTATAGGACAGTGAATATGTCCAATATAGGATCCCAGTGTACTGTCCTCTACTTGGTTAAGAATGTCATTTATATATAGTTTGTATAACTCTGTGCTTAGTATTCCACCCTGCCTAACTCCTTGCTTAATATCGAAGGGTTCAGAGACCAGGTTTTCCCATCGAACTGAGGTTTTGAGTCATTTTGTCCCATATAAATTGCATAGGTGCTTCAATAAAGTTCAATTTTCTCATTAACTTGACCCGTTTTCTAACTTTTGCAACTATATCCTTGGTATTCGAACATAATTATACCTGAAAATGTTGGTTCTGACAGTTTAATTTTTGATTAAATTACGTCCCTGGAGATTCGTAAAAATCGTACTTTTTCTCGTCATTTCCCCGTTGACTCAATGGTAAATCTAGCGACCCCATGTCTACTTGTACGTCAAATTCACAAAGTCCGTAAATAAAAGTTACTGTAATACTTTGCAACTCGATTGAGAATATTAAAACATATATCTGGCGAAATTTTCTACTTCAAACAGTTTAATTTTAGGGCAAATTACGTCCCACATCGATTTAAAAAAGTGATTTTGGGGGAATTTTCAAAATGGCGGATGTGTTTTGAAATGTCGCATGTATTTTTAATCATCGTGTATTTTTCATGCAGAATCTGTGCTGTTTCTGTTATTTTCTTCGATGATATTTTGATATGTTTGATTTCAAAATTTCTTGATAGAAAATAAATTATTTCAAGTATGATGTGAAAAAAATAACAGGAACATTTATTTTGACAGATATACTATTCCAAGGATATACTGTTCCCAGAAAAAAATTAACACTGAAATTTATAATAAAATTATTGTTCACTTTTTTTTTTTAGGTTTTTCCCTTTTTTCTGTATAATTTATCTTTATTTAGAAAAATATATATATATATATATATATTCTTTTTAGAAAAAAAAATGTTTTCGTCTCGAGAGAAAAAAATAATGCTCAACAATAGATAAATGTTCTGTACCTTTAAAATTGAATGTCCCTTGACGAACAGGTGAACTCGGATTAGGTTATATGTTACATAACAACAAATAACCAAAAGCCACAAGGTGACATTAACATCCTGTGTATACATGTATTTCCAGAGTTTAGATTTTGTGATATACAAAAGTTTTCTGAAATGTACAAATAAATATTTTCTCTTTCCCGTGTACACAACCGAAGAAATATACATCATAAAGAACTTTAAGAAAATATGAATATTATGAAAAATTCTTCGATAAGTTGATTTTTGCTTAAAAAAATAAATCAAATATAAATGTTTCACTATAATTGTTTTAAAGAAATACTATATTTAATAGATTTTTTTTATTTCATAGAAAATTAAACGAGACTTCATTGCATATGATTTTTGTCATTTATTTTTTTAGTTCAATATTTAAGCAAAATCCAGGCATTAAAAAAAACGATATTGAAATTTTAACTTGTGCACAAAAAGATGTTATTGTATACATTTCAACAACATTGAATTCCCGCCAATATTTATCGACAGAGTTATCGGTCCTGAATAGGACTGATATAGTTGGGTATGAGTACGCTGTCACGGGGTATTTGATTTTTAAAAGATGTGCATGTGCTATGCAAGAACCGAAGAAAGATAGATCTATATGTTTGACAACAACTGATCAGGCAATTCGCCGTTTCGGAATTTAATGCATTCTGGGTTATATTTTCAAAAGCGTACACCAAAACGTTGTAATTGGTCAAAAACGTTCTAAACAATGGAAATTCAACCAATAACGTAACGTTATTTTCATTTTGGTGTACGAACAATAATATTACACATAGTCCTTTAGATTCTGAAAAGGCGAATTGAGTCGTTTTGGGCACCCCTCGGTTGGCCATTTAATTTAGAATTAATTTTCATGGTATATGAACTCAACATTTATTTATACTTTGTTAAATTGTTTTTACAAAATATCAGACAAAACTATTTTTAATTATTTACATAACTATAATACATGATCATGCAATATTATTAGTTACTCGGATCAACAGTCTGGGTTCCGTAACAAGGACTCTACTGTAAATCAGTTACTTATATTATATGATGAAATTGTGAAAAATCTTGACAAAAGGAAGTGTGATGTGCCAAAAGCATGTGATCGGGTTTGGCACATGATACCGTTTTGTATAAATATAAATATGGGATAAAGGGTAATTTGCTTAACTGGTTCAAAAGTTATCTTTCTGATAGACAACAAAAGGTTGGAGTAAATGATTATTTTTCAAATTGTAATACTGTCAATAAAGACAAGAGCCCCTCGAGGGTACATCTTGGGTCCTTTTCTGTCTTTGTTGTTTGTAAATGATATAGTAGATGTAGTTAAAAGCAAAATGATAAAACTGTTTGCAGATGATACTTGTTTATATTGTGTGGTAGACTATTATAAATCATGCAGCAGCTGATCCCTTAGGGCAAGATCTAGAATTATTAGATCAGTGAGCAGGAGATTGAGGGTGTAATCTTCAATGTAGACACAACTTTAGATCTATGTACGTTACGATAAAAAGTAATGTTGATGTCACATCATTATGCATGAATAAGGCACCTCTAGAAAATATATCCGATCGAACATAACATCTTGCCATACATGTAACCCTATCATCTGATGCCAGATCGACAAGTCAACTACAAGATATTTATACAAAAGCTTGTAGACGTCTAAACATTATGGGATATTTTAAAAACTAAGATTGATAGACAGTCATTTGAAAGACTTTATATTGCCTTTATTAGACCCATTTTGGAATATGGGAACAAAGTTTTGGATAACTGAACAAGAGAAGAATCAGATCTAATTGAGTCTGTACAACTATCTTCTGCTAAAATGGTATCTGGGCTTCGAAAGGGAACACCAAGCTATATAGATGGTAATTATATACAAGGAACTAGGTTTGGGATTGCCTCTAGAATAGGCGACAGAAAAACAAATTATTGTTTCTTCATATCCATAAAACCGTTTCTGAAAATATTCCTAATTACATTGCTGCTAATGTCTTGTCGTATGCAAACACTTTTGTCCAGAGGGTCTGAGAAATAAAAGAGGATTCAAAAATCTTCAGTGTCGAACCACAGACTATAAGAACAGAATTATTCCACATACTCTTGAAAAGTGGAGTTAACTTGCGATGATCGAGAATTAGAAAATATTATATAAAGCTTTAAAGGATTCAAAAGAAAGTTGAATGAGGATATAAGTCCCTGTCCAGTTTTCTTTTTCCACTGGTTCACGAAAAAATAATATAATTCACTACCAGTTAAGAAATGAGGCTGAGTGGTCGACATAAAACATCACCTCTTCTGTGATCATTTGTCGACCGGACAGCTCTGTGTGTGCCTATGGAGACCCGACAGAAGATAATTTTTATTTCTTTTATGTTTGTCCTGGGGGCTGGTCATTTTGAAATCATACATACAAAATTTCTTGATCCCCCATAATATTTCACTATTTTTATTTGACCCCCCTGTAAAAACATTTAAAAAATGTGATACCCCTCTATTAAACATGCCAAAATTTAAACATGCAAATCACTTATCATGTTATTTCAAGGAAATATTGAAAATGAAATATTCTCAGTGGATTGAGTCCCAAAACTTATTTGAGGGAAAGTTGCCTTGAAATAGGGCTCTTCCATGAGGCCTCTTCCATGACTATTAGTAGGTAGAGAAAGCCAGTGCTTTGAGTAGCTTTTTCTGACTTTTTTTTCTAATTTCCTATATTGGGCTATTAAAGAAAACTTGATTCTGAGTAACTCTGTAAAAAATATACATTAAAAAGTAAACTTTTTGAAACGGTAACAACACATTATTTATATATGTCCCTCTCTTGAACGCTGCTTAATTTAAATTTTACGTATGGCCTTATTGAAACCTCCATTGAGTCGCTAAACTTTTATATGGATAGTTCATGCTTTCAGCTTGAACAATTCAATTACTCATTTATTGTCACATTTCATTCATAAATGTGTGATATTAACCTCAAATTTTTGATTTATTAGCCTAAAAAGTACAAATTTTGAGGGATTGAGAAGTATAAATGGACCCAAAGGGCTCTTGTAATGAAAACAAAAAGATACATTGGCAATAATGCTTGTTAATTTAGTGATCGACGTGAGTGAAATATAACAACTGAGTTATTCGGATTATGAAGCACCTATACATTTTATATAGGACAAAATGACACAAAATGGCAGCTTCCTACATCACCAAAGTATTGTGATGTCTTGCTTAATTGTATATGAATGGTTTTAAAAATACATTTCGATTTGACTGTTGTAATGTTCTTCTTGACATTTTGTCTCTTGAAGTATGTGAACTACTTATTTCCAAGTGCAAAAAATATTGCTCCCCCCACTTTGAATTTATAAAAAAATTTGAACCCCCCTTATCCACATATAGAAAAAAAAAACTTGACCCCCCCTGCATTTTGACCAGCCCCCCTCCTAGATAAAAAATGATAAGTCCCTAAAAGTAAACATGCCAAAAATTAATTAACGTCCGTTGTACTTTATTTATGCTGTTTTTTTGGTCTATACTTACGTCTAAATGATTCTATGAAGATCCAGACTTCCAAAGTCATTTAAGTCTACCGGAAACATAGGATGTAAGCAAAAGACCGAAAAAATCAAGGTAGCGTCATGTCTGACCTACAACGATCTATCGTTTTAACAGTCTAAACATGCTAAAGGAGATAACGTAAAAGGAAACCTTTTTACCATTTAATTTCTAGGAAAGGGTTAGTGAAGAAGATCACAAACTTTGCACTTGTTTTATTTTATACAGTGACAGTGTTAGTCTTTCAGAGCAGTCCCTAGTCCAAATAATTATGACGTCTTGATTATTTGGACTAAGCAGTCCCCGTTGTCCGTTTGCGCCCAATACACTTTCGCACCCAGTAGAATTATTATTTTAGAAGTTTTACCCTTGTCCGTCTGCACGTACCACAGAAGTTTGAAATCCTGGCAATAAAGGTGTATACATATGCCAAACTCGACTATCACAGTAGAGCTTCTCTATGCTATGAAACATATATATACGCAATGTTAATTACCACAAAACACAGATCAAGTTTGAAATTTGGTGGCATCACTTTAACCGTTCTAGAGTTATGCCCCTTTATAAATAGAAAAATTGCTGAATTTTTCGTTTCTGTTCTCTCACTTTAATTTGCCATAACCAAATGTTATGAAACTTATACACAAAATTATACTTATTACCACAAAACTTAGATCAAGTACAAATTTGGGTATTGTCACTTTTACCATTCTTCAGTTATGTCGATCCCTTTATAACTTTATATGATATGCAAGCGGGGGCATCATCTGGTTGGTTGGTTAGTTGGTTGACTTGTTTACTAATTAAACACATGGGATAGGGTCTCTTGTTCCCCATTTATTAGATATATTTTTATATGTATGTACCAAAAAAAAAAAAAAAACCTGATTAACATGATTAATGATTGGGGAATTATTATATGAAATGATTTTTTGTTATCAATTTGATGATTAATTATTAAAAGTTAATTACGTGTATGTATGATTGCTGCTAACTGGTATTTATACACAGCTAAATTTGGTATTGCTGATTTTTGAAAATCATGATTGTTGTTTTAACCTGTTTTGATGTAAGTTAGCTTGGTATGCATGCTATGATTTAAAGTTGAAGACTTTAAATGAAAACACAAAAGATAATTGCTTTTAACTGCTTGGTCGCTCTGATCCCGCTTTTTTTGATACAAAGAAAAAAATTATATTTATAGAAATATTCTTACCAAAACATGATTGACAAATGATTGGGAGTTATTCAACACAAAAAAAACAACGTCAGAATCTCGCTTTATTTAAATACAATGAAAAAAAAACTTTATAGTAATACACTAACCAAAACATGATAAAGATTTATTCAACACAAAAATAAACGTCAGAATCTCACTTTGTTTTGAAAGAACTAAGAAAAAAATATTTATAGGCTAGCAATATACACTTACCAAAACTTGATTACAAAATTATTGAACACAAAACCAATAAAAAGGGTGCACACCTGTCAGACTTGGGGTCAATTACATTGGAATGTAATTAATTGAATTACACATTACATTGCAAAAAATTATCAATTACACTAATTACCATTACACAGTTTTGGCAATGTAATTAATTAAATTACAATTACTTTACCAAAGTAATTAATTAAATTACACATTACATTTTATCAGAATTGTATAAACCAATATGTTATGTACAATGTAAATATATATAACTCGTCTCAAATTTGTCCCAACAATGTTAAATCTTCTTCCCTCAGATGAATTTGACCTCTTGATTCTTTATATATATATCGCATGAGCCAAGGCTTCGTGTTGAAGACCGTACTTTGACCTATAATGGTTTACTTTTATAAATTGTGACTTGGATGGAGAGTTGTTTCATTGGCACTCATACCACATCTTCTTATATCTACTGTAAGCTTATGTGACAATTTGGATGTAAAGTGTTTCATTTCCTTGATAACTTGTATTTTTTGTCAGCTATTGTCTACTGTCATTTAATTTCTAAACTTTTCAATTTTAACTTTTGCCAAGCTATATATATGTCAAAGGCAACAAACATCACTATGGCATTCGTTTTTTGTTTTTTTTTGCATTTGGTCAAATACCATTGAATTTCCTTTAATTAACAATGATTAAGGTAGCCAACTTAGGTTGTTAACTTATTGTCTTCTCATTTTTAAGAAGAAGGATTTCTTTGTAATTTAATTAAAAAGTTTTATATAAATTACAAATTTATTTTGTTCTTTAAAAATTTAAAAAGAAATATATAGTTGTCATAACATTGAAAAAAATTGAAAGTATAATGCTTCATATATTTGTATACATCTACTAATTAGATAAAATACATGTAATAGTTTACATTGACCCTAGGCTGTTTTACACACATATTAATCAGACTAATTGCCATTTGTTTTTACAGCTGATAATTTTGGCCTACTTCGATTCTTCCAGCTCGGGTTACTCGAGTTAAATTTTTAGGTTTGATTGCGCATGCGTCAAAAGCGTATCAATCGAATCAAAAAACTCTGGTGGAGAGTTACTCGAGGTCCATTGTTTACCTTAACAACATGGATGAATTTACGATACTAAACCATATTTTTAGTGATGATGAACAAACGATGGCAATTCAGTATATAATTGATTCTAACCAAATCTTAATACAATTATTGACAACTTTGTTGCCCAGGGACATGATTTTGACAATAACAATTAACAGCTAAAAAATAGCCGATAACAATGAATAAAATACGTCTAGAACACAAGAACAGTAAACGTCACCTTGCGCCCCCCCTCTGAAAACTATACCGGAGGTACACATGTGTATATTTTAGCGAATATTTACAATTGATGGACATTGATGTAATACAATAGATATATATTGTGTTTTAATGTGACTATTGTAATTGAACACTTAAACTTCTATTTCGTCACATAAAATAGCTTAAATCCATTTAAATCGTAAAAAATGTATTTTCGAAAAGCACTCACGTCTCTTTCGTCGCCATCTTGCCGTTTAACTCGAATCGATTAAACCTGGTCAGGGGCAGGGTTGATATCGAGTTAACTCGAGGGTTGTAAAATGATCAAACTCGGGTACTTCGATTGCAACCTGAGTAACTCGGGTTACCCGAATTGGACACATCGAAGTAGGCCTTTATTTCTATAAACTTATTGTGTATACTAATTTAACAAAATTAGTGTGTGCAAGGATTTAAAACATTTTTACCTTCATGTAAGTCACAAAGTCAAACTTCCAGATATTTTAGAAGTACATTGATGGCAATTTGCTCTAAAAGTTTCATTAGGATTTGTTGGTTTCTCTTTAATATATGTGAATGAAATATTATTTTACAATTAATATTAACATAATTTCTTATGATTAACATCAAAAATTACATGCACATGTAATTGAAATGTAATTGAAAAGTAATTTAGCATTACATGCTTTTTTCAATGTAATTAATTAAATTACCATTACATGTAATTTAAAGAATGCTCAATTACACATTACATTCAATTACATGGAAAATTGTAATGCATTACACTTAATTACAATTACATTTTCAATTACCCCATGCCTGGCACCTGTCGGTCAGAGGTACTACTTGTACAAGTAATTTTTATTTACTTGAAGAAGTAAATATAAATATACTTATATAAGTAAATTTGTAGGATACTTATACAAGTGTATTTTATTTACTTGTATAGGTAAATAATTTTTTGGCTTAGTTATGTCCCTTAGACATTCAGATTTTTTTACTTATATAAGTAAAAAAGTCATCCTATCTTCTTTTCTTGAATTCTTAGGACTTCTTTGCTCTAATAGAATTTTAAATTGTCTGTCCTTTGCAGATGTCTTTACTTATTAATTAAGTGTAATTTCATGGACAATGAAAATCTCATTTGTCTGTTATCTTCAGAACACTGCTCATTTACAAGCCCCCAAGGGCAATTTTTGAAGGTCTTGTGCAAATACTTAAGATCTTTGCCCAATCAGTTTCTTTGTTGAATTAATGAGATGAAACATTGAACTCTAATAAAAAATTATGAGCTAACCTGGGAAAAATCATTAAAGGCACGTTTTTACATCTCAAAACTTGAGAATTTTTGTTGGATTGTAAAAAAAATTTACTCATACAAGTAAATTTTTTAAGAAAATTAAGGGGAGATTATTCAAACATTATAATTAACTTATATAAGTAAATTTTTTTTACTTCTTCAAGTAAATAAAGATTACTTGTACAAGTAGTACCCCTGACTGCCTGTAGGGCGGGAACAGACTATGGGTGCCAATGTGTAGGGTGCAAAAGTGAAAGGGGGGCAAATGTGAATGTGTTTTTGGGTGAACGGACCCGGATTACCTGATAATTAATTTAGGAGATGTATTGTATTTTAAGCTCCAACAATAGTCGCCATCATGTAAAATTGGAACCATGTTTTTTGTCATAAATTTTTAAACTACCAGCCGCTTTCATTCAAGATGACTTAGTCCAAAACTCTAGAACACCTGTGTGGACTCATCATTTTAAAACTGATAAGTCCACAGATGCATTCTTTTATTGTAATACTAATATTGTTAGGTAGTAATTTTTAAATTGCTATACAAATGTTAAAACAAAGCTTTCATACAATTAAAAAAAAAAGGAGTCCCTTGACTCTCCTACTATAATTAATTCAAGCTAATAATTGTTGGAACACCCTCAGACCAACAAGAATGTGTGTTCTGGTTGCATGAGGCATTGCTCATGAATATAGAATAGGGTTGGTAGGTGGTTTTTTTTCAACACTTTTACAATAAGTGCTGATTAATCCAGATGATTTAAGGAAACATATTTTTTTCACAATTCTATAACCAAGATTTTGGGATATATACACGTACATGTATATTGGTTAAAGACAGCTTTTTTACCCTTCACACAAAAAATAATAATTTTTTTATTTCATTTTATTTTGTGGGGTGGGTGGGCAAATAGTTGGGGAGAGGGTAGGACAACCAGAAACACAACTATTTTTTTTTTACCACTTCATCATATCACCATGATCACTAAAACTTTTTTTTTATTTCAATAAAATTCAAGATGCATGTACAGTACATGGTGTGCATGTATAGGCATATATATTATTAATATAATAGATAAAAAGATAAATTTTTGTGTCACTGTACACATGATACAAGTAACATACAGTCATGATACACCTTATTTTTATACGGCCGCAAATCGTATATTGGTATGATGTTGGCCTTGTCGTCGTCGTCATCGTCCGAAGACACATTGGTTTTCGCATTCTAACTTTAGTTTAAGTGAATGGATCTCTATGAAATTTTACCATAAGGTTCAATACCACAAAAGGAAGGTTGGGATTGATTTTGGGGGTTATGGTACCAACAGTTAAGGAATTAGGGGCCAAAAATAAGCATTTTTGTAACTTCCAGACATAACTTGTGTGTTAGTGTATGGATCTCTCTGACATTGTACCACAAGGTTCCATATCACAAAGGGAATGCTGGGATTGATTTTGGGGGTAATTGCCTCCAAATTTTAGGAATTAGGGGCCAAAAAAGGGGCAAAAAACAAGCATTTTTCTAGTTTCAGGACAATAACTTGTGTGTAAGTGTATGGATCTTTCTGAAATTGTACTACAAGGTTACATATCACAAAGGGAAAGCATGAATTGAGTTTGGGGGTAATTGCCCAAAACGTTTAGGAATAAGGGGCCAAAAAGGGGCCAAAAATAAGCATTTTTCTAGTTTCTAGACAATAACTAGTGTTCAAGTGTATGGAACTCTCTGAAATTGTACTGCAAGGTACCATACCACATAGGGAAGGCTGGGATTGATTTTGGGGGTAATTGCCTCCAAATTTTAGGAATTAGGGGCCAAAAAGGGGCAAAAAAAACAAGCATTTTTCTAGTTTCAGGACAATAACTTGTGTGTAAGTGTATGGATCTTTATGAAATTGTACTACAAGGTTCCATATTGCAAAGGGAAAGCTGGGTTTGAGTTTGGGGGTTATTGCCTTAAAGGTTTAGGAATTTGGGGCCAAAAAGGGGCCAAAAAACAAGCATTTTTCTAGTTTCCAGACAATAACTTGTGTTCAAGTGTACAGATCTCTCTGAAATTGTACTGCAAAGTACCATACCACAAAGGAAAGGCTGGGATTGATTTTGGGGGTAATTGCCTCAAAATTTTAGGAATTAGGGGCCAAAAAGGGAAAAAAAACAAGCATATTTCTAGTTTCAGGACAATAACTTGTGTGTAAGTGTATGGATCTTTATGAAATTGTACTACAAGGTTACATATCACAAAGGGAAAGCGTGAATTGAGTTTGGGGGTAATTGCCCAAAACGTTTAGGAATAAGGGGCCAAAAAGGGGCCAAAAATAAGCATTTTTCTAGTTTCAAGACAATAACTTGTGTTCAAGTGTATGGAACTCTCTGAAATTGTACTGCAAGGTACCATACCACATAGGGAAGGCTGGGACTGATTTTGGGGGTAATTGCCTCCAAATTTTAGGAATTAGGGGCAAAAAAGGGGCAAAAAAAAAACATGCATTTTTCTAGTTTCAGGACAATAACTCATGTGTAAGTGTATGGATCTTTATGAAATTGTACTACAAGGTTACATATCACAAAGGGAAAGCATGAATTGAGTTTGGGGGTAATTGCCCAAAACGTTTAGGAATAAGGGGCCAAAAAGGGGCCAAAAATAAGTATTTTTCTAGTTTCCAGACAATAACTTGTGTTCAAGTGTACAGATCTCTCTGAAATTGTACTGCAAGGTACCATACCACAAAGGGAAAGCTGGGATTGATTTTGGGGGTAATTGCCTCAAAATTTTAGGAATTATGGGCCAAAAAGGGAAAAAAAAACAAGCATATTTCTAGTTTCAGGACAATAACTTGTGTGTAAGTGTATGGATCTTTATGAAATTGTACTACAAGGTTACATATCACAAAGGGAAAGCTGGGTTTGAGTTTGGGGGTAATTGCCTTAAATGTTTAGGAATATGGGGCCAAAAAGGGGTTAAAAACAAGCATTTTTCCAGTTTCCAGACAATAACTTGTGTGTAAGTGTATGGATCTTTATGAAATTGTACTACAAGGTTACATATCACAAAGGGAAAGCTGGGTTTGAGTTTGGGGGTAATTGCCTTAAATGTTTAGGAATATGGGGCCAAAAAGGGGTTAAAAACAAGCATTTTTCCAGTTTCCAGACAATAACTTGTGTTCAAGTGTATGGAACTCTCTGAAATTGTACTGCAAAGTACCATACCACAAAGGGAAGGCTGGGATTGAGTTTGGGGTGATGAATCATAAGGGGGTTCAACAAATTGGAGGGGGGATTTTTTTTTCCTTTTTTTTCTTTAAAATTTTCCATTTTAAATTGGTTATTTCTGATTTATATATAAAAGCAAATAATAATGATATGGTTTGAATAGGTAAATTAAAATTTTTTAAGTTCTTAGACCACATTCATTCTGTGTGAAAAACCTATGCTGTGTCAAATATTTAATCCCAATCCAAATTCAGTGCTTGTCAAGCTTGAATGTTGTGTCCATACTTGCCCCAACTGTTCAGGGTTTGACCTCTGCGGTCATATCAAGCTGCGCCCAGCAGAGCATTTTATTATAGGAATTAAATGTGATGTATACATGGTATACTGGTATCGGAAATTATATCAAATGTCAGATTGTCTGGTACAAAGTTCAAAGCAATCAAGCATTTTTACCAAATAATTGAAAAAATTACACTATTTTTTCGTTTCATAGATATAAGAAGATGAGGTATGAGTGCCAATGAAACAACTCTCCATCCAAGTCACAATTTGTAAAAGAAAAACCATTATCAATATAGGTCAAAGTACGGTCTTCAACACAGAGCCTTGGCTCACACCGAACAGCCAGCTATAAAGGGCCCCAAAAATGACTAGTATAAAACCATTCAAACAGGAAAAACCAATGGTCTAATCTATATAAAAAACGAAAAACACTTATGAACAACATCAACAAACGACAACTACTGAACATCAGATTCCTGACTTACGACAGGTGCATTTTAACCAAATAAATGAAAAAATACACTATTTTTTTTTCAACATGTCCAATATTATTTAAAACACTTTAAATTCTTGTTCATTCATGCCATATACATGATATAATACACATGTATGATATATATAATTATCATTGATTATTAAATTGATACAGAAAAAAAGTCAAAAGTGAAAATCAAATTGACCAAATTGTTAATTAACTAGTATACTACTTGGATTCATTTATTTTCGTGGTTTGAGGTAAATTTGCTATTTCGTGGATATTTGAATTCGTGGTTTTGGCAAAGTCTGCATATATTCTTATTGAAATTTGTGTTTCGTTGAGTTTTTAAATTTGTGGTTCCCCAGTACCCAGGAAATTCATGAAAATTGATATCCAACGAAAAATAATGAATCCAAAGTAATCTGAATGATGTTTTGTGTTCTTATTGTATTACATGTAACATGCTTTAGATTAACATGGTTAATAATGATTTATCACAATGTATTTTTGAATAGGTGCTGAAACATGGAAGGCAGCCTTACCATTCCTAGTCACATAGAGGACCTGACAAAATGTATGTATGAACTACAACAGGACGGAAAATTCTGTGATGCAGGTCTCGAGTGCAAAGATGGCGTCATATTTGTTCATAAACTTGTTCTTATGGCATGCAGAAGTCCATATTTAAGGAATCAATTGGTGTCTGAAAGTGAAGGTGAAAGAGTTTATGTCAGTCTAAAAAATTATTCATTAAAAACAGTATGCTGTTTGGTGCAGACCCTTTATACCGGACAGATAAATATTTCCCAGGAGAATGAAGTAGATTTTAGTCGTTTGTGTGAGATGATAGGGCTTGACAAAATAAAATCTGCTGCTGAAAATTTGATTCAGCATGATCAAAATATTTATGAGATCGAAAGCATAAACCCATTTTGTGCTGTTCAAGTTGAAGAGGAAGTAATAGAATCACAGGATGAGATTACAGCACTTGTGGCATCTGTCAATCATGGACCAGATGACAACTTAGTTGACAGTACAAACACTGTTGATAATGTAGAGGATCTCAACTATGACAGCAGTGATGTAAAAGTTGGAAGTGATATGGTTAAAAGGAGTCAAGATTCAGAAGGAGAAAGGGAGGCAGACAAATCTTTTGATCCGCCCACCATGCCCACAAGAAGAGAAACCAGAAGCAACAAGAGAAGAAAAATTTTCCATAATGAGAACACATCACAAGCAAAAGACAATGCCACATCATCTAATGTGGCAGAAATATTGACCATTGCAAGACAGTTGTCTGGAATAGATGAAGCACAGCCAACTAAACCTGCTTCTTCTTGTCGAGATCAAACTAAATCCAGTTTATGCTCTCTATGTACAAAAGAATTTGTCAATGAAGACGAAAATGTAACAGATCCAAGCAAGAAAGTTTGCACAGAATGTATGGTTTTATTTAGTGGAGAAACCAATGATGACCAAGAGGTGGGAACTGAACCAGACCAAATACAAAGTTACAACAGTGAAGATGGTGGAGAACACAACAAACAGGTATTAGTAATGATAATTTAAACTTTTTCTTATACAATTTTTATATGACCAGTCAGGAGACTTATTGAAATAAGTGACAATTATTTAAGTAGCAAATTCGAAGTTTTGTCACAAATTGTGATTTTGTAGTTTTACCAAAATTTTAAACACATGGGTTTTGGATATATCTTTTCATTAGTAAAATTGAAAAAAAATGAACTTTTTGCTTCTTTTAAGCAGCAAGGTTTATGCCTTTGATGCAATCATTTAGCTGCAAATTCTATTTTAGTTGAAAAAATGCTATAAAAATGGCTTTATATAATGAACTGATACTTTCTTAACAGATTTTTCCCAGTAGTGGGAGTATTTTTCCTGTATAATTCAAGGTTTCATCTTATAGATTATGTAATAAAATTCTACTGTTCGTTATCAAAATTTCACTGTTCAGGGTTGTTGAAATTAGTGGGGTTATTAAAATAATGATACTTAAAGAAGTGATTTTTTGGAAGGAAATTGAGGTATGATACTTAAACAAGTGATTTTTATGTCATTATCCTAGATTTAGTACAAGATCATCATCACCTGACATGACCCGGTCATCCTATCAACACAGATGTTGGTTCTGATAATTTTAGCAACATAATTAGTCCCTGGATCATTAGTATTCTATATTTAAAGCTACAATAAAATTAAATCACTTAGTCTAGTGATTAATTTGTACTACTTAATAGGTTATTAAAGAAAGACAACTCTTACTTCCAACCTTTATGGACATAATGTTACTTGAATCAGTGATTTAGAAAATTACTCATTTAAGTAAGTCCCCTGACTGATGACCGCAAAAAATTTGCATTCTTATAATGATATCATGTCGTCATGGGCGTCGTCGTCTGAAGACACATATATTATGGTTTCCGCATAATAACTTTAGTTAAACATTGTGAAAGTGAATGGGTCTCTATTAAAGTTTACCAGAATGTTTAACACAACAAAACATGCAAAAGGAAAGTTGGGGTTGGTTTTAGGGGCTATGGTATCCAGGGTATCAACAGTTTAGGAATTAGGAGCCAAAAACAAGCATTTTTGTAGTTTCCAGAAAATATCTTGTGTGTAAGTGTATGGGTCTCTCTGAAATTGTACCGTAAGCTTCCATATCAAAAAGCATTCAAAGGGAAGGTTGGGATTGACTTTGGGGGTAATTGTCCCAAATGTTCAGGAATAAGGGACAAATACATGCCATATTTTGCCATTAAAGGAGCACTATATATGGATCCAGTCCTCAAACTTTAACAGGCATCAAAATAGTGCTACATATACATATACATACATGTGTATAATCATGATAATCATGATGATAATTCATAGCAATATGTCATGTATGTGCAAGACCAACTTAGCCATTTTGACTTTCACCAAACATCTCTCAGATTGTATATAGAAGCATATACAGTCTGCGACGTTAAGAGATAGCCCAAAGCCCCTGTCTAGTAAAAATCTAATCGGACGTGTGCAGAAGCACTGGTGATTGCCTGATCGGTCTAGTGAACATCTGAAATCGTTTGGGAACTTGTAGCAGGTATTTTATTGCATCTATGAGAACAAGTTACAAATTTGTCGCCGACCTTGTTTTCATCCGTTTACTGGTATCTCTAACTTATATACGTTTTCCAGGCCTTCTCTAATCAAAGGGAACCAGTTGTCAACGCAATATAACTAATTACCAATGAAAGGGAGAACGAGGCTCAACCATGTGCTTGCAATAAACACAATCTATAAATACCACTCAATGCAGGGTTCACCACAGAATGAAAATCAAGGGTAGGGTAGAAAGTTCTTCAAATCAGAGATTTTGTGTGGTGTAGTCAAATCTATTCCTTGTGCATGAATTATTAATTATATGCCTTACATGTATTTGTCATATATATAGCTAAATTGGAAAGGGGGTCTCACACAGATTTTGTAGTTGGTCCTATAAGTGGTCACCACACTTTTAGGAACATATTAAACAGGGAGAGTAAACACCTGATGTGGCTTCCCAGATTGCAGGAATATTCTGACAAATTTTATCTAAATTGTCTTATGTAAATCCACATGGTAAAACGGTCTAAAAAGATAAAGAAATTAATAATAAAAAAAAATATTCAGTCACAGAATTTCAGTCATTTCAACCAAATTAAGCCTATCTAGCTGTTTATAAAATCATATGTGTTATGTAGAATTTTGTTGAATTAACTCCCCTCTTTTCCAATTGCAATACAATTATGTAAAGGAATTATATATCCAGTTTTACTCTTTTCCTACTTTAAATGAGTTTTAAGATAAGGAAACTCCTATCCCAGATGTATAACTGTCTAAAAATAACCAGACAATGTTTGTCTGTTATTTAGGTATTACCAAGTATTTTCTCGCCAAAAGAGATTATGTGACATCGTTGTCAACAAAAGGACCATCATGACCATGTGGTCAGGGAATCCATTTGTTTTCTGGATCTAGTTAGGATATAAACATTCCATTTAAGGTATAGTCAAACATACATGTATGCATTTATAAAATAACTATAGTTTGCAAACAAGTTTTACTTTTCAAATTGAAGAAACCTGGTCATGATCGTTCATTGGTTGTTACCTTGTTCAACCATGCGAGACCATGTAAATAATATAATCAGCTGTCAGTGTACATCCCTTGAGGCAATTAACAATAATTCAACTTCTTAATTGCTGCTAACATGATAATTGGATTAGGGATATTAGAAATTTAACATCAATCTATTGAATTTTGAAGTGAGGTGGACAATAAAATAAGTGTGGCGCTGGGAATTTTAACGTGGTGCTAGAATTTTAGCGTGGCACACTGCAATCCTTAAATAGGTTGTGGTGATCCCTGCAATGTAAACAAGGATTCGATTTTATTCGATGCCAGGGGCGGGTCCAGGTGAGGGCGTAATGGGCTTCACCCCCCTTTAAAAAAAAAAAAAAAAAATCGTAATCTGCTAATATTGTATTGAATATGGCAATTTATCATATTCATTAATTAAACACATACTCTGAAAATGGTTCTAATGAATCCACTCTAGTCTAACCATTCATTGAAAATGAGAGTCTGTCAGTATTTCTGTGTTCATTTTAGGTTTTGCGTTAAGGTACATTTATACTAGTAACATGCATGTACATGTATATTTGGTATAGCATTTTTAATTCCCATCTGGATAGCCTTTGGTAGTATCATATTGTTTCAATATCCATTAGTGAGTAACTAAGTGACATTGACCTACATTTTGCCATGAAGTTCAAGCACCATATTTATTTATGTACCATATACCACCTATCGGAACTAGACAGTGACATGATTGCTTTAATTTAGTACTGTAGTACAATGACGTCAATTTTTTATATTCAATCAGGTATTCCACATTAAAGCCTACAATATTTAGAACGAAAGAATTTATACTTCAGTGTTTGTTTGTCTTGTATCATATGGTGTCGTTCAACGAAACCAGAACTTAATCTAAAATAGAGAGATATTTATCAGTCTGGCTACTTCATAATTTTATGCTAAATTGTTGAAATCCAGGAGCTTCTGAGCTTCCCCATGGACCCTCTACCAGGGCAACCGTAATTTCGCCTCCCGTTCATAAAATCCTGGCCTAGGACTATTGAAATGTTAAGTAACGCCTTATACCATAGAATTTGGAATTTCTCGTTATTGTCAACTGCTGTGTAAGATCCATCCAATCATTTTAATACACCATAGATAATTAATGGAGAGAATTCGGCACAAAAAATGTCAAACCCTGACACTTTAACTATAAAATATACATGCTCCAAGTCAGGAACCGTTACTTTAGTGCATTTCACAATTACTTTATGTTTTTTAGCAAAAAAAAGGTCCAAAATATTTTTCGCCTCCCTCCGCTCGGCTAAAGATTTGATTCTACCCCACCTCTTTCAAATATCCTAGAAACCCCCCTGGATGCTGAAATGGTAACAGGGGGCTTATCCCAGGTGAAAAGTTGAAAATGCCTACACGAATAACTGGAGAAGTTTCGAGTTGATAAAAGCTATGCTGAAAAATGATCTATGCATTTTTATTATTTCAAACAAAATTACGGAAAGTGAAGGAGGGTGTTGATAGGGGTTTATAGAATAGAGAATATTTGTCAAAAAAACATAAAGAAAATATTTGTTTTTAGAGACAAATTGACCAACAAATAAAGAATTGAGAAAAATGAGGTGTTAAAATATAAAGAAAAATGGCATAAAAAATTAAAGAATACGGAAATGAAGCCCCCCCTCCAGAGAATTAACTTTAATATTAATCCTTGTTAAGACTAAAAAAATATGAAATATTAGGAATAAACTGGTTGGGGACATCCATTAATAAGGGAATTTTCCACCAAAAAAGTAACAATCCCTAGGTTGAGTAATAATTTACATTTTTTGATAAGTTATATTCACTTCCAGATACAAAAATGTAACCTCAGAATGCAGGATTTTACGTCTAATTTTCCAAAATTTTCTTGTTTATTAGACTCATCAAGGTATGAAAAGGAAATTTTCTAACAACACTGGTTGTAAAATGGTCACATTTTCATGATTTTGGTGGCAGTTTTTGTAATTGAATTAATTTTCAACTTTATCATTTTACCATTTATATAATTTAATCATGTTAATACATGAATTAGGTAATGAACCAATCGAAGAAATATTTTTTTCATTATAAATTATCAAAAAGGATGAGTTTAAAAGCAACTGTGAATACTTCAAAAAATTGTTACTGATTTTTTTGAGACATTTTTATCATTGTTTATAGTTTAATGTTTAACAATAAATAATTACATTAGAATGATTAGATGTAGGTTTCATTATAAAATGTTATTTTGATTGGCTAACAGCAATCTCGCGTCATTCTGAAATTAACCTTCATTTCAAATTGAATTCATTGTAACATTCATGTTGACACACGATTCCACAATAAAATACACAGGTAAATAAAAGAAAAACTGGATAGTAATTGTGTTTTCTTTATAAAGATATTTACACTGAATTCAAATCAGAACTCAACTATGATATATTTTGTGTCTTGTTATCATGTAAATGTAACCAAACTGGCAGTAGTTGTTTTGAATATGTGCCTAGTGTTGTTGTTCTGAATGCAGCAAAACAGGCCACTGTTGAATGCAATAAAAGTTTACAGTAGAATATTGCTTTTTATATTTAAAAATTTGTATAATGTTCAAAATTAAAAAGTGCATGTATAGCTACGTCACACGTTTTCACACGCTTTTTGACATGTCATGATTTGTCATTGTCAGAGGTTGGCAAATATGTATATAACATGTATGATACATGTAGGTTAAATTTATCATGTTGCAAAAAATAGATCTGTGTGCATTTATAGCAAAATGTAATTGAAATTGCACATGTTGCAGATGTATATATACATGATATATTAGGTCAAATAAAATTACCATCATGACCATGTTAGTAAAAAAAAGTAAGGGTATGTAGGGATTTTTTTTTATTTAATGCTTTTTTTAACATTGAGTCCACAGGCATTATATATATGAGAGCAACGTTCCGACTTTAACAGTGCTTAATGAAAAACAACAAAAAAATCTTTAGGGTAGCTGTAGTCTATTGTTAAGACTAAAAAGTAGGGTAGGTAGGGTAACTGGAACCACACATATATTTTTATTTGGCCTTACATGTAAAATTGAGAATGGAAATGGGGAATATGTTATTACATGACAAACATGTATAACATGTGTAATACTGTCGATTCATTTATTTTTGTTGATAATCAGTTTTTGTTGATTGACAAAACATTGTATTATCTGAATTCTTGGATATTTTATTTCCTGGGCTTGCCAAAGTCTGCATACTAGACTGTCAGGCAATATACAATATGGACTGTTGATAAAAGTTTGCTTATATACAATGTATATATGTTGGTATTAAAACGCTATCACTATATGAGTATAATTTTCCTGTAGGACAAGTCACATGACAAAAAGTTTTAAGTTGAGTTTTGATCCCAGATTAAAGTTGAATATACAAATATATAAGAAAAAAACAAGCAAATACCAAATTGAAATTACATATATATATATATGTTTATATATAATCATGATAATATATTATATGCATTTCCTTAAAAACAAATTAAATGAACAATGAACAGATACATTGTACATGATATTTTCTTTTCAAAATTTATACACATGACACATGATATATGTACATTTACATGCAGTAATGCACTGATTCTTCTGTGGTAATTAGACATTTAGGCTGATTCAGCCTAATATTTAAAAGGTTATGTACACAAATCCATTAATCCCCACTTACACTGTATAAGATTTAATGTATCAAATATTGTCTCATTTTTGTAAACAATACATTCAGGAAGGGGAAATTTAAAATTATTTTGAGAAGGATCATGAGGATAGATATACAATGATGTAAGGAGGTTTATTTGAGAAGGCATTTTCATTCCCACCTCTTGCTATGTTGAAATATTCATTTGCATTCTACATACATGTACAATGTATCATGCACAAGACGTTTTTCACTGTTTTTACCAGGCCAGAATATTTATTTCTAAAATTTCCGTGGCCACCCAAGGAAAGTGAGATTTTGCTATAAGTATTTATGAAAATGTCTTGATTTTAATAGCAGGTACCTACCGTAATTGTGATTCAAATACCTATTACTATTAAAAAAATACTTATTAATCACTTCCTTTTTATATGCCTGTTTACGGGACGTATTATGGTATACCATTGTCCATCTGTCTGTTCAGCCATCGTCAATATGTCGGACATAAAGGGAGCTACCATTTGATTTTTATGGGGGGGGGGGGGGGGGGTATCATGAAAAATTTTGTCCTGCATTTTTTTTATGTTGTAATCTCTGTCCTGCCTTTTTATTTTTCACTCTAGTCGGTCCTGCCTTTTTTTTTATTACTTTATCCTGATTTTTTACATAAATTGTCATCCTGTCTTTTTTTTTTGCACAGTTGCTCATCCTGCCTTTTATTTTTACTCAAAACTCCTGTCCTGCCTTTTTTTTTTCAAATTTCATCCTAGCCCCCCCCCCCCCCCCCCCCCCCCCCCCCCCCCCCCCCCATAAAAATCAAATGGTAGCTTCCTAACTCAAAAATGCTTTAACCAATTTGGATTACCGGTAAACTTTGGTGAATTGTTTTTTTCTATTGACTTCAGCTACCTTTCGTTTTTTATAAATTATAGATTTTAAGTTTCAAAGTTGTAGGGTTTTATTCATTAAAAAAAGGGGGATTTTCCAGTTTTCAGACAATAACTCAAAAATGCTTTCACCAATTTGCAAGAGATTTTGGTCAATCTTTTGACGTGAGCTCTCTTTCAATTTTAATAAATTTAAGATTTTAGGTTTCCCAGTTATTGGGTTTTATTCATTAAAAAAAGGGGGATTTTCCAGTTTTCGGACATTAACTCAGAACCTTTGGTCAATTATTTATATCTATTGATGTAAGCTCTCTTTTGATTTTTATAAATTTTAGATTTTACATTTCCAAGTTATTGGATTTTATTCACAAAAAAAGGGGGAATTTCCAGTTTTCAGACAATACCGTGGTACCTTTTAAGTGCTTTGAGCAGTTTTCATTAAATTTTGGTGCCTGTGTTATTTTTTATTAAGATAGCCTCCCTTTAGTGTTTCATAAATTTCTGATATGACAGTGAGAAGTCATTTAACTTTATTCTTAGAAAATGTGATGGGCCTATCATGTGCTCATGGCACAACTGTTTATTAATAAAGCTAGAGTTGATTCCCTTTCTCCCTTTTAATAATCACTTCTATCATGATTTGAAATATTAAAAAAACAAACACTCTTTCAACTGATTTTAATGATTGGAAACGGTCCTTTTATAAATATCAAAAATGAACGCCATTTTGTAGATAACAACTTCAAAATAGACATTTTTTTACTTTTGAACCAATCATGCTAATATATATATAAAAAGAAGATGTGGTATGATTGCCAATGATATAACTCTCCAATAGAGAATAAATGACACAGACATTAACAACTATAGCTCACCCTACGGCCTTCAACAATGAGCAAAGACCATACTGCATAGTCAGCTATAAAAGGCCCGGAAATGACAATGTAAAACAATTCAAACGAGAAAACTTATGGCCTAATTAATGTATAGTAGACACCTACATATGCAAAATGTTAAAAGTGTGAAAATTGAAAAATAAATTAATAACCTTGAAAGACTAAAATTTATTTTACGGAAGAAAGAAATAAACCAATAGCATGAACAGTAGTACATGTGTTACATGTTTTCATCAAGCAGAGGGGTCAAACCACCAACAATCATTTTCATTTGAAAATGCATGTTGAAGCTTAGAAATATAAAATTCAGAATGGAAATGGGGAATGTGTCAAAGAGACGACAACCCAACCAAAAAGTAGAAAACAGCACAAGGCCACTAATGGGTCCTCAAAACAGCAAGAAAATCCTGCACCTGGAGGTGGGCTTCAGCTGTTTATATAATGATTCACAGTGCTTGAACTGCAAGTAGATGTATATACAAAAAAAAATGTACATCTAAATTAATTTAATATTCTTCAAAGTCGAACAGAAAATGAATTTTTATTGTATTTTCACTAGAACTTTTGAGGGGAATATACTTTCAGCTTGTATGTAGGTCTAGTATACATGGTATAACATTATTTGTAAAAAATCTGAAATCTCAAAAGAACTTCCATATCAAAAATTTGAATGAAACTTATACAGAATTAAGAAAAACAGGATAAACATTTATTCGCAAAAGTGTAAGTTCTGCAAGAACAAAGTGAATTTGAAATTCTGAATGAAAAACAAAGAATTTCAATCTGATTATAGGATAGTGTTGATTTGGAAGAAGAAAGCTTCAAGAAGACCTGTGAAGAAGGATCACAACTTCCAGATGATGGTGAAGGTGAACCATTACCATTATTACAAGAACAGATAGACATTGATGGATGTAAAAAAAATGAAATATCTGACAGAAAGCTTAGAAATAAGAGCCAATCAGATAAAGGAAAGACAGAATCAGGTGAGACCAGTCAAGAAAAGTTGTGGCATTGTAAAAAGTGTGAATTTTCAACAGGTGATAAGAAGGAACAAGAGAGACACAGGAAACGTCACAATTACATGGAACAAAAACTCAAAATGTCTAAATTATGTAAACTTCCAAAATATTCCTGTGATGAATGTGAAAATGAATATAAATCAGAAGTTAATTTACAAAGACATAAAAAATTACTTCATTCGAATAAACCTATATTGAGATGTTTGCTTAGAGGGTGTAAATCACGTTTTGTGGAAGAATCTGTCCTACAAAAACATTTGTTATGGCACAATTCTCAAGGTGTACTGAAATGTAGGAAATGTTCACAGGTATTTGTACTTAAGGGTGCACTAGAAAGACACGAGGATTATTGTATCAGAAGAGTAATGTTCAGATGCGATATTTGTAATAAAGTGTATAAAGGCCAAAAAGATCTTGCTGACCATATGAGACAAATACATGGTCAAGTTAAAGGCTTCAATTATTGGAAATCTGTAAACTTACAACAACATGACCAAGGGCATGATTATGACGATGCAGTCACCCCTAGTGAAGGACAAGTAACGAGTAAGAAAGAAGGGATAAATCTAGATGTTAAAACAACTGAGCATGAGTGTAATGTTGGGGAATTTGTAAAAAAGATGAACTCAATTTTACTCACCCAAAAGAATAAAAAAAAATTAAGCCAGACAAAAGACGTTTACAGATGTACAAAATGTGATTTCGCAACAGAAGATAAGATAAAGTATAACAGTCATAGAGGGCACCATAATTACATAATTCGCAAGCAAAGAAGTGCAGAACCCCAATCATATACTTGTGATAAGTGTGAGAAAGAGTATAAAACTACACTTGCCTTGAAAAGTCATACAAAAAAGGTGCATACCAGTACTGTAATATTTGAATGCCCACAGAAAGGTTGTTTTAAAAATTTTACAAATCAACACAAGTGAAAGGACCATTTATTAGAGTATGAAGAATCTGGTTTATTCAAATGTGCAAAGTGTGCAAAATCATTTGTTACTAAGCATAATTTGAAAGAACATGAGGACAGCTGCATTCCTAACAGAATAGTACCATGTGATACTGCTCCTGAAAATAGAGGTGAAATCGATGCTGGTGATGATGAAGATGGTGATGATGAAGATGGTGATGATGATAGAATTGATGAGGATGAGGATATTGAGGGTATTGTTAAAACGTTAAATAAAGCCATTAATAAGAAAAGAGTACAGAAGAAAGTTTTTAAATGTAAAAGATGTAATTTTTCAGCAGAAGATAAAAAGTATTATTCAAAGCATTTAAGTCACCACATTTATTTAGATAGGAAGCAGAGAACAAGTGTTTCTGTACCACAGATGTTTATTTGTAGTTATTGTGGATTGACCTTCAGGTCCAAATCAGGACTGATTAGACATGAGCTCAATTATCATTCGGACCAATTTTATAAATGCAAGGTTAAATCATGCAGAAGTGGATATAAGGATAAACAACAGTTAAAAGAACACACATTGAAGCATAAACATAGTGGTCTTTTGAAATGCACAAAATGTGACAAGAAATTTGTTTATAAAAGTAGGCTAACGCGGCATGAAGACTCATGCATAAGGAATATGACTACATATGAACAGGCTCAGTGCCACATATGCGGAAAGCAGTTTTTGAGCAAAGCAGGTTTGATAGTTCACATGAGGCAACATAAGGATGGCATGCTTAATTGCTTTTGTGGAAAAATATTTGACAGCAAAACACATTTTAATAAGCATAAAAAATGTCACAATGGTATTATGCTTAACTCATATTGTAAAAAAGACATTTCCCAAGACAATGAAAACACATCGAATTTAGATGAAAAGGAGGATAGCACATCTTTAAGTTCAAGTGCAAAGTATATTTCACAAAGTACTAAAGCAAAGCAAAAAGTATCAAATAATGGAAATGTAGAGTGTGTAGTTGAACCTGGTAATATCACAGACTTTCACAATTTAACGTCGATTCAGCAAGAAGTGTCTTCAAACGGTGATGATAATTGTGGAATGACATCAGAAAATGATGACGATAATGAGTCAGATGGGAGTAAGGAATCTGACATGACATCTGGCAGTGAAGAGGATCCTAACATTGACAGTGAATGAGTATATCTTTGATATATGGCAAAGTGAAGATACATGTATTAGTGACTGTACATAGTGACATTGATTAGTCTGAAGAACATGTAGATTGTCTGGACCATTTGAGTATTTTGACCATACGTGTGTGACCATAACCATATGGGTATATACTCGTTTGTTTATTAACAGGACAGACCATACGAGAATTCAGACCATATAGATATTTTATAATGAATTAAAACATTTTATTAGACACAAATCCTTCTCTGAATCAGAATCGGTTCAAGTCATAAACTGAAATTCTTTATCTTCGTTACATTTTGTCTGCATCTTGGTATATTTGTTGCCTTGCTTTTGCTATCGATAGTAAATTGTAAGAACCCTTAATCCTGTCGAAAGTTTAGTCTGTACATAAAACCACAGGTGTTTTGGGGTATGGACAATTTTTCCCCCAGCATTTAAATAAGTATTTAAGTATCTCAACTTTTTATGGCTCTTATTGCATTCTTTTTGAGTGGATTTTAGTATGCAGTGGTACCACCTTTTATGTATTTTTATGCCCCTGCCGTATTGGAGGGGCATTACATTCCACCCATGTCTATCCCGAAATTGGTTTCTCTATATTCAGTTTACCTCATAAAAAAACTCATCATAAACGTATAAACCAGGATTGAAATATTGTATTTGCGCGAGACGATGGTTTTGTCTACAAAACACTCATCAGTGAGTGACGCTCAAATCAAAAAAAGTTAAAAAGGTCAAATAAAGTACGAAGTTGAAAAGCATTGAGGACCAACAATTCCTTAAAGTTTTGCCATATACAGCTAAGGTAGTCTATCCTGAAGCTGAAAAGCCTTAGTATTTAAAAAATTCAAAGTTTTGTAAACATTTATTTTATGATTATGACCATACATGTATCAATGTTAATTCATGTCGACACAGAAGTGCTGACTACTAGGCTGGTGATACCCTCTGGGAATAAAAACTCTACCAGCAGTGGCATCGACCCAGTGGTTGTAAATAAATTAAAACATAACTAAATTTGTATTCTTTTCAAACGGGATGTATAAAGACACACACACGTTCATTTTCATCGATAAAGAGGTAAACTAACAATTCTTCCGCCTGTCGATACATTTAATTTTGGCATTGCACAAGTCATGTCTTATATGACTGTCCATGGTCGTTAAAATATTATATCCCTGGGATGTGTTTTAGTTGATTTAAGTCTCTGATGCATGATTTTTTATTATTTTGATTGTTTTGGCTTTTAAAGGAGACGTGACACGATTTTTTTTTTTATTAAATTAATAAATATTAGTCTTAAAACATGTTTTGTCCAATTTTGCTGATCAGTCGGCATTTTTCTGGTCAAATAATCCAGCGCTTGTTATAATGAATGATTTTTAATTAGATAACGATCACGTGATCGTGCTTACGTCAGTGGTAACAAGCTGGGAAAATGTCTCTAACTGGACGATGTCAATACACTATGGACGATATTGACAACACTTTTCCCGATTACTGACAAACTATGAAGACAATTGACCTCATCAATTTGAGCCATTGTGTGTGGAAAATAACCAAGAAAAGGATATTAATACTTCATGCGAAGAGTCCAACAACGACGATTTTTCAGACAATACCGACCGGATTGTTACTAGACATTTGGTTTGTCTGATGAATAAATTAAATAGACCGCTTTCTGCATTTTTTTTATTTGAATAAAACTATACTTTTAATCATGATTGAAAATATAAATAAACTAATTATTGATGATCAAATTGTTCTTTTTTTCCTCTGTTACGGTAATGTTATAATTATGTGTGCGCCAGAAGCAGAAAAAAAATGATAGTAAAAGTCAAATTAGACGTTCGCAAAGTGTTTTTTTTGTTGGTTACATAGAGACTTTTAATAGGTATAAATTATCACCAAAAGTTATGTTTATATTTTTTTTGGTTGGAAACCATACATCACACAAAGGATTTGTATAGCGAAAAATCCTTTATCACACTTTTTCTGCATTAGGACATTCAATTAACAATTTTATTACTTTTCCCCCTTTTATGTAACCAATTCAATTCAATATTTTATTTACGTCTCACCTTATGCATAAAATTACACAATACAAAACATGTATTGGAGGCTGTTGTTTTAGTGATTAAATATTGACATACTTGACCAGGTGAAAGGTAAGAAGGCACCTGTAGTGTGATTTAGTCACGTGTTATGTTATTTACCTTTTAAAACCATACATTTTTGAAGAAACACTATCTTGTGTTGAAATAATTAGTATAGTTATACCACACTTCTATTCTAAAGTATACTATTCCATCCAGACCCTTATAAATCTAACTTCAAATTTAAGGAATTGCACAAAGTAAATTCAAATTCACTTATTTGACTTATTCCCACCCTCTCTTCCAAATATCATTTATCAATCAATTTGTTTATTGCTACCAGCAAAACACTTGAGTCCAGGAAAATATTCGCAACACATAATGTTATTTTTCAAAATATTTCTTCTAAAAGGGGTCATTTGAATAAATGTTAGATTTTCAATCGGACTGAGCATGAAAATGTTCACATGTTACATACTTCTGTCACTTCTGTCTTCGAGAACATGAGTTGTGTATTAGCTGTACTTGGTTTTAATCTAGCTAACAATATTTGTGCGTTGTCTCTATTGTTGTAACGTTTAGTGGTTTCTCTACTTCGTACCGATCTTTTGACATAGACTGGTTTTCATAGTTCATATGTACTGCTGTAAGACCACTGTTACACGTTGGGGAAAAGGGGGGGGGGGGGGGGGGTGGTAGGCGCTCACAAACATGTATCACCGACACATTTTGGATGTGCCTGTCTTAAATCAGGAGCATATAGATCAGTGGTTTTCGTTGGTTCATGTCTGTCAATTTTTTTCTGCGGAAATTATTTTATTATAAATAAGTTAGTTTTCTCATTAAAATTGTTTCATATTTTCACGTTGAGAATTTGTATAGCCGAATATACGGTATGGGGTGTTCTCATTGTTGGATGCTGTACGGTACGGTAAACGACACTTTCTTCATTTATTATAAAGTTTCATTTTAAAAAGAAATGTTTTTCATCATCTGATTTTTACCAACTAAATAGTTGTCAATAATTATATTCGATGTTCAATATAATAAAATTGAGAATGGAAATGGGGGATTTGTGTCAAAGAGACAACAACCCGACCAAACAGCAGAAAAAGAATGTAAAAGACTTATGATTCACATTCTCGTATCATAACCTTGTTTGCTTTTTATGTTTTTTGTCAAACAATTTCTTATGAAGTTATATACTTGCAAGCATACAGGAATATTACTTTTCCATCCCGAGAAGTCAATTAAAAAAATGCATCTGTTATAAACCTTTTTATATCTGCATATTCTTAAAAGCAATAAAAATAAGATCTATATAAAGGTTTCTTTTAATTATCAACACTGGTTAGGGTATTTAATTGGTGGTGCATAGGGTATTGTATGGTCCTACTACAAGTATTCATTGAACATATGATCAGGTAGTTGTACCTGTATTACTGTAACTTTAATATATTCCAATCTCACCTGTGCCCTCGGCAAAACCAACATCCAGGATGTACACAAAGAGCTTATGAAGTAATATCGCGCAATAACTATGACTTATCAATCCCCCATGTGGCGTGACACTTGAAGTTTGCAACTTCAAACGAGACCTGAAATTGCGAAACTCAATCATCTGTACAATACACCTGTGACCTATGATGACCTCATGGCATGGCACCTGGATTCCTTATGAAAGTGGGCAGAAAGAAGTGTAGTTTGGGCTAGTTAAAAAGTCCCATCTTTACACCTTCTAAATCTGCGTGTCATTCGTAAAACAGAAAATATCATGTCAATATTCTTTTTAATTATATTGTCGAATCCATCGTCATCACACATAATCATTGTTTATTACTGTCATGCGTTTTGTTGGATAATAATCGAAACTGAATTTGTGCTGTACCCATATGACAATATGAATGAATGTAACCACTGACGTAGTAGCCTCGTTCTGAGTGACTTCCGGGATGGAAATATGCATATTTGACAGGTCGATAAATCGTTGCATTAAAATCTCATTGAAATACATATTTTACCAAATAGTTGACACTTATATTGCTATCGATGTATTTTTGGGGAAAGTTAAGTATAAATAAACATTTTTGAAACACAAATTGAAAAACGTGTCATGTCTCCTTTAACTAGCTGTCAGTAACTGCGAGTACTCTCAAATCGTACTTTCTTGTTAATTTGACCTGTTGATAATATTTGTAATGCTATTTTGTTAGTTAATGTTAACTTGTATCTGTTCTAAATACCAGCTTTGTTTGGAATTACTATAAATTTTCACTTCTTCGTACTATGAACATCAAAATTATATCCTTTCTCCTTTAATACTGTATAGATGTTACAGTAAAAAGATGGAATTAGGAATTACACGTAATTACTTAAATTAAGGAATTGCTTGTAATTCCTGTTGCACTTAGTTAATACAAGTAATTCCTAAAACTGCCCACTTATTACCAGTTATTACTAATTTTTGAATGAATTTTTACACCTATTTACTAACTGATAAAACAATGTTGCATTGTATATGATCAGCTGATCAAAAATAAGGGCAATTATGATTAGAAGATCATTCAGTTCTATTACAAAGTGATCATCCTTAGATATACCTTGATGTTAAAAATGTTAAACTGTCTGAAACATATTGGCTGTAATGAACGATGATGAAGAATAAATATTTACTGAGACGTTGTTCAAATTTTACACCGTATGGCCTTTTACAATGAGCAAAGCCCATACCGCATAGTCAGCTATAAAAGGCCCCGAAATTACAAATGTAAATCAATTCAAATAAGAAAACTAGCGGCCTAATAAATGTACCAAAAAATGAACGAAAAAAAATATGTCACACAGCAATAAACGACAACCACTGTAATAGTTTTCAAGACATTTCTGTAGTATTTCAAATAATTCAACATTTAAAAGCTATATACCAGTCCTAATTATTAAATCAATGGCTGCAATAAAGAGGGAGGGTTAATGTGCACCTCTTGGTTTGTCAATCCTTAGCCCTTAATAGGTCCCTTTCCTGGACCCCATTCGATGCCTTAAATCTTGACTTAAAACAGGCCCATGTACTAGTAATATGCGACGGGTTAAACTAGTTTTGTCATGTCCATACCCTGTTTATTTGTGATTAATGATGTAAATACAGTCGTAGGCACGTTGTCAAATTTTTACCAGTAAGCTCCAAATATATCCAGAAATTATAATGTCCGTCTGCGTTTTGTTTGTTCGCAATTCAGGACCAGATGCTTTGTAAGGATGAGTATCATCGGCTTCAAATCCGACACTCTCAGTACGTCAATAGCTTGCCTACTAAACATCTAATAAACGGGTGTTAATATTTGCTACAGAAAAGATGGGATGAATGCAGTATGACCTGTATAATACAATTTTGTTGCAAGCATTAAGGTCAGGTTACGGCTGTAAATAGTCTATGTCACAGATTTCTTTAAATTTGGCACACACCTTGTTGAACTGTATCTGCAAATCGAAAAAATAATGCATTTATCTCTTTTTTTTTCTGAAATATTATTGATTTAATTCTTTCAAAATATGTGGTCATTTGTATAGAAACCACATAAAATCGACAAAAATGTTCTTAAATTTTGCTTTAAATCATAAAATTTCCAATGTTTACTCCGTAGATTTATCTTCAAAAACTATATGTTCTTGGTACAAAGATTTCCGTTTCTATGATGTAGAATAATAATAGGGTTACCAACTTCGTTTTTACGGTATACATCAATGAAATGTGTGTCTTAGGTGAAAAAATACCAAACAAACGGCGAGAAAATCGTAACGTTATCGCGTAATATACCGTAAAACGTCGATTTTTGACGTTTATCAGTACCTACAAAGTATAGGTAAATACACGAAAAACGGAAATTTAAGTATCAACAATATTATTTTTTCGATTTTCATCAAAATTATACCAAAATCTGTGACATAGCCAATTTACTGTTCCTTGACCTTAAGTTGGGAGTTGGCAGTTTCAAAACACTAACTGTTGTTAAAGAGCATGCAGTCTTAAAATACCTTTGATTTTTTAATCAAAAAGTAAGCCCTCCAATCCCAGTCCTTTACTTTCTTGTTCGGTTTCTTAAATTATGTCTCAAACTTTAAAACTAAAATACTAAGTTAGTAAATAGCTGTAAAAATTACTAAAAATATCAATGATTACCTGTAATTACTGAAACAATTAGTAAATACATGTAATAATTAATTCGACTATTAATTACAGTTATTTACTGAATTGTTTAGTAATTACATGTAATTCCTAATTTCACCTATTTACTGTAACATATACATCACACGTCCGGCACCCGTACTTGAAGAACACGAAGATTTATCGAGCTCAATTTTATAGGTTTATTGTTGATATTCATCCCACATATACCAAGTTTTAGAATAGTTTTATTGACATACAAGAAATTTCTTGGTATTCATAAACAGAAGATTATACAGACAGAAGAAGAAGTATATTTAACAACAAAATTATTTTCATTTACCTGTGTATAATAATTAAGCTGCCTTATGCTAGCACCCTAGATTTGTGTTTTTCCCAATGAATGCTGAAAAAAGTGCCATTGTTATAATCTAGCAGACTGATATGTTATTTATAACTAATTGGACACTTTTTTCATACTTTAAATTCTGGAATACAAAAAATATAACCAGAATAACCTTAAATGATCGTCGAACGACCCATAATATTTGAAGTTGCACATAGGAAATAGTGCTCAATAGAAATCCGTACGTAGTTGATTATCCCCTGTGCTTTTGGCTAAGATGTCAAAGAACAATTGTATAAAATATTTCATCGCCGAAAATCTGTAATTACAAGTCGTTTCTATTTCCCAAATGGCACAATGCGCAGGAATATTGTTCATGTACAACACATCTCTGTGATAGAGGAAATAAAGTTATATATCTAAGTTGGCGGTAATTTCACAACTTATCTTGATAAATCAGGTTGTTGTTTTATGAATGAAACGAGGTCATGAAACAGATCCGGAAATCGACGTCGATGGGATGTTTTAAGTAATGCGGACAACTCGTCCCCGAGACAAGTCGGACCGAATCCACTCGAACGGTCTAAGGAGACAACTCGGATCGCTTGTCAAATTTACTTAGGGTTTCATAACATGTCTAGCGGAACCATCAATCTTTTGTTTGTGCATTGGGGTCTATTAAGGGGTATTTTGGGGGTCTAAAGAAGGGATGTAGAACCCTATGGGGTTTTAGTTTTTAAATTTTCAAATGACTATTTCTCGAAAACAGTAAGTGATTGACACACGCGGTCCTTAGTACTCCTTCAATTTGAAAATGTGCTTTTATCTTGTAAACGGTTTATTTGGCGGAGTACCCGGTGTCACCCACCCCCTTCTGTTTGAGAACTTGTAAACGGTCAAGATCCCCACCCTAAACCATATATATTCATGTATGGGACAATATAACAAATCGAATGAAATATATTGGGAGTCCCTGGGGTCACCCCACCCCTCCTGTTTGAGAATTGGTAAATGGTAGAGATCCCCACCCCTAAACCATATTTATTCATGTATATGACAATATAACAAATCAAATGAAATATATGGGGAGTCCCTGGGGTCAACCCACCCCTCCTGTTTGAGAACTTGGAAATGGTCGGGATCCCCACTCCTAAACCATATACTGTGGATTCATTTATTTTCGTGGGTATCAATTTTCGTGGATTGAAGAAAACTTGCATTTTCGTGGATATTTAATTTCGTTGGTTTGGCAAAGTCTGCATACATTCCTTTAGAAAATTTATAATTCGTTGAACATTTAAATTCGTGGTTCTCCTGTACCAACGAAATCCACGAAAATTGGTATCCAATGAATATTAATGAATCCACAGTATATGTATGTATGGGACAATAAAACAGATCAAATGAAAATAATTTGGGGAAGTACCCGGTGTCACCAACCCCCTTATGTTTCAGAACTTGTAAACGGTCGAGATCCCCACCCCTAAACCATATATATTCATGTATGGGACAATATAACATATCAAATGAAATAGATGAAGAATCCCTGGGGTCACCCCACCCCTCCTGTTTGAGAACTGGTAAACAGTCGAGATCCCCTCCCCGCAAACCATATATATTCATGTATGAGACAATAAAACAAATCAAATGACATATGGGGGAGTCCCTGGTGTCACCAAAACCCTCCTGTTTGAGAACTTGTAAACGATAGAGATCCCCACCCCTAAACCATATTGATTCATGTATAGGACAATTTAACAAATCAAATGAAATATATGGGAAGTCCCTAGGGTCACCCCATCCCATACTGTTTGAGAACTTGAAAATGGTCGAGATCCCCATCCCTAAACCATATGTATACATGTATGGGACAATAAAACAAATCAAATGAAATATAGGGGGAGTCCCTAGGGTCACCCCACCCCCTCCTGTTTGAGAAATTGTAAACGGTCGAGATCCCCACCCTAAACCATATATAATCTTGTATGGGACAATTTAACAAATCAAATGAAATATATGGGGAGTCCCTGTGGTCACCCCACCCCCTCCTATTTGAGAACTTAGAAATGGTTGAGATCCCCACCCCTAACCCATATATATATATATATGTATGGGACAATAAAACAAATCAAATGAAATATTGGGGGAGTCCCTTGGGTCACCCCACCACTCCTGTTTGAGAACTTTGAAATGGTCCATATCCCCACCCCTAAACCATATATATTCATGTATAGGACAATTTTAAAAACAAATCAAATGAAATATAGGGGGAGTCCCTGGGGGATCCCCACCACTAAACCATATATATTCATGTATGGGACAATATAACAAATCTAATGAAATATATGGGTAGTACCTGGGGTCACCTCAGCACCTACTGTTTGAGAACTTGTAAATGGCCGAGATCCCCACCCCTAAACCATATATATTCATGTATGGGACAATTTAACAAATCAAATGAAATATATGGTGAGTCTCTAGGGTCTCCCCACCCCCTCCTGTTGGAGAACTTGTAAACGGTCGAGATCCCCACCCCTTAACCATATATTTTCATGTATGGGACAGTGTAACAAATCAAATGAAATATATGGGGAGTCCCTGGGGTCACATCACTCCCTATTGTTTGAGAACTTGGAAATGGTCGAGATCCCTAAACCATATATATTCAAGTATGGGACAATAAAACAAATCAAATGAAATATAGGGGAATCCCTGGGGTCACCCGACCCCCTCCTGTTTGAGAACTTGTAAACGATCGAGATACCCACTCCTAAACCATATTTATTCCTGTTCGTCATTTCAAAAAGATTTATTTCTTGTTTATTATAAAATTTTATTGATGAGTCTAGGTTAATTGAATTTACACTAATTATTTTTTGAATTATTTCTGGGCCTATAATATTTTTCATTTATGGCTCATTTTAAAGAAAAACATATAAATCTTTCAAGCAGTCTAAAGCCCAAGAATGTTTGACCAAATGTTTTATAATCACCTGTCATTTTATTCCAAAATGGTATGGAGTGACATCATGGACTTGGGGTGAGGATGGGGGTCATTTACATTGATATATATGCGTTGCTTTTGAAAACCTTGATGAAATATTAATTAATTTGCCTTAATAATCAATTCATTAGATAAACATAATTGTACATTATACGAATATTTAATGTTTGTTCTTTCAAATCTTAAAAAAAAAATTGAAGCAACACTGCCACAGTTTTCATATTATGGTTGCCTTGGTTTTTGGTTAACTGCCTACAGCGCTTACAGTGCTTTGATTTTTCAAAGTTGATGTTTTTTTGAAATTGTTTAGCATTTCACAGTGGTATAATACTTTTACTTTAATTATTCATCCCTTATTTTTATCAACTTTGTATTTACATTGTATTATACATCAAATTTATTCGTTCAGTGTATAAAAATAAAATTGAGAATGGAAATGGGGAATGTTTCAGAGACAACAATCCGACCATAGGGCAGACAACAGCCGTGGGCCACCAATGGGTCTTCAATGCAGCGAGAAACTCCTGCACCCGGAGGCGTCCTTCAGCTGGCCCCTTAACAAATATGTATACTAGTTCAGTGATAATGGACGTCATACTAAACTCCGAATTATACACAAGAAACTAAAATTAAAAAACATACAAGACTAACAAAGGCCAGAGGCTCCTGACTTGGGACAGGCGCAAAAATGCGGCGGGGTTTAACATGTTTTTTGAGATCTTAACCCTCCCCCTATATCTCTAGCCAATGTAGAAAAACTAACACACAACAATACGCACAGTAAAACTCAGTTTAAGAGAAGTCCGAGTCTGATGTCAGAATAGGTCACAAAAGAAAATAAACAAAATGACATTAATACATAAATTAACAAAAGACTACTAACATTTACTGACATGCCAGCTCCAGACCTCAATCAAACTGATTGAAAGATTATGTCTTCATCGTAAGAATATCAAGCACAATCCCTCCCGTTAGGGGTTTAGTGTTAAACCATCATAATATATATGAGAAGAACATAACCTGTGTAATGCCAACAACTGGTTTATGAATAAATGTGTTTAATTCCGATGCAAAGACCCTATAAGTGAATCAATATTAAACCCAAAATATGCAATCTTTAATGACCTGACAACAGTATCCCTTCTTAATAAGTCTGTTTAAAGGTTTTGTAAGCTTTTGAGGTGAATACTGACATTTTTATACGACCGCAAAAATTTTTTTGTGGTCGTATATTGGTATGACGTTGGCGTCGTCGTCGTCGTCATCGTCGTCGTCGTCGTCCGGCGTCGTCCGAAGACACATTGGTTTTCGCACTCTAACTTTAGTTTAAGTGAATGGATCTCTATGAAATTTTACCACAAGGTTCAATACCACAAAAAATTGGTTGGGATTGATTTTGGGGGTTATGGTGCCAACAGTAAAGGAATTAGGGGCCAAAAAGGGGCCAAAAATAAGCATTTTTGTAACTTCCAGACATAACTTGTGTGTTAGTGTATGGATCTCTCTGACATTGTACCACAAGGTTCCATATCACGAAAGGAATGCTGGGATTGATTTTGGGGGTAATTACCTCAAAATTTTAGGAATTAGGGGCCAAAAAAGGGGCAAAAAACAAGCATTTCTCTAGTTTCATGACAATAACTTGTGTGTTAGTGTATGGATCTTTCTGAAATTGTACTACAAGGTTCCATATCACAAAGGGAAATCTGGAATTGAGTTTGGGGGTAATTGCCGAAACGTTTAGGAATTGGGGGCCAAAAAGGGGCCAAAAAACACATTTTTCTAGTTTCCAGACAATAACTTGTTTTCAAGTGTATGGATCTCTCTGAAATTGTACTGCAAGGTACCATACCACAAAAGGAAGGCTGGGATTGATGATTGGGGTAATTGCCTCGATATTTTAGGAATTAGGGGCCAAAAAGGGGCAAAAAACAAGCATTTTTCTAGTTTCAGGACAATAACTTATGTGTAAGTGTATGGATCTTTCTGAAATTGTACTACAAGGTTCCATATTACATTGGGAAAGCTGGGTTTGAGTTTGGGGTTAATTGCCCTAAACGTTTAGGAATTTGGGGCCAAAAAGGGGCCAAAAATCACATTTTTCTAGTTTCCAGACAATAACTTGTGTTCAAGTGTATAGATCTCTCTGAAATTGTACTGCAAGGTACCATACTACAAAGGGAACCTGGGATTGAGTTTGGGTGTGATGAATCATAAGGGGGTTCAAAAAATTTGGGGGGTGGATTTTTTTTTTTCCTTTTTTTTTTCTTTTAAATTTTCCAATTTTTCAAGTTGGTCCAAATCGGGGTCCAAAATTAAACTTTGTTTGATTTCAACAAAAATTGAATACATGGGTTCTTTGATATGCTGAATCTAACCATGTATTTAGATTTTTGATTTTTGGGCCCCGTTATCAACTTTGTCCACATTGAGGTCGAAAGGGTCCAAAATTAAACTTTGTTTGATTTCATCAAAAATTGAATTCTTGTGGTTCTTTGATATGCTGAAACTTACCATGTATTTAGATTTTGGATATTGGACCATAATAGGTGAATGTCCAATTTAAAATTTTTAAGTTCGTAGACCACATTCATTCTGTGTCAGAAACCTATGCTGTGTCAAATATTTAATCACAATCCAAATGCAAAGCTGTATCAAGCTTGAATGTTGTGTCCATACTTGCCCCAACTGTTCAGGGTTCGAACTCTGCGGTCGTATCAAGCTGTGCCCTGCATTTTATTGTGCTTTGTAAAGAATATTACCATAAAAGATTGGATGTGAAATACCTGAACGTATAAGATGTCTGCATGTTGAGTGATATTTACGAATGATGTCCTTGTACTGATGATAAAATTTAGTAAGTGTTTTGACTAGTTTGTGATATCGAAAACCCTGGTGTAATAATTTTTCAGTAATACATAAATTTCTCTCGCTAAAAGCTAATACGTTGTTACATACACGAGCGAATCGTACACGTTGAGATATATAAACACCATAAGATGGTGAAAAGGGAACGTCACCATCTAAAAATGGATAATTAACGATATGAAATGAAAAATCATCTCTTTTATCATAAATTTTTGTATTAAGCTTCCCGTTAATGATATAGATATAAAGATATGTTCATTTATGTTACTACGTTTTTATACCCCATGCAACGAGTTGCGGAGGGTATAATGTTTTTGACCCGTCCGTCCGTCCGTCAGTCCGTCAGTCTGTCATTCCGTCAGTCCGTCAGTCCGTCAGTCCTGTTTCTTGTCATCGCAACTCCTCTCAAACCATACAACAATTTCACGAAACCTTTTCAGATAATAAGGACATACTACGTAGATGTGCATATCGACAGGAAATTACGATTCAGTTTTTTTCCAGGAGTTACGCCCCTTTGAACTTATTTGCCCAATATACTACTGCAACCTTTTGTCATCGCAACTCCTCTCAAACCACACAACAGAATTTCATGAAACCTTTTCAGATAATAAGGACATACTACGTAGATGTGCATATCGACAGGAAATTACAATTCAATTTTTTCCAGGAGTTACGCCCCTTTGAACTCATTTGCCCAATATACTACTGCAACCTTTTGTCATCGCAACTCCTCTCAAACCACACAACAGAATTTCATGAAACTGTGTAGATAATAAGGACATACTATGTAGAATTGCATATTGACAGGAAATCATGATTCAATTTTTTTTTCTAATACAATTTTTTTTTCTTCCACTTATTTTATTTCTCCAATGACAATGTGGGGACGTGGGGTATGTAAGTGCGCTCACTAAGGTTCTTTAATTTTTATTGAGTTAAGCCATTCCAATTGATATTTTATAGTGTGTCTTTCTATGTTGTGATGTTACACTATTGTTTCAGATAAGGGAGAAGGTTTGGTACCAATAAAACGTTTACTATCGCTGCAATTGTTTGCACCTGCCCTAAGTCAGAAATCTGATGTTCAGTAGTTGTGATTTGTTGATGTGGTTCATCATGATTTTATAAGTGTTTCTCGTTTCTCGTTTTTTATATAGATTAGACCGTTGGTTTTTCCGTTTGATTGGTTTTACACTAGTAATTTTTTGGGGCCTTTGTAGCTTACTGTTCGGTGTGAGCCAAAGCTCCATGTTGAAGACCGTACCTTGACCTATAATGGTTTACTTTTATAAATTGTGACTTGGATGGAGAGTGGTCTCATTGGCACTCATACCACATCTTCCTATATCTGTCATCAAAGTTACCAGGATTGAAATTGTTATAAAACTGAAACAGAATGCTCATTACAATAAAAAAAAACAGATCAAATTTGAATTAAGGGGTTGTAACTTTTACCTTTCTAGAATTTTGCTTTAAATTTTTATACGACCGCAAAAAATGTATACACAAAAGGAAGGTTGGGTTTGATTTTGGGGCTATGGTTCTAACAGTTTAGGAATAAGGGGCCCAAATTAGCATTTTAGTAGTTTCCAGACAATAACTTGTGTTAAAGTATATGAATCTCTCTGAAATTGTACCACAAGTTTCCATACCACAAAGGGATGGTTAGGATTGACTTTGGGGGATTATGGCTCAAACCTTTTAGGAATTGGGGGGAAAAAAGGGGGAAAAACATGGGTTTCCTGGTTAATGGACAATAAAAACAATTTTAAAGCAGTCTAAAGGAGGCAATCCAATCACATTTAAAGTACAATGTTGTGTATTTTTGGATTACCTCCCTTACACTGCTTGTAAGTTATGTATAAAGAAATGTTGTATTGTCTTGAGGTGATTAACTGTCAATTATTTTTAAAGTTACTATTAAGTAATATTAGTTTTAGCCTTGATAATGTTTGTCATTTTATTGGAAAAATTCCTCATTTATTTTTTAAATAAAACTCGAGTTGATTCCCTTTTTCCCACTTTTAAAAATAACTTTTACCAGTGATGACACCTGTTATATAAACATACTTCACTTGGATGAAGGTGTTGGGATAGATTAACACATGAGGGATAACAATTTTTCATCTAGGGCAGTATGTTTTTATTATACTGAACGCCTTATTATTCACGTCTGCACAATGTTATAAGAAGAACAATTGCAAAAAGATAAAATGGTAAATTAAGATAATTGACTAATAACTGTAATGACTTTAATTGAGCGTATTTCCTAACAATGCAAAAACCGCTTTTAAGAAATCATTTGTTATCTAAATTGAAAAAAATAGCTTAAAGAGGGAAGAAAGATACCGGAGGGACATTCAAACTCAGAAATCGAAAATAAATTGACAACGCTATGGCTAAAAGAAAAAGACAGACAAGTAATAGAACACAAGACACAACGTAGAAAGTAAAAGACCAAACAACACGAACACCACCAAAAACTGGGGGTGTTCGCAGGTGCTGCGAAATGGTAAGTAGATTCTGCCCCACATGTGGCACCCGTCTAAATGCTCATGTTATTACTAACCCGGTTAATAGTTTAATTCAAAAACCTAGCTCTGCAAGTATAAATTGAATTTGAAATTCTGAATTAAAAACAAAGAATTTCAATCTGATTATAGGACAGTGTTGATTTGGAAGAGGAATGTTTAAAGAAGACTTGTGAAGAAGGATCGCCACTTCTAGGCCTCATTGCCTTAGAAGAAAGTGACTGTGATCCATTACCATGGTTACAAGAACAGATAGTCATTGATGGATGTGAAAAAAATGAAATCTCTGACAGAAAGCTTAGAAATAAGAGCCAATCAGATAAAGGAGAGATAGAATCAGGTGAGACCAATCAAGAAAAGTTGTGGCATTGTAAAAAGTGTGAATTTTCAACAGGTGATAAGAAGGAACAAGAGAGACACCGAAAGCATCACTCTTACCTCAAAAGAAAGCTCAAAATGTCTAAACTATGTAAACCTCCAAAATATTTTTGTGATGAATGTGGAAATGAATATAAAACTGAAGTTGGTTTGATTCAACATAAAAAATTATCGCATTCGGATAAGCCTATATTGAGTTGTGTACTTAGAGGGTGTAAATCCCGTTTTGTGGAAGAATCTGCTTTACAAAAACATTTGTTATGGCACAAATCACAAGGTGTTCTGAAATGTAGGAAATGTGCACAGGTATTTGTACTAAAGGGTGCACTAAAAAGACACGAGGATTATTGTGTCAAAAGATTAATGTTTCGATGTGACATTTGTAATAAAGTGTATAAAGCTCAAAGAAATCTTTCTGAACATATGAGCAAAATGCATTGTGAGGGGGGTAAAGGCTTCAATTATAGGGAATCTTTAAAGTTTAGCAGAAATATCAACAGTTTGACTTCTGGAGTTGAACAGAATAAAAGAGCAAGTTTAACAGTCGAGAATACAAGTTTAGAAACCACGATGGAAGAGTTTAATGCTGATAATGTTGAGGAATTTGTTGCAGGGATGAATTCAATTTTACTCACCCAGCAGAATGAGAAAAAAACAAGACAGACACATGACGTTTACCGTTGTATACAGTGTGAATTCTCAACAGTAGATAAAACACAGTATACTAAACATAGAAAACACCATGATTATTTAAAGCTTAAGCAAAAGCTAAAGAGTGCAGAACCCCAATCACAAACTTGTGGTAAGTGTGAAACAGAGCATAAAGCTACACTTGACTTGAAAGTTCATACGGAAAAAGTACATTCTTTGGTATTTGAATGCCTCGAGAAAGGTTGTTTTAAATATTTTTCGGATGAACACAAGTTAAATGAACATTTAATAGAGCATGCAGAAACTGTTTTAATAAAATGTGGGAAGTGTGCAAAATCATTTGTTACAAAACATGATTTGAACAAACATGATGTTATCTGCATTCCTAACAGAACAGTACAACGTGATACTGCTCATGAAAACGATGAAAATGGTGATGATGTAGTTGATAATGATGACATGGATGATGATGATGGTGATGATGGTGATGATGATGATGATAATGATGATGATATTGAGGGTATTGTTAAAACGTTAAATAAGGCTATTAATAAGAAAAGAAAGTCAAAGGTTTATAAATGTGAGAAATGTAATTTTTCAACAAAAGATCATAAGGATTATGAAAAGCATACACGCCGCCATCGTTATTTAAATTGGAAGGAAACACAGATACATATTTGTAGATATTGTGGGTTGACCTTCAGGACAATATCAGGAATGACTAAACATGAGCTCACTTTTCATTCGGATCAATTTTATAAATGCAAGGTTAAATCCTGCACTAGTGTATTTAAGTATAAACAGCAATTAGAAAAACACATATTAAAGCATAAAGAAAGGGGTCTTTTGAAATGCAAGAAATGTAACAAGAAATTTGTTTTTAAATATAAGCTAACACCACATGAAGATAAATGCATAAGAAATATGACAGCAAATGAACAGACTCAGTGTCACTTATGCGGAAAACAGGTTGGGAGCAAATCAGGATTGTTAAAGCACATGAGAAAACATTATGATGGAATGTTTCATTGCTTTTGTGGAAAAACATTTGACAGTATTAAAAATCTTAATCAGCATAAAAAAATTCACCATGATCCTATGCTTAAACCATTTTGTGAAAAAGAGGTTTCCGAGGAGAGTGACGATAGTATAGATTCAGATTCAGATGAAATGGAAAATAGTACATCTTTAAGTTCAAGTGCATAGTATAATTCGAAAAGTACTAAAGAAAAGCAAAAAGTACTTGAATAATGGAAATGAAGAGTTGGTTATAAAACATGTTTATTTCGCAGATTGTCACAATTTAACATCAATAGTGGTCGTGGAATGGCAACAGAAAATTATGAAAAAACTTAGTAAGATGTGAGAAAGGATTATGACATGGCGTTTGGTGATAAAGGTGATAAGTTGATATTGAAGAATAAACAAAATGATGGTGATGCTAAACGTTGGCATTGAATGAATTTATCTCTGATGTTGTAAAATGAAGATATTATTGACTATACATAGTGACATTGAATAGTCTGACGAATATATGCGTGTACCTTGCAAAGTCCTCATTCTCGTCAGACAGTTTTAACTTGATCTCGACCTCTATATATCAGATACTATAGGCGATAGGTCTCCTATATTTGATGTAAGGAATGATTGTAAGTTGAACCTGCCATGGCCAATTGGCAGGTATCATCTGAACTTGACCTCATTTTCATGGTTCAGTAGTTTAAGTTTCGTTTTTGTCGAGCCTGCGACTTTTGTCTCAGAAAGCTCGACATAGGGATAGTGATCCGGCGGCGGCGGTGGCGGCGGCGTTAGCTAACTTCTTAAAAGCTTTATATTTTAGAAGCTAGAAGACCTGGATGCTTCATACTTTGTATATAGATGCCTTATGTTACGAAGTTTCCGTCTGTCATATGTCCATTGTCCTTAACCTCATTTTCATGGTTCAGTGGCTTCTTGAAAAAAGTCAACATTTTTTGTAATGTTAATTTCTTTCTTATTGTGAGTAATAGGATAACTATATTTAGTATGTGCGTACCTTGCAACAGTAGGGTGCCCAGTCAGCAAATTTGATCGATTTGGGTTAACGGAATAACACACGGCTATATTTTATATCATTGGAAAGAAGAGAACAAGCCTCGTCGAAATATTGATGTCGTCGTTGTCTACAGTGGTCACGATTTTCTTAAATTTGGGTCAAAGGTCAAATCTAAAATTTCAAGGAAAACGTAGAGTCTCGTTTAGACGGCTGGCCACCCCTACATATTTGCGTTTATAGCAAAATAAATTCGAATAATTCAAAGGATTATAACTATAGTTTCTATATTTAGGACTAATTTGATAATTATATTGCCAAATATGGTTCGAGATTGACATTTGTACTTATAGGGTGCACATTTACAATTTTCATTCAGCTGTTAAATAACAGTGACCTTGACCTTTTAAAAATTCAAAAATCGGAATTTTTACATAAGATTCGATACAAGTGATCTTTAGAGATATTTTTTTAGATATTAACATTTATAAGTTGCCCTCCCAAAATGTTACTTTTTCCGTCTTTTGATAGAAGGTGTTCTTCATGATGATTTTCTGGGTAAATATCCTATTTTCTTTTGATGAACGTGGAAGCACATCAAATAGTACTTAGTTCCAAAACTGATGAATATTAACGCAGAATTGATTGAATTAGCAGGTCTGAGTATATATTTGCTTTACAGAAAAAAAAACAAAAAAAACTGCAAACGGCGAAAAAGGGGGAGGGTTTATGTTACAAGTTAAGAAAACAAAATGAGAATTAGAAACAGCAGGCTGATCACTCCATCTTACACACTTATATCAAGTGTAATGTACATGACTTATCGAACATAAATTGGCCTACAATTGACATGAAGTTAAAGATTATCTACAAAAAGAAAGTTTTGTACAGCATCGATGTATCTTACAAACACTTGTAAACAACATCAATCTTATTAAAATATAGATATCTGTTTTCGTTATCCTCATTTGAGCTTATATATAAGAGCACGCGAGTTAATAAAGATCAGAATTTTAATAAGAGCGTAACAACATAGAAAAATTTCCGAAGCTAGTAGTAGCTATTACGTTTCCTTGTCTACTGTTAAGTTGAAAGCCCACTCATACCGTATGGTCGGCTATAAAAAGGCCAGTTATGAAAAAAATGAAAGAATTCTTTTGAAAAAAAATAAGGTCTGATTTATAACAAAAGCTAGTTTTTACGGTAATGATGTTTATGATCATACTTTTCTCGGACTATTGATGACGTCCTTATATTAGTTTTCAGTAAGGGAACACCCATTTGATTTCGAAAACAGGGAGGGAATGAGGATTTTGAAAATGAATTACTTGGCCTGGTATGAACTGAAATAATTGACTTTGCACAAGACAGGATGAGAATGAACACTCTTCAACATGAAATGCAGGATAGTTGAGGATATGAATGTGTACAAAAGTGAAAATAAATTTTCTCGCCGCCAGTCCCATCCCTTTCTTCAGAATATAAAATGTTCTACCCTAACGGCGAGTACTATTATATCGGTACTTTGTGTTTTTTGTCTTCATGTTAGTTGTTTTTGTGCTTCGTGCCGATTTGAAGCCATTTCAAACTGTTTTTCAGCAGATTTTTCTTATACTGTGTTGTTATACCATTGTCCAGGTCAAGGGAGGGTTGAAGGATCACAAACATGTTTAACCCCTCCAAATTCTGTATATGTCTGTCCAAAATCAGGAGCCTGCAATTAAGTGGTTGTCGTTGGTTGCTGTCTGTTGTATCTGTTTTTGTGTTGTTGCACGAACGGTGGTATATTTGTCGTTCCCACCGAGAGGGATTTATAGGTCGAAAACATCATACAAGACTTTTGATGTGCCATATTCCGGGTGTGAAACAAAACCGACCGATTTGATTCTTATACTACAATTATAACAAAATATTTATTCAATAAAAAGTTTCAAGTTTTGAAAAACAGACACAAAACAGATTTCTCCGAACAAAGTGACAATCTACAAAGTTAGTTGGCTATTCACAACAAATAAATCAACCACACAACAAGCAAAAACGACAAATGTTTTGAGTGACCTCTGTCCTTGTTAATGACCTAAAAGTGTAAACAACAAAATGATTAATGGCACGAGATAATTCGTGTTTAATCAGTTCCAAAATGTTGACTTAATTTGTGTTTTAAATTGCTAATTTCTTCAAAACAATTTTTATTTCACGCATGTAATTTGGCACACACATGCACTGTGTCTTATTGCTAAAATCAGAGTAAAAAAAATTGTGATGATACACGTAATAATTTTGCTTTCGATGAAAATAGGGTAAATTTCGGGTAAAATTTTACTCTTACTAAAATGATGAAACACTTATATCAAAATCACTTAAATACTTTCCGATTTCGTTATATGATATATTTAATATATAAACTATATTAAAGGTACTGTTTTAACTACCAACAAAGAACGCAATAATTTTATTTTTCATGTTAAAGATTCCCCGTACAATACGGTATCTGGTGGTACCCTGTAAAAACACGAAATTAAGAAAATCGTGACCACGGGAACTTACGACGACAATCATGATTGTAAAATATAAAGATTTTCCTATAATGTGCAAAAAAATCAGCCGTGTGTTATCCGTTAACTTAAACTCGTTAACTAGAGGACTTTTTGGACATTGGGCACCCTACTACAAGGTCCTCATGCCCGTCAGACAATTTTCATTTGACCCCGACCTCATTTCATGGATCAGTGAACAAGGTTAAGTTTTCGTGGTCAAGTCCATATATCAGATACTATAAGCAGTAGGTCTACTATTTTTGGTATATGGAATGATTGTAAGGTGTACATGTCCAACTGGTAGGTGTCATCTGACCTTGACCTCATTTTCATGGTTCAGTGGTCAAAGTTAAATTTTTGAGTTTTGGTCTTTTTTTCTTATACTATATGCAATAGGTCAACTATAAATGATGTATGGAAATATTTTATGATGTACATGTCAGTCTCACAGGTTTTATTTGACCTTGACCTCATTTTCACGGTTCATTTCTCAGTGTTTTCTTCAACTATAAGCAATAGATCAACTATATTTGATGTATGGAAGAATTGTAAGGTGTATATGTCTGTCTGGCAGGTATCATCTGACCTTGACCTCATTTTCATGGTTCATTGGTCAATGTTAAGTTTTCATGGTTAAGTTTGTTTCTTAGATACTATAAGCAATGGGTCAACTATATTTAATGCCTAAATTGATTGTAAGGTGTACATGTCTGTCTGGCATGGTTCATCTGACCTTGACCTCATTTTCATGGTTCATTGGTCAATGTTAAGTTTTCTTGTTTAAGACTGTTTCTTAGAAACAATAAGCAATATGTCAACTATGTTTGGTTTATTGAATGATTGTAAGGTGTACATGTACTTCTCGTTTGGTTTATCTGACCTTGACCTCATTTTCTTGGATCATGTTAAGTTTATGTGTTACTTGTAGTAAAGCTTTGTATTAAGGACTATCAACATAAAATCAATGGTTAGTAAAGAAGGCGAGACATTACATGTTCTAGGACATCAATATTTGGTGTATGGAATGATTGTAAGGTTTATTTTTGTCTAGCTATTATCATCTGACCATGACCTCATTTAATGGTTTATTGGTCAAGCTTTAGTTTTCCTGGTTGACTTTGTTTCTAATATACAAATTGCAATATGTTTACTGTATTTAAAGCATGTAATAATTGTTGTTTGTACATGTCTGACCTTGGCCTCATTTGTATGGTTCATTGATCAATTTTAAGGTTTCCTGGTTGAGGGTTGTTTCTTAAACATGCAATAGGTCACCTATATTTGAAGCATATTTGGTGTATCGAATGATTTTAAGGTGTACTTGTATTTGTATCTTGGTTTATCTGACCTTGACCTCATTTTCTTTGACCATTTTAAGTTTATTTGATAGTTGAATTAAAACTTTATATTTAGGACTGTCAACTTAATATCAATGGTTAGTAATAACGGCGAGATATTTCAACGTGTGCTCTATTGTATTTTTCAACTTTTGATTTAAAAAAAAATATATTTAGCCACCAAAAGTTCATTGAAAGTGTAACTATTGTCTAAGGAAAAGAAAATTATTCTAAATAATGAATAGATGGCAATTAAGACTGATTTTTATCATACATGTTCACGATGCTATTTGTCAAACTATCGCTTTCATGTAGCCATTTTCTTAACAAATATGATAAATTGAGACATTAAAGTGTGAAATTTATTTCTTCTTTCTTCCATTATATTTTTTGTGTTTTTTAGTACACAATGGTATATTCTTTTATAGATTTTTTTACATCTACTCATGGTATTTGTCATTAATATGCCATCATTACATATAAGCATTCCAGCTCTTAAATCTACAGCATTGTATATATAGTAAGAGTTCTTACAAATTATATCAAAAAGTGTTATAATAGAAAAAATGTTCTCTGTATCTGCCTGTTGTAATCAGGCTAAGTTGAATTGTTATAACACATATGTCATACATCAAAGACAATCTATGTTTATAAATTAAAAAAATCCTACTTGAGACACTTTGGGGTCGGGTCAATTAGCAAATTGGATATTACTGTTAATAATTTATCCTTAAATAAACATGTCTAACAACAATTATATATGTTATCATGGTGAATCTTGTTCCTGTGTTAACTTATTTATATTGTTAATTTGCTAGTTGACTACATCTTATTGCAAGATGATTGCTCAGAAACTTAAAAATATATTTTAACTTGTGACTTTTTTTTTTTAATATCTAAGGATTTAGTGAAAAAATCCTGTGAATTTGTTAATCATGTAAATAATGTGTACAGTATTACTTTAAAATCGTACGTGAATTTTTCACTTATATTGTAAATGCATTTTTTTTTTAAATTTCCAAAAAATGCATACTTTTATTAAATACTACCTGCCTAACATACATGTCCAATAAATTTTTAAAAGGAGCCTTGGTGGCTTAGTGGTCTAAGTAGTCGAACTGCTGGATCCCTAGCTTGTCAACTCTGAGGTTAATGGTTCGAATCCCGAACGTAGCAGTTGCACTTAACTCTAATCTTAAATGGCAAGGATTGTTACTTTTCCTACCAAAGGTCTATGGTGTTCCCCGTCCACTATTGCTTTCTTCAACAATAAAAACTGACCACTACAAAATAGCACAATAGTGTTGAAAGTGACATCAAACACCAATCAATCAATCAATCAATTTTGGACCAAATACTACAATTTGTCCATGTAAAAATCAGAATATTTTGTCAATAGACCTAAAGTTCAATTACTGGGGCACTTTTTTGTGTATCTTATAAAACTATAATCTTCTCTCATAACTCTGATTGACTTTTTAGCTCACCTGGCCCAAAGGGCCAAGTGAGCTTTTCTCATCACTTAGCGTCCATCGTGGTCGTCGTCGTCCGTTAACTTTTACAAAAATCTTCTGTGAAACTACTGGGCCAAAAAAAACTGAACTCAATCATTCTTAGGGTATCTAGTTTAAAAATGAAGCCGATGACCCCTCTCATCAACCAATATGGCCGCCATGTCTACAAATAGAAAATGGGGGTAAAATGCAGTTTATGGCTTATATCTTTGAAACTAAAGCATTTAGAACAAATCTGACCATTGGTAAAAATGTTTAACAGGTCAAGATCTATCTGGCCTGAAATGTTCAGACGTATCAGACAACAATGCTGCCCAACAATTGGTAATTTTAAGGAAATTTTAAAAGTTTTGGTTATTACCTTGAATAATATAATAGATATAGATAAACTGTAAACAGCAAAAGTGTTAAGCAAAGTAAGATCTACAAATAAGTCAACATGACCAAAATTGACAATTGACCTCATAGAGTAATTGCTCTTAAATGAAAAAAAATTCACAATTTTTCATACATTTTCTTAATCTTTACAAAAAACTTCTCCTCTGAAACTACTTGTCCAAATAAACCAAACTTGGCCTAAATCATCCTTAGGGTATCTAGTTTTGAAAAAGTATCCGATGACCCTGGCCATAAACCTAGATGGCCACCATGGCTAAAAATATAGCATAAGGGTAAAATGCAGTGTTTTGGCTTAAATCTCTGAAAGTAAAGCATTTAGATCAAATCTGACGAGGGTAAAAATCTTTTTTGGATAGAGATCTATCCGGCTTACAATTTTCATTGTTGGGTTGCTGCCAATGAATTGGTAATTTTAAAGAATTTTTTAAGTTTTTGGTTCTTATCTTGAATATTATAATAGGTATCGATAAACTGTAAATAGCAAAATTGTTAAGCAAAGTAAGATCTACAAATAAGTCATCATGACCGAAATCGTCAATTGACCCATTAAAAAGTAATTGCCCTTTAAAGTCAATTTTTCATGATTTATTTTAAATTATTACAAAAATCTTTTCCTCTGAAACTACTTATAGAAAGAGATAATTGTAAATAGCAAGAATGTTCAGTTAAGTAAGATTTACAAACAAGTCATCATCACCAAAAACAGAATGTTGTCATGAATTCCATTCTTGTCTATAGTGTGTGTCCTATGTTTAATATGCACATAGACCAAGGTGAGCGACACCGGCTCCTGAGAGCCTCTAGTTCATTTTATAGTAAAAGAATGTTTTTTTAATTATAATCATGTTGATGTTTATATATTTGTACAAAAGGTTGCATGTATTAGTTGTTAATAAAATATTGATTAAAATTGTAAACTTGTATAAGCATTTTGATTTTTATACAAATGCATACGGAATACAAGCGCAAATGACAGACTCTAAATGAAATATGAGGAAAACATTTTTGTCTCGCCTTGACGGAGTCAAAAGGCAAGACATAGGTATGCTGTTTCCGGTGTCGGCTGCGGAAGCGTCGTCAACAATGTATTAGTTTGTGATTAGGTCTAGTTTATGGTGAACCACTAGTGATAGGTCAATGATATTTGTTATGCATATGTATTAGGATTGGCACATCTCATTACCATGGAGATTATTTGACTATGCCCTCCTCATTCATAGTTTCTTGACTATGAAACTTTTGCTTAGTTTGCATGTTTTAGTTTGTGATTATGTCAGTTTAAGATGAACCATTAATGTCAAGTCATTGATATTTAGTATGCAAATGTATTGGCATGTGCAAGTTTCATTTCCATAGAGATTATATTACCCATGCAACCTTTCATTATGGTTCATTGACTTTGAAACTTTTACATAGTTAATCTTTGTGTTAAGTTTTTTTTTAGGGAACTACTTATGAAAAGACAATGGTATTTGTTGTGCATTTGTATTAGCATTGGCACATCTGATGTCCTTGGAGATTGTTTAACCCTTTACCTACAGTCATGGTTCATTGACTTTGAATATTTGCAAAACGTACATGTTAAAGTATTGCTATTTTAGTTTAACATTTGCATCAAAAATAGGCGAGACATATCGCTGAGTTAATAGTTTATTTGGTTAAAGTGCCGTTGAGAAGTCACAAATAAGGAAACCTAGGTATGCGATGTTTCATTGCTTTTATTGTCATAATGATATCTTGTGCTTGAACCATTCTGTTAAACAAGATATTTTCCTGGAAACTGCAGACAGTACAATTGTTTATCATGTTTATGATGACGAGGAAAGCACATCTCGAAGTTGATGTACAGAGTATATTTAAGAGATCACCTCCACTAAGCCATATATACTATCAATGTCATGTCAATAGCCTTTGATATTTTCTTTTGATTTCTTGCTGAAGAATGTAAATCACAAAGTTATCAGAATTCCATAGGATTCAAAAATCCTCTGCTGTGATTATCAATCGTTCTTGTACCCGTTATGGGTCTTCTTTCGTAAATTTGAGTCAAATGAAAATATAAAATTCTAAACAACAGTACTAGATACTCAATGTAATATTTTCTGCTGACGATCAAGAGATCAGTAAACATGCTGACATAATCTACCCAAAGTGACTTCATCTAGATAAATCTGCTCGTGCAATAATAACAGTCCTTGGTGTCCATTGTAGATATATGTGTGTTTACGTAATAGGGGAAAATTGCAACTTAAATCTGCTTACCCTTTCTGAGCACATGAGATCATCCCATTTTTGGTGGGGTTCGTGTAGCTCAGTTTTCTATGTGGTGATTTGTGTACTGTTTCGACTCATCGACTCATGAGTTAAAATGTCCGTTTCTTTCGCCTCTCTTTTCAAAATACATGTACCAACATATTTTGGTTGGCGATGCTCTCCTTCTTGCTTTCTTTGACGTCTGCATTTCACAATTTATAAAATATGCATTATCTGACTTATATACCGTCAAAAAAATATTGTTTTTTATAAAGATTTGCAAAATTTAGCATCCTATTTTACCGACCACACTGAAGTGAGATATTCCTTTCTAATGCGTTCAGGTTTTAATACGCCCTACGGCTCATTTAGAATGTGAAATAAAACTCACTAATTAATCTAGATATAATACTTGGAAATTATCATCCATACACAATAAAAATATTACTGTAACTGCATGAAGTAAGACACAAATGAATTATTACCTTCTGATTTCGGTGTATGAAAAATACAAGACACTTTGAAAGTAATTTATTGTACCAACTTAGTTAATGGAAAGGGGGGGGGGGAGAGGGGGGGGGTGGGGTGCTATGTTTTTTTTTTTTGTCTATTTGTAATGAAATTTTATCGCGGAAAAGAGATTATTTTTTTTATAATTTTAATTGTATCGAATGAAATATTCAGAATGATTTTCTTTTGAATAGCAATACATTTTTTAACAGATAATCAGGTTATAATTATATACCCTCCCCCCACCCGACCTCATTGTAAGGTACGTGAATGTTTTTCAATAGAATATAAGAATATTTTATTAGTTAATCATTTGATAGAGTAAAAGGTATACATAAATGTAAAAAAGTTAAGAACTGACACGAAGGGGGCACGAAATCGAAATCGTGATACATGTACATGTTACACGAAAACGAATATCAATACATGCAGGTCACAGTAGGATTTCCTATTCAGTGTGTATCGTCCTGAACATGCATGAAATATTTGCTACTGGACGTTAAGTAACCACCAATCAATCAACCTATTCAGTGTATATCAATAAGATTTTCAAAATCTTACACACGAATATGTTAAATCTGGCTTTAAAGTGTTATGAAAGTTTTACATTAAAATTCATTTCGCATATATGATAATGTCTCTGTATTGTAGCGATGAATTAACAAAACTTCTCATTATTTGTTTCTAAAATTAAAATACGGGCAATGTCGATTTTTTTTCCACCTATCATAGATTGAACTTTAAAAAATAAATTCCCAAATCGGCAACAGAAACTTTCAGACGAATATAATTTTGAAGTAAATTATAGTTTGCATTTTTATCAAGGAAAACAATGACCTCCCACAGGTCATTATTTTATACCTTGGAGCATATTTCATTGAAACATGGTATCGTCCGGGTTGATTCTTCGAAAGAATGACCTATCGTTCTGAAAGAAAATAACTCCATATAGGTATATAAATACACATGAGGGCACTTTAATGAACGCAACTTTGAATTACCATTTGTCAAAGTTTAGTGGTTTTATCCGATCCACCGACTTCCTCCATCATTAAAACAGACCGTCCCAAAATAGCCAATGATATTAAAAGTAACTTTAAACACCAAAAATCGATCAATCTTAACGAGACTTCAAACCTTTTACCTCAAGGTAAATATATCCATATTTGTTTTACAATTTATAAAAAAATCGAAATTGGTTTTACCTTTGATATAAATGTAGAATCTGTTTATGTGGCACATGGAACAACACTTAAGAGTATTTTTGTTTACAAAAGAGGGGCGAAAGATAACATAGGGACAGTCAAAGTCATAGATAAAAAATAAACTGAAAAAAAAGAAAAAGACAAAAAATAGTACACAAGAAACAACATAGAAAACTAAAGACTAAGCAACACGACCCCCACCAAAAACTGGAGGAGATGTTAGATGCTCAGGAAGGGTAAGCAGATCCTACCCATAAGTAGCGACTGAGGGTAGGTAGGTAGACATTTTTTTCTGGAAAAAGAAATTGATGTGTCGTTAGTATTAAGTCATATTTTATTACTTAGTATCTGATTAAAAAAAAAAACTATTTCACATCAGAACAATAAAAGTTTTCGAGTAGGCTGCTATTTTCTTGGTCGATAGGGTTAGGACAAACACATATTACTTTTTCATCCTGGGCGCAGCACCTCAAAACAATGCGCGCGTGTTGCGTAACATTAAGTATGACACCTTGTCTTAACTTCTAACCTACAAAGTCATAGTAAAATGACTTAAAAGCTCATATGCTCATGTAAGACATTTCAATGTTACAAATGGTTTGTCCTGGAGGAGAGAACCTACGGTTTGTAATTCCACTACCCTTTATATATCTTTTATCGTTTGGTTTATCAAAATATTTTCACACACCTTCAGTAAAGCGTCTACATTGAAAAACTTTCTAGTGCACTTTATGTTTTGTTCTTAAGGATAATTTGTATCATCCTGCTCACTATTTAATTGTAAATTGCTTGAATATCCCTACAACTTTTACATTTGCATGTCTAATACCCTAAGGCTAAGCATATCAATTCCAAATTGCATTTAGAAGATCGTTTTATAGTGGAGACATCTGTTTTAGTCCATTTAAGGTAGATAGGGTGTCTTCCTCCATCTTGGATTTTGAAATACCAGAAAACAATCGGTCTAGATCTTTAATAAAAGGTGCAAATTTTGAGAGTAGTAGGTAATTCATGTGTAAGAATTTTCATTTCAATATAGAAAATGACATATTTTATCATATTTATGGTTGTATTTTACAAAAAAACGGAATACTTTTGTTTGATTCTTTTTTTTCCAACTTTGCCACATAAGGGGAGGCAACTCAAATGTAAGGGCAGATAATTCAGATAAAGGTACTTTTACAAAAGAATGTGTTAGGAATTTACCTATTTTATTATGTAGCAAGAAAACGGGTCCCGTGACCCCATTTTTTCTTTTTCTTATCTGAAAGCATACTATTAGAGCTATCTTCTCATATTTTATCTCAAAACTCTATGGTGCAGTTTTCGTTTTATGGCAGAAAATTGGGTTTTCCATGCATAAGCTATACAAAATCTGTCAATTTTGCACAACCTGTAGCGTGAAATAAGCCCCGTGACCCATTCTTTTTATTATTTTTTTTTAAAAAGCATGATATAAACTACATTTTGGCAAATTATTAAAAAAATCTATGGATTATAATTTAGACACCCCATCTACCTTAAACTTTGCACTCTGATATTATTTTTAAGTTATCGGTCAAAACACAGAGGAATTTGTGACTTCATAAACCAACGTTACCCCCAGTAACGTAACATAATTATATAACTGTAAGTGGTTATTTTGAATGAAAGAATAAGATGTTATAACACAAATTGAAGAAAAAATACATGTAGGAAAGAAGACATCATATATACTAGTACATGTACGTACAAATATCATTTCACTTCAAAACTTGCAAAATTGATTGTTGCTCTACAAGAAAAAAATGTATTGATCAAATATGGCTGTGTTACATCGCTAGTATACACACACATGCATATTGAAAAATTTAAAGGCATTCTTGGACCTAGTTATATTGAAAGTTATGTGCATTTCATGCTTAAGAAAATAAAAACCTTACCTTGAATATTTGTTTTTGGCAATCTGCACCGATGTTCCTCTTTGCTTAAAAAAGTTTAAATCACCTATTGTTGTTTAGATATCTAGTGTCGATGTAAATTAATACGGTTCATAACATTTATTATGTAAGTGGAGCCTCACGAACCTCTTTCACAGCTTAGTTTATTTTGATACCTTTTGCTGAAAGGAAAAAAAAGCAAAATCCTGTAAAGTTGTTAGTATTCTGAAACATCAATTGAATTTAGATTTATCATTTTCCGCTTGCACAAGCTTGTTCTGAGAGTAAACAACTTGTGGTTTTAATGCCAAATGTTGCATTAAGGTTATAATAAACCCAAAGATCAATAGCGCCAGGACAAGAATTATTACAAACAACAAAAAAAGTAGATCTCAACTTGTTCTTGTTATATATATATATATATATAAACAAGCATTTTTTGAAGGGTTTTTGTAGTTTCCGGACATAACATGTGTGTAATTGTATGGATCCCTCTGAAATTGTACCACAAGGTTCCATATCACAAAGGGAGGGCTGTGATTTAGGGGTAATTGCCAGAAACGTTCATGAATAAAGGGCCTAAATAAGCATTTTTCTAGTTTCCAAACAACAACTTGTGTTTAAGTGTATGAATCTCTCTGAAATTGTACTCGAGTTCCATACATCAAAAGGCCTAGGATAGCTGTGATTGAGTTTGGGAGTTATCTAAACGTTTGGGTCGATTACTCCCAAACTCAATCACAGCTATCCTAGGCCTTTTGATGTATGGAACTCGAGTACAATTTCAAAAGGGGCCAAAAGAGGGACGAAAGATACCAGAGGGACAGTCAAACTCATAGATCGAAAACAAACTGACAACGCCATGGCCAAACATAAAAAGACAAACAGACAAATAATAGTACAGATGACACAACATAGAATACCAAAGACTAAGCAACACGAACCCCACCAAAAACTTGGGGTGATCTCAGGTGCTCCGGAAGGGTAAGCAGATCCTGCTCCACATGTGGCACCCGTCGTGTTGCTTATGTTATTACAAATCCGGTAAATAGTCTAATTCGGTAAGTCACATTCGTGAAAAGGGAGGGTATTGTAGTTACGACATAAGGAACATATCCGATATCATCTGTGAAACAGTTAATCCATAACGGTCAACCAACTCGTGATGGCGTCCGTAAAATTTACGAAGGGATGATTTCAACTTCCCCATTTGGAACTCTTGGTTTAATAGCTTCCTTGTGAGCAGCAATCCTCTATCAAGGAAATCATGATAGGAAACAAAAGCCCGGAAATATCGTATCAATTGGGAGATATATATTCCGTATGCAGGCGCTGCTGGAATGTTGCTACATAGAAATGGAAAGTTCACAATTGGGAAGCTGAAATCATCTCTTTTGTCGTAAAGTTTTGTTTTCAACCGACCCTCATTGTCAATTTCTAGATGTAAGTCAAGATATGAGGCAGACTTAACTGTATCTGTAGTATCCTTTATCTCTAGTTCGATGGGATAAATTCGTTCAACATAGTCACCAAATATTTAGTATTATTTAGTGAGAGAACATCATCTATATAGCGGAACGTAGAGTTAAAGGATATTGCTAACTTCTTATCTTTCTTCCTAAGAAGTTCCTGTATGAAGTCAGCACGCATGTGTCTTGTTTCCAGACAACAACTTGTGTTAAAATTGATGGAACCCCTAGAAATTGTTCATTTTTCCTGAAAAGAAAATAATCTTCAAACTTTAAAAAAAAATTTTTGGTGGTTGGTACTTTTTTCTTCAAGATTTTTAAAAATTTCAAATTTCTGAAACCACTTATTTTTCGGGGGGACAACTCTTTGAATTTTTTTTATCATAATTTTGGGTTTTTTTTCCAAATATTTTCCATTTTTACATTGATTATTTCTGATGTATATATAAATGCATCAACTTCTAATATGGCAGGAGATACACACCAAACAGGGTGTGTAAATGGTTTTATCCTGATTATGAGTTATATCTCGCAATTTTATTGGCTGATTTTGTCCCAATAAATTTCTGTACAATTTTTCATTACGTCAAATAGAATTATCACCCTTATACCATTGACCTAAAAATCTATTTTTTTTTGTTTTTTTAGTTGCTTAATAGTCCTTATATTTTTAATTTTCACAGTTTTAGATGAAATAAATACATTTATTTGGTTGATATTGTCCTAATAATTGAATTAGAATATAAAATTGTAATATAACAAAATGAGGATGAATTCGTTACAAAGTATACAATTGTCCTAATACAAAATTTATCGGGTCAATAAAATTCATATCGGGTTTGGCGTCGCCTCAACCGATATAAATTTTTTATTGACCCGATAAATTCTCGTATTAGGACAATTGCACACTGTGTAACTTATAATGTCTTTACAGATTAACTAAAATATTGGACAACAGCACAACTGAAAAAATTTTTCGTGTGCTTTTTTTTTATGCTGAATCTTACCATGTTGTTAGCTTTTGGATATCAAATCATACAAGGTAAATTAAATAGTAACAAGCTTAAATAGTGTGTCCAAACTTGCCCCAACTGTTCAGGATACGACCTAATTCTTGGTCGTACCAGGTTGCGCCTGGCGAAGCATTTTATTAAAATTACGTCTCATAATCGAACACACCTCGTGTTCAGTGGTTGTCGTTTGTTGATGTGGTTCATAAGTGTTTCTCGTTTCTCGTTTTTTTTTTATATAGATTAAACCGTTGGTTTTCATGTTTTAAGGGTCTTACACTAGTCATTTTTAGGGCCCTTTATAACTTGCTGTTCGGTGTAAGCCACGACTCCGTGTTGAAGACCGTACTTTGGCATTTGATGGTTTACTTCACAAAGTGTGACTTGGATGGAGAGTTGTCTCGTTGGCACTCATACCACATCTTCTAATATCTTTACCAATTCCTTATTCACACCCAATAGAAACCACTTATGAATAGTTATCAAAGGTACCAGGATTATAATTTAATACGCCAGATGCGCGTTTCGTCTACATAAGACTCATCAGTGACGCTCATATATGAATGAAATAACCGATTTCCTTTCTTTACAAGTGTCAGTCTTTACGTAAATATTTGATATGCTTAGGTGAAGTCGATTATCTCCCTTATTTCAAAAGCAAAGACATAGAAATTGTATATTTTTTTGGAATCCGTGAAAAGTAAACTGATACAATGTCAGATGACATTCGAAGTGACTATTTTAAACGGGAAGTATCTTATCATCTCCTTGTTTAAAGAAAAGACTAATAAAATGTTGTTTAACGAAATATGTATGCATGAAATTCAGATATGTTTTCTAATATCGTATACTTTGCATCAAGTAAGATTATTTATATTATTATAATTATTCTGTAGGAAAATGAAGAAAAAGTAACAGAGATGAATTATGAAGAAAAAATGATTATTGCATACGAGGCAGTTGTATCGAAGAAAATGTCCTTTAAGGAAGCATGCACGAAATTCAAGACTCCTGATAGCACACTACGAGATAGAGTGAAAAGAGGAAATCCTACGAAATGGGGGAGAAGAGGACAAAATGCAACCCTGGATCAAAATCAATCAGAAAAATTGACCAAATGTATAATGATGCTGTTGAAACAGGGATATAATTACACAATTGATGAACTGTGTACGTTATCAAGTCAATATGTTGTAAGCCTTGGCAAGCGTAAGCATGATAAACCAGTCACAAAACATTGGCTTTATTTGTTGTGTGATAACTTTCCTCAGCTTAAAGAATTGAGGATTAAACTTGCACAAATGGATAGAACCCAAACACGTGATTTGACACGTGTCTCAAGTTTTTTTTCATATTTGTCTTCTTGTGTGAACAAACATGACTTATCCGAGAAGCCTTGTTCAATTTATAGTTTAAGCATTACAAAATTGTCTTACTCATGGCCTTATGCAATCAGAGAGGTCCCTTCTCATGAAGAAGCAATCACTTTGTTTATTTGTGCAAATGGCGCTGGCAACGTTATCCCTCCGTGGTATGTTTTTCCCGAGGGAAAATCAAATTTGGATATAAATCGTCTACAAGAAGATTGTAAACCAGGTTTAAGGTTTCCAGCAGAAGAGAAATTGTTTCCATCGGAGATATTTTTAAAATATCTGAGAACTCATTTCCTTCGCCACACGCTACCTCGGGATCATAAAATTCTTCTCGTTGACGGACATGACCTGTATGTCTCTGTTGAAATATTGGAATGGGCAGAAAAAAACCAAATCACTTTTATTGTTCTTCCTGCAGATGAGTACAAGACCATTCAGCCATTACAAGTTGATTGTTTAAGTGCTTTTGAACGTAAGTTTACAGACAACTGTAAAGCTAGCGTGTCAGGTTCGCAGTTGGAAAGATCTGCTTTATTTTAAGCTGTTACAGATGCATACCAACATGCATTCACATGTGAAGAAATTTAGCGTTCTTTCAGAATGTCAAAAATATTCCCGATTCCTACGGAAATGATTTGACAGAATTGAACTTTCTGTAGCCAATATCAAATACCATCGCTGTTAAGAATTAAAACTAAAAATTGTAAAGACTACGATACATTGAAGAAATATCAGTGTATTTACATATGAATGATTTTTATCTGTTTGACAAAGAAGAAAAGTAAGAGAAATACGTTCTGATCAATTTACAAACTATTTAAAGCCAACACATAATTCTACTTGAACAGTAACTTGTGACACATTGTGTGTTGAAATCATTTTATCTGACTCTGTATTTGGAATGAAATAAAAAAGTTTTTAGAATGTTGTATCCTGTATGGAAGTTACCTGACGACATGCTTTAGAATATTTTGCACATAATCTAACAGTCATGACCCCCTGGTTAACCGACATACATATATATATATATATTATGTATTTAAAATTAAACATAATTTCTGTTCTCATGTTTTTCACATAATAATTTTTTTTTCAATCGTGACGGCTTTATTTTATTAATAACCTTCCTGGAAGACAGTGGATGGGTCTATGCTGGTTTATTCATGTCCACCTTATCATTTCCTTTTGTAACTTTTTTATTTTATTTTCTCTTAAAAGAAACAAAAAATACATGTATTATAATGTTTAACATAATTATATGAACGAAGAAGAAACTTTAATGAATAATCAACTACTACAAGTCGAAGAAAGTCTGACGATATGGCCAAAATGAAAATCGACGAAATGACAAAAAAAAAAAACAGACAAATCAATATGACAGAGAAAACTAAAGATTGAACAACGTCAATCAGACAAACCAAAGCTGGGTTAGTTTAAACAATATTTTATTTTCAAAAGTGCACAAAATACTATTATACAATAGAAATACAGGGATTCAGAAACAAGAAGGACTTATATATATTAAATCCGTCTCCCTAAAAACTGGATTGAGTGTATCTGTGGTTTCTCCACAAGTGAAAGGTATGACACCACAGTTAGGTGTGTAGTTTCGCATTTTTGCCCCGGTGGGTTTTTCAAATATGAGAGCTAATGTGCAATAAAATTCATTTTTGGAAAGCTGAAGATTAAAATAGCCCTCATCGTCATGATAGGGGGTTTATAGGAGCATCATAATTATGTTATGTATGTACTTTGGGCAGTTTCTGTATGACAGTCCGTATTTTCATATCCATACCAAACATTGGATCGGCTGTTATTGTAATGTTTTTCCAACTTTTTGTCGCACGAACTTCACTCAAAGGCATTGCAATTCAAGTTTGAACCAAAATTATAATTGTATAGGAATGTTACAGCGTTGATCTCGGGCGCACATCTTTAATAATTGTGCATCGGTCAACGATTTTTACCCGAAAGAAAATGATAAGATGATTTATTCTAATTAAATGGTAAATAATGACTTGACTATGCATGTATTATTAGGCAGTTAAGCTGCATAATGCTACCACCCTAGATTTGTGTTCTTCCCACTGAATGGTGTAAAAAGTGCTATTGTTATTATCTAGCTGGCTAATATGTTAATAATAACTAATTGGGCACGTTTTCCATACTTTCAATTCTGGAATACAACAAATATGACCAGAAAAACCTTAAATGATCGTCGAACCACCCAAAATTTTTGAAGTTGCACATAGGAAGTAGTGCTCAATAGAAATTCGTACGTAGTTTATTATCCTATGTACTTTTGGCTAAGATGTCAAAGAACAATTGTATGAAGTATTTCATCGCCGAAAATCTCTAATTACAAATCGTTTACCTTGCCCAAATGGCAAACGGCGCAGCAATATTGTTCATGTACACCAAATCTCTATGATAGAGGAAATAAAGTTATACATAGTAGTCTACCGTGGCGGTAAATTTAACTTACACGAAACGTAAGCTAGTAAGTATTCTGATGTTATAAAGTAAGTTTTGTTTATCATGAACTTTTTTTCGTTTAAGAAGATTGTGATTAATCAATTAATTTCAATTAAATGTATGCACATTTAAATTCCTTTCTTTTATTAAGTTATTCCGTTCATCACTGAACTTGCCGAATAAAGTTGTTGTTGTTTTATGAATGACATAGATGAAAATCGACGTTGATCGGATGTTTTATAAAATGTGGACAACTCGTCCCCGAGACAAGTCGGACTGAGTCCAATCGGACCGCTTGTCAGATTTACTTAGGGTTTCATAAAATGTTAGACTAACATGATTGTCTAGCGGAGCCACCAATCTTTCGTTTGTGCCTTGGGGTCTACTTAGGGGTATTTTGAGGGGCCTAAAGAAGGGAGGGGTTTAATATAGAACCCTATAGGATTTTATTTTTTTTCAATTTTCAAATGACTATTTCTTGAAAACAGTAAGTGATAGACACACACGGTCTTCAGTAATAATAACAGGACAATAGAACAAATCAAATAAAATATAGGGTGAGTCCCTGGGGGTCATCCCACCCCCTTCAATTTTAAAATGTGCTTTTATCGTGTAAACGGTCGCGATCCCCACCCTTAAACCATATATATACTTGTATGGGACAATAAAACAAATCAAATGAAAATTTGGGGGAATCCCCAGCGTCAACCCATCCCCTTCTGTTTGAGAACTTGTAAACGGTCGAGATCCCCACCCCTACTGCATACACATTCTTGTATGGAACAGTAAAACAAATGAAATGAAAGATAGGGGAGTCCACAGGGGTCCCCCCCTTGTTTTTTGAAAATTTGTAAACGGTCGAGATCCCCACCCCTAAACAGTAAATATTCATGTATGGGACAAGATAACAAATCAAATGAAATAAAGAGAGAGTCCTTGTTGTCACCCCCACCCCTTTCTTTTTGAAAACTTGTAAACGGTCGAAATCCCAAATCCTGCACCATATATATTCTTGTATGGGACAATAAAACAAATCAAATGAAATATAGGGGGAGACCACAGGGGTCACCCCACCCCCTTCTTTTTGAAAACTTGTAAACGTTCGAAATCCCCACCCCTAAACCATATATATTCATTTACGGGACAAGATAACAAATCAAATGAAATATAGGGGAGTTCCTGGGGTCACCCCCACCCCCTTATTTTTGGAAACTTGTAAACGGTCGAGATCCCCACCCCTAAACCATATATATTCATTTATGGGACAATAAAACAAATCAAATGAAATATAGGGGGAGTCCACGGAGCTCACCCCCCCCCCCCCCCCCCCTTATTTTTGAAAACTTGTAAACGGTCGAGATCCCCACCGCTAAACCATATATATTCATTTATGTGACAATAAAACAAATCAAATGAAATATAGGGGGAGTCCACCGGGGTCAGACCCACCCCCATTATTTTTGAAAACTTGTAAACAGATTAGATCCCCACCCCAAAACCATATATATTTTTGTATGGGACAATAAACAAATGAAATAAAGGGCAAGTCCCCTGGGGATCACTCCCCCCCCCCCCCCCTTTTTGAGAACTTGTAAACGGTGAAATACCCAACCCTAAACCATATTTATTCCTGTTCATCATTTCAAGAAGATTTGAATGACATACAGGGTCATTCTCCTAGGGGTCACATATGCATATCACTTTACTAGACCTAACCAATTTGTACTGGACTTTGCTCAATGTCAGGCGACCATGGGAATGAAGAATTATGGGAGCTCTGTTTAGAAGACTTCGTAACAGCATCCTGTTACAATTATTTCTTGTTTATTATAAAATTTAACTGATGCAAAAATAAGTCTAGGTTAATTGAATTTACTTTACTTATTTTTTTAATTATTTCTGGGCCTATAAAAACTTTTATTTATGGCTCATTTTAAAGAAAACATATAAGTCTTTCAAGCTGTGTAAAGCCCAAGAATGTTTGACCAACTGTTTTATAATCACCTGTCATTTTACTCCAAACTTGGGATGGAGTGACATCATGGACTTGGTGAAGGTAAGGGTCATTTGCATTTACTATGGGCAGGTCAATCAGACCTCACCTTTGATCCCTGTAGTAGTAAACCTTTGGCTGATTTGTGTCTCATAACTTTTGTACTGTAGAACCCAAACACAGTGTTCCTGCCAGGGAAGCAAGTCCATTCATACTATTACAAACTCGTACTACGTCAACTTGTACCACTAAAAGTCAACTGGTACCAACGTTAACTACCAACTAGAACAACTGCAATCATTGCGAACTTGTACCACTGCAAACTCATCATTAAAAATATACATTGATATATGCATTGCTTTTGAAAACCTTGATAAAATAATCAATTCATTAAATGAACATACATATACAATATACGAATGTTTAATGTTTGTTCTTTCAAATCTTTAAAAAAAATAAATGTGGATAGTGTCCACATGTGGACACAGATGATGACCCGCTTGCATATCATATAGTTATAAAGGGACATAACCTAAGAACGGTAAAAGTGACGCTACCCAAATTTGAACTTGATCTGAGTTTTGTGGTAATAAGCATTGTGTGTGAGTCTCATAACATTTGGTTGAGGCTAACTTAAGTAGAGAACAGAAACTAAAAATTCAGCGATTTTTCTATTTGTAAACTCCCATAACTCTAGAACGGTTGTGTATAAGCTTTATAACATTTGGTTGAGACAAACTAAAGTTAGAGAACAGAAACGAAAAATTCAGCAATTTTTATGTTTATAAAGGGACATAACTCAAGAATGGTAAAAGTGTCGCCACCAAATTTCGTACTTAATCTGTATTATGTAGTAATAAGCATTGTGTATAAAGTTCATAGCATTTGGTTGAGGCAAACTAAAGTTAGAAAACGGAAACAAAAAATTTGTACTTGATCTTAGTTTTGTGGTAATGAATATTGTGTATAGGTTTCATAATGTTTGGTTGGGGCAAACTTAAGTTACAGAATGGAAACTAAAAATTTTGCAATCTTTCGATTTATAAAGGGGCATAACTCAATAATGGTTAAAGTGACACTATCCAAATTCAATGGACAGTGATCCGTTTATTTGGCAATCGCCTATGGCAGTCAGCAGGGTTTAAGAACATGTGTTGTTCGACCTGTTAGTCAAATGCGTTTTGTTAAAATATACTTTTTCACTTTTTTGGTCTTTTGGAAAATGTTGTTTGTGCTGTATTTAGATCCCTCTTACAAGAAAATTGTTTTGCATGCACACGTATAAAAATTGCGGTTTTTATCCAACTCAATCATAGGTTTGAACGTTGTTTTCAATTTAGACTTGTATATATAGATATATAAATATTCCAATCTACTAATGAAATCAAAATCATTAACTTTTTTCCTAACTTTTTTATTTTCCCGCATTTGCACAGAAATATCTTTCTTTCTTCCGGTCTCGTTTGTCTATCACTAACAACAGGACCAACATCGGAAACATTACGGTAATTCCGTCTCTTTTTATACGACGGCAAAAAATTTTGCGGTCGAATATTGGTATCACGTCGTCGGCGTCGTCGTTTTCTCGCAATAACTTTAGTATAAGTAAATATAAATCTATGAAATTTAAACACAAGGTGTATTTATTTTTAGAAGTTACTATTTTAAAAATGCTGATGAAGGTAATTTAATTTTTGCCATGATTTTTTATGTCATTTTCTATTTTAGATGTGTATGATGTACTTAAATGGGTTATTATGGTTGCAAACTCAATTGGAAATTTGAAATGAGATTATGACCATATCTTGAGGGAAGAATTTTTTTGGAAAGGGGGAGGTTAAACAAAAAATGGGGGGGGGGGGGGGAGAATTTGTTCTCAAGATTTCAGAAATTAAAAAGAAAATTTCTTTAAATATTATTTTTTTGGCAAATAAGGGGGATTATATTTTTTGTGGGGGAGGGGGTCAATTCGCAACCGCATAGTGTATTGAACGAACGCGTGTCTGTCGTACATACAAAATTTAATCCTGGTATCTATGATGATTTATTAACAACCACTGGGTCGATGCCACTGCTTTTGTGGTAAATTTTAATTCCCCGAGGGTATCACCAGTCCAGTAGTCAGCACTTCTGTGCTGACATCAATTATCATTGATATGGTCATATTTATATATTAACTGTTTACAAAACTTTTGAATTGTTGACATACTAAGGCTTTTCTATCTCAAGAATAGCTTACCTTAGCTGTATTTGGCAAAACTTTTTCTGGAATTTTGGTCCTCAATGCTCTTCAACTTCGTACTTTATTTGGCTTTTTTTTTTAACTTTTTTGAATTCGAGCGTCACTGGTGAGTCTTTTGTAGACGAAACGCGCGTCTGGCGTAAATACAAAATTTAATCCTGGTATCTATGATGAGTTGATTTGCACAAAAGCAAATGAATGAATAGAAATTCAAATCAAATAACAAATTCAAGTTCTTTAACTTCAGTTATTCTGTGTCAGAAACCTATTATATGTCTATAATAAATATTTAATTACAATCCAAATTCAGACCTGTATCAACTTAATCAAGTGCGAATATTGTGTCTATTTTTTGTCCCAACTGTTCATGGTTGAACCTCTGCGGTCATATCCAGCTGCGCTCTGCGAAGTAATTTATTTAACATTAAAATAATATTAAAAAAAAAAATAATTGATACGGACTTCATTCCCTTTCATATTCATATTCAGTCCTTTGTTTAAAAATGAAAGTAAAAAATCATGCTTCAACAGTGCAGAAAATAAATAATCGATCCAAGATTCCTCCTCCTTGTGTGTGTAATGTACAGTACAAGTCCAAAAATATATCCAACTTTCAGAAAAATTGCATGTATACATCATACGAATTTAGCCAATACACATCCATACCCCTATAGACAAGTCAAAAGATTTTCCGAAAACTGTAAATACTACCTTTTTGCACCTGGCCTTATCACTCTTTCCATATCAAAATCAGTTAAAATAAAACATCCAAATATTTATTCCAGCTCTCTTCTTTCATTTCCACCCCATAAAAACTAAGAAAAATATATGAGAAAGGGAAAGAAAAAAAGTAAAGAAAAAATACACTTTAATTAAAGGGAACTATATGACAACGCAAAGCGGGATCATTAATTGTGGTCTGGGGTCATGTGCTAAATATAATGAACGTCCGTTGTACACCTATTAGGTTGTTTTCTTTTGGGTTTAAAAATTATTTTTACGCCAAATGATTCTATGAACATACAGACATCCAAAGTGATTTAAGTCTGTAAACCGGAAATGTAGGATTTTTTAGGATGTGTAAACTAAAGACCGAAAAAATCAAGGTAGCGTCATGTCTGACCTACAATCATACTCTAAACATGCTAAAGAAGATTTCGTACAAGGAAACCTTGAAATGTTTTATGAGCTCCTTTTATGACCGTTTGATTTCTAAGAAAGGGTAAGTGAAGAGAATCACAGACTTTGAACTTGTTTTATTTTATACTTAGACTTTTCATTCTTATAGAAATCTATCAGTATCGTGAGGGTAGGATATATAGTCCAAATATAAACGCCGAAAATTTCTATATTTATCAATATCTATCAATATATTTAAAAAAAAATTAAAATCACTTTACTTTCTGTATATTAAAATAAAAATGTCAATGCATATTTTTTTTAATATATTTGTTCTAATAATATTTTTTTTAAGTTTTCTTGTCGCTAAATAGTCTTCTTGTCGCTAAATTTATTCTTCTTGTCGCTTCTTGACGCTTCTTGACGTTTCTTGTCGCTTCTTGTCGCTTCTTGACGCTTCTTGTCGCTAATTAGTGAGACCCGTTCAAAATGTTGTTGTTCTGCTTGTAGATAAGATTTTTCATATTTTAGAAGTTGCTCTAACATGTTATTATGCCTTAGATTTTTGCATGTGTGCTATATTTTATTTGTGCTTAATTTTAGTTGTGCTTAAATTTTAGGTGTGCTTCAGCTTTGGCTTTAGATATGTATTTTAGCAGTGCTTTGCATGTATTTCAATATGCCTGTGCTGATATATATCCTGTCTGCATGTTGTGTGTTTTAATGTTGTGTTTGTGTTACTTTATATGCGGTAAAAAGAGCTTATGTTTGTATTGTTAAATGTGAACCGAATCAAAATAAAACTTTCGTATTCGTATTCGTATTAGCACAGGAATAGGAAATTCTATCAATAAAATTCTGTAAATAATAAAGTCGACTATCAACAAAGCTTCTCGTAGAGAAGCGGAAATTCTATCAATAAAATTCTGTAAATAATAAAGTCGACTATCAATAGAGCTTCTCGTAGAGAAGCGACTACGAGAAGCTTAATTGATAGTCGACTTTATTATTTACAGAATTTTATTGATAGAATTTCCGATTGCGACTACGAGAAGCTCTATTGATAGTCGACTTTATTATTTACAGAATTTTATTGATAGAATTTCAGATTCCTGTGCTAATAGATAACAGGAATCGGAAATTCCTGTGCTAATAGATAACAGGAATCAGAAATTCTATCAATAAAATTCTGTAAATAATAAAGTCGACTATCAATAGAGCTTCTCGTAGAGAAGCGACTACGAGAAGCTCTATTGATAGTCGACTTTATTATTTACAGAATTTTATTGATAGAATTTCCGATTCCTGTGGTATTAGTGAGGTCAGGGTGAAGATAAGGACCCAGCAGTTGCAATATTAAATGTATACGGGAGCGTCTTTTTACCACAGAATACCACAGAACTTCGAAATATAATTACTTCAGACATTATATTATTGTTACTGTTAATTCTTTTTATAATTTGACATTTATTATTCAAATAAACTAAATTTTTTGAGATGAAATAAAAGTCATTGGACAATATTTCAGATTTTTACTATTTATATTTTCAAACTGTACACAGCAAGGTATGTTACTAACAGATATCACAACACCTCATCTGTTAGTAGCATGCTTGAACATCTTGAATGGTCTACCCTACAAGAACGAAGGAAACATAGCCGCTTTATAATGATGTATATATATATAAGCTACAAAACAACTTTGTCAAAATCGATACATCCAGTAAGCTAATACTGAATGAACATCCTTCCAGACATAACAACGAAAAGGCACTTAGAATACCATCATGTAAAACAACTGTACGGAAGGAGTCGTTCTATCCTAGAACAATCAGAGAGTGGAACACCTTGCCCAACTCTACTGTCTCTCCGCCCTGAGTCCTGAATCCTTCAAGGCTCAGCTCCGTCATTAGAAGTAAATGCCATGTTTTTAATTGTAACCTGTATATATATTAAATTGCACCCATTCTCTTTTTGTTTATTAAATTTCAAAAATATTTCATGCGCTCACTCCAAAATGTGGCAGAATAGTCAACCAGTTGACGGTGGCCGCTTACCGGAAGAAGAAGAAGATGAAAACTCGTTAGGTTTTATAGATATTTACCTGAAGTTAATTAGCATTATGTTTTGACATTCTAATCTGATGATACCCTTGTTTATTCATCTATTCCTTATATTTCTACATGGATTTCTTAGAAAAGAGGGACAAAAAATACCAGAGAGACAGTCAAACTCACAGATCGAAAACAAACCGACAACGCCACAGCCAAAAAACAAAAAAGACAAACAGCCAAACAATAGCACACAAGACACAACACAGAAAACTAAAGACTAAGCAACATGAACCCCACCGAAAACTTGGGGTGATCTCAGGTGCTCAGGAAGGGTAAGCAGATCCTGCTCCACTTGTGGCACCCGTCGTGTTGCTCATGTTATTACAAATCTGGTAAATAGTCTAATTAGGTAGGTCACGACATAAGGAACATATCTGATATCATCTGTGAAACAGTTATTCCATTACGGTCAACCAACTCGTGATGCCGTCCGTAAAATTTAAGAAGGAATGATTTCAACTTCACCATTTGGAACTCTTGGTTTAATAGCTTCCTTGTGAGCAGTAACCCTCTATCAAGGAAATCATGATAGAAAATATAAGCCCGGGAATATCGTATTAATTGTGAGATATATACACTCTATGCAGGCGCTGCTGGAATGTTGCTACATAGAAATGGAAAGTTCACAATTGGGAAGCTGAAATCATCTCTTTTGTCGTAAAGTTTTGTTTTCAACCAACCCTCATTGTCAATTTCTAGATGAAAGTCAAGATATGAGGCAGACTTAACTGTATCTGTTGTATCCTTTATCTCTAGTTCGAAGGGATAAATGCGTTCAACATAGTCACCAAATTTTGAATTATTTAGTGAGAGAACATCATCTATATAGCGGAAAGTAAAGTTAAAGGATATTGCTAACTTCTTATCTTTCTTCCTAAGAAGTTTACAAATGACATACATTGTACAAGATTCAGATATACATTTATTATATGTCTCTGCAAGATTTTAGGAGGAATAAACCATTTATACCCTCCATAATCAGATGGCAATTAGAATTCAATCAATTGACAATTTTTTAAATAGTTGATTATTTTGAAATTTATTAACAGAATTGGGAGAACAAACTTAATCTTAGTAGTATAAATGGCGCCGGTAAAATTCATCATGTCAACTTTTCTCTTTATAGAAAAAGCATTTTTTTAATAGAAAAAGCATTTTATTAATAGATAAACATTTTTTAATAGAAAAAAAAATATTTATAAGAAAACATTTATTTATAGAAAATCATTTTTTTCTATAGAATAAATTGTTTTTAAAAGATTTTTATAAAATATAGTTTAGTATCTCAAAGGTCTCCAAATATAAAAAAAAATCTACCAAATAACAAGAAAAGTTATGATCATTAAAGTAATTTATATCTCATCCGGTCAATGGTCCTGTCATTAGTGTAGCCCGAATTATAAAAATAATATAATTCTGAATTATTAGTTTTGCATTTTGTAAATTAATTCAATGTTCTGTGGTATATTTAAGTAGTTTTATTGTTGAGCCTGCGACTTTTGTCGCAGAAAGCTCGACATAGGGATAGTGATCCGGGGGCGGCGGCGTTAGCTAACTTCTTAAAAGCTTTATATTTTAGAAGGTAAAAGATCTGGATGCTTCATACTTTGTATATGAATGCCTCATGTTACGAAGTTTCCATCAGTTACATGTCCAATGTCCTTGACCTCGTTTTCATGGTTCAGTGACTACTTGAAAAAAAAGTTAAGATTTTTTGTAATGTTAAATTCTCTCTTATTATAAGTAATAGGATAACTATATTTGGTATGTGCGTACCTTGCAAGGTCCTCATGCCCGTCAGACAGTTTTCACTTGACCTCGACCTCATTTCATGGATCAGTGAACAAGGTTAAGTTTTGGTGGTCAAGTCCATATCTCAGATACTATAAGCAATAGGTCTAGTATATTCGGTGTATGGAAGGACTAAGGTGTACATGTCCAACTGGCAGGTGTCATCTGACCTTGACCTCATTTTCATGGTTCAGTGGTTATAGTTAAGTTTTTGTGTTTTGGTCTGTTTTTCTTATACTGTATGCAATAGGTCTACTATATTTGGTGTATAGAATGATTGTAAGGTGTACATGTCTAGCTGGAAGGTGTCATCTGACCTTGACCTCATTTTCATGGTTCATTGGTCAAAGTTAAGTTTTTGAGTTTTGGTCTTTTTTTTCTAATACTATATATGCAATAGTTCAACTATATTTGGTGTATGGAAATATTTTATGATCTATATGTCAGTCACGCAGGTTTTATTTGACCTTGACCTCATTTTCAAGGTTCATTGCTCAATTTTGAGTTTTTGTGTTTTGGTCTGTTTTTCTATAACTATAAGCAATAGGTCAACTATATTTGTTGTATGGAAGAATTGTTAGCTGTACATGCCTGCCTAGCATGGTTCATCTGACCTTGACCTCATTTTCATGGTTCATTGGTCAATGTTTAGTTTACTTGGTTAATGTTAAGTTTATGTGACAGTTGTAATAAAGCTTTATATTTAGGACTATCAACATAATATCAATGATTAGTAAAGAAGGCGAGACATTTCAGTGTGTGCACTCTTGTTGTATTTTGTGTAGTTCTGTGTTATATTTTGGGTGTTCTGTGGTATTCTGTGGTGTTCTGTGGGTTTCTGTGGTAAAAAGACGCTCCAATACTCCAAGGCACGGAGGCAAATATCCCACATAAGAAGAAGGCACTGGCTACGGTTACATGGAGATGTAGCAAAAATAAAATAATTATTGTTACATTGGAGACTAAATGCTGGAATGCAGGGTTGGGTAAGGAACCGATTAATTACGAATGTAACAATAATTGGTTACATTGTGTTATTGTTACATCGTCATCAATGCACTGCAGTGTACGATGGGACTAGAAATATGTATCAAAATAAAATTTGAAGACTTTTATTTGATATTTACAATATTGCAGACAATTTTTTTTTAAATTTTATTTACAATGACAGTTTCTACAAATCCAGTGGTAGGTCAATGATATTTGGTATGCAGTTGTATTAGCATTGGCACATCTCATTACCATGGAGATTATTTGGCCCCGCCCCCTCAGTCAAGGTCTATTGACTTTGAAACTTTTCATAGTTTACATGTATTAGTTTGTGATTAGGTCAATTTATGGGGAATCACTAGTGGTAGGACAATGATATTTGGTATGCAGTTGTATAAGCATTGGCATATCTCATTTCCATGGAGATTATTTGGCTCCTCCCCCTTAGTCATGGTCTATAGGCTTTAAAAATTTTGCTAAGCTAACATGTATTAGTTTGTGATTAGGTCAGTTCAAGGGGAACCATTAGTGGTAGGCCAATGTTAATTGGTGTTCAGTTGTATAAGCATTAGCACATCTCATCTCCACGGAGAATATTTGGCCCCGCCCCCTCAGTCATGGTCTATTGACTTTGAAACTTTTGCTTAGTTTGCATGTATTAGTTTGTGATTAGATCAGTTTAAGATGAACTACCAATGTTATGTCAATGAAATTTGGTATGCAAATGTATTGGCATTCGCAAGTATCGTTTCCATGGAGATTATATAGCCCCCACCCTAATCATGGTTCATTGACTTTGAAACTTTTACATAGTTTACAAGTTATTAATGTTTGTGTTTAGGTTTGTTTAAAGGGAACGACTTATACTAAGTCAATGGTATTTGGTATGCAGTTGTATTAGCATTGGCACATCTCATTCCATGGAGATTGTTTAATAGCCATGTACCTTCAGTCATGGTTCATCGACTTTGAATACTTGCATAACTTACCTGTTAAAGTATTGCTATTTTAATTTCAACATTTGCTTGCATTATCAAAATTACAAAAAGGCTAGACATATCTCTGTGATAACAGTTTATTCTTCGTTCTTGAAGATATTGATTTGATATTTGGTATAAGTTTTATCATGACAAGTTATAGGTCAACTTCGAATTTTGTTCAAGTCTGATGATTTAGTCCAGAGTTATCATGGTCCATATATAATGTTAGAGTACTACATTTTGTATGTTAAACCATATTTCTGTATAAAGGGAGATAACTCATTTTTAGTTCCCTACTGACGAAGTCGAAGGGGAATTTAGGTTTGCACTCCCTCCGCCTGTCCGTCTGTAAGTCTGTCCATCTGTCCGTCTGTCCATCCGTCAGTCCTGCAAATCAGCTTTCCACACTTTTTTCTTTGTTCTTGAAGATATTGATTTGATATTTGGTATATAGTTTTATCATGACAAGTTATAGATCAAGTTCGAATTTTGTTCTGGTCTGATGATTTAGTCCAGAGTTATGGACCATAACTCTGGACCATATCTAATGTTTAAGGAATTTGTTAAACCATATTTCTGTACAAAGGGAGATAACTCATTTTTTAAAAGACATTCTTTGTTAAATTATTTGAAGAATTTTTTGACAGGTTTGTTTGTTATTTAGTATAAACTAATTTTCTGAATGCTATATATATAAAAAAAAATTATGAAGAGAAATCTTATAATTAGATAATAATCTATTTTTATTAATGTATATATTTCAATACATTACATTGTGTAGATAAAAGTTGTTGACATTTTATTGACAAGTTACAAATCTATATTTGTGACAAATGAAAGAAAAAATATTTGGAACTATTAATTATATTTGATTATAATTTGAAAATAGATACAGTATACACTGTATTACATCATATCTAATTTTAGAGAACTATTAATCATATCTAATGTTTTTTTCATCATGCTTATTAGACATTGTTAGATATTGATTGATAATTGGTATATAGTTTTATCATTACAAGTTACAGATCAAGTTCAAATTTTTGTTTCAGTCTAATAATTTTGTGCAGGTTTATGGTCCTTAGACTTGAAAAATTCACTCATATAATCAGTTTTCCACACTGTTTTTAGTCATGCTTGAAGATATTGACATGATATTTACTTTTTGTTTACACCATGACAAGTTATAGAACAAGTTAGCATTTTGTTCCAGTATAATGAATTTTTACCCAGTAGGGGACTATGTAGTGCCATGCAATACTCTCAGAATGCTTGTTTAAAATACATTCTTTGGTAAATTGTTTGAGTTTTGTGTGATTTTGTATAAACTAATTTTCTGAATGCTATATTTATATATATTTTTTTTTATGAAGTGAAATCCTTTAATCAGATAATAATCTATTTTTATTCAGGTATATATTTCATTACATTACATTGTGTATAGATAAAAGTTGTTGACATTAGGACATTGCATCTGTCATCTATGTATTAGTTATTTTCTCCAAAAAGACCAACTAAGTTCTGGATAATATTGATATTTGTGGTGTTGTCCGTTCAGATTCAGATTTTTCTTCTTATGCTGGATATTTGCCTCCGTGCTTTGGAGCTGATATATATATGCATAAAATATTGCAACTGCTGGGTCCTTATATTAGTTTGTGACAAATGAAAGAAAAAATATTTGGAACTATTAAATATATTTGTTTATAATTTGAAAATAGATATACATTGTATTACATCATGTCTAATTTAAGAGAACTATTAATCATATCTAACAGTCAGGGGACTTGCTTAAATGAGTGATTTTCTACATGAATTAATTCAAGCTAATAAAAGAATGTTTGTTCTGGTTGCATGTGGCATTGTTCATAAAAAATAGGGTTAGTCGGTGGTACTTTTTTCGACGCTTTTACAGTTAGTGCTTGTTAAACCAGATGATTTTAGGATACCTAATTATATGCTTAACTAAAGAAGAGCTTTTTTTAAAGTCGTTACTCGTTACTTGGGATATATATACATGATGTATTGGCAGAAGAATAGCTTTTTTACCCTTCACACAAAAACTAATAAATTTCACAAGAGACCAAGTGACACAGAAAGAAACAGCTATAGGTCACTGTACAGCCTTCAACAATCAGCAAAGCCCATAGCTGTAAATTCAGAAATTATTGCATGCATTTATTTTTACGATTTTGTCATTTAAAACAAAAATGCGATTTAAATTTTTTGCGAAATTGAGAAAAGTCCTGTTTTATTCATATAAACACTTTCAAAATGCTAGTTTAAATTATTTCAATTTTAACCCTATGGCACTTTCACAAAAATAAAAACATCACAATAATATCTGAATTTACATACTAATAGATTAAAGATAATGTTTGTGTCACTGTACAAATGATAAAAGTAACATACACATGATACAGTTACATATGATACTCCTTTTTTTATAGGAATTAACTGAGATGTACAGTGTGTGAAAACTTTTTTCTTGGAACTAGCCACATTGGTGAGCAGTTTTTCATTTCAACTCACCAAATTAAAATCCCACTTGCCAGCTTGGTGAGTTTTTAAAATTTTGAACTCACCATCTTATTCATACCTTAATGCAATGTTATAAACATTTTTAGAAATAGCTTTATTCTTGTTTTCGTAAAATTATATCAAATGTCAGCTTGTCTGGCAAAAATTAGAAAGCAGTCAAGCATTTTTACCAAATAAATGAAAAAAATACACTTTTTTTTGTTTCAACCTGTCCAATATTCATGATGTTATTTAATACACTTTGAATTCTTGCATTTGTCCATTCATGCCATATTTTTGATATGATACACATAGAGTTCTTGAAATCTTTTTTCTCTGGTGGTCCTTGTGGAAAATAAATTATTTCTACTACAAAATACTAAAATTGTCCCAGACCATTACAAATTTTGTTGGTCAAATGAAAATAACTTAAATCCCTAGGATTTATCACCTTTTGAGAACTCTGTACACATGATACATATACATGTAAAAATTATCATTGATTATCAAAATGATACAGAAATAAAGCCAAAATTAAATATCTATTTGATCAAATTGTTAATTAACTAGAACATGATCATAATCTGAATGATATTTTGTGTTCTTCTTGTATTTCATGTAACATGCTATAGACTAACATGATAAATAATGATTTATCACAATTTAATTTTGAATAGGTGCTGAAACATGGAAGACAGCTTTACCATTCCTAGTCACGTAGATGACCTGACAAAATGTATGTATGAACTACAGCAGGAAGGGACATTCTGTGATGCAGGCCTCGAGTGCAAAGATGGGGTCATATTTGTTCATAAACTTGTTCTAATGGCATGTAAAAGTCCATATTTAAGGAATCAATTGGCGTCTGAAAATCAAGGTACAAGAGTTTATGTCAGTCTTAAGAATTATTCATTAAAAACAGTATGCTGTTTGGTGCAGACCCTTTATACAGGACAGTTAAATATTTCCCAGGAGAATAAAGTAAATTTTAGACTTTTGTGTCAGACAATAGGGCTTAACAAAATAAAATCTGCTGCTGAAAATTTTATTCAGCAAGATCAAAATATTTATGAGGTCCAAAACATAAACCCATTTTGTGCTGTTCAAGTTGCAGAGGAAATAATAGAATCACCGGATAAGATTACAGCACTGGTGGCATCTGTCAATCATGGACCAGATGACAACTTTGTTGACAGTACAAACACTGTTGATAATGTAGAGGATCTCAACTATGACAACAGTGATGTAAAAGTTGGTGGTGATATGGTTAAAAGGAGTCAAGATTTGGAAGGAGAAAGGGATGCCGACAAATCTTTGGATCTGCCCAAAGTAAGAAAAACCAGAAGCAACAAGAGAAGAAAAATGTTCCACAATGAAATCACACAAGCAAAAGACAATGCCACCTCATCTAATGTCTCTGAAATATTGGCCATTGCAAAACAATTATCTGAAATAGATAAAGCCCAGCCATCTAAACCTGCTTCTTCTTGTCTAGATCAAACTAAATCCAGTTTATGTTCTCTATGTACAAAAAAAATTGTCAGTGAAGAGGAAAATGTTACAGATCCAAGCAAGACAGTTTGTACAGAATGTATGGTTTTATTTAGTGGAGAAACCAATGATGACCAAGAGGTGGGAACTGAACCAGACCAAACACAAAGTTACAACAGTGAAGATTGTGGAGAAGACGGCAAAAAGGTATTAGTAATGATAATTTAAACTTATTCTTATACAATTTTTATATGACCGAAAAAATTTGCGTTTTTGTAATGCTGTCATGTTGTCATGGGTGTCGTCGTCCGAAGACTCATTTGGTTTCCGTACAATAACTTAAGTTTAACATGTTTAAGTGAATGGATCTCTATGAAATTTTACCATAATTTTCCATATGGAAACAGGAAGGTTGGGATTGATTAGGGGGTTATGGCACCAACAGTTTAGGAATGAGGGGCCAAAAACAAGCATTTTTGTAGTTTCTGGACAATAACTTGTGTGTTATAAGTGTATGGATCTTTCTGAAATTGATTTATACAAGGTTCCATATCACAAAGGGAAGGCTAGGATTGACTTTGGGGGTAATTGCACCAAATAATCAGGAATTAGGGCAAAAACATGCCACATTTTGCCATAAAAGGAGCACTATGGACCCAGTCCTCAAACTGTAACAGGCATCAAAATAGTGCTACATGTGTATAATATGTATAATCATGATGATAATTTATAGCAATATGTGCAAGACCAACTTATCAGTCATTTTTATTTTCACCAAACATCTCTCAGATTGTTTAGAAGCATTATAGCTATAGAGGAAGTATTGACTGCTTACAGAATATGGTTATCTTGTTATCCGTTTATCAGATGCATCAGGAATTGTCATACAAAACTGGTTGTAACGTGGTCACATCTTTTTGGCAGTACAGTACTTGCAAACCTTAGGCGTTACTGTTTGACGTGAATGATCGGTGACAGATGTTTGACTGGTCAATGACTGATCGGTGATCGATGACCCATAGATTCCGTCAGATACGTCAAATTAGCTATGTGAGAGTTACCGTGACAACGGTCAGCAATCGATCAGTAAAGTAGTTATATGCACGGATTGGACAGATACGTATATAATTAAAATTCTTATGTAAAACGAACTCCACAGTAATTACATTCGATAAACACGGACCTCTACAAAGACACCTTTACTCCTTAATTTGTAATCAACTTGGTCGCAATAACACATAAAAAAGATATATAAATTACTGTTCACGCATTAACCAATGTATGTATTACTTCATATTCTCTTATTTTGATAGAGAATGCAATCATTTCTTTATTGTTAGGACTGCCATTGGATTCTTGTACTTTTTGTAGTTCAGGATTAATTGTTTTTCATAAAATTAAAAAAATATCAGAGAAAATATACTAAAATGTTGTTTGCAATGTATAAAATTACTAATTTTTCTTCTTTTGATAAAAAATATTGCAATGTTATTTGTAACTAGTTATTTCTTAGGCCTCAAGATAAGTTTGTTATAAGAATTTTAATAATGTAAGTAGAAAAATACTTTTGTTTGTGTTGAATACATATACAATAATTTCTTTGATTTGATAGAGATTATGAACCACCATTTGATTTCAGTACTTTTTGTACATCAGGATTGGTTGTTTTTCAAAAATTATGTTGAATTTCAGGGAAAAGATACTAAATTTTTGTTCGTGTTGCTTAAAAATGAAAATATTTCTTCTTTTTTATCAGAAATAATGGAAGGTCAATTGCAATCAGTCATTATAAATGCCTTTAGATATGTAATTTTGTATAAAATGTGAATGGTTCAAGGATAAATATGCATTAACTTTTGTTTTTGTTGAATAAGAATGCAATCATTTCTTTATTTTAATGGAAATTATTGACTGCAATTGGATTTTGTACCTTTTTGTAGTTCAAGATTGGTTGCTTTTCATAAAATTAAAAGAATATCAGAGAAAATATACTAAAATGTTGTTCGCATTGTTTAAAATTACCAATTTTTCTTTTTATGATAAAAAAAATGCAATGTTATTTGTAACTATTTATTTCAAAGGCCTCGAGATAATTTTTTTATAAGAATTTTAATAATATAAGAAGAATAATACTTAAACTTTTGTTTGTGTTGAATACATATACAATAAATACTTTATTTTGATAGAAATTATGAACCGCCATTTGATTTCAGTACTTTTTGTACATTAGGATTGGTTGTTTTTCATAAAATATGCTGAATTTCAGGGAAAAGATACTAAATTTCTGTTGGCATTGCTTTAAAATGCAAATATTACTTCTTTTATATCAGACATTATGCAACGTCAATTGCAATCAGTCATTATAAATGCCTTTAGATAAGTAATTTTGTATAAATTTTGAATAATTGAAGGATAAATATGCATTAACTTTTGTTTTTGTTGAAAAAAAATGCTATCATTTCTTTATTTTAATGGAAATTATTGACTGCCATTGGATTTTTGTACTTTTTGTAGTTCAGAATTGATTGTTTTTCATAAAATTGAAAGAATATCAGAGAAAATATACTAAAATATTGTTCGCATTGTTTAAAATTACCAATTTTTCTTTTTATGATAAAAAAAAATGCAATGTTTTTGAAACTAGTTACTTAAAAGGCATCAAGATAATTTTTTTTTATGAGAATTTTAAATAAATAAGGCTTAAACATTTGCTTGTGTTGAATATGAATGCAATAATTTCTTTATTTTGATAGAAATTATGAACCGCCATTTGATTTCAGTACTTTTTATACATAAGGATTGGTTGTTTGTCATAAAATATGCTGAATTTCAGGGAAAAGAAACTAAATTTTTGTTGTTTTGCATAAAAATACAAATATTTCTTCTTTTTTATCAAAAATAATGGAATGTCAATTGCAATCAGTCATTATATTTGCCTTTAGATAAGTAATTTTGTATAAAATGTGAATAATTGAAGGATAAATATGCATAAACTTTTGTTTTTGTTGAATAAGAATGCAATCATTTCTTTATTTTTATGGAAATTATTGACCGCCATTGGAATTTGTACTTTTTGAAGTTCAGGATTGGTTGTTTTTCATAAAATTGAAAGAATATCAGAGAAAATATACTAAAATGTTGTTAGCATTGTTTAAAATTACCTATTTTCTTTTTATGATAAAAAAAATGCAATGTTATTTGTAACTAGTTATTTCAAAGGCCTCAAGATACATGTAAGTTTTTATAAGAATTTTAATAATGTAAGGAGAATAATACTTAAAATTTGTTTGTGTTGAATACATATACAATAATTTCTTTATTATGATAGAAATCATGAACCACTATTTGATTTCTGTACTTTTTGTACATCAGGATTGGTTGTTTTTCATAAATTATGCTGAATTTCAGGAAAAGATCCTAATTTTTTGTTCGTGTTGCTTAAAAATGCAATTATTTCTTCTTTTATATCAGAAATAATGCAATGTCAATTGCAATCAGTTATTATAAATGCCTTTAGCATGTTTAGATAAGTAATTTTGTATAAAATGCGAATAATGTAGGGAAAAAATACTTACTTTTGTTTGTGTTAAATATGAATGCAATAATTTCTTTATTTTGATGAAAATTATGAATCTCCATTTGATTCCAGTACTTTTTGTACATCAGGATTGGTTGTTTTTCAAAAATTATGATGAATTTCAGGGAAAAGATACTGAATTTTTTGTTTGTCTTGCTAAAAATGCAAATAGTTCTTCTTTTTTATCAGAAATAATGGAACGTCAATTGCAATCAGTCATTGTAAATGCCTTTAGATAAGTAATTTTGTATAAAATGTGAATAATTGAAGGATAAATATGCATAAACTTTTGTTTTTTGTGATAAGGAATGCAATCATTTCTTTATTTTAATGGAAATTATTGACTGCCATTGGATTTTGTACTTTTTGTAGTTCAGGATTGGTTGTTTTTCATAAGATTTAAAGAATATCAGAGAAAATATACTAAAATGTTGTTAGCATTGTTTAAAATTACCAATTTTTCTTTTTTTGATAAAAAAAAATGCAATGTTATTGTAACTAGTTATTTCAAAGGCCTCAAGATAATTTATTTTTTTAAGAATTTTAAAAATGTAAGGATAATACTTAAACTTGAATACACATACAATAATTTCCTTATTATGATAGAAATCACGAACCGCCATTTGATTTCAGTACTTTTTGTACATTGGTTGGTTGGATTGGTTGTTTTTCATAAATAATGCTGAATTTCTGGGAAAAAATACTAAATTATTGTTCACATTGCTAAAAAATGCAAATATTTCTTCTTTTATATCAGAAATAATGCAATGTCAATTGCAATAATGGGTTGTTTTTCATAAAATTAAATAAATATCAGAGAGAAGATATTAAAAGTCTTTTGCAGTTTTTAAACTCTAACAAGTTACCAATATTTCTTTTTTTTATAAAAAATTCAGCAAATTTTATTTGTAACTAGTTATTTTAAAGGCCTCCAGATAAGTTTTTTATAAGAATTATAAGGATTTAAATACTTAAAAATATTGAAAATAATACACAGAAATTGGCAATAAATGATCTTGTCATTTCATTTTCCAGAGCATTTTCGGAACAAAATCCTAATAGCAATAACAATCGTTTTAGCACTCTTCGTGTATGAAAATATATATAACCCAAATAAAAAACGAAAATCAGCATTCTTTTATAATAATATTTGAAATCAGTTTTATTTGTATATTTCTTTTCTTTTTAAATTCATAAAACTTTGCTGAATAATTACTAAAAAAATGTTGATCTTTTGTACTTGAACGTTTCGTTTTTTCCGTGGCGCCATTTTAATTAAATGAAACGAATCTAAGATTCTGTAATTTGTATTAGTTCATCATGTGACGTAGTAGAGTTCAATCCATCAGAAAGGTCTATCGTTCCGATCCGTCAGATCCTTCCGATCAGTCAAATATTTTTACTATAAGTCTGACGGATTGGTCACGTGAGTTTGATGCGAACTTGACTGATCGGTGACTGATCAATGACTGCTGACTGATCGCTAAAATAGTAACGCCTAAGGTTGCAAGTACTGTAGTTGAAATTGAATTATTTTTTATTACTGCCATAATCATGATGTGAATTTTTGAAATATTTTCATAATTTTGAATTTAACACTAAACATTTTTGCTAAACATGCTAAATGAAAAAAGATTTAGCATGTTTAGTGTAGTATCTCCACATATGATTTCAGTTGGAGTTGTTTCCCTTTACTGAGATGTACATTTGAACATATTTGAATCTTGTGTACAAATGTACCATGTGTACATGTACATGCAAGTCAAATAATTAAAAAAATCTTTACAAAATCATACATGTCATTTGCATGTAGTGATGACTGCTCAAACAAATAAATGATTGTCAGAAAAACTTGTTATGCCCACGCCTTAGCGGAGGTGGCATTAAGTTTTACCCTTGTCCGTCTGTATGTACGTACGTCCCAAAGTTGGTTCCCGTTCTCTAACTTAAGTTTGCCTCAACCAAATGTTATGAAACTTATATACAATGTTTATTACCACTTAATACAGCTCAAGTTTGAATTTTGGTGGCGTCCCTTCTACCTTTCTAGAGTTATGCCCTTTGCAAATGGACAAATTGATGAATTTTTCGTTTCTGTTCTCTAAATTAAGTAATTTTTAGAATTTGAGTTATCTTCCTTTGTCCATGATTATAGTTTAATCAACTACAATCAATGCTTTATACAACGCAGTTTAATTTTGCCTTCCACTGATAAATTAAAGCAACTTTTATCCTTCATTTCTAAAAATATTTTAAAGTCTTCTTTGAAAATTTGGGTTATCTTTCTTTGTCCAGAATGGTAGTTGAATCAACTACAACCAATGCTTTATACAATGCAATATTCAATTTTACTTCCTACTGATAAATCGAAGCAGTATTTACCATTCAGTGCTTACAAGCACTTTGATTACCGTTCTAGAGTTATGCCCTTTACAAATGAAAAAATTGCTGAATTGTTCTTTCCTTTCTCTAACTTGAGTTTGTCTCAACTAAATATAATGAAATGTATATATAATGCTTTTTACCACAAAACTCAGTCTTAAGTTAAATTTTTGGAAGCTTCACTTTTCGGTTCTTGAGTTATGTCCCTTTAAAGCGTTATATGCTAGCGGGGCATCATCTGTGTCCCTATGGACACATTCCCCATTTATTGTTTAAAAGTGTAATGTCAACATTGTCAGTAAATGTATATATAACAAGGTGAACATGAGTTTTGTTGATTTACAAAATTAAAGTTCAAGCTTTTTCACATTTTGACAATGACTGGCCTCTCCTATATTCATATTGCTTTAAATAGTTTAACGTATCACACTGGAATCAGTTTTAATTGAAATAAACAAATCCATGATAATATACAATTGTTGACTTTTGATGAGGTTGATACAATGATTTATCAACCCAGGCCAGTGAAATGATATCCACCGAGGCCATATCTCTGCTGTTGATAAATTATTGTATCTACTGAAATCAAAAGTCAACTTGTTTTATTATAAGACTTTTTATTGTTCTTTAAGTTTCTAGAATTTGCCCAAGATACTGTTAAAACTGCTGCCTGTTTTTATACAATTTTTTTTATACAATATATATATATATATATATATATATATATCATTTATATCATGTGCTTTTGCAGTTGCTCATTTTCATAAATCGAAATTTTCAATAATGTTTACTAAACAAAGTTCATTGTACATGTACATCAAAAACAAGATAAGAAAAAATACACCAAAAACAAGAGGAAAACAGAAAAAATGAGAATTTACTTGATGTCATAAACCCACCTCATTGACCATTATGACCATGCCTTGGAAAATCTATATTTGGATACACTGACGCTGTTCCAAATCTTATATTAACCTAGCTCTAATGATTTTTGCCGCGGTGAATATAACGTTTTATCAAAAAGAGTTTCCAATGCTTTTAACCAATGAGAAAAAAGAACATTTATAGTCATATAATAAAGAACTTAATTGTCCTAAATAAACGGAAATGGAAAAAAACCAGTAGGTTATTGTAACAAAAAGAAGTTATCAGTCTTTCACCATGTTCACAGGAAATATATAAACTGTAAACATTATAATTTTACAGAAGGAAATCTTAAAACTAAGATTTAATAAAAGTTGTCATGGTTATTGGAATTTTTCATATGAAATGCAACTGAATGATTATCATGTTTATTCCTTTTAATTAATACATAATTTATCTGTATGTAATATATACAACATGTACATGTATCTTTTCATTGTTAATTTGTTAATTTGTTATTCTTGTTCAACAAAAGTCAATGACCATTTTGAACAAATTCAATCAAAACAAATAGTAGATTTATAAAAAACAAGTCTAACGCCAATTAAATGCTTCCCTGAGCACAGCCTGATACCACCCCAGAGTCAAACCCTGAACAGTTTGGTCACATTTGGACACTATATTCAAGCTGATATTAAACAGTTTATAAACACCAATCCGTTAATCATTTATCTGTGTTAATGCATCATATATTGCCTCTTTGCTTTTAGAGACCATGTTTGAAAAATACAATAAGGACCCTTATGAAACTGAATTGTTTGCCGCAAACTTGCAGCAGACTTGCCGCAAGCTTGCGGCAAACAAAAAGTTTGCAGGAACACAGAAAATTGTGTTTGCAGATGTTTGCCGCTAGCTGCAAACTTCCGGCAAACATTGCAGCTTTTTGCTGCAAGCTTGCGGCAAGTTTGCAGAAACATCAATGTTTGCCGTAAGATTGCCAGAAAGTTAGGATAATTAAGAATGTTTGCCGCAAGATTGCAGAAAACTTTGACCATTTTATATGTTTGCCACAAAATTGCAGAAAACTTTGACCATTCTATATGTTTGCCAGAACATTGCAAGAACTACACAATATTAACTGGGCATGCCTAGTTGGCACTTCCTGGAAGCTAACAATTTGAAATTGTGACTAGGTCATGTTGATTGTGTTTGGAAAATGCATTTCACATATAAGAGATCAAGGAGGCATTTTGGTTCAATGATAAAGGATTTATATCAATATGTAATTTTGTAAGTACAAATAATTCATAGAACAGCATGTTTTGATAAAATAATTAATGTCACATCATACATAATTAAGTAAGCAACTATATATATATGTGTGTGTTTGAAAATCTTTAGCTACATGTATTAAAAGTTTGAATTTTGTAATTGATGTACTGTACCATGTTTATTAAAATTAAGTTCAATTTTGTAATGCAATTATTACCTAGCTTTATACCCGATACACACTTAAGATTTATTCTTTTTTCATTTCTTAATTACAGGTATATGATGTCATTTGAGAATGACCCCTGTCCCCTTTGTTTGCAAGAATTCTTTCAATGACTGTTTGTATACAGGCAGGAATTCTTTTAAAAATGTTGCTGTGTAATTTGAAAGAGCTAAATTGAATGTGTCTACACACATGACATTAATATATGTGTAGTTCCTGCAAGTTTGCCGCAAGTTTGCAACAAACATTTGCCGCAAGCTTGCAGCAAACAATTGCCGCAAGCTTGCAGCAAACAATTGCCGCAAGCTTGCCGCAAATCTAATTTGCATAATTTTGTTTGCAGCAAGCTTGCCGCAACCTTCATTTGCATGGTAAAATGGTTGCGGCAAGTTTGCAGCAAATGTTTGCCGCAAGCTTGCGGCAATGTTTGCTGCAAACTTGCGGCAAATGTTTGCCACAGGGCTTATTTTTCGGTAAGGGGAAGGCGCAATTTGATTTTGATTTGGGAGGATGAAAAGACGTTGATCTGAGATTAAAAGTTTCGTTTGAACTTCTTGCTTTGTTTACATATTCATTTGCATCATACGTTTTTCAAGGGTAAGATTTGTTTTCATTTTTTCCAGGCCAGAATAAATCCTTTCTGAAATCTTCCATGCCTCCCAAGAAAAGTAAGATTTTGCTAAATATTCATGATATTTATAAAAATGTCTTGATTTTAAAAGCAGGTCAATACCTATCAAATACAAATTATCTTTCAAAAATAGAAAATCACTTTCTCAAATTTATTTATGCACCCGCCTAAACAGAGGGGGCATTAAGTTCTACACTTGACCATCTCAACGTCCTGAAATTGGTCTCCGTTCTAATTGCACATTTTTTTGTTTCCGTTCCCTAACTCAAGTTTGCATTAACCAAATATTATGAAACTTATGAACAATGCTTGGTATATAAAACTCAGATTAAGTACGAATTTCGGTAGCGTAACTTTTAATGTTTTTATACGACCGCAAAAAATTTTTGCGGTCGTATATTGGTATGACGTTGGCGTCGTCGTCGTCGTCGTCGTCCGAAGACACATTGGTTTTCGCACTCTAACTTTAGTTTAAGTGAATGGATCTCTTTGAAATTTTACCATAAGGTTCAATACCACAAAAGGAAGGTGGGGATTGATTTTGGGGGTTATGGTACAGTTAAGGAATTAGGGGCCAAAAATAAGCATTTTCTAGTTTCCAGACAATAACTGTGGAACGGTGTATGGATCTCTCTGAAATTATACTACAAGTTTCCATACCACAAAGGGATGGTTAGGATTTGCTTTGGGGGGGTTATGGCTCAAACCGTTTAGGAATTAGGGGCAAAAAAGGGGGAAAAACAAGGTTGTCCTGGTTAATGGACAAATACTTTAGTACAAAATATAATTTAAAGCAGTGTAAGGGAGATAAATCAAATACATCATTGAAATTATCTCCCTTACACTGCTTTTAAATTATGTATAAAGTAATGGTTAATGAACAATTAAGATAATTTAAAACAGTGTAAGGGAGGTAATCCAAATACAACGTTTTGGTTACTTCCCTTACACTGCTTTTAAATTATGTTTTAAGAAATGCATATTTATAAAGGAAGACCAGTAAAAATATCTGCAAATGTTGCATCTTTTTTTTTTTACAAAAAAATCCATATGAAAGATTTGACACTATATTTTAAATTCTATTATAAAATAGATTAAGTTGGCACTATGGTAAATTTAAATGGGTAATTATGGTTGCAAACTCCATTGGAAATTTGATTGAGATTATGACCATATCTTGAGGGAAAGAATTTTTTGGGGGAAAAAAGGGGGGGGGGGGGGGTCATTTTTTTCTCATTTCAGATTTCAGAAATAAAAAAGAATTATTCTTCAAATATTTTTTTTTTTCAAATTTCAAATATTGAAAAATTTCAAGAAGTAATCTTTAATTGCACAGTATGGCACATTAGATTTGTAAAATCTTTGACCACATTTATTTATTTGTTATGCCGAATCTAACCGTGTATTTAGATTTTTAATTTTGAATCCAGTTTTCAAATTGGACATTAAGGTCTCAAAGGGTCCAAAATTAAACTTTGTTTGATTTTAACAAAAATTGAATATATGGGGTTCTTTGATATGCTGAATCTAAACATGTATTTAGATTTTAGATTTTTGGCCCAGTTTTCAAGTTGGTCCAAATTGGGGTCCAAAATTAAACTTTGTTTGATTTCAACAAAAATTGAATATATGGGGTTCTTTGATATGCTGAATCTAACCATGTATTTAGATTTTTTATTTGTGGACCCCGCTATCAAATTGGTTCATATTGAGGTCAAAAGGGTCCAAAATTAAACTTCATTTGATTTCATCAAAAATTGAATTATTGGAGTTCTTTGATATGCCAAATCTAACCTTGTATTTAGATTTTTAATTTTGGGTCCTGTTTTTTAAATTTGTCTACATTAAGGTCCAAAGGGTCCAAAATTAAACTTAGTTTGATTTTAACAAAAATTGAATTCTTGGGGTTCTTTGATATGCTGAATCTAAACATGTGTTTAGATTTTTTATTATGGGCCCAGTTTTCAAGTTGGTCCAAGTTGGGGTCCAAAATTAAACTTTGTTTGATTTCAACAAAAATTGAATATATGGGGTTTTTTGATATGCTGAATCTAACCATGTATTTTGATTTTGGACATTGGACCATAATAGGTAAATTAAAAAAATTCAAGTTCTTAGGCCACATTCTTTCTGTGTCAGAAACCTATGCTGTGTCAAATATTTAATCACAATCCAAATTCAGAGCTGTATCAAGCTTGAATGTTGTGTCCATACTTGCCCCAACTGTTCAGGGTTCGACCTCTGCGGTCGTATCAAGCTGCGCCCAGCGAAGCATTTTATTGAGTTATGTCCCTATGTAACGTCATATGCAAGCAGGGGCATCCTCTGTGGGGATGGACAAATTCCTTTTTTACTTTTGATAAAGTTCCAGTTGATTCCCTTTTTTCCACTTTTAGAAATAAGTTTTACCAATAAGTGAAGACACCTGTTATATAAACATACTGCCATTGGATGAAGGTGTTTGGATAGATTAACACATGAATTATCACAATTTTTCACCAAGGGCCTTATGAATGCCTTTTTATTCACGTGTGCACTATGTTGTAAGAATGACAATTGTGAAAAGATAAAGCGGTCAATTAAGATAGTTGACTAATGACTTTAATTGGGCGTATATCCTAACAATGCAATAACCGTTTTAATAATTCATAAGTTATTTAAATTGAAAAACATCACTAAAATTTAAGATCTGCAAGAATAAATTGAATTTATAAAATGTTAAATGAAAAACAAAGAGTTTCAATCTGATTATAGGATAGTGTTGATTTGGAAGAGGAATGCTTAAAGAAGACTTGTGAAGAAGGATCACCACTTCCAGACCTCATTTCCTTAGATGAAGGTGACGGAGGTCCTTTACCATGGTTACAAGAACAGATAGACAACGGTGAACGTGAAAACAATAAAATATCTGACAGAAAGCTTAGAAATAAGAGCCAATCAGATAAAGGAAAGATAGAAACAGGTGAGACCAATCAAGAAAAGTTGTGGCATTGTAAAAAATGTGAATTTTCAACAGGTGATAAGAAGGAACAAGAGAGACACAGAAAGCATCACTCTTACCTCAAAAGAAAGCTCAGGATGTCTAAACTATGTAAATCTCAAAAATATGTCTGTGATGAATGTGGAAATGAATATAAATCAGAAGTCGGTTTGCAAAGCCATAAAAAATTCATGCATCCGGACAAGCCATTATTGTTATGTATGCTTAGAGGGTGTAAAGCACGTTTTGTGGAAGAATCTGCCTTACAAAAACATTTGTTATGGCACAAATCACATGGTGTCCTGAAATGTAGAAAATGTGGACAGGTATTTGTACTTAAGGGTGCACTGAAAAGACACGAGGGTTATTGTTTCAAAAGATTAATGTTTCGATGTGACATTTGTAATAAAGTGTATAAAGCCCAAAAAAATCTTTCAGAACATATGAGTAAAATGCATTGTGAGGGGGGTAAAGGATTAAATGACTGGGAATCTTCAAAGTTTACCAGAAATATCAACAGTATGACTTCTGCAGTTGATCAGAATAAAGGAGCAAGTTTAACAGTCGAGAAAACAAGTTTAGAAACTACAATGCAAGAGTTTAATGCTGAGGAATTTGTAGAAGGGATGAATTCAATTTTACTCGGTCACCAAAATGAAAAAAAATCAATACAGACACAAGACGTTTACTGTTGTATACATTGTGAATTCTCAACAGAAGATAAGACACAGTATACTAAGCATAGAAAACACCATGCTTACCTTATTCGCAAGCAAAAGATTACAGAACTCCAATCATATACTTGTGATAAGTGTGAAACAGAGCATAAAACTACACTTGACTTGAAAGTTCATATGGAAAAGGTACATTCTATGGTATATGAATGCCTAGAGAAAGGTTGTTTTAAATATTTTTCGGATCAACATAAGTTAAATGAACATTTTTTAGAGCATGAAACACAGATACATATTTGTAGATATTGTGGGGCGTCCTTCAGGACCATACAAGGACTGAGTAGACATGAGCTCACTACTCATTCGGGTCAATTTTATAAATGCAAGGTTAAATCCTGCACTAGGGTATTTAAGTATAAACAGCAATTAGAAAAACACATATTAAATCATAAAAATAGAGGTTTTTTGGAATGCAAGAAATGTAACAAGAAATTTATTATTAAAAGTGTACTAAAACGTCATGAAGACTCATGCATAAGGAATATGACAACAAAGGAACCAACGCAGTGTCACTTATGCGGAAAACAGTTTGGGAGCAAATCAGGAGTGTTAAAGCACATGAGAAAACATAATGATGGAATGTTTGATTGCTTTTGTGGAAAAACATTTGACAGTGTTAAAAATCTTAATCAGCATAAAAAATGTCATAATGATCCTATGCTTAAACCATTTTGTGAAAAAGAGATGGCAGAGGAGAGTGAAGATAGTACCGATTCAGATCCAGATGGTATGGAAGATAGCACATCTTAAAGTTCAAGTGCAATGTATAATTCGAAAAGTACTAAAGAAAAGCAAACTGTATTTGAATAATGGAAATGAAAAGTTTGTTATAGAAAATGTTAATATCGCAGATTGTCACAATTTAACATCGATTGTGATGGTGGAATGGCAACAGAAAATGATGAAAAGAAATGAGTAAGATGTGAGAAAGGAATATGACATGGCGTTTGGTGATAAAGGTGATGAGTTGATATTGAAGAATAAACAAAATGATGGTGACATGCTTAACATTGGCATTGAATGAATTTATCTCTGATGTTGTAAAATGAAGATATTAGTGACTATATGTAGTGACATTGATTAGTTTGACGAATATATAGACACACAAAACAAACAAAGAATAAAAAAAGTGTGAATTTTAGTTAAAATGTATTAACATTTTTTCTAGAGCATGCGACTTAAATATGGCGCAGAAAGCTCAACATAGGGAGAGTGATCTGGCGGCGGCAGCCACGTCGGTGTTAACAAACCTCTTCAAAGCTTAATAATTTCCGAAGGTAGAAAACCTGGATCTTTCATATATGAATATAGATGCCTTATGTTATAAAGTTTCCTTTGGTCATATGATCATTGTTCTTGATCTCATTTTCATGGTTCAGTGACTACTTATAAAAAAAGTATTCTTTATTTCTCTCTTATTATGAGTAATATAACTATTTGGTATGTGAGTACCTTGCAAAGTCCTCATTCTCGTCAGACAGTTTTCACCTGACCTCGACATCTATATATCAGATAGTATAGGCGATAGGTCTACTATATTTGATGTAAGGGATTATTGTAGGTTGAACCTGGTATCATCTTCATTTTCATGGTTCAGTAGTTAAAGTTTAGTTTTTATGTTTTGTTCTGTTTTTCTAATACTGTATGCAATAGGTCAAATATATTAAGTGTATGAAAATACACGATGTACATGTCAGTCTGGCATGTTATATTTTATCGTGACCTTATGTTTACAGTTCTTAGTATTTGGTCTGTTTTTCTAACACTATAAGCATTTTAGGACATCTATATTTGGTGTATAAAATGACTGTAAGGTTTATATTGTTCGGCTATTAACATCTGACCATGACCTCATTTTTTAGCTCACCGGGGACGGAAGGGCCCCATGTGAGCTTATGCCATCACTTGGCGTCCGTCGTTGTCCTTCGTCTGTCGTCGTCGTCTGTCGTCGTAAACTATTTGAAAAATCTTCTCCTCTGAAACTACTGGGCCAAATACCTTCAAACTAAATGTTCCTTAGGGTATCTAGTTTATAAATTGTATCCGAAGTTTTGATCCATCGACAAACATGGCCGCCATGGCTAAAAATAGAACATAAGGGTCAAATGCAGTTTTTGGCTTATATCTCAAAAACTAAATCTTTTAGAGCAAATGTGACATGTGGTAAAATTGTTTAATTGGTCAAGATCTATCGGCCCAGAAATTATCAGACGAATCGAGCAACCCATTGTTGGGTTGCTGCCACCGAATTGGTAGTTTTAGCAAAATTTTGCAGTTTTTTGTTATTATTTTGAATATTATTATAGATATATATATAAACTGTAAGCAGCAATAATGTTCAGCAAAGTAAGATCTACAAAAAAGTTAATCTGACCAAAATTGTCAATTGACCCCTTAAGAAGTTATTGCCCTTTAAAGACAATTTTACACAATTTGTTCATCAAGTTTGCTAACATTTAAAAATCTTCTCCTCTGAAATACAGGTGAGCGATTCAGGCTCTTGAGAGCCTCTTGTTATGGTTTATTGGTCAATCTTAAGTTTTCCTGGTTGACTTTGTTTCTAATAAACTAACTGCAATAGGTTTACTATATTTAAAACATGTAATGTTTGTTGGGTGTACATGTCCGAGCGTTAAGGTTCTTCTGACCTTGGCCTCATTTGTATGGATCATTGATCAATGTTAAGGTTGAACTTTCCTGGTTGAGTTTGTTCTTAGATGTGCAATAGGTCGACTACATTTAAAGCATATTTGATGTATCGAATGATTTTAAGGTGTACTTGTATTTGTCAGTCAGAGCTCAGACATAAATAAGTCTAAATCTGTTTTTGACTCATGGAGGTCTAAATTTGTAGATTCAAAGATTTGTCTCCCTTTAATTTAAGACAATTTACGCCTTCAATAATTCGATAAGTGTTGAGCAAAAAATATTTGACCTAAATTAAAAAGTTGCAAATATTGACTCCTACAAGTCGATAAGTTAACAAAATTGGTCAACTTCAAAACCCAAGGATATTTATATACAGGTCCTGCATCTATATAAAATTATAACAATATTGAAAGACAATGCTTTCTCTTTTAAAGAAAATTATGCATGAGAGACTAAAAAAATGGAAATAATAATCATTTACTTTACAAAGCAACCATCTATAGCCACACTAAAGGAGGAAAATAATCTTATGTTATGTAAAAAATGTTCAATTAGATAATTAGATATAGATAGCTCATGTCCTTGTGAACTTTCAGACAGGTTTATAATGGAATAGGTGGTGCACTTTGGGAAGCAAATAAAATCAAGTCTTTTCATAAACATAAAAAGACTTAAACAAGTCTGTCATTTTCTGACTTAAATAAGTCTGAAAATTAAAACACATTTGTATGCATTTTTTTACTCCTATGAGTCAAAAACAAAAGAAACATCTTGTTTATGTCTGAGCTTTGACTGTGTAGTTTATCTGACCTTGACATCATTTTTTGTGACCAATTAAAGTTTAAATGACAGTTGAAGTAAAGCTTCATATTTAGGACTGTCAATTTAATATCAATGGTTCGTAATGACGGCGAAACATTTCAGCGTGTGCACTATTGTATTTTTATATGACCGCAAAAAAATTTGCGGTTGTATATTGGTATTACGACGTGTCCGCTTGGTCAGAAGACTTTAGTAAATGTAAATAGAAATCTATGAAATTCAAATACAAGGTTTATAACCACAAAAGGAAGGTTTGGATTGATTTTGGGGATTATGGTCCTAATAGTTTCGGAATTAGGGGCCAAAAGGGTTTTCTGGTTAATGGACAATTAGAAAAAAAGTACAAATTATATGTTTGGATTATCTCCCTTACACTTCTTTTAAATTGTGTATAAAGAAATGTTGTGTTGTCTTCAGGTGATTAATTGTCAATGTATTTTTAGAAGTTACTATTTTAGAAAAATGCTGATTAAGGAATATTAATTTTAGCCATGGGTAAATGGGTAATTATGGTTGCAAACCATTTGAAATTTGAATTGAGATTATGACCAATAATGGAAGAAGGAGGGGGGTGTAAAAAGGATTTTTTTTTTTGGGGGGGGGGCATTTTTTTTCATTTCAGAAATATTAAGAAAATTTCTTCAAATATATTTTATTTGGGGTGGGGGTACTTTTTTTATTCTTTTTTTTTGGGGGGGGGGGGGGGCAATTTGCAACAGCATAGTGTATTGAACAAATTCAAAAATTGAATACAAAATTCTAAACAAATAACCAATTCTAAGTTCTATGAATACAGTTATTCTGTGTCAGAAACCTATTATGTGTCAAATTTTTAATTACAATCCAGATTCAGACCGGTATCAAGCGCGAATATTGCGTCCATTTTTGCCCCAAATATTCAGGGTTGGACCTCTGCGGTCGTATCCAGCTGCGCTCGGCGAAGCAATTTATTCAAATTTTGATTTGAAAAATATTTAGCCACCAAAAGTTCATTGAAAGTGTAAATATTATTTCAGGAAAAGAAAATTATTCTAATTAATGAATAGATGGCAATTAAGTCTGATTTTTTTCATACATGTTCACGATGCTATTTGTCAAACCATCGCTTTCATGTAGCCATTGTCTGAAAAACATGATAAAATGAGACATTAAAGTATGAAATTTATTTCTTCTTTCTTCCGTTTTTTTTTTGTTTTTTTTAGTACACAATGGCACATCCTTTTATAGATTTTGTATACATTGACTCGTAGCATTTGTCATTAATATGCCATCATTACATATAAGCATTCCAGCTCTTAAGGTAGCACAATACAAAAGTAACTAAATTTTATCAAAATTTCATTTTCAGCTGTTTTTGTTACTTCTTAATATTCCAAAACCACAGAAGAAAAATTTATTTATATATCTTGCACTGTTAATGAGATTTGATGATAATTAGTTTTATAAACAAATGCACGTGTCTGACTGATACAAGATAAGAACATGTGGGCAGTACTATGTGGTTAATCAATAGGATCATTTGATAGCTTTATGACCACTGACCAGCTATAAAAATGACAGTTATGAAAAAGAGGTGGATAAGGGATTTATGGAAAAATGAAGAAAGTGAATTCCAAATAAAAACACATTTCTGTATTGGAACTGCCAGGAGAAAAAACAAAACAATAATTTGGAGATATAGAGGGAATCAAAATATAAATATACAGATATTAAACAAATGTAATTGTACAACAATTAATGTTTCTGATGTGTAAACTAAAATTTCGTAAGGAGAATATTTAGATATGAATTCTTTTTAAAAGAAAATACAAATTAAATATTTCATTTTCAAACTGCAAAAATGAAAAATATCTACTTTGTGTAAAACACCATTTTGTCATTGTAAACAATTATAATTCTAGAAATCCCCCATAAAGATCCTCTAGACTGAACAACTGATCATTTTGTGTCCACATGCATAACCTATTTTTTGTAACAATGAAAAAAACTAAATATATTATTTTATGTACTAAATGAATAAAATCCATATTGAAAAAAGTAAATGCAATGCGTAATTAAACTTCTGAGATCATTCATAGTAAAGATTTATCATGGTGGGAGGAGTTTTGACCATATCAGTAGCATTCGACTTACAGCAAGGTCAATAATGATATAACATCTCCCGCCAGATCTGATTTCTGATGCATAGGGTGTTTGCATTTTCTTTGTATATTTATAATTGCTGAAATGGCATGCTTTCTTACTGGTCAAAACCTAATTGATTTATGATTAAAGGCCAATCCTGAAGTATCCCCATGGTACATGTGTAACTTATATTGAAGTTAATGGGGTAAAAGTAGGAAAATCCTTATTTATTAAATTGTGACACATTCATTTTTGTCATGAATGTAGTTTTAAATGAATTTAGCTCCTAGATGGGTGCCTATATGCCTGATTTTCACACAGTCATGTTGTTCCTTGACCAGTTATCTTCAAAAGGGTGTCTCAGATTTCCAAAAACATCAATAGAACAAATTTTATACCCAATTAAATTGAGTGATCTCTTATGAATTGAGGTTGCAAACGTCATTGAAGGTTTGTGAGAGGTTGAAATACAATAGGAAAAATCTGAGACACCCTTTTGGAAGACTAACTGTGTTATACAAGAATCTATAAAATATTTTGGGATGCTATGAATAACAAAGAAACTAATTTCATTCAAGTGTGGACATCACAATATAGCAACTAATTACATAATAATTAATTATGTAATTATTATGTCATAATGAAATTATCACCATTTGAAAGATTAATCTTTCTTCTTTCTTTTGGCACCTCATTTATAAAATTTAAAGCTGGATGAACGAAATTACATCAGTTTAAAGTTGTCTGATTGGGGGTGAACAAATCTTTGTATTCTGCTACCTTAAATATACAGCAGTATATATATATATAGTGAAAATTCTTACAAATTATATCAAAAAGTGTTATAATAGAAAAAAATGTTCTCCGTATCTGCCTGTTGTTATGTTGAATGGTTATATCACATGTCTGTCATACATCAAAGACCATCTATATTTATAAACTTAAAAAATCCTACTTGAGATACTTTGGTATGAGGTCGTATTAATTAGCAAATTGGATATTACTGTTAATAATTTATTCTTATTTAAACATGTCTGACAACAATTATATATGTTATCATGGGGAATCTTGTTCCTGTGTTAACTTATTTATATTGTTAAAATTGATCTCTATAAAATTTTACCATAAGGTTCAATACCACAAAAGGAAGGTTGGGATTGATTTTAGGGGTTATGGTACAAACAGTTAAGGAATTAGGGGCCAAAAATAAGCATTTTTGTAAGTTCCAGACATTATAGTATGTCTTTCTATGTTGTGATGTTACACTATTGTTTCATAAAAAGGGTGAAGGTTTGGTACCATTTAAACGTTTAAACCCGCTGCATTTGTTTGCACCTGTCCTAAGTCAGGAATCTGATGTTCAGTAGTTGTCGTTCGTTGATGTGGTTCATAAGTGTTTCTCGTTTCTCGTTTTTTGTCTCGCCTGCGACGAAAGTCGCAGAAAGTGAGACATAGGTATTACTATCCGGCGGCGGCGGGGGCGACGGCGGCGTAAACTATTTGTATAAAGCTTTATATTTCAGAAGGTAGAAGACCTGGATGCTTCATACTTTGTATGCAGATACCTTATGTTACGAACTTTCCGTCTGTCATATGTCCAATGTCCTTGACCTTATTTTCATGGTTCAGCGACTGCTTGAAAAAAAAGTTTAGTTTTTTTGTTATGTAAATTTCTCACTTATTATGAGTAATAGGATAACTATATTTGGTATATGGGTTCCTTGCAACGTCTACATGTCCATCAGACAGGGTTCACCTGACCTTAGCCTCATTTCATGGATCAGTGATCAAGGTTAAAGTTACGTGATTAGGTCCGTTTCTCAGATACTACAAGCAGTAGGTCAGCTATATGTGGTGTATGGAATGATTATAAGGGATACATGTCAGTCTGGCAGGTTTTAATCTGACCTTGACCTCATTTTCACGGTTCATTGGTCAATGTTAAGTTTTTGTGTTTTGGTCTGTTTTTCTAATACTATTAGCCATTGGTCAACTATATTTGGTGTATGGAATGATTGTAAGGTGTACATGTCTGTCTGGCAGGTGTCATTTGTCCTTGACCTATTTTCATGATTCATTGGTCAATGTTAAGTTTTTATACGACCGCAAAAAAATTTTTGTGGTCGTATATTGGTATGACGTTGACGTCGTCGTCGTCGTCGTCATTGTCGTCGTCGTCTGGCGTCGTCCGGCGTCGTCCGAAGACACATTGGTTTTTGCACTCTAACTTTAGTTTAAGTGAATGGATCTCTATGAAATTGTACCACAAGGTTCAATACCACAAAAGGAAGGTTGGGATTGATTTTGGGGGTTATGGTACCAACAGTAAAGGAATTAGGGGCCAAAAAGGGGCCAAAAATAAGCATTTTTGTAACTTCCAGACATAATTTGTGTGTAAATGTATGGATCTCTCTGACATTGTACCACAAGGTTCCATATCACAAAAGGAATGCTGGGATTGATTTTGGGGGTAATTGCCTCAAAATTTTAGGAATTAGGGGCCAAAAAAGGGGCAAAAAACGAGCATTTTTCTAGTTTCATGACAATAACTTGTGTGTAAGTGTATGGATCTTTCTGAAATTGTACTACAAGGTTCCATATCACAAAGGGAAAGCTGGAATTGAGTTTGGGGGTAATTGCCGAAACGTTTAGGAATTGGGGGCCAAAAAGGGGCCAAAAATAGGCATTTTTCTAGTTTCCAGACAATAACTTGTGTTCAAGTGTATGGATCTCTCTGAAATTGTACTGCAAGGTACCATACCACAAAGGGAAGGCTGGGATTGCTGGGATTGATGTTGGGGGCAATTGCCTCAATATTTTAGGAATTAGGGGCCAAAAAGGGGAAAAAAAAAAGCATTTTTCTAGTTTCAGGACAATAACTTGTGTGTAAGTGTATGGATCTTTCTGAAATTGTACTACAAGGTTCCATACCACAAAGGGAAAGCTGGGTTTGAGTTTGGGGGTAATTGCCCTAAATGTTTAGGAATTTGGGGCCAAAAAGGGGCCAAAAAACACATTTTTCTAGTTTCCAGACAATAACTTGTGTTCAAGTGTATGGATCTCTCTGAAATTGTACTGCAAGGTACCATACCACAAAGGGAAGGCTGGGATTGAGTTTGGGGGTGATGAATCATAAGGGGGTTCAAAAAAAATTTGGGGGGGGGGGATTTTTTTTTTTCATTTTTTTTTCTTTTTTTCCTTTTTTTTTCTTTTAAAATTTTCCATTTTAAGTTGGTTATTTCTGATTTATATTTAAAAGCAAATAATAATGATATGGTAGGAGATACACACCAAACAGGATGTGTAAATTATTATATAATAAGTATTGTGCAATAGCAAGAAATTTTCAATTGCACAGTATTGCATAATAGCAAGAAATCTTCAATTGCACAGTATTGCGCAAAAGCAAGAAATCTTCAATTGCACAGTATTGCGCAATAGCAAGAAATATCCAATAGCACAATATTGCGCAATAGCAAGAAATTGTCAATTGTACAGTATTGCGCAATAGCAAGAAATATTTATGGGGCCCTTTATAGCTTGCTGTTCGGTGTGAGCCAAGGCTCCGTGTTGAAGACCGTACTTTGACCTATAATGGTTTACTTTTATAAATTTTGACTTGGATGGAGAGTTGTCCCCATTGGCACTTATACCACATCTTCTTATATCTAATAACTTGTGTGTTAGTGTATGGATCTCTCTGACATTGGAATACAAGGTTCCATATCACAAAGGGAATGCTGGGATTGATTTTGGGGGTAATTGCCCAAAACGTTTAGGAATTTGGGGCCAAAAAGGGGCCAAAAAACAAGCATTTTTCTAGTTTCCAGACAATAACTTGTGTTCAGGTGTATAGATCTCTCTGAAATTGTACTGCAAGGTTCCATACCACAAGGGGAAGGCTGGGATTGAGTTTGGGGGTGATGAATCATAAGGGGGTGCAAAAAATTGGGGGGGGGGGGAGTTTCCCCTTTTTTTCCTTTTTTTCACCCTTTTTAGCTCACCGGGGCCCGAAGGGCCCTATGTGAGCTTATGCCATCACTTGGCGTCCGTCGTCGGTCGTCGTCGTCTGTCGTCGTAAACTATTTCAAAAATCTTCTCCTCTGAAACTACTGGGCCAAATACCTTCAAACTTTAATTAAATGTTCCTTAGGGTGTCTAGTTTATAAATTGCATACGAAGTTTTGATTCATCGACAAACATGGCCGCCATGGCTAAAAATAGAACAATGGGGTCAAATGTAGTTTTTGGCTTATATCTCAAAAACTAAAGCTTTTAGAGCAAATCTGACATGGGGTAAAATTGTTCAATTGGTCAAGATCTATCAGTTCTGAAATTTTCAGACGAATCGAGCAACCTATTGTTGGGTTGCTGCCACCGAATTGGTAGTTTTAACAAAATTTTGCAGTTTTTTGTAATTTTTTTGAATATCATTATAGATATATATATAAACTGTAAGCAGCAATAATGTTCAGCAAAGTAAGATCTACAAAAAAGTTAATATGACCAAAATTGTCAATTGACCCCTTAAGGAGTTTTTGCCCTTTAAAGACAATTTTACACAATTTGTTCATCAAGTTTGCTAACATTTAAAAATCTTCTCCTCTGAAATACAGGTGAGCGATTCAGGCTCTTGAGAGCCTCTTGTTTTCCTTTTTTTTCTTTAAAATTTTCCATTTTACATTATTTCTGATTTATATATAAAAGCAAATAATAATGATATGGTTTGAATAGGTAAATTAAAATTTTTTAAGTTCTTAGACCTCATTCATTCTGTGACAGAAACCTATGCTGTGTCAAATATTTAATCACAATCGGAATTCAGTGCTGAATCAAGCTTGAATGTTGTGTCCATACTTTACCCAACTGTTCAGGGTTCGACCTCTGCGGTCGAATCAAGCTGCGCCCAACCCTTTTTAATGAACTTTGCACCATGAAATATTTCTATATAAATCATAAAAAATGTTTGCATTATTTTACAGTATTTTTTATACAGATTGTCAAATGTTTTCTTTATTGGGTTTATGAGTCGATATGTACCAGATGCAATATTCGGTGTACCAATATTTGAATGTTGCATGTCTGTGTATTGTCAAAGTCAGGAAAACCCTTCCGTTTGAAGTATCATAGTAGACATGACCCTCGCCTCTGTTGTTCTCTTTCGACAACTTGTTATCTGTGACAAATTTAAAAGTGACCAAATTATCAAAGAATCAATCAGAATCCGTTCTTTTGATTGACTGGCAATAACTAAGAAGTACTCCAAGATCATATTAAATTCCCGTGTATAATACAACAGCTTTGACTGCACGTGCTTCAGTGACAATGTTAAAATAATGCATTGAAAAACAAGCAAAAAGCTTCCGCGCTTCATACAAATGTGCTTCGGTCAACGCTTATACACCCAAATAAAATTATAACATTAACCATTCAAATCTATGAATATTTTATTAGAATCCGTAATTTTGACAACTATGTTGAGGCATTCAAATAAATCATATTTTATTACCGTGTAAACATGATTGTTAAAATACAATAGCTATGATTGCACGTGCTATTCGTCACAATGTTAAAAATAATGCATCGAAAAACAAGCGAAACCCCTTCTGTGACTCTCAAATTCATGGTTGTATCATACAAAGGAATTATAAGTGATATTCAAAAAAAGAGTGGCATAATTAGGTTAACCTAGTTTAGAGGACGATCATTTGATATTCTGCGGGGGGGGGGGGGGGGGTGGGGGCTGGATGATTTTGAAAATAATTAAACTCAGCCTTGATAATCACAAAAATGAATGGTTTGTTCTGTGGTAATTTGAAAATGAAAAACCTGACTTCCAATGTATTGAAAATAATTAACTCGACAGGATTTTAAGCCATTTTATTAATGCTGGTTTTTTTTCGGGATCCATGTTTCTTATTTATTTTTAGTTTTATGTGGTATTTGTCTTATTGTTTGTCATTTTGTGTTTTGTCTGTTCCAGAGTTTGTCTTTTCTTTTATTGATTCTCCTTCTGTATTCTCTTAGTGTTGCATTCCTTTTGTAATTTAGTAAAAAAAAATTAAACTTGATCATGAGTTATATTTTAGTTATGGACTTTTTAGCTAATTTTACAACTTAACTACTCTAAATTGTATCCCAGTTAGGAGCTACATCAGGGTGTAATTGAAATGTGTTATAAAAACTTACTTGACATAGTTTACTTCTGATAATCAGCCCCTCTTAACTTAATTTGAAAAAAAACACAAAATTTACAGGTATAAAAAATTTAAATTCTGAAACCCCAAAAAAAAAATCCAGCAGCCACATACTCAACTATCGGAATTACATTTGTGTTTTATCCTACATATTGGTCTATTGGTGTTGTTCCTAAAAATAAAGTCTTCCACTGTGTCTATACATTTTTCTTCGAGACCTAAATATTGTCAGAAAATTATTTAAACAGTACTTGCGTTTTCGGTCTGGGAAACGCCAAGAAAGCACGATTTTGCATCATTTGTTCTATAGCTTCTTGGGGTCTTCACATGGTCCAAAATTCTTCGTTAATTTTTAAGCCTCGCTCTGCTCATCCAAAATATGTTTGGCAGTACTTTTAAAAGAGGCTAGTTACAGTCCAACTTTAATACCGTGTACATGTATATGTAGTTTGGAATTCAGAAGATTCATTTCCGAAGAGGGAGGACGATGATTTATTTTAATTAAATGGTACATAATGACTTGACTATACATGTATTATTTTATTTAATTTAAGAATAGAAAAATAAATTTAAAAATTGTTTGAAGTTTTAGATATTAGAAATATATATATAGTTGTGAAAATAATAAATAAAGGAACTAAGTCCCTTATAATCAATAATATATATATATATATATATATATATATATATATATATATATATATATATATATATATCTATATATATATATATATATATCTATATATATATATATATATATCTATATATATATATATATATATATCTATATATATATATATATATATATATATATATATATATATATATATATATATATATATATATATATATATATATCTCTTTTCCAATCTACTAATGAACTCAAAATCATTAACTTTTTTTCTAGCTTTTTTATTTTCTCGCATTAGCACAGAAATCTCTTTCTTTCTTCCGGTCTCGTTTGTCTATCATTAACAACAGGACCAACATCGGAAACGTTTGATTCGAACACAACCTTTTGAAATACCTGCCTTACACTGCTTTTAAATTATGTATAAAGAAATGTTGTATTGTCTTGATGTAATTAGCTGTCAATTTATTTTTAGAAGTTACTATTTTAAAAATGCTGACGAAGGTATTTTAATTTTAGCCGTGATTATGGAGGTCATTTTCTATTTTAGATTTGTATGATGTATTTAAATGGGCTATTATGATTGCAAACTACCTTGGAAATTTGAAATGAGATTTTAATCATATCTTGAGGGAAGATTTTTTTTATCTGGAAGGGGAGGTTAAACAAAAAAAAAAAAAGGGGGGGGGGGGATTTTTTCTCAAGATTTCAGAAATTAAAAGGAAAATTTCTTTAAATATATTTTTTTTTTTTGCAAAAAAGGGGGGATCATAATTTTTGTGGGGGGATGGGGTCAATTCGCAACCGCATAGTGTATTGAACGAACGCGCGTCTGGTGTAAATACAAAATTTAATCCTGGTATCTATGATGAGTATTAACAACCACTGGGTCGATGCCACTGCTGGTGGGGTTTTAATTCCCCGAGGGTATCACTAGCCCAGTAGTCAGCACTTCTATGCTGACATGAGATATCATTGATATGGTCATATTTATTAATTAACTGTTTACAAAACTTTTGATTTTTTGAAATACTAAGGTTTTCTATCTCAGGAATAGCTTACCTTAGCTGTATTTGGCAAAACTTTAAGGAATTTTGGTCCTCAATGCTCTTCAACTTCGTACTTTATTTGGCTTTTTTAACTTTTTTGAATTCGAGTGTCACTGATGAGTCTTTTGTAGACGAAACGCGCGTCTGGCGTAAATACAAAATTTAATCCTGGTATCTATGATGAGTTGATTTGCACAAAAGCAAAAAAATGAATATAAATTCAAATCAAATAACAAATTCAAGTTCTTTAACTACAGTTATTCTGTGTCAGAAACCTATTATATGTCACTAATAAATATTCAATTACAATCCAAATTCAGACCTGTATCAACTTAATCAAGTGCGAATATTGTGTCTTTTTTTTTGTCCCAACTGTTTAGGGTTGGACCTCTGCGGTCATATCCAGCTGCGCTCTGCGAAGCTATTTATTTAACATTAAAATTATATTAAAAAAATTAATTGATACGGACTTCATTTCCTTTCACATTCATATTCAGTCCCTTGTTTTAATGAAAATAAAAAAATCATGCTTCAACAATGCAGAAAATAAACAATCGTAAATAATCGATCCAAAAGAAATCAACCTGCCCCCCCCTCTTTTGAATATCAAACGGTGGTCCACTCACGAGTCCGCTAAATGATGAATCAAGCTATTTTTTGTTGTTGTTGCTTTGGCGCCTTCCTGAGGGCCTTCCTACAACGCAAAAAGTAGCTTTTCATTTATTTGAAGATGTCATCAATATCTAGACTACTTCTCAGACATAAGGCTGGGAATTGCATCATTTCATGTACATGATTTTTGAAATAAAATATGTTTTAGTAGGCCACAGACAACAATTAATTCCTCAGTTAGTTCTTTTTAACGTTTTGTCGCATTAAAAAAAAAATTACCTGTTTTTTTTGGTCAATTTTTTTGTTTGTGTAATGTACAGTACAAGTCCAAAAATATATCCAACTTTCAGAAAAAATGCATGTATACATCATAGGAATTTAGCCAATACACATCCATACCCCTATAGACAAGTCAAGAGATGTTCTGAAAACTGTAAATAATACCTTTTTGCACCTGGCCTTATCACTCTTTCCATATCAAAATCAGTTAAAATAAAACATCCAAAAATTTATTTCAGCTCTCTTCTTTCATTTCCACCCCATAAAAACTTAGAAATGTATGTGAAAGGAAAAGAAAAAAAAATAATAAAAAATACACTTTAATTAAAGGGAACTATATGACAACGAAAAGCGGGATCATTAATTGTGGTCTGGGGCCAAATGCTATAAACAATTAACGTCCGTTGTACACCTATTATGTTGTTTTCTTTTGGGTTTTAAATTTATTTTTTACGCCAAATGATTCTATGAACATACAGACATCCAAAGTGATTTAAGTCTGTAAACCGGAAATGTAGGATTTTTCAGGATGTAAGCTAAAGACCGAAAAATCAAGGTAGCGTCATGTCTGACATACAATCATCGTTTTCACACTCTTAAACATGCTAAAATTACAAAGAAACCTCGAAATGTTTTATGAGCTCCTGATTTCTATGAAAGGGTAAGTGAAGAGAATCACAGACTTTGAACTTGTTTTATTTTATACTTAGACAAGTTTATCATTCTTATAGAAATCTATGGTATCGGGTCCGTTCGCGCCCAATACACGTTCGCACCCCACACGTTCGCCCCCTAGGTCCGTTCGCACCCTATTTTTTATTCAAAAACCTGATAAATTTTTAGATATTTTGTAGATGTTTATATAAAAATATTTTTATTCTCATAAATAAAAATTCGGGAATTTTTAAATGAAATATTGTTTTAAATTGATTTGATGATTAATTATTAAATGTTAATTATGTATGATTACTGCTAATTGGTATTTATACACAGCCTAATATGGTGTTATTGTTTAGTGTTTAAAAATCATGATTGTTGTCAATGTTTTAACTAATGCTTTAAATGTAAATACTGCATGTAATTAGCTTGGTATCCTACCGTAGTCTATAATCTGTCATAATGTTGGTTCGTTCGGATTTAGTTATTGTACTTATCACACGGGAAAACCCCGCATTGACGTCACTACGCTAATACCAGCGTACAAAATTAGTGCAGAATACATTTTTTCTACACTTCTAAATAAACAAACATTTCTAAACATATGCGATTTTCCCGCGAAAAAAACCATCCAAATTGAAAGAAAAACTTTGGGAAACAAACGATAATCATGCCATATTTTTGTTCAGGAATATAGAGTAGGTTAATAAAAAACAATATACATATATTTTTCATAAAAAAAAAAATTGGTTCAATCGAATAGAATAGAATAGAATATTTTTATTTCCTAAATTACAGGGCCCATAAAGGGCATAAAATCAGATACAATTGATTTACATAATTGGTAACAACAACAATAATAGTCACTTGAAAATATATATTTAGTATATTAGCATTGATCAGAATCAGAGCCAAAAACCACATAAATATTGTGAATAAAAGAATAAAATTACATTATATGCATTCATTCTCGAATCATTTACTTGACTTAGTGTCATTATGCATACCTGATCTCCTTAATTCAAAACAGTCACAAATATAACAGCCCAGTTTTTCCATAAGAGTTACATTTTCTTGAGTCAAGAACCATAAAAATTTAGAAGATTTATTTAAATTTTTAAAATTATAACAATTGTCAAGAGATCGATATTCTGACCATAAGTAAATATTCATATAAAATTCCATTGATATCGAATTTCATGGCTAATAATGAGGTTTCCTATTGAATAAACCCCCAATTTATTGCAAACTATTTCAAAGCAATATCATACAAACAAATAATATAATTGCCTTGTACTATAAAATCACCTAATTGACAGTAGAGCAATTTGATCGGATATAACGATTCAATGTGTCACGTGGTTTTGAAGCCATTAGAATTTGAATGTAAACAAACCGGGTCAGCTGCTGCAGTATAGAACAACATCGTACATTCCGTGACTGAGAAACAATTATGAGTAACCAAGCTTGACAATACACAGTAATAAAAAAACAAAGCTAAGTCTACAGAAAAATAAAATAAAAAATGGCCTTAAGTGCACGACTTACCACCATTGCGGGATATGAGTAAAACTTTGAAGATTTTAAATAAAAAACATGAAAGATAATTGTTTTTTTAACAGTTTGGCTCCTTTGATCTCATGTGTGTCAGAATCTCACATTATTCATAAACAATGAAAAAAAATATTTATAGCAATACACTATCCAAAACATGATTATGAATTATTCAACACATAAAAAAAAATGTTGTCAGAATCCCTGGATTTCCTTTTGAAACAATAAAAAAGAAATATTTATAGCAATACACTTACCAAAACATGATTAAGATTTTATCAACACCTAAAAAAAACGTTGTCAGAATCTCACTTTATTTAGAAACAATAAAAAAAAATAATTTATATATATATATATATATAGATATATATAGAGCAATACACTTACCTAAACATCAGATTAAATATTATTCAACACAAAAATAAAATACTGGTCGTTAGAATCTCACTTTATTTAAAAACAATGAAAAAAAAATGTTTATAGCAATACATTTACCATGACACAAAAAAAAAACCTTGTCAGAATCTCACTTTATTTAGAAACAATGAAAAAATATATATTTATAGCAATACACTTACCAAAACTCGTTTACAAATTATTAAACACAAAACCAATAAAAATTGGTCGCGAACGTGTAGGGTGCAAACGGACTTTGGGTGCTACGTGTAGGGTGCGAAGGTGAAAGGGGGGCGAACGTGATTGGGTGCGAACGGACCCGGATTCGAAATCTATCAGTATCACAAGTTTGAGTTTTCTAAAAACCCGTGGACTGCTTCGCTTTTTCCTAATTTAAAGTAATATGTGTGCACGTGGTTGTTGATTTAGTATTGGAAATGTGGTATTTTTAGATATTGATTGATATAAAATGCAATAGATATTTAGTTTCAGTGAAAATGATGTTGTTCTACTTGAACCTTTTCTCTGCCATACGGCCTATCCGGCCTATTCAAAAACACTACCTTTGAGTGTCACGGCATAGGCACAAAGGCCAACGGTATTTTGACGTTATGTAATAATAAACAATACATCATAATGCTAGATTGCGGGATTCGGGAGATGGCTGGTGTCAACTCTATTCCAACTCTGTGGTTTTGGGCTTTGAAACCAGAAAATGAAAAAGAACCATAATTAAATATTAACCAGAGGGGACCTGTAAGAGTGCTAGATATACACTCATCGCCAATAGTTTATATCTATTTACTGTTCTCTTTAGATATGGTGAAAGTATTTACGCAACAAACAAATATGTTGCAACTTTGTTCTAATATTACTTATGTTCATCATTAAATAAACTACTTTATCTGTATTCAAAAAGTTATTCTAACGAAAAAGAAAACTAAAAAGGAAGACTTGCTTTCCCTTTAGTCCTACACTTTAAGAAGAACTTCTGTATTTTTTTTAAAGTTAGCTTTTGGCAAACGAGGGCACCTGATAGCTTGGTACATGTTTTGTATAATGAAATTCTTTATGTTCAGTTAATAAAAAAAAAATGATGTCGTGTTTATATTTTGTTGAGGATTTTTTTTTTTAATTCATATTAAAATAAACATTTATTTAGTTAGTAACTTTTGAAAATTTACCAGTATCAATTATTGAAAAGGTGTGTTCATTGACTTAACTTGAATTCGATAAATTTCTTCGGTGTTTCTTTTTTCACTGCAACTTTACTGAATGCATATGAAGTTATATAAAAACTTTCGTCAGCTAAACAAAACAAATATCCTTACAGATAAAGTTAAGCACAAAGACGATAGAAGCAAAATCATGTTTCGATAACGTTTACAGAGTTATGCAATAAATAATCGTCCCCTTTTTTATGCCCTACTTAGGGGCATTATATTTTTAGGTCTGTTCGTCCATCGGTTCATCGTTTGTCCCCCTTCAGGTTAAAGTTTTTGGTTAAGGTAGTTTTTGATGAAGTCCAATCAACTTGAAACTTAGTACAAATGTTCCCTATGATATGATCTTTCTAATTTTAATGCCAAATTAGAGTTTTTACCCCAATTTCACTGTCCACTGAACATAGAAAATGATAGTGCAAGTGATTCATCCGTGTACTATGGACACATTCTTGTTTGTCATATATTTCCCATAAAGCTACTTATTTTTAAAAAAATATTGGGAGATCAATTCTGACTGGAATTCTAATCAACTTGGTACCTATAGAAACATAATTGTCATAGTTTTTTGTTTTTGTTTTTTTTGTCTATTTTGTTAAATTCTTTATGAGAATCGTTTTCCTCTTATTATGATATAAACACAAATATTGCTTTTGTCAGAAAATTTGCTATTTATTTCAACCAAATTGAATTGTAAAAAATAAATATACTTGATAACATCAGGATAAAATAAAACAAGAAACAAAAGAAGACAAAGATCAAATAGACAAATACATTCAAACAATTCTTTTTTTTCAACTCATCATAAGTTTGTTAAAATCCAACCATACAAGAGTTCAAAATAATATGTTTTTAATGTGTTATCAATTGAAAGATTTTTTGAATACTTACTATAAAAGACTCAACTTAAAAATAAATGTGACAACCGTGTGGGCTATAAACAAAAATAATGACAACTTGACTGCAATGATTTTTCGATCAAACCTTTAAAAAAAAGTATTATTAAAACTTAAAGTTGCAAATCTAATTCTTATATCGGTGTCTTAGCGTTTAGAAGTAAACAATAAATCAAACAAAACAAAATCAATCGGAAACAAAAGAATTGAAAAATTAAATAATTGACTAAAGTGCATAATTAAAAGTCTAAAGAAAGTACACACGTTTGTGAAATTATGGATTAACTACTTTATTTGTAACTAAGTGTCCAGCGGCAAATATTTTATTCAGTAAGGTAACATGTTGATAAGATACATAAGGTCTGAGTCAACTAGCAGAGATAACAATCAGCATCGAAAAAATTATATATATGTAGCTTTTTACTCTGAGATATGAATAGCAAAATAAAATATCCAGAAATCTGAGGTACACGAATGAATAGAATACATGTAAATATTGCAAAAGAAGTTCAGCAACTTTGACTTTAAAAAGATGCAGAAGATATCAAAAGGACACCCAAAACATATAAGTCAAAGAGAAATGGACAGCGCTATGGCAAAAAAAAACGTATACATTTGAAGGATTTGTACAACACAAATAAATTCGGTAACCCTGTAAAGTTTATATCAATAAAACGGAAATTTTAGTGACAATAAAATATCATTTTTGAAGTTGAATGTTTTTGATAAAAGTCAATTTAAAGTCAAATTATCTAATTATATTCATGATATTAGTGTTTGTGGTATTTACGTGCATCCTCATACATATATATTTGCACTTCATTTTATAGAATATCTTCAGATTGCTTTGTTTCCGAAAGTCTAAAATTAACTTGCATACTTTTTGAATATTTATTTGCGGCTCTACTGGATCAACGTGCCTGCAAAAATTCATAAAAACCCTTTTGAATGCCCATGTACGTACCCATTACCTAAAAAAATTTAACTGACATACGCTGAATGTCGAAACAGAACTGCTTCTATACAAAAACAATTGCATGACGTTGTGCATTATTACGCTTCTTTTATGACGTTGTTGAATGTTCAAATTTCAAATCTAGGGCCTATCCCATGGCACTCAACGGTATTCTAACAAAAAAAGCGTGGCACTCTAAGGGTTAAGGTTCATCTATACACTTTAACAAAAATGGCTGTGTTTACACTATGAAATTTTCTCTGAGTACAGACAAAACTGTGTAATTTTAAAAGTTTTAATGCCTGGCAGCACCTAGATAAATTAATGTTACATCCAATTTATGTTCTAAAAAGTTAAAACATTTTATGGATTTTGATAAACATTTTCTTTGCTTGCCACAGAAGATGGTGAAATAAACAAACACCGGGTAACACGAATGACCGAATAACACCGTTATTATCCAAATAATACTTGTAATGACCGAATAACACTTGAAATTTTAATATAAGTACATATTGGTGACTTTTAAACATTGATTATTAAATAATATTATATTATAAGTGTATTTTATAACTTAAAAATGATTTACAGAAGGCAGGTAAGTTCATAAAGATCGTTTTAAATTTAGTGTGTACATCCAACATGGCTACCATTGTGATTTCCTTGGTCACCATGTTGGATGTACACACTTTATTTAAAATAATCTTTATGAACTTACCTGCTTTTTGTAAATCATTTTTAAGTTATAAAATACATTAATAATATACTATTATTTATTAATCAATGTTTAAAAGTCACCAATATGTGCTAATATTAAAATTTCAAGTGTTAATCGGTCATTACAAGTGTTATTTGGATAATAATGGTGTTATTGGATCATTCGAGGTACCTACAAACACCCGAGTTTTCTTTGATACAGTCCACTCATTTACACTATTTAAATCACCTTTGTTGTGAGTAGATTTCTATTGTCCCTCTGTTGTCCATATCAATCAATATGATACAATACAATCATTACCTGAGGGTGGCCATCTCAAAGATTTCACATGACTTTGTTTATTTTTACACCACCTGTGGCAACGAAAGAAAATGTTCAGCAAAATCCACAAAAGTTTTTTTTCTTTTTAAAATACAAAATGAATACAACTTGTATATATCTAGGTGCTGCCTGAGGATTTAAAACTATTTAGAATTCTGTGATTTTTGTCGCAGAAAGCTCGACATAGGGATAGTGATCCGGCGGCGGCAGCGTTAGCTAACTTCTTAAAAGCTTTATATTTTAGAAGCTAGAAGACCTGGATGCTTCATACTTTGTATATAGATGCCTTATGTTACGAAGTTTCCGTCTGTCATATGTCCATTGTCCTTGACCTCATTTTCATGGTTCAGTGACTACTTGAAAAAAAAGTCAACATTTTTTGTAATGTTAATTTCTTTCTTACTATGAGTAATAGGATAACTATATTTAGTATGTGCGTACCTTGCAAGGTCCTCATGCCCGTCAGACAATTTTCATTTGACCTCGACCTCATTTCATGGATCAGTGAACAAGGTTAAGTTTTTGTGGTCAAGTCCATATATCAGATACTATAAGCAGTAGGTCTACTATATTTGGTATATGGAATGATTGTAAGGTGTACATGTCCAACTGGTAGGTGTCATCTGACCTTGACCTCATTTTCATGGTTCAGTGGTCAAAGTTAAGTTTTTGAGTTTTGGTCTTTTTTTCTAATACTATATGCAATAGGTCAACTATAAATGGTGTATGGAAATATTTTATGATGTACATGTCAGTCTCACAGGTTTTATTTGACCTTGACCTCATTTTCACGGTTCATTTCTCAGTGTTAAGCTTTTGTGTTTTGGTCTGTTTTTCTTCAACTATAAGCAATAGATCAACTATATTTGATGTATGGAAGGATTGTAAGGTGTATATGTCTGTCTGGCAGGTATCATCTGACCTTGACCTCATTTTCATGGTTCATTGGTCAATGTTAAGTTTTGATGGTTAAGTTTGTTTCTTAGATACTATAAGCAATAGGTCAACTATATTTAATGCCTAAATTGATTGTAAGGTGTACATGTCTGTCTGGCATGGTTCATCTGACCTTGACTTCATTTTCATGGTTCATTGGTCAATGTTAAGTTTTCTTGTTTAAGACTGTTTCTTAAAAACAATAAGCAATAGGTCAACTATGTTTGGTTGATTGAATGATTGTAATTAAGGTGTACATGTATTTTTTGTTTGGTTTATCTGACCTTGACCTCATTTTCTTGGATCATGTTAAGTTTATGTGTTACTTGTAGTAAAGCTTTGTATATAGGACTATCAACATAAAATCAATGGTTAGTAAAGAAGGCGAGACATTTCAGTGTGTGCACTCTTGTGTCTGTATTCAGAGAAAATTTCATGGTGTAAACACAGCCATTTTTGTGGAAGTGTATAGATGAACCTTAAGAGTGTGCATTATACTCCCATGCTTTTAAAATTTTTTTGAAAATTAAAACATTTACAAATAGACACGACTCTGGAGGTGTGCCTAGATTTGCAAAAGTTATAAGATACAGATAATCCATTGTTGTAAACATTGTATAGGAACATTGTATAGCAAAACAAATCGTGCATATTGCAGATTAACTATAAAGCAAATAAACACGTATTAATACTTGATATTTCAATATCGAATTTCAGTGTGCAATATATGCATAATAAAACAAACATGAATTATTGACAGTTGATCGGATCTGAAATACACATAGTTAATAATCTGGCATTTGATGTCTTAACCTGAGACGAGAAAAGTCTGTAATTCTTTATCTCATTTAAGCCAATAGCTGTTGCTGTATCTCAGCCGCATCATAAAGCAACCATTCAGAATCTATATGTGATAAGTAATCATTTCAAGATGGCGTGTATATCGATTGAAACTAATAGCTCCGCACCGTGATGCGAAGCAATGAGGGTAGGATAGTCCAAATATAAACGCCAAAATTATAAACAAAATAAAATACCCTGACCCGTAAAACAAAAAAAAAGTGAGGATGAAGATAAGGATCCAGCAGTTGCAATATTATATGCATATGTATATACTCGAAGGCACGGAGGCAAATATCTGGCATAAGAAGAAGGCACTGGCTACGGTTACATAGAAATGTAACAATAATAAAATAATTATTGTTACATTGGAGACTTAATGCCGGAATGCAGTTGGGTAAGGAACCAATTAATTACGAATGTAACAATAATATTTGTGTCTGCTGTTACATTGTGTTATTGTTACATTGTCATCGATGCACTGCAATGTAAGATGGGACTAGAAATAAGTATCATTTTACAATATTGCATACAATTTTTTTTTAATTTTTATTTACAATGACAGTTTCTACAAATCCAGTATGTTTTTTTGGGAACATGATTTAGTCCAACGCATTTTTGGTGAATCAACTCCAACTGAGCAGCCATTACAAACCAATGATGAGGAATTATGCACGTCTGTATTGCATATACTGTTCAATTTCATTTTGCACTTTTTTTAAGTTAAAAATTTGAGTCTTGATATTGTTTTGGTTTTGATTCAAACACATCCCAAGTTTTAATTTTTTCACCCAAAACAAATTTGGTAATTAGGAATCACTTCATCCATTGTTCAAAGTAAAAAATGTATAATGACAGTAATAAGGGTAGGTGTGTAGTTAAATACAAATGTACATAGAAGTGAACACTTTCTTAGTCCAAGTTCTTAACAACGAAACATTGAACTATATCAATGTATATGTTTAACCTTTGGCATTGCTAAACTGTAGTAGTATCTTTCAGAACATCAAAACAATTAATACTTAAAACTATTTAAACTCAATTTGTTGAATATAAATAATATTATTATTATTATCATTATTACAAATATTATCTAGTACATATCGAAGGATTAAGCAACAAAACTATATAGAAGGTTAAATTTTAATAAATCTAGCGTACATTGCATTCTTTATAAATGTAACAATAACGCAATGTAATAGTAGACACAAATATTGTTACATTCATAATTAATTGGTTCCTTACCCAACCCTGTATTCCGGCAATAATTTTCCAATGTAACAATAATTATTTTATTATTGTTACATTTCCATGTAACCGTATCCAGTGCCTAAGAAGAATAATCCGAATCTGAAAGGACAACCACAAATATTATCCAGAATGTAGTTTGTCTTTTGGAGAAAAATAAATCATACACAGATGACGGATGCAATGTCCGAATGATGAATAATGGGTTGTCGGAATAGTGGGATGTCGGAATAATGGTTGTTGGACTAACGGGATGTAACCCCCATTTGACCCTCTATCATGTCTATAGCTAAATATAAAAAAATAGCAAAATTAGTATGATTCGATCAGCTGTCTTTCTTTAATCATGTTAATAGTCCAAAGTAATCTGTTAATAATGGCTTCTTGAAAGGTTATTTTATATTTTTGCTAAGACACCTTCCTGTCGCAGCAAAATAAAAATAGCCTTTCAAGACATCATAAATTAGGAGACGTATTGTGTTTTAATCTCCAACTATAGTCCCTGTCACGTAAAATTGGCACCATGTTTTTTGTCAAAAATTATTAAACTACCAGCCACATTCATTCGAGGCGACTTAATCCTGGACACATGAACACCTGTGTGGAATCATCATTTTAAAACTGATGAGTCCACAGATGCATTCTTTTATTGTGATTGTAAGTTGTTATCTTTAAATTGCTATATACAAATGTTATACTAAGCTTTCATACAATTTTTCTTTTAAAAAATATTTCAAATTCATAAGTAAAAGACATCCATGTTATATCCAGTTAAATATGTGAAATTACAATACATTGTTAATAAGTTTCCATCATGTCCATGGCAGACAGACAGGGGACTTATTGAAATAAGTCATTTTTAAATCACTTATTTAAGTAGCAAATTCGAAGTTTTGTCACAAATTGTGATTTTGTAGTTTTACCAAAATTTTAAACACATAGGTGAGGGGCCTGATGGGGGGGGGGGGGGGGGGGGGGGGGGGGGGGGGGTCTCATCACGATTCACGAGTTAATTTTTTTGTCAATCACGATTCACAAAAAATAAATTTCCATGATGACAAATCACGAAAATATAAAAAAAAAATAAATCTGTAGAAAAACGGATCACGATAGCGAAAATGCGCCGATCACGAAGAACGAAAATAACCCATCAGGCCCCTCATAGGTTTAGATAATATTTTTTTCATTAGTAAAATTTAAAAAAATGAACCTTTTGCTTCTTTTAAGCAGCAAGGTGTATGCCTTTGATGCAATCATTTAGCTGCAAATTCTATTTTAGTTGAAAAAATGCTATAAAAATGGCTTAACATAATGAACTGATACTTTCTTAACAGATTTTTCCCAGCAGTGGGAGTATTTTTCCTGTAAAATTCAAGGTTTCATCTTATAGATTATGTAATAAAATTCTACTGTTCGTTCTCAGATACTACAAGCAGTAGGTCAGCTATATGTGGTGTATGGAATGATTATAAGGGATACATGTCAGTCTGGCAGGTTTCATCTGACCTTGACCTCATTTTCACGGTTCATTGGTCAATGTTAAGTTTTTGTGTTTTGGTCTGTTTTTCTAATACTATTAGCCATTGGTCAACTATATTTGGTGTATGGAATGATTGTAAGGTGTACATGTCTGTCTGGCAGGTGTCATTTGTCCTTGACCTATTTTCATGGTTCATTGGTCAATGTTAAGTTTTTATACGACCGCAAAAAAATTTTTGTGGTCGTATATTGGTATGACGTTGGCGTCGTCGTCGTCGTCATTGTCGTCGTCTGGCGTCGTCCGGCGTCGTCCGAAGACACATTGGTTTTTGCACTCTAACTTTAGTTTAAGTGAATGGATCTCTATGAAATTTTACCACAAGGTTCAATACCACAAAAGGAAGGTTGGGATTGATTTTGGGGGTTATGGTACCAACAGTAAAGGAATTAGGGGCCAAAAAGGGGCCAAAAATAAGCATTTTTGTAACTTCCAGACATAATGTGTGTGTAAGTGTATGGATCTCTCTGACATTGTACCACAAGGTTCCATATCACAAAAGGAATGCTGGGATTGATTTTGGGGGTAATTGACTCAAAATTTTAGGAATTAGGGGCCAAAAAAGGGGCAAAAAACAAGCATTTTTCTAGTTTCATGACAATAACTTGTGTGTAAGTGTATGGATCTTCCTGAAATTGTACTACAAGGTTCCATATCACAAAGGGAAAGCTGGGTTTGAGTTTGGGGGTAATTGCCGAAACGTTTAGGAATTGGGGGCCAAAAAGGGGCCAAAAATAAGCATTTTTCTAGTTTCCAGACAATAACTTGTGTTCAAGTGTATGGATCTCTCTGAAATTGTACTGCAAGGTACCATACCACAAAGGGAAGGCTGGGATTGCTGGGATTGATGATGGGGGTAATTGCCTCAATATTTTAGGAATTAGGGGCCAAAAAGGGGCAAAAAAAAGCATTTTTCTAGTTTCAGGACAATAACTTGTGTGTAAGTGTATGGATCTTTCTGAAATTGTACTTCAAGGTTCAATACCACAAAGGGAAAGCTGGGTTTGAGTTTGGGGGTAATTGCCCTAAATGTTTAGGAATTTGGGGCCAAAAAGGGGCCAAAAAACACATTTTTCTAGTTTCCAGACAATAACTTGTGTTCAAGTGTATGGATCTCTCTGAAATTGTACTGCAAGGTACCATACCACAAAGGGAAGGCTGGGATTGAGTTTGGGGGTGATGAATCATAAGGGGGTTCAAAAAAAATTTGGGGGGGGGGATTTTTTTTTTCTTTTTTTCCTTTTTTTTCTCTTTTAAAATTTTCGATTTTAAGTTGGTTATTTCTGATTTATATTTAAAAGCAAATAATAATGATATGGTAGGAGATACACACCAAACAGGATGTGTAAATTATTTTATAATAAGTATTGTGCAATAGCAAGAAATTTTCAATTGCACAGTATTGCACAATAGTAAGAAATCTTCAATTGCACAGTATTGCGCAATAGCAAGAAATTGTCAATTGTACAGTATTGCGCAATAGCAAGAAATATTTAATTGCACAGTATTGTGCAAAAGAAGATACTCCGTAGAAATTGCTTATTTCTTGACCAATTTCAATGGGGTTTTATTCTTGAATTCTTGGGGTTCTTTAATATGCTGAATCTAACCGTGTATTTAGTTTTTGGATTTTGGGCCCCGTTTTTAAATTGGTCCACATTGAGGTCCAAAGGGTCCAACATTAAACTTTGTTTGATTTCATCAAAAATTGAATTATTGGGGTTCTTTGATATGCCGAATCTAACCGTGTATTTAGATTCTTAATTTTTGGTTCCGTTTTCAAATTTGTCTACATTAAGGTCCAAAGGGTCGAAAATTAAACTTAGTTTGATTTTAACAAAAATTGAATTCTTAGGGTTCTTTGATATGCTGAATCTAAACATGTATTTAGATTTTTGATTATGGGCCCTGTTTTCAAGTTGGTCCAAATCGGGGTCCAAAATTAAACTTTGTTTGATTTCAACAAAAATTGAATATATGGGGTTCTTTGATATGCTGAATCTAACCATGAATTTAGATTTTTAATTTTTGGGCCCCGTTATCAACTTTGTCCACATTGAGGTCAAAAGGGTCCAAAATTAAACTTTGTTTGATTTCATCAAAAATTGAATTCTTGGGGTTCTTTGATATGCTGAATCTAACCATGTATTTAGATTTTAGATATTGGACCATAATAGGTGAATGTCCAATTTAAAATTTTTAAGTTCTTAGACCACATTCATTCTGTGTCAGAAACCTATGCTGTGTCAAATATTTAATCACAATCCAAATGCAAAGCTGTATCAAGCTTGAATGTTGTGTCCATACTTGCCCCAACTGTTCAGGGTTCGACCTCTGCGGTCGTATCAAGCTGCGCCCTGCGGAGCATTTTATTGTGTTTTGGTCTGTTTTTCTAATACTATAAGCAATAGGTCAACTATATTTGGTGTATGGAATGATTGTAAGGTGTACATGTCTGACTGGCAGGTGTCATTTGTCCTTGACCTCATTTTCATGGTTCATTGGTCAATGTTAAGTTTTTGTGTTTTGGTCTGTTTTTCTAATACTATAAGCAATAGGTCAACTATATTTGGTGTATGGAATGATTGTAAGGTGTACATGTCTGACTGGCAGGTGTCATTTGTCCTTGACCTCATTTTCATGGTTCATTGGTCAATGTTAAGTTTTTGTGTTTTGGTCTGTTTTTCTAATACTATAAGCAATAGGTCAACTATATTTGGTGTATGGAATGATTGTAAGGTGTACATGTCTGTCTGGCAGGTGTCATTTGTCCTTGACCTCATTTTCATGGTTCATTGGTCAATGTTAAGTTGCTCTTGTTTGGTCCTCTTCTCAGATACTATAAGTTATAGGTCAACTATATGTGGTGTATGGAATGGTTGTAAGGTGTGCACGTGATGAAGAAGAAGATGCTCTTCTGAGTCAGCTGCCAGAAATGCCACAATGAAGTGTTTAGATATACATCATGTCTCATGTACTTTTTAATTTTGTAATTTGTCTTCTGTGTTACAAAATGTGTTGTAAACTGTATTGTTTGTAATATCCATGTAGAAAAATATATCTTTGTATAACCATTTAAATAAATGAATTTTTCATTTAGATATCATTCACAGACCATAAAAAGGTAACAGCATTTCTGGTTGATCTGGTATCAAGAAAATTCCTCTCTTTCAGTAATAGTTAATATTAATAATTTTCCTTTTCAGCAGTTATGATGTTTTTATAACTCACTGCAGATGTAACATTATCACATGTCAAACTATTTCACTTTTCAGCACTTATCTTGCAAAGATTGTGATTAAATATTCTTCTTGTGTTAAAATCTAACAATCATAATATCACTCATCACTGCCATGTTTAATCACAATTATCAATATCAATGGTATATCACTATGTTATTTAACCTTAACCACAGTTATTCAGCATATTTTCATATAGTGGATAATAACCCATACAATTTGTAGTATGAAGACACTATGATAGTGATCTTCGGCAGGGGCGGTGGCAGGGGCGGCAGCAACAGCATTGGCAGGGGCATCGGCAGCAGCAGCGTCATTATCTCATTACTTACAGCTTAATATTTCTAATGCCTTATGTGACAAAGTTTCTGTCAGTCATATGTCCATTGTCCTTGACCTCATTTTCTTGGTCCAGCAACTACTTGGAAAAAAAACTGTATGGTTTTTGTAATGTGATTTTCTCAATTATTTTGAGTAAAATGATAACTTTATTTGGCATGTGCGTACCTTGCATGGTTCACATATCTGTCAGACATATTTCATTTGACCTTGACATCATTTAATGGACAAGATTTAGTTTTCATGATAAAGTCCATATCTCAAATTCTATCACCAATAGGTCTTCTATATTTGGTGTATAGAATGATCATAAGGTTCACATTTCCAACTGGCAGATAAGTGATAAGTTCATAAAATTTTCTGTATGGAATGAATGTTATGTGTATATGTCTGTCTGACAGGTGTCATCTTACCTTGACCTCATTTTATAGTTCATTGGTCAAAGTTCAGTTTCCTCAATGAGGTTTGTGTCTAAGATACTTTAGGCAATATATGTTAAATAAATTTGGTGTATGGAATGATTGTACGGCCTACATGTTTGTCTGATAGGGTTTATCTCACCTTGACTTCATGTTCATTCATCATTAAAATGTTAATTTAATGTAAAGCTTATATAAACTTATTTTTTTTACTTTCAACATAAATTCAATTATGAACACTAAAACAGGCGAGACATTTCAGTGTGTCCACTCTTGTTATCTGTTTGAATGGTACTGTTTATTATTTTTTTTAAATAAGATAAGATATGATTGGATACAGGTAGTTTATTAAGCCTTATCTGAAAGAAGTACAGAAAGAGGTAAACCAGCATATAGGGGTGGGGACATGAAATGATCTATGTTTCTTAAGTAATGGGGATATACAAGAATTTATTATAGTCAAGGTTTTCACAATAACCCAGAATTGCATTAATGATGTCATAGAATTCTTTATATCTTTATGTCACAGTATAGGAAAAATAGTACTTACTATAACATTTTCCAAGCATTAGGTTGGCCTTTTGTGTACCCAAGGCAGGTGAAGGTAGTCAACTTAGGAGCGCTGTGATTGGATGTAAGGATACAATATATTTTTTTATTTATCTATGAATAACTGCAGTGTGTATATTTACAATATACATTTTGAAACCCATTGAAATAATTTCTAGAGAATTATTCGAAAAGACTTCCAAAATTTCATAAATTTGGTGTAAAATGACGGTGGGCATGGATAACATAAACAAGCTCCATTGGAAGTTGGTCATGATACTATCATGACTATTTGGCTTCAATTTTTAAAACAGAGTAATAAAGTACCAACACCACACATAACTGTTTTGTCCAGGTTTTTATTATAAAAAGTGGTAAATTTAGAAAATGTTAGTATTGTCGTCTAAGGCTGAATAAATAGTACCGTTTTCTCTTAAGGAAATTTTGCAGATTTTTTTGTTATTATCTTGAATATTATTATAGATAGATTTAAACTGTAAACAGCAATAATGTTCAGCAAAGTAAGATCTATAAAAAAGTTTTATATGAACAAAATTGACAATTGACCCCTTAAGGAGTCATTGCCCTTTAAAGGACAATTTTACAGAAGTTTTTATGTTTTTTAACTTTAAAAATGTTTTTAAATGAATCTTGTATAAATTTTGTATTTTATTTCCTTGTACGTCAAGAAACATAGACACTACGGCTAAAATGCAATTATTTGCTTTTGAAGAAAATATGACAGATACATGGCATTTTTAAGCCACTCATTAATATATATTGAATAGCAAAAATAATTGCTGATGAAAGATTTAAGCAAAAAAATAACAGGTGAGCGATTCAGGCTCTTGAGAGCCTCTTGTTTTTCAATTGAGACTTAAATTATACATCAAATGACATTCACATTTCTTCTTTTCATTGTTGTACTCACAATACCTGAAACAAAAGGAGTCAGGGGTACTACTTGTACAAGTCATCTTTATTTACTTGAAAAAGTAAAAAAAATATACTTATATAAGTTAATTATAATGTTTGAATAATCTCCCCTTAATTTTCTTATAAATTCACTTGTATAGGTGAATTATTTTTTCAATCTCACAAAAATTCTCAAGTTTTGAGATGTAAAAACATGCCTTTAATGATTTTCCTAGGTTTAAAGCTCATAAATTTTTATTAGAGTTCAATGTTTCATCTCATTAATTCAGCAAAGAAACGGAGGCCTTCAAAAATTGTTCCTTATGGGCTTGTAAATCAGCAGTGTTCTGAAGATAACAAACAAATGGGATTTTCATTGTCAATGAAATTACACTTAAATGATTAGTAAAGACATCTGCAAAGGGCAGACAATTTAAAATTATATTAGAGCAAAGAAATCCTAAGATTTCAAGAAAAGAAGACAGGAAGACTTTTTCACTTATATAGGTAAACAAATCTGAATGTCTAAGGGACAATAACTTAGCCAATTTGTTTTTAAATTTACTTGTATAGGGAAAAAAAATTGGCTAAGTTATAAAGTAAATAAAATTTACTTGTATAAGTATCCTACAAATTTACTTATATAAATATATTAATCTTCAAGTAAATATAAAATACTTGTACAAGTAAACAGACTTAATGGGGTCAATTACATTGGAATGTAATTAATTAAATTACACATTACATTGCAAAAATGATCGATTACACTAATTACAATTAATTGCACAGTTTTTGAAATGTAATTCATTAGATTAAAATTACTTTACTAAAGTAATTTATTAAACAATGTTAAATTACACATTACATTTTATCATAATTTTTTTTAAACAACATATATTTAGCATGTGTAAAATCATTATCTCCATTTTTATAATCAATTTATGTAAATGACATAGAAATTGAGTTAATTAAACAAGGAATAGAACCATATAAAGTAAAAATGTTAAATTTTTATCTTTTTATGTAGGCTGATGGTACAGTTCTCTTCAGCGAAAGTATTTCTGAATTACAAAAAATTATAGTCCCTGTATATGATAGTTCATACAAAAATGGTCTTGACATTAATTTAAGAAAATCCAAAATAGTTGTTTTTCCTAACAGAGGTGTACTGAAAGAGAATGAAAAATGGTACTTGAATGGTAAAATAATAGAAATGTGTGATCAGTTTGTATATCTTGGTTTGTTATCAAATTATAAAGGAACTTTTACTGTAACACAGAAAACACTTTCTGAACAGGGTAGAAAGGCTACATTTTGTTTATTGAGTAAGATTTATGATGATTGTTATAATACTGAGACTTTGATATCCTTATTTGATACATATGTAACAAGTATTGTGAATTATGGTTGTGAAATATGGGGTTTTCATAACGGAGCTGATATAGAAACGCTTCATTTGTATTATTTAAAAAGAATTTTGAAAGTGAGAAAAGGGACTGTAAACCATATGGTGTATTTTGATCTTGGGCGTTTACCATTGTATGTAAATAGATATGTAAGAATGGTACGTTATTGGGTGAAGTTATTAGAATCTAATAATTATATATATATTGAAGAGTATTTATGAAGATATGTACAAATCTAGTTTTGTCAAACTGAATGATAAACTCAACTGGAGTTGTAAGATAAGAGACATACTAAACAGGTATGGATTTAATGATATATGGTTAGCACAAAGTGTTGGAAATAAACTATTATTTTTGTATGAATTTAAAAAAAGATTTGTTGATAATTATATAGCTGAAGGCTTGTCATTTTTTGAAAATACTTCAAAATGTAATTTTGTTTCAATATATACATGATGGACATACTTTGCAATTTTATTTGAATCGACCATTGAACAGTTTATTCCAGTCGTATGTAACTAAATATAGAATCAATTCACATTCACTTAATGTAAAACCTGAAGGATACTTTAATATTTCAGAAATGAGCGTGTTTGTACTATGTGTGATAAGAAAGTAATCGAAGACGAATATCATTTTATATAAAAATGTGATAAATATGTAAATGTCAGAAGTAAATATATTAAGATATATCATTATAGAAACCCATCTACTTTCCAGCTAGTTCAGTTATTATCTGTAAAATATATTAAGGAATTAAATAATCTGGGTAAATACCTTTATGAGGCAGAGAAAGTTCGTAACACTTAGTTTTTTGTTATGACCCTGTATTACCAATGTAAATTGTATGCCAAACTCTGTTTAATCCTATGACCTGTATTTGCTTTATATGGAATAAAGTATTATTATCATCAACACCATAAAAGTACATGTAATTGAAATGTAATTCAAAAGTTATTTAGCATTACATGCTTTTATCATTGTAATTAATTAAATTACCATTACATGTATTTAAAAAAAAATGTTCAATTACACATTACATTCATTTACATAGAAAATTGTAATGCATTACACTTAATTACCATTATATTTTCAATTACCCCATCCCTGCAAGTAGTACCCCTGACTGAATTAATTCAAGCATATAATTGTTGAAACACACCTCCGCCAAAAAGAATGTTTGTTCTGGTTGCATGTGGCATTGTTCATAAAAAATTGGGTTAGTCGGTGGAACTTTTTTCAACGCTTTTACAGTTAGTGCTTGTTAATCCAGATGATTTTAGGATAACTATTTATATGCTAAACTAAAGAAGAGCTTTTTTCAAAGTCGTTACTCGTTACTTGGGATATATATACATGATGTATTGGCAAAAGAATAGCTTTTTTACCCTTCACACAAAAACTAATAAATTTCACAAGAGACCAAGTGACACAGAAAGAAACAGTTATAGGTCACTGTACGGCCTTCAACAATGAGCAAAGCCTATAGCTATAAATTCAGAAATTATTGCATCCATTTATTTTTACGATTTTGTCATTTAAAACAAAAAATGCGATTTAATTTTTTGCGAAATTGACTAGAATCCTGTTTTATTCATATAAAAATTTTCAAAATGCGAGTTTAAATTATTGCAATTATAACCCTATGGCACTTTCACAAAAACAGAAACATCACAATAATTTCTGAATTTACATATTAATAGATTAAAAATAATGTTTTTGTCATTGTACACATGATAACAGTAACATACACATGATACTCCTTTTTAGCTCACCGTTCCGAAGGAACGGTGAGCTTTAGCCATCACTTGGCCTCTGACGTCGTTGTCGTCGTTTGTCTGGTGTAAACTATTTCAAACATCTTCTTCTCTGAAACTACTGAACCAAATCCAACCAAACTTAAGCTGAATGACCCTTAGGGTATCAAGAATAAACTTTGTGTTTTATTTTTTGTTTCGTCAAAAAACATGGCCACCATGGCTAAAAATAGAACATAGGGGTAAAATGTATTTCTTTGCTTTTGAAGAAAATATGAACATATCAATGGAATTTTTAAGCCATTCATTAATTTATATATTAAAAAGCAAAAATAATCATTGATGAAAGATTTAAGCAAAAATTTGCAGGTGAGCGATTCAGGCTCTTGAGAGCCTCTTTTTTATAGGAATTAACTGAGATGTACAGTGTATGAAAACTTTTTTCTGGAACTAGCCACATTGGCGAGCAGTTTTTCGTTTCAACTCACCAAATTAAAATCCCACTTGCCAGCTTGGTGAGTTTTTAAAATTTTGAACTCGCCATCTTATTCATACCTTAATGCAATGTTATAAACATTTTTCGAAAAAGGTTAATTTTAGTTTATCAGAAAATTATATCAAATGTCAGCTTGTCTGGCAAAAATTAGAAAACAGTCAATAAATGAAAAAAAATATACTCTTTTTTTGTTTCAACCTGTCCAATATTCATGATGTTATTTAATACACTTTGAATTCTTGCATTTGTCCATTCATGCCATATAAATGATATGATACACATAGAGGTCTTGAAATCTTTTTTCCCTGGTGGTCCTTGAGGAAAATATGGTGGTCCTCCCCTACTGAAAATGTAAAGTGGGATTTCACTAAAAATACCAGTGGAGTTTCATCAGAGTTGCATTGGAATACCACTGTATTACCACTGGGAAATTTGGTCGGTATTTTCATTGGACATTCATTGTTTTCCATTGGGATATCAGTGGAATATCCAGTGGGATTCCGGTGAATACTCGAGTGGAATACAGTGGAAATTCCATTGGAATACCAGTGAAAACTTCGTTGGAATACCATTGTTTTCCCACTGGACATTTATTGTTTTCAACTGGGATACCAGTGGTAATTCCATTAGAAATTGTAACAATCAACCAAAGAAAACCAGTGATATTTCAATGGAAATTGACATTTCCACTGAAATGTAAATATCATTTTGCATGCTCTGCTTATTTTTGAATGAATTAATAAGAAAACTTGAAATAAGACAATAACCATTTTAATGCAAGTCAACAATCAAAGAAATTACAACAGTTTATACATTATCCACATTTAAGACCTTTTAAACGAAAAGATCAACCTCTTTAAAATATTAATGTTGATAAATTATCATTTTTTAGTCAAAGATGTACATGTATTTACTTAATTGTACATGTAAATCATTTTTCTGGTTAAATCATTCATAAGTCCATGGTAACTTCTGGTCCTCTTGAAATCTTTCACAAATGGTTTTAATTTTCAATTTTACAAATTTGTTTATTTTGCATTAAACAAACAAAAATGTCCAGTTTACATGCATACGAAATACTTTGTCAGTTTGTTCAGTTTTCTTCATCATCCATTGATGTTATTCATGAATTAAGTCCAAAGTTTCTGCATTCCAATCCTGTTCCATTAAGTCTTCATCATGTTCATTGATTAATCTGAAAGAAAAAAAATCATACATCATAACATGCATAGAATTTTGAATTAAAATAACATTACAATACCATGCTCCAGTCTGCAATTATTCAAAAATATATGTTACTGGCATATTTTTTTTGTGTTTGTTTAATTTATTCACAACATTTATACACTAAGAGCAATTTAGACACATGTATGTCTATTGTCGAAGACTATGTGTTCTCTAGATATCTTTGGCTATAGTTGTTGGGTTGCTGTCTCTTAGACTTATAACACACATCTCTTTTTATCAAAATAGACTTTTATAGTTCATGGATCAGGTGTCTCTCAGAGGCCAAATAAAATAGTATGTGTGGTTCCAGTTACATTTAAAAAATGTTTCTTTTTCTCTGAAACTACTGAACCAAATCCAACCAAACTTAAGCTGAATGACCCTTAGGGTATCAAGAATCAAATTTGTGTTTTATTTTTTGTTTCGTCAAAAAACATGGCCACCATGGCTAAAAATAGAACATAGGGGTAAAATGTATTTCTTTGCTTTTGAAGAAAATATGAACATATCAATGGAATTTTTAAGCCATTCATTAATTTATATATTAAAAAGCAAAAATAATCATTGATGAAAGATTTAAGCAAAAAATTGCAGGTGAGCGATTCAGGCTCTTGAGAGCCTCTTTTTTATAGGAATTAACTGAGATGTACAGTGTATGAAAACTTTTTTCTGGAACTAGCCACATTGGCGAGCAGTTTTTCATTTCAACTCACCAAATTAAAATCCCACTTGCCAGCTTGGTGAGTTTTTATACGACCGCAAAAAAATTTTTGTGGTCGTATATTGGTATGACGTTGGCGTCGTCGTCGTCCGGCGTCGTCGTCGTCGACGTCGTCGTCGTCGTCGTCGTCGTCCGGCGTCGTCCTGCGTCGTCCGAAGACACATTGGTTTTCGCACTCTAACTTTAGTTTAAGTGAATGGATCTTTATGAAATTTTACCACAAGGTTCAATACCACAAAAGGAAGGTTGGGATTGATTTTGGGGGTTATGGTAATAACAGTAAAGGAATTAGGGGCCACAAAGGGGCCAAAAATAAGCATTTTTGTAACTTCCAGACATAACTTGTGTGTTAGTGTATGGATCTCTCTGACATTGTACCACAAGGTTCCATATCACTAAAGGAATGCTGGGATTGATTTTGGGGGTTAATTGCCTCCAAATTTTAGGAATTAGGGGCCAAAAAAGGGGCAAAAAACAAGCATTTTTCTAGTTTCATGACAATAACTTGTGTGTAAGTGTATGGATCTTTCTGAAATTGTACTACAAGGTTCCATATCACAAAGGGAAAGCTGGGTTTGAGTTTGGGGGTAATTGTCCTAAACGTTTAGGAATTTGGGGCCAAAAAGGGGCCATAAAACACATTTTTTTCTAGTTTCCAGACAATAACTTGTGTTCAAGTGTATGGATCTCTCTGAAATTGTACTGCAAGGTACCATACCACAAAGGGAAGGCTGGGATTGAGTTTGGGGGTGATGAATCATAATGGGGGTTCAAAAAATTTTGGGGGGGAATTTATTTTTTTTTCCTTTTTTTTCTTTTTTTCCTTTTTTGTTTCTTTTAAAATTTTCCATTTTAAGTTGGTTATTTCTGATTTATATTTAAAATCAAATAATAATGATATGGTAGGAGATACACACCAAACAGGATGTGTAAATTATTATATAATAAGTATTGTGCAATAGCAAGAAATTTTCAATTGCACAGTATTGCACAATAGCAAGAAATCTTCAATTGCACAGTATTGCGCAATAGCAAGAAATCTTCAATTGCACAGTATTGCGCAATAGCGAGAAATATCCAATAGCACAATATTGCGCAATAGCAAGAAATTGTCAATTGTACAGTATTGCGCAATAGCAAGAAATATTTAATAGCACAGGATTGTGCAAAAGAAGATACTTCCTATAAATTGCTTATTTCTTGACCAATTTCAATGGGGTTTTATTCTTGATTTCATGGGGTTCTTTAATATGCTGAATATAACCGTGTATTTAGTTTTTGGATTTTGGGCCCCGTTTTTAAATTGGTCCACATTGAGGTCCAAAGGGTCCAAAATTAAACTTTGTTTGATTTCATCAAAAATTGAATTATTGGGGTTCTTTGATATGCCGAATCTAACTGTGTATTTAGATTCTTAAATTTTGGTTCCGTTTTCAAATTGGTCTACATTAAGGTCCAAAGGGTCCAAAATTAAACTTAGTTTGATTTTAACAAAAATTGAATTCTTAGGGTTCTTTGATATGCTGAATCTAAACATGTATTTAGATTTTTGATTATGGGCCCAGTTTTCAAGTTGGTCCAAATCGGGGTCCAAAATTAAACTTTGTTTGATTTCAACAAAAATTGAATATATGGGGATCTTTGATATGCTGAATCTAACCATGTATTTAGATTTTTGATTTTTGGGCCCCGTTATCAACTTTGTCCACATTGAGGTCAAAAGGGTCCAAAATTAAACTTTGTTTGATTTCATCAAAAATTGAATTATTGGGGTTCTTTGATATGCCGAATCTAACCGTGTATTTAGATTCTTAATTTTTGGTTCCGTTTTCAAATTGGTCTACATTAAGGTCCAAAGGGTCCAAAATTAAACTTAGTTTGATTTTAACAAAAATTGAATTCTTAGGGTTCTTTGATATGCTGAATCTAAACATGTATTTAGATTTTTGATTATGGGCCCAGTTTTCAAGTTGGTCCAAATCGGGGTCCAAAATTAAACTTTGTTTGATTTCAACAAAAATTGAATATATGGGGTTCTTTGATATGCTGAATCTAACCATGTATTTAGATTTTTGATTTTTGGGCCCCGTTATCAACTTTGTCCACATTGAGGTCAAAAGGGTCCAAAATTAAACTTTGTTTGATTTCATCAAAAATTGAATTCTTGGGGTTCTTTGATATGCTGAATCTAACCATGTATTTAGATTTTGGATATTGGACCATAATAGGTGAATGTCCAATTTAAAATTTTTAAGTTCTTAGACCACATTCAATCTGTGTTAGAAACCTATGCTGTGTCAAATATTTAATCACAATCCAAATCCGAAGCTGTATCAAGCTTGAATGTTGTGTCCATACTTCCCCCAACTGTTCAGGGTTCGACCTCTGCGGTCGTATCAAGCTGCGCCCTGCGGAGCATTTTATTAAAATTTTGAACTCGCCATCTTATTCATACCTTAATGCAATGTTATAAACATTTTTAGAAAAAGGTTTATTTTAGTTTATCAGAAAATTATATCAAATGTCAGCTTGTCTGGCAAAAATTAGAAAACAGTCAATAAATGAAAAAAAATATACTCTTTTTTTGTTTCAACCTGTCCAATATTCATGATGTTATTTAATACACTTTGAATTCTTGCATTTGTCCATTCATGCCATATAAATGATATGATACACATAGAGGTCTTGAAATCTTTTTTCCCTGGTGGTCCTTGAGGAAAATATGGTGGTCCTCCCCTACTGAAAATGTAAAGTGGGATTTCACTGAAAATATCAGTGGAGTTTCATCAGAGCTCCATTGGAATACCACTGTATTACCACTGGGAAATTTGGTCGGTATTTTCATTGGACATTCATTGTTTTCCATTGGGATATCAGTGGAATATCCAGTGGGATTCCGGTGAATACTCGAGTGGAATACAGTGGAAATTCCATTGGAATACCAGTGAAAACTTCGTTGGAATACCATTGTTTTCCCACTGGACATTTATTGTTTTCAACTGGGATACCAGTGGTAATTCCATTAGAAATTGTAACAATCAACCAAAGAAAACCAGTGATATTTCAATGGAAATTGACATTTCCACTGAAATGTAAATATCATTTTGCATGCTCTGCTTATTTTTGAATGAATTAATAAGAAAACTTGAAATAAGACAATAACCATTTTAATGCAAGTCAACAATCAAAGAAATTACAACAGTTTATACATTATCCACATTTAAGACCTTTTAAACGAAAAGATCAACCTCTTTAAAATATTAATGTTGATAAATTATCATTTTTTAGTCAAAGATGTACATGTATTTACTTAATTGTACATGTAAATCATTTTTCTGGTTAAATCATTCATAAGTCCATGGTAACTTCTGGTCCTCTTGAAATCTTTCACAAATGGTTTTAATTTTCAATTTTACAAATTTGTTTATTGTGCATTAAACAAACAAAAATGTCCAGTTTACATGCATACGAAATACTTTGTCAGTTTGTTCAGTTTTCTTCATCATCCATTGATGTTATTCATGAATTAAGTCCAAAATTTCTGCATTCCAATCCTGTTCCATTAAGTCTTCATCATGTTCATTGATTAATCTGAAAGAAAAAAAATCATACATCATAACATGCATAGAATTTTGAATTAAAATAACATTACAATACCATGCTCCAGTCTGCAATTATTCAAAAATATATGTTACTGGCATATTTTTTTTGTGTTTGTTTAATTTATTCACAACATTTATACACTAAGAGCAATTTAGACACATGTATGTCTATTGTTGAAGACTATGTGTTCTCTAGATATCTTTGGCTATAGTTGTTGGGTTGCTGTCTCTTAGACTTATAACACACATCTCTTTTTATCAAAATAGACTTTTATAGTTCATGGATCAGGTGTCTCTCAGAGGCCAAATAAAATAGTATGTGTGGTTCCAGTTACATTTAAAAAAAAATTAGGGTAGGTATAGGTAAAGATTTTTTTTATTTTATGGCTTTTTTTTACATTGAGTCTATGGGAGTAACATTCTGACTTAAACAGTGAAAAATGACAAAAAAATCTTTAGGGTAGGCTATTGTTAAGACTAAAAAAAAGGTAGGTAAGGTAATTGGAACCATGCATATATTTTTATTTAGCCTCATATTATCTTTCCCTTTGTGTTGTGTTTGTTGTTGGTTTACTATCTGTGTTTACAGCTTATAGATGTGAATGATTAATGTATTTTTATTTCAAGTGTGGGAAGGATGAAAAAATAATTCAATAAGTACCTTTCAATAATCTTATACTCAAATTTCTTTTCTGCTGCTGGTTTGTTTGTTTTCATCGTGTTTTCATATTATTGAGTGGGTATTGATCGATGCACAGTCATCATTTTTGCAGCTTTGTACCTTCACCATGAAAAATCCCTTTTAATATATGGACAACCTAAAAAAAATATGTAAAGACATTTTATTAATAATTTTCAATTCTGGTCATGACCTGTATGCATCATATATTACTGATATTTATCATACAATGTACATATATAATTAAGAAGCTTCTTTCATTTAAGTATAAAGATTCTAAAACACAATATTAACCTTTAGGGAATTTTTGTGTTGCATGTCCATCCAAATCAGAACATGACAAAATTAAGTTGAATGTGCCGGAAATTGTGTAGTAAACATCTTTCCTTGATTGAATAAAATTATTATTACATTCCCCCTTTTCAGAACACCAAATGGTCATCCTCAAAGTGTGAACTAACGGAGCCTATGAATGAAACTAAAGGGGGTGTATATCTTTTTTTAAATTTTAATTAAAAATATTCATGATCAAATGTAAAATCTCTTAAAAATTACCTGTATCTGCTGTACGTCTGTCCTACATCAGCACATCGTCTCATCGTAAATTCTTGGTTCAACAGCTAATGTCATGCCTAAATGTTCTGATTTAATGTCTATTTCTTTATTTATCGAAGGTTGTTGAGTATTAATAATAATTAACATGATTAATGTAACCACAGCTGGACAGGATACATACTCGTACAATATTTTTAGTTTCAAATTTGAACACATTCCGTGAATTAATGATAACGACGATCTGATTGGCCGATCGGAAATCCCGGAAATTGAGTTATCCAATCAAATCAGCGGTTATATTTATAGTCTGGTAGAAAAAAATGGCAGCCTCCATGAATCAACCCATTTATACAAATTATATATAAATGAACTAACTGAAGAGCTAGAAAGAAGAGGGTTAGGTTTAAATATAGGTCTTGAATATTGTGGAAGTCCATTATGCGCTGATGATATTGTATTAATGACCACAGATGAAACAGAAATCCATGCAATGTTAAATATTGCCTACAAATTTTCCTGTCAGCATCGCTACAATATTCATCCAGAAAAGAGTACACTTATCAAAACAGAGAGGATAAAAACAAGCAAACAACAACATTCTATAACTCTGGGAGAAAAACCAATAAAAGAAGACCAACAGACAACCCATCTTGGCATTATCAGAGCAAGTAAGAATGAAACAAAACTGAATATACAAGAACATATCAGTGTAGCTAGGAGGACACTATATACTTTAATTCCTGTTGGACTAAATGGACAAGAAGGGCTAAACCCTATAACAGCATACAAAATATATCAAGCTTATGTGCTCCCAAGACTGCTATACGGATTAGAAGTACTATCACTGAATGCCACCCAAATGTCAGATTTAAAGCAATTCCACCTCAAAACTCTGAGATGCTTCCAATCATTGCCAATTAGGACATCTAGTGCAGCAGTTTATATGCTGTTAGGAGCCCTTCCGATTGAGGCAGAGTTGCACAAAAGACAGTTGAGTCTCTTGTATTCCATACTAGCATCAGAAAACACAAAGCTGAAAAATGTAATGGAACGACAGATGACCGTAAATGCAGGGAACTCTGACAGCTTCTTTTCAAGAGCACAAGAAATCCTGAATTTCTACAATCTACCATCAATAGCAGAATTCAAGGAACATCTACCCTCAAAAATCCGTTGGAAAAAAGATACTAACAGGAGCATTGCAGATAAGTGGTCAAACCTTTTAAAAAAAGAAATGGAAGAAAAATCCACACTGAAACATTGTAACATCCAAATACTTAAGATACATGAAGCCCATCCCGTATGGAGAACCTTACCTCCAGTAACATACGAGGTAAAAAAAGCGAACATTAAAGCTAGGTTTCTGACAGGAACATACCTATTACAAGAACATATTCAAAGGTTTAATGGAAATAGTGATGAGCAAAAATGCCTGCTGTGTCAAATAGAACAGGAAGACTTAATACATTTCCTACTAAGATTCCCAGCATTAAATGAACAACGTCAAAAAGTGTTTCCTGCACTTAAACAAGCTATAATGTGCAATATAGGCCAGAATAAGTGGCAAGAACACTTCAATTGAAACAAAGAATTACTAATGCAAGTAATTATTGACTCAAGCAAAGTACGGGAAAATATTCTAATTCTCAACGAAGAAACTTCAACAGAGATAGAAAGAATAAGCAAAAAACTGTGCTATGACCTCCATTGTGGAAGAACATTATTACACAAAAGGATAGATGTAGCAAGGCAGTTTGAGGCAAAAGACCCCGGGTGCGAAGACTAAATAACTAGAAATTAAAAATAAATAAAGTTAGTTAATTATCAGATAAATATCTTAAACGGAAACTTAGTGGAAGCTAAAATGGAAAAAGTAACACAAAAAGGAAAATTCAATATTTTAGTTTTTTAAAAGCCAAAATTGGTAATGTGGAAGATTAAATATTTTAGATTTTATAAAAGTTCTATGATTCCTTTAATCCACTTGGATATTGAACTGTAGAACAACTGGTATAATATAATAATACCGATGTAAATTCTGTACAGCAAAATAAAAATTATTATTAATTTTAGTGGTGTACATAGTAACGATAAATCCCAGACCATTAAATAGTAATCTATATTTTTATTTATTTTATTTTTTAATAATTTTTTTTTAATTTTTTTTACTCAAGAAATAAATAAACTCAAGCATGTCCTTTAGTTTTTACTATTAAATCTATTTCACTCCTTTTAGACCTGTGCATTTAAGATATCTTAACTAACAATATTTTATCCTTAATGTACATAAAATAGTAGGTGTAAATATTTTTATAATAGATTTTACATTACTACGTGATTTTAGGACAACAATATACTTTGTTTTTTAAGGATTGTATATATATATTAAACTAGTCCGTTCCAAGTTTTTAAACAATATTAATTGAAAATAAGGGCTTTCTTTTTTTTTTTTTTTTTTTTGTTTACCGTGTGACACGGGTGCTCCGTAGCGGAGGAATTTACTTAGAGAAGAGAAGAATGTAAACATGTGTGTTGAAAAACAACATTATAGACTACAGTTTCACGAATTTTCTGCTCAATTTATGCCGAAACACTGACATTTATCGTACAATTAATTGGAGGGGATTAAGTGAAATGTTTCTATAGATTAACTTGTATGACCCGAGTTCCAGTGCCGAGTTCAGGACATGAAAATGATGAAATATTCATCACACCGACAAAGTTAAGATACCGAAACAGTTTATAGAACAATGTGGAAAATGAAAGCCGTTCACTTTATTTTTCTCAAAAGAACAGTAGAGCAGTAACAGTTAATGAACATGATGAAGTCAAAGGAGAAATAATTATATTATTGTATACATGTAGACTGTAGTGCAGGGCAGTTGCCAGTACGGTCACTTGAAGAAAAAAACGGAGTTATCCTAACAATTCGTACAGACTGAGGATAATTTCTGCAACAGATCTGTTTAAAAACGGCCCTTTTAAGAGCCATGCATATTTTTCAAAAAGAATCTTAATTGTTTTTGTTCGTTAAATCAAACAGAATCTTATTCTCAACCCAATTTGATATAAAATATTCATTTATTTATTTATATTATTGCACATTTAATTTTATTTCTTAATAGTTAAAATGTATCCTTTCAATGTGTCATTCTCATAGGCTATATGGTGATGCATTATATTCACCCTACATCTGAGGAGCTACCATTTTACTTATTTTATATGGGGGGGGGGGGGGGGGGGGGGAGGGGGTCTTTCAGACCAAATGATTATTTTTATTTGTTGCTAGGCAAGTGATTTCATATTACGTTTAACCATGTAACTTTTTTGAAAAAATGTTTCATATACATGTATATATGTAGGTTTATGAAATATTCATTACATCCCATATATTATCATGATTATAATATTTAATTTCTTATCAGGCCAGCAAATCATATGTTACAATTAAATCCTTTATATAATAATCATTCACTTAATTATTTGAAAAATTTGAATTAGAAGTATATATTCCTTTAAATTTCTAAGTCCAAAATTCCACTGGAATATTTGCATTAAATCAAAAATCCACTGAAATATAAACAATAATATTCCACTGGAAATTTATTGGAAAATCTTTGGAAGTTTCATTGGATATTTCACTGATTTTCCATTGGAATTACACTGTGAAAAATATTCCAGATGTTTTGGATGAAATTCTAATGGGATTCCATCGGAATATTTTTTTCCACTGAATACCAGTGTAATTTCACTGGAAATCCAGTGGAATCCCGTACTCATTTTCAGTAGGGTCACTATTATTTCTATTACAAAATACTAAAATTGTGCCGGACCTTTACAAATTTTGTTGGTCAAATGATAATAACTTAAATCCCTAGGACTTATCACCTTTCAAGAACTCTGTACACATGATACATATACATGTAAAAATTATCATTGATTATTAAAATGATACAGAAATAAAGCTAAAATTAAAAATCTATTTGATCAAATTGTTAATTAACTAGTACATGATCATAATCTGAATGATGTTTTGTGTTCTAATGGTATTACATGTAATATGCTTTAGATTAACATGGTTAATAATGATCTATCACAATAATTTTAAATAGGTGCTGAAACATGGAAGACAGCTTTACCATTCCTAGTCACGTAGATGACCTGACAAAATGTATGTATGAACTACAGCAGGAAGGGACATTCTGTGATGCAGGCCTCGAGTGCAAAGATGGGGTCATATTTGTTCATAAACTTGTTCTATTGGCATGCAAAAGTCCATATTTAAGGAATCAATTGGCGTCTGAAAGTCAAGGTACAAGAGTTTATGTCAGTCTTAAGAATTATTCATTAAAAACAGTATGCTGTTTGGTGCAGACCCTTTATACAGGACAGTTAAATATTTCCCAGGAGAACAAAGTAAATTTTAGACTTTTGTGTCAGACAATAGGGCTTAACAATATAAAATCTGCTGCTGAAAATTTTATTCAGCAAGATCAAAATATTTATGAGGTCCAAAACATAAACTCATTTTGTGCTGTTCAAGTTGAAGAGGAAATATCAGAATCACGGGATGGGATTACAGCACTAGTGGCATCTGTCAATCATGGACCAGATGACAACTTTGTTGACAGTACAAATACTGTTGATAATGTAGAGGATCTCAACTATGACAACAGTGATCCTAAAGTTGATAGTTATATGGTGAAAAGGAGTCAAGATTCAGAAGGAGAAAGGGCGGCCGACAAATCTTTTGATCCGCCCACCATGCCCACAGGAAGAGAAACCAGAAGCAACAAGAGAAGAAAAATTGTCCATAATGAGAACACTTCACAAGCAAAAGACAATGCCACCTCATCTAATGTGGCAGAAATATTGACCATTGCAAGACAGTTGTCTGGAATAGATGAAGCCCAGCCATCTAAACCTGCTTCTTCTTGTCTAGATCAAACTAAATCCAGTTTATGTTCTCTATGTACAAAAAAATTTGTCAGTGAAGAGGAAAATGTTACAGATTCAAGCAAGACAGTTTGTACAGAATGTATGGTTTTATTTAGTGGAGAAACCAATGATGACCAAGAGGTGGGAACTGAACAAGACCAAACACAAAGTTACAACAGTGAAGATGGTGGAGAATACAGTAAAAAGGTATTAGTAATGATCATTTAAACTTCTTCTTATACAATTTTTATAAGAACGCAAATTTTTTGCATTCTTATAATGCTATCATGTCGTCATGGGTGTCATCGTCCAACAACTCATTTGGTTTCCGTACAATAACTTATGTTTAAGTGAATGGATCTCTAAGAAATTTTACCAGAATGTTCAATACCACAAAAATGCAAAAGGAAGGTTTGGATTGATTAGGGGGTTATGGTACCAACAGTTTAGGAATGAGGGGCCAAAAACAAGCATTTTTGTAGTTTCTGGACAATAACTTGTGTGTTATAAGTGTATGGATCTTTCTGAGATTGATTTATACAAGGTTCCATATCACAAAGGGAAGGCTAGGATTTACTTTGGGGGTAATTGCCCCAAATAATCAGGAATTAGGGGCAAAAACATGCCTCATTTTGCCATTAAAGGAGCACTATGGACCCATTCCTCAAACTGTAACAGGCATCAAAATAGTGCTACATGTGTATAATATGTATAATCATGATGATAATTTATAGCAATATGTGCAAGACCAACTTATCAGCCATTTTTATTTTCACCAAACATCTCTCAGATTGTTTAGAAGCATTATAGCTATAGAGGAAGTATTGACTGCTTACAGAATATGGTTATCTTGTTATCCATTTATCAGATGCATCTGGAAATGTCATACAAAACTGGTTGTAATGTGGTCACATTTTTAAGGCAGTAGTTGAAATTGAATTATTTTTTATTACTGCCATAATCATGATTTGAATCTTTGAAATATTTTTATAATTTGTCAATTTAACACTAAATAAACATTTTTGCTAAATGAAAAAAGAATTAGCATGTTTAGTGTAGTATCTCCACATATGATTTCAGTTGGAGTTGTTTCCCTTTACTGACATGTTGAAAGGCAATAATCCAATTGCCATACTGGCAATGACGGGTTAACTTTCGTATGTAATGAACAAAAATTACAAGATGTACATTTGAACATATTTGAATCTTGTGTACAAATGTACCATGTGTACATGTACATGCAAGTCAATTAATTAAATAATCTTTACAAAATCACACATGTCATTTGCATGTAGTGATGACTGCTCAAACAAATGAATGATTGTCAGAAAAACTTTTTATGCCCCCGCCTTAGCGGAGGGGGCATTAAGTTTAACCCTTGTCCGTCTGTACGTAAGTACATCCAAAAGTTGGTTTCCATTCTCTAACTATAGTTTGCCTCAACAAAATATTATGAAACTTATACACAATTCTTACTACCACAATATACAGATCAAGTTTTAATTTTGGTGGCATCACTTCTACCATTCTAGAGTTATGCCCCTTTACAAATGGAAAAATTGATAAATTTTTCGTTTCCGTTCTCTAACTTCATGAACTTAAGTTTGCCTCAACCAATTGTTATGAAACTTATACACAATGCTAACTACCACAATATACAGATCAAGTTTGAATTTTGGTGGCATCACTTTTACTGTTCTAGAGTTATGCCCTTTACAAATGGAAAAATTGCTAATTTTTTTATTTTTTTTCTAAAAATATCAATCAAGTAATTTTTAGAATTTGAGTTATCTTCCTTTGTCCATGATTATAGTTGAATCAACTGCAATCAATGCTTTATGCAATGCAATATTCAATTTTACTTCCTACTGATAAATTGAAGCAATATTTACCAATCAGTGCTTACAAGCACTTTGATTACCGTTCTAGGGTTATGCCTTTGCTGAATTTTTCTTTCCTTTCTCTAACTTGAGTTTGTCTCAACTAAATATAATGCGCTTTACCACAAAACTCAGTCTAAGTTAAATTTTTGGAAGCTTCACTTTTACAGTTTTTGAGTTATGTCCCTTTATAGCTTTATATACTAGCGGGGGCATCATCTGTGTCTCTATGGACTCATTCCCCATTTTTTTTTTAAAGTCTAATGTCAATAAAATTGGGAATGGAAATGGGGAATATGTCAAAGAGACAACAACCCGATCAAAGAGCAGACAACAGCCAAAGGCCACCAATGGGTCTTTAATGCAACGAGAAAATCCCGCACCCAGAGGTGGTCCTCAGTTGGCCCCTAAATAAAATTGTGTGCTAGTTCAGTGAAATTGGACGTCACACTAAACTCCAAAACATATAAAAAAACTAAAATTAAAAAACATACAAGACTAACAAAGGCAAGAGGCTCCTGACTTGGGACAGGCGCAAAAATGCGGCGGGGTTAAACATGTTTTGTTACATCTCAACCCTCGCCTATACTCTAGTCAATGTAGAAAAAAGAAACACAGAATACGCACAGTAAAATTCAGTTTAAAAGAGGTCCGAGTTCGATGTCAGAATAGGTAACAAAAGAAACTAAGCAAAATGACAATGATACATAAATGAACAAAGGACTACTAGCAGTTACTGACATGCCAGCTCCAAACCTCATTTAAACTGATTGAAAGATTATGTCTTCATCATATGAAAATCAAGTACAATCCCTCCCATTAGGGGTTTAGTATCATACTATCAGCATGGTCAGTAAATGTATATATATAACAAGGTGAACATGAGTTTTGTTGATTTACAAAATTAAGGTTCAAGATTTTGCACATTTTGACAACGACTGGCCTCTCCTATAGTCATATCGCTTTAAATAGTCAAGCGTATCACACTGAAATCAGTTTTAATTGAAATAAACAAATCCATGATGATATACAATTATTGACTTTTGATGAGGTTGATACAATGATTTATCAACCCATGCCAGTGGAATTATATCCACTGCGGACATATCTCTGCTGTTGATAAATTATTGTATCAACTGAAATCAAAAGCCAACACTTGGTTTTATTATAAGACTTTTTATTGTCTTTAAGTTTCTAGAATTTGCTCAAGATACTGTTAAAACTGCTGCCTGTTTTTATACAAATGTTTTTTATACAAAATATATATATATATCATTTATATCATGTGCTTTTGCAGTTGCTCATTTTCATAAATCGAAATTTTCAATAAAATTTACTAAAAAAAAGTTCATTGTACATGTACATCAAAAACAAGAAGAGAAAAAATACACCAAAAACAAGAGGAAAACAGAAAAAATTAGAATTTACTTGATGTCATAAACCTACATCATTGACGTTGCCGTCATAAACCTACATCATTGACGTTGCCTTGGAAAATCTATATTTGGGTACACTGACGCTGTTCCAAATCTCTCTCATGATTTTTGCCGCAGTGAATATAACGTTTTATCAAAAAGATTTTCCAATGCTGTGAACCAATGAGAAAACAGAAAATTTATAGTCATATAATAAAGAACTTAATTGTCCTAAATAAACGGAAATGGAAAAAAGCCAGTAGGTTATTGTAACAAAAAGAAGTTATCAGTCTTTCACCATGTTCACAGGAAATATATAAACTGTATACATGATAATTTTACAGAAGGAAATCTTAAAACAAAGATTTAATAAAAGTTGTCATGATTATTGGAATTTTTCATCTGAAATGCAACTGAATGATTATCATGTTTATTCCTTTTAATTAATACATAATTTATCTGTATGTAATATATACAACATGGACATGTATCTTTTCATTGTTAATTTGTTATTCTTGTTCAACAAAAGTCAATGACCATTTTGAACAAATTCAATCAAAACAAATAGTAGATTTATAAAAAACAAGTCTAACGCCAATTAAATGCTTCCCTGAGCGCAGCCTGATACCACCCCAGAGTCAAACCCTGAACAGTTTGGTCACATTTGGACACTATATTCAAGCGGATATTAAACAGTTTATCAACACCTATCTGTTAATCATTTATCTTTGTTAATGCATCATATATTGCCTCTTTGCTTTTAGAAACCATGTTTGAAAAATACAATAAGGAAGGCGCAATTTGATTTTGATTTGGGAGGATGAAAAGAGGTTGATCTGAGATTAAAATTTCTTTGCTTCGTTTACATGTTCATTTGCATCATACCTGTTTCAAGGGTAAGCTTTGTTTTCATTTTTTCTAGGCCAGAATAAATCCTTTCTGAAATCTTCAATGCCACCCAAGAAAAGTAGGATTTTGCTAAATATTCATGATATTTATAAAAATGTCTTGATTTTAAAAGCAGGTCAATACCTATCAAATACAAATTACCTTTCAAAAATAGTAAATCACTTTCTCAAATTTATTTATGCACCCACCTAAACAGAGAGGGAAAGTTCTACACTTGTCCATCTCAATGTCCTGAAATTGGTCTCCGTTCTAATTGCAGAATTTTTTGTTTCTGTTCCCTAACTCAAGTTTGCGTTAACCAATTGTTATGAAACTTATGAACAATGCTTGGTTCCATATTCAGATTTAGTACGAATTTCGGTAGCGTTACGTTTAATGTTCGTGAGTTATGTCCCTATGTAACGTCATATGCAAGCAGGGGCATCTTCTGTGGGAATGTACAAATTCCTTTTTAGCTCACCTGACCTGAAAGGTCAAGTGAGCTTTTCTCATCACTTTGCGTCCGTCGTCCTGCGTCCGTCGTCCGTCGTCCGTCGTCCGTCGTCCGTAAACTTTTACAAAAATCTTCTCCTCTGAAACTACTGGGCCAAATTTAACCAAACTTGGCCACAATCATCATTGGGGTACCTAGTTTTAAAAATGTGTGGCGTGACCTCGTCAACCAACCAAGATGGCCGCCACGGCTAAAAATAGAACATAGGGGTAAAATGCAGTTTTTAGCTTATAACTCAAAAACCAAAGCATTAAGAGCAAATCTGACATGGGGTAAAATTGTTCATCAGGTCAAGATCTATCTGCCCTGAAATTTTCAGATGAATCGGACAACCCGTTATTGGGTTGCTGCCCCTGAATTGGTAATTTTAAGGAAATTTTGCTGTTTTTGGTTATTATCTTGAATATTATTATAGATAGAGATAAACTGTAAACAGCAATAATGTTCAGCAAAGTAAGATTAACAAATAAGTCAACATGACTGAAATGGTCAGTTGACCCCTTTAGGAGTTATTGCCCTTTATAGTCAATTTTTAACCATTTTTCGTAAATCTTAGTTATCTTTTACAAAAATCTTCTCCTCTGAAACAACTGGGCCAAACTAAACCAAACTTGGCCACAATCATCATTGGGGTATCTAGTTTAAAAAATGTGTGGCGTGACCCGGCCAACCAACCAAGATGGCGGCCACAGCTAAAAATAAAACATAGGGGTAAAATGGAGTTTTTGGCTTATAACTCAAAAACCAAAGCATTTAGAGCAAATCTGACAGAAGTAAAATTGTTTATCAGGTCAAGATCTATCTGCCCTGAAATTTTCAGATGAATCGAACAACCTGTTGTTGGGTTGCTGCCCCTGAATTGGTAATTTTAAGGAAATTTTGCTGTTTTTGGTTATTATCTTGAATATTATTATAGATAGAGATAAACTGTAAACAGCAATAATGTTCAGCAAAGTAAGATAAACAAATAAGTCAACATGACTGAAATGGTCAGTTGACCCCTTTAGGAGTTATTGCCCTTTATAGTCAATTTTTAACAATTTTTCGTAAATCTTAGTAATCTTTTACAAAAATCTTCTCCTCTGAAACTACGTGGCCAAATTAAACCAAACTTGGCCACAATCATCATTTGGTTATCTAGTTTTAAAAATGTGTGGCGTGACCTGGTCAACCAACCAAGATGGCCGCCACGGCTAAAAATAGAACATAGGGGTAAAATTCAGTTTTTGGCTTTTAACTCAAAAACCAAAGCATTTAAAGCAAATCTGACAGAAGTAAAATTGTTTATCAGGTCAAGATCTATCTGCCCTGAAATTTTCAGATGAATCGGACAACCCGTTGTTGGGTTGCTGCCTTTGAATTGGTAATTTTAAGGTAATTTTGCTGTTTTTGGTTATTATCTTGAATATTATTATAGATAGAGATAAACTGTAAAAAACAATAAATGTCGGCAAAGTAAGATCTACAAATAAGTCAACATGACCGAAATTGTCAGTTGACCCCTTTAGGAGTTATTGCCCTTTATAGTCAATTTTTAACCATTTTTAGCTCACCTGACCTGAAAGGTCAAGTGAGCTTTTCTCATCACTTTGCGTCCGTCGTCCGTCGTCCTGCGTCCGTCGTCCGTCGTCCGTCGTCCGTAAACTTTTACAAAAATCTTCTCCTCTGAAACTACTGGGCCAAATTTAACCAAACTTGGCCACAATCATCATTGGGGTATCTAGTTTTAAAAATGTGTGGCGTGACCCTGTCAACCAACCAAGATGGCCGCCACGGCTAAAAATAGAACATAGGGGTAAAATTCAGTTTTTGGCTTTTAACTCAAAAACCAAAGCATTTAAAGCAAATCTGACATGGGGTAAAATTGTTCATCAGGTCAAGATCTATCTGCCCTGAAATTTTCAGATGAATCGGACAACCCGTTATTGGGTTGCTGCCCCTGAATTGGTAATTTTAAGGAAATTTTGCTGTTTTTGGTTATTATCTTGAATATTATTATAGATAGAGATAAACTGTAAACAGCAATAATGTTCAGCAAAGTAAGATTTACAAATAAGTTAATATTACCGAAATGGTCAGTTGACCCCTTTAGGAGTAATTGCCCTTTATAGTCAATTTTTAACCATTTTTCGTAAATCTTAGTAATCTTTTACAAAAATCTTCTCCTCTGAAACTACGTTGCCAAATTAAACCAAACTTGACCACAATCATCATTGGGTTATTTAGTTTTAAAAATGTGTGGCGTGACCTGGTCAACCAACCAAGATGGCCGCCACGGCTAAAAATAGAACATAGGGGTAAAATTCAGTTTTTGGCTTTTAACTCAAAAACCAAAGCATTTAAAGCAAATCTGACATGAAGTAAAATTGTTTATCAGGTCAAGATCTATCTGCCCTGAAATTTTCAGATGAATCGGACAACCCGTTGTTGGGTTGCTGCCCCTGAATTGGTAATTTTAAGGTAATTTTGCTGTTTTTGGTTATTATCTTGAATATTATTATAGATATAGATAAACTGTAAAAAACGATAAATGTCGGCAAAGTAAGATCTACAAATAAGTCAACATGACCGAAATTGTCAGTTGACCCCTTTAGGAGTTATTGCCCTTTATAGTCAATTTTAACCATTTTTTCGTAAATCTTAGTAATCTTTTACAAAAATCTTCTCCTCTGAAACTACTTGGCCAAGTTAATTATAGATAGAGATAATTGTAAGCAGGAAAAATGTTCAGTAAATTAAGATGTACAAACACATCACCATCACCAAAACACAATTTTGTCATGGATCCATCTGCGTCCTTTGTTTAATATTCACATAGACCAAGGTGAGCGACACAGGCTCTTTAGAGCCTCTAGTTTTGTAAATCTTAGTAATCTTTTACAAAAATCTTCTCCTCTGAAACTACTGGGCCAAGTTAATTATAGATAGAGATAATTGTAAGCAGGAAAAATGTTCAGTAAATTAAGATGTACAAACACATCACCATCACCAAAACACAATTTTGTCATGAATCCATCTGCGTCCTTTATTTAATATTCACATACTGTGGATTCATTAATATTCGTTGGATACCAATTTTCGTTGATTTCGTGAGTACAGGGGAACCACGAATTTAAATGTTCAACAAATAACAAATTTTCCAAAAGAATGTATACAGACTTTGCCAAAACCACGAAATTAAATATCCACGAAAATGCAAGTTTTCCTCAATCCACGAAAAATGGTACCCACGAAAATAAATGAATCCACAGTAGACCAAGGTGAGCGACACAGGCTCTTTAGAGCCTCTAGTTTACTTTTGATAAAGTTCCAGTTGATTCCCTTTTTTCCACTTTTAAAAATAAGTTTAACCAATGAGTGAAGACACCTGTTATATAAACATAATGCCCTTGGATGAATGTGTTTGGATAGATTAACACATGAAGGTTCACAGTTTTTCACCAAGGACCTTATGAATGACTTCTTATTCACGTGTGCACTATGCTGTAAGAAGGGCAATTGTGAAAAGATGAAGCGGTCAATTAAGATAGTTGACTAATGGCTTTAATTAGGGGTATATCCTGACAATGCAATAACTGTTTTAAAAATTCATTAGTTATTTAAATTGAAAACATCACTAAAATTTAAGATCTGCAAGAATAAATTGAATTTAAAATATTAAATGAAAAACAAAGAGTTTCAATTTAATTATAGGATAGTGTTGATTTGGAAGAGGAATGTTTGAAGAAGACTTGTGAAGAAGGATCACCACTTCCAGACTTCATTTCCTTAGATGAAGGTGACGGCGGTCATTTACCATGGTTACAAGAACACATAGACAACGGTGGGTGTGAAATTTACGAAATATCTGACAGAAAGCTTAGAAATAAGAGCCAATCAGATAAAGGAAAGAAAGAAACAGGTGAGACCAATCAAGAAAGGTTGTGGTCTTGTAAAAAGTGTGAATTTTCAACAGGTGATAAACAGGAACAAGAGAGACACCGAAAACATCACTCTTACCTCAAAAGAAAGCTCAGAATGTCTAAACTATGTAAATCTCAAAAATATTTCTGTGATGAATGTGGAAATGAATATAAATCAGAAGTCGGTTTGCAAAGCCATAAAAAATTCATGCATCCGGACAACCCATTATTGATATGTATGCTTAGAGGGTGTAAAGCCCGTTTTGTGGAAGAATCTGCCTTACAAAAACATTTGTTAAGGCACAAATCACATGGTGTCCTGAAATGTAGAAAATGTGCACAGGTATTTGTACTAAAGGGTGCACTAAAAAGACACGAGGATTATTGTTTCAAAAGATTAATGTTTCGATGTGACATTTGTAATAAAGTGTATAAAGCCAAAAACAATCTTTCTGCACATATTAGTAAAATGCATTGTGACGAGGGTAAAGGATTCAATCACAGGGAATCTTTAAAGTTCAGCAGAAATATCAACAGTACGACTTCTGCAGTTGATGAGAATAAAGGAGCAAGTTTAACAGTCGAGAAAACAATTTTAGAAACTACAATGGAAGAGCTTAATGCTGATAATGTTGAGGAATTTGTTGAAGGGATGAATTCAATTTTACTCACTCAGCAAAACGAAAAAAAATCAATACAGACACCAGATGTTTACTGTTGTATACATTGTGAATTCTCAACAGCAGATAAGACACATTATACTAAGCATAGAAAACACCATGCTTACCTTATTCGCAAGCAAAAGAATGCAGAACTCCAATCATATTCTTGTGATAAGTGTGAAACAGAGCATAAAACTACACTTGACTTGAAAGTTCATATGGAAAAGGTACATTCTATGGTATATAAATGCCGAGAGAAAGGTTGTTTTAAATATTTTTCAGATCAACACAAGTTAAATGAACATTGTTTAGAGCATGAAACACAAATACATATTTGTAGACATTGTGGGGCGTCCTTCAGGTCCATACAAGGACTGAGTAGACATGAGCTCACTACTCATTCGGCTCAATTTTATAAATGCAAGGTTAAATCCTGCCCTAGTGTATTTAAGTATAAACAGCAATTAGAAAAACACATATTAAATCATAAAAATAGAGGTCTTTTGAAATGCAAGAAATGTAACAAGAAATTTCTTATGAAAAGTAAGCTAACACGTCATGAAGACTCATGCATAAGGAATAAGACAGCAAATGAACCAACGCAGTGTCACTTATGCGGAAAACAGTTTGGGAGCAAATCAGGATTGTTAGTGCACATGAGAAAACATATTGATGGAATGTTCGATTGCTTTTGTGGAAAAACATTTGACAGTATTAAAAATCTTAATCAGCATAAAAATTGTCATAATGATCCTATGCATAAACCATTTTGTGAAAAAGAGGTTGCCGAGGAGAGTGAAGATAGTACCGATTCAGATTCAGATGAAATGGAAGATAGCACATCTTAAAGTTCAAGTGCAATGTATAATTCGAAAAGTACTAAAGAAAAGCAAAAAGTATTTAAATAATGAAAATGAAGAGTTTGTTATAGAACATGTTAATATCGCAGATTGTCACAATTTAACATCGATTGTGATGATGGAATGGCAACAGAAAATGATGAAAAAAATGAGTAAGATGAGAGAAAGGAATATGACATGGCGTTTGGTGATAAAAAGGATAAGTTGATATTGAAGAATAAACAAAATGATGGTGACATGCTTAACATTGGCATTGAATGAATTTATCTCTGATGTTGTAAAATGAAGATATTAGTGACTATATGTAGTGACATTGAATAGTCTGTCGAATATATAGACATACAAAACAAAAAAAAAGCAAAATAGTGTGAATTTTAGTTAACATGTATTAACATTTTTTCTAGAGCATGCAACTTTAATATGTCACAGAAAGCTCAACATAGGGAGAGTGATCTGGCGGCGGCAGCCACGTCGGTATTAACAAATCTCTTCAAAGCTTAATATTTCCGAAGGTAGAAAAACCTGAATCTTTCATACTTTGAATATAGATGCCTTATGTTATAAAGTTTCCGTCGGTCATATGATCATTGTTCTTGATCTCATTTTCATGGTTCAGTGACTTCTTATAAAAAAAGTATTCTTTATTTCTCTCTTATTATGAGTAATATATATATTTGGTATGTGTGTACCTTGCAAATTTGAAGTCCTCATTCTCGTCAGACAGTTTTCACTTGACCTCGACATCTATATATCAGATACTTTACTGCTATAGGCGATAGGTCTACTATATATGATTTAAGGAATTATTGTAAGTTGAACCTGCCATGGGCAATTGGCATGTATCATCTTCATTTTCATGGTTCAGTAGTTAAAGTTTGGTTTTTATGTTTTGTTCTGTTTTTCTAATTCTGTATACAATAGGTCAAATATATTTAGTGTATGAAAATATACATGTCAGTGTGGCATTTTTTATTTTATCGTGACAGTTCTTAGTATTTGGTCTGTTTTTTCTAATACTATAAGCATTCTAGGACATCTATATTTGGTGTATGGAATGATTGTAAGGTTTATATTGTTTGGCTATTAACATCTGACCATGACCTCATTTTCATGGTTTATTGGTCAATCTTTAGTTTTTCTGGTTGACTTTGTTTCTAATAAATTAACTGCAATAGGTTTACTATATTTAAAGCATGTAATGTTTGTTTGGTGTACATATCTGAGCGTTAAGGTTCTTCTGACCTTGGCCTCATTTGTATGGATCATTGATCAATGTTAAGGTTGAATTTTCCTGGTTAAGTTTGTTCTTAGATGTGCATTAGGTCAACTATATTTAAAGCATATTTGATGTATCGAATAATTTTAAGGTGTACTTGTATTTGTCGGTCAGATCTCAGACATAAATAAGTCTTAATCTGTTTTTGACTCATGGAGGTCTAAATTTGTAGATTCAAAGATTTGTCTCCCTTTAATTTAAGGCAATTTACGACTTCAATAATTCGATTAGTGTTAAGCAAGAAATATTGACCTAAATTCAAAAGTCGCAAATATTGACCCCTACAAGTCGATAAGTTAACCAAATTGGTCAACTTCAAACCCAAGGATATTTATATAAAGGTCATGCATCTATATGAAATTATGACAATATTGAAATACAATGCTTTGTCTTTTAAAGAAAATTATGCATGAGACCCTAAACAAACGGAAATTATGTTTATTTACTTTACAAAGCAACCATCTATAGCCACACTAAAGGAGGAAAATAATCTTATGTTATGTAAAAATGTTCAATTAGATAATTAGATATAGATAGCTCATGTCCTTGTGAACGTTCAGACAGGTTTATAATGTCATATGTTGTGCACTTTGGGAAGCAAATAAAATCAAGTCTTTTCATAAACACAAATAGAGTTAAACGAGTCTGTCATTTTTTGACTCCTATGAGTCGAAAAAAACTATCTTGTTTATGTCTGAGCTTTGACTGTTTGTAGCTTGGTTTATCTGACCTTGACCTCATTTTTTGTGACCAATAAAAGTTTATATGATAGTTGAAGTAAAGCTTTATATATAGGACTGTCAATTTAATATCAATGGTTCGTAATGACAGCGAGACATTTCAGTGTGTGCACTATTGTATTTTTATACGACCACAAAAAATTTTGCGGTTGTATATTGATAACACGATGTGTCTGCATCGTCAGAAGACATTTGGTTTCAGGTCAATAACTTTAGTAAATGTAAATAGAAATCTACAAAATTCAAATACAAGGTTTATAACCACAAAAGGAAGGTTTGGATTGATTTTGGGGGTTATGGTCCTAACAGTTTCGGAATTAGGGTCAAAAAAGGGTTTCCTGGTTAATGGACAATTAAAAAAGAAGTACAAATTATATGTTTGGATTATCTCTATTATACTGCTTTTAAATTATGTGTAAAGAAATGTTGTATTGTCTTGAGGTGATTAGCTGTCAATTTATTTTTAGAAGTTAATATTTTTTTTTTTTAAATTATGATTAAGGAATATTAATTTTAGCCATGATAATGCATGTCATTTTCTATTTTAAGACTTTTATGATGTATTTAAACGGGTAATTATGGTTGAAAACTCCAATTGAAATTTGAATTGAGATTATGACCAATAATGGAAAAAGGAGGGGAAGGTGTAAAAAGGAACTAGGGAGGGGGGGGGGGGGGGGCATTTTTTTTATCATTTCAGAATTAAAAAGAAAATTTCTTCAAATATTTTAATTTTTTTGGCAAAAACAAGAGGGGTGGGGGTGGGGGTAATTGTTTTTAATTTTTTTTTTTTGGGGGGGGGGCAATTTGCAACATCATAGTGAATATAAATTCTAATCAAATAACCAATTCTAAGTTCTTTGAATACAGTTATTCTGTGTCAGAAACCTATTATGTGTCATATTTTTAATTACAATACAGTTTCAGACCTGTATCGCTTTCATGTAGCCATTGTCTGAATAAAACATGATAAAATGAGACATTAAAGTATGAAATTAATTTCTTCTTTCTTTCATTTTATTTTTATTTTTTTTTAGTACACAATGGTACATCCTTTTATAGATTTTGTACACATTGACTCATGGCATTTGTCATTAATATGCCATCATTACATATAAGCATTCCAGCTCTTAAATCTACAGCATTGTATATATATAGTGAAAATTCTTACAAATTATATCAAAATGTGTTATAATAGAAAAGAAATGTTCTCCGTATCTGCCTGTTGTTATGTTGAAAGGTAATAACACATGTCTGTCATACATCAAAGACAGTCTATATTTATAAATTTTAAAAAATCCTACTTGAGATACTTTGGTATGAGGTCGGGTCAATTAGCAAATTGAATATTACTGTTAATAATTTATTCTAATGTAAACATGTCTGACAACAATTATATATGTTATTATGGGGAATCTTGTTCCTGTGTTAACTTATTTATATTGTTAATTTGCTTGTTGACTACATCTTATTGCAAGATGATTGCTCAGAAACTTAAAAATATATTTTAACTTGTGACTGTTTTTTTTTTTTTTTTAAATATCTAAGGATTTAGTGAACAAAGCCTGTGAATTTGTTAATCGTGTAAATAATGTGTACAGACTTCAAAATAGTGCTATAATCTTGATGATAATTCAGAGCAATTTGTGTGAGAACTACTTATTAGCCATGTTTTTTCTCCAAACATCTCCCAAGATTGTATAGAAGCATAAAAAAAGAAGTATTCACTGCTTACAAAATATGGTAATCTTGTTTATCAGACTCATCAAGGTATTATAAAGGAAACTTTCAAACAACACTGGTTTTTAAACAATGGTAAAGTGGTCACATTTTGGTGGCAGTAATTGAAATTGAATTATTTTTTATCTTTGCCATAGATAGATGATAAAGCATCAAATAGAGCTGTTGCAGAACTCACATATCGGGGACGTATCCGTATATGACGGAACGTATATGACGTATTTCTGATTATGCTAAAAGAGTTTTACATGTATTCGTAAAGACACATACTTGTCATTTCCTTGTCTTTAAATAAAGAAGTGAAGTTCTGTAAAAATAAGAAGTGCAAGTCGAAAAGTGTATTTTTTGTCGAGCCTGCGACTTTTGTCGCAGAAAGCTCGACATAGGGATAGTGATCCGGCGGCGGCGGCGGCGGCGTTAGCTAACTTCTTAAAAGCTTTATATTTTAGAAGGTGGAAGGTCTGGATGCTTCATACTTTGTATATGGATGCCTCATGTTACGAAGTTTCCGTCAGTCACATGTCCAATGTCCTTGACCTCATTTTCATGGTTCAGTGACTACTTGAATAAAAAGTTAAGTTTTTTTGTAATGTTAAATTCTCTCTTATTATAAGTAATAGGATAACTATATTTGGTATGTGCGTACCTTGCAAGGTCCTTATGCCCGTCAGATAGTTTTCACTTGACCTCGACCTCATTTCATGGATCAGTGAACAAGGTTAAGTTTTGGTGGTCAAGTCCATATCTCAGATACTATAAGCAATTGGTCTAGTATATTCGGTGTATGGAAGGACTGTTAGGTGTACATGTCCAACTGGCAGGTGTCATCTGACCTTGACCTCATTTTCATGGTTCAGTGGTTATAGTTCAGTTTTTGTGTTTTGGTCTGTTTTTCTTATACTAAATGCAATAGGTCTACTATATTTGGTGTATGGAATGATTGTAAGGTGTACATGTCTAGCTGGCAGGTGTCATCTGACCTTGACCTCATTTTCATGGTTCAGTGGTCAAAGTTACGTTTTTGAGTTTTGGTCTTTTTTCTAATACTATATGCAATAGTTCAACTATATTTGGTGTATGGAAATATTTTTTGATCTATTTGTCAGTCACGCAGGTTTTTTTTTACCTTGACCTCATTTTCAAGGTTCATTGCTCAGTGTTAAGTTTTTGTGTTTTGGTCTGTTTTTCTTAAACTATAAGCAATAGGTCAACTATATTTGTTGTATGGAAGAATTGTTAGCTGTACATGCCTGCCTAGCATGGTTCATCTGACCTTGACCTCATTTTCATGGTTCATTGGTCAATGTTTAGTTTACTTGGTTAATGTTAAGTTTATGTGACAGTTGTAATAAAGCTTTATATTTAGGACTATCAACATAATATCAATGATTAGTAAAGAAGGCGAGACATTTCAGCGTGTGCACTCTTGTTATATGGTATTTCGTTGTTCTTTTTCATGATGAAAGCAGAGTTTGAAAAATAACTCAATAGTCCGTTTAAATTCTATAAATCTTCTAAAATGAATTATCAAAAATCTTTTTTTTTATTTTGCAGTGTATATTTATTTAAATGTTATACGAACTCTGACCGTTCCGTCCGTTAAGTCTACTGTTAAAAAAATTCATAACAAGCTTAATAATCAGAAATGGAGAAAACGAGTTGACCGTGGCACTAACTGGTGAGATTATCTATTCATAATTCAAAACAACATAATTTAAATATGAATGGAAATTATCATGATCATTTGTATTTGAGTGAATATTATACGTACTGCTATGGAAGAGGGACGAAAGATACCAGAGGGACAGTCAAACTCAGATCGAAAACAAACTGACAACGCCATGGCCAAAAATAAAAAGATTAACAGACAAATAATAGTACAGATGACACAACATAGAAAACTAAAGACTAAGCAACACGAACTCCCACCAAAAACTGGGGGTGATCTCAGGTGCTCCGGAAGGGTAAGCAGATCCTGCTCCACATGTGACACCCGTCGTGTTGCTTATGTTATTACAAATCCGGTAAGTAGTCTAATTCGGTAGGTCACATTCGTGAAAAGGGAAGGGTATTGTAGTTACGACATAAGGAACATATCCGATATCATCTGTGAAACGGTTATTTCATAACGGTCAACCAACTCGTGATGGCGTCCGTAAAATTTACGAAGGGATGACTTCAACTTCACCATTTGGAACTCTTGGTTTAATAGCCTCCTTGTGAGCAGCAATCCTCTATCAAGGAAATCATGATAGGAAATACAAGCCCGGGAATATCGTATCAATTGGGAGATATATACTCCGTATGCAGGCGCTGCTGGAATGTTGCTACATAGAAATGGAAAGTTCACAATTGGGAAGCTGAAATCATCTCTTTTGTCGTAAAGTTTTGTTTTCAACCCACCCTCATTGTCAATTTCTAAATGTAAGACAAGATATGAGACAGACTTTATTATATCTGTAGTATCCTTTATCTCTAGTTCGATGGGATAGATTCGTTCAACATAGTCACCAAATTTTGTATTATTTATGGACTAGCCAATGGCTGATTTTTAAACGACCGCAAAACAAATTTTTGCGTCGTATATTGGTATGACGGTGCCGTCGTCGTCTTCAGCGTCGTCCGAAGACATATGGTTTCCGGACAATAACTTTAGTTTAAGTGAATGTATCTCTGTGAAATTTGATTTTGAGGTTTATGGTACCAACGGTTTAGAAATTGGGGGCCAAAAACAAGCAATTTTGTAGTTTCCAGACCATAACTTGTGTGTAAGTGTATGGATCTCTCTGAAATTGTACCACAAGGTTTCATATCACAATGGGAAGACTGGGTATAAGTTTGGGGGGTAATTGTCTTAAATATGCAGGAATTAGGGGCCAAAAACAAGCAATTTTGTAGTTTCTGGACAATAACTTGTGTGTAAGTGTATGGATCTCTCTGAAATTGTATCACAAGGTTCCATATCACAATGGGAAGACGTAGTACGAGTTTATGGTTAATTGCCCTCAATGTTCAGGAATAAAGGGCAAAAAAAGGGTAAAAAAAACAAGCAATTTTGTTGTTACTGGACAATAACTTGTGTGTAAGTCTATAGATCTTTCCGAAATTGTATAACAAGGTTCCATATCACAATGGGAAGACGTGGTATGAGTTTGGGTTAATTGCCCTAAATGTTCAAGAATAAGGGACAAAAACTAGCATTTTTCTAGTTTCCAGATAATTACTTGTGTTTAAGTGTATGGATCTCTCTGAAATTGTATTGCAAGTTGCCATGCCTCCAAGGGAAGGCTGAGCTTGAGTAATGGAGGATTGGGGTTATTTTCATCTTTTTTTGAATTTTTTCTTTAAATTTTCCATTTTTCCATTAATTATTTCAGATATATGTAAATGCAAAAAATACTGATATGACAGGAGATACACACCAAACAGGATGTGTAAGTTATCATATGAAGTATTGTGCAATAGCACAGTATTGCGCAATAACAAGAAATCTTCAATTGCACAGTTGTGCGCAATAGCAAGAAATCTTCAATTGCACAGTATTGCGCAAGAGCAAGACATCTTCAATTGCACAATAGCAAGAAATATCTTATTGCTCAGTATTGCGCAATAGCTAGAAATCTTTAATTGCACAGTATTGCGCAATATTACAGTATTGCCCAGTAACAAGAAATCTTTTATTGCACAGTATTGCTTAATAGCACAGTATTGGGGAATAGCACATTATTTCGCAATAGTAAGAAATCTTCCATTGAAAATGAAGTCAAATATTTATACCCATTTCAATTTTTTAAGATCTTTCACCACATTTATTTTGTGTCAGAAACCTATATTATGTCAAAAATTTGATCACAATCCAAATTCAGACAGTAACAAGCTTGAATATTGTGTCCAAACTTGCACCAACTGTTCAGGTATGACCTCTGCGGTCGTATCAGGCTGTGCTCTGCGAAGCATTTTATTAAAGACTGTTTGGAATTCACTAAAGAGAAGAGGGAGGACAGGGTGTAGGAAGAAATGCGAAAAAGATATCCAAGGTAAAAAGGGGGTATGAGATAGAAAAAGGAAAGGGTGTTAGTAAGGCAAAAAAGAAAATCAGAGGTGAAAATGAGGAAACAAATAAAAGCAATTTCACAACATGACACAAAAAGACAGAACGGTAATGAAACATGATGAAACTTTATCATTTAATCGAAAATATAAAACACGGTACCAGTGAAACTGGTAAGATCAACATAATAAAACGTGAATTTTGATTTCACGTTTGATCATGTTTTTGACTTTTTTATTATATAAATTGAGGTTCAACGTTTTCAATTATGGAAATCATCAGTTACGATGTGCATATAATAAGACGTTTGTATGCAAAGATTGCATGGACAAGAATACCCTGCAACAACAAAAAAATGTAACGGATCAATCATTTCAGAACAAGGGGTTTACTATTTCCGTATTGGTTTAACAAGGTTTTTTGTCGAGTCTGCGACTTTAGTTGCAAAAAGCTCGACATATGGAAAGTGATCCGGCGGCAGCGGCGGTAACTTACTTCTTAAAAGTTTTATATTTTAGAAGGTGGAAGACCTGGATGCTTCATACTTTGTATATAGATGCCTTATGTTACGTAGTTTCCGTCAGTCACATGTCAATTGTCCTTGACCTCATTTTCATGGTTCAGTGACTACTTGAAAAAAAGATAAGATTTTTTGTAATGTTAATTTCTCTCTTACTATGAGTAATAGGTTAAATGATATTTGGTTTGTGCGTACCTTGCAAGGTCCTCATGCCCGTCAGACAGTTTTCACTTGACCTCGACCTCATTTCATGGATCAGTGACCAAGGTTTAGGTTTGGTGGTCAATTCAATATCTCAGATACTATGAGCAATAGGTCTATTATATTTTATGTATGGAAGGATTATAAGGTGTGCATGTCCAACTGGCAGGTGTCATCTGACCTTTACCTCATTTCATGGTTCAGTGGTTATAGTTAAGTTTTTGTGTTTTGGTCTTTTTAATACTGTTTGCAATAGGTCTACTATATTTGGTGTATGGAAGGATTGTAAGGTGTACATGTCCAACTGGCAGGTGTCATCTGACCTTGACCTCATTTCATGGTTCAGTGGTTATAGTTAAGTTTTTGTGTTTTGGTCTTTTTTTAATACTGTTTGCAATAGGTCAACTATATTTGGTGTATGGAAATATGTTATGATGTACATGTCAGTCTCACAGGTTTTATTTGACCTTAGCCTTATTTTCACGGTTCATTGCTCAGTGTTAAGCCTTTGTGTTTTGGTCTGTTTTCTTAAACTATAAGCAATAGGTCAACTATATTTGTTGTATGGAAAAAATGTAAGCTGTATATGTCTGTCTGACATGGTTCATCTGACCTTGACCTCATTTTCATGGTTCATTGGTCAATGTTTAGTTTTCTTGGTTAAGTCTGTTTCTTAGAAACTATAAGCAATAGGTCAACTATATTTATAGTGTATTGAATGATTGAAAGTCGTACATGTATTTCTCGTGTAGTTTATGACCTTGACCTCATTTTCTTAGATCAGGTGAAGTTTATGCGATAATTGTAGTAAAGCTTTATATTTAGGCCTATCAACATAATATCAATGGTTAGTAAAGAAGGCCAGACATTCCAGCGTGTGCACTCTTGTTTTTTTCAACAGGTAGTCACAATTTAAACTTTTTTTCAGCTATAAACATAGAAATTATTTTTTATGACTTTTTTTTTTTTTTTGCAAGTTGGAGCAGAAAGTAAAAGGTGTGTATCACTAACAGAAAACGAACCTTCAATAGCATACTTATGAGCGGATATTCATGTGACAGCAATCCGTTGTGTAGACTATTTCATGCATAGTATTTAGTTGTCATACATTTATATAGCTTTGTCAGTATATAACATTTACATATGGCTGGGTCTGATCCAGGTCCGAGATAAGGGTTGGCGTAATAATGAAAAAAAAATATCGATTCGAATTTATCAAATAATGTAAAGGAAAAGGATTTTTTTTCTCATCTTAGATTGAGACTTCTACACCCTTCAACCCTTAATTCACTGCACATTGGGTGAAAGTACATGGATTGATATATTCCTTAAAGAGCAGTAAATAGCCGAAGGCCACCAATGGGTCTTCAAAACAGCGAGAATATCCCGTATCCGGAGGCGGGCTTCAGCTGACCCTTTAACAAAAAATGTGTAATAGTTCAGTAAAAATTTTAAGTATTATTTTAGTTCTATTAAAAATACATATAGCTGATCAGCACTGATTTTGAATTAGTCCGAAACATTCCGGATAAAACCCTTTCAAGAATTGTACACGAGGAAGCACTTACAAGACCAGACCAACAGAGGCTCTACTGGAATCGCGCGAGTGTCGAAAATATACTAAAAGAGTTACGAAAAAAACATACGAGCTACTTGAACTAGAACAAACAGTTGTAAAGACATTTACAAGAATTTCAACTGAAAATAAAATAATTTTGATTTTAACTTTTTGCATATATAGGGAGATATATTGTTCAGGTGCAATAAGGGAGGAGAGGGCGGTAGAAGGGAGAATACTACTCCCTGTCACCCCCTCCCCTAGAGACCTAATGACTAACTTTATTATTTATTGACAAAATCTGGTGAAACTCCTAGCAAGATTGAATAAATATCTCTTAAGCTTCCTGCAATCCTAGAGGGTTAAAATGAAATATTCTCCAACAAGTTTCTGTAAACCACTATATTTATAGCTAAACCAACAAATTAGAAGCCGAGTACACCGAAGCGGATGAAGGTCCGTTCGATGAGCACGACAATATAATGAAACCGTCTTGAAAAGCTTCTGTATGTATCGAGCAGCCTATGAAATAATAGCACCAAAATGGAATATTCCTTACACGTATCGTCCAATTATGTGTGACAATCATGTATTGTAAATATAGTGTATCTGAAAAAAAATCATAACTTCTACTAAGTTTTTTACAGACGATAAAATTCTTAAAGCGTAAAAGATATAATATATAATTGAAATAGACAGATTTTGTATTTGAAAATGATTTGTTCATAAAATTAACAGGAACTAATGGAGTGAAAGATTTAACGTTAAAAATTACCGAGAAAGGCCCGCTCGATGAGCATGATAAATATAATGGAACCTTCCTGAGATACTTCTGTATGTATAGAGCAGCCAGTGAAATAAAAGCATCAAAAATAGAATGTTCCTCCGACGTATCGTCCAATTATGTGTGACAAGCATGTATAGTATATTATATTATATCTGGGAAAAAAATTAGAACTCATTATATTTCACATATTTATATAATCCATTCTCACCAAGTAAACTCAACCTTAAATTTAAATAATCTTAGCACATTTATTTTTCTTGTGTCAAGTTTTCAGAAAAAACTCAAACACGCCTCATGTATAAGGTGTGCTCAATTTCGCAACTTTTAAATGAATGCATGTATGAGTTTAATGTTGTCCAATGCGATTTAATATATAATCGTGTTTAATATAATGTTAATTTCACACTGTATGTCTATATAATACATAAATTAATGTCAAATTGTTTGCCTGGGCGCATTTTTCAATAAAAGACTGCTATTCTGAAAAAACAAAATATATGATAATGTTTCGTGAAAGGGCATACAGAAAATTTCCACAAGTTGAAGGCTAATATATAGTTACTTTGAATACTAGTAGTTTGAAAAATTAAACTAGCAGCAAAAAGGGAAGAATGAATGAACGTCCGACTTTTATTTTAAAGCACATGTTCATGAATAAAATGATTAGTGTGTCAAAAACTTTTATTTTAATTCAAATTGGTCAAGTAAATAAAACTCATTACGAGTAAGACGTTCAACAAATTAGATAAAAATTATTTCTATAATCAAACACTCCTACCCTGTTATGATGACTCATCACAAATATATTTCATTTGACCCATATCTTTTGCTTTCTTTTAATATGAAATTTTGAATGTCAATATATAAAAATCTAGCTTTAAAATATAAAAATAATGGAATTTGAAGCGAGATCATATTCTTTTAGCTTCTGCATCAAACATTTAAAGGACAAAAAAATCGACCCGAACACGCTTTAAATATATCAGGTGTACTTGACTTTACAATCGAATCTCAAGTTAAATTTTGTTTTGATTACTGTCTTTAAAAATCATTCTTCGGTATTTCATTGTTTTGTACATTAATGAGGCATATAGAAAAAAAACAAGCACAAATGACAGGATACCCCATTTTGATTTAATCAATACATTGATAGAGTCGCCGGTTCAGAAAAAAAAGATACTCATTTTAACTGTATCGCACGTATATGAATACTTTAAATAACTCAGTTCTGCAACACCTCGAATAGGATGAGTTTATAGCAACTGTGAATGCATAGAATTATTTTTACCGATTTTATGAGACATTTTTATAGTTTGACAATTTGACAATAAATGAAAACACAGATGCCTATTTTAATAGCTTGTATATGATTGAGTTGGAGTTGTTTCCCTTAGGATGTTTACTACTCTGTTTCGAAATAATAAGTTTTTTAAAAGACTGTTATAAATTGATAGTACATGTATATAGATATAGAAACTAACATGACTAAATAAAGCAGAAGAAAATGAAGACAGTGTTCTTTTAACATTTAACATTGGCACATTTTTTCTTTCAAAAACAATGAAAAAATTACAAGTAATTTATAAGATGTTCATATACATAATAAATTTGAAACTACATGTAATCAAATTATGGAAAGAATAGTAGGGGTTAGCAATGGTTAGTGAGCACAATATTTTAATGGCACTTACCACTTCATTGGTAAACCAGAGGATTCTGAATATCGGTCAATAATTTAAAATCAAGAGGAGCGAACATCGTTAAATGACATGTTGAACAGTTGAAGGGCACCGAAGGAAAGTAAAATTTGGTATAAATATTTATAGGTTCATTTTACGAATACAGCTGTTTCTCAAACCACGCCTCTTTTGGGGAGATAAATACTATTCATAGATAATTTGATTTGTTGACATACTGGTTCTCAGATATGATTTCTATGTTTCCTCTCATAGAGACATACCTTGACACTGTTGCCAGTATAAAAACATACTTTTGCGGTGAAAAATGAATTCTGAAGTAGGCAAAAGTAAATGTAGGGGTAGTACATAATTTTAGTATAAGTTTAAACTCTAACAAGTTCAGGGCATATAAATGTTGAAAATATGCCGCACAGCCCTATGTTTTGACCTTTGAATAAAATAGTAGTGCATATCAACTTTCCATTTTAGGATATAATTTTTCACCAAATTTCTTAGAAAAAGTGTCACAGTTTTAGCTGCAAAGGGAGTACCTATGGGAAATTGCATTGTCTATATTTACAGAAATGCAACCTATAACCATGTCTTGATTTTAATAGCAGGTCAATACCTATCAAATACAAATTACCTTTAAAAACAATAATAAATCACTTTCTCATGTTTATTTAAGACCCCACCTAACCAGAGGGGGCATTAAGTTCTACAATTGTCGTCTGAACGTCCCAAAATTGGTCTCCGTTCAAATTGCAGAATTTTTCGTTTCCATTCTCTAACTCAAGTTTTCCTTAACCAAATGTTATGAAACTTATAAATAATGCTTGGTACCACAAAACTTAGATTCAGTACGAATTTGGATAGCGTTTCTTTAAATGTTCTATTATGTTCCTATATAACGTCATATTCAAGCGGGGGCAACTTCTGTGGGAATGGACACATTAATCATTTTTTTAATAAAGCTCGAGTTGATTACCTTTTTTCCACTTTTAAAAATAAGTTTTACCATTGAAGAAACCTGTTATATAAACATACCCCCTTGGATGAAGGTGTTGGGATAGATTAACACATGAGGGATAACAAGGGCATTTTTTTTATTTAAACAACAAATGATATTTTAAAGTGGTTATTGCATTGTTAGAGAATACGCTCAATTATAGTCATTACAGTTGTGTGTAATGACTATAATTGAGCGTATTCTCTAAAATCACTAAAAGAGGGACGAAAGATACCAGAGGGACATTCAAACTCATAGATGGAAAATAAACTGACAACGCCATGGCTAAAAGAAAAAGACAGACAAACAATAGTGCACACAATACACAAAATAGTAAACTAAAGACTAAGCAACACGAACGCCATCAAAAACTGGGTGTGATCTTAGGTGCTCTGGAAGGGTAAGCAGATCCTGCTCCTCATGTGGCAACCGTCATATTGCTCATGTTATTACAAACCCCGTTAATAGTCTAATTCTAAAACTTTAGCTCTGCAAGAATAAATTGAATTTGAAATTCTAAATGAAAAACAAAGAATTTCAATCTGATTATAGGATATTATTGATTTGGAAGAGAAATGTTTAAAGAAGACTGGGGAAGAAGGATCACCACTTCCAGACCACATTTCATTAGAAGAAGGTGACTGTGATCCATTACCATGGTTACAAGAACAAATAATCATTGATGGATGTGAACACTATGAAATATCTGAAAGAAAGCTTAGAAATAAGAGCCAATCAGATAAAGTAAAGAGAGAATCAGGTGAGACAAATCAAGAAAAGTTGTGGCATTGTAAAAAGTGTGAATTGTCATTAGCTGATAAGAAGGAACAAGTGAGACATCACTCTTACATTGAACGAAAAGTCAGAATGTCTAAACTATATAAACCTCCAAAATATTCCTGTGATGAAGGTGATAATGAATGTAAATCAGAAGACGCTTTACAAAGCCATCAAAAAATAGTGCATTCGGATAAGCCTATATGGAGATGTGTGCTTAGAGTGTGTTAATCACGTTTTGTGGAAGAATCTTTCTTACAAAAACATTTGTTATGGCACAAATCACAAGGTGTCCTGAAATGTAGGAAATGTGCACAGGTATTTATACTAAAGGGTGCACTAAAAAGACATGAGGATTATTCTGTCAAAAGATTAATGTTTCGATGTGACATTTGTAATAAAGTGTATAAAGCCCAAAAATATCTTTCTGAACATATGAGTAAAATTCATTGTCAGGTGTTAAAGGCTTCAATTATAGGGAATCTTTAAAGTTTTAAACTAGCAGAAATATCAACAGTATGACTTCTGCAGTTGATCAGAACAAAAGAGCAATTTTAACAGTCGAGAATACAAGTTTAGAAACTACGACGGAAGAGTTTAATGCTGATAATGTTGAGGAATTTGTTGAAGGGATGAATTCAACTTTACTTACCCACCAGAATGAAAAAAAATCAAGACAGACACAAGATGTTTACCGTTGTATACATTGTGAATTCTCAACAGAAGATAAGATACAGTATACTAAACATAGAAAACACCATGCTTACCTTATTCGCAAGCAAAAGAGTGCAGAACTCCAATCGCATACTTGTGATAAGTGTGAAACAGAGTATAAAACTACACTTGCCTTGAAAGTTCATACGGAAAAGGTACATTCTATGGTATTTGAATGCTTAGAGAAAGGTTGTTTTAAAATTTTTTCGGATGAACACAAGTTAAATGAACATTAATTAGAACATGAAGAAATTGGTTTAATACAATGTGGAAAGTGTGCAAAATCATTTGTTACAAAACATGATTTGAAAGAACATGAGGATATAGCTACTTTCCTAACGAAACTGGTGGTGAAAACGATGAAAATAACGATAATGATGTTGATGATGGTGACATGGATGATGATGATGATGATGGTGATTATGATGATATTGAGGGTATTGTAAAAAAACGTTAAATGATGCTATTAATAAGAAAAGGTCAAAGGTTTTTAGATGTGATAAATGTAATTTTTCAACAAAAAATCATAAGAATTATGAACAGCATTCAAGCAACCATCGTTATTTAAAGAGGAAGGAAACAAATATACATATTTGTAGATATTCTGTATTGACCTTCAGGACCAGATCAGGAATGATCTCACTTTTTATTCGGATCAATTTTATAAATGCCAGATTAAATCCTGCACTAGTGTATTTAAGTATAAACAGCAATTAGAAAAACACATATTAAATCATAAAAATAGAGGTCTTTTGAAATGCAAGAATTGCAACAAGAAATTTGTTTATAACAGTAAGCTAACACCACATGAAGATACATGCATAATGAATATGACAGCAAACGAACATACTCAGTGTCACTTATGCGAAAATAGTTTGCGAGCAAATCAGCAGGATTGTTAGGGCAGAAGAGAAAACATAATGATGGAATGTTTGATTGCTTTTGTGGAAAAACATTTGACAGTATTGAATCTTTTAATCAGCATAACAAATGTCATAATGAACCTGTGCTTAAACCATTTTGTGAATAAGAGGTTTCCGAGGAGGCTGAAGACATTATAGATTCAGATGAAATGGAAGATCGCACATCTTAAAGTTCAAGTGCAAAGTATATTCTGAAAGTTCTAAGGCAAAGCAAAAAGTATCTGAATAATGGAAATGAAGAGTGTGTTATAGAACATGTTCATATTGCAGATCATAATTTAACGTCGATTCAGGAAGAAGTGTTGTCAAATGGTGATAATATTCATGATAATGGTGGAATGACAACAGAAAATGATGAAAGTAATGAGTCAGATGTGAGTAAGTTATCTGAGTATTATCTGAAATGACGTTTGGTGACGAAGGAGATGAATTGATATTGAACAATTAAGAAAATTAAGGTGGCATGCTTAACATTGGCATAGAATGAATTAATCTCTGATATTGCAAAATGAAGATATTAGTGACTGTACGTTGTGACATTATTAATCTGAAGAATATATATATGTTCAAACCAAAGAAAGTTCGAATTTTATGTTTACATGTACTAACATTTTTTTTCGAGACTGTCGTCAACCTTGTCAGACATAGGGAGAGTGATCCGGCGGTGTTGGCGGGCACAGCAGTGTTAACATAGTTTTCAAAGGCTTAATATTTCATAAGGTATAAGACCTTAATCCTCCATACTTTGAATACAGAATCCTTTTGTTATAAAGTTTCCGTCTGTCATATGTCCATTGTCCTTGGCCGTATGTTAATGGTTCAGGTCTACTATATTTGGTGTAAGGAATGGTTGTAAGTTGATCTTGTCCAATTGGATTACAATGGTCTACAATTTCGTATTTTATTTGACCTTATTTAACTATTTCTGTGTCTATCTGACCTTATTTAACTATTTCTGTGTCTATTTGACCTTGACCTCATTTTCATTTTCAGTGGTTTAAGGGGCACAAGCTACGAGATATGAAAAAATAGAATGTGATTTTGTTTGGTTCAATCATTTAAAAAAGTGAAATAATAAAATAATAATTAGCTTTCAGCAGCCAAGTTGGTTCAATTTTGTCTAAATGAGCAAAGAATCATCCAAGGTGAATTATACACTTGCAAGTGAATAATTCAACCTCATTATATTCGTATTCATTTGACCTTCAATTATACCCTTTAGCTATAGATTGTTATGCACGAATTAGTCTTGTCCAACCATAAAAAGAAAAGAATGTCAACTTTGAAAGTGAAAAAAGGTGAACCACTTCATTGAATGACTCGATCCACAAAAAAACATTCCTAAACAGGTAAAAACAATAATTATCTTTTGTTTTGAACCTATTAGTTATAACATGGAATCAAACAGACATAGAAAAATCTAATTTCACGAGGGTGCCGATCTATTTATATTTATGCTTATGTTTATATCATGTTCATTGATCATCGACAGAATACGGTGGTCATCTCGATAGCTAATTAGATGACGTCTGCACTGAAATACACACGAAATTCTGATATATATTATCGAGCACATGCATTGTTAACTGGTAATTTCAGTCTTAATGTTATTTACATATACGTTTCAGTATGTTATAAATCAAATATAAGACTTTAAGTCAAATCGGTGATCATAAATTTGACAGCAAGTGCCTCTTTAAAGTTAACGGTTTTTTTTCTAAGTTTTGGGTTTTTTTTTTAATACTGTACATGCTGTATGCAATAGGTAAAATATATTTAGTGTAAGAGAAAAAAGTAAAATCACAAAAATACTGAACACCGAGGAAAATTCGAAACGGAAAGTCCCTAATCAAATGGCAAAATTAAATGATAAAACACATCAAACGAATGGACAACAACTGTCATATTCCTGACTTGGTACAGGCATTTTCAAATGTAGAAAATGGTGGATTGAACCTGGTTTTATAGCGCTAAACCTCTCACTTGCATGACAGTCGCATCAAATGCCATTATATTTACAACGATGCGCGAACACAACAGACATAATAGGTAAAATTTTCAAAATAGGGGCACGGCAGTCATCACTGTGTCACAATCTCAATTAGAACAAAAACAAACAAATATTTAACAAAGAAGCACAAAAAATCATCTATCAGATTTAACAACCACATGAATTGCTTACTTATATATGTATTTTAAATCAACCCATAAAGGATTGAAATATTTGAAGTCCTGTGACTGAATGATAAGGTTCACATCAAATCTAGTGTAGCGTCACGTGTTTGACGTCAGAATGTAAACGTCACACTGGAAGAAATATGATAATATTTTACGATGTTTATATCAGCAGGGCATGTTTTTTCACGTTGTTTTTTTTTCTAATACTTTTAAGCATTCTACATGTTCTAGGTCATCAATCTATTAAATGATTCTAAAGTTTATATGTCTGTCTGGCTATTATGATTTGACTATGACCTAATTTTTATGGTTCATTGGTCAATCGTAAGTTTTCCTGGATAAGTTTGTTTCTAAGATACTATATGCAATAGGTTAACTATATTTAAGTATGTATTGATGGTAAGGTGTGCACATCTGTGTGGCAGGGTTCTTCTGACCGTGGCCTCATTTTTATGGTTCATTTATCAATAGTAAGGTTGAGCTTAATATTTAGGACCATCTTCACACTGTCAATGGTTAGTAAAGTAGGCGAGACACTTAAACGTGTGCACTTTCGTATTTTTCAACTTTTGATTAGAAAAAAATATTTTTTCGTTCTTTCACTTTAATGAAATATTGAATAAAACAAAATCATGTTCTAGTTTTTTCCATGTGATTGTCTCGTAGCCAATGTCCCTTAAAAGAAAATCTATATTTATAAATAAAAAGAAATCCTTCATAAGATACTTTGGTATGCAAATGTCTCAAATGATATATATAAGGTCAATATTCAAATTTGATATTACAACTAATACTTTCTCCTTTATCGTGCATATTAAATAACACATACTTATATTTGTTATCACAGGTAAATAAACTCATTATAGATACCAGGATTGAAATTTTGTATATTTTGTATTGATAATTTGTTTGTTGACTTTACATATTGATGCAAGATGATTGCTCAGAAACTAATTTTTTTTTTTTTGCTTAAAATTTTTTTTTTTTTACTTGTGACTGTTGTTTTTTAATATCTTAGGATTCAGAGAGCAAATCCTCTAAATCTGTTAATTATGTAAATAATGTGAACAGTATTACTAAAAAATCGTCAATGAATTAGCACTTACTTTGTAAATGCAGTATTTCAAACTGTCAAATCATTCAAAATTTCTTTAGATCTACCTGTCTAATATACATGTGTATTAGTGAAGAAGGACGATTTCAATGGTTGGCACATACTTAAACTTCAGCATGTTCCCAGGATCTAAATGGTGAACTTTATTTTCATAAAAATAATTGTGACAGAGGGTGTGTTTTTTAATTGTAATTATACTGTAGAAGATGAATTTTGAGCACTTTTAGATTGTCTTCTTTATCCGGATTTTAGAAAAGCCTTGTGAAATGGAGTTGAAAATGTTCAACCACATTTTCTGAATAAAAATTAAAAAAAAAAATATGATATCAATGTATGTTGATTTTGAGCCATATCCAATATGTCTAATATAATTTATATAAGGAGCCTCGGTGGCTGAGTGGTCTTAGTAGTCGAACTACCGAATTAGTAGCCTGGCAACACTGAGGTTGTTAGTTCGAATCCCGCACGTAGAGGTTGCACTAAACTCCAATCTTAACTGACAAGGATTGTTAGTTTTCCTACCAAAGGTCTATGGTGTTTTCCGCGGGCACTATTGTTGTCTTCACCAATAAAAACTGACCACTACGAAAAAGCACAATAGTGTTATCAAAAAAGTGGCATCAAACACCAATCAATCAAGGTAAAAATGTCCAAGTTTTACAATTTATATGAAAATCGAAATTGATTTTGCCTTCGATGTTGTTGTAGGATTTATTTAATTGGCACATGGGGAATATTTTGGTTTGCCCAAACCCTACCCTAAGGTAGCGACTGAGGGTAGTTAGGAAGACATTTTGTTTTTTCGGCAAAGAGAAATTGAAGTGTCGGAAGTGTTAAGTCATATTTTATTATCTAATATCTGATTTAAACAAAATTTTCACATCAAGACAATAAAAGTTTTCGAGTAGGCTGCTATTTTCTGGGTAGGAAGGGTTAGGACAAACAAACATTCTTTTTTATGAACTGTGCGCTGCACCTCAAAACAATGTGCACGTGTTGCGTAACATTAAGTATGAAACCTGGTCTTGACTTTTAACCTACAAGGTCATATATATATGATTTAAAAGCTCATATGCTCATATAAGACATTTCAATGCAACAAAAGGTTTGTCCTTGGAGAGAGAACCTACGGTTTGTAATTCCACTCCCCTTTATATCTTTTATCGTTTGGTATATCAAAATATTTCCAACACATACAGTAAAGCGTCTACATTAAAAGACTTTCTAGTGCACTTTATGTTTCGTTCTTGAGGAGAATTTGTATCATTCCTGCGTCTCTATTTGATTGTAAATTGCTTGAATATCCCTCCAACTATTATATTTGCATGTTTAATACCCTAAGCATATCAATTCCAAATTGCCTTGAGAAGATCGTTTTATAGTGGAGACATCTGTTTTAATCCATCTCAACTTTGTACTCTGATTTGATAATAAGTAATCTGTCAAAACACGAAGGAATTTGTGACTTCATAAACCAACGTTACCCCTAGTAACGAAACATAATTATATATGGATATTTTGAATGAAAGAATATGATGTAATAAAAAAAATGAAGAAAAAAAAACATATAGCAAAGAAGACATCATATACGTACAAATTTCATTATTTCACTTCAAAACTAACAAAATTGATTGTTACTCTACATGAAAAAAATGTATTGACCATGTGTTACACCGCTAGTACACACACACAGATGCTTATAGGAGAATTTTAAGGCATGGCTGGACCTAGGTACTAGTATAGGAAAGTTATATGCATTTCATGCTTCAGAAAATAAAAACCTTACCTTGAATATTTGTTTTTGGCAATCTGCAGAATATAACAAAATAAACAAACACCGATGTTCCACTCAGCTACAAAAAGTTTAAATCACCTATTATTGCTAAGATATCTAGTGTCCATGTAAATTAATACAGTTCATAACATTTATTATGTGAGTAGAGCCTCTCAAACCTTATTTTATTTTGGTACCTTTTGAAGGAAGGGAAAAAAGCTAAAGTTTTTAGTATTCTGAAACATAGATTGCATTTAAAATTAATTTCCATAGGTCCATCTGTCCTTTAACATTTTTCCGCGTGCACAGGTTTGTCTGTTCTCAGAGTAAAATTTGAGGTGTAAATGCCAAATTTTGAATAAAGGATATAATGAACCCGAAAATCAATAGCGTAAGGACAAGGATTATTACAAACAACAAAAAGTAGATCTCAACTTTTTCTTGTTGTATCATATATATATATACATATGGTATAATTTCATACCTCATTACATTCGTACTAAAATCAATAAAAAAAGTTTATGTAACTAAATGAACAACAAACAGGACAGTGGGTAGATGGCTAAATAGTATAATTTAACAAATCAACAAAACAATTTAGATAATTTGTATATATCAAAGTCAACATTTGATGTAATTTCCTAGGATATAAAAATAAAAATTTAAAGAAGGAGATTGGAGTGACAAATTTACGCAAATCAACAGGATTACTGAAAATGCGTCCTTTTTCAACTTTTTAAATATACGTCGCATTAATCGAACAGACATATACAAATGCCTTTTTTGCGTCCAATAGAAACTATCCGTGAAAACACATTACCCGTAGGTTTCCCTGATCGAAATAACCGATTTCCTTTTTTAACAAGTGGCAGTCTTCACGTACATCTTTGGCTTAGTTGTAGTCGATTATCTCCCTTTTTTCATAGGCAAAGACATAGAAATCGTATATTTTTGGAATCAGTGAAAAATAAACTGAGCAAAGTCAGTTTTATTCGAAGTGACTAGTTTATCATCGCTTTGTTTAAATGAAAAGACTAATAAACTAAATATATTTTTGGAATCTGTGTCAGATTATTTATCTTCTGTCATCGTTTTTGTTTTTGAATGTATCGTTTGAAATTAAAAAGTTTTTCATATCTATATAAAATTTTATGTTTAAAATTGTGTTAGATTTTCGAAGAAAACATAATCTAGCATAACAAAAATACATTCTGTAAACTTACAAGCAAATTTCAGTTTTGTTTTAGTCCCCTGCCCACAAAGTCGAAAGGGACTTTAGGTTTGCACTCCGTCCGTCTGTCTGTCCATCCGTCAGTCCGGCAAATTAGTTTTCTACACTTTTTTTCTTCATGCTTGAAGATATTGATCTGATATTAAGTGTATTGTTTTATCATGACAAACTACAGTTCAAGTTTGAATTTTGTTCCGGTCTGATGATGTTGAGCAGAGTTATGGTCCTTGGACATATAAAATTCACTCAAATAATCAGTTTTCAACACTTTATTTTAATATTGACTTGATATTTGTTATATAGTTTACACCATGACAATTTATAGATCAAGTTATCATTTTGTTCTGAATTTTTAACCGGTAGGGAACTATGTATTGCCATGCAATACCCACAGAATGCTTGTTAATTTTTGTTTCTCGACTCACGAATGCTACATGTATCATTTTCCGATATGCCGATGCTGTTCAACGAATTCCAAATGGATGAAATTCAGATATTTGTTCTACTAACTTATACTTTGCATCAAGTTATATTATCTGATGTGTTTGTTTTATTATATTTATTCTGTATGGAAAGGAAGAAGAAGAAAGAGAGATGAGTTACGAAGAAAAAATGATAATTGCATACGAGGCAGTTGTTTCGAAGAGAATGTCCTTTGTGGAAGCATGCACGAAATTCAAGATTCAGAAAAAATTGACAAAATGTAAATGATGTTGTTGAAACAGGGATATAATTATACAATTGATGAATTGTGTACGTTATCAAATCAATATGATGTAAGCCTTGGCAAGCGTAAGCATGACAAACCAGTCACAAAACATTGGTTTTATTTGTTGTATGATAATTTTCCAAAGCTTAAAGAATTGAGGGTTAAACTTGCACAAATGGAAAAAACCCAAACACGTCATTTGACACGTGTTTCTAGTTTTTTTCTTATTTGTCTTCTTGTGTGAACAAACATGACTTATCCAAGAAGCCTTGTTCAATTTATAGTTTAAGCTCTACAGAATTGTCTTACTCATGGCCTTATGCAATCAGAGAGGTCCCTTCTCATGAAGAAGCCATAACTTTTTTCATTTGTGCAAATGGAGCTGGCAAAAGTTATCCCACCGTGGTATGTTTTTCCCGAAGCAAAATCAAAGGTGGATATAAAACGTCTACAAGAAGATTGTAAACCAGGTTTTGGGTTTCCAGCAGAGGAAGAACTGTTTCCATCAGAGATATTTTTAAAATACCTGAGGACTCATTTTCTTCGGCACACGCTACCACGGGATCAGAAAAGTCTTCTCGTGGACGGACATGACCTGTATGTATCTGTTGAAATATTGGAATGAGAAGAACAAAAACAACGAAAACAAGACCATTCAGTCATTACAAGTTGATTTTTTAAGTGCTTTTGAACGTATGTTTACAGACAACTGCAAAGCTAGCGTGTCAGGTTCGCAGTTGGAAAGATCTGCTTTATGTTAAACTGTTTCAGATGCATACCAACATGCATTTACATGTGAAGAAATTCAGCGTTCTTTCAGAATGTCAAAAACATTCCCGATTCATACGGAAATGATTTGACAGAATTCCACTTACTGTAGTCAATATCAAATACAATCGCTTGTAAAAATTAAAACTAAAAAAAAGACTAAGATACAGTGAAGAAATATCAGTGTATCTACATAGGAAGGATTTTTATCTGTTTGGCAAGGGGGCGGGGGGGGGGGGGGGGGGAGGGGGGGGGATATTGAAAATACACAAAAGTCTGGGATCAATTAACTCATGATTAACACAATATTTAGAGCCAAGACATTTTTCCAATGGAACAGTTACTAGTAACGCACATTTCTATGAAATCATCTTGTATGTAAAGAAATTTTAAATTCCTATCAAATAAAAACGTTTTAAAAATGTTTCATCCTGTATGGAAGGGACGACATTCTATAAAATATTTTGCACATTATCTCCAAGTCATGACCCTCTGTTTAACCGACATACATATATTACGTATTAAAAATTACACATTATTTCTTTTCTCATGTTTGTCACATAACAATATATTTTGTCAAATCGTGACTGCTTTGTTGTATTTACATCCTGCTCGGAAGAAAGGATATGTACTGGTTTATTCATGTCCACCCTATCATTTCCTTTTGTAGCTTTTTTTTTAATATTTCTATCGAAAGTTATGACAGCTGGTAAGTAGCATTGTATTGACAAAATGTGAAGCGTGCTTCACTGATCTGTAATTAGCTCACTTTGATTGACATTTGACAGCAATACCTTCCATTTAAGTCAAATTTTATTAATACAAATATTATTTAAACAGATGTGGAGTTCACGTCAATGGAACAATAACTAAACCACACAGATATCTAGCCATTTATCTAAGTCCAGCATACTGTCTTCACCACTAGACAGATGTCTATAAAGTACAGCATACTGTCTTCACCACTAGACAGATGTCCATAAAGTCCAGCATACTGTCTTCACCACTAGACAGATGTCTATAAAATCCAGCATACTGTCTTCAACACTAGACAGATGTCTATAAAGTCCAGCATACTGTCTTCAACACTAGACAGATGTCTATAAAGTCCAGCATACTGTCTTCAACACTAGACAGATGTCTATACAATCTCAAACACAAATAGTGAAGATGTCGAGAATGTATGAATATATTTATTATGAAAAATCTACCATCTACCGAATTTTCTACATCACAAAGATGTTATGATATATATATAACATAATAATATACAAAGAAGCATGGAGTATAATTTTGTTCGTTCCTCAGTTAATTGTCCGCAATAAGTTTTCCTAGAAGTCAAATTAAGGTTGATTGATTGTTGTCTGTGTAACGTCCACTGGCACAACTTAATGAATATTCAGAAAATTCAGATTTTGTCATGCTGTTACTTAGCATAGCGAAATCCGTTGTGAAAGAATCCAAACAAGCATACACTGGAAGGAAAAATAGTAATAACTTATTTTAAAGAAACAAATTAAATACACCAAATCATTTAACAGAGGTTATGGGAAAGTTTAATTAACAAATGGGAACGCATGGAAAATAAAACAAATGTCATGGTTCTATCAATCAATGTCACGAACCGGTTATAAACTTCGGCAACAAACTCGAAAGTTAATGAGCTTGCGATCAACAATCACTGAATGAAATATTATTAGTCAATAATACGTTATACATTCGTAATAAATGTTAAAAAAAATCGTGCATACAGGACTTAGTTTAGTATATATGCATGCATTATTTCAATAATTTCAATAACATTATAATTTCAAGAAACTCGTTTCGAATGACTTTAAAGATTTAGCTTTATTTATATTTTGTAGTGATTTCATGCCAACACCTGCTTGGAATAAACAATAAATGTGATAAGAAATTACCTAATGTAATGATTTAAATGTATGGATGTTCAAATCAGATTGGCTGCCTCAGACACCAACGATGCTTTGCTTTATTTTTGTGGCAAGTAATTGTATGATTTTGAGACAAAAATGTGTATTAAAAATGTGGGACACTTCGTTTTGTCACTATAATCACTCAGTCTTTAGTTTTCTATGTTGTGTTTTGTATATTGTTGTTTGTCTTAGTCTTTTTCTTTTTTTGCCATGGCCTTGTCAGTATATTTTCGTCTTATGAGTTTGAATGTCTCTTTGATATTTTCGCCTCTCTACTATAACAGCCTAATTTTCTTGTTCTTTCCAGAAATGTTAATTTCATTCTGTAGTAATTTTTAATTCAAATATCCCATTAATATCAAACCTAAAACCATTGTTCTTTCCGTTAACCATCTTGATGTCGGATTTTTTTTTTAAATTAACGTTATGGCATTGCCAATGTGTTTCACATCTGAACGTCACTAGTGGCAATTTCGTTTGACGTCATCCTTTCCTTATGGACTTTTCAAATGATTAAGCAGGTTATTTTCCTAAATAAGCAATGCACTTTGTTAAACATGTTAAAGGAAGTGTACATGATAGAATGTTGGTGATGCATTTACAGACCTATTTAATTGTATATGCTCATAAATTACGTAGATTAACAACGCATTTCCGTTTTTGGACGGAAGGGGTGCATGAAAAATTAACTTAAAACACTGTTGTACTTGTGAAATTAACGTCATTTCATTCATCTCTAATCAACCAACTTTTTTTGGGTAAGTTTTTCCTCAATTTTATTTTAGTATGACATTAAGCAAATATTTGTTTTATCATTCTTTAAGAAACAAAGAATGATTAATATAAGTGGAAGAGCAATCATTTCATTTTAATTTTACAAGAAAAAAATTTTATAAGTGGAAAATGAAGGGCCAATTATAATTATTTAATCTTCACGCGTGCCAAAAGCGTGCAATTTTCACAGTATTGCAATGATTGATATAAAAGGGGAGGTTGGAGTATTTGCTCGACTGTTTAATCACGACAAAAAACTTACTTCGCTTTTCAAAGTACAGGAACGCGGTCAGCAGTTGTCTTTGTTAATATGTTACAATTTTTTGCTATATTCATGAATTTTATGTTTACAGAAAATTAAGGTAGCTTTTTTTCAACCTGTCTAGTCTCGGGACTTTTTACTATTTAATACAGATGCTTGCTTGTTGTTTTCTGACCTCTAAATGTCATGTTTTTATTAATTGTTTCTTTGGATTGCTACAGCACATTAACGTAGGTATCCGTACAATTCGCAACTCTTCTTCATGATATTTGAAGATGCTTCTTTTAGTCAATAAATTGCTTTTATGTGATTTCATATACCAAATCAATTACATGATAAACAGATTAAAGCAAATATTGTCGGTAGTTATGATGGGGTAAAATAACGGTACCAATTACCCTCTTTTGTGTTGTAAAGGTAGTAGTTACACCATAAAATACGAAGAAAATGGATACAATTATAGTTAAACATTTAAAGTGCCGTATAAACCCGTATTTACTTTTTTTTTAAAGTAGACTCGCACAGTAGATTTTTGATTTTGTTTGCATTTTCTTCTAAAACTTCCCGAATAACACGAATACAAAGAAATTATGTTTTCATTTTTGATATTGTTATGTTCAACGTTTAGGTGAAATAGTAAATAATATTATTGAAACTGACAACCATTCTTTTCGAGCTTTTCTAATGAATTGTTTTTAGTTAATTTTATATTCTGTATCTGTAATGCAGTTTTTGTCTCGCCTTGATGGACTCAAAAAGCGAGACATAGGTATGCTGGCGTAGGCGGCGGCGTCAATAATTTATTAGTTTGTGATTAAGTCAGTTTATGGTGAACCACTAGTGGTAGGACAATGGTATATGGTATGTAGTTGTATAAGTATTGGCTCATCTCATTTCCATTATTTGGCCCACCCCCTCAGTCATGGTCTATTGACTTTGAAACTTTTGCTTAGTTTACATGTATTAGTTTGTGATTAGGTCAGTTAATGGGAACCACTAGTGGCAGGTCAATGATATTTGGTATGCATATATAAAAGCATTGGCACATCTCATTTCCATGGAGATTGTTATACCCTGTGCCTTCAGTCATGGTTCATTGACTTTGAATATTTTGCATAGCTTACATGTTAAAATATTGCTATTTTAGTTTCAACATTTGCATTTTACTATCAAAGTATCAAAAAGGCGAGACATATCTCTGTGTGAACAGTTTATTTTTATTCTCAATGTTTAATGAATGATCAAAACACTAGAATTACTTACTTGTTTTACTCCAGAAAAGGCTTATATGAAAAAAGTTTAAGTCGCACGTTAAAAGGGATCAATAAAAAGTATATGCGAAAATCTATTTGTACATATGTTAAAAGTTTATACTTCTGATCTACTAGGGACTAATAGACTCTTCAATAATATCTTTCTCAAACATGTTTATTTTTCAAAACATCCTTTTGACGTGAGTCTGCCTTGTTTGCTCGTCTTTCCCTGATGAACCTCTATTTTGTGTTTCATATGCAGGAGTGATCATTTACCAAGCTAACTGTTTTACGAACAAATACTTCATTATGCTTGTCACCTAACGCTTGTTACTGATATATTTGATTTATTGATATTGTTTGGTCAGCTTGATTTAGTGATATTACATTACCCTATTTCTATATCAAGAGATTCAAATCAAACAGCTGATCATGCTTCGACAAACAAACGATTTTTCCTAAATTACATTGTTTTGACAAAGTAATTGGTTTATCTGTTAAAATTACCAACACCAAACAAAATCTGATTTTTATCAACTCTAATAATTGACTTAGCAGCCATTAACCAAGAAGACAAATAATTTGCCGATGCTGATGTTAAACCAACTATATTATCTCTGTTGCAACTATTTCCTCAGTCATAGGCGGTATGATAGTACCGTTAATTAAAGTAAACTGACATCTAGGGTCTACGCGTATTATATTGTTTAAAAATCAATAACAATATTTTTTACTGTAAAAATTCCAAGTCCAAAATAATATCTGGCATTTTACCTTCAACCACATACAATTTCACACTTCATATATGATTTCCGATTGTAACTGAAATATAAACAGCACTTGTGAATGGCATATTCTCATTATCTTATCTGATCAGTATTTACTATTTTGACAATTTGTTTATTTATAACATTAATGTCTGACCCTGAGTCAGTAAAAGCAAACTGAATAACTTATCCTACCTTATCTGAACATAACTATTTGTCAAATTAATTCCATCCATAAAAATATTTATATTGTTAGTTTAGCTAGGGCAGATGGTTCATTCAGCGCAGCGGCTGCCCTCACACGGCTAGGCACTCCTACTTTTTTCGGCAGATTTTTTAATGTGTCCGACATTTCCACACTTAAAACATTTCCTCAGTTTCTTCTTTGGAGTGCTGAATCTTTGCAGGTTGTGTCACTCCTTTGCGATGTATTCTGATTATTAAGGAACTGGCAAGTTATACTTGAAACTGAACAAATGGCTATTTCATTCTGCAAAACAGTTAGTTTTAATGCACTGTATCACGTTCTGTTTGGTCGTCAGATGTACGGTTGAACTGCGGAAGAATGTTCACGGATTCATTGGCTCTTTCAAATAACGACCATTCTTAACGCTGTTGTAATTCCTAGTATAAAACAGATGACTTTGTCCTTTTTTATTTTTCCGCAGAAGGATACAGCGTTTTTTAATGCCGTTGGCACAGTTCTCGAGACTCTCATCTTCAGGTATTCGTTCATCATATAGTTGCTGTTCCTAAGGTCACTTAGGGTGAATGTCCTGAAAATAGTTCTTAAAGGCCTTGTTCAGGGTCTCCGAATTTTCTGTTTGGCTGGCATTCACTTGTATAATCCATTACAGAGTTCTTCCGGTAGGACGCAATTTCATTGCATGAATCATCTGTGTTGGTCCTTCCAATAATTAAAATCTCCACAGGCACGGAAACTTCCTAACCACGATATTGGATCGTCGTGTGGAAATCCACTAAAAAACGAGGGACAGAATGTCATAGAACTTCCAATGTTTTCCATCTTACTTAAAAATGATCGTAACAGTAGACTAGTTTCAATTGATGTGACGACATATATGTCGCATTGTCATTAAAACCCATAAATATCGCCTTGGCATTAAGAGGGTTAAACAAAACGATTTGGATCGATCGATTCAAGACTTTTAAGCATACATTCGTATGTGTTTTTAATCTTTAGCATAAGGATTAAGTGCATATCCGCCAGGAATAATATGCAAAAGGGAAATACTTTTCCAGTATTACCAAATTACAAAAAATAGAAACGGCAAATGCTGTGAATCTCTTTCAAGTAATGATATTTAAAATAATATATATTTCAATGGCCTTCGGCAAAAGTTATGAGTAAAACAATTTGTCTTTTTCAGATCACCGAATTTCACGTAAACGTTGTCCTCAAAGTCCGATTAACAATTTCGCATGTACCGCAAATAGAACATTTGACGCAATTTTTTTTATTTTTTTTTTTTTTGTTATTAACAACAATACTTGTTTTTGTTAGTGTATGCAACGAGATTTTATGTCACAAGCCCATTGAGCTAGCATATGCATATATATAATAAATAAGCTGTTTGGTCTTAATGTTTCATTATAACCAGAAAGACTTATTCAAATGCTCAACATTCCAACAAAACTGAACCATCCGATAAAGCATGCCTTAATTACTATCCATATAACATGTATAACGTGGGATTAGTGAGATTACTCATGAATTACACGTAACAGGGTATCGATTTATCATTTCTCATGAAGCTAATGCTTCCGCAATCGCAATAAGTAAAATGTTCGTTTTAGCAACATATATTCATTTCATAAATTATGCTGTCAAACGTATATATTATAACTTGAGTTCTATGTCAATAGTATTGTACAAAGCCTAAGGTTATATGTCCCTTTAGGAAAATTTATCTTATACTATTTAGCCTTTTCAGCTGTTTAGTAAATGCTCTACAAATTTCGTGCGCACTGAGACAGGTATCATATAAATTTAAAACCATGCTATTTCCACATTGATGGATTTGGTTAAACATGAACGAACGAAGAAATATATCTAAAACGATATTTAAAACATCAGGTTAAAAGGTACTTTTCCTCGTACCGTTTAAAGAAATTAAATTCCTAGAAGCCATGATCACCAAAGCCCACTTGTTTTCTTAGAACAATTTTCCTACGTAAATATTCACAACAGGATTGAATAATCTGCCCATCAAACCCCCACCCCAATACGATTAATAACCCTCAGTCTAGGCATGTGACTATCGGTTAAAGTATAAGAAGAGACGGTACTTTCCTTCCACACTTTGCCTCGTATCAAAACACAGTGAATGTAGTGCTATAGTTAATCGTTCGTAAGTAAATATACTGCTTTCTAAATTTAATGCTATATTTAAAAACATAACATGTACAATGTTAAACATAATTATGCAATAAGTATTCTCGTTGAAAAGCAATCAAGCAAACATAACTTTTTGAAATAAAACAAAATAAATAAGAAAGCGATTGATGAGATGAAAAATCGAAATGTAAATAGGTTGTGAGAAGGGAAGAATATAGGATAGCTGCAAAAGATTAACCTTTCAAGATAATACCTACATGTTTTCCCTGCAGTCTTTAACGTAGAGAGATTGTCATAGTTACCTCTTGTTTTTAAACAAAAACCAACAAAACCGGAGTTTACTTAGTATTTTTACAACGCTCAAATCAAAATGGACATTCATTAGCACTGGTTTAATCGGACAAGAAAGACGTCTTGGTAATCAAACGAAATGGCGGCTTTCATTTCGCTAATGATCACTTGGAAACTTTCCTGAATGACGATGTACCTACTGGTATTTTATTTCTCAGTTTGTTCAATATGCTGGTGTTTGGATTGCATATTTTATTTTACCAAGAGTCGTATGTATCATGTGTAATATGATTACTACATAATAGAAAAAACACAAGGATATGGGATACAGGATGTCGATAAAGGATACAGGATGTCGATATCATAAATTGATCAAACGTCGGATGAATAGATGATAGTCACCCTCTACGGGTAATAATTATGCAGTCTATTGCTTCTTGTAATATACATGGACTTCTTTTAAACTGAGTTTTACTGTGCGTATTGCTGTGTTTGTTTATTCTACATTGGCTAGAGGTAAAGGAGAGGGGGGATTTCACAAATCATGTTTAACCCCGTGTCCCAAATCAGGAGCCTCTGGCCTTTGTTAGTCTTGTATGTTTTTTAATTTTAGTTCATTTATATGTTTTGGAGTTTAGTGTGACGTCCATTTTCACTGAACTAGTACACATTTTTATCTAGAGGACATCTGAAGCCCTCCTCCAGGTGCGGAATTTTCTTGCTGTGTTGAAAACCCATTGGTGGCCTTTGGCTGTTTTCTGCTCTTTGGTCGGGTTGTTGTCTCTATGACACATTCCCCATTTCCATTCTCAATTTTATGATATATTCACATCTACAATTAGAATTGTTTATTACTTTTTTATTGTGTAGTTGTGAGAGAAAATTAAAAGGAAAGGAAGCTTAGTGCAGTGAAATGTTTTATTTCAATGAAACTTATAACGTTTGTATAAGAAATGACTCATTCGATATTATCAAAATTATTTATTGAAGTTCCTACTTCATTACTCTAAAGCCTGACAGCCTGTTTTAGGCCTTTCTAGGAACGAGAAACCGTCAGACGTCGGAGCAATCCGGGAGTAGTTTTTTGTTATTAAATTGAAGTCGCATTAATGTTGAATCAACTTTTAATGTCTTTTAAATTTATTCCAAGTTTTATCATCATGTGTAGTTGATCATAGTATATCGTCATTTTTATTCGACTTTTTTTACGGGAGTTAAGGGACTTTGACTATTTTTTGAAGTGTTGTGACAATTGTACCTTGTCAACTCAACTACTCTGAGACCGTTTTGACATAAAGCTTTCATACTAGGTAGGATAAATGGCCATATATCGTCATTTTAGTCTGACTATTTTACGGGAGTTAAGGTACTTTAACTATTCTTTGAAGAATTGTATTAGTGTCACCTCATTAATGCAGCTCCTATGAAACCATTGGCCAGAAAACTTTCATACTTGGTAAGATTGTTTGCCATCATGTGTAATTTACCTCATTATACCGTGATTTTCATTTGACCATTTTTGTGTTATGAGTCTTTTACCATATATATTGACCATCATACCACATTTACACATTGTGACACACAATCTAATTCCTCATTTATAGGGCGCGGCGTACATTTCGCTACGGCATAGAAATATTGTTCTATATTTATTCCAAAACCACATGGTTTCCAGGTTCTTTTCTGTGGAATGCAGACCACAATTATTTACTTCCGCTTTACATAATGGTCTTGCGGTGTCATAATATAGCTGATTTTACACAGATTCTGAAATTGTATGATATCTAGACTCTGTAAGTGTAAACACAATTATTTTGGTTTGCATAATATCACGTCCAGATAACCATTTTTAGGTAAAGTGGATCCTTTCATTATCAGAAGACCCCATGCTTTTATAATGTATCAGTTTGAAATATGTTTAAATTACTCTCAAATTAAATCATTCAGGGGTAATAACACATATTAGAAGTCAAAGGATATATTGATTCAATCAAATGTACCAAATGAGCATACTTGTGTTTTATAGACAGAAGCGATGCAATAACAAGCAACGGTCTCACGTTAGAACATAATCTTGACCTATGACCTTAATATCAATTTCCAAGTTATAGTCAATGATTTTTAATCAAAGGACATCAGGTCTATACGACTTACGAAATAAGGGGAAATCATTCATATAAAATGTCGCTGGATCGGTTCAATCAAAACTGATATTCTTAGGATATAACAAACAATATAAATTTGGTAATTGACGAGAAGCGATGACAGGAAAACAGTGCTAGGGGATATAACTAATACAAAGAAAAGTGTTAGGTTAACATGGTTAAACAGGGTAAGTTTCAAAGTTAATCAGACTGTTCGATATCATATAATAATAATCCACACAAAACCAAAATGTCTTTACACAGAAAGGTGGAAAAACTTAATTACGTTAATAATAAAACTAGATACTGATTTATATTTTATGTATCAGGTTTCATAATATTAAATATATTTATTGTTGTTTTTTTTTTCAGGCGGATTTATTGTACACAATGATAAATATATTTGGATCAGTTGTGATTTTCCTATCTTTTAATTTTGTAAAATTAGAAGTATCTCCAAATTTTAGAAAATGTATAAATGATTTTTTCTACCAGAAAACTGCACCAAAGTTGAAACGACTGGTCGGTTCAACTCAAATCTGTCAACGACTTGAAAACCTATATTATTACGCCACTGATTATGACACAACAAACAGAATTCCATACTATAGCGCATACACATTGTCGTTTGATAGGTGCGGAAATCGGTATAATGGTTGGTTTGTTGAGCCTCAACTAGCCACCAAAAATGATCCAAGTATGGTAAAGATCAACAGAGCAAACAACAATGTAGCTGCGTTCGGGAGTAAACAAGCAGTAAATGTTGACTATACAGGTAGCGGTTATGACAGGGGACATTTAAATCCACAGCTATATCATTGCTATTCTGAAGACAGTAGAAAAGCGACAAATACTTTAACCAATATCGCACCTCAAGTCCCATCATTTAATCAAGGAATATGGAATAGATTTGAAACCACTCTCTATGACATCTCAAAAAAGTATTGTAATTTTGTAGGAGCAAGACGTTATTTCATTACAGGCGTTCTACCGAGCAAAAATAGGTTCATGGGTAATGGAAGAGTCAATATACCTGATCACTACTGGACAGCCGTATGCTGCGATTCCTCGGGTGCGAATGATGCCCTCCGTAATGAGGGATGGTCGGCAGGATTTTTAGGCGAAAACGTTCATAACTCCTCAATTTTTATCTACTCAATACAAAATTTTTTACCAACCACCTCACCTACACTTTTTGCAGATTATACAGATCAAAATGGAAACACGGTGAAAAATTGTCTGTTCAACCCGACTAAAGCGGACAACATTATTAACGAGATTGCCAGTACTGATGTTCGCTACATTAAAGAGAAGACTTCTTTGTTCAGGCGTGTGTGCAAAGCTGTTTACAATGGAGCGTGTTACTTTGTAAGAGTGTTTGGATAAATATGTCCATGTATGTCACTATATTTACATGTAATTCTAGATAACGCTATATACTTTTGCGATATATATATAAGTGCAATATATATTTCTCTAAATATCCAAGATCCTAGTTTCATATACCCCTTGTGGTTGCATCATATATGTAAGTGAGCTATGGTTTTGTTTTGTTTTGTTGTTTGTTTGTTTTTGTTTTTTTGCGTGGCTTAAGAAATAATTCTTTCGGGTCATGCTCTTTGGTCATTTTAACATGGGTAGGCATTATATTTGTCAATATCTATAATGCTTACCCATGTTAAAATGAACATAGAGCATGTCATGACAGAATTATTTCGATTCTTATTGGTAATTTTAGAAATTTTGCACTTGAAAAGTGAACCTATAATACATGTTTGAAAGGCAGCCATTTTGATTTGATGAAAGCAAAACGTTAAAGGAAATCAACCGTTTCACGAGAAAAAATGAAAAGATATATGTAAACTGACTTTTAGAATGATTTTATTTAATTTCCTAGCGAGCAACACCAACACTAATGTCTATTTTGATCTCCGGCGTCATTATAAAAAACCAGCTGATGTTGCAATTTCAATTGTGACGTCAATCACGTTCAGTCCATGTTTTATTTGAAACAATTCCAAAGCGAAAGAAGGACGTCATATTAGAATCGGTATTTATACATCCCGTCATTGTGTTATTGTGCAAAGGTCATTTTTGTATTCTTGTCTTTCATTTTTGCTTATGTGCTCTGTCTATAGAGTGCCTATATGCCATTTTGTTTTTCCTTGTTGACATAGTTGTTTGTTTTTATAGTGATTAAGAATGTTTACTGCTGAACCCCAATTTTGACATTTTTACCTTTTATGTCTGTTTGGTTTGCTCACACATTGTTGTGTTTGAGCCTTACTCTTTTTTTTTCAATTTTTTTTGCTATATATTTCATTCTAAGTATCTTCCGAAATGAATTAACATAACAAAGTTTATTGAAATTGTGATCTTTTCATATTTTAGTATATGCGGGTGAAACAGTGTCATTAAACAGTGATAAGAAGTTTCTTATATTAATACCGCTTCAAGTCAATACGTTTATATATATATTCATGGCTCAATATTCAATTTACCCTTTTATAATTTGTAATTCTAAAAGGTTATCAACTGTCGCTGTAAACTTCTATAACGTTTGGAATTTAGGATTGAATTTATCTTTTGCTATATTAAATGTATAAGAAACATGATAGTCTTGGTTTTGTCATATGTTCGCAGAGGTGAAAGAAGCAATATAACAATTTTATGGTTTAGATTCAGGAAATTTCTGGGAAGATAGTCTATCACTTTTTCCTAATTGTTTTTTAACATTGCGATAGTTTTAATAGAATTTAAGTCTTTGTTTGAATGCGTTGGTACCAAGTAGCTGCAGAACCGTAGCTCCTACTTCCTTATGATATTTTTTGACAATATGGTCAGCAAATTGTCAAAAAATATCATAAGGAACTAAGAGCTACGGTTCAGAAGCTAAAGCCCAAGGTACAAAATTAATTGGTGTAAATGATAAAAGTCAAAGCAATGAATTATCACATAACAAATGTAAACACCTCGTGATACGCTTGCTTACAAACATATGGGGAATGTGGTAAAGAGACAACAACCCGACCAAAGAGCAGAAAACAACCCAAGGCCACCAATAGGGCTTCAATGCAGCGAAAAAATCCCGCACTTGGAGGTGGGCTTCGGCTGGCACTAAACAATAATATATACTTGTCCAGCGAAATGCTCGTCACACTAAACTCCATACATATAAATGAACCAAAATTAAAAAAAAAACATTATAAGTCTATATATGTTTTAGAATGTCGCTGTGTAGTTACATTGTATGCTTTGCATATTTTATACTTGCCATCTCCTGTGTTTGTTTTTCCCAGTCCATGTAATTTAATTGCTATGTTATATTTCTATCTCTTAAGTCTTGCTGCTGAATAGATCATGTTTTGAGGTGATTGTATATATATTGTTAGTATGATCTATTGTTTTAATTGGATTTTTTTTATTTCCTTCTTTTATATGGTAATAGAGCTTGCGCTTTATTGTTGCACACTTTGAAAATAAAAATAAAGTGTTCTTGTCTTATTTTTTATGTCAGCATGGTAATAATTTAGGTTTTAATCGGTCCTTTGAGTACAAGTTTTCAACTAACACCAGTAGCAAAGTTTAGCAAAATGTAATACAGATTAACAATTATTCCTGGTCATGTGTGATAATATTTAAATAAAAATATATGGCTTGTACTTTTGACCTCTATGATATTATAGCACTTTATAAATTAGGTGCATCCGAGTTGCTTTTGTTTTATTTACCTGATGCAAGAATGCCCTAACCAAAAAATAAGGAAAGTCATAGATGTGTAAATACTTGGAAGCTATATGACCAAAAGGAACCTTAAGAGAATAAACCAAATCTACTAAGATCACTTTTTCCTCATGGGTAGATATGCTAGTTTCTTAGTTATTTCTTGATTTAAGAATTTAAGGAAGGAGATTATAAATCATGGCAATACCGAAGCAAGGACTACTGAGCTGATGATACCATCGGGGACTAACAGTCTACCAGCAACGGTATCGTTCGAGTGCTAGAAAATAAAAATAAAAAGCACTTGATGATTTTGGTGGCTACGAAGAGCTTTTCTGGAATTACATTTATCAGGAACACTAAAACACAAAAAAAATATGGAAAGCCAATGCGGTTTTAAAACGGCGGAGCTGTGAAAAATTTTGTAAAAGAAAACATCTCGAAGAAAAAACAGCAACGTGTAGCCAAATGTTCGTTGAACCTTTCAAGATTTTTCTGCCTTGGTATTCAAAAGTATCCTAGTTATATGCTGTTCTGGATTTCACTTAGCATTCAGATCACTACAGATGAAAACAAATAAAATACAATAATTTTGATCATTTCACCGTGTATAATGTAGAGCTCCATCTGTATTGTTGAATTTTAACATTTTAACTGGAAATTTGCTAACCAATGAAATGCTGTTTTTGTTGAACAGTTAATATGTTTGTGTTATATCAGATACAGTATTTTTGAACCTTGATTGTACGATAGGATTACCCCTGTCCGTTACTATTCTACATATGGATGCTTATTTGCATGAATAAACCACTGATAGTTAATCATAGAAATTTGTTTTGCCAGTAACTGACTGGAAGATGTTTCAATGAGAAAATCGCGATATTTTAATCTTTTTGTATTTTTCAAAAACGTTTTAGTTAATTTGATTGAAACTGTTGTTAATTATAGATGATTATAGATTCGATCAACTTGATTGATGGTGGCCGAGAAGTCTAAGTAGTTCTACTGGTTCACTGGCCTGTCAACACTGAGGTTGAGAGCTCAAATCCCACACGTGGTAGTTACGTTCGAATATAATCTTTATTGAATAGGATTGCCAGTTTTCCTGCGGAGGGTCGGTGTTTCTCTCCTGGCTTTCCGGCTTTAATTTGATTGGAACTGCTGTTGATTATAGATTAATTTAGATTCGATCCAATTGATTGAGGGAGGCTTCGTGGCCGCGTGATCTAAGTGGTTCATCTACTGTTTCACTTGTCTGTCAACACTGATGTTTAATTGACTAGAAATATCAGTTTTCCTACGGAAGGTTCTCTCCGGGAAATCTGGCTTTCTCTGTTTTTAGAAAATTGATTGACTGTTCATACACATTTCAAATTTCAATATAAAGTGATGTTTGTGTACGTTATTGAAACAGCAACCCAACGACATAAAAAATATTAAACATCTAAGAAACCAAACAAATAAAAGGACACATGTGAATGAATGAATGACAAAAATGAATGAATCTTTATTTCAACTAACATGGATATAAAGATTTAGTAAACACAGAACATGTTGGAGCACGCGCATAGCTACACAAAAAAACAGTATCGACATTCTTTTTTACAATACATATTATATACATTGATATTCATAACTCATGGTTGTAAAAATAAAATGAAATAATAAGTGATGTCACTTCTGCGTGGTTACGTCGTCAATGAATATACAATTATGTTTTTTGAAAATATGACAAGTATGCGATGCTTGAGTTGATTCAAATATTTTACGTACCCCATTACCTGAATAGGTGAAATGGGATAACTTAAAGTTATAATTATCTAATGTTGTATGCATTTCCCGCCATATATAACCACTTATCAGTCTTCATTATAGAAACAGATTATTCCAATTTGCCCAATGGACGTCTACACTATTTATATACTATCAGTTATTTCATTTTAAAATTTAAGAATGGATAAATATTGTAATAAACGAAGCAGTTTTGAAAAATCTAAATTTTATTGAAACTCGGTGTTCTGAAAACCAGTTTGTATGCCTCTTTGTGGTTGTAAAGGAAAGTTGTTGGCTATGAACCCTGAACTATAGTCCTGTTGTTGTTGTTGGCTTGTGACATTTCAAATACCAGGTTGAGGTTGTACGGATGGTACATATTGATTTGTGATCGGTGGTAGTTAAACTGCCATCATCGTTGGTTGTTGTTGCAGTTGTGGTACATTCTGTTGTTGTTGAAAATATTTTGCAGGTTGTTGTTTGGTTGTCGAGAATTGTTGTGGCATGTTTTGCTGTATATTTGGTTGTGTCTGAATCCTTGTTGGCTGTTGTACGATTTGAAGTAGGGCTGCTTGTTGTTGGATATTTTGTTGTGGTTGATTGTAACTGTTTGTTACAACGATTTGGACTGATTGCCTTTGTTGGCAGGCAACTTGGTTTTGTTGTAAATTTGATACGGTGTTGTGGGTATCCTGAACCATTATTGGTTGATAGATGCATGCACATTTTGATGTACTTCTATGGCATTCCCAGAATCATGATAATATGTCCTTTGTTCGCCATTCCGACCATACCGTGGGGTCTTGTCATACCTCCTTAACCAGTCTGTCTATATTCAGTACTCACTAGAGGGACAGACTGTTGATCTTCAAAGTTAAACATAAATATGTGGGTATACACATCCGGATTGGGTTGTAACCTCCCCCCATTCATAAATTGATTCTTGTGAAAATCCCTACCCATACATATATTTTATAGAAAAATCATAACCCATTCATATATTTCCCAGCTATCAGCTGGACATTCAATATGTACGTGACATTTACTGAGATGTTTACCACAGGGCTCATTCATATTAACTACATAAAAGGATCAGTACACAGTTTTTACACACATCTTAGCAAAATATTAATATTCAAGTCCAATTGACATATAAATGTCTATCCATTGTTAAATAGTCTTCGTGAAATTGCACCCATTGATTTATTTGACATCTCGAAAAAGTTATCAATACCTGCGTAACGTCTGTACTTACCGAGGAAGACACCCCCTCTCTTTTCCCTCCCGTAGCATGTAACTGGTTTTTAGTATTGTTGAGTTGTTTTCTCATAGATTTATGTCATTCATTCATAATTCATAACACCCATTTGAGTTTTCGGCATGTATTGTCAGTAGCCACTGAAACAAATTGTCTGGGGGCGGCATTTTGAGATGCATTGTACACTTCCAACTGAAAATGAATTTATTAATGAAAATAATATTTCACATTTCAACACCAATATATAGTTAACTTACATGTTTGTGTCTGTCTGTAGTTATATAAGATATTATATACTGATTGTCATCAGTTTCATTTGCAATATCTTGCATCGTTATTTTGAGGTTCTCCGTCAGACCAGCCCCATCCACAGAAGCAGAAAAAGTTAATAAAAAAAATGTTTCTGTATCGTACATGTATTTGAAAATAAGCATTCCTTAGCTCTATATTACAAGGCAGCTGAGCGATCTATACAAGTTTATTATTGTTGCCAAATAACAGTGATCGCGTTTCAAGGCTGTCCCTTTTCACCGTGAATCCCCGGAATATTGCTGGAAACATGTAGTATGTTAGCAACCAAGTACCTGTACAATAAATTGACACATGGTTAAGACTACCTGATCCTTTGTTGGATTTATGAGTCATTGGGTACGAGCAGCATTATCCGGTGTACCGATAAAGAAATGAAGGACCCTTCCAAACCTTCATTTTCAGGATTCATTGGTCAATGTTAAGTTTTTGTGTTTTGGTCTGTTTTTCAAATTCTGAAAGTAATAGGTCAGCTATATTTGGTGAATGAAATAATTGTAAGGTGTACATGATTAACTGTCATGTATTATCTGACCTTGACCTCATTTTCTTAGTCAATAATACATTTTCGTAATATTACTGTAAATTAATATGTCGTGCAATACGATATATATTCATTTTTGACAGTTAAATTTACAATATTTAAAACGCTCGGCAGGCCTCGCCTTTTAAAATTTGAAAATTAAATGGTTCGAGTGGATAAATATCGTCTCACACTTGATGCAGTGGTAGAATCTATATATATATATATATATATATATATATATATTTCTGGATTTCGACAATTAATGTCTCTTCAGTGATGTTAGGGATCGAAACGGTATTTGGAAGGCCATATAATTTACCTCAATTTAGGATAGACTCTTGAATTTTAAAGAGTCGAAATAGGATGAACGGGTCATATAAACCCGAAGGAAATTTAATACAAGCCCAAACGAAAAAATATAAACAAGTCTAAATTGAAAACAACGTTCAAACCTATGATTGCGTTGGATAAAAACCGCAATTTTTATACGTGTGCATGTAAAACAAATTTCTTGGTAGAGGGGACTAAATACAGCACAAACAACATTTTCAAAATGACCAAAAAGTGAAAAGAATATTTTAACAAAACGCATTAGACTAACAGGTCGAACAACTGATGTTCTTAAACCTCGCTGACTGCCATTGGCGATTGCCAAATAAATTGATACCAGATGTAACATTGATCTTAATTATAAATTTAATATCAAACAGAAAACAATAAACTTGCGAAAAAGATGGAATATCGCAAACATGAGGTGCAAAACTTTGTACACCATATCCGGATTTCGACAATTAATGTCTCTTCAGTGATGTTAGGGATTGAAACGGTATTTGGAAGGCCATATAATTTACCTCAATTTAGGATAGACTCTTGAATTTTAAAGAGTCGAAATAGGATGAACGGGTCATATAAACCCGAAGGAAAATATAATACAAGCCCAAACGAAAAAATATAAACAAGTCTAAAATGAAAACAACGTTCAAACCTATGATTGCGTTGGATAAAAACCGCAATTTTTATACATGTCATACGTGTGAATGTAAAACAAATTTCTTGGTAGAGGGGAATAAATACAGCACAAACAACATTTTCCAAAAGACCAAAAAGTGAAAAGAATATTTTAACAAAACGCATTTGACTAACAGGTCGAACAACTGATGTTCTTAAAGCCTGCTGACTGCCATTGGCGATTGCCAAATAAATTGATCACCAGATGTAACATTGATCTTAATTATAAATTTAATATCTAACAGAAAACAATAAACTTGCGGAAAAGATGGAATATCGCAAACATGAGGTGCAAAACGTTTTACACCATATCCGGATTTCGACAATTAATGTCTCTTCAGTGATGTTAGGGATCGAAACGGTATTTGGAAGGCCATATAATTTACCTCAATTTAGGATAGACTCTTGAATTTTAAAGAGTCGAAATAGGATGAACGGGTCATATAAACCCGAAGGAAAATATAATACAAGCCCAAACAAAAAAATATAAACAAGTCTAAATTGAAAACAACGTTCAAACCTATGATTGCGTTGGATAAAAACCGCAATTTTTATACGTGTGCATGTAAAACAAATTTCTTGGTAGAGGGGACTAAATACAGCACAAACAACATTTTCAAAATGACCAAAAAGTGAAAAGAATATTTTAACAAAAGGCATTAGACTAACAGATCGAACAACTGATGTTCTTAAACCTCGCTGACTGCCATTGGCGATTGCCAAATAAATTGATACCAGATGTAACATTGATCTTAATTATAAATTTAATATCAAACAGAAAACAATAAACTTGCGAAAAAGATGGTATATCGCAAACATGAGGTGCAAAACTTTGTACACCATATCCGGATTTCGACAATTAATGTCTCTTCAGTGATGTTAGGGATCGAAACGGTATTTGGAAGGCCATATAATTTACCTCAATTTAGGATAGACTCTTGAATTTTAAAGAGTCGAAATAGGATGAACGGATCATATAAACCCGAAGGAAAATATAAAACAAGCCCAAACGAAAAAATATAAACAAGTCTAAATTGATAACAACGTTCAAACCTATGATTGCGTTGGATAAAAACCGCAATTTTTATACGTGTGAATGTAAAACAAATTTCTTGGTAGAGGGGAATAAATACAGCACAAACAACATTTTCCAAAATACCAAAAAGTGAAAAGAATATTTTAACAAAACGCATTTGACTAACAGGTCGAACAACTGATGTTCGTAAAGCCTGCTGACTGCCATTGGCGATTGCCAAAAAAATTGATCACCAGATGTAACATTGATCTTAATTATAAGATTGATCTTATATATATGTGTGTGTGTGTGTGTATTACTGAATATAATGTTATCTCGGTATTAAAATTTGCTAAATGGTCCTTATGAAAGCTGTTAATGCAATAATAGTTGTCAAGTTGTTCATTATATACTAATTGTATTTATGCAAAAGGGAAAGATTGCTTTAAAAAATACAAAAAGATTTGGAATCAACTTGGTCATAACAATCTTTCCTTTTAGATGTCGATGTTCCCTTTCCCGCATTCTATGACATGTACAGTTCACAACTTGTTCAGTTTGCTTATTTACGTACACATGAAGCTCACTTGAATGAGCGTAACTTTGCATTAAAATTTGCCGAAGTTTACTGGTTCTATCCGAGCCACTGACTTCCTCCTCAATTAGAACTGTCCGCCCCGATAAAGCCAACACTAATGACAGTGGCGTTAAACACCAACAATCAATCAATCTTCACGCGACTTAAAACTCCTCAAGGTAAACATAACCATAATTGTTTTACATTTTCATATAAGGAACACAATTGTTTTCGCCTTTGATTTAGATGTAGGATCTATGTATGTGGCAGATGGTCGCAGCACCTAAAACAATACCATTAAAGATGACACCTGGTCTTGACATTTAACCTACAAGGTCATATTACTGATATGTATAAGCTCACCAATATATATTTATATATATATATATATATATATAATCGTGCTTGACATGTAGGACATTCAAATGCAACGAAAAGCTTTGTCCTGTGGGAGGTGCCCCTTCGGTTGGTCATTCCACGCCTTTATCTATACTACTAAAATAACGAAGTCCAATTTGTTAGCGGGCATGACGTAAAAACAAAGAATTCAGCTGTATATATTACTAATATAAACAATGATGTTAATAAAACATTACACCCTTCCAGGCCTTTTTTTCCACACAATTAGTATTACAAATAATTAACCAGTTCTAGGTCGAATTCGATACCGATACAAAATTTCACATGTAGTTTCCGATATGTATGTATGTTCTGTATCTCCCTCCTTTAAAATAATCACCACCGTTGCTTGTGGTGTAAAAGAAGGATATTTAACACACTGCATTGATACATATTTAATGTGAACATTAGCCTAACTAGTTTCCACGGCTGGCTGTGACGGGTCTTACTACCAGAAAGTCAACATTCCCCAAAAAACAAGTACAATGTAATAAAACATACAAACACACATTCAGCTAATCCTCAAAATGTACAAAAATACAAAATATAAAAGCAATTATATACAAAATAAGGGATAAGGTCAACCTGGAAGCCTCACAAATGTCATGGCACCAAACGGAAAACCGGTAAGGACATACTTAGATTCCGGTTCAAAGTAAGAAAACCAGGACGGGTTCAAATAGAAAAATTTTGAAAGCAGAGACAATGGTACGCCTTATAATCAACATGCCTTTATCAGATGACAATACGAATACTAATAATCCAGGCTAAAAATAAGGCGTAGGTATCTTAACATGTTAATTCAATCAGGGACCTGCGATGTCAAAACTTACAAAATTGATTGTTGCTCTGCATGAAAAAAATGAATTGACAAAATATGGCTGTGTTACATCGCTAAATCTACCCTGAGTACAGGCATACAGGTGCATATAGGATAGTTTTTAAAGATTGCTGGAAAAGGTTATATGTATTTCATGCTTCAGAAAATTAAAACCTTATCTTGAATTCGATTATTTTTTTTCCAAGGCAAAATCTAGTAAAGTTTTTAGTATTCTAAAACAAAACTTAAAATGCATTTAGGTTTTATTTATATAGGTCAATCTATGTTTAAACATTTTCCGCTTGCACAGGTACATTTGAATGTCTGTTCTCAGAGTAAAATTTGTGGTGAAAATTCCAAATTTTGCCAAAAGGATATAATGAACCTGAAGATCAATAGCGTCAGGACAAGGATAATTGCAAACAACAAAAGGTAGATTACTGATCGACAAAAGAAAGGATACACTTATTTATTATCAAATTTTCAAAAAATAGGTTTTACACTAAAATTATCAATAACAAATGTATGAAAGACTGACAATGAAGTATGCATCATAAAAAAATAAAGTACAGCTGAGTAACAGTTTGAGCTCAATGTCAAAAACAACAGATGAGATAAAAAATCTCGAATAACAGTACGTTTAATCAGATGTTTAGCGTTTGAAAAGTAAGTATCTCGTGTGTCCACCATTGGCATTTATTACTGCTTGAAGCTCGGAATTGAAATTCGCTAAATGGTACATATTTAGTATCCATTCCGAGGAATCTGACCAACTTAGGGTATGTTCTCTTTATCATGTTTATAATTTGTATATCTCAAAAGTATAAAAATGAATAGACAATTAAACTCTGTTTTTCAACTGTTGAAGATTTCTTTCTGTTATTTTGTTTAAGAAATACCATTCAGTCTTTTATGTATGCTTTCAATATTTGGTACTGAAGTGCAACACCCCGAGGCGATTTCGTTGTGTAACATTGAAGACGATCTCTATCCTTCAGTGTCAAGTAATTGGATAATTTATTTGTCCATGCTAGCCTTTTCATATCTTTTTAATGTTCCTAAGGGTTTGCAGGGTGTATGTGTGACGGGGAGGAAGATGCCACCCCTCTTATACAATACATTGTTAAGTATCTGTAAATGGTTCAGAGATCAACTCCACTAAACCATATATAATCTCAATCTCAATCATGTAAATATTTTGAAATCTTGCTTACGATATTTGTGGTTAAATCAAAGATGTAAATCGTTAAACTATCATAACACATAAGGTTATAATGAATCTGAAGATCAAAAGCATCAGGACAAGGATAATTGCAAACAGCAAAAGCTAGATTACTGAGCGACAAAAGAAAGGATACACTTATTTATTATCAAATTTTCAAAAAAATTGGTTTAACAACAAAATTAACCATAACAAATGTATGAAAGACTGACAATGAAGTATGCATCCTAACAAAAATAAAGTACAGCTGCGTAACAGTTTTGGCGCAATGTCAAAAACAACAGATGAGATAAAAAATCTCGAATAACAGTACGTTTCATCAGATGTTTAGCGTTTGAAAAGTAAATATCTGGTGTGTCCACCATTGGCATTAATTACTGCTTGAATCCTATGTCGCATAGACAAGACAATTTTTGAAATTGTAGCCCGAAGCATGTTGTTCCACTCCTGTTGTAATGCTGGGGACAATTCTTGCAGTGTAACAGGTTGGCGTTGCCTTGAGCGAACTCTGCGGTTACGTTCATCCCATATGTGCGCGATAGGACTCAGGTCAGGAGATTTCGATGGCCATGGCAACAAATCGATGTTTTGTTGCTGCAAGTAGGCATTTGAAACACGAGCAGTATGGAGACTGGCATTGTCGTGCTGATATGTTATTCCAGGTCCATATCTGTTAATGAAATTAACCACTTCCGTTGACAGAATGTGATCTCTATAGCGTTGGGCATTAAATGTTCTATTGACATTCACGAGATTAGTCCGGTTGTGCGTAGATATTGTTGATGCTCCATCTTAACCGCTCTTGTCTGTGTCAGTGTCGGTCCCCTATAAGCACGTCTAGGACGAAGATTAAATGACCGTAGTCTTCTACGGACTGTTTTTGCACTGAAACGTCTACCCTGAACAACACCAGTCGAAGCCTGAGGAGGCATAAACCTATCCCGCAAATGTCGTATACGAATGAATCTGTCGTCAGCAATTGTTGTTACCAGTGAACGCCCAGACCGAGGTCGATCCACCGTAGAACCAGTCACTTGGAATCTCTGCTGAAGAAGATATAATGCCAAACGTTTACAACCAATTGCTCTTGACACGGCAGTTATACCCATGCCGGCTTGAATCATGCCAATTAAACGTTCCCGTAATGCGAGCGTAAGACGGGGCTTTTGAAATGTTTTCTTGTAACTTTGTAAACTTACGACTGGAAACAGTAACAGGTGTCGAACAACATCCAATGTAATCGAGTTTTACTGACAGATTTTTCTGCACGTGCAAATTTTTCAAAATTCGAATTTAAATACTGTGAGGTACTCATCTGTTGCACAGGTAAATAAATCGATATGTATCAGCCGTAGCTTTACCTAATTAACGTGTGCATCAAGTTTCATTTTTATATCTTTAGTTTTAACAAAAATATTAAAAAAAAAAAAAATGTATCCTTTCTTTTGTCGCTCAATATTTTTGGAATCTGTGTCAGATAAGTTATCTTCTGTTATCGTTTTTGTTTTTGAAGGTTTCTTTTGTAATTAAAAAGTTGTTCATTATCTGTATAAAACTTTATGTTCAAAATTGTGTGGGAGGGTTTTCGGGGGAACCATGATCTAGCATTACAAAAATACATAACGTACGTTCTATAAACTTACAAGCATTTTTCACATTTGTTTTTAATTTTTTGTATTTCACGACTCGTGAATGCTTCATGTATCCTTTTCCGATATGCAGATGCTGTTCAACGAATTCCAAATGGATGAAATTCAGATATTTGTTCTAATAACGTATACTTTGCATCAAGTTAGATTATCTTATGTGTTTATTTTATTATATTTATTCTGTAGGGAAGGAAGAAGGAGAAAGAGAGATGAATTATGAAGAAATAAGGATAATTGCATACGAGGCAGTTGTATCGAAGAAAATGTCCTTTAAGGAAGCATGCACGAAATTCAAGATTCCTGCTAGCACACATAAAGTGAAAAGAAGAAACCCTACGAAAAGGAGAAGAGGACAAAATGCAACCCTGGATCAAAATCAATCAGAAAAATTGACCAAATGTATAATGATGTTGTTGAAACAGGGATATAATTATACAATTGATGAATTGAGTACGTAATCAGGTCAATATGCTTTAAGCCTTGGCAAGCGTAAGCATGATAAACCAGTCACAAAACATTGGTTTTATTTGTTGTGTGATAATTTTCCAAAGCTTAAAGAATTAAGGGTTAAATTTGCACAAATGGATAGAATCCAAACACGTGATTTGACACGTGTTTCAAGTTTTTTTTTCATATTTGTCTTCTTGTGTGATCAAACATGGCTTATCCGAGAAGCCTGGTTCAATTTATAGTTTAATCTCTACAGAATTGTCTTAATCGTGGCCTTCTGCAATCAGAGAGGTCCCTTCTCATGAAGAAGCAATCTCTTTGTTTATTTGTGCAAATGGAGCTGGCAAAGTTATCCCACCGTGGTATGTTTTTTCTCGAAGCAAAATCAAAGGTGGATATAAAACGTCTACATGAAGATTGTAAACCAGGTTTTGGGTTTCGAGCAGAAGAAAAATTGTTCCCATCAGAGAATTTTTTTAAATATCTGAGGACTCATTTCCTTCGGCACACCCTATCACGGGATCAGAAAATTCTTCTCGTGGACGGACATGACCTGTATGTCTCTGTTGAAATATTGGAATGGGCAGAACAAAACCAAATAACTTTAATTGTTCTTCCTGCAGACGAAAACAAAACAATTCAGCCATTAAAAGTTGATTGTTTAAGTGCTTTTGAACGTATGTTTACGGACAACTGCAAAGCTAGCGTTTCAGGTTCGAGTTGGAAAGATCTGCTTTATGTAAAGCTGTTTCAGATGCATACCAACATGCATTTTCATGTGAAGAAGAAATTCAGCGTTCTTTCAAAATGTCCAAAATATTCCCGATTCATACAGAAATGATTTGATAGGATTGCACTTTCTGGAGCCAATATAGAATACAATCGCTAGTAAAAATTAAAACTAAAAAATTGTAATGACTAAGAAACATTGAAGAAATATCAATGTATCTACATAAGAATGATTTCTGTTTGGCAAAGTGGAAAAGTATTAGAAATACACAAACGTCAATTTACAAAATATTTAGAGCAAAGACATTTTTCTACTTGAACAGTTACTAGTAACACATAGTTAGATGAAATCATTTTGTATGTAAAGAAATTTGGAATCCACATCAAATGAAAACGTTTTTAGAATGTTTTATCCTTAATGGAAGTTACTTCACGACATGCTTTAAAATATTGTGCACATTATCTGACAGTCATGACCCTCTGGTTAACCGACATAATATATTGTGTATTAAAAATTAAATATAATTTTTTTCTCATGTTTGTCACATAACAATATATTTTGCAAAATCGTGACTGCTTTGTAGTATTTACATCCTGTTTGGAAGAAAGGTCTCTACTTGTTTATTCATGTCCATCCTATCATTTCCTTTTGTAGCTTTTCTTTTTATTTTCTCTTACAAGAAAAAAAAACAAAAATAGTATGATAAATGACATAATTATATGCACGAAGGAGAAACGTTCAATGGCAATCAACTACCACAAGTCGAAGAAAATCTGACAATATGGCAAAAAAATAGACAAAACGACAAAAAACAGACAAATCAATATGACAGAGAAAACTAAAGATTGAACAACGTGAACCCGACAAACAAAATCGGGTTGGACATATCTGAGCCTTCTCCACTAGTGGATCTTGATGTGTTTCTCAATGGCATTCCCCAATGTCACATAAATGAAAACAGGCCTAGGAAGGATATGTGGAACATATACTCGTACCAAGACAGTAAAATCGTAAAAAATGTTTAGAAATGCCGCTCTCCTACTCATTCCCATCAAATTAGGAGCTAAATACAGCTATGGTATTTTATTCCTAGGGTAGAAAATCCTTAGAATTTAGTAAACAGATAATTGATAATAATGACCATAACGATGATAGTTCATGACACAGTGGAGCTGGCGATACAATCGACTAGGAAACCTCCACCAGCAGTGGATAACCTCATATTAGATACCAGAATTAACATTTTGTACGCCAACGCGCGTTTCATCTACAAAGACTCATCGGTGACGCTTGAATCAAAGACGTTAAAAGGTTCAAATAAAATACGAAGTTGAAGAGCATTTAGGACCAGATTTTGCCAAATGCAGCTAAGGTGATCTATTTATCGGGTAGAAAATCTTAGTATTTAAAAAAAAATTGAAGTTTTGTAAACAGTTAATTTATAATTATGACCATAGCAATGATAAATTCATGTCAACACAGATGTGCTGACTACTAGTCTGGTGATACCCTTGTGGAAGAAACCACTGCAAGAAGTGGCATCGACTTAGTGGTTGTGAATAGACTCAACATAATACCAGAATTAAAATTATGTACGCCTGACTCGTGTTTTGTCTACAAAAGACTCACCAGTAACGCTCGAATCAAAACAGTTAAAAAAATCCTAATAAAGTACGAAGTTGGAAAGCATTGAAATCCCACAGTTCCGAAAATGTTTTGCCAAGTACGGCTTAAGGTAATCTATTCCTGAAATAGAAAATGATTAGTATTTCGAAAAAAAAGTTATGTAAACAGTTGATTTATAATTATGACCATAACAATGATACTAGTAATTCATGTGAACACCGTAGTGTTGACAAATAGGCTGGTGATAGCCTCCAGGAGGAAACCTCTACCAGCAGTGTCATTTAACCATTGGTTGTAAATAAACTCGTCATAGATACTAGGATTGGAATTTTGTATACCAGACGCGCGTTTTGGTAACAAAAGACACGTCAGTGAAGCTGGAATCAAAGATGTTGAAAAGGCCAAATAAAGTACGCAGTTCGAGAGTAATGAAGACCGAAAATTCTGAAAGGTTTTGCCAAGTACAGCTCTGGTTATCTACTCCTGAGGTTGAATATCATTAGTTTCTTAAAAATTAAGAAAAAAAACAGCTGATTTATAATTTTGACCATAACACTAACAATTTCTTGTCAACACAGAAGTGTTCACTACTGGGCTGGTGGTACCCTCTTGGAGGAAACCTCCACCATCAGTGTCTTCGTTGCACAAAGAGCATGTAACCTTGGTGTATATAGTTTTCCACTAAGACTGTTATCAGAATATTCCTCGAAGTATGATATTAAACCAAAAAATATGGGTATCCGATTTTGTTATTTTCCAATATGTTTCTCCACAAAACGTCTTTTTTGTTTTAATTCAACTTATTTAAACAAAGGTGCATTTCAACAGAGAAACTTAAGAGTTAAACCGTAAAAGTACGGTTACCACTCGTTTAGCTATTCTTTTTGGCCATTATGTTTTCCTACAATACCTTGACCTCTTTGTTATTTTATATTCCAAATTTTTTCTCAACTTGTCATTGTGGTACATATTTAACTACATTTTTACTAAATGATAATTGTGTATGTTTATATTTGTCTGAAGAAGTGTGTTTGGGTCTGTTGATTGTTCGTCAAACGTTTTCCTATCAGATTAAACAGTGAAATTAAGGTTGATTGATTGTTGTCTGTGTAGCGTCCGCTGGCACAATCGTATGGTGAATTAAGAATTTGTCATGTGGTTATTGTCCGCAGCGCAACGCGTTGCGGGGGACAGAGACCGGGCGTCCGTCCGTCCGGTCTTGTTAGCGCTCTCACGTGTACAATTCTTGCCAAATTTTTAAGAAACTTATATGACAGGTTTATATCAGCAATGTCTTGGACGAGTTCGAAAATAAGTGCCGATCAATTATTTTTAAAAGAGTAATGCCCCTTGGAAACATTAATAATTATATGGAAAATTGCATCGTTAGCGCTCTCATTTGTACAATTCTTGCCAGATTTTTATGAAACTTATATCATAAGTTTATATTAGCAATGTCTTGAACGAGTTTAAAAATCAGTGCCGATCAATTATTCTTAAAAGAGTTATGCCCCCTTGAAAACATTAACTATATGGAGAATTGCATTGTTATTGCTTCATGTGTTCAATTCTTGCTAGAAATTTATGAAACTTAAATCATAGGTTTATATAAGCAATGTCTTGGACGAGTTCGAAAATCAGTGCCGATCAATAATTTTTAAAGAGTTATGCCCCTTGGAAATATTAATTATATGGAAAATTGCCTTATGAGCGCTCTAATGTGTGCAATTCTTGCCAGATTTTTATGATATTTATATTATAGGTTTATATCAGCAATGTTTTTGACACTTTCGAAAATAAGTTCAGATCAAATATTTTTAACGAGTTATGCCCCTTGGAAATATTAATTATAATATGATATACACCAACAAACGACAACCACTGAATTACAGGCTCCTGACTTGGGACAAGCACATACAGAATGCGGTGGGGTTAAACTAGTTTGAAGGCGCGCCAACCCTCCCCTAACCTGGGACAGTGGTGTAACAGAACAACATAAGAACAAACTATAAAAAATCAATTGAAAAGGGCTTAGCTCATCAGATCGATACAAAACAGAAATACATCTTACAAAAACACATAGTGGACGTGGCAGGATACTTATACATCCCAACAACAAAAAGACACTAAGTATAGATCTGAGAGTACTCAGCTAGTTCAAAGCCAATAACAACTGATAAAAAAATCATGCATCTAAGACTAAAATATCAATCAGTACACATCCAGTATGCAATGGATTTAGTGTAAAGACGTCATTAACAGTCAGAGAAAAACATTACATTGTACAATGCCAAGATACAGGTATCGACAGATTGTAGAGCCATGAATGTGCATATGTATATAAAAATGATATTTAGTTTGATTTTAATTTACTGATAACAAAATTTATATTTATTCCAATAAAACAGTATTCGAAGATCTAATTACCAGGTTTAATTGGTAACCTATTAGAATAAGTTTATTTAAAGGATCGATAAGTTTACCCGGATCGTATCTAAATTTCTGGGCTCGGTAAACAACATCTCCGTAAAAATTAGGATGTGCTTTCCTGTTAGAAATAAGTTTTCTACAGGTACAACCAAACTTCCAAACCAAATCTTTATATCTATGGAAGAATTTAGTAAAAGTTTTACCAGTCATACATAGATACTGTTCATTGAAATCAGTTTGTTTTCAACTTATGAGTTTAAATATCCATTTCGCATCGTTTGCCGCTTTTAGATTATTTCATTCAATAAGGTTTATCGACTCGCATCAATGTTGGCTTCTGGGTGATACGAAATGTTAAGTTAACTATCATGTATCGCCTGTCGAGAACATGTTCATATAACAGGGACAATGAGCTTATTCTTGTAACTTAAATCTTGAGTGGTGAGTTGAGTGTTTGTTCCATGTTGAAGGCCTCGTTGTGACTTTGAGATAAAAAGTAGCAATGCAATGATATATCTTTTCCTTAAATGTGTATCACATCTGGACGTCACCAGTGCTAAATTCGTTTGACGCCATCTTTTACTAAGGAAATTCTTGGATGATGTAGCGAGTTACTTTACTACACAAGCAACGCACTTTGTTAAAGAAAATGGATATGATATCATGTTGATGATGCATATACAGACCTCAATTTATAGAAAATTTAGGTAGTCTTTTTGCTAAATTTATTTTCAACCGTAAAATTTAATATAAATGCTTGCTTATCTATCAATCATTGTTACTGTTTCTTTAGACTTCTATAGGTCTCAGTACAATTAGCAACTCTTCTTATCATACTTGTAGATGCTTCTTTAAGTCGTTAGTTTGCTTTTGTCGATAGTTTGTTGTTATGTGTATTCATATAGCAAATCAAATTCAAACACATAATATTGCTAAACAGTCTCAAAGAAAGTGTCGTAGGTAGTTATGATGGTGTAAAATTATGGTATTAATTATCCTCTTTTGTGTTTTAAAGGTAGTAGTAACAACAGAAAATGCGAAGAAAAAAGGTACCATTATGATTGCACATTTTAAGGGGCGTATCAACCTGAATTGAAATTTTTTCAATAGATTCGCTCAATCGATTGAGTCTCCTTTTAATTTTGCTTTCATTTTCCTCTTAAATTTCCCAAGTTACACGAATACAAAGAAATTGTTTTTCCATTTCGGATATCAAAATGTGAATCAAATTTCAGGGAAATAGATAATGATATTATTGAAAATGACAACAATTTATGTCGAACTTTTCTAAAGATTTTTTTCAGTTAATATAATATTCCTTACTATCTTATATAATATTTTTGATGTTTAACGAAATATCAGAACACTAGAATAAATTGCTTTACTCCGTAAAATGCTTACTAATATGTGAAATGTTCTAGTACGTTAAAATTGATCACTTAAAGGGTGTATGCTAAAATCTATTTGATCATGTGTTTAAAGTTGATCCTTATGATTTATTCAGCCAACTAAACCTTTGGGAAATACAGATATAGGACAAGTATAGTACAGTATATGACTATTCTAAGTAAGAAATAGTTACCGCTGTATTTGTGACGATATATATATATATATACACCATTTAGTCAAATGCGTTTTGTTAAAATATACTTTTTCACTTTTTTGGTCTTTTGGAAAATGTTGTTTGTGCTGTATTTAGACCCCTCTAACAAGAAATTTGTTTTGCATGCACACGTATAAAAATTGCGGTTTTTATCCAACGCAATCATAGGTTTGAACGTTGTTTTCAATTTAGACTTGTATATATACACCAATTCACCAACATTCCAACTGACTCCATTTTCAGAAAACGACATCTGTAACAAACATAAACTTTTAGTTACCGCTTTACAAGCAGAACCAAATACAATGAAAGTCCCAACTATGTATTGGCTTCCGAAGCTACACAAAACACCTTACAAATATAGATTCATTTCGTCTTCAAGCCATTGTTCCACTACTAAATTGTCTATTCTTCTTACCAGTACACTTGGTACAATCAAAAACCTGATAATAAATTGTTCAAATAAGGCCTTCGAAAATAGTGGAATTTATTACTTTTGGAGTGTCAAGAACTCGTTGGAAGTACTTGATAAATTGCATGCATATATTGGTGATTTTGAATCTGTTCAAAGTTTTGATTTTTCTACCCTATATACCACATTGCCTCACATTCTCATTAAGAAAAAATTCACACACCTAATTAAATGGGCATTTAAAAAGTCAGAATGTGAATATATATGTTCAAACTCTTTTAGGTCATTTTTTAGTAGCAATAAACAAAAAAACTATGTCAATTGGACATGCTTTGATACTATATATGCCCTTGAATTTTTACTAGATAACATTTTTGTTCGCTTTGGAGATTCCGTATATCGTCAGGTTATCGGAATTCCAATGGGGACTAACTGTGCACCACTTATTGCGGACCTTTTTTTGTATTGCTATGAGTTACAATTTATGACAAAAATCAGCAAAGACCCATCGAAACATCATCTGATACACAAATTTAATAATAGTTTTAGATATTTGGATGATATTTTGGCTCTCAATAATGACGACTTCAGTATGTATACTAAAGAAATTTATCCTGTTGAACTTACTTTAAATAAAGCTAATACTAACAATGACCACTGCCCTTTCCTCGATCTTGATATCTTTGTCATTAACGGAAAGCTTAATACTAAAATATATGATAAAAGAGATGATTTCCTATCGTTAATTATCCATTTTTAGATGGTGACGTTCCCTTGTCACCATCTTACGGTGTTTATATATCTCAACTTGTACGATTCGCTCGTGTATGTAACAATGTTTTAGATTTTAACGAGAGAAATTTATGTATTACTGAAAAAATTATTACACCAGGGTTTTCGATATCACAAACTAGTCAAAACATTTACTAAATTTTATCATCGGTATAAGGACATCATTCGTAAATATAGCTCAACATGCAGACTTCTTATACGTTCAGGTATTTCACATCCAATTTTTTATGGAAATATTCTTTATAAAGCACAAAAATGTCAGTATTCACCTCTGAAGCTAACAAAACCTTTAAATAGACTTATTAAGAAGGGATATAGTTACGATACTGTTGTCAGGTCATTAAAGATTGCATATTTTGGCGTTAATATTGATTCACTTATAGGGTCTTTGCATCGGCACTAAACACATTTATTTAAAAACCAGTTGTTGGCATGACACGGGTTATGTTCTTCTCATATATGGTATGATGGTATCACTACAAAAGTCTAAAAGTCTGAAAAGACCAGTTTTTGTCTTAATTTGCATGAACTTTTACTCGACATTCTCCAAAAGTATGACTTGTGTCTAAATTTTTCTTGACAAATTCTCATTTATATTAAATTTGTATGAAATTTACTCGACATATTCTCGACATTCTGGATATGGTCTTAAAATTTCTTGACAAATTCTTGACATTTGAATACTGTCTTGAAATTTCTCGACATGTTCTCGACATTCTTATTTTTTCTCAGTATGGCTTGACATATTCTGAACATTTTGAATGGTGTCTTAAATTTACTTGACAGTTCTGAGTTTTACAAATCATGACCAATATTCATGATATAACTTTAATCTTTATTTCTCTTCATATGATATATACTGTTGTTTCAAGTTACACTTCTTTACAACAAAAATAAAAGTTGGGCATGTAAAATAATTGCAAATTTGGGTATATAAATATTTTTACAAATGCAAATATGGCTATGAAATCTAAAGTATAAAATAATTCAAATGTAGGTGTGTTGATATAAAACAATTTCAATGTGAGTTTTTAAATAATTACAAATTTTGATTCCTAAATCTTATAAATTAAATGATTCAAACCAATCATACTGTAGACATATTTCATTCTACATTCATAATATTCAATGTTGATATGGTAAATAATTATTATACCAAAATGTGGTTTATATAAATAGCAAATTATGATGATATACAAATCATTCATTTAACAGAAGAAAAAATTGTGTAATGTCATCTGTTGGAATATATTAAGTATTACACATGGACAGGATGTTCCCCATAAAATTAAGATATTCCACACCCCAGAGTACACGCAACTGTCAAATAGAAGTTATTGCTTTACCTGTAATCAGCCATACAACTTATCAGTTGACCGACCATGCCACTACAATTTAAAAAGTTTGTTGATAGATGAAAATGAAAATCATCATTTTGATGAAAAAAAATTGAATTGAAATGGATTTTCTTCATCAAAATTATGAAGTTAATTATTTTAACATGAAAACAAATTGAATAATTCCCAAAGATTAAAAGAAAATTATTATCTACTCCAGGAATAGTAAAAAAAATGTATTTATAATGGGTCCCATCAATGATTTCTATAGAAATCATCGGTCTTATGAAATGGTTCTCAAACAGACATGCATAATATATATCTAAACATTTTTTTCTTTTCAGGAGTTATCACAAATATTTATTTTTGATAAAAAATTATAAAATTCAACACTCAAATTTGAATAAAATATGTTTTTGGGTTGTTCTAAAAAATGAATAAGGTTTTTGAATCAAGATGGGAACAAATTCTTTGACCTAAACGAAAGCCCCCCCCCCCCCCCTCTTATTTTAGCCACACAAACCCAAAAGATGAATTGTGGGGTCCAAAAGAGATACAAGGCACCTATTTTAGTAAAGCAAATTTGACTGGCAGTTTTGCAAACGGCAAAAATCTAAATGCTGTTTGTCAATACCTTCGACTTATATTCCAAGTGAAAACAATTACTTAAATGTTTAATAAAAATAAATCAAAATTAAACTACATGGGGGATTATTCAGGGTATTCCAACTTAGTTGCACCAAACGGGTATCTTACTATACCAAATTAATCCTTGATTCTTCAAAGTTTAGTTTAGCCTTAATAAAAAGGAGTATATTACAGCAATAGAATGTCATAAACAGTGCAGAATAAGTCTGTTCACATTTCAGGCGAAATTTACACTGTTGAGATAGTGTCAAGACATAGTTAAGACTGTCAAGAATGTGTCGAGACATATTCAGACATTATTTAGAATGTCAAGAATATGTCGAGACATATTCAGACATTATTAAGAACGTCAAGAATATGTCAAGACAGATCGAGACAAATTTAAGACAGTCAAGAATTGGTCGAGACTAATCCAGACTCTTATCAGATGATACAGGAAGTGTCGAGAAATTTTAAGACAATGTTCATACTGTCAAGACACTTGTCAAGAAAAATCAAGAACCTTATTAGACAAATTCATACTATGTCAAGAATTTTTAAAAATTATTCAGACAAATTAAGAATGTCGAGTAAAAATTCATGCAAATTCAGACATAAACTGGTCTTTTCAGACTTTTTGACTTTTGTAGTGTATGATACTAAACCCCTAACGGGAAGGATTGTGCCTGATATTCATATGATGAAGACATAATCTTTCAATCAGTTTAATTGAAGTCTGGAGCTGGCATGTCAGTTAACTGTTAGTAGTCTGTTGTTATTTATGTATTATTGTCATTTTGTTTATTTTCTTTGGTTACATCTTCTGACATCAGACTCGAACTTCTCTTGAACTGAATTTTAATGTGCGTATTGTTATGCGTTTACTTTTCTACATTGGCTAGAGGTATAGGGGGAGGGTTGAGATCTCATAAACATGTTTAACCCCGCCGCATTTTTGCGCCTGTCCCAAGTCAGGAGCCTCTAGCCTTTGTCAGTCTTGTATTATTTTTAATTTTAGTTTCTTGTGTACAATTTGGAGTTTAGTATGACGTTCATTATCACTGAACTAGTATATATATTTGTTTAGGGGTCAGCTGAAGGACGCCTCCGGGTGCGGGAATTTCTCGCTGCATTGAAGACCTGTTGGTGACCTTCTGCTGTTGTCTGTTCTATGGTCGGGTTGTTGTCTCTTTGACACATTCCCCATTTCCATTCTCAATTTTACCAGTATATACTAGTATATCAAGTATATTTACTTTTTTTATTATATGATTTACGAATGTAAATCAATCCGACTCCATATTGAATTCTCTAGATAGCATGAATTTGTATAGCTATCTAGATCTATTAAACGGCTAGGCTAGTTATAAATTCAGTATTCAAAATCTACATAGCCCTATGATGAAGTGGGGAACGTATCCAGATTAAAAATGAGTGCTATTTTTTATAAATCTAAAAAGTAAGTTTGTTAAGTAACAATATAATGAGCGGCGATTCGATCTTCTTTGTCCTTCTCCGCAACGTCATTTGTCCGCTTCAATGTCTGAATTTTCTGCACCTGTTTCACTTGCGTAGAAAATATAGAAAGCACTCTTGTCGCCTACCATAAACGACATTTCTTGGAGAAAATTAATTTTCAATTTTATGTTTGCCGTGATAACGTTACAATGACGTCATGCATAAAATGTCATTACCTCAACATAACTTGAATGACCGATGGTCAAGATATGAAATATATAGCGATACGTTTTAGAAATAAGTTGCCATCTTTTGATATATTGCTCTGTGCATGGTATAGGTAGTATTCCTTGGCATTGTTAGATGGTAACTTTGGGACCAACTGTGGTTCCATAAGGAACCTAAATAATCAAGTAATGTAATGAAACTACATTTTATTGATGTTATTCCAACAATTCAAACTAAAACTAAAACTTAACTACATTAATCGTGCAAGGACATACCTGTGTGAAAATGCTGACATATTTATATTGCACATAGTTAAAACAAACAGATGCCGGATACTTAAATTCTTGTGGTCTACTATATATATACGTGATGGTAAAAATGTTAATTAATTATGGTTTCTCAACGTGTGCTTATTATCAAACATGAAAACAAATGATCGTTTCAGTAAACTTATTTCATTAATAAATGGGACGACATAAATGTCGCATTGGTATTAAACGGCTGCATACAATGTATGTCGCTTTGGCATTTACACTAAAAGGATAAAAATGTCATTCTTGGCATTACGAGGGTGAATCAAAAAGATTTGGATCTATCGATTCAAGACTCTAAATGAACTCACCATGGATACCAGGATTAGAATTGTGTACGCCAGGTGCGCGTTTAGTTTACAAATGACTCATCAGTGACGCTCGAATCAAAAAAGTTTAAAAGACCAAATAATGTACGAAGTTGAACAGCATTGAGGATCCAAAATTCCGAAAGGTTTTATCAAATACAGCTAGGATAATGTACATTCGTATGTGGTTTAATCATTACAATAAGAATGTACTGCATACGCGCTAGGAATAATATGCAAAAGTGAAATATTTTTTCAGTATTACAAAATTATAGGTCTTTTTCTTATTCAAATGACAAACAAATAGGCAAATGCTGTAAATCTCTTTCAAGTATTTAAAGAAAAATATTGCCTTCTGAAAAAGTTATGAGTAGAGCAATTTTTTTTTCAACACTGAATTTCACGTCAAGGTAAACATTTCCCGCAAAATCCGTTTAACAATTTGCATGTTTCGCAACTAGGACATTTGACACGAAAATTTCAATAAAAACAACAATGCTTGTGCGCGTTAAACTGCAGCATATCGGCGGGTTGAAAAACAAAGTCAATGAGCTTTTATGTCACAAGCTTATTGAGCTAGCACATCAATATAACCAATAAGCTGTTTGGTCTGAATAATACATTCTAACTAGGAACACTCATTGAAAAGCGTATGCTAAACATTCTATGGACTATGTCATCCGAAGAAGTATGCCGGTCACAAACCAAAACCGAGGTAAACACATCAACTATAAGAGGAAAACAACGGAACAACATAAATACTGAACTGCTACAAAAACAAACGAAATCTCTTTACTTAATCTATTGTTTAAAAAGAATATTTACATACAATGTAGTAAGCACTCGAGCGAGCAATTTTAACAAATGACAGCTGCTTAAAGATTGAAGTTTCTAGATGACATATCTTAAATCTTTATTCATATCTCTCTATGTAATGTTTTCGAGCATATGCCCCCAAACCTGGCAGGTTTGCTAAGCTCGGAGGAACCCCTGTCCAAGTTTGTTAAGAGGGTGCTCAAAATGTATTTCTACTTATATAATTTTTTTTCCAGACTATTACACTTTTTCAGCAATATCATCAAGTATGCCGGGCACCATTCATCGATGTGCCGTTAGGGGAGCATATCTTATCACTGTATAGCTTCACCTGGTTCATATAAAAAAAATATGACAATTCAACTTTTCAATGATCGTGACGTATCAAACTGAATGATTCATATTTAGGTCTTAATCTTTGGTGTTCATTTTGTCCATATGTGGTTCCAAATCAATTTGGAACCATCAACAAAGTTGTCTACTGATATTACAATCTTCATCATTATAAACTAGATAAAAGCTAGTATTCCTGAATCATATGTTTCATGTATATCATATCTCCCATAGGTAAGGCTTCTGCAATCGCAAAATATAAACGGTTCGTTTTGGCAACATTGTTTTCAGTTCATAAACTATGCTATCAAAAATACAGTTGAATATACTATAACATGATTTCCGTACCAACCACATTGTACAAAAATTTATGTTTTTTTCTAGCAACTCGAAGAAATGTGTTTTATCATTAGATTGTTTCTTCTTCTCTTAGTAAGTTCCTCCTTTCTCGGAGCACCCTTGTCACATAGAGGCAGAACTCGCACCATTCGAAAAAAGGAAATATTACAAACTAAGCACCACTGAAGAAATGTTTTAATCATCAGTGTTCTAGGTTGTCTTCTTCTCTGAGTTATTTCCTTCGTTCTAGGAGCACCTGTGTAACACCGAGACAGAAGCTACTAATTGGACATTCAAACTCCTATGTAAGAAGAACTGACAAACTAATCAAAACTATCAACTTAATGCACCAGTGCATAAAAACAGTTTGCGAAACACGAACCCAAGCTGTGTATCACCATAAACATTTCAAGTAGCTCGCGCAGGATTTTTCTAGTGTCTTATAAATAAGAAGATGTGGTATATGTGCCAATGAGACAACTCTCCATCCAAGTCAAAATGTATAAAAATTTAACAATTATAGGTCAAAGTACGGCCTTCAACACGGAGCTTTGGCTCACACCGAACAGCAAGCTATAAAGGGCCCCAAAATGACTAGTGTAAAAAAATACAAACAGGAACACCAACTGTCTAATCTATATAAAAAAACAAGGAACGAAAAACACTTATGAACCGCACCAACAAACGACAACCACTGAACAACAGGCTCCTGACTTAGGACAGGTGCATCAAAATGCAGCTTGATTAAACGTTTTAACAGGTACAAACCTTCACCCTAACCTGAGATAGTAGTGTAACATTACAACATAAAAACACACACACAAAATGAATTATTTATATTTCAAGTAATTGGGATAATTGGTGATCATAACACTGACGGAAGCGAATCATCATAAACCTTTCTTAGCAAAAAGCTGATTATTTAAGGAAAACCCGCATTGGTTCAAAACTGAAATACCTGAAAACGAATTACAAGAGACTTCTTCTGATTTTGCCACATCCAATGACATTATTCAGGATTTTTACGCTGAATGCTGAAATAGCCAAACAATCAATGTTGTTTAATGTGTTCTTTAAACTGTCCAAAGTGTCCTGATATTCAAATCATATCAGGTTGAACAAACATTTCGCTTTACCGTTTAAAGAAAATAAATTCCAAGAACCCATGTTCACCGAAGCCCACTTTTTTCGTAGAACTATTTTCCTACGTAAATATTCACAACAGGATTGAATAATCTGTCCCAAAAAAATTAAGATTAATAACCCTCAGTCTAGCCATGTGACTATCGGTTAATGTATAAGAAGAGACGGTGCTTTCTTCCCATAATTTTTCAAGTATCAAAACAGAGTGAATGTAGTGACACAGTTTATCCATGTTATCATAGGTAAGCAAATTTGCTGTTTTCTTAAGTCAATGCTATATTTAGAAACATAACATGTACAATGTTAAACATAATTATGCAATTAGTATTCTCGTTGAAAAGCAATTAAGCGAACATGACTTTTTAAAATAATAAAAAACAAATTTAGAAAGCGATTTTGCGTTTGAAAACTAGAAAAGTGTACCAAACTTTGCGAAAATGCAGGTGAGATTTGATGATTGTTGTTAAAAGTCGTCTGTTAAGGTAATTTTTGCTGTCAATACAGCCTGTATAGCAGAAACAAATAGAGGAGGGGCAAATTGAACAACCGATGAGGACATTGCCCTAATTGAGCAAGCAAATCTTAGAGAAGATTCCATCTTTGGGACAAAGAAAGGTTGTGGCGATGTAAAAATCGCCACACAATCGGACAAAACACTTGGCAGGAGATTTGCGATATGTTAAGTTTGTATGTTCTCGATATTTTCCCACTTATTGAAAATTTATCAAAATAAAATTGCCGCGGTTGTTCAGCTTCCTAGTAACTTTACATTTAATATATTGAACAGTTTAATGCAAATGTTACTAGTATCGATGTTTCATCTATTCATTGAAATCATTTATTGTGTAGAAATATCTTGACTTTAAAATTACACACTGTTCATTATTTGCATTTCATATAATTCTTCTTATTTCTTCCGTTAATTATAAGAAAACGCTGCAAAAAGAATTGGAAATATTTGGAGATTGATATGTACATGGCTTAAATATGAACAAAACAAAATTGTTTGAAATGGTATTTTCAATTTTTCAAAGTATGTCGATTCAAGTGAAAGTGAAATTGAACAATAAGTGCTGTAAGAATCTTGTCAGTAGAATGGTTTTCCAATCCTCATAGATCGCACTACAAACCAGTAAAAGTCTGAAATGGCCTATATCTGTACTCGACTGTACTGATTTTTACTCGACCAGTCTGAATTGGTCTGAATTTTACTCGACATTACTCGACCCCAGTCTTAACCATACTCGACCGTACTGATTTGTACTTGACCCTTATCTTTGCCATTGAAAATTGTCTAAACTATTACTCGACCAGTCTGAAACAGTCTTAACCCATTCTCGACCTGTACTCGACCATTTTTTTCATTCTAAACCATACTCGACCAAAGGTCTGAACAATACTCGACCAGTCTGAACCATACTTGACCAAAAATCCTAATCTTTTTTTTTAATTTTAGCTGTTAAAATTAATTTCTTTTTTTCTAACATGACAACAGCCACAATAAAATAAAGATATATATAAAAATATATTTTTACATCCTTACATGATTCTCAGATTTATCAAATAGAGATAGTTAAATTAAATTATCTTATATAATAATTTAATTATATTAATTTTAAAGTTTTAGAGTTTTGTTAAAAAAAGAGATTTTTTTTTTAACTAAAAACCACATCTTTACTGAGGGCAATAATACCTTATTAAGGTGCTTCTTGTTTAACATGTGTTTTTTTTTTTAAACTTAATTTTCCTAAATTCCTAAAGAAAAACTATATAGGTTTCATGGTTACATACAATAGTTATGTAATTATCTTTTTAATGAGATAACAACAGCCAAAAAATCACTGAAATTGTTTAACCTTATATATTAGAAATATATCTGTTCTTATTATAATTTGGGATATATTATATATAATATATTTCAAAAAGGGATAAAAAAAATTAAAGAAATAGATAAAATGTTTTTTCTAATTAGTGGTAAAGTATAAAGTAATACGTCCTGCTTGGGGCAAACTCATTAAAAAGATCACACCTGGTCAGAGAGTATTAATTTCTAATTAACATTCATTAAAAATTGCAACATCCTGTAAAACGTAAATCGCAAGGCCTATTGAATTCACTAGATAAGTAATACACGAGTTTTAGAAAAAAAGGGTTTTTTTTTTACCTGTAAAACACACAGGTACTGCGGTAAATAAACCTTATTAAAGTGCTTCTTGTATGCCATGTCTTTAATTTTGACAAAAATTATTTAAATTTAATTGAAATAATTTTTTCTGCAACTTTGGAACACATTTCCTTTTTTAAATGGTTATCAAGGATTGCTATGGAAGTTCTATTATCATGATTATATTAAATTCTTGGTTTTACAAAACAAAGGTGTGATTTTTAAAATTTATTAAGTTGCTTTATATACTATTTTAAATATATTTTAATAAAAAAAAATGTTCACTGCATTATTAACTAAACTCAACTGACACCATAAATCTATACAAGGTGAAAATTGTCCAGTAACCACAAAATATATCTTAAACATTCAAAAAAATTTGAATAACATTGAAAATATTAGTCACAATTCAGTTTTGAGATTATTTGATCAGCTTGTTTTATTTTTATCTTAAAGGTGATATATATATGTAAGTGTTGATAAATATGGTGTTGAATTTATATTATGTTTATTGTGAAATTTTGGTTTCAATGCCATATTGAATACATTTTAAATTTCAAATTGTTGTTCAAATTTCTAGCCAGGGGATTTTGCTGTTAAAAACAGTTCCTAAATTGATGAAATACAATAGATAAATACAAAAATTAGGTCTAGGTTGATTAAGACTTAGTCAAATATGGTTCAGACTAGGTCAAGTATGGTTCAGACTAGGTCGAGTATGGTTCAGACTAGGTCGAGTATGGTTCAGACGAAAATAAAATGGTTAAGTACTGGTCGAGTAAAGGTCGAGTACAAGTTCAGACTGTTAAGTATGGCTCAGACTATAGTCGAGTATTATCAAGTAAATTTCAGACCAATTCAGACTGGTCGAGTAAAAATCAGTACAGTCGAGTACAAATATAGGCCATTTCAGACTTTTACTGGTTTGTAGTGTCGGGAATATTGTTATTACAATAGTTTTCATTTAGATTAGATTTCCATTCTTTTATATCTGTTAATTTCAATAAAACAATTTTCATGTGTTCATGCCAGGACAGAAGTACAAACATAGTTTGTCCCGAAATCCTTTTTTTTCAAGATGTTATATTGTACCTGTTATATCTACTGAAATTTTATTTATTGAGTTTTAATTTTTAAGGGATTACTAGATTCGTTTTTAAAGTATCAGTTGTTAAATAGACTACCCAGTATTAAAAACAACAACAGAAAAACCAAAATAAAAATTGGCATCAAAACTTTGTTTTCGACGTTTTTAAACATTACATATAACTTGAATAATTCATATAACATGTATAACAAAAACTGAATCAGTTACCCTTTAAAACTTTTATACTAATGAAAGAAGTCTTCAACGAATGGTAATTTTCAAATAAATTTCGCTTGAAATGTTTTGAGAAATATACAAATTTGAAGTTTATTTAATATATTTGTGATATTTACGTACATTGTATACATCTATAGATATAGGAAGATGTGGTATGAGTGCCAATGAGACAACTCTCCATCCAAGTTACAATTTATAAAAGTAAACCATTATAGGTCAAGGTACGGCCTTCAACACGGAGCATTGGCTCACACCGAACAGCAAGCTATAAATGGCCCCAAAAAAATACTAGTGTAAAAACCATTCAAACAGAAAAACCAACGGTCTAATCTATATAAAAACGAGAAACGAGAAACACGTATGAACTACATAAACAGACGACAACTACTGTAATCAGATTCCTGACTTAGGACAGGAGCAAACATTTGCAGCGGGATTAAACGTTTTAATGATTCTAAACCTTCTCTCTTTTCTGAATCAATAGTATAACATCACACCATAGAAAAACACACTATAATCTGTACGTATTTCTACAGACTATTCAATTTGCTTTATCTTCTAATGTATAAAATCACTTATATATTTTTGCCGACATTCATATGCAGTTAAACATGGTGTAGATGCTTGCAAAAATCATAGAGATCTATGCGATCGTAGTTACGTACCTTTCACGATGACTTAAGTCGACTGTAGTGTATCTTATCTAATAATCCAAAATCAAATTGAAGTATCATAAAAGTTTATTTTTATATATTTTGAGACTAAGTATCGAAGTTGGCATCCTATCAAAGTTCTGGAAAATCCGTGAAAGAATATGATATGCACATAACAAGGAAATTGCTTTAATTTTGATTGGTAACATCCTTGCTTATTTTACCTCTAGCAATAATGTAAAGCATAAAAGGAACTCATGATAGATAAAATCGCAAGTAGCATTTTGTAAGCATCGACCCTCTATCAAAGATTTATTGCTATAAAACGCAGGACATGGACAAAAATAAAAGTTATTTTTGTCGTTGGGTTGCTGTCACATAGACATATACCCCACATATCCTTTTATTCACATATAAATGAGTATACTAAAATGTAGGTGATTTCAAACAAACAAAAAAGCAATAGGGTCAATTTCCAGCGGATATGTTCCTAATGTCGTAACTACAATATCCCGTCCCCTTTTCCCGAATGTGACCTACCGAAGTAGACTTATTACCGGGTTAATACTAACATCAGCAACACGACGGGTGCCACATGTGGAGCAGGATCTTCTTACCCCGTCCGGAGCACCTGAGATCATCCCCAGTTTTTTGGTGGGGTTTGTGTTGCTCAGTCTTTGGTTTTCTATGTTGTGTTTGGTGTACTATTGTTTGAAAATTGTCTGTTGGTCTTTTTCTCTTTTAGCCATGGCGTTGTCAGTTTATTTTTGACTTATGAGTTTGAATGTCCCTTTGGTATCTTTTGCCTCTCTTTTGCAGTTAAGTTATTTCACACTATTTTCAAAAAGTCTTTCAATCTTTACTTAAATTCATAGTATCAAAGCACTGTGCGTACTTTTGACATTGTTCTTAGAATGTTATTGCTTATTTCAAAACAGATCAGCAAATTATGAACGCCTGAAGATAGCCAGAAACCCCAATTTTGACAGATTTTGACAAAATTAATGTTGAGTATTTATCCTAAAAGATGTACCAAAAGTACAACTGTAATTGGTCAAACACTGGATGAATAGATGACAATCACCCTCTTCGATAAACAGTTATGCAGACTATTATTTCTTGTAATATTTTCACATTTTCAATTTTCAATTTTCTATTGTGCTTTTGTGAGAAACACAAAAGGAGGCCGAGTGCAGTGAAATGTGTCACTTTAAAGAAACTTGAAACGTCTCTATAAGAAATGAGTCATTTGCTGTTATCTAAGTTATTTATTTAAGTTCCTAGTCTGAGATTACTTTAACGCTTGACACCCTGTGTTAGTACTTGCGGGTACCGGGGGAGCGTCAAACGTTAGAGCAATCTCGTTCACACGGCTCTCCAGCAAGTCCTAAAAAAAGGGCATTCAGACGTCATTGGGCTAATTCCTAGCAACAGCTGCAAATATCTCAAGGGCTTTGTTAATTGTTGTTAGATTGAAGTCGCTCGCATTGATGTAGACTCAACTTTTAATGTCTTCAAATTTATTCCGTTACTTATCTTGTTTACATGGGAAAAAATCATTCTTAATTTAACAATTTCTAAGAAAAAATTAAATATTTCCCCCCTTCTATGCCAATTCTTGCTGATATTAGTAAGGCTGTTTTTACTTAACTTAACTTTAACTACAGTGAATACTATGGTGTGTAACAGCTATTGGAGATGTAATAACAAAAATAAAGATGTCAAAAACTAAATAAAAAAGATACTCGATCTGCAACGATTCTATGGTACATGTACACTCATATGTATGTCGAGATATCGTTTTGCGGTCATAATCATTAATAAAGAAATGGGTACGAAATTGGAAGTTTTAATGTTTAAAAATGCAGGAGGTTTAAGTTATCTGCCATCAATTTGGAACGGTATTATTGAAGACTTAAATCAGTATTCGAAAGTTACACTGGAAGCGACGATATCCTAACACGCCGCTGTCTACGAGACTAACCACAATCGGCATTGTAAGAGGAATATTTCTAATATATTTAATTTAATGATAAGTAAAAAAATAAAAATAAAAATTGTACAGAGAACAATTTAAGATCTATCCACCTATAAATCCACATTTCGATTGATTGATGGCGTTTAATGCCACTTTCAACACTCTTGGCTATATCACTTTTTTTGGTGGAAGAAGTAGGAATACCAGGAGAACACATCCCACATTCTTCGGGATACCTAGCAATCCTAACAAATAAAGATTGGAGTTGAACGCAACTGCCGCAGCGGAGTTAGAACAAACAACTCAGCGTTGACAGGCTTGTAATCATTGTAGATGATTTATCTAGACCACTCGGCCACCAAGGCCCAATTTAATGATAAGAGAATGACGGAGTAATAATAGTTACATCAAGTATAAAAGTCCCTTCCGGTGTCATCAAGATCGCTTACCGTTACGTACTTCCATAAATATAAAGTGTTTAGTAGTCTTATATCTAAAAAGGGAAATGATAACAAACTTGCTGTTTGCAAAAAGTCACTGCTGGTGTCATATGATTGTTTATTTAACGATGAATAGAAAAAATGGCTTCTTTGTACTTTCTCTTGAAGAAAAGTGAAATGATTGGCTACTTCCGGTTCAATATGATGCAGGTGCAATTTGATGGTCTCTCGAAGATTAATGTTTTTAACAAGTGATTTTTACATGTTTGTCATTATATGCTACTCTTTCGATACTCGGCCCCCACATCAATCCGATTTTATAATACCCCATAAATTATTTCGAGATACAATTTAAATTTGTGTGATTTAAGAACAATATGTCTGCAAAGAACGGATAATTATACATATTTGTAATTTCTTTTGAAGATTCTCCCATTACATCATGTTGACATATAGTTTATTACCCACATGTTGTTGAACATTTTTCAGGGCCATATTATATAAACGAAAATAGATCCTTCTTCCATCCATTGTTCCTTCGGAGCATATAAAATGTCACATGTCACACGCGCCACGAGGGATGTTAATGGCCTCTGTTCGTCCGTCTGTCCATCCGTCCGTCCTTCCATCTGATCGTTCGAAACACATCAATACCCCGAGACCGTTTGACATATATCTTTCATATTATTTGCAAGTCTAACTTTTATGAGTAATTGGTCAAAGACATCTTATGAACGCAACTTCTCTGAGACCGTTTAACATACTCTCATACTTGGTAGGAATGTTTGACATAATATGTCGTTGACTATATTGTTGGCCATTTTGATTCGACAATTTGGAATTTTCTGAAAATAGCACCTTGTGAACGCATCTTCATTTAGACAATTTTACAGAAAGTTCTCATACTTTGTACTATTGTTTGCAATCTTGTGTAGTTGATCATAGTATACCGCCATTTTCATTCGACCTTTTTACAGGAGTTATGGGACTTTGGCTATTTCTTGTGTATTGTGACAATAACACCTTATGAATGCAACTCCTCTGAAACCATTTGACAGAAAGCTGTTATATTTGGTAGGATTGTTTGCCATCATGTGTAGTTGACCACATTATACCGTTATTTTCATTTGACCATTTTTATGAGAGTTATGGGTCTTTTACCGTTACCATTATTTGATCATCGTACCAGAATTACACATTGTGACAATCAATTCATTTTCGCATTTATACAGGGCAGGGTATGTATTAAATTACTCTCAAATTAAAGCATTCCAGGGAAAATCACATATATTGGAAGTCATTGGATTGTTTTAACTAAATGTTCCAGATGAGCATCGCCAAAACCTAAAAATGTCCACAGGTCCAGTTATACTTGTGTTTTATAGACAGAGTACATTCGATAACAAGTAAAAGTATAACTTTAGAACATTTCCTTGACCTATGACCTTGATATTACCTTCATAGCGCTTAGTAAAATATGAGAGGGGGAATAACTCCTTTAAAATGTCGCTTGATCGCTATAGTCAAAACTGACCAAAGTATTATAAGGATAACACAAACAATTTAGATTTGGGAACCGACGAGAAGAGATGACAAAAAAAACCAGTCCTTACAAAGAAAAGTATAAGGTTAAACAGGGTGAGTCTCAAAATTACAAAACTTGTTCGAGATCATTCAATAATAATCCGAACAAACCAAAAAGGTCTTTACACAGAAATAACTTAATAAGAAAACTAGATACTGCTTAATTTTCATGTACCATGCTTCACAATATCAATAATTCTTGTTGTTTTTTCCAGGCGATACATTGCTCACAATGATGAATATAATTGGATCCGTTGTTATTTGCCTATCTTTTAACTTTGTAAAACTAGAAGTATCGCCAAACTTTACAAAATGTATAGATACAGAAAACTGCACCAACGTTGAAAGAACTGGTCGGTTCAACTCAAATCTGTCAACGACTTGGAAACCAATATTATTACGACTGATTATGACACAACAAACAGAATACCATACTATAGCGCATACACATTGTCGTTTGATAAGTGCGGCAAGCGATATAATAAGTGGTTTGTTGAGCCTCAGCTAGCCACCAAAACTGATTCAAGTATGGTACAAATCAACAAAGTAAACAACGTAGCTACGTTCGGGAGTAAACAAGCAATAAATGTCGACTATACAGGTAGCGGGTATGACAGGGGACATTTGAATCCACAGCTATACAATTGCGAAACTGAAGACAGTAGAAAAGCAACAAATACTTTAACAAATATCGCACCTCAAGTCCCTTCGTTTAATCAAGGAATATGGAATGTATTTGAAACCACTCTGCATAACATCTCAAAAAAGAATTGTAATTTTGTAGGAGCAAGACGTTATTTCATTACTGGCGTTCTACCGAGCAATACTAGTTTCATAAGTGATGTGAGTGAACATACCTGATCACTACTGGACAGCCGTGTGCTGCAATTCCTCAGATGCGAAGGGCACCCTCCGTACAGAAGGATGGTCGGCAGGATTTATAGATGAAAACAATGCTGACTCCTGAGTTTTCATTTATACAATACAGAATTTTTTACCAACCACTGCACCTAGACTCTTTGCAGATTATACGGAAGGAAATGGAAACACAGTAAAAAATTGTATGTTCAACCTTACTAAAGCGAACAACATTATTAACAAGATTGCCAGTACCGACAAACGCTTCATAAAAAGGACTTCTTTGTTTAAGTAGCAATACACAGTTATGAAAAAACTTAAAATTGAGACTCATCATTTTTTACCACCCTCTTTCCCTTGCTTTCTAACAAATAAGTATTAATATGTGTGTTATGAATGTGCATATGTATGAAAACAGCATCTTCCATAATTTGATTTCCAATAGTTGAAATGGTGAAAAATAATCTCTTTTTGGTGTGACCATAGCAACAATCTGTATTTATTTGATACAAATATTGCAAAATGGGGGGTAAAAATGTCACAAAAGTCCCCAAAATTTGGTCCAAAGAAGAATTTCAATCACTAGAGTGATACATTTTCGCAGACCATTGACATTTATCTATCAAGATGTCAAAAAAATTTCATATGCCTTTCACCTCATTTTTCCATAAAATTGAATTGAAAAGCTCGAGGATCAATTATTTGTTGAAAAACACTACAACCATTTCTGGATCAACTTTGAAGGCTATACTATTCTTCAGCTATCAATTTTATTGCACAAACACTTTCATATTTAAAAAAATTCACCATGGCCAAAATGTGAATCTTAACTCCTGGCTGTATATTGCTACCTTAGGCATATATGTAAAGCTATTTACAAGGTAGCCTGTTACTTTTTAAGTGTGTTTGGATAAATATGTTCATATTTGTACTTTTAAATATAGTTATGTACTTCTGTTATATACATAATAATATTCAAGATACTAATTGTATATACCCCTTGTGGTTGCATCATAAATGTAAGTAAGCTATGGTTTTATTTTGTTTTTGTGGCTTTTTAATCATTGCAGTAGGGTTATGATATTATCACAACAGATGTGCTATCTCACGGGTTTATATTGGTTACTAGTAATTATTTGTTGTTCCTTAAATAATATATTGCTTGTCGTGCATTCTGTTTGTTGTCGGATAGTTGTATTATCGTTCCTGCACTTTAATAGGTGTCCGCATTAGTTAATAAAGATGTGTTGTGCTTTATAGTAACTGCTATATGCTGTTGTAGTGATAGTGATATGCATATTATGTGATATTGTATTATTACTAGAAGAATGTTACTATTAGCATGATTAATGATCATACGGTTGTGTTTACCAAATTAAGTGTTCATGATCTCCTGAACCATTATTAATGGGTTAATCTATAATGAGTTTATTAATTGATAATTTATAAATTAACTAATTTTATACTCTCAGTGGTTTGCCTGTACTGGCTATACTGTTCCAAACCACTAATTATGCAGCGCTCATTTAGGGTCAGTGATGTGCGCTGTAAATTTGATGATTTGGTTTACGTTATGAAATATTTGTGTCACAGAGGAACACGACTATGTTGAACTTGTCTTTTCAACAATCCCGCCAATTTCCCCGATTGTGCCATTAAACAACTCGACTTATCAAAGACATTTTTCTTTCAATGAGTAACACGACGGATGCCAGTGGTTGACCTGGAACTGCTTTCATCGGAAGATACCAAGACCTTGTTCATAAATATTTCGTTTCAACTTAACAATTAATAACTGATTGTCTTGAAGTATAGATTCTAGGTAGTGACGTTGTCTGTCATCTTAATTACGTGTGATAGTGTTCCTTTTATTTGTCTTTATATATTTTTAATCTTGACTGTTTAGTCAAGTTTTGGTATATACTTTTGACGTGGCTAGGTATTTATACATCCCGCCATTGTGTTATTGTGTTATGGTAATTTTTGTATTTTTGTCGTTCATTTTTTCTTATGTACTTTGTCTATAGAGTGTCTATATGCCATTTTGTTTTTATTTGTTGAAATAGTTATTTGTTTTTATAGTGATTAAGATAATAACACAATGTTGACTGCTGTACCCCAATTTTGGAATTCTATATGACTGTTATACAAGTGAGATGTTTAGCTAGCTATAAAACCAGGTTTAATCCACCACTTTTAACATAAGGAAATGTCTGTACCAATTCAGGAATATAACAGTTGTTTTCCCTTCGTTTGAAGTGTTTGAGTTTTTCATTTTGCCATTTGATAAAGGACTTTCCGTTTTGGATATTCCTTGGAGTTCTGTATTTTCGTTTATTTACTTTTTACACTTTTTACACACTTCTGGAATACATGCAATTCCCACTATTTTAGGTTAAAAGGGGTTCGTGTAGATATTGTTTTTTTTGGGGGGGTCAATGATGGTTTCGTGGTTTTTTTTTTTATTAACAACGTTTTCGAAAACAGTCCTGGGGATACAATTGGAAGTTTTTTGGTAAACGAGATTTATGCTTCATATGGGACATTTATACGGAAAAGAACTAGTTGTCTTTAAAGGTCATGGATATGGAAAAAGGTTTACTAGGATACTTAATAGGCTATGAATATGAAACCAGCGTCAATATTGACTGGCCACTTTGAGAAACATTCTTTCTTTTTATTCGAGAAACATTAGAACGGTCGGCGACTGACTGTATCGTCGTGTCTTTATTTGTCCTGTCTGACTGCACTGTATAAATAAAACTGTTATTGCGGAGACATTGTCAGTAAAAAGTGTTACTTTTATAACCCTCATTGTCTGCCTTTTACACACATTTTAATTAAGGAGTCTATGAAACAAAGCATTAGTTTCAGATATAAATCTTGAACTGTTATACTATGAAAGACATTTTACATTTGATCCCTTGCAAAAATTATGCATAGTGTTCTTCCAACGATGTTTTGATATTATATATACATTATATTCAAGATTCTGATTATTGATTCGCCAGGAACCATGATGATCATGGATTTTTAGTCGCCTGCAAATGAAAAATAAAAAATGGCAAATTAAAAACAAATGAACAGCCTACTCTAACTACTTGAATCTCATATCAATAAGGTTGAAAAGACTACTAGAGTATCCGCTCTGTCTACATGACTGTTTTCAAGAGAGTGCATACGCCTGTAAAACCTGTCGTCCAAAACTCATTGGCTACAACTTAGATAGTTGATGTGCCGATGCGTTATGGGAATCGATCACGTGCTGTTCAGATGTAGATCACATGATTCATATTGTTCTGTGACACAACATATCTTACGATAAAATAAACTTGGAGTAAGAATGAATAGGGAGTACCAAAAGTACTTAACTTCAAGGTATATGTTTCAAAATTCTATGTCAACCAATACTACCCTGACGACGCAACCGGTCTCTTTTTTTTTTTAAATTCATGCGGTTCCTTCGATTTGTTTTTTGACCTTGATTTGTCTTTTAAATAGTTTTATGAGCTTGAACATCTATAAACTACTGTTGCCTTAATTAATGCAATGGTTTACACACAAAACAACATGTACAATTTCCAATATTGCATACAAAAAGAAGTAGTCATCAACAAAAATGTCATTTGCTGAATGATATTTAGTATTTTCTACTATTTGTAAAACTATAAGTATATTATGTTCAGCTGTGTTTTGATAGTTCTTCCTGAGCTAAATGAATACAAGGAAAACGCCTGTTTTTTTTTTTTTTCAAATACAGATGGACATAATGAGAAAAAATAAGATCACGAGAAATCTTTTGAAAAATACAAATATGGTATTAGGAGAATATGTAGTTGAGCTGTGAACTGCAATTGCTACCACTTAAGAAAAGGTATCTACGTACAAATACATACATTAAGTCTAGCAAAAACGGTATGGTTCAACTGCATGTTAAAGGAAAAGCGTATTCAAATTAGATATCCTCTGAGAAAAAGCTGCAAAGACAAAAAACGATTATCGTCAACCAAAAAAGATACAGTGCTTGGGTAACATGATACAGCTTTATTTTAGAGTATATCTAAAAATTGAAAAACATAGTGCTGTGCAAACAATTTTTTATTATCTATACTGTGGATTCATTTTTAATCGTGGTATACCAATTTTCGTGGGTTTCGTGGGTCACAGCGAACCACGAATTTAATAATTCAACGAAGAATAACCCCGAGAAATGTGTATGGAGTCGGATGTTTATTTCCGGTTATGTTATGCAGTTCTAGTATAGTGTTGACTAGCGATAAACATTGTAACATAACACGTGTTTTTAATGAAAAAAGATACAAGTATTTTGATTAAATCAATAATAAATATATCGAATATCAGTGATAATTTACTTTTTAAAATTGATGAAAACTGTTCATGGAAAATAACTGCAAGTTGTTAATTACCGTGTCATAGTTTGGTTTACTGGTGATTAAAAATCAATAGGATTAAGTACGGGATATTGTCCGTAGGTAATATTGTTTATGACAGGAACATTTATTTTCACACCTTTTACTTATATGACTGTTTATTAAATCGTGATTAGGGAAATTAGCTTTCAATCATAGAGGTTTGAATGCCTTATGAAATTCCGACAAGAATTTATAAATTGTAAAACAAACAAATGATTAGTTGTCTCTGTCCATTGTTGTATTAGAAGTTTTCAATGAACACTTTAACCTAGAATGACCAAGCTAGGATTTTGACAATTCAAAACTTTTTCAATGAATTCCTTCTTTTTTGTTTGTTTTATTATTGATCAAACCAAGGAGGTTATATGATCTCCTAAATCAAAAAGAAATCCACGAATTACGTATCTGATTTTTTTTTGTAATCAGCGATCCACGAATTTACGTATACCACGAAACGTCTTTTTTTCTCTATCCACGAAAATTGATACCCACGAAAATAAATGAATCTACAGTAGTTGAACTGACTTGTTATACAGTAAATCATACCATTTTGCAACAAACGATAAATAAAAGGTTTACACAAATTTAATTCATTTCAAAGAATTGTTCGTCACAGAAATTACAACGATTTCTCTTTTAAAAACTTTTCACATTTTGGGGGGTTTAGTTTGTTTGTTTGTCTTTTTCCCTGGCGTTGCAATTCTTATTTGTGTACCCATGACTTATGTATACGTATTTACTATATCCTATTTAAATACATCTTTTGAATGCAATACATTTCTTTAGTAAGGTAGTACGATCATCTTTGATCCCATGAATAGAGACAATAAAATTGAGAATGGAAATGGGGAATGTGTCAAAGAGACAACAACCCGACCATAGAACAGACAACAGCAGAAGGTCACCAACAGGTCTTCAATGCAGCGAGAAATTCCCGCACCCGGAGGCGTCCTTCAGCTGGCCCCTACACAAATATATATACTAGTTCAGTGATAATGAACGCCATACTAAACTCCAAATTGTACACAAGAAACTAAAATTAAAAATAATACAAGACTAACAAAGGCTAGAGGCTCCTGACTTGGGACAGGCGCAAAAATGCGGCGGGGTTAAACATGTTTATGAGATCTCAACCCTCCCCCTATACCTCTAGCCAATGTAGAAAAGTAAACGCATAACAATACGCACATTAAAATTCAGTTCAATGTCCCTCACATAAATCAACTTTAACTGGAATATAGTGCATGCACTTCAACTATATTTCAGGTAGTTTTTGGGTCCTCAATGCTCTTCAACTTTGTTCTTTTTTTAGCCCTTTAAACTTGTGTGATTCGAGCGTCACTGATGAGTTTTTTTGTAGACGAAACGCGCGTCTGGCGTACATGGTATCTACAATGAGCTTTACCCTTATTAACTTTCTTTCTATATTCAATCCAGGCAAATATCTTGCAAAGGTTAATCTAAGTCATTCGTTGAAACGACCAAATCGTATTGGTTGTTTGTGCTTTGTATAATAGTGTTCATTTGCCTGTACCAACTCAGGAATATGACAGTTGTTATCCATTCGTTTGATGTGTTTGAGCTTTTGATTTTGCCATTTGATTAGGGACTTTCCTTTTAGAATTTTCCTCGGAGTTCAGTATTTTTGTGATTTTACTTTTTGCACATAGCCGTTCTCTTCTCACAATGCCAATTTAGCTGTGAAACTACTTTTTTTCTGTCTGTTGCCTTTTTTCCATATTGACCATGTTTTCAATGGAACTGTTTGCAGTCGCTTAACTTTTTCAGGACAATTGACGGTGGTGACAAACTTGTATGTTTTTTTCTCTAGCTATAGACCACATCCCGACTGTATGAAAAACATCTTCAGGATTATCCCCGCATGAGGTAAATAATAAGGTTAAGAAATTCCTGTCAGGGCTATCCATTCAAATAAATTTAAAACAGGACTTCAATTTCAATGTGCAACGGGTAAGGAAGATCATGTGATAATGGATTCGATGATGATGGTGATGATGATGATGATGATGATGATGATGATGATGATGATGATGATGATGATGATGATGATGATGATGATGATGATGATGATGATGATGATGATGATGATGATGATGATGATGATGATGATGATGATGACGGATTGGTGGCTGCTTAACGTCCAACGGCAAATTAATATGCATATTCAGGACGAGAACATGTTAATGTAATATGAATATTAACCCTGCTTTGTACTAGTCCGACACTCTGAGCCGGATGTTTAACGTGCTAGTTCACAAGGTAACAGTTCGCAGGAAGACATTTCACCTTACCCGGACACATTACAATGTATTTTGACTCCGAGCCGACCAGTCTTTGCTCTTACTCATAAATGCCGCGTAGTGGAGAAGTAGCAAATACCAATTTTAAAGTCTTTGGTTTGACCCGGCCGAGGTTCAACCCACGACCTCCCGCACTCAAGACAAAGACGCTACCACGAGACCACCGAGGCGGTTATAAAGGATTCGAGAAACAATGGACACAGTGGTCCGAGGAAAGACCTAGTATTTGTATAAACAACTTTACTTTACTCCAAACTAGAATCGAAAAAGCAGATATATTTCTATTTATCAATATTGTCTTCCTTATAATCTATAGACGGACCCGCCCCTGGAAGAAGCTGTTTCATTTTTTTCTAGCATTATGTCTCTTATGCTGACGATAATCGTTTTGATTTGCAGCACAGAAAAGAAAGAACGCAAAATGCAAAAATTGGCAAAAATATTCTTCTTAATTATTGTCCTTTTTATTTAGACAAACCTTTTAAAGTGTAAAACATATTAGTTTGCAACATACATTTAATGTCACTTTTAAAAAAGTTTAAATGATTTTCATGAATTGTTGATCATTTTGATCTGATTTGGTGATTGTAAGAGGTTTCTCACATATCTGAATGACATCAATATTTATGTCAGTATTGAATATACTTTGTTAATTGGTAGCTATGCATTTGTATACGTATTTACAAATTGTAATAATTCTCTGAATACAGTTCATAGGGCAAATATATGATTATCGGTTATTCCGTAAAATGAGACAGACAATGCCCTCACATTATTCGATTTGGTACCTTTACTTTAACTGTAGTTCATCTAAGGTAAATATAACTACTATCTGTTGTCATTCAACATGTCCAATGCCAGCAAATGACTTGCAAAAGATTAAACTAGAGAATTCGATCAAATGACAAAATTGTATTGGTTATTTTTGTAATTGTACGTTAGTCGTCAGTTATACCACTAAGATTGATTTAGAGGCTTTTCGTGGGTATATTTCAAGATTTGTATACTGTTCTTTTAAATTTTGCCTCCATTAGCGGGTACCATAAAAAGATGCTCGAATCAAGAAAGTTCAAATGCTAAAGTCATTCTTTTACATAACCCTATACCAATGTGTGACCTTGGGACCTTGCGGTTAATTACTCAATCTGAAGGATTACATCAGGTACTTGATTAACCCTAAACAAAGTGGTAAACCCAAATATATTTGTTATTAATCACTGTTTACAACGGGATCATTGTGGTGTTTTTTTTCAGGTCTTCATGTGGTATATGTATATTATTTCGGACAAATGGCTGACGCAAAGAGACTATTTAAATCAGGTCGTCGTGTGACACTCCAACAAATAAAAAAGGGTGACCTCCGGTTATTATTGCGAAATGTCCCCCTTTAAAAACTCGGTTAGTCTTTTTGATACATTACCCTGGCTAAGGAGGGAATGACATATGACATAAGGTGATCGTGCAATATACTACTATCAGGAAATAGCCTTAAACAAAAGGAAGAAGTAATCTAAGGTCCTCGTCCTACATAGTGAACCTTCTTACAACCTGCAATATAAACAATCCTGATATACCATTTTGCTACCGATAATAGAAAGCTCCATTTAGAGAGTGTTATATTGTAAAGATACCAGTCTATTTTTGTTGACTGTGTATTGACCTCCAAATGTATTTTGATTATTTTTGTAACTGTTTCATTGCAGTAGACCTTCATCACTTTTAATTATTTTCATTTGGATTATTGTAGCCGTTGTATTTTTTCCTTGATATTATTGATTATTAAAGCTAATAATAATCATTTTCTTTATACCATAAAGATAAAAAGCGCAAAATAATTGGTCAAAATAATTGTATTTAGAGATGTCGTTCATTTGGAATCGCCTTTTCATGGTGCCTCAAGTGCAAAACAAATCAGGTCAAATACACATGCACTATTACGTTTATGGTAAATATTTCTAAAAGCTCTTTATTGTTCTATAAAGCAACATTTGGTTTTTTAAAACTGGTTGACTAAACAACGTCAATTGTTTTGCCAAATTTCTAAATTGTAACCTCTGAAGTCGCCATGATTAATATGATTTTACAAATCGGTTTATCCTGGTGAATCTACTGAATTTTTCCCCTAGTTTTGTGAACATCGTATAATGTAAAGTGTGTTATGTTTATAAATTGATTCGTAATAAGTATAGGATGCATGTACACCAGCTTAACTTTAACTTTGGTTAACAAGTTTGAAAACTGAGGCACTACGAATAGTTAGTTCCAACAAGTCACAGTAAAATTTAAGTGAAGACCCCATAAAACTCCCGCCTTCAAAAAGCGCGCCGGTGTCAATCATTCTATATCTTAAAATCGATATATGTCGAAACAACGCAACAAACCATTTTCTAGTATATCGATATATCGTAATATAAGAAAAATATAGTGGCAATCCCTAGAAATATTGAGATACATATAATTGATAAATTGGTTGTCATTTTTAAACGATATAATTAAATTCAATTATAATTTGTATCGACATCTACTTCCAGTCAATATTTTTTATATGGCATTGTTTTGATATAACACAATATTTCGCAATATTTTTCATAATTTATTGCGGTATCGCCACACAAGTCGACATAAAATATATCGACAAGTATCATATAACGCAACAAGCCAATAGCAACAACAACAAAAAAAGATACTTATACGCTTCCGTACGTTATTCATCAGTAAAACGTGTGAAACTGTGAATTTTTTTTTTCAAATACCATCTTAATTGGTAAAAATAAATGAAATGCCAAATTGAAACATTTTTACAGAAATTCTATCAAATAAAGTGGGAATCCTCTACCTTCGTGTAGTTTGACAAAATAATACTATTGATCGCACAGAGAAGTTTCATAAGTACATAATGTGTATTTACTGTATTCATCTCTTAGAAATGCAGACAATAAAAAAAATCCCCCTTGCGTTTTCTCAATTATTTTTTAACAGTGTAGTGTATAACTTTTATGACAAATTATAATAAAACTATGGAAAACTTCATCAGTTATAAATTACAATATGGATAATTTTATGTTAAGGGAGTCAACTAATTCAATTTGACCTTTTTCAACTAGACCTATTCACTACTTTTCCTTGAAATTCATGATTTTACAGTGTAACTTCATCCCCTACATATTAAACATTAAGAAATTGGAATGTGTATAAAATATAAAACAATGGCAAGTAATATACTATCTACACTAGGAATTATATTCAGCCAAAGTTTTCAATCAACATTAACCGACTGAAATATTTGTCGATTAAACGTTATTGATTTGTAATTAATGTTAAAAGAAAGTGCACAGAGGACTTAGTTTATTGGTATACATGCATGCATTAGTTCAATATTTTCCATATCATTATAATCATCCATCAGAAACGCGTTTCATATGACTTCAAGCAGCATTACTCATATAATTTTATTGGTAATTTTTAAGAGCAAAACCACAGCACCTAGTGGAAACACAACATTAGGAAACAATTTATCCTCTAAATTTCCGGTGTTGTACTTGATGGATAGGGTACATGGAAATGAAACACAACAGTATAGTTTTGAAAAAAAAACGTAGAGTGCATAACTATTGCATTTTAGTTTTTACGATTCATTTTCTGTTTTGATTAAAAAATTTGAAAAGATGTTATTGCTTTTACATCCTTAACCTAAAAGTTACAGGTTTACTAAAACATAGAGCAAAGGTCATTGCCCTCCTTAACTTAAATTTTGACTTTTTTTGTACCCCGGTTTATCGGCCGTGAATATATTAAGGAAAAAGAATTAAGAATTTTAACAATTATAGTTGGATATGTCATTTCAAACAAAAATCAAATGAAAATTTATTTTGTAACGAGGACTGAGATATATATTATTCTCAAGTCATGTAAATTTTTAAATTATTGTTTGAAATTTTTGCTCTTCTCTACTGGCCACAGACCACAATTAAATTCCCCTATTAGTTCTTTATAACGTTTTGTTTCATTAAAAAAATTGCACCTTGCATTTTTGTCAAATCTTTTGTGTGTGTAATGTATAGTACTAGTCCAAAAATATATCCAAAATTCAGAAAGATTGAACCAATGACTCTTACAAATTTAGCCAATACACATCCATACCCCTATGGACAAGTCAAGAGATGTTCCGAAAACTGTAAATATCACCTTTTTGCACCTGGCCTAATCACTCTTTCCATATCAAAATCAGTTAAAATACAACATCCAAAAGTTTATTTCACCTCTCTTCTTTTATTTCCACCCACAAAAAACTAAGAAATGAGTGAGGAAGGGAAAGAAAAAAAATTAAGAAAAAATACACTCTAATTAAAAGGAACTATATTCGTGGACAACGAAAAGCGGGATCATTAATTGTGGTCTTGGGCCTACTGACGTGAACAATCATTGATACGATAATTTCTTAAAAATTTACAGTAAAAAAACACTAGGTTTATTCTACCCAAAGGCCTCAGTCAGATTTCGCAGAATTTTTCGTTTTGACAGTACTTCAGCTTCTTTATAAGATTGGCCTACCTAAATGAAATTAACACTCTATATCTGTTTAGTCCTCAACCTACATTTTCTTCTTTTTTTGTACCTTAGCATATTATACTTTTCCATGGGAACAGATGAAAAACAAACTATTTCTGTCAGTTTACTTACTATAAAAGAAAGATTCCGTTCACTTAGATATCATATTTAGAAGAAACTCCTGCATATGCTTAAGGCATTGTAACCTTTTTTCGTTGATGATAATAATTTCTTCTTTGAAGAGAGACTACAAAATGTAGGTAAGTGCAAATTAAATCTTATTTTTTGCTGTCCCTTAACACTCAGTCGTATCTTACATTGTAACACATATCAGGTGGCAACAAACATTAAATAGAGCGTTTAAACAAATTTAAATGATTTAACAGATTTATTTATCATCAATTCAATCACCAGAAATGTCTTTCCAAGATTAATCTTGTGAATTCGTTGAAACAACTAAATAATTGGTTGTTTGTGCTTGCTATAGTGGTGTTTTATTAGTTTTCCGTTATACTGATAAGATTAAATTGTTTATTATCTTAATTACGTATTATGGTGGTCTTTTTATTTGTTCTTGTACAATTTTAACCTTTACTGTTTAGTCCATTTTTGGTAATATACTTTTGGTGTGGCTCGGTACTTATACATCCCGCCAGTGTGTTATTGTGCTATGGTCAGAATTGTATTCTTGTCTTTAATTTTTGCTAATGTACTTTGTCTATAGAGTGTCTATATGCTATTTTATTGTTTTTCTTTGTTGAAATAGTTATTTGCTTTTATAGTGATTAAGATTATATTACAATGTTGACTGCTGTACCCCAATATTTGACATTTTGACCTATTATGTCTGTTTGGTTTGCTCAGACATTGTTGTCAATATAATCGAATCATATGCGACTGTCATACAGGTGAAAGGAGTAAGCTATAAATCCAGGTTAAATCCACCACTTTCTACATAAGGAACTGCCTGTACCAAGTCAGGAATATGACAGTTGTTATCCATTCATTTGATGTTATTTTATTTTTGATAGCTTTTCGTGTGTAGATTTTCAATTTTTCCTCCATGACAGTTACCATAAATATCTAGCATATCCATTTATTCGCACATGCACAGCTGGTCTCTTCTTCTTACAATTAAAAAAAAGAAAGTGGTATGATTGCCAATGGGACAACTATCCACCCGAGTTCAAATGAGGTAGATGTAAGCAATTAGAAGCAACCTAATGGCTTTCAACAATGAAAAAAAACCCATAGCGTATAGGCGGCTATAAAAGGTCCCAACATTAAAGATGTGAAAAATTCAAACGAGAAAACTAACGGCTTAATTTATAACATAACTATTTACGAAAAACAAATATGACAGACGTAAACCGACGATAACTACTGAACTACATGTTTCTGACTTTGGACAGGCACATAAAAAAATGTGGCGGATTTAAAAAAAAGTGTGTGAGCGCTCAACGTGGGACAGAAGTGTAACAACACAACATAAGAACAAACTGTAAAAATAAGTTACAATGTCAATTTATCTGAGAGGCTACTAATAGTACGTTTGTGTACTGCATGTGCTCGCAAAATCGCCATGTGAACAATTAAGAAGTTTACGGTTGGCTTACTTTGAAAATAGGAGATTGGGATTAACTTATATGTTTTATTTTTCTCATCGCTCACATCGCAAACACATAAAACAGCCTCAGGTTAATTCCCGCACCATATAAATTCAAGATATAGGTATTATCAAAATAGCTGTCATAAATATCTTCAGCGTCAAAATGTTTATGAAAGTAAAATTCAACTATATCAATATATAATTTAACCGTTTATGACGGAAAACCACTTTCATGTCGATAATATTTGTACTTACGCTCAACCTTTTCCTTGTTATTGTTGATTATTTTTGCTGAAGATAATCATTTTGTCAATGCAGAAACATCGAAAGTGCAAACATGGTAAAAATAAGTGTAGTCTAATTATGTCAATAGTTTTCAATAAGCTACTTATATTTTCTCAAATGGAAAATATAGGGTAGGAATGCAACCTCAAATATTTATCAAGTTAATGTTTATTTATTGTTGTCATAAAAACATATTAGGTTGTAACATACATTTAACTTCACATTAAAACAAATTCAAATAATTTCTAAGAACTGATTATCTGTTTATCTAGATTTGTTTCTTTGTCAGAATCTCGTCATGTCTAAAGGACATCCATATTTATACCAGTATTGAATACACCCTATTAAGATGTAACCATGCATAAAGTTTATGTTAGTTGCAAGATAAAATAAATCATTTAAATACAATACAAATATCCACTCCTGATCATGTGATCATTGTGAGTCCCATACAAAAGAAGCAAGGTCAGTCACAAAAATCGACTAGAATTCGATGCATGTACTTCCACTATAGTTCATCTAAGGTAAGCACATCGTATATCTTTTGTCATTAAATGCAAGCAAATATCTTGGGAAAATTAATCTTTGGCATTCGATGAACGACAAAAATGTATTGGTTAGTTTTGCATTTTGCAGTGGTGTTTTAGTCTTCTGTTGTACCAATCAGATGGAAATATTAGTTTTTCGGTGGTACTTTCCTTTTTTTCCTTTTCCTCCATTGACGGTCACAATACTATTTACAATATCCATATATTCACTCAAAACCGTGGTCTTCTTTTAATACCAATTTAGCTGAAAGTCTACAGTCAATTGTCTTTTTTTTTTCTTTTTTTGTCATATTCATCATGTTCACAATGGTCCTGTTTGCAGTCGCTTACCTTTCTCAGGAATAAAGACGTTACGTTACAAACTTCTACGTTGAGTGTCAAGCCAAGTAAAACAAAATGACATTGTGTCATGTTTCTAAAATTGTTTTTATAATGTTCTACTGCTTTTGAGTTTCTTGATCAAATTTGCAGTTATATAATAAGGTTACAACTCCTTCAGTCAACGGTGAGATTTGATGAATTTTGCTTTTCTTTTATGTCTATTTTGGTGATAAAGTTCATATATTTATTAAAATATGTTCAATTTGTTTAACTATTTCGGCAAATATCAAATTTGAAGATATAGTCATTGCTCTCCTTCAAACTTGTTATCAGATTAACTTCCTTTTTATCTCTCGTTAGTATTAAATAAAAAAAATTGCTGGTTATAATTTTGTACGTTAATCCATGAATCTGAAGCTGAGACAATTTGACAAAAATGAAGGGTTGAGCGTTTGCAACCATGTTTTACATGTTTTACTCCGCCACATTTTTTTTTTTGCATCTCCCAAGTCTGGTGCCTTTAATTAAGAGGGTTGTCGTTGATTACCCTATGTCGTAATTGTTTTTCTTTTTTACTTATACCAAGCCGTTGGTTTTGTTATTTGAATTGTTTTGTAGATTGCCATGTTGGGCTTTATATAGCTTAGTGCATTTAAAAAGTAGTGCCTGCGGATTTTACTTTCATCAGGAAAACATTTGAAAGTCGAGAATGTATGAATATGTAGAATCTTTAGGAGCTAAATCGTCAAGACATAAAAAATAGCACTTTCATCAAAGGTCAACCTTGGTTTGTAATTAATTTCTTAATTCATTAACGGGAATTATTAGACAAAACTTTATATTCAAGCTTTAATCCGATGATTATATTCTGATAGATGGCTTTGAGTCCCTTAATAAGTGCCTAAACGATTCTATCAAATATTTATTTATTTATTTAGAACCTTTATGATTCTTTTTCTTCTACTATTTATTAAATATCAACATAGAAATAAGGAGATTAGACAACTATCCACTAGATATTATATGACGTGGATTTCGCGATTATAGGTCACCGTAAGGCCTTCTACAATGAGCAAAATCCATACCGTTTAGAAGGCTGTAAAAGGCTCCTGCATGACAAAATATAAAAAAACCGACATGAAAAACCAGCGACCTGATTTCTATCAAAATAATAAACAATAAACAAAAAACAATAAGTTAAATTTAAATTTACAATATTTACGTATTATGATATGTCATTTTTTTTTATGTAAATCAAGTAATAAAATTGAGAATGGAAATGGGGAATGTGTCAAAGAGACAACAACCCGACCAAAAAGCAGAAAACAGCCGAAGGCTACCAATAGATCTTCAACACAGCGAGAAAATACCGCACCCGGAGGCGGGCTTCAGCTGGCCCCTAAAATACCTTTAATTTTAGAGTTGAAGGCCATACAATATTTGATGATCGTGGAAACAAATCTGATAAATCCAAATATGACATGTTCCCTTTCATTCAAAATTTTTTGGCTTATTAAATTCCCTAGTATTGTTCATTATTTTGGCGTACAATAATCATTTTCTTAATACCGAAAGATTTCAAGTTCAAACATGGTAACGCTAATTCCAGATTTATGATGTCGTTCGTTTACAATTGACTATTTATAGTCTCTTGAGTGCAAAAATATGGGGTTGAATGCACATACATTTAAACTTTAAAATGAATTAATAATATTCCAAGAATTGTTTTTTCGTCGAGTCAATTTGTGTTTTCTAAGTAATAGTTTTGACATAAATCATCGTTGGTGTTGTCATATTTATAAATTAACTGTTTACAAAACCTTGAATTGTTCAAAGTACTGACTATTTTGTACCCCAGGAATAGATTACCTTAGACATATTTGGTAAAAACCTTTCGGAATCTTGGGTCCTCAATGCTCATTATTTTCGTTTCTTATTTGGCCTTTTAACATTTTTATACGTTTGTTATTATGAACCTCCCGTCTGGAGTACAACATAATAAGCCAGTTATCTTTAATGAGGTTTTTTTCACATCTTAACAACGCCTATTTGCTAAGAATTCAATACTGTTACCTTGCCTGGCATATGTTTATAAGGTTTAACAAATCAAATCCACTCATTTTGGGATGAGTAGATGTAAGCATTGGAAGGGATGACACGTTGTCATGATAGAAACTATATTAAAAGTAAAATAACTAAAATTCTGAACGCAAAGGAAAATTCAAAACGGAAAGTCCCTTATCAAATGGCAAAATCAAAAGCTCAAACACATTAAACGAATGGAAAACAACTGTCATATTCTTGACTTGGTACAGACATTTCCTTATTTATAAAATGGTGGATTAAACCTTGTTTATAGCTAGCTAAACCTCTGACTTGTATTACAGTTGCATAGAATTTAATTATATTAACTACAAAGTGTGAGCAAAAATTAGGGTACAGCAGTGATCATTGTGTTATAATCTTTAGGTGTAATACACCAAATCATAGTACGTCACATCCGGTTGCAAACGAAAAAGGGTCGATAAAAAAATGAATTTGACAGTTGTAGGAAATTAATCCTACATTGCATTGCAGTAAAAAAATTCTGGGTCATAAACATATATCTTGGGTGTTTCAAAGCACCAGTATTTCTTTATTTGGTGTTTCTATAGAATATTTTGGAAACTTGAGGTTACATGGTTACTAAAGGTTGTACACAGGTAAAAAAGAGGTGAAAATTTGATTGGTTAACTTCCAGTGATTGTTAATTTCTTATATGCAATGAAATGTTATGTGAAATTTTGTCTATGGTACTGGACAGGATAAAACTTTACTCATGCCAAGTATTTCTTTATTTGAAACAAAGATCAATTCTGCACAATTTTTTGAAAAGTGCAAATTAAACAAAGACAAATAGGGGAAAATCAATGGTGGAATTACACCTTAATCACTATAAAAGATATTTTTATTAACGCTATGATTTTGGCCCCGCATCCGAGAAGAAGTTGAAACATTTTTTCCTGTCATTCTATTTTTTCCATTGATGATAATCAATTTGTTTATCAAAAAGACTTTAAAATGCCATAATGTACACATTGATACTTTTTTGTTTTTGATCTTTATATTTGAATTAACTTGTTAAAGTTTAAAACGTATCAATTTGTAACATACATTTATTATCACGTTTTGACAAGTTTAAATCATTTCCAATTGCACTTAGGCCAGATATTGTTTTTAAAGGAGTTTTGTGTCTAAATTACATAAAGATTTAAACCAGTTTTGAATACACTTTGTTATAAGCTAACCATGCGGTAAGAATACGTATTTATGTTTTGAAATAAATCGTTGTAAAATATACAATACAGAACTTCCTTCCTACGTTACGTCATGTGATCATCGTTAATTCCAATAATAGAGAAATGATTTTCTAATAAATCTACTTGTACTGGAATTCAGTACATGAACTTCAAATGCAGTTCATCTTAAGTAAGCACATGTCATGTATGTCATGATTTAATGCCAACTAATATCCTGCAAAAGTTAATCTATAGTATTGGTCAAAAAATCGTATTTGTTATTTGTGTTTTCGGTAGTGGTGTGTTGTCTTCCGTTATATCATAAAGATTGATTGAGGAGCTTTTCGTGAGTAGATTTCAAGATTTTAAACATACGCTTTCTTGTCATTGGTGATAATCATATATTTTCAAGCATATCTACTGTAAATTCAGAAATTATTGCGTGCATTTTATTTTATTATTGCGATTTTGTCATTTTAGACTAAAATGCGATTTGTATCTTTGCGATATTGAGAACAATCCTGTTTAGTTCATATAAAAAATTTCAAAATGCGAGTTTAAATTATTGCGATTATAACCCTGTCGCATTTTTCGTAATAATAAAAACATTGCCAATAATTTCTGAATTTACAGTATTTATTCATACACATGCTTCCTCTTCTTAAAATACCAATTTAACTTATGGTACTTATGTTCAATCCATCTCTTTGTTCGCATATTCAGCATGTTTTCAATAGAATAGGTTGCTGTTGGCTCGCTTTGTCAAGTAAACATTAGACGACAGGACCCTTCTTGCATTTTTTGTCAAATCAAACTCCCGATGAAACACAACCTCAGGTTTATTGCCGCACAAGGTAAATGCAAGTGTTGGAAAATTACTGTCTAAACATTGTTACTAATCCAAATAGCTTTTATGAGCACAGGACTCTTACTTTCAAACATATGGGAAAGAAATTAGGTAAAAAAGGATATCAGACACTAAAGTGCTGAATGTTAAACCACTATTCCATGTTAGGCGGTGCTCGTCACAATTTTTGTGTACTTTTCAAAGTCAGGATCCTGTAAATTTGCGGTTGCCGATTGTTGCTGTATATTTTATTTGTTTTTCGTTCGTTAATTGTTTTGACATAAATCAGGTCGTTGGTTTTCTTTTTTTAAATGTTTTCAATTATCATATCGGGGCTTTTTATAACTTGCTAAGTGGTATGGGTTTTGCGCATTGGTGTAGGCCATACGGTAACAACTAGTTACAAACAACTACGTCATTTGGTCTCTGATGGATAGTTGTCTCGTTGGCAATCATACCACATCTCTTTATTTTATACTAGAGGTGGATTGGTCCGGAGAGAGACCTCGTATTTGTATGAACAATTCAATAATTCAAAACTTGAATTTGTATTACAGAGAAATTTTTATTTCTTTAAAACACATTTTTATCATATAACATACTGACAATTGTTATTTTTATTCATTTTGTGTAAATTAAAATTCCCATTGCTTTTAAAAGTCTCGAATATGTTTCAAGAATCCTACGTGAATTCATTTTTTGGCAAATCGTCTTGTAAACCATTCTTACATGAAAAACCCTACTGCTACTGTAACAAGATCGCATGGAATAATAAATGACGACAGATGAAATATATATACTTAACTTTACTCATTTGCATTTATAGTATTATCTTATTTTGTTTTGCCTTTTCAAAATAGTTATGAGTGACCAAGCTTCAAATTTTAGTTTTTACTCGATCAATGCAATAAATTTTTATAGATTGTTTTATCGAGGATGACATCATAAAAATACTGCATCTTTTGATCGACACAGTTTTGTTGAGTTTGGCGGATTGATATTTCAACAGACAGTCGGTATTCCGATGGGTACTATTTGTGCAATTCTACTCATCGACTTGTTCTTGTGCTCATCAAAGGCCGAATTCATACAAAACCATCTTGAAGACAACAGAAAAAAAAAACATCTTGCAAAGTTCATTAATATCACTTTCGAATATAGTGATGATGTAATTAAATAACCCAAATTTCAAAGAGTGATTAAATCCTAGATATCACAATGAACTTGAGATTAAGTATACTATCGAAACTTTGAGTAAGCTTTATATCTAGATCGTTACCCCGATATAGACACACATGGACGACTTCAAAATAAAATCTATGATAAAAATGATGATTTCAATTTTTGAATTGTCAATTTCCAATTTCTCAGCAGTAACATATCCTCTGTCCTACCATGCATATCGTACGGTATTTACATATCTGAAATGACACGTTACGCTTGCTCCAACGGAATAATGGGGAAGTACGACTGAAACTGATACTTCATAAGTTGTTCAATCACCAGCACGAATTCGTTAGTCGATACAATATATCCGTATCTCAACTACCTATCGCCAGGTTTTCGCAGTCTAAGATCGTTAGATTCCAGAATTGTTGTCTAATCTGTTGTTTCACAGATTGTGAACTATACTCTAATTGTGATATTTCAACTGTCTGTGGATTCGCATGGCGAGTGATGAATGCATAGTATGAGACTTCTACCCTGCCGACGCACCCAATCTTGCTCCTTTTTAGAGTTCGAGCGATTCCGTCAGATTTTGTTTGTAACTTTGATTGGTCTTCTGATTCGATTTATAAGATTTGAACATCTACAAGCCACGGTTGCCTACATTTAAGTCATTATTTAAAAGGCATCCGTAAAATATGTTTTGGGAACCTTCAAAATAATGTTGATCCATAGCGTCGTCTTCAACAACAAAAATGACTGTTACACCTTTAATTTCGAATGTGTTTATGTTGTTTTAATCAAAAAAATCTTCAAACCAAAATCTTAAATTTTAAGATTATTTATAAAATGTTATTTAATTGAGACAAATGAGACTATTAATAGTTTTTCAAGTGCAAACCTTTTGAGGTTGAATGACATTAATACAAAACCTTTCAGTTAATCGATTGTTTTCCAAGAAGTGTTATTACGTTTTGTCAAATTTGGTTTTCCAAGAAATAGTCCACATGTTAACGACGAACATTTTTTATAAAAGTTCCATACTATTAGTTACATAGTGTGCTAGTGACCTAATACGATATATATGGGGTCAGTAAATTCCATATGGGATGAGAGCAAAGCCTAACAAAACAATTTACGAAAAACGACAACCACTGAACTACAGGCTCCTGACTTGGGACAGGCACATAAAGAATGTGGCTGGGTTAAACATGTTTATGAGCGCTCAACCCTCTCCCTAGCCTGGGACAGTGGTGTAACAGTACAACAAAAGAACAAACTATAAAAATCAGTTGAAAAAGGCTTAACACATCAGATGGATAGAAATAGAATTACATCTAACAAAAACACAGAGTGGACGTGGACGTGGACGTGGACGGGTACTTATATATCCCTACAACAAAAAGATATGAAGTACAGATCTGTGAGTACTCGCAGTTACTGACAGTTAGTTCAAAGTCAATAACAACTATCATGTATCTAAGAATAAAATATCAATCAGTACACATCCAACATCCAATGAATTTAGTGTAAACTTTCCAGACCATATGAGTATTTGGACCTTACGCGTACGTTCTGGACAGTATGTGTTCTTTTTTCAAAATACGCATACGGTCGGACTGTACGCGTACGGTCTGTCTAATTTTCAGAAGTGGGTCAAGTTTATTTGATACAAATGATAATTACAGATCAACATAACTGAAATCTCGAATTAATATAAAAAGTTCAATTGTAATTGAAATAAAAACTTAATATTTCAACTATTTAAGAAAGTCACGCTAATTCAATCTGTTAATCTCCTATATTTAGCATGTCATTAATACATGAAATTGAATTATGCTCACTGAAATTGAAGTTGTCGGAAGTAAACATAATGTGGGAAGAAAAAGTTTTTAGAATACTTATGAACTTTACCATAAAAACCGTCAAACCAGCTGTTTACTTGTGAGAAGGCTGATAGAATTAAAAATATTTTGATAAATGGGACCTACACAGGATGAACTCATGGCAATTGATGATTTTATGATACTGAATGACATAATAGCTGACCCTCCTGATGACAGAAACTGTACCATGACAAAGGACGACGGATAAATGACGACTCACGACAGAATACGAAAGATACTGGACAGAAATTATAAACAATCTGTTGAAAATACAATGAGAAAATATAATAAAAAAGTGTCGAAAACTAATGCAAAGATTGAAAAGGGTTGCTTTGTTACTGTAAAAATACCAGTTGTTGATAGGACATCTGGGGATCTTCCCCAATTATTCTGTAGGGTTGATGATATAATTGGTAATAAAGATACAAGTTTGTACAAACTGTTATGTGAATTTGGCATATTAAACTCTTGTTAAGATATTGGTGATATACAACTTTTGAAACTGCACATTGGAAAACAGAAGGAATTTCATTGCATGCTGCCGCAAAACAAGCAAGCTTTTCTCTTGCTAGCAAGAGATGTAAATGCAAAGGAACATGCATGAACAAAACATGTAAATGTAAAAAATCTGAAGTTCCTTGTGGCAGTAAGTGTCACCCTGGGCGAGAGTGCCAGAGTGCCAAAATAGGATTCAGATAGACAATTAAATAAATATTTAATTGATTGAATGTCCACTTATTCACTTTATTCATCTAATTGTAATAAAATAATTCGTAAAACTCAATAAAAGATTTTGATAAATTTTTGTCTTAATTTAACCCATATGGGCCAAATACATATATAGTCCAACATTAACATGTCATAACAGCCAGAGAAAAACATGACCTTGTAACTAACTTCACAAAATCATTTTCTTTATACCAAAAAAATAAAATGCGCAACATAACTGGTCAAAATAATGCTGTTAAATGATGTCTTCCGTTTAATCACATTTTCATGTTACTCAAGTGCAAATATTGAATGCATACAGGAAGTAAACAGTATTCAAAGCTATTTAGCAATAAAGCCACATTTTTTTTCTTAGAACATGTTTACCAAACAACAAGATTGTTTTACAATAGCTTATGATGTCGTGAAGCATATATCTATCAGATTTTATAGATTGAATATACCTGTTAAAAAAATAGTTTCCTAGTGTGATGAACACCGTACATGTATAATGTAAAGTATTCCTTATCTATAAATTGATTCTTATTGAAATAAGATGAATGTGCACCAATCAGCTTGCCTTCAACTTGGTTTAGAAAATTTGAAACTGGGGCACTGTAAGTGTTTTTTTCTTACATCTTAAATAAGAAAGTCATAGTAAAGTTTAAATGATCATCGAAACCGATGTTCACCTATTTATCATATCCAACTAAGTAAGACATCGCGTGACTTTCCTGACGTTGCAATCCGCTATCGTTAGTCATTACCTTTCAATACACTTTATATTTTTCGTTAATCTGACCAATGTCCTACCTTTTGCAGCTGTTTCTATGGTGTTCTAACATTATTCTTCACAAAAATGTTGGTCTTGACAGTCTAAATTTAGATTGAATTACGATCTTGACTAATTGTAAATATCGTTCTCTGTCTCCTCCTCTGTCCATTGACTTTATAGCAAAATTTGCAACCCAACGTCTACTTATACATCTATTTCACAAATTCTTTAGATTAAAGTAATACTTTGAAGCTATTTTGTAATACCGATAACATAGATCTAGCAATGTATGCTACGTTTAAGAGTTTGAATTGATTACGTATCTAATCGATTGATAAAATTGATTTTTTTTGTATATCAGAATTTTTAAAAATGGCGGCTGTGTCATTTGTCGTGGTTGTACTACGGATACAATTTTATGTATTCATTATTTACTGAAGATTGTATTTGTTATCATGTTTCCTTTTATAGAAGCTTTTTCGATGCAAAAATATAAACTGTTTACAGTCCAGACATTTTATAATATCTTTTACATACAAAAAGACAGAGATAACTATAAAATCTTAGACAGAAGTAATGACACAAGATAAGCATTGTAAATAACAAACAGTATTATAACAATAATAATAAAAACAAATGATTAAAATATTATATATTTCCAGCTTCTTAATGTGTTATTTTTATTATATATATCAATAGTATAATTCATCAATTTTATTTTTATTTTCTGTGTGTAAAATTTGTAATTTAATTCTTAAACTAGTCAAATTCATCTAGATAAACTTTGCCGGAGGAACTTGGAACCTTAGTTTCTTAATAATTTTCATAATTTTAAATAAGTACGTTATGAATCATGTCAATACCGAAGCACTGACAACTGATCTGATGTTACCCTCGGGGAATAACAGTCCACCAGCAGAAGCAGCGACCCAGTGATAATAAATGAAAAGAAAAAATATATATATATGGTGATCCGATGGATAAAATCTGTCGTAGAGTTGTCACTGGTTCGGACGTACTTATAATATAATTATTTTCTGTGACTGCATCCTACATTAATTTGTAAGATCCTCTACGATAGATAATTCAGCTGATCTGTAATATTCCATCTTCATGCCTTATATATCATGTACTGTGTTACGACGCTAGATAAAAACTGACGAGGAAAGGTAACACCCGGCAACCGAAAGTTTGATTTTAGTCGAGCCTAGGTGGTCGAGTGGTCTAGCACGATGTTCATCCGTTGTTCGACCTGCTAGTCAAATGCGTTTTGTTAAAATATACTCTTTCACTTTTTTTGGTCTTTTGGAAAATGTTGTTTGTGCTGTATTTAGACCCCTCTACCAAGAAATTTGTTTTGCATGCACATGTATAAAAATTGCGATTTTTATCCAACTCAATCATAGGTTTGAACGTTGTTTTCAATTTAGACTTGCTTATATTTTTTCGTTTTGGGCTTGTATTATATTTGCCTTCGGGTTTTTATGATCCGTTCATCCTATTTCGACTCTTCAAAATCAAAGAGTCTATACTGAGTGGAGATAAATTATATGGCCTTCCAAAAACCGTTTCGATTCCCACCATCACTGAAGAGACATTAATTGTCGAAATCCGGATATGGTGTACTAATTTTTGCACCTTTTGTTTGCGGTATACCATCTTTTCCGCAAGTTTATTGTTTTCTGTTTGGCATTAAATTAATAGTTAAGATCCATTTTGTGACATCTGGTGATCCGTTTATTTGGCAATCGCCAATGGCAGTCAGCAGGGTTTAAGAACATCCGTTGTTCGACTTGCTAGTCAAATAAGTTTTGTTAAAATATACTTTTTTTCACTTTTTTGGTCTTTTGGAAAATGTTGTTTGTGCTGTATTTAGACCCCTCTACCAAGAAATTTGTTTTGCATGCACACGTATAAAAATTGCGATTTTTATCCAACGCAATCATAGGTTTGGACGTTGTTTTCAATTTAGACTTGTATATATATATATATATATATATATATATATATGCATTTTTAGAGCGTCCGAAAAAGAGAGGCAAAGATACCTTATGGTTAATACAACTCATTAATAAACAAACTGTCAATGCCATGGCAAAATAAACAAAGAAATCAAAACACAAACAATAGTACTCAAAACATAACGTAGAAAACTAAAGACCGAGCAACAGGAACCCCACAAAAAACCAGGAGTGATCACAGGTTCTCTGGATTGGTAGCAAATCATGCTCCACATGTGGCGCCCGCCGTGTTGCTCATGTAAGTACATAACCAGTAATAAGTCTAATTCGGTAGGTCACATTCGAGGAAAAGGAGGACGGGATTGTGGTTATGACAATTGAAACAGATGGTCCATAACGGTCAACCACTCCTGATGGCGTTAGCTAAATTTTCGAAGGGATAATGTCCACTTCACCACTTGGAAGCGCTTTGCTGGATTTACCTTCATCAAGAACATTATGAATATATCAGTACCGTAGCACTGACAACTGAGCTGATGTTACCCTCGGGCAGCGATATCAACTCAGTGTTAGTAAATAAAAACAAAATAAATACAAGTATTAAATTTCGTGCCCCCCCAAACTGTTTACTGGCTACTGAGTTACTGATACACTCGGTATCTTTGTATCCTCGGTGAGGTGAAGTTTTACAGTAATGGTTAATACTATTTGGAAAAAAATGCGAAGCCTGAGGTATCAATGTAAAACATGAAGATTTTAAGTATTCACTACTTCAATCAATAATCAAAAGTTTTATTACAAAGCGGGGAGGTTTCAAACAATAGTTTTCAATTTTGATCGATATCTTTTACAACTTAAATGAATAATCAGTAGAGGTTTTTAATACTATACATTTAAATATAGAATATCTTAAGATTTCGAAGAGAACGACAAAAATCTTCTAATGAAGAGAGTATTTTACATCATATAATAAAATAGAATGAAAATTTACAGATACTGATTCTTTATTGGTGAAAAGACCGTAATCATCTGATTATGTCATAAAAGATCGTCACTTGATCTCAATTTGGTAGGGATTTAAAAACAACAACACTAAATTATATGATAAAACTTAGTTACAAGTTAATATAATAAATAGAAGTTTATAATACGTATGTAGGAAACTTTGTTAAGTATTTCATCTTATGCTTTATTGCTAATGATATCGATTTTTTTTTTTTCAGTCAAACATATTGATAATTATGAAGTTAATGTGGACATCCGTGTTCATTTTCACATTTTTCAAATTCGTAAGACTGGAACTATCTCCAGATTTTGCAAATTGTCGAAAAGATTTTTTCTACCAAGAAACTGCTCCAATTTTGCCAGAACTGAAGAGTACAACTCAAATCTGTCAAAAACTTGGAAACAAATCTTATTTCGCTACTGAATATGATACTGAAAAAAGGATTCCACTTTACAGTGCATACACGCTTTCGTTTGAAAAATGCGGTAAACGTGAAAATGATTGGTTCTTTGAAGCTAAGCTAGCCGATATAGATGATCCAAATATGATTGAAATGGATTACGAAAATCACAACTATTCACGTACATCAATATATGGGAGTAGACAAGCAGTAGAAGAGGACTTTAAACAAACCGATTATGACAAGGGACATTTAAATCCACAGATGTTCCATTGCGAATCTTCTGACAGCAGAAAAGCCACAAATACGATGACCAATATCGCACCTCAATACTTTTTATTTAATCAGAACATATGGAATATGTTTGAAACTGATTTATATAACATCTCCAAAGTGTATTGTAGTTTTGAAGGAGCAAGACGCTTTTATATTACTGGTGTTAAACCAAGTTTTAGTGATTATATAAGTGATGGGAGAGTTAATGTCCCTACTCATTACTGGACAGCTGTATGCTGTGACTCTTCTGGTGTCAAAGGTGCTAACCGTTCAGCAGGATGGTCTATGGCATTTAAAGGTGAAAACGTCAAAAATTCCACGATATATATATACACTATACAAAATTTTTTTCCAACTGATTTCTATAAACTCTTTGCAGATTATACAGATGAAAATGGGAATACAGTAAGCAATTGTCTCTTCAACCCGACAAAAGCAGACACCATCACCGATGAGATTGCGACTCGAACTGACATTCATTATGTCAAAGTGAAGACATCTGTAAACAATAGTAATGAAACAAATGACAGTTTTGACGGACCAAAGAATAGAAATGAACTATAACAATTCTAAAGATAACATTTTAATAACAATTCAAACAAAAGGTTGAAATATTTAAGTTTTCACATTTTTGTTTAAATGATTGTTTAGTTTCAGCTTTTATTTGATTCGTTAAACTCTAAATACAAATGTATAAAATATGACAGGTACATTAGTCGAGGATTTTGTAGACAAAATTCATCAAATGTTTTAAATCTTATGAATTTGTTCATAACAACTGTTTTTATAATAATGTGGCATGATTTCTAATTGATCCAAAAAAAAGCAGTAAAAGATACTCGTGATAGGATAGACATTTTTTTTTTAATTTGCTGTAGGTCTGCTCTGAATATTTTTTACAAATCGTATCAGGAGTGAAAATATTATATTCTAAGAGTATAACACCAATGTGTAAACTGGTGACAAGGGAACAAAAGATGTAAAAACAGGAACAAAATCCATGGATTCTTTACGTGGGAAACCATACTGAATAAAAATTATTTCAAAACCACCTTCGAACAATTTTTTAAAGCCTTTCTGTTAAAATATCTAATTTTACATGTACATGCAAATGTATGTTGTCTTTCTTTTGTCGATTATCGAGACGCTTACATAGTAAATTGTTATATAAAATATGAACCTTTGCTCTCTATTGAAAACAAAAATTGAAAAATCATTTGCTTACAAAATCTAAAACTACACCAATTTTCAGAGTGTTCCAAGTAGCATTAAACAAATAGCCGAAATCCACTGGAGAACGTAACAACAAAAGTCCTATTCCCAACTGTTTGCAGTGGAGGTTATTGTTTGCCAAACATTTCCGCTGATTCAGCCACGGTCAATGGATGTTTTCGAGTGTCGCTGTTCTACGAGGAGCAAATATTTATACCGTTTTACAATGGCTGCGCGCCTGCTTCGACATACCCGAATATTAATTATACTTTTATGGGTTTTATTATTCGTTTTTTTATTTTGCTGCTGAGTACATACTGCTTTGCAATAATGCATGTTTTTATGTATGTTATATTCTATTGTTAATTGACTAGAATTGCCAGTTGTATTGGTGAGGGTCGATGGTTCTCTTCGGGCACTCAACACAACAATCAATCAAGTGTATGTTCTATTGTTGTAATGTTGGTTATGTTTTCGGACAAAAGATCGATAGACCTCATTTTTTTTATTGTTTTAAATGAAAATAAAATGTTCTTATCTTATTTATAAACCCACATGATAACAATTAATATTTTGACCTGTCCCTTTTGTTTACACGTTTCCAGTTAACATCCTAGTCAAGTTTATAAAATGAACTTCATATCAATAATTATCTCTTGTTTTTTGTCCAGCATTATCTCATTTGACCTCTTTGAGATTTGCTGCAAAATATAATTTACACTTTACTAAATATGGGGCGTCCGAAGCGCTTTTCTGCAATAGGACTTAGAGGATATAATTATTTTCAATCAATGCTTTTTGATTTTTTTTTCGTATTTCTTATAAGATATTCAATATACGAATATGGATAGTATACTGCACACTGCCAGAAAACAAAAAAATATTTGATGCCAATAATTTATATAGCAAGGAAATGAGAAAAAAGTCATAAAGAATTGATTGAAAAAAAATAATCCGCTGAACGAGTCCCTGTGATTATATTATATGCTAGATTTCTTAGGCACTCAGTTCTCCACAGACACAGACAAAAAAAACAATCCTACGAAAGCCAAAAAGGTTCATTCATATTTCATTATTCAAATTTCGCACATCAAGAATTGTTTTCCGCGTTAACGAAATCTGAGAAAGATCGCAGTTTGATACTCTATTGATAGCTCTGTTAAGTTTGGTGAGAATTTTTAATCCAGTTAGTTTCCACACCGAGTTGTTTCGTCCGAATTAGAGGGATACTTTGTTCCAAAACTGTGAAAATATTTTCTAGATTTATATAAAGGTGATAAACTAAAACATCAGGCAAAAGTTTTCAAACAAATGTTTACAAATATTATGTAGTTTGTCGTCTTATAAACAAAACTATTACAAATAAAAGTCTTATTGATAAAAAAAGAGAGAAAGAAAAAAAAACCAACTGGTAATCAAAAATCAAAAGCCATAGAAAAACAGCATCGCGAACCGCATAAAATAAACCGGGGGGTAAACTCAGTTGCTCCGGAAGGTTCAGCAGTTCCTGCTCCACTATTTGCACCCGCTGTGGTACTATTGTTGTAATACGTGTACGAGTCATATGAGGTGATTGTGTATCTTAAAATAGCATGTTGGTGAAGGTCTGACCCTTAAGATATCACTTATATATAAACTATCGAATGACACACAAGAATTCTCTAACCCTAAACCTGACCATATGTGAAATTTTGAAATGAAACCGGGGAAAGACTGTTTTCTTTGAAACAACACAGGCATAAGAAAATAGGATATAAAGACAAAAAACAACACTGAAAGTAAAGCAACACGAACCCCTTTAAAACAAAGCAAGGGGTCTGTAACACTTTCGAAGGATGACTTCAACTTTGAAATCTTGATGCAACAGCTTCCTTGTAAGCAGCATCCCTCCATCATGAAAATCATGATAGGAAGTGCAACCTCTGGAATATCGTATCCTATCGTATATAACATATAATAATATAGATAGTTTACTCCATATATAGTTGTTGGTAGCATGTTGCTACACAGAAATTGAAAGTTCCCCGTTGGAAAATTGAAACCATAGCTTTTGTCGTAAGCTTTTAGTTGTCAACTGACCCTCATTGTCAATTTCTAGATATAAATATCAAAATAAGAAGTAAGCCAATATTGAGACAGACTTAACTGTACCTGTTCAGGCGATAGCTTACTTAAATCTGATTCAAAAAATATATGGTTTCTATACACTTTTGCTTAAAATTAGGGAGATAATTACTACTTCCGGTTTGAAAAATGTCACTTCCGGTATAGTATGATAGGTAACTTGACACTGATCCCAAAAATATATGATTCTAGATACTTTAACAATAAATTAATGCAAAAAAAAATTGCTACTTCCGGTTTACTTAAGGTCACTTCCTGTTGACTTTTTCAGGGTCATGTGTTTTCCTACCAAATGCAAAAGACCCAATGGTTTTATCATGTATCAATATGAGGTTATAGCATAGGTCAGAATCTAGAATGTCAAATTTACTTTTGACCTTGACCTAAATTTTGACCTCAAATCAAAAGACCCTAACTAAGTCTATGCTATATATGGTTGATGATTTATATTACAATACAGCTTATTTCAAACATTACAGGGGACGAAACTCCCATTAAATGTCAACACATCCTTTAAACCAGAATATATGTGTCACGACATGTCGCAACTGACAGTTAAGGAAAAATCTTTTGTCAATATCTTATACGGCTTTTGACTCTATAAAACCAGGTTCAATCCACCATTTTCTACATTTGAAAATGCCTGTACCAAGTCAGGAATATGACAGTTGTTGTCCATTCGTTTGATGTGTTTTGTCATTTGATTTTGCCATGTGATTAGGGACTTTCCGATTGAATTTTCCTCGGAGTTCAGTATTTTTGTGATTTTACTTTTTGATAATAAGTGATAACAAGCCAAAATCAAAATCTAGAACATGACCTTGGCCTTTGACCTTGACCTTGTTTATTTTTAGTGGACCAAGCAAGGACCCCAAATCAAACAATCCTAGGTCCCTATAACTTATTGTTTACCTGTTTTAGGTCTCTATAACTTATGGTTTACCTGTTACAATTACATTTTACTTGTTTCAAATACAGAAGGGGAAATAACTCTCATATGGAGTCTCCGGAAATCTTCGGTCAAAATTAAACGTAACATTCTGCGGATATAACGAGCAATTTGGAAAAATTAATTTGACGCTATCCTTTAAGGTTGCTAAGGAGTAGTCATAATAAGAAAAACTGTTCTGGGGTGATAACTAATACAAAGGGTTAAACAGGGTCTATTTCAAAAGCGTATAAACTGTACGATATCATATACAAAAAATATAAGCGAATCTTTTGAAACAACAATACAGCGCAAGAAAAAAATTAGGAGAAAGAAAAAAAAACATTAATTAGAACAAAATCAAAAGGTCTTTCCACGGAAAAGTGGAAAGACCTTATTAGTCGACAAACCATAAAATTTTATATTTAAGGATATTATATCTTTAACTGAAAGTGAATGTAAAGGATAATCCCAGTTATTTCCTTGATAAGCACCTTGTATGAAGTAGAAATTAGAATCTTCTCTCGTTCAAACTCCGTTTTCCAACTGAATATTCTAGTAATTAAAATGCGGATGCGTTTGGGACAGTTGGGCGGCTCGTTTGTGTCCGTGTCGTTTAGTCCTTTTTTAATTTTATTGACAAAATGGGGCTGAAGTTAAATTTTAAGGATTTTCATTTTTGCCGGTCAAGAGATATGGTCCTGGATTAAATGAAAATCAGTTATTACTTTATGTCGTTCCGTGAAACAACTTGAGAAACATTTCACGTGTCCTTTAGAAATTTTAATATGTTGTTTCTTGTGACAAATAGTAAGTTAAGTTAATTTTTGACAATTTTCACTTTTGTCACTTGTGAGTTATGGTCTGTTTGTGAACTAAAGATGAGTCAGACGCTTTTTGTCATTTCCTTATGCAATTCAGTTAATACATTTACTTGTTAAGTTAAGGCATTTTAAAAGAATCGACAAAAATGCAGTTTACTTTTAAGTCTTCGGTTAACACAAAATCAATCAAAATTAAAGAAAAGTCTTAAAGGGAAACTAGCCACGATCTAGACAAAAATGCAAAATACAATTCCCTTTGTTTCAAGTATTAATAAAAGAGGAATTATAATGTAATATTTATTTATAAGCAGTCAGTTTGGTACGAATTTGTCAAGATAAGCCCAACAACATCGCTGATGTATTATTAACTTACAAGTCAATAATTCTACCTCATGTGACCTTCAAATTAACCCCTTAGCTGGAGATGGGTTACCCATGCACTAGGCGTCTTCAACTATTAAAAGAAAAAGAATATCAACATTGAAAGTGAAACAAGGTTGAACCAATTCGTTGACTGCTTCCATCCACAAAAAATCATTCTTGTACAAGTACAAACGATGATTCACATATTTTTCATCCTATAACATGAGATCAAACAGACCTAGAAAAATCCAATTGTATGTGCTCGCCAACTATTTAAATCTATATTTATGTTTATATCGGGTTATATGACCGTTGACAGTCTTCGGAGTTCATCTCGATGGTTAATTAGATGGCGTCTAGACTCAGTTTAATTGAAGTCTGGAGCTGGCATGTCAGTTTACTGCTAGTTATTCTTTGTTAATTCATGTTTTTCATTGTTATTTGGCTTAGTTTCTTCTGTTACTTATTCTAATTTTTGTTTTTAATATTAGTTCATTTGTATGTTTTGGAGTTAAGTGTTGCGTCCATTTTGCTGAACTAGTATATATTATTTGTTAATGGGACGGCTGAAGTCTGCCTACGGGTGCGGGATTTTCTCTCTGCCTTGAAGACCCATTGGTGGCGTTGGGTGTTTTCAGCTCTTTGGTCGGGTTGTTGCCTCTTTGACACATCCACCGTTGCCATTCTCTATTATATAAAATATACACGAAATGCTGATACATATTATGGAGTCCATGTATAGTTAATTGTTTTTTTTTGACTTTTTGTAATTTGGATATATGTTTTAGTTTGAAATAAACTAAATGTAAGAATTTGAGTCGAATCAGTGAAAATGAATTTGACAGCTAACGCCCCTTTAATTAACAAAGCACAAAATTTATAAAAAAATAAGTTGCTCTCTTTCTAGCAATTTTTGGGGCTAATTAATTTTGGTCGAGATGTGAAAAAGGTGGAAATATTCGCATAAAGCGAAACAGTTAAAGTTGTTGTTAGCACTAATTTGTAAACTACGTTAACACTATAAAAAATTTAAAGAATCAATAAGAAACAATTTCTTTAGTCCAGAAGAAATTGTCACAAGATGTCATCTTTGCGGCAATTGCCGCACTATACACATCCTTTCATTTTAAAGAATATAAAAAGTGAACAGTTGGCATTTATCCAAAGTTGAAATTGTTTGTGTGTATTAAAAAGTCTATACAAAAGAGAGGCGAAAGATACAAAAGGGACATTCAAATTCATAAGTCGAAAATAGACTGAAAACGCCATGGCAAAAAAGAAAAAGACCAAATGACAAACAACAGTATAAAAAACACAAAAACATAGAAAACTAAAGACTAAGCAACACGAACCCCACCAAATACCGAGGTGATCTCAGATGTTCCGGAAGGGTAAGCAGATCCTGCGCCACATTCGATTTAATTGAATGAAGGGGCCGTCATGACCGAGTGATCTAAGTAGTCCATCTACTGTTTCACTGGCTTGTCAACACTGTTGTTGTGGGATCGTTCGACTCTAATCTTAATTGACTACGATTGCAAGTTTTCTTCCGGAAGGTTCTCTCCGGGCCTTCCGGCTTTCTCCACTAATAAAAACTGATTGACTGTTCAATACAGATATTAAATTTCAATATTTATAAAGTGATGTTTGTGTAAGTTGTTGAAACAGCAACCCAACGACATAGCGAAATTAGTCAAAAATCTAAAAATCCAAGCAAATAAAAGAACACTTGTGAATGAATGACCAAAAGTAAATGAATCTTTATTTCAACTATGTATATGAAGATTTAGTAAATACAGAACGCATAGTTACACAATAAACAGCATCGACATTCATTTTAAAAAAATCAAATACATATTATATCCATTAATTTTAACTCGTGGTTTTTAAAAATAAAATGAATTAATAAATGTTGTGATTTCCGCGTGGTTGCGTCGTCTATGAATATACAGTTATGATTTTTTTGAAACATATGACGGTTACGCGGTACTTGAGTTGATTCAAATATTTTACCAGAATGGGTGAAATGTGATAACTTAAAGTTATAATTCTCTTATGTTGTATGCATTTTAATTTTAAACCATTTATGATTTGTCACGTATAATTTCCCGCCATATCCAATCACTAATCATAATTCATTAGAGAAACAGATTATTCAAATTTGGCCAATGGATGTCTACACTATTTATATACTATCGGTTACCACATTTAAAAAATAAAAGAATGGATAAATATTGTAATTAAATTAACGTGGCGGTTTTGAATAATCTATATTTTATTGAAACTCGGTGTTTTGAACACCATTTTGAATGCCTCATTGCGGTTGTAAAGGAGGGTTGTTGGCTATGAATCCTGAACTATAGTCCTGTTGTGGTTGTTGGGTTGTAACATTTCCAATAACAGGCTGAGGTTGTACGGATGGTACATATTGATTTGTGATCTGTGGTAGTTGAACTGCCATCATCGTTGGTTGTTGTTGCAGTTGTGGTACATTCTGTTGTTGTTGAAAATTTGTTGCTGATTGTTGATTGGTTGTCGAGAATTGTTGTGGCATGTTTTGCTGTAAATTGGGTTGTGCCTGAATCATTGTTGGCTGTTGCACGATTTGTAGTGGGGCTGCTTGTTGTTGACTATTTTGTTGTGTCGGATTGTAATTGTTAGTAACAATGTTTTGAACTGGTTGTCGTTGTTGGTAGGCAACTTGGTTTTGTTGTTGTACATTTGATACAGTGTTGTGGGTTTCCTGAACCATTATTGGTTGGTCAGATGCATGCACATTTTGATGTACTTCTATGGCATTCCCAGAATCATGGTAATGTGTCCTTTGTTCGCCATTCCGACCATACCTCGGAGTCTTGACATATCTCCTATTACCAGTCTGTCTATATTCAGTACTTACTGGGGGAACAGACTGCTGATCTTCAAAGTTATCATCCACGTAGTTATCTGAAATGTAATAAAATATTTGACCTTAAATTGACAGTAGCTGAATTATTTATATTGAACTAAAACTAAGTGAGCAATTTCGTGAGTGAATTGAACGTATGGATTGTCTGTTCCTATTTGGTTTTGGTGCTCTCAAAATTTTTATATCTTTCGCTCATAAAAATTTGGACTCTGACATGCCTGAGGAAGCTTTTTCTAGAAGCAATCACTGAAATCAGTATCAATCATTTATTGTAGCATGTAACTGGTTTTTAATGTTGTTGAGTTGCTTTCTCATAGATGTATAACCAACGTTGTCATTTATTCATAATTCATAGCACCCATTTGTTTACCACTGAGTTTTTTTCATGTATCATCAGTCATACTTCAAGGCAGATGACAACATTTGAACAATAGAAATTGCATCTAAACCGGTTACAAATATGGAAATCCAAGTACATTTTATACAGAAATTCAGAGGTGTCCTTTTCTCAAATAAACTCATTTCAAATGCTTACTAGCTTGTATATTAAAGGACAACCACATGAATCTAATTTAATGTTTTCAATTGTGAAATACATTGCACATTGCATTTCGAAATGAATTGATTGTTAACTTACATGTCTGGGTTCTAACAGGAGCCACTTGATTTCGTTTTATGTTGTGAGCAGGTATGGGATAATCCTCATCCGGAACTACGACAGTCTCCTTCCAAGCTTCCGGTTGGCGTTTTATATCTGTACGATCTAGAAAACAATAGATATGAAATGTGTTTTTTTCCAACGTTTTTAAATGAACTATGCAACATAAAATATTCCTGTGTAAATCATGAAAGAATTTTAGCATTCATTTTGTAGTAATTTTTATACCGTGCATATTGTCAGATATTTCCTATGTTGGATTTGTGAGTCATTGGGTACCAGATGCAATATTTGGTATACCGATATTTTACAGTTACTGTAACTGTTGCCTATGTTTATTGAAAAGTAAAAATTACCGTCTGAAGCATTATAGTAGACCTGACCCTCGCCTCTCTTGTTCTCTTTCGACAACTTGTTATCTGTGACGAAAATAACAAATAATGAATGTTATAAATAAAATATGACCAAATTATAATCATAGTATAGTTTAATAATATTACATGTATGTTCCATAAGAATCCGTACTTTTGACTGAATGACAACACTTGAGGCACTCCAAGATCATATTTTATTTCCGTATAAAATTCAACCGTTATTGACTGCACATGCCATCCGTGACAACGTTAAAACATGTGCATTGAAAAAACAAACTAATTGCTTGATATAACTGTTAATTTCATGGTTGTAGCATAAATATGAAATTATCAAAATTGAATTCTTCTTTTTATAACTTTATAGTGTTGTTAAAGAAATGATCGTGCTAAAAAATGTGCTTCGGTCAACGCTTTTACCATGTTTACACCCAAATAAAATCACAAGATGCATTCAATTCTTAAAATAATGCTTTTTTATTTTGTGAGTTTTTCTACGATCTTAGACTAATATGTTTCTTATATTTATATTGTTAACGAAGGAGAACTGTAGATCTATTTTAATGAGCAGTACTGTAACTCCTTAGAAACTAAATAACTGAATACAGTCATTTATTTGTTACATTTAGTATAATAGTTCTTATATATGTGAATTTAGATAAATCATTTCCTTTTATAATTGTTATCATTTTTGCAGAACTTAAATTATTGTTTTATAACGAATTAAAATAAAGACGTAAAGAAATTTTAAGGTTGTGATTGTGATCAGATTCGCAATTTCTGAAATTAAAAATAAAAGTGATATAATTCAGTTAATCTAGTTTGCGCATCCGTAAAATGATGAATCAAGTTAAATAACAATGTAACTTGTCGCTTATGTAACTATGTAGATAATTGATGAACATAAATATTCAGTATTTGTATACCATTATCCTTTGTGTGTGCATCATTTTCCTTGATATCTGATACTTTCTGACGTTTTATTTTTCTGCATTTCACGCACACAATAATGATGGTGATAATCAGCAGCAATATTATAAACGTCTGGACCATAAGAATCACAAACGATCCTTTCCCCTGCTTAAAACTTGGAACATCTGAAAAACAATGTACTATGATCATCATTTAACGCCATCTCTTTGTTTAACATATTGATGATAATGGATTGGTGTTTCACGTCCAACTGGCAAATATTGCAATGATTTCAGGACAAAGATCATCGTGAACACGTTTAATGTGTCATGGCAACGACCGAAGCCTGCTTTGTACTATACCGACACCCAAGCCAAATTTTTTACGTCATAACGGCGTAACAGTATGCAGGAAGATATGTCACGCTTCCAGGACAAATTATTCTGACTACTGGTCAACTATTGTGTAGATAGATAGATTGATTTTTTTTTAAAAGTACAACTTGGTACATGTACATGAACTACAATATATTACAATTTCAAACATATGTACATGTATATAGACATGCCGAGTGATGAAATCTTGTATGCCAAATTAAAAATGTCGAAAGGTGGTATTATCAGATTATTACATGGCATTTTCATTTCAGATGTATTATCAGCCCAAGGTTCAATATCAGCTTAAGAGCCAAAGGCTCGAGGGCTGATAATACATCTGATATGAAAAATGACATGTTATGATATTTTTATAATATGCTTTAACAATGGAGAAAAATAACAGTTTAATATATTGATCCTTTTAAGTGGTTCTCAAGTAGAAGTTCTAAAAATGAAAAGTTTACGGACGTCGGACGCCAAATGCATGTATTACATTCGATTTGAAATATTTTTATCATATGATATCATATCTTACTTTCAAAAATATTGCTATTTAAATATTGATAATTGATATAAAAGAAGAAACGGTTCCTCAGAGTAAAAGGGGTTTGTATTAATTAAGGGACAAACAAATTCAATTTAATCAAAAATACAGTCCTAGATTATTAAATAATCAAATAATCATGAAATGTTGGGTCGGGTAATCAAATAATCACTATAAAGCGGCCAAGTAATCACATAATCAAAAACCCCATGAGGAGGCTTATTTGTATCATATGCCGAGGGTCTGGTTGGGGTGTCTTCATTTCTGTATTGAAGAATTTTTTATTAATTCTTTATAATTTTCCTTATTATTTTTATTCTTAATCCCCCCTCTTTTTTATATACATTTGTACTTACTGTGGCAGAAACTTGGTGCCCAGTCGTAGCAATTGTTGGTGTTGCCATGAAAAGTTCCAGTTGAGTAATCTGCATAACACGATTGGAAGATGGAGCACTTAGTACATCTGTGCTCAAAAGCATCTTCATACTGAAATGGACAACTTAAAAAGTAAATCATTAAACGGTGTTTCTCGGTTTATCTTTTTCTTATTTCATTTACATATATATCGTATACTGAACAAATATACGATGTCTCCATTTATGTGTATATTTGCGTCCATTTTATTTTTGTTTTGAGATATGAAAAACTTTTGTTTGACGAAAACAAAAAAAAAAGTTGTTCTTTGAATCTACTAGTATACTAAAATAAACAGTATTGTTAAAATAATTGACACCGAAGAAGGCTATTTGTTAAGCCGAAATATTTGTCAACACGATTTATTAACAACATCTTCGTATAATACCATCTTATATTAGTATCGTTGTGCAAATCTCTAGACTTATATATATTTATATATATATATATCCAAAGCACATGGTAGAAAACTTTATTTAAACCTACCAGACATGTTCCATGGTTATTCGCACAAAATGAGTAGTCGTCAGCACACATTTCCTGTACGGACTGCTTCGTTTCTTTAGAATTGGAGTTTAAAAATGATACAGCTTTCTCTTTTTCCAATGATTCTTAAAAAAAAAAGAGAGGCATAAGTACATGAAAACCAGAAAATCCTAATTTGTCTTTCGAATGGAAACAATTTTATATGTGATATCATTATTATTATCATTACCCTATCATAAATAACAATAATAATATAACACGTTTTATTATTATTATTATCCTTGCTGTTATTATTATTATGAAAACAGTTAATTGTTATTGTAAAATTAATCCTCGTCTCCGTGGCCCTCTTTGTAGCGAGCTCGCCAAACATTACAATGAGCACTAATTTCTGCTTCTTGGCGAACCAAGCAGCATTAACTTTTTATAAAAGTAAGAACTAAGACTGATCGGTTTGGAGCAAGGAAGTGGAACCAAATATACATGTACTTTATTGGAGTCAAAATAATGTGTCCAGGCAAGGAATGTGTATGACATACGAGTATTTTTACTCTTAAGATATTTTGTGAAGAAAAAAAAAACCGCTGGTCTGGAACAAAGTACCGTATATTTATCATATTTCCATGCGTGTTTATAATTTGGTTGAACTCTTTCTGTAATTTAAGTTTTAGAAGTTATGAAGTTTGACCCAACGTTACAGATCACATTTATTGGGTTCGTATGTGGAGCTTATTTAAATGTTATCTTTTACAATTGAATTAAAAGTCTTTACTTGTTTTAATTTTCTTTACTTCTTTTAAGTTGAAATGATATGACGTTTTCTCTGATTTTGTTGTGTGTTATGGCCTTCTATCATGCAGAAAACATAACCAAGAACCTCAGCCAACTGATATAAGTAAGCAACGGGAGCCATATTAAAATTATTGCTAACATTTGCAAAATGCATGTACCTGTAGAAGGAATTGTAGTCCCTTCATTCTGTATAATCAATGTCCACAATAGGCAAACTGCAGCAAGCTGAAAAAATGTAAAATGACTACACTAACATCTTATATATTTTGCTGTATAAAAAAATCTACACTGCCGTATACAATGACGAAAAAGCAGTTTCCTTTAGCTGGTTTCTACAGTAGGTTTTTCAGTCGAAACTTGAGAATTTTAGAAGACACATTGCCTTGTATTTTGTTTCATAAAAAAGAAATACATACAGTGAAACTTAATTTCAAAAATTGCTTTTTCGAGTGTATTGGACTTTTTAATTTTTAAATTACGTATCTCATTACATTTTATATAAAAATTGTATAAAGAAAATACAAATGAGTAATTTTCTGGCTAAATGTATTTGAACGAAATTTACCTTGCGTTTGAATTTTTCTGACATTATACGTTCTTTCCTCTTTACTATTAAAGTTAACGAATCTTTGTTTTAAATCGGCAGTTCTTAATTTATATGTTTTTAAACTATCAACATTGTAAAGAGTTTCACAGTGCATTAATATTTCTAAATAAATAGGAATCGTATTTCAATATTTAATAATTATTTAATAATATTCAGATCCCCAACTGACATATCTTGTTTTAAATCAGGGAAGTTGGCAGAACTGGACAGAAATTGATACACAATAGATGACATTATTGGCTTTTGTGTCCATTTATTTTATCCATAATGAAAAACTAGATCAAATATAAACAAATGATAATATCTTTTTATGAAATTGAATACAGGTGCATCAGATACATTTTCCAAAATGTATACCATACTGCCAAAAATAAACGGAGGAAAATTTTAATCAAACTGCATTTAGCACCCTTGCAAATAAATTAAGACTTAAAACGTGTAATGGAACCCGCTGCATTTGTTTGCACCTGTCCTAAGTTAGGAACCTGTTCAGTGGTAACCGTTGTAGTTTGTTGATGTGGTTCATAAGTGTTTCTCGTTTTTTATAGATTAGACCGTTGGTTTTCCTGTTTGAATTGTTTTACACTAGTCATTTTTGGAGCCCTTTATAGCTTGCTGTTCGGTGTGAGCCAAGGTTCCGTCAGTGTTGAAGGCCGTACTTTTACCTATAATGGTTTACTTTTTTTTATACATTGTGACTTGGATGGAGGGTTGTCTCATTGGCACTCATACCACATCTTTTTATTTCTATTAAACCTTTGTTCACTGTGATCAGTCAATACACACCGTACAAATAAGAGATCTTTATAATCGTCAAAATTCGCGCATTTCCAACTATATATGTGTTTACAAAATCCACAAACAAATCAAATCAAATTATTTATTGGTGTAAAATCTAAATATTGGATTGTTACTAAAACATACATTATTGTTTAGGTCCAGCTGAAGCACGCCTGGTGCGCGATTTTCTCGCTGCGTTGAAGACCCATTGGAGACCTTGGGCTGTTTCTTGCTCGTTGATCGGATCGTTCAATTGTTGTCTCTATGACACATTCCCCGTATCCATTCTCTATTCTATGAGTATGACATACAAATAACAATATTTATAAACATATACAAAATTCAAAAATAACAAACCTTCATATTTATATATGATATATTTAGATTTTTTGGAGGAGGTGGTTTTGCAAATTTGAAAATAGTTGAACAATAGTCTTAATGAGATTGTTGTTTTTCTAAAATTTTACATTTTAAAGCAAAATGAAGTTCATCAGTTCAACCCCCTTTCTATAGAGGGACGTTTCAAGAGGTAATTTACGGTTTCTACTCTGTCCTGTGTTTAAATTACTATTACTTAATCCTGTAGTCAATATATTATGTCCCAGCTTATTCTTATTTTCATAGAAATGAGATATATTTTTCAGCAATTTATTCCACCCCTACAGCTGGGACTATTATATATTTTCATGGTATACTGAAAGAAAATAACAAATATAATGTATATACACTTTTGTAAATAATAATAAAATATTGGCTTCGAGTTGGTAGAACGGTACGACGGTTGGTTGATATGAGTTGGCTAAGGTATATAATTCATTATACAATAAACATAGAAGCTATCGTGTGTTATATTTGTCAGTATTCTGTCTATAATTCAAATATATATATATATATATATATATATATATATATATATATATATATATATATATATATAAAAATAAGAAGATGCGGTATGATTGCCAATGAGAAGCAGCATGATTGCCAATTAGACAACTCTACACCAGAGACCAAAAGACACAGAAGTTAACAACTATAGGTCATCGTACAGCCTTCAACAATGAGAAAAATCCACACCGCATAGCAAGATATAAAAGCCCTGAAATGACAAATGTAAAACAATTTAAGCAAGAAAACTAACGGCCTGATTTATGTAAATAACAATAAACGAAATACAAATATGATATACAGCAACAAAAGGCAACCACTAAATTACAGGCTGCTTTTTCTGAACTTCACTTATAATTCTCTTAGAATAGAAAGTTTAATGGAAATCTGTTATTTCGTTCTCTTAATTTTTTTTAGGATGAAGGTAAAGCAGGTGATATTTTACCTATTAGTCTTTTACCAACAAAAATGATAATTGTATTAAGAATTTAAAATATCTTTCTTAAACCTCTTAAACCAACAGTGATCTATATATTTTTTTTAGCTGAACATGTAATACTATACTTGTGCTTGTTGTAAAACAAATTTAAACAAAATCTTATATAAATTGTATCCGTTATTAAAATCTAAGTATGTCAAGACACAATTTTCCCTATTATTCCTTTGTAAAAAAACCCTCCTTATTTCGTTGGCCTATTAAACGCTTAAATGAACAGTGACCCCCTAATTTTATTTTATTATTTCGATCCACTCACCTTATGGGATAAAATATCAAGTTTTCAGGAATTTCTTATATAACGTGTTTATAGCCTCGAGCCTCCTTAGTTTTTCAGAAAGTATTTTGATCTTCACTTACTTGATTGAACCTATTTTTGAAAGAACATTTTTCCATTTGCAGCAAAACCATTATGTATGTATTTGCATGAAACATGAAATAGCGGAACAACGTTCAAGAAGAAAAAGAAGAAAATACTAAATCCGGAAACTATCGATGACCGTCTTTGTTTGACACTACAATAATCTGGTAATTTCCGGTAGAATCCGCGGCAAATTTTTTAACACTAAATTTATTGTTATTGATCTGTCGGTATCATTTAAAACCAAAAGTCATGTCAGAAACACAAGAAATGGAGATAGAAGAGTCGGTTCCCCAGAAACCTACTCCAAAAACTACATATGAAATGCCTTGGTAAGACAGAAAATTATGAAATCATTGAAATCTTGGCATACCTTAAGATTATCTATATTTTTCCCGTCTGAATACTAACCATAAGAAAACATAAAATACCCTGTTTTGCTCCATCCTACTAGTGAATATGACAACAGCATTAGGTACCAAATGCATCTCAGGAAGGGAGGAATGATTTGATTACATGTCATCACTGACATCAGGGCTTGACCAGTCAAGGGTGTAACTTAAATAAGTTATTAGAGAAAAATAACATACATGTGTTATTACAGATACTTTCATGAGTTATCTACTCTTTTTTTCTTAATCTGAAGTAACATACATGTATGTTTGTTATCAGTTAAATGTATCATAAAATTTTATATTTTCAATGGGCACTTGGGAATTCTTCAAACTTGCGCAGTAACTTAATACATAACCTTGAAAAGTAATTTTCCAATTCAATTAATACATGTTTGATCAACCATGGTAAATCAAAGAGACAAGGCTTGTAAGTGATAAACTTAGTTATAACAGGCATGTACAAATGTAACTTATTATATGAGACACTTGGTAATGACTTGGAAGCTTGTGCAGAACCTTATTACATGCTCTGATCATTATTTATTAAAACAAATTAAAAAACATTGTGATATATGTCTGAGAAAAGGCTTTGAAGAGATGTAGATAAGCTGTAATAACACCCTTTAGTTATTACAGGCATATATTTTCTGTAAAAACATAGGTGTACTATGCATGATTGGCAAACTATGGACTGTTATATCTTTCTAAAGTTTAGTTTACATAAAGACAATTATAATATCAAAAGAACTTGTATACAATTTAACAAAATAAAGCTAAGGATGTATATTGCCCCCTTTGAAACATGTAACATACATATATGTCATGTATGTTATCACAGATTTTTGATTTTTGTCGAGCCTTCGACTTTTGTCGAAAAAGTGAGACATAGCGATCCTACATTCCGTCTTTGTTGTCGGCGGCGGTGCCCACAAATATTCACTCTGTGGTTAAAGTTTTTGCAATTTTAATAACTTTCTTAAACTATCCTGGATTTCTACCAAACTTGGACAGAAGATTGTTTATGATCATAAGATAGTATCCAGAAGTAAATTTTGTTAAAAAAAAATCATTTTTTCAGTATTTTACTTATAAATGGACTTAGTTTTTCTGCCAGTTAACTTTACATTCACTCTTTGGTTAAAGTTTTTAGAATTTTAACAACTTTCTTAAACTATCTTGGATTTGTACCAAACTTGGACAGAAGCTTGTTTATGATTAAAAGCTAGTATCTAAAGGGACATTTTGTTAAAATTTTGTTCCATTTTTTTCCTTATTTTACTTATACAGTACATTCCGGTTATTTGCATAGCCTATTTGTCAGACAAAATTATGCAATAAAGTGGAGTATGCTTATATCAGAAATGCCAAATGACAGAGTCAAAAAACATCGATAGAACAGATCAGTAAAGGAAATCCCTGAAGAAAGATGAACGTCTATAATCCAGTTACAACATATTGAATGTTGATTTATTCTAATAAAAGTTATATGTCTAGTGTCATACATGTTATTTTATTTTGTATTATTTCAATAAAGATTATAAACACATTTTGTTTTAGTTTATTTGCGTACCGACGTTTCCTTTACCAGTTTACCTGGGATACGAAAATAAATTCGTTCTAAAAATAGATTTGTTTCTATGACCCGTATGTACAATGTACATTGTTACGCTTTGATTAAAATAAACTGTTTTACAAAATTACACAGTTTATAATCATTTTAACAATAGATGTGTACTAAACTGCCTTTGATATACAATATTTACAGCTTGCAGAGTGAAGTAACACTGTTTATTTAACTTCGTTAGTTTCGTATATATATGCAAAGCAGTAATGGGGCCCTGTACGGGTTATTTGCTGGACACGAGTATTGAAAGTGAGAAAATATAATAATTAGAAGTAAATGCTCTTTTCAAAATATATTAAAATTAAATGATTGATGTATAAAATTCTTTAACCATATATAAATGCCCTGTAATATTTAACATAAATGCAGATCACCCCAAGCCCAATTACGAGAGTTCACATTGGATAATGATCGATAATTAGCAGGCGTTATTGTTTTTGAATTTCACCCCAAATGTAATCTATGGACAATGTTTGAAATCCAATCAATTATTTACACCTTTTTAGATAGAATGGTCAGTGTTTTTACTACAATTACCTGTTTGACATTTTTATGACCTCGAGGCTTAAAATAGAACATGGGAAACTTTACCTGTGTAGATATCGAGGTTTATTTTTATATCAAATTCAATCATATAAACACGAAAGAAACTGTTTTAAAACTTTATTTGAATAACACAAAAGTAATTATATGAAATAATAATGAAAATAATGATGCATTCAAGAAAAATATACTCACCAATTTGCCGTTTCCGGTCAAAAATTTCGGCAGATTTAACCAAGCATATCTAGATGGCGATTATTTTCTATGCAATAAACCGAAAGGCCACTTGTAGAGCTATGCATATAACCGGACAATTTAACATTAGATGAATGGGAAATGGTTTTGTGCAGGAGAAAACTATGCAATTAACCGAATTATGCTATTAAGCGGTATGCAATTAAGTGGAGTCGACTGTAAATGGACTTTTTTCCAGTTAACATTACATACAGTCTGCAGTTAACGTTTTTAAAACATTTATTAGATTCATAAACTATCCTGGATTTTTACCAAACTTGGACAGAAGCTACCTACAATCAAAAGATAGTATAGAGAGGAATATTTTTATTAATTTTTTTCCTCATTTTTGTTGAGCCTGCGATTAACAGCAAAAGTAGGCGAGACACTGGGTTCCGCGGAACCCTTACAAATTTTTTAACCCACAATAACAAATGTATGTTATTTTTCTCTAATAACTTATTTAAGTTACACCCTTGACTGTTGACATAATTTACTGTTTGTCCAGGTCAGGTGTAGATAGGCTTTGGACAAGAAGATAAGGTGTCTGTCAAATTAGAACTAAAGCCCTTATTCACCTACAATTTGTGTCATTATTTCCAAGGTGTTACATAACATAATTACCAATTTTAAAACATTGAATTGATGGAAGGTTTGCATCATTTGATGACTCATTTGCTTCCTTTGTCACATTTATTGCCATGGCCAGTCAACGTGTGGTTAAATGGGCAAAGGCAAACAAATTTTGATTTTTTTTAGGTTTTATATCTCATTAGCACATGTAGCATATCATATGCCTATCACCTTATCAATCTAATTTTACCATTACTGCAAGCATGCATGATTTTGTAAGTCAATTTCCAGTAAAAAAGTGTTGAGGACTTGTAAGATCTGCACGAGTAAGGACCAACAATGGGGAAACAACTAGACCGATCGCAAAATTATATCCATTAGAAGTTACACAAACGATGACAAACAATTCTAACGTTCCAATAGATGATCAGCATGAAAATATGGAGAACAGACCGAGACGAAAAGCAAGTCTTAAAGCCAGTGAGACCATACGGAAGTGGATACACCAATGATGTTAAAGACGACCATTAGTGATGTAATTGATAGACAATTACGCGTTTTAGTGCAAAGTTGAATTTAATTCTTATTTTATGAGTGACATTAATTGAATTTAATTGCTAAATGTAATTTCCGTTTTAAATGATTTCATGTACTCAGTATTTCAAAGAAAAACACAATGCGAGAGACAATTTCAAAGTATTATTATTTATTGATGGACAGTAATTTATCAGCACTTGAAACGATTGATCAATGGATAATTGAGATTATTTAGAAAATTGAGATATTTTTTACTTTTCGCGGCCCCAGTATGTTGAGATTGTCGCGGGAACATAATGTCCGTACTATTGTACTTGTCCATTGTCGACGTCGTATTGTCAGTGACGTGGCCTTGGGCGGAAATACGTTATTGTATTTAAAATATAATGGCTGAACAGTTGTCTTTATACACATTGCCTTAACTATCATCTATAAAAAGATGGACAAGAAGCACATTTTCGGACAGGATTTATCAGCTAAAGCAGTGATCTCCCCAGGACGATATGATGCTGCGGTCCCGCAGTGCCTTCCAAATATTTTTGTTGTTCCCCCAGCACATACATTGGCACAAAGTCCCTGAAAAAATAATTCTGCAGCGTGTTAATTTTCATATTTAATTATGAACTGTTGATATATAACTTTTGTAAAGTTAAAGATCACTGCTGAGAAGAAAATTAATATAACACCCAATTACGCAATTATCGATTGACTCCAGTCTATCCTTTACCTGTATTTGCCTTATCTGATCGCGTAATTGCATAGATTATTGTCGAAAAGTTAAATAATATTGGATACTTTTTTCAATGTTTCAGGGTTAGGATTAAAGGGAAAGTTCGAAATACAAATATGAAACGTTTTTACATTTGGCTTTCCTGATTAATTGCTGAATTAAATATCAAATTTTCTAATTAGTCAATTATAAAAATCTTTATACGATCAATGAACATATTGAAAACAAGTGGTAACTTTGCAATACACAACTACAAATATTTATGAATGGAAGTTGTTTTACGTAAAAAAACGTAAAGAAAACCAATATTTATGATAAATTCATAATTGTGAATCAATAGTTTGTGTCAGAATGTGAAATTTTGTTCTTAGGAAAAAAAAATTGTCTTTAATCATTTAATTGCTATGTTTAAAAAAATAAATCAGTTATGTCTGTTTTTGGTCCTTGCACCGGAAAACTGACAAAATACAACTCGATGTCAATAAATGTGTACGGAAACGCAGAAGCACATGTAAATAGTTTTGTTGGACTTTACTTTGAAGAACTTGTCACCTGAGTTTCTACCTGCCAAAGAAAAGATTTTGAAAAATACACACGAAAGCGATCTCGAAATGTCAAACTGCGGAAATTGGTCAGCTGTTCATTTAATATTATTTTAAAAAGTTGTATTCCAAAAATTACTATTGCTTAAAAATCATGATAATACAATATCTATATAGAAGGAGCAGATGCACCAGACATGGAAATATCTTAAGCTGTTCAGCACTAAAAGGCTCAAAGGAACAGAGGAATATTCTCTTGAAATTACTAAGTTTGGACTCTTGAATTTAATCAAGTTAATTTAAACTCTTTATAAATGAACTTTTATATCAACAAGATCAATGTGTTTTATATATGTGTAAATTGATTATATTTCATCTTAAGATAATTTATAAATAGTGTACATAATTAAAGATCTAGCCTGTCATAAAGCTTTTAAATTCCTATTGTAAAATTTCTGTAGGATTGTTTCGTGTTACAATAGTTCGCTCCAAAAAAAAAAAAGGGTTACATTTAGCTACAAAATTTTTGCGCCTTCAAAAATTTCTGGGGAGAACACTGTAAAGAATAATCTTGATGATGATAGCAATGAGCCATTGATGATTGTAAAACCAAGACGAGTCTCGACGACTACATGATTTATTATATGATATAGACAAAAAATCATGTGTTCACGATTTGTGAACATGCCTTAACCAATACTTGATTTATGTGCCAAAAAGACATTAAAATTATAGTAAACAATAGATTAATTGCTTGTTAAAAAATGATGAACAATGTTTAGGGTAGACACTAACAATAAGGGTAGATACATTGTAGGGTTTGCAGAAACACAAATATTAACATGATTAATATTTTTAGGCCTGAAGTAAAAAGACTCAACAAAAAATTTGTTCTTTACAATTGAAAATACAAGGAAAGTACCTTTATACGTGGGGTACCAATTTTCTTGGTTTTTCGTGGAAGGCTTTTTTTAAATATTTAACTACTGTTGTCTAATTCAAGACATGAAAAGATCCCTATGTAGGTTTGACTACATGGATACGGGCATATAATCTACAGAATACATCAGCGAATAACAGCAAACGCACTATGAACTATATATATTCAACTTCAGACAGGATTTTGCCCATTTAATCCTTTAAAAAATTAAACTGAACGACTTTGAACCTTTTTATTCTCATGGAAAATATCTTTGATTGATGAAAGTCAGACTTTCTGTGATGATATGCGATGATGAAGATCATTTTATCTCCTCATAATTCTCATATGAAATAAAATGATAATTTCATATTGGGCTTGCTGTTTTATTTCATAAGAATTAATTCTACCATTCAAAGTACAATCATAGCATTTTTTTATGAAATCATTTTCTTTAAGTGACGTGTTTATGGCCCAATTAGCACCTTTGATGATCTTTAATTTGTTGCACATTCGATCTTGGGTTAATTAGCATGATTAGTGTCATCACTTCTGATTACACGTGTGCAACAATTAAAATGGTTACTTTGCAATTTCCTTCAATCTAGACAATTTGTACAAGCAACGTAGATGAATCCTCTTATTTCTAAAAGCAATTATTTTATTAGAAATTTGATGAATTTTGTCAGTAATAAAAGACGAACAAGTAAGTGAAAATGAACACCTCCCACAACTAATTATAAAACAATAATGATTATTTTCCAAATTCTTCGTTTCTGATGGCTTCAAATTTTTCACTAGATTTTTTTCTCTCAGAAAACTAAAATCCATGAATTTTAGAAACCACGAACATGTAACTTTTTGCTCAAACCACGAAAATTGATAACCATGAATAAAAGTTCTTTCACAGTACATGAAATATGACTCATTTTACTAAAATGCCTATCTTGTTATACAGTTAGTCCAATTTCATTTATTTTACAGGGTTGAAAAATACAGACCAGTCAAATTACACAGCATTGTTGGTAATGATGAAACCATTAGCAGACTAGAAGTATTTGCTAGAGAGGGAAATGTCCCAAACATAATAATAGCGGTAATTAGCTTTAAGATTTCTAAGTGATGAATTAAAATATATTGGATACTGAATATGTAAAAGAAACATTTGCAATGGGTAGTATCAGTGACCGACTGTGCAAGGGCTTAATGGCTAGTCAAGGTTGTAAAACATCCTCACTAGCTAGTATCAGTGAATCAGTCACATAAAAACACATACCTACCATAGATGAACATCTGTTTTCAATGTTTTTCAGTCAGGGGACTTACTTAAATGAGTGATTTTCTAAATCATTGATTCAAGTAACATTATGTCCATAAAGGTTGGAAGTAAGAGTTGTCTTTCTTTAATAATCACCTATTTAAGTAGAACAAATTAATCACTAGACTAAGTGATTTAATTTTATTGTAGCTTTAAATATAGAATACTAATGATCCAGGGACTAATTATGTTGCTAAAATTATCAGAACCAACATCTGTGTTGATAGGATGACCGGGTCATGTCAGGTGATGACCTTGTACTAAATCTAGGATAATGACATAAAAATCACTTGTTTAAGTATCATTATCTATCATACCTCAATTTCCTTCCAAAAAATCACTTCTTTAAGTATCATTATTTTAATAACCCCCACTAATTTCAACACCCCCGTAAAATTTTGATCACGAACAGTAGAATTTTATTACATAATCTATAAGATGAAACCTTGAATTATACAGGAAAAATACTCCCACTGCTGGGAAAAATCTGTTAAGAAAGTATCAGTTCATTATGTAAAGCCATTTTTATAGCATTTTTTCAACTAAAATAGAATTTGCAGCTAAATGATTGCATCAAAGGCATAAACCTTGCTGCTTAAAAGAAGCAAAAAGTTTGTTTTTTTTTCAATTTTACTACTTAATTTAAAACTTCGAATTTGCTACTTAAATAAGTGATTTAAAAATCACTTATTTCAATAAGTCCCCTGACTGTTTTTACACAACCATTAAGATACCCTCTGTGACCGTGGACCTGAAACAGAGGGACCATGACAAACAGTAAGCTGTAAAATGGCACATGATATGATAATTTCAGAAACCAAGATAATTCAAGATCATAAAAAAAATCACATACATATATAATAGCTTAGTATTTACAAATATTTCACATGGTAACAATACAGAGAGAATACATTAATAGTAATACTGTTATCTAGCTTTATCATCAAAATGAACACTGAAAACAGCGATAAGGGAGCTACCATTTGATTTTTATGGGGGGGGCTAGGATGAAAAATTTTGTCCTGCTTTTTTTTTTAGTTGTAATCTCTGTCCTGCCTTTTTATTTTTTACTCTATTCGGTCCTGCCTTTTTTTTTTACTAGTTTATCCTGAATTTTTTTACACAAATTGTCATCCTGAATTATTTTTTTTTTACCAAGTTGCTCATCCTGCCTTTTTTTTTTACTCAAAACTCCTGTCCTGCCTATTTTTTTTCAAATTTCATCCTAGCCCCCCCCCCATAAAAATCAAATGGTAGCTCCCTAAATATGTCAATAAAAAATCTCCAGTTATGAGACCCAAACTCCAGCTGAAAATTTTCAAATCTCCAGTTGTGACTTGACAACTCTGTCACATGTATGGTTTCAATGTAACATCAAACATGTTATCTTCAGTAACACATTGTAAAAATGTGTTTCATTTAGTGTGCTTGAGACCCTGAGTGTGGTGTGTTCTATACACTCTGGGTACAAACGTGCATTTCTTAAATTAATAAATATTTGTTTTAAATAATTTTGATTACATTAATGGTTTAGTTATGGTGTGCTTTTTAAACTGCTGTTCTCTGTATGTATTTTTATGCTAACATCAATTACATGTACTGGTTTTCCTTTTTGTAAGCCATAGGAAACTTTTTTGTAATTACTTACATTTACATGTTGGCAATGGTTGGTTGGTTGGTTTTACACTTGTTTAAAACCAAGTTTTTAACTAATTTGATATGTAGTGTTTCAGAAAAATCTTGAGATCTTTTTCAATTAATTCAGTAACAATTCTTAATATTGTCAGTATATTTATAATTTCCAACGGTTCGATAGTATAGTGGGAAATTACTGTAATAACGGTACTAGTGAATACTATTGATACGGGTACTCCGTATGTACACGTATATATACCGGTATACATATCACGTGATATTGATATTTAGCAGGAATATTTTCCCTTGTTGGTCACTTCTAGCCAAGTATCAGACTGGACAACAGTGAAATAAAGTTCATTTTCAATTGTATTGTTATTCTAATTTGTATTTAGTAGGAATTAGATAATTTACTAAAGAGTAACTTAAGTTATTACTTATTACATATAGATAGTATATTTACTTTATATACAGTCCAAGTATAACTCTCGAGACGGTCTTCCGAGCATTTGGGTTTGGACACAGGTTTCCCACATTTTCCACTTTATTTGAAATGTAGTCTTTTGACTGCAGTTTAAATGGAGTTTGACCGAGGTAACTCGTTTTGTTGGTTTTTCCTGGCCGGCGGGATCGTTGATGACAGAGCAAAATATTTTTGAACACAATTTACTAATTATTCTATTGAATTCTTTTTGAAAGTTAATTTATTGTGCATTGCTACTTATGATTTATGTTTATTGTGTTTATCAATTATATTTATATTAATAAAATATGGGGTCCACCAGTATTGCTGGGCTATCGGCTATATATAGTATTTAGTATTTATTGAGATGCCTAGAAATAGTTATTAGTAAAGTTGATACTTTTATTTACAGGGTCCTCCTGGAACTGGAAAAACAACAAGTATTCTTTGTTTAGCCAGAGCTCTTTTGGGAACCTCATTCAGAGATGCAGTACTTGAACTAAATGCATCTAATGAAAGGTAATGTTTATGAAGAAACGGAAGAGTAAATTATGCCTTTAGTGTCCAAGGGATACAAAAAGGTAACCTTTCTAACTGTAAAAATTGTGAAATATTGAAAAAACAATTCATTTCCCATTCTTTCCATCTTTCACTTCAATTGATTGAAGAAATGATATAATCTTACTTGTATGCATTCTGTGAGAAAGCTTAAGGTCTTGAGTGTTGAATTCGAAGTTATCAACCATCATTAACCAGAGTTTTTATTTAAATAAATATGGAGTCAACATCTGAGTACTATAAAAGGCTAGTGCACAATCGAGTAGGTGTCATTTAATGCTAAAAGTTGACAAGAAAACTAACCTGAGAAGGTAGAAGGGTTGCGGTAAAGCATTGAGTTATATCAATGATCTGGAAGACTGATCAGAAATTGTATGAACTTCGTTTAGTGCAAATCAATCATGTTGTATATCAACTTTTTTTTAACAAGCATACATAAGATGATTTCAATTCTAATTTACGGAGAAAAGTCTTATGACTTTATCTAACTTCCTTTTGACTACTGTATTTATTTCGTGGGTACCAATTTACATGGATTGGGAGGAAATTTTATTTTCAGGATATTTGATTTCGTGGTTTTGCCAAAATCTGCATAAAAGCTTATAAAAATTTCGTTGAACATTTTAAGTTTGTGGTTAACCTTTTCCTACAAAATCCGTGAAAGTTGTATCCCAAGAATAATAATGAATTCACAGTAATACAGTCTGCACTGTTAGCCACTAATCCGATGCCCCAGACTAGCAAAATTTTAATCGTACTGGCAAGTTCTTGCAAAACTTTGTTTAAAAAGAAAAATGTTGGAATATTGGTCTTCGGAAAAAGGTTGGAATATTGGTCTTCGGACTAGTAGTCGGAAAAGATTTTGGTGCAGATTTGTAGTATATGAATCATATTGTTGGGTCACAATTAAATCGTCTATATTTTTTTTTTTTTTTCCATTAAATTTTTATACTTATTTCTTATATTACAGAGGAATTGATGTGGTGAGAAACAAAATAAAAATGTTTGCCCAACAGAAAGTAACATTGCCTAAAGGTCGACACAAAATAGTTATTCTGGATGAGGCAGACAGGTAAGACATATTGTACGGAAACTGGAAATTGACCCAACAGAAAAAAGTTTGTAATAAAAGTTTAATACAATCTTATCTTGTTTTTATGTGGTATGAAACAGTTCTTTTACAACATTCAAATGATTGTGTGCTCAATATACCTTCCTGTTTGTCTGTCCACTGTTATAGGACATAAAACAATACCATATAAAATATTGATGGGTTGTATAGCATACAGTGTTCTCCCCAGGCCCTTACAGGACCGCGGGCCCGCGATGTATAATTTTTTACCGTGGTGGTATCGTTCTTACCGTGATGTATAATTTTTTTCCGTGGTGCTAAAATTTTCAGTTAAAAAATCGTAAATCGGTAAAGTTTTAAACGACTTGTTAAATATTTTCCGTGCGGTATAAAATTCCAGGTGAAATTTGACCAGTTCAACACAGATTGTTTACATCACGTGATCGATTTACCTTATGAGGTTAACCTTGTTGATTGGATTTAATCGATGTAATTAACACTTGTAACATGATTCTTTTATGTTTTAATTAAGAGTTCATAACTTTATGATCACAGATAACTATTTTATGGCTTCACTCACCACCCAAGCACTGACCTGTGACAAGTCGGCAAATACTTTGTACACAAACAGTGTCTTGACCCGATAGGTACATTTTTTGTACATCATAAAGGTGGCTCATTACATATAATTGACAATTATACATTTCTCAATTCTTATATTATAGTATTATATGTCTCTGATTAAACCATGGCCAATATTATCTTTAATTATGACATAGTTATTGCATGATAGTCGGGTTTCAAACTGTAGTATCTGTCTGTACATATCACATGACCCAGTTAGTTCACGTAGAATATTCAAGTTTATTTACAATTAATTGCAATCTATTTTATTTTATAAATAAAATGCATGACTGTACCTTCAAACTGGATATCTATATCCATAATTAATGAATAACAGAAGTAATCTTGCAAATTTTCTCCATAAGCACATGTTAAATCTATTTATATCTACTTCCTGTCATTTAGGCGGGAAAATAGGGAGACTTAGTTGTTGACATTGAATATGGTTATTTATAGATCTATAGACCAAAGATAAATTTATAGATTTAGGAAAAAAAAATTTAAATGGTTCATGACAAATAAAGATTTAGATTTCAGTGCAGTATTAAATCTGTATCTATGTTTGATTATCACCAAAGACAAGAAAGGTTAATATTTACATGAAATCTATGGCAAAATGTTCTAAAATTTATGAAAAATTTCTTTTTATTAAAATCTAAGATAGAAACTGGTTCAAATAATGAAACAATATTTGCAATTGTTCTTGTTAATTTTATATCTTCTTATGACAGGAATCCTTTCACATACAACAACTTTCTTTCTAGAAACTAGAAAGTTTTTTAAATTGAACATTTTTGTTCTCTTTTGAATGATATTTTATTTTTATTGATTTTGGATTTTATGAAAGATTTAAATACTTTAAATTCAGATGAATATTTTATTATGAATTATAATTTATTTATTTAAAAAAATATTAGGATACAAACTGTTTTTTGATTTACTTCTTTTTTACCAATAATTTTCTGACTCAATGTCTACATAACACAGTACCACAGTATTAAAACAAAACAAGAGACATAAAAACTACAGTAACTAGAAATAGAGCTAAGCGACGCGACCTGACGCGACACAACTGATTGTATAAAATATTTCACCAAGCTGTCCACACGCGTTACCCTGGTGCTATCCAAAAATCCTGGGGAGAACACTGGCATAAATTAAAAATAATTGTTGTATTTCCTCATGAAAAAAGTCTAAGAGTTGAATCTAAAGTCATGTATAATCACAAATATGGGCTATTACCTACATGAATTGCTTGGTTATGCCCCACATGTGCTATGTAGTTTTACAATGTTGATAAATATTAGAATAACTATCTTCATTTGGCTCATCTCAGCTGATACATTTTGAACCCAATTTTTTTTTTCGAACAGTTGTTATAATATGATTAACAAGCTGGAATAGATTCAAGGAATTCAGTATTCAAATGTATTAGAATTTAAAAAAAAATTGTCATGGGGGCCTTCAGTAATATCCCTGTATTGAAGATAAGTGTCACATTATTTTCTTGTGTTACGGCCACAAATCGAAGCCAACAAAAGACTCAAATCAATAATAGAATTTAACAAAACTTATCATACACAAGTTTAAAAGAAAAACATGTATTACACAAATTGAAATGTCAACTTAACTGTTAAAATATATGTCCGATCCTTTGTTTTTTCTTTGTCCAGAATTCTCTTAAATATCATATCACGGAAATTTCTAGAACAGTGCAGAAGGTAAACTTCTAGAACACTGTAGAAGTTTAAATTACGCATTGTTGATTATGATAATTCTGGAATCGTTATGTAAGTCAAATAGAAAATTCTAATCATTCCATCAGTATCTATGATTGTTCCAGTGATTTCTAAACTACACAGTTATTACATTATTTTGTAAACAACTATAAATATCTTATAAGACCACACCAAACAAATTAGGCCAAGATAAACAAACCTGATAATTACAATATCATAACACTTGTTTGTTTCAATAAGACCTGCAAAAAGCATATATAATTATATATGTTATTTTATGTTTGCAGTATGACAGATGGTGCCCAGCAAGCTTTAAGAAGAACGATGGAAATTTACTCAAAAACAACCAGATTTGCCTTAGCTTGCAATGCTTCAGATAAAATAATAGGTAATATTTTATATCAATGACACTTTACAAATATGTGAAAACTTGATTAATTTGAAGTTAATTCCGAAATGTTTAATTCTTAACAGAGATAAGAATGTCCAAGTAAATAGTTTTTGGAAGTAGAGTTATCTCCCTTAGTCATTAAGGTTTTCTTTGACTTTAATCATTTCGAAAGTGATTTTTTTTCTGTTCTTGAATTTCTCATGACAACATTGCTCTAATAGAGTGTTTTGAATGTCCATCTTTAAAATATGTCCTTACTATTCATCAAATCCAATTTCATGGACTATGGAAATCTCATTTGTCTGTTATTTTTAAAAATCATGCCTATTTCATTGTCTCCCGAGCAATTTTTTTATTGCCTTTTACAGTTACTTAACATCTGTGCACACTACATTTCTTTGTTTAGTTCTTGAGTTTAACGGTTGAACTCTTAATTTAAAAAGTAGTTGGCAAACCAGAAAAATGTTTGCAGCATGTTTTGATAACTCATATTTTTTTTGTAGAAGCATAAGGGGAGATAATTTAAACATTTTAAGATTAATTTCAAATTAGACAAATTTACTTATACAAGAAAATATTACTTGCATCTTCAAGTATTTAACAGTTACTTGTATAAGGATTATCACTTACTGTTTGTTACTACAAAAAAATGTAAATTTGTGATTAGGGGGAAACAAAGTCCACGAAAATAGATACCCCTCAAACAATAACAGTTTTTCAGTAATTACAGAAAATAACAGGAGAATGCAAGAGAGATTTCTGGGTCAATATCCCTAATGCACCTCAAATTGAGGAACACACAAGTTGTGCGTAAACAAAAAATCTCTGTGTAGTGACATTGGTCATGTTTCTATTTTAAACAAGTGACTGAGCTTAACCATTTGTGTTGATTTGGAAAGTAGAGGACCATAGAATAAATGTGTAAAAACTATGGAGTTATTAAATGTATGCAAAGTATTAAATTTTGAAAGAACTTATTGTGTGAAAAAAGGGATTTTTTACCACGAGGAGCCGCATCACGATTTTCGGGTGTGCTAATTTACGGGAAAATGAATCTCACTGCGTACCCCGAAAATTTACCCACATATGGGCAATAATTTTGTATTGGGACCGTTTCCGATAACGATAGAAAAGTGATAAAATATTGTATTTTGTTGAGAGAAGTTGTTGCTCTACCATCAAATGCTATTATTTCTATTGAAATATAGGTGCTTTCTAATCTCCCCTAGAGAGAACTTGAAATAAACAAATATTTAAGATTATTTGGCCACTTTTGTATGTCGTTTCTTAGCGTTATTTTCGCTTCCGAAGTGCGTAACGCTGCCTGATTTAAAGATAATCGTCGCCTGCAAAATCGTAACTTTTGCTTTCAAATAATAAAGAACATCGATCAAAAAGAATAGTCAGAAGAAATTGCCGAGAACTATAACTATTTTTGTAGCAGGTGTAAGAAAAGTAGCGTTACTTTGGTTTCCGATTTCGTAACGCAAAATTTAGATGGTGTAGTCTGCTTTCTTGTACTTGAATTCTTCATAACAATATGCAAATATGAACTCTCGCGAGATGTTCAAACAGGTAAATCAGTGATTATTTACATTCTAGTTATGTCCTTCGTAATAATTAAGTTAGAAAATGACGTTATCCTTATGCGTTACATTTCACACGAAACAGAAGTCCAGTTATTTACTTTTTTTTTATTTTTTACTAAAATTGTTTTTGTCGTTCAGTCCAAATCATATCCGGTCATACGTGAAACATGTGGCTAACATGTGATTAAGCGCTTACGGCCGGGTATAGGAAATATTAGGTCTAAACATCGTTTTTGTTTCCAACGGGATAGTAGCAAGCATATTCTGTAGACTGTTTTCATATTGTTTAAAAAAGGAAGATACAATTTTGAAAGAGATCGCGACGGGGGTCTATTATTTTTCCTACGTGCATAATGTTGCACACTATCTTGAATGAAAATAAATGCCCAATGACTTGACAAAATCGATTTCTTATTCGAGGGACGTTATAACACACTTTGTTTCCGGATAAGGATGAAAAGGGTCCTTGGAAAATTAAATCAACATTACGTCTCTTATCATTCTGCCGATGATCGATGAATTGACTTTGCTTTAGCATTAAATTGTACTTGATATTTTAGGTAAATACAGATAATTTAAAAAAAAATACATGTTGATATACTGTTACACGTATGGAATGTACAGAGTTGGTATCTTTGTCACAATTTTTATTTTTTTATTTTAATCATATTCAGCAAACACTTTTCAAAAATGCAATACTATTGTCAAAGGAGAATTGAAGTTTTACCATGCATGACTTGAAAGGAAGTACTTTATCGATTTTAGCCCACTAAAGAAGGTTAACATGTGGAAACCATGTACATGGTGTACATGTCACAAATATCACATGATGCCCATTATAAGATTTTAATTCCAAGTTAAAAGTTTTTTACTTTACTGGATTAATAGGAATTTGACATTGGAATTAATTGTATAAAATTGGAATTTCAAAACCAATAAATACATTTTTTTGGCTAAAACATCAAGATACAACGATTATGGTATCCTGTATCAATTAAGAAAACATGGAAATTCTCTGAATAAATTGCACTAATTTTTTTAAAACAAACACATATTTAGGAGTTTAATAGTAATAGTATTACATTTAAGACAGAGTTTAACCAGAGATGCAAATCTAAATGCATTTGTATGCCAGAAGTAAATCAATACATGGAAACCGCCAATGTTGTATCCAGTTTAGTTGTATGCGTCACAATTTCATAGCATTTCAAAAGTGTTATTTCCCTTCAGGTAAGTAGTGCCGGTTCACTGCCTGCATGGCCAATACATCAAAACACTTTTCTTTTCAAGTTAAAAGTAACATTTTGCTTTGAAAATATGTTCCTATATCAAATTTGCCAAAAAACTTTGCATGAAATAACATGTCACGGGTGCCACATGTGGAGCAGGATCTGCTTACCCTTCCGATGCACCTGAGATCACCCCCAGTTTTTGGTGGGGTTCGTGTTGTTTAGAATTTTTATTTATATATTTGTGGTCACAAATTTTGGAAAGAAATTTAGTGAAATAAACCAGGCTATTCTTTTTGGTATATGAGGTTTTTGGTTATATTTCTGTAATCCATGGTACTTAATTGTAATTTTCCAGCAGTTGTAATGAAAGGGTGTAAACAATTATAGGATTTCATTGAATTTCTATACACCCGCAAAATAATGGTTTTGTATATGGAATCTTGTCTTTATAAAAAAGAAGATGTGGTATGATTGCCAATAAGACAACTCTCCACAAGAGACCAGATGACACGGAAATTTACAGCTGAGCTAAAGATCGCTGTATGGCCTTCAACAATGAGCAAAGCCCATACCACATAGTCAGCTATAAAAGTTCCCGAAATCACAAATGTAAAACAATTCAAACTTTTATTGGATATAAGAAGATGTGGTGTGAGTGCCAATGAGACAACTCTCCATCCAAGTCAAAATTTATAAAAGTAAACCAATATAGGTCAAAGTACATTTTTCAACACGGAGCCTTGGCTCACACCGAACAGCAAGCTATAAAGGGCCCCAAAAATTACTAGTGTAAAACCATTCAAACGGGAAAACCAACAGCCTATTAAATCTATATAAAACATGCAATTTTACAAAAAGCAAGGGACAGGGTGGACGTTATAAGATACTACTTATACTGTGGACATCACTCACATATTGGATGTTCCCAACATTAATATGTTTGTTGGATCACGCTTTTTGTTTTGTGTTCAATAAAATTTAGAAATTTAAAATGTCATGCATCTTTCCAATTGAATCAAAAGTGAGAGCTGAGAAAGTGCCTCCCAACACCCCAATACATTCACTTCTGGAACAGTCCTTTATAGAAAAGTACATTATATAAAATAAGTAGCAGTAGCTAGATCTCCCAGTTATTACAGTGCTTGAATTTTCTGGTTAGTGACGCATAATCACAAAGTGTAAATCATGCAATTGTGTTACAGAGCTAGCTAGCACACTGCATTGGGTTTCTAATGGTTAGTAGGCACATGTGCTACATATAAAAGTGTACAAGAATTATAACAAAAAGCAAGAGAAAATACATTGGTAGTCAAAATCAGTAGATGCAAGTCGGCGCCCAAAATAATTTATTATAGTGACATCCTAAAGACTTAGTGCCCTTGTTTCTATATTCTTATAATTTTTATTGTCTATTGGAAAAAAATTATCAAAAACAGTCCTAAATTTAAAAACTAAAGCTATAAGTAACATTATCAAGAAAAAGTTTACTGTTCAGATTATTTTAAGCTGATTTTCCAATAAAATAACACTAAAAAAATGCTTTCGGTTTCTTATGGTTTCCTGTCGCGTTTAAAAAAAACCTTAATTTAACATTGAAAATAGATTTTAAATATTAACATGAAGCAAGTAACTCTAGTAATGGTGTTCATTTATGTCTTTTGAAATAAATTGTGCGAAATAAAGAAAATAAAGTTTTGTTTCCTGTTTGGTTTCCTGTCACGAAAACGGTGAATCAAAATTGATTAATTTTTCCTCGAAAAACCTACTTGTTCCATTAATACTAGTCTCACACCAACACAACCCACAGAATAAAAGTTAAAGTTTTAGAACTTAAAAAAAAAGATACAAAAAGAAACCAAAGGCCGAATACCAAATTATTGCCCATATGTGAAAATATCTCAGCTTTGAAACGAGCCATCATACATATCCAAGTTTACAATATGGACTGAGCTACAGAAGAAAATGTTACCATTACCACCTATGGGAAATCAATTATTACTTTTAACATTTACAGAACCTATTCAGTCCAGATGTGCAGTTCTCAGATATTCCAAACTGACAGACCAACAGGTACTAAAGAGATTATTAGAAGTGTGTGAAGAAGAAAAGGTCAGCTATACTGATGATGGATTGGAAGCTATTGTGTTTACAGCACAGGGTGATATGAGACAGGTAAAGTTTTCTTTATAGATAGAATGTGTTGTATCTACAGCTGCTTCATACCTGCCAACTTTTCTAAATCTTCATGGGGGATTTTAAGCACAAGAAGACCTAATGCACACCTATCTTTGACCTATAATGGTTTACTTTTACAAAATTGTGACTTGGATGGAGAGTTGTCTCATTGGCACTCATACCACATCTTCTTATATCTATACATGTCATTAGTGTACTTAAGTAGATCATCTATAGTTTTGAATGAGTATACATGTGTTATAATGTATAGTTTACTCCTCTGAATGTTTAGTCTAAATAATTGAACTTTATAAGGGTCAGGTCAACACCTTTCATGGGGATTTCCTCCATAAAGAGGGAAAGTTGGCAGTTTGACTGCTTGATGAAGTATAAAACAGACTAATTTTTTGTCGAGCCTGCAACTTTTGTCGCAAAAACGAGACAGCGATCCTACATTCCATCATCGTTGGCAGCATCCACAAATATTCAAGTTTTTGAAATTTTAATAACTTTCTTATACTATCCTGGATTTCTACCAAACTTGGACAGAAGCTTGTTTATGATCATAAGATAGTATCCAGATGTAAATTTTGTAAAAAAAAAATCCTGTTTATCTGTATTTTACTTATAAATGGACTTAGTTTTTCTGCCAGTTAACATAACATTCACTCTGTGGTTAAATTTTTTAAAATTTTAATAACTTTCTTAAAATATCCTGGATTTCTACCAAACTTGGACAGAAGCTTGTTTGTGATCATAAGATAGTATCCAGAAGTAATTTTTGTAAAAAAAAAATCCTGTTTTTCCGTATTTCACTTATAAATGGACTTATTTTTTCTGCCAGTTAACATTACATTCACTCTGTGGTTAAAGTTTTTAAAACATTTATTAGATTCATAAACCATCATGGATTTTTACCAAACTTGGACAGAAGCTTCTTACAATCAAAAGATAGTATCTAGAGAAAAATTTTTAATAATTTTTCCCCCATTTTTGTTGAGCCTGCGAATAACAGCAAAAGTAGGTGAGACACTGGGTTCCGTGGAACCCTTACAAATTTTTTCTTTCTTTATGTTTCAGTGAGTATTTGTCTGATTCTTGAGAATCACATCACTTACCCTGTATGTATATTCCAGTATAAGTCGATCCACTTATAAATTGGTTACCTTTTTTAGCTCCAAAATCTAGGGAGGCAGGTTTGACCCTCATAAGTCAGTTTATTTTTGGCATTGTCCGTGTGTATGTTCAGTACAGCAGACAGTAGCTGATCAACAGTTATATCACATTAAAAGCCTAGAAATTATAACAAGTTTTTGGAATTCATTTTCATATTTATAAAGATATTTAAACATTACAATGTTAATAATTATTGTGGAAAATATATGGCTCCCCTTTGAGTGACTTTGGTTTAATATACATCGAGAAAAGCCCATTAGTAGGAGCAAAATCTGTTTCAATGAATTGAATAGACAATGATATTGTAAAAATTAACAACTGTCAGAGTATATTGATGTTAGAAGATAAAATTACCATGTTTATATCTTTACAGGCATTAAACAATTTGCAATCAACATTTCAAGGGTTTGGTCATGTAAATAGTGAAAATGTTTTCAAGGTAAGTGATATATGATATATCTTTTCAATTTCTTCAACATGTTCAAGATTATGATGCAGTTATTTGCTTTTGATAATAGGTTATTGTAAACCAAATTTATTTTTTTCGCAAAGGAATTATATTTTAATGACTTACAAGAAGAAAAATAACATAAGTATAAATTGTTTCGAATAGTCATCCTAAGAAATAATTCAACAAGAAAATGAGAAAAAATTGTAAAAAAAAAATCAATGCATAGTGAACTAGATAGGGCTTAACATGAAATAAAGTATCTATGAAAAAATGTTGGTTTACAGTATTTCAAAATGTCAGGCTCTAGCAGTTTCAGTTATTCAGTTCATTCTGGTTTATTGCTGTCAAATTGAAGTCCGAACTGAAAATTCTAGATTTTTTTTACCTATTAATTAAATCCTTTAATTTAACAGCAATAAACCGAACTACCAAATGACATGGCATTTTGTATTAAAGATCAATACATAATTGATTTAGTTGTAGAGTTTTTATGAAAATCCAAGTGCTGTTACTGAAACCTGAAGAATGTGTGACTTTAATGTTAACTAGATACTAGTTGGTTTTCCGTTTGAATGATTTTACACTAGTAATTTTTGGGGCCCTTTATAGATTACTGATCGGTGTGAGCCAAGGCTCCGTGTTGAAGACCGTACTTTGACCTATAAACGTTTACTTTTTTAAATTTTGACTTGGATGGAGAGTTGTCTCATTGGCACTCATACCACATCTTCTTATATCTACCTTATCTTTTTGCAGGTTTGTGATGAACCCCATCCTGTTCTTATCAAAGACATGTTACAACATTGTGTCAATGGTAATATAGATGAAGCGTACAAAACAATGGCACATTTATGGAGACTTGGCTATTCTCCTGAAGATATCATCACCATTGTATTCAGAGTCTGCAAGAATCACAGTATGCCAGAATTTCTCAAATTAGAATTTATAAAGGTAAGAATTGTAGTATGCCAGAGTTTCTCAAGTTAAAATTTATACAATGTCCAACAGTCAAGGGTATATCTTAAATAAGCTATTACAGAAAATAATAGGCATACTGTTATTGTGGGAATTCTGACAAAGTTATCTCCTTTGAAGGATTAATTTATAACCATTTAATCTTAAGGTATTATTGATGAATTGTTAAATTAATCCCAAATAGGTGAAAATATTAAATCAATTCTACTAAAAAAAAAATTATTCAAGATGAAGTTATCAAAATTCAAGAAGCTGGTAATCACTGTACATACGTTTTTTCACCGAAAATGGTGCAAATAATAATGTTAACATGTTGAAATCACACGAGATCTCAACAACAAAACAAACAGCGGTAAATTTGGAAGTATCTGACCTGATTTGTGTTTCACCTGATGAAAATAACTGATTACTGAAAGGCGTTATTACACATTTACGACATTGTTTCTTTGTACATTGATGGACGTGTTATTTCAACACAATTCATGACAGGGGGAGGTAACTCTGTCAGAATTCCCACAATAATATATAGTATGTCTGTTTTTTTCTGTAATAACTTGTTTAAGTTATACCCTTGACTGTCCAAATTATGTCAAAAATAGTGTACTTTTGTTGTAGTATACTGTAAATTCAGAAATTATTGCGAGCATTTATTATTGTGATTTTTGAAGAATCAACAAAAATGTGAGTTTAATTATTGCGATTTTAAGAAAAGCTACATACAGATACATGTAATTGATATCAGAATGCAAATTCGTATTATTGAGATACTCAACTAGTCACATTATTCGCATTAATAAAAACCTCACAATAATTTCTGAATTTACAGTATATGTTTTCACAAATGCTTTGTAGTATATTTTCATTAAAATAGTTACATACATATGAGAATATGCATGCAGCTTAGGATGTACTCAGGTCAGGTTTATGAATTTTTGTCAAATGTTCGGACTCCTTGGGTTTTTTTTCTACAATACAGGGTAAAATATATCACCCACTTTTCTTTTCATAGAAGACTTCAACAGCCCATAAAAAGGACATTACCAAAATTTAAGAAGATTCTAGATTTTTTTCTTACGATTTGAGACCCAAATAATGCCAATGCTAAATATAAGGTAAAAGTCTGAGTCAGCCTTTTCCCACCATTTTTTAAAATTCAAATATCTCAAAAAGAAGTTCCATAACCTATCAATATTTTTAGGTGATTTTATTCCTTACCTAATGCTCTTTTGACTTATAGTATCAATTTTAAATTCTAGATTTTTTTTATTTCACCTAACTAAATCTTTAATACATGCATAAACAAACCATTGAAAGATATCCCAAGATTAAACAACTGTACAGGCATGTTTACCTAGTTCACCATACATTATTTCAATTGAACTGTAAAACTGTTAAAATAACACCAGTTATCCATACAAAAATCTCATTAAGGATAAAAGGACAAAAGGTAAAAAACTATGCCCCAGCCAAATATTACAGCTTTGTTGCATAACCAACAACTTAATCTGATATAACTTTGAAAGACTGTATTGATGATTGAATAATCTTTGTTTATTTTATTTCATATTAAAAAAACTTAGGCTTATAAAGGATGCAGTCATGTCAGGTTTAGAAATTTTTGTCAGATGTTCAGACTCCTTGGGTTTATTACTACAATGTACGCTACAGTGTAAAATATTTTGACCCATATCACCCACTTTTCTTTTCATATAATACTTTAATAGCTCATAAAAGGTCATTACCAAAATTTAAGCAGATTTTAGATTTCTTTTCTTACTATTTGAGACCAAAATAATGCCAATGCTAAATATACATGATAGAAGATAAAATTTTCCCACCGTTTTTTTAAATTCAATATCTTGAAGAGGCGCTCCATAACCTATCAGTATTTTAGCTTATTTTGTTCCTTAACTAATACTCTTCTGACTTATAGTATCAATTTTAAATTCTAGATTCTTTTAATTTCACCTGAATACATCTTTTAGTCATATTTGTGTAAGTAATTATATAAAGAACATTGACTATTTTAAGTCTGTTATTTATGTTGTGATATTTTTGGAAATAACTCTATTATATATATCATGTATATGCAATTTCATCAGCAATACCAAATTTGTGGGGAATAAAATCTAGTTATAGTACAATATTTGTCCTTTTTCTGTGCAATACTGTAAAGTGTAACTAGTGTTATCCTCAATTATTTATTTATGATTTAATGTTTAATGCTAGAAAATATCCCTTGAAAAAATAGTTTGTGCAAAAAGACAATTTTGTTGTGAATAGTAGTGCACTTATGTTTTGTTGTTCAAATTGAAACCCTGTTGAAAAGTTACTTCATTGAATCGGCAAAAAAACAAAAAACCCACAAAAATTGAATTTGATCAGGATAAAAAATTTAAAAGACAATCATCAGAAAAGGAAAAGGCAAAATGACTTCATTTTATTTCAGTTTTTAAGCATTTTCATTCGGAGATAATTCTTCTCTTACAAATGTTCATGTTTCTAATTGTTAAAATATAGATATGAACATTTTTATAGCACCATATTTTTTTTCATTCCAGGAAATAGGTTATACACATATGAGGATTGCTGAAGGAGTAAATTCATTATTACAAATGGCTGCCATGCTAGCTAGACTGTGTAAAAAATCAGGAACGCCATCACCTTTAAGTTGAAAGTGTTAGACTAATCATGGTAATTGTCGTCACATCTTGAAACTCAAAAATACCATCAGATCTCATTATCATTGTTATCCTGTTGCTCTGTATAACCTGAACATTGAATAAGACAAGATGCAGAATTGTCAGAACAATCAAAGTACTGTTAGGCTTATCTTTGTGAATTTTTTTCGTGTTATAGAAGGATTCGCATAAAGTGATTTGTGATAAATAAAATATGTAATACACAGCTACTTATTATTCTTATAGATGCACATATATGAAATTTGAACCAAAAGCAGCTTCCTTTTGTGTTGTGATATTGGATTCACTGCCCTGTTATGTATATCCCCCTTCCCCTAAAGATATGAAATAAACATAATTCCATGGCCAAATTAAGCAATGAATGTGAAGAATGCACTTAAGACTTGAACTTTTTGTTAATTAACACAATTGATAAGTGGCATTATTTCATCTTTTTAATCACTTTACAAATTGTTTTCATTTTTGTCTCCTATGACAAAAGTCACAGAAGGCAAGACATCTAGGCGTCAGTGTCTACAATTGTGTAGTTTTCTGCTTAAGTGAGTTTGATTGGTAATACTTGTGATAGGTCAGTGACATTTTCAATCAAGTTGCATTTCTATCAGTACATATTAGTTTGAAGACTATATCTAGGCTCTGCACCATAGGTCATGGTCGAGTGACTTTGAATTAATTAGCAATTATCAATGTTAAGTTTTCTGCTTAAATAAGTTTGAGAGGAACTACTTGTGATAGATCAATGATATTTTCTAGTTGCATTACTACCAGTACATCTCAGTTTTTCAACTGCCCGCTAGTTCATGGCATGGTCCAGTGACTTTGAATTAATTAGCAATGTTGCTGTTCCTCAGATTTTCTTTTTCTGAATTTTTTGCCGACAGACAAGAAAGACACATCTCTGCATCAACAGTTTATTTGTTTGTAGTCCTTCTGCCCAAATTTTGTAACTGCTTCTGAAATGCTTGACACAATTTTATGAAACTTGTAAATAATCTTACTCACTCGATGTTCTTTTGCTGTCTTATTTAATTTTTTCATCAATGATTATTGAGGTTTACTTGAGATGACATATGGACATCATTTCATTATAAAAATTTTACATATAGAAATAAGAAGATGTGGTATGATTGCCAATGAGACAGCCCTCCACCAGAGGGTCTACTTATTTCAAAGGATTACACAGATAATGACCTTATCAGGTAAACCATGTTTCTAATCATTCAGATGCAGTCAACCATGAAAATGAGGTCATAGTTCAGAGTTTTAGTGAAACATCTTCAGACTAAATATAAAGAATTCAACACCTAAAAGATTTGTCATGAAAGCATAATGGATATTTGATTTAGTCACTGAACCTTAAAAATTCGTAAGGGTTCCGCGGAAACCAAGTGTCTCGCCTACTTTTGCTGTTAATCGCAGGCTCAACAAAAATGAGATGAGGAAAAAATTTAATAAAAATATTCCTCTGGATACAACTTTTTTATTGTATGAAGCTTCTGTCCAAGTTTGGTAAAAATCCAGGATAGTTTATGAATCTAATAAATGTTTTAAAAAATTTAACTGCAGACTGTATGTAATGTTAACTGGAAGAAAAACTAAGTCCATTTATAAGTAAAATACGGATAAACAAGTACAAAATTTTAATAAAAATTTCCTTCTAGATACTAGCTTTTGATCATAAACAAACTTCTGACCATGTTTGGTACAAATCCAGGATAGTTTAAGAAAGTTATTAAAATTTTTAAAACTTTTAACCACAGAGTGAATGTAATGTTTTCTGGCAGAAAAACTAAGTCCATTTATAAGTAAAATACGGAAAAACAGGATTTCTTTTTTTTTAAATTTACTTCTGGATACTATCTTATGATCATAAACAAGCTTCTGTCCAAGTTTGGTAGAAATCCAGGATAGTTTGAGAAAGTTATTAAAATTTTAGAAACTTTAACCACAGAGCAAATGTAATGTTTCCTGGCAGAAAAACTAAGTCCATTTATAAGTAAAATACGGAAAAACAGGATTTTTTTTTTACAAAATTTACTTCTGGATACTATCTTATGATCATAAACAAGCTTCTGTCCAATTTTGGTAGATATCCAGGATAGTTTAAGAAAGTGATTAAAATTTCAAAAACTTTAACCACAGAGTTAATATTTGTGGACGCCACCGAAGACGCCGACGGAATGTAGGATCGCTATGTCTCGCTTTTTCGACAAAAGTCGAAGGCTCGACAAAAATGAGGTCAACAACTGACTTATTGTGGGATTTGCTACAAAGAAAATATTGCATTTATAAGCAAAACAAGAATTCACACATAGCTACTTAAGCATACTCCCATTCAAAATCTAGTGAATCAGGTAACAGACAGTAAGTGTCCAACCAACATTAAAATGGACCACCTGTTAAAACTCATCTCTGCCAAGATGATGGCCAAATATAAACTCATTGTGTAACAAGAGAAATATAGATTCCACCACTGCATCAAGTGTGTTACGATATTTCTCCACGAAAGACAGTTAAATATTAATATTAAAGCGCAAGGCTTGCCAAGCTTTTTAAATAGTTAAAATTTTAACCGTTGAGAGAGGAGAAATATAATACACGAGTTATATGAGGTGGAATCTGTTTCTCTTATGATTTTCAGAAAGATGTGTTCTTTATATGTGATGTCATCAGACATGGTCGCCTTTTTACATGACATCACAATAGGAAATTCAGAAGAAACCACGAAAGTTTGACTTCATAATTAAATTTCGACCAATCATTTGCAGAGAAGTAAGTTTTCTCAAGAGATGAGAAATATTTTTCTCACAATGATCGAGAAATGGGAAAAAAGCATGAAAATTAGAGAAGTGTGTCTTGAACAATTTAAAATTCATTCAACATATTGAAATAATTCAAAGTTTCATCTAAGAGAAATGGCAAGTGTGGCAGACCCAAAAAGTACTTGTCACTGTCAAGCTGCTGACCAAATATGAAGTCATTCTGTTTTGCAGTACCCCGGTAACGAGAAAAATGATGAAAATGTTGTCAAAGGGATGGATGAACTAGTAGACTCCACTCTTAGAGTGGGGGTATAGTAATGCTATTGTTGTCTAGTTCAACCATTATAAACAATTCTTTACTGCCAGCCCATCATTGTAAAAACAAGATGTGATGAATGCCAATGAAACAACTATCCACAAAAGTACCAAAGAACAAATACATTTAGGATGTAAACAGTTACCATTCACTATTGTCCTATCAATTAATAGTAAGACCCATACTTGATAGTAAGCTATAAAAGGCTCTAAAGAAATTTTTGTCCTTTTTAAAACTTAGAACATTAAACAAACAAAAAAACTATGAAAAGACAACCCATGGACTTCTGGCTGTAAAATCTGAAGAGGCTTATTTGGGACATGCAAGCTTAAAAGGTTAAAAAGGTTTTGTGAGCACTCAATCCTCCCCTTATCCTTGGACTATGATGTTACAGCACAACAGAACAAACAGTTAACATTTTGTTTGAAAATAACTTGCCTCATCAGATCTATACTTAGAAAATAACTAACAAAAAGACAGAAGTACTGAACAAACAGTACAAGCAGTTATAAGCACAATTTCAACTTATAAATACACCATGCATGTTTGTAGGTCAAATCTATGTTTTTACTTCAGAAATATTTATTGCAGGGAACACCAGAAAACCATAATTTGTTCAACAAAAACTGCTTGCAATGCTGTTGCACCAAAGTTCACCCCCTGTATTTTAATGTGTTGTAATGCTCTCTTTAGTGTTCTGTGATATGTATTGTAGACAACGGTTGATCAATTTGCTATTTGTTATGGTGTTTTCATTCATCTTAAAATTACTTATATTTTTTAATAATCACTAAAGTATAAATCTAGAGGGCTGATGTATAAAGGAACAATTCAACTGATTTTGTTTTTATTATTGTTCTAAAAGCCATTGAAAAGATCAGTAAAACCATAAGTGTCAACTTTTCAAGTCCTCAAAAATGGAGATTCATCTCAAGAACGGCAGAAGGAGATTTTTTCTGCAAAACCTATTTCTTTTTTTTCTAATATTTTATCTTATAATTTTAATAATGATATTTTTTTACAAACAACATTCAATTGAATCCCAATGTTTTGACAAATAAAACTTGTCAATGTTTACATTAGAAACAACAACAAAATAATGAAATAATGGTGGAGATTATTTTTATTCCAAAATAGAAGATCGGACAGACTGGTCATCAGTGAGAAATTTCCAAATTTCGGAAAACATAAAAAGGAGGCTCCCAGTGGCAAGAATAGTTGACACCTATAGTTGAATTGAAAAAAAATTTAAGTACAAAAAATGTACTATCATTAAAATATCTTTCTTAAACAGAATGACTTAGAAGTTTACAAATAAAAAAATTATGATTTTACTCGTTCACTTGTTTAAATTGTGAATACAGAAAACATTAAAAGTTCATGAAACAATAACTAACAAACCAAAAATAGAAAAATAAAATTTCCAAATAGTGACACATAAAAAGTTCAGTAGTATAAAACTGTTTATACATAACATTTAAACAAGCAAAATAATTGTAATTTTAAAATTAAGAAAAGGATGAATTATTGTCAGGTTGATAAACGATTAAAAAATAGGTCTATCTTCTATATCTGTTGTAATTTAAAACTTGCCAGTACATTGGACTGAAAAACATATATTCTTAATGAATAATAAGAATATAAGAGTATAACAAAAATTGTTGCCAAATGGGAAATAACAACTTTTATTTCTTGTGTACATTATTTCCTGTTGATTCATTATCATTCATTGGATGCTTATTTTCAAGAACTTCGTGGTTACAGGTGAACCATTAATTTAAATTTTCAACAAAGATCACATTTTCTAAAGGTTTGTATGCAAATTTTGGCAAAATCAAATATCCATAAATTCAAACCTTTATCAACGAAAATTAGTACCCATGAAAATAAGTGAATCCACAGTAGGCTGAAATTGCACCGACGTCTGGATGGGTTGCTTGAGCTTTAAAGAAGCCCCCCAAAAAAGACCCCAAAACAGGCCATCAGACGTCATAGCAATCATAGACTAGCATCATTGTGTAATATAGTATGAATGTCTTCCCCTTATCTAAACTTGAACAAAATTTTATAAATTGACATCATAAAAAAATATGCGACATAAAAATTCTTTTTTTCAAAAAAAAATTCAGTATATTTAGAAATAATTCTAAGTTTTATTTTTTTTGGTGACAAGCCAGCCCTTTTCTGGAATTTAGAATTTTTCTCATTTTCCTTGATGCTTTAAATAAAAGAAATATACATATATACATTCATTCATATCATACAATAAAGAAAAACTCCTGGAACACACTTGATGTGACAAACAAGGGCTATCCAAAATCTCATAAAAATGTGAGGAATGACATTTTATGAAGTGAATAAAATGCATTGACCTGGTGTATATAATCAGTACACAATATATATACATGTACAGAACACATTACACACCTTTTCAACACAATAAATGCAGGTTCAAAGGTCACAGAAAGCTGTGTCACCTGTTAAAATATACAGGAGAATTAAGACACCTACATCATTTGTACATGACAGATAATACATATAAGGAATAATTTATGGACGGATTGAATTGTAAACAAAATTGAACATTAGATTCCCTGCTATCTAATACCAGGAAATAAGTCTATTTTGTGGATAAACATTTTTAATTTTGAATTTTTCTTAAGGAATGTCTGTTCAAAATAAAAACACCTTGAAGTATAATATTTTCTAATAACACATATTAATAAAACAGATTGGTCATTTCAAGTTTAAAAATGTTGCTTTGAAATCTTTGAGTATAGCAATTCAGAAAACCACAATGTTAAATGAATGGGTCTGTGATAGTAAAAAGTTCACTCAGGCCTTAGATATGTTGATATTCATATTGAACTTGAGTACAGATCAGACTTAGTCACCGTCAAAATTTTCCCAAAGGATTGACCTTGAGTTAATATTAAGTGAATTACTCCAATAAAAAAATATTTTTAAATCTTAATTTGGGCTAACCATACTAGTGTCAGACCTAAATTGCATATTATCATGTACGTTTAGAACCTGAGTTGGGAGTTACATTCCAAGGTGAAAATGTCAATTATTTAAGGTAAAAAACCCTGTCTCCCCTTAATTTTTTTCAATCAATTCTATGAAGAGAAATATCCCCTTTGTTAACAACCCAGTATTCCAAACTTAAGGTGTATTTTTCTCTATCCAAAAAGTTATTCATTAATATACATTTTTTTTCTTGGGCTCATTAATTCACCACTAGTATTTAAACCATAATTTAAAAAATTCTAATAGTAAAGTCAAGTATGGTAATGTTGTTCATCATTGACTTAACATTAAATAAACAAATGACAAGCAAATTTTTAAATAAGCATTGTACCTTAAAAAATATTTAAAGACAAAGGAATGTGTGGTGGACGGAAAAAGTATCACAAATGTTAACATTATCACAATTACATCTTCTTTCTCTTAATAGAAAAAAAGCCCTACTCTACTGTAAAATAGATTATAATAAGCTAGTTTGTTTGTGTATATATATAAATAAAGATCATTTAATTAGCATACATATTAATAGGATTTAAAAAAAATAAATCAATGATAAAATGAAGAACATGTAAGTCATACACTACACAATCACACACTTGCACACGTTAACAGAGTTGACACATGATAACACACAACATTATCACAGCCGAATAATGGTTTATGGTAACACCTCCTTTCGTAATCTGGCTTTCTGTAGAATCTGTGTTCTCTTTCTCCTTTCTGCAGCTTTATTACCTACGGTTTGTTTTAACGCTGGGAGGACGACAGAATCATGATTTATATAAGCTATATCTGGCCTGAAATTTAGAGAATCAAATTTAAGACTAGAATCTTCAACCTGGCTTAACGTATAAAAGAAAAGTTTTTCAATTCATAGCTTATTTATATCTTTATAAACCAGTAGTTCATATATCTTTGTTTATAGTTAAATTAAGTTTCTTCTGCTAGTTTTGTAATGATGACAATTTTCTTCCTGATAACAAGTGGAAACATGATAAAAGTCATATATTGAAGGCCGTACGGTGACCTATAGTTGTTAATTTTTTGTGTCATTTGGTCTCTTGTGGAGAGTTGTCTCATTGGCAATCATACCACATCTTCTTTTTTATACATAAGTTTTGAATAATTAAAAACAAATTGACTGTTAATCATAATAAAGAATCATGAAAATACTAATATTGGATGCAGCACTTTTCCATTTTAATTTGCTAAATTATTTTTAGAATTCATGCACTATGAAAAAAATAATAAATCCACGACATGTTATGTTAAAAAAGATTAACCCCACATTCTTTATGTGCCTGTCCCCAATCAGGAGCCTGTAGTTTAGTGGATGTCATTGGTTCATGTCTGTCATATTTGTTTTGTTATAAATAAGGCCTTTAGTTCTTCATGTTTTTAATTGTTTTCATTTTTCATTGTCTTTTATAGCTGACTATACCATATGGGTTTTATCATTACAGAAGGCCATACAGTGGCCTACAGTTGCTTATATTCACTGCATTTGAACTTTGGTTTATAGTTGTCTCATAGGCAATCATACCAAATCTCCTTATTTTTATATAGGATCCAAACATCTAGTTAAGGTGGTGACTGAAGTGACTACCATGATGATACTGTTACAGAAGAAAACCATAAAAATATACAGACCTTGTTTATTTAATTATTAACACAGACCCTACAGTGACATTGCTATAAAAAATCCTGTTAAATTATTTTGTCAAACCTGTAACAGTTGACTATTGATCTATGACTATCTGTGTGATCTGTGTAAAGATGTGAAACCTGCTGGACAGTTAATATGTGAGTCTGAGTGGTTTTTCGTGTATATGTTTTCTATATATTTTAGCCTCTGAAATCTTACGTATTGGTACTTACAATTTTCTGGACGGATTTTTAAGTGATAACTTAGGTAGTGTTTTATCTTGTTCTTTGGCATCATCTTCCGCTATGTAAGCCTTGGCAAGGAGATAGGCATCAGGTGTCCACTTGTGGGAATACAGTACATCTCTCAGATCTGACTTCAAAGAATCCAGCTGGAATATAAAATGTAAAGTTAACAAGGAGATAGGCATCAGGTGTCCACTTGTGGGAATACAGTACATCTCTTAGGTCTGACTTCCAAAAATCCAACTGGAATATGAAATGTAAAGATAACAAGGAGATAGGCATCAGGTGTCCACTTGTGGAAATACAATACATCTCTTAGATCTAACTTCAAAGAATCCAGCTGCAATATAAAATGTTAAAGATAACAAGGAGAAAGCCGTGAGGTGTCCACTTGTGAGATTACAGTACATCTCTTAGATCTGATTTCAAAGAATCCAGCTGCAATATAAAATGTTAAGATAACAAGCAGACAAATATCACGTCTATTTCTAGAATTTAACATTAAAAAGAGATGGGGTATAATTCCTCTTTTTGGCATTCTGTTGTTGAGATTCTGTCTCATTACCCTAAATTGAAACAAACACAACTATGACATAACATCAAATAATTTAAAGATTTGGTTATTTGCCACTAAGAAGTTAACCTTTTCAACATCTCCCAGTTTGTCACATTATCTTTAAATGATATGTAAGGACTACCAGGAGTTATCTGTCCTTACCTCATGTTTTTGTTGTTCATTAACATGTTGAAGATGTCTTATAACAGCTTCACACTCAGACAATGCTGGGGGTCGCTGAGGATTATTGAACAGAGTTATGCTCCCTGTAGTTAATTGTTCAGCTAATGGTCCTCCACCTTGTGTGACCTGATATTGTAAAGTTTCTATCTTCTGTGACCTTGAAGTAAAATGAAATTAGAAAACAAAGTTATTGGAGATATAAGTAAGTGTCAATGAGTCTGTTATTAACATCATCATAAAAATGTTTGATTAAATTTCAAATCCAGAAATTTAGATTGATTGAATTTTATGTTTAACTTCACTTTCAACACTCTTGGCTATATCATGGCAGCCAGTTTTTATACAGACTTCCAAGCCCAGGATATGATGAGGCACTGCAATATATGTTGCAACTTGCAAAGTCATCGTCTAAGGCTTCATAAATTTATAATGACTGTATAGTACATAATGTGTACAGTAATAGCCAATAAAATTAAGAATGGAAAAGGGGAATGTGTCAAAGAGACAACAGCTTGACCAAAGAGCAGAAAACAGAATGACAGAATGACTGCTCAAATAAAATAACTGCAGTAAGAGGTAGTATAAATGTATGATACAGACTTCCAATCCCAAGATATTCAGGCTTAAAATTTACTAGTAATTGCTTTTCAAGGACCACACATGCAGAATGTGACGGAAAATGACAGTTATTGGTGTACAACAAAGTCATGATTAATCTGAATGATTCTGTTTGCAATGGATACAAGACAACCAATGTGTTACTCAGAACATCCATCATTTTGAAATATTTTGTCTATTTGTTAACAATACCTAAATTGTTCCTATCATTTCCTCAATCCATTGGCCTCTGACTAATGACAAACCAAATCTGAACTGTGATTTAAGTCCATCCAATATCCTTCTTTATCTAATTTTTGAATTACCTTGACTATTCTTACATGTAATATACATGCAGTTACTTACTGTTTCTTTTTGGCATCCTCTGCTTGTTCTAACAAGTTAGTCAGATAAGTATTACGATTCCTTGCTTCTCGTAATGCATGCTTTAATTCTTTAATTTCTTCTTCTAGAAATATAATCTTTAACTCATCTATTCTTTCTTCTGTAAAACACAAAAAGGCCTTGTTTATTATTTATAGCCTAATCAGTTTGATGTATTTCGCTCTCTCGTTTCATTTAAAAAGGTTTTTTCTCCTTACCACAGATTTTTGTTAAGATTTTGATTTCATAACAAATTTATGTATTTTATACTTGAATCTTTAAGAACGCCTTTTTCAGAATAAAGATAATTCTATTTTTAGAATTACATGTAGTTCAAACTTTTCCTCCCTTATATAATTTATACTTTGCTCATAATAAATTTAGCTAATTCTCATGTTTTTTTAATAAAGAATAAGAGTCTTTTTCAAAAACAATGACACTAGTTAGTTACTCTTGCAAGTTTATATGATTATAATGAAATTACAATACTAGGGGTTTTATGGTGAAAATGTGCACCAGAAAGACTGTTTTACTTGCTCAATCATAAATCTGAATAGGATGGAATGGGAATAATATGATTTACTATGCATGCAAGATATATTTGAAGAAATACCTATTACGTATGCTCAAAACCAAAAGTTATGAAAGCCAAAAATTCTAATTGTTCATAAACAAAAATGGGCTAAATAGAATTTCAGCAAAACCATCTAGGTTAACTTTGAAAGAGGAAATTGCAAACTTAGCTTATATTCAACAACATAATTTTATGAACTGGAAATTTACAAGACAAAATATATCATTTGAATAATGGCAAATTATCATATCAGTATCTACTGGGTCTTTGGTACTTCCTGGGAACATGGGGAATGATTGATTAATCATTTTCATGTGGTACTACACATTAAGTCATTATCACCAAAAAAGAACATGGGCTTATTGCCGCTAGCTGATAAGCCTGAGGCATGCATTCTTCCCATAGAACTTAGGGCTACTCCAAAATTTATAAGTTGGGGGGGGGGATGTTAAGCATTCAAATTAATTAGTAAAATGAAAATTTGTATTTTATTGCTCAGGCAGGGGTCTTGAAATATGTGTCTCCCATGCCCCTCCTGCATTTAATTCTGAAACCGCCCTTATTGGACTTTTTTCAAATACAAATACAACAAATTTCTGTAGAATAATCACTAGATTCCCTTGAAATTTTCTTGTTGAACTGTTTTTTATATAAAAATTCGTAAGGGTTCCGCGGAACCCAGTGTCTCGCCTACTTTTCTGTTAATCGCAGGCTCAACAAAAATGAGGTAGTAAATCAATAAAATATTCCTCTTGATACTATCTTCTGATTGTAAGAAGCTTCTGTCCAAGTTTGGTAAAAATCCAGGAGAGTTTATGAATCTAATAAATGTTTAAAAACTTTAACTGCAGACTGAATGTAATGTTAACTGGAAGAAAACAAAATTTCCTTCTAGATACTATCATTTGATCATAAACAAGCTTCTGTCCAAGTTTGGTACAAATCCAAAATAGTATAAGAAAGTTTTTAAAATTTTAAAAACTTTAACAACAGAGTGAATATGTTGTTTCCTGGCAGAAAATCTAAGTCCATTTAAAAGTAAAATAAGGAAAAAATGGATTTATTTTTTTATAAAATTTACTTCTAGATACTATCTTATGATCATAAACAAGCTTCTGTCCAAGTTTGGTACAAACCCAGGATAGTTTAAGAAAGTTATTAAAATTTTAAAAACTTTAACCACAGAGTGAATGTAATATTTCCCGGCAGAAAAACTAAGTCCATTTATAAGTAAAATACGGAAAAAATGGAATTTTATTTTTACAAAATTTACTTCTGGATACTATCTTATGATCATTAACAAGCTTCTGTCCAAGTTTGGTAGAAATCCAGGATAGTTTAAGAAAGTTATTATAATTTCAAAAACTTTAACCACAGAGTGAATATTTGTGGACGCCGCATCCGACAACGACGACGACGTCGACGGAATGTAGGATCGCTATGTCTCGCTTTTTCGACTAAAGTCGAAGGCTCGACAAAAATGAAACCAAGAATATACCTTCTAGATTTCCTTAACATTGTCGACACTGTGTGCTATACATGTGCATATACAAAGGAACAGTAAACAATCTTACCCCGAGATCGTCCAGCAGAGCTAGTTATTTCTATAGTTTGTGAGATCAGAGAATTTGAGGAATATTCTGAAAATCAAATAATTAGTTGTTTAAAATGAAATTACAACAGTTAGCTAGAAGATTAATCCACATTTTAACTGCATTTAATACTACTACTTTCTCAAAATACTTAACAAGACCTTGCAATCAGTGATGTATTGATATGTTATAATAATATGTTCCACAAATAAAATTGCCAATGATAAAATTTGTTTAAAATCAAAATTGATCTAAAAAAATAAACATTATTTTGAAAGTCGATCAGTTTACACTAAACTAATCACTTAAACTAGTTACTTTGAATGATTTCTCAAATGACATCAGTAGTTATTGTTGTAATTTTTAACAATAATGCATTGCCTGTTCAAGATTTGTGGCATAATTCTTAATATTGATCACTGGTTTAAAAATAAATCTGTTTATATCTGTAACATGTGGAGTAATCTTTATGCAAAGTTAGAAAAAAGTTAAATAATCAATAAACAAATTAAAACAACAGAAAACAGTCATGTGGAAAAATATGCAAAATATTATTTTGATTGATTAGAATAATATCTTCATATTAATATTGATTCAAGTAATTATGAAAATTCCCAGATTAAAAAAAAAAGACGAATATCGGATAATTTTCCACAAAACTGTTTGGTTAGAAAAAAATGAAAATGCAGTCATGTTAAGATTTTATGTTACCATATAAATGTGTTTGTCTCATGTTTTAATAAGTCACACAAAATGCACTTATGTCGCATACATGCACCTACACCACTTTCGAAAAAGTCATCAAGTATTATTTGATTGTGCAAATTTTACTGATAGAGAAAACCCATTTAAGAACAGACAAGATATACATATTTGCAAATAAATATAACTTTCCATTTGGAATGAGCGGATGACCCATTTAAAAGCTGCATAAACTGCTCTTCTAAAAATCTAATTTTCAGTTTTCAGTTTCAATTATTTAAACACATGTTACGGCAGAAACTAGTTTTTTGCATCTGGTAACTTCAATTTAAATTTTATGAAGAACAAATGAAAAAAATAAATTCATGTCAATGTAAATCAAAGTACTCACTTAAAAAATGATTAAAAAGTAGTCTCTGAATGTCAGAAGTGTCCCCCATTCATGTACTTATCAATTAAAAGACAAAAAAGATAATATATGTTAACTGATCCACTGAAGTGATCTGTAGATAACGAAGATCAACGATCCAAATACTGAAACCACTTCAAGGCCAAAGTGGTCCACTTATAAAAAATGTGTGGATTTAGAACACACAAAGTTAATTAACATGTGTTTATTCATGACTTAAAGATTGTTATAATACATTAGAGTAAACAAGTAGAATTCAAACCAAACCCAAATAAACAAATTAGTTAGATAATAAAATGTAAAAGATTCTGAAACCAACTCTTATTAGCTAAAGCAAGACTCAATTTTTTGGTTCTCTCATTTCAGATTTCCTCATCATGCTCATCAGCATGGTGTTAAAATTAAAATTGTCTCAACAGAAATTTGGCAAATCTTAAAATTAAGTCATGTGATTAAGCTGTTCAGAGAAATTTGTGTTGCATTGTCTTTTTAAAATGATTCTTCAATTAAATAAAAATTTGATCAAATTCAAATACTAAATTGTTGCATGTAAAATTGGAACACAAGTGTCAAATTTGTTTTGTAAGTTTCATTAAAAAGTTGATCAATAGTATATAAGTTATCTGTTTTGTTCCAAGATAAAATAAATTATTCAAGAAACTTTAAAGTAAGTTCCTGTATAATCTTATTAAAATTTTCTTGAAATTGTATGACGCATTAAACACAATTAAAACAAGTGTAAAACGTAAAACCTTTTGTTGAAATTTTTTGATGAATAAAAATTCTAAAGAACAAGTTATTTTCCATTACAGAATTTCTAATAAGAATTTGCAAATCCAAATACAATAATCAATTCAGTATGGTCCTACCAATGCCATATTTCTAATATTTTACCATAATAAGTAGCTAATTAAAGTTGGCTGACAGCTGTTATAATACACAAAAAAATCATAAAAATTCAAACATTCTTTCCAAGAGTTATCTACCTTTATCCATACCAGCACCACCTCGTGAACGAGATTCTTCTTTCCGACTTTTATGACTATTAGTACTAGCACTTCGTTTTTCTGACTGTTGTTGATTCTTTTGACTCATAATAATCTTAAACTGGAGATCTGAAAAAAGGAGGGCATCAATTTGGTCCCATTTTTGCTCCAAGAGTAATTTTGTGATGCATTAATAATTATATCAATTTCAAAATAAAAGAAAATAAAGTACTTCAAATTTAATGATGTAACTATGTATTTATAGAAGTAAAAAAAATCCAAGGTCTGTATGACCTCTAAAAGCAACCTTTTTGAAATACAAACTGCAGCATTAATATTCAAGCAGAAGCACTTCATCAGTGAATTGACAACTAAGTTGCAGTCTCATCACAGATTCCCCTAATGCAAAACCTGTCATTAAAATACATTTCTATGTTTCTAGTGGTATACAAAATTAGTGAGAGATCTAGTTGCCCAGACTGCTAAATATTGGGTTTGATAGCTAACTTTAAGCTGAAAATGTTCATAGTGCTTTAAATCTTTCATATTGAGACCTAGTTGCAAATTTTTAGTCTTATTCCCTGAAAAGTGTCCCAAATTTATAAAATTTTATCAATTCTGGAATGAAATCTTGTCATTCTAATAGAAAAGTCATACTAATAAGTACTTCATAAAAAGTTGGCATTCTTCACTGGGAATTTCTGCTACTCTTTCTTGTTGAAGAAAGATATACCACAAAGAATATTATAAAAATGTCAGCCTTAAATAACTGTCAACTCTGATTGTTATGTCCTTCTTTTGTGAAAATATGGGGGACCACACTACTAAATAACAAATAGTCAAAATAAAAAAGAATGATCTTTTAGGAGTGTAATTGGTACCATAGAATATTAAAAAATCTACTGTTAGGATTTAAATAAATGATGATTGTCTGTAACATGACCTTTTTCATATGTAAGAGGGTCACAAGGGAAGATATCAAAACAAAAGAACATATGATAAATCTATTTAATTCAAGTAAAATGAAAAAATCTTCAATAGGCATAACCAGCGTCTTTTTAAAATTTGCAAGAAACACAGCAAACAAGCTGCTTTCATGCAGAAGGTGTGTGCCACTACTCCCCCTCCTTATGGCGAACCCTGACAAGAACAAATATCATTTGTTTGCATAAAATTGTCAAAAAGTTTCAAAATATTTTTTCTTCAAACCCAGGATTCTACCCTGTATCATACTTCCAAACAAGTTGGCAAAAAAAATCTATACCATTCACTCCATTATAAGATTTCATGTCTTACTACCTTTGTTTTCCTTTTTAAGTTGGCTAAAAATAATACCATTCACTCCATTACAAGATTTCATGTCTTAATACCTTTGTTTTCCTTTTTAAGTCCTTCTATTTCTTCATGTAAACACCTAAGGACTTCCTGATGTTGTTGTTTAAGGAATCCGATACTCCTCTCAAGATGATGGATCCTCTGAGTCGGATTCATCTCCGTTACATCTTTATCCTCTTCATTTTCTTCATCCTTCTTTCCATCCACAGTTGGATTGTGTTTGTCCTTTAAAAAAAAAAGACAAATATAAAAATATAATGATCATTGTGTATGAAAACAGTTGTATGCACTCTACAGCATAGAGTTGTTAACTGTTAAGCAAATTATCTTAATTGAAACTTTTTTATGCGCTTTATTATCAAAATTTTTTGTTTTATTCATATATTAAAGAGGAAACTAAAGTTTGAAATTTTCGCAATGATCTTTATATTTGTGTTTAAATATATTTGTCTACTCACTTACGCCAAATGAACATTTGATAAAATGGTGCAGAAAAATATGATGGTTACATAGATTCAAAACTATGTTGTACAATGTTGTAGAATAGTTTTTTCTTATATTTAGTTAAATATAGAGATATATTCATCCACCGATTAACAAAAAGACATAAAAACACACAACAGTACACCATAAAAAGTCTGTCATTGACGGACATTATGTTGAGAATTTCTTGACATCATATGGTTAACATTTAAAATTTTCTGCTATGTCTGTTTAGTTACCTTGCTTCTATGACTGAAATCATAATTGTTTATTTAAATCCTTATTTCTTACATGAGTGTGTTCCTTTACAAACTCTGATTAAAATTTAATGATTGGTTTGGGTTCCCAAATAGCTATAAAAGCTGCTGAATGGTGATCTCAAGAGGTAAACATGCATTGGTGGTTTACCAAGATCTCTATTGATACATAATCACAGAAAAATTTAAATCTTCAATTGCAGAAACTAAAATCTCCTAAATTACAAACATCAAGCAAAAATTTGTAAATTCAGAAACTGAAATCTGCAAGCTTCAAGTACAAATTCATATATCTTACCTATAGGTTAATGATAGATCAGCCATAAGTTTACATGTGTACATATTTTGACCTTTTATACATACACCTCATTTGGTCTCTGGTAAATAGTTGTCTCATTGTCAATCATACCAAATCTTCTCATCTATATATACATACTTGAATGGAATATCCTGGTTAATCCTGCAAATTTAACTTGCATCTCATGGATATAAAACACTGACAAGGAATATAACCCATATCTTCTGTGAAGATCCCGAATATTAAACATATAATATTAAATTTACCTTGACAAACGGCTTTGGATAGCGTCCTCTGTCCAGTGTGTTGATGCGTGACCACTGCGGTAGATTACTGAGTGGTGGCAACTGGTTCATGGATAGATCAGCTATCTTTTCCTGTACAACTCCCTGTTTGATCATACTACACAGTCTGTCATGGTTGTTTGTTCATTAATTAGCAATCTGTAAATACATATAGAATAGTTTTACGACATTTTGACCTTGATTTCCAAATTGACATGTTTTATTTCCTTGTTCCAAGTTATTGGCCATTTACATGTATGTCAGTAGCTGTCTTGGTAGGCAAAGGGGACGTTTGTTCACATGTTTAACTGGTTGAACCCCATCACATGGTGAGCTTGTACCAAACATTGCCAAAGACATGAAAAAAGTACAGGCATTTTAACAATAAAAATAACAAAAGAAAAAATATTTTTTTAGGAATTGATGGGAATCAAATTGATAACATGTTACAACATCACTGTCAAGCTGCTGACCAAATTTGAAGTATTTCTGTTCAAAAGTACCAGAGAAAATGGTAACAGAAATAGATGGACAAGGTGAATGCATTATAGCTACATGTATACCCTAACCACAATCACCACCATTAACTTGCAACTACAAATAATGTCCTCCTGAAAATTTCCATATTATAAGTGAACAGAAAAAAAAAAAAAATGAAAATAACTTGAGATGCAAAACCAATTCACGAGGTATTATTTTTTTCATTTTGATATTAAGTACCGATAATATCTATAAAAAATTTAAAAAAGGAAATTTTTGATCTTATATATACCTTCTTTCTCATTGATATTGATATTATCAGTACATGTACTAACATAATTGACTTTCCTTTAAAAATCATAGACAAAAATTCAATATGTTCTAATCAATTTTTCTATTATTCTGATTATTATCTGATATAAATTATACAACACTAAAGTGACTATTTTAAATTTAAAAAAAATTGAAGTTATATCTCTTCGAAACAACAAGTTCTCCCCTTCAAATAAAACACTTCATTCATTAACAAACACTATAATACATGTCTCAGTATGTATTTTTGTTATTAAATTATAAACGAATAAATTTAATAATTTTACAAAATTGTCTGAAAAAGACTATTTACCAGTCATGTCAGTTAATATTTTCAAAAGCTATTTCACAAATGTATTTACAAATTTTACTTGAAGCAAACATTTTCCCATACTTTCTGTACATGTATAATAAAACAGTTATACACAGATTGTTACATCTTGTGATCCGTTTATTTGGCAGTCAGCAAGGTTTAAGAACATCAGTTGTTCGACCTGCTAGTCAAATGCGTTTTGTTAAAATATACTTTTCACTCATTTGGTCTTTTGGAAAATGTTGTTTGTGCTGTATTTAGACCCCTCTACCAAGAAATTTGTTTTGCATGCACACGTATAAAAATTGCGGTTTTTATCCAACACAATCATAGGTTTGAACGTTGTTTTCAATTTAGACTTGTTTATAAAACAGTTATATATATATACTGGCTATTTGGACCATTTTCCCCCTAAACACCAACTATTTTCCTGTGCTTTATGTCAGTAAATAGTTTGTGTCTCTGGGGACCAAATTCCAGTAAATAAGTGATTGGTATCCATACATCATCCATCATCTAGTTTCCAGGCTTACAATCCAATAACATAATAACATTTATACAGGTATTGTACTTGAAAGAGACATGAATATTATATAAATTGTAAAATTACAGCAGAAATAAATATTTAATTGAATAAAAGCATACCTGGTGCTCCATGTACTTCTCGTACTTAAAACATCCTGTATTTATAATCTATCCCGTAACAACTGATCATTTAAAGTGCTGAACCATTATAAAATTCCTAATATTTACATAGAAGACTTGAGGTGAGATTTTACAAGGTGGATCTTCCTGACAATCAAGTGTCAATTAATCAATAATTAATTGAAGTTTTCATCAATTATTGCATGTTTACTATTCTCTGTAGGATGAGAGTCATTCAACATCATACGGCTGGTTAACCACAATGAAAAGTAAGGTGATAATATTGGTTTGTATCAAAAGCCAAATCACATTAAAGATGTACCTAGGCATGTTAGGTGAGGTATAGAAATTTGTGTCAGATGTTCAGAATCCTTTTTTTTTTCCTACAATACAGGGTAAAATATTTTGCCCCATAACACCTATTTTTCTTTTCATATAAAACTTCAATAGCTCAAAAAAGGTCATTTACCAAAGTTTAAGCAGATTCTAATTTCTTTTCTTTCGATTTGAGACCCAAATAATACCAATGCAAATATAAGGTAAAATTCCGAGTCAGCCTTTTCTTTTTTATTTAAAACTCTAATATCTTGAAAAGGAGCTCCATAACCTCTCAATATTTTAGCTTATTTTGTTCCTTAACTAATGCTCTTCTGACTTATAAATAGTATCAATTTTAAATTCTAGATTTTGTTAATTTCACCTAAGTACATCCTTAACACACTGAATTAGCCTCTGAATGGACAGTGTAATCAAACTAACCGTAATTATGAAATCATTCTAATAGACAATTGATAGAAACAATCTGTTTATTATTGTGACATGGTCATGATGGTAGAGGATTAAATATATGATAAAAGATCACTTTACTACCTATTTTTGGCAAATCAAAATATTAATTTATTGCAGAAACGTAGTGCAACATTGTAATTAATTTTATACCCTGATTTATGCGCAGGGTCAATCAATTCTAAAATTTTGAGTTCCACTTATAGGAAATGTAGACCTGGTTGTTCATTATGTATGGTGTAGAAAGAAGTTGCATCGATACCAAATATTGTGGAAAATTACAAAAAACCGATACAATTGTGTATATTACTTAATTAATACTGAAAATGTGTGAACTTTAATATCTTATGAGTGTCATGTAAACATACACTATACCATGTATACAGTCCCTATTATCTGAAATGCATTATGCAAGCTTGTTTTATATATATATATATAATATATTGAAAACACTAAATTATAAAATCTTTTAAATTCTTCGGTTATTAAGAAATTCAAAACAATCAGACTAAACCATATACCTTTGGAATTACAACAATGTTCATGATGTAAGCACTTGCACCAAGACAAGAGAGATAAATCTCTTGTAAACACCTGCACCAAGACAATCAACTATTAATATATCACACCATTCTTTTAAAAGTCCACATGAAAAATTATTAATATAAAGAGGATTAACATGTTTAACTATCAGAGCAGTTCAAATAATATAATATTTACCTTTACAAAATAAAGAGACACACTAGATTTATCTGTTTAAAGTTTGATACTTTAAGTGTAGTTTTCTTCAGGTACAAACCAAATAACAAGAATATTTCCTGCCTTCATGTTAATTATTGCATTCCATTTTTCTTTATCAAGTATAAATGATAATGCATATATTCAGTGTAAATATCTGGCATTATAATACAAGATTAACAAATTTTCTGCTAATATACAAAATATAACAAAAAAATCCCATTTTTGAAGATTGAAATATACCTTCATTTATAAACATGTTAACAAAAGTACATATAAATATATATACATCATTGCTGTACAACCTTATTCATCATGATCATTTTTAATACATACATTATGTATGTACAGTAATGACAGTACTACTTATTTAGGAGTTTATAAAATATAACTACTTGGACTCACACCCCAACAAGGATTAGTATTCAATCATTCAAATTAAAATCAATCATGTCATTCATATATATATTACCAAATGCAAAATATTTCTCTATACTTTCAGTAAACAATTGTACAGCAAAATTCTGGAAAGAATACAATAATATTTAAAGAAATTTGTTGCGACTGTCATACAAGTGAGAGGTTAAGCTAGCTATAAAACCAGGTTCAATCCACCATTTTCTACATAAGAAAATGCCTGTACCAAGTCAGGAATATGACAGTTGTTATCCATTCCTTTCATGTGTTTGAGCTTTTTATTTTGCCATTTGAGTAGGGAATTTCCTTTTTGAATTATCCTCGGAGTTCAGTATTTTTGTGATTTCACTTTTTGGTACATGTATATTTTATTTCAGGATTGTGAATATTATGCGGTTTCAATGTACTAATAATCTGATAATGGGAAAATCTAAAATCCAGGTTGTACTTGCAGTTTTCAAGATTTTTACTAATATTGCAAGAAGTATGACTGTCAAAACATCTTGAGAACACTTGAAGGACATTATCTGAAAGATCTATATTCTATTTCTAGGGAGACAAAAAAGGGGCCTTTTCATACCTTTTCCTTTTAAGAATATTCTTTTCCTTTGTTTTTTATAAAATTCCTTTCAAATGTTTAGAAGAGTAGAAATCAGGAAGTCTCTGACTTTAAAATGTTTAAATCATAATTCCTTCATGATGGGAATACAAGTAATTTCAGACAAAAACAATTATTATGTTAAAAATAATGAAGTATTGTGGATTTAACTATTTTCGTGGGTACCAATTTTCGTGGATTAAGGACAAATAGTATTTTCATGGATATTTGATTTCATGGTTTTACAAAAGTCTGCATACAAGTCTTTGAAGAAAAAATGTGCTTCATTGAACATTTAAACTGTTTTCACATGAATAATGAATCCCCAGTATAAAGCATGCTATAGCAGAGATGCAGATTATTTTTTTTCCTGTCAGACATTGGGTTCTGCATGTAAGACAGTTTTGCCAGTCCTATCAACTGTTTGCCAAACCTACTATTTTTGAAAAATAATAATTATAGTTCCCAGTTGGATTAAGATACGCATTAAAACCTTGACTAGAACGACCAGGTTAAATAAGGATATGACCAAGGGATGGTTTAATGACTGAGACCACATTTAACTTAAATTATCCTGCAACATCAAATAAATAAATGAGAATGTTGTACTACACTTGCCAATAAGACCACTATTCATTAATTCCAATTTTGACGGCCCCAAACAGTAAAAATATTTATCGGTCATTGGGTCTGACACAAAGACGTCATTTGCTGGACCCTCTAAAATTCTGCCACCTATGTCCAACGATTAGCTGCATCTCTGCTATAGTGAACCATGGCATTTTTTTCATGTGTTTTTCAATATTAAAAAATAATATAGATCTGTGAAAATTATTTAAAAAACACTTTTATTTTCTGTTTACAAAGATCTGTTTACATTTCTTTTTTATTTTACATAACTAATTTGTTTGAAGTGCTTATCATGCTTATGATACCCATTATTTGTCCATTGTGAAATTATAAATAAACAAGATTTTTAACCTTGAACTAACATGACTAATGAAACCATAAATAAACCACTGAAATACAAAGTACTAAATTATACACCAAGTCTATCATGGGTATGTCATGTATTTTAACAGTACCTGATGATATTATGATATGTCACTGATCAACAGGTCATTAATAGAAAAAATGATTTAATTGGCTTACAGCCAGTGTTAATTAATTTTTAACAAAAATATCTTTGTTTGAAAAACTTAAATTTAAACTTATTAACCGTAAGCTTCCATATACATGATATATATGATATAGAAGTATAAAACTGAATTCTGGTAAAATATATTCAGGTTTTCAAACTGATTTGTTCTTCATCACTTTTTATCATTTCTATTTATATTTATAAAAGATCAAGTTCATATGTATCTAGCATTTGATCTATAATATTTATTAAGCATTCACAAAACAAACTATTGTCAAATTTAAATACATAATTGACTGTTTAGTCTGTCCTATATACATGATATAGCTATAAAACCAGGTTTAATCCACCATTTTCTACATGAGGAAATGCCTGTACCAAGTCAGTAATGTGACAGTACAGGAACTGCCATCAATACATACCCAATACATTGTAATACCTGCCCACCCAGGTATCTGTTCTATTTTAATTAAAACATGTACAAAATCAGTTCAAATGATAAAATAATTGAATCTGATTGGGTAAGATAAAAATAGTGACGAAGGGATTTTCCACTTTCTATTTTATTCACACCAAGATTTTTTTTTGCTAGTCCGTCGGGCATATTGGATTACAAGTCTTGATTGCCAGAGCTGTAAATGTTTTAGACCAGGGCGTTGGGCTAGTGAATTTGTTAACCCCCTGTTGGCAATCATACCACATCTCCTTATTTTTACATTTAAATTATATTATTCTCAACATATCGTGTCTACAAAAAAGTCACGAGGATTGTTGTGAAGTTCAAGAATGTAAAAGCATAATTTGATGTCAGATCATTTCTTAAAGAGAGAGAAGGGCTTTCATTATTTTTACATCATTGTACATGAGAAATAAAAGTTTGATGGGAGGAAAACTTTCCTCTTTTCTCAGTGTGTGTTTGCACTATACTTAGATTATCTTCAAGAATTTTTTATCATGTTTAGAGAAAATAATGCTCCTCACTTGAAAAGCTTCCACTCAGGAATCAATGTCATGAATGTTATGAAAATTGTTCATTTTTCTACAACAATTTCCTTTGCTGTATGGCTATGCTGCATGCAGATAATACTATTAGTTTATCCGATACATTTGAATTAATCCAACAAGCTCTACTAGCTTTTGAAAGGTATTGCATGTACATGTACAACAGACTTGAAAATAAATACTTTGAAAACAAAAGGTAACTGGTTGCTACATTATACAATGTTTACAAGAGGAAAACCAGAATACAACCAGCTTTTCAGTTTAAGTATTAGAATTCATACCTTAGGGATATTTTTAACTTTTGTACATTGTTGTAAGAGCGAAAATAAATGCAGCTGACAATGCGGCAAAGGTGGGTTTTTTGGGGTCTATCCAGGATATTGCAAAATTGTCTTAACCAATAAAATTACAGCTAAGACTTTTTGATATCCTATAGTACTTTTATTTTTTTTTACGGCTGTAAGGACTATGGGTTTTAAAAAAACACATTAATTTTGGAAAAGATACTCTTGCAATTTTGTAGTTCTAAACAAGCTGTGAGAACAACAACTCAAAATTTCATGATTTACAGTGAGATTGGTCATGTTGGCGGAACTGCAATTGATATCATTATCAAACTTTAAGAATCATAATTTTTGGGAATCAAGATTATCTGCAATAATCGTCAGCTATCTTCTATTTTGTACTCTACAATGTTCGAATTGTACAAATCCAGATCTAAATCAATTAAAAACACATACAGCTGTATTAAGCTAAGATAAACAGATGAACTCATCCAACAATGGCACAGCAGAATTCACAACTCATCCAGGGCCCAGGGGGAATATAATTATTATGTTAATTACATTATGATAAGGCATCAGATATAAGAGCAAATTAATATATGATAAGGACAAATGTGGCCTGGGTGAATATGTGTAAATCTACATTCTTAGAATGCTATAAAACTGCTAACAATCTTAGACATGCACCCTCGGACAATGAATAATTCTGATTTATTATCCATGGATTGGAATATGTGGAACAAGCTTTGGGAAACATTGTCACAAAAGATGTAAAAGAAATCAATCAATGGTTAAAAAACAGACGAAACAAAATCTTGCAAACTGCAACTGCCAACACTTGTGATGTGATGAGTATTTAGCATGTAAAACATACTGTGAAACCATTAAGTATCCTCTGTATGCTTTTTTTCAATTTTCCCTGTCCCCTCTAACCAACAATAAACAGCAGAGTTCAACAATTATGAGATTGTATTTAATCCCTTGTACCTACAATAACAAATCTGATAGAACTCACCCAAAACAAAAACAAAACAAGTCAATATTTGTTTTCAATCCATTCTCAGCCTGCAGAACACATTTTCGAAAATATATCATCTACAATTCAAATTTGGAAGAATGTGCACATATGATTTAAAACAATGAAACAGCGATCACCAACTCCCATCAAATTCACACAATGGCATGTGGCTTTTCATATGCAAATAATGTACGACAGGTACGCCGTATCTATAGAAAATATTTGACCTCGAAAGTGTTTCCGGTTTTACATTTTGGGCCATTCACATTAGAAATCGTTCTTAAAATCATGTTTCTTCATACATTTAGTCATTTTGGGATGGGGGATAATGTCATACTTGGAAAATATCTGGAAATCATCTCTTAAACTGGTCTTTAAAGTGATGCTGAAGAGGAAAACTGGTTGCTAGCCAAATGATAAACAGGGGAGATAATTTGTGTCAGAATCTATCTGATAACCGATTAGTTTAACGTAATACACTACAACGGACGTTAAATAAGACAGGAATTATCTCCCATGTAAATCATCGACTGAGGAAAACGAACTTTTTAATGTTTGGTACGTCTCCGCGATGATGCTACTTTTTATCAGTTCGTAAGAAAACGTTCTACTTATGAGCATAAATTGAAATAAAATATAATGTCATAATTTCTTTATAAATATAACAAGCGAAGAGAACAGCAGTCTATAGATGGCCGAGTTTTGGGTAGTGGTTTGAAATTTTTCAGTGGGAATAAATTCGGCAAAAAATATCGCCCCTGCAAACACTTGAACTTATATAAGTTCACATATGCAAGGAAAAAAAATAAAAAGGTTGGGAGCCCGGCTTCACTTCTATATTCTTTAAGGCAGTGGCTATTTTGCCGGCGCCGGGAACATTTTTGATTTTGTAACTATGTGACTAATTTTGTTAGATTGTATTATTGTAATGTTTTATCAAATTTATAAATTATAGGCAATGAGATTTTTTAACTAATTTTTTTTACAACATACTGAGATTTTATTCCTATGCATACATATAACATTAGACTGTTTCTGATTTTAGTCGGTTAAAGCAGAGACATATATATACTAATAATATGTCTCTGGTTAAAGAGCTCACCAGAGCTCATGTTTCTTTTCTCTCTTATTATGTACATATATGCCGACTTTAAATAAAATTTACTTACAAGAAGTAATTTCAACTACATGTTTTGATATGATTTCATTACTTCAAATGATCGAAGCTCAATATTTTTATTTTTATTTCTTTTTACAAATTCTTCTTTTCACAAGTTGGATTCATATATGTTTTTAAACGATTATATGTGTCTCATCTATTGTTACTGTGTTCTTATTTAACTACATAAGTAATAATTTGATTCTTTTATGTTGACAATGCACATTTTTCGTAGTATTTTTCAAAAGTAAATATTAGAATTCATTCTTTACAAAGAACCGGCAAAATAACATATTCACTATTGCCGGCGCTGGCAAAATAGCCATTTCGCTCGAAAGATAACGGAGAATTATTTTATTGCATAGAACTCAATCTCGGTATCTTCAGCAAAATGACACAAGCTTTCAAAAACTTTCGGGACTAAGGGACATATTATATAATATATATGTCTCTGCTGGACTTATTCCCGTGAGTGAGTGAAAGAAACTTTGATTTAGGGGAAATAATCATACACCGATTAATAACAAAGCTCTTTGTCAAAAAACTAGAATCGCCATAAAAAAAAAAATCAGTGGTTTTTCTTAACGAAAATACGGAGATCAGTTCTGGGAAGCACGGCGAGCAGACGGATAGGGTATCAGTCGGCACAAGCTCAGTGAAAACCGTTCACACATTGTTTTTCAAATTTCAAAATTGGACAAAATGAATTACCGATGTCAAGTTTGATTTCGACGATTTATCCGGGTTCGCTGAAGTTTTGGCATTCTCTTTATTGTTTAAAAAAGATAATTTAATAATATGTAATTATGATAAGTGATCATTGCTATAATTTTCGTAAATTGCTATACATTTAGAGAAAATGCACGTTTTAAAACGAAACTATGTTGATCATGATTAAAAATGTTTAATTTTCAAACTGTTTCTTGCAGGTGACTGTTGTTCAGAACAGAGATTAAATTGAAAGAATTTGTGCATGTGGCATATTTCTTCGCCCTTTTTTTTTTAATTGGGAAGCAATTTTCGGGAAAGTAATAATTCCCATACAGTAACTTCCGTACGGTATGAAGTTACTGAGTGGAAGTTGTAGTACAGGCTGGCTCCACCGCTTAAACATCTATACAATTTGTAGAACAGATACTTTTGTAGGCAAACACATGAGGACTAATTTAACTACATGTATGCGCAGATTTTTAGGTAAAGAAAAATTCAAACACATTTTTTGCACAAACCGTGAGAAAAACTTCATGAATTTAATTAAATTACGATACATTTTTGTCCGAAGATTTTTTTGTGAAATGAACCCTTGCATTGTTACTCACTTAGCTCCTAAACTGTACTGTAAATAAAGCATGTCATATGACTACCAACTAATGGGACAACTATATCCACCAGAAACCAAATGATGTAGATGTATCAATTATAGACCACCGTTACGGTATAGTACGGCCTACAACAATGAGCAAAACTCGTACCGTAAAATATTAAGCTATAACAGGCCCGACATGACATCAAACGAGAAAATCAACGACATAAATCATGGTGCAGAGTTGTCTCATTAGCAATCATACCACATCTTATTTTTATATTTCAATTGTCAATGGTTTTATATGGTTATATGTAAAATAATAAACGAAAAACAAATATGATCGACAGCAACCAACGACAATAACTGAATTACAAACTCCTGACTTGGGGGTAGACATGTATAAAAATATTTTAATCTTTCGATTATTTTTTTGATTTTGCTCTGATATAGAAGCTTCAGGTAGGGTAGTTAATATATTTGGATTTATTACTGCAATAACATTAACGGTACAAATTTTTCTGCACCAGATGCGCATTTCGACAAATAATGTCCCTTCAGTGATGCTCGAGGCCGAAATATTTGAAAATCCGAAATCTCTTATAATATTTAAAACGTCACAAGAGCTAATAAAAACAGAAAGGACCTAAAGTATATCCAAATCCGGACAAGGTAAAAGAGCTTTGCATGAGGGAGATATATTCCTTTATTTAAAATAATTTAAAATAATGTCTAACAGCAAATTTAAGTCTAACAAAATCCGCATTTTCATGCCTGTACTGAAGTACTGGCTAATGGGCTGGTGATACCATCGGGAACTAACAGTCCACCAGCAGGGGTATCGACCCGGTGGTAGTTATAACATTAACGGTATCAATTTTTATGCACCAGATGCGCATTTCGACAACTACATGAAATGTCTCTGCAAAGTGTAATTGAAAAGTATAAATTTTAAGATTTCAATCTGGATACACTATACAATTTGTCGTTCATAACCAAGGTACATGATCAATAGGAAAGCTTGAAATATAAGTATATACTTTCATGAAATAAAAATGTTTTATAGCATTTGACGAGAGGCATATTGACAAACTTTGACTGAATATGACAATCCTACAACTTTTACTGTTACACCACTGTCCCAGGTTAGGGGAGGGTTGGGATCCCGCTAACATGTTTAACCCCGCCACATTCTGTATGTATGTGCCTGTCCCAAGTCAGGAGCCTGTAATTCAGTGGTTGTCGTTTGTTTATGTGTTACATATTTGTTTTTCGTTCATTTTTTGTACATAAATTTATAAGGCCGTTAGTTTTCTCGTTTGAATTGTTTTACATTGTCATTTCGGGGCCTTTTATAGCTGACTTTGCGGTATGGGCTTTGCTCATTGTTGAAGGCCGTACGGTGACCTATAGTTGTTAATTTCTGTGTCATTTGGTCTCTTGCGGAGAGTTGTCTCATTGGCAATCATACCACATCTTTTTTTTATTTATGAAATAATTGCTGGTCATATATCATATCGGCATGTTCTGTGTTTTAATGTTTTGCATGGTATATGTTACTTATATTCCGTAAAAAGCTTATGTTTGTATTGTTATATTTGAACCGAATCAAAAATAAAACTTTCGTATTCGTATTCAACTTATGTTTTAAAAATTTAATGAAACAGATAGTGATTTCAATTTACACATTTTGCTAAATATCTTGTAAAACCGTATTAAGTGCTGGAAGAGTCTAAAGCATTAGTGCGTATGCTTTCCTTTTACCATATTCCTTTGCGCAAGAAAACCATGTGCATGCATAAATATTAAATTTCCCCACTGGATGTCAATTTTCGCATTTCTTATTTAACTTCAGGACACGACAGTAAGAGCTTGACATGCGACTTTGAAGCATGATCACCAGAAAACTGGAATACGCTATGTATTACGCTACCCTCAAACATGAACAAAGTATATAGTAGTCGGCCGAGAATCAGATTAGATCGTCAGTACTTAAATTATTCTGACCTCTATCTGTTTCTCTTTTATGTTTCTTTTTCTTTTTTGGAGTGACTGTCCTATAATAAACGTTGAAATTTTCGAAATACTAAGCATTTTCTACCCCAGGAATAGATTACCTATAGATGTATTTGGCAAAACCTTTGTTTCGAAAGTTTGGGTTCTCAATGCTTTTCAACTTTGTACTTAATTTGGCCTTATTAACTTTTTTTTATTCGAGCGTCACTCACGAGTCTTTTGTAGACGTGCATTTTAGTCCTGGTATCTATATATATATATATATATTTATATCTTCATATCTTTTTATATAGATTGGTTATTTTGAGAACATATTCAAGTATTCAGGCACAAAATGTATTCATAAATCTTCTAAAACAAGATATTTTTTAGAATATTTGGATTGATTTAAGTAACTTCAGGAAATCCTTAAAATTTGAGATATTTTATGAGACCAAAAGAATTGTCATATAAGAGGTCCCAAATGAAGCGCCCAAGAACGAAAGAAACCATCTTGACAGTTGCATGCCACACAGTTACACTTCACATGGAAATCGGACTTCCAATTTTTCTATACCGAATCTAACATGAGTACAGACAGCGTTAATAATAAGTATAAGAATAATTGAAGACATTCAGAAATCAAATATATGAAAGATAAAATAAATGCATCCAGATTATAAAGCAAACTGAGTGCTTAAATTTATATTGCGCTAGGTCTGGGCAATTTGGTCCTCAAATCCAGTTTGCAGAAACTTGGAATTGCAGTAGGATTTAGACTTTGTATATTTAACACGAAGAAAAAACGATGTACTCTCCCAAGTAATAAATAAAAGTCAAACCTTAAAAGGTGAATTCAAATAGTAACTGTATACACTTTTCTATTAACAACCTAAAACCCAACATTGCCTTTAATTGACTTCTGCAAGAATCTACACAATTACAATATTTTCAGAAAAGTTCCTTAAACATCATCATTACCTTCTTCTATTTAAACCTGTTTAGTCTACATACACGTTAAAAAGGTTTTAGGAATTTTTATATCTAAATGATGTCATTATTATATACAAATGAATAAGTGTTGGTGTTTTAGATAACACAGTAGGTAAACTTTATCTGCCTTCAAAAATTGATGTCAAAATATAATTGATCTTTGTCATCACTTTTGCATCGCTTTAAATATCTTCGATATTGTTAAAAAAAAATATGAATTTCAATCTATTTCTCCAAGCTTTAAGGCTTAGAACAATAAGTTTTTAGTGTTATGATATCTTTATAATATCGTCAAGACATTCTCATCTTCTGGTACAACAATACATTGAAATCAAAAACAAAGGAAAAATCTCCTAGCTTAGTTATGATTGTCTCCGAAATTCAGTAATTTTATTTGAAATATCATAAACAGGGCCGTAAATTGTGTAGAGGCATGTAGGCAGTTGCCGCCTATTGCAGGTCAACAAAAAAAGAAAAAGTAACAAAAAAGAAAAATAAACTGATAAAATATTTGATAGTTATAGTCATGTCCCTGCCACCTGTCCCGACATTTATCGTACCCTGGTCCTCTTAACATGTTGAACCATAAACCTTTTCTAGAATTTTATTTAGTATGCTTGAAGAAAACTGTTTCTCCATTCCTTTGAACAATCAGCAAAAATTTCTTATCACATGGAATTTGTTGCTTATGAAGACAAGCAGTATTCAAAACTTTCTTCTTCCGAAGTAGCAATTTTTTGTAAAGTCGATTGCACTGCCCAAATCTTGTCATTGTCACGGATTTTTACCAGTTACTTCCAAAATAAGAACAAAATTACTATAAATCCTAATAATAAACTTACAATGTTCATATTTTCACCAAAACCTAATATTGGAATGTGAATTTTATAACAATAACAAAATTTGTTTTGTTTAAAATGCTCTCTTAATTTTGAGATTTAAAAATGTGTCTATGAAACCTATAATAGTCCCAGATGAAACCAACTTAAAAATTATCGTGAAAAAGCCAAAATGCAGGATAACGCTTCAAAACTGCATAGCTCCTGGAGATTTTGGCAGCTCCATATATTCCTGACTATTATAATGCCTCCTATTGAACAGGTTCTAATTTAAGTCCCTGATAAATTTCAATTACAAGAAACATAGCATTCTCAGTATATTTTTTATCTATTTTTTTCTTTTAGGGGGAAGGGGGGATTTTTAGCTATTTTTACAAAATTCTGCATTGTTAATATCGATATTATGAACATTAATAAATTTTGTTATCTGTGAAGACGATTACATAACAAAAATCAAAATATTTATATTTCTTCCGTGAACGTGTTGAATTTTTTAAGTCAAATATCTTCCTGGGTTTGGAACAGAAATTGTCACACCGGCTATGACTTTTTAAAAAATGTGATATAGCCTATTCACAGGTATGTCTGAATAAAAAAATATTGTAGTTTATTAGTTTTAATTTATTTAAAGAAAATTATGATTCTTTAACTATTTCATCTTGTAATCTTCTCTTTTTTATCAGTAACTGATTTCAGATCTTGTTAATTCCTGTTAAATTTTACCACCAAATTTCAAAATTCGGGGCGAGTAACAGCTTCGAATAGTGTATAGACACTTATTTGCTGACAAGTACCGTATCTAACCTTTGACTATGTCATGTGATTTTTTTTTTTGTAGTTGCATTGCTATGTCATTGATTTATTCTATCCTACATCTCGTTTAATTCAAAAATATATTCACCTTTGGTTAATTACTAATTTCTTCAAATGTATTAATTTCATAATAGTTACAATATAAAAATAAGAGAATGCGGAATGGTTGCTAATAAGACAACTCTCCACCAGAGACCAAATGCTGTAGAAGTTAACAACTATAGGTTCAACATTGAGCAAAAGTTATTCCGTATAGCAAGCTATATATATAATGCCCCGAATTGACAAATGTAAAACAATTTTAACGAGAAAACTACCAACCTGATGTACAAAACAACAAAGAAAAACAATTATGATATACAACAACAAACAACAACCACTGAATTAAAGGCTCTTGAGTTGAGCAGGCACATACAGAATGTGGCGGGGTTAAACATGTTAGCGGGTGCCCAACCCTCCCCAAACCTGGGACATCATATATTTCCAATTTAAGTACTAAAACGAATTCACCCCCAATTATATTTGTATCACCAATATTACACAATCTATCTTGTTTATTCCAATTGTAATATCGTGCACTTTTTATGTTAAGACAATCTGCTGATTTTAAATATTTCCACAGATACGGTTAAAATGTTATTGACTATTTTTGTTTATCTTGTGTACCAAATTTATATGTCTGTATAACTGTACTTTTCACTCTTCTGGTGCATATATGTAAACAAGCATATACATTAAAAGGTCTTTGATTGACCGCACATAAATTAAACTGCAGTTTGCCAATATATCTTTTAGTCTAAATGTACAGGTGTCTAGGACAATATATTGTCAAAGGCGCATTAAATTATCGTGCATTTAGGGTTTATTATGATTGATATCGCCAGTAACTATTCAATTCATTAAGATAATGACTGATATTTTAATGGCTGAAGGACGAATCACAGAATTCCGTTCAAAATTTAGGAACCCAAATATAGAAGTGTTTTTGCTCGGCAACCCTCGCGTTTAAAATTGACTGTCTCGCGTGAAGAAATATAGCATTAAAATATTTACCAATATATCTCTTAGCCTAAATGCACAGGCGCCTTTATCATTGTATGAACAAACAAAAAAACAAAAGGACAATATATTTTCAAAGGCAATTTAATTAAAAACCCATCAATTAGATTGTGTCATAGGCGCATTAAATTAGCGCGCATTTGGGGTTCATTATGATTGATATCGCCAGTAGGTATTCAATTCATAAAGATACTGACTGATATCTTAATGGCTACAAGACGAATCACAGAATTCCGTTAAATATTTAGCAACCCAAAAATAGTAGTGCTTTTGCTCGGCAAGCCTCGCGCTTAAAATTTGAAAAATTGACTGTTGAGTGGAGAAATTTAGTGTAGTGGTAAAGAATCTATATGTTAACAATTTCCATATGGACGCAATATATTCTGTTTTTTAAGTGTTTTGATAACTTAAAAGTTCAAATAAAATAGTTCCCCCTTCATCTACTGAAAATGTTACTGAAATGTATATTTTTATCTAATTTCTAAATAGTTTGTGCCATAGATATATTGAACGAAAGGTAGACGTTGAATATTTTCAAAGTATTTGTTTAATGCTACATATGTAGAAATGGAAGATGTGTTGATTTAATTACTTGTAGGTTACTTAAGGAATGCTATATTGAACCATAATTTTCAATAAAATATTATTGTTTAACATTATTGTAAGTAAAATAAAATACTAAAAATACTAATATTGTTGAGCACAATTGTTTGAACCTAGTTTTATTTGATCTAAAAAATACATATCAAATTTATTTTTTCTATGACAATATTTATCAGACAAGTTACTTTTCCCCTATTATTTTATATTGGTTTGAATATGCATCAACTGCAATGTTATTCAAGGATTTTTGAAATGAAATAAGCAGCTGCACCAAGGGCGCATGGTACATTAAAATTGTTGCAAGAATAACTTGAAATGGGATATAAAATCAGAAGCAAATTAAATGCATATAGCGCTATAGAAAAACATGAACGAGAATACCATTAGGCGTATACATATTGCATCAAATATGACTTTTAAGAGGAATGAAATCTTCCCAATGTTAACTTTTCATTTTTATGTAACATCTTTCAAGCTGCAACTGTATGTGTAGTAGATACTTCCCATTAGATATCATATTATGAACTTCCTATGAGGATTTCTTTGATAAGGGTTTGTAGTTTCAGGGAAGATTCTGCATCAAGGATTCTTAGTAGAAAATCCCAAAACTTCTCATCAGAAGATCAGAAGATTTACGGACGCCATAATGATTATCAATATACAGGTTGGCCATTCCGTAGCATGTGTGTCGCAGAGAACGGATGTGGTCCATTTGTCGTAGCCATTAAAAGGTATCATGCATTCGAATATAGCATATCCGTGACTGAATGCAACTTGTCCAAATCGGGTATCCCCATCCGTAATACTCGGAGGGATCCGAATCTTGAGGAGAAACTACACTTTGTTTAGTGCAATTCGGAAGTAAAATCTAAATGCGATTCTCAAGGAGGATTATGCTCCGTGGGAATCTCATTTAATCCAGATTTTACCTCCGAATTGCACTTAACAAAGTGTAGTTGCTCCTCGAGATTCGGATACCTCCGAGGATCTCGGATCGGAATATTCGGTGTGTTGTCACCCAATTTCAACTAATCATTAGAAACATGATTGGTGCAAGCCAACTGCATAGTGCTGCAGGAACTGCTTACACTCCAGTTGCAAGCGAGTTTCCCATTAGTTTGTCAGTGTGGTTCGATCGCTTTTTGGTCTTTCGCTTTCGTATTATGTGTTGTATTTTATAAACTTTGACTGTTAATGTAATTTTGTTTCTATTGGTACTAGTAATGTTTATCCTTTCGCTCGATAAACCGTTTGTGTTTGATTTCAAAACTATAATGCATAGATATTGATTTTTTTTTTTGAAATTTCTAAGGACTTTTCGTGAGTGCTTTCGGTTTGCAAATCTTTTTCAACTTTCAATAAATTTGAAGTTTAAGGATGTTCGCTCCTGTTGTTTTTAAATTTTTGCCAGATTTTCGGAATCCTCTGGTTTTATCCATGTATTGCTATTAAAACATTTTGCCCGGTAACCCCTACTTTTCTTTTCATAATTTTATAACATATAGTATAAATAGCCATATTTGAAAATCTTATAAAATCCTTGTTATTTTTTCATAGTTTTTGAAACAAAAAAGCGGCCAATGTTAAAAGTATGAAAAATCTAGAGAGAATCATTTCCCGCCAAATTTTCACTGACTTATATCTCGAAAACAAGCACACGGACCCTCCATTTTTTTCTGCTTTTTTAGTTCCTTTATTTATATACTATCATTTTAGAACAGTCTTTTAAATAGCTTGTTATTTTGAAACAGAGAAGTGAACATCCTTTAAATGTTCTCTGACGTTGCTATATATAGTTTATACCAAAACAAAATATGTTCTTGTTTGTATTGCAGAACCATGGCATTATCAGTGACAGATTGTTTTATTTTAATCGTTGTGGGATTTATAGTACTGTGTAATCAAGAAGGTACATATGACTAATTAATAATTTAAAATCAGTCACGATAGCTTTATTATTAACAAAGTCATTTTTTGTTCACCAGGGTTCTTGTGACCTTTTTGCCATCAATGTGCATCCATCGTTCGTTGTCCGTCGTCTCTCGTCTGTACACTGTTTTAAAAAAAATCTTCTGCTCTGAAACCGCTTAACGGGTTGAAACCAAAGTTTGTCTACTCCATTTATAGGCTATAAACTATAAAGTTAACTTTGTGATTTTCGTTCAGGTTGGTCAAACACCATGGCCGCTGCGTCTAAAAATAAAGAACATGTGGGTTAACTACAGTTTTGACTAATAATATCTCAAAAACTAGAGAAAAAACTTATAATGTAAAAAAGGTCAACACAACAAGTTCTATCTGCCTTGAAAATCTGTCAACCTGTTTTGGAGTTATAGACCTTGCAATGTTGATGTTTTAACTTTTTTAGCATTTCGTTGATATTGTTTTTAAAACTATAGCAGCTATGTTAAAAGTGTAAATTGCAAAAAAGATCAGCATGACAAAATGTATCCATCCTGGAAATTAGCGAAAATTTAGCCGATTTATTTTGGAGTTATTGCCCCTGTTATATCGACCCCTCATATGCCCCAATTGTCAGTAGTTATTGGCTGTTGCAGTGACAATTATAATCCCTAGGTTAAGGGTGTAAATCAAAAATGTCGGACGACTTACTATAGGAGTTATTAACCTTAAACGACGAATTTTACCAATTTTTCTTTATCCTTTTCTGCAATTATCTCGAGGGAACTCGGTGGCAGAGTGGTGTAAGTAGTCGAACTACTGTATCACTAGCCAGTCAACACTGAGGTTGTGAGTTCGAATCCCGACTGGGCAGGTGCACTCGACTCCAATCTTAATTGACTACGATTGTCAATTTTCCTAACGAAGTTCGGTGGTTCTTTCCGGGCACTCCAGTTGCTCCACTAATAAAAACTGACCGCCACGAAATAGCACAATAGTGTTGAAAGTGGCGTTAAACACTAATCAATCAATCATATTATCTCAAAAATTATTATAGATAGACAGAAACTCCAAAATTCAAAAATGTTCAGCAAGACAAGATCTACAAATAATTAAGTGAGCACCACAGAAATAGTTAGTCGACTCCTTATTAAAGTTATTTCCCTTTAATGACGATTTTCCTCAATTTTCGTATTTTTGCCCATTATCTAGAAAACTATAATAGCTACATAGAAACTTTTATAGCAAAAATATTCAGTAAGTCAGACAAGATCTACAATTTTTATTTGCAATAGCGAAATTGTTGGTCTGCACTATAGAATTATTCTCCTATAATGATGATTTTTTTTATTAAAGAGGGACCATTGTTGGACATGTTGAAGAAGCAGATGAAACAAGAATAGATAGATAGAAACTCTTTATAGCAAAAACTATAAGCAAACCAAGATCTACAAAAAGTCAACATAACCGAAATCGTTAGTCGACTCCTTTTTGAAGTATTGTCCCTTAATGACGATTTTTTTTCTCAAAGTTAGTATTTTTGCCAATAATCTTGAAAACTATAATGCATAGATTGAAACTTTAAATATACTAAAAATTACCAGCAAGACAATTTATCTACAAATAAGCAATCGTGTCTGAAATCTTCAGTCGACTATTTATTGACGTCATTGCCCTTTAATGATAATTTTTACAATTTATTTTGCGTTTTTTGCCAATTATCTTGAAAACTATAATATATAATTAGACACTATAAAAAGGAAAAATAATCAGCAGGATATACAATCTACAAATACGTCAACATGACCAATTGTCAATTAGCCCTAATGAAGTTTTCCCCCTAATGATTTTTTTTTAAATTGAAAAGTGACCATTTTTGTCGAGCTTTCGAAATTTATTTCGCGAAAACGAGACATAGCGATCCTAGATTCCGTCGTCGTCGTCGTCGGCGTCGTCAACATTTAGGTTCAGCTTGTGGTTAAAGTTTTTTTTAGACATCAATATTTTTGTCAAACCTACATGGAATTTTATGAAATTTTGACAGAAGCTTGTTTATGACCAAAATACAGTATCCAGAGCAAAATTTTGGCAAATATTTAATTTCATTTTCAGGTATTTTACTGATAAATGGACTTAGTTTTTTACAGTTAATATTCAGATTTAGTCTGAGGTTAAAGTTTTTCAGTCATCAATAACTTTGTCAAACCTTCATAGAATTTTATGAAATTTGGACAGAAGCTTGTTTATGACCAAACTACAACATCCAGAGCGAATTTTTTCCGTATTCTTCTGATAAATGAACTTAGTTTTTTTACAGTTAAGATTCAGATATAGTCTGAGGTTTAAGTTTTTGTTTACATCAATAACTTTGTCAAACCTACATGGAATTAAATGAAATTTGGACAGAAGCTTGTTTATGACCAAAAAGCAGTATCCAGAGCAAAATTTTGTAATATCTATTTTTATTTTTTCGCTATTTACTGATAAATGGACTTAGTTCTTTTACAGTTAACACTAAGGCTCAGTCTGAGGTTAAAGTTTTTTAGTCATCAATAACTTTGTCAAACCTTTTGGAAATTTATGAAATTTGGACAGAAGCTTGTTTATGACCAAAATACAGTATCCAAAGCTAATTTTTGAAAATATTTATTTTTACTTTTCCGCTATTTACTGATAAATGGATTTAGTTTTTTTTTTACAGTTAACAAGTAGATACAGTCTGGGGTTAAAGTTTGTTACATCAATTACTTTGTCAAACCTTCAAAGAGTTTTATGAAACTTTGGCAGAAGCCTTTTAATGATTAAGGGATAATGTCTGAAGTAAACCTTTGAAAATATATTTTTTTTCATTTTAAGTATTTTTCGGATAGATGGACTTCGTTTTTTTTACAGTTAACACTGTAAGTTAATACAGCCAGTCTGGGATTAAATTTTATCGACATGATAAATTTATAAGCCTTCATGGATTGTTGTTTAACTTGGACAGAAGCTAATCTTCATGACCAAGACATAGGATCTAAAGAAAAAGTTTGATTTTTTTTTTAAATTCTGTATTTTACTGATAAATGGACTCACTTTTTAAGTCAACATTACACTTTAACACTGACAGCAGCAATCGCAGGCGAGACACAGGGTTCCGCGGAACCCCTTACGAATTTTAAGAACAAGGTGAGCGACACAAGCTAGTTAGAGCCTCTGGCTAGTATTCCTCTGAAATTAAGGAAATTCATTTTGCATGATTGTATGTTTGTTTCATTCAAAATAAAACATTCAATTCAATTCAATGCTTTATTAACCAAATGTGTTTACAACATATAGGTACATGTATAATCAATATATACTAAATATAGATTACAAAAATATAGAACAAGTAATATATCAAAAAGAGGCAAATCTCTGTCGGTATCGATTATTATACACCATGAACATTCAGGAGCTCTCAAATCCATGCATACCCCATGAGGAAAGATATCAAAAACTTTTGTAGAAATTGAATTAAAGTACAAACCTTGATACAAATTATCAGAACTGATGCAACAGTTTGAAAGGTTGCCTCGAACGTAAAAACCAGTAACATGACTATTTAAATAGTTGTCAGGAAGTAACATAAAAGTTAACGTTGTTCAATATACAAAACTGTCTAATGCACAACTTCTAGCCAATTCAGATGCCGTTTCTAATTTTAAGAATCCATACCTTTTGGCGCATCCCTGGCATTCTACCATGCAGGTAATTAGTACATTTTGTAGTACTGGTAAAGAGAGTATATGTACTAAGCATCCTATACCATTCAAAATATTTTCATTTATTTTACAATTAAAGTTGTGACTGATACATTTTTTATAATCATCCTTTGTTTTTTTAAATTTAAGGTCCTTTATCGTGTTTTCTCAATTGTTCTTGGGATTGCTATCTTGATAGTGCTGGTTATAAACAAGGACCGTACATGTGTAAGCTGGCATATTATGTTGCATCAAGAAGACGAACTGAATGGTCTGGAATGGAAAACTTCGTCAGATTGAAGGACGTTTTAGGCCTGTGTGCACATTTGTGTAAATTTCCACCTCCGCCAAATGAAAATAACCCGAAATAGAATTTTAATTCGTCAAAAATTTTAAGACTTCATGATCAATCTCTTTATTATATATATTAACAGTGGCAATGTAGCAGCATATGTGACAGTGACGGGTCATTTAAACCAGTTGAAATTCCACAATGAAAATGGAACTCTTATTTACAGAAGGTACTTGAAAAAAAATGGCCGAGTTGGCATATTCGGTTGTTTACTTCTGTTTCTATAGTCTTTAAAAGTTTAATGCAAGTGTATACTTTAAGATGGTTTGTATCTTATATACTTATTTGTACACTTATTGCAGTATGGAGATAACAAATCAAAATCGTTTAAATTAAAGAGAAATAATAATAAAAAAGTATGGATCCGATTTCGAATATCATTGTGGATCTTGGAGATGCATATGCATACATTCCGTTGAAAAAAATTCAATTGAAAGATAAAAGGTTAATTTATTAAAACCATTAATTTGCATCCCTTCCCCTGGCAACAGTACTTTAGGAAATCATCCTGATAATAAGTATAATATCATGAAGAGAAAGTCGGGTACACCTACTGATGTGTCCATTAAACGTGTTCAGTGGCGGATCCAGAGGGGGGCGTAGAGGGCGTACGCCGCCCCTTTGCTTGCACTTTTTTTTTTTTTTGTAAAATGATTAATCAGACTAGACTTCGTGAACTTTGCCATTTCCCGTGTATTTAATTTTTATGCGACAATTCTTTACTTATAAAGATATTTTTCGCTCGTATTTACTGTAATATATTATTGATTATGTCAAAGTCATGTGTGATTCTCTACGGTGGCGTTGACCAGTTCGTCGAAAAAAACGTCACAATCATTTTGAAATTCAAATTACAGTAACACATTGCTTAGGTTGAGGATGACAAGCATGACGCCTTCAAAGCGACAAAGTATTGAGCAAGAACGTATTGACTTCTATTTCACAATTCCACCCAACAGAAAGTAAAACTCTATTACACTCTCATGAAAATAAAAGTTCCACAGCAATATTATTTACCTACGAAAACATGTTTAACCCCACACGCCCCAGCCCATTAATAACATTGCTGAATAGTGATCCCCAGTCAGTAAGCTCTAGATATAGATTTAAAGTCTAAGGTACGGACCATTTGATCTGAGGGGGCAGTCTGAGATATTTTAGAGAAAAAATTCTGACCCTGATTTTTGCCTTAAACAAAAATTCTTGCCGTATCTGGATTGAAAACAATAATCTTGTCCACTTTTTTGCTATTAGAAAAAAATATTTTCAACAGAATTATTTAGCATTAAATGAACATGATGAATAAAAAACGGCGTATTTATTTGGGGGGGGGGGGGGGGGGGGGGGTTGCATGTGAATCCCATATCTGACCGGAATGTCTGTTTCGCCGAACTGATATACTGAATACTTTTTTCAAGGCACGACTGCAACCTGCCTGCTGGGTGTGGCCTATATGTCTCCATGTGTCGACCGTCATTCACAACTTCATTGTCGTTTCCGACTAATTCGTAGCCTTTGGTTGATTTGGAACCCCTCACTTCCCTTGTTGGGTAAAACATTTCAACCAAACATTTGGATGAAAATTGCTTGTTTGTCTTTCTTCGTGTCGGTCGTATTGTAAATTTCATTGAATAGCCGTATATCTTGTTTACAACAAGAAATCTGTGAGGTTATGCAAACTAACTATACAACAAACGAGAATTTTCAATGTCCATTTTTGACTGACAAATCCCACATCAAATATATTAATTAGTACATAGCTTTGAATCCATCCAATCATTTCATATTAGACAATTGATGGAGAGAATACGGCACCAAAAATGTCCAACCCCTACACTTTAACTATAAAATGCACTTTACACTTATTTCATGTTTTTTTAGCCAAAAAAAGGTAAAAAAAAATTTTAATACTACGCCCCCCCTTTCCAAAATCCTGGATCCGCCCCTGGTGTTAACAAACACAAATGATATATCATCTCGCTTCAGATTCTATCTTTTTGAAATATTATTGCTAAATTTAGACATAATTTCTTAAAAATTATATTACTCGAAAACAATATATATAAGCCATGTAAAATACACATGCGTGTTTGAATAACAAAACAAAATCGTGCTACCCCATTTGATAAAACTGTAAACTGCACTTATTACTTAAAGATTTATTTAATTTTCATGACCCAGTTTCAAACTTTTAACAGTACGTTTGGATCTTGAAAATGCATAAAATTTGGTATATTCTTTCACGAATTATTTCATAGATTTTTTTGTGTTTTATTGAGCTTAAAACTAATCCACTTGTGAAAAATTCGCCCTTCGGGACAACCAATCACACAAGTTGTCTAATAATAAAGACCTATAATATCAGATGATCGTTATTAGCTAAAGCAAACATTTCCTTTTTCAAAAACAAATTTGAAGTATGGATCGTAATCATGCAATGTTAATACAAACGAGAAACATTAAGATATACATGTACATGTAATTGGTTTAAACAAAACATAGTCTATATGTAAATAAAGAATCAGTGCTCACCCATTAAGAATGGAAACTACCAGATATTTAAAAAATCGTATTGATAGATCTGAGATCTGTTCAAATTGTACAGATGATAAAGTTGAGGATGAGAGTCACTTCTTAATCGAATGCTCATTAAACATAATTTGAGAAATGAACTCTTTCAGTATAATATTTCTAGCACTTGTAAGAATGTTTGATAATTTAAATGAATCATCTAAATTTGTTTGGTTGTTAACAAAAGAAAACATTACAATTATGGAAAAAAAGTAATGTTATTGATAGTTCTGTTGACTAATAAAGAACAAGTCTTGATAAGGGTTTTTCAGGTTAAGGATCCCTTCTGTGGGCCTGTATATTACGAAATTTTCAAAGTGCTACATTATGAAAACAGTTAAATTACAGAATACAAGTGACGCGCCATTTTGTACATATACAGTGGAGATCACCTCTAGCCTCTCATCAAATCTGTCAGGAGAACTGTTCTAGGACAGTATGTAGAACTGTCATCCTGACACATTTTAGACAGTTCTAGCTAGAACAGTTCTAACCTAGAACTGATTTGGTCAGTTCTACCTAGAACTGATTTAGACAGTTCTACCTTGAACTGATTCTGACAGTTGTACCCTAGAACAGTTTTAGACAGTTCTACCCAGAAATGACCAAATATTTAGTTCTACGACTAGAACAGTTCTACGGCTAGAACAGTTCTACGATTAGAACTGATTTGGTCAGTTCTACGGCTAGAATTGATTTAGTCAGTTCTATCCATAGAACAGTTTTAAGAACTCTTTGTCTTAAATATAAATAAGTCAAAAAAATATAATATATATTAAAAAATTCTCATCACAGCACTGTTTTAACATTTCTCGTTACGGAAAATGACCATAACCGTTTCCTCGGTCGCTTTTATAGCGGAAGAGGGATGTTTCATCAGAGTTTACGAAATGTTAAATTAGCTGATCACAGTTCACAGGAAATACAACAAAACTGTTCACGATAAACAATAGTTTAACACCACCTTCATCACTGTTTACGAAAAACGACGATTTAAAAACTTCATCACGGAAAACGTGGATAAAATTTAAAGACTTATATCACAACTCCCTCTGTGTCGGATAAAATACTGGAAATCTTCACTTACGATTTTCCACTTTGGCGAAGATTAACTATTCGCTGTCTCAAATACATTGAAATTCTGTAAACTTTGACAGGAGGCATTTTGCGTGTGGCTTTATCAACGATAATAATAACACTGAATAATGACCAGTGAGATGCCCTAACTGCAGTGACGTCATTTAGAACTGTTCTACAATCCTGACAGGTTTGGTCAGTTCTACGGTTAGAACAGTTTTAGACAGTTCTGCTGACAGTTCTACGGTTAGAATTGATTTAGTCAGTTCTGTTGACAGTTCTGTAGTTAGAACTGATTTGGACAGTTCTACCTAGAACAGTTTTAGACAGTTCTACCTAGAACTGATTTGGTCAGTTCTACCTAGAACTGATTCTGACAGTTCTACTTAGAACTATTCTAGGACAGTTTATAACAGTTCTATGACAGATTATTCTGACAGTTCTAATGAGAGGTTAGAAGTGATATCCACTGTACCAAAGGGACACGTTGTTCAGAGCAATATCGTTGAATGTGTCATTGCATTTGATAGAAAATTGGGATTTGGTGGCAAATAAAGCCAAGACTTTATTACAGAGATTTTCGTATCAAAACTTTAAACATAGATTACTCACTTGTTTTTCTATGATGTGCAAGCGTTTATTGTCTACAAAAAGTCTTAAACAACCTTGACAATCCAAAATATCTCGTACTGAAACACTAAAGTCGAGTGCACCCTAGAAGGTGTATTAGTCAATATTTATACTTGTTTCAGACAGTATCTTTAATATATTTGTTTTAGGGAAATCATTGCTAGCACAACATGCAATAATTCTTCATCTATTAAGCACCGAATGGTCAAAATAAGGAGCACAAGGAGAATTAAAGGCAGCCGATTTTTTTTTATAAAATTTTCATTTGTTTAGCATTGAAACAACAAAAGGGTACATTATTCTTAATATCGATGTGCTTTTTGATTGTTTTTTATATTTCATTTTGGCTCTGATTTTGACCGAGGCTTATGGTGATATATATATATATATATATATATATATATATATATATATATATATATATTAAATGACTGGGCGATGGATCATATAAATATAATACAGTACACTACAAAATATAATTTATAACCAGTCTAAAAGGGTACAACATCACCAAAAAATGACAATTAACGAACAAATGTAACTATAAATATTTCGGATAACAGATATCCTTCATCAGTATGAGCACGATGTAAAATGAATCAGATCAATCTATTCTGATTATTAAACTATAGCAATCTTGAATTCTATACAATAAAAAAAGTGAAACAGTTTCACCCGAACATCATATGTAGAGACGCTAATAAACTTTTAAAATTTCTAAAAAACGACTCAAAGACATGCCTAAAATGAAAATAATAATTAGAGATATGAACTGGCACAACTCTAAAATTCCAAAAAGACGTCAGTTAAGATGTTACAACAACTGCGTGTAAATACATTCCCAAAAAAACAGCACTGATCGATATAAGCTGGTAAAATATGTCAAACAGATACTTTTATCATCCCAAATAAATAGCAGTTTTATAATGAAAAGAAAAAATAATAGTAAATTTGGGATAAGGTTAAAAAAAAATGGACATGGATGCGTACTTGTACATCCCTACCAAATGAAAAGAACCCTGGTATTTAAACTAGTAAAATTCAAAAAATTCCAAAAGAATCCTTAAAACTGTAAGGGTCAAGTAAGGAAGCCGGAGTAACTGGAAACAAATGATGTCAGGAAAATGAGTGACTCATTCTATGTTTTTTCATTTATGCCCTCTGGGGAAACTGTCCTTAGCTTTCTTATCCAAAACCTTACCCGAGCAAGTCTTTCGGCCCTTGACCAACCCTCGTTGTGGTCTATGATTGTGATTGTAAGGTTTTTGAGATCAGCTTGGGCGTGCACAGGTTATCTCAAATGACGACTTACGGGGTGGTCGGGCTTGCAGGTGTAGTCACTTCGATGACCATTCATGCGTTTGTTGAATGGCTGTTCTGTCTCGCCAATATACTGCATGCCACATCGACACTGAAGAAGGTATACAACATTCTGTGTTTTGCAAGTTACATTACAAAATATAGTGTACACAGACCCAGTGGAGTGGCAAGTAAATGTTTGAGTATTCAGTATTTGTTGGCAAGTCAGACATCGTCTGTTACCACACGACTTCCACCATCCTGCAGTTGAACAGCTTTTATTAGAAGAGACGTCAGCTTTCACAAATAAGTCTTTCAGACTTGCTGGTCTCCGAAAAGCTAAGGCAGGAGGATGGGGAAAGATCTTGGACAATTTTGGGTGCTTGGCAATAGTTTGCCAATTGGCACGGATCAAACGTGAAAGGTTAGTAAAGGCGGGATTGTATGTTAAAACAAACGGAACTATTTTGCTGCGCCTCTTCTGTTTGTACTGTAATAGGTCATTGCGGCTGTTGTTATTAGCACGCGCAAATCCCTTATCTATGTCATTATATTGTTATATCCGGGCTTATTGTTGACCCAATAACTTCAATCTTTGTATCTGATTTATATGCTCTTTATGGGCCCTGTAACTTAAATAAAAAATAGAATATTCTAGATCTATTATAATGCATTTTTTTTCTGTTTGAACGAACATGCTTGAATGACAGCGAGTAATAAATACAATGGCTACTCTTTTCATGATTGAAAAATCAATACGTTTAAGTGGGATCGAGACAAGTCTTACGAGTTAAAAAAACGGCCAGAAGGAGTAGACAGAGATTCTAAATAATAGTAGACAATAGTAGTATACCGCTGTTCAATAGTCATAATTCGATTAAGCAAAAATAAATCCGCGTAACAAACTAAAACCGAGGAAAACACTTCAACTATAAGAGGAAAACAACGGAACAACAGAAACACTGAACTACAACAAAATCAAACGCCAACATACACAGAAACGGACTGAAGATAACAACTGCCATATTCCTGACTTGGTACTGGACATTTTAAGAACAAATGGTGGGTTGAACCTGGTTTTATGGCTAGCCAAACCTCCCGCTTATATGGCAATGTTAAAAATACCGCTAAAATGACAACTCGATGCGACTGGAATACAGTTCAAACAAATGCAAGAAAACACAGCACAGAGAAATATATAAATAAATAATATAATAGTACATTACAACATATAAACCGCAGAATAACAATGGACACCTCCCATGAATTTACGACAGCACACCAGGACACCACAAACGAAATATAAACTACGCGTCACATGAATGGATCAATGTCACAAAAAGTGACGTATTTTTTGTGACGTTTATATTATCACAGGTACATTTCTAAAAATAGAATAGATTTGTATATAGACACGTATGGGATTGAGTTTGTAATGGTGTTATTTTATGTATTTTTTGACTATGACAAGAATATTAAAATAAAATTCTGTTTGTAATGGTGTTATTATTTGTATTTTCTAACCATGTCGTTTTTTTAGGGATGTCAACGAGTACTCGAGTATTCGCTCGGTAGTACCGAGTATCGAATACCAAAACGATACTCGACTAATCGGTTTCCTGTTAGAATATCGCTGTCTTCTTTTTATAAAATTGGTCTTCTTGAGAACCGGTTACCTCTTTCGGAAAATTAAATAGGCATTAATGATTAATCATACTAGTGAATAAAATACTTTTTGTTTCGAATGCTTGTGCTAAATTTTCATTTAAAATGCCTCAGAAAATACGTGGGCTATACCTTGGCTAACACTTCAAACATGTTAAACTAAACATGTCTTATACATTTCGTCATATCGGTACCGTCAGAGCAAATAGTTTCGTCTGCAATACCGAAAGTTGCAAAGTTGCAAAACCGACTGTCCCCAATTATAGTTGACAAGAATTTTTTTTTCAAATAAAATAAATTCGTTGCATCCTCTGGTGACCTTCAGTGAATAGTTAAACTTTCAATCCTTACGCCTTTGTAAACATTAAATGTGTTTTCTTAACGATTACAACATACTATTGTTTGATATGGGATTTCCTTGTTATAATTTTTAAATAGGTGTTCATTAAATCATATTGATTAGATTATATTTTTTACTTAATTAGTATTTGTAGGTACTGAGCTATTAATTATGGTGTGTAATTCCTTTTCCCAGATACTTATGTAGATGGTTTTTCATCCGTTGAACAACATACTACAGAATGTAAAATACGTTTTTTGAGTTTCCGTGTTGTAGGTATTTTACCGAGCGAATACTCAAGTATCGCTCGATAAAACCAACGAGTACTCGATTAGTAATTGTTCTCCGAGTTGACATTCCTAGTTTTTTTCTTAGTCAAAACTGTGTATATACAAAAAACAATCCTGTGCATATAGTTGCTTTAAACTTAGAAATCATATAAATGAAGTAGCTGATTTTTTGTCTTAAATTTTACATACATATAGAAAATAAAAATAAATAACTGTAATATAAGGCAATATCATGTAAGACCAAATAGTAAACACACATGAAAACATGAAGTAACTCGACTATACTGACAAATAAGACATATGTGAAATGAACCGAAAATACAGAATTAAAACCACAAACGAAATAAACAGACAAAAACTCAGCACAAAATGACCCACCGGACCCACACGTATAAGAAAGTAACAACAAAATGCCCGAAAACGGGATATATATAAATACTGAACCACGTTGTCTCCAACAGCGAACATAAGATATAACAAAATATCTAACAGGATTTACAAATGAAATATCATAACTAAATACATGAATGTTGGATACTAGTATATAAATACCGAGACACGTCGTATAGCAATGCGAATTCACACTCGGCAAAAAAGTCATATTCGGGAATAGGTCACGTTCGGTACTAAGCAGACCAGACGACGTAGATGGTAAACCACAATCTAAGACGTGGTAAAAATGTCGTTCGTTTTTTTAGACACAGACACATCGTATAGATCAACCAATTCGTGATAGTAAATAGTTATCAAAGGTACCAGGCTTATAATTTAATACGCCAGGCGCGCGTTTCGTCTACATAAGACTCACCAGTGACGCTCAGATCTATATCGTTATAAAGCCAAAGAAGTACAAAATTGAAGAGCATTAAGGACCCAAAATTCCAAAAAGTTATGCCAAATACGGCTAAGGTAATCTATGCCTTGGATAAGAAAATCCTTAGTAATACGAAAAAATGTCATCTGCGTATAATAAGATTGATAAAATGCACGACTCATTGATCGGGATACCAAGATTAAGGTTGTTTATTTCACCGACAAGATCGTTTACATACACTGAAAATAATGTAATAATATTTTGCAACCTTGTTTAAAACCCATATTTACGTCAAACATATCGGTCATATATATAGCCGTTTACTTTTATTTAACAGCATAGCGAATGTGTACATGCAGCGACTGTTATCCTTTCAGAAACTTTCCATATATGCCTAATGACATCTGTTTAATCTTACTCGTTATAACGACTTAGTAACTCGTTAAAACAACTTAGCTAAATTGTTATATCGACTTTCCTAACTCGTTATAACGAGTTAACTAACTCGTTAAAACGACTTAACTAACTCGTCATTATAACTCAGCTAAACTAACTAGTTATAACGACTAAGCTTACCCGTTATAACGACTAAAACGACTTAGATAACTCATTTTAACAACTAAGTAACTCGTTTTAAGGGCTTAGCTTACTCGTTATAACGACTTGGCTTACTCGTTATAACAACTTAAGGTAGTTTTTCAAAACGACCATACAAGGATGTGGTGTTCCCGGAAGTTGTGTAAGATATGAAGCACTTTAGCAACAAATAAACAGAAACGGAGATGAGGTAAGTTTATACAAAGTAATACTAGTACTCGAGCTCAAAAACTTAATGTTTTTTCATAATCATTTTTGTTTTTATGTAAATGATTTTTCTTTCCCTACTGTTAATTTTCCCTTGTTGCTCGGCGATGTTCCTTTGGCACCGTCTTTCCCTATTGTTAATTTTCCCTTGTTGCTCGGCGATGTTCCTCTGGCACCGTCTTACGCTGTTTATATATCCCAACTCGTTCGCTATGCTCGTGTATGAAGTGACGTTTTGGATTTTAATGAGCGTAATCTATGTATTACTAGTAAATTATTAAGTCGGGGATTTCGTAACCACAAATTACTTAAAACCTTTACTAAATTCTTCCATTATAGATACAAAGATTTTATCTCCATGTTAGGCTGTACCTGTAGAAAACTTATTTCAATCGGAAAAGCACATCCTAAAGTTTAATGTGATGTTGCCCGGAAATATAGATTCGATCCGATCCGGGTAAACTTATCAATCCTTTAAATAAACTTATTCTAAAGGGTGACCTATTCAACACTGTAATTAAATTTTTGAATATTGATTTTATTGGCATAAATATTGATTTTGTTGTCAGTAAATTAAAACCATACTAAATATTACATATATGTACTTTCACGGTACTACAACCTGTCGATACTAATAGTTTGGCATTGCACAAGGTCGTGTTTTTCTCTGACTGTTAATGACGTCTTTACACTAAATCCATTAGATATTGGATATTTACTGTTTGATATTTAAGTCTTAGATACATGATTTTTTTCATTAGTTGTTATTGGCTTTGAACTAGCTGTCAGTAACTGCGAGTACTCTCAGATCTGTACTTAGTGTCTTTTCGTTTTTGGGATGTACAAGTACCCGTCCACGTCCACTCTGTGTTTTTGTTAGATGTATTTCTTTTTGTATCCATTTGATGAGTTAAGCCTTTTTCAACTGATTTTTATAGTTTGTTCTTATGTTGTACTGTTACACCACTGTCCCAGGTTAGAGGGAGGATTGAGCGCGCTCACAAACATTTTTAACCCCGCCGCATTCTTTATGTGCCTGTCCCAAGTCAGGAGCCTACATAGTTCAGTGGTTGTCGTGGGTTCATGTCCGTCATATTTGTTTTTCATAAATTGGTTTGTTATAAATCAGGCCGATAGTTTTCTCAATTGAATTGTTTTATATTTTTTTATGTCGGGGCCTTTTATAGCCGACCATACGGTATGGGTTTTTCTCATTGTTGAAGGCCGTACGGTTGCCTATAATTGCTTACATCAACTTCATTTGAACTTTGGTGGATAGATGTATCATTGGCGATCATACCACATCTCCTTACTTTCATATAGTTATGCATGTTGCATGGCATGTATGTATGCATTTGTATTCGTGTGGTAATAGCCATTGTGTTTATTTTCAAACTTATTGCGTCTAGCATGTTTTAATGCAAAACATTCTGATTAATTGCAAACTTTATTGTGTTTCAATGCAAAGAATCGCGATTAATTGCAAAAATGATTGCGTTTAAACGCAATGAAACACTATATAAATATAAGAAGATGTGGTATGAGTGCCAATGAGACAACTCTCCATCCAAGTCACAATCTGTAAGAGTAAACCATTAAAGGTCAAAGCACGGCCTTCAACACGGAGCCTTGGCTCACACCGAACAGCAAGCTATAAAGGGCCCCCAAAATAACTAGTGTAAAACCATTCAAACAGGAAAACCAATGTTTACAAATGTCAAGTGGCCCGAATAAGCTTTCGTACAAAAATTTAAGGTTTATTTCATGAACGTTTTTGCTTTTCTAGTCTACATACACTTTAAAAAGGTCTCAGGACTTATCATATCTAAATGATTTCATGATTATATACAAATAAACAAGTTTCGGTATTTTAGATAAAACTCTAGGTAAACTGTATCTGCCTTCAAAAAATTTATGTCAAAATATTATTGATCTTAAACAATAAGTTCTTAGTGTTTTGATATTGTTATGATAACGTCAAGACATTCTCATCTTCTGGTACAAAAAAAAACATTGAAATTGAAACCAAAGGAAAGATAATTTTTTCTTTTTTTTTTTTTTTTTTTTTTTTTTTTTTGGGGGGGGGGGGGGGGTATCTATTTTTATAAAATTCTGCATTGTTAATATCGATATTATGAACATTAAACAATGATGTTATCTGTGAAGATGATAACATAACAAAAATCAATTTTTTATATTTCTTCCGTGAACATGTTAAATTTTTTTACAATCAAATATCTTCCTGGTTTTGAAACAGAAATTGCAACACCGGCTAAGACTTTAATAAAAAAAAAAAGTGCTATAGCCAATTCACAGGTATGTCTGAATCAAAAATTATTTGTAGTTTAAAGAAAATTATGATTCTATAAATATATCATTTTGTAATCTTCTCTTTTCAAACGGTAACAGTGCCATTTAATTAGTCATATCTTAATGTGTTTTATCCTTATGGTAGATTTGGGATGGGCGGGGGGGGTTTGGGTCTAAATTATTATCCATAGAATTGTTTAATAATTTGTGAAATGTAGCTTACATCATGTTTTTTTTTCTCAAAAATATAATAAAAGTATGGGTCACCGGCTTTTTTCACGCTAAAGGTTGTGCAACAAGCATGGAAACCCCAATTTTGTGTGATAAAGGGAATCTACACCATAGAATTTTAAGATAAAATATGAGAAGATAGCTCTAATAATATCGTCGCTGTTACATTGTATGCAAAAACCTCGTATCTCTGATTCTCTTTTTTTTTTTGCGGAAATCGTTTTATCGATCATTAACCTGAATTCTGTCATGTGGCGAAAAAGTGTACTCGGATTGTGAGAAATCTTATTGTTCGAAAGTATCGTATCTCAAAACAAAAACCCCCGGCACGGCAGCTGACATTTAACAGGTACAGTTTTATCAATTTAAGGTTCTCAAAGCTGATGTAGCTTCGAAATAATGACTAGCTTTAAAACTACAATTATATATTTAAACTTTTTATGCATGTTTTGAAAGATATACAAATAGAACAAAAAGAAGTAGTACCAATCACCATTGTGTGCGGTACATACAGGTTCTAAAACGTTCCTGAAATACATGTAATAGTTATTTTCAATAAAAAGTACAATAGTAGTGGTTATTTCATTCGATGGATGTGTTTATAGAAGATTTAATTTTAAATGTCCGACATTTTAGCTCTAACGGTGAATTGAGATACAATGCATTAGACCGAATTATAGATAATGATTGTTGCTTTGAACAGTGCAATAATTCAGATAAATGAATAAAACTAACATAAGAAAAAATAAAAGATAATAAAGATACAAAGAATCTAAAACAAAATTTTAAGGAGAAAATGCGAAATTTATATTCTTAATGATTCATGGTAATAAAAAAACATGCATCTAATTAAATATTTTATGAGTCAAAACATTATGCAAATTAGTCATGAGCTGAAAATGAAATGCTTGAAAATAACAAATAAATGCACTTTCTTTTTTCAGGATTGTTCGAATAATGTCTAAACAAGATGTCACAGTCGGCAAATTCAAACTCTACTGAATACGAGGAAGAATATTTTTATCTGTACTCTTGTAGCAAATGATAGATTTTCTTTCAATACTGAACTACTGAGTGATTCATGTGTTATATTGATTGAGTCAAATGGAACCAGATTGTTAAAATGTGTTAGATGTAATAGACGATACCACGTGAATTGTGTCAAAAATATACCTAAAAATATAACTGACGACGATTTTCCTGAGGGTGTTTATTTATGTGACGAATGTGGTTGGTTTGTGTGTGGTGCTTATGAATCTGACAACAGCCCAAATTGATCATGTCGAAATATGAATGGCAGAGAAACACTCCTTCAGACAGTGATTATCGAGTGTATAAAGTTACAAATATATTGCAAACATTTTTTAAGAGGGAACGTGGACATTATTCTGCTACGGCATTTTGACTTCATTCCGACAATATATTACACATGGTTTAAAGTAAATTCACCTCGATATAAGATTATCGATAGAAAACCAAATAATTTTGACCAGTACCAACGCATAGAGTGGAAATTTCACCCAAATTGCAAAAATGGATGCTAAGAAATTATCACGAGGACCAGTGGCGGATCCAGTGGGGGGATGTCCAGGGGGAAACCCCCCCTTTTGTTTACGATCAATGATTTTGAATGGGGACATATGGTTGGACCCCCCCCCCCCCTTTTATCAATGGCTGGATCCGCCACTGAGGACAACAATTGGTTAAGCTTGCATTGGTAACATAGACATCGAAAGGAGAACTTTCTTTTGATTGAGTTAAGCCATTTCAATTGATATTTTATAGTGTGTCTTTCTATGTTGTGATGTTACACTATTGTTTAAGATAAGGGTGAAGGTTTGGTACCATTAAAACGATTAAACCCGCTGCAATTGTTTGCACCTGTCCTAAGTCAGGAATCTGATGTTCAGTAGTTGTCGTTTGTTGATGTGGTTCATAAGTGTTTCTCGTTTCTCGTTTTTATATATATTAGACCGTTGGTTTTCCCGTTTGAATGGTTTTACACTAGAAAGTTTTGGGACACTTTATAGCTTGCTGTTCGGTGTGAGCCAAGGCTCCGTGTTGAAGACCGTACTTTGACCATAATGGTTTACTTTTATAAATTTTGGATTGAATAGAGAGTTGTCTCATTGGCACTCATACCAAATCTTCTTATATCTATTTGGAATCTTCTCAGTCTATTTCTATGTTAAATGCATCAACGTTTCTTCGCATTCAAGGAGAAACACTTCAAAATTATCGTCAGATCAAAGAAACAGACTTGGAATGTGATGAATCTGACAGTTTTGATTCAGAAAAAGAATTTTCTCAGCAACAACCTACAATCAGAGAAAAGGACCTAAGAGCTACGGTTCCGCAGCTACAAATACTTGAATCGAATTGGTCCGTTAGAATTTTTTCCCTTGGTTTTCACTTTGATTACCATGTTGCCGAAACTACTTTCGTTACCCTGACCATATTTTTTTTTCAGGCGCGATACACACGGATTGCATCCAGCGTGCATGTCAACAGTATTGTTTCATCTAAAAAAATGATTGAAAAGTCGTATTTTACGCCAAAAATAGTAAACTTGAAAATTTTAGTGATTCGTTTTACAAGATGCTTGCATTGTCAGTTTTATCAAACCTTTTTTGCATAGTTTTCATTTGGCATTTGCGTTATTTTTTGTTTATTTACTTTTTAGAGTTACTTAAGAAGTTTAATTGTCGCTCCCCCACCCCGCCCCTTGCCCACTTTTTCATAGATTTCCTCCGCCATTGCAAACTGGAAAAGTCGGATTTTAGTTAAATGAAAAGCTTACAGTTCCGATGGGGATACCGATTGTTTGTTGAAAAACACGTCCTGCCAATCGAGAAATCAAGCATCTTGATAATGTCCGTTTCAGAGAATTTTTTGTTTGAACCAGAATGATTTTTAACAAAGTAGGATTTATACCTCCCTAAGACAAGATACTTGTATCTACGTTGGCCATTCTTTTTGATGAAACAAAGCAGGACCAACTCTTTCAATTTGTCTTTTAGTTTGTAACATAGTCATATTATGATAAAGTTAAGTGTCGCATTTATACATGTAATAATAACATTACTGCATGGACACATTGTATGCATTGATAATAAAAATGATAGTATTCCATTTAAGTTGCCTACTCATTATTATTTTACTCAAAGGTTTGACTGGGGATTAAAAATATCACCTGGGGTTCATTCATTCGGCAGTAAAACCTGGCATCTGTTCTAGATCTGTTGTGCGGGATGTGTAAACTCGAAGCCATGTGCGATCAGAATGAGGGGTACATAAAAGGCGGAAGTTGTTGATGGGTATTCACAACTCATGTAACAACATATATAAGTCGAAGAGAAACTGACAACGTCATAATAAAAAACGAAAGATCGACGAAAAAATAAACGAAGTCAACAAAACAAAACACACACACACAAAAAAACCCAAAGATTGAGCAACACAAACCCGGAAAAACTGGGGGGTCTCACGTACTTCGGATGGGTAAGCAGATCCTTCTTCACTAGTGGCACCCGTCATCTTGCTCATGTTACTGAAGAACTCACTCGGCAAGAGTTTCATTCGGTTATGTAACAATCGAGTAAAAGAGGACAGGATTGTGGTAACGTCAACTGGAACATATCTGTGATCGCCTGTGACACAGATATCCCATAACGGTTATCTGCAATTCATGATGGCGTCCATAAAACTTCCGAAGGGATATACCACTTCGAACCCTCGTTTAGCAAAACTTTTGGAGTTTGGCTCAATAGCTTCATTGTTAGCAGCAGCATCATCAAGGAAATCATGGCATGATAAGAAACGCAAGCTCTGGAATATCGCATTAACTGGAAGATATATTCTTCATACGCAGGCGCTGCTGAAATGTTGCTACATAGAAAATTCACAATTGGGAAGCTAAAATCATCCCTTTTGTTGTAAAGGTTTGTTCTCAACCGACCCTCATTGTCAACTTTTAGATGTAAGTTAAGATATGAGGCAGACTTAACAGTATCTGTGGTATTATTTATTTCAAGTTCGATGGGATAGATGCGTTCAACATAGTCACAAAACTTTGAAGTATTTAGTCGAGAGGACATCATCTATATCATAGTGGACTGTGACGTTAAAGGATAACGCTGGGGTCTTTTCATTCTCCCAAGAAGCTCCTGTGAAAAGTCTGCAAAGCATATAGTGCTAAACGAAATAAAAACGAAACAAAGCAAAACGGAACGAAACAAAATTGAACGAAACGAAACGGAATTTACCAAACGAGTTGCAACATCTAAATAAAAAAGTTCAGAAGCCTGCTGTATTATCCAATTTTATAAAATCCCTTATATATACTGCGAGAACCTCCTTCTCTGTTAAGTGTGTTCGTGAAAATTAATGTTATAACAACAAATGCGACCAAGCATTTTACTGTATACCAAAATTTTGGTAGCGTTAATAGTAAAGTAAACTCATCGTAGATACCAGGATTAAAATTGAGTACGCCAGACGCGCGTTTCGTCTACAAAAAACTCAACAGTGACGCTCGAATCAAAAAAGTTAAAAAGGTCAAATAAAGCAGAAGTTGAAGAGCTTTGAGGACCCACAAATTAAGAAAGGTTTTGCAAAATACAGCTTAATAGGTAATCTATTCCTGTGATAGAAAATCCCTAGTATTTCGAAAAATTAAAGATTTATAATCGTATTGCAAAAGTTCCAGACACAATTTTTTATTCTAAAAAATAAAGAATAGAGAAAAATAGCACAAAAGGTAAAGAATAGAGAATAATTGTGTGCTAAAATATAAAGAATAGAAAATAATTGGCAAAATGTATAAAGAAAAATGGCTAAAAAAATAAAAATACAGAATTTAAGGGGTGAACAGGGGCCTATTTTCAACAAGTTCAAGACATTCGACAAGAAGTCTGAAAGATCTTATTTCATGGGAGCAACTCAAACATAAATTATGGTAAATTCTTTTGTACACCTTCCCCTCATACATAAAGGCTCAACTGAGGAGTCTTTAAACAAACATATATATTCTTAAGGGATATAGGTACGATACTGTTATAAGGTCATCAAAGAAGGCATTTCTTGGAATTGATACTGAATCGCTCATAGGGTCTTTGCATCGGAAATAAACACATTTATTCTGAAACCAGTGTTGGCACGCCATGGGTTCTGTTATAATTTATGATGACATGAAACTAAACCCCTAACAGGAGGAGTTGTGGTTGATTTTCATATGATGAAGACAAAATCTTTCGATCTCTTTAATTGAGGTTTGGAGCTTGCATATCAGTAACTGTTAGTGGTTCTTTGTTAATTCATGTTGATCTCATTGTCATATTGCTTAGTTTCTTCTGTTACCTATTCTAAAATGGGACTCGGACTTCTTTTAACATGTTTAAGTTGAGTTTTACTTTACGTTTTGTTGTGCGTTTGTTTATTCCACATTGGGTGGAGGTTAGGGGGTTGAGATATCACACTTGAAACATGTTTACCCCCTAATCCCCCTCGCATTTTGCGCCTATCAGGTTTCTATAGCCTTTGTTACTCTTGTGTGTATTTTTTTTTTTAAATTTTGTTTCATTTGTAACTTTCTGAGTTTAGTGTGGCGTCCATTTCGATGAACTAGTGTACATTATTGTTTATGGGCCAGCTGGAGCTCGCCTCCGCTGCGGGATTGTCTCGCCGCTGCATGCCTGTTGAAGACACATTAGTTGACATGGGCTAATTTCTGCTCTTTGGTCGGGTTGTTGTCTTTTTGAAACATTCCCTGTAACTATCTTTCCAACCGTGACCGAGGCAAGTCATAGAAGAAAGTGCCCAGGTTTATACATATATCAGCTCGAAAACATTTTGTTATTCAAAAAGGTAAACTTGAGACTTTTCTCCAACATTTATCAAATGTGTGACTTTTATCCTTAATTTTTTTGCCGCATCCACGATTGCGGAACCTTGCCATTGGTGACTCGATCTTTTTCCGACTGCGATATTTTTTAGTTTGTAAGACTTTTTCCGTTTATTTGTTCCATATATACATACATAATCCATTTGCACAATCTATTGACAACTTTATAAAGCCAGGTCAGAGGCGGATTTAGGGAGGGGGGGGGGCAGGATGCCCGGGCCCCCCTTTTGTGGAAAAAATTTGGTTGATTATATGGGTCATTTTCAAAAAATGTTGAATTTTCAGTACACCCATGCTAAAAATTTTATTTCTAATGGAAAATGCAGTTGTAAGTGTTTAAATGAAAGTTTGTAGGATTTATGAGTCAGAACATTAATAGTAAACACGATTTAGATCTATTTTGATAAGATTAAAATATATCAAAGTCCGATTTTTGCGTAATCAATGTGCGTACAGTGTCCGAGTAACACATTTCATAATGGACAAATGATTTTTGTCCTATTTTCTGATCGCCTTGATATCTGCAAAAGGGACTTTTATAGAACGTAAATAATAACTCTAACGAAAAATCGTTGCTTCTTTATTATTTTATGTAACATTTTTTCTACAAACTAAATTCAATCAGCGTACATGAAGTTCATGTCCATCCTGTTACCGCTACTTAAATCAGCCGTTAAAATTTTCTCCCTATGAATATTGAACTAGTCAGTGTTGATTTCAGAAGCGCAAAGTAACCTAAACATTTAACACAGTACGTTTCTTGTATAACAGTGTAGAGAAAAGAAATTTGAAGACATTTAGTGAAAAAAAATAGTGGGTACTTTTTTGTCATGTCTATGCTGTTACCAACATATTGATTAATTACACCAATATTATACTTGCAAAAAGTGCAATAACGTGTTGAAAACCAAAAATACGACAGAAAAACATTATCACTTAATCTTCGCAATTTAGCATTTGCAGGTGCAATATACTGCTATCGGTAACAGGATAGACAAAAAGGTAACAGGATAGAACTTAATATAGTGATATATCATTAACGTACGTTCCTGTTACCAATAAAATATAGACAAAAGTAAACCAACGTGCGAGGGATTTACTTGATGTTGGGTTTATTTGAAAGAGAGAACAAATGCTGAACATTATGAATTGCTATCTTAGACTTGCATTACTGGTGGTTATTTTTATAACCTTTGAAAACCAATTTTTAGAGGCATTTTTCAGTACAACATGGAAAATTGGCAAATAATCTATTATTTCCCAGAATGAATATATATAAAAGTTTTTGCTCTTGAAAACCATCTTATTGACCACGAAAAACAAGTTTAAAATTTTATCGAAACCTTTTCTAAATAACCCGAAATTTCTTTTGAACATGGTAACAGGAGAGACAAAATATTGCACCACCTATCAAAAAATGTTTCAATACATGATATTCTTGTATGACATTATCAAGATTGCATCTTTTTATATGTTGTTCTATAAGTACTGTTTGTTTTGATTTGCTTATGACGAGGGTTGTTTGAATAAGTAACTTTAAATCAATATTGCAATTTCAAAATTCGACATTTTTTGAAATTGACCCATATATGGAATCAATGAAGCATGACTGGAGCGGGCCTCCTCTTAGACAGTTAGTGCCACCCCCCCCCCCCCCCCCCCCCCTTTTATGAAAATTTCTGAATCCGCCACTGCAGGTGACATACACTTTCCATTACATAAACTACATTCTCTGTTTGACTATAGAGCAGAAATACCCGGACTCGGGAAGTCACGGACAAAACAGTAATAGAAAAAAATTAAAGTATGAGTCTGGTGAAGAGGAACCTTAGGGATCCTGTACTGGAAATCAACTATAAGTAACTATAAGCAGAAGTCCATTATTATTAATGGACTTCTGCTATAAGTAAGTAAGTATAACTGAACATGTACATAAGTTGTAAAGCATCCTGCTCAGTTAATTTACGGATTTTCTATTATATTCCGGAAATGATTATTTTCTTACGATTTACTCGTCACTTCCTGTTCGAAGAAAAACGTGATTTTTAAGGCACATATTTCGATCAAGTTAGTTTCTTGCTAAGTGAATGTTTTTGATTGTTGATAGTTTAAAATCCTTGCTCAGTAATATATTCCAACCCCATTAGAGCTATACAAAACTTACCCCAACCCTTACACGTACCCTAGTCATAAAACAACGTTATTCGAAGCACACCTTGAAAGTTAAACAGGTTGGGCTCAAGTCAGGAAAAGTGGGGTATTCCCTGTTTTCAGGGTACACCCCAGTTTTCTGGTGTTTAAAAACCCCAGTATACTGGGACTTCTTTTTTCCTATTCAATTTATGGTATGAAATCTACAAAAGCGCACATTCTACATGTGATAACAATGCTTCATGATAGCAAGTGTTTTTATTAGTTCAAAAATCAAGCTTATTTCAAGTCTAATTTGATGCTCAACTCACAACAAAACAATTCCTTTGTTCACCAATTCATACCTTGATCATCAATTATGAGATGACAACAAGATAAGTTAATCACTTGGGCATTTAAATTCAATGAATAGAAATTTTCAATAGAAGTGAATATAATGGTTTCATGTCGATCCGGCCCCACGTCGATCCGGCCCAAGTCGATCCGTCCCACGTCGATCCGGCCCAACGTCGATCCGGCCCATATTTAAAGTCGATCCGGCCCCAATAAAAAAAATATATTTATAAGGAATAAAAATAAAGATATATATTAATTGTGATTCATAAATGATTATGAATTTTATTATAATGTAAAAGGTGTACGGTAAAAAAAATGGCCTTTGACAAATATTTTCTTTAGATGAATATAAAACAAGTAAGTTGATTATGTTTTTCATTATAAGTTTTCAAGATTATTGGGTATAAATATAATAAAAACGTATATAACAGAATTTAGTACAATCAACAGACATCAACATTAATCAGCAGTAATTAGCATTTTCTTTCAATTGACTGTGATCTTAACAAGTCTTTCATCCTGTGTAATAACAAAATTAATAGTTACATACACAACGGTACAAGCCGATCCCCAAGCTGATACATACAAACTTTGTTTTTGTTTTAAGTTCTTAAAACTTCTCAAATTGAGAAATGTAGCTATTCTGTGTGTGAATTAAATAAAATAAAAATCGCCATGACATTCAAAGTTATCATGGAAAATAACTTCATATTAATATGTTGAAGCTGCTATACAAACAGACACAATCACACTCAGTTTCGTATCGATTTAAAATAATTCTTTGACTGGTTCACCAATACTTCACTTACCTGTTGTCATCCATCATCGATACTTTTTGCAAAATCCATTTATACTGTTAAAAATCCTCCAAAGTCAATATAGTTTATTCATATTTTATTATGGGGCCGGATCGACTTTGGGCCGGATCGACGTGGGCCGGATCGACTTGGGACGGATCGACTTTGGGCCGGATCGACTTGGGGCCGGATCGGTTTGGGGACGGAACGACCGGATACCAATATAATTCAGTTATGGTCAGTTACACCTGGAGCATGCAACTTGGTCAATTGACTCCTAAACAAAAGATTTGTATGTTTTTGAGTTTTAGAAAAAAACATGGCTTCACTTATTCATGTTTTGTTGTTCCTGAAATACTTTAAGTATTTACAAATACTACTGACGCAGTTAAAATGTGCGCTTTTGTAGATTTCATGCTTTAAATTGAAATAGAAAAAGGAAGTCCCTGTAAACTGGGGTTTTTTAACACCAGAAAACTGGGGTGTTCCCTGAAAACAGGGAATACCCCACATTTCCTGACTTGTCCCCAACCTGTTAAAAGCTGCAAGGGTGCAGTGGAAAATTCCGTGTACACTCCCTATAAGGATTAATGAAGGTTTCTATAGCCTTAAAAAAAATTAAGAACACTTAATTGAACAACTCTTGAGAAAAGGCGAATAAGAACAGGCATCATCTTTTACAAAATCATACACCATCTTGTACAAGTTGTAGTCGTATACCCGCCAGATCTAATTACACAATTGGATACAAGAACACACATTTATTCTTTTAGACCTATACACACCATTAAAGATTCATACAAATACTCATTTTACTCAAGAACAATATTACAATGGAACCTTCTACCTGTCATGCCTGTACATGTAGCTGCAGTAAAATGTACTACTCTTGGCTGATTCAGAGAACAGATTCCAATATCTGTTCTCAACAAACATCTAAACATTTAAATAAGTTCTACACCAGTCAGAGATATAACTCTATAGGGTTATTACAGAAAATAACTTGTGTGTGTTATTACAGATACTTTCATGAGTTGTCTACTCTTTATTCCTTAAATTTTCCAAATCTGCAATATCATATGTTTGTTATTTGTAAAATAAATCAAAAATATTTTAATTTATAATGGGCTCTAGGGAACTCTTGAGACTTTGCGCAGAAACTAAATGCATAGTCTTGATAATTAATTCTTTAATTATATTAATACATTTTTGATTAACCATGGTAAATTAATGAGACAAGGCTTTTAAGGGATAAAATTAGCTGTAATAACATAGCTTAGTTATTAAAGGAATGTAACCTATTATATGAGACACTTGGGAATTACTGGGAAGCTTGCGCAGAACCTCATTACATGCTCTGGTCATTATTTCTTACAATAAATTAAAATACATTATAATTAAGCATGATGTATGTCTGAGAAAATGCTTTGGAGTTATATAGAGAAGCTGTGATAACACCCTTTAGTTATTACAGGCATATTTTTTCTGTAATAACATATAAGTGTACTATGCAAAATTGGCAAACTATGAACTGTTATATCTTTCTATAGTTAAGTGTACATAAAGACAATAGTAATATCAATAGAACTTGTATGCATTTTAACTAAACTAGTGATGTATATTGTCCCTTTGAAACATGTAACATACATATGTTATCACAGTTCTTTAATTTTTAAGTCCACAATAACAAATGTATGTTATTTTTCTGTAATAACCCTATAGAGTTATATCCCTGACTGTACACTGTATAAAGTTTTTAACCAAAATGTATAGTACACATGGTACAGAAACAGATGAAAGCGGAATTGTAAACGTTGGAATTTTTTATTTTATTTTGTATATATAATTCACTGTAAATAGAAATTAGATCCCACGCACATGCGGCATTGTGTAAGCATCAATCAAATTTTCAGATTTTTAGCAATTTTTACAAAAGATTTTAAATTTATTTAAAAATTTTAAATAGAAATAGTACTGTTTGACAAAAAAAACATCAGCAGCTCATGTTGCAAGCGCCTCTATGGGTCACCTGACAGCGAGTTAGCAGCAGTAAAAGAAATTTAAAATTTAAAAATAAGCGCTAGATAAAAAAGCAATTCATTTAGGCTCAAATTTGAGTTAATAAATAAATATGGAAAGCAGTTTAATAATAAACTAATTAAACAAAATTAGTTGTAGAGCTGACAGTATAACAGCGAAGACTTCTACATCAAATGCATGCAGGACATCAACATTTCGAATCATTCCAAAACTGAATCAAGTGCTTAAATTGAGAACAACTGTTTTCCGTCCTTAAATGGTCTGGAAGACTGTTCCAAAGTGTAGCTGCAGCATATTTAAACGATTTTTTACCATAAGTAGATGTTTTTACCTGGGGAACATCTAATATTTTCTGATATTACTATATCTAAAAGAGTATTTTGTAGATTGAACTTGTAGATGATTGTTCAAACATGAAGGAGCATTAATATTTAAAATCTTGAAAGTTTCTAGAGCCATTGTCCTGATTCTGAGCACCAGAAGAGTTGACACCTTAGCCTTATCCACAATTTAAACTGAGATCCACCGGACTACTTGGTGAAACAGACAAACCTAGACATGCTAGAGATATGTGCAGATTGATCTCAAGGTCAAAACCAAAGGTCACCTTGACCAACTAAGGCCCCCAGGTGTCCTAACCACTGAGCTATGCAGTCACACTAGGGTAGAACTACATGTAACAAAAAAGACTAAGTATATGGATTCCTCAAGTAAAAGAAGTCCAGATATTCATTATAACAGCCCATTTATATTTCCAGTATATCAAGCATACATGGTCCTGATACAAGTTCTGTTACTAACTGACATCAACATGATCAAATCAAAACTTCTACTGAAACAAAAGCCCAATTATTGATCATTATTGGAAGGCACAGTATCATCAATTACAAATAAACTTGATAATTGTACATAAATGTACATAGCAATTTTTTTTAAATATATGCTAAATTGGTGATTATTTGTCTTGTGTTGTGTATAGGTACTTGGGAATTCTTGTTTTTTGGGCTCTACATAACACTTAGGAACTTTTTCATCAATTCGTTATATATCAAATCAATTTATTGGTCAAAATATATGATACCTGTTTATAATATGACACAAATGTATGATGAAAAAAGAAAAATTATCCACTTTTTTATCCCCCTTTTTTATAAAAAGGGTTTGCTATGAACAGGACATACAAATATAATCTTGCTGATGAAAGGACTATTTCGGTCATCAACAATTTTTTTTAATTTCCTAAAACTTGTTGGCTGACTGACTTCATAGCTATAAAAATAGGTATAAGGGAGACAACTTGTGATTTACAAGTCCCACTTGTGACTGTAATGAAAAATCAAGATTTTCAAAACCACCAAGGACTAATACTGTCAGTGATAAAATGAAATATTATATAAAATACAACATGGACTTAAAAAATCCTTGGATTAAACATTCAAAACAATGTTATTTTACATATATATAGTCATGTACAAAATATACATGAAGATGGAATTTTTTATGCCCTCCACCATTAAGTTTTACCCTTGTCCGTACGTACATAAGTCCGTACATCCCAAAGTTTGTTTCAGTTCTCTAACTTTAGTTTGCCTCAACCAAATGTTATATAACTAATAGGAAATGCTTATTAACACAAAACACTCATCAAGTTTGAGTTTTGGTGGCGTCACTTTAACCGTTCTAGAGTTATGCCCCTTTACAAATGGAAAAATTGCTGAATTTTTCGTTTCCGTTCTCTAACTTAAGTTTGCCTCAACCAAATGTTATGAAATTTATACACAATGCTTATTACCACAAAACACAGATCAAGTTTGAATTTTGGTGGCGTCACTTTAACAGTTCTAGAGTTATGCCCCTTTACACATGGAAAAATTGCTGAATTTTTCGTTTCCGTTCTCTAACTTTAGTTTGCCTCAACCAAATGTTATGAAACTTATACACAATGCTTATTACCACAAAACACAGATCAAGTTTGAATTTTAGTGGTGTCACTTTAACCGTTCTAGAGTTGTTACCCTTTACTAATGGAAAAATTGCTGAATTTTATGTTTCCGTTCTCTTTTTTTAGTTTGCCCCAACCAAATGTTATGAAACTTATACACAATGCTTATTACCACAAAATACAGACCAAGTTTAAATTTTGGTGGGATCACTTTAACTGTTCTAGAGTTATGCCGCTTTACAAATGGAAAAATTGCTGAAGTTTCATTTCAGTTCTCTAACTTAAGTTAGCCTAAACCAATTGTTATGAAACTTATACACAATGCATATTATCACAAAATCGAAATACAGATCAAGTTTGAATTTTGGTGGTGTCACTTTTACTGTTCTAGAGTTATGCCCCTTTACAAATGGAAAAATTGCTGAATTTTTTGTTTCCATTTTCTTACTTAAGTTTGCCTCAACCAAATGTTATGAAACTAACATTGTACACACAATACTTATTACCACAAAACTCAGATCCAATATAAATTTGAGTAGCATCACTTTAACCGTTCTTCAGTTATGTCCCTTTATAACTTTATATAATATGCAAGCGGGGGCATCATCTGTCATGTCTGTGTCCCATGGACACATTCCCCAGTTATTTTACTATGCTTTACACAGTAAAGTCGGTATGAATTTTTAAAATAGATTAAAACTCATATTGATTTCAATGAGAACCCAATCAGAATATAATGGAAAAGACACCTGTTAGTTCTGTAGAAACATTTATTTGTTTATTTCTATAACATGTATAACTGTGAACATAGTACATGTAATTAATATTATAAAATCTTATAGAAACATTTGTAATCACATAAAAGTACATTTGCAAATGCAAAAAAAGTATTCTGTATTTTGTAAATCAAAATGGAACTAACATGACGAAAGAAGGTAACTTTTGTCTGATAATTAAGGTCATATATGGTGTTGTGACTTCAGCTTATGATATTTCTTTCAGATATGACAGAACACAGTAAAGAAGACCTGGAGAAAGAGTTCTCTCCCTTTCTGAATCCAGCAGCTAGAGGGGATGTCAAAAATATTGCAATAGACTATGTTTTGGGAATGACTGGAAAGGAAGACGGAAAACAAATGATTGCAAGCAGTCAGAATTTTTTGGATGGAGTTATCTCCCTTTGTGAAGATTCAGACGATGTTGTTCATAGTAAAGCATATAAAGCTTTGACCAATATTGCAACAGAATCCAAGTTAAGTTTACAGATTGTTAAAAACAACAAGTTTTCAGAATTTATTGTGAACTGTTTCAAAAAAATCTTAGACCCAAGTTTCAGTCAGGCTGATAGTGTGTGCAAATTTGTTTCAAACTTGTCAAGGCCAGAAGAGTGTGCAGGCTGTATAGCCACGAACATTCTACAAAGCCAGGATGTCAGCTTATCAAAGATTGTAAATGCTATGTGCAATGTGAAGTATAATCTTAAGTCAAATTTACATTTCCTAGCACCATTGCTGGCTAATTTGTCACAGGTGCCACAAGTTAGAAAAGAACTTATGACAGAACGAGAATATGTCATTCAGCGATGTTTACCATTCTTAACCTACCAGGAATCGGCGATCAGAAGAGGAGGAATAGCAAGTCTTATTAAAAATTGCTTATTTGATACAGGTAGGTAGATATGGTTAGCTCGACACAATGATTTACAGAAAAGTGGGGAGATTGCAGATTTGTACCAAATTATGATAAAAAAGTGCCAATAAAAACTTTAGGGTCAGCATACATGTACAAATAGGGTTGGTAGGGAAATACCTCTACCTCAACAATAATTCTATTTAAAATTTTGCTGATGGTTAAGCTTTAAAACATTCTAAACAAAAACAAAAACATCATTACATTTTTAATTGTTGTTGATTGTGAGCAAATTGGCAGATGTACATTGTAGTAGAAATTCTACTTCTGTACAATGGAATTATCAGAAATATAAGAAATACATGTAGCATTATTTATGCTAATACTGACCATGTTGACAACAAACATGCCAAATGTTTAAGCTGGAATCCAAATGATGTTACATTTTTGGGTAATTACTGATTTGAGTGGACAGGAGGAAAATATATATCCATCCATGAAACAAACACAATCATGACAATGTGACAAACATGACAGGTTAAATTGGTTGATGCACATATTATAAGAGCCCAATGGAAAATTCACTTACATGACTGATAACAACTAAATGGTATTTAATTTCACACGTTACAGGCTACCATGAATGGTTGCTAGGAGACAAGGTTGATTTACTTCCTCGATTGTTGTTGCCACTGGCTGGTGGAGAGGAGTTTGATGACGATGACATGGAGAGATTGCCGGCAGACCTTCAGTATTTACCTCCAGACAAACAGAGAGAGTCTGATCCAGACATTAGGAAAATCATCGTAGAATGTTTATTTCAGGTTGGTCAATGTCAAAGGTTATCGTGGTTATGTGCGCTATCATTTGAATTTTGTCATTTGCCATGTTTTTATACGACCGCAAAAATTAAAAATTTTTTGGTCGTATATTGGTATGACGTTGGCGTCGTCGTCGTCGTCGTCGTCGTTGTCGTCGTCGTCTGGCGTCGTCCGAAGACACATTGGTTTTCGCACTCTAACTTTAGTTTAAGTGAAGGGATCTCCATGAAATTTCACCTTAAGGTTCAATACCACGAAAGGAAGGTTGGGATTGATTTTGGGGGTTATGGTACCAACAGTTAAGGAATTAGGGGCCAAAAAGGGGCCAAAAATAAGCATTTTTGTAACTTTCAGACAATAACTTGTGTGTAAGTGTATGGATCTCTCTGACATTGTACCACAAGGTTCCATATCACAAAGGGAAGGCTGTAATTGATTTTGGGGGTAATTGCCTCAAAATTTTAGGAATTAGGGGCCAAAAAAGGGGCAAAAAACAAGCATTTTTCTAGTTTCATGACAATAACTTGTGTGTAAGTGTTTGGATATTTCTGAAATTGTACTACAAGGTTCCATATCACAAAGGGAAAGCTGGGTTTGAGTTTGGGGGTAATTGCCCGAAACGTTTAGGAATTGGGGGCCAAAAAGGGGCCAAAAATAAGCATTTTTCTAGTTTCCAGACAATAACTTGTGTTCAAGTGTATGGATCTCTCTGAAATTGTACTGCAAGGTACCATACCACAAAGGGAAGGCTGGGATTGAGTTTGGGGGTGATGAATCATAAGGGGGTTCAAAAAATTGGGGGGGGGGGGATTTTTTTTTTTTTTTCTTTTTATTCCTTTTTTTTTTCTTTTAAAATTTTCCATTTTAAGTTGGTTATTTCTGATTTATATTTAAAAGCAAATAATAATGATATGGTAGGAGATACACACCAAACAGGATGTGTAAATTATTATATAATAAGTATTGTGCAATAGCAAGAAATTTTCAATTGCACAGTATTGCACAATAGCAAGAAATCTTCAATTGCACAGTATTGCGCAATAGCAAGAAATCTTCAATTTAACAGTATTGCGCAATAGCAAGAAATATCCAATAGCACAATATTGCGCAATAGCAAGAAATTGTCAATTGTACAGTATTGCGCAATAGCAAGAAATATTCAATTGCACAGTATTGTGCAAAAGAAGATACTTCGTATAAATTGCTTATTTCTTGATCAATTTCAATGGGGTTTTATTCTTGAATTCTTGGGGTTCTTTAATATGCTGAATCTAACCGTGTATTAAGTTTTTGGATTTTGGGACCTGTTTTTAAATCGGTCCACATTGAGGTCCAAAGGGTCCAAAATTTAACTTTGTTTGATTTCATCAAAAATTGAATTATTGGGGTTCTTTGATATGCCGAATCTAACCGTGTATTTAGATTTTTAATTTTGGGTCCCGTTTTTTAAATTGGTCTACATTAAGGTCCAAAGGGTCCAAAATTAAACTTAGTTTGATTTTAACAAAAATTGAATTCTTAGGGTTCTTTGATATGCTGAATCTAAACATGTGTTTAGATTTTTGATTATGGGCCCAGTTTTCAAGTTGGTCCAAGTTGGGGTCCAAAATTAAACTTTGTTTGATTTCAACAAAAATTGAATATATGGGGTTCTTTGATATGCTGAATCTAAACATGTATTTAGATTTTTGATTTTTGGCCCAGTTTTCAAGTTGGTCCAAATTGGGGTCCAAAATTAAACTTTGTTTGATTTCAACAAAAAATGAATATATGGGGTTCTTTGATATGCTGAATCTTACCATGTATTTAGATTTTTTATTTGTGGGCCCGCTATCAAATTGGTTCATATTGAGGTCAAAAGGGTCCACAATTAAACTTTGTTTGATTTCATCAAAAATTGAATTATTGGGGTTCTTTGATGTGCCAAATCTAACCGTGTATTTAGATTTTTAATTTTGGGTCCCGTTTTTTAAATTGGTCTACATTAAGGTCCAAAGGGTCCAAAATTAAACTTAGTTTGATTTTAACAAAAATTGAATTCTTAGGGTTCTTTGATATGCTGAATCTAAACATGTGTTTAGATTTTTGATTATGGGCCCAGTTTTCAAGTTGGTCCAAGTTGGGGTCCAAAATTAAACTTTGTTTGATTTCAACAAAAATTGAATATATGGGGTTCTTTGATATGCTGAATCTAAACATGTATTTAGATTTTTGATTTTTGGCCCAGTTTTCAAGTTGGTCCAAATTGGGGTCCAAAATTAAACTTTGTTTGATTTCAACAAAAAATGAATATATGGGGTTCTTTGATATGCTGAATCTTACCATGTATTTAGATTTTTTATTTGTGGGCCCGCTATCAAATTGGTTCATATTGAGGTCAAAAGGGTCCACAATTAAACTTTGTTTGATTTCATCAAAAATTGAATTATTGGGGTTCTTTGATGTGCCAAATCTAACCGTGTATTTAGATTTTTAATTTTGGGTCCTGTTTTTTAAATTGGTCTACATTAAGGTCCAAAGGGTCCAAAATTAAACTTAGTTTGATTTTAACAAAAATTGAATTTTTGGGGTTCTTTGATATGCTGAATCTAAACATGTGTTTAGATTTTTGATTATGGGACCAGTTTTCAAGTTGGTCCAAGTTGGGGTCCAAAATTAAACTTTGTTTGATTTCAACAAAAATTGAATATATGGGGTTCTTTGATATGCTGAATCTAAACATGTATTTAGATTTTAGATTTTTGGCCCAGTTTTCAAGTTGGTCCAAATTGGGGTCCAAAATTAAATTTGTTTGATTTCAACAAAAATTGAATATATGGGGTTCTTTGATATGCTGAATCTTACCATGTATTTAGATTTTTTATTTGTGGGCCCTCTATCAAATTGGTTCATATTGAGGTCAAAAGGGTCCAAAATTAAACTTTGTTTGATTTCATCAAAAATTGAATTATTGGGGTTCTTTGATATGCCAAATCTAACCGTGTTTTTAGATTTTTAATTTTGGGTCCCGTTTTTTAAATTTGTCTACATTAAGGTCCAAAGGGTCCGAAATTAAACTTAGTTTGATTTTAACAAAAATTGAATTCTTCAGGTACTTTGATATGCTGAATCTAAACATGTGTTTAGATTTTTGATTATGGGACCAGTTTTCAAGTTTGTCCAAGTTGGGGTCCAAAATTAAACTTTGTTTGATTTCAACAAAAATTGAATATATGGGGTTCTTTGATATGCTGAATCTAACCATGTATTTTGATTTTGGACATTGGACCACAATAGGTAAATTAAAAAAATTGAAGTTCTTAGACCACATTCTTTCTGTGTCAGAAACCTATGCTGTGTCAAATATTTAATCACAATCCAAATTCAGAGCTGTATCAAGCTTGAATGTTGTGTCCATACTTGCCCCAACTGTTCAGGGTTCGACCTCTGCGGTCGTATCAAGCTGCGCCCAGCGAAGCATTTTATTAATTGTGAGAGCTGACAATTACTAAGATCTGTACTTCTGCAATGAAACCAACAGGCTTATACAGGACATGGCAAGCACTATGCATACAAAGTGTAAAATATGCTTACAACAGGTTCAAGACAGTCAAGGGTCTAACTTAAATAAGTTATTAGAGAAAAATAACATACATTTGTTATTGAGGGCTAAAAATCAAAAATCTGTAATAACATATGTATGTTACATGTTTCAAAAGGGCATTATACATCCTTTATTTTGTTAAATTGTGTACTAGTTCTATTGATATTATAATTGTCTTTATGTATATTAAACTTTAGAAAGATATAACAGCCCATAGTTTGCCAATCATGCATAACACACCCATGTTATCACAGAAAAAATATGCCTGTAATAACTAAAGGGTGTTATTACAGCTTCTCTACATCTCTTCAAAGCCTTTTCTCCTACATATATCACAATGTATTTTAATTTATTGTAATAAATAATGATAAGAGCATGTAATGACTCTTTGAGGTTCTGCGCAAGCTTCCTAGTCATTCCCAATTGTAATAAGTTAAATGCCTGTAATAACTAAGCCTTGTTATTACAGCTAAGTTATCACTTAAAAGCCTTGTCTCATTGATTTACCATGGTTGATAAAAAATGTATTAATTGAATTGGAAAATTAGTTTTCAAGGTTATGTATTAAGGTACTGCGTAAGTTTCAAGAATTCCCAAGTGCCCACTGAAAATAAAAAAATTTATGGTACATTTAACTGATAACAAACATATGTTACTACAGATTAAGAGAAAGTATCCGTAATAACACATGTATGTTATTTTTCTCTAATAACTTATTCAAGTTACACCCTTGACTGCAAGAGATCTACTTTGATTTGACAATTTTTTTTTCAGGAATTATCGGACTTTGACCATTGTTGGGGAGTATTGTGACAATAACACCTTGTGAACATAACTCCATTCAGTAATTATCGAGAGGTTTTTATTACCGGTATTACGAATAATGCGACTGGGTTAATATTGAAATAATAAGAACTAACATTCTGATAACAGACACATATATGTATATGTATAGATATTTAACTAATCTGCAATCAATTCCATCTTCATGCCTAATATAACAACAGGCTTTGACATTTCCGCTCGTCCGATTGTCCGAGGCATCTAAAATTTGCTGGGGACTACTGTGTTGGCAATTGTGAATAGTCCGATGGACTACTAAAATTTATATGCCTGATTATCATGTTTTGTCTAAAATCTTATTGAAGTCACCATGTGGTCTGTCGCTTCCGTGTGCTTCCGTGTATTTTTGAAATATCAAAAATAAATAGTGGAAAATCGATTTCCCCCACTCGCGTTTTGATTGGACAATGGGTATTTAACTTAACCGCTATAACTTTTGACAAGGGATGACGAGGGACAGGATTAAATATTAATGATCGCAATAATTTCAATATACACTTGAAAAATGTAAAAATTCACAGCCCGAAATTAAGACAGACCAAGATTTTATCAATTATTATGATCTGACGGCAAATTGAAGAAATCTTTTGAAAATTCTCAATGGTCGTTGTTGTTAAATTTTTCACTCTTGATTTCTTTTTAGTCATTCCCACACAAATGTAAACTTCATACATTGTCATAGGAGAGACCTGATGATTATAAGGGCCCCCAGCCAAAAAAACAAAAACAGGTGAGGAAATGCGACAAAACAAACAAGAATATAATAAAAATGTTCGAGTCCGGGAGTTCCAGCCAAATTGGCTAAAAAAATTTTTGACTGGCTCGAGTATCACGTAACTAACAAGATGGGTAAAATTTACTGCAAAATATGCAGAAGGTACGACACCGTCGGCAAATTGTTTTTTGCGACTTGATCCGCCTTGGGACTACAATGAATCCATAAGGACTAGTGATTTATTTTTTTGAATGGTCCTATGGACTATGTACATGATGTATAGCTAGTACCTATTTAAAGATGGTGTCAATCCCTGTAACATGTACTGTGTTACAACTCTAGATTCTACTGACGAGGAAAGGTAACACTAGGCAACCGAAAGCTGAATTATTAGTTCAGTCTAGGTGCCCTGAGTGGTCTAGAGCGCTGGACACAGTGCAGGCGGTTTTGTCTCGATATCCCAATAGCATGAGTTCTAATCCCGTCGAGGGAAAAAAAAAACTTGCTTCCGCAAATTTGCAGATTTAACATTGTTGTGCTGATATTAAGAGTAATTATATATATATATATAAACAAGTCTAAATTGAAAACAACGTTCAAACCTATGATTGCGTTGGATAAAAACCGCAATTTTTATACGTGTGCATGTAAAACAAATTTCTTGGTAGAGGGGTCTAAATACAGCACAAACAACATTTTCCAAAAGACCAAAAAAGTGAAAAGTATATTTTAACAAATCGCATTTGACTAACAGGTCGAACAACTGATGTTCTTAAACCCTGCTGACTGCCATTGACGATTGCCAAATAAATTGTATATATATATATCTGTATGCAGATTATCCTGAAATTGCAATAGTTAATCTCACATTTTTGTCCATTTTTCAAAGATCACAATATGATAATAAATGCACACAATAGTTTCTGAATTTACAGTATCTATTCAAGGTGTCTGTTATACAAGTGTTCATGATGTTTGTAATTTTTAAAATTTAATACAAATAAAAATTAAAGAAGATATAATATATACATGATATTTATAGGTTTCATAACGAGTGAGAATGGGATATAGCTTGATATCAACTGGAGTTATTTAATTTCATTATAATAATAAACGAGCCAGTGGCAAGTTTATTATTACTATTTAAGTTAAATAACAAGAGTGATATCAAGCGATATCCAATTCTCACAAGTTGTTAAACCTATTTCTTTTATGGTCAACACTATCATTGTGTTAAATTAAAAATTTTGTGAATCGTTGATCTAGTCTTTTGCACATTCCAGTATGACGTCATATGTCCTTTTCCGGTGTCAAACTTTAACAGCAGACATTTTAAGACTTTTTGTACGCTTCAGAATGTAATAAAATTGATAAAGAGAAGATTGTCAGGTAAAAAGTGTGAGTGTTTAGTATATTATTGAAGAAATCACATATACATGATATACCGTATAGCAATGTATAGCGGGTTATTTTTCGCAGATGTAAAATTTTCGCGATTTAGGGGCAACAATGTATACAAAATTTTGGTGGTTTTTATTTTGGCAGATTCTTTAATCCCAATTAAATATTTTGGCGGATACTGAAGTGGAGCCAGTTAAAAAGTTGTAAAAATTGACAAACAAGGGTCTATTGTTATGGTTAAATGATTGTTTTTCTTGCATGAATTTATTTATTGATTATTTTTATACAGTGAGTCAATAGAATACCGGTACATAGTTATTTTTCACAGGTGTACAAACTTCTTGTAAATGTTACGGCTGATCAGTTACGAAATTTACCGGACCTTTGATGTACTTATTAGATTATAAAATTATCATGAGTGACTTGCAACTCTTATATAATTTGACACTAATTAATAAGGATAAAAAAACCTGACAGCGTACCTTACACTCTTATATTATTATTTATTTTATCATGTAACCAATAAACTAATTAACACCTGATAGCCAGTGAACAATGGCCTTTGGCATTTATGTTGTTTAAATTAACAAAAACCCTGATTTATCCGTTGAAAGGGAAAAAATAGATAGTTTACAAAACACTTTAACTTCAGTCAAGGGTGTAACTTGAATAAGTTATTAGAGAAAAATAACATACATGTGTTATTATGGATACTTTCTCTAAATCTGTAGTAACATATGTTTGTTATCAGTTAAATGTACCATAAATTTTTTTATTTTCAGTGGGCACTTGCAATTTTGGGAATTCTTGAAACTTGTGCAGTAACTTAATACATAACCTTGAAAACTAATTTTCCAATTCAATTAATACATTTTTGATCAACCATGGTAAATCAATGAGACAAGGCTTTTAAGTGATAACTTAGCTGTAGTAACAAGGCTTAGTTTTTACAGGCATTTAACTTATTACATGAGACACTTGGGAATGACTAGGAAGCTTGCGCAGAACCTCATTACATGCCCTTATCATTATTTATTACAATATATTAAAATACATTGTGATATATGTAGGAGAAAAGGCTTTGAAGAAATGTAGAGAAGCTGTAATAACACCCTTTAGTTATTACAGGCATATTTTTTCTGTAATAACATGGGTGTGTTATGCATGATTGGCAAACTATGGGCTGTTATATCTTTCTAAAGTTTAATAAACATAAAGACAATTATAATTTCAATAGAAATAGTACACAATTTAACAAAATAAAGGATGTAAAATGCCCCTTTGAAACATGTAACATACATGTGTTATCACAGATTTTTGATTTTTTAGCCCTCAATAACAAATGTATGTTATTTTCTCTAATAACTTATTTAAGTTAGACCCTTGACTGAACTTAGAAAGTATCGAACGTATGCATAAATTTTCGCGGAATTTATTTTCGTGATTTCTCCTGGCCTGCCAAAATAAGCGAAAATAAACACCCCGCGAAAATAACCCGCTATACAGTATGTTCGTTGCCATGGACGATATGTACATCATCTTAACCTTTGAAAGTCATCAATGACCTAACGAATAGCCAATGGAAATGCTGTAATACAAAAATATTGTCTTATGATGCTGGATAAGCCAATCAAATAAAGGCATATTTTCGTATCACTTTTTCGTATCACACTCCATGCAGTGTGATACGAGAAATATCTATTCATGCAAGAAATAGATAACAGGCCACAACCATAAGAGAACTAAAGAAAGTTGATCAATGATTTGAATCGAGTTATGAAATGTTTTCTGAAGTACAATGGCTCTGTGCTGTACCTTCTAATAGTAATAAGAAACAGTTTGATTTTATGTGAAGTGTAATATGAAAAACATACATTTTTCTTAGATTGATTCATTTTATTTTTCAGCTTTGTGCAACAAAAAAAGGGAGACAATTTGTCAAAGAAAAGAACACATATGTCATAATGAGAGAATATCATAAATGGGAACCAGAACGTATGAACCATCCTGCAATAATGAACTTAATAGATGTTTTAATAGGAGATGAACCAGCTCCTGAACATGAAAACTTACGGGAAGTTGAAGTTCCTGAAGATTTACAACAGAAATTTGCACAAGATGATGAAGAAGAAATACTTCAAATTAAAAATGAAATAAATTCTCAATAAATTTTTAAATTGTTGTATGTTTTTCAATTGAGAACCTGCTATGCTGCTGCAAGCATAGTTGCCAACTCACATGATATTAGCCTGCAAGAGTTATGCCCCTTTGCACTTGGAAATTTGTTATTCTATTCTTACTACTGGTATGCATTTTGTGGAAGCAATTCCTCCATGTTTCATGATTTTCATGAAACTTTGCATTGTAAGATTTAAACATGATGATGCACATATTATTAATAAATTGGCCATCCTAGTTCCGATGACAAACACTAGAGTCATGGCCCTTTACACTTAAACAAATTTTGATTCTAACCAGTATGTACTTTGTAGAAGCAATTCATCATACATATTTCATCAGATGTTCATGAAACTTTGTATATTGGAAGATCTGTAAAGATATATAAAGTAGCATCCTGGTCAACTGACAAATCCTAGTTATGTCCCTTTTCACTTACACAAATTTTGATACTACTCTGTATGTACTTTGTAGAAGTATTTCCTGATACATGTTTCATCAGACGTTCAGGAAAATTTGTATATTGGAAGATTTTTGTATTAAGATGCACTTATTAATAGGCCATTTTGGTCCATTCCTAGAGTTACACCACTTTACAGTTAAAAAAAACTCAGTATGTTCTTTGTGGTTGCAACTACTTCTACATGCTTCATCAGATGTTCATGAAACTTTATATTGGAAGCTCTTAAGACGTTGACACTTCCATGAGCATGCACCATTGGTTACTTATTTAAATTTTTAGAATTTTGGCTTGTTTTTGTAAAATATTTACAATAAAATAGATATTTAATAAAATTTGGAAGTAGGGTATTTGTCCTTTTCTTCAGCTGGGACTTTTCCAGTCCTAGTCTTCAGCAGTTTTAGTTTTTAAAGATCATGTAAAAGATTACACAAGGGTTGACACAGATGAATGTCTAGCTGGAAAATAAAGACTAATGAACTCTAAAATTGGAAATTGCAGTACATGAACAATGAAGTATTGACACAGAAGAATGTCTAGCTGGAAATTAAAGGCAAATGAACTCTAAAATTGGGAGTCGAAGTACATGAACAATGAAGTTTCAAAATTAGAATATATCATTTGTCATATACTATTCATAATTTCACATACCAAGTATTGTTGGCCTGTGATGTCTAGTTGCTGTAGGACAGACCCAAGAAATGAAAAAATAACCTGATGACTTGATCACTAAAAAATAAGGTGAAGGCAGTATAGACATGAACTGGTAAAAAAACCACATACAAAGTATTGTTGACCTGTCAAACATAGTTTCTGAGGAGGATAAATCTAGAATTCATATATAAACAGGAGTGTATACAATATATCAAACTCTTACTAAATCAATGAATGGAGGCTTAAACGTAGCATACATACATCAACTGTAAAAGCAGGTAAAATTCAAGAGGTTTACATTTATAAGGGAGAAGATCTGAAAGAGGTATTCATTTTTAAGGTTGGAAAAAATAAGAAGAGATCGCCAAATTGACAGCAAAAGGTTTTGTTATAACTTATTTGTGTAACTGTTAATAGAAGGAAGTTAGGGGCTATATATATATATATATAACTCCTAATCAGCAAAAGTGAAAATCATCAATATCAAACTTGACCTGAAGTTCGTCATCAGTAGCAAAATATTATTTTAAGATTTGAAAAGCATTGGTGGAACAGTTCTTAACTTAATGCACAGAACAACTGAAACTGTCATTTTCCAAAAAAAAAAAGGGACCATAACTCCAAACAGCAAAAATGAAATCGTCAATATCGAAACAATTTGTCATCAGAAACAACAAACAAAAATTGAAAAGCCTTTGTTAAACAGTCTCAAGTTATTGCACGTAAACGACATACGGCAACAGTAAAAAAAGATTTATATCGAATTTGACCTCAATTTTCTATATTATGACCACAAGCAAGAATGTATGTTAGTTATACGTCCTTGTCCCAAGTCTGTATATTTTTATAGAAATAAATTCGTGTAATAGAATGAAACCTTTTCATCTTCCAAGTAAAACAGTCTTGGTTTCAAGGTAAATTTTGCTTCGAAATGTAAAGTATCGACAATGTGGCAGAATGGTATCTCACGGGATTTAGGCAAACAAAATAAATGCTTTTGTTTGTTTTAAAGTTTGTCTTAAACTGTATATCTGCTCTGGGACTACATTTTTTGTATTATACTAATGTTAATATATTATGTCCTAGATCTACTATCCAATGCGAAATATTAAACAAAGTGAAAGAAACACTGATCCAATATTATACAATTATTGATGTATGTATTAAGCACATTATATTTTTAGTTTCTTTCTCCTTGAACATCGCTACATTCTTTATATGCCTTTCACAAGTCAGAAACTAGTAGTTCAGCGGTTGTCCTTCGGTAGCTGTCTGCCATATTAGTTTTTTCGTTTATTGCATTTAGCTGATCAGCAGTCGGTTCTTCTTTATATGCCCCCGCGACAAAATGTCGACGGGCATTTTAATTTACCCGTCCGTCCGTATAAAGGTAATTTTTTTTTGGTACTGAAAGTCAGAAGGGTTAGATATTCACAAAAACCAGTAGTTGAACTTTATTTTCTTCTCACTTGCTTTATAATTGAAAACATGGTTTGAACTTCCACAGTTTAATGTTCCTAATGCAATGAACAAGATTTTTTAGTATTGTCAAATATTTAATCAATACCGGGAACTTGGTGACCACTGGAAATAGTAGGTTCAGGAACTATACATGCGTAAGGCAGAACAGGAGGGGGCATCGTTCATAGTTTTTAAATTTAGATTCACATTTCACATTTTTAATGCTGAGTCCTTTTAGTTTACAATATGATATGGTTTTTCAAGACCGTGCGATGACCGATAGTTCTTAAAATCTTCGCCTTTTGGTTACTGGTATATAATATTTCATTGGCAATCATAACACATCTCCTCATTCTAACATATATACACAAAAATCAACTCGAGGAAAACACTGATTACAATATTAAATAAAAGATTAAAAACTGTAAACACAAATATTACAAACAAAACAAAATATTGCCAAATAAAAAATAAAAGTTAGTAAACCTTGGTTCAGGGAATTATAAATCGTAAAAATTCACTACACGTTTATATCAACAATTTTATCAATACCATGTATATTATTTTAATTAAAGGTGTCATACACATGTACAAATGTAAGTGTACTTATTTTTCAACACATTCCAGACTTACGCATGCATTGTAGGGTTATGATATATTTGATAACTTTTATTCGTCAGAAATAAATAAGAAATACATGATAGGATAGTTTTTTTTATTTCATTTCAGAAGATTTCCTGGGTTTTTCATTCTTTACTGTGATGCTCCTCCTTCATGTCCATCATGATCATGTTCCCCTTTATTTTTCTCATTGATCATTTCCATCTTGATTATCTCCACCTTGATCATTTTCACCTTGATTATCTCCACCTTGATCATTTCCGCCTTGATCATCTCCACCTTGATCATCTCCACTTTGATTATCTCCACCTTGATTATCTCCACCTTGATCATTTCCACCTTGATCATCTCCGCCTTGATCATCTCCACCTTGATCATCTCCACCTTGCTTATCTCCACCTTGATTATCTCCACCTTGATCATCTCCACCTTGATCATCTCCACTTTGATTATCTCCCGTTTGATTATCTCCACCTTGATCATTCCCACCTTGATCATCTCCGCCTTGATCATCTCCACCTTGATCATCTCCACCTTGATTATCTCCACCTTGATTATCTCCACCTTGCTTATCTCCAACTTGATCATCTCCACCTCGAATATCTCCACCTTGATCATTTCCACCCTCATCCACATCTTGAACATTTACAGTTTGAACATTTCCATCTTCAGTTCCACCTTGATCATTTCCTCCTTGATTATCTCCACCTTGATTATCTTTACCTTTATCATTTTTGCCTTGATCATTTCCACCTTTATCAATTCCTTAATATAGAAATGATATTATAAATTATGTTATATAGATACAATGGATAAACGTTGATTCTTGAAAAAGAAACCATGAGCCCGGAGGGCGAATGGTTTGTTTTTCATGAATCAACGCTTATCCATTGTATCTATAACTTAAACTATTGTGTTAATGTCTTTTCAAAATTAAAGCCTTTTCTTAATTAGAAGGTATTGTAAGTGAGTTTAAATAACCATGTTATCGTGTCCAACGATGCATTAATAAATCTAAGATCATAATTAATTGGTTAAAAAAATACAAACATAACACAACACGTCTGCCTTTAAAGATCTTTATATCATCAGGCATCTGAATATATTATCGGTTTTTACAAAATAAGACATATTCGAACTTATTTCTAATAAGATTGGGAATTGAAATGGGGAATGTGTCAAAGAGACAACAACCCGACCAGAGAGCATATATAAAGTATATATAATAGGTATGTTACCGACATTTCCAGCAAGAAGCCTAATTCTAGCTAGGCACATCATGATTTTCTCGCATAGGAATTTGCGAATAAACATTTGTTAAATTATGTAGCAAAACAAATGAAATCATACTATATTTATAAAACAAAAATGGACAAATAGAATGTAATCATTTTCGTTTCAAATTTGTGAAATAGTCCATAATAGTCCAAAAATAAACGGTAATAACATACAAAACAAGAAAACAAAAAACAAAAGGAAAACTAAGGAATAGGGACAAAAAAGAGAATACAGGGATTCGATCCTAAACTTGGCCGACAAGTCCCTACCTTTAACTCATTGATCTTAACCATGCTAACATCGCGGCTACCAACTTATACTATATGATTGCCTATTATGTATATATAAAGGTACAAGTCCTGTGTGTCCGTTGTACCGATGTATATCATATGTTCATTTATATATATAAAATAGACATTTAAATTGTAACCGATTGGTAGCCGAGAGGATATGTTGATGTCAGTCACACATAACAGATTTCAAGGACGGGTTCGATTCCCAGTGAAGGCATATAAAATAACAAAAATGGAAGGTAAGTTTTTAAATTAATTCCATTAGTGAACAGAAATCAGTGAATTAGGCAATTCAAACTTAATGAAATTAGACACACAATTGAAACAATTGAATATAGTTTTGTGAGTCCACTTCAGCGACAGATTTAGGAAGCGTTGATTCTAGAAAAAGAATCCACGGTAAATGAATAGGCCGACGTCACGACAATGGTTTAAGTACGCATACAGAAATCATGTATTAGTTATTTACATAACCATATACGAGGATCTGAATAGGGGTCCTACAATTATATATTCTTTCATTTTTTAAACCATTTTTCTCTATTCTTTTTAAAGTTTGCTCCATATTTTCTATTCTTTAAATTTTTGCACCCCGCTATTTGCTATCTTTTTTTTTATCTTTTTTTTTGTGGGGGGGGGGGGGGGGGGCTTTTTTTGTGTGTTCTTTATTTGTTTGGCCCATTTTTCTGTAGAATATATCGTTTCATTTCATGTCTCCAATGGTACATTCAGATTTTGTAATCAAAAAGCCCAGTAACCCCGTATCGCTCCCTCGATTCGTGTATTGTAACTGTTTTCTATACTTTTTGACTGCACTAGAATAATTAAGATACCAACTACAATTACATGTATGATAAACAATAACTATGCCATTGAGATTTATAGAAATTGACAAAAAATACTAGGCGTAAATCAAAATTATGAACGTAATTTAATCAAATTTACAATAAGGATCTTCCCTTAACATTACTCCTCCCAGAGTCTTTGCGCTTTTTGAATATCAAGTTAACTAGCTAGAAAAAGAAGCTGTCCATTTCTTAAACGCAAACTTAATTATGTCCGAAAGCTGCGGATAAAACTTTTGTATTCAGAGGTTTTGGAAAATGTATAGAATAAAATTGCAGGCGCGGTTCCAGCCATTTTTATAAAGGGGTTCCAACCCCAGAACACCATGAAATTTCATGAATAAAAAAAAAAGAGGAAAAAGTGGGGTTCCAACCCCTGGATCCGCAAATAAAATTGTGTTGTATGAAGGTGCTACTACACCATTTAGGCAGCATAACCTCTCCCTCAAATTTTATCTTTTATTTTTATTTTGTGTGATAAATAGTGTTTTACATACTGTCACCTTACTGGCTAGTAACCTTAGACACCAGTGATTCATACCAGTGGCGGTTCCAGGATAGAGTGTAGAGAGCGTACGCCTACCGTTTTGATCGCCAATAAAAATTACCATGTTTCTCACAATTAATTTGAATAAAAAGCATCAAATTGTCCAAACATTTTTTTTGCCTCACTCCGTGCGGCTCTATCATCACTTTTCTACTTTTTCTGAAATTACGCCCCCTTTCAAAAATTCTGGATTATGTCCTCTTCATACTACTATGAATTTTAAAGAGATTTTACTAAGTGATATTTTCTTTTAACAAGGAAATGCGAATAATTCGAAGAAACTATGCATGTTTTGAAAAAATCTTAGTCGTAATTTTTTTTTGTGAAACCGACTCCTGGAACTTAAAAAGAAAAGCCTAATTCATCGAAGTTCGACTTTGCCTAAGGGAGTTGGTACCTTAATTTCTTAATTTATCAAAATTTATTTTCAATAGAAGAACATTGTTATAAATTGTGTCAGTACGGTAGCACTGATCGCTACCAATAATTGAAATATGGACAATAATTTGAAATTATTAGATGCGATTTCTTGAAATCCTGGATTTAAAAAAATCTTTCGCGAAACCTGTCCTGTCACAATTTTTGCAATGATTAAAACATCGCAAAAGTTACTGAATATAATAATAAAGTAATTACTTACTCGGACGTCCAAAGACTTGTTGAGTAAAACAAGAAAATACGACTAATATCAACAAGACTTCAAATACTTTCATGGCGTCACAATAGTTGGATATCGGTAAAGAATGCGTGAAAGCTGCAAACAAGACTAAGTGTATAATTAATTATGAACAGAGAATAGTGTTTCTTTATACATGTACTTCATTTCTGCTGCAACATCTTTACTTGTTTTTCGATGGTTGACTAAGTTTTGAATCACCTTACATTTACAAAGATGTCACTACTTTTTGCAACGCACTAAGGAAAATAAACTGGATTTTTATTATTTATATTGGAGTCACACTAACCTTACATTTACAATGAATGCAACATCTTGGTATTGGGTTCAGACTAACCTTACAATCGGCAATCCTCGAGTTAATCCGCTACTCTTCTAGATGAAGGAACGGAATCGGCCGAGTTTAGCCGAGTGACTAACCTTACATTTACAATAAATGCAACATATTGGTGATCAACAAAACATTTGACATCGATTTTAAAGAATTGAAAAATGTCTAACGTTGAATTGTTGTTATGTAGTAAATGCATTTTATTCTTTGTGTCGATATACATTTATTGTTCAGGTCGTCTAAAAAAGGAATTCAAATGATATGCAATAGCACATTCGCCTGCATAGGGACTGCAAATTGGCGACTGAAAATGGACCACAAATTCCGACACTACAGTACTAGTCTTTGAAATTAAGTTGTTAAAAAATTGTCTTTAAAACTCCATTTTCTTGTGGTTTTTGAAAAGCATCATAATTCTTACTCTCACTTTGGGTAACCTGTCAAACACAAAAAACAACTTCTGCAGCATTATTGCAATATAATCTTGTATAAATGATCGAAAGGTAACCAATATACAAAAAAAACATCATCATGGGATACCACGTATTTCACGAAGTTAAAATGGTTGGATCATACATTTGAGCAAGTGTCTGAAGGGTGTCTAGAAAACAAACTTTGACACACAGAAAAAGTTTGCATGTGTCAAACTAAATATACATGTAATAAATGCCAAGGCCTATATATAAAGTAAACATATGCATTACTGTTCGATCTTAGTTTCAGAACTTACTGCGTTCAAATTAAAGGTTCGGTAATATGCATATGGATCCAAATGAGGTGGGACGTAGGTAGGCTGAACGGACGGCCGTCCGCGATCGAAAAAAAATTTCAGCGGGGAACTTGAAGGCTGACTGATCGGACGGCCGTCTGATGGATCCAAATGAGGTCAACGTATTGTCTTGCAAGTCAAAAATATAGCAGCGATGCTTTGGGACCTTTTTTGACAACATTGAACCAAACTGACTGCTTATAACGATCGAATAATTATTCAATATTTTGTTTATGTAAATATTTGAAGGCAAGAAAAACAAATCAATTATTTTAGCTTATATTGTCAAAATCGTAGCTAATGCCCCTTAATAATTCCAAGAATCGGTACAATCACCTGCGGATTCGATTCGAACTTCAAAACCTATCCTAAATATATCTTGACGATCTTAAAAAAAACAAAAAAACAAAGATATTCACTACAGCATTTGCCAAGGTTTGATTGAAACCATATGTCACAATGAATTTAACATTAATTTAATCGATATATACATGTAGTATCCCACCTGTCGCGAGCAATGCGACAGAAATCACGTGATTGCGGGATTGTTTCCATAGTAGGAGTGGAGGGGTAATATTCTATGCAGGTAAGTTTCTGAATTATATCTTTAAGTTCCAACTTTATATCAAATGTATGATTATTTCCTTAAGGGTTGGTGGCATGTTATACAACTGAACAAATGATTATGGAAAACAAATAAAATTAAATCAAATGAAATATAGAATATTGAGTAAAACCATGTTTATTTTAAAGAAGTACTAACTTCGAGGTCCATTATTTTAGAATTACGATAGTAACGGTTCTTGACATTATTCTTCTGTAGACGTAATTTTCCGAACCCATTTCATAAGGATCTGAATTGTGTTTAAAGAATAGAGAATAATAGCAAAAAATAATGAACACAGAAAAATGAGCAAAGAATTAATAATATAGGGAAGAATGAAAAATATTTTCATTTTGCTTGTATTGCTTTTTAAGACTCGTCTAAAAATGCATAACATTTTTATTCGTTGTTATGAGCAAAGGGAAATAAAAATATTGGGTTATTCATTTAACATTGCAATTATATGAATTATATTTATTATTTTTATTAAAAAACTTTTCAATAACGGAAAGTATGTGATAACATTGATTTCCCTTCATTAATCTCAACAGGTAGTTCTTTTTGTCCCTTTAGGTATCAGTAAAAACCGTATTTGACTCTGTGATGAATTGTTCATACAACGCTGTCTATTTAATCTTGAGTTGACAATTGGATATATTTCATATCATAAAGTGTAAAATTGAGAATGGAAACGGGGAATGCGTCAAAGAGACAACAACTCGACCAAAGAGCAGAAAACAGCCCAAGGCCACCAATGGGTCTTCAACACAGGGAGAAAATCCCACTACCGGAGGCGTGCTTCAGCTGGTCCCTAAACAATAATGTAAACTAGTATATTTTAAAAAAATGAATGAATTTGCTCGGTTTATGCTTTTGTCAACTATCTTGATTTTTTTAACAATGCTTTCCTGGTCGGATAAGTACATTTGGTAGCCACTCATGTGGTTTTATTTTTACACTTAAAACCATGATTGGTAAACACATATTAAGCAAGAGGTAAGTATTTATTTAACACTAGGGCCATTTTCAAAACGTTTTTCAATCTTAACTTAAATTATAAGGTTCTTACAATATTGTGGCTTATTCTAGACATATCAATAAATTGTAAACGCCTGAAGTTAGCACAAACTTGAGACACAGTTTTGACAGAATTTGGCAAGCTGTTATTATTAAATATTATTTATTCCAGAAATATACAAGAAGAACATCTTAAACCAAAACCAAAATTATGTTTGAAGTGAAATTATATATTATTGTGTTTAGGATATAAATTGATTCATTTTTGGTAAGCGACGTCCTTTTATGCATGTCAATTTCGACAAAAAGAACATGTAAAATTTCATGCAGACCACTATCAAGTGTTTATTATCATTTATTTCCCCCTTTTTACAAGATTTTGTACAGATTAAGCACTTGGCATTGCATAAAGTCATGTCTTTTCTGTATGAACATTGCTACAAGATCTTGGAAGTACAGCGCCTATAATGAGGTTAAGATGGTCAGAATTCTTAATGTCGTTTTTTATTCCTATATAATTGTTTCAAAGCTGAAACGATTTTTATTGTTTATCCTTCATTGTACCTTATGCTATCCCTTTTAACTAGGAAACGTGAGGATTGTGTACCCAAAACAAATATCGTCAGCGGTTGTCTTTGTTAATATCTTATGTTTTTTTTGCCTTTAAATTATTCAATATTTAGCACAGATCTTTTGTAGTCTCTGTCAATAGGCATAACATATGGTTGTGGGATATATGATAGCTACCCAACGACATAAACAAAATCATAAGACATTTTAAAGTCAACATATGGTCTTCAGATACGGACAAATGAGTATACGCTTTACCTATCTCTAAATCGCCCAGAGTCTAAGAATTTGTGAATACAACAGTTAAAAAAATATAATATATATGAGCAACCAATATCAAATTATTTTAATGCACAAACTGTATACATGTAGTTTCTAATTTTATGATTTCACACCTTGTCCCCCAGAGATTTAGAGATTAACACAAAATCATGGCATTGGCACTGGTCTATCATTGATTTGAATATGTTGACCTCTAAACGAAGTCATGTTTATTCACGGGCTGGGGTTTCGTTGATTTATAATACATCACATTTTTTATTCATTTAACCCAACGTTAACAAAACATGGCTTTACAATCTATGGGTTTGAGTGTTCAAACAGCGCTTCAGACGTACCAAACTTATCACAACATCCTGAAGGAGGTTTAAACAGCGCTTCAGACGTACCAAACTTATTACAACATCCTGAAGGAGGTTTAAACAGCGCTTCAGATGTACCAAACTTGTCACATCATCCTGAAGGAGGTTTAAACAGCGTTTCAGACGTACCAAACTTATCACAACATAGATGTTGCTACTAAACGGATGGTGTTAAACAGTGTAGTCGGTGTCATTTGTCTCTATTGAGTCTGAACTATGCATTAAAACATGTAAGGAACTTCTATTCAAATTACTTGATAATAACTTGTTTTAATTTTTATTTCAGTTACTTTACCAGACCAGATTGTGATCTTGAAAGAATATCTTAAAGAGTTAGACTTTATGAACAGACATCACATATGATTACAACAAGACATCAGGAGACTAGGTCTTTAAATATGGCGGTTGGCTTTTATACGGTTAAATAAATCAAAATTATAATTCATTTTGTTTTATTACATCCCTAGTTTTAAAGAAAGAATACTCATTGAAAACAAAATCATAATATCTTGAATTTTATGACATATCTAACAAGTGTAGTAAAATCGACATCAGCTGCTACCTTAGCTAGCATGCTACTATAGCGAATTTATTGAAATAGCGATTTTTTTCCCCTGCTTTATTCCCAATTTCAGACTTAAATATTTCTTGCATTGTCCTTAACTTTGTAGGGCAAAATATTGATTTTCAGTCTGATTTGGTCAAGGTTATTTATCTCTAGTTATCAAAATACCAGAATATAAAAAATAACGAGATGTGGTATGATTGCCAATGAGACAACTATCCATCAAAGTTCAAAGTTGAAGTGGATGTAAGCAATTTTAGGCAACCGTACGGCCTTCAACAATGAGAAAAACCCCATATCGTATAGTCGGCTATAAAAGGCACGGACATGAAAATAAATTCAATTGAGAAAACTTACGGCCTAATTTATAACAAAACAATTTACGAAAAACAAATATGACAAACATGAACCAAAGACAACCACTGAACTACAGACTCCTGACTTGGGACCAGACATTTACAATGAAGGTAACATCTTGATTTATTTTTTTCCGACCGCACTAAGAAAAGCATATTGTGAATTTCGATTTCTGATACTAGAGATGCAATGACTATACATTTACATGAATACAACCTGTTGAGGTTTTTTTTTTCGCCGTACTGCGAAAAAAACCTGTAATTTCTTATATTTGAAATAAAAAATGTTTACTTCATCATGTTCATTCCTGAGGTTACAAACAAAACACATTTGACATAGGTTTTAATTTTTTGGTAGAAAATTGTTTGCTCTATTGTTACCAAATTGTTTTAAAAATAAATGAATTCACTTATCTTTAACTGCCTCGATAATAAATATTGAACTTTAATGAAATTATTTCTTTGGAATGACTCCTGGCATACATGAATTGAAAAAAAAGAAGTATTATCAGAAAATTATAGAATATTGAATCTTGTCTAAATATAAATATTGAATTGTAGTAACTTCAGTAAATACATCTTAATCGGTGATTCGATATACAATATTGTTCCGATCATCTAAAAATGAAATTGAAATTCCTATAGTACTGTGGTATTGATTCTCCAGCACATAGACGAGGGGTTTTGACCAAGGCAGTAGATGGCTATATTACGTCTTTAAACTACCCGGTAACCTTTGAATCGATCATATGGTTTTTTGTTTGTTTTGTTTTTAGGGATTTCAAATTTTGCCCTCACTCTTGCTCGACTCTTCTAAAACAACAATATCTTGTATAGCCTATAGTCTTGTAAAAAAATTATTCCGACACTAGTGTCAAACTATTTCTCAAAATGAACGCGTATTTTCAATAATGTACCAGTAGGAACATGCAATACATTTTGGAAAAAAATACAATGTACACAAATTCGTACGGCGATGTTGTTTAAACTAAAGAGCCCTTTAGATACGATCTGTGTAAACTTACCTATCCTTTAAATAAACTTATTCTAAAAGGTTATTCATTTAACACTGTAACAATATCTTTGAATATCGTTTTATCGGTACAGACATTGATTTTGTTATCAATAAACATAACTAAATATTATTGCTATATAGCTATGAGCGGTCCTTCATTTTATCGATACTTATATTTTTGCATTGCACAAGGTCATGTTTTCTAAGAATGTTTAAGACGTCTTTACACTAAACCCATTGGATGTGCACTAATTGATATTCTAGTTTTTGATATACGATTTTTTGTGTTTAGTTATTATTGGCTTTGAACTATAGCACTATTCTGTATATGTCTGTCACAAGTCAGGAGCCTGTAATTCAGTTGCTGTCGTTTGTTGCTGCTTATCATATTTGTTTTTTAAGGTTGACATAGTCGAAAAGTTGACAGGTTAACACGATCGACAGGTTGACATGGTCGACAAGTTTAACACGGTCGACAGGTTGACATGTTCGACAAGGTTATCACGATGACAGGTTGACATGGTCGACAAGTTTAACACGGTCGACAGGTTGACATGTTCGACAAGGTTGTCACGATGACAGGTTGACATGGTCGACAAGGTTGACACGGTCTACAGGTGATGCTGAATATGCGTACTGTCATAAAAATAAATATCAAGTTGTCTATTTTTAAGCTTTTAAGCATGTGAATTAAGGGGTTATATAGTTCTATCGATTGAGACAGCATTATTGTCAACATGTTATTATAGAACTACCAACCGAGTCAAATTATATAACGACTTGAATTTACTTTTTCTCGAAAAAGATATAGGTGGAAACTTTGAAAAGCAAAAATGATCAGCAATACTTATAATATGGTATACAATGTGTATATAATATGTTTTTTCTTATCTTTGCTGTTGCTAATTTGTTATGAAATGATAACAAATTGGTTCGTAACACAAATAAATGAGGCTTCTTACACATCCTCACATTCTTTTTTAACATGTTTAAGGGAAATTGAGGTACAAGCGATATAGTTTCTGTGATAACGTTCTACTTTACGGAGCACCTGAGATCACCCCCAGTTTTTGGTGGGGTTCGTGTTGCTTAGTCTTAAGTTTTCTATGTTGTGTCATCTGTTCTATTATTTGTCTGTTTGTCTTTTTATTTTTGGCCATGGCGTTGTCAGTTTGTTTTCGATCTATGAATTTGACTGTCCCTCTGGTATCTTTCGTCCCTCTTTTAGTAAATATTTCATCATTTACGTAAATGCAAAGTAAAAAAAAATTAGGTTGTCACAAAACACCATACTCGCAGTGTATAATGTTATTTATTTATCAGTGCACACATATCAATACACACTAAAATAATGTTGTATGTTTCGTTTCTAAGAGTTTTATCTCTATATTTTATGCTTTCATCATCTTTAAGATACAAGATAAGAAGTATATAACACTGAAACTGTAAACACGTGTAGCCAAGTAAGAAATAGCAATCAATTACATAATATGCCAAGTAGAAAAACAAATTACGTCATGAAATTGGCATGGTCCAATTTGGGTGCACGTTTTTGAAGCACACCGGAGTACTCCTGCCACGTAACGGACATTAGATTTAAAATCGAATTGGATGTTTAGATAAGTCCGATACACATACAAAGATCTTTAAGAATGCGGTTAATTTTTCGATTAAACTTAAATGTATGTGTTTCCTTACAAGCGAAACAATAACACCCTCTTATGAGGCTCGTAATACTCTTTTCTTAATGAGATCCTCATAAATATTCATAACATGTTCAGAACGAGGCTATATTCGGTCACTTCAGTAAACAATATTTCCGAACACCACCAACAATCTTTTCAATTGGTAACCTTATACCTGTTTACGACAGGGTGCTCCGAAGTCAACGGAGGAATTTACCAGCACAACAACAACAACAACAACATATGGCGGCAAATGACAACGTAAAAACATCAGATTCTACTTCTACGAAGGATTTGACTTGTCTACCGGCCATCTATTTAATTATTTTAGTTTTGTAGAATCTGTTGTAAAATCAGGAAGTAAGAGTCAGGGAGACAAAGAGATATCCAAGGGATATAAGTATTTCAGCGAGAAATACTTATTTAATATATAATTTCAGGTATTTGTCCTTCAGGCTTCACTTCTGGCGCGGATTCATCATTTTTAACCCTTTTAAATTTCATGTTGTTTCAATATCGTACATAATAACAATTCGCAAAAATGAACTATCTGTTTGTCTACGTTAGCACGTTAGGTCCCTCTAAAAAATAGTAAACAAACTATTTACAGTTGTGTTATCCCCCTGTTCAAATCCACTGTAAATTTATCAAATGTGACATTACGTAGCAGAGAAATGTGGGACAATACGACAATATAGATCATGATTGAGATTGAACTATCAATATTTTGACCCCATCTTCACTAGACATGCTAGAATGATAAATAATCTTTTTCATTTATTGTTATCTCCATACATAATAACATATAAGCATCAGCTTCCTGAAATCACCTATAAATTTATTACAAGCCTTTTAATAGGTGAAAAATCTTTGTAGTCATTTTTCTTGTGCACAATCATTGTTGCTGTTCAAGTTAATTGATCCTTAAGTTAAACATTTTAATCCTGGAGACCAAGAAGAGTGCAGTCTGGCTATGGCACTACATGAGGGTAACAACCACTACCCTATAAAAAACTGAAAGCCCTTAATTATTAACCTTGAATCTTGTATGCATGAGTAAATGTACAGTATATAATTATTTGTCCCCTGTTTTTTTAACCCTTTAGCAGCGGGAAGGATGTGTCCATTGTTGGCAGGCAGCAGGAAGGACGTATATATGTGTCCATTGTTGGCAGGCCGTGGGAAGGACATATGTGTCCCTATATAATTTGAATGGATTTTTTTATCTGAAGAATAAATAGTCATGTTTTATTTTGTCCTCAGTTCTCAACCTTTTTGATCTGTGTGTTTTAAAACAATGTTACTTGACGTCACATTGAACGAGTGAACGTTCGCACGAAAATGTGTGCTCTTTTCTTCGCGGCCTAAGGGTCAAGGGTCTGTCATAAGATACACTGCACCATCCATACTTTGCAGTTTATATTTTAAAGTCATGTGTCCATGAAAAAATATTCAGCGTAATAAAACTGATTCATTTATATCCCATTTTTTATTCTTCATGTACAGTTTTGTTTTATTTAACTACGTTTACACATCATCCTGTGTATGAATGGTATTTGCAACTGGACATAATGCAGCCATCAATCAATCATGTGTAAACCTTAGAACAATATTGTTTACTCTTAACATGCGTTTAAGCTACATTTGTATTGGCATACTTGCATATATATACCAATTTAATTTGCTTACAGTTCATAAATTGGATAATGGTTGTATGGTAACAGCAAGATGTCACAGATCCCAAAAAAAAATGAAAGTCCACATGAAATAGAGGTAAACAAATGGAGTTCATTTAACCATGTTGTGTCTTAAAATATATATATAAAAAAATAGGTTTAAAAACAAGAAGTGGCATGAGCGCCAATGAGACAATTCTCTATCTAAGAGACAATGTAGTTTAAGCTGCAGTATATGGCCTTCAAGGTAGAACTTAACTCCTACCAAAGAATAAGCTATTTACTGCTATATAGGGTCCTATTGGCATGTTTTGTATTCAAAACTATTTCAGTTTCATTATTGTGTACTGGTACTTTGAAGGAAGGTGATCACATCTCCTGAACTGTTCAATGCTGCATAATCTATATTTACAAACCTTGTTAGTATAATGTATTACACTTACCACTGGTAAGAGATTGAGGTTCAAGTCCTCGACAGGGAGTATATAGATGTGCATTTATTGTGTTGACAGTTTGAGTTTTTTTTTAATTAATTTGCACCAAAAAAAACCTACTACTTGTAAGTTATAAGTTAACAAAATATCAACATACTGCTGGTCATTACTTCATTTATAATCAGTGAGTGACCTCTAGGTTTTAGTTTGTTGAAATTCTTACCCTTTCAAAGCACATGAGTTCAACTCAGATATTTGGTTGAATGCATGCTACCTATAATTGAATTACTTTTATTACCTTAAGTAATTTTTCCTGTTTGTTGCTTATCTGCAGTCTTTCTCATGTTTTCAGTTTTTTTTCCTGCCCATTGATCCCTGTATTTCTTTTAAAACTTTGGTAATCGCAATAATTTACTTCCATAGAAATAAAAATATTGCAGTTGTTGAAATTAAACTATTATTTGGCGAGACACTGGGAGTATTTACACCCTGCAGCTGGTGGCGACGCAGATGGTGAACTGTGGTTGATGTTTATCAATAGTACTGCTAAGTCGACGTTAAGAGCCCTATTGACCTTGTTGTAGGGTACGAATACTTAGTTCATTGTTGAATACCATCCAGCGACTGTCAAGATGATGAACAGAAATAAAAGCCTCTTTCATTGTGTAAACGTCATTTTTCTATGTACATTTTGTATTGTTTATGTGCGATTATGTCACATACACATTTAGGGCTATTCCATTAAAATGTATGTGGGAGGGTAGGAAGGGACTTTTAAAATATCCCTACAACCAAGAACTTTTTTTTAAATAATTTTGCATAATGGTAATAGACACATACTAAAACTAGAGGCTCAAGAGCCTGTGTCGCTCACCTGTATTTTACTAATGCTTTGGAAATCATGTAAAATACAAATGTAAGGGTAAAATCATAATTAATAATATTAGATATTAGATATTATAATGATATCTAAGATAATAACAAATAAAATGCTCCGCTGGGCGCAGCTTGATACGACCGCAGAGGTCAAACCCTGAACAGTTGGGGCAAGTATGGACACACAGAATGAATGTGGTCTAAGAACTTAAAAAATTCTAATTTACCTATTCAAACCATATTATTCACCTTATATATATAAATCAGAAATAACCAACTTAAAACTGAAAATTTTAAAAGAAAAATAAACGGGCGTATAAAAAAGGAAAAAAAAATCCCCCCCCAAATTTTTTGAACCCCCTTATGATTCATCACCCCCAAACTCAATCCAAGCCTTCCCTTTGTGGTATGGTACCTTGCAGTACAATTTCAGAGAGATCCATACACTTGAACACAAGTTATTGTCTTGAAACTAGGAAAATGCTTAGTTTTGGCCCCTATTCCTTAACGTTTAAGGCAATTAACCCCAAACTCAATTCCAGCTTTCCCTTTGTGATATGGAACCTTGTAGTACAATTTCAGAAAGATCAATAGACTTACACACAAGTTATTGTCTGGAAACTAGAAAAATGGTTGTTTTTTGCCCCTTTTTTTGCCCCTAATTCCTAAAATTTTGAGGCAATTACCCCCAAAATCAATCCCAGCATTCCCTTTGTGATATTGAACCTTGTGGTACATGTACAATGTCAGAAAAATCCATACACTAACACACAAGCTTTGTCTGGAAGTTACAAAAATGCTTATTTTTGGCCCCTAATTCCTTAACTGTTGGTACCATAACCCCCAAAATCAATCCCAATCTTCCTTTTGTGTAATTGAACCTTATGGTAAAATTTCATTGAGATCCATTCACTGAAACTAAAGTTAGAGTGCAAAAACCAATGTGTCTTCGGACGACGACAACGTCGTACCAATATACAACCGCAAAATTGTTTTGCGGTCGTATAAAATCTGCAAAATTTCTGTAAAATTACTAACTCAGGGGCAGCAACCCAACAACGGGTTGTCGGATTCGTATGAAAATTTCAGGGCAGATAAATCTAAATGTGATGAACATTTTTGCCACCTGTCAGATTTGCTCTAAATGCTTTAGTTTCAGAGATATAAACCAAAAACTGCATTTTACCCCTATGTTCTATTTTTAACCATGTCAGCAATGATGGTTGGAAGGCGTGGTCATCGGACAAATGTTTTAAACTAGATACCCTAATAATGATTATGGCCAAGTATGGTAAATTTGTCTCAGTAGTTTCAGAGAAGAAGTTTTTTTGTAAACGATTACAAAAATTTACTAAAAATTGACTATAAAGGGCAATAACTCCTAAAGGGGTCGACTGACAATTTTGGTCATGAGGACTTATTTGTAGATCTTACTTGCTGAACATTATTGCTGTTTCAGTTTATCTCTATCTATAATAATATTCAAAATAATATCCAAAAACTGCAAAATTTCCTTAAAATTACCAATTCAGGGCAGCAACCCAACAACGGGTTGTCATATTTGTCTGAATATTTCAGGGCAGATAGATCTTGACCTGATAATCAATTTTACTTAATGTCAGATTTATTCTAAATGCTTTGGTTTCAGAGATATAAGCCAAAATCTACATTTTACCCCTATGTTCTATTTTTAGCCATGGCGGCCATCTTGGTTGGTTGGCGGAGTCATCGGACACATTTATAAAACTAGATACCCTAATGATGATTGTCACCAAGTTTGGGTAAATTTTGCCCAGTGGTTTCAGAGGACAAGATTTTTGTAAAAGCTAACGACAACGGACGATGACGACAAGTGATGAGAAAAGCTCACTTGGCCCTTTGGGCCAGGTGAGCTAAAAAGACCAATGACCCACATTCAATTATTTAACTATCCTTCCTACCCTCCCACATAACTGTTATTGGAATAGCCCTTACTCCATATCCCTTTATTTGATCACTAGCTGAATTGTTTGCACGAGTTTCTTTTCATTAAACCATTCACCATATTTGACTTTGTTAAAATGTTAATATATTTATCCATATCCCTTTATTTTCTATAAAAGACACAAATAAAAAATATAAGTAATTTTATTATAGGACAATAATTAAAATATAATATATATACACATGTACATGTATGGTTGTATCCTACTACTAGAAATTCACAAAAAATAATGTATCTTCAAACAACCAAATTATTACATGCATTATAAAAAAAACATACAATCACTTTAAGATAGATTGATACCATTTGATTTAGCATCTTGCAAATTTGTAAATTGATTTTTGATGTGAATGACCAAATAAATTTAAAACGACAAAAAAAGTAGAAAAAAAACCAATAACCTTAGTTTAAAGAAATTCATATATAGCAAAATAATTGCATTTCATGCATAAACATTTAAAAGACCTCTTTTTCAGGGGATAAAAATGGCAGAAGAATTTGAAATTTAAAAAAAATTGATTCCTTTCTTCTCAAAAAGTACACAATCTAGCTTGTAAGAAATAAAACAATTACCAAAAATACAGTATGCATGTATTTGTGTATTAGCAATATTATTTCATGTAAAATTTGATTCCCCTTCTATACAGCCCCTTTTTGATATATCCATATTCTCAATTTTTTTCAGATAATGAACCATTAGTAGCTAGACAACACGAAAAGTGGTGACAGAGAGTATGCGTCATGGGTTGATGTTTGAGGCTGTGGCTGCTGATTCCTATGCCAAAGTAAGGATATGAAATAATTTCTCAATCTCAAAACTATTATATCATATTCTTCGATTTTAGCCCTTTCAAATCATAGTATTTCGAGAAAAAAAAAAATATTTTTTATGAGCAAATAATATGAGATTCATTCATTTCCTTATAATAAATTCAAAATAGTTTTTGTCAAATGCTTTTAATAAATAAGCATGATGTCATAGTCAAAGACCAGTTTCTATTTATTAAAAATTAACTTAAACCCTTCATCAATCAGAAATGACTGTACATCAAATGTTTGTCATAATTAAATGAATTAACTTTTCCAGTTACAGAATGAAAATGTGAATATTTTCCCCAGTGGTATCATTGTCAGCCCATTCTCACCTTGGTTGGCAGCTAGTCCTGATAGGAAAGTGTACAACCCAGCCATGTTGCCACCATATGGATTGCTAGAAATAAAATGTCCAGTGAAGCCTCTGGTAGACTGTCTTTATTTGAGAAAGAATGATGATGGAAACCTAACCTTAAAAAAAAAATCACAATTATTATCATCAAGTCATTATGCAACTTGCTGTTACAGGACTTAAGTGGTGTCATTTGTATGTTTGGAGGGCTGATGAACAGCATCTGGAGACAATTGAGTTTGATGATGAAGATCTCAACATCTGACATACTACCAGTATACAATGAAGAAATAAAAATAAGGGCACCATGCGGTGCAATACCAACACGACTTTTAAAAGTATGTGTACTCTTATAAGTAGAGTAACACTTAGAATTGAGTGCCAAAGATGATGGTCTCTCAGTTGGTATCTCAGTACAGTCGATAATAACTCTAGTAGTAGGATACAAAGTTTTAAAAACCTGAGGCATTTTGTTCTGAATCTGTTGCCTTGTTGGCCATATATATATGCTACCCAGTACAAAATACAAAAAATTTGACCATGTTATTAATTTTCTACTAACAGTTGAAACATGAACATTAAATCTACAAGCTAAATCTTGCTCAAATAAACCACACTTAAGCCTGCACAGAAACATAAACAACTCGTCTATTAAAACCATCATGGTCCTTTGTCTGGAAACCAACAAATTAATAGTATCAGTGGCTTTATAATAATAGCTGGTCATTGAATTAGCAGCTGGTTGAACATAATTAAAAAAAGCCAAGAACAAAGCATAAGTTGAAAAACCTGTATAAAACATAATCATTGCATCATCATTAGAAAATCTGCACACCCCAAAACGTTCTATTCTTAACTTCTCCTTTAACTGCTTAATCTCTTCATCTCTCTCTATCAACTTTCTCTCTAGTTCTTTCTCTATGTTTTCAGCAACCACACTGAAATTCACATTATTCAAATTATTTAATTAATGCAACAGCAAAAGAGGAGGAAACCAAGAGCGGAAATTTACAATGGTGTTTGAAAACAAACAAAAAAATACTCCAGAAAATACTCAGTACTTACATTTTGTTTGAAACATTCAATTTCACCAGTTACATGTAATTGATGTGGAGCAAAGCAAGTTATATCTATAATAATTATAGATAATTCCATATAGTTTAGGACATCCCTTTTTCACATGTATTCCTTTGCAATGATAAATACAAATAGTTCTATGTCAATATTAGAAATTATGTTACCAAAATGTCAGATGCATTGCTCTTGGGCACTGCCTATTCATGGTAGGGCCCTAATTAATTGATTTATCATACCTAGGATTCCTCAAATTCTTCAGATTCTTGAATATCTTCTTCCTGGTTTAACTGGTGCTCCTCTGACTGAAATAAGAATTAATGAGTCAAATGAACAATCTACATGTAACTGGCTATCCTTCAAATACACATAATGTAATGTCTAAGGTCATGATTACAATTTACATGTGACAAAACATCAAGGGCCTCATAAAATGGATAAAATTATATTTTCATGGGATGATTTTATAACTAACTTTTATCGTGACTATGTTGACTCTAGTCTTATTTAGTAAACTGTACAAATTTCAGTTACATCCTGGCATTCATCCTAATGAGAAATTCTGACCAAATTCATAATATTGTATGATTTGTACACTGACTTTTCATTTATAATGGAATAAATTTTTGCTGAAATAACATTTTTAGATTCAAGATTAAAGTACTTTAATCAACATTTAAATATGAAGTACATGTACATGTACATGCATCCTAGTCAATGCTACATTGTCGTGAATATACATGTATATTATTACTATATACAAGTAAGAATATGTGATATGAGTGCCAATGAGACAACTCTTAATCCAAGATACAGTGTACCTGGTAGTTAAACATGTTTAAGTAAAGCAACTTTAGTACATGTACACATGCAGAGTTCTCAAAATGTGGTGGTCCTAGGGATTTGACCACCACATTTTTGGGAAGGACCAACACAATTTTGGTAATTTGCAATAGAAATGATAGTGAGGACCTGCAGATTTTCTTCAAGGACCACCAGGTGAAAAAAGATTTCAAGAACTCTGCACATGTCAATGTAAATATTTCTGGTGCTCATTTCATGTACTATTTATTTCATGTCTTGTTTGTCAGTTTGATGTACTTGTATGTCCTTTTGAATATATTCTTGGACATTTTTATTCTACCATGGATTTCCAACTTTTTGACACTTTTGTGTTTTCATTTAGAACTAATTGTTGGAGTGTTTTAATTCTGTTTACAGTGCATTTGAAATCCCATTCCTTAGATTAAAAAGAACAGCACCATGTGGTATTCATACGACCACTTCAAATAATGTCATATCAATTTACAAATTATAATTTATATAATAAATTCACTAACAATACTATCCAACAATGTCTCATTCTCTGACTGCAGTTTTGGCTTCTTGTTTGGTGTGATGTGTTTAAACAAAGCTCTTCTTGGGGTGAAATCTCTTGTCCAACTGAACACTGTTGGTACAGCATCTGGTTTCAGAGTTTCCTATCTGGTGTCCACTTGAAATCCTCTTTTAAGAAGTGCAAGGAACACACAAATGTGTATGCATTGATCTAAAATTGAACAATTGTATTTAAAGTATATAAATGATATAAAATAAACATGTATTTATGTCTATGGATGGGTTGTTGTCTCTTTGGCGCCTTCCCCATTTCCATTCTCAATTTTATTTATATCATATACATGTAGATGACGGTGAAAGATTGTTTCAATGTTTAAAAAATATATGATAATTTCACATTTAAATTAAAATCAATCTATTAATTTGCGAAGTGGAATAACGAGTGGCTGTAAACAACCAAAATAAAAACTTCAAAGATGCTGATTACCACAAAATAAATATTGAGTAATTGAACAGAGTATTATTTCATAAATATGCGCTGTCATCGTTTGATTGCAATACAAAATATAATTCACCAGAAAAGCCTGGGGTTATTGGCTAAACAATACCTCAAACAATCATGAAACTCGCATATCAAAAGAGTAATTTATTCAAATCTTGATTAAAGCCTGGCATTCACAATTATAATATGAAATACATGTAAATAATTTGATAGTTACCTGAAATAAAAAATGTTTTAAAAGCAAAATGACTGCATACATATACATTACTATCTTAAGCATGAGATATTTTTGACTGGCATGATCTATTTCCACATCAAACAGTCCGGCTGCATGGGGATGTCTTTCAAATCATCCAAAATGATCTTTAATTGCAAACTAATATTTCATAACAATATTGACCAGCAATATTGGTAAAAGTTTGACAAACAAAAACCATTTTGAGAATAATTTTTGTATTCTTATGAAGATGTTCCAGCATCAACCGTCACACATTGTCACAAGGCCAGGGTAAGTTGATGATCCAGCATCTAAAAAATGTAAACTGCTGATGGGTAAAATGGCAATCCTGTATTAAACATTCAAAGTTTCATTATTAATTTTATATATTTTATATAATGATTACAACAACTTAATTAATACATATACATATCTTAAATCTATTTTTTAAGGAATGAGAATACTGGTATACCAATATTTGCTAAAATTAAAACTAGGTGTCATTTCATGATTTGGTCATGCCATCTGTTTTTCATATTATAGCGACATTCAGACATACATTGTATTAACTATTTTAATCATTGTAGTCAAAATAATTATGGGGAAAAAATGATAGAATAGGGAATCACCAATGCATGACTGGAGCTGCCCCCTCCTTAGAAAAGTTCTAGATCCACCACTGGTTATACATGTAAATATTTGGTCTTGTAGTTGCCACAAACTTACATATAAAATAGTAATTGTAAATAATAGTTTAATATACATGTACGTCATGGATCCTGATTGAATCACAGCTGAGCAAATTATATTTTTTTTATATTAATGACTATCCATACTTAAGATAGTTCTCATTTATAGTAATTTGTATTTTTGTTGTGGCACTGCAGGAGTAAAAAAATACAATTATACTGATTTTTGTATATTGTTAAACATGTACACATGCACATTGTCATTGAATGGAATCTGTATTTAAAGTCTTTTATAGCACATTTCAACATTTCTCATTCGAAAAAGCATGCAGTTTTGTTGTTCAGTTTTATTTATAGAAACCTGAAAACACAATATTATATACAGATGTGCGATAAAAATAGATGAAATAAAGGTAGGGCGAAAATAGGTCACCAGACGATACAACTTCTGTTTACAAAAAATAAACAATATCTTATTAATATTTTTTTTTGTTTTTGATTTTATGTGAAAGAAAAAACTCCGTGTATGTGGTGATATAGCGGTAGCAAATAGTTTTGAAGATTCTGCAGGTTAAGGTTCATGTGGACCCTTCGTCTAAAATGGCTGCATTTTCACCTCAAATTTTACTCTGAGTACAGACAAACCTGTGCATCTGGAAAAGTTTTAAGGCATAGCATGCCCTAGATAAATAAAATTCAAATATATTTTATGTTTTAGAAAATTAAAAACTTAACCGGATTTTGCAGTGCACTTTTTTTCATTCCACCAGAAGGTGCCAAAATAAACAAAGTTGGGAAAGAGGTTTGAGAACTTCCCCACAGGTAATAATTGAAGTGAACTGTTTTGATTGACATGGACAATAGATGGACAATAGATACCTGACAATAATTGGTGATTTAAACTGTGTACCTGAGTGGACCATATCAAGTGAAACTCAACTGTTTGTTAATTTTATCATCTTCTGCAGGGACGAAAAAAAGTGCAATGCTAAGGGAACAGTCTTTATTTATCAGCTGAGGGGGTCGGTTCATTTTAGGAGGGGTCACTACCAAAAATATCATACAGCTGGGGGGGGGGGGGGGGGGGGTTGCCATCAAAAATTTTATTTGACTGGGGGGGTCACACAATGAAAGTTTTTATGTCTGACAAGCATATAAATTGTTGACAATATTGAAGTGAGTGTGCAATCTTTAAAATAATTTCTGTCATTATTAAATCTTTGGTCATGTACAGTGAGCACTAGAAGGATGCCTAATTTCTCAAGGATAGTGAATCTGATCACTCCTTATCACAGTCATCTGTTATGGTTCATTGTCCCATGGAACTATTTTATTCAATATAATAGTTCCATGATTATCCATAGGACAAGTAGGATGTGGAAGTTTACAATCCGACTTATCTCAAGATTAACAACTGTATAAAACATTTGTCTCTAGCAGTGTCTAGTTTTGACCACAGGAAACATTGAGTTTTAAAAGTTTCTGAACATGTGTATTACAACTTTCTGAAGTGTTCACATCATTTTGATGCGATTTCTTAGCAGTCAGGATTCTACTTCGTCAAAATTATCTCCCCATTACGCCAGTTCATTTTTACAATTGTAAAAATGGAAGCCATTGTAGGGATGACGCGCTGCCAATTTAGCTCTTGAAAACCGATAAATTTATCCACATAGCATCATTACGATCCTTATATGCCAGTTGTATTTTAAAAGACAAATGTATCTACTAGCTTATGAGCATCAGTTAATGTACTTGTCTGCATTCAGTCAACTTAAAACTATTGTCTGATCGGTTGTCAGATGGAATTTTCGAAAATTCATAAACATTTAAAAAAATTCTAATTCAATATTTCGTGGAAGGGCAGACTAAACATTTTCAGTGGTTGAAGACTATTAACCCTAGATATCACACACAAAAAATGAAGTTTTTTCGAAAATATGCATTTTTAAGATCCAACTTAAAAGTCTGTCGTCAAGTACTTTTAGTAAAAATTTGCTATTCAAACACACCTACTCTGTTTTTGTGATTCATTAGAAAGGTATTTCACTTGACCCATATATTTCATTTTTTTAGTACTGTGTATTTTCGATGTTATAAAGTCAACCTGTAGCCTTGATATATAAAAATGATAGAATCTGAAGCGAGATGATGTATCAAATACTTTTGCTTTTTACGTTTTCAAGACAAAATATTCAACTCAAACACGCCCTAACATAAAAAGGTGCACTCGATTTTCTCTATTCGATGCAATTGTTACCCATTTTTTGGAAAATTTCTTGAGTCACATAATGGAAGGGCAGAAACGAAAATTAAGGAACAAATAGATTAATATGTTCTACGTCCGTGGTATTATTTGTTTTTAAATCGGAGGTTATGCATCTTTTAGATCCAACTGAATAGACACCCATGTCGTCGACTTGATATCTTATTGTTCTGCTTAATTATGTAATAGTAAATTGAAAACTTATGCAAATGGTGTTTTTATGATAAAATACTTCGTAATTTAGCCGAAAACTGTCATTTTATTTGTTTCTATTAACTTTTAAACTTTTTGTTACTATAGTAAACATTACAGTAAGCATTTATCGCCTTCTCTAACAAAGAACTTCGATTCTTTTGTTCTATTTCAACTGGGTTTCCGCCTGTTAGGATGATATAGGACTGTAAAAGGTGTGTACGTTCTAAAATCATTTGTCGTGAAATATGTATTATTATTTTATGAAATTATTTCAAAGATATCGAATAATAAAAAGAATTTTTAATGTTCAAATCGAGGGTCCTTGTTGGGCAGCATGGCAATCACACACACAAAACAATACACATCGGATTTCGTAAAACATTTTCACATTGAAATAAAATATTGAATGTTCATATAATTATTAACCTACATAAATATTTCTTTATCTCAAATAAATCATGTTCATTTTTGTACATATTTGATCCAGGAAGGATTAGAACCATACAATTAGTAATATTTGTAATGTGTTATTTTCAGTTGCACTTCCAAGAGTGGGATTGAAATAAAAAAAATAACTATATGATGAGAAAATTAAAATCCAAAAAACATTTACAAAACTTCAAAATTTTAATAAAGACATTAAAAGAATTGAGCCATGTTTTCTCTTTTTTTTTAATGTTTTTTCATTCACAAATAATTCTGTGTCAGACAGTAAATTTACATTTATTCATAACAGAGGGAAATTCATTATTGAAAGGTTATACATAATATTGTAGAATTATAGGTTGCATTCAAATAAATTGGAACAAAGAATTTTCTGTTTTTTTTTTCTTTTTACCTCATTCCATTCATTTATAATAGCACATGCTCATGTATATAAACAAATTAGGCTAACTGTGCTTTTAAAAGCTTAACTTTTTAAGAATTAGCAGTTTCAAAATCAGGGACAATCTGTATTAAGGTATGACTTCATTCTGTTCATAAAGGTTCAAGTAAAAAAGCAATATATATTTGTTTTCATTTAAATGCTCATTTTGTCCATTTTTCTTCTTGCATGTGTCAGCTATTCATATTCGAAAGAAGGAAAAAAAAAAACAAGAAGAAAAACTCTATTGTATACTCAGGGTTTTCTCAAAGAAGAATACAACAGAAAAATGTTTTCTAAAATCAGTTGCATCAGCTTCAAAATAAAGAATATGGAAGGTCATGATGAAACATCAGGCAATATAATATTTACAGAATATCACTTACTAATGACTGCTAACCAGACAAAGTAAATTATCTTTATCAAATTAATTAGTTCAAGCTACTTATACATGTTATATAAAATAACAGAACTATAGTGTAGAATGTATTATGAAATATCAGTTCAAAATCAAAGAAAATGAGTACTGCAATCAAGGAAAACCCCTTTATGTCGTATTCTGTTACGGATAGTGTCAATGTCCACATACTTCTCATAGCTATTTTTCAAGTCAATGCCTGCAACTTTTTACATTGTAGCTTGCAGTCATCATCTTCTCCCAACTGTTAATCGATAGAGACTTTTAATGTGAAAAATTTAAACCGACCCCCTCAGCTGATAAATAATGACCATTCCCTAATTCCAGTTAAGTTTGAAATTTTCTAAAACATACAATGCATTAGAAGTTTATTTATCTAGGGCATGCCATGCCTTAAAACTTTTCCAGATGCGCAGGTTTGTCTGTCAGAGTAAATTTTGAGGTGAAAATGCAGCCATTTTAGCCAAAGGGTCCACATGAACCTTAACCCTCTTGCTGCCGAGTTTTTTTCTTGCTTTGTCGCGCCAAAATCATCTTGACGTTTCATATCTGTGACGTTGCAAAACTTGTGCCTCTCTGTAGAACAGCGCTTTCCCGCGTCGATGTAGCCGTAATTATGAAAAGCGATGTAAAAGTAATTTTATGAAAACTATTGCTCTAAGATTGTTATAAACGATGTTTTTAATACACTATTATTTAAAAATGCAACTTTTAACCTTGAAATATAGTTTTTTTTTATCTTTCTTGTCTTTAAAAAAATGAAAATGATATACCCATTGCTACTAGCTTTATAAGCGCTTTCTTTGTCAAGTGAAATGCACAACTGATTCTTAACCACCTCTAAAATACTAAAATATATTTATCCTTGTTATTCGATTAGCTTAGTAAACCTTGTTATAATTGATAAATACAGTAAAAAAATCTCTCAAATATTTGTATAAACAAAACAACGGCCCCCAATAAAAATAAAAATAAAAACAATGCGTGTACAAACAAAAATAATTAAAAACTCCGAGCAGCCGATTCTATGGACTACTTCTTGTTGTAAAGTATCAAACGTGTCAGATTAAAATTTTCATTCCAAGCCTTGTTTCGGTAGGCGAGAAAATAATTTTTATAGACGTTATTATCCATATTCATTTTGTTTGTTTTTTAATCATGTTTTATTACTATTTTGTTGACCACATATTGCTCAAAATTTTAGAGCAATGTTTGAAAATGCGAATTTAAAAAAAAAACAGAAAAGCGTGGGAAAAAATCTCTAAAATTAATTTCTATTGTCTACAAATGAACCTGAATCAATAATAATTCATTTTCATTTTCTATGATGAAGTACAATCTTTTAAAATCTGTTGATTGATAAATTGTTCTCTTCTCAACGTTCAGTGGCAAGTATTTCATGCAAAATTAAGGACGTCTGAAATTTAACGTACAATAAATCTGTTGCTCAGTGGGTCCTACAAAGTAAAAGATCTGTGATGAATGGCTGAAAATTGAGGTTGCCACTGGGAAAGGATGATATGTAGGATAGGAAAGGAAATCATTGGGTCACCTACTAATTTAACATCCCCATTTCGAATGAAAATAAATATTTTAAGATTAGTGCTTCAGTGATGAAACGGGTATAAAATGTATTGAAATATCGTATGGCAATACAAGTATATCGGGTAACATTTGTGTACTTTTACAAAAAAAAATCTTCACTGAGAATTCAATCGCGGCATTTGAGCCCTAAAGTACGGAGCCCTGTTGGTCTCACACAGATTATAAAGTGTCTTTTAAAGTCCTGCGCTGAAGATGTGTAAAGTCTAGCGCTGGAGATGTAAAGCCTAGCGCTAGAGATGTAAAGTCTAGCGCTGGAGATGTAAAGTCCAGCGCTGAAGATGTCAAGTCTAGCGCTGGAGATGTAAAGTCCAGCGCTGGAGATCTAAAGTCTAGCGCTGGAGATGTAAAGTCAAGCGCTGAAGATGTAAAGTCTAGCGCTGGAGATGTAAAGTCCAGCGCTGAAGATGTAAAGTCCAGCGCTGGAGATGTCAAGTCAAGCGCTGGAGATGTAAAGTCTAGCGCTGAAGATGTAAAATCAATCGAATTATACGAATTCCAAACAAAAAGAAATTAGAAAATTCAGCAAAGAGTCAGAAACTCACTAAAATAAGTAAGAAAATACCAAAACGAGAATAAAAAAATGTATTGACGGAAGAAGAAATGAAGCACACTATGACCAGCAAACAACCATTAGATAGCTGATAGTGGGCAAAGCGAACCCTCAGATAACTGATAGTGGGCATAACAAACTCTAAGATAGCCTATAGTGGTCATAACGAACCCTCAGATAGATGATAGTGGGCATAACGAACCCTTAGATAGCTGATAGTGGGCATAAAGAACCCTTAGATAGCTGGTAGTGGGCAAAGCGAACCCTCAGATAGCTGATAGTGGGCATAACGAACCCTTAGATAGCGGATAGTTGGCATAACGAACCTTTAGAAAGCTGCATTCTGGTACAGGATTGTGTGAATGTTCGCCAACGTCGCCAACGTCGCCAACATTTACAAAATCATTACTGTTCGCCAACGTCGCCAACATCGCCAACATTTACGAAATCATTATTATTCGCCAACGTCGCCAACATTTACGAAATCATTACTGTTCGCCAACGTCGCCAACATTTACGAAATCATTACTATTCGCCAACGTCGCCAACATTTACGAAATCATTACTGTTCGCCAACGTCGCCAACGTCGCCAATCTTTATAAAATTAATACTGTTCGCCAACGTCGCCAACGTCGCCAACCTTTATTCTATTCTATTCACTATCAGCTATCTAATGGTTCGTTATGCCCACTATCAGCTATCTATGGGTTTTTCATGTCCAATATCAGCTATCTAATGGTTCTTTATGCCCATTTTCAGCTAGCTAAGGGTTCCTTATGCCCAATATTAGCTATCTAGGGGTTCGCTATGCCCACTGTCAGCTATCTGAGGGTTCGTTATGTCAACTTTTAGCTATCTATGGGTTCGTTATTCCCACTATCAGTTATCTGAGGGTTCTTTATGCCCACTATCAGCTATCTGAGGGTTCTTTATGCCCACTATCAGCTATCTGAGGGTTTTTTATGCTCACTATCAGCTATCTGAGGGTTCTTTATGCCCCCACTATCAGCTATCTAATGGTTGTTTGCTGGTCATAGTGTGCTTCATTTCTTCTTCCGTCTATAAATTTTTTTATTCTCGTTTTGGTATTTTCTTACTTATTTTAGTGAGTTTCTGACTCTTTGCTGAATTTTCTAATTTCTTTTTGTTTGGAATTTGTATAATTCGATTGATTTTACATCTCCAGCGCTAGACTTTACATCTCCAGCGCTTGACTTTACATCTCCAGCGCTGGACTTTACATTTCCAGCGCTTGACTTTACATCTCCAGCGCTAGACTTTACATCTTCAGCGCTTGACTTTACATCTTCAGCGCTTGATTTTACATCTCCAGCGCTTGATTTTACATCTTCAGCGCTAGATTTTACATCTCCAGCGCTTGATTTTACATCTCCAGTGCTTGACTTTACATCTCCAGCGCTAGACTTTGCATATCTCCAGCGCTAGATTTTACACATCTCCAGCGCTAGACTTTACATCCCCAGCGCTAGACTTTACATCTTCAGCGCTTGACTTTACATCTCCAGCGCTAGACTTTAGATCTCCAGCGCTGGACTTTACATCTCCAGCGCTAGACTTTACATCTTCAGCGCTGGACTTTACATCTCCAGCGCTAGACTTTACATCTCTAGCGCTAGACTTTACATCTCCAGCGCTAGACTTTGCACATCTTCAGCGCAGGACTTTAAAAGACTCTTTATAATCTGTGTGAGACCAACAGGGCTCCGTACTAAAGAAATGTATAACAGTTACCTTTTCTATGATTATTTATTAGGAATGCGATTATTATATGAGATATTCTGATTGAAAGATGTATGAAAAAAACGTTTAAAAAATTTCTCGAAAGTATGCAACATTTTACATGAAAATGACGAACTATATAATTAGTAAACACGTTAAATAAGTTGGTACTCTAGTACTAACAAGCTTATGATCCTGTATCATTTTTTGACATCCGTTTTAAGTTTACAAATAATGCATTTTATTCAGTTTGCTTCATTCCCGCCAAAATCGTCCTTTTGGCGCCGTCTTTTGACGTTGTCAGTGCCCCTCAGTATTGTGACGTTACCATGGACCTTTGACGTTCTACACAATCAACAAGATTTGTGTGTAGAAGCCATAAATGTCCCTTTGGCAGCAAGAGGGTTAAACAACGATGATCCATAACCTTACATTGAATAGTGGTACAGGGTCTCTTCTGATTGCCTGAATCCACGAGTTTCTCCTTGCACCAGCTTGAGGAAATCTGTGGAAAGAAACTTGATGGCGACGACCATTGCTCTTGCAGTTGGGGACACAACAATGTTGATCACTACCTTTCCCCATCTTGGATAATTCAAGGAAATCTTTCTCGTCCTCACTCATGGCGGCCATGTTTGTTAAAATGTTTACCGAATATAGCCTCGTTCTGAATTTTTAAGCGAGATTTATGAATATTCGTTGAGAAAGAAGTATTTGGGTACCTTCATGACGAATAACGGTAAAAAATCTTGCCAAATGACGTTAACGGTAATTTTTGGTGCATGACGATAAAATGTACATTTTCGTTATGACGATACAAAAAATGACTGATTTTGCACTTTAAATTTTTAACAAAAATAACGGTAACGGATAATTATTTGAGACCTCTGACGAATCACGACCGTTTGACGCCTGACGGAAAAGGGCATTCCTACCCTCTCTTATAGTATCTTAAATGATCGATTGTCACCCAGAATGTGTTGTATTCAAATGCATCATAACCAAAAAGGTTTAAATAACAATTTTCTTCAAAGCACATTAAAAAGTTCTTTAACACTTTTAAAATGAATCTTCAAATTTTTTTTTTACTTTTTTAATATAAAATCCAAATTTTATATCAGAAAAAGAAAACTGTTCTGATGTGCAGTTAATCAAAGACTGCTATAATGGCAAATTTTGCCAGTTAAAGTACTTGTTGGGGATAATTATGTCACAGCTTCTTGTTATAAATCTTGAAATCGGCTTTTTTCGTATATATTTATATAACTTAAATGAAAACGAGGCAACCAGAAGTCAAACGGAGTACTTAAGTTTGATAAAAATGAAACTGTAATAGTCAGCGGAGTACCCAGAATTTTGAAACAAATTTCACTCTTATGATAATATCATGTTTATTTTCAATATTGTATGGCATGATAAGTAGAAAGAAGCATTCATGGATAAGTTTTAAAAATGTTTTTAAGTTTCCTACTGCATGCTGTGAAGACCTGGCCAATGTCGGGTGTTTGTATTAAAAATTATAGGCCCCTTCCAAAATTTGTACCAAGATAAATGAAATTGTTCAGAAATTTAGGGTTCATCATAACCTTTTGGCTTATATGGCCGTATTTACATCACATATTTTACTCTGAGTACAGCCAAACCTGTGCACCTGGAAATGTTTTAAGGCATGGCAGGAACTAGATAATTAAATTTTAAATGCATTTTGTATGTTTCAGAAAATTAAAAACCTTTCTGGATTTTGCTATTCATTTTCTTTTTCATTCCTGCAGAAGGTGCCAAAATAAACTATGTTGCACTACAAAAGTCAAAAAGTCTGAAACGACCAATTTTTTGTCTGAATTTGCATGAATTTTTACTCGACATTCTTTCTTTGTCTGAATTATTTTTAAAAATTCTTAACATATTATGAATTTGTCTAATAAGGTTCTTGATTTTTCTTGACAAATGTCTTGACAGTATTAAAATTTAAACAATTTCTGTATTATCTGATAAGAATCTTGATTAGTCTTGACCAATTCTTGAATGTCTTAAATTTGTCTCGATCTGTCTTGACATAGTCTTGACATTCTTAATAATGTCTGAATATGTCTTGACATATTCTTGACTTTCTTAATAATGTCTGAATATGTCTCGACACATTCTTGACAGTCTTAAAACTGTATGAATATATCTCGACACATTATTGACGGTCTTAGAGATGTCTTGACACTATCCCAACAGTATAAATTTCACTTGAATTGTGTATAGACACGTTCTGCACTGTTTAAACACTTTCTTTTGCTGTTATATACTCATTTTTATTGCCGCTAAACTAAACTTAGAAGAATCAAGGATTTGTATAGTAAGATACCCTTTGGGTGCACCTATGTGGAAAACCCTGATTGACCCCTCATGTAGTTTAATTTTGATTTATTTTCTATTAAACGTTGAATTAAATTGTTTCCACTTGGAATAAATGTCGAAGTTACTGACAAACAAGATTTGAGATTTTTGCCGGTCAAAAAACTGCCAGTCAAATTTGCTTTACTAAAATGGGTGACTTGAGGCAGTTTTAAAATGTGACCATGTGTCTCTTTTGAACCCCACCATTCATCCTGTGCGTGTGTGTGGCTAAAACAAAGGGGGGGGGGGGGGATTTTCATTTGTTCCCATCTTGATTCAAAAACTTATTTATTTTTTTTTTTTAGAACAACCGAAAATATTTTTTATTCAAAATTGAGTGTTGAATTTCATAATTTTTCATAAAAACTGAATATTTGTTATACTTCCCTCCTGATTTTTTTCTCAAGAAATCATAGAACAAAAAAATTTTGAGATCTTAATTATGCGTGTCTGTTTGAGATCCATTTCATAAGACCAATTATTTCTAGAGAAATCATTGATGGGACCCTTTATAAATACATTTTTCTATTATTCCTGGAGTAGATTATAGTTTTCTTTTAATCTTTGGGAAATTATCCAATTTGTTTTTATTTTAAATTATTTCACTTCATAATTTTTGAAGAAGAAAATCCATTTTAATTCAAAATTTTTTAATAAAAATGATGATTTTCATTTTCATCTCTCAACAAACTTTTCAAATTGTAGTGGCATGGTCAGTCAACTGATAAGTTGCATGGCTGATTACATGTAAAGCAGTAATTTTCCATATGACAGTCGCGTGTACCCTGGGGTGTGTATAACTTATTTGGAATATCTTAATTGTATGGGGAACATCCTGTCCACGTGTAATACCTAATATATATTGCAACAGATGACATTACACAAATTTTCTTCTGTTAAATCAAGGATTTGTATAGTACGACTATACAAATCCTTGAAAGAATTAGGATACAATAATACTTTGCTATTTATAAAACCACATTTTGGCCCACTGTCAGCTATCTGAGGGTTCGTTATGCCAACTTTTAGCTATCTATGGGTTCGTTATTCCCACTATCAGTTATCTGAGGGTTCTTTATGCCCACTATCAGCTATCTGAGGGTTCTTTATGCCCACTATCAGCTATCTGAGGGTTTTTTTATGCTCACTATCAGCTATCTGAGGGTTCTTTATGCCCCCACTATCAGCTATCTAATGGTTGTTTGCTGGTCATAGTGTGCTTCATTTCTTCTTCCGTCTATAAATTTTTTTATTCTCGTTTTGGTATTTTCTTACTTATTTTAGTGAGTTTCTGACTCTTTGCTGAATTTTCTAATTTCTTTTTGTTTGGAATTTGTATAATTCGATTGATTTTACATCTCCAGCGCTAGACTTTACATCTCCAGCGCTTGACTTTACATCTCCAGCGCTGGACTTTACATTTCCAGCGCTTGACTTTACATCTCCAGCGCTAGACTTTACATCTTCAGCGCTTGACTTTACATCTTCAGCGCTTGATTTTACATCTCCAGCGCTTGATTTTACATCTTCAGCGCTTGACTTTACATCTCCAGCGCTAGACTTTGCATATCTCCAGCGCTAGATTTTACACATCTCCAGCGCTAGACTTTACATCCCCAGCGCTAGACTTTACATCTTCAGCGCTTGACTTTACATCTCCAGCGCTAGACTTTAGATCTCCAGCGCTGGACTTTACATCTCCAGCGCTAGACTTTACATCTTCAGCGCTGGACTTTACATCTCCAGCGCTAGACTTTACATCTCTAGCGCTAGACTTTACATCTCCAGCGCTAGACTTTGCACATCTTCAGCGCAGGACTTTAAAAGACTCTTTATAATCTGTGTGAGACCAACAGGGCTCCGTACTAAAGAAATGTATAACAGTTACCTTTTCTATGATTATTTATTAGGAATGCGATTATTATATGAGATATTCTGATTGAAAGATGTATGAAAAAAACGTTTAAAAAATTTCTCGAAAGTATGCAACATTTTACATGAAAATGACGAACTATATAATTAGTAAACACGTTAAATAAGTTGGTACTCTAGTACTAACAAGCTTATGATCCTGTATCATTTTTTGACATCCGTTTTAAGTTTACAAATAATGCATTTTATTCAGTTTGCTTCATTCCCGCCAAAATCGTCCTTTTGGCGCCGTCTTTTGACGTTGTCAGTGCCCCTCAGTATTGTGACGTTACCATGGACCTTTGATGTTCTACACAATCAACAAGATTTGTGTGTAGAAGCCATAAATGTCCCTTTGGCAGCAAGAGGGTTTAACAACGATGATTCATAACCTTACATTGAATAGTGGTACAGGGTCTCTTCTGATTGCCTGAATCCACGAGTTTCTCCTTGCACCAGCTTGAGGAAATCTGTGGAAAGAAACTTGATGGCGACGACCATTGCTCTTGCAGTTGGGGACACAACAATGTTGATCACTACCTTTCCCCATCTTGGATAATTCAAGGAAATCTTTCTCGTCCTCACTCATGGCGGCCATGTTTGTTAAAATGTTTACCGAATATAGCCTCGTTCTGAATTTTTAAGCGAGATTTATGAATATTCGTTGAGAAAGAAGTATTTGGGTACCTTCATGACGAATAACGGTAAAAAATCTTGCCAAATGACGTTAACGGTAATTTTTGGTGCATGACGATAAAATGTACATTTTCGTTATGACGATACAAAAAATGACTGATTTTGCACTTTAAATTTTTAACAAAAATAACGGTAACGGATAATTATTTGAGACCTCTGACGAATCACGACCGTTTGACGCCTGACGGAAAAGGGCATTCCTACCCTCTCTTATAGTATCTTAAATGATCGATTGTCACCCAGAATGTGTTGTATTCAAATGCATCATAACCAAAAAGGTTTAAATAACAATTTTCTTCAAAGCACATTAAAAAGTTCTTTAACACTTTTAAAATGAATCTTCAAATTTTTTTTTTACTTTTTTAATATAAAATCCAAATTTTATATCAGAAAAAGAAAACTGTTCTGATGTGCAGTTAATCAAAGACTGCTATAATGGCAAATTTTGCCAGTTAAAGTACTTGTTGGGGATAATTATGTCACAGCTTCTTGTTATAAATCTTGAAATCGGCTTTTTTCGTATATATTTATATAACTTAAATGAAAACGAGGCAACCAGAAGTCAAACGGAGTACTTAAGTTTGATAAAAATGAAACTGTAATAGTCAGCGGAGTACCCAGAATTTTGAAACAAATTTCACTCTTATGATAATATCATGTTTATTTTCAATATTGTATGGCATGATAAGTAGAAAGAAGCATTCATGGATAAGTTTTAAAAATGTTTTTAAGTTTCCTACTGCATGCTGTGAAGACCTGGCCAATGTCGGGTGTTTGTATTAAAAATTATAGGCCCCTTCCAAAATTTGTACCAAGATAAATGAAATTGTTCAGAAATTTAGGGTTCATCATAACCTTTTGGCTTATATGGCCGTATTTACATCACATATTTTACTCTGAGTACAGCCAAACCTGTGCACCTGGAAATGTTTTAAGGCATGGCAGGAACTAGATAATTAAATTTTAAATGCATTTTGTATGTTTCAGAAAATTAAAAACCTTTCTGGATTTTGCTATTCATTTTCTTTTTCATTCCTGCAGAAGGTGCCAAAATAAACTATGTTGCACTACAAAAGTCAAAAAGTCTGAAACGACCAATTTTTTGTCTGAATTTGCATGAATTTTTACTCGACATTCTTTCTTTGTCTGAATTATTTTTAAAAATTCTTAACATATTATGAATTTGTCTAATAAGGTTCTTGATTTTTCTTGACAAATGTCTTGACAGTATTAAAATTTAAACAATTTCTGTATTATCTGATAAGAATCTTGATTAGTCTTGACCAATTCTTGAATGTCTTAAATTTGTCTCGATCTGTCTTGACATAGTCTTGACATTCTTAATAATGTCTGAATATGTCTTGACATATTCTTGACTTTCTTAATAATGTCTGAATATGTCTCGACACATTCTTGACAGTCTTAAAACTGTATGAATATATCTCGACACATTATTGACGGTCTTAGAGATGTCTTGACACTATCCCAACAGTATAAATTTCACTTGAATTGTGTATAAACACGTTCTGCACTGTTTAAACACTTTCTTTTGCTGTTATATACTCATTTTTATTGCCGCTAAACTAAACTTAGAAGAATCAAGGATTTGTATAGTAAGATACCCTTTGGGTGCACCTATGTGGAAAACCCTGATTGACCCCTCATGTAGTTTAATTTTGATTTATTTTCTATTAAACGTTGAATTAAATTGTTTCCACTTGGAATAAATGTCGAAGTTACTGACAAACAAGATTTGAGATTTTTGCCGGTCAAAAAACTGCCAGTCAAATTTGCTTTACTAAAATGGGTGACTTGAGGCAGTTTTAAAATGTGACCACGTGTCTCTTTTGAACCCCACCATTCATCCTGTGCGTGTGTGTGGCTAAAAAAAAGGGGGGGATTTTCATTTGTTCCCATCTTGATTCAAAAACTTATTTATTTTTTTTTTTTTTAGAACAACCGAAAATATTTTTTATTCAAAATTGAGTGTTGAATTTCATAATTTTTCATAAAAACTGAATATTTGTTATACTTCCCTCCTGATTTTTTTCTCAAGAAATCATAGAACAAAAAAAATTTTGAGATCTTAATTATGCGTGTCTGTTTGAGATCCATTTCATAAGACCAATTATTTCTAGAGAAATCATTGATGGGACCCTTTATAAATACATTTTTCTATTATTCCTGGAGTAGATTATAGTTTTCTTTTAATCTTTGGGAAATTATCCAATTTGTTTTTATTTTAAATTATTTCACTTCATAATTTTTGAAGAAGAAAATCCATTTTAATTCAAAATTTTTTAATAAAAATGATGATTTTCATTTTCATCTCTCAACAAACTTTTCAAATTGTAGTGGCATGGTCAGTCAACTGATAAGTTGCATGGCTGATTACATGTAAAGCAGTAATTTTCCATATGACAGTCGCGTGTACCCTGGGGTGTGTATAACTTATTTGGAATATCTTAATTGTATGGGGAACATCCTGTCCACGTGTAATACCTAATATATATTGCAACAGATGACATTACACAAATTTTCTTCTGTTAAATCAAGGATTTGTATAGTACGACTATACAAATCCTTGAAAGAATTAGGATACAATAATACTTTGCTATTTATAAAACCACATTTTGGTACAATAATTGTTTATTTACCCTATTAACATTGAATATTATGCATGTAGAACAAAATATGTCTACAGTATGATTGGTTTTAATCATTTAGCAATTGTTTATAAGATATAGGAATCAACATTAATTTTGTAATTATTTACAAACCCACATTTGAATTGGTTTTTATCAACATACCCACATTTGTATTGTTAATACATTAAATTTCATAGCCATATTTGTATTTATAAAAATATTTATATACCCAAATTTTCAATTATTTTACATGCCCAACTTTTGTTTTTGTTGTAACAAGTGTAACTGAAACAACAGTATATTATATAAAGAGAAATAAAGATAAAGTTATATCATGTATAATACTGTAAATTCAGAAATTATTGCGAGGTTTTTATTATTGCGAAAAATGCGACAGAGTTGTAAACGCAATAATTTAAACTCGCATTTTGAAATATTTTATTTGAATTAAACAGGATTTTTCTCAAAATCGTAAAAATTAAAATCGCATTTCAGTCTAAAATGATAAAATCGCAATAATAAATGAACGCAATAATTTCTGAATTTACAGTATTGGTCATGATTTGTAAAACTCAGAATTGTCAAGTAAATTTATGACACAATTCAAAATGTTCAGAATATGTCAAGCCATACTGAGAAAAAATAAGAATGTCGAGAATCTGTCGAGAAATTTCAAGACAGTATTTAATGTCAAGAATTTGTCAAGAAAGTTTAAGACCATATTCAGAATGTCAAGAATTTGTCGAGTAAATTTCATACAAATTTAATATAAATGAGAATTTGTCAAGAAAAATTAAGACACAAGTCATACATTTGAAGAATGTCGAGTAATTATTACTGCAAATTAAGACAAAAAATGGTCTTTTCAGACTTTTGGACTTTTGTAGTGTTGGGAAAGAGGTTTGAGAAGCTCCCCTCATATAATAAATGTTGTGAGTAGTGTTATGATTTAAATGGGCAATAGACATTTGCAAATAATTATAGGTGATTTAAACTGTGTAACTGATGGACAGTATCAAATGAAACTCGTGTGTTACTTTATTTTGTTAATCTTCTGCAGACTGCAGACTTGAAAAAAATGCACATCAAAATCCAGGTAAGTTTTTAATTTTCTGAAACATAGACTACATATAACTTTTATTACCGTACTTTTATATATCTAGGTCCTGCCATGCCTTAAAACTTTCCTAGATGCATCAGTTGTCGTATTTTTCAAGTCCTTTTGATGAACCGTAAGCCACCACAGAGTCATAAAACAAAACTCATCTTGTATGTATTCTTTTCATTTCTATAGGACTTCTTGGCGCACGGCATCTCAAAATCTGGAATTACACTTGGATGATATTTTGATATATAAGACTTAAGGTTCATCAAAACGAATTGAAAAATATGGCCCTGTTTACACCACAAAATCTACTATGAGTACAGACAAATTAGTGCATGTAAGAAAGTTTTAAGGCATGACAAGACCTAGATATATAAAAGTTATATGTAGTCTATGTATTAGAAAATTAAAAACTTACCTGGATTTTGATGTGCATTTTTTCCAGTCTACAGAAAATAGCAAAATAAACTAACTTGATACGGTCCACTCAGTTTCACAGTTTAATCACCTATTGTTTGCATATGTCTATTGTCCATCTATTGTCCATTTAAATCAATACTACTCACAACATTTATTATATGAGGGGAGCTTCTTTAAGGTTTATGTGGACCCTCTGGCTAAAATGGCTGCATTTTCAGCTCAAAATTTACTCTGAGTACAGACAAACCTGTGTATCTGGAAAAGTTTTAAGACATAGCATGCCCTAGATATATAGAATTCAATATAGTTTATGTTTTAGAAAATGAAAAATGTAACAGGATTTTGCAGTGCACTCTTTTTTATTCCCCCAGAAGGTGTCAAAATAAACTAAGTTGTGAAAGAGGTTTGAGAACTTCCCCACAGGTAATGATTGAAATGAACTGTATTGATTGACATGGACAATAGATGAACAATAGATAACTGACATTAATTTGTGATTTAAACTGTTTAACCTGAGTGGACCATATCAAGTGTAACTCAACTGTTTGTTAATTTTATCATCTTCTGCAGGGACGAAAAAAAGTGCACTGCCAAATCTAAAATTTACTCTGACTACATGAACCTTCACTACACAAGTCTAAAAGTCTGAAAAGACCAGTTTTTGTCTTAATTTGCATGAACTTTTACCCGACATTCTCCAAAAGTTTGACTTGTGTCTTAATTTTTCTTGACAAATTCTCATTTATATTAAATTTGTATGAAATTTACTCGACATATTCTCGACATTCTGAATATGGTCTTAAAATTTCTTGACAAATTCTTGATATTTGAATACTGTCTTGAAATTTCTCGACATATTCTCGACATTCTTATTTTTTCTCAGTATGGCTTGACATATTCTGAACATTTTGAATTGTGTCTTAAATTTACTTGACAGTTCTAAGTTTTACAAATCATGACCAATATTCATGATATAACTTTAATCTTTATTTCTCTTTATATGATATACTGTTGTTTCAAGTTACATTTCTTTACAACAAAAATAAAAGTTGGGCATGTAAAATAATTGAAAATTTGGGTACATAAATATTTTTATAAATGCAAATATGGCTATGAAATCTAAAGTATAAAATAATTCAAATGTGGGTGTGTTGATATAAAACAATTTCAATGTGGGTTTTTAAACAATTACAAATTTTGATTCCTAAATCTTATAAATTAAATGATTCAAACCAATCATACTGTAGACATATTTCATTCTACATTCATAATATTCAATGTTGATATGCTAAATAATTATTATACCAAAATGTGGTATATATAAATAGCAAATTATGATGATATACAAATCATTCATTTAACAGAAGAAAAATTTGTGTAATGTCATCTGTTGGAATATATTAAGTATTACACATGGACAGGATGTTCCCCATAAAATTAAGGTATTCCACACCCCAGAGTACACGCAACTGTCAAATAGAAGTTATTTCTTTACCTGTAATCAGCAATACAACTTATCAGTTGACCGACCATGCCACTACAATTTAAAAAGTTTGTTGATAGATGAAAATGAAAATCATCATTTTGATGAAAAAAAATTGAATTGAAATGGATTTTCTTCATCAAAATTATGAAGTTAATTATTTTAACATAAAAACAAATTGAATAATTCCCAAAGATTAAAAGAAAATTATTATCTACTCCAGGAATAAAAAAAAAAATGTATTTATAATGGGTCCCATCAATGATTTCTATAGAAATCATCGGTCTTATGAAATGGTTCTCAAACAGACATGCATAATATAGATCTAAACATTTTTTTCTTTTCAGGAAGGAGTTATCACAAATATTTATTTTTGATAAAAAATTATAAAATTCAACACTCAAATTTGAATAAAAAATGTTTTTGGGTTGTTCTAAAAAATGAATAAGGTTTTTGAATCAAGATGGGAACAAATTCTTTGACCTAAACGAAAGCCCCCCCCCACACACTTTTTTTAGCCACACAAACCCAAAAGATGAATTGTGGGGTCCAAAAGAGATACAAGACACCTATTTTAGTAAAGCAAATTTGACTGGCAGTTTTGCGAACGGCAAAAATCTAAATGCTGTTTGTCAATACCTTCGACTTATATTCCAAGTGAAAACAATTACTTAAATGTTTAATAAAAATAAATCAAAATTAAACTACATGGGGGATTATTCATGGTATTCCAACTTAGTTGCACCAAAAGGGTATCTTACTATACCAAATTAATCCTTGATTCTTCAAAGTTTAGTTTAGCCATAATACAAAGGAGTATATAACAGCAATAGAATGTCATAAACAGTGCAGAATAAGTCTGATCACATTTCAGGCGAAATTTATACTGTTGAGATAGTGTCAAGACATATTTAAGACTGTCAAGAATGTGTCGAGACATATTCAGACATTATTTAGAATGTCAAGAATATGTCGAGACATATTCAGACATTATTAAGAATGTCAAGAATATGTCAAGACAGATCGAGACAAATTTAAGACAGTCAAGAATTGGTCGAGACTAATCCAAACTCTTATCAGATGATACAGGAAGTGTCGAGAAATTTTAAGACAATGTTCATACTGTCAAGACACTTGTTAAAAAAAATCAAGAACCTTATTAGACAAATTCATACTATGTCAAGAATTTTTAAAAATTATTCAGACAAATTAAGAATGTCGAGTAAAAATTCATGCAAATTCAGACAAAAACTGGTCTTTTTAGACTTTTTGACTTTTATAGTGCTTAAGGTTCATGTTTTGGCTAAAATGGCCGCGTTTCCACCTCACAATTTACTCTGAGTATAGACAAACCTGTGCATCTGGAAAAGTTTTAAGGCATATCATGCCCTAGATAAATAATTTTCAAATGCATTGTAAGTTTTAGAAAATTTTAAACTTAACTGGATTTTGCAGTGCACTTTTTTTCGTCCCTGCAGAAGATGATAAAATTAAAAAAAAAACAGTTGACTTACACTTGATATGGTCCACTCAGGTGTCACTCAGGTACACAGTTTAAATCACCAGGTAATGTCAGTTATCTATTGTCCATCTATTGTCCATGTCAATCAATACAGTTCACTTCAATTATTACCTGTGGGGAAGTTCTCAAACCTCATTCCCAACTTAGTTTATTTTGGCACCTTCTGAGGAATGACAAAAAAAAATGAATAGCAAAATCCAGTTAAGTTTTTAATATTCTGAAACTTGAAATGCATTTAAATTTTATATATCTAGGTCCAGTCATGCTCCAAAACTTTTCCAGGTGCACAGGTTTGTATGTACTCAAAGTGAAATTTGTGGTGTAAATACGCCCATATTTGCTACAAGGTTATGATGAACCTTAATTCTGTTCAGCATTCGTATTCCTCTGTAATATATTCTAAAGTAGTTCAGCTTCGCCAATCAGCTACACTCTGACAAACGAACCCAATGGTTGAGGATGTGAATGGGGGTTTACAGAATAGAGAATAATGGGCAATACATATAAAGAATACAGAAAAATTGGCAAAAAAAAAAGAATTATCATAGTGAATAATGAGGTGCTAAAATATAAAGAATAGAGAATAATGGTAAAAAAGTATAAAGAATAGAGAAAATGGCCTAACAAATTAAAGAATACAGAAATGAAGGACCCCATCCAGACCCTCAGGTTTGATTGTGGAATAGTAAATTGGTTATTTCTTGATTTTTTATCTGTCCGACAGTTAAACTCTTGCTGTTATTGGGCGTCTGTTTTGATGTGTGAGATGTATAAATTCACAGCCACGTTCGGTCGGAAAGGGGACGTAAAATTAAATGCCACCTGTAGAGAGAGTGTTACCCATTATGCACACTAACAAACCAATTTGAGGGGTATATGGCCTGTTGAAAGCAAAATATCAGCCCTATACAAAATACCCCCAATTGCAGGTGTAAGCTAATGAAAATTATCAACCTTTATTTCGGTCGACCCACTTTACATAACCTATATGATGCACTAACAGATTATTTGTTTTCGTCCTGAATATGCATGCAATATTTGCCACTGGACGTTAAGCAAACAACAAAAAATCAAGCAAGCAAGTAAGCAACATATATCTTCATAGGGCCTAATGCATTACTTTGTAGAATGATGTACCAATATGTGATAAGGCCTCCTTTTAAGGTAAACAATCAGATTCTTTATTATATACTTCTTTCACCTAAATTTACATCCATGTTTAAATTTCTAAAATTAGATTTTAAGTCAAAATAAGTAAGGATAAAATGACATGATGTCATGAAAATAAATAAAAATAGATGTGCGGTATACGTCAAAGAGATATACCTCCAACGACAATCATTACCTAAAGACATATAGATGGCACATAACAGTCTTTTACAATATATACTTCTTATATATATATCATATGTCCTTGCCCAGGCAATAAATAGACAATATGAATAATACTTACCAAATTCTCTTGTTTGCTATCGTCCTGAACATTCATGAAATATTTGCCACTGGACGTTAAGCAAACTATCAGTCCATCAATCTTGTTGCGAGATATGATAATATTTGAACATGAAATGTCCACTAGTAAGCATCTATTACCTTATACCTAGCAGACATTCTTCCAAACATTCGATGACACTGGACGTTAAGCAACCAACAATCAATCAATCCAAACATTCGCGTAATTGTTGCAAGTTTCGTTACTGTGCAGAAAGCATAGCATTCTTTAAACAAGATGCTTCGGATTTAAAATCACAAATTCCTACTAGGCGTGGCTGCGTGTTATACACCCAGCGCAGCCAAACAAACATCAAACTTGAGCAAGGGTTTTACTGCCAGAATGGAGAAGTCAAAGTTATGACCAAATTTCTTTAAGCAAAATTTTTATTTGTTTAAATTTATTTGTTACATGCAGTTTCAATAAACAGCACAGTTAAGAGTACAATATTTTGAAAAATTAGGTCTTCTTTAACAAAATGTCCTTGATATTGACTGGATTGATTGAATTGGTGGTGTGACACCTACATAGTTAATTTAGTCTTTGTACTACTATTTTAGTCATTTATGAAGTTGCTGTAAAAGTCGTGCTTAGAAATTAAGCACGTGCATTACATGTTTAGATTTAAACGTGTTTAAAATTGTGTTTAATTTCTAAACACATGTTAAGTAAGCACATAAAATGTAGACATGTCTTGAATTTAAACACCTTTAGATGTGTTTTAGAATGAAAGTGTTTAGGAATAAAACACTTATTTCTAAGCTAAATACGATTCTAAACACAATCCTATATAAACACATTGTACTGAGACACGTTTAGACCAAAACGTGTAAAAAAGAGTGCACAAAAGATGTGCTTAGAATTCTGTCTAGGATCTAAACACCATTTTACAGTGTACTTATAACTTATAACTAGAATTATTGCGGAGTTTGGACATAAATCTCTTATTTATTTTTAAATTGATCAACAGAGAATTTAAGAAATGTTAGATATAGAATGAAAGTCAATATAACTGCAACATGTCAATAATGTGTTACTTGAAAATTACGAATTCTTATATGGTTTCTTACTGAGGACAGGAACACAGATCAGTAAGTACACTGTCTAGTTTATGAAAGTTTTTCATCTTTTTTCGTCGTCGATCAATTTATGTCTTTATTTAAAATGTGCAATGCAAGATGAGATTGAAGCAACCGAGAAGACTAAATTTCCTAGTTTCATTAATAGATTTTTTTTTTAAATCTGTTTTGTTTATATATAATTATTTTATTTTTTTTTGTCTGACTTTATATAAATGAAAAGTCTTTTAAATAAAATAATTTTTATCATGAAATTAAAAATGAAATAATGAGAAAAGTCGAAGGATATTTTTCTTTCAGATTTGCAGTTACGGGCGCATTACATTTGCCCGCATTATAGTTATAATTTTTACAGGTAACACAGGTAGAGTATATAGATTGTTCAGCTTTGTTTAATTTATAAGATCTAAAGCAAATAAATGGACAAATTAATACTGTTCTGGTCAACGTAGAATATCACGACTGTCATTCTGTATATCGAGAAAAATTATCGTAAAATAACGCGATGTCGAATCTTTCACTATCAATTTTGATTAAAAATCAACAATATCCTTCTTTTAAAAAATAAGCTTTACATTTTCAAGGAAAAATCACTTCCATTTTACTGTTACACACAGTATTATCTGACAAATAAAAAGTTTAGATTCAAATATATCATGATTTATTGGAATGTGACCATTGTGGATCCAAAATGTGGTTTTTGTGCTCCCGCCGCAGCCCAGTCCGTACGAACGTCCCGAAATTGGTTTCCGTTCTCTAACTTTAGTTTGCCTCAACTAAATGTTATGAAGCTTATACACAATGCTTATTTCCACAAAACACAGATCACGTTTGAATGTGGGCGTCTCTTTTACCGTTCTAGAGTTATGCTCCTTTACAAATGTAACAATTTGCTGAATTTTTCGTTTCCGTTCTCTTAACTTTAGTTTGCCTCAACCAAATGTTAGGAAACTTTTACACAATGCTTATTATGTGTCGCCTTTTTCGTTTTCTTCAAAAGTACTGCATTTTGTTTTAACTTAATTAGAGCACAGTATTATTAAGTAAGTTGAACCATTTTGACAGACATATTTCTTTGTTTTCTTATTTTTTTCGCCTGTTCATAATACATGTAATACAATGGATATTTTCACAGATTTTGCTGTTGATTTGTATTTATTTGCCGTCACGATCCGATACCAGATCTTTCACGATCTCATCGCAATGCTTGACCACCGTCACTTATTCTTTTACGATCTGATCGCAATGCTTGACCACTGTTACTTATTCTTTCACGATAATTTTTTTCGATATACCGAATGAAAGCCGTGTAAATGCATGGTGTATAGACGAAACATTATGATTAATCCCAGCATCATTTTCATAGATTTTGAAGGTGTAATGCATTCAAAATTGTTATACAGATACAAGAATAGTATGCGGTCGATTTCAGTACTTGACACTATCTTGAAATTTCTAACAAACACTATTGTCAAACCAAAACGGTAGTTATATGCAGAAGTAAAAAAAAACCCGAGCACTTGATGAGGCAGTTCCTATTTTATTAGGGCATGAAAGCGGTCGTTGTTATTTCATGAAGGTTCTTCATTTCAGATGTTTATGGAAATAACTTGTGAGTTGCGATATATAAAAGGTTTTCTTAAAAGAAATATAGCAAAAAATATATGACAGTTCATAAAACCATATTTATCGCGATATTTTCCTTAAATTTACCAGTGGTTACCTGTAAAATGAATGTGTGTAAATGCAATAAAAATGAAAAAAAAAAAAAATGCAAATGTAGTGATTTTTACGAACGAATACAATGATAATGCCCGTAAATGTAATGTGCTGCAATGTTTGACATAGAACTGCTAAAAGCAATCTTTTTGTAGATGGTGGTACTTTGGGCAACTATATGATTTGTTATTATTGGTTGTTAATGAGACAACTCTCCACCAGAGATCAAATGACGTAGAAGGTCACAGTAAGGCCTTCAATAGGGGGTCTTCAAAAATGGTTTAGAACATACCGCATAGTAAGCTATAAATGACTCCAAAATGAAAAATAATATAAAACAATAAACTAACGGCCTACTTTATGTACAAAACGACCAAACGAAAACCAAATATAATAAACAGCTACAAACGACAACCAATGAACTTCATGCTTCTTACTTTGCAGTCACATAGAAAATAAACAAGGGTTAAACATGTTTGCTGGCGCCAAACCCTCCACCTAATGTTCCTTTTCAGCATAGGTAAACACTTTTTATGTATGTCGTACAATTACAGAAGTTTTGTGTTATTGTTTATCTATTATCTGATGAAAAAATATAATGAAATAATTCCATAGAATTATTTTCGTCACTTTTAAAATTTATTTTTTCAGAGTCTTTCGATAGTCGTATTGAGTCCTGTCAATCTCATCTGTTGACTAGTGTCTTACATTCTGCCGGATTTTCTCCTGTAAAAATTGAACTCAAAAGACGAACCAATAAGTTTTTCACACATTTGGACAAACAGCTTTGTTCCGCTTACGATACCATTTACGTTGGACGTAGAGAAGAAGGTATAGAGGGTGGGCTATATTACTCAGGAGAAGAAAGTGACATCGACGCTTTCTTACCATTTTTCGAGGAAATTTATGTTAACGATGGACAACTACTGCTTGACATAGGATTTCCTAAACCAGAAGTTTGTCCAGACAAGTGGCGATATATGGTTTACAGTAGTTCAGCTGTATTTAAAAAAATATCGCTTTTTGCATTACATGATGAAGATTTTCCGGGTTATATGAAATTGTATTGCCCAAAAGATAACCCTTTTCTATTTGATAAGATACCTTTAAGAGTTAAGCATGTGTATCTTGAAAATAAATCTTTTCAAAACCTTGTAAGGAAATCTGAAGCACAAGATCTTAATATCACAACTGAAACAACCAATCAATACGAATCAAATGGTCCGGCTGTTACAGAAAAGTGCTTTACTACTAGTAACTTCTTTACTACTAAACAAGAGTCACTGACAAGTGACAATGTACCCTGTCTAGCATTTGATGAATGGCCACCTTGTGCAACTACTTGGACTTCTCGACAGAAACCAAATGGATGGCCTACAGACGAAATTATTAAACAAGTTGTTTTCAAAAAATGTATGTTGGCTCCTATTGGCCACTGCGATAGCAGTGATGAGGATATTCAGTGGCGTCTATCTATGCGCGGCGAAAATATTCTTTTCACACTTCTTAATGAAGTACAGGTTCACTGTTACATACTATTAAAAATAATTCTGAAGGATTATCTAATACCGATAATAAAAATATTTTGTCTTCATACTGCATGCAAAATGTGATATTTTGGTGCGCAGAAGGAGAAACTGTAGACTGGAAGGTTTCAAACCTTGTATGTTGCTTTAAAGTTTGCATAAGAAAGCTTATATTTTATTTACAGGAAAACTGTTTACCGCATTATATTGTTGAAGGTAGAAACCTGTTCAATTCGAAACTGAAACCGGATACTTCAAAAATTGTACAGAACGCTCTTCTTCGCTTGAACGAAAATATTATGGAAGTATTAAATCTAAGATCCTTTGAAATGGTTCGTTTTGAAACTGATAATTTTCGACCCGAGCTATTTGACAGCTTAATTGAACGGTCTATCATTAACACGTGTTGGTGTGGTAAGATTCGACGGTTATTTCATTACTTTACTACTTTCGATTTTTTTTGGCTAAATTATGACCGGCATGCATCACTAGAAAGCATATACATATATGAAAATGTATTGTGTGAAATAGAAAACTACGAAGACGTACCGGTATTTCAGAATGATTATATTGTGATAATTAAAAGTATTATTGAATTGTTATCATATTCCTTTTACAGACGAAACTGCGATAATAAACATATGATAAATAAAGCCAGGGAACATTTGTTTGAGACATTTGAATCATCCAGACCATGTATACTTTTACGTTTAGCCACATTTTGTCTGATCGAAGAACAGTTTGAGTTCGTTCTTAACATATGTTCAGATATTATCAGAAAGGAAAGAAAACTAATTCCACCTAAACAAATTTGGAACCAAATACTTGGAAGTGGATATAAACTTGATGTGGTGTTGTGAAGCAAGGAGTTTGACCAACTACGTCAACTTAATGAAGCCATTTTAGCCGAATCGTATTCTATGCAAATACCCAACATACTGTCACCAAAAGACAGTAACATTGTTGAGGAATTCAACAACGGTATGTTCGTGGATCCTTATTTTAAAGTTACATACATGACAGCAGAATTATGGGCGGTTCCGGATGTTATACAACTAGAACTTTTATCGGTCCCTGCAAGGCTGAAGAAATTTAATGCAGACGAATTTCCTTGTCCAAAATATGACCAGGTCCCATGTATAAGAATACATCCTTTGCTTAATTGTTATCTTTTCATGTATATTAGCTACGACGCTTTGGGCAGAAAAAATCAACGTAATGATATATTAGAAAAAATCAACCATTTGAAAGCTGACGAAATTGCTGTTGAGAACAATCAGGTTTTGTTTTACAACATTCAGGTATATTGCAACAGTAAAGCCGGTTATAATCAGAGAGCAGCAAAATATCTAGTTCGGTCTTTAATAATATTCCCATCGCGATATAATGCCGCTTTTGGATATCTGAAAGACATTATTCAGCAGGCACTGACCTTGATAAGAACATGGTTCACATTGCCTTGTAAGTTAATCAACGGGATTATAGTTCACATTGCTGTTGTAAGTTATGCTGTCATCATCGCGATTTTGGAAGAAAAAAATATTGATTAGCATTAAATTTATAGATCAGAGTTGTAATACAAATTTATGTTTTGTTTAAATATTTGCACCATTGCAAATCTAACTTTATACAAAAAAGTTCTGCTTAAACGAAAGTTGTTTTTATGGCTGCTTATATACCAGCCAACAATGTTGTCGATGTCGAGTTTTTCAAAACTTAGTACCCACATTCTTAACTAGCTATCAAACTAGGTGTAATCCACCAAATTCTTCGGAAAATGTCTGTACCAAGACAGGAATTTTACAGATGTTTCCGTTCGTTCTGTTGGTTGATAAAGTCTAACGTTTGATTTTGTCAGTTTTTAATGGACCATCTTTTAAATTGACCTTGGAAATAGGTATTTTTGTAAACACTTTCTCAGTACACCAAACAATGAAATGATATTAAATGCATGGTTCTTAAAAACGACTTTACTTACAGTTCAAAATTGAATCACAATGTTCCGTTTTGTATTTACTTCGAAATCTACCAAACCAAAAAAGAAAAACTGGAGGCAAATTAACGGTTCTAATCATGATATGATCTCCGTTTATGTTCTATAACACATATTTGTGCTCTGCTTACTATTGCTACATCAAACGAAAATGAAAATAACTCTGTACAAGTTTGAGCTTTCTTAAAAGCTGTGGACTGCTTCGCTCTATCTTTAAGGTGATATGTGTACATGTGGTTGTTGAATTAGTATTCTGGAGGTGTGCCTAGATTGGCAGAAGTTATAAAATACAGATAATGCATTTTTGTTAACATTGTATAGGAACAATGTTTATCAAAACAAATCGTGCATATTGCATGTTAACACAGCAAATAAACACGTATTGTTATGCGTTTACTTTTCTACATTGGCTAGAGGTATAGGGGGAGGGTTGAGATCTCATAAACATGTTTAACTCCGCCGCATTTTTGCGCCTGTCCCAAGTCAGGAGCCTCTAGCCTTTGTTAGTCTTGTATTATTTTTAATTTTAGTTTCTTGTGTACAATTTGGAGTTTAGTATGGCGTTCATTATCACTGAACTAGTATATATATTTGTTTAGGGGCCAGCTGAAGGACGCCTCCGGGTGCGGGAATTTCTCGCTGCATTGAAGACCTGTTGGTAGCCTTCTGCTGTTGTCTGTTCTGTGGTCGGGTTGTTGTCTCTTTGACACATTCCCCATTTCCATTCTCAATTTTACGTATTAATAATTGATATTTCAATATCGAATTTCAGTGTGCAATATATGCATTATAAAACGAACATGAATTAATGACAATTGATCAGATCTTAAATACACATAGTTAATTTTCCGGCATTTGATATCTTATCCTGAGACGAGAAAAGTCTGTAATTCTTTATATCATTCAAGCCAATAGCGGTTGCTGTATCTTAGCCGCATCATAAAGCAACCAATCAGAATCTAAATGTGATTAGTAATTATTTCAAGATGGCGTGTATATCGACTGAAACTAATAGCTCCGCACCGTGATGCGAAGCAATTAATTCCATGCGTCCTGAGCACTCTTCTGGATTAACCGTGTCATCAGTAGCGCTCAAACCCAAACACTTGAAAGCAAAGAATGTACAAAACCGAAATACGTACAGTTCTATATTACCAAAATAGATTTAGAGCTAGCCAAATTCCTCTAAGGTCAACTTTGCTTGAGGGAGTTAGAACCTTAGTTCCTTAATCATTTCTATATTTACCAATGGAGAATTTTAGAACATTATTTCAAAATCATGATAGTACCGAAGCGCTGACTACTGATTGATGATAGTAATACCCAAGGGGACTAGAAAAAAATCCCTCACTGGTATACACAAAACACATAAAATGCTCAAGACTTTCTTTTACATTTCTTTAATTTGTATAAAGGTAACGAAAAGACGAAATATAAGTAAGGCATGTTTATTGACATCAAGACATATCTCTTTTAAATTTTTCAGCGATTTGTTTAAACCAAAAAGTAAAAGCCACGTAATATTTTTTTTTATTTTCAATTTAACTAGCCAGTAAGAATGTGCATGCAATCGTTTAAAAAACATACCCGCAAGGAACGACTAATTGATAGGTATATATCCTTATCGTTTCATTCCAGTGACAAATATTACAAGGATTTTTCAGACGATAGTATGATCATGTGATGCACTAGGCAGACACTTGTACGCTTTGCTAGACTGTTTTATTATACTAGCAATACTTTTATAGTCTACAAGCAGATATGTCGCTCTTCATTAGCATTGCTATTCTAAATTTGAGCTAACTAGTCTTTATACGGTGACCTATATCTGTTAATTTCTGTGTCATTTGGTCTCTTGTGGAGAGTTGTCTCATTTGCAATCATACCACATCTTCTTTTTTATATTTAGTCAATTTACTATATTCTTGCTTAGAGGAGTAGCAGAAAGTAACACACTTTAAGTGTTTGGTTCGTCCAGTACAATATAAGGCAAGGGCAGATCCAGCCATTTTTAAAGGGGGGATCCAACCTAGGATAAAGGGGTGTCCAACCATATGTCCTCATTCAAAAACATTGATCGTCAAAAAGGGGGGTTCAAACCCTCTTCTCCTCGTCCCCGGATCCGCCACTGTTAGAACTGAATACATGTCGTACTTGGTACCTATTTATCTACCTATAGAAATAGATTTATAAAAAAATGAAAATATGGATATCTGTGTTAAATTCTTCAATAGTCCAATAACACAAATAACTAAAAAGTAAATATTAAATGATTCCCTTTGAATCTATGTATTAATAGCAATATCAGCAGCGCCTATTATGGAATATTTTAGTTCAAAAAAGACATTTTGTCTTTGCCAAAATCTCGTCTTTTTTCTCACGAAGGTGACATCAGCGATTGAAACTTATAACATTTATTACCATAGTTAAACTTGTCATGAGTGAAAAGACGGATGCTACACGTGGAACTGAATCTGCTTTCCCTTTCGGAAAACCATCCGTTTTTTGTAAGGTTTCAATTGCTCAGTCTTTAGAATTTTATAACGTATTTTGTTGACTATTGTATGACTTTTCGTAATATTTTTAAATAGAATATCTATTTCGTCGTGTCGTTGTTGGTTTCTCCTTGATTTTTGAGATTTGAAAGTCCCTTTGGTATATCCGCCTCTTTTTTTTAACGATTTTTACCCGTAACGTCTGAGCTTGATTTTGACTATAAAAGGTATTCAAATGTCCATATTCAACGAACATTATGATATCAAAGATCTGCATCCAACAATATTGGATGCAGTAGTTAACTTCATGTTCCAGTTTATGTTCTTTATTAAGTACAAGTAATCCTCGGTCTATTTCACACACCATAAATGTTCTTTATGTTTTCTTGTTATATTGAGAAATTACTATTTACACTAAACGTTATGTATTCCATTCTACGTAGTCCATTCTATACTTTCAAATCGACATCGTTTTTAACATAAGTGTAATATTCGCCACTGGACAACATCATCTTCCAAACATTAAGCTGAGTAGAAATGGACATACGTCATAAAACATACAAAGAAAATATGTTTTTTTGTGTTTTACCATGTGACAATTTAATAAAGAGAATATATCTGATCAGCAGCACTTTGAATAATCTGACGTCGTACTTGTTTCTGGAATATTCGTGATTGCACTTGCTATTTTTTTCTATGAATTGCACTTTCGTTAAAGTATCATATGAATGGTAATTCTCCTATTGAAAAACTATGTTCATTTAAAGTAAACTATGTGCATATATAGAAAAACTATGTGCATATAAAGTAAACTATGTGCATATATAGAAAAAAACTATGAGCATATAAAGTAAACTATGTGCATATATAGAATAACTATGTGCATATAAAGAAATCTATGTGCATATATAGGAAAACTATGTGCATATAAAGTAAACTATGTGCATATATAGGAAAACTATGTGCACATAAAGTGAACTATATACATATATAGGAAAAATGTGTGCATATAAAGTAAACTATGTGCATATATAGAAAAACTATGTGCAAATAAAGTGAACTATGTACATATATAGGAAAAATGTGTGCATATAAAGTAAATTATGTGCATATATAGAAAAACTATGTGCAAATAAAGTGAACTATGTACATATATAGGAAAACTATGTGCATATAAAGTAAACTATGTGCATATATAGGAAAACTATGTGCATATAAAGTGAACTATATACATATATAGGAAAAATGTGTGCATATAAAGTAAACTATGTGCATATATGGAAAAACTATGTGCAAATAAAGTGAACTATATACATATATAGGAAAACTATGTGCATATAAAGTAAACTATGTGCATATAACCATAGGTATATTATATCTATGATATAACGTAAACTATGTGCATATAAAGAAAAGTATGTGCAATTAATAAATATGTTCACATAAGGCAGCTACGGCGTTCCATAGTGATCAATAGTCGAACTTTTAATACATTCATGTACATGTAGCTTTATAAAAAAAATCTTTGGAGGGGTAGCATGGGCAAAGAAGTTGAACGGATAAAATATTAATTAAGTAAGCTATAGGTCGTTTAAGTATAAATAACTGAGAATTTCATTTATGAACTACTAGTGAAACTTATGAAATAAATGGAGAATGTGGCCATGGAACACATATGATGCCCCAGCTTGCACATAACGTTAAAAAGGGATATAACTAGAGAAATGTAAAAGTGACACCGACGAAATTCGAACTTTGGCATTATTGGGTTTTATCATTCTATATTTTAAACTGGAAGTTAACTTGGGCAAAGAGCATTTCTAACATGTCTAAGTAAAGAAACCAATCGCAAAAAAAAAAAAAAAAAAAAAAAAAAACCAACACTGGGATAATGTCCGTAACTATAAAAATCTCTGCTCGTAACTGAGATAACATGCATTAGTATTATTTTCTTTTTAAACAATGGAGTATAGAAGATTTGGCAAATTTTTAAAAATTTTCCAAACATTTTCACTACAATCTTTTAATGTATTGGTAAAACAAGAAATGGACTGACCAGACATGAAATCAAATATTAAAAAAGATAACTTTGAAGTTACCTACATGTATTAAAAAAGGCAAGACATTGTCAATTTTGTAGTTAGTCTGAATGAGTCGATATTCAGTTGCATGAAAGTCAAATTAACAGTTCAGACATGCTACTACTAGTATTTCGCATTCTTAATTGTCTTTACAAAATAACATAAATTCTAGTGCATGTTGTGACTGTGAACAATATAAAACCTGCGACTTTGACTTTGCTATCTTACTATATAATATATGTATTTTACCGTTTTTTTTGGTATTGAGAACATATTTTAATCTTGGTTTGATTGATTGATTGGTGTTTAATGTCACTTTCAACACTATCATGCTTTTTCGTGACGGTCAGTTCTTATTGGTAGTTAAAGCCGGAGTGCCCAGAGAGAACCACCGTCATTCGGTAGGAAAACTGACAATCCTAGTTAATCAAGGAGTCGAGCGCACCGGCCACGTGCGGGATTCGAACTCACAATCTCAGTATTGACAGACTAGTGATACAGTAGTTCGACGACTTAGATCACTCGGTCACTGAGGACCCCAGTCATCTATTAACAAAAAGAACAGTTTTTGCAAGTTTTGTTTAACGTACAGAGAGCATGACACTCTATCTACACAAGACATCGGATTAAATGTATCCATTCCGACCGGACGTGGCTGTGTATTTAAACATCCCGCACATTCAAACAGTCGCCGACTTGTTTTACTGTCGGGACAGGAGAAGTCTAGGTGACCATATTTCTATTCCCTTGTCAAACCTATGTTAAAGAGGCACATAAATAGTGCCTTGCAACAGGCCACCTACTAACCCTAGTAGAATTGTTGCACAGGTTCTTTCGCGTGCAAAGGGGGAGGGGGAGCACACTCTTTCGACAATGTACATGAGACAAATTACTGGACGAGGATTCATTATGTGAGATTTATGAAATATCATCAGTCATGGACATTAACAATATCAGGCATGGACATCAACTATATTAGTCACACGCATCAACAATAGTAGTAACGGAAATCAATAATACCAATCACGGACATCAAAAATATCGGTAACGGACATCAACAGTATTAGTAACGGACATCAACAATATCAGCCACGAACATAAACAACATCGGTTACAAACATCAGAAATATTAATCACGGACATAAAAAAAAATATCGGTCACGGACATCAACCATTTCTGTCATGGACATCAACAATATCAGCCACGGAAATCAACTGTATCAGTCAAGGACATCAACAATATCAATCATGGACATCAACAATTTCAGCCAAGGGCATCAGTAATACCATTCATTGACATTAACAATATCATTCACGGACATCAAATATATTTGACACAGACATAAACGATATCAGTTATAAACATAAAAAATAGAAGTCACGGACATCAACAACAGAAGTCACGTATATCAACAATATATGTCACGGACATCAACAACAGAAGTCACGGATATCAACAATATATGTCACGGACATCAAAAATATCAGCTAAAGGGATAAACATCATCATTCATGATCAACAACAATATCAGTCACGGAGATCAACTAAATCAACAATGGACATCAACTGTATTTGTCAAAGACTTCAACGATATCAGTTATAAACATCAACAATAGAAGTCACGGATATCAACAATATTAGTAACGGACATCAACAATATCAGTCAAGAATATAAACAATATCGGCTAGAGGCAAAAACTATATTTGTCACAGACATCAACGGTCATAATTATAAACATCAACAATATCAGTCATTGACATCAACAATATCAGTCACGGACATCAACAATATCAGTCACGAACATAAACAATATCGGACAGAGGCATGAACTTTATTTGTCATAGACATTAACGATATCAGTTGAAAACATCAACAATAGAAGTCACGGACATCAACAATAGAAGTCAATGACATCAACAATATCAGTCACAGACATCAAAAATATCAATCACGATCATCAATAATATCAGTAACAAACATCAACAATTTAAGTCACGAACATAAACAATATCGGCCAGAGACATCAACTATATTTGTCATAGACATCATGCTATCAGTTATAAACATCAACAATAGAAGTAACGGACATCAAAAATAGAAGTCAAGGACATCAATAATATTAGTCACGGACATCAACAATATCAGTCACGGACATACAAAATATCAGTCACGAACATCAGTAAGAACATTAACAAAATCAGCTAAGGGCATCAACACTATCTGTTACGGACATTAATAGAATCAGTTAAGGACATCAACAATATCAGTCATGGACATCAATAATATCAATCACGGACATCAACAATATCAGTCACGGACATCAACAATATCATTCACGGACATCAATTATATCAGTAACATACATCAACAATATCACTTACGTACATTTACAGTATCAGTCATGGACCTCAACATTATTAGTCACGGACTTTAGTAGTACCAGTTAAGGACATAATGTGATCATGGAATATTTTGTTTATCCACGTGATGGACATAATCTAATTTTTAACAGTTGATTTTTTTCATTTAAAGGAAACCTTTGCACGGTACATTCAATGTTGCTTCATTTCAAGTTACAAACACAAACAAAGAGTGAGTTTTTACTTTTTCGAATTAAAAAAAAAATTACTTATTTTTCATCTGCCATCTTTGTATTATCAGTTTAAAACCAGTGGTCCAGAGAATATAAATTCTAATGCATGCAATACTAATTTCAAAAGAAGATATGGTATGATTTCCAGGGAGACAACTCTTCACAAGAGACAAAATGACACAGAAAAAAACAACTATATGTCACCGTACGGCCTTCAACAATGAGCAAAGCCCATACCGCATAGTTAAATATAGACTGTCATTTCAAATAACAAGGTAATATCGGTATGTTCATAATATTATGACACGAGTTGGGTTTCGAAACAATTTTTATTTAAATTTTCTAAAGCAAATTTTGTAAAAGGCTAACTGTAACAAAAATGGATAATTTGTAGTCAATTGTTTAAGAAGGGTGGTTTATGAAGGATATTTAACAACACAACGACAAATAATAGTACGAAAAATGAAAAAAAGGAATCATGTGTGCGATATTTTAGTTAAATCATTAAAAAAATTCTAAAATAATATTGATAGAAATTGATAGAAAATAACCCTAAAAAATAAAATATATAAGAAAACAATAATGTTTATGTAGCTGTTTAATCTTTCTGGGTCAATGCACTTTCAAATTCTAATATAAAAACTGATTGTTGTTTCGTCATAATACATTGGAATTAATGATTTTATATAAGTAATATATATGGGAACTTGATATTTTCCTTATTGCGGAACTATAATTGGTTAAAATTCAATGAGAGAATTGCTTTTCAAAAATATTTCAGGAAGATCAAGTACAAATAGGGGGTCACGGGCCTTATTTTCTTGAAAAATGAAAAAAAAGACAAAAAAAAAGAGACAAACACACAAATTACCCTATCAAATTCAATATAAATGTAATTGTTAGCCCTCGATTTTAAAAGATTTTTTTTTAGAAATTTTTTGAATACACTTCACGACACTTAATTTTGTAATAGTTTAATCTGTAAACTTTAAGTTTTAAATGTTTTTGCTGTATATCAAAGAAACTTTGTAAATTATTTTAAACCAAAAAAAAAAAAAAAAAAAAGAAAGGATTTGGAACATGTCCAGTAGGGATGCTCAGCAAAAAGATACCAATCTACTTTTAATCAAATTAGAAGGTTTATTGATGATATAAATGAATTTATATAGTTTATTCTAACAAATATAGGCAGTGTTGCGGCCAGAAATTACCTTCAAATTGTAGCCAACAAAAGACAATTATAAATTCAACAAGATTTTTTATACAATTTTTCAAATATTTAACAAATTGAAATGTCAACTGTTAAATATTTGTAAAATTGTATAAATAATCTTGTTGAATTCAATTGTCTGAATGTCCGATCCTAGTCTTTTTTTTATCCGGAATTCTTCTCTTAACTGTTGCGGAATTCAAACGGAATATTATGTCCAATACGTGCACATACTTGTATGATTTTGTAGATCTTACCAATAAAAAACTCCAGAGATCCCATGAGAATACTTGTATAGTTGTGTCAAGTCTAATTTCGGTGTCTGTGTATATAGTTGTCACGAAAACTTCTAGAACACTGAAGAAGGGAAACTTCTGGAACATTGTAGAAGTTTAGATTACGCATCGTAGATTATGATCATTCTGGAATTATTATACAAGTCAAATAGAAAGTTCTAATCATTTCGTCAGTCTCTAGGATTGTCCCAGTGATTTCTAAAGTACACGATAACATTATTTTGTTAACAATTACAAACATGTCACAACTTGATTAAGTAAACTTCTTCTTTTTTGCTAAGGACTGGATTCCTATTGGAAGGTAATGGAGCACCTGAGATCACCCTCAGTTTTTGGTGGGGTTCGTGTTGCTCAGTCTTTAGTTTTCTATGTTGAGTTTTGTGTACTATTATTTGTATATTTGTCTTTTTCTTTTTTAGCCATGGCGTTGTCTGTTCATTTTAGACAAATGAGTTTGAATGTCCCTCTGGTATCTTCCGCCCCTCTTTTAATTAGTCTACTAGACGGAGAATGGATAGTACAGACTGGAACCCCTCTATTGTCAGAGCTTCCGTAGTAGCTGTTGTAAGTTGGTTCCACTCTTGTATAGTCCTAGGGAAGTATGATTACTTATAAACTCTCTGGTTTGTCAGTGTTTTGTATAGAAGTTTTTAGCCTCTAGTACGTCGATCGTTTGGGCGAAAGATGGAACTGGCACCAATGTTCACTAGCCTATGCTGGATCTTGTAAAGCATGACGAGTCGATGGTTACTTCGTCTGGAAATAAGTGGTTCCCATCCTAGTGACTTGATCGTATTTGTGACACATCCCGGTATTTTGTCAGTATAGTTGTTTATTACAAACATAGCGGCCCTCCTTTGTACTTGCTCTAGTCAATTTACGTCCTCGAAGGTATGAGGTTCCCATGCCACACTTGCATATTCCAAAAATGGTCTTACCAGAGATATATAAGCTGCATTTCTTACGTTTTTTACTGCATTCTCTTAGGTTTAGTCTAAGGCATCCGATGGATTTAAATGTTTTTTGGCAGTGACGTCAACATGATGAATCCATTGTCAGTCCTCGCTGAAATTTATTCCTAGGTATTTGTTGGTTTGTACAGTTTCGAGAGTGTGGTCATGTAATTTGTGGTATGTTTCTTTTTTTAATTTAATGCTGGTGCTAATGCGAATAACTGTTCTGGATGAAATTTCAACTGCCATTTGGTTTCCCAGTCTTATCGTGCTGAAAGGTCCTGTTGTAATTTGGCTTCGTCCTTGGAATTCCTAATGTGATGGAAAAGAAGGTAGTCTTCAGCGAATAGTTTGACAGTCGAATGTCGAACTGATTTTGGTAAGTCATTAATGATTACTAAGAAGAGTAAGGGGCATTACAAAGTACTTTGTGGAACCCCTAGTGACGACTAAAAATAATCTATAACCAAGAAGAGCCAACTTTTATATTGAAATACTAGACACAACATCTTTCATGGTCAGGGGTTGTGGCTACATATAACTTTTACAGAAACTGTTATAAGTTATGTAAAAATGGGAACCAAAAACTGACGTTAAAATACGTATAAGGCATTAGTAAGAGGTTGTTACCTCGAAATAAAAAAAAACCCACAACCAAATAAGAATTTCGTTTGTATTTATAGATTATATCACAACTATTTCTCTGCACTAAATTGTTAGTATTTTGGTCCGATTTAAAAATATTGAAATCTTAGGGAAACTTTTGACCTTTCGTGGACTTGCTAAAACCGACACTAAAACATCTGCCGTCAACATCTTATTCCAAAGAACAAACATTCACCAGACAGATATAAAACCGATAACCACTGAAAAAGTCCCTAGCATGGGACAGGCACATGATTATGTTTCGGAGTTTAACTCGTTATTCTTTTAAGCTCACTTCGCACAAATGGCCAACTGAGCTTTTCGCATCACTTGTCGTCCTCTGAAACTACTATGCCAGATTTGACCCAACTTGGCCATAATCATCATTGGAGTATCTAGTTTCAAAATGTGTCCAGTTACCCCGCCGGCTAACCAACCTGACCTATGTGACTAAAAAAAGAACATAGAGGTAGCATGCCAGTTTTGTCTATTATTTTGAAAACCGGTATAAACAGAGAAAATCTGTTAGGGTCAAACATGTTCAGAAAGCTGAGATCTACCTATTGTCCATTTTCACCAAAACTGTCAGATGACTTCTTATATGAGTTGTTGCCCTATAATTACGATGTTTACCATTTTTTTAATGTTTGCTTATTATCTTGAAATCTATAATAGATATAGAGAATCTTTAAGTTGAAAAAATGGCCAACAAGACAAGATCTACAAATAAGTGAAATGATCGATATTGTTCGATGACTCCTTATTATTATCTGCCTATTAGTATTGAAAACTATAAAAGAGACATATACCTTTTTGTTGTGGGGATGTACAAATACCCTGCCACGTCGGGTCTGTGTTTATGTTACTTGTTTTTCTGCTTTGCATCGATCTGATGAGTTAAGCCTTTTTCAGCCGATTTTTATAGCGTGTACATATATTTTATATGTTGTGCTGTTAAACCATTGTCCCATTTGTCATTGCAGAGCGTTTTATAGCGGACTATGCGGTATGGGTTTTGCTCATTGTTGAAGGCCGTACGGTGACCTATAGTTGTTAACTTCTATGTCATTTGGTCTCTTGGAGAGTTGTCTCATTGGCAATAATACTACATATTCTTATTTTTATATTCATACTAAAAAGAGCAATATTATAATGATTAGCAAGACAAGATCAACAAAGAAATCAAATCGCCGAAATCGTCCGACGACTCTTAATAAGAGTTATTGCCCTTAAATGCTTTTTTTGCGTCTTTGTCCTTATCTTAAAACTATAATAGATAGGCCCAAACTGAAATAAACCAAAACGATTACCCAGACATTATATACGAAAAGTCTAAAAGTCAAAATCGTAAGTTGACACATTTTTGGATTAATTGCTCTTTAATGACAATGTTTACTGATTTTTAGTATATTTAGATATATGAAGATGTGGTATGAGTGCCAATGATACAACTCTCCATCCAAGTAACAATTTATAAAAGTAAACCATTATAGGTCAAGGTACGGCCTTCAACACGGAGGATTGGCTCACACCGAACAGCAAGCTATAAAGGGCCTATATATTGTTAAAATCTAATAAAGATAGATATACACTTTGGATAGCAAAAATGATCAGCAATACAAAATCTACAAATAATTCAACATGGCTGAAATCTTCATTCGACTTCATATTGGAGTTTATGCTCCTTATTAATGACAATTTTCACCAGTTTTTGCGTGAAAATGATCACCAAAAAAAAAAATTTACATATAAGACAAATTTTGCGGACATCCTTTGTAGAATTTTGATTATTTACATTACTGATCCAATGAACTGAACCCTTATCACACACACACACTTATCGCGTATCATGAATGTTTTTTAAAAACATATTAAATAAGTTCATCATGCGTAGGATGAAAGAAAAAATAAATCAATGACATATGTCATAATGAATTATACTGAATATAAAAATCTTCTATAACTGCTCTTGTAAATATACATTTAAATAAAATGAATACAGATATTGAAAAGCCTGTCAGTTCAATGAATATCGACTTTAAATAAAACTTTCGATTGAAACTGAATTGAATAGTGCGTTGTAAGACATCATTCATATATAATAAATACTATTTGCAAGTTTTTATGGTTTGTCTGTTTTATTTTATTTTTTTGCTGTTTACATCAGAAATATTCTAGTTGCATATTTAAAAGCAAGGGAATAATGTATACGAAATAGTAAAATTTCCGAAACCATATTCACAGAAGTCACGGAGATTCCGATGGGTGAGTATTGTTGTTTACTGATGTAGCAAGGTTTGTGTTACATGATTTGATTGATTTGATTTTTGGTGTTTAAACGCCACTTTTAAGCACCGCTTTCGGGCTATTTCGTGGCGGCTAGTTTTTATTGGTGGAGGAAGCCGGAGTGCCCGGGGAAACCACCAACCTTCGATAGGAAAACTGACAATCCTAGTCAATTAAGATTTGAGTCGAGTGCACCCGCACGAGCGGGGTTCGAACTCACAACCTCAGTGTTGACTGGCTAGTGATTACAGTAGTAACTACTTAGACCACTCGGCCACCGAGGTCCCTTGTGTTACATGAAGCTGGCTTTGTGGTATATAACATGTAATATCACAATAAACAGATTCAGAAAAAAAATGTAAATCATTTAATTGTGACTACTGAGCTAAACTGATCTAGCGGAAAAAGTAATTGAAGAATTAGTCATGGTCAATTTTAGAATATATAACGAATACGTAATAATTTGTTTCTAATGAATGTATACTACTGTACAGAAAGAAACAATGTATAAACAGATAATAGATTAGAAATGAAACGATTCTTTACACAACTTTCATGTTAAATAAAAAAAACCAGCTATAGCCTTTTAAACATTTTTTTCTGAATTATCATTACATATAGTTAAGTAATTTCATCCTTTCCATACGTACATTAACGTGTTTCTATCTTTAGACGAACACATTTGATTTTATCCAGATATTTAGAGTGTATCGTCATTAAAATATTAAGTTATTTAACAACATATAAAGAGCATAAACTTTCAGTTCTATGGTATATGTATCCACACAGACTACCAGTAAAACTACGTCATTCCACTGGTTAAATTATAGCTAGGCGTTGTTATGAAATTTATTTGTACTTTCGGGACATTGTTTTTCTTTTTTCATTTAATTAGTTCACATGGATTTTCGGGGTCATGTGAGCTATTGCCATCACTTTACGTCGGTCTTCAAAGCTAAAAAAAAAAGAACTTATAAGAAAACGTAATTTGTCTTGAAACCAGCTATGACTATAGAATATGTGATGGGGCAAAAACTTCAGAATGTAAGGATCTACGTACCATCAATTTACTAGATAAAAAATGTCAGATGACTCCTTATAGAAATCAATGCCTTAAATGACACAATTTTCACATTTTCAGCAATTACATTGACAACTATAATAGATAGAGAGAAACCTTTAACCGCAGAATTCATTGACAATATCTACAATTAAGTCAAATAGTCAAACACTAGAACAACGATATATGTATACAATTTCGTATTATAAAATTTAAATGACATATAATATCAACTTATTAGAATATTTAACCTTAAACCAAGTCAAAAAACATCCTAATAGCATATTTAAAAACACTGTTATTAAATTCAATGACACAATATTTTGATAGTTCGAAAGAGAAGTTAGAACTGACCAAAACTGATACTTTATTACAGATACTGAAGATGCAAATTCCTTTTCAAGTTTACTCATTGACATGCTGAAAACTATGGGGTTTTCAATAGATGAGATAAAATTAAAGAAATATTCATACACATTTACTTACTATGTGCACCGACTTTTGATACGTAAATAAACTCACCGTAGATACAAGGATTGAAATTTTGTATTTAACGTCGATCATCCAATATACGTTGGTAGTATAGCAGAGGGACTTTTGCCAGGTATTTTCTATGGTGGGAAAAAGCCGGACACTGATGCAATTATACCATTTTTCGAGAAGGTAAATGTGATTCAAAATGAAATAAGGATCTCGCCGGCCGAAATCCGGATAATATTACAAAAACTCGGTTATTCGGTCTGTGCCATCAACGACCCAGAATTCCCGGGTTATGTTAAGCTTCACGTTCCTCATAACATTCAATTCTACACGAATAACTTACATGTTGAACTGAGAAAAAAACTGTCTTCCAAACATAGTTTTGCATGAGCATACTATAAGAAGAAATATGGCCAACGATGAAGACTAAGATCATAATGTATCGAATGAATTTGACTTGAATGGACCGTCAGTAACAGAGAAATGTTATAATCCATCTATCAAAGATCCTGCAAAAGGACCTTCACTAATAAACAACAATATACCTTGTTTGGATTATCATCATTGGCCTAATTTAGCTTATTCCTGGAAACTAAGATACCAGTCAAATGGATGGCTAAATGAAGAAGTTATTAATATGGTGGTTTCTAAACAGTGTTTATTGGCACCAGTTGGATATCACGACAGCGACGGAAAAGAAATTCAATGGCAAATATCTTTTAGAAGAGAGGACTTGATTTTCGAACAGCTAAATAGAATTCAATTATATTGTTGCTTTATACTTTAAATCATCATGAAAGACGATTTAAAACTACAATATCCTCCTATTGTATAAAAAATCTAATTTTGTGGTGTGTAGAAACGGAAAATATCACGTGGAGTCCAGACAATTTTATTGTCTGTCTACAGACATGTCTTTCAAGATTGAAAACATATATAAATAAGAGAAATTTACCTCATTATATTATTCCTGAAAGGAATTTATTCAATTCAAAAATGACACTAGATCTCTCAAAACCATTACAAAATGCGATAGAAAAGTACATTCAAAACATCCGAAATGTAACATCTTAGAGATAATTTGACTGTTGCCGTGATTCATTTTCACACAATGATCAGCTAAAACTTGATACGGAGATATCTTTCATTGCTAGCTACTGTAACATTAAAATACATTCCTTGTTTTCCCACTATAGTGAGACCAATCTTTTCTGGGTAAACTATGACAGAGAAGCTACAGAAAAAAGCATAATTATTTATGAAACTGAACTAAACGGAATAACTGCATCTGGTGATGAAGCAAATTTCAGTTATCTATTTTCTTTGCTTTCAAAAAGTATACTAGGCTTATTATCGTATTCGTACTTTATATAATTAAGAAAAAGAATTGCGATAAATATTTAAAAAATGCGACAATTTATTTTAATCTTACGCTTTCTTCCAATATTTCGTTCCTACAACTCAGATCTGCTTCGTATTTGTTCATGGAAAATAGATTTGACGAATGCATCACCGTATGTGAGAATCTACTGACAAAATATTTAAATGTTATACCAATGAAGAAAACATTTTATTATATCGGTCAAAAAGTATCGGATATTATCGAACTTGCTATGACCGTCAATCAATTTGAACAACTTACAGTTATCCGACAAGCCATGTTAGCTGATGCATATTCCTTAGAAACTGAACGTATTGCTTCACGTGAAAACACTAAAAAAGCTGACATTATGAAAATCGTGGATTCTTCAAACCACCATCTTTATGTAAGGTACATGACCGCGGAATTGATGGCCATCCCCGATGTACTGACGTTTGAATTACTTTCAGTGCCGGTTAAAATGAAGAAACATTATGATAATTATCCGTGTTTCCCAAATTTGACCAAGTTCCTAGGATACGAATGCATCTTATACTGAATTGTTATCTGTTAATGTTCTTAAGTTTTGACGCTAAAGGAGAATTTTCGACGAGAAATACATTATTACGAAAACTGAACTATCTCATAAAAGATAATGTTTTGTTTGACAATGACAATGGAGTTTTTTTCTATTATATTCTTGCTTATTGCAATGGCAAAGCAGATCATAAAAATAAAAGTAGCAAATTATGTAGTAAAATCCTTAAAAATATTTCCGTCGCGACAGAATGCAGCTTTTGAATATCTGAGAAACATTATTCAACATTCAATTGATTGTAATAAAAATAATTGAATAGGATGTCATGGCGCTGTTTAACACAAGTGTATCCTATACATTTGTCCGTGCATATGTGATTATGCACCAAGATTTTGCAATGGGCTAGTATATAAAGCATGTTCTTTTAAACGTTATAGACATCGATGTTAAAGCAAAGACGAAAATACACTGTCATCCTAAATATAATGAAAATAGGCAACGGAAAAGGGGACTCAAGAAGATAAAAAGAAAGAGAAAAAATATCAATTGTCATACGTGGGTTTGTTGCAATAACACTATGTTTGGTTTGTTAATTGCTTTTAACAAATCATGAAAAAATGTTCTGACTTGGAACTCCTGTTGTCAACCCACACACTTCAAAGCATTTACTGCCTCTAAATCTTGTATACATTTTTGTTCGAAATTTATTACTGAAATTTATTAGTTGAAACATTGTTGGAAGTACAACGTGTAATTAAAATTATGTACTTAAAAAACATTATCATGACAGAACAAACATTTGCACGTAAGGCTCTTAGCCATTCACAAGAACCAATACTACATGTTTTTAGACAGCTGAAAAGGCAGTCAAATAATTCTAAAAATAATACCACCTTGATACATATTTCTAAAATATTCGATATTTCTGCTAATAAAACAAATGTTTGTCTATATCTTTTTTAAATCTAGATACTCAGGGGAAAATGTCAAATATTTGGTACGGATGTGTGACTGACTCAAAAATCCATTAAATAAATTACAAATTAAAGTACAGTGTACATCTTGAAACACGCATTTAGGTTTTTCATATCCTTAATATCAGACGTCGACCTATTTTCGACGTTAGACTTCTAGCTTCTAATTTATGGACACCGCAAATTGATAAAGGTTATAACGATGTCGATTTATCTAATAAACAATACAAATATTCAAATGTTTTGTGTTCTACATGTCTGACAATAATATGAAACAATAACTATATTATAAAAGAGAAAACAGTGTTACGGAACCACTGACGGATATGAATCGCTTTGTAATGATAATCTACAATTCAAATCAGTTTGAAACTGACTAATCTAAGGTAATATACTTCCGCTTCAAGTTATCCTGAAAGGATTTTCAACTGTTCAGTTTTGGTATGTTTAAGTTTAAGTACAATGACAAGGTATGTGTTACGTATTTGGCCTTTAAAATCTGTTGTCCCGAGAGACAAGTTATTCCAGAAAAAAAATCTTCACTGTACAATGAATGTTTTCATAACTTAAGCCAATATTAAAGGCGCAAAATGTCAATCAAGAAAGTGCAAAACGATTGTCATGCTGTGTATTCAATTGAAATTTGTTTAAAAAGATTGAAATCAACACCGTATTCTATTAGAAATTTAAAAACTAATCCGATTGATCTGAAAAATTAACTGGAAGTAACAAAACATACAAAAGAAGCTATTTTAATCTAATCTTAAGTTTGAAGAAAATAAATTATTACAATATATAGACCAGATGTTTTGTATGCTATTTTTTTTTTACCACAGAATAGATGTACGAGCATAATGGTTACACCATTCAGTTGAAAAGTGATAATTAACTGCATCAATTCGTTGACACAAACGAACATATGTTTTTCATGTCCCAACATGACAACATGTCTTATGGTAAAAACCTACCACCATATTTTTACGTTCCTATCATTTACTTTTACCATCCGAATTAAAATAAAAAACAGAATCCCCCTTTTAAATCTCAGGTTCAACGTTCATTTTAGTATAAACTTTATTGAAGGATATTGTAGTTCACATCAATGTTTTTGGTTTTATTTTGTGACTTGTAATATTTATTTGTTTCTTGGGTCATGCAGTTACAACAAAATGTGGATTTAACTGGACAGTGATTACTAACGTTTATATCAAAATTAGTGAGTTTTGTTTCACCTCCCTATAGTCGGTCTTTCGTTTGATCAATCCTGACACCTCTCGGTTGGTGTGTTATACGGCAAAAAAAAAAACCTTAAATATGCATTATCTATAACATAAACAACTAACAAAATAATAGAGAAAATAAAGACTGAGCAACACGATATCATAAACATCAATCAATATCTATGTATAAACATCTATTTACATAAAATGCACTTTAATTGAAATTATCGAGAACTGTAAACTGTAAAGAGATTACTAATTTTAAAGCGAATTACAAATCACCAACCGATCTACAATGTTTTGTATGAACACCTGCAGTTTACTTAAATTATTCTTACATTAATACATAACATTCATGTTTAAAATATTCATATAATATTCTTCAACAGTGAACAAAATATGATGCATTGATGCGATTAAGTAAAACGAAGATGTTAAGAGTAATTTCGTGTAACATGTTTGCCTGTTTTTATTTCCTGGATATGTCCACTGTATGCTAATGATGTTAAAATGAACATTTAAAACCCCGATTTCCATTCAAATCAGGTTTTTATTTCCTGTTCGTATAATATATAACTGCCTCAACGATCCTACAACCACATCGGCGGGATATTATGCAAACCACATTCTATCAAATAAACCAATGCAGGCATTAAATAAGTAGACTACAAATCTGTCAAGATGGTCATGACATTATTGGCAATTATCACTGTGTTAGCATGCATGATCAGTGATGTACAAGGGTGTAAATGTAGAGGATTTCAACATTTTCAGAGACATTTTTGCTCATCCAAGTATGGTAAGTTTAAGAAAAGAGGTATGCACCATCTCATTTTACTGTCTTCAGGTTTTGTATTTTTACGTCTTTGTTCAAATTTATATTAAACGCACGTGTTTTCTAAATAATTATCCTTTTTTTTAAAATGAAAGATGGTGCCACAAACAGACAATTTTGTTTAGTTTCCATAAGCCATTTCTTTTTAGATATATAAATATCTATATAATTATATATATTGGTATGTTCAATATATCATATACTATGATAAAATCACAATCAAGTATGATATCAGTCAACAAAGGCGGATTAATGTTTAAACAAATAATTTCAAAGTTAAATGCCATCAATTTCATCGTACTTACGTCATTGTACATGCAAAATTATATTTATTTCACCATTGCCTTTTATGATATTTTTTTGGTATCATAACATCAGCTGCTTGAAAAAAAAAATCAATCAATAAATAAATATTGAGAATAAAAAGCGCCATGTAGTCATATTCTCAAAAGTGTAAATACTATTGGATTCTGAAACGACCAAATAAAGGCAACCAAAGTATACCGCTGTTCAATAGTCATAAATCGATTAAGCGAAAACTAATCCAGGTTACAAATTAAAACCGAGGAAAACACATTGACTATAAGAGGAAATCAAAAGAACAACAGAATCACTGAACTGCAACAAAAGTAAACGCCAACATACATTGAAACAGTCTATTTGATAACAACAGCCGTATTCATGACTTGGTTCAGGATATTTTAAGAAAATATGATGGGTTGAACATAGTTTTATGGCAAGCCAAACCTCCTGCTTTATAAAACCTCAACAAAAAACCGTACAGTATTACATGTAAATAAAGGAGTATAATTTTCTGCTTATAAACGGAGTTAGGTCTTTAACATTTAATTACAATATAATATAAAATTCTAAACAATACGGGCTCATCACTTCATATTAGCAATTCCACTTGAACATGTTGAAGATTGGTGGTTCTTTATAGGAACTAATTATTCTTTCAAAATGGACAATCCGTATTTTGTTTCAGAAATGAGGATGAGTTCAAAATATTGAATTATTGATTCATACAAAAATGGAATAAACAGTGTAAAAACACCATCTTCATTCGGAATGCTAGGAGTGGCATCATTGTTAAGTGTCTTACCTCCACTTCACTTGTCTCTGGTGGATAGTTGTCCCATAGACAATCATATCACATCTCCTTATTATAATGAGGTTTTGGCACATGTTTTTTTTTGGCTTATCTTTTGTTGGTGTCGGGATGACTTTACATATATATATATACATCTAACATCTACTTCATACAAGTTTTAAAATATAAAACTAGCTATAGGTGCTATAGTTATATAACACAATATATTAATTGATTGATTGATTTTTGGTGGAGTGTCTTTTTTAACACTATTGTCAATGTCATGGCGCCTAGTTTTTATATTGTGGAAAGCGTCGGGGTACCACCGGTCTTTGTCTGGAAGACTTGCAATCATAGTCAACGCAGGACGGAGACTTACGGTGCCATGAGTGGATTCAAACTCAAAACATCATTGTTGAGCTGCTAGTAATTACTGTAGATGAATAACGTTCAGCTCTCAACCACCAATGCCCCTAAAACAATTTTAATATACAAATAGTTCAAAGTTAAGCTTTTGTCAATTAGTATATCTCTTTCATTTCTACGGTTCACCTACACATAATAGGAATTTATCACTATTATGCTGACGATTGTTTATTACAATTGACGTGCATTATTGAATACAACTTGCTTTTCACGAATAAAAACACATAACTGCATAATATATAATTCTTTAGATAATTAAAAGATGTTTCAATAATCAAATCCTCTAAAGATCTAACGCAATGATAATAGTTTGTAAAACATTCATATTAACAGTCATATCAGCCATTATCTTAAAAAAAGCATAATACTAATATACTACTTTTAGTTACTCGCATGGAACTATTATGAACATATGTCAGAAGTTAACTTATGCGTTTTATAGTGAATTGAAAATTACACTTTATCAATTTCGTCTGTCCTACGCGCTTTTTATGGATATATCTTCACCAAGAACGCTCAAACGTAAACATTTGAAAGCCAGGGAAAGTACATAGAAATATTAGGAGCTATAAGAGTAATGATTTCATCTTTGTGTAACGGAGTTGACATTTCATTCCGATATAACATGTTACTTTTATTATTCTTCCCTTAGTTTATTTATTTTGTATTTGCATTGTATCATAGGTCAAATTTATTTGTTCAATGTATGTTCACTCGAGTTAATATGTCCTTTGATTGAGTTAAGCTATTTCAGTTGATATTTTATAGTGTGTCTTTCTATGTTGTGATGTTACACTATTGTTTCAGAAAAAAGGTGAAGGTTTGTTTGCACCTGTCCTAAGTCAGGAATCTGATGATCAGTAGTTTTCGTTTGTTGATGTGGTTCATAAGTGTTTCTCGTTTCTCGTTTTTTATATAGATTAGACCGTTGGTTTTCCAGTTTGAATGGTTTTAGACTAGTAATTTTTGGGGCTTACTGTTCGGTGTGAGCCAAGGCTCCGTGTTGAAGACCGTACTTTGACCTATAATGGTTTAATTTTATAAATTTTGACTTGGATGGAGAGTTGTCTCATTGGCACTCATACAACATCTTCTTATATCTATTGAAACCATATTTACATAATAATTTCTTAATCAATCAAGTGTGAAATAGTTTTTATAAATTATGTCAGTGCAAAGAATCTGCTTACTTAGTTTTTGATACAGTTCATCAGCAGGATTATTGACACAGTTCACCAGCAGGATTATTGATACAGTTCACCAGCAGGATTATTGACACAGTTCACCAGCAGGATTATTGATACAGTTCATCAGCAGGATTATTGATACAGTTCATCAGCAGGATTATTGACACAGTTCACCAGCAGGATTATTGATACAGTTCATCAGCAGGATTATTGACACAGTTCACCAGCAGGATTATTGATACAGTTCATCAGCAGGATTATTGACACAGTTCATCAGCAGGATTATTGATACAGTTCACCAGCAGGATTATTGACACAGTTCATCAGCAGGATTATTGACACAGTTTACCAGCAGGATTATTGATACAGTTCACCAGCAGGATTATTGACACAGTTCACCAGCAGGATTATTGATACAGTTCATCAGCAGGATTATTGATACAGTTCATCAGCAGGATTATTGACACAGTTCACCAGCAGGATTATTGATACAGTTCATCAGCAGGATTATTGACACAGTTCACCAGCAGGATTATTGATACAGTTCATCAGCAGGATTATTGACACAGTTCATCAGCAGGATTATTGATACAGTTCACCAGCAGGATTATTGACACAGTTCATCAGCAGGATTATTGACACAGTTTACCAGCAGGATTATTGATACAGTTCATTAGCAGGAATATTGACACAGTTCATCAGCAGGATTATTGATACAGAGGATTATTGACACAGTTCACCAGCAGGATTATTGACACAGTTCATCAGCAGGATTATTGACACAGTTCATCAGCAGGATGATTGACACAGTTCACCATCAGGATTATTGACACAGTTCACCATCAGGATTATTGACACAGTTCACCAGCAGGATTATTGACACAGTTCACCAGCAGGATTATTGACACAGTTCACCAGCAGGATTATTGACACAGTTCATCAGCAGGATTATTGACACAGTTCATCAGCAGGATTATTGACACAGTTCATCAGCAGGATTATTGATACAGTTCATCAGCAGGATTATTGACACAGTTCACCAGCAGGATTATTGATACAGTTCATCAGCAGGATTATTGACACAGTTCATCAGCAGGATTATTGACACAGTTCATCAGCAGGATTATTGACACAGTTCATCAGCAGGATTATTGATACAGTTCATCAGCAGGATTAATGACACAGTTCACCAGCAGGATTATTGATACAGTTCATCAGCAGGATTATTGACACAGTTCACCAGCAGGATTATTGACACAGTTCATCAGCAGGATTATTGATACAGTTCTAGTAAATGAAAATGACACTTTATAAGTTTCGTGCATCTGAATAAAATTGAGAATGGAAATGGGGAATGTGTTAAAGAGACAACAACCCGACCATAGAGCAGACACCAGCCGAAGGCCACCAATGGGTCTTCAATGCAGCGAGAAACTCCCGCACCCGGAGGCGTCCTGAAGCACGTTTTGGAATTTGCTTTTAACAGAAACGCTCAAACAAAAACAATTGTAAGCAAGGGATATGTAAAAACGTAGAAATGATATGAACTATATGGCCAACATGGACTTTCATTTACTTACCCAATAGAGAAACCAGACAGCAGTTGTCTTAAGTCATTGAAAGTGAAATATTATGTTGAAATTCCTCAATGAATGAGCACATCGGGTTTTCTTTATGTAATTGACGAATACCTCACGTCTTTTCCTCTATTTTTCTTTATCGTGTTCTTAGTTTAATTGAAACATTAATAAAACAAATAATGAAGATACCAGTCCTATAATTGTGTATGCCGGACGTGCTATTCGTCTACAAGACTCATCAGTGACGCTAGAAGAAAAAAAAATTAAAGGGCCAAATAAAAAAACAAGTTAAAGAGCATATTTTGAGAGCCCAAAGTTCCGAAAAATTTTGCCAAATACAGCTAAGGTAATCTATTCCACGGGTAGAAATCGAACGTCAAACTTTGAACAATTCGAAGATTTGTAAACAATAGATTCTTCGTTTTTATTTTTGAATCTGAATCACAGTCATAGCAAAAAAAAAAAATTCTGCATCATTCAGCAGTTCAAATTTTAATATTTGTTTTAAGATTGATTAATACTTTGGAAAAAACAGCAGCACATTTTACACAATATGAACGTTCTTTTCAGTTTTATATGGCAGAGTTATAACAGAAAAATCAGTAGAACGCGGGTCTGACCTTTTAAGGAGATATACAATTCGCATATTGTATAAAATGAAGGTATGAATACGCATTGTTCATGTTTTTTGAATATTGAAAAAAAGTATAATTTTCTCATAAATTCGTTTGAATAAAATGTCAACAGATGAAGAAACAACTACATAAATTCAATGCACAATACATAAGCATATTAAGGAAGCTGATAGGGTAGACGGTGTTTTTTCGTACGACAGATGACAAGAATCTTGAGTTTGCTGTTCAAATACAGCAAATCTTGTTTGTTTCTAGTGTGGATAATGTATAGTTTCTGTTGCACCAATTAATTATCCTTGGAAATGATAATTAGGTATCGTGTCATATGTACACAAGAATCTACGATCATCGATTGAAGACAAAAAAAAACAAAAACAATGTTCAAAAAGACAAACGAAGAAAACACCGCAAAAAAAAATTCTTAAAATAGTAAACAGAAGCATTAATCTACAAATATCAAATAGAAAAAAAAAATACATTGCGAAATCTGAAGTGATTAAAAAACCTCTTGTTATATGATAAGCAGTTCCTACACAAATTCAAAGAATCCATTTCACAATGAAGTTTGAAAAATAGTTTTAAAAAGTTTTGATGATGTTAAAGGGATATACTTTTATAATGCAGGGAGTGAGTGAAAGTGTTGGCTCAGAGGTAGATATCGAGACACCAAATCAATCGGCAAGTTGTGGCGTTAAATTGGAAGTCGGAAATTCATATATCTTAATGGGTAAAACTGTAAAATACATTGCGTGTTGACTTCTAACATATCATTTAGATCATGTCTTCAAAATTTAACGAATTATCATTGCAAAAAAATATGTCGAAAGAAGAAAGACCAAACAACGTGAAAATCATATATCAAAAGGATCATGCAATGGACGTAATTAAAAATAAACGAAAAGTATAATTGTATTTGTGGAACTTTCATTGTGAAATATATAGATTCAAAACTTATTTCTGCATATTTAGTGTTCTTCACTTCAAATGCACTTATTTCATCTTGTTTTGATAAATCGCTTTGGTTAGTTTAACTCTCATATGCACTGTTAATATGTAGGTGGCTTTTAATTCTATAAGCACAACAGAAATATTGATTAACCCAACCTAATATTTTGCCGCATAAGTGATAGATTTTGAAATTTGCAATGAAAATTTTTTTCTCGTGTATGCAATATTTTATAAATGTTATAGTGATACTTTGATCCATTATTTAATTACTTGGTGAGAAAATAGTGTGATTGAAAATTGAAAAAAACCTTGTATGTCTGAAGGATAATAATCATTTTTTTTCTTTAGTCAGATTCTGACTTTCTTTTACTGTTATGTAGATTAAGACAATGCCACATTGTACAGTTCGTTATAATGATATTTTTGAGGTTTGGATTGGGGTAAAACAAGTCATATATACCCCTGGCAGGTATTCGGAATATATACTGACATTTCTTTAGTTTAATAAAGGTTATAAGCAGTAGGCAAATAAAAAATGACGTCGAAAAGCTTTAAAAACCGAAAACGCTAAGCATTCGTGACACAAAACTCAATGTCTCAAATAGTTCAACTATTTAGACGCAGTATATTGACCGAAAATGAACATATCAAGGATACTCCGTGTCAACCAAAAAGTTCAAATAATTGGGCTTGCGATACTTTTAGGGCCGAAACATACTCTGGCAGTGAGATCGATCCAGTGGTTGTAAAACCTCACCAGAGATACAAGCCTTGCAACTTATTACAGCAAATGCACATGTCGTCTTCATCGGACTCATCAGTGGCGCTTGAATCAAAACAGTCGAATGGTCAAATCACAAACCAAGTTGAAGAACATTCTTGTACGACGACTAAACCAATCTATACCTGGTTTAAGAAAAACCTACAGACAAACAACAACATATTCTCCACAACATCAGCGGACTAATTTTGTTTTTTCGAACGGATGAGTCGTCTCTTGTTTACTACATGTGCACCCGTGGCTGTCGTTTAGACAACATACTTTCGATAAATGTCATATTTTGTTTAACTAAAGGAACCGAACAAGCGGATGGAACGAAAACAATAATTTCATGCGATTTTCCAACACACCTGGGTAGTCTTTCCCCTTACCAAGCCTTTTACATGTTTACAAGTGGACCCTTTTCGTACAAGTTAAACTGTAGAAGAGGATGCAACGTAAGTGAAAATTATTTATAGAGAAATACTGTATAATTGAAATCATTTTTGTTTATTTATTTCTAAATTATATGAAGTGAAATACCAAGTATGCATTAACAATGATAATCGACTAATCAGTTTCATGTTTAAATGTAATCAAATAGATTTTATTGAAAATGCCTCTCGTGAAATTAAATAATAATCCTTGATTTATCAAAATCAAAATACGTTTAGAATGTTTGCGGTCAATTGAAAACTAAAATGCCTCCGAAAAGAAGTAGGCTATCTACGATAGCAGATTTCCTAGGCTTACGCTTTTGGCAAACTGTGACTAAGCCATTCCAACACATCTGTTATGTCGGATGCAGTATTTCCGTTTGCAGGACTATGAATTACTAAGTTTCAAAATCAGCCCAGAAATAATTGACATGCTAATAAGTCTAAATAAGAACATATTCGAGTCACCCAATGGTGACCCTAAGTGAATGATAAAAATGGATCAATTAGTTATAATTATCACTTCTGTGGTAATCATGCATTACATGTGTTTTCTTTACGATTACCAAAACTGTTCTGATTTGACTTTGTCAGCATTTTTCAATTAGGTGTATATTAACTGATTGATTAGATGTTTGTCGGCATAATAAGTACAAATGAGAGGTTTAGCTAGCTAAAACCAGGTTCAATCCACCATGGTCTACATAAGAAAATGCCTGTACCAAGTCAGGAATATGAAAGTTGTTTTTCATTCGTTTGATGTGTTTGCGCTTTTGATTTTGCCATTTGATAAAGGACTTTCCGTTTTAAATTTTCCTTGGAGTTCGGAATTTATAACCATGATGACTAGGGATTTCAAATTGGTGAAGAATAACTTCACCGATTTGAAATCACTAGTTATCATGGTTATAACTTATATAACGTTATTGGAATAATGTATCGTATCTGTTTAAAGCATTCCAGCAGTTGAATCAAGTATTTGAAAGTGTAAGTCCTTTTTTCAGTTCAGACATTTTGACCTTTGAATAAAATAGTAAAGTTGCACAGTTTTAGTAGTGAAAGGAGTTCCTCTAGGAAATCGCATTGTCTATATTAACCGAATTCTAACCTATGATGACGAAAAATTCCCCTCAAAATTAAGTTAGAATTCGACTTCTTCTGTTATTGTTGTCATTCCCGAAATAAATACAAAATACACTACTTTTGAAAATAAATAAAACTGTTAAAATAATAATGTTCAGTTAATTAACAGCGTTATAGAGGTTATCTTTAGTATTCTCCAAAAAAGACTTGGTAAAACAATAAACAAAAAAAAAAAAACAAAAAAAAAAAAAAACACTGACAAATTGTAGTAGGTGCTCTGGAAGAGCGAGCATATCCTGGCCCACATGTTGCATCCGTCGTGTTGCTTATGGCAAGTATAAGTGTAAAAATAAGGTGATGTGATATGATTGCAAATAAGACAAATATCTATCAAAGTTCAATTGATGTGGATGTAAGCAATTATAGGCAATCTTTCGACTTCAACAATGAGAAAAACATACACATCGTAATGTCGGCTATAAAAGTCCCCGGCATTACAAATTAGGTCAGTTTTCAATCTCATAAGTAAATTTCATTTGCCAATTGGATGATAACAAATAGGATAGTTGTCGTTATATTAATTAATACAAAAAATCACAAAGATATAAACACATATTAAAATTCATATTCAACTGGTTTATAATGTTGAAGAAGAAAAGGGATCTGCCTACAAGCTGTCCAATATGAACAAGAACTGACTTTTATTCATATACATTTGGTCTTTTTCAGAAAATCGACGAACAGTCAGAAGGATGCAAACTTGACCGAATAGGAAATGAACTTACAGCCTGCCTTTCAAAGCATGCATTGTGTAAGAAACAAGGAAGAACATGTGTTTGGTTTCATAATAATAAATGTTAGCTACATAACATACTCAATACTTAAAAACCTAACCTATTTGTTAAATAAAAGTTGAATCCTTTAAGTTGTTTTGTTCATCATGAGTAGCTTCTTGTCCGACTATTTGTTTTATTGTGCAATCTGGTTCACGCTGAGCAACCGTGTTATCGCTGTATTACAAATCAGACAACTATCTACATGTTTTTAAATACTACTTATTTTATGTTTATTCGTTACGGTAGTAATTTTTATACTTAAAAAGGAAAAATAAATGTTCTTCTCGTTCGTTTGATGTGTTTTATAATTTGATTTTGCCATTTGATTAGGGACTTTCCGTTTTGTATTTTCCTCGGAGTTCAGTATTTTTGTGATTTTACTTTTTCTCCATACATGGTAAAGGAATGTAAACATGGTAAAACTATTTCAGAAGTTGTCTGATATTGTATCTTTCACTGTGCAGTAACATACTAACAATATTTGTCTTTATCAAATGCACGACCGTGGTTTACCAATTTCCTAATTTATTGAGGATAATTGACTACGTTTTAAATCACAATGCAATTCTGACTGATGATTCATGACCTCAGCTTAACACAGATAATATAAAAGACATTAATGCAATCTATTTGGTTGTACAAATATAAAGACATGTAAAAGATTGAAAACATATCATTTTCGAATCAGAAACTTGAAATTGTAGATTAAAGAATACCATTAAACACGTTGAATTAAAATTATGCTAAATTTCCAGGTTTATAACATACTGTCATTGTAGAATTGGAAATTTTGTAAACGTAATATACAAAATGCTATTTCGAACAAATTAATTTGTAAAACATTTTTTGTGTAAGTAATCAGTATTTTCATACGCACATTTTCTATCAGATGGTATAGATATGTGTCCAATAAGCAGCCAACTTTATGATTGATTCACAAATATTGATACTTTAACTACACATTAAGCACGGTCCTCTGTAGTATATATCCTCATGTAAAAAAGGACACCATCATTTATATTTGATTGAAAGTTGTACTTGTTCCTGATTCAAAGACCCCCAAATATTTTATGCGAGAATCTTTTGAAAAAAACATTTAACATGTTTAAATATCATAACAAAGAAAAAACTTTTATTTATTATATCGTTCAAAAAGTAAAGAGTTTTATCGAACTTGCTGTGGTCGTCAATCAATTGAACAACTTACCGTTATCCGACAAGCCATGCTAGCTGGTGCATAATCCATAAAAAATGAACTTATTTATTGAAATGAAAACCCTAAAGAAGCTGTTATTATGAAAATTGTGGATTCGTCAAGCCCCCATTTTTATGTTAGATACATGACCGCGGAAAATGTGGGCTGTCCCTAATGTAATGAAGTTTGATTAACTTTCACTGCCGTTTTAATTGAAGAAACATTCTGCTAATTATTTATATGACCAAAATAGAACTAAAATAATTAGCAAAAAAAACCAGCTTACGTTAATGTTTCTTGAAGGATTGGAACCTGAGTTTGTAAATACTTTCGTTATCATTCATCAGGGCACTTTGAATTATTATATGCATGTTATAAATATTATTAGTACCATATCACTGACTACTAAGCTGGTGAAACCATCGGGAACTTGCAGTCTACTAGCAGAGGTTTGAACCAAGTGCTAGGAAATGTGACCGTAATGTAATAGTCCTGAAAATGACGTTAAACACCAAACAATCAATCAATCTGACCTTTGCTTTGTTGTTTTTCTGTGGTTTTCTCAATATTATGTATTTCCTTATTATAAAAAGACATTTGTGTTACCTTTACAGTTTTTGAAACTGGAAATGGAAATGCATCACATGCAGTCTTACAAAACAAATGAGTTCATCACGGTTTACTAAAATTGCCATTGATATTATTGATTTACATGTTTTTTTTTTAATTTAATTTGTTTTTGCAGATTCTGGTTTTTAGACTAAATCATTAGTCTCTTTCAAGGTTTGTATTGTCATAAGTAGCTCTTCAACTTACAATTAATGTGCTTTTATTAGTTTAAAGCCATATGACGCCTTCATAACATATTTTGTTTTCTAATTGATGATTGTTTTGCTAAATTAGTCTACAAATGTATGTTAAAGGAGGTGTCTATAATGTTTAACTAAATGTATCGTCTATATGATTAGCTATTTTTAATGAAATCATTCATTGCTTTTAAGCATGTAACTTTCGTAAGGTCTTAAAATAGGACGAATATTAGCCGAATATCTATTTAGTTCTGTTTCCAATTCTTATGTGTAATTTAACCAGTCTCCGTACGTCCTAGGAACTGAAAAAGAAATATAAATTTTAAGTTTTAAATCAAAAATCAATTTAAACACTAGTTTTAAGCGTAAGTCTCCAAATTGTTAAAAACTGTTTTTTTAACATAGTTTTTTCAATACAATGATCTGCATTTTACAGCTGATGGTTACTTTAAAGTCACCTCCGTCCTTTATACGGACGCAAACAAAAATATGCACAATTTGGTTGACATTTACGGAATAATTGCGTCACATCAAATCACGTTTAACGTTCCTCCTTAATGTCGGTATCAGCAAATGATTCTTATCGTCTAATTTTTTTCATAGTAGTCATGAACAAAACGATGGGTGCCATTATTTGAGCAGAAACGTTTTTAACTTCTGGAGCACCTTAGTTCATACATAGTGTTTTCCTGATCTTTAAAGCGTTTTTGTAAACTATAAATAAGATTGTTAACATTTTTCAACGACAACAGTGGTATTGTGTATCTTTCTAAATTATAAATCTGTTGGCTCTTCATATTTTCTTTCTTTATGTATAACTTAATAAATATAAATCGCACATAGTATTATATCAGTTGGTAGATGTATAATAATAAACTAAAATTTCCTTCAGCTCCCTCTCGCATGATTCGATTGCAGTAGTCCGACCATTTTAGATTTTTTGATTGGGTCTTTTTTCCTGACAATACATTATAGTAAAAACAAAACTGTCTTTATAGGAAGATGTGCATGATTATGGCTTCTAAATACAATCTCTTTGGCTACACAACTTCCGAAAAGCAGCATGGAGATTATTTCTTACAACCAATGAGAAACTAAGACAACAACTATTTTAATGATCGATAACGACTACAGAGATACAACGATAAAGCATATTTGATTTTGCAACACAACAACTCATTTTTTCAAATAAAAATTAAGTTAAAGATGAAAATTGAACTGAAAATGTTTAACCCGACAAAACTTTGATACACAGCAGTTTCTTTAGAGTATATTGGCAGATTTTACAGTAAATAACACAACATATTTTGCTCATAAATATTTTATGACTTTTTATGTCTTGTTGGCATGTGTAGAATAAAATCATCTAAGAAAATAAGCAGTATATGTTAATATATATCTTTAGATTCTAAAATGGCCTGTATCTAAGTGTATAACTCAGTATTTGTAAAAATGTTGTCACCATATTTGCCTTTGCTTTATTTCAGAAACGTTTACACAACAGTACATAATAAAGGTCATAAAAAGAGGGAGATTTTGCGCACGCTACACTGGTTTAACTCCATCAAATGCTGTGCCTGTACCACATCGAGCTCAATTTACCCAGTGTCGTTATTTATTGTTAGTCTTTGTTTATATGTTTTCTTTTCTTTCTTTTTGTTTGTGGTTCCTCTTATCCTTTTGGTGTATTATTTAAACCTGTCGCATCATTCCTATTGATTTAAGCATGATACAGCTGCTAAACAGTTTTTGCGGTAAATATTGATGACAAATATCTTGAGATTGGCTTATTTCTTTTATCACCATTCGCATGATTGCTTTTTTTTTTATAAAATCACTCCTTGGTTCCATAGCAAAATCTTATACAGGAAGGAACTTTTAACATTATTATGTTACAATGAGATAGGATCTTCAACAGACAATTGATGATCCGAGAGCAAAATTAATGAAGTAGGGCATTCCTTTAATGTAATAAAAAGTAAAATAACAAAACTTTTTCATTTTTGGTAATATCATTTTTGCGTGACTCTGTACTTATTTATCCGGCCATTGTGTTATTGTCCCATGATCATTTTTTGTATTCTTGTCTTTCATTTTTGCTTATTTACTTTGCATTTTGTTTTTCTTTGTTGACATATTTGTTTGTTTTTATAGTGATTAAGATTATAACACAATGTTGACTGTACCCTTATTTTTGATTTTTTTTTCTGTTTTGTCTGTTTGTTTTGTTTACACATTGTTGTCAATATAATGGAATTTTATGCGACTGATATAAAAGTGAGAGGTTTAGCCATATTTTATTCACCATTTTCTACACATCGAAATGCCTGTACCAAGTCAGGAATATGACAGTTGTTTTCCATTCGTTTAAATTGTTTGAGCTTTTGATTTTGCCATTTGATAAGGGACGTTCTGTTTTAAATTTTCCTTGTAGGTCGGTATTTTTGTTATTTTACTTTTACCATAAATGGACTTAACATTAAAGGTTAATGATATACAAAGGCAAATAATAGAACACTATAAAACGAAGTTGGTATATTGCTACTACGGTTAGGGAAATTAATAATTTCAAAATTAAAATTCGTTTGTCATAGATTCTGGTACTGAGATGACCGTTAATGTAAAATTCGACATATAAGTCTAAAAATGGGGCGGAGGAAGCCGTGTCTGTTGTTTCTTTAGTTTCTAGTTCTTGAGTAAATTTTAATGGAACCCAATCATATTAACAGCACTTTTCTCAAAAATATTTTAAAGAATAGTATACTAATTTTGGCACAAGTTTTATCAAAATTATAGAAAACTTCAGTATCACTAGCTCACCATATAGGCATATTTATGCTACGGGGAGTTGAATTAATTTTAACAGCTTTATACGTAGTCATTTTGTACTTTTTCAAATTGGACCAAATAACAACTTTACTATAGTAGTCATGTCTTATATCTAAAACAAATGCATTGTTATCCCCTATTGTCTATTTTATGAATATAATATGAACAATATATTGTCCACACTAGGAGCTATATTTGTAGACAAATTAGACCAAATAACAATTTTATTATAATAATATTAATGTCCAAAATTTTAAAAGACTGAGCAACACGAACTCATGTGAATAAAGTAGTCGTGATGTACACATATTCATTGAGCATTTGTATTTAGTTTGATAATGCGTCATATTAACAAGAACTACACAATACAGCGGACTTTGTATGTATTTTCAACGACTTTATAAATTACGCAACCGAGATACAGTTTTTGTGTGAACATCTGCTATATACTTAGAGAATTAACTATACATGTAGTACATGACATACTTTTTTTTTAAATATTCATATTGATATTGGTGGACAAGAAACGAAATTTAGGCGCATTTATTATTTCTAGTTTTTGTGCTATTTGTCCGAAATAGATATTATTGTGAAAGTATGCTAAAGTGAACATTTGAAGAATCAATTTTCTATGAAATAAGACTTTTATCTTAAGTTTTTTGGAGCTTTTACTCTCTTCATGATCCCCACAAACACGTCGACAAAAACTAGATTTGAATAAATATAACAAACTTGTTATAATAAGCAGAACATTCAAAAGAGTACGAAGGAGTCAAGATGGATATGCAATTCTTGCCTTTAGTCATTGGTTTAGCATGGATGACAAGTGCTGTTCACGGATGTTCATGTGGAAATATCCTACTCCCTCAAGCAAAATTCTGCTTTGCCGACTTTGGTAAGTTTTTAAAAGTTGTACGCATTCAATGCATCGATTGACTTTCTGGACTTTTATATTACTGAAACTTATCTTTAGATAAATTCTATTTTAGAAGTAGATTTTCATGTTACTTACTTTCTTCAAATCAAATTATGTTACAGATATACACGTGTGTTTTCGAAGGGACATTTATTTCATAAACACGATATATATATACATACATTGGTATACCAAAGCTCCCGAAGAAGATGGTCCTTGTTTAAATCTTCCGAGCACACTTCAATTTGAGCCGTGTCAGCATGATGTAATTTTGTGTTCTACATTAAATGAAAATTCGTGTTTACTTTTGTGTGTGCATGTAACATGATTCACAATCCTCTATTGTATTCACTTTTATTAAATTATTACAAATAAATCAACATCAAAATGTATATTACAAGAAATTTAAGACATCTTGCTATTAGTTACAGGTACCAGTGCTACGGCTTAGGTATAATTTTAATGATACACTGTGTTTGTAAATGTCCAGTTCATAAATGATGTTAAATTACTAAAACCTGAGGTTTGTCTCCGTTATGCAAACTGAACTTTTTCTTTAGCCCATTGGTTTTTTATGCTCTCAAATTCCCCTTTTTATATCTTTATTTGAATTACAAATTTTAGGTTTTTAACGTTTAGATCATTAGCATGATTAGAGGAAAAGTCGTGCTTTGCAAAACAAAAATGTATTTTTTTTTTAATCTTTCGTGACGACAGCTGGATTAGACAAACTCAAACATAAACTGATTTTACAAAAGAAAACGCTTCGTAGTCAATATAATACACGATCTTGAAATTATCAAAACAAATCAAACGTGATATCTAAGTTTTAAAATCATATGCAATCTATGAAAAAATCGAAACGAATTTAAGTCTCTAGATATCGATTATAAAATTATATTAAATGAAATTAAATGAATGAAAACGACATATGCAACCCAAGCAAATAAGGTCATAAAATGTGATAATTTATCTAAGATAATTATAATTCTTTTAGCTTTTACGAAATACAAAATCCATATTTATATGCAAAAAGGAATATTAATGCAACATATTCAATGAGAAATCACGTTGCACAATTCTTTTGTCATATAAAAATGAAAATTGATGTATTTGTTGCCTAATATCTGATTCGTAAGGCAATCAGATTTATGCCTAAACTTAGACCGTGAGCTCAAAATGGTTCAGATGTTAACAGGGAGACTATTAATATCTCGCATAAAAATAAAGATTATAAATACAAAAAAAAAAAATACTTTATTTGCACGTCTATGTCTGTTTCGTTTTTGAAACAACCCATTATTTTTGAAACAATTCTTACACAGAGAATATTTCAGTAGAATAAATGATGACATAAAATAGGTGTTCATGCTATTTACTTTGTAGTTATTAAGATTTTTCTGGTTTCAAAATATTAACATGATTAACAAACGGATAAATCAAAATAAAATATAAAGTCGAAATAACGATATGCAATACAAGATATTCATTTAGCCTACAAGAAACATGATGACCGCATTCAATCAATACAACATATATTGTTACTTATGGGTTATGAGAAGATAAACGATACAAAGGGGCTGTCATTAATAATAAGTCACTGAAATACACCGACAAAGATGTCACGTTTGTGTTTGTTAGAGTAATATTGGTTATCAAACTTGACAGCCATTAAAATGTTTCATTGAAATATATCCAACACCTTTTTTAATCGCTATATGAATACTACGCAACTACAGTCAGAGGTCAATAGTGTTTCATCATTCGAAAACTCTTCTTTATTTTCATTTTAATACACATGTAAAACATAAACTAAATGTAGCGTATAAGAGTTTAACAGTAAACATTTCGTTAAAATCGGACCTGGAATAAGTGGTTAACACAAGCAACAACTTATATCGATAGATGTGATTTTATTGGAATATAAAGCAGAATGTGTGAGGGTAGAAACAGTTTGATCCCATTCTAAAGTTGTATAACAAAATGTATGTTGATTGTTTTCTTAGTCTTCTTTCGACCGTAATAAGTTCATGATTTGTTTTCGTGTTTCGTCTTTTCATATAAGTTTCACAAATAGGTCTTTATGATTGACTTGTACAAAGGCAAGAACTAAAAATCTAACATGCCGAAAGAATGGAAGCATGTGGTTGCATTAAATCATTTGAAAAAGGTTTGGCTACACGTATTTTAGCAAGCTTCATAAACAAACCCAAACAAAAAGCAGAATAACAAAAATACCGAATTCCGAGGAAAATTCTCATCGGAAAGACCCTAATCAAATGGCAAATCAAAAATTCAAACACATCAAACGAAAGGATAACAAGTGTCATAATCCGGACTTGGTACAGGCATTTCTTATTCAGAAAATGATGTATAAAACCGAGCTTGTCATGAAAAGTAAAAAAAGCTGGTTCAGGGTGATCAGTTCTTATAGTAGGATTATGTCTTACTTAGCACCTAAATTTTTACTAAATGTGTCACAAACGCTTGAAGTTTTGACTTTTCACATTATATACTTGTTAAAAGATCTGTTCAGTCTATGTTTAGAATGTTTAGTAGTTGTTATTAACCTATACCTTTTGAATTTCATATATCATATAATAACAAGTTGAAATGTATCTTTTTAGACTGATTTATATGGACACTCCATTTGGTTTATTTTGTTTACGATTTCGATCCAACATTTTAAACAAATACATAGAAAATGGATAATACATTATACACACAACAAATGACTAAAAAAGAATATGGAAAAAATATTTTCTAAGTTGTTTGTTTTTTTGGTTTGCATGACTGCACTATTCGTGCTAAATAAGCAAATAGTGTGTGAAATAAATAAATTAAAAAACCGTAATATGTTTATCAAGTTTATCCTCTGCAAAATTTATTATCAACGTATCAATGAGTTGTTGACGTTAACAGGTGATTTGCAATAAACAATCTTCATATGAATTCGATGTAAAGTTGATTGATTGATTAATTGGTGTTTAACGCCACTTTCAACACTATTGTGCTATTTCGTGGCGGTTAGTTTTTATTGGTAGAGGAAGCCGGAGTCCCCGGAGAGAACAACAAACCTTGGGTAGAAAAACTGACAATCCTTGTCAATTAGGATTGGAGTCGAGTGCACCTGCTTCGATTTAAAGACTTGATGATTCACCATAATTAGTGATTTCTGAGTACAAGTATTGTTCAATTAACATAGACTGTGAAATTTATTTGACTGTTTTCTTCTTCATATTACTTAGTTCAGCACCTCTTGCAGTAACTAAAATCTAAATGGCACATGCGTAATACTTGCAGTAACTAAAATCTAAATGGCACAAACGTTATCCTTTTCAGGGATTTTTTAAAACATTTGTATCATAAACTGACTTTCCGTTTGTCACAATCCTATATTTCATAAATTTGATAAGAATCGTCATTTATTTGTGTATAATTTGTCTAGATTGAATAACGCATATTCTCCAATAACTTATGAAAAAAAATTCGTTTGCTTAACAACATTACATATTTTCCCAGCTTTATATGGCAAAGTTATCAAGGAGCAGTTTACATCCCCTTCGTCTGGCAATGAATGGAGGATAGAAGGTAACACGGAGTATACAGTGCATTTACTTTTCAAAATGAAGGTACGAAAATCTATTTTATAGAATTGTCAATGAAGTTGAAACATAAAGTATGTTTTCTTTTCGTGGACATTTTATTGAAAACATTGACTCTATAATAAAATATCTGCTTTTTGCATTGAATGTACAGAAATCATTAATTCAAAAAAATTAATTTAGTATACATCATACATTAGTAATGGATCTTAAGCTCCGGAAAATTCGAACATGATTATAATTTGAATTGAGATATAATCCTTTATAAATGTGAATACTGCTTCATGCAATATGCAAATCCCACATTTATGGCATATTATGTATTATAATATATTAGTATGCAAGACAAATAATCTTAAGATTGAATATTTCTTACGATAATTTATGAACATTTTTTGAAATTTCATCGTGTGACTATATTACAACAAAGAATAAGGAATATATCTACCAACGATAGAGTTAGCAATTAAAGGGCCATAACGACATGAACTCCACCAGAATGACGTAGTAAAAACAGGAGCTTTGCAACGTAAAAACTTAAAAAATAAAAAAAACCCAAAAAAACCATGAGCTATATAGCTATTGATAACCATTCAAAACAAAAAGAACAGGTAATAGTCCAAAGACTCTTATAAAAAAATTTGAGCATTGCCTTAAAATAATGAAAACATGTTTTCTAGAACAAATTTCCATTTTACAGCGGGAAACATGTTTTTATTCGTAATCAGATAAGAATAATAATTTAATAATATCAATGTTCAAAACAGGGTGTAAACGAAAGTATTGGTTCGGAACTAGTTGTACAGACTCCAAACAGTGCTGCAGCATGTGGTACATCCATGACGATTGGAAAGTTATATATTATTATGGATATGTTTACTGTATAATGTAATTTAAATTGCCTTTGTCAGAACCAAGTATATCTGGTCCGAATGATTCATTCACTACAAAATATATATTGTAACATAGGTAGGTTAGATATAAGAAGTTATAAAACATTGTAAAATTATCCTAAACGACAAGCAACGCAATGACCAAAAGAAAAAAAAAGAACGAACAAAAATCGACAAAACTCTACGTAGAAAAATTGGAGATTGAGAAAAAGGAAACAAACAAAACCAAGGAATCTATCAAGTGCTCACCTTTCAAATTCATCATGTTCGTTATTTGTCGGAATTCGGGTTAAGCATTACACAATTAATCACAACTTTCTTACAAAAAAGGGTAAACATTTATTCCACTATTTACCAGATTGTTTAAGTTAAAGTTCTGCAATTTATCTTGAAATACCCGCTTCAAGTAAAGAAAATATACCAATTAAGCAGAGATGTTTTAGAGATGAACTTCAACTGTATTTACCAATAGTAGGAAAAAATTGCATTGCAATAACAGTTTATTTCGGTATGCAATACTTAACTAAAATTCCTCTTTATAAACTAAGAAACTATAACGAAACTAAGATTCCAATTCCTAAGGCAAAGATGACTTTGAATGAATTTGGTGATTCCTTTCCTGTCCCTGTTGTTCAAACAACATTCGACTAATATACGTTTTTATACATCACACTCTTTCAAATGTCTATGTTTGAGCGTTCCCGATGAAGACAAAAAGAGGAAACTGCTTCGGATGCACGAAATATATTAAGTGTAATTTCTATCTGACAATAATAAGTTTGCACTTTTAAGTTATTGCACAAGTACAACTAATACAAGCAGAAAATACTTTCTAGTTCGATGAATTTAAATGTCGAATTTTGTCTTACAAACATAAATAAAGTAATAAAGATTTCACTGCAACAGTTGTCATCATTGGCAAATGACCTGTTTACAATTCCAGAACACGTGGTTTGAACCCCGGATTGTTTAGGGTTCGTGTATGTCAATCAATCTTTAAATTGCTTTGTAGTGTCTTTGTTTTGTTCGTCTGATTTTTCCCTTGTCGAAAATATTTTTTTTGTTTTCCTTAAACCTCTGGTTTAATTGCTCATTTTGTATTTGCTCCCTTTTTGTAAAAAGTATCTACTATAAAACTGTTTCCAAACGTTATAATAAATTCCTTGAACGACGACCTAGGATATAAAATATTTGAACTAACTATAATTATTATGTTTACATGATTATTTGATTTGATAACATATGATCAACATAAAAGTACAACATTTCATTAACACAGGTACGTTTACGTTTAAACTTAATAGTTTACCATGACAACTCAACATTTGTGTCAGAATTCAATTGCTATTGAAAACTGTTTTGTTAAAATGGTCGCATTCACAGTTCTATGATGAAAACGGAGAAACATGAATATTCTATTTCAAAAGGTCTGTTTCGTAAATTTTAAGGAAACCATAAGAGTTGGATGACAGGTATGGAATATCCGTTTCACAGATGACAACGGATCTGTTCCAACTGTCGTAACAACAATCCTGTCCCCGAATGTGACCTACCGAATTAGACTTATCAACGGGTTAGTACTAATATGAGCAATACGACGGGTGCTACATGTGGAGCGAGATCTGATTTCCCTTCCGGATCATCTGAGATCATTCCTAGTTTTGGTGGGGTTCGTGTTACTCAGTCTTTTGTTTTCTATGTTTTGTTTTGTGTACTATTGTTTGTCTTTTTCTTTTTAAGTCATGGCGTTTTCAGTTCATTTTCGACTTGTGAGTTTGAATGTCCCTTTGGTATCTTTCGCCTCTCTTTTCCAAATTCTTTTTAAATTGGGTTATTGCTATTTCTGTGATAACTGGACGATACTGAAATGAAAGGCAACGTTTGTCAATTTCATACAATTTTAATTTAGACTTATTTAAATTCATAAATGATCATGGTTCATTATTGTTGTCGTAAACATTCTTAGTCATTATACCAAAAATAGGTTGTTCTACTAGAAAATCTTTAGAATTGCAATAGATACAACTACATTGAACTTGTTTAATATTAATAAAAGTGTCATTATGTTTACGACCAAGGCTTTACAATTTACACTTTCCAGCCATTTTTCAATGAGATTTTTAACGGTGTAGTGGGAAAATTGAATCAACATTAACGAAATTTCTTCATGTCTTACTGTATATATTGACAATGTTATTTAAAACGGGTCTTTAATTCAGTTTGAATATGTACTCGCTTTTATAATAACGTGACCTTAAAATTCATAACAAAATATTTAATAGACAAAGTGTAATTTGAACTTATAATTTGCCTTCTCATGTATTTAACACAAAGAAATAGATTGGGATATAAAAAAGGAAGAAATGCACACTAGTGATTATATATTACTTAACAACAAAAATAAAAGAGCAATTAATGTGGTCTCGACTAATTTTAATAAAAACATCGTAAATTCTAAACAAAGTATAGCATAAGCGGTTTTATTATGTTCCATGACAATATGATATGCATTACATACAAAAATAAGATTTGCAGGTAAAAGGGAGACGAAAGATACATTCAAACTCATGAGTCTAAAATTTGTGAGTGTTTGGTGTAAGATGAAAGAAATCACATATTTATGTTGCAATGAATGATATGTACATCATTTTGATATATATAAATCATCAATGACCTAATGCATAGCCAATGGAAATGTCGCAATATCGTTTCATGATGGTGGATAAGTCAATCAAATTAACACATTTTTCATATCACTTTTTCGTATCACATTCCGTGCAATAAGATACGAGTAATGACTCTTCGTGCAAGAAATAGATAAAGGACCACAACCATAAGAGAAGAAATTTTAGGCATGTTTGTAGGTGAGATCACACTATTCTATTGATCTGCAAATATAAGGACTGCTTAACAATTTAAAATACATATATGCATATTTCACGAAACGACTATGCACAAAAGGCGTAAGGTGATTTATGCATTGTGTAAACTATTAAATTTTGCTCAGTCATCATACTTAAGTTGCAGGATGTTCTCAATCTTGGTAAAGAGTTTGTAAAATTTTATATGTGAGTTCATTTTATTCCAATCCCTGAAGATTTGTTGAAATTCATTCTTTATAATAGGAGGATAGGACATGTGTATTCATCCATGACACAAAATAAGTACAAGCACAACAAAAACACAAAAAGCAAAAGAACAGCGCTTTTGTTCTTTCTCTTCATATAAAGGTCACAGCGAAGCCTTCAATTTGGCGCAACAAAATAAATAACCTCACTGCAAGACGGCCCCTATAACCGGTTTGAGCAGAATCCTATACAAACTGACGACCACGCCACAACTGTGATTGGATGGGGAAAGCAATGGAGTAATGTTCTCTATTTTTCAGTCAATATAGATTGCACTTGTGTAAAAGGACTATGCAATTTCGCAAAGAAACTCCATGTTCGCCTGAAACTGTGCCACTTCTATTATTCTGTATTTTCTTTAAAACTAGTATGTTGTCAGTAAAGGGATATTTGATGTACGTTGCTCTTAATTCGTGAAGCTATCTATCAAAGACTATTTTGATGTATACATAATGCCACTTTCTTGATATCAATTGAAACTTAGAAATATATCTAATTTAAAAAAATCATATTTTGCAGAGCTTTAAATTATATCTTAAATTTGAAAGAACTGTCACAGATCTCACAAAACTAGAAATACTGCATACACTTTCGTTTTAATTTCAGACTCTCTTCGGCGGGGCAGACAGTAAAACGGGCTGTAAATTTGACTATCAGAATAAAGTTCTATTTAGCTGCCTTGCTAAACATGCCTTGTGCAAAAGACAGCTAGGAAAATGTCATTGGTTTAATAATGATCAATGTTAAGTAAATATCTCATCAACAACAAACAAGCTGGCTGAAGTCAGTTAGTTGATACATAAAACATGTGAACTTAAAGTCTATCTGATTAACTTGAAAATATTTGCAGTTAGACATGGATATTCACGAACTATCAGTTAGACCCAAAAAAATTGTGTATAATGCATCTTTGATCGATCTCAAAACAAGATAAAACTATTAAATGTACAATAAAATTTCAAATGTCTATTTTTCATTGTTGTAAAAAGGTAACAAAATAGATATGTACCGATTGCTTATGTCGTGCTTAAAGTTTAAAAAATACATAGCAAAACTATTTAGCATTTAAATCGACAAAGGCGGCAGTTTGTGCGTTCGTACAACTGGTTTAACCCAATCACAATTGTGCCTGTACTATGTCAGGTTATCTGTACCATGTGTTGTTAGCGGTTGAATTACATTCTACAAGAACGTTCATATCCATTTAATCGAAAACCAATGGTGTATAAATACTTGAACATTAGAGAAGCTATATGACCGAATGGGGACTAATTAGAATAAATAAATACATTAATTGTTGAAATGTTACGTACACCATTGATGTATATCAACAATCTGATTTGGAGCATTGGTTAAATTAACAATGCCAGTACTGCCTTTGCTCCTCTTTCTAGTTATCTTTATCCATATTTCAGAAACAAAACAAGTGACATTGTTCGCCGATGAAAAAAACCTCCGAATGTTCCTGTTTTTATATTTTTCTACATGTTCTATAATGCGATGAGATTAAACGGAGTATTGAAGGGTGATCTTGTCGTCAGTGGCGCTCGAATCAAAAGTTGGAAGATCATACCAAATATAAGGTTAAAGGGCATTACAAGCCAATATTTGCACAAGTTGTGTCAAATACTGCTATAGTTAAGGCCATCTCTGCCTAGGATATACAAACCTTAGTGTTCCAAGTAATTCAAATTTGTATTAACAGAAGATTAATGAGAATACATGACTATATGAAGATATATGATGTCAACACAAAGTCATGTCTACTTGGTTGGTAATACCTTCGGTGAAAAAATGTTCACTAGCAATGGCTGTTACACTCATGAAAGATACCAGGCTGATAGTTTGTTACACCAGACGCGCATTTCGTCTATTAAAACTCATCAGTGGCTTTGTGTTTTAAAATGGCCAGTAATAATGGTATCAATACGGTTATATGTTAAGCAGTCCGACAAGTTCAAGAAATTCAAATAGGATTTAAAATTCTATACATTGCTACAGTTCTTTAACCGTAGTTCAATGAATTAACGTTAAGGGAGGTAAAGCTTTTCTACGTGATAATATGTAATTGATAATGCATATTTTATGGTTTTTTCTTGTCGTTAAACACACCAAAGAGGGTCAGTATTATTTAAATAAAAAACCCATCATCTTTCTTCGGGCCATTCCGACATCCAAAGGTGTGTTTTACGACAACCCCCCTCCCCACCTAAAATACGCGTTATCTCACTTATATACCGTAAAATTAGTGTTATATACAAAGATTTGCAGAAAATTATCTCCGATTTTACCCACCATACTTAAGTGGAATATACGTTTTTTTTGGCGTGCAGGTAAACGCAACATCCAACGGCTTAATCCAGAGGAGGGACGACAGCCTAGGTGCCGTATGCAAAGTTTTTCAGGTCACATGGTACGATTTCAGCTTCCGTTTCTCAATTTTGAATATTGAAAAAGATCGATTTGTTCATGTTTTTATATCAAATGTACCCTATTGCGTTCATAAAACATATAGCAACTTTTCTTATAGAAAGATTTATTGATGATCGAAAATAACTTTTACATAAACATGAGAAAATATTTAACGATTCCTTATTTCTTTTTGATAAATTATATCATTAAAGATTGTGTCCCATAATGGCGGGAATTTGTATTCGATCTCTGTAAAAATACAAAGCACAAATGTTTGTTACTATTTCGTTAGTTTCGGTATAAAAATCATTGAAATTTTTACTAGTTAAATAATATTGTTCATACAACCTTGAACATAAAAGGTCTCCTTAAGTCTCCATCCGTTGCTGCAAAGTGAGTCGATAAAAAAACAATGATTTTCAAATAAAATTTCCAAATATATTTGTTAAATCTGTGAATAAATACGTAAATCTCAGGCAGAAAAGCCATTGTTTTGTGTATTTTTATTATATGAGAGACAAAATGAAAACTTTCATCAGAAAAACCATGTAAAATAGCTTTTTATTATTTTTTAATTTTGTATTTCTTGTGTATCAGTCGGCTCTGGGACATACTATAATCCCTGTCTACTGTGTTTTCTCGTTTTTCAGGGTGTTTTTGTTGTACTGATAAATATTCAAATATTGATAATTTCGTTTTGATAAAAAATTTTGTCACGAATAAAAACTGAAAATCAATTAAATGAATTCAATTTATGTACATGTCGTATGAAATAAGTCCACCGGATTTAGCAGTTTAATAACGGGATAGATATGTATATTCCCAGCAAATAATGACAATTACCAAATTCGTTTATTATATATACATGTAGAAATATTGTATAATAATTACAACTGTATATTACTGCTCATGTTTATAATCTCATTCAACTAATTTCGACGGTGTCCAGATGATGTTCACACCATGACGGGCTTGTAACAAATGACACATTATCACTACGACCGATCGATAATACAAGACAAATCTGCGTGCCGTGTGCAGAGTGTCGTCCCTCCTCTAGGCTTAATCTATCAGGTGAAATAAGCTAGAAATAAACGATACTAATCACTTTCAAAACCTAACTGTAATTCCATGAAACAAGAAACAAAACAATGGTTTCGTCGGTATATGTAAAAGAACGGGTCACTAGGTAAGTAATATATTATATGAACTTAATAGGGAAGGGACGGGTGGGGGATGCTATTTTTTTCTCCTGTTTTATGACACTTTTACCGCGGAAAAGCAAATTATTTTTTTGCAAAATTTAGAAGTTACTTTTACAGAATTTTTTTTTCTCTTTTTAACCTGGCAATACAATATTTCTTAAAGGAGTGCGAACCGGGATAGAATATCATATACGCTTAAAGTTATCTCACACTTAATGTCTCTTCATAGAAACAATAAATACATTTACAAAACTTCATATCATTTTTGTCGACAATTAAACTTAGCGTTCAAGACGTTTGCTGTTATATTTCAACGGATAATAAACGGAGGAAAGGATTGTTTCGGCCTAAAACCCTTATAGAAACCTTAACATGAAAACTGTACAGAAAACCTCAAATTATAGTTTGCACTTTAATGGGAGTAAAAAATGACCTAACACAGGTCATAATTGTATGCCTTTAGGCACCTTTTATTGAAACTTATTATGGTTCAGGGTTGTTTCTCTAAAAGAATGACATATCGTTCTGAAAGGCAATAACTCAATAAAGGTTGCACTTTGTAAATACAGCTGTTTCACAATCCACGACTTTTTGTTGGAGAGATATATAATATTCATATATATTTTGTTTTGTTTACGTACTGGTTCCCAGATATGATCTCTATGTTTCATCTTATAGAGAAATAACTTGGAAATGTTACTAGTATAAAAACACATGGTAGCGGTGAAAAATGAATTCGGTTGAAGACCTAAAGTAAAAGTAGGGGTAGTACAGAATTTTAGTATAAGTTTAAACTGTTAGAAGTTCGGGGCATATAAATGTTGAAAATATGCCGCACAGCCATATGTTTTGTCCTTTGAATAAAAAAGTAGTGCATATCAACTTTCCGTTCTAGGATATAATTTTTTACGAAACTTCATAGTAAAAGTGGCACAGCTTCAGCCGCAAAGGGAGTTGCATTGTCTATATTTACAGTGCATCCTATATTGGGTGAAAAAAGGGAACATATACAATTTCACCAAATCTGGTTTATCTCAGAGATTTTAATTAAATTAACTCAAATATAAAGTTTTATAAATATTTCATGAAGATTGTGAAAATCAAGGGCCTTAGATATGATGACTCAGTATAAATTCACAGTTTACAGTATGTATAGTCTAATTAAAGCCCTGAATGGAAAATAAATTCATAATATATGCATATTTGTAATTTAAATTGTTTTTAATTACAAGTGCTTATATTTACACTCCGAAGTCATTGAAACTCATAGATCCTTGATGAATATTGTTGTTGGGTAGTTTTTGTCCTGTCGATAACCCAAAAGTAAGCTGTAACACTCAAATTTGTTGGTTTGTAACAGCCGCAAAAAAAAAATATAATCTAGAAATACAAAAATACCTCAATAAAACTAACAATAGTGTGTTCTATTATTAATATGTACTAAATAAAAAAAATATTCCTTATTCACAGAAACAGCAGAATAATTTAGCAAATTTGAAGCCCAAGTGGCAAAAAAACAGAGATAAATGCCTACCCACTGGATCATAAAACATATAATTTAACCTGTAAATGCTATGATTTTATTATTGTAAAGGTCTTTTGTATATATATATATATATATATAAAATTAACTGCGCGAGGAAGATATGCAATAAACAGATGTTAGCAGTAAGTTCTATAATACTTTTAGTGAATTCATACATCAGGTTGGTAACTTCTTAAATACAACTTTTGCAAACAAAACAAAAATATGCCGCACAGCCATATGTTTTGTCCTTTGAATAAAAAAAGTAGTACATATCAACTTTCCGTTCTAGGATATAATTTTTTACGAAACTTCATAGTAAAAGTGGCACAGCTTTAGCCGCAAAGGGAGTTCCTAAGGGAAATTGCATTGTCTATATTAACAGAAGTGCAATCTAAAGGTATAAACCACTTATGTAGTAATGGAAGACAACAATAAACGAATAAACGACCGTTGCATATACAGCAATGGGTATAGTTAATTGCATACTATTGTATCTTTATTTCCTATTTCAGTATATTTTCCTTTCAAAATGAGTAAAGAATGCAGCATAATTATTGAACATTTTTATCAATTACAGACAAATTAAGTTGTATGCCACAAACATGATAAAGTAAAAATTTATATACGGTTTGAAGGTAATTACATCTCTGCTGCCCCCTTTCATTATTCTTTACATTTGTGTTAAGGTTTATAGTATAGATTATTGGTTCTGATGGAAAATGTGTAAGGAACTGCTAGTGCTGCAATTTTATGTTACAAATGAAACTGGATCTTCGAAAATAGAACAAACAGCTAATAAAAATAAATAAGAATACACATTATCACATTAAATAATCCCAACACAGTCAAACGAAGACATAATCAACCAAACAAAAAATTATAAGACAGGAAATTAAGACTAAGCAAAAAAACTCATGACAATCAATCAATAGACATAGATCCTACCACTGCGTCAAGTTTGATACGATATTTATCCACTCGAGACAGTTAAATTATTAAGTATAAAGAGCGAGGCTCCACGAGCGTAATACATATTTATTTATTGGATGGTCGAGTGTGGATAAATAGAGTATTGCACGAGAGTTGGTGGTGGGATGTGTTTCTGTTATGCTTTTAGACAATATACAGATTTAATATTTCTTTTTCGAATGATCTGCAAAAAAAAGTTCTTTATATGTGACGTCATCAAGCCTTTTTTTCACAACGTTATATTAGAAAATTCAGAGGAAAGCTAGAACATCTGACGTCATTATCGGATTTTGACAAATCTAGAACCACACGTTAATTTAATAAAAATAGCCAACAGGTCAGGAATTGGATAAATCAGATAAGAATTAGAAAAATCTATTTCCATAATGCAATTTAAGTGAAATTAACAAGAACAGAAAACTGTAAAAGATTTACTTTTTTTAAACCGATTTACAAATCTCCAATCGATCAACAATTGTTAGTGTGATCATCCGCAATCTACTTAAATTATTCTTTTGTTAATACATACCATGCGTCATTTACAATATTCATGTAACTATTTTTCAACAATGAACAAAAGTTGATGCATTAATGCGATTAAGTAACACGAGGATGGTTAAGAGTATTTTCCTGTAATATTCAATCCAGTTTTATATTTCATAGATGTTTTCGCTGTATGCCTATTGTGTTAAAATAAAAAAAAAATAAACCTCAATTTTCAATAAAAAGTAGGCTTGGGTTTCCAATGTTTATGATTAATTAACCCCCTTTACGATCCCCACAAACACATCGTTGACATAATTGGCAAACCATATAATCTTAATATATATATATATATATATATAAGTCTAAATTGAAAACAACGTTCAAACCTATGATTGCGTTGGATAAAAACCGCAATTTTTATACGTGTGCATGCAAAACAAATTTCTTGTTAGAGGGGTCTAAATACAGCACAAACAACATTTTCCAAAAGACCAAAAAAGTGAAAAAGTATATTTTAACAAAACGCATTTGACTAACAGGTCGAACAACAAATGTTCTTAAACCCTGCTGACTGCCATTGGCGATTGCCAAATAAACGGATCACCGATGTAATAAATGGATCTTAATTTTAAATTTAATACTAAACAGAAAACAATAAACTTGCGGAAAAGATGATATACCGCAAACAAAAGGTGCACAGGTTTTTGTACACCATATCCGGATTTCGACAAATAATGTCTCTTCAGTGATGTTAGGAATCGAAACGGTATTTGGAAAGCCATACAATTTACCTCAATTTAGGATAGACTCTTGAATTTTGAGGAGTCAAAATAGGATGAACGGATCATATAAACCCGAATATATATACATAAAACAAGTCTAAAAGGGTACAACATCACCAAAAAATAATAATAAAATGAACAAATGTTAAATATTTCGAATAACAGATATCTTTCATCAGTATGATCACTATGTAAAATGTATCACATCAATCTAGTCTGATTATAACCATCTTGAAATTTATACAATAAAACAGTCAAAACTGAACATCATAGAGACGCTTGTGCAATTCTAATCTTTTTTAAACATGACGTAGGTTATGTAGCTATTTACAACAGACTGCAATGATATGCTTCAAATAAAAATAGTAATGTGCGATATGAACTGGTACAACTCTAAAATTTCGAAGGTGACGACTTTTAAGATGTTACAACAACGATTGCGTGGAAATACCTTCCCAATAAAATGCACTGACCGATCCAAGCTAGTATAATATTTCAAATTTGACAACGGTAGAGTAATTAAAACAGAGGCTGCGTATTTAAACATCCCAAATAAATAGCAGTTTGATAATGATTAAAAAAATAATAATAAATTTTGACTAAGGTTAAATAATTGAACGTGACTGCTTTCTTATACATCCCTCTCAAATGAATAGAACCCTGTAATTTAAACTGGTATAATTAAAAAATTCCTTAAAAGTTAAATTTCATATACAAGTCTAAATTGAAAACAACGTTCACACCTATTATTGCGTTGGATAAAAACCGCAATTTTTATACGTGTGCATGCAAAACAAATTTCTTGGTAAAGGGGTCTAAATATAGCACAAATAACATTTTCCAAAAGAACAAAAAAGAGACAAAGTATATCTTGTCAAAACGCATTTGACTAGCAGGTCGAACAACGGATGTTCTTAAACCTGCTGACTGCCATTTGCGATTGCCAAATAAAATGATCACCAGATGTAACAAAATGGATCTTAGATATTAATTTAATATCAAACAGAAAACAATAAACTTGTTGAAAAGATGGTATACCGCAAACAAAAGATGCAAAAATTAGTACATCATATCCGGATTTCGACAATTAATGTCTCTTCTGTGAAGTTAGGAATCGAAACGGTATATGGAAGGCCATATAATTTACTTCAATTTAGGATATACTCTTGAATTTTGAAGAGTCCAAATAGGATGAACGGACCATATAAACCCGAAGGCAAATTTAATACAAGCCCAAACGAAAAAATATAAACACATATAAATTGAAAACAACGTTCAAACCAATGATTGCGTTGTATATATATATGCTTATTTGAGTTTAGTATGACGTTCATTATCACTGAACTAGTATACATATTTGTTTAGGGGCCAGCTGAAGGACGCCTCCGGTTGCGGGAGTTTCTCTTTGCATTGAAGACCCATTGGTGGCCTTCGGCTGTTGTCTGCTCTATGGTCGGGTTGTTGTCTCTTTGACACATTCCCCATTTCCATTCTCAATTTTATTATAAAAAAAATCACAATGTTTGAGTTTACCTGATTTATTGCTTTATCATCGACTTTTTAATGATAACTCAGCGGTCAATAACCTACAATATGACCTTCAACGTCACAGATTATTTGTTCTTTATGTTAAATAAGCAAATATAATAAGCGACATAATGAGTATAATATTCACCGGTAATATCGAAAACAACATACTTCATTTATGATGATTTTCCTCTATTAAATTCTTAAATATTAAATCGTGATGCTAACAATTACCTTTCAGAAATAATTAAAAGATAGTATGTTTCATTCGTTTTTTTTTCAATTTTCGATCTGTACTAACATTTGACCGGAGTCTTATCGTATGTTCCGCTGTCAACCATTGTTTTGCTCCAGTATATGCAATCTATTGATGTTCAGCCTTGAAAAAGTAAATAGGAGAACTTTAAGACAACCTTTTTATTTATCATGTAATGTCTTGTTTTTCTTACAGGTCCACACCAAGGCTGCTTGTCTACTATGCTGAACAAATTTAAGCTAAGACGGTCATTTGGACCAAAAAAAAAAAAAAAAAATTATCGAGTCATGTCAGTTATGTACTGCGATAATTGTGCATGTAATCAATTTAGAACTGTTCAGTCTATGTTCAGACTGTTCAATTGTTGTTATCCATATGTAAACTGCAACAAAGTACTGAAATATCTGAAAACCTACTGAACAATACTGTATTAACTGCAAGCAAATTGTCAACAAAGTACTGAATTTACAACAACAAAGCACCCGAAAATAATTTTTAATCTTTACACCTAACAAGTGTAACGTTTTTAGTTTCAGATTCTTTAAATGCTAGTTAGATAAATTGGACATTTTAAGACTAGTACTAGTACTTGTATCCTGGATTTTATACTTTTTGACATTACATTAAAAAAAAGTATTTTCCTTTGGAGAACCACATTTCTATTTTAAGTTTAAGTACACTTTTTATTCGGGGGACTGTTGTGCATGTGTATGTTTTGATACCATACATCTAGATTGTCTGATTTGCCAACATGTGCCGAATGCGGTTTAAATGGGAATTAAACTTAGATTTTTTTGTGTCCGCTACCAATATGCAGGGGATTATTTGAATTTAAAGATGTTAAACAATCTAACCGATACCTAGTTTTGTAAAAGAAGGCATAAATTCTTTTGGTTAATAAACATTTTTAATATTCACATGTTTCTATAGAAAAGAAATGTATAACTATGGATTGAATTCAGCGTACCTTTCAAAAATTATTTTCAAAATTTAACCTTGAATTCTATACCATCAAACAAAAAAGAGCTAAATAGGTTTGTCTGATTCGTAGTTTAAATATAAGCTAAAATTGACTATTAAATTATTAAATGAAATTATTGACTTTCATTTTTCAAAATTGAGCTTATCAGATATACATGATATATGAATAATTGTCATAAATGAAATTGAAAATTATTTCTGCTATTTAATAGGACCATCATAGCTAGTCAAAAGGTCAGTTTGTAATACCGTATAAAATGCATCTAACACAGCATGCATAGAGAAGACATACTCTGTTTTGATCAAGTGTAGTCGTGGTAGCTACAAGTGTAATGGTGTGGATAAATATAGTTTTACTTTTATCAGTAGTAGTTGTGTACTCAGGTATGATTTATTTTGTTCGTGGTTTACAAAGTTGTTTTAGGAATTTTTTCTGTGCTTGATGTTTATTTTACAGATATATAGGACGAATAGAGAGAAATATCTAAGTTCTACATTAAAAATGCATTAAGTTTTATTTCCATTAAATGGTTTTTTAATCATTATAAGACAAAATTTTGAATATATTTATGTCATTCTTTTGATATTTATATTTTAAGCATATTTGAAATATATTAAATCATCAATTTTCTTTACTGGTCTCCAAGTTCGCTTCAGCCTAACAGAGGTCTATGATTTTCTGCATCCAATTTATTATGAATACCTTTAATCACATAATTTTATATGGTAAAATATATTGTGTTAACATCAAATTTAACAAGACTTCTGTACAAATATGTTTAACGAGTTAATTAATGAAACCATGACGTTACAAAAACTATTACACGATATAATGGCAGTTAAGTTTTTACAACGATAACATGACGTAACAAATACAAAAACAACATGCAAATTTAGAATAGGTATAGGGGGAGGGTTGAAATCTCAAAAAATATGTTTAACCCCGTTGCATTTTTGCGCCTGTCCCAAGTCAGGAGCCTCTGGCCTTTGTTAGTCTTGTATGCTTTTTAATTTTAGTTCATTTATATGTTTTGCAGTTTGGTATGACGTCCATTTTCATTGAATTGTACACATTTTGTTTATGGGCCAGCTGAAGCCCGCCTCCGGGTGCGGGATTTTCTCGCTGTGTTGAAGACCCATTGATGGCCTTCGGCTGTTTTCTGCTCTTTGGTCGGGTTGTTGTCTCTTTGACACATTCCCCATTTTCATGCTCAATCTTATTAATGTATATATCCTTAACATACTAGGCGCCGCAATTAAACGCTATTACCAATTAAATGAGCATTTTTTCGAATTAATAACAAACATGTCTGTTATAACATAGACACTTTTTTTGTCAATGAACGCGATTTAAAAAAATCAAGACATTTAGTTGCATGTAAAAATGATCTCAATAATATGACAGAATCTGATTATGGTTTGTAAACGAACACCCCTTCCGAGTTTTTGAGATACTTCAGTGTCATAAGCATATATCTCTAGGAAGAACAAGTTGACTATTGATCTATTGCCTACTCCAAATTTTTTACGCACTATATTGTTATCCCCAAATTATATCCGCCGTGCACCAGGTCTTTGATGATACTAATGTTTTATGAAATTGTAGGCGAGTCATTGTTAATATTGTAGGAATTCGCTACATACCAGCGCTCCCCTGGAATATGGAGGTCTAGACAGCATTAGTTAACCATTTTTTTCTGATATTATCCTTTGGATCTGAATAATTATTAAAAACGGAATGATAAGCTAATACTACATTTTCAGTTTTCCAGTTAATTTCAGTACTGTTAAGACATTTTGCTTGCAGTCAATACAGATATGTTCAGTCTATGTTCAGACTGCTGAATAGCTGCTATTTATCTGTTCACATCATCGTCATACTCAGTTGTCTCAAATGCTACTGAACCGTAGTGAATTGACCGCAGTGGATTAATCTGAAAATTGACTGAAAAGCTGAACATGACTTAATGAATAATTTTTCAGACATGTTAAAATCACAATGACCGTTTCAGACTAAATTTCATTTACTATTGCTGGAATCTTATACGTTGTATGTGTCGGCATATTATTGCAGTTTTTTAGAATTAAAATTCCATGATCTGAGAGTAAAGTGTCCATTCTATAGGTTGCACTTTGTAAATACAGCTGTTTCGCAAACCACGCCTCTTTTGTGGTGATATATATTGTATTCATAGATATATTGTTTTGTTTACCTGCTAGTTCCCAGATATAATTTCTATGTTTCATCTCGTAAAGACATACCTTTGAAAGGTTACCAGACTAAATACACATGAATAGCGTGAAAATTGAAATTGAATTCTTAGGAAGACCCACAGAGAAGGGAAGGGTAGAACAGATACTTAGTATAAGTTTAAACTCTAAGAAGTTCGGGACATATAGATGTTGAAAATATGCAGCGCAGCCCTTTATTTTGACCTTTGAAAAAAATAGTAGTGCCTATAAACTTTCGATTCTCGGATATAATTTTTTTTACGAAACTTCATAGTAAAATTGGTACAGTTTCAGCCGTTAAGGGAGTTCCTATGAGAAATTATGTTGTCTATATTTATTGAAGTGCAACTTTTAATAAACATCTGAATTAACGGTAAAATTCAATCAAGTTATCTTCATTAGAAAAACTAAACTACATACAAAACGTTCGTTGTTTGCGAGGCTGTCGGATTAGGGTTCATTTTAAATGTATTAACATACATGACATAGTTGCATTAGGTAAACTGGTGAGCATGTCGCTCTGATTAACGCACGTGAAACTATGCGTTGTGAACTGACTGTTATATATTGGGTCATTTCAAACCTAGTACATAATCTGAAAGGTATTTAGATTATTTTATCATTTGAAATTATAAGATATGAATAAAAACAGTCAGGAAAACTCGGTCTTTTTTAGTTCCCGTTAAAACAGCAAACAAAATCAATTTGATCGGAGAAGTAGAATCTGTCTTGACGGGATGATGATATGAATGCGCTTCGGCCTAATGTACTCTTTACCGCCTATATGTTCGACGAAACCAATATTTGTTGTCAATAGATTATGCTTTGGAGGTAATGGATAAATATCATACTATTAGCAGTAATTTTATTGATTTTGACTTAGATTTACATTGAAGCCTTTTGTAGAAGCAAAGCCTGACATTGAGATGTCGTACAAGTTTTCTGATACAAGGTGCTGGATAGAATGTAGTGTAACAGATATGCCAGCCAATTCTGAGGTATATGATTTTGATTAATAATTTAAATCATCTGATTCGGCCTTTTGGTAATTTTGTTTAAAGCGCACTGATGAGTCTTACGTAGACGAAATGCACGTCTTCAAATTATAAGCCTAGGATCTTTGTTGAGTTTTATATATAACGTTATATAGCACCAATGTAACCGTATCAATCAAATAATTACAAAGTCAGGAATATGACCACTGTTTAACAGTTGTTTGAAATGTTTGAGCTTTTAATTTTTCCATTTTGAATTTTCCTTGGACATGTTGGAGTTCGGTATTTTTGTATTTTTTCTTTTTACAACATTTTCTACTATTGCGTCCCTTGAAAATTTACTTGATAAAATAAAACAACGTCAACAAATACTACTATGTATACTGTTGAGACTACACACGTCCTATATAAATGCTGCTACGATTGACAATCGTATTTACCTACACGTTTTTGTTCAAGTGTGTTTGTGCTCTATTTCTGACACGTAGCGTTGTCATTTTAGCGATATTTTTTAGACATTGCCATAAAAGCGGGAGGTTTGGCTAGCCATAAAAACAGGTTCTACCACCATTTTTTTCTTAAAATGTCCTGTACCAAGTCAGGACTATGGCAGCTGTTATTGAATAGTTCGTTTCTATGTATGTTGGCGTTTGTTTTTGTTGCACTTCAGTTTTCGTCTTATAGTTGATGTGTTTCCTTCGGTTTTAGTTTGTAACCCGGATTTGTTTTCTCCCAATCGATTCATGACTTTTGAACACCTGTTTACAACTGTTGTCTTTATTTATCTATTAATCTTGATATGATGGAATACATTCGACCTCATAATATAATACAGACTTCGTTTTGTCCAATATAGTTTGCTGCTTTGTCTTTTAAACTGATCAGCTTTAATAACTTTAATTATAACAATGTTACAGTTATAAGGTAGCTACTTTATTACTTTTTATCACAACATGACAAAACGAAATTAAATATGAATATATCAACGATTTTTAATACGTTGAAAAGTCAGTCTTCGAATTGAAAAAAGTTTCAGAACTGCTTCTAAGCATCTAACAACAGAAACGAAAGGCGGAAATAGCAAACTGAGTTTGAAGACGAATTGAAAATCGCATGGCAAAAAAAAAAATCGACTAAAAGACAAACAACAGTATCATGAGTATACAAAACACTACATAAACATTTAAGCAACATAAACCACAAAAAATAACGGGGGTGACCTAAGGTGCTTTGTAAGGATAGGCACTTGATAAAATTGTGACACTCGTCGTGTTGATCACCAAAAAATATGTTCCAGATTAATAATGATTAATGTAAAAAGTAAATCTAGAATCTCCGACTTTATCAAGTATATGCACCCCTGAAAAGAAATAAAACCTAAAGTTCAATGAATTTTATCAATACAAGACATTGACTATTTGCAGGTACTTTTATCGAAGATTTCATCAGAAGACAACTCTGTTTATTGTAAGACCTATTACATTGATTATTATGTTATAGAAGTGCATAGCTGTTTTAACTTAGATATTTGTTAAGATTGAAGGATATCGATATACAAATAATAGCGATTTATTCATTTAACATGTTTGAAAATAAATGCACTCTTTTACTTCAATCATGGGTTCGAAAATGATGAAAACATAGATCTCAATCTAATTTAAATTCAAAATTAAGGAGATGTGGTTTGATTGCCATTGATAGAACTATCCACCAAAGCTCGAATGAGGTGACAGGGTATATATCCTTTCCTCACCTCTAACAACAAAATAAGACAATATGTACAGATCTTAGAGTACGCACAGTCACTGACAGCCAATCCAGAAGCCAAAAACAACTACAGTACTTGCAACCCTTAGGTGTTACTGTTTGACGGGAACCTGACTGATCGGTGAATGATCGATGGCGGATAGAATCCGTCAGATACGTCAAATAAACTATGTGAGAGTTATAGTGACAACGGTCAGCGATCCATCAGAAATTTAGTATATGCACAGATCGAACGGAGACGTATATAAATATTTTTTGTTATGTAAAACGAACTCTTCGGTATTTACATGCAATAAACGCAGACCTCTACGAATACGCCTAATTTGTAATCTAGTTGTAATGTTTCTGTATTACTAAAATGAGATAAAATGTTATCATTTGAAATAAGTACCCTATTTAGCAATTTTGCATTTTAATGTCACTAAATAATGAAAATATAAATAATATAACAGTAAAGATACTTAAAGCTTTGTTTGGGTTGATTCAGAGTGCAATTATTTTTTTTATTTTAATGGAAATCATGAACCGCCAATAGAATTTATTACTTTTTGTACATCAGGATGGGTTTTTTTTTCAAATAGTGATAAATATCAGAGTAAAGCTACCAAAATTGTGTTCGTATTTTAAAAAAAAGCCAATATTTCTTCTTTTTATCCACTTTTATGCATTGTTTTTTGCAAAATTATCTACCGTCATTAATGATTTTATTTTAGTACTTTCTGTACATCAGGATTGGTTGTTTTTCATAAAATATGCTAAATTTCAGGGAAAAGATAATAAAAACATGTTCGCATGGCTTAGAAAGCAAATATTTCTTACTTTATATCAGAAATAATGAAACGTTATTTGCAATCAGTCATTATGAATACCTTTAGATAAGTAATTTTGTATAATTTGTGAATAATATAAGGATAATGATACTTAAACTTTTGTTTGTGATGAATAAGAATGCATTGATTTTTTTTTATTTTAATGTAAATCATGAACCGCCATTGGAATTTAGTACTTTTTGTTTATAAGAATGGGTTGTTTTTTACAAAGAGTGATATATATCAGAGAAAAGACAGGAAAATTGTGTTTGCATTGTTTACATATGCCAAATTGTTTCATTTTTCTATAAAAAAAATGCACTGTTGTTGGCAATCAGTTATTTTAGATGCCTCTGAATAAATTCTTTTATGAAATAATTTAAGGATAAATATGTATAAACTTTTGTTTTTGTTGAATAAGAATGCAGTTATGTCTTTATCGATTTATTTCAATGGTTTCAATGTTTAAAATACCAATATTTCTTCTTTTTATCAAAGATAATGCACTGTTGTTAGCAATCAGTTAATTTAATTCCCTTTAGATAAGTTACTTTATTTATAAAATCTGAATATTATAGGGACTAAGGTACTTAAACTCTTCTTTGTGCTGAATAGGTGTGTAATTTATTAGATTTAATAACACAAAACCATCATTGGATAGAATTATTTTTGTTGGGTTATTCTCCAAAAATATGTTGATTTTTGAGGGAAAATATACTTAATATATTGTATGCATTGTGTTCGAGTCTCCAACTTGCATATATCTTTATTTCATTGAAAATGATACACCGAAATTTGTAATAAATGATCATTTTATTTAATTTTTCAGGAAAAAATGTAACAGTCCGATTATCAGCACTTTAGCACTTTTCGGATTTGAAAACAATAGCCTTAATATAAACGATAATCACAACTATTTAATGATATTTAAATTTAGTTATATCTGCATATTTCTCTTCTCTTTTAATTTTTAAAACTTAGCTGAAAGATTAAGGATTAAATGCCGAGCTTCTGTACTTAAACGATTCGTTTTCAGTGGCGCCATTTTGATTTAATGAAACGGAACTAAGATTCCGTAATTTGTATGAGCTCAACATGTGACGTAGAAGAGTTCAATCCGTCAGAAAGGTCGATCCGTTCGATCATCCGCTCATTGATTGCTAAAATAGTAACTCCTAAGGTTACTGACAGCTAGTCTTAAAGACAAAAGCAAATAATAAACAAAAATCATGTATCTAATACTAAATATCAATCGATTCACATCCAACATCCAATGCACTGAGAGTTAACACGATAAAGACGTCATTAACAGTCAGAAAAAAACATGACTTTGTGTTGCTATTCAGTATACAAAGTTTGGTAAATGAGTTGACATTGTGTGTTATTGCTTCATAGATATGAATAAATGGGAAGTAGGTGCGATTCTCAGTTGTCTTTTTTTGCTTTGTTATCGTAATCTATCATTTGTGTGTTGTGCCCCGTTCGTTATCCTTTCAATCAAAATATCCATTTGACTGTACAATATTGTGATTTTCCACACACACACATATATATATATATATATATATATATATATATACCTGTGGTTTTATAAAACTGACTTTGCTATTTTAGACTTTTCGAAGGGACATCCTCAATACAGATTTTACAATTATCATGATGAGGTGCAAACAGATGTTATGGTTCAGATACTATCTAATTACGTGCAATAGGAAGGTGAATACATGTGTACAGTAAGAGAGAAAACTCCTGATCCTACAACATGGACAACAGAACCTGTATACATAAAATATACAAGTACGTAAAATGAAAATAAAATACTACCACAGATAATTACAATGTCAATGAAAAAGACATTGCTTAAGTGGTGCAAATGATTTTGATGCAAATTATGATCGTACATACGATTTACCCGATGAAATTACATATAGCGCATGAATAGATGAAGATGGTAAATTATTTGCTTATTTCGCTCATTTGTGGTTATGTATTTTATCCTTCAATACAGTGAACATTTTTAATTTTTCGATAGTGGCCTGACAACAAATACTACACGCTAAAATCGACTTTATAGTTACATGAACAAATAAAGAGACGTTATGATAACACTGATATGAAAAAAAAAAAAAATAAAAACCCCAAAAACAGCAAGCATTTTGAGGTTTATATACGTGATAAAAAATTAATCCTTTAACGACTGTGCGAATTCGCAAATAGAAAAAAGCAGACAGAATCATTATGTATAAAAATACCCTAGAGAAGTATGAGATATCTTCTGACAAAAATTTGTGTAGCAGAGGTGCAATTTAGATTAAAATTGTTGCCATTTCGTATTTACATTTATATTCCATACATGTCACATGTAATGTCTGTAAAAACTAATTTTGCCAACCTTTGAAGCCAACGAAATTAGAAAAGATAATTAACTACAACGTAAAAATTGAGAATTTAGTGTTGTTCATTTAAAATAAAATGTTCGTGTTGGAAAATATCATGGAAGTTGTCTGGTATTGTCACCACTGGGAGTATTATACAAATTCTAAGTTTCAACAGACAGGAAAATAAAACAAAATTGAAGCCTATTATACAGAAACAGTGTCGGTTTAATATTGATATAAACTTTGATAAAATACTAACTTGTCTACATAAATGCTACGAATATTTCGAAAAGCCAAAGTCCGAACAACGTTGAATACAATTCAAAAAAAAAATTTGTTTTCTCTTTCGTAGAAGAGGAATTATTGTCTTATTCGTAACAGAGATGGATTGATTTCTTAATAAAAACATGCGAAGTGTACACTTTTCTACTTCACACATACGTGCAATGACTTTGGGACATTATAAGTGGTATGTGAACATGAACAGATGAAAAATAAATTACTTCAGCAAAACAATAAGGATTAATTGATGTAGGAAAGAACAATCAATAATAAAAAAAGACTTAATTCAATGAATGAGTCATACATCTTTATAAGTATCAAATCTAATGTCCTGAACAAAATACAATATAATTCAGATGAATAATAATGATTCTTTGATAGTGGATGTGAATTAGAATACTAAACATTGAAAATGTGACTCCCTCTTAGCATACTAATACACTTTGCTATATGTTTCTGGACCGTGGGTTTGAAGTTCCAGAGCGGAACATTTTGCATTTCCCATGATACACCCAATAGATTAAGGTTACGATTAAAGTATCTTAAGGTAAACACCTTTAAAATATTTCTTACAGAAATGTTGTATCACGGATTTTTGTCATGAACATACTAATACATTTTTACATCTAACGTCATTCAACCCTCCGATATCACCGGGCCTTTACAGTGTTCATGCATCATTCTTAATGTATTTTTATATAAGGAGGCGCGGCGCGATTGCAAATGAACAAATATCCACTAAAGATCAAATGTCGTGGACGTTATCAACGATACGTCTCCGTATGAACTTCAAAAATGATCGTAAACAGATAGAAAGCCAACCAAATTCTTTATATCGATATATATTTTTAATGCAATCTCTTTTTATTTGACTATTGCAGCTTCTCCAAAAATCACAGACTATAAGTATGATAGAAATTTGAAACTACAGTTTTTAGTTAATGGTACCGATTTTCAATACGAATGCATTGCGACAGGCATCCCAAAACCTAATATAACATGGACAAAAGTAGGCGATGAACAGTTTCTGTCAGTGGTAAGTTTGTATCTGTATTATAAGTAACTGTCTGTCGCCATGTACGTTAAAAGGCGATGCTGACTGTTATTTGTCGATTTTTCTATTTTAGAAGTTTCATAATCAGATCGTTTCTTTAATTTAAATACAAAATTTGCAAGTGAAGAGAATTGAATTTTGCAGTATTGGGCTAAATAAAAATAAAAAATAAAAAAAAATACGCAGTAAGAACAATCATGAGATACGTGAATGATCTTGAAAGGAAGATGGACACCAAGACCGATAAAAATTCCTGCGAAATTACAAACGAGTAAAGATATAGGTTGCACTTTTTAAATACAGCTGTTACACAAACCACGCCTGTTTTTGGGAGATATATAATATTCATAGATATCTTATTTTGTTTACGTACTGGTTCCCAGATATGATCTCTATGTTTCATCTTATAGAGATATAACTTGGGAATGTTACCAGTTTAAATAAACATAAATAGCGGCCACCTTGAATTCTGAGGTAGACCCAAAGTAAAGAATTTTAGTGTAAGTTTAAACTCTTAGAAGTTCGGGGCATATAAATGTTGAAAATATGCCGCACAGACCTTTGACAAAAATAGTAGTGCATATGAGCTTTCCATTTCAGGATATAATTTTTTACGAAACTTAAAAATGGTACAGTTTTAGCCGTAAAAGGAGTTCCTATGGGAAATTGCATTGTCTGTATTTACAGAAATGCAACCTATAGGACCGTAAGTCATGTAATTTTTTATCAAAAAATATAAAACACTCATTAAACATGTATTAAATTATTTAGTTTAGCATTTCACATGCTTGTGTTTACAGAATAACTATTGATGACGCCCTATACTAAAAACAAAATGACGGCATGTAACCTAATGTTTTGATTATATACATTCATTGCATATTATTTTCAACTATTAATGAACATTACACGTGTTGCAGGATCTCAATATTGACGACTTGAATTCTAAACCTCCTGATTGCACCTGTGCTAGTTCCCCATTCATATACAATCCGGCTGGCCAGGTTTACTGGTGACCTCAACATTGTCAATAACACTTCCCTGCGAATGTGATGTCCAAAGGTCCGAAATATCGTGAGCCTAAATCTATCAATTGGAAACATAACTCCAAAATACTGATGGATTCAGTCAAGGATTATGCCAGGCAATGGGTTAAACGCGAGAAAGAAGACGTAGATACTCTTTCCGAATGGAATAAGGCTGAGAGGTCGTTGATACAAATCAGAATTAAGGAACTGAATGGATGGGTCTATCAGTACCCATGCTACGTCAATCTTTAAAGACTCAAATGTTGCAAAACACTTATCCTACCTTTACGGCAAATATGTTGTTGTCCCCGAAGATAAAGCACCAAACAACATCGTTTTTATGTGTAAATTACATTACATAAACTGCTTGATAAATGAATTAGGTAATGACAATTCACTTCGAAACTCAACTTATACCCCCATCACACTTACTAAAGAGGAAATCCGAGATAATCATAGGTCTATCTATGTTCCTTTGGAATTTCTACCAAAGATTAAGAACTGGCTCTTCCTTCACTGTATTGGATACCTAAACTACATAAGTGTCCTTACAAACAACGATATATTGCTGGGTTTTCCAAGTGCTTCACGAAACCTGTTTCTAAATTATTAGCATCAATTTTATCAGCAATCAAAGCCGGGCTTCAAAGTTATTGTGACAGTGCCTATTCCAGAGGTGGTGTGAATCAGATGTGGATACTAAGAAATTCAAAAGATCTTTTAGAGTACATACAATCTAAGACTCTTTCAACTTGCAATAGTAAAAAAAATTTGACTTCTCTACACTTTACACAAGTATTCCCCATTCCAAACTAAAAGACAAATTGAAAGAATTGGTATTGCTTTGTTTCATAAAAAAAAATGGCTAACGTAGATACAAGTATCTTGTCTTAGGGAGGGATACATCTTACTTTGTAAAAAATCACTCTGATTCAAACAAAAAATTCTCTGAGACTGACATTATCAAGATGCTTGATTTTTTTTATTGACAACATATTTGTTACGTTTGGAGGACGTGTTTTTCAACAAACTATCGGCATTCCCATGGAAATCAACTGTGCCCCTCTTCTTGCCGACTTGTTCCTTCATTCTTATGAGGCTGACTACAAGAACTTCTTAGGAAGAAAGAAAAGAAGTTAGCAGTATCCTTTAACTTTACTTTCCGCTATATAGATGATGTTCTCTCACTAAATAATTCAAATGTTGGTGACTATGTTGAACGCATCTATCCCATCAAACTAGAGATAACGGATACAACAGACACAGTTAAGTCTGCCTCATATCTTGACTTACATCCAGAAATTGACAATGAGGGTCGGTTGAAAACAAAACTTTACGACAAAAGAGATGATTTCAGTTTCCCAATTGTGAACTTTCCATTTCTGTGTAGCAACATTCCAGCAGCACCTGCATACGGAGTATATATCTCCCAATTGATACGATATTCCCGGACTTGTATTTCTTATCATGATTTCCTTGATAGAGGGTTGCTGCTCACAAGGAAGCTTTAAAACAAAGAGTTCCAAATGGTGAAGTTGAAATAATCGCTTCGTAAATTTTACGGACGCCATCACGAGTTGGTTGATTGTTATGGAATATCCGTTTCACAGATGATAGCGGATATGTTCCTTATGTCGTTACTACAGTCCCGTTCTTTTTCCACGAATGTGACCTACCGAATAAGACTTGTTATCGGGTTTGTACTAACATGAGCAACACGACGGGTGCCACAGGTGGAGCAGGATCTGCTTACCTTTCCGGAGCAGCTCAGATCACCCCCAGTTTTTTTTTTGAGGGGGGGGGGGGGGTCGTGTTGCTTAGTCTTTAGTTTTCTATGTTGTGTTTTGTGTACTATTGTTTGTCTGTTTGTCTTTTTCTTGTTTAACCATGGCGTTGTCAGCTTTGAATGTCCCTCTGGTATCTTTCGCCCCTCTTTTTTAAGTTTCTAAACAGACAGCAGCAGCCTTAAGCCTTGGCTCTTCTGTCAGTTGTATATATTCTTAAATTTGTTTTTGAAATATTCTTGTCTGAACGAACTTTAAACATAAGGATAGTTTCATCAATCTATTGAACAACTTAATTATCATTGATGTAAATTGGGCTTATAAGTATGGTCAGTCAAAATGTTATTTGTCCAGTAAATAAAACGTGTGCCTAGGTGAGTCAAATATAAAAATAATCGTCATTGTATTTACAGACATATTTTTTCCCTATTGGAAATAAATGACCGATTTTTTTTTATCTCTAAATAAAGTTCCATAAAAACTATGTTAATGCACTTATTCTTAAAACAAGTAAAAATCGCTTTTTTGTCAAAAACTCAAATTGTCAATAAAATAATTGATTTTGTTGATACTTTTAATCTTTTGTTTAATTTTTACTTGTCTTGTTTGTTTTGACAGGGTCCACTGTTACATTTTTCATTAATAACTAAAGCTGAAAATGGAGGGTATGTTTGTATAGCTGAAAATGGCGTAGGAAGAGAAGAAGGTGTCAGACAATGGATAAAAGTTTCTAGATACAAACCGACGATGAAATATGATTCTGTTCCTTTCAGGACAGTTACAGAATACGAAATAAATGAGCATTGGGTAGATGGAAAAATGCAAGTCTTGGTTCATGGTAAGATTACAAAACGACAAGTCTCTGTTGCAATAATATAATAATATACACGAGATAGGTGGAAACTCTTTTTTTATGCACCATATCAATATCATAAACGAAATGCTATTCTTATAGGTCATGTAGATGTCATACTACTTTTTTTATCTAGTATAATGATAAGATTTTTAATTAATATACAAACATTGTCTCATATTTAGTCACTAGGATTAAATAATAATATTTGTCACATGTTGAGCAGGTTTTGTGGTGGGGTTCATGTTGCTCAGTCTTTTGTTTTCTATTTTGTTTTGTGTATTGTTATTTCTCATTTTTTTTTTTTAGCAATGACGTTGTCAGTTTATTTTAGACTAATTAGTTTGAATGTCCCTTTGGCATCCTTCGCCTCTCATTTATTCATACTTATTACAAGATAAATAATACACTAGGGTGAGACAAGCGATATACACAAAAAAAACCAGTAGAATAGATTATCGGTAGATATATTTCTTAATGGATTTTCATAGGAATTATAGCTGAGTCAATTGTGGTGAAGTAAATACTTATTCTTAACCTCCGTTCTTGTTGGTTGTTTGCTGCCCAAAGGCAAGTTTCATGTGTTGTATTATGTTTTTTGTATGTTGTTTTTTTGTTGACTCTGGTGTTAAGTTTAATAGTTGAGTTCGTCAAATTTGATAACATTTTCTTTTTTTATTGACAGAAATTCTGCATTTTGAAATAAGTAAGATATATAAAAAATCATAGGAAATGGGTTTAATGTATGATTCTCCTTCGGTGTTTTGTACCTTCAAAAGTCTTACTTAAGTTAGTTTGTATGCATTCCTCACTTATGTTAGTGAATTTGAACGTTAATCCAGCATGAGGATGCTAAAACTGCAAATTCGTTGATTTGAAATAAAAACCCAGCAGTCAGGTTGATGTAAATAAATGACAATTTTGATCGAAGTATGTCACTCACCAAAATAAATAAATGTGAGTCAACAGGCAATGTTAAGCATATTTTCTAACTAAATGTTCACTTTTTGTTAGGAATGTCCTTCTGTATACAGTTCTTTAGATAACTACTAATCAGTTGCCAAAATCTGGCCAAATTTGTGTTATTAGCTATCTTGAGTGATTTTTAAATTATACTAAGTTATCTGAGAAAAAGCTTAAACATATTAAATGAATGCAAAACTACTGTCATGTTTATGACTTGGTACAGGTATTTCCCTATATACTAAACGGTAGACTAAACCTGGTTTAATAGCTATATAAACCTCTCACTTGTATGACAGTCGCATACAATTCCATTATATTGACAGCAATTTCTGAACAAAATAAACAGACATAATAGGTAAAAATGTCAAAAACTGGGGTACAGCAGTCAACATATTGTGTTTATCTAACAGACCATAAAAACAAACAACTATGTCAAGAAAAATAAAATGGCATGAAATATAGTCTTTTTGTTATCAACCTTTACTCAATGTAAACACAGGTCCTGTGATTAGACATGTTAGAACTTCTAAGTGATTGATAAACAGACATATTAAAACAACAAATAGCAGAAAAACACCATCAAGACCAACGAATTATGATATCGATACTAACGTTGATAGTGTTTCTGATAGATTTAACCATCTCTAAATTGGTATTGATATATTGTTATGAAAACTTATGTTCCTACATACTGAGGATACTGAGAACGTAAATGTTGCATTTATACTATCTGTTGGAAGTCTATTGATTGCTAATTCGAAAATTAACTGCCAACGTCATGGCAAAAAAAAACAAAAGAAAAAAAGAAAAAATCAAGAGACAAACAACAGTACACAAAACACAACAGAGAAAACTGAAGACTGGGTAAGCAAGTTGTTAATTTATTTGAGATAGCCGTCAGTTACGTAGAGTACTTTTACATCGGCAATTTGCGTCTTACGTCTTTATATTAGTTTTTTTGTGTTCATCACGCTTAACTGAAGGTTCAAACAAATTCTCCAAAGATATCAGATAACAGATATTAGAACGCCAGAGGTAAGTTACATCTTCATTACCCAATAATGATGCTCGAATCAACGCAACTGTGACCAAATCATGTTTGAAGAGAATTAAAAACCGATAATTCCAAAAAGAGTTGTGCCAAACAAGGTCAAGCCATTTCCGACTTATGTTGTGCTGTTAGAAGTCAAAAGTTACGAGAGAGTTAAACGCTTATAAACATGCTAAATCCCGCTACATTCTGTATTTTCCTGTTGCTGGTCAAAAGCCTTAATTTTTTTATTGTCGTTGTTTCCTGTTTATTGTGTTTGCATTCGTTATTCATATTGTTGTAACTGAGGCCGTTGTGTTTTGTGTTTGAATTAGTTCACATTTCGAATTGGCATTTTATCTAGTTTCAGTAAGTTCATTGCTTTCAGAAATACTAACAAATTGGCCATTCAGTCAATTCCGGTTGTCATTCGTGTGTATAAAGGAAGTACCTAGCATATTGTCAACACTGTAGTACCCCTTATATGCTTTATGAGTTCTATGCATTCCTATTGTTGTTATATTCCTCTCATATTAAACTGGGCTTTTCACACTTCTAATGGTTATCTGTACAGGATCATTATATTATTTTTATGCCGAATGTTCTTATTTTAGGTTGCCCTAATCCAACTGTTACCTGGTGGAAAGAAAGTGAAAATGGTAGAAAGAAAATAACCGAAGAAAATAATAGTTATGAACACGGCTTTATCATATCCCATGGATGGGACTTCTCTTGTTATACAGATACTATCGAAAACACAGAATATAGCTTGAAAATGCACAGGTTCAACAAATCAGATCTTGGAACCTATGTTGCAAAAGCGGAGAGCAGTCTTGGTATAGTTGAGTTAAAGTTCATAATCAAACGTAAGTTTGGTTAGAATGTATATGGGGTTTAGCATATGAAATCCAATCACAATTAAGAAATGAGTAGAATTCACCAGACTCAGATGATTAAAATATTGCAAGATTTGGTTTAGCACGATATATATATATATATAAACTGTAAATTTCAGCAATGATAATTAATGTGATAATAAAATGTATTCACTATCGACAGACGAAAACACAACTGATCGGTTCTAAGTGTCAATTATTACAAACGACCGTTCGGCGTTCTTTCCGTGGTCCCCCGTTCAGTGATAAGTTTGGTTATCTTTATACATTATGACAACAGCATAACATGGAATTTTATTTTACTGTATTGCATTTGATAATCGTTAGCTTACTCTCTAGGATTTAAATAAATGCACATACTTTTGGGTTTGTTTAAGTTTGATTACTGTATAACGAAGCGGGTGCAAACTATACAGACAAATTGTTTTTTTCTTAATAATGGAATGGAAACCCAATTAACAAGATACGCTTTTCAAATAAATATACATGTGTTTTACATGTTAAATGTGATATTGTTTTCTGATGAAAAATAGGTGTTTTAAAATTATGTACGATTTAATTTTGAGTGCAAGTGAAACGTGTATTATTAAGTAAAAAGTTGGGTTTTTTTTTGTGGTAAATGAGGAAATATCTTTGATGCAAACTCTAAAGATGATTTTATAGAGATCGAACTAAAAGCAAATTACATTTCACTATCTTAAAAATTTAATATTGGAGAGATCTGGGTTCCTTCTGCGGTAGTATTCAAATCGTGATGGGATACAATACGTCACGTTATCGACACAAACACTCATCAACGACTCTTTTCTTTATGATGTTTGAGCTAATGCTAAAAAATTTACTGTGAGTATCTTAAAAATTTATTTGACGTTTATTATTATAATGATATCTTAAATATAGTAACAATACTATTACATCAATGTAATAAAAGCAGAAATATTTTTAAGAACCAATTTTCACTAAAAGAATGTTGATCGAGATAGTGAACACTTTATATCTGTAACACTTACACGCATACACATATAAACGAGTAATAATGTCAGCGTGAACACGAAATGGAACATACCCATTTCTAGCACCTAATCATTTAAAGTTATAGATATACTTAGCAGATGGTGATCGGAATAAGTGAAACGTATAATGTTCAAAGTATTTTTACCTTAACATGTTTAATGTGATACAAAATTGGGAAATTTCATAAGAATAATGAATGTTATGTAAATGATTACTTTTAAACTTCCCTTTGGCAGAATTTCCCCCCGATTCAACGACGATATTTCAATCAAAAATGATAATGTATATACAAAAATATCCCCTTTTCACATGCACTACTACTTTTCCAAAGTTAGTATTTATGTGGACGCGTAGAACAAAAATTATGTTAACGTTTAAATCTGGAGCCAGACCTATGTTAAACTGTGACAAAGTAAATCCTCTTTATTGTCTTAAGACATGTATCCTTCCCTCTTTGATATATATTTTGAGAATGCAGTAGGGTTTGATAAATGGAACAGACAGACTACACTAGATGACAAACTAAAGAAAACAGAATAGTTTCTCTATTTCATGTTCAATCATATATAAGAAAACAAGTTGAAAATGCTATGGTCAAAATGTCTACTTTAAATATTACTATCTTAACAACTACTACTCTCCTAGAAAATATCGAAAAGTTCAGTTTGTCATATATATAATGTTATTGAAGATTATGGACATTACTTTTTAAAATGCAAATATTTAGAACTATATGTTACTTGATAAAATTAGAATAGGACTTGACATTTTATAAATAAATACTCTTTTGTATCGATACAATACAGATGATAAAAAAATATTATGGTGTTAACATTTTTTTTACTATTTTACAATTTACTGTGAATACAGTCTATTATATGTCTGGACAGAAAACTAAACAAATTAATGTATTTTAGTTTTTTTAAAAAGACAATTATGAAATAATTGAATGTAATCGACGCAAATGAGACAACATATACCAAATTGGTTGCAGAAAAAAACAAATTTATTTTCCAAAATTTCAATGAAGTATCATGTTATTGCTTATGATACATAATTAATCAAATCTGTGGTTTTATTTCTATCTTTTTTTTCATTTTTATTTTTTTCTAAGAAACCGATTCAAAATATGAAATATGAAAATGCTTCTTTTTATATGCTGTTACAAAATCTAGAACAGGATGATTATTAACTTAAGTATTCTGTAAATTATATATGGTGTACTTATATGCACTAACTATGATAATGAACTGTATAAAACTTATGTGAAAGAGACCAGGATAAGAAAACCAGTTTTTCATGAAGTTGTTACATAAGAAATATTTTGGATAGTAAGAAGAGTAATTTGTGTGACAGACAGCCAGTAGGTCATATATTATCATATTGAAATCTATTATCCAGAAACGATATAAAGCGGTCTTCAATTTTCACTCGTTATGAAACCTTACGTTTAACATGTAAATGAACATGAATATATTGAAAATAGGTTTGAGTAATTAATTTTTCGCATTATTACTCCGATCTATGAGATAATAAAATGCACAAACAAATACACACAATACGAATCATAAAAAATCACGAAACGCTCTAACATTGGTTAAATACAACGAAACAAAGGCATAAATAAGATTAAAACACAAAATAATTCATATGATTGAAGTATTAAATCAACTATGATGAACATTTTTATCCAAAATGTGTATTTCACCTACCTTTTTATTATCAAAAGCATGTAATAGATTTAAACAATTTTATATCATATCATTGTAAAAATAAATGGTAGTTGAAGATTTAATAATTACTACATGTATTATTCTTTGTTTTTACAGTTGAGACTGATTAATATGAAACTTCATAAAGTCGAAGATCCAACTGATGACGCAAGCGAAACATTCCTTAAGTAACTACTCTGAACAAACATATAGTTATTTTTTTTTTATTCACAATGTAATAAAACCTTTATCTACATGTAACAGTATTGTTGCCTTTTTAGAATATAACCGACTATGACATATTACTGTATAAAACTTATTATGCTTAAGATAGTCTGATAATGTTTTGATGTTCATTAATATATTTTTTTTTGAGCTAAGACGCATGATTCTATGAACTTTTTCTTGGGGCAATTTTATATATTATAAAAAATAAGTTTGCATTGATTACAAAAAACCTTGTCTTATTTCAATTTTTCATACCTGCTACAGTGCGATGTATAATGAGAAGATTAAGTATGAGTAGCAATCAGAAAACTTCAGTGAATTCATGTATTTTCGTTTCTAACAAATTCCACGAAAGGAAGAATTATTTTACATTTGTTGATGCTTGATATTGTAGGATAACCAAAGTCTTCGACATACAAGTCTACAGGAAACCAATACTTCAGTTTTTTGAATATATAGATAACCTGTATCAACAAAATCCATGTAAATTGGTACCCACAAAAACAATTATTCCGTAGTATCCAAAAGACACTGAACGATGTGGATGTAAGCAAATATTGCTTGTACGTCCGTCAACAATGAACAATGATTATGAACTTAACAGGTCCCAAAATATGAAAGAATTCAAACAGGAAAACCAACGGCATGATTTTATCAGAAAAAATCAAATACAGACATTTTGTCGAAGGCCGTACGGTGACCTATAGATGTTAACTTCCACGTCATTTGGTCTCAGGTGCAAAGTTATCTCTTTGGCAAGCATAACACATCTTCTTTTTTTTTAAATGCATTATGAATGTGACAGAAGTGAATTATTTTAACCAATACATTGCTTTCAGTTACGATTACTACATTAAGGCAACCGTATTTGATAGATGATTTCCTAAATCGATTAAGAAGAGACGAATATATCAAAATATTAATTATGGATTACCCTCAATGAGATTCTCAACTCAGTTTAAGTGTCAACATTGGGAATAGGATAAATCGGTATAAATGCAGATCGGACTTATATTCTTGTATCTCAGGATCGAAGACCGTTAAACATGTCGCCAGTGATTGGGACACCATCTCATCGTATTGGTCAATCAATATGTGATGATGACCGTAACACTTATGTTCCTATTGTCGTAACCACAATCCCGTCCTCTTTTCGCCTAATTTGACCCACCGATTATGATTATCACTAGGTTTGAAGTTACATGAGCAGCACGATGAATGCCACATGTGGAGCAGGATCTGCTTGTTGTTCCGGAGCACATGATATCACCCCCGGGTTTTGGTGGAGTTCGTGTTGCTCAGTCTTTAGTTTTCGTTGTTGTGTTTTGGTCTTTTTTTCCAAGGCGTTGTCAGTTTATATTAGACTTATGAGTTTAAAAGTCCCTTTGCTATCATTCGCCTCTCTTATGCAGAGTCTATTTTAATTGTTCTTCCTCTTAACTCTGTATTTGTGTGCAAGGATCACGCCCTGTTAAAGAAGACCGAATTGTGTGAACATGAACGAATGTAACCTATGAACTTAGATATGTAAACGCTATACGACGGAGCAGAGTGTACATGAAAGCAGAAAAGTTGACAAGTGAAAAATTTAAATTATCAAGTTGTCTATACATTTTATTTGACGTCGTCCATCTGTGTTTATATGTTCACGCACTACATGTAGACCTGAATATATATAGTATAGCTTCCTAATATCAATCCACTCATATAATCATCCATGGCAAATATCTATTTACATTTGAACAATAGGTAATACACATTTGACAGTACTACAGACCACACCAACCACAAACAACTGAATCCTATTAGTTGAGTAAAACAAGGTTGGAGCAAATTTAGGCTTTTGTGAATTATATTCAGGCTTTTATAAATCATATTCAATAATAATACAAAAATATATATATGAACATAGGTATAGGTATTGTTTACTTGTCAACATTTCTCATTCTTATTTGTATTTTAAAACTTGATATTTGATCGGAAGTTTTAAATAATTCCGAAAAAAGTAGAAATAAGATGCTACATGTATATTTTGTTTTAATAAAAGTATCTCATCAAGTTAAACATTTGGTAGGTGAAAATATTCGGAAAATAGAGCTTTGGATCCGCAAAAGTAAACTTTATTTCTAATACAAAGCTGTGGTTGATTTTTGCCAATTTTTACAACTCGTTATCTTCCCTTGTATTTAAAAGCAAAATATTAAAATCAAGAAATATTTATAAAAAGAGGGTTATGTTGCACATGTTGCAGTCAAGACAAAAACAGATTAAAAAAGTCGGCAGAATAGTATAGAGTAACGTTTTTCCTACATTTTCATCTCCTGTATTTTCTGCACATATTTGTGTACCTAGAACATATATAAAACATATATATATAGAACATTTACTCATATATATACAAGCTGTTTTGTAACCTAAACATTCTGAGCGTACAGTAATAAATGATATAGTTCTTGGTATTATTGCCTGTATTCTAAATTTCCAAATTTCTCCGTTTATTTTAACATCAAGTACATATATTGAAAATCGGCTGTCGTTGTACCCCATGATGGACTGACATGTGAGCTATAGTATCTTTTGACTTCAACATACTTTTTATTGAAATAATTATTTTTACTATGAGATTGGTTGTTTTACGTGGAATATTACAATAGAAATGTAATCTTACAACAGTTAATGAATACTGATTATAGAGAATAGTGTTTGTCTCCACAATCATAACCTCATTTCAAAGGTGAAATCGAATACGTAGTCGAAAATCATTGAAAACCCATCGCCCAATGCATTATACTGCGAAATTTGTTTTTGAGCTTTCAAAACAAGCAAGAATAATAAATGGAATTTGGTAAAAGCTACAAACGCATCACAGAGACCAGACGTCTACATAAAACTCATCAGTGATATTCAAATCAGAACAGTTTGATGTCAAAATCAAATAATAAGTTGAAGAGCTTTGCCAACCGACAGTAATGCAGTAGCTGTCGAAGGAAGAACATTGTTTTCTTTTAGAGAACGTCAACTTTCCCTTTTTTAATTTGCCTTGGAGTTCGGTATTTTGTTATATTTTTTTTAAACATAGCAGGAATGATAAATGGAATTTGATAAACTTAAAAGATCTCAATTGAATTCATAATCAAATAATAAGTTGAGAATCATTGTCAACCTACAATTGTACAGTAACCGTTTCCTTTTATAGAAAATCGTGTATAAGTATGGGGTAATTGATGAATGAAAATTTGATGATTCGACTGTCAAGCGACCCTACTTTGCATGCTTTACCCGCCATGGGAGTCCACACTCAGTCAACATGATCAAAATGTAACAGTCTGAAATATGACACAATCGGTTAATTTGCAGATCAGATGACTAAACTGGTAACCAATTCCAGATAGTGACTACTAAACTTATGCTGTGTCGATTTTAGTCGTTCTTCCAGATAGCTCGGTTAGTGCAGTTCGTATGTAAGGAGCATATGTATAGTATGAACATTAACGTGCATAACCTTAAAACTTAGATTTAAAATTCTACAAGAAGGGGAAGAAGGCTAGTGACTGTTGACAAATGAACAGTTGACAATTTGAAAACTTAAATCATCACATTTGTTATAAAGTGAAGCTTGAAGTCTTCTATCTGTGTCAATATGTACACTTAATACATATAGACCGGAAAATAAGTTTCATCAACTTCTTCAACACCAGAAAATATTTATTCCAATCAACTGAATTTACCATTTTATTGAAACTATCTACGTTTGCTTTGTCATATTTCGCTCTATAACGACTTTTTAAAAAGTTTTGGAGATTGTAAAAAAACTGGAGCATCGTGATCACTGATATCTGCAGGTACACTTAGTATACCAGAAACAGAAAATTACATTGCATCACTTAGTATGATCGGTTCGAGCAATGTGCAACTGTGATTAGGTAGTTACACATGTTGGTTTATTAACTAAGTGTTTAAGATTAACAAGATTTATCGTATCATATAACTTATAATATAAATCTCTAAAAATCAAAATGTTTTCAGTAAACTGATATCCAATCTCAATAGCATAATTAATTCGTGTCCAATACTCGACAACCGACCATTCGGTTCGAGTGTACAAGTGGTAAAGATTGTTGATTTTATCCTCAATCTCCTCCCATAAAATCTTGTCGGTTTGGTTTTCGAATACACCTTTCTGGTGACATCTTTAGTATAAACAAACACACCACCACCGGTATTATTATAATCTTTACGAATGATATTTTTTGAGAATTAATTCATTATCAATGCATAATTATTTATTGTTCGATATAAATGCGTTTCAGTAACTGTTACTATATCTAACATTTATATGAATTAATAACGAATATTGCTTCCGAAAATCAAACAACCGATTCAAGACACACCTAATTATCAGAACCTTATCAGAACCATGTGTTGTCGTTGTTGATTGTCTTTTATTGTATTTATAGAGGTTTCTGCTTTTGGTGCATGCTGACTGTGATATGTTGTACTGTCTAATCTTTTTGTAATTCCTGTTATCCTTTTTGCACAATAAGATACAATGAAGGTAAACAGATATCCATGTTAAAGACTTTTGTTTACAAGTAGTACTATTAAATATGTTGTATACAAAGTGATCAGTCGTGTACCTTCCCTATATTTACTTTCCTCCGGGACCATACTTACCAACAAATCGTTAACTTTATCTTGTATTCAAAACTACATTGATATTCTACTTAACCATTGAATGAAGCATTTCGTTTCACACGAAGAAATTCTAATAATTTCTTCACGTTTACTACAAAATGGTTTGGTTGAATAGTTACACAATTTACGGTAGATTAAGTGCATAATGGATGTATTAACTAGGGTAATAAATTACATTAACAAACGAATGTTCGAAAAGGTAGTTAATAAGTGTACAAATATTTTTTTAAAGCCGTTTAGTACAAAAGAAATTCTAGAGTGGCCCCCTAAAAAGTGATATCCTAAAGCACTTAATGTGTTCATGTTTTTATACATTAGAGGGAATACTTTAATATGGGGTACATAGTATCATGGTTTACTGAAGAACGAAAACATTTTTTTACATAAGAAAAAGCTATAATTGGGTATAAGACATTTTCAGATAAATAAAAAAGATTTATAACGTTTTTTGTTTTGTTTTCACCAATGTTGGTCGGATTTCTGTCTAAATATTCTTTTCTGTTGTACTCTTTAAATGTTCTTAAATTATATTTTCAGTAAAACACATTGATGGTAAATTACAACTAATAAAAGTACAATGGTGCTTTATGCTTTTTAGCTGTGTCTGCTTTTTGTCATTCTGACCGTGTGTCATTTTAGAATACATCTTCATATTCTAACTTTGGAAGATGCCTCAAGAGGATGTGGAACAGAGGTATAATAACAAAGGGAAGATAAGAAAAATTGACGAAAAGACAAAAAAGTCTACAAAACAGTTCTACATTTTACAAATGGACCTGTTTAAATAAAGCATGTTCAGTTGATAAACAGCGTTATCAAGATTACCTTTAAATCCATATTCTCCAGTCAGATCTAAAAACTGGACAACACGAACCCACAAAAATCAGATGGCGATCTTAGCTACTCCGAGAGGGTAAACATATCATACTCCACCAACGGCAGCCGTCGTGTTGCTAATGGCAAGTACAAGCCTTTTTTTTCCTGGTTCATTGGGGAATTTGTATTTGCATGGTTAGGTTCATTTCTCAAATAATACCCGCCAAATGTCAACTATATTGATTATAAGATGATAACTGTGTAAGTATATCAAACTGTTTGAATTAAGATTTTATTAAATGACTAAGCAAAAGATAATTTTTAAGATTTTAGATTTTTACTGAAGTAGTATTTTTTACTTTTTTTTTTCTCATACATACTTTTATCAACATATTTATTCATCTTAAGAAATTGATTAATTACATTTGGCATTAAGGTGTATAAAGAAACTTTCATGTGATCATTAACTTTCCTGTCAACTACCTGAATTTAAAGACATGTTCGATTCCAGAACACACCTTCCTTTATCCATTGTCTTTGACTAGATGTTATTTGGTCTCTGGTGGATACATGGCTTATAGGTAATCATATAAAATCTTATTTTTATACTGATTATTTGCGTCCTTCCCGACCAGAATAAATAAGTCAATACATCATAGCATTTCGCCGTTACTTACACCTTCCATCTAATTCAACTGATAGTATTTAGTGACAACTGCAAATCATGTTTTGTGCAAATGATTTCCTATAATACGAAAGTACCAAGCAACTGAAATATATATATATAAGCCTAGTAAAATAACCTCACAATATTGGAGTGGACTTGATGTATTGCTATATCCTTGACTTTTCAAGGATTACTCAGCGGTCGATTACCTACAACATGACCTTTAATGCTACTGATTATTTGTTCTTTATGTCGAATCAGCAAATATGATAAACAACATAATGGGTTTAATAGTAACTGGTAATATCGAAAACATCATACTTCATTTATGTTGATTTTCCTCTATTAAATTCTTAAAGTTTAAATCGTGATGTTAACAATTGCCATATAGAATTCATTAAAAATTAATATGTCACGTTCGTTTTTTCCAAATGTTCAATCTGTAATGACATTTGACCACAGTCTTATAGTATGTTCCGCTGTCACCCGGTGTTTTGCACCAGTATAGGCGATCTAATTATGTTCACCCTTGAAAAGGTTAATAGGAAAAAATCAAAGCAACATTCTTACTTATCATGTAATCTCTTTTTTCAATATAATAGAATTTTATGCGACTGTCATACAAGAGAGAGGTTTAGCTAGCTATAAAACCAGGTTTAATCCACCATTTTCTATATAAGAAAGTGCCTGTACCAAGTCAGGAATGTGACAGTTGTTATCCATTCATTAGATGTGTTTGAGCTTTTGATTTTGCCATTTGATTAGGGACTTTTCGCTTTGAATTTTCCTCGAAGTTCGGTATTTTTGTGATTTTACTTTTTGTTTCATCTAACACGTTGACACCATGGCTGCTTGTCTACTATACTAAACAAATTCTAGCTGAGACGGTCATTTTGATCTAAAAAAGATATTATCAAGTCATGTCACTGATCTACTGCAGTAAATTTGCTTGTAGTCAATTTAGATCTGTCTAGTCTATGTTCAGACTGTTTTCCGCATGTATACTGCAATAGCATACTATATTATCTGAAAACCTACGAAATAGTACTGAATTGAATGCTAGAAAATTGTCAACACAGTACTGAATTTACAACAAGATTACATCTGAAATGCATCAAGTGTAACGTTTTTAGGTTCAGATTATTTAAATGATGGTAAGATCAATATAACTATTTAAGACTTGTACCTGTATGCTGGAATTTATACATTTTGACATTACATTGAACAAATATTTTAGTTTGGAGAACCACATTTCTATCTTAAAATTAAGAACACTTTTCATTCGGGACACCTGTGCATATTTTGATACATTACATCTAGATTGTCAGATTTGACAGCATGTGCCAAATGCGGTTTGGATGGGATTTAAACTTGGATTTTTGCGTCTGCTACCAATGTGCAGGGGATTATTTGAATTTAAGGATGTTTAACAAACATAACGACACCTAGTTTTGTACAATATGGCAAACATTCTTTTGGTTTATGATTATTTCTAATTCTCATATGTTTCTATAAATTTTTTTTTTAAAAATGGTTAAACTATGGATTGCATTGAGAGTACCTTTCAAATTTATTTTTACAATTTAACCTTGAATTTATACCATACAACAAAGTTGAGCTTAATCTGTTTGTCTGATCTGTAGTTTAAATATATGCATAAATTGACTATTAAATTATTAAATGAAATTATGAGCTTTTAGTTTTTGAATTGAGCTTATCAGATATACATGAAATATGAATAATTGTCATGAATGAAACTGAAAATTATTTCTGCTATATAATAGCTGATCAAAAGGTCAGTTCGTAATACCTTATAAAATGCTACCAGCACAGAGAAGACATACTCTGTTTTAATCAAGTGTAGTCGTGGTAGCCACCAGTGAAATGATGTGGATTACTATAGTTTTACTTTTATCAGTAGTAGCTATATACTCAGGTATGATTTATTTTGGTCGTGTTTTACAAATTTGTAGAAAGAAATGTATTCTGTGATTGATGTTAACTTTACAGATAGTAAGGTCGATTAGAGAGAAATATGTAAGTTCTCCATTAAAAATGCATAAACATTTATTTTCAGTCAATTGATTTGTTTAATCATTATAAAGAAATGTCTTGAATATACCTGCAGTACTTGCAACCTTAGGCGTTACAATTTTAGCGATCAATCAGCGGTCATCGATCAGTCACCGATCAGTCAAGTTCGCGTCAAGCTCGCGTCACCAATCCGTCAGATTTATGGTAAATATATTTGAATGATCGGACGGATCGGACGGATAGGACCGATCGACCTTTCTGACGGATTGAACTCTACTACGTCACATGATAAACTTATACAAATGACGGAATCTTAGTTTCGTTTCATTTAATTAATGGCGCAACGGAGAATACGAAACGTTCAAGTACAAAAGATCAACATTTTTTAGTGATTATTCAGCAAAGTTTTAAGAATTAAAAAAAAGAAATATGCAGATAAAACTGATTTTAAATATTATTATAATTGAATGGCGATTTTTGTGTTTATTTAGGTTACGTATTTTCATACCCGAACAGTGCTAAAACGATTTAAATAGCGATTGGGATTTTATTCCCGGAATTTCAGCATAATTTATGAAAAACAACCAATCCTGATGTACAAAAAGTACTGAAATCAAATGGCGGTTCATAATTTGCTTCAAAATAAAGAAATAATTGCATTCCTATTCAACACAAGCAAAAGTTTAAACCTTATTTATTAAAAATTTGAAAGTGACGTTGCAATATTTTTGAAATAAAAGAAGAAATATTTGCATTTTTAAGCAACATGAACAAAAATTTAGTATCTTTTCCCTGAATTTCACCATAATTTATGAAAAACAACTAATCCGGATGTACAAAAATTACTGAAATCAAATGGCGGTTCATAATTTCTATCAAAATAAAGAAATAATTGTATTTGTATTCAACACAAGCAAAAGCTTAAGTATTATTCTCCTTCCATTATTAAATTTCTTATAAAAAACTGATCTTGAGGCCTTTGAAATAACTAGTTACAAATAACATTCATTATTTTTTATGAAAAGAAGAAAAATCAGTAATTTTATACATTGCGAACAACATTTTAGTATATTTTCTCTGATATTCTTTTAGTTTAATGAAAAAAAAAACCAATCCTGAATTTCAAAAAATACAAAAATCCAATGGCGGTCAATAATTTCTATTAAAATAAGGAAATGATAGCATTCTTATTCAACAAAAACAAAAGTTTATGCATATTTATCCTTCAATAATTCACATTTTATACAAAATTGCTTATCTAAAGGCATTTATAATGACTGATTGAAAGTGATGTTGAAATATTTTAGAAATAAAAGAAGAAATATTTGCATTTTTAAGCAACACGAACAAAAATTTAGTATCTTTTCCCTGAAGTTCACCATAATTTATGAAAAACAGCCAATCTGGATGTACAAAAAGTACTGAAATCAAATGGCAGTTCATAATTTCTATCAAAATAAGGAAATTATTGTATATGTATTCAACACAAACAAAAATTTAAGTATTATTCTCCTTACATTATTAGATTTTTTATAAAAAAACTGATCTTGAGGCCTTTAAAATAACTAGTTTCAAATAACATTCAATATATTTTATCAAAAGAAGAAAAATTATTAATTTTATACATTGCGAACAACATTTTAGTATTTTTTCTCTGATATTCTTTTAGTTTCAGGAAAAAAAAAAAACAATCCTGACCTACAAAAAGTACAAAAATCCAATGGCGGTCAATAATTTCCAGTAAAATAAAAAAATTATTGCATTCTTATTAAAAAAAAACAAAAGTTTATGCATATATATCCTTAAATTATTCACATCTTATACAAAAATACTGATCTAAATGGATTTTTAATGTCTGATTGCATTTGAGGTTGCTTTATTTCTGATATAAAAGAAAAAAAAGTTTGCATTTTTATTCAACACGAAAAAAATTTAGTATCTTTTCCCTAAAAGTTAGTATATTTCATGGAAAACAATCAATACTGATATACAAAAAATACTGAAATCTAATGGAATTTCGTAATTTCTATCAAAATAAAGAAATTATTTAATTCGTATTCAACACAAAAAAAGTTAAAGAATTTTTTCCTTACAATTTTGAAATGAAGTATGAAATTCTTATAAAAAAATCGTTACTTGAGGCCTTATGATTTTGAATAAAACATACCACGTTCAAGTACAAGAGAATATAAAGTAATACATATAATGCTTGAAAAGTAATTCATATATTATTTATGTGTTATTGCAACTTGTTGATTAAAAATTAACGAGTAAAGGTGTCCGCGTAGAGGTCCGCGTTTATCGAATGTAAATACTGTGGAGTTCGTTTTACATAAGAATTTTAATTATATACGTATCCGTCCGATCCGTGCATATAATTACTTTACTGATCGATCGCTGACCGTTGTCAAGGTAACTCTCACATAGCTTATTTGACGTATCTGACGGATTCTATGGGTCATCGATCACCGATCAGTCATCGATCAGTCAAACATCCGTCACCGATCATTCACCGATCAGTCAAGTTCACGTCAAACAGTAACGCCTAAGGTTGCAAGTACTGTATGTCATTCTTGATATTACTGTTTAAGCGTACTAGTATTCAAAATACTTAAATTCATTACATTCTATTTTTTTTTTATTGATCTGACAATTCGCTTGTGTCAAACAAAAGTCTGTTACTTTTTGCATCCAATTTATCAATAAAACCCCATTCACATGATTTTATATAATAGAATACTTTGTTTTTACAATAAATTTAACAAGACGTCGGTACAAATATGTTTAACGATTTAATTAATGATGACAATTACGTTTTACAAATATACCTTAACATTACAAAGACAACACTAACCCGTTAAAATACATTTATATATCCAACGATACTACAAAGTTTATATTTATCCTCAACATACCCGGTGACGCAATGTAAGTCTAAATGAACAATGTTTCGAAATAAAGAAAACATGTCTGTGATAACATATCTAAAACGTTACAGTCAATGATTGAGATGGGTAGTGTCAATAAAAATGAAGATTTTTGATAATCAAGGAATTATTTGATGTGCTGTCAAGTTTCGTGTTGATATTTAAAACCGTTTGGAAGATATGCTTAAAAAACATGCCCAGATTATCAGGAGTGTGACGCTTTAAGTGTGACATTTTAAAATTTACAAGTTTTCAATGTTGTGTAAAAATAATAATAATGAATGAATTCCAAAAAAAAAAGATGATTTTTACTTAATTTAAGATCCATTTTCTTTGATATCTCAAACAAATGTTCTCAATAATATAACAGACTCTGATTATGGTTTTGTAAACAAACACCCCTTCTGAGTATTTGAGATTGATCAGTGTCATAAGCATTTAGTGTTTCAAAAGATTTGATAATTGGTCTATTACCTACTCCAAATTTTGTACGAACTATATTGATCTCCGCCGCGCACCTGGTCTGGTCTTTGATGATATTAATGTTTTATAAAATTGAAGGTGAGTCACCATTAATATTCTAGGAATCTGCTACATGCCAGCGCACTCCTAGAATATTTACGTCTTGACTGCACTTGTTAACAAATTTGAACAGAAATGATAATTTTGATCTGAACAGCTCTTAAAAGTCTGAACAATAAACTATTACGTCATTTGCAGTTTTTCAGTGAATTTCAGACGTATCCACTGTGGTAATTTCAGTAGTGTTCAGACATTTTTCTTGCATTCAATTCAGATATGTTCAGTATATGTTCAGTAGCTGCTATTTATCTATTCGCTTCGTCATCATACTGAATAGTCTAACATGCTACTGAACCGTTATCATGGTTATGAATTTACCACAGTGGATAAATCTGAAAATTGACTGAAAAGCTGAGAACGACTAAACAATTAATTGATCAGACATTGCAGTCTCTGTTAAGATGAAAATTACCGTTTCAGACTAAATTAATTTACTACTTGTAGTGCTGGAATGTAATACATTGTCTGTGTCGGGAAGTGGTCGTAGTTTGTTAGAATTAAAGTTCTATGATCTAAGAGTAAAGCGTCCTTTCTTTAATAAACATCTGAACTAGCAGTACAATTCAATCAAGTTATCTTCATCAGAAAAAAACTAGTCAAAACGCTGTCTACATAGAAATCGTTCGTTATTTGTGAGGCTCTCGGACTAAGGTTCATTTAAAATGTTTTAACATAGTGCATTTAGTAAACTGGTAAGCTTGTCGATCGGAGTAACTCCCGTGAAACGATGCATTGTGAACTGACTGTTATATATTGGGTCATTTTAAACCTCCGAGTACATAATCTGATAGGTATTACGGTTATATCATTTCAAATTATAAGAAATGAGTAAAAACAGCAATCAAAAACAATTTGATCGGAGAAGTTGTTTAATCTTTCTTGACGGGATGATGATATGAAAGATCTTCGGCTTGATGTCCTCTTTACAGCCTATATGTTCGATGAACGCGCGTTGCTCCTTCTCGTTTATTATGTCCCCATTAAAAAAAATCCGATAGTTGAAAGAGCGTTTAACAAAATTGACTTTAACTCTAGAATTAATTAGGTATTTTGTTGTCAATATAGTATGCTAGGGAGGTACTGGATGAATATCATACTAATGGCAGTAATTTTATTGATTTTGACTCTTGATTTTTGTAGAAGCAAAGCCTGACATTCAGATGATGTACGATTTTTCTGATACAATATGCTTTATACAATGTAGTGCAACAGATATGCCAGCAAATTCTGAGGTATAAGATTTTTATTTATTATTTATATCATCTTTAACTCAGATTAGGCCTTTCGGCAGTTTTGTTTAAAGCCCACTGATGACTCTTACGTAGATGAAATGCACGTCTGCAAATTATAAGCTTGGTATCTTTGTTGAGTTTTATATATATTGTAATACAGCACCAACCGTATTAACCAAATAATTTCCAAGTCAGGAATATGACAGTTGTTTAACATTCGTTTGAAGTGTTTGAGATTTTGATTTTGCCATTTTGAATTTTCCTTGGAGTTCGGTATTTTTTTTTTTTTTTTTAACTTTTTACAACATTTTCTACTATTGCGTCCCTTGAAAGTTTAATTTAAAATATAAACAACAACAAGAAATACTACTATTTATACTATTGACACAACACACGTCTTATATAAATGCTGCTGCGATTGAGAATTGTATTTACATACACGTTTCTCTTCATCATGTACACAAATATAAGTATTATCTATTAATGTTAATATGTTGGAATACATTCGATCTCACAAGATAGTACTGACTTCATTCTATCCAATATAGTTTGTTGCTTTGTCTATTAAACTGAGCAACTTTGATAACTTAAGTTATAACGATGTTACAGTTATAAGGAAGCGAAATTATCATTTTTATCGCAGCATGACAGAAAACAATGAACATAAATATATCAATGATTTTAAAGTTGGTGGAAGGTCAGTTTTGGAATTGAAACAAGTTTTAGAACAGCTTCTAAGCTTTAAACAACAGAAACGAGAGGCGATAAATACTAAAGCAATAATCAAACTAATAAGTTGAAAACGAATTGACAATCCCATGGCAACAAAATCGACTTAAAGACAAACAACAATATACAAAACACTACATAGAAAACTAAAGACTGAGCAACACGAACCACACCAAAATAACGGGGGTGATTTCAGGTGCTCGTTAAGGACAAGCAGATCCTGCCACAATTGTTACACTCGTCGTGTTGTTTATTAAAAGTTATGTTCCAGATTAACAATGATTAATGTTAAAAGTGAATCTAGAATCTCCGACTTGATCAAGTATATGCAACCCTGAAATGAAATCAAACCTAAAGTTCTCTGAATTTTATTAATACTAGACATTGACTTATTTATTTGCAGGTACTTTTATCGAAGATATCACCAGAAGACAACTCTGTTTATTGTAAGACCTATTACTTTGATTATTATGTTACAAAATCGCATGGCTGTTTTAACTTAGATATTTGTTAAGATCGTAAGATATTGATATCAGTGCTGTACAAATGAAAGCAATCTATTCAGTAAAAAAAAATTGAACCCGTTTACTTCAATCATTGTTTGGAAAATGATGAAAGCATAGATCTCAATTTATTTTAAGGTCTGGTATTGCTATTCAGTATACAAATGTTTATAAATGAGCTCAATGTGTGTGTTATTGCTTCATAGATATGGATGTGAATAAATGGGAAGCTGATGCGATTCCCAACAGTCTTGTTTTGCTTCGTGATCGTAATATACCATTTGAATGTTGTGCCCCGTTCATTCTCATTTCAATCAAATCATTTAATTGACTTTACAATATTGTGATTTTCCTTACCAATTAACTTTACCATAAATATTCTAATGCTGGGCACTTTTGTTGGGTAGGGTGTGCTACAGTAAGTAACACAGAGATATGTTTATAAAGTATATATATATATATATATATATATAAACAAGACTAAATGGAAAACAACGTTCAAACCTATGATTGCGTTGGATAGAACCGCAATTTGTATACGTGTGCATGCAAAACAAATTTTTTGGTAGAGGGGTCTAAATACAGCACAAACAATATTTTCCAAAAACCTAAATAGTGAAAAAGTATATTCTAACAAAACGCATTTGACTAGCAGGTCGAACAACGGATGTTCTTAAACCCTGCTGACTGCCATTGGCGATTGCCAAATAAACGGATCACCAGATGTAACAAAATGAATCTTAACTATTAATTTTATACCAAACAGAAAACAATAAACTTGCGGAAAAGATGGTATACCGCAAACAAAAGGTGCAAAAATTAGTACACCATATCCGGATTTCGACAATTAATGTCTCTTCAGTGATGTTAGGAATCGAAACGGTATTTGGGAGGCCATATAATTTACCTTAATTTAGGATAGACTCTTGAATTATGAAGAGTCGAAATAGGATGAACGGATCATATAAACCCGAAGGCAAATATAATATAAATTGAAAACAACGTTCAACCTATGATTGCGTTGGATAAAAGCCGCAATTTGTATACGTGTGCATGCAATACAAATTTCTTGTTAGAGGGGTCTAAATACAGCACAAACAACATTTTCCAAAAGACCAAAAAAGTGAAAAAGTATATATAAACAAAACGCATTTGACTAACAGGTCGAACAACAAATGTTCTTCAACCCTGCTGACTGCTATTGGCGATTGCCAAATAAACGGATCACCGATGTAATAAATATATATATATATATATATATATATATATAAGTTGTCAGGTCCGTGTAACACTTATCAATTCAAAAATTTAAGTTTTCTAATTTTGATCAAAGTTTTAAAATATCAAAATTCCAAATTTTGAAAATTTTTTGTAATTTTGAAATTTTTACCAAATTATTAAAATTTTGAAATTCTAAATATCGTTTTTAAATTTGATAGCTTAGATATTTGATCAAACTTTAAAAGTACTAAACTTAACGTGCAGTTTTGATTATTTCGCTTTTTGAAAGTTTGATTTTTTCAATTTTTGATTCAGATATCAAAAATAGAAAACGGGCGAACACAGGGGTACCTGTAAAGTGCGAAACGGAATTATTGCGGAACGAAACAAAACAAAAGCGAAAACGAAACAAAACGAAATGAACAGTAACTGTTACTTAAAAGTTAATGTATAAAAATGAAAAGTTGGATAAGAAAATAAATATTTCTTAAAAGCGGAGAATTCATTTTAAAACAAGAAAAACGGCTCTGATTATGATCATTCTTAGTTAGGAATAAAGCACGAAATATATCAAATCATTTTTAATTGCAAAATAAATAATATAAAGAAGAAGTCAGTTTTTTTTAGACGAATTGAACATCACATGAGATAACAGTATCCTGATTTTTTTTAGGCTTTGCATCCATTATGAAAAATAATGTTAAACCTTTTTAAACCTGCATCAAAAAAGTTGATTTACGTTTAAAAAAACTCTAACATAAGCTTAGCGTTTCAGATAAATAATTCAGAACTATTTGGTTTCCCCAGCGCCCATCATTTAGGAGTAACAGTGAAAATTGACCAACTCGCAGAAGGCCAAATAGTATGGTAGGGTTGAGTATGTATATATTTTCTACTGAACTTTAAGCAATAAAATGACTCAATACACGTGGATTCTCTCAAATTTGATTTCATTTTTTTTTGTTTTGCTTTATGACTTCTTACTATCTGCAATCATGTCGGCAGCTGGAATCATTGACTGTACATTTTGAACGATCATCTCAGTAAACCTTTTATCAATTGTCTCGGTTGTTATAAATTGTTGGCCTTCAAATATTCGGCTTTTAAGCGTTCTTGATAAAGGTACATGTAGATCCAGAAAAGCGCTTCGGACGCATGCAATTGTTAACGTTTTGTTTTCATTTTTTATCGATTGCATGACGATCATATATTGCCTTGTATCATCGATTTCAGTTCTAAGTATAGGTACTATAGGAATACTGAATTCATGGTGCCTTAATTGTAGGGGGTTGTTGATATCTTTTTTACACTGCTACCCGCTATACACTGAATTCATGGTGCCTTAATTGTAGGGGGTTGTTGATATCTTTTTTACACTGCTACCCGCTATACACGCTGAATTTAAGAGTAAGATCAAATATTAGTAGCTTGGATTCAGGATACTGTTATAAGGTATCTAAATAAACTCATCATAGATACCAGGATGGAAATTTTGTTTTTGCACCAGACGCGCGTTTTGTCTATAGAAGACTCATCAGTGACGCTCGAATCAAATAAAGTTAAAAAGGCCAAATAAAGTAAACGTTAACATCCAACTCATCGTTCTAGTTTTGTAAAAGCTGAATACATCCATACCATATTAACGTATACCATCAACTTTTTTTTTAAGCTTCATATTTATGTAATAGTTACTGCTATACATTAAGCACCGATCTACCCATTTGTAGGTGTCGGCATTTTGAAATCGTGATTTGAAATAAATCTTTAAAAGTTCATATCAACGATAAATGGTAATCTATTTGGGAATTGGAAATATAAATATTGTCACTAAGGTGACACTAAATTTGACTTGGATACTTCCACAAGGGGCTTCAATAATGGTACATTTTTTAGGTGTGGATCAATGAATTTGAAAAGGTGGGGACCTAGTCAGGGAACGACCATTTAACTTCAAAGAGGGGGAGGTATGTTTTTTTCCTAAACAAATATTCTGATTCCCAATTTAACGAAAAAAAAATATTCTGTTCAAGCAGAGGACAAAAAAAGTATTCTGACTCAAGATTTTTCCCATACATTATAGTGTTAAATTTTGAACAAAATAATTTGATTGATAGCGTTGAAAAACCAAATAAAATTTGACTCCGACAAAAAACCATATCCTCCCTTGAAGTTAAATGGTTGCTCCCTTAGACAACGTTTGGACTGATGCTTGTAAAAAGTATATGCATTTATCATATATGTAGCTCTATTAATTGTCCTAAAACCGCCCTGTTTTTAAATAGCGAATAAAGGAAACGGGATTTTATTTGTTGTATTAAGGGATAGTTCCGTATTTGTTATTTGTGCATTTTTAAGTTTTCGCACGACAATCAACTTTGAGCGAAGTACAAGTACGCAGCGAAGTTTAGTCAGAATGAGGCGTGTAGAAAGAGTTCCAAGCTCTCTTCACGTTAAGAACCCCTGCAGTAACTCGTTGGTTTGTTGCAAGGCCACATTTCTGTCCCTATCCGATATACCCTCATTTTCCAGTGGCATTTAAATTTGCCGATATTCATCCTGAATGGACTCTTACAGGACCTACCCATTTTATTTATTGTTAATTTGTTATCGTCCTGAACATGCATGAAATATTTGCCACTGGCAACCAACAATCAATGATTTTGAAAATAGGCCGTTTATATACAAATTACAATGAAACTTAGGTTTCGACTCCCTCGGGCAAAGTAGCCCTTAGATGGATTTTGATATTTTTAACTTTCCTTTTGGCCATACACCTCTTCAATTGTTCCGGTTCTTATATTTACATGACTTTCAAATATTCAGTTTTCAGCGTTCTATAGGTAAATGTTTTACTTAAAATTCAGCGTTTTACATTGTCCTGTTTTTTCGAGAGCAACATTGGTGTATGGCCAAAGTCGACGTTAAAAATAGCAAAATCCATCGTGCACAGAGAGTGACATTCTCTCTACACGCCCCATTCTGACTGGACATATCTGCGTTCTTGTACTTTGCTCAAAGTTGATTGTTGTACGATAACTTAAAAATGCGCAAATAACAAATACGGAATTATCCCTTGATACAAAAAAATCCCGTTTCCTTTAAGTCGTTTTTTAAAAACAGAGGCGGTTTTAGGGGGGCAGGGGGCGGCCCACCCCTAACGGAGCTACATATATGATAAATGCATATCCTTTTTACAAGCATCGGTCCTAACGTTGTCTAACTAGTCCCCACATTTTCAAATTCATGGATCCGCACCTTAAATTTACCATTATTGAAGCCCCTCGTGGAGGTATACAAGTCAAATATAGTGTCACCTTAGTGACAATATTTAAATTTCCGATTCTCAAATAGATTACCATTTCGATTGGTTATTTCAACTTTTTAAAATTATTTCAAATTACGATTTCAAAATGCCGACACCTACAAATGAATAGATGGGCAACTATTCCCATAAATATGCAGGCTTAAAATAATGTTTAAGAAATAATTCATGGGGATTGAATATATCGTGATTTTATCACGGGTTGGACCTTTATGACAAATATTTTACCCTGAGCGATAGCGAGAGGTAAAATAGCGGCATAAAGGGACAACCGTGGTAAAATCATCATATATTCAAGTCCCCATGTATTATTTCGATTCTAACAGGACAAATACGGCAATTGTTTTGGAGCTCTAGATGAAGGCATTATTTGAATAAAAACCGCAATTTTTATACCTGTGCATGCAAAACAAATTTCTTGGTAGAGGGGTCTAAATACAACACTATATATATTACAGTACTATCGTATTATATAATCTGTACACACTGGTACTAACTGATAACAACAACGTACGCTTACATCACTGGTTTAATACATGTATTTCTGTGTCTAACGCTGATACTGAGCATTTTGATGTGTATCATGTATATATCGGTTTAAAAGATAGTGTCACTAAAAGAAGTTTGGTTTGGGATTCTGTATTTAATGAAAAATTTCTCTTTGCTTTTGTATCTACCATATTTATTTGCTATTTTAGATTTTTCGGACGGACATCCGCAGTACAGAATTTTTAATAAAGGGGAAACATATGTTACTGTTCAGATAATGTCTAATTACTTGCAATGGGAAGGTGAATACATATGTACAGTAAGAGAGAAGACTCCAAATCCTACAACATGGACAACAGAACCTGTATATATAAAGTATACAAGTATGTAAAATGAAATAATACTATTAGAGATAATTAAAATGTAAATGAAAAACGCATTGCTTGAATGGTGCAAATGATTATGATGCAAATTATGAACGTACATACATTTTACCGGACAAATTACATATAGCGCATGTATAGATGATGATAGGTAAATAAGTCCTTAATGTGCTCCTTTGTGGTTATACATTTTATCAGTACCGGGATAGTTTTTTAATTTTTCGAAAGTGGCATTAAAACAATCATTACACCTTAGGAACGACATTATACTTGTAATGTACATATGAAGAGACGTTATGATAAAGCTTACATGAACAGCAAGAGTTCCAAGGCATCTGCTTATATTGCTTGATAAAAATTTAACCCTATATCGATCGTGAAAATTAGCAAATAGTAAAAGATAAGCAGACGGCATACAATGAATAAAAATACCATAGAGAAGTATAAGATATCTTCAGACAAAAAACTATGTAGCAATGGTGCAATTATTTAAGATTTAAATATTTGCAATTTCGTATTAACATTTACATTGCATATGTTATGTCTTCAAAAACTAGTTTTGCCAACATTTGATGCAAATCGAAACTTAAAAAGATATTTAACTACAACGTTCACATTCAGAATTCAGTGTTGCTTATTTAAAAGAAAAGGTTCGCATAAAAATATCATACAGATTGTCATCACCGGGAGGATTATAAAAGTTTAATTCGGAAAAACATTTTTAATATGTTTCAACTAACTCGAAATATAACAAATTTAAAACTTTAATGCAGAAAAAGTGTCGGTTTATTATTGACAAAAATATCAATAGGAATCTTATTTGTCGACTGAAATGCTACAAATAGTTCGAGGAAATAAAACTAAGTGTAATTTTTAAAAATGATATTTTTTTCTGTTTCTAGTAGAGAAATTTGTGTCTTATAAATTTGTAATTCTTTACAAGTTCATGTGAAGTGTACACTTTCAAACTTCACACATATTTCCAATGGCTTTATGACGTCATAAGTTTGTATGAGAACATGAAAAATGTATTCATCCCTCAACACAATAATTATTGTATATGTAGAGGAAAAACAATAGACAATAAAAAGGACTTAATTAAATGAATGAGTCATTCTTAATTAGTATCAAATCTAATGTCCATCTGAACAAAATACAAATATAATAATGATGATGGATGGCTGCTTAACGTCAAGTGGCAAATTAATATGCATATTCAGGACGAAAACATGTTAATTTAATATGATTATTAACCTTGCTTTGTACTAAACCGACACACGGAGTCGGATTTTTAACGTGTTTGTTCACAAGGTAACAATCCGCAGGAAGACATGTCACCTTACTCGGACCCATTATTCTGACTCCGAGCCGACCAGTCCTTGCTCTTACTCATTAATGCTGTGTACTTAGTGAAGAGGCAGCAAATACCAATTTCAAAGTCTTTGGTTTGACCCGGCCGGGGTTGTAACCCACGACCTCCCGCCCTCGAGGTGGACACGCAACCGCGAGACCACCGAGGCTTTATAAATACAAATATAATACTGGTGAATAATTATGATTCTTGGATTGTGGATGTGGATTAGAATACCAAACACTGAAAATGTTACTCCCTCTTAGCATGCAAGTACACTACTAGTTTGCTGTTCTGTTCCAAAGCGAACCATCTGACATCACCCACGATATTGTGTAAGGTGACAATCAAAATCTCTTTGTATATACAACTTTTAAAACATTTCTAACTGACATGTTGCATAACGGATTTTTTTCATGAACATACTAATACTATTTTACATCTAAAATCATGAACCGTCCAATATCACTTTTACAGTGCTTTATGCAATTCTCAAGGTTTTTAAAAATAAGGAGGCGGGGCGCGATTGCAAATGATTAAATGACCACTAGAGATCAAATGTTATGGGCGTAAGCAACTAAACGTCTCAATGTGGCCTTCAACAATGATCAAAAAGTCAGAACGTAAACTGATAGTTAGCCAAACAGACTCTTTATGTCAATATGTTTTTAATGCAATCCCTTTTTATTTGATTAATGTAGCTTCTCCAAAAATCACAGGCTACAAGTATGATAGAAATTTGAATCTGGGGTTCTTAGTTAATGGTACTGATTTTCGATTCCAATGCATAGCCACAGGCATCCCAAAACCTAATATAACATGGACAAAAAAAGGAGATGAACAATTCCTGTCAGTGGTATGTGTGTATAGGTAGTATAAGTAACTGTCGCCATATATGTTAAAAGGCGTTGCTGACTGTTAATATGATTGTATGCATTCATTGCATATTATGTTTCAAGTACTAATTTACCTTTTTAGAAGTTTCATATTCAAATCGTTCATTCAATTCGAATATAAAATATAAAGTGCAAACATTTGGAATATTTACAATATTGGGCTAAATATAAGCAAAACGAATTAATAAATGGTTCTGTGACTACCTTCCGTAGTAAGAACAAAAATGAGAATAATTTTTAAATGAAGAAGATGGACATGGAGGCTGAAAATTTCATCGTAAGTACCAACGAGTAAAGCAATATGACTATAAGCCATGATAAGTTTTATCAAAGAATTTAAAACTACCACTAAACATTTATTAGATTATATAGTTTAGTATGTCACACGCTCGTTTTTTCCATAGTAACCATTAGCGACGCCCGAATAAAAACAATTTGATTGTATGCATTCATTGCGTATTATTTTTCAACTACTAATTAAGTTAAGTTTCTGAAAGAAAAAAAAAAAAAAAAAAACAGCAAAAGCCTTACGCCTTGGCTCTTATGTCAGTTGTATGTATTTTTAAAATTTTGTCTTGCCGTAATGAAATTCAAACTTAAGGTTATTTTCACTCTTTTATCATATGGTTTCATCTATTGGACAACACAATTGTCATAGATATAAATTGAACATAATAAAATTGAGAATGGAAATGGGGAATGTGTCAAAGAGACAACAACCCGACCATAGAACAGACAACAGCAGAAGGTCACTAACAGGTCTTCAATGCAGCGAGAAATTCCCGCACCCGGAGGCGTCCTTCAGCTGGCCTCTAAACAAATATATATACTAGTTCAGTGATAATGAACGCCATACTAAACTCCAAATTGTACACAAGAAACTAAAATTAAAAATAATACAAGACTAACAAAGGCTAGAGGCTCCCGACTTGGGACAGGCGCAAAAATGCGGCGGGGTTAAACATGTTTATGAGATCTCAATAAGTATGGCCAGTCAAAATGTTATTTGTCCAACGGATATAGTTGTGAATATAATTTGTTTTAAGATGAGAAAAATATTAAAAAGATCGTCAATTTATTAACAGTCCCATCTTGTTCCTAATTGGAAATACACGACCAATTTGTTTTATCCATAAACATATTACCGTTTAAAGAATGTTGATCCACTTTTCTTAGTAAAAGTGAGAATCGCTCTTTGTCAAAAACACAAATTGTCGATCAATTAATTAATTTTGTTGATACTTTAAGTCTATTGTTTAACTTCTCCGTTGCTTATCTGTTTTGACAGGGCCCCATGTTACATTTTCCATCAATAACCAAAGCTGAAGATGGAAAGTATTTTTGTACAGCTGATAATGGCGTAGGAAGAGCAATAGATATCGGAACATTTATAGAAGTCAACAGATACAAACCGACGATGAAATATGATTCTATTCCTATTAGGACAGTTACAGAATATGAAATAAACGAGTATTGGGTAGATGGAAAAATGAAAGTCTTAGTTCAAGGTAAGCTTACATAACCACGACTAGTCTCTCTGAAGTAATATGAAAAGGGTTGAATCTCTTTTTGTGTGCACTATATCGATACCAATATTCTATAAGCGAAATGTTTTTTATAGGTCATAAATGTCAAACTACCCTTTTTCATTGAGTCAAATGACATCACTTTTAATAGACAAACTTTGTCTCATATTTGATCATTTACCTGGATTAATTGATAATACATACTTATTATAAAAGATAAGTTATGTACTAGAGTGAGACAATTATAGGTTTCATAACAAGTAAGAATTAAATATAGCTTGATTTCAACTCGAGTTATTCAATTTCAATATAATAATAAACAAGCCTTCGGCGATTTTATTATTACTATCTAAATTTATTAACGAAAGTTAATAGCAAGCGATATCCAATTCTCACGAGTTGTTAAACCTATTTCTTTTATGATCAACACTCAAATTGTCTTAAATGAAATATTCCGTGAATCGTTGATCTAGTCTTTTGCACATACCAGAATGACGTCATATGTTCTTTTCCGGAGTCAAACGTTAACATCAGACATCTTAAGGAGACTCGAGGCTATAAACACTTTATATAAGAAATTCCCGAAAACTTGGTATCTTATCCCTTTAAGTGAGTGGATCTAAATAATAAAAAAAATTAAGGGGTCACCGTTCATTTAAGCGTTTTATAGGCCACTAAAATAAGGAGGGTTTTTTGCCGTTTTACAAAAGAATAATAGGGAAAATTGTGTGTTGACATTCTTAGATTTTAATATCGGATATAATTTATATAAGATTTTGTTTAAATTTGTTTTACAACAAGCACAAGTATAGTTTTACATGTTCAGCTAAAAAAATATATAGGTCACCGTTAGTTTAAGAAAGATATTTCACATTCTTAATCCAATTATCCATTTTTGGCGGGAAAAGACTAATAGGGAAAATATCAACGGCATTACCTTCATCCTAAAAAAAATGAGAGAACTAAATTACAGATTTCCATTAAACTTTTTATTATTAGAGAATTATAAGTAAAGTTCAGAAAAAGCAAAAAAAAAAAAAAAAAAAAAAATAGGGGGTCACCAATCTTTTAAGAGAGATAAATCCCTTAAAGGGTAAAACCATGGCAACAACAAAAAATGGCTATTTTTGATAAAATTCAACTTTTTCTGCCGTTTTTAGCTAAAATTATATGAAATGAAAACCTAATTTTGGTTTACAATACCCCATAGTGATATGCATGCCCACAATGAATTTTATGTCACATGGTCAAATCGTAAGGTCAAAGGTCAATGTCATGGCATTCATAAATTAATGTTAATTCATAAATGTTGAAGTGTTTTCTATAAGATCATTTGATTAATAAATCAAAGTTTACAGATATACTTTAATACATAATTTAAACAAGAAGTGGAAGGTGGAACTAAATGATATATAATTCAATTGTAAAAGTCACAATTGTTAAAATAGTTAAACTTGGAGTGAAGGGAACAATCTAGATCATTTTAAATACCAAATATTTAGAAGGAAAAGTACCAAACTTTTATAGATTATGACCTACTGGGAAAATTGCTTCTTATTTGACCTAATGTCAATAGGACATACAAACTAAAAAGATGTACTCAGTGGCGGATCCAGAAATTTGCATAAGGGGAAGGGGGCCCACTGACTGCCTAAGAGGGGGCCCGCTCTAGTTATGCTTCAGTGATTCCCTATATAATCAACCAAATTTTTCCCCCAAAAAAGAAGGCCCGGACACCCACCACCCCCACCCCCCTCGAAATCCGCATCTGGTACTAGTTTACTATATGATTAGATAGATAAACAAAATTAATTTCCCCTCTATTCCTCCAAGTCTGATATGGGGAAACCTCAAACATAAATTCCATCAAAAAATAAAAGAGGTGCATAATGGCATTTGGAATTATGATTCTCTGCAAACTTCATGACTTATGTTACACTTTCTTGGTTTTTGTGAAAAAGTTAAAGGTTTAGATTAATATGTTGTATGTGCCTGTCCAAAGTCAGCAGCCTGTAATTCAGTGGTTTTCATTTGTTGTTGTCACACTTTTTTTGTGTTATTTTACATAAATCAGGCTGTTAGTTTTCTTTTTTGAATTGCTTTACATTTGTCATTTCGTTTTATAGCTTGCTATGCGGTATGCGGTATGGAGTTGGCTCATTATTGAAGGCCATAGGGTGACCTATAGTTGTTAACTTCTATGTCTTTTAGTCTCTGATGGAAAGTTTTCTCAGTGGCAATCATGCCGCGTCTCATTGGCAATCAAATCCCATCTTTTTATATATATTTGACATTTTAGACATATAGCTGACGAAAAATAACATACAGGACAGCTTCTATGTTTAATGTATAATGAATTATTAGAGGAGCCATTTATATCTAAGTTTAACAAACAAATTCTTCTTTCATTTCATAGGAGTACTTGTTTATGTATAAAAATTAATACATGAGATAGTTGAACATGATACACCAGCCATTTAACCCTTTTATGATTTTGAAATTACATACATAAAAAATGTCAGGTTGAATAGTGTTTAAGATTTGTATTAACTAGAAAATGTTTCTATAAGGCACAGGATGTCCCGCCAATAAATGTAGGTCACAGTAATCAAATTTTTGATGAGCTGTGATGTGCTGTAGTGGTGATATATCACTATAGATTTCTGTGAAATCAACCTAAACGCAAGACTTAACCAAAGACACTAAAGCATGAAATGTAGGTCATAGTGACTCAAGTAATGTGTTATACTACTAGTATACAAGATATCTGTGGTGAATAAAAATCACTGATATATTAACATACGTTTCTGAGAAATGGGGCTATATGTAAATGCAAAACTTAACTGGATAGGGATGTACATACTTATGGACGGACAAGGGTATATCTATACAATCCATCCCCATTTGTGGCAGGCATATTAAATCCAATCTTGGTATCTACTTTAAATATAAATAACAACATGCAGTATACTGGTGACAAAAGAATTCATTTATGGTTATATTTAAGTTACCATACTTAACTGATCCAGATTACATAAATTCCAAAAACAATTAACCCATTTAGAAATGTTGAAAAGCATGGTTTGATTAGCAGCAGGCCAACTTTACAGAATTATTCCATTGATATAACCTTATAACCTTATGACTGTTCATAGTGCGCACGTTTTTTGTATTCAGTTCTGCAAATCATGTTATGCAAATAAATGTCACTCCCCTCTCCCTCGTACAAGAATTTTAAGTGTACACATGTTTTTATGCCAAAACAGTGTTTTTGAGATTTATAAAGTTTTCAACAGTAAATTAAGTTGATTAGTGTCCCTGTGTCATTTACTATACTACCTTTATTTTCTTTGGTAGGATAGTAAGTTCTGTATTCATTTTTATGTGGAAATATGTGTTATGGCCTATATTGACCAAAATATAATTTTTAATCATACATGGCCAAGACCATATTATACTCATGTGGTATGATATTTGTAACTTTTTTTTTCATTCAAGGTACATTAAATATATTTGGAAGAATTATTTAAACAAAAAAACCTTAAAATTTTTAAATTGGTAGAAAAAAATACATTTTTACGTAAGCCACCTTCATCTGAAAATCTCTTTTTTTCAGGCACAGGCTCATATTAATTTAGTTAATTAGTTTTAAATAGTTATAATAAAATTTGAATCTTTGATACATTGAATGATTCTTTAATTGCTTTAAATACACGCTACATTATATATTAGGGCATTTAAAAAGCAAATGTTTGCAAAATTTAATTTTTAAAATCACAAATCTTGATAGTTGAAATTGTTAAATTAAATGTAAAACATAAACACCCAAAGTTAAATGATTAAAATAGACATATTGTCTATAATGAAGACTGTATTGTCATGAAATTGTGTCGACTCTTCTATATTTCCCTAATCTAAGGTCATGCCAAGATTAAAAAAAAGATGTCTATTCCATTTGAAAACACAATTATTTCTTAGCATAGGTGGATTTAGGGGGGAGGTAAATATATGGTTAATGCATAGCCTTTTTATATGTCTCACTCCAAACGTTGCCTAGTTTAGGGGCCCTGGGCCCCCCTTTTTCAAAATCCTGGTTCCACATCTGTGTAGTGCATTTCTTTAAGACAATAAATAAAAATTAAAAAAAAAGAAATCACACTTGCATTTTTCTAAAAAAATTTACAGTGTTATGTACTACTTTTAGGAAAAATTAGATCAAAACTATATAAAAGTCTACCACTTCTAACTACAAATATGGACACTATTATGTTAAGGGGGTCTGTCATTCAGTTTGACAGCTCCGTACATACATGTACTAATTTTTGCCTTGTTCAACTAACCCAAATCACTACTTTACCTAAAAAATCATGGTCCTTATTGTTTTACATAAACATAAGGAGATGTGGTATGATTGCCAATGAGACAACTATCAACCAAAAGTCAAATGAAGTGGATGTTAACAATTATAGGCAACCGTACGGCATCAACAATGAGAAAAACCCATACCGTATGGTCGGCTTTAAAAGGCCCCGACATGAAAAATACGAAACAATTCAATTGAGAAAACTAATGTACTTTTATTCTTCTAATTACTAGTTTATGCATAAATATAGAGAAAATAATGAGGAAAGTGTATGAAAACAAGTTGTAAGTAAGACATTGTCCACACTAGGGACTATATTTGTAAATCAAAGGATGATAACTGTGTAGAGGACCAAATGTCATCCATTTCAGTTAACATGTCAATAATGAAACATTGAAAAAACAGGTATCTTTCTTAAATCATGTTAATACAGAGAATTTGGACCCGCGAGCCGAGCCCTCTTTAATATTTTTCAACGCTTCAGAATGTAATAAAATTTAATAAAAAGAAGATTTCCACGAACAAATAGTGTGTTTTGTATTTTATTAAAGACATCACATATGTCCGTTGCCATGGACGAAATGTACATCGCCTTAACCTTTGAAAATTAACAATGACCTACATGTGACGAATATTCCTATGGAAAAGTCGTTATATCGTCTCCTGATGCTGGATAAGCCAATCAAAATTAATGCAGTTTTCGTATCATTTTTTCGTATCACATTCCGTGCAGTGTGATACGAAAAATATCTCTTCATGCAAGAAATAGACAACAAGCCACAATCATAAGAGAAGAGATATTCACAAATCCTGTAGACTAAACTATCGATAGATATATTTAAATGAATTTTGATAGGAATAATAGATGAGCCAATTGTGGTGAAGGAAATACAATGATTATCGTTAACCTCCGTTCTTGCTTTGGTCAATGTTGCTCAAAGGCAAGTTTCATGTGTAGTGTAATGTTTTTTGTATTTTTTTTCTGCTGACTTTGGTGTTTTATTTAATGGTTAAGTATGTCAACTTATGCATCTCGCCAATGTGTTGTTGTGCTGTGGTCATTTTCTGTATTCTTGTCTTTCATTTTTGCTTATGTTAGGGACTCTGTTGGATTTTTTTTAATGAAAAAAATACACAAAAAGCATTTATTATTTGAAATATATTTGTGGTAGAAATATACTAGGACAAGAGTTTTCATTTTTATGTTTGACCTTTGACCCCAAGCATCTGCCTGATATTCATAAATATATACCTTTTGTCTGCCAACATTCCAATTTACAATAAAAACACACTTAAAAACTTTGTAATATTACTACCGCAGCACACATCATACACAAAATGAGCAAAAAGAATGCAAAAACTAACTATTCCTTATAGCGTATGACCATTGTACGTGGAAATCTTATTTCGCACAGGAAAATACGGGAAACTGTACAAGTTAGGACAAAACGTTAAAAAACGAAATTTTCAAATGTTTTGAATTTTTAATTTGCATGTCCTTTTTTGACCATATAATTTACACAAATAACAGTTTCTTGTTTTAGAAGTGTAGCAAGTGTTTAATAAGACTACCATTGTTGGATGCAAAAGTCGGTTTGTCTAAGGTCCAGGGTAAAAACTGACCCCCCCCCCCCCCCCTCTACCATTTTTTATTATGATAAAATCAAAGAAAATTAGTTTCAATCCACCTTTCCATGTGAAACTATCTACATCAACCTTAAAGATTTCCAGATTTCAGACAGTAATAATAAAGTAAGCATAGAAATAAAAATAAAAAACACAAATCCAGGCACGTATCATATTTATTATGCACATAATTTGTTTTCCCTATTTACTGCAAAAAATAACTCAAAAGAGTCAAAAAAGAAAGACACGCAGCTTTGCTTCAAGTTATGATTTTGTAATTATTTTTGTGGTTACGTTAACGTTGCTGTCTTGAACTTTATACATCTCCTTTCATTCATGAGCAAAGATAACAAAATTATTGACAGTTTGTTTCATGTCCAGTGGCAAATATTTCAAACACATTCAGGATGAGAACAAAATATAAATAGATGTAATAGCTTGGTTCTGTAATAGGGATCGACGGGGGAAAATGAGGGGAATTTCAACAGTCACCAGCTGAAAATGTGGGTATAATATATCGGACATGAATTTTCTCCTTTGCATCAGGCTACCCACGGACCCATATAAGAGTTGCTGCAAAAATTCCTAACGTGCAGGGAGCGTGGTACTCTCTCTTCACGGGGCCTCAATTCGTCCCTATTCTAACCGGACGTGGTTGTGTATTCACACATCCCGCACAACCAAACGGATGCTCCACTTTGCCAAGGGTTTTACTTGTGGTCGGAGGAAAACCATATTTCTATACCACAGTCACCTTTGGGGTTCAAGGATGAAGACATGCTACTGTAAATGTCTTGTATGTACAGAAAATGAGAATAACACAGGCCTGTTTATACGTAACATATATATGTACAGGCACTCTTTCATACATTCAATTCAAAATATGGACTTAAAATATGAACAATTTCATTATTTGTTATGAATTAATCTAATTTAATATGGCCATGTTCAGATATTATTATGTTGGTATCTTCTTCTGAAAAAAAATAGAGCTAAATTTCCCTGAATATATTAGACATCCGGACAATTTCCAAAGAGTTTTCATCATTATCTATATTTAGAGTATGGTATGTTCTTGTGTATACTTTGAAGGTCTAACCACAACATTATGACATTTCTTTAAAAACATATCACCTAATTATTGGTCGAAGCTGCAACTAAGGTAGATTGTTACAAGTCTGCACATGTACATTTGTACCACAACAATGAAGAAGAATAGCATACTTTACCAAAACCAATAAATTTGAGAATGGAAACGGGGATGGCAAAAGAGACGACAACCCGACCAAAGAGCAGAAAAAAGCCGAAGACTACCAATGGGTCTTCAACACAGTTAGAAAACCTCGCAACCGGAGGCGGGCTACAGCTGGCCCCTCAATAATAATGTATACTAGTTCATCGAAATGGACGCCACACTAAACTCCAAAGTAACGCTCCTTCTTGTATTTCAGATACAAATCATTTTAGTTATTTTAAGGATGTCTTTCAATGCAAAATTTTGAATATCATTTTATAATATTTTGTTTATACATACTGTTTTAAAACTGTCCCCTACAATAATATATAGCACTGAATAACCTTTTGAATTAATAGATAGATATGTGTAATTTTTTTTGTAAAATCTTCAATATTTATTGATTTAGACTCTAGAATACTTCGTATTTGTAACCTCCAAGTAAAAAAACCTGTTGAATATATAATAAGATGTTATTTTATTTAAAATATTTAATCGAAATATTAAAATGCATGTATTTGAATAAATCCGTGTGGTGGTGGATGAAAACGACAACTATTTCACATGAAGGAGTCAAACCAGCTAAGAAACTCTTATTCATCTGTAGATTAATCTTTATACATGACACGATATGTGGTTTACAATTTTAATTGGCTTAATGTCCAGTGGCAAACATTTCATATATGCTCAATAAGTTAGCAAATCAAATCATTCATTTATTTATGGTCTTCAAAAATAGACGATCGCGGAATGAAGGGCAGGAAATTAATACTTCAAACGTTATAGCGGGATTGTTAAGTATGTGTGTGGATTTGCCTTGCAGAAAGATAAATGCTCTCCGCAAACAAGGCTTCAAATTTAAAGTTGACATACTGTTACTTCGTATTTATGCATCCGATATACCAAACAGCTAAAGTACAGCCACCTCAATAAGGGTCATACATCCGAAAAACCTGGGCCAACAATTTGGTTTGAAAAAGGGATAGTATAGCCATGCATATGTTTAATTCAGGTTACAAAATGTTCAAGCTTAGAAACATTACATCTGGGTTAAAAACAGCTAGATTCAATACAACTTTCTTTAATTTATATATAATATATATAATTTGAAAGGATTTTAAGATTTTCAGGGATATATAGTTTTAAAAATGATATTATTATGAATGAACGCTGTTACATGTAAATCTAAATCACATTAATATAAACTGTATCGTGGTAAATTTTTTTAATTTAAATTGATAAATGTTGTTAGATCTTAAGCATATACATGCAACACTTTGACATACGCTTGGTTCAAATATGTGCAGCAATTTTGAAATTTCGAAATGAATTTAGTGAGTGGTTTAGTGTTTTTTTGATTCGAAGCATTTATGTAACTTTCTAAGACCCGTTTACACTTGTACAAAAGATCGATCCTAAGTCTAATGTTAACGGGAAAGATCGATCTTCAATCGGACTTAAAAAGTCCACCTCCAGAGGTGGTTTTAAAAATATCGATCTTATTTGAATCGATCTTTCTTCAAGTGTAAACGCTAAGATCGATCTCGATCGATCTTTCTTCAATGATATATTTAGATATGAAAATAAATATGCGCATGTTCGGCGGCAAAAACACACGTGTTTAAAAACGATGGATGGGAAAAGAATCCGCCGTTTTTGCATCATTCTTCTGAATCGATAAATTCTAGTTCTTTGCTGCAAATCCTCATCTGCAAAGGCATTGACAGGTTGTTTTAAAGTGATAGTCTTCTCGCATTTCTTTGTTTAATGACTTGTGACGTGTGTACCAAAAAGATAATTGATAAGTTAACATTTTACGAAATTCCAATGATCTATTTTCTCCATAATTTTGCAATGTGTGATAGTCCGCACGAAATGCACTCGTTATTATTCAATTCTATTTTTACGATTATTTGTTTACGAAATGTAAAGTAATCAGGCCAGACCGGTTCTGTTTATGTTGCAGTAGTGTAAACGCACTAGATTAAATAAGATCGATCTCGATCGATCTTGCTTGTGCAAATGTAAACGCGAACTGGTCTTTTTAAGATCGATTTAAATAAAGATCAGTTCAACATCATACAAGTGTAATATTTTTCGTTAAATCATTTTGACTTTTCTTTTTCGTCTTGTTTTATGTTTGATTTGTTTTATTTTTGATTTTTTTTTTGGAAAAGGGGGGGGGGGGGGGGGGGGTATAGTTTATTTTTTTCAACATTTTTAACAAAACCTGGACCGTTCTAATTTTTAAAATTGAAAATTTTTACGTCGCTTGTATTGCATATTTTATTTGAATTCAATTATAATAATATATTTTTTCTGTAAAGGAAAGTATTAATTGGTTGAGTAAATAGATTATTTATACTTAACTCTTACAATTGCATTACAATTTTTATTAAGTTATGCGAATTCAAGTGTACAGAATATCCTGCACAGTACCTCAAACTATTTTTTTTTATAAACAAAGGGAATTAACCCTTATCAGGTATCTATAATGACAATATTTCATGAAGTTAGTTTTCGAGCGAATCTTTGTCGTATTTGTGCAAGTAAATATGTATTTGAATTTATAGTCTGATTAATTGACAACAATGGATCGTGAATAACGCAACCATTACGTTCGAGTGTAATTTTATAGCAGAAATTGAAAGTTTAACTGACTGCATGATGATGTGAACAGTGAATAAATCTAACGTTACGGCGCTATTTTGGTTCGTTTAATGCTGGACCTTGCCGCCTTTGACGCACTGGCGCCTCGTCAATTCGTAACACATTTGCATAAACTGGACATTTTTGTAAATATAATATGTTGTAGATTGCGGGGAGCGATGGATCCTTGAAAAATATGTGAACATGGGGTATCTTTTCGGGTGAAAACTCAAAATTTTGTTGATTTTCTTCAAAATTAGACACCTTATTGACGAAATTGGACTAGGGTACCTACAAAATTTTACTGTTCTCAACTATAAATAGCGCTAGGTCCCGATAGGATATCAAACCGACCGTGCAAGGGCTGTATAGCCAGTCAAGGTCGTTAAAAACTTCCATTTGTTGAGGATATCAAATTGTTGCATATGATAGCGAAAAATAAACGTTGTGGATAATATTACCGATTTTCACATTGTTATGAAATATAGATACAAAAGGGTAAAGTCTATAACTTTTAGCCTAGTTTGAAGAGCTAAAATTTCAAGTTTTCTGTGATATTTTATTTTTAACTGACATCGAATGAAAAAGTTTTTGTTTTTGTAATTTTTACCAACGTCGATAACACCAATTATGCATTACGGCAGATATGAGTTTATTGACGTGACGTTCCCACATAGTCCCTACTTATGTGCTATGTCTATATGCCATTTTGTTTTTCTTTTTTGACATATTTGTTTGTTTTAATAGTGATTAAGATTATAACACAATGTTAATTTAGTTTGTATGCATTCCTCGCATATTTCAGATGAATTTGAAGGTTTTTTAAAGGATGATAATGCTAAAACTGCAAATTCGATGATTTCAAATAAAAACCCCGAAAGTCAGGTACATAAATGACAATTTAATCGAAGTACTTCACCTACCAAAATAAATAAATGTGTGTCCAACAGGCAATATAAAGCTGCACAAAAATGGTCATTGTCCAACAGGCAATATAAAGCTACACAAAAATGGTAATTGCTTGTATAAACAATATCTGTTAATTTTATTTTGACACATCTTGAACATTTGGCAATCCGAAACCGATTTTCAACTTCGGAGAGCGAATGCTACCGAAAACTGCAACAGTATATTACTATTAAACCCCAAACAATGAACAATAGCAATGCACGAGGAAGATATATTTTATGTGGCCTTAATTTCACATAAAAGAAGTTTCAAAGGTCAAAATGTTAATACGTCGAGCGGAAATTACAAAAATCAAAGTACTAAGCGTACTGATAGTAACGCTTGTAGCACAGAATAAAAGTCAGTCTAGTTAAGTTATAATATGTCTAGTCCAAAATTTGATACTTTTGAGAAGAAGTCACTAACGTGTACTTATTGTAAGAAAAATTGTCACCTGATGGCTGATTGTTAAAGACTCTAAAAGAAGAATGAATGGGATAATATACCCAGTCCAGGGCTTGTACGACATCCCTTGCTACCATTAAGTTGGAATGTCCTGCAAGTCAGGCTTTTAAGTCCAGTTTTTGTGATTACATGGAGGATTATAAACCTTTTATGTCTGATGGGTTTGTTTCTGTTGTTGATAATATTACTCCTCAGCCTATTGCGATTTTACGGGACACTGGAACTTCTCAGTCTTTATTGTTAGAAGGTATATTGCCTTTGTCCGAGGATACTTCTGTTGGTGCCTCCGTTTTTTGACAAGGTGTGGAGTTATGTTGTATAGATGTTCTCCTGCATTGTATTTATCTGAAGTCACATTTGATAACTGGACTAGTTGTTGTGGATGTTCGTCCTACTCCCCCTGTTGAGGATATTTCTTTATTGCTAGGAAATTATCTAGCTAGGAACAAAGTGGTTGCTGAACCAATTGTTACCATTGAACATGTTGTGGATGTAAAATTACCGGAAGATAATGCTGAACTGTATCCAGCTTGTGGCGGCGAAGATAATAAAACAACAAAATGAGGATTTGCAAGAAGACAAGTATGATTATATGGACCTTTCTGACACTTTCCTTGCCGACATTGAAGGTCCCGGTAGCTCAGAATAGGGCATAATAAAACCACCTAGTACTAACAAGCATTTAATTATGCCCTGGCCAGACATGAACAGCCATTCATTAGACAAAAGAAAGTTTGCGGAAGAGCAAAATAAAGACCCTGAGGTTCTTCAGTTCTGCAATAAGGGTCAACCACAAGAGGTAGCAGACAGTGTACCATCAAGACGGCATTTTAATGAGGAAATGGAGGCCACACAGCAAAATAAAGACCCTGAGGTTCTTCAGTTCCGCAATAGGGTTCAACCACAAGAGGTAGCAGACAGTGTACCATCAAGACGACATTTTAATGAGAAAATGGAGGCCACCCGATGCTATCCATGAGGAGAAATGGAAAGTGGTATACCAAGTGTTTATGTCAAAATTAAGCAAGAAATTATTGGTCTTGCCCATGACACTCCCTTGGCCGGACATTTAGTTATAAGGAAGACTTGCCTAAAGATCTTACAACATTTCTACTGGCCCAGACGTAGAAATGATGTCACTGAATACTGGAAATCATGCCATATATGTCAGGTTGTTGGCAAGCCTAACTAGAAAATACCACCAGCACCACTTCTGCCAACTCCAGCATTTGAAGAATCTTTCGCTCGGGTACTAATTGACTGCGTTTGACCTTTACCAAAGACCAAGAATGGAAAAGCGTATTTATTGACGATCATGTGTGTACACTCGCTTTCCTGAGGCTATACCGTTAAGGAATATCAAGACACCAACTATTTTCAAAGCTCCTAAATCTATACAGTCCGACCAAGGTTCAAATTTCATTTCAGGTTTATTTAAGCAGGTCATTCACCAGTTAGGAATTGCTCAGTATAGGTCAAGTGCTTATCATCCAGAATCTTAAGGTGCCTTAGAGCGGTTTCACCAAACATTGAAGAACATAATTAGAACTGTTTGTCTTCAATTTGACAGGGACTGGGATGGTGATGTTCACTTTTTTTTTCCTTTTGCGGTCCAGAGGCTGTTCAAGAATCCCTTGGTTGTAGCCCCTTGGAGTTGGTGTTTTGTCATACTGTAAGTAGACCTTTGAAACTGGTTAAGACAAAATGACATACTGAACACAATGACTTGAATCTTCTTGATTCTGCGTACTGACGCTGTTTATTATCTTAATTACGTGTCAAAGTGTTCTTTTATTTGTCGTTATTAATATTACTTTTACTGTTTGGTCTGTTTTTGGTGATACACATTTGACGTGGCTCTGTACTTATGCATCCCGTCATTGTGTTTTTTGTATCATTTTTTTCATTTTTACTTATGTGCTTTGTCCGTGTGACTTTATATGTTTCTGTGATACATATGACGTGTCTCTGTACTTTAAACATCCCGCCATTGTGTTATTGTTCTATTATAATTGTTGCATACTTCGAACAACAAAATTATTTTATATCCTAACCTGTGTGACGTTTACATTCTGACGTCAAACACGCGATTCTACGCCAGAGTTATGGTTGAAATTACAATTCGGTCCCAATGCTTAAAATCCCTCGATCCTTCATGGGTTAAATATAAAATACAAATGCAATGAACGAGGTTGTTAAATGTGATATATGCTTTTTTGTGCTTCTTTTTTAAATATTTTTGGTTTTGTTGTGATTAAGATTGTGACACGTTGTTGACTGCTGTACCCCTATTTTGACATTTTTACCTTTTATGTTGATTGTTTTATTCACGCATCGTTGTCAAAATAATGGAATCTGATGCGACTGTCATACAAGTGAGAAGTTTAGCACTATAAAATCAGGTTCAATCCACTAGTTTCTACATAAGAAAATGCCTGTAAAAAGTCAGGAAGTTAAGGCACCTTAAGATTCTGTCCATTCGTTTGATGTGTTTGTGCTTTTGATTTTGCCATTTGATTAAGGGACTTTCCGTTTTGAATTTTCCTCGGTGTTCAGTATTTTTGTGATTTAACTTTTTTCTAGACTATGTATCTAGATTTAAAGAAAAATTGTATACTGCTTGTCAAATTGCTCAGAAGAACTTAAAAACTGTACAGAATAACATATGATCAATAATGTTATAAAACATTAAGACTGTTGTTATGCTTATACTGATGATCTAATTGTATGTATTGATAGCTGGGATGAGCATTTAACACATTTATATGATACTTTTGATAGATTGTCACGATCAAATTTGCCTATTAATCTTGGTAAAAGTGACTTTTGTCAGGCCACTGTTGATTATTTAGGGCATAAATAAAGTTGGCCAAGGTCTAGTGAAACTTATTATGGCTAAAGTGAATGCAATTACCAAATTTCATCCTCCTACAAATAAAAAAACAACTGATGAGATATTTAGGCATGATTGGATTTTACAGGATATTCTGTTCAAATTTTGCTACTGTTGTTCAACCAATGACTCATCTTTTACGGAAAGATTCTAAATTTATGTTGATTGATAATTATCAAAACGCTTTTCAAAAAGCAAATCACTTTTAATTAACAGTCCAGTTCTTATCACTCCAGACTTTGAAAAACAATTTAAACTTGCCGTTGATGTAGGAGTTGGAGCCGTTTTATATCAAGAAACAGATGATAATGTTGAGAAACCTATTTCATATTTTTTTCAAGAAATTGGATAAACATCAGAAAAACTATTCAACTATTGAAAAGGAGTGTTTTGCACTATTGTCTGCACTTCAATATTTTGATGTATATTTGATTTCCACTATGCATCTTATTCTTGTTTATACTGATCATAATCCTCTCACCTTTGTACATAAAATGAGAAACAAGAACCAGAGGTAGACGAGGTGAAGTTTATTGTTACAGGAATATGATGTTATTGTAAAACATATTAAAGGTAAAGAAAATGTAATAGCAGATGCTTTATATAGATCTTATAAAAACACTGTATACATACTATATATTTTTCTGTATATATTTTGTTTATGAAAAGTTCTCGCTACAAAAACACTTTTTTTAAGGGAGGAGGTTTTATGATATATTTATCTTGGCCTAATTTATATTGTGTGGCTTTATAAGATGTTTACATATTTGTTTACAAAATAAATCTAGTTAAATTTTATTATTGATTTGTGTCTTTTGTTGGATACAATGTAAAGGTGATTTCTGGCCGTAAGTTAAAAGTTCTTTGAGAGTTAAACGCTCAGAAACATGTTAAATCCCGCTAAATTCTGTATTTTCCTTTTAATTTAATTGTCGTCGTTGGTTCCTGTTTGTTGTTTTTGGATTCGTTATTCATATTGTTGTAACTGACACTGCTGTAAAAAAAAACTGTCCATACCAGTAACAGTCATTTTATGACTGATAATATTTGTCAAATTGTAACAGTTGTTAAATTTCACTGTGGCAGTTATTTTGTAACTGTTCAAACTTTAAAAGTGTTTGTCTCTAACATAAATCGACTGCAACAACGCTGAAAACAGTTGGCACAGTCTTAATGGGACTGATACAATTATTTTAAAGTTGTAACAGTTGATTTATAACTGTCCCAACTCGAAACACGTTGCACCAGTCACAAATAAACTGTTTCAACGCCAAAAGATTGTCACAGTTATAATAAGACTGCTGCAACCATTTGAAAGTTGTAACAGTTATTCTATAACTGTCCCAACGCGAAAAACCTTGAAACAGTCACAAATAAACTGTCTAAACGCCAAAATGGTTGTTACAGTTACAATGTGTTTGCTACAACCGTTATACAGTCCTAGTTAATCTTTAGGGTCGGAACTTCCAAACATTGATACAGTCATTAAGACTGTTAAAAGTCACGGATACAAAATGACAGTCCGGAATAGGTTGGATCATTCGTGAAACAATAGCATCGTGTGCAATATGAGAAGTGTGTTACAAAAAAGACTGTCACACCCATTTAATACGATGATTTGAATTTAAACTGCTTGTAAAAAAAAATAGTAGATTGAAATATTTGCCACTGAACATGTTGCTATTCGCCGCTTATTTGGTTAATGCGTTAAATTTATTTACTTAGTTATAATTCCTTTGTCTTTCATCTCTTTTAAAACAAAATCTGAACCAGCTCTAGATACCTGCAATTTCACACGGAACTCTGTTTCATACGCATTTAATATTACATGTGAAAAAAATCTCACCTATCAGATAATTCGGAAAAGGTTTCCCAATATATTTTTACCCAACTGTATCTTTAGGTTACACTTTGTAAATACAGCTGTTTCACAAGCCACGCCTCTTTTGGGGAGATATATAATATTCATAGACATGTAAATTTGGTAACGTACTGGTTCCCAGATATGATCACTGTGTTTTATCTCATAGAGACATAACTTGGGAGTGTTACCAGTATAGAAAAACATGGTAGCGCCTAAAATGTGATTCTCAGGAGGTCCAAAAGTGGAGGTAGGGGTAGTATAGAATTTTAGTATAAGTTTAAACTCTTAGAAGTTCAGGGCATATAAATGTTGAAAAGATGCCGCACAGCCCTATTTTGACCTTTGAATAAAATAGTAGTGGATATCAACTTTCTGTTCTGGGATATAATTTTTCAAGAAACTTCATAGTAAAAATGGCGCAGTTTTAGATGCAAATGGAGTTCCTATGGGAAATTGCCTTGTCTATATTTACAGAATGGCAACCTATAACTGTAACAGTAAATACTTTCAAAATTATCAAAATGACAACTTTTTTATAAAGTCAAAGGTGTGAAATCAGTCATGCATGCAAGGTGATCGCCAATACCCGTAGTTTAAAGAATCACATTACTTCATGATAACGTTCGATTTATTTTATTTTATTTCATTTTTTAAAAGTGTAGTTAAGTTCAATATTAATTCGACTGTATACTGTTTATGTTACCGAGTGGTCTATTTGAAGTGGAATTGTCTTAATAAATATCACTTAAAATTGCATTATTGAGGCAAACATATTAGACTCGAATTAATTTATATTTTCGCCGATTTTTCTCAACCAATTCATCATACTTATTTTATAACAATGTATTTATTAATGGATGGACATAATGTTTATGACCGACAAAATAAATCTCTTCTGTGATTTAGAAAGAAGTAAATCTTAGAAAAACTTAATTATTTATGAGATCTTCGACAAAAATTTGTACTCACAACGCTCACCAGAAATATTACCATTTTTGATGATAACACCCCTTTACCTTAAACCCTGGATCTACCCTTGACAGTGATGTTATTTTCATATTAATAAAATGCTAGTTGTAGTCTTCATTTTGACTGCTCTATTTGTTTGAAGTTGTATTTGTCTCCTATAAAAAGGTGATCTGTAGTACAAAAGTTAATTTAATTTAGGGGTGAAAAGTTGGTTCCGACGTGGAAGAAGATGGAGGAGGGTATTTTTGTGTTAATTTGTGAATGGACAGACAATAAATATTCTGGCCCTGGTCTGAGTGGAAATATATAATCTGGCCGACTTGAAAATAAATATTCAGACCTAATTAAATTTGCCAGTTGAGTTGCTAAATGTAACTTCTATGTCATTTGGTGTCTGGTGGAAAGTTGTCTAATTTGCAAACAAGTACAACATCTTTTTATTTATTATGATCTTGTTAAAACATATACTAGTTAAAATCTTCAAGACTGTCTTTTTGTAAAGACATTTAGTTTTTGTTATAAGCTATATGTTGACCTCTAGATTATGGATTTTGGCTTTTGTTGGGTTGATGTCTAATCATAGCAGTATACTCAATATCACCCGTTTTATTATCATGTTTTTCGGGGACGACCATTTGATTATAATAGGGGCCTGGCAAATTTGATGATGTCAGAATATTTATTTCCAAAAATAAAGGCAGCCAGATTATTTATTTTCACTCAGACCAGAGCCACTATATTTTTTTTCTGCTCAGCCATAAATTGACACAAAACTGACCCTCCTCGTCCCCACCCCTTTTGAGAATCAACTTTTCACCGCCTAAAGTAATGTAACTTTTGTAATATAGATAACCTTTTTTGATATGATACACATAAAACTCTAAACAAATAAAGCAGTCAAAATGAGGTATAAAATATATATTTGATTAATATAAAGAAATAATAGCATTACAATCAAGGATCCAGGGTCCTAGGAAAGAAGGGTGTTATCCAAAATGTTAAAATTTAGGGCGAGTGTAGCTAGCCAAATTTGTTTTTAAAGATTGCAAAAACAAAACTAGAGGCTTTAAAGAGACTGTGTCGCTCACAAGCATCTTAAACAAGGGCTACTTTTGTTTTGTAAATATCATCATAAAAGAGTAATAACTTAGATAAGGAGTATACTGATCATTTGATCATGTTGACTTATTTGTAGATCTGTCCTGCTAATCATGTTTCTTTTTTATAAATACAATTTTTTTTTATCCTTCGTGAGTTCTTGGCAATCCAATTATTTTCATATTCCTCTCATATCAAACTGGGCTTATCACACTTATAATGTATTACCTGGTTATCTGTAGCAGAACATTTTATTGTATTCATGCCCAATGTACGATTTTCAGGTTGCCCTGATCCAACTGTTACCTGGTGGAAAGAAAGTGAAAATGGTAGAAAGAAAATAACCGAAGAAAATAATAGTTATGAACACGGCTTTATCATAGCCCGTGGATGGGACGTCTCGTGTTATACAGATAATATCGAAAATACTGAATATAGCTTAAAAATGCACAGGTTCAACAAAACAGATCTAGGAACCTATGTCGCAAAAGCGGAGAGTATTCTTGGTATAGTTGAGTTAAAATTCATAATCAGACGTAAGGATGGTTAGAACGTATATTGGGTTTAGCATGTGAAAGTTACTCACAATTTAGAAATGCGGACTAATTCAAAATTCACCAGACTCAGATGATGAGAATATGTCAAGATTGGGTCTAACACAATAAATATACCATAAACTTCAACAATGATAATTGTCTTGATCACAAAATGTATTCACTATCGACAGAGGAAAACACAACTCACAATTCTTAAGTGTCAATTATTATAAACGACCTTTCGACGTTCTTTCCATCAGTGATAATTAAGATTATCTGTATATAGATACATTGTGAAAACAGCAAAACAAGGAATTTTATTTTACTGTCTTGCATTTGCTAATCTTTATAAAAATAAGGAGATGTGGTATGATTGCCGACGAGACAGCTATCCACCAAAGTTCAAATAAAATGAATGTAAGAAATTATAAGCAACCGCACGGCCTTCAACAATGAAAAATACCATACCATATAGTTTAGCCTAAGAGCTAGGATCTGAATGAAGCAACATACGTTTTTTTTTTAAAGTTTAGTTATTCTATTACTCTACTACAAAGACATATTGTTTTTTTTTTAAATAATGGACCAGAAACCCATTTAATATGATTCACTTCTTAAATAAATATAAATGTCTTTATCATGTAAAATGTGATATTGTTTCCTGATGAAAATTAGGATTTTAAAATATATGTACTACTTAATTTTGCGTGAATGTGAAACGTATAAGTATACAGTTTTTTTGTGGTAAATGTAGAAATATCTTTGATGCAGTCTTTAAAGATGATTTTATAGAGATCGAAATAAAAACAAATTACATTTCATTAATTTAAAAAAATTAAATTGGAAGAGATCTAGGTTCCTCCTACTGTAGTATTTACACTCGTGATGAGATACACCATGTCGCGATTTTGACACTCATCAACGACTCTTTTCATTATGATGTTATAGCTTATGCTTAAAAAATGACTGTGAATATCTTTAAGATTTATTGAACATATACAGTGGTAGGTTTAATATCATTATCATGATATCTTTAATAATGAACAATACAATAACATAAAAAAAAAAACAAAAGCAAAAATATTTATCAGAACCAATTTTCACCAAAATCACGTTGATTATGATAGTAAACAGTTTGTTTTTCAAATAATTGCCACACATACAAACACACACATATAAACGAGTTCAACATAATGTTAGCAAGAGTACTAGATGGAACATACAAATCAATACACTTAATTGTGTAAAGCAACAGATAAACTCATCTGAGTGTGATCAGAATAAGTGAAACGAATAATGTGTAAATTAAGTTTACTTTAATGTGATTCAAAATGATGAAATTTCCGATGGCTATTCATTATGAAAATGATTACTATCAAAGTTCAGCATGGAATAATTGTCCTCCGAAGCAACGAAGATGGTCAATTCCAAATTAAAATATATATACAAAAACTCACCTTTTCACCTGATAATAATTCTTTTCCAAAGTAAATTTCTATTTTTACATGTATTTACACAAGGATTATTATGGTAGAGTAATTGGTTGAATAGACCGCCAATCGGTATTTCATTATCATATTGAAATCAATAGACCCTAAAGGATATGAAACGGTATACTATTTTCACCCATTATTCTTTTTTTTTTACAGTTGAGACTGATTAATATGAAACTTCGGAAAATCGAAGACCTGATGACGCCAGCGAAACATACCTTAAGTAACCACACTACACCAACATATATTAATCCTTACTATGATTTACAATCTAATAAAACTGGTAGCTACATGTAACAGTATTGTTGCCTATTAAAAAACTTACCAACTATGACAGATTGTTGTATAACACTTAAGTTAGTCTGATAATGTGTTGATGTTCATTGATATAACTGTCTTCTGAACTTAGACACATGATTCTAAGTACTGTTTTTTGGAGCAAATTTATATAAAAAAAAATGTTTGCATTGATGACAGAAAAAGATTGGCATATCTTAATTTTTGTAAAGTTCAAATTTTTCCTACCTTTTACACTGCAATATAAAATGAGAAGATGAAATATAATTAGCAATGTGACAACACCAGAGAATTCGTGTATTTTCGTGGCATACAATTTTGTGAAAGGAAGAATTTTTGTATATTTGTTGATTCATGATTTTATGGGATTACCAAAGTCTTCATACAAGTCTACAGAAAACCAAAACTTCGTTTGTTTAATGTATTAATAACCTTTATAAAAAAAATCCATGAAAATTGTTACACCAAAAACAATTAGTCCGCAGTATCCACCAAAGACTGAACAATATGGATGTAAGCAACTATTGCTAATTATACGTCCTTCACAATGAACACTGAATCTTAATTAAACAAGACTCAAAAAATTGACAGAATTGAAACAGGAAAACAAACAGCTTGATTTTAGCAACAAAAAGCAAATACAGACATTTTGTTGAAGGCCCTACGGTGAGCTATACATGTAGTTGTTAACTTTCACCTCATTTGTTCATTGGTGGAGAGTTGTCTCTTTGGCAATCAAGTCTTCTTATTTAAATACATTATGAATGTGACAGTAGTGAAATATTTCAACCGATACAACACTTTCAATTACAATTACTACATTAAGGCAACCTTATTTGACCGATGTTCGAAATTCTTAAATCGATTTAGAAGAGACAAATAAAAGAATATCAAATATTACCTATGGATTTGCATGAACTGAAACAGACACGGGACCGGATGCATCGACACGGTAAGCTACTGCTGATATACCTGCATTACCCTCTATGCGATTGCATAGTCGGTTTAAGTGTCAACATTGGGAATAGGATAAATCGATATGATCCCAGATTGGACTTATATACTTGTATCTCAAGATCGAAGACCGTTAAATCATGTCGCCAGTGAGTTTAAACACCAACTCATCGTGTCTGTCAACCGATAGGTGATGAGAACCGTAACACTTATGTTCCAATTGTCGTAACCACAATCCCGTCCTCTTTTCCCCTAATGTGACCCACCGAATTATAAGTATCACCGGTTTTACTTACATGAGCAACACGAACGTCACATGTGGATCTGCTTACCCTTCCGGAGCATCTGAAGCCCCCTCCCTCCCCCGATATTAGGTGTGGTTCGTGTTGCTCAGTCTTTTGTTTCATTTGTTGTGTTTTGTGTACTATTATTTGTTTTTTTGCCATTTTTTCCATGGGGTTGTCAGTTTACATTAGACTTATGAGTTTGAATGTCCCTTTGGTATCATTCGCCTCTCTTGTGCAGTACTAGTGTCGATTTTAATTGTTCTTCCTCATAACTCTGTAGAAGTAGTTTTTGTGTAAGGAGCACACCCTGTTAATGAAGTCCGAATAGTGTGAACATGAACGGATGTAACCGATGAAATTAAATATGTAAACGCCATACTAAGAAGCAGAGAGAGGGTAAGTGATATCTGAAAAGTTGACAAATGGAAAGTTAAAATTATCAAGTTTTCTATACATTTTATTTGCAGTCGTCCATCTAACCTTGTATAATCATTCATGGTAAATATTTATCTACATTTCAACAATAGGTAAGACATATGTGTGACAGTACTACAAACCACACCAACTATAAACAACATAATTCTAGTATTTCAATAAAACTACGTTGGAGCAAATTTAGGCTTTTGTGAATTATATTCAGGCTTTAATAAATCATATTCCATAATAATAATATAAAAATATGTATATGAACAAAGGTATAAGTATTGTTCACTGGTCTACATTTGCTCATTCTTATTTGTATTGCAAAACTTGAAATTTCATCAGAAGTGTACAAAAATTTCGTAAAAATCAGAAATAAGGTGCTATATTTCGTTTTACTTAAAATAAAGTATCTCATCAAGTTAAACATTTGATAGGTAAAAATATTCGAAAATTAGAGCTTTGGATCTGCAAAGGTAAACGTTTTTCTAACACAAAGCTGTGGTTGATTTTTGCCGATTTTTACAACTTGTTATATTCCCTGGTATCCAAAAGCAATTATAAAGATAAGAAAAACTTATAAAAAGAGTGTGATATTGCACATGTTGCAGTCAAGACAAATACAGATTCAAACAGTCGGCAGAATAGTATAGAGTAAAAGAGAGGATACAGATACCAAAGGGACATTCAAACTCATAAGTCAAAATAAACTGACAACGCCACGGCTAAAAAAGAAACACACAAACACACAAACAGTAGTACACAAAACACAACATTGAAAACTGAAGACTAAGCAACACAAATCCCACTAACAAATGGGGGTGTTCTCAGGTGCTTCGAAAGTGTAACATTTTTCCTACATTTGTATAAACCGTGTATTTTTTGCTGCATTTTCTGCACATATTTGTGTACCTGGAAAATATCTAAAATCTCGTCATATAAAAAGCGGGTCTATTTCAGTTTGTCCATACTAATTCTTTTTTATCACTAGTCATGAACCGGTATTGGAAATTTGCACATTCAACTTTTTGTTGTTCAAGTATATAAAAGCAGTCTTTTACCATTGCAATTGATATTGACAGTTTTCTCTTGTAACCTTAATATTGACAGTTTCAAATAACTTTGTAAATTTTGAGCGTACAGTAATAAATAATATTTTTTTGTTAATAATGCCTGTAATCAAAATTTACAAAATTTCTCCTTTTATTTTAACATCAAATACATATATTTTAAATCGGCTGTCGTTGTACCCCATGATGGATTGACATGTGAGCTATAATATATTTTGCCTTTGACATACTTTGGTTGAAATAAATAGTTGTATTATGAGATGGGTTGTTTTACATGAAATGTTATCAGTAGAAATGTAAACTTACAAAAGTAAATGAAGGCTGATTATAGAGAATAGTGTTTGTCTCCAGATTTTAAACCATTTCAAAGGTCAAACCGAATACGTAGTTGAAAACCATTGAAAACCCATCCATGCGTCTTACTGCGACATTTGTTTTTTTTTTGACAAAAAAGTGTGCATTTAAAAGAAGCAGGAAAAATCAATGGAATTTGGTAATAAGTTGAAATCATTGCCAACCTACAATTGTACAGTAACTGTTTCCTTTATAGAAAATCTTGTATAAGTATAGGTAATTGAAGAATGAAACCTTTAAGGTATAAACAAATCAGTGAAAAAAGGGATATATCATGATGTCAATAAACAACAAAACAAACAAACAAATAAACAGCCAAAAAAAAAACTAACACGAACAAACAAACAAGCTTAAATTTTATTTGCCTAATGGCCCGAGAACACAGTTATTTCGTAGTGCATTTCTTTTAGACAATAAAGGTAAATTTTAAAAATAGCACCTGCTTTATCTCAAAAAGATTTTTACAGTGTAGTGTACTACTATTGGGACAAATAATATCAAAATTATAGAAAAGTCTACCAGCTCTAACTCAAATTATTGATAATTCTATGATAAGGGGGTCTAAAATTCAGCTTGACAGCTTCAGACATATTAGTTTTTGACCTTCTTTAACTGGACCAAATCACTTCTTAACATAAAAATTCAGCATCCAATTTTTTTTAACATGTAATTTCATCCCCTTACTTAATATTTCATGCATAACACATAAAGAAATAAATTTGGAAAGTGTATGAAAAAAATTGCAAGTTATACACTGTCCACACTAAGGACTATATTTGTAGACAACGAAAATCTAAGGACGATAACTGTGTCCTCGGACCTAATAGTATAGAAAGACTTGACCGATTCTAATAAAAAGTTGCATGACCTAAGCTGAGGGAATGGCCATAGGTTATATATTATAAAAACTATGGCCATTTTAATATTGAAATTTGAATGTTTAGTTTTGACGTTTAAATCAAATAATTTCAACTATCAAGATTTGGGCTTAAAAATTTAAATATTGCAAAAATGTGCTTGTTAACTGCTCTTAAATATAATATATTAAGTATTAAAAGCAACTGAACACTCATTTGATTTATCAGATTTATTACAATTATTCAAAAGTCAAATTTATATGAGCCTGTGTCTGAAAATAGAGATTTTCGAATTAAGTAGAGCCTTACATAAACATGCATTTTTTTCAACCAATTAGAAGTTTTTGAAGTTTTTTTACCATAAATTAATCTTCCATATATATTAAATGTACTTTAAATGGAAAGAAAAGTTACAAAAAGCATACCAAATGAGTATAACATGGTCTTAGGCTATGAAAGACTGAACATTATTTAGAGTCAATTTAGGCCGCAGCGCATATTTACATATAAAATGCATACAGAAGCTATAAGAAATGAAACTTTGTTACTTTTTGCTCATTTCTATGCTAAGATGTCATGGTACAATAAGTCTAATTGCAAAAGGACTCTTGGATTTAACTTTTTTTGGAGACATTGTGGTCTGATGCACAGTTTTTTTTTTCACTTTTCAATGGAAAACTTGCATGTAGTTCTAGTCTCAACTGGCATATATTTGAACCACATACTATCCTACAGAAGAAAATAAAGGTAGTATATGAAATGGATAAGGTGCACAGATCATTGTCAAGTGCTTTTTTTTTTTACAGATCTAGTGAAATATTTATGATGGCCTACACATTTTATGTACAAAGCTTTTCACATTTCACATACATTAAACAGGCCGTTCGACCAGGGCCTAAATACAACCCATTTTGCGCATTTTTTTCTGTGATAATCTACTTTTCTCTAAATTCAGAGTTCACAAATGGTTAATAGAATTTGAATTAATCAAAGAAACATAAATATCAAAGCATAAAAAATATTCTGATCCTCCATTTTATGAAAAGAAATATATTGTGGTCAAGCAGATGACAAAATAATGTTCTTATTCCTCCAGGTGCGGGATTTTCTTGCTGCGTTGAAGACCCACTGGTGGCCTTCGGCTGTTATCTGTTCTTTGGTCGGGTTGTTGTCTCTTTGACATATTCCCCATTTCCATTCTCAATTTTATTATTCCTGATTTTCCGAATACCGTTTATAATATTGCTAATTTCGAAAAAAAATTAAATGGGTGATAGCGTTGAAAAACTAAATAATTTTCTTACTAAAAAAAAACATAACCCCCTTTTGAAGCTAAATGGTCGGTCCGTAAATGTCTTTTTCTTTTCTCAATATAGGGACAATCAATTGAATATGAATAGTATTCTGGACAATGCTGAACGTAAAGAAATGCTGGTATAGACGTTTATATTTCAATAAAAAAGACAGGAAATATATATAACAAAGATCAAATCCAATCAAAAGATAAAATCCTTATCAACTCACGTATGCACGATTGGTCCTACAAATAAAAAGTGTGCGTGTAATATATGTTCAAATAGGCAGCAAATCTTTAAGAAAATCATTCAACTTATGTTACCAATTTTGGACAGTAAGCTGCGATTGGATCATATTGTGACACGTGTTTAATCCTGATCAATACTATCAGAGACATATAAAAACCTATCAGCATGAAAATTAGAAAAAAAATCCAAAATAAATGCTTATATATATATCTAATAACAAGACAAAATCCATTTTTTCATAACAATTTATTCACTATTAAAGTAGGAAATTCATTCTTTTGATACATTTATATTGTTATTGAATTCATATATACTGAATTCATATATTTGGTGGGCAAACGTACGATTTTTATTATTTTTTTCAGGGGGAATGGCACATCCTGCATTTTTTCAACAAAAAAAAAGGATCAATACATATAAGAAGATGTGGTATGAATGCCAATGAGACAACTCTCCATCCTAGTCACAATTTATAAAAGTAAACCATTATAGGTCACATCGCAAAGCAAGCTATAGAAGGCCCAAAAAATTACTAGTGCAAAACCATTCAAACGGGAAAACCAACGGTCTAATATATATAAAAACGAGAAACGAGAAACACTTATGAACCACATCAACAAACGACAACTACTGAATATCAGATTCCCAACTTAGGAACATCAGATTCCCAACTTAGGACAGGTGCAAACAATTGCAGCGTGTTTAAACGTTTTAATAGTACCAAACCTTCACCCTTATCTGAAACAATAGTGTAACATGACAACATAGAAAGACACACTATAAAATATCAATTGAAATGACTGTTTATTTTAAATTTATTTTAACCCCCCCCCCCCCTCTTTCCCTTTCTGTTTTCTTAAAATAAAAATCAAATGTTAGCTTGCTTACCTCTGAAATCTTTTTCACACATAACTTACTTGCAAAGTTGCATTTTAAAAAGTCTCAAATGTGTACGACATTTGTCTTTTATTTGACATGGTTCTTTTTATATAATTATAAGATTCTTGAATTTCTTGAGAAAAAAATTCTCGGCTGAAGGGAAGCGAAAAAAAGTTTGTTTTAACTGTAACTTACATTAACTGGCATATAGCCATTTACGTTTCTAATCTGTTTAATTTTACTACCTCTTCTAAATGCAAAATTTACTACTTCTTTCTTGAAACGTTGCACAAGTCAGATACAAAACAAAGGTAACAAAAAAAAAAACAGGCCGGAATCAATCTGCCGTACAGTTCTTCTGCACTTGTAGTCAGGTCAAGGTCCTCGGCTAACGCCTTGGACCTTCACCTGACTACTCGTGCATCAAAACTATCCGGCAACAGTTATTACCGGCCAGGGGGCCGGTAACAAGACGCATTCTTATGTCTTACGAAGTCTAAAGAACGTATAACGATTTAAGAGTGTAACAAGACTCAACCACAGACCTATCTTAGAATGATTGAAAACCCTTAATGTTTTTAAAAGTGCATGATTTAAGAACGAATCTTAAGTCAACCTTAAAGCGATCTTACTAATTCCGGTAACACAAAATCATTCTACAATTTTGGTCAGTTATTAAGTTTTCTTAAAACAGACTTAGCGACTTAGGAGTGTACCAAGAACGATTCGCAATAGCTTCTCTTGATATTTTTTGTAAGAGTGGTTCCGACTACTCTTAGCAGCACATTCACTTGTTAATAATGGAAGACAATGGCGTTGTTACTGTATGTAAAACTGAGACAACGTGTAAAGCAACAAGAGTTCACAAGAAGATTGTTCAGGGATCGAACAAATCCATTGGATTTTATGACAAACCAACAAATAATAAAGTCTTATCTTTAAGTTTATATGTTTATAAAAAAAAAATAAAGAAAACCGAGCAGCTACATTGTATGAGGAAAGCTTGAAAAAATTATAAATTTGAGATGGATAAATGTTTCTAAAGTTCCCAGCATAATTTTGATTGTGATCTTCGTAAAATCTCCAGAAAAGAGAAAAAGTTTTGGAAAATTTTGAAACATTTAAACCAAAATTTAATTTGGCGCAGGAGATTAAATTTTGTATAGATCAGTTATACGATTATTTAAATCGTTTAATAAAAATGAAGATGCAGATACAGATAATCAAGATTTTTACGAGCTAATAGATAATATTGATAATCATATGATCGTATTTCGGAAGATGGAATTTTATCAGCCTTTAAAAAGCTTAGTAATGGCAAAGCTCCGGGGATGATTATATTGTGAATGAATGCATTAATAGCACGATTTACCAGTTTCTACGTATATATACTATATACATAACACATAGATGAGAGGTTGATTAGCAGATTGTTACCCCGAGAAAACATTGACAATGTTCTTTCGATGGTACCAATCTGTCACCCTCTCAGCAATGTGTTATTTAATTCATTATACTGAATGTTCTATCATTGTTATCTTTTACTTTTAGATTCTAAATTGAAAGTACTTGACTATAACGTCACGTACATAACAACATTGCAGTTATTAGAAAAATAACAACTAGAAGTAAAGCAAAATGTTTTTTTTTTTATTTTATTTTGGCAGTCTATGAAAAAGTTCTGAGGCCAACACGTAGAACTTGAGCATTGTCTTTAATTTATCGATGTAAATTTAATTCAATGTCCTTTATGATTGGTCTGCAAGAGAGGATGACATTCAAAAAATTGTCTCCCGCTGAGCGATGAGATAGAATGAATTATCTTCCCTCGTATTAGCCAATCAAAATATTGCATAATATAATTAATGAAATTGTTTAACTGAGTTGCTAATTCAGGTATAATATCTGATTCATGGCTAATTGGAGTAATATAACCCTTGTTTAAAAATAAAGGATATATTAATAATTTTGATAATTATCGGGCAATTCGTCCCACTTCAAATTTAGAAAAAAATTTACAGCAAATCTGAATCCAAGACTTAATTAATGAATTATCTGACAAAATAGGGATTATAACAGGTGCACAGGGAGGATTTCGTCAAGGCTACTCTGTTCAAGACAGTGTTTTTTATCATGCATGCTCTTGTTTAACTTTATTTGTCATCGGATAGCAAATTCTTTTGTTCAATCGTTGATTTTAAAAGTGCCTTTGACACTTTGTTTTCCTTAGGATAAATGGGTGGTTGATTATTGTGCGCATTTTATCGTTCATTAAAACGTTTGTATGATTCATTTAAGGTGATTCTATTTCTTTGCGAGGAAACTAACATGGAGACGCCGGAAAATTATTAAGAACTCGTAACTTTAAAACTATTTCGATGCAACTTACGGGGGGAATAAGACCGATCTACGAACAACATGAGGGAGCTTTGATTTACACTCTTTAAATGATATTAGGATTATCTTATCTTCCTCTTAATTCAATACTTACGATCTCTCTTAATAGAATAATTTCTTGTTACCGGCCCCTGTTTCTTTGTTACCTTTGTATTGTATCTAATACATAAACTTTTGTTAGTGTACAAACGATGTTTTGACAAAGCGGTAACTTCTTCGCCCGGGGATATGAACTTGACATTTAATTTCCTTCAGCAATCTTACATTCCCAGCCGTGTCGTTTCCGTATATTCAGTGATTTGCTTTTGCGCCAATTGACATTTCATTTGCGCCAAAAAAATCTTTCGTTTGAGCCACAAACCATATTTCATTTGCGCAAAAAAAAAAAAACATTTTATTTGTGCCAATTTTAGTTAAATACAGGTAAATAAGATAAAAAATAGATTTATTCATAGGAAACTTTTAATAACAATTTTAAAACACATTTTGTTGTTTTCGCGATAAACATATTCATCAGAAATTAGTCAGCATGGAACCATAATGAAAGCACTATTCACTGATACGTTGCATTGAAAGCCATGATTGTGTTCGCTCAAAGTTTTTATATTTTTGTTGTTGTCCATATCTCTTCTTATTCTGGCTTTGGAAGTTTTTTGGTACCCCTAAACGACTTGTCTCCATTTTCCAGAACATTAGATAACCTATATGTGTGGTCATCGTAAATCACAGACTAATTTTCTCTGTTTGTCCCCGAATTGACAATGTCCATCTTGACACCTCAAACATGTTAACACTATATGATTTTTAACCAAAGTGACTTTCAGTTTTGTATTAGAAATGAGTATAAACTCAATTGATTACCCAGGAGGATACTATAAATAAAATTCTTATTAGCGATATAGCGATGAATATTTAATCTTTTCCGTTATATGTAACCTGTAAAATGGCGCAAATATAGTTTTTATTTTTTGGTGCAAATGAAATATAATCTTGTGGCGCATATGAAATATAATCTTGTGGCGAAAATGAAATATGCCCCGTATATTGTAGATGGTACGTGTGACTTATATTCACGAGAAATGCCTATAAAGTGAATTTTAACTTCTTGGAGTACTACAAATCGGGTATCATTGAATACAAATAAAAATAATATGAAAATAAAAAAATAAAAAGTTGAAATGATAAAAATAAGATAAAATGTTGCTTTATTAAAGAATTTCTTTCTTAAATGCACTTAGGTACGTGTTTGTTGTCTATTTGACTTCTTTATAAATCGAAAAACGCTCCAACCTAAATACAATCACATGGCAATGAAAGATTTCTCAAGTTCAACTCAAAAATAGTTAGACGCCTCTTAAATGTTAATTTTGTCGTTGGGTTGCTTAATTGTCCATTAACATTTACCCCATATCCTTTTGTCGGTACGTCTGAAACCCGCTCAGCGATTAGTTTCACAAGAGATCTTACAAGAAAAATACTCGTAAGTCATGAACATTAATGTATAACTTGCGATCAATTTTTGTAGTAAGATTTTTTGTGAAAAAGGCCCCCCTCAGGAAACTTTATGATCATCGTATATGCACACCGAAAAAAAAATAAAACATTCTCAAGCTGTTTGAATCAGTGAATTTTGAAAATGTGGTTTTGACAAACCGGTAATTAATTTTTTGTCCCTTTAGGACACGTGCCACTGATTATACGACGAGGGTGATTTTTAACGACCTAGACTACCCATGAGTGTCTTGTACGGTCGACTGATTATACAACAAGACAACTATCTTTTGAGCCCGGATGTGCAATGGCGTAGCTGCTTGAAAACTGCTCCGTAGAAAAAGTGTGTATTTAACCTGTTGTGATCGGAATTCTTCGAAAAAAAAGGTACAATATATTCATTTGAATTTCAAGAAGCTTTTGGTGAGAAATATTTATCTTAAACTGTACCAATTTGAAAATTTTAATTTGAAACGGTATTGCTGTTCATCATGATTTGAAGCGTTTCCAACGAGTAACGTCATAATAACAACCCTGATTATTCTGTAACGTTTTCCTATTGTGTGTGCTACGTTCTGCAATTGTTTAAGAAAATGGCGTCTAGCAACAAAAACAATAAAAGTCAAACATGAAAAAACTTCAAAGCGCAGATAATAATAAAACTGTTCAACATCAAAATATATCAAGAGACTACACTTTAAATAAATCAAAGGCCTTATTGAAGAAACTAGATACAACGAGATTAGAACATTTAAGTTATAAATTGACCGGTGGTGGCCTTAGGCTGTTTTTCAGCACGTCTAGTTTTGAAGTGTTTAAACGGGCATGCACATACTATTTTGAACATCTTAATACAAATGGAGGAGATAACAGAGAAATAGCATTTATTCCGATCAGCGATAAAAATAAAAAAAATGCCGTTGAAGAACAAATTAAAGTTTCCGAAAAAGGTTTTGATTCGTTGGGAAGATCTATCAAACGAAAATCTTATTGCATCAATATATATTTCACAACATCTTCTGTACTCGTTAATGGAAAAGGACTGAACACATTTTGTGAAACAGATCTTCCGGTAATTGTAGTTAAAATGAAAGAATGTCAAATCAACGGGAAAGATGTAAATTTAAATGAGCTAAACAAAATTTTCGAAGAGGTGATTTTAATGGAAAAACAAGGAAAAGAAGATTGCAATAACAATTCTGTAACAGATTCAAATAAAACGGAACCATTAAATTCCGGTGGTACATGTACCATTCAAATATCAAGTTCCAATAACAACACAATAAAATCAATAAAAGATGATGTATCGTCGAATACAGATCGGGAACCGTCAACTTCGTCAGTAGCTACAACTACAGATACTCCAGATGATATACAAGCAAAAATTAAAGATATAAATTCGACTAATTCAAATGATAAAAGCACATGTTCAGATGAAATTGATGACAAATTAACACAGTTGAATATGCAAGACTTCATCACAACTCTAAACAAATTAACTACTGTTGTAACACATTTAAAAGACAAAGTTGACGAATTAGAAATATCTATACAAGCAAACAATTTGTCAAATGCGAGTAGTATGCAAATTTTAAATGATCGCATGACAGCTTTGGCTAAGGTGCGCATGCAACATGATCAACAGTCAATGGATAAAATGCAGGATATTGAAGTAGAAATTCAAAATGTTAATAAAAATTTGGATAAAAAAGTTAACATGTTACAAGGAAAAACACAGAGCATAAGTGATAAAATAAAACTCTACGAAGCGGAAACAGTTAAATTACAAAAAAGCTTTACGCGGGTGGAAAATCTCAGTAACCAATGTACCCAAATGTTAGATGAAGATCAAACAATTTCAAAAACAACATTTGAAAATTTATTACAAGAACCTATACATGAACAAGAACAGCTTATTATTGAAACAGAACAGCCAATAGATGCTGATTTAATTAAAGAACCACAAAATCCTGTGTATGACACACAACTGAAACTGCCTTTATCAGGAAGTAGAATTTTAATTGCAGGAAGTTCAGTTCTAAAAGGAATAAACCCATCTAAATTAAAAGAGTATATAGATGTTCATGTTCACAGAGGAGCAAATGTTCTAGATTTGTACGATGACATAAGAAGTATGGATCTGAGTTCATACAATACAATGATAATTCATGTCGGGGGCAATGATGCAAGCAGCAAAATGAATGTACAACAATTTGTGGACATTTACCAAGAAATTATTAACTATGTAAGAAGTCAAAACTGTCGAGCAATTGTGTCTGGAATATTGCCAAGGATACAATGTGATGTCACTGAATATGATACAATCCTAAAACAAATGTGTCATCATAATGATGTCAAATTTATATCAAATTATGAATCTTTTGTCTACAAGGATGATCATGTAGCTAAATCATTTTACACTATAGATGGCATTCATCTAAATAGACATGGAACAATAAAGCTGTTGACAAATGTAAATAAAATAATTAAAGTATTCAAGGGAAAACCACAACAGTATCATTTGAACCAACAAAACAGAAATAGATTCCAAAGTTCCGGTCACCAATATTACACAAACAACTTCAGAAGGAGCCCTATAAAACCAAGATATCAATCACGGAGTAACATGAACACAACAGAAAGCAGAAGAAATTTCAACCATTCAGGAGTCAACACTAAAAACGTAAAGGACAGGAATGATCTCAATATGAACTCTCGTGACTCGTGGGGAAACAATAATGCGCTAAATAGACAAAATGTAGATAGAGCACCATTTTTTGACTTCCATTTACCAAATTCTGTACGTAAGTCAGATTATATTCAGAGGTAGCATTTAGCTTGTTCTAATTTTTCAAACAGATATAATATTTTAAATCTGTTATGTGATCAATGTAGTAGTATACAATGTACATGTAATATAAACAACATTAATAATATTAATTGGGGAAAATCTCAAAAGAGAAATAGAAAGAGTCAAAATAAAACACATTGTTTTGTAAATAGAAGTAGAAATAATGAAGCAAGTTGGTTACTTAAAAAAGGGTTTAAATTAGGTTGTTTAAATATTCAACATTTACAACCCAAAATTGAAGAAATAAAATTCCTATTAAAATATGAACAATTATTTGATATATTTGGTATGGTAGAAACATTTTTAAATGATGAAATTGGTACCGAAACATTATAAATTGAAGGTTACAAAATAGAAAGAAAAGATAGAAACGCTATTAATGATGGCGGAGGTGTGATTGCGTACATACGAAATAGTGTATGTCACCAGAGAAGAATCGACTTAGAAATAGGTAGTATTGAATCTTTATAGATTGAAATTATTTTTCCAAACACAAACTCTATTTTAATAGGCATTTTTCATCGTCCACCGAGTTCATTGCAATCTTGGATTGATTCAGTTGAAAAAGAAATAGAAAAAGCGTCAGCAGAAAATAAAGAAATTAGACTTTTAGGAGATTTCAATATAAACTATTCACATATAGATCATACAGTTGTCGGAAATCAAAAATGGAAGGACTGTATTAATTTGTGTGGTTTACAACAAATTGTACATAAACCCACACGAGTAACAGATAAATGTGTAACTACTATAGACTATTTATACTACCGATGTAGACCATATTACAGAAGTAAATGTGCCTAGTTATGCTGTCAGTGATCATTATCATCCTGTTTGCATAACAAGAAAACTTAACCCAAAAATATCAAAAATGGAGCATTTGTCCATAGAATATAGATCATTCAAACAATTTGATAAAAATAAATTTATTGAAAATTTAACAAATACTCCTTTTCATCTCATTGAATCGATTGGAGATGTTGATGAAGCAGCTAATTATTGGTATAATCTATTTCTGAGCACCCTAGACAAGCATGCTCCTAAGAAAATTAAAAGGGTGAAAAATACTCAACAACCAGAGTGGTGGACTTCTGATATAAATAGCGCTAGACACCAAAGAGATTATTTTCATAGAATTGGGGATATATATAATTATAAAATTTGGCGTAATAAGGTCACATTTTTAGTAGAACAGGCAAAGAAAAATTATTTCCAAAATGCTATCTCAAATTGTAAAGATAGTAAAACTATCTGGAAGTATGTCAAAAGTCTAAATCCAAAAAAATTACATAATAATATCACGCATTTGGATTATAAAAATAGTGTAATTCAAAATGATGTTGATATAGCAAATACATTTAATGTGCATTTCACAAATATTGCTGAAGGTATAGTTGATAACAAATTATGTTATAATGATGATGGTCCAAGTTTCGATGTACTCAACAAATTTGTGAAATCAAAGTTACAAAGGGGTAGTGAAAAATTCATTATACCAGAAATGAGTATTTTAGATGTAAAAATGTATTTAAAAAAACTTGACAAGTCTAAAGCAACTGTTTTAGATGATGTTGGACCAAATATTTTGAGTGTGCAGCGATGTCATTGCACCAGCTTTAACATATTTATTTAATCTAAGCATCAAATGTGGTAAATTTCCAAGTATTTTTAAAACTGCAAGAGTTTGCCCAGTTTTTAAAAGTAGCGATGCTTGTAATCCTGATTATTATAGACCAATAGCAGTATTGCCTTGTCTCTCCAAAATCATAGAACGACATATAGCTGATAGTTTGTATATATATTTAAATAGTAATGACCTTCTTAATACTACACAGTCAGGTTTCAGACCTAAACATTCGTGCACAACTGCACTTACTAAATTAGTAGATGAATGGTTAGCAAATATAGATAAAGGAGAAATAAACGGAGTTATATTTTTAGATTTAAAGAAAGCTTTTGATCTGGTTAATCATATTATTTTATTAAAAAAGCTTGAATATTATAATGTTTCAAACTGCACACTATACTGGTTTAAGTCATACTTGTTTGAACGAAGTCAACAAGTTAAGGTCAATAACGTCATGTCTAATACTAAATGCATAAAAAACAGGTGTACCACAAGGCTCTATCCTTGGCCCTCTGTTATTTATTATATATATCAATGATTTACCACAGAACATAAAAAATTCATTAATAGATTTATATGCAGATGATTCTACAATACATAGTAAAGGTAATAATGTACTTCAGTTAACTGCTAACCTTCAAAATGATATTCATGTAATTGAAAACTGGTGTTCGCAAAATTGTATGAAACTAAATGCCAAAAAGTGTAAATCAATGATTATTGGTTCAAAACAGAGGCTTTATTCAACTGGGAACAGTTTAGATACCAAAATTTCAGATAAACAAATAGAGAATGTAGATTGTGAAAAACTTCTCGGTTTATATATCGACAAAAACCTAAATTGGAATGAGCAAATAGATAAAATGTCATGTACAATATCAAATAGAATCAATTTATTAAAAAAGATAAGAAAATATTTACCTATGCATATACGTATTATTTATTTAAATGCTTATATTCTGCCATTGTTTGATTATTGTTGCAATATATGGATAAGTTGCTATGAAAGTGGAATAAATAAACTTAATAAGTTATTAAAGAAATCTGCTAGGGTTATAGTAGAAGCTGACATAATGACATCATCCAGTTTGTTGTTTAATAGTTTAAACTGGTTAAATGTGGAAAAACGCATTCAATATCAAAAGGCAATACTTGTATTTAAATCATCAAATGATATGGTTCCTAACTATTTACAACAAAACTTTCATTTTATTGGTAATCAGAATTATAATTTACGTTCGGCTGATGAAAAACTATTAAATCTTCCGAAACCAAAAACAAACTTTTTAAAGAAAACATTTACATATTCAGGTTCTCAAATATGGAACAGTTGACCAAATGAAATAAAAATAAGTAATACACTTATATCTTTTAAAACAAAATGTTACAAATTTTTCATCAATTGTGCAAATTAATATGCTTTTTCATTATTATCTAGATACAATTGTATATTGTGTATAATATATCATTATAATATTGTATGTACTTATAAATATGTTATTATTATTTTGAGGACTCTCAGGAAGATTAGTTTTAACTAATGGGATTATCCTCTTGAAATAAAGATTATTTATTTATTTATTTATTTATTTATTTATTTATCATAAATAGTACACACAACAAATTTTTGATAGGTTTGTTTCTCGTTTCTCGTTTTTTTGTATAGATTAGACCGTTGGTTTTTCCTTTTTGAATTTTTTTACACTAGTCATTTTGGGGCCCTTTGTAGCTTGCTGTTCGGTGTGAGACAAGTTTTATGTATTGTGACTTGGATGGAGAGTTGTCTCATTGGCACTCATACCAAATGTTCTTATTTATATTGTCATAATTGCTTATCAATGTCATATTGTTTTCCTAAAGGTTTATCCTTCAGTATAAAAATATTGATTCGGTATCATCAGAGACATATATTCACTCTGGTATCATTTAATTAATTTTATTCTTGTTGTACATGTATATTATTTTTAGATCGATAACGATATAATTTCATCAATTTTTTAAGCATTGTTTATTTAATTATTCCATGTAAGTTTAGCAGTGCATTATTGAATTTAGCAAAATCATGATAGAGAAGATCGCAAGGTTAATTCCTAGGAAAAACACATCTTGTTGTTATTTAATTGTATGTAAAAATACGTTTCTATCCTTCATCAACTGGCCATATAAATATGTTAGAGTTATGGAACAAACAATTCGGTATATTGCATTTTGTCTGCACAGCCCGGGTGACCTTACTTGACCCGAACGACGTAAGACTTTGGGTTGAAGGGTCATCTCGAACGGGCAGATTAAATGATATATACCGATTTGATCGGCCAATAACTGTTTTAACACATGACAGCATCATATTACATGAACGTTTTGGAAATATTCGGACGCTATTCAATCAGCGGCTTACGTGAAAGTTTTCTTGTAGGGTAAAGGAAGGGGGAAATAGGCCTTTTTAAGTAGTAAAACTTTAATATTGGTAACTTTTAAATTGTTAACTTTTTTTTTATATTCAGGCTTTCTCCTAAATTGTTAAATTATTTGGAGAATTGCGTGTTAATGCCAGATCAATAACTGTTTCTGTTAAAACAGAGACATATAATACATGTATTTTATGTTTCTGGTTAAATTTTTTTACAGTTTTATATGGTTCGGGACGACTCAGAACTTGACATATTGTGTAGACACCTGTCTATTGTTGAACACTATATATGTTGCCATCTAGATGTCCTTATGTGGCTTTTGTTGTTTGATTGCTGTCTTGTTGACGTTAAACCCACATCTCATACAGTTTAAGTTCCGTCTAATGTACTTTTAATCGGTTTAAGACAAATAATAATTGAAATGAATATTGAATATAGATTTCCCCTCAAGAATTTGCTCAGAGAAAGATTTATAGATTAGGTTTTTACATAAATTTTTATTGCAAAGGAAACAAACCAAAACGTTTAACCTTTTCAAATTTTAACTACCACCAATTTTGAAACAACGAAGTCTGATTGACCTCCAACTTTCTAGTATACTTTTTCCCTGTTTTGGCACATATTTTAATATAAACCTCATTACATTTGATCCCAAAAATAGGAAATAAATATTTAATATGTCGTAATTAATTTCATTGAACACAAAACATTTCCAAACCAGTTTTCAATTACATGGATATTCTAAAATATCTTAAGAAATTGTAAAAAAAATAATTATCTTCTTTGACTTTAAAACACTATTAAGTACTTACATTGTGCACAAAATATCATAAAATATTCCTAGGAATGAAAAAAGCTTTCTATTTCATATTTTGAAACGACGAAGTTTGTACAAAATTGTTAATTGCAAGGCGAGTGGCGGATTCAAGTGGGGTGTGTGAGCTGTGTGCTTTGATTAGAAACTTTATAATGGTTAACCCTAAAATCGTTAATTTGTTTTCTTCTAATTCATAAAATTACGCCCCTTTGCCATTGAAAAGTCCTGGAACCGCTCCTTAAGATAAGAGTACATTTGAACAGTGCATTATCCAGATTATAGCACATGAGCTACTGCAACTTTTTTTTTTAGGATTTATAGTTTTATATCTAGACATGTTCAAGGAACGTAATAATGGACAAGAACGAGTTCTATGTAGAACAAAATCTTACTACATGAAATAAGTTTAGAGAATAGTACCAAATGTGAAACAAATACTAATATGAGTACTAAACAGACCATAGACTATTCAAAATGGATTGGTTGATTTTTGTTTGCTTTTCGAGCTGTGGCAAATAGTTCAGATGTATTGCGGACAAAACTAAGATGTACAATAATACAATAAAGTTTAGTGAAATAGGGGAAAAAATATACAAACTTTATGTCACAAATAAGTCAAGTTCGAACTTTCTATGTAATGAACATTTTGCTGATATTTTTCGGAACAAAATTAATTATAGCAAACTTAAATAATGATGTTTCTTGATATGTCAAATTTGATAACCACGAAAAATTTTGAGTACATTTTTCATTTTTTCTCGTTAAATATATACAAAACCACCTCTAACTAATCTAACTGTCAAAGATTCAAAAGTGAATGACAACTTGCAAACGGGCTAATTGCTTTATTTTTCTGAAGTTCACTTCACTCAAGATTTTTAATAAGCATAATATATATGAATCCTATCAATAAAGTTCGCTATTATTTCACAATGTTTAAACCTGTGGATCTCACAGCTTATAATAAAAATCTTTAGTGCACACATTTTGATCTTAAAACTTGTTTATTAGTTACTTTCTAATCACCGTTGATATTCACAATAAACATTGGTTATGCATGACATAACACAAACGTATGACACGTGCCGATAGAAACCTGCAGCGATAATTTCATAAATATTGCATTCATAATCGTCAAACAGGCAAATGAAATAGTTTTTTTTTCGATTTTGTCAATTAGTTTATAATTTTGTTTAATTTATTTATATATTCTGTGTGCACGAAGGAATAAGGCCTGAGAAAGGCAAAACGTTCTCATAATGAACATTTTTTTCTCACATTGTAATACGGTACGTCTAAACACTGCTAAGGACTCCTTAGTGCACTGAGGACTAGAACGGGTGCTGTTAAATGTATTTTTTTCATAGTATGGTAGAGATTTGTTTTTTTTTTTTTTTTTTTTGTTCTCAACACTCAGATTGGTGTGAACTGGCATATTTGAAAATTCTAATACAATATACAACCGTAGTGGTTGAGAATGTTAATTTGAGTTTGGTGTGCTAAAAGAGTGCTTACATAATGCTTGGAAGAATAAAAAAGGAGAAATAAACCACTTTATTTATAATACGGAATTTTGATTTGAAACATGAAAAATTTTCTCATCTATCATCTAGCCCCATTTTTTTGACTGATTGATAGATGGCTTTTGTTCACTTTATCATCATCGTGCTATTGTGAGAAAGTTTTTTGATATTTTAATTCTGCAATAAAAAACATGATTATTTTCATCTTATCATTAACAAAACAATATTTTAACAAATATAATTTAACTAAATACAATTTAAATTTAAATCAATTTACTATTGTTCTTATTATTTTTTCTTCCTAATTCCCTGTTGATCACTGTTCTGTTGTAGTTATATAGTTGTGTAGTTTAGCGCGGCGCAACCCATACTGACTACTCATTGTTTTCATCCCGTTTTAATTCCCTTTTTGGTTGGCTGGTTATTTCCAATTTGATTATGGGCATTGTGGAGACTAAACGGATATAAAACCCTTTTAGAGTTAAGCTCTAACAAAGTAGCCTCCCAATCCCGTAATCAAATTTTATTTTCTCTTGTTATTTATGTTGCTTTGATTTTTCCGATTGGTATCTTGTATCCTTTGTAATATTTATTTTGGGAATAGCCCTTTTTCTTCTTGTCTTTTTTCCTAATTATATTTTTCATAAATTTCTTTATCCTTTCATTTGTAATTTATATAGTACTAATTCATCTTCATAATGTCTACAGGCCATACTGTATGAGTGTAACCATATATAAGAGGTAATAATTGCTTTTTAATATCTACTAAATAAATAGAAGTAATTTTTTATTTATTTCAAAATTTGGGTCTTTCGTCTGTCCATTTTCGGTTACATATTGTCTAAATAGTTTTAATTCTTTACATTCTATAAATAAGTGTTCAAAAGTTTCGACCTGTTTATTGCAATATTTGCACCTTGGTTCCATGTTTTTTAATCCTCTTTCTAACTGTTTTTCTCCCGTCAGGACAGCTCTGTGTATTATTTTGTATATAAATTATCTCTGTATATCAATCTTTATGTTAACTATTGTTTTCCATATATTTGTAAAATTTATTTCTTTATTTTCTTCTTCTATCGTTATTAAAGTTTTCTTTTGTCCAATGATTGATTCCATAATAAATATCTTTTAGAGTGATGTTTTCTGTTAATTTAATTTTATTTCTATACTGTATATATAATTCTTTCATTTTTTCTGAATTGTTTCCGAATTGTTCTGTATGTATATATTTATTCTCAGTCAGCTCTGGTATTAGTTCTCTTGTTGTTATTCCTAAAAAATATATATATAGAGTTTTCCAAATTGTTTTTTTTCCTGTGATCATGTCACTTATCTTTTGTAGCCACATGGCATTTATCTTTTCCTCAAAATCAGGCATTTGTATTCCCCCCTCTATTTTCTTTTTATTCAAAGTTGTTCTTTTTTATCAATTCCGGGCCATTCAACATAAATTTGTATAACGTTCTATTTATCCTGCTTTTTATTTTCTTTGCTGGTAATATTATTTTTGCCACAAATCATGCTTTACGTAACATATATGTATTTATTATTTTTACTTTTGAATATATGTCTATGTTTCTATTTTCCCATTCATTACATATTTTTGCTATCGCTTCTACTATTGGATTCCAGTTCTTTTCGATTTTAATTTCCCCAAATTTTATCCCTAGTACTTTAACGTTTTCCTTAATTAAGTCCATTATCTGTTGATTTCTGATTGTTTTTTTCCTTCCTATTTCTAGTATTTCTGTTTTATTTTCATTTATTTTTTACTTCGATACCTCGCCAAATCTTTTAAATTCTTTTACCAAATGATCATAATCCGAAATTTCTGTTGTAATGGTGGAGCAGTCATCTGCGTGTTGGAATAGTACGCAGCTATCTTTCCTATTTGGCAGGTTTATTCCATTAATGTCTTTAGAATTTCTAATACTTGAGGCCAATGGTTCTATAATGGGTGCATAGATTGTCATGGATAAAAAACATCCTTGTCTTATTGATCTTTCTATTTTAATCTCTTTTGTAAGGTGGCCATTAACTTGTATCTTACTTTTAATGTCTTTATATATAATTTCTATCCACCTTATTATGCCCGGTGGAAATTTCATTCTTTTTAGTACTTGTATAGTATAGTTGTGCTCCACTCTATCAAATGCTCTTTCCTGATCAAAGGATACAAGATATCCATTCCAGTCATTTATTTCCATTAATTCTATTATTGAATCTATTCCATATATGTTTTCTGTAATTTTTTATTTAGCCCTGCCCCTGTCTGGTTTACATCAATTAATTGATTGATTACTCTTGCCATTTCTTTTTGTTAATGTCTTTGTTATTATTTTGTACCCAAAGCACAATAAACTTATTGGTCTCCATTGTTTCAAATCTCTAAAATTTCCTTTATTTTTATAACTTAGAGTAATAATTCCAGTTTTCATTGATTCTGTCATTTCCCCTGTTAAGTATATATTGTTTATAACTTCAGTCAGATCTTCTCCTATTATATCCCAAAATTTCATATAAAATGCTTTCCCTAGACCATCTATACCTGGTGTTTTGTTATTTTGAAAATCTTTTGTATTTTTGTAACATTCTTCATTTGTCATAATCGGGCTTAAGTAAATCCAATCCGCCTCCTCCAATTTATTAAGTTTTACCCTTTCCAAATAGTCTGATATTTTATCATTTTCTATATTTTGACTACTATATAATTCTTTGTAGAAGTCTCTGACAGTGTTTATTATCTCTTCTTTATTTTCGCAGAATTTTCCATTTTTATCATACAGTTCTCTTATTTCTTTTTGTATGCCCCTTTTCTCTTCTGCTAGTTCAAAAATTTCTATATTTTCTAAATCCCCATTGAAATATTCCTCCCTTGATCTTATTATAACTCCCTTTTTCCTCTTATCATCTAAATTCTCTATTTCTTTTTTTATTTTGTTTATTCTTTCGTTAGATATATCATTTTTGTTTTTATTTTTTTCTTCTTCTAATTGTTGTATCAACCCCTTATATTTGTACTTTTCTTTTGCTGCTATTACCTTACTATATTTTATTGTTATATCCTTTATAGACTGTTTTCCCTTTTCCTACCATTCTAGAATATTCATTTTCAATTTCTCCTTTTCACATGCTTTCCAAAAATTTCTTATTATTTCTACATATTTTTCCTGTTGTAACAATGACTCATTTAGTTTCCAGAATCCTGTTCCCCATTTTATATGACCGGTTGATATTATTAATTGGAATCCTTTGTGATCAGATCTTGCAAAGGGTGTATATACTGTTTCTTTTATTTTGTTACATATATGTTTTGAAATATAAATTCTGTCTATCTTGTAGCATAGCTATTATCGGTACTTGTCCATGAGTAAACTCTTTTATTCTTATTTCTATATCTGAATGTATCTTTTATGTTTAGTTTTGCTACTATATTATTTAAATTATCTATTGTCTCTCTACCAGTTTTAATTTTTCCTGTTTTTGAGTTCGTTTTCTGTTGTTATAAGGTTAAAATCTCCTCCAAATATTACTACATCTGTTTTTGCCTTTATTTGTTCAGTGTATTTATCTAACTGCTTATAAAATTCTGTTTGTGGTCTTGTAGCATTTGCTGGACTGTATATATTGAGAATATGGTATTTTTTACTTTCTATTTTAAATTCTAAATGTAATAGATTTCCTTTTAAAGTCCCCGGAACTTGTTTCTCTATTATTTCTTTTACGTCATTTGATATAAGAATACATACACCTCTTGCCCTCTTTTCTCCATTGGAACTATATATTTTGAAATTTGTCGTAGCTTCAATATCTATTTTAGTCGATCTATTTAACTCTCCTGTTTCTTGTAGACATATAAGATTTGCGTCTTGATAATTATTGATGACATCTTTATATTTGATATTTATATTTTTTCTTATATTTTGTGATTTAATTTTAAGAGTGCTCATGTGTGTTAGTAGAAAAAGGTATAATATCAGTGCAGAGATACTTATCATAAATAAAATTATACAATATTAAATGTTTTGTCTTTCTTAAATTTTTAATCTATTGTCTGTTGTTTTATTTATATTTTCTTTGTTATCTGCTTTTTTGCTCTAGCTTTCTTTTTTCCAATTCACTTTCGCTATCACTTGAGTTTTTTCTTTTCTTGGTTCTTTGTCTTTCCTTGTTTGCTTTTTTCTTTTCTTTTTTTGTTTGTTTTTTTGTGGTGTTGGTTTGGTTGATTTGGTTTTTACCATTTCCTTGAGTCACCGAGGCTCCAGAGATGGCATTCGACTCTTTTTTAGCTACTTTTTGTTTTTGTTTTTCGGTGTTTTTTGGTTCTTGTTCTGACTCAGAGATATCACCTAATATCTCTGATAAGTCTTCCATGAGATTATTGTAATACTTTTGATTTGTCGTTTTTTCATTTTATCTGTCTCTAACTGTGGTTTGTCAAATTTGATTTCTAATGTTTTTGTTATGATTACCTCATGGTCTTTAGAGTCATTGCTACTTTTTGAATCATCTAGTTCGTCTTGTTCCTCCTCTATTGAGGTAGCATCTATACCGCTAGTATGTGCCATTTCCATTGTTTCGTTTCATTGATAGGTTTCTACCTCAATTTCACCGGAGTTCATTATTGTTGTTTTTTGCGAATCTTGTGATTCTTGTGAGTCTTGTATGGATAGTGACTCACTGCTACTAGCTCTAGTCGGATGTGTTCTGGCAGAATTCCATGCTTTGCGGGGTGGTTCCGCACAATCTGTTGATATGTGTCCGTACACCCCACAATTGAAACACTTTTTGCCATGGGGCTGACCCTCATATTTAGTGGATATTTGCTGCCCCTTGATATATATATTTTTTGGGTATATCTTCTTTTATGCTATTAGCTACCACAGTAACCACCCTTCTAGAAATGTCTGGAAAGTCTTTGAAGGTGTTATATTTTATTTCCGAAATGTCTACATACTTTTGCATTTTATTTCGTATGTATTCTGGTTTTAATTCGTATGGAATGCCAAATAAAGTTATGTCTATTGTTCTTTTTTTATTTTCCCATTTCAGAGGTTCTGCCTGTGTCATATTAAATTCAATTCCCTGAACCTCGAATTGATCTCTAAATAAACCTTGAAAAATTTCTTTTGAATTCTCATCTCTAAAGGATGCTGAGTACTTATTAAGGCCTGTTGATTGGAAGTACCCTATGAGGGCAGATATATCTAAACTAATTTCACTATTTATGAAATGGAGCATTTCTGCTGATGTTATTTTTGGTGTTTCATACTCGGATTGTATTGTTAGGGTACAGGGCCTATGTATCATTTTCTCAATTTTAATCCCTTCCTCGCCATCGGAGGCGGCTCTCGAGTATATAAAATTCATTCTTCTTTATATTTGTATTTTATGCATAATAATAACATATATGGATAATATAAATAATGTGATGGGAAAAGGAAAGGAACGCGCTGGTGCAGGTATAATGCGTATACTTATGTCATTATCTGCTTTTGTTACTTCTTCCCGCCTTTTTTTTCTTTGTGAACGTCAAATTGTCGTTGATCACACAAACAGTTTATATACACAAAACGAATAACATAAACACAGACAAACAAACATATATACAGTTATATTCACGTTGGACAATACATTTTCTGATTCGACACTTTAAGCTTATTTAAAATCCATAGAATTTTTTAATAATTTGTCAAAATGTAGTTTTTATCATGTTTTTTTCCAAAATATAATTAAAAGTATGGGTCACCGGGCTTTTTTTCACGCTACAGGTTGTGCAAAATTGTCAGATTTTGTATAGATTATGCATGGAAAATCCAATTTTGTATCATAAAAAAAAACTACACCATAGAATTTTAAGATGAAATGTGAGAAGATAGCTCTTATAACATGCTTTCAGATAAGAAAAAGAAAAAATGGGGTCACCAGACTTGTTTTCTTGCTACATATTAAAATAGGTAAATTCATAACACTTTCTTTACTTTATCTGAGTTATCTCCCCTACTATATGAGTTATCTCCACTTATGTGGCAAAGTTGAAAAAAAAGAATCAAACAAAAATAATGCGTTTTTTTAGAAAAAACAGCCGTAAATATGATAAAACACATAATTTTCTATATTAACATGAAAAGTCTTACACATGAATTACATACTACTCTCAAAATTTGCACATTTCATTAAAGATCTAGACCAACTGTTATCTGCTGCTTCAAAATCCAAGATGGAGGAAGACACCCCAGCCACCTTAATTATTAAATCCTGACATGTTCAACTATTAGTGTTTGATTTGTCAAATGATCGTATGGTAGAGATTGATATTAAATGCATAATTTTTTTATTTTATAGAAAAGAACCACACATAAATGAGTAATTAAACAATTTTTAGGCACGTGACGTTTTTTTTTTCTTCATATTGATAAAAATCAGCGAACCGATTGACACGTGCAAACTTACATAACAACTGTTTAAACAACCATAATCTTCTTATTTTAAGTAATTAACAGTTGTATCAAAAAGATTAGCACTTAATATGTATAATTAAATGTTTTGTTCTTATTGACAATGATTAAAAGCCTTTGGGCAAATCATTTTGCCTTTAATTGTTTTATTTCCATAGGTGCACGGCTTTGATGTGCGTCAACTAAGAAGTTAGAGTATGGTCAGCTTGTTAAAATGTTTCTGTACTAGGTATCAAGACAAAAGGAATAGGTTATATTGATTATTGATTGTAATTTATTATTGATTGTAAAAAGAGGAATATCTGATCAAGCAAAACAGACTTTAAATGACCAAATGAACATTTCATCTATTAAATGTTATTTATATAAGTATATATTATTGTCAATAATGTAAGTTTATAGAATTATATCACTAAACATTTAACTTTTATAGTGTATTTAACTCGTCTGAGATTGTCTTCACATAGTTTGCTTGTTGAAGTAGGACGTTATCATGGAGTAAAAAGGTTAGAATGAAAATGTGCTCTTTGTACTTTGAATACCATTGAAGATGAATTCCATTTTGTAATACAATGTGAATGCTATAGAGATTTAAGGATACAGTTTATTAAACCTTATTATTATAGGCGTACATCTTCGTTCAAATTAGTTCAACGGTGTTTTCACGTTTCTCCAACATTTGATATTTTTCAATACAGGTAAATAATTTCTTGTTGGAGAAACGTGACTTTTTGGCAATAGGGATTAATGAAATTTACATGTAAATGGATTTACAGTGAATCCAGCTCAAATAAGTTAGAATAATCTGACGGATTGATTACAACGAAACGTTTTTTCAATGGTATACAATTATCATCAATATTAGCACTAGTATGGAACAACACAATCTTGAAATTATGCAAAGGAAAATGCTGTAAATTGCTGACACATTAATATCATTAAACAAAAAAAGTTAAATCTTTGAATTAATCACAAATATAAATGAGATAATGGTCAGATGAACCCTGCCTGCAGAAAGACATGTACACTTTACAATCATACCATACACCAAAAAATAGTTAGTCTATTGCTTAAATATAGTATTAGAAAAACATTGAGTGTAGTGCATAAAGCAGCTTATCTCGTACTGCTGACGAATGCATGTTGGGCGGAATAGCGGGTAGCTGTCAGTAAAGAATATATATATTTTGTTTTGCATGCACACGTATAAAAATTGCGGTTTTTATCCAACGCAATCATAGGTTTGAACGTTGTTTTCAATTTAGACTTGTTTATATTTTTTTGTTTAGGCTTGTATTATATTTGCCTTCGGGTTTATATGATCCGTTCATCCTATTTTGACTCTTTTAAAATTCAAGAGTCTATCCTAAAATGAGGTAAATTATATGGCATTCCAAATACCTTTTCGAATCCTAACATCACTGAAGAGACATTAATTGTCGAAATCCGGATATGATGTACAAATTTTTGCACCTCATGTTTGCGGTATACCATCTTTTTCGCAAGTTTATTGTTTTCTGTTTGGTTATAAGTTAATAATAAGATCTATTTTGTTACATCTTGTGATCCGTTTATTTGGCAATCGCCAATGGCAGTCAGCAGGGTTTAAGAACATCAGTTGTTCGACCTACTAGTCAAATGCGTTTTGTTAAAATATACTTTTTCACTCATTTGGTCTTTTGGAAAATGTTGTTTGTGCTGTATTTAGACCTCTCTACCAAGAAATTTGTTTTGCATGCACACGTATAAAAATTGCGGTTTTTATCCAACGCAATCATAAGTTTGAACGTTGTTTTCAATTTAGACTTGTATATAAACATATATATATATATATATATATATATATATGTGTAGAGCTAGTTGGAGTTGATGTCTTCAGCCAATTGAATAAGCGGTCGTATGTCTGATCAGTAGACTAAAGATGAGTTGGTAATAGGTTCATGGACCATTGCGTGCATTCTGTAGAGTTGAGCAAACTGGGAACAATACTCTTCAAGGGAGTTGCAGTAGACCAATTTATCTAATAGTATGGGCAATAAGTTATGTTGTAAAATTTCACAATTTACAGATCAAGGTGCTATATGGAAATCAGGTTCATGCATTAAGATTTTACAGAACAAATACAAGACTAGATAATATATGTGAATGGTGCTATACATGGGGTTTTGAAATTTTTCCAAGTAAAAAAGTAGTCATGATATTTACTAAAAGGAAAATGTAAATACAACTTAATAACTTGACAATCATATATTGGAAATAGTTTAAGCAGAGTCGGATTATTTTCATTTTTTTTTGGGGGGGGGGGGGGGGGGGGGGGGGAGCACCGTCTTGCCTTATGGAGCTATACATATAGTTGATGCATAGACTTTTAACGTGTCCCGCTCCAAACATTGCATACATTGGGGACCCCTGGACCCCTTTATTAAAATCCTGTATCCGCATCTGTTCAGGATTTTTTTTTGAGACACTGAACTTTGCTTAAGCATATTTCAAATTTACAAACTTAGTGCATGGATATTGTTTTAAGTGTATGCATGGCTAGTTGCGCCCCATCTGGTTCTTGTAAGTTGTATCTAGTATGAAATTACTTACAAGAACCAGATGGGGTGTAACTATGCAGCCATACACTTTGCACACAATTTTTATCTTTCAAATTGATTGGATGAAAAATTGATTATGGTTGTGGAATATATAATTCGGCTTCTTTTCCAACTGAATAAAGTTTAGATAACATTCAAAATCAGGCATTACGTAAATGTAACGGCTAAATGAGATGTATTACCACGTACGAAACGAAGATATGCAAAGTGATTTAAAGCTTAGGGCGGGAAGTTTGAACAGGTACTGGAAACAATTATAGCATTGATTCATCTTGAGACGGATCTAGAAACTCCCTTTTTTGTCGAACAAAGGAGGGTGGAAAGGGACTTTGAAATAATCTCCTCGGCTTACGAGGTATAGAATGTAGGACATGGGGGCAAACTGAACGTTATGGACAAAAATTATTTTGTTAACAACTGTGAAATGGAACTTAATGTTCAAAAACTTAATAATGAGGAAACAACTAGTTAACTTCTTCATCTTAATTTTGAGGAAAAACATTTCCAGACGAAAATATGCGCATTGAATGCGCGTTATCTATGTTTCCAAATATTTTAAGCTTATTTTTAGAAAAAAAATAAACCAACCAGAATTTTTATTCAATGTACTATTCTTTTAATGTTTGTGCCTTAAAAACACACTTCTTTTTTAATAGTATACTGTCCAAACCTCTTCCGTTCTTCAGCGGTGTTTATAGCGCACAAAGTTGAAACATCTTTTAATTGTAAAAAAAAACCAAAGAACACTGTCATAAAACTTAAAACTCGGCAATGCAACTCCAAAAGATTCTGTTCCTTCTCCTTGTCTGTTCGGCTCTGAGGTGCTGTCGCAAACAAGGCTTTTTTTTTCCTTTATTGGTCTCGGTCAAAATTATATCCATTTTAACATGTACATGTATTAGTATTAAGATTTAAAGTGCCAAAGGACATTTCACTTTATAAATTTTATAGAAATTTAGAACAAAGAGAATTTGCATAACCAATGAATTATAGCAGAATTGATTGGTAAGTAGAGATACTACAAGTAACCATTAACTAGCCAGAACCGGTCGAATTACTCTGGTGTAAAATCAAGTAAGATATATTTATTTTAAAAGCTTACTCTGTTCTTACTTATTAAGAATATTTTCTTAATTCATACAAAAGTATCACAGACATTTTTTCGCTCAAACGTCCTATATGAAAATCCAGGTAAGGTTAATATTCCAGCGCTAATATGTCCTATGATGTCGGCGCTCAAATGACCATATGTGAATTTTTCATTTTCGCTCAAATGTCCTATGCCCATTCAACTTACCTGTTGATCGTTTTAGAAGCATATCGTCAGTTTTATCATTGTTTGGAACCTAGAAGATTATTTGCGCTTATTTCAGAACGCAAAATGATAAAAAAGTATTTATAATACAGTTATTAAATAGAAGTAAAGTATTTTATTAAATAAAATGAAACAAGTTTTATTGTTCATGAGGACCCTTTGGCTAAAACGGCTGTATTATTACCTGACAAACCTGTGTATCTGGAAATTACATTCTATTTGAAGAAAACAGACAATTAAAAGAGAAAGTAATAGAGCAACAATCAAGGTCTATGAGGGAAAACTTGATATTTAAAGGTGTCCCAGATGATTACAATCCAGATGAGGACACTGAAGCAATTCTGAAAGATTTTATTAAGTATGAAATACAAATAGAAGAGGAAATAAACTTTCATGTTGTTCACAGACTTAAACCAAAAAAAGACAAGAGTCCAAGGGGCATAGTGGTTAAATTTGAGCGACGAAAAGACAGGAATATGGTGTTAAGTGCTGCAATTCACAAATTAAAAAAACAAAAAGCAATTTGTTGTGCATGAACAGTATCCTATTGAAATCATTGAGCGGAGAAGAGAACTAGTTCCCATACTGAAGGATGCCCGAACTAAAGGACACGAGGCAGTTCTAAAGGAAGACAGACTGTATATAGACAAAAAACGCTTCTATCCTAGGACATCTAGTCAACATTCTCTACCTCCTGTAGCAATGGATCATGGTAATGGTGAATAAGACAGATGTACAGGAGGACAGAGTAGTGACACTGAGAACAAAGACACTCATAAAAACAATAAATGTGTAGATAATGATCTTAATATATTTTTCTTAAATGTGTGTGGACTAAAATCTAAGTTGAAATTTAAAGAATTTACAGATAATATACTGAACTATGATATTTCAATATTTGTAGAAAGCAAACTTGATACTCTAGATGTCTTAGATGTTCCAAAAGATTATACATATGTAACAAAAAATAGAAAAAAATGTGTAAAAAATCAGATGGTATAGCAGTTATTTGCAAGAAAAGCTTAGAAACAAGTTTAGCATTTATTTCGAGTGAAAGTCAATTTGTACAGTGGATGAAAGTATCAAAACGCATTTTTGGTTTGCAAAATGATGTAATTGTAGGTTGTATTTATATACCACCTGAAGGTTCGAAATATTCAAATTTAGAAGCTTTTGATGAAATCGAGAATGAATTGATGTCTTTTAAGAAAGTATCAGATGTACACACGGCTCTTATTGGCGATTGTAATGCAAAGACAGGTATTTTGAATGATTTTGTATAAGCTGGTGAAACTCTTTTAGATCTATTTCACTTAAACACTGACAACGAAATTATTTCATATATGTTAAATTATGAAAATCTTAAGTCTTATAATATTCCATTACAAAGAGTGACACAGTGTAGTTTTCAACCTTATACTTATGAGTATAAATTACTTAATTGCTGTAATACATTGAATATGTATATTGCTAATTCCCGTATTGGTGTAGATAAAGGTGTTGGTGAAACTACTTGTAAAAATACAAGTGTAGTAGATGATTTACTGTTATCGTCAAAGCTTTTTACACTAGTCGAAAAATTTGAAATACAACAGTTTGATCCACTGTTATTGGATGTGCACAGCGCAATACACATTACATTAAAGTCACAAAGTGCGTCACATGAAAACAACTCTGATACGTTAGACCAAACATCAAAAACTAGGTGGCATAATAACAAACGAAACCAGTTTGTCAATACAGTTCATAATAAAAAATAACAGTTATCGGCAATACTAAACGACCTTCACAATTTACACTCGAGTGATCATTGTACTCAACACGAAATTGACACTGTCGTTGATAACATTGGCGAAATACTCGTATCATATGCGAACGAAACATTTGTTAGAAATCCTTGCACTACAGCACAAAGAACTAACAAGAAACCATGGTATACAAAAAAGTGTTACGATGCTAGAAAAAAATTTCACAAAGCAAGAAAACAATACAATTTACACAAAAATGAAACAAATCATAAAAAATTACTTGACATTAGCAAACAATATAAGCAGATAACCAATAAAGCTTACAATGATTATCAGTTTAATCTTGAAAGCAAGATTAGAAATACGTCAAAAACCAATGGCAGGGAATTCTGGAAAATTTTGAATAACTTTAATAAAAAGGGCAACGATGATTCAAACATTATATCTATGGAATCTTTGTACAATTATTTAAAGGACTTAAATATGAATGATATCGATGAATGTAGTAATGATATAGATGCAAACCTTATTGATATATCACCAGAATTAAATGAATTATAGAATGATTCTATAACTGTTAATGAAGTAATAAATGTTGTAAAGAAGTTAAAAAAAATGGCAAATCTGTCGGACAAGACGGTATACTAAATGAATATATTAAAAATACATTAGATGATTTGATGCCTATATATATTTTGCTATTTAATATCATATTGGACACGGGTCTAATACCTGGGAGCTGGGGTACGGGAATTATGATTCCTATTTTCAAAAATAAAGGATCTAAATTAGATCCTAGTGCATACAGGGGTATAACTCTTAACTCCTGCCTTATTTAAACATTTACTGCCGTATTAAATTGAAGATTACACACATTATCGGAGGAAATTGAATTAATTTCTGAGGCCCAAGCAGGGTTTAGAAAAGGCTTCTCAACTATAGATAATATATTCATTTTACATGCCCTTATATCATTATATTTTTCTGCGGAAAAAAAACTGTTTTGTTCGTTTGTAGATTTTAAAAGTGCTTTTGATACAGTCTGGCGAATGGGACTGTGGCAAAAATTGCAGAAATCAAATATTCAGGGTAAAATGTTTAAAGTTATATATAATATGTATCAAAATATTAAAACATGTATAAGGAAAGGAGACGAAGTTTCAGCGTTTTTCAGTTGTGATATAGGAGTAAAACAGGGAGAGAATTTGTCTCCTTTTCTCTTCTCTTTATTTTTCAATGACCTTGAAAGTTTCTTGTTAGACAACAATGTCGATTGTCTACAAAAGGTCTATGCAAAATGTGAAGAAGAATTGTCTTGTTTCCTTAAACTCCTAATTATCCTGTATGCAGACGATACTGTACTACTGTCTGAAACAGAGGAAGGTCTTCAACAGGCTTTAATAACGTTTGAGCAATATTGTAATTTATGGAAACTTCGTATTAATACAAACAAGACAAAAATTGTAATATTTAGAAAGAAAAAATTCAAACCAAAAATTGTATTTAACATTTATGGTGAAAATATTGATGTACAAGATTCATATTCATATCTTGGTGTTAAATTCAATTATAATGATAGTTTTTGTACTGCAAAAAAGAAATTATTGGATCAGGCAAATAAAGCATTGTATGCCTTATTGCATAAAACAAGAAATCTGTCAATTCCATTAGATTTGCAATTAAAATTGTTTGATTCACTTATTACTCCAATTCTTGTCTACTCAAGTAAAGTATGGGGATTTGAAAATAAACAGGGTATAGACAAAAATACACTTTTAATTTGTAAAAGAATTCTTAATTTAAGAAACAATACTCCTAGTTATATGGTATATGGAGAACTGGGACGTTCTCCAATGGAAGTTGTCATTAAATTGAGAATGGCTTTATTTTGGAACAACCTTTTATCCAGTAGTAACAAAACATCTAGTATTTTGTATAGACTTATGTTTAAACTTCACGACAGTAACCAAGGACATTTTAAATGGATTGCTTATGTTAAATCTATTATTGATGAAACAGGGCTTAGTTTTATATGGAATGATCAATTGCATATGGATAACATTGTTCTCAAGTCTATTCTAAAACAGAATTTGACTGATCAATTTATTCAAAACTGGTTTTCGCAAATAAATAGCTCATCTAGGGGGAATTTTGTTGGACTTTTTAAACATGAATTTAAACTTGAACCGTATCTACTTAGATTGGCTGTTTCCGATAGAATATATATGAGTAAATTAAGATGTTCAAATTTAAAATGTCCCATAGAGACAGGAAGATGGGCAATGATCCCTAAACAAAATTGAATATGTCATTTATGTAAAAAAAACATTGGTAATGAATATAATTATATGATTACTTGTACATATCCCCAAATCGTGGAAATGCGCAAAACATGTATTCCACCTTATTACATTACAAATCCATCGGAGATCAAGATGATTGGAATGCTGTCAAATTGCAATATAAAGTTATATCGTTATATTTGCAGATATATCAAAACAATTATCAAGCATTTATAATTATTCACTTAATAATACCTATGTAAATACTCACAAATTCATGACATTGTGTTGAATCCAAACGATAGATATACTTTAAACTGACTGTATTGTATACAAATGAAAGTGCCACGAGAATCACGTGATTGTTAAATGTGTGTTGGCTCCTGTTGTCGTACATGTAATATTTTTCATAATTGTATTATAATAACTGTATATATACTAGTATTTCGTTTATTTATGTATGTATGTATATTGACCTCTTGTACACTGATGTGTCTAAGGATGATAAAACTTTGAATCTTGAATCTTGAATCTTGAATCTGGAAAAGTTTTAAGACATAGCATACCCTAGATAATTAAAATTCAAATGCATTTTATGTTTCAGAAAATTAAAAACTCAACTGGATTTTGCAATGCAATTTTTTCCGTCCAATTAAAGAGTAGAGGAAAATGGTCTAACTAATTTTTAAAAATACAGACATGAAGACGTTCGATAATAATTTCACTTCAGAATTCGAAATATGTCATTTTCCAGACACGCTCTTTTCTGAATATTGTTAATAATCAAGTACATGTTATGGTTAATAATCAAGTACATTTTATAGTAAATAATCAAGTATATTTTATGGTTAATAATCAAGTACATTTTATGGTTAATAATCAAGTACATTTTATTGTTAATAATTAAGTACATTTTATAGTTAATAATCAAGTACATTTGTAGTAAAAATAATACACTCTTAATCGTATGCAAATCGGCAAACATTTCTGTATAGAGTTAATGAGGCACATAACGTGGGTGTTACTATTTGAAATTTCTCGAATATTTGATTTATCGAGTGAAAAAAGCACTGATAGATAAATACAAATATATCAATAATTTAAAAAAAAATTGGTTTAATTTATGAATATATTTATTTAATAAGAAATGCTTATTTATACTAGAGACATAAACTGATAGAGTGTAATTATATTTTGAGAAGACAAAAGTTTTGTTGTGTTGAAAAAATTATAATTTTAATAATGTTGGACTAAATTCTATTTCATTAACGCGGACGTAGTAGAGAAATTCGGTTTAAAAACTGTTATAATTGAATTTCAAATTCTAAAAGATAATTTTGTTACCTAACGCGAACTTCATTGAGAGCGCACCTGAATTTAAAGTTTTACAAATGATCCGATCAATGAAAGTCTTATGAATATGTGAACCTTAACGAGAACACCTGGATTGAAACATTTTGTCTAGATCGGCCAATCGAATTTCATCTTAGTAATTTAGGTTTATGTTTTTTTACAAATGCTTTAACAAATAAAATTTAAGCTTTATACAACTGCTCAGGCTACCAATTATAAAAAAAGAAAGAGTGCTCTCTTCGAAGTCCTAGTTATCGGAAATATGTTAATTCATATTTTTCATCATCAATTCGTATGAAATAATTCGATAATGCGGACTGTCAATCTTTAAAAAATATTATATTACCGAGTTGTAGCAATACAAATATTGCTAAGCATGGGTATGTCTCGTGTATACATAATAATTGCAAACATGCGATAAAAGAGAAATTCAATACAAAAAAAAAAGTTTTACAAACCTTTTGGACAAACGGCAAACCTTAAGACCCCGAATATACTGTTGTAAATAATCATATTAATTTAGAATTCCATCTGAACAAAATTGTTCATTTAGGTCAACAGAATTTGTATACCTTAGGCTATTTACAGAATATCCCTTAGACTGCACTTTACCCGCACATTCACCAAGTACGTATTTCCACGACTAACAAAAATTCATCAAAATATCCTTTATTTACATTAATTTCAGTATTTAATTTTATTTAATAATGTTTGTATGTTAATACATTTGGATGAAAAGTCATATAAATTATATTTTATTGAATGATAACCAAAAAATGAAATATCTATCAGCCTATGATTGTCTATATAAAAAGATAGTGTTGCACAATTAATTTTTATTTATAAATATTGTATACGCTAGACGAAACTATGTACGCTAAAGAAAACGATGCACGCCTAACGATACGATATACGCTAAACGAAACGATGTACGCAAAACCATACGATAAACGCTGAGAGAGCGCTTATGGTATCGTTCATGTTATGTTTTTATGGTACATGGTTTCGTTCGTACATCATTCGTTCAGCGTCCGTACAACGTTCGGTCAGCGTTTCGTTTGCATTCGTACATCGTTCGGGCACGTACGTACATCGTTCGGGCATCGTCCGTGCAAGATTCGGGCATCGTCGACAAGCCATACATTTTCAATATGAAAATTAAAATGACTCGAATGTAGAACTATCGTATCTCACTCGTCACAGTGGTAGACTCTTTTTTTTTATTCAACAACAATAGTGTACACGCTGTTAACAATTACTCCACTGACACAACTATCTCAGTAAAAGTCCCTATTTCATTAGTTCCAGAAGTTCAGGGAATCCTTATTCAATATTTTTATTCAAAACCTCTAATTGATAAATAATTGTAAAAAGTTCATAATTTGCATTCTTCGTTAACTACATAACAAAAGGCAATTTTTAATCAAGTTTTGAAACACATGTTATTGTATTAGAAACTTTGCTCAGAAAGGATGAGGTTAGGGAATGTCACATTTTTTTTCACTGAATTTGCTGTGAATTCATTTATGCTTGCAAAATGTTTTGTCGTGAATCGCCCTGTTGATTTTCTGTGCTCGCAAATTGCAACGTCATTAACAGACGACGTTTGATACTTACTCTACATTAAACCCCCTTTACTTTATATGCACTTTTCTCATAATTGCTGGTCCTTTTCTAGTGTGAAACCGCTTCATAGGCGACAAAATTGAATTTTTTTTTTCATAATCATCAATCTATTTAACAATACTAATAAAAAGCAAAGCAGTCCCCGTGTTTGATAACGTTAATATATCAAAATAAGATTTACAACTTTCAACTTAGAATAATTAAAATAGTTAACTGTAAGCACAGCCAATTACTACAATGACTTACGTTACTTTTGCACAGCAACGTGCGTAGATGGCGTCAAATGTAAAACTCTGAATCCAAAGACAGTTATCTGGAGGTTATCGAATCTGTTCGATAGTTTTGGGGTGAATATCAAGCTTAATATACAAACACCAAGCTTCTATTGAGATCGCTATTACACAATTTATATACCGTGAATTCATTTATTTTCGCGGAACGAGGAAAACTTGCATATTCTTGGATAATTGATTTCGTGGTTTTACCAACCCAGCATACAACGCCTAAGAAAACAAAGTAACTCGTTTTGGTGGGGTTCGTGTTACTCAGTCTTTAGTTTTCTATGTTGTGTTATGTGTATCTTTGTTTGTATGTTTGTCTTTTCTTTTTTAGCTATGACGTCGTCATTTTATTTTCGAGTTATGAGTGTGAATGTCCTTTTGGTATCTTTCGCCTTTCTCTAGTCTCAGGTGGATACATGGCTTAAAAGATAATCATATAACATCTTATTTCTAATAAAGATTATTTGCGTCCTCTCCGACCAAAATATCTTAGGCAACACATCATAGCACAACGTCGTAACTTACACCTTTAATCTAATTCAAATGATAATACATAGTGACAACTTTAAATTATACATTGTGCATAGGATTTCCTATTGTACGAATCGAAAGTACCAAACATCTGAAATATGTATACAAAGGACTAGAATAAAAACATCCCAATGTTTGACATGATTGAGTGTACCTGATTTATTGCTTCATCCTCGACTTTTTTAGTAATACCCAGCGGTCAATTACCAATAACATAACCTTCAATGCTAATGATTATTTGTTCTTTATGTTGAATCAGCAAATATAATAAACAACTTAATGGGTTTAATAGTCACTGGTAATATCGGAAACATCATACTTCATTTAGGTTGATTTTCCTCTATTAAATTCTTAATATTAAATCGTGATGTTAACAATTACCATTCAGAATTCATCAATTAGTAATATGTCATATCCGTTTTTTTTTAATGTTAATCTGTAATGACATTTGACCACAGTTTTATAGTATGTTCTGCTGTCACTCGCAGGTTTGGGACAGTATAGGCGATCTAATTATGTTCACCCTTGAAAAAGTAAATAGGAAAACATTAAAGCAACATTCTTAATTATCATGCGATGTCTATCACGTTAACACAATGACTGCTTGTCTACTTTATTGAACAAATTTTAGCTGAAACGGTTATTTTGATCTAAAAAATGAATTATCAAGTCCTGTCACTGATCTTCTACTTGCACAGTATATTTGCTGGAAGTCAATTTAAGAAGATGTGGTACGAGTGCCAATGACAAAACTCTCCACCCAAGTCACAATTTGTAAAAGTAAACAATTATAGGTCAAAGTCGACCTTCACAATCTTTGGCTCACACCGAACAGCAAGCTATAATGGATTCCAAAGTGACTGTGTAAAACCATTCAAACAGGAAAATCAACGGTATATTCTAAATAAAAAAACGAGAAAGAGAAACACTTATGAACTACATCAACTAACGATAACCACTGAACATCAAGTTCCTGACTAAGGACAAATGCAAACGAATGCGAAGGGTTTAAACGTTTAAATATGTGCCAACCTTCACCCTAACCTGAAACAATAGTATAACAGCACAACATAGAAAGACACACTATTAGATGTCAATTGAAATTGCTTAACTCAATCAGTACAAAAGCAAGGCAAATAAAAATAATTCTGTTGTAAGGTAAACATGGAGTACGGAATTTTGTTTTTACAAAAGAAATGATTTTGTTATTCATAGTACGAGAACAGAAGTGAACAATAATCGTCGGACCAAACATTCATAAATACATGTTTAACCCCGCCGCATTTTTGCGCCTGTCCAAAGTCAGGAGCCTCTAACCATTGTTAGTCTTGTATGTTTTTTAATTTTAGTTCATTAATATGTTTTGGAGTTTAGTTTAATATGACGTCAATTTTCACTGAACTAGTACACATTTTTATTAAGGGGCCAGCTGAGGCCCACCTCTGGGTGCTGGATTTTCTAGCTGCGTTGAAGACCAATTGGTGGCCTTCGGCTGTATCTTAAAGTCTTTGGTCGAGTTGTTGTCTCTTTGACATATTCTCCATTTCAATTCTCAATTTATACTTATCTAAGTTGGTATATTTTAAAAATAGTGAGACGAGATAAAACACTAAGTAAGTTATCATTAAATTACAAAAATGCATTATAAATTGTATCAACAGGCCAAATAAACATGAAAGTACGATTTGAGAGTACTCGCAGTTACTGAAAGCTAGTAAATATCCAAAAAAAAATTTATAATAAAAAATCATGCATCAGAGACTAAAACCAGCTAAAACACATCCTAGTTTATAGCCAGACTGTTTAGTTGTTGTTATCTACATTTACACTAAAACAGCGTACTAAATGATCTGAATACGTACAGAACAGTATTGAATTAACTACAAGCAAATTGTCAATACAGTAATGAACAAGAATACATCTGAAATTCAACCTGTCAACAGTCTGCTACCAATATGAACAATTTGAATTTGAATTTTAAACAAACACGGAGTTTTGTAAAATATGGCAGACATTCTTTTTGTTCATAGACATTATAAATCCTCGTTTGATTCTATGAATATAGAATTAGATGACTATGGATTGCATTGAGCGTACCTTTCAAAATCTATTATACAATTTCTACATGTTCTTTATAATAAAACAAAATTCAGCATAGTCTGTTTGTCTGATCCATAGTCATGATAGTTTAAATATAAGCATAAATTGACTATTAAATTATTAAATGGAATTATTGGCGTTTAGTCTTCAAAGTTGAGGTTATAAAGTATACATGATATATGAATAATTGTTATAGATGATATTGAAAATTAGTTCTGCTATATAATAGGACCTTAATAGCTGGTCAAAAGTTCAATTCGTCAGTTCGTAATATCTTATAAAATGCTACCAGCACAGAGGAGACATAATCTATTTTAACCAAGTATAGTCGTGATAGCCACCAGTGAAATGATGTGGATTAATGTAGTTTTACTTTTATCAGTAGTAGCTGTAAACTCAGGTATGATCTATTTTGTTCGCGTTTATTCTGAAATTGATGTTTTTTTTACAGATAGTAATGTCGATTAGAGAGACGTATTTAAGATCTATATAAAAGCGGAAGGATTTATTTTTATTATTTTTTTTAAATCATTATAAGGAAATGTCCTATATGATATATCAATGTCATTATTTTGATATTACTGTTTAAGCATTCTAGTATTCAAAATACATAAATCCGTTGCATTTTTTTTTACCTGATCTGACAGTTCGCTTGTGTCCAATTAGCAACAGAGATCTGTAACTTTTTGCATCACATGTATTATGAAAACCCCATCCACATTATTTTAAATGATAGAATGCATTGTGTGTACATTAAATTTAACGATACGTCTTTACAAATCTTTTAAACAATTTAATCAATAATGGCAATTACGTTTTTCCAAAAAATACCTTGATTTTACAAAGACAACACAACCACGTTCAAATACATTTATATATCCAACGGTACTATACATTTCATATTTATACTCAGCATACTCGGGGCCGCAATGTTAGTCAAAATGAACAAAGAACAGCTGTATGTGATAACATATCGAAAACTTTACTGTCAATGAACGAGATATACATACTCATTAAATCAAGTTGCATTTAAAACAAATGTTCTCATTATTCATGTTAATATAACAGACTCTAAGTATTGTTTAGTAAACGAAAACTCCTTCTGAGTATTTGAGATTGGTCAGTTGCATAAATAGTATGTGTTTCAACAGAGGGCTAACTTTGACTATTTGTCAGTTGCTTACTACAAATTTTGTTCGAGCTATATTGATTTAAACAAACCATCTACCTTGCACACTATTTCTATGATGATGCTCATGTTTTATGAAATTGTAGGTGAGTCATCTTTAATATTCTAGAAATCTGCTACATACCAGCGCACTCCTATAATATAAATGTCTTGATTGCACCATGTGAATTTTTTTTTATCTGAAATGGTAGACTGAATAATACACTATTACTTCAATGTTCAGACGTATCCATTGTGGTAATTTCAGTACTGTTCAGAAACTTTGATTGAAGTCAATTAAGATATTTTCAGTCCTTTTTCAATAGCTGCTATTCGTATGTCAGCATCATCATCTTAATGAATTGTATAAACTGCTACTGAGCCGTTATGAATTAACCCCAGTAGATACGTCTGAAAATTGACTGAATAACTGAACATGATTAAACAATTAAATATTCAGACATTTCAGACTCGGTTAAAATCAAAATTTCTTTTTCTGACTTAATTTCAATAACTATTGGTGGAATATAATTCGTTGTATGTGTCGGCAAATTGTCGTAGTTTCTTAGAATTAAAATTCCATGATCTTAGATCTAGAGTAAAGCGTCTTTTTTTTAATAAACATCAAACATAACGGTAAAATACAATCGTCATCAGAAACTTAACAAAACGCCGTCTACATACAAATCGTGCTTAATTTGCGAGGCTGTCGGACTAGGGTTCATTCAAAATGCTTAAAGTTGTCTTCAGTAAAATGGTGTGTATGTTGCTCCGAATGAGATTGCATTGCAACGATACGTTGTTTTATTTGAGGTCGTTTCAAACCTCAGAGTTTGAAATCTATTACGTAATTGGGTTACATCATTTGAAATTGTTCGATATGAGTTATAACAGTCATGGAAATTAGGTCTTTTATATTTTCATTGATAAAAATTTACAGCAATCAGAAAGCAAAATTGTTCGGAGAAGTTTTAGAATCTTTCGTTAAGGGAATGGGCTGCGGCTTAATGTCCTCTTTATCGCAGTGCTCTGTCTCTTTTATCATATCGTCATTTAGAAAATGTTTTGACATTTTGTTATAAACACGAATTCCCTCATCCAACATACATAGCTAAACTCAAGACTTTACATCGTTTTTCTTTATATCTGATCGCCTAAGGTATAAATTCAGTTAACATAACTGTATTTTGGGATTTTTAGATTGGCTCACTCTATAAGTAGCCTTCTTTTGGGTCCATTTTCAAAAGTCTACTAACTAATGCTGAGATTCGGCAAGTATTCTTTACGATTTCTGCTGCAATTTTACGCAATGATAGGCACTTGTTTAAATGTTTGTTTGCATACCTCATCTGACTGTAAATTATCCCAGGTCTTTCTTAGTGCTCTTCCCAGCCCGTTAACTACCGGGTAATATTTCGTTATAAGAGTCAAAGGTATATCTTTCTAAGTGGTCTTTCTAGTTAATGTATTGCAACGTTTAACTTTGTTGCCGGTCCCTTTTCAAAAGTCTCCCAACTAATGCCGGAATTCGGCAAGTATTCTTTAGGATTTCGGCTGCGTTTGTACGCAATGATAGGCACTTGTTTAAATATTTGTTTGCATACCTCATCTGACTGTAAATTATCCCAAGACTTTCTTAGCGCTCTTCCTAGCCCTTTAACTACCGGGTTATATTTTGTTATAAGAGTCAAAGGCATATCTTTCTAAGTGGTCTTGTAGTTAATGTATTGCAACGTTTAACTTTGTTGCCGGTGTCTGAAATCAGATCTCTAGTAATGAGTTCATCATATCCTCTGTTGAGGGAAATCTTGTTTATAATGAATTTTAGAATCTTTCTTTACGGGAATGCGCTGCGACTTAATGTCCTCTTTATCGCGTTGCTTTTTCTCTTTTATCATGTCGTTATTTAGAAAATATTTCGACATTTTGAACCATGAATCTTAATGTTCAGCGAATTACAAATTGTGCATAAGGGTGTATGCAGACTTGAACAAAACCACGACATTAAATGTCCACGATCCACGAAAATTGATAACTCAGAATTGACAGAATCCAAAGTAGAGTTTATTGACATAATTGATTATAATGTTGTCAATGGAGTATGATTGAAACATTATACTATTGGCAGTTATTTTTAATGATTTTGACTTGGGATTACTTTGATGCTTTTTTTTGTAGAAGCAAAGCCTGACATTGAGATGAGTTACGATTTTTATGATAATTGGTGAGTTATACAATGCAGAAGTATAGATATGCCAGCAAATTCTGAGGTATATGATTTTTGATAAGGGTTTAATGCTGATCAATTTCGTTAATCATGTTAATTTTTTGCAGTTTTGTTTAAAGCAGATGAGTCTTAGAAGAAATGCACTTCTGTCGTAGCAAATTATAAACCTGGTATCTTTGTTGAGATATATATATATAATTCAATACAGCACCAACGTTACCGTACAAAAATAAGTTGAAAACAAACAATCATATGGCAAGAAATGCGACTAAAAGACAAACAACAGTATACAAAACAATACATAGAAAACTTAAGACTGAGCAACAAGAACCACACAAACATAACGAGGTGATATAAAGTGCTATGTAAATATAAGCAGATCCTGTAACAGTTGTGACACTGGGCGTGTAGGTCATTAAAAGCTATGTTTCAGATTAACATTGATTAGTGTTAAAAGTTAATCTAGAATCTCCGACTTTATCATGTATACGCAGTCCTGAAAAAAATCAAACCTAAAGTTGTCTAAATTTTATTAATACTAGACATTGACTTATTTATTTGCAGCTACTTTTATCGAAGATGTCATCAGAAGACAACTCTGTTTATTGTAAGACTTATTACTTTGATTATAATTTTACAAAAGAGCATGGCTGTTTAAACTTTGTATTTGTTAGTTTAAAAATATTTATTAATAATGGATTGAGATACAAGTTATTGCAACTTATTTTAATCCCTTTCCACTTTGCAGGTTCGAGTGCTGCCTTGTAGCGGCATTAGCCTGCTCTTTTTCGAAATCTACAAGGGTGTATTTTACGTGCAAGATATATGGCTCTCTCTTAAAATGGGTCACCCATTTATCGTCCCCTTCCGACGAACTATCATCGTTTCTCAAGACCATTCTCCCAAATGGTGTCAAGGGAGGACCGACAATTTAGTCCCTGAAATTTTCTCCCCGGAACGGGGATCGAACCAGGAACCTTTGTGTTTGTAGTCCGATGCGCTAACCACTACACCACGGCTCTCCTGTATTTGTTAAGATCGAAGGATATCGGTACAAGCGCTATACATATAATAGCGATTTATTCGTTTGAAAAAAATACGTCAAGCAATGTTTCATGCGTTTGTCCAAACATAGATTAACAGTGATTGTATGCTTCTAGAAATAGAATAGCATCCTGAAATTACACTAAAGAGATAGGTAGATGATTATTCCTGTACACTTAAAAATACTTTGTGTATTGTGTAAGTTGACATTGCTTAATTCCTACTAGAAGGTATTTGTCAGCTATTGTTAGAAGAGGAATAAGGCGTCTGCGCATTGCTAGGCGGTGTTGTCATAGAAGTGAGAAGTGAAAATTACAGGTTCCAGCCCCGCTCGGGGACGAAATAAAGAGTCAGATCAACTCTGACATTGTTAGGCTAATTTTCTAAGCACTTTATTAATATTTTAACGCCTGGTATTTCTTAATCATAAGATTCCCGATGGACAAGGTATTATTTGGAGTTGTCACTACACTTAGGTAGGATATCTAAATTGAAAACAACGTTTAAACCTATGATTCTGTTGGATAAAAACCGCAATTTTATACGTGTGCATGCAAAACAAATTTCTTGGTAGAAGGGTCTAAATACAGCACAAACAACATAAACAACAATGATATATCTATTTATATATATCACTGGTACTTACCAATTACAACAAAGCACGTTCACATCAGCAGTGTAATACTGGTAATTCTGTGTATATATCGGTTAAAAGATGGTGCGGCTAAATAAAGTTTTCTTTTGGATTCTGTATTTTAATGAAATTTGTCTTAGCTTGTAATACTAACTTTGCTTTTTTAGATTTTTCGGACGGACATCCACAGTACTTCTTTTATTATGATCATGATCAGGGGGGAACATATGTTACTGTTCAGATAATATCTAATTACTTGCAATGGGAAGGTGAATACATGTGTACAGTAAGAGAGAAGACACTTGATCCTACCACATGGACAACAGAACCAGAATATATAAAGTATACAAGTACGTAAAACGAAAATCAAATACTATGACAGATAATTACAATGTAAATAGAAACAAGTAAAATAAGAAAAATACGGAACTATGAGGAAAATTCAAAACGGAAAGTGCTTAATAGCGTGGCAAAATCAAAAGCTCAAACACATAAAACGAATGGATAACAGTTGACATATTCCCGCCCTAGTTCAGGTATTTGCTTATATAGAAAAATGTGGATTGAACCTGGTTTTACATTCGTAGCTAAACCTTTCACTTGTATGAAAGACGGGCAAAAGATACTAGAGGGACATGAAAGTCGCACAAAATTCAATTTCTTTGACAACAATGTGTGAACAAAACAAACAGACATAATAGGTAAAAATGTCAAAGAAAGGAGTACAGCAGTCAACATTGTGTTATAATCATAACTACTATAATAACAAACAAATATGCAATTAAATGTTAACAAAACGATTTACCTGATGAAATTACATATAGCGCATGAATAGATGAAGATTGGTAAATAATTTCTTAATTCGCTCCTTTGTGGTCATGTATTTAATCCTTCAATACCGGCTACCTTTTTTGAATTTTTCGATATTTGCTTTACAACAAATATCGCAAGCTCAAAACAGCAGTATAGTTGGCATAAACTAATAAAGAGACGATAACACTGAAATGAAAAAAACCTGCAAGAGTTTCAAGACTTATAATACTTAATAAGAAACTGAATTGGTCTATCAATACCCATGCTACGTCAATTTTTAAAGACCCAAATGTTGCAAAAAAAACTTGTCCTACCTCCATGACAAATATGTTGTTGTCCCTGCAGATAAAGCCCCAAAACAACATCGTTTTTGTGTGTAAATCTCATTACATAAACTCCTTGATAAAAGAATTAGGTATTGACAATTCACTTGGAAACTCAACATATACCCCCACGACATTTGCCAAAGAGGAAATCCTGAATAATCATAGGTCTGTTCTATGTTCCTTTGGAATTTTAACCAAAGATGAAGAACTGGATCTTCCATCACTGTATTGGATACCTAAACTACATAAGTGTCCTTACAAACAACGGTATATTGCTGGGTCTTCGAAGTGCACCACGAAACCTCTTTCTAAATTATTAACATTAATTTTATCAGCAATCAAAGCCGGGCTTCTAAGTTATTGTGAAACTGCATATTCTAGAGGTGGCGTGAATCAGATGTGGATACTAAAAAATTCCAAAGATCTTTTAGAGTACATACAATCTAAGACTCTTTAATCTTGCAATAGTATTACAACATTTGACTTTTTTCTACAATTTACACAAGTATTCCCCATTCCAAACTAAAAGAAACATTGAAAGAGTTGGTATTGCTTTGTTTCATAAAAAAGAATGGCCAACGTAGATACAAGTATCTTGTCTTAGGAAGGGATAAATCCTACTTTGTAAAAAATTACTCTGATTCAAACAAAAAATTATCTGAAACTAACATTATCAAGATGCTTGATTTCTTGATTGACAACATATTTGTTACGTTTAGAGGACGTGTTTTTTAACAAAAAATCGGCATTCCTATGTGAAACAATTGTTGTGCCGACTTGTTCCTCTATTCCTATGAGGCTGACTCCATACAAGAACTTCTTAGGAAGAAACGTAAGAAGTTGGCAATATCCTTTATCTTTACTTTCCGCTATATAGATGGTGTACTCTCACTAAATAATTCAAAATTTGGTAACTATGTTGAACGCATCTATCCCATCGAACTAGAGATAAAGGATACAACAGATACAGTTAAGTCTGCCTCATATCTTGACTTACATCTAGAAATTGACAATGAGGGTCGGTTGAAAACAAAACTTTACGACAAAAAAGATGATTTCAGCTTCCAAATTGTGAACTTTCCATTTCTATGTAGCAACATTCCAGCAGCGCCTGCATGCGGAGTATATATCTCCCAATTGATACGATATTCCCGGGCTTGTCTTTCCTATCATGATTTCCTTGATAGAGGGTTGCTGTTCACAAGGAAGCTATTATACCAAGAGTTCCAAATGGTGAAGTTGAAATCATCCCTTCGTAAATTTTACGGACACCATCACGAGTTGGTTGACCGTTATGGAATATCCGTTTCGAAGATGATATCGGATATGTTCCTTATGCCGTAACTACAATCCCGTTCCCTTTTCACGAATGTAACCTACCGAATTAGACTATTTACCGGGTTTGTAATAACATGAGCAACACCACGGGTGCCACATGTGGAGCAGGATCTGCTTACCTTTCCGGAGCACCTGAGATCACCCCCAGTTTTCGGTGGGGTTCGTGTTGCATAGTCGTTAGTTTTCTAGGTTGTGTCTTGTGTACTATTATTTTTTTGTTTTTCTTTTACTTTTTTAGCAATGGCGTTGTCAGTTTATTTTCAATCTATGAGTTTGAATGTCCCTCCGGTATGTTTCGCCCTACTTTGATAGAAAATTCACCCTTTAACGATCGTACGAATTCACAAAAAGGAAAAAAGCAAACGGAATAGTTTTGTATAAAAATACCCTAGAGATACCTATAAGATATCTTTTGACAACAATTTGTGTAGCATAGTCGGAACTATTCTAGATTAAAATTGTTGCAATTTCGTATCAACATTTATATTTCATACATGTCGTATGTTATGTCTGGAAAAACTAATTTTACCAACCGTTGATGCCAATCGAAATTAGAAAAGATATTTAACTACAACGTACAAATTAAAAATTCAGTGTTTTTCGTTTGTAAGAAAATGTTTGTGTTGGATGATATCATGGCAGTTGTCTGATATCGTCACCACTGGAAGTATTATACAAGTTTATTTTTACAACAAAAATGCTGAAAAGATTCAACAGACTGGAAAATAAAACAAAATTGTATCCTTTTTCATAGAGAAAATGTCGGTTGATTATTGATGAAAACTTTGATAAAAGTGTTACTTGTCCACAGAAATGCTTCAGGTATTTCGAAGAACCAAAGGCCGAACAACATTGACTACAATTGAAAAAAATTGTATTTCGTAGAAGAGGGAACTATTGTCTTATGTGTAACAAAGATGGATCGAAGTCTTAATAAAAACATGCGAGGTGAACACTTTCTCTCTTCACACATACTTGCACTGACTTTGGGACATTATACTTTTGTATGTACACATGAAAATAAACTAATTTCTCAAAACAATAAGGTTTTATTGAAGAAGGAAAGAGCAATACACAATACAAAGGACTTCTAAACAAAATACGATATAATTCATGTGAATATCTATGATTCCTGGACTGTGAATATGGATTAGAATATAAACATTGAAAATGTGACTCCCTCTTAGTATACAAATACATTTTGCTACACGTTTCTGGGCTGTGGGTTTGAAGATCCAGAGCGGAACATCTAATATACCCATGATACACCCAATTGTTATATTATAATTTGATACGCCAGACGCGAGTTTCGTCTACATAAGACTCATCAGTGACGCTCAGATCAAAATAGTTGGAAAGCCAAAACAAGTACAAAGTTGAAGAGCATTTAGGACCTAAAATTCCAAAAAGTTATGCCAAATACGGCTAAGGTAATCTATGTTTGGGATAAGAAAATCCTTAGTATTTTGAATAATTCATACTTTTGCAATCAGTAAATTTATAAAAATGACCATATAATTGATATACATGTCAACACCGAGGTGCTGACTATTAGCTTGTCGTAATGTTCTATTGTATTGTTTATTTGTGTGTTTCTCTGTCCTGTATGTTCTTCCATTTATTTGTATTGTGGTCCTGTCATGTAATGTTGCCATTTTAGTGTTATATTTATCATTGCCATTAAAGCGGAAGGTTAGGCTAGCCACAAAACCAGATTCAACCCACCATTTTTTCTTAAAATGTCCTGTACCAAGTCAGGAAAATGGCTATTGTTATTTTATAGGTCGTTTCTGTGTGTGTTGCATTTTAGTATTTCTTTTGTGTCTTTGTTCTCCTCTTATATTTGATGTGTTTCCCTCAATTTTAGTTTGTAACCCGGATTTGTTTTTTCTCAATCGATTTATGAATTTCGAACAGCGGTATACTACTGTTGTCTTTATTTACAGACATGTTGTATCACGGATTTTTGTCTAATACATTTATACATCTAACGTCATTCAACAGTCCGATATCATCGTTTACAGTGTTTATACAACATTCTTAATGTTTTTGTCATAATAATGGAGCGTGGCGCGTTTGCAAATGAACAAATATATAGAAAAAACATATCGTGGAGTTAATAAACCATACATCTCCGTATGAACTTCAACAATGACCGTAAACTGATAGTAGGCGACAGAGATTCTTTATATCAATATATATTTTAATGTAATCTCTTTTTATTTGACTATTGCAGCTACTCCTAATATCATAGGCTATAAGTATGATAGAAATTTGAATTTAGATTTCTTAGTTAATGGTACTGATGTTCAATACGAATGTATAGCCACTGGCATCCCACAACCCAATATAACATGGACAAAGGAAGGCGATGAACAGTTCCTGTCAGTAGTAAGTTTGTATCGGTAGAATAAATAACTGTATGTCGCCATGTATGTTAAAGTGCGATGCTTAATATCATTTTTCGATTTTTTTTTTATTTTGTTAGTTTCATATTTAAATTGTTTCTTTAATTCGAATACAAAAAAATTCAAGTGCAAACATTGAATTTTACTTTATTAGGCTAAATGCTAAAAAAATAAAGTGGTCCCAAAGTATGAACAAAATTATCTTGAAAGGAAGATGTACACCAAGACGGATAAATAAATAAATAAATAATCTTTATTTCAAGAGTATAATCCCACTAGTTAAAACTAAATAGCCACAGACATCACAAAACGAACTATGCGATATATGTAATATAAAAATATGACATGGATAAAAATTCCTGCAAAATAACCATAAGTAAAGCAGTAGGAACCTAAACCATGGTATATTTTAGGAAAGAATGTCAAACAACCATTAAAGAATAATAATATTATATAGTTCAGTATGTCACACGCTCGTGTTTACAAAGAAACCATTGGTGATGCCATAAAAAAACAAAATGACGGCATGTAACCGTATTTTTTAATTTTATACATTGCATATTATTTTCAATTATTAATGAACATTACGTTTCTAAACAGACACCGGTAGCTTTCAGCCTTGGCTCTACTGTCAGTTGTATAAATTCTTAAATTTGTTTTTCAAATATATGTTTGCCTAAACAAAATTTTAACATAAGGTTAGTTTGACCCTATTATCTGATGGCTCCATCTATTGAGAAACTCAGTTATTATTGATGGCAATTGGACATAAGAATGATCAGTCAAAATGTTATTTGTCCAACGGATATCGTTGTAAATATAATTGATGCCAATGTGATTAAAATATAAAAATGATCGTCAATTTATTAACAGACATATCTTGTTCCGTATTGCAAATAAACGACCTATTAGCTTTAACCGTACACAAAATTCCATAAGAAATATGAACTTATTATTGTTAAAGGTGAGAATCGCTCTTTGTCAAAAACACAAATTGTCGATTCGATAATTGATTTTGTCTTTTGTTTAATTTCTCCTTGCCTTCCTATTTTGAAAGGGCCCGCTGTTACATTTTCCATCAATGACTCAAGCTGAAAATGGAAGATATGTTTGTATAGCTGAAAATAGAGTAGGAAGAGCAGTAGGCTTTATACGATCGATAGAAGTTTGGAGATACAAACCGACGATGAAATATGATTCTGTTCCTATTAGGACAGTTACAGAAAATCAAATAAATGATTGGGTAGATGGAAAAATGCAAGTCTTGGTTCATGGTAAGATTACAAAACGACAAGTATTTTGAAGTAATATAAAAAAAGGTTTATACTCTTTTTGTGTGCATTTCATACATATAAATAGTATGAACGAAATACTGATATTATAAGTCATGTAGATGTCACTCTACCTTGTTTTCATTAGTCTAATGACACGTTTTTAATAGACAAACTTGATCTCCTATGAAATAAATTATAAAACATAATTATTATAAGATAAATAATGTATTAGGTTTAGACAAGCGATATTAACCCGCCTTGTGTAGTACATTATCGTAGATATATTTGGTAATGAATTTTGATAGGAATAAAAACTGAGTCAATTATCGTGAATAAAATACTTACCATTAACCTCTGCTCTTGTTTGGTTTTGTTGTCAAGAGGCAAGTTGCATGTGTAGTGTAATGTTTTTGTATGTTTTTATGTTGACTTAAGTGTTTTGTATGTCAACTTTCATATTATTCACTTTTTTCATTGACAGAAATTTCCGCATTTTGAATCAAATAAGATATATGAAAAATCATAAGAAGTGGGTTCAATGTATGATTCTCTGTCGGCGTTTTGTACCTTGAAAAGTCTTAGTTTTGTATGTGGTGTATTTCAAGTAAGTTTGTAAGCAATCCTTAAATAATTATTAAAGTGAATTTGGACGTTATTCCAGCATGAGGATGCTAATACTGTAAATTCGCTTATTTTAAATAAAAATCCAGAAAGTCAGGTGGATGTTCATAAATGACAATTTTAACCAAAAATATAAATGTGTGTCCAACAGGCAATATAAAGCTTAACCTCTAATAAAATGTTTACTTTTTGTTAAGGATGTCTTTCTTGTACAATTGTTTAGATAACTAATATAAAGTTGACACAAATCTGTTAAAATTTGTGTTATAAACTACCTTCAGGTTTATTTTTAATTAAACCAAGTTGTCAGAGAAGATAAAACCATAATATTCTAAAATAACAAAGTACAAACATTAAGCTATGAGCTATTATAAATATAAGTAAAGATTGAACGACTTTTTCATAAATGTAACTGTTGTCAAATAACATGAAAAATGCATAAAATTGGCCATATCTTTTTGGAAATGAGAATAAGTTGATGTGGAAAAGTGATACACTTTTTTCAATTGTTTAAATGAAAATATTTTTTGGGGAAAAACGAAGACGGATCGTCATAAATGACTAAGAAGTTGCGTAAACAGTATTGATTGAAAATGTCAATATTAAAACAAAAAAAAACAAAAAAACGAAGAAGATTTATACAGAATCCAGACATTCAGATAAGGACGTCTTAATTCAATGCAGTTGGAACCTTAGTTTCGTGTTAATTTCTTAAGTAATAAATTGAAATCGTAAAAGGAGGAGACCTCAGTTCTGATACATACAATGTATGATGAGTTTTATTGATTTAATTAAATAATATTCGTTCAAGCCTGGAAAATTAGAATATGCTAATTCTTTTTTTAAACTGTGCCTCTCCGATGCTCTTTTCTGGATTCTGATTATCTGTTATCAAGAATTTTCAAACCTATGCATTCAAAAGGCTTGGTGTAAAAATACGAAGACACGTTAGGAATTTTATGACCAAAAATGAAGGGACATAGGACAAAATCGCATAAAAATGTTGAGTATGTCATCTTTTCCGGTATGATCCTTTAGTTCCAAATAATGGGTGAATTTGATAACGTCATTTAGCAAAATGTATCATCTGGAATCGTGAAAAACATAAGTCTGAACGTTTTACGACCGCTCTTTGTAGCACATGTGGACAAAATGGTAAATACTTGTACACATGTCGTATAAGCAATATCAGTTAATTTTAATTCGACACTACATGTCTTGAACATTTGTCAATCCGGAACCTATTCAAAATTTCACATTTTATTATTTTATGCAATTTATGTAAAGGTGACTGCAAGGTGAAGATTTTGCCCATTACCGAAAGACGTACGCTTACCTATAGTTGCCGACACTAATGTTTATGGAATTTGGTGGATGATATCACAATTTTCAATCATATCATATCTCTTCGATTTTTACAAAACAAAAAATATCTAGCCTGATAATGTAAGTAACTGATAACTTTAATTTTTCAAATATCCGACTGGTATTTTCTTCAATTCGATTGGCATTTTATCGCGTTTCGGTAAGCTCGTTGCTTTCAGAATTACTAACGAATTGGTCATTCAGTTGAATTCCGGTTGTAGTTTTTGTATATAAAGGGAGTATCTACATGTAACATATTATCAATACTGTTGTACCCTTTACATACGTTATGAGTTATTAGCAATCTTATTGTTGTCATATTACTCTCATATTAAACTGGGCTTTTCACACTTATAATGTCTCACTTGGTTATCTATATACGATCATTATATCATATTTATGCCGAATGTTTTATTCAAGGTTGCCCTCCTCCAATTGTTACCTGGTGGAAGGAAAGTAGAAATGGTAGAACAAAAATAACCAACGAAAACAATAGTTATGAACACGGCTTTCACATAGACCATGGGACGGACGACACTTGTTTAACAGATACTATCCAAAAACATACAGAAGATAGCTTGAGAATACACAGGTTCAACAAATCAGATCTTGGAACATATTTTGTAAAAGCAGAGAGCAGTCTTGGTATAGTTGAGTTAAAGTTCATAATCAGACGTAAGGTTGGTTAGACTGTATATGGGGTTTAGCATCCGATATTCAGAAAGTCATTTATAATTAAGAAATGAGGACATATTTGATATTCACCAGACTCAGATGATTAAAAAGTAAAATCACAAAAATACTGAACTGCAAAACTTTAAAATATTGCAAGATTTGGTTAAAGACGATATATAAACTGTAAATTTCAACAATGATAATTATTTTGATCATAAAATGCATTCAATTTCGACAGACGAAAACACAACTGATTGGTCTTAATTGTCAATTATTATAAACGACCTTTCGGCGTTCTTTGCGTGGTCCCTCCCTCCCCCCACCCATCAGTGATAAGTTTGGTTATCTTTATACTGATAAATTATGACAACAGCAAAACATGCTTACTTTTACTGTATTGATTTGGTAATCGTTAGCTTATTTACTAGGATTCAAATAAATGCACATACTTTTGTTTTTTTTCTTTTAAAGTTTGATTACTCTATAACGAAGTGAGTGCAAACTAAACAAACACATTGTATTTTCTTAATAATGTAAAGGAAACCCAATTAACAAATATTTGAAACAATTATTACTTGATGAATAGGACTTCACATTTTATTAATAAATACTTTTCTGTGTAGATACAATATAGATGATAAAATTAATATAGTACTAACATTTTTCGGACTATTTTACTTTTTACCATGTATACCGTCTATCATACGTCTAAACAGAAAGCAAAACAAATCCATGTATTTTAATTTAGAAAAAAAGCATTATGAACAATGATGAAAAAATTAAATGTAATCAACGCAAATATGACAACATACACCAAATTTGCTGCAGAAAAAAGAAATTTATTTTCCAAAACTCTCATTCAAGTATAGATATTCTTTGATTATCGGTGTAAATGCTTATGATGCATAATTCATGAAATCTGTGGTTTTATTTCTATCTGTTTTTCAATTTTGTTTAAAGAAACTGATTATAAAAAATGTTAAAAATATAAATGCTTCGTCTTGTATGCTGTAAAAATCTAGAATAGGGCATATATGCAAAACACTACTTAAGTTAAGTTTTGTGCTAAACGGACGGATTTGTCTACACGGTAAAATAGTAAACGAGACCAGGATAAGAACATCAATTTTTCGGGAAATTTTTACTCTAGAATTATCATGGATAGTAAGTAGAGTAATTTGTGTGACAAACAGCCAAGCCAGTGAGTTGTTAATTATAATTATATTGAAATCTATTAACTATAAACGATATAATGCGGTTTTCAATTTTCACTCGATATGAAACCTTACGTTGCACATTTTAATGAGCCTGAAGGTATGGAAAAAAGTTTAGGGTAATTCTTTTTTCGCATAATTGATCCGATCTAGGAGATAATATAATGCATAAACCAAAAATAAACCAAAATACGAATCACGAAAAATCACGAAACGCTCTAACATTGATATAATATATCGAAACAAAGGCATAAATAAGATTAGAATACAAAATAATTCAACGAAATAAAGTAATAAATCAACTGTGATGAAATTATTAATAAGAAGTTTATATTTTACCTGCCTTTTTATTATCGAAAGCATGTGATAGATTTATACCCTTATGTATCATATCATTGTAAAATTAATGATAGTTGAAGATTTAATAATTACTACATCATTCTTTGTTTTTACAGTTGATACTGATTAACATGAAACTTCGGAAAGTCGAAGACCCAACTGATGACGCCAGCGAAACATACCTCAAGAAGCCTCGCATAACAAATATGTATTTATCTTTTATTTGCTGTAAAATTAAATAAAAACCTTTTAAAAAATAACCGACTATGACAGAATACTGTATAAACTTAAGTTAGTATGATAATGTATAGATGTTCATTGGTATACATGGATTTTGTTTTAGCTTAAACACACAATTATCAGTCATGTTTGTGAGGAAATATTATCTATTATGAAAAACAGGTATTTTCGCATTGCTTACTAAAACATATTTTCTTATTAAAATTTGTGTAAACTTCCAATTTTTCTTATCTTCTATAGTGCGACATAAAATGAGAAGCTGTAGTGTAATTGGCAATGAGACAACTATAAATTAATAATAATTATATATTTGTTGATGCTTGATTTTGGGGAATTACCCTTCCGGGGCACCGGAAATATCTTCCTCCGGATATTTATTGGGGTTCGTTTGTTTGTCTTTTGGTCTTTTTGTCCATGGCGTTGTCAGTTTTCATTAGACTTTAGAGTTTGGTATCATTCGCCTCTCTTATGCAGAGTCGACTTTAATTGTTCTTTCTCTCAACTCTGTATTGTTGTATAAAGACCACGCCCTGTTAAAGAAGACCAAATAGTGTGAACATGAACGAATGTAACCTACCAACTTAAATATGCAGAATAGATTTAATTGATATTCCTCTCAACTCTGTATTCTTGTATACGGAGCACGCCCTGTTAAAGAAGAACGAATAGTGTGAGCATGAACGAATGAAACCTACGAAGTTAGATATGTAAACGACAGTACTACAGACCAAAGCTACCATATATAAATGAATCCTAGTAGTTCAGTAAATCTATTTTGGAGCAAATTTGGCTTTTCATTCCATCATAATAATACAAAAATGTGTATTTGAGCATAGGTATGCGTATTGTTCACTAGTAAACATTTCTTCATTCTTATTTGTATTGCAAAACTTGAAATTTTAATCAGAAGTTTTCCAAAAATTTCGCAAAAATAAGAAATAAGGTGCTATTTTTTGTTAAAATAAAAGTATCTCATCAAGTTAACTTTTGGTAAGCAGGCATATTTGTAGAATAGAGATTGGGATCCGCAAAAGTAAAATTTATTTCTTACACAAAGCTGTGGCTGATTTTTGCTTGTTATCTTCCCTAGGTTCAAAAGGAAAATGTTAAAATCAAGAACAATTTATAAAAAGTGGTTGATATTGCCCATGTTGCAATTTGACCTACCGAGTTAGACTATTTACCAGGTTTGTAATAACATGAGCAACACAACAGGTACCACATCTGGATAAGGATCTGCTTACCCTTCCGAAGCACATTTCAGGAGCACCTGAGATCACCCTCAGTGTTTGGTGGGGTTCGTGTTGCTTAGTCTTCAGTTTCTATGTTGTGTCGTTTGTACTATTATTTGTCTGTTTGTCTTTGTCTTTTTCTTTTTTGGCCATGGCGTTGTCAGTTTATTTTCGATCTATGAGTTTGGATGTCCCTCTGGTATCTTTTGCCCCTCTTTTGCAGTCAAGACAAATACAGATTCAAACAGCCGGCAGGATAGTATAGAGTAAAAATTTAAATAACAAAACTAAGGAAAATTCAAATCAAAAGAGAAGAAACAGATACCAAAGTGACATTCAAACTAATAAGTAATAGTAAAAGTTCAATGATAAGTTAATACTGATATTAAAAGACCTCCGAACATAAAGGGATGTTCAGATTTGAACAGCCCTTTTTGTGAGGAGGTCTTTTAATGTCAATATTAACTTAATCATTGAACTTTTACTGACTTGCAAACCGTAAAAAAACATGAGAAAAGTACACAAAAAGCACTTACAGAAACCTAATTCTCCTGAAATTGACGAGTCTAAATATGTTCAACTTAAATGCTAGTTAAACAGTACTCAGACTGATAAATACAATTAACAGTTACCGATTTGCAATGGAAACGGACCAATGAATTGGCAGGGCATCATTTAATTATTTATTTATTATAATTCTATTAGCATTGAAATAACACAAAATGATAGTTTTACAAAATTAGGGGGTGAATCTATATTTTTGAATCCAACTTTTCAAATTTAACGATTTCTTATCTTATTGAGGCAATCAAAACCCTATACAGACCTCATTTACATCTGACCAATGAATATTCTGCAAAACAACTTCTTGTCATATATATATTTGATGTTTTTAATCTGTCAGTATCATGAAATAGATTCGTAGAGACCAGACCTTAGAAAACAGTAAGTAAACTCTTTCAACAATTAGCTATTTAAACAGCTTGTATCAGAACTTCTAATCGAACAGACCTAGAAGCATAATGTACTTCACAATATTCATTCGGTAAATGTTAATTTTGTTTTTGATTCTGTAATTTTCCTACACTACGTATACGTTACATGCGAGGGCAAAAATAATTAGTGTTGTCTGTTCAGTCTAATTAATTGATAGATCTTGCTTTTTTTTAACAAAAAAAATATGCATGTAAAATTCAATGAATAAAATCGTATTAAAAAGCATAAATGTAACATCTATAGCATCGAGTAGGTTTCATAAGCCCGATCAAAACGTGTTTGAGTGAGATATTTTCGCAAGTCCAATGTATTATATTAAAACAAACACTTTTATTTCAGTCGTCCGTTGTTCCCTTTTCATGTCTAAATGAAGCAAAAACACCTGAAAAAACTTTGACCTATTGCAGCCATATGTTTTATCCTTGCCTGACAAAAAAGTCATATGTTATAAATCGTATTAAAACAGAACATAAGAACCATGATAGTAAAAAAATATATAAAACTTGTTGATAAGCAGTCAATTATGTAATAAATTGAAGAAGAAAAAAAAAAAAAAAACACCAAAAAAAACGTAAACTTTAAAATAGAAATTGTACATTATAGCATTTTACAAGATGTTGTCTTTGTGTGCTAAGTACATGGAACAATTTATGAAGTTGATTGATTGATGTTTGCTTTACGTCCAGTGGCAAATATTGCATGCATGTTTATGACGAGAACACATACATTTTAAATACAATAGGTAGGTCGTGCAATAGGAGGTCGACAGTGAGGTTGGACGTGAAACTTTAAAATACCACTGGAAAATGAGGGTATATTGAATAAGGACAGAAATATAGACTTGTAACAGCTGGCAACATTCGGACCACTCAAATAATTGGTGCAAGAGTTTTTAATTTGCCGAGAACGTTGATCCTTGAAATCTATTCTGAAGTCGATCAGCGATATTTACGTGTAGTTTACAATATCATTTGACGCATCCACTTTAGGTTAGATACTTTTAGCTCGCTTTAGTAACTGTGAGAATTCTGTGAAACTGTATTGTTTATCGTACTTGAGTTTTTGGTATGATATTCTGTACTACCGCTCTCCTGGTTGGTCTCGTGTGAGGGTGTCACCTCGAGAGCGGGAGTTCGTTTGTTTGAATCCCGACCTGCAAACTGATATCTTGTGAATATTTATCAAAGGTACCAGGCTTATAATTTGATACGCCAGACTCGTTAAAAAAACCGGCTCAGCGTGTCAGTCTAGTAAACTGCAGGGTTAATACTCATATTATATTTACATGTTATCGTCCTGAATATTCTTTTTATTAGAAGCTGGTCGTCATCCATTATTATAATTTATTTAACCGTTATATTATACAGTGAAGTGTTTTTCTTCTACTGGTTTATATAACAGCTTCTTTACTTTTCATCGATCAAAATTGAAATAGGGCAGGTCAAAGTTTTCAACCAAACACTTGTGATTGTTGGTATATCTTTGACGGTAAATAATATTAAATCAAATGTGCCTTTTGGGATATATAATATTTGAAGGTTAATATTATTGAATTAACTCTGTATAATAATTAATTAATCTTGGGGCGGTTTTGAGCTTACTAAATGGGGTGCGTTCGTTTGGCTTATCGGATATATAAATACGTAGCTTTGTCCGATCGAAATAGAAATGTATATCCGAAGGCTGGTGTAGTAAGACTTTCTCGCTATCTATATTCTTGTTAAGATACATTTGAACAACTCTATGAGTCAACATTATTTATCCATTTTTGCTTTTATGACAACTATTATAGCAGTCTGAGATATCGATAAACTTGAAACAGCATTTGTTGTCACCTAGAGGAGACTGCCGTCATTGTACGCTTCAATATATGAGTTATTGCCATATTGAAGATTGTATTTCTGTTCTAATCCCCACTCCTATTAGTTTTGCTGGAAAGGATACAATGTAACCCCTGAAGTGTACTACGACACCGTTTTTTTAATGTTAAAAAAAAGGTTAAATGCAAAGAGAAAAATATGGACGAAATGCTAAGATTTACGCTTAAAAATGCAAATGTAAATAAAAATGAAATATATAAAAATTGGAAACTGTTTTTGACAATTATCAACTAAGACAAATGATTATACACACACTAAATGAAGCTGTATAATTAATTGCTCCCTTTATGTCCAGTGGCAAATATGTCATGCATATGGTATTACTATAAATTTTCACTCCGGCACTCGTACTATGAACAACAAAATTATTTATTGTAAAAAAATATTTCCGTTCTCCATTACTCGACAAATTTAAATTATTTTCTTTTACCTGTGCAAATTATTTTATTTGGCGGCATTTAGTTCAAGGTTTACATCGTTATATCATGTACATGGCGGCATTTTGTTCAAGGATATTGTTGACTTTCTGAAATTATTTATTATCTCGACCCTTATTTTATTGATTTTGTATTTACATTGTGTCATAGATCAAATTTATTCGTTCAGTGTATATTCACTTGTTTGTTTTCATATGTCTTTTGATTGAGTTAAGCCATTTCAATTGATATTTTATAGAGTGTGTTTCTATGTTGTGATGTTACACTATTGTTCCAGGTAAGGGTGAAGGTGGTTGGTACCTATTAAAACGTTTGAACCCGCTGCATTTGTTTGCACCTGTCCTAAGTCAGGAACCTGGTGTTCAGTGGTTGTCGTTTGTTGATGTGGTTCATAAATGTTTCTCGTTTCTCGTTTTTTATATAGATTAGACCGTTGGTTTTCCCGTTTGAATGGTTTTACACTAGTCATTTTTGGGGCCATTTATAGCTTACTGTTTGGTTTGAGCCAAGGCTCCGTGTTTAAGACCGTATTTTGACCTATAATGGTTTACTTTTACAAATTATGACTTGGATGGAGAGTTGTCTAATTGGCACTCATACTACATCTTCTTATATCTATATTCCCGACGAGATACAAAGTGGATCAATCTGAAGCAAATTATTACAATTTTAGAGTGGCACTTTTTACAATGAGGCAAGGCGTTTGATAGTGGTAAAACGTATGCCGCAATAGAATACAATTGAACCATGATCGAAGTCGAAAGTTAATCTATTAGCCCTCCTTCCTTCTTTTTTCTCCACGTTAGACGAATGCCAAAAACAAAACGTCAAGTTTACAATCAATACGGCCACTATAAGTAAATGAGATATGGACTTTATTTGTAAATCAATTCCTATTGCAGCCAACATCTCCCGGTTCGGGACAAGTTAGCATAATTTCACCTAAAATACCGTTTGATTATTGACCGGAGATATTAAAGCAACCAAAAGCACTTTGAATCAAAAAATTTCTAAAATTGTAAATTATAGTATTTTGCTGGGTGTTTTTTCCCGATCCTATTTTAGACCCCCTGATTTTAAGAGGGCGTAACTAATTAGTCATGCCCGATTAACTATTAGTAAATTGAACCTCAACTTACAGACCTACACCGGGTAAATAAGTTCAAGGTACAATAAGTAGACAATAGAAATCTTTTGTGAAATGAGATCGTCCCAGGTATCTTAGATGATTTTTTTGGGTTGAAAACAATGAAAAATGCACGACCAGGTTTTTAAGTCAAAATAAACTGACAACGCTACTGCTAAAAAAGAAACAGACAAACACACAAACAATAGTACATAAAATAAAGCATAGAAAACTTAAGACTGATCAAAAGGAACCCCACCAACAACTGGGTGTGATTTTCAGGCGTTTCGGAAGGGTGACATTTTCCCTTCATTTGCATAAGACATTGTATTCTTCCTGTATTTTCTACACATAAAGAATGGGTCTATTTCAGTTTAATACTTAATTCATGCCAATTCTTTCTATCACAAATTAAGAACCGGTATTGGAAATTTGCACATTCAACTTTTTGTTGTTAGATAATTAATGTATGTATATACAAGCACTCTCTTTACCTTGCAATTGATGTTGACTGTTTTATTTTGTAACTTTAAAAATGACAGTTTCGAAAACATTTGTACATTCTGAGACTACACTTAAAAATCATATTTTTCTTGTTATTAGTGCCTGCTTTTTCAAAATTTTTAAAATTGCTCCTTTTATTTTAACATCAAGTACATATACTTTAAATCGGCTATCATTGTAACACATGATGTATTGACATTTGAGCTATAATACTGTTTGCCTTCGACTTACTTTTGGTTCAAACACATATTTGTGCCATGAGATGAGATGCTTTACGTGAAATTGTATATTGCAACAGAAATGTACATTTACTCAATATGTTGTTTTTTAATGTTTTACCATTGTGTTGTCAGTTTGTTTAAATATTCCCTTTTCATATTTCGCCTCTCTTTTACAAAAGTTTAGAAGGCAGGAAATAGTGTTTGCATCCAGAACAAAAACCAAATACCAAGGTCAAATTTAAATACGTAGTTAAAAATCAGTAACTACCCACTTCCAATGTGTCTTACGACGTAATAGTTTTGTTGTACAGAAAACATTAGCATTTCAACGTAGCAGGAATTGTAAGTAGAATTTGATAAATGCTTAAAAAAACTCATTATAGATACATGGCGTATACAAAAAACTAATTAGAGGTGTTCAAGTCAGAACATTTGAAAGTCTTAATCACATAAATAGTTGAAGAGTTTGCCAGCCAACAATAGCACAGTAACTGTCTAAAGGAAAACATTAATTTCTATGAAAAATTAATCTTCTCCCTTTTAAAGTTGCCTTGAATTCGGTTTTTGTGTTATATCTTTTTTAAAACATAGCAGGAATGATAAATGGAATTTGATAAACATGAACATTTTTATCGAAAGTTAAGGTGAAAATCATTGCCAACTTACAATTGTTCAGTAACAGTTGCCTATTATGGAAAATCTTGTCTAAGTATAGGTTATCGATATTTTCATATTTCAGATAAAACCGTGAGCAATATAAGTGTAATCTTACTTGTCTTAAGCTAATAAACATTGGAGCATAACGTTCTTTTAGAGATACATGTGTGCTGATGCGTGTGATAAATGAATGATGTTTTGTTTTAGAATGTAATGTTGTAATTATTGACGGCAACATATTAATTTTGATCCGAACTTTCATCCCATTTATTTGTCTTAAATATTCTTTTGATGGCACATGTCTACAAATGTCGTTCTAAAAATTTCTGACAAAACTAAGAAAATGAAAGCTTTGTCTAAGATTGTTTGACACTGTCGCTATTTCGATGATTTTTGTGATTAGCAGTATTGCTGGCCTGTATCTTGATTATTTCAAAACTACTATGTCACCAGGCATTCATGGAGATAGTAATATCGTTCTGAATTGAAAAAAAAAAACAGAAAAAAAACATGTTTTTGGTTTTGATGTCTCCTTATACAAAAAAAAAAACCATATCTATATTGCATTATTTGAGCAATCACTGACCAATAAATCGTGTTTAGTAGATCTGAAATAGAAAGCACTTTTAGCATACCTGCATTGGAACGTATAGTTTTTTTAAATGACTTTCAACACTATTATTATCCTAAGAACTTAAGTCGGCAATAGTTTTCATCATGTAATCTCTCTGTTATTCTTCAAAATAGTCATGTATATTCTTTTTGCTATTTTCAGATCCTGATATGTTTTCATCACAAACAATAGTTGCCTCCAATTGGTCCAAAGACGAAAGGTCACAGAAAGATACATTTAACTGGGCAATGGAAATGATGTCTCATGGGCAATACTCCCCTCTCAAATCACAAGGATAATTGAACCTAGAAGACCTACAGTATTCTACAAAAATGTATTATATACGTCAAGCAAGATTAGCATTTGAAATAGTATGTGAAAGCATTGCTCCATCTCAAGGTGTAGAATTGATGACTCAAGTGTATCAAAGCATGAAATTGAAGATTATTGAAACCAAACAAAAAGATGCAGTTACAGAGACAATCATATCTGCTTACAAGAAGGCAGAAGATTACACAACTAAAGTCCAGATTTTGTCTTTGATAGTAGAGAAATATTCCAAATCTGAACTTTTAACTTTTATTGAAGGGTTGACTATTTACAAAATTGATGCAGCTAGAAAATATGCTTCAACTCATGGACCAGGACAGTATGTTACTTCTCCAAAGATCACACGCCTACGCCTTTCAAAACAGGAAATTCATCATTTCATTGAATTTATTTCTGCTCCATGTTATCTTCAAGTAGTTGGATTTGGATCAAGACACCTTAAATTGTCATCAGGTTTGGCTGTAAAGGTACCAAAGGTAATAAGAACAATGATTGCATCTCGCCTTATTACAGCATATAACAACTATTGTAAGGACAACTCCATACTTCCTCCATGTAGAGCAACTCAGTACAAGATCATAAAACCTTGCGCAGCCTCTCAACTCAAATCCCTTCATGGCCTTGACAATTACATAAGTGATGGCATGGAAAGTATTGATACTTTAGGGATCATAGATTTATTCTTACGAGGAAGCTCCGAGCATGCTTGGAGGATGCTCGGAGCTTTTTAAGAAGGCTCTTCTGAGCAGTTTATGTGACAATAATTATCATGATCTATTAAGATGTCAATCAAATTTTCTCTACTTCTATAATAAGGAAAGTAGAGCATTATAGAGGAAGCTCAAATAACATCTGTGTAAACATCTGGTCTATTCAAATACATTTTGCATGAAATTTTACAAAACTATAAAATAGATTAGAAATTCTTCAACAGTACTGTTTAATGCTTGGAAAGAAATCTCAAGTCTCTGCAAAAAGTAAAAATCATTTAAATATTTTCTTACTAATATATTTAATAATCATTCCTTTTTTTGTAATAAAAAAATTCTCAAATTTTATAATTAGATGATATGATTTAAATATAGTTTATATTATATAATATGCTACACAAAAGTTATCAAGACACAAACAACAGTCAGGGGGCGATACTAAACAAGTTTTTTTTTGTTACTTATGTAGGTATTTTAGGTTTTTAAAAATTATTTAATAACTCAATAGTTATTTAAAATTTCAAAAGAACTTCTTTTGAAATTTTAAATAACTATTGAGTTATTAAATAATTTTCTTCTGGAGCATGGACTAAATATAGTTTTTAAGATTTTTTATACCATTTCATTAAATGAAATTAAGTATTTATCCAATTTGAGATGAGTATAGAGAGGTGACTTTAAAAATAATGACAAAAATATTACTATTATAAATTATTTTATACATCTTTGAAAAAACTTAGTACATGTACTTACAATTATTTAAGGAACAAATGTAATTTTTTTTTATTAAGATTACAAATTATAAATAACTTCAAGTCTTAATTAAATCACAAGGTTCCATCTATTTATATCTGTCTATCTCTAAGATTTCAAGGGAAACTGATATTTTAATAACCCCAAGAGACCAATCTTTGACCAAAAAGTGTGGCATCAGAAAGGCAATTAGTGTTTCAGGAGGATTTAAATAGTTTTATATTTTATGAGGAAAATAACCAGATGTCTGTGAAAATTTGTTTTTAAAAGCTTGTAAAACATGTATAAATGGAAACCTATAAAAATAATATTAACAGAAGTTACTTTGTCATGATATAGAAGAAGTAATATTTGAAACAGCCTCGTTTTTAACATAAAGTGTATAGGTAATTTTGAAAATTACTTGTTTAAGTAATGCCCCTAACTAAACAATGGTAATATGTTTTTTTTTTTTCTATAAAATAGCAAACTTAGTTCTTTTATAGAAAATTATGGCTACTTTAGGAAAAGTTGTAATTCATTATTGGAAGGCTGGTTTGAGGGGGGTACTGTCACCATTGTTATCCCTCTATTACGTCTCTCTCTTTAATTGGCATTTGTTTTTTAAATTGTGCGGATTAAGCTTTGTTTTAAATAAAGAAATACTTGGCATGAGTAAAATTTTATCCTGTCCAGTACTACAGTGAAAATCGAACATAAAATAGTTTTTCCCCTGTAAGTTTTTGTTTAATTGGTATCTAATTAAAAATGTGCGGATTTAGCTTTGTTTTAAATAAAGAAATTCTTGACATGAGTAAAGTTTTATCCTGTCTTGTACTACAGTTAAAATACAACATAACTTTTCAGTGCATATAAGAAAGTAAACATCACCTGAAGTTAACCAATCAAATTCTCCCCCCCCCCTTTTTTTTCCCTGTTTATTAGCTTTTAGTAGCCATGTCCCCATAAATTGTCAAATTAAATGGAATATAAAAGATCAACCCTTTTTTGCATGAAACTGAATGTACTATATTTTGGTAGAATGTGTATAAATCAATAACCATAGTTGGCGTCTTTGATGACCTTTATATTTCATTTTATAAAGTATAAATTTTAAATATATTTTAAATAAAAATTTGAGTTTTTTTTTTTTGTATTAAAAACAAATGATAATTATTAAGAACATGTTTTAAATCTTGGTACAAAGGGCCTGCAAACAAGTAAAGTATCTGATCTTATTCAAAGTTTAGACACCTTGAAATTACATCTGAAGAATGAATTTAGAAGTCACTTATCTGCAGAAAGTGATTGCAGTCAACATTGCATGCACTTTGCATTATCAGAAAAAGGATGTGAGCATACCCACAGCAATATATGTCAACCTTGTGATAGAATGTACCAAATCAGAGATGAAATCCAAAATGTTATAACATCAAATTTTCCAAACATCCAAATTCAAGAGAAAGAAGAACTTGAACATGACATCTTAGTTTCTACAGAACAAATTTTTGTATGGAGGGATCATTCTATTAGAACTGTAAATCCAGATTCATGCAAAAGAGGTATTTTCCAAAACTTGCAGTCACATGAAGTATTGATTATTGCTGATTGGGCCATGAAGTACATACCACAAACTTTCTGTGAAACTCAGAGTGAATGGTTCGGGAAGCAGGGCATCAGCTGGCACATGATTTGTGCTCTTGTTTGTAGGCCACAAGCTGAGGGAGATGAAAATGATGATGATAAGAACTTTGATATTTACTCAATGGTACACATTGTGGAGGAGCAGAAGGAAGGGTGGCATATAGTGTCACAAATTTTCTGCAGTGCATTCAAAATGCTGAAATCAATTAATCCACACCTACAACATGCTTATATAAGATCTGATAATGCTGGATGTTACCATGCCTTGCCACTGATGGGATATCTTTGGAAGTTCCGTAATGAATTGTCAATAGATGTACAACAGTATGATTTCAGTGAAGCACAATCTGGCAAAGATCTTTGTGACTCAAGAACAGGCACTTGAAGACTTCACATGTTGAACTACATAAATGAAGGAAATGACATAACCAATGGTAAACAGATGAAGGAAGCACTTGAAAGCCATGGCGGTATAAAAAACACGTATATTTCAGTGGTAAATGTATCATGTGAAAAACAACCTTTATTATGTGGTCCGATAAAAAATTTCCAAGTTACACAGTTCAACAATTTCAAGTTTGATGATGAAGGCATGAGAGTTTACAAGGCATATGGAATTAGAGGGGAACTTGTTAAAGCAACAGACATTACTAGGATTTCCAACAAGTTAACTTTATTTGTTTATAATTTGGTAAGAATTTATTCAATTCTGTAATCCTTTAAAAAATATGGTACCAATTAACAGATCTAGAAAAAAAAACCTCCAAAGACAATAGGGCTACTTCATAAAATTCACAAACAATCATCAACTTGATTGTTCTAACATATTCTAGATAGCCTAAAACTTAACTATGCTTTTTTTATGCCCAAGCCGTAGCGGTGGCGGGCACTAAGTTTTACCCTTGTCCGTCTGTACGTACGTACGTACCTACGTACGAACGTACGTCCTAAAATTGGTTTCCGTTCTCTAACTTAAGTTTGCCTCGTTCAAATGTTATGAAACTTATACACAATGCTTTTTTTCATTAAACACAGATCAAGTTGGAATTTTGGTGGCGTCACTTTAACCGTTCTAGAGTTATGCCCCTTTATAAATGGAAAAATTGCAAAATTTTTAGTTTCCGTTCTCTGACTTAAGTTTGCCTCAACAAAATGTTATGAAACTTATACACAATACTTATTACCACAAAACACAGATCAAGTTTGAATTATGGAGGCGTCAGTTTAACAGTTCTAGAGTTATGCTCCTTTATAAATGGAAACATTGCAAAATTTTTCTTTTCTTCTAAATATCAAGTAATTTTTAAAATTGGAGTTATCTTCCTTTGTCCATGAATATAGTTGAATCAACTACAATCAATGCTTTATACAATGCAATGTTTAATTTTGACTTCCACTGATAAAACACAGATCAAGTTGAATTTGGGTAGTGTCACTTTAACCATTATTGAGTTATGCCCTTTTATAAATCGAAAGATTGCTGAATTGTTAGTTTCCATTCTATAACTTAAGTTTGCCCCAACCAAACATTATGAAACCTATACACAATATTCATTACCACAAAACTAAGATCAAGTACAAATTTTTTGTTTCCGTTTTCTAACTTTAGTTTGCCTCAACCAAATGTTATGAAACTTATACACAATGCTTATTTCTACATAATACAGATTAAGTACGAAATTTGGTGGCGACACTTTTACCAATCTTGAGTTATGTCCCTTTATAAACAGGGTCTTCAACGAGGCAACGAACCATTCATACTCTAAAAACAACAGCCACACACCTGACTATGTGGATTACAATGTATTGCTTTATCCTACATATGTCTTTTGATGTTGTCCCTAAATACTAAAAGTCTTACACTGAATCTATATATTTTGATATATTGTCGAAAAAATAAATAAACAAAACTTGCGTTTTAGATTAAGAAATGGTCCGAAAGAAACGTTCAGAATGCACGATTTTGCGTCATTATTTCCAGATCTTTGGGCGCCTTGAGCCCTAGACCCCTAGCCCAAAATATATTTTGCTTCACTTGTAATAGAGGCTAGTTACGGCCCTGTCTTATCATCTTAGATCAACCTTTCTAAACTTAAAAGTAAAGATCACGCATCCTTATTGTTCAGATTGATAAAGACTTTTCCATCCGTCGACATTAACTTCGATTTTAATACTATAGATCTGATAACCGCTGTGCATGTATACTTTAACGACTGGGCTAGTTTTCTTATCAGTTTTAAAAGTAGTAACCTCCCTTGTTAATGTGATGTTGTAATCAATCTATCTATTTGTACCATACTTATACAATAATATATTGTACAATTTAAATTTATGATTCGTTTAATATTTAAATATAATATTTTTTTTTAGTAAAGATATAATCAAGGTAATTTGAAAGGCTTTGATTCATTTATCACCGTAGTTCAATTCATAGGTCAGGCGGTCTATTTTGTCTACATTATGTTGAAAGAACACCGGGGTGTTTACATTGGCATTATTTACTATCAATGACTGTGAAACAAGAAAGGAAAACATTGTACATTTTAAAACGAGAATAATTAAAATTACATTCAAAATTCATCTTTAGTGAAATCAAAAACGAAAAACGGAAACACTTTTTTATTTTCATTTTGGTTTTAGAGAAATCAAAAACAAAAAATGAAAACACTTTCGTTTTCCATTTTGGTTTTAGAGAAATCAAAAACGAAAAACGAAAACACTTTTGTTTTTCGTTTTGGTTTTTGAGAAATCAAAAACGAAAAATGAAAACACGCTCGTTTTTTGTTTTTTGTTTTTGATATTTCAAAATGAAAAACGAATGGACGCAAATATACAGGTCAGTGTATATTTGCGTCCATTCGTTTTTCATTTTGAAATATCAAAAACAAAAAACAAAAAACGAGAGTGTTTTCATTTTTCGTTTTTTGATTTGTCAAAAACCAAAACGAAAAACAAAAGTGTTTTCATTTTTCGTTTTTGATTTCTCTAAAACCAAAACGGAAAACGAAAGTGTTTTCATTTTTTGTTTTTGATTTCTCTAAAACCAAAATGAAAATCAAAAGTGTTTCCGTTTTTCGTTTTTGATTTCACTAAACAAGAATTTTGTATTTAATTTTAATTATTTCTCGTTTTATAATGTACAATGTTTTCCTTTTTTGTTTCACAGTCATTGATAGTAAACAATGCCAATGTAAACACCCCGGTGTTCTTTCAACATAATGTAGACAAAATAAACCGCCTAACTTATGAATTGAACTACGGTGATAAATGAATTTAAGCCTTTCAAATTACCTTGTTTATATCTTTAATAAAAAATAAATTATTATATTTAAATATTAAACGACTCATAATTTTAAATTGTACAATACAATATTATATAAAGATGGTACAAATAAATAGATTGATTACAACATGACATAAACAAGGGAGGTTACTACTTTTAAAAACTTATAAGAAAACTACCCCGGTCATTAAAGTATACATGCACAGTCACTGTAGTTATCAGATCTTTAATCGAAGATAATGTCGACGGATGCAAAAGACTTTATCAATCTGAACAATAAGGGTGCGTGATCTTTCCTTTAAAATTTAAGAAGGTTGATCTCAGATGATTGGAATTCATAACCAAGGTCCATTATACGAACATTCAGGACGATAATGTGTTTTGCTTGATCAATTGATTGAAAAACAAATTTCCATAATTTCACAATTCCAACCGGGATTAGCATTCAATTATTTTGCCATTCGGAGCCTACTCGGTATTAGTTTTGCTTATTTTTGAAAGCTATATGGCGACCTTAACTAGAGCCTGGGTGTGGATTGGGGTTTACGGAATAGAGAATAGTGGGCAAAAAATATAAATAATAGAGACAATGGACCAAGAAAAAAAAATATAGAATAATGAGGTGTTAAAATATAAAGAGAATAGAATAATTGGCAAAAAGTATAAAGAAATAAACATGATAAAGAATAGAGAAAAATGGCCTGAAACACTGATTAAAGAATAGAGAAAAAATGGAACAGAATATCAAAGAATACAGAAATGAAGAAATACGCATCCAGACCATCATATATATACTAGTTGCCTAAACCAACGTTATTTTGTCTCCGGTAGAATGTTATTGGTTTTCATACGTTTTCTTTTTATTTCTATGCCTATCAATTAAGACATGAGCTTTCATAATTTGCCAGCTTATTACATTATAAAAAAAGACTAAGCCGAACATCACTCTGGATTTTTTCTCAAGTAGACCTCAGCTACCCACCCTACCACACCATTACCGAAAAGTTAATAAAAAATACTTTTGTCCGCACTAGGTGCAAAGGGAAGCTGGGTACCTGAGGTCTTCTGGAGAAAAAATTCAGGGTGTAGGATAAAGCAAAACATTGTAATCCACATAGCCAAGTGTGTGGCTGTTGTTTTCAGTGTATGAATGGTTCTTTTCCTCGTTGAAGACCCTCCAGCTGCTTTCAAGATGAAGAACAGGAATAAAAGCACTGTTCATTGATAATTTGTATTTTTTCTTTGTATTGTGTGCGATTTTGTCCCATGCACATCTCTTTATTTTCTATTTTAGGGCCTAAACACGGCTCAATGCAAGTTTAGCCCTTCAATATTAAAGGTCATATGTTACATTATTGTTTCGGATAAGAGTGAATTTGGTACCTATTAAAACGTTTAAACCCGCTGCATTTGTTTGCACCTGTTCTAAGTCAGGAACCTGATGTTCAGTAGTTGCCGTTTGTTGATGTGGTTCATAAGTGTTCTCGTTTCTTGTTTATTATATAGATTATACCGTTGCATAGTTTTCCCGTTTGAATGGTTTTGCACTGGTCATTTTGGGGCCCTTGATAGCTTGCTGTTCGGTGTGAGCCACGGCTCCGTGTTGAAGATCGTACTTTGACCTCTAATGGTTTTTCGTTTACAAATTGTGACTTGGATGGAGAAATGTCTCATTGGCACCCATACCACATCTTCATATATCTATATATGGTCTTTTTAAGTGAATTTGGAGATTGGGATTTCTAGCTTAAATCTCACCCATGTCAGCTTTTTATTTGTATTTACAGAAAAGAGAGCTAGTTTTGTATTCTTTAATATGCTGTAACAGTTTAATTTTCCATGAAAAAAGGACAGTTTTTTCTATGTCCGGTAGCATCGTATCATATCTGGACATCGGCTGTTGTCTGCTCTTTGTCGGGTTGTTGTCTCTTTGACATATTCCCCATTTCCATTGTCAATTTTATTATCGGTAGGCATGTAAAATTGCCAAACCATACACGACCGTTCATTAGTCATCGTAGATCTATTCCAAGTCTTAATAAGTCTACACAAAGCAGAAAAGGAACTTTTACAACAAGGAATATTACACAACTGACGCCATAGTCATAAAGATCGATTGACTGAATGGTGTTCCTTTAACGTCGCCGCAGAACATAAAATTATTACCTGATCTTCATTCTCAATATCTTCAATCTCTATTGTTCCCAAAGAAGCAACCATTTGATTCTCAGGGGTGGGGCAGGGATTTGTACCCGAAGTCGATAATTTTTTTTTAACCCAGACTGAAAAACATGCCTTTATCCATGGCCACACACAAACACAATAATATTTTCAAGATTTATTAAAAAAAATTTGTTTTTACACTTTTATATTTTTATGTTGTTTTGAAATATGAATTTGACTTGAATTTATACGAATTTACTAAATATACATGTTTATACCAAGCCAAGTCCGTTTATATCTTGTTTCTCGCCTAACTATACAAAAGGCCAGGAGAGCTTTGGTCATCATTTGTCGTCTTTGATAGATATGGTTGACTGATAAGCTGTATATATAAAGTAATGGGACAATGGCATGAAGACATCACCAAATCACCATATACAATACACAAAAAGACACCTAGTCTAAGAGCTTACCATATGGTCTTCAACTACCCACCAACAAGCAGTAAGCTCTGGTTGGCCTTAAACACAAATAAAAGGGCACAGCAAAATGAGAAAATATCCAATTAAAACTGGGTGACCTGGGAGGAAAACATTGGAACTTTCCTAAGAAATACAAATTTCACCCCCCTCCCCCCTCAACATTTTAATAAGGAGATGTGGTATGATTGTCAATGTGACAACTATCCCCAAAGTTCAAATGAAGTTGATGTAAGCAATCATATATAGGCAACCGTACCACCTCCACAGGCACATACAGTATGTGGCGGGGTTAAACATGCAAGTGAGCGCTCAACCCTCCCGTTAACCTGGGACGAGTTTTGTTAAAGAACAACATAAGAACAAACTATAAAAATCAGTTGAAAAGGGCTTAACATATCAGATCGATACAAAACAGAAAAAAAACATCTAACATAAGCACAGACCGGACGTGGCAGGGTATTTTTACATCCTTAACAAACAAAAAAGGACACAAAGTACAGATCTGAGAGTAATCGCAGTACTGACAGCTAGTTTAAAGCCAGTAACAACTAATACAAAAATCATGTATCTAAGACTAAAATATCAATCAGTACACATCCAACATCCAATGGATTTAGTGTAAAGACGTCATTAACAGTCAGAGAAAGACATGACCTTGTGCAATGCCAAATCATAGATATCAACAGAGTGAAGTACCTTGATGTGTATAACAATAATATATAGTATAATTTTAAGTTACTGATAACAAAAATAATATTTATACCAATAAAAACAATATTCAAAGATCTATTTACAGTGTTCAAATGGTAACCTTTTAAAATAAGTTTATTTAAAGGATTGATAAGTTTACCCTGATCGTTTTTAATTTACATGCATACAATTTCTATTTATATTATTATTGATAAATACAATATTGCAGAAGTAGTGGAAATAGATCTACAAGTGAGGGAAGTTGTTTGTGACTTCAGGGAACTTTATTTGGATATGCCTGTTATGGTCTAATTGAGATTTACAAGACCTTCATTCAATTTCAGCACATTTTGTGAATGTATGTCCCATTTATAGGCATTATGTTTTTCGGTCTGTGCGTCCGTTTGTTCTTCCGTTCATACGTCTGTTCCGCTTCAGGTTAATGTTTTTGGTCAAGGTAGTTTTTGATGAAGTTGAAGTCATATCAACTTGAAACTCAGTACACATGTTCCATATGATATGATCTTTCTAATGTTTATGCCAATTTAGAGTTCTGGTTGCAATTTACGGTCAACTGGACATAGAAAATGATAGTGCGAGTGGGGCATTCGTGTAATATGGGCACATTCGTGTTCAAATCCTTTATTAAAGAAGTTATTAAATTTACTTCAGATAAAAATACTAAATTAGACGAACCAATCTAATTAAAAGATATATCTCTGATTTCGTTATACTTATATAATTTTTTTGTATGAATTTTAATAAGATTACTGGACAAACGCGTTCAATCTTCGGACTTAATTTCTTAACAATTTTACCGAGCGGAGCGAGGCGAAAAAAAAATATCGTCTTTCAAGCCAAATTTTATATGTATGCTATACACACAAATTTATTGTTTAAACTTGGTAATCAATTAATCTAAAATACAGTCCTAGATAATCAAATAATCATGAAATATTTGGTCTAGTAATCAAATAATCACTAAAAAAACGGCCAAGTAATCACATAATCAAAAACCCCATGAGGAATCATTAAAGAGGACATATTTTTGTATTAATATTGATTCACTTATAAGGTCTTTGCATCGGAAATAAACTAATTAATTCTAAAACCAGTTGTTGGCATAATACGGGTCATTTTCTTCACATTGACATAATTTACTAAACGTTTATTGAAACCTGTAATGTGAAGACGTGAATGAAAATGCGGAGTTTGTGAGACCAGGTTCAAGCAAGCAGCCACTCGCTAGCAGCCACTTCGCTAGCAGCCAGTTTTCAGATGTTTATATAAACCCAAATGTTGCATAAGATTCAAACGTACTTCAAATGTTTTTATTAATATATAACCACTATATTATCAGTTTTTAATATATAATTAAGCAGTCAAAGACACTATTCAATGAATTTCAAAATTTCATTTCTTGTTCATTAATTATATAAATACAATAGAAATCGCTTTCAATACAGCACACAGCGTGCTGCACGCTTTACATTTCAAATAGTCAACACTTTTGAGTGTATATAGAATCGTAAATAAGTATGAAATGTTGGCAAAATTGCACTATTGTGTGAAATAGCTTTCCATATTCTCGGCATCCTGTCAAATAGTTCATGAAAAGTAACATTTGTTCCGATTAGAAGAAAAAAAAGTTGCACTCGTGCTTTAACTTTTTTTTTGCCACACAAAACTGTTTTGACAAAACATTCTACTTCTGAAACAGTGGATTTCGCTTACTTATGATTGGACGAAAGGTTTATTATTTGTACTCAAAGTATGGTAGGCAAGGAAACTATTTATTAGCTTTAAAAAATAATCCGTGCTATACCCAAACTGGGAATTTTGATCAAGTAGGCGCTAGGTCTCTAGCTTACGTTTGCACCCAGTGCGGAAAAAAGTATTGCCATAGAATTTTTGTTTGTTAACTTTTCGGTAAGGGTTGGGTAGAGTATCTGACCTCAACTTTGGACCTACATTAGAAAAAAAAACTAAGCCGAAAAATACCCTGTGTTTTTTCTACTGTAGACCACAGCTACTAAGCTTCCCTTTGTCTTAGTGCGGACAAAAGTATTGCTTTAGAATTTTTTTTTATTAAATTTTCGGTAAGGGTGGATTGGGTGTCCGCGAACCCCAACTTTGGACCTACTTAAAAAAAAACTAAGAGGAATAACACCCTGGATTTGTTTCTCCAGTAGACCTCAGCTACCCAACTTCCCTTTGCACCTAGTATTGCCGTAGATTTTTTTTATTAACTTTTCGGTTATGATGTGGTAGGGTAGGTAGCTGAGGTCCACTTGAGAAAAAACCAGAGTGATGTTCGGCTTAGCCTTTTTTTATAATGTAATAAGCTGGCAAATTATGAAAGCTCACGTCTTAATGGATAGGCATAGAAATAAAAAGAAAACGTATGATAACCAATAACAATCTACCGGCGACAAAATAACGTTGGTTTAGGCAACTAGGATGATGGTCTGGATACGGGGTTCTTCATTTCTGTATTCTTTGATATTCTATGCCGGTTTTCTCTATTCTGTAATCAGTGTTTCAGGCAATTTTTCTCTATTCTTTATTTCTTCATACTTTTTGCCAATTATTCTGTTCTCTTTATATTTTAACACCTCATTATTCTATTTTTATCTTTTTTTTTTATTTCTTGGTCCATTGTCTCTATTATTCATATTTTTTGCCCACTATTCTCTATTCTGTACACCCCCATCCACACCCAGGCTCTAGTTAAGGTCACCATATAGCTTTCAAAAATAAGCAAAACTAATACCGAGTAAGCTCCGAATGGCAAAATGATTGAATACTAATCCCGGTTGGAATTGTGAAATTGCGGAAATTTGTTTTTCAATCAATTGATCAAGCAAAACACATTATCGTCCTGAATGTTCGTATAATGGACCTTGGTCATGAATTCTAATTATCTGAGATCAACCTTTCTAAATTTAAAAGTGAAGATCACGCATCCTTATTGTTCAGATTGATAAAGTCTTTTGCATCCGTCGACATTATCTTCGATTAAAGATCTGTTAACCACAGTGACTGTGCATGTATACTTTAATGACCGGGGTAGTTTTCTTATATAAGTTTTAAAAAGTAGTAACCTCCCTTGTTTATGTCATGTTGTAATCAATCTATTTATTTGTACCATCTTTATATAATATTGTATTGTACAATTTAAAATTATGATTCGTTTAATATTTAAATATAATAATTTATTTTTTATTAAAGATATAAACAAGGTAATTTGAAAGGCTTTGATTCATTTATCACCGTAGTTCAATTCATAAGTCAGGCGGTCTATTTTGTCTACATTATGTTGAAAGAACACCGGGGTGTTTACATTGGCATTATTTACTATCAATGATTGTGAAACAAGAAAGGAAAACATTGTACATTATAAAAGAGAAATAATTAAAATTTAATACAAAATTCTTGTTTAGTGAAATCAAAAACGAAAAACGGAAACACTTTTGATTTTTGTTTTGGTTTTAGAGAAATCAAAAACAAAAAATGAAAACACTTTCGTTTTCCGTTTTGGTTTTAGAGAAATCAAAAACGAAAAATGAAAACACTTTTGTTTTTCGTTTTGGGTTTTGAGAAATCAAAACCGAAAAATGAAAAAACTCTCGTTTTTTGTTTTTTGTTTTTGATATTTCAAAATGAAAAACGAATGGACGCAAATATACACGGACCTATACACGGATCAAACGTGTCTTCGTATTTTCATTTTGAAGAAAAAAACATAAGCTCATACATAAGGCGCTTTGTACATAAATGTCACATCCTTTTACAAAGTCCGCCTTGTTGAATATGTATACGCATCTTGCAAAACTCATTGTCAAAGTTCATAAAAATTGACATTTTAGGTTAGCATTTTTGTTTTTGTCAAATGATCTAGCTTTTTTAACTTGAAGCTTTGACTGTCGATTTGCGTATTTACAAAAGTGCAAAAGTTTTCAAAATCTTCAATGGGAGAATGTGTATACATTACCATGGGCGAAATTGCATAAAGACCAATCAATAGACAACTTTCGAGTTCGTTGCATTTCCGTCAAAAACTTTGATTTTAGTGGACATCATTCGTGAGTTTAAGGGCGTCGTCACTTCCGTTCCTATGTTGAGCGATTGGTTGAAAAAAGGATAATGCTATATTGCACAAATAATTCAAAAAATTAAATTCTCATAATTGATATTCAGCATTGCTATTATTAGGGAATTGTGATTAACTACTACGGAACAAATATTATTTCCAGTTTATCCTGCATAATGACGATCACAAAGACGCTTGGTGAACTTTAATAAAGCACGAATACAGGCGATCCCATCTATCTGGTAAATAACGTCACAAAGGCGTACAAAATAGACGAACTTTTTCGGAGAAGGACATAACTCGAAAGTGGTCTATTGTTTTCACCCGCGAATAGCTACATTAACATATACGAGACAGACCGTTCTTTTGCTATCAAATTTTATTTAGTGCTTGTATCTCATATATCGTAGTAAATTAGAAAGTCTGCTTCAAGTGTTGATCTTTTCATCGATAGTGACCCGGATGTGCGACCTAAAACTAGAATATTTGAGAAACATGATGATTTCAACTTTTGTATCGTCAACTTCTCATTTCCTACCAATGAAACCCTCTGCCCTATCGAATTACGTTTAAAAATCACATTTGATACGTTACGCTCGTGCGTGTTCACACTACACGCACTTCATAAGCCAGAGTATGACACTTACACAAAAACCGCTCCAACAGAGTTATGAGAAAAGAACGACTGACATCGATATATCAATCACAAATTGGTTAACCGATGTCTGCGTCTCAACTAACTAGCGACATGTTTGACAGTCTAAGATCTTTAGATATCCAAACGTTTGTCTTACTGTGGATTCATTATTATTCGTGGGATACCAATTTTCGTTGATTTCGTGGGTACAGGTGAACCACGAATTTAAATGTTCAACGATATACAAATTCTCTATAGGTTTGTATACAGACAAAACCACGAAAACAAGTATCCACAAAAGCTAGTTTTCCTCAATCCACGAAATTTGGTACCCAAGATGTATCTATTATTTTACTGAATATGTCATATTCCAGATTGTGTCCTATTTCATGCATCTCCGATTGTAACATTTTGACTGAGTTTATTTGCATTGCAGATGATGAATGCATAGTAGAAGAAGAAGGTCTCGCTAATATAAGAGTGCATGCCATTCCGTCAGTATTTGTTGTCACTTTGATGTGTCCACTTAATCGATTTATGAGATATGAACATTATTAAGCTTCTGTTTTCCTAATATAAATAGCAATTATAATGTCTTTAGACTCTTTCTTACAAGTAACAGTACACAAATCCTCATCCATCATACCGAAATCATACTGTTCCTGGAAATCTTTGTGAAACCATGCATTCTCTAATTTGGTCAACAAGTATGATTATTCAAAATAAATGTAAACATATTGGGGAGGGTTGGCGCCTTCAAACTAGTTTAACTCCTCTACATTCTGTATGTGCCTGTCCCAAGTCAGGAGCATGTGATTCAGTGGTTGTCTTGTGTTGCTGTATATCATATTTGTTTTTTTTCGTTCATTATTTTGTATAAAGGTTAGGCCGTTAGTATCTTCTTTGAATTGTTTTACATTTGTCGTTTCGGGGACTTTTATACATTTTGTAGCTGACTATACGGTATGGCATTTGCTCATTGTTGAAGGCCGTACGGTGACCTATAGTTGTTAATTTGTGTGTCATTTGGTCTATTACGGAGAGTTGTCTCATTGGCAATCATACTAAATCTTATTTTTATATCTCATGTGTTAAGGGGAATCTCAAATTTTGTTCTTGTTGTTGAAATTAATGAAGTTTATTTGACATGTTTGGTGTGGTTTTTCAAAAATTAAATATATTGATATATTTCCTCTCCCTCGAAAAGAGGTAAACCAATATATCTCCTTTGTATGAAGAAAGCGTCCTGATGAATAGCTGTGTTACACATGTAACAGTTATCATAATTCTTTGTTTGAAAATAGTTGGTTGAAAAGGTAACGATATCTTTTTACACTTCATATACAACACTTCATTTATTAATAAAAAAAAACTTTATTATAACAATGTTATGATAAGTGTCATAAAAACAGTATTACATATTAAGCGCTGACCCTTAACTAGTAATTACAACAAGATACTGCCACTATTTGGTTTTTAAATCCACTAATATAGTGTTTTCCTTCGTAGTCTATCAACATAACAATATTCCACCATTATGATAACTCGAATAATTCTGCGGCCGCTAGCGGCCTATAGCCTATGGATGTTAATGTAGCTATCGGATATGAGTCGGAGATAGGCGGAATAAAACGACTGACATCATTTGAGTTACCAGTATGATCAATCGTTATGTAAGCATGGCTGTTAGTGAACACGAATCTCTTTAAAAACATACGGATAAGTTTCTATACATATACGTTTTTGATTATTTGCTAAATTAAATGGAAGCAAACAAAACTAAGAAAGTACTTGCAAATAAACATAATCAATAGGAAATTGCACTTGTAGTACTGTCGGGTGAAATCCATGTTTTTTTCATTTCGTCTGTTTTGTGCATACAATTATGTTCTCCACAGAAGTATTGTCCAACCTCACATGCCTCAGTCAGTTCTTCAAGACTGATTCTACCACTCATTTTTGAGTAATCCCCATGGCTGCATTTTCCTTTAATTTGGTAGTTTATGTTCTGTTTAAATTGTCCGCCTAACTCTTCAATTTTCTCACATAGGTCTATCAAAACACTATGATATGTAGCAACATCTACACTATCCCTTTCCCATATCTGCAATGATATAGCATTCTTTGAGAAGCAAATAAGCAATTGTTGGAGTCGCAATTTATCTAAATAGAATAATGCTTTCCATCTATATATGGCTAATTGTCTATTCTTCTCTTCACATACTGTATATTCTCTTAAGTAATCGAATAGAATATGATTGGCATATGAAAGGGGCAGATATTCAAATTCAAGTGTTAACCAAGGCGAAGCAATACAAGGAATCGTTCCACATATTTTTTATTGGTCTTGACAGAAACCTGTTGTTTTCTAATCAGTGAAGGCATAAAGTATGAATTTATTATTTGACATCCGTCGTTGTCTGAAACCTTACGTTGTAGTTTTACTATCATGCCAAATCTTTCCATCACGGCAAGTATATAAGTTTTGTATTGTCCATGCGCTATGTCAGGGTCCTTTTCAAACATCAGATCAATTATTTCATCTGATACCTCTCCTGTGTTTTTCATCAGGTACCTTTCTGTGGGACTACTGATGTCATCACTTCTTTTATTGTAACGTTCATTAAACACAAGGCACCCGAAACACTTAACTAGCCAATTTGGGTTTAAATTAATATAATCTCTGATATCCTCGAAAAATATTATGTCTCCAATTGAATGCTGGTAATTCAAGAAAGAATGAAGTTCTTTTTCATCAGTCAACATTTCTTGGGCTCTTATCCATATTTCCTCAAATGACAGTATATTTGTGTTCGAATCCTTTAAATTAGAAAGTTTAACATCTAGTTGAATCCATTTTGTTGGAAGAGCCACAGCAAAATAGTCCATGCTATCTGCAAGTTTTGATATGTCCTCTTTCAATGCCTGAATGTCTCTTTCATCAGATTTTGTGTTAGAAATAAAGTGCAAGTCTCTCCTCATGTGACCACCTTTTTTGTGAAATCTAATATTCCGATCAAAATTGTCTTTGTATTCACATTCCCTTGCTTTCAACTGAAAAAAGGGGAGGAAAATAGAATATGCAGCTGTTATTGTACTGTATTAGATAATAAGCTATTACTTTTGCTTGATAAAACATTTCTATAATTCATTTTGTTCTGCAAATTTCAACCAGTACTTTTCTTACTTCAACAAGTAATAACTAACATTGGTTTGTACACTAATTTAAACCATCAAATTGAATTTCTTAATTTATTTTCCTTGATGCAATTAAATGTGCTTTTGATGCAATCTCAATAAAATTTCCAGACAAAATTTAAATATTTAATTGTTGTTTACATCATATTCATAGTATGCTTATTTTCCTAAACTAAATCAACCCAGCTATCATAAAACAAAAAACAAGATGTTAGTTAATAATAATGGTCAATTTCACATAAACATACAGGAGAAAATAGGACTTTATTTAGGTATTGTCATGCAAAATTTTCATCTGGTTGTTTCGCATTTTATAAGAAATCACCAAAAGAAAAAGAAAACAATTTGAAATGAGGTGAAAAAATTGGATTGACTACCCTTAACAATATATAAATAAGAAGACGTGGTATGATAGCCAATGAGACAACTCTCCACCAGAGACCAAATGACATAGAACATGTAGAAGTTGACAACTATATGTCACCATTCGGCCTTCAACAATGAGCAAAATCCATACATCATAGTAAGCTTTAAAATACCCCAAAATAACAAATGTAAAACAATTCAAACGAGCAAACTAACGGCCTGATTTATGTACCAAACAATGAACGAAAAACAAATATGATATACAGCAACAAACGAGAACCATTAAATTATTGGCTTCTGACTTGGGACTGGCACATAAAGAATGTGGCGGGTTTAGACATATTTGCTGGCGCCAAAACCTCTCCCTCACCAGGGACAGTGGTATAACAGTACTACATAAGAACAAAATATACAAATCAGTTGAAAAGGTATTAACTCACTAGATCGATACAAAGTACATAGAACATTAACAAATACACTTAAGACACAACGTACAGATCTGATAGTACTCGCCGTTACTAAAAGATAGTTCAAACCCAATAACAACTGATAAACAAATCATATGTCTAAGACTAACATATCAATTAGTACACATCTAACATCCGATTGATTTAGTATAAAAACTTCATTATCAAAACATGACCTTGTGCAAAGCCAAGATATAGGTATCGACAGATTGTAGAACTCTGAATGTGAATATGTGTATAACAATTATATTTAGTTTTGTTCTAATTTTCTGATACAAAAATCAATATTAAAACCGATAAAATCTGTATTCAAAGATATATTTTCAGTGTTGAATAAGTAACCTTTTAGAATAAGTTTAATTGAAGGGTCCTATCTAAATTTATGAGCTCGGTATACAACATCACCGTGAAAAAATTAGGATGTGCTATCCTTTTTGTAATAAGTCTTCTTCATGTACAGTCAAACCAAATCTTTTTATCTATAGACTGATAGAAGATTTTAGTGAAGGTTTTAAGCTATATGTGGTAACGAAATACTTGACTTATTAATTCACCAATTATACATAGATTATGTTCATTGAAATCTAAAACGTCACTACAGACATGGGCATAGCGAACGAGATGTGATATATAAACATCGTAAGATGGTGCCGTAGGAACATCACAGTTCTTAAAAGGAAAATTAACAATATGGAAGGAAAAGTCCCTCTTTTTGCTGTAACTTTTTGTGTAGAGTCTCCCGTGTATAACAGAAATATCTGATTCTAGGAAAAGACGGATATTACCGTTAATATTTGATTTATTTAAAGTAAGTTCGTTTAGGTAAATTTCGGCCGTATATTAAGAAACTGTGATTCATAACAGTACAGACACAAGTCTGCTATAAAAAGGTCACAGCTTGTGTCCAAAGAATCACTAGTTTTTTTTATGTTTTTAGTGTATGTGTATTTGCGTCTCCAGAAATATTCATTCAAACGGGAAGACCCATAAACGACAGGTTGCTACAAACGTGTTAAAAATGTGCCGTATCCTTATAATATACCTTTTCACTACTCTCATACTTGTCACTGTGCGTGCATATATTAATGATTGGTGGATTTAGTTTATATCCTGTAAAATCTCTACAAAGACTATGGATGCTGTCAAACCAAAAGTCAACGTGGTCTAAAAATAAGTAATAAATACTAGCTAAAATTTGTAATCCTTTTCGGCATCCATATATCAACTAAGTAAACTTATAGGTACGCAAGGGTCAAAACATAGTCTACAAAAGACATAACAAAATGGCGAAACCAAAAAATAATCCAGCCATACAATATACGTTTTACATATCAAAAAAGATTATATGTAACTGAGACGGACACTCAACGACAAAAATCAACGACACAAATGAAGCATATATGTAGACATGGTAGAGGGGAACATACTCGTTCTTCAATTATAGGTTCTTGTATTTAAACTTTTAGTCAAACCGAGTGAGGATTGTTTTAAAATAGTTTTTACCGAGACTGTCAAAGATGTGCTCACAATAGCACATTCCTGATATGCCATTAAAGCATAAACATGTACTGAAAAATAATAGCTCTACTGAAAAGGAAGAAAAGTTCATCAAGGTATATTTCCATGTGGATGTAGCAAACACAGCACTACTTCTTTAATGTTTACTTTCATATTCTTGATTAATCCCTGTAAAATTTGACACTGCCAGCTCATGTTCCTATAACTGTCCTTGTGAAATGTTTCAATCCAATCAAGTTTTTTCGCAACCTACAATGTTTCTATTTATATTACAGTAACATTAACATTGACCTATTGACCCCAAAATTAATAGACGTTCCACCTTTTTTATATCGAGCATCTGTATAGTTTTCATTTCAACCAATCAAGGGGTACTCTAGCTATCCTCCGGAAATCAAATGCTTCGGACACACAGATGGACGGAGCAACAATCAGTCATCAATCATAAGTCATTGGTCAGATACATCTTGAACGAGTGATAAAGACCCGAATAACACTGACACAGCTCATCCTTTCTTACATCTAATTGTTTGTCAATGAATACCTCAACAGATCCTAGATTTGAAATATCAGTTTTGTATTGTTTTGTCAGTGTTATCTCAGATTCTGAATAAAAATGGCAAATTAATGCCAAGGACAGAAAAATGAAGACAAAAGCCCGATAACTGGATCCTTGCAGACTCAATAACCAAAAAAAACCCTAAAAATCAAAATTTGATAGTTCTAAGATAAGGAACAATACTCGCCAAAAACTAAATAAAATCATTACAGTACATTAGAGTCTTTAGCAACAGCATTCATTGACAAACCAGTAGATGAGGATAGTATGTATATATGATATGTATTCAACACATTACAATGTAATATTCAAAAAATAGTTATTTGAAGATAATCTTGTCTAGTAAATGAGATTTTGAATTATTAAAATAATCTTACTTCCAATAGAGTCAAAGCCTTCATCGTCATGATCGTAGTAGATCAGTGTACTGTCTTTAGATATATCTGATACAAGAAGATAGATGACATGTGGAGTTAAAAAGTTTTGGTGTATGGCATAATAGTCTGTATGGCCTGCAAAATTCCAAAGACCACATTCTACAAAATCCGCAGATTTCATATCTGTAACATCTGCAATGAAGTAATTTAAAAACGTTATCTTAGACGAGGAAAAACGTCATGAACAAAACAAATGAATCAATACTTTGCTCCTGTTCTAAAGGAAGAAGTATGCTGGTTTCTTATTGTCCATCCGGTCAGCATTAATGTTCAATTCGATTCTAAGTTTCTATTTAGTATTTATTATTCATACAGTTTTAAGATCAGTCATTCGATTGTTCAGTTTATTTGTATACATGTGTGTTCTTTACAATGATGCACGTATCAAAATGATTACCTTATTTTTCTTAACAACACGAACAACAACAAATCCATCCAATTACATATTTTGAACTAATCATCCTAAAATTAAGCGTTACAGTGAGATAGATTAGCAGATCACTCACCTATCTAATTTCTCTTTGCTGCATTCCTGTGTCCTCTTTACATTGATGCACTTTTGAAAAACATTCGATTATTTTGTCAGGGAATACCGATTAGAACTTCTAGATAGTTTTCCAAGCTTTATATCGGTAAGCTATAACGCTTGCCATTTTCATATCCGTCATCAATATTCTGTCTGTTTGCCGCAGACATATTGTGTTTGTTTTTTTCCTTGCAACTGTATGTCTGAATTTTTTGTTTTTCATATTTGCAAGCTGTTTAGTTCGACACATTTATAAATTTCAAAAGTTTAATTATCTGCTTTTTTATTGTTTGGGATATGTTTTTTCCTTTCACCCGATAGCGTGAGTGCAAGCACCAATTAAAGAGCAGTATGTAACACTACATTTAATTGTTAGATCACTGATGTAACGTACCTTTATTGACAATCCATTCCCCATCACTGGTTCTTATTTGAATGTTGTTTATCTTATCTATTCCATCAGTTCTTTTTACATCATCAATATCTTGTCCAAGTAATCTACGTATAAGACTTGACTTGCCAGCACCATTTTCACCAATAACATTAATTCTGACGTATCGTCTGACATCCTTTCCACTTTTTATTGCTTCCATATATATTCTATTCGTTTGCATTTCTAACAGACCTTATAACAATAACAAAATCGTTATTGAAGTATGCTTGGTCATTTGAATATAAACATGTTTTCCATTGTGTTAAAAGTTGTACTTCTTAAAGGTGAAATTCAATTTCCGCACCTCAAACGAGTCATTTGATTTCATCACTAAATAGAAACTGTGTTTACATTATTAAAAAAAAAAAACTTCATTTACCAGAATTTGTTATCATACACGATTTACTTAAATAATATTTTGTCGTTTTCTGGCAAGCTCAAGAATTATTCTCATTCTACCTACTTTAGGTAACAGGTTTTAGAAAGGAGATCATGTCACAGTAACTCTACCAATAAACGTTTATTCCGGGTAGGCTTTTTGTCATTTACGAATTAGTATGGGATACCTCTAAATAAGCAGAAAATAAAACATATACATTTTTTAATATTTTTATTGTCGAATTGCTTGTTGAGTTCCAGGAGCCATCTTCGCCAGGTTAAACTAAAAACTTAAAATTGGTATATTTGTACCGTTAATTAAGCGGCATTTAGTTATAACAGCAAAGATTGATTGACCGGGAGTCAGAGTAATGTGTCCTGGTAGGGTTACCTGTCCTCATGCAAACTGTTAACTTTTAGTCAATTTTATGGATTCTAAGGAGTACTGATAAAAAGCGAGGTTAAATAAGGCCTTGCAATTTTGACCTGGTCCCAATGTTTTGGTAATCTACCAAAGACCTCACATTAAAATAGTTTAGGTCTTACCGACTTAAGGTTGATCAGTTACAGCGACAGACCACTTATGTCAAACATGTCAATTTTAAACAGATAACTTAAAGTTTTAAGATTTCATCCGACCGATTCGGTCAAAAACGAACAGAACATATGTAGGCCGTGAGAAACATTTGGAGAAAACCTGTAACTAAACATTTTTACCATAAGTAGAAAAACAAGAGGCGCTAAAGAGCCTGTGTAGCTCACCTTGGTATATGTGCATATTCAACAAAGGACACTCTTAAACATTGTAAACAAGAATAGAATTCATGACAAAAATCTGTTTTGTTGATCTTGTATTGCAGATCATTTAGCCTGTTTAGTTTCTCTGTATCTTCTTTAGTTTCTGCTCAAAACACAAAAGAGGATAAAACAAATCCGCATTTTAGGGCAATCACTCCTATAAAGAGTCACAGTCTACTTTACTATATCCGCAAAATTTGACTTGTTAGTAGATCTTGACTTGCTGATCATTTTTGTGATTTAAAGTGTATCTTTATCTATTATAATTTTTTGTCATATATGAAAAAAACGTTAAAAAAAAGATGAAAATCGTCTTTAAAGGACAATAACTCCAATAAGGAGTCGTCTGACCATTTCCTCCATATTGTCTTCATTGTAGATTTTGTTTTGTTGATCATTTTTGCCTAGCTAAGTTTCTATCTGTCTATTATAGTTTTAAGATATAAGGCAAAAACGCAAATAATTGGTCAAAATCATGATCAAAGGGCAATAACTCTAATAAGGAGTCGATTGACAATTTCGACCATGTTGACCTATTTGTAGAACTTGTATTGCTGATCATCTTAAAGTTTCTCTTTATCTATTATAGTTTTCAAGATAGTAGGCAACAATGACAAAAAATGGTAAAATTTGTCATTTAAGGGCAAAAAATCCTAAAAGGAGTCATCTGACAGTTTTGACATGAATGGACAATTGGTAGAGCTCAACATCCTGAACATTTTTGCTCTTGTCTGATTTTCTCTCTTTATAATGGTTTTCAAAATAATAGACAAAACTTGCATTTTACCCCGTATGTTCTATTTTTAGCCATATTGGCCATCTTGGTTGGCAAGCGAGGTCAGCAGACATAATTTTAAAACTAGATACCCCAATGATGATTGTTACGAAGTGTGATTAAATTTGGCAAAATAGTTTCAGAGGAGAAGAATTTTGTAAAAGATTACAAAAATTTTCGAAAAATTGTTAAAAATTGACTATAAAGGGCAATAACTCCTTAAGGGGTCAATTGACAATTTTGATCATTTGACTTATTTGTAGATCTTACTTTGCTGAACATTATTGCTGTTTACAGTTTATCTCTATCATTATTATTATGATAATATTCAAGATAATAACAAAAAACTGCAAAATTTCCTTAAAATTACCAATGCAGGGGCAGCAACCCAACAACGAGTTGTCTGATGTGTTTGAAAATTTCAGGGCAGTAAGATCTTGACCTGATGAACATTTTTACTCCTTTTCAGATTTGCTCCTAATACTTTAGTTTCAGAGATATAAGCCAAAACTGTATTTTACCCCTATGTTCTATTTTAGACATGTCGGCCATGTTGGTTGGTAGACGGGGTCGTCAGACACATTTTTCAAACTAGATACCCCAATAATGATTATATCCAAGTTTGGTTAAATTTTGCCCAATAGTTTCAGAGGAGAAGTTTTTTGTAAAAGTTAACGGACGACGACGGACGCCAAGTGATGAGAAAAGCTCACTTAGCCCATTGGGCCAGATGAGCTAAAAAACAGAGTACGGGTGATAAATTTCATAGGAAAATGTATATCGTTAAACCGGGAAAACTGCGAAAGCGGAGACAGCACGTGGCAAACATATCTTAAGAAACAAAAAATTCATACACATCAAAAAAGCAATGACAGAAAAACTTATTAAAAAAAATTACCTAATAAACAAATCAAAATCAAAAGGATTTTACAGCGAATAATAAAGATTCCAAGGCAAACGTAAGAGAGGTTAAATAAGCTTTTTATGTATATTTGTCAGCACTTTTGTGTTGGCTAAACATCATTGTTTAAAAACTTGAACCAAAGTGACTGTCAATAACGAATTTTATTGATAATGCTGTCCCCGAATATTTAAGCAAAGGAAAACATACTTGTATTATTTCAATTGATATTATAAAAATCGTAGAAAATGCCATTAGAAGTGCAATTCAAAGTACTTACGTTTGTCTAGTTTTATTCTTTTCTCTTTTATACCTTTTGATAAAGTAATGAACATTGTAAGTATTACAATTGTAGGATAATATTAGAAAACAAGTAAGTCGATTAACAATCAACTAGTCATGTACATTAATGAATGTCATGTTCGGTTGTGTTTGATTTCGGTAAAAATTAGTGATATTCAAAAACCATTTACAAAGAAAACATATAAAACATCACTTATACTGATACATATTAATATTGTCATTAAAGAAAAATAGTGCCACTAGGAAAGGCTTTAATGCTCAAGTGTACAAGTGGTAGAAGACATAACCAATTATATCAAATAATCTACACGCTGTTTTAGTGTTTGTTGACGTTTTAGCGGACTCGAATGTGGATAACGGTCACACGTACATCTACTTTACATTTATTTGATACAACACGTTATGCTTACATACTTGACAGGATAACACTTTAAACCACAAAAAATTAACAAGATTCTAATAACTTATTCGTTTAGCTTTTTTATATAATAAAAACAAAACAGCACATCTGAACAAATGATATTTGTATCCACACATGATTTCTTGTATACTTAATTTCAACAAAAAACTAAAAGTCTGATTAATGAACTTAGTCATTTTTAATCAATATTCATATAATTATTTAGTTTATGATTAGATGGTTTTTAGATTATCTTTTTAGCCTAATCACTAAATCTGCAATCAGACTTCTTCTTTTGACTGAAGTTTACTTTTGAACTAACATGTTTTGAGGATAAAATGAAAATTTAATATTATCAGTCATGTTAAGGTGGCTCGGCCCTTTAACAGTGTGCATATTTTAACGCATGTTTCTAACGACGAGCGCCTTGGAAACGGTCGCTTTGAGGGGTTTTCTCAAAAATAGTTTTGACGACATTGGAACGCGGGCGTGTATGAAAGCACCCTTTCCCGATGTCAACAAACCATGCAAAACGTTCTACAAAACATGAAATACGTACGGTCAGAGCTACAGAGTGGTTTGTTCACTTTTCACATAAAAAGGACAGAATTATACATGATATATTAAAGCATAACATTAAAAAAAAAAGAAAATATGAATATTGACATGTACGACGGTATCTGGTGCGTTCGCTCCAAAAACAAATTCTCACCCTACACGTTCGCCCCTTGGATCCGTTCGCATCTTATTTTCATTTAAATACTGGTTGAATATATCAAAAGATGTCTTTTAGATGTATTAGTATATATATATATATATATGAAAATATTTTGCCAATGACGCAACGTCACGTTAACCGTAAACAAAGGATAGCGATGTAAACAACTGCATGTCAACTTACGGCATCAGTGGCGGATCCAGAACTTTTTGTAAGGGGGCCCACTGACTGACCTAAGGGGGACCGCTCCAGTCATGCTTCAGTGATTCCCTATATAACCAATCAAATTTTCCCCACAAAATGAGGGGAGGGGGGCGGGCCCCCAGCCCCCCCCTCCCTGGATCCGCCTATGGGCTTTCAAAAACAAGTAAAATCCATATAGTATGCTATTATAGTACAAAGGCATCGGGGTTCATCTGCACGCTATAGATGATAAATAAATAAATAATAATAAATAAGCGTTTTTCAGATTCGACAAAGTATACAAATAGAGTCAACATAAGCTCTAATGAGCTTTTAACCGTTTTATCCGTTTGGCGTATTATAACATTTTGTTACTGTCATAAATTTCTTTTTTACTTGAAATATCTTCATTTCCAAGTATTGGTAGGATCTTTTTCCGGAGTATGTGAAATATTTTCTCACTGCAAAATTTTGATAATTGTATTTTTTATCTGCCAACAATGTTTGAACATAACAATTTCGGAGTACTAGTATGTGAAATATTTGAACACTGCAGAATTTTGATAATAGTTAAGTATTTTTTCATTTTCCAAAAAATATTTTGGACATTACAATTTTCAAACAAAGACTAAATACTTGACAGTCACACATAACATTTTTATTTAAAGATTTATATACTTTATCAAATAATGGGCACGAAAATATATCTAACAAATTTTCTCGTATAATGATTCAATGATTTTTGGAAGTCTAGTCCTATAACATGAGACCTCGGGGCCAATGTTTTCTATTTATGATATTTTCCTTTTACTTATTTCGATATTTATTAATTTGTTAATTTCTATTTTCTGTTGTATCTTTCAATATGCCAACAGAGTTCGCATTAAAAAAAAAAAAAGAAAAAAAAAAGAAGAGGAAATATCAGCGTAAAAACTAAAATAATTGATTAAGATTGAGATTGAGTTATTATAATAGTCTAACGGAACTGGAGCAACACATTTTTTGTTTTGCGCAGAAAAAATACCGGACACTTCAATAATTTGCATCATGTAGATGAAAATTGGTCAATAGCAACCGGGACCTTACTAGTATTCCGACCTTATATATCGGTATATGCTATTATCCCTCAATACCGCATGCTTTGCGGAGAAGCGCAAAATATTTGGTTTGACCAAGTCGGGATTTTACCTAGGACACACATCCGCAGTCTACCGGGCAATTCCAAACACTACCAGTTAAAGACATTATATATAAACAAAATCTATACTACTTACTAGGTTCAGGAAAAGTTGGGATTGTAATTTTAAAACTCCGCCCAGTACACAGGGACGCTATATTAGTCGGTGATATTGGCAAACTTTAACTTCTGTCTTACTTTTTGACATGCGTTTTTTTCAATAGGGAAGCTAATAAGGAAAGTTCTCGATTTAAAAAAAAATAAAGTGCAGTGTGTCATTGCGGCAAGAAATATATATGAAAACTTTTTTAATGATGTGTGAACACTGGTTTGACCCACCTGCTAGCTGCAAAGAAACGTAATTATCGGCCTATGATGATAATATGGAGATGACTTTTAAATTTGAATTTTGGCGGATAGTTGTCTCATTGGCAATCATACCACATCTCCTTATTTTCATATCGTAGGGTAAAGAAATATGACTTCCCTAATCTGACAGATAATCCCTTGCTATGACAGGGTGTTCATACAGCTGGATGTATAAATACCTCGGGAGGGGGGGGGGGGGGGGGGGGGGAGGGGGCACTTCAATACTTAATTGATATATAGGGGTGCCGCTGGGGCCTACCTTTTTCATATAATTTAAATTTCAAAAATGTATAATTTTTCATATATTGCGTAGGTAACAATGTAACCTTTTCCCTATAATGCTTGGGTTTCATGTAGTGTAATGTAAAACTAGAATACCAAAGTGTTAAAAGAGAAAATTTGGTTAATAAAATCACAGCCAGGAACACCAAGACAGATGCCAGACGAAGAAGTTATGGAAACTTTATTGACCTTATCATATATTTTTGATAGTTTTCCCGACCTATTCACATATTTTCAAGTATGAAAAGGTGACCTATTCCAGCGGCACGTCCTATTACCTTGAATTTAGGAAGTGCCCCCTCCCCCTTCCGAGATAAATACGCAGCCTTGTAGGGTAAAAAGGAGGAATTTCGTCCATTCCAAGCATTCATTGTCCATTCATTTTCTAGTGGCAGCAGTCCATATAATTTTTGTGTTAACAAGAGTACACAAGCTGAAATATCTCACCTGCTTTACTAATCATCATTCATGATTGTTTTTATGTTGATATTCCTAAAGATAAAGTTTTACTACAAGTATCAGAAATAAAATGCTCCGCTGGGTGCAGCTTGATACGACCGCAGAGGTCGAACCCTGAACAGTTGGGGCAAGTATGGACACAACATTCTAGCTTGATACAGCACTGAATTTGGATTGTGATTAAATATTTGACACAGCATAGGTTTCTGACACAGAATGAATGTGGTCTAAGAACTAAAAAAATTTTAATTTACCTATTCAAACCATATCATTATTATTTGCTTTTATATATAAATCAGGAATAACCAATTTAAAATGGAAAATTTTAAAGAAAAAAAAATCCCTCCCCCAAATTTTTTGAACCCCCTTATGATTCATCACCCCAAAACTCAATCCCAGCCTTCCCTTTGTGGTATGGTACCTTGCAATACAATTTCATAGAGATCCATACACATGAACACAAGCTATTGTCTGGAAACTAGAAAAATGCTTGTTTTTAGGCCCCAAATTCCTTAACGTTTAGGGCAATTACCCCCAAACTCAAACCCAGCTTTCCCTTTGTGATATTGAACCTTGTAGTACAATCTCATAAAGATCCATACACTCACACACAAGTTATTGTCCTGAAACTAGAAAAATGCTCGTTTTTTGCCGCTAATTCCTAAAAGTTTGAGGCAATCACCCCCAAAATCAATCCCAGCATTCCCTTTGTGATATGGAACCTTGTGGTACAATGTCAGAGAGATCCATACACTAACACACAAGTTATGTCTGGAAGTTACAAAAATGCTTATTTTTGGCCCCTAATTCCTTTACTGTTGGTACCATAACCCCCAAAATCAATCCAAACCTTCCTTTTGTGGTATTGAACCTTATGGTAAAATTTCATAGAGATCCATTCACTTAAACTAGAGATAGAGTGCGAAAACCAATGTGTCTTCGGACGACGACGACGACAACGTCATAACAATATACGACCGCAAAATTTGATATTATCAATGATCATGAAAATGATCAAATAAACCAATCCAAGCCAGCCTTACACAGTGGCGGAACCTTCATGAAAGGGGTAGGGGGGACTGCCTAAGAGAGGCTTGCTCCAGTCACGCTTCAGTGATTCCCTATATAATCAACAAATGGTCCCTCCCCTAAATCCGCCTCTGTTACAATCACCCCATCAACCAAATATTTTGAAACATATATAGTATGCCAGTAACAGACAAAACCATGAACATGAGGTTAAGTTCAGATAGACCCTGCAAGACAGGCATATTTGTTTTTCATTCATTATTTTGTACATAAATCATGCCGCTAGTTTTCTCATTTGAATTGTTTAAAATTGTAATTTGTCATTTGGAGGCCTTTTATACCCAACTATGCAGTATAGGTTTTACTCATTGCCGAAGGTCGTATGGTGACATTTAGTTGTTTATTTATGTGTTATTTGGTCTCTTGTGGAGTGTCTCATTTACAACCATATCACATCTTTTTACTTAATATTTCAATATATACATTTAATAATCATACCATACACCAAATATATTAACCTATTGATAACACAATGTAGCATGTTAAAAGAGGACTTACCATTGACCAATGAACCTTGCAAATGTGGTCAATGACAACTGCCAGACAGACATGTACTCCTTACATTTGTGAATCATTGCATACATATAGTTTATCTACTACATGTACTTTTAGTATTAGAAATAACAGACAAAAACACAAAACCATGACATTGACAAATGACATATTGCTAACAGCATCTGATAAACAACCCTATTAAATCAGGTAACTTTAACCTTGATCACTGATCTATGAAATGAGGTTGAGATCTTTGTAGCAATCTATATCAATTTGAGTGCATATCTAAATTTACAAAACAATATTAATCTTGATCATTGTGATACTGTAAATTTAGAAATTATTGTGAGGTTTTTATTAATGCAAATAATGTGACAGGGTGAATATCACAATAATAAGAACTTGCATTCTGAAAACTGAAATATAGATCTTTATGCAGATTTTTATTGTAATTGCATTCCATTCGTCAAAAATCGCAATAATAAATGCACGCAATAATTTCTGAATTTACAGTAGGTAAAAATGTTGTCAGTTAAAAGTGAGACAACTTTTCCCAGACAATATATGATTCTTTTGTTTTTATGTTTGGTTGCTGTCTCATTGAACAAAACTATTTTATTTCTCCTTTTATCCAGAAAATATAACTTTTGAAATAGAAACTGAATAGCATATGGATGGAAAACCAATGTCAAGTGATGTAAAATAATTCAAGTTGCAATTTAGGTCAGGGGTTGGTGAGGTAAAAGATGAGGCAAAGGCATGTGCATTTACCACAACTGCCACTTGGTATTATGTTTTCCAAAATTTACAAATCTCATAGCTACCTTCTGTATTAAAGACAACTGCATATATTGCAGTTTGCATATCATGAATTGTGTTTGCAGCAAAATTCGCTACAGACAGCAAAAAAAAAAAAATTAATTCAGCTCTATTAAAATTAATTTTTTGAAACATTTTTTATTTTTATTCCTCAAATGTCTATGATATCAAATTTATAAAACATTTATTAGCATTGTTAATTTCAATATACTAGTAATTGTTGACATGCATACATCATGTACATGTACAATCATCAGCTGATCAGCTCGATATTTTCATTATTTTTATATCAATATTAATCTTCAGTGTTTTTTATAAGACTCAATAATCTGTATTCATCATTGGGACAGGTACATGTAGGTAAAGTAGGTCCTTTTGATCTTGGATTTGTTTTAATGGTTTTTGACAGCACTAAAGCATATAGTTCCAAATTATAGTTCCATCTTGGCTTCTTAAGTGGATTCTGACAACACATTGCATGTTGACACCAAGTGTAGATGATCTTGGGTTCTCTCATATGGATTCTGACAGGACTTTGATTATACATGTACATGTAGTTCCAAGTATTGTTGATCTTGGCTCATAATGTTGCCAACTTGGTTGTTCTTAAGTTTCAGCACTTTACATATAGTTCCCAATTGCAAGACAAGATGATACTGGCTTCTCCTGTAAATTCTGTCAGTACTTTGCCAATACTTTCCAAGTAAAGTTGAACATTCCAGGATCTTTCACAACAAATCACTCCTTCCTCTTACATGTACTTGCAGCCTGAAATTAAATGTCAGAGGAATTCTGTCAGAAAATCATCAACCATGATTGACATTTAAAAGCACAATCAAATTCATATTTTAAATATAAAATGGGGAATGTGTCCATTGGACACAGATGATGGCCCCGCTTGCATATACAGTTATATAAAGGAACATAACTAAAGAACGGTAAGAGTGACACTACCCAACTTTTTACTTGATCTGAGTTTTGTTGTAATAAGTAATGTGTAGAAGTTTCATAACATTTGGATGAGGCAAACTAAAGTTAGAGAATGGAAACGTAAAGGGGCATAGTTCTAGAACAGTAAAAGTGACCCCACCAAACAAAATTCAAATTTGATCTGTGTTTGTTGGTAATAAGCATTTTGTATAAGTTTCATAACATTTGGTTGTGGCAAACTGAAGTTAGAGAACGGAAACCAATTTTGGGACGTACATACAGACAGGGGTAAAACTTAATGCCCCCGCCGCTACGGCGTAATAAAATGAGGAATTTGTGGCAACAATAATGAGCAAACAAAATAAAATTACATGCACAGCAAGTGTAAATAGTGATTTTGTTTTTATATGTTGAATACAGACTTTTCAGGGCATGCTGTTTCGTTGCCAGGGACAAGTTACATGTATTTCTCTGCCTAAAAGTTCTGAAATGCAGCTGATCATGAGCTACATTTGTACTCCTCGTCAACTAAATTATGCTGAGGTGTCTTGTACCTTTGTTTTGAATATGGGATACACAAATTTTGTATTTAAAAATACTAAGCACAAAACAATAATGAATTTTTCAACTCAAATGTATGTGTTATTTGGTAAACAAGATAAGCCCTACGTGTACATGTATGTTTAAACCTGATACTTGATGTTATGAAATTTTTTATACCAAAGAGAGACGGGAGGGGGTTTAATTGTAAACAAATAGTGATCAAGACAAATCAATCAATAGAATGTTTACAAATTAGGCCATTCATATTCGAATGTAAAAGGGATGAACGTGAATTAGAGTGAACATGATTTTGGGTGAAAAGAAAAGAATTCGAAAAGAGGGGGGGGGGGTGGGGGGGGGGGGGGGGGGGGTAAATGATCTGGGGGAAATATATTTTGCCATTTTTTGTCCGGGAGCAAGGAGGATGGAAGTAGAAGTTAGGGGAGAAAATTTTAGAGTAAAAGGGAAGAGAAACAGAGGTTGGGGAGTGGGAATCATGTTGGAACTTGGACTACATGAACCCCTGTTCAAGGGAAGTTATGGGGTACACCATTTTACTAGTCATTATAGACGTTAACGATAAATATTTTACTCCATTTGACCTTAACGTGGCTACGAAATTCGATTTTACGAATGACGATATAAAATTAAGACTCATTTGACGCTAACGGTAGATGCTAAAAATGACCATCCCCTCCACTTTGACTGTTTCAGTGTTTGACACTGATATTTTTCAAAACAGGCTATACATGTTCAAAACTTGCCAGTTAACAGGTTAAGGGTCAAGTAAACACACAAATAAGATACCAGCCATAACGATTATACATAGAACAGAAATTTAGCCCATGCAAGGTTTCAGCCGCAGTGATTTTCTACAGTAGCGAGTATTTTGAGATAACCCCCCACTTTGTATTTTTCGTGATACTAATAACATTTGGCTGTCTAATATATTAAAATCTATGTTTTCTTATGTAATGACTCTACCTTCATCGTTGTCTATTCGCCACTACATTTTGTATGTCTGTTATTCATGCACATGGTCGTATTTATCTATGCAGTATGCTGCTCAGCAATGGCGACCCTGAAATTTCTGTTGTCCGATTATGGCGCCAAATTACAGGGAAGCAACTCGCGCCAGACAAAATTACCGTATTTCACCAAAATAATCAAAATTTTGCTTTTTTGTAACAAACAGTAAAATGTTAATCACATTTATATTCAGCTATCGTTCATTGATATAATTACAAAAATTATTTTATTTAAAGACATCAATAAAAATTCACAAGAAAGTAATTAATGGAGTGCATTGAAATCAGACCTCATGGGTAGAGGGGTTAAACAAAAGCTCGTAACTTTTTTAAAAGCCTAGTGACCCCAATTTTATTTTACCTTAAAATGCTTGAAAAGTTCATAGCTTTGACATATCCGTTTTTTAAAAAAATCTACCGGGGAAATTTTACGAAAAATCGATTTAACCAATATTTTTAGCCTTAAACTGAAATTAGAAAATGCCAAATTTAGACATAAATCTGAAAATAAATTGATTTTAAAGTCTAAAACAACCAAGGGGAACGTTTACATTTCAAATTTAATTGTTTTTTCACATAATAATCATACTGACATGGTTCTAAAAGTGTTTGCATTTGATGTAGTCGTTATTGTTGTAAGGGTGGAAAAGTTTGGAAATAGGGTCAAAATCGCACATTTCGCTTCCATTTGAGGGGAAAACAAGCCTGGTGACCCCCTTTTTTCTTTGCATTTTTGGATTCAGCATAAAAAAATCTACAAAATATGTGAAAATAAAAAAATTCTACCGGGGGTCCTTATTGGGGTGAGCCACCTTAAATCAAGACTGTTATCCCGTTTCTATGTATAATATTAGTATCTTTCTTTGCCTAATCACCAAATCTTTATTCAGACTTTTTCTGTGACTGTAGTTTAATTTTAAACCTACATTGTTTTGATGACAGAATGAAATTAACGTTTTCAATATTAATTTAATAGTGATACATTTACCTTAACAAACTTTGTTGGATTTATTTGCCAGTTATACCTCGTATTTGTTTCATAAAACAACGCGTTTGTGTTCCGTATAAAATAAAATTGTACCATCATGCATGTTATGGATCTCTATCTACCTTAACTTAAACTCATTTTTGACAAAAGTTTTAGTTCTTTAGGTTTCATTGTGACTTTGAGTCATATATCAATACATTGATCCCTTTATTTGAATTATCAGATAATAACTAAAGTAAGCACAGTCTTAATAACGGTTGCGAGTAGTTACCAGAACAGGTCCTGATAGTACGAAATCAGTTTCATTTTTCAACTGAATGTACTTTTTGGTCATATATCGAATCTTTTGGAAGATATGTTAGTAGACATTTAATGCGGATAAGTAGATCATACTTAACGAATAGTTATAATATTAACAACAACAATAATAATTTTAATATTTTCATATTTTATTTCAAAATTCTTTCATTGAGTTTACCTTCTATTCACTTAATGATGCCTGTTCACGATAATATCCATTCAACATGTGTAATTTTTTACAACATGTAGCTTGAAAACTAGCTCGGTAACCTATCATTTTTATTTTATTTTTGAACGAACATATCACAATATATACTATGTTTTGGAAAAGTATGAAAACAATTTTTTTTGTTGTTTAAACTCCAATACAGCCTTAATGCTCTTTATCATTATTATTTGCTTTAAAGATTAATTGCACTAAATTGAAAAGTCTTAGCTTTCTCTAAATGGTTTCGTCTTCAAAATTGTTTCGATTTGAGCGCCACTGATGAGTTTGTGTAAAAAAATATCCGTTTTGACGTATTATAGTATGACCATTGTAACTTCAAGAGTTGTGTGGCTGTGCAATTAACAGTACTTACGTTGTTGTTTGTCAATTTCATGCATTCGTAACTATGTTAATAAAGTTGATGAAGATAATATTAGGTATGTTAAATAAATACTGATAACAAGTTAAATTTATGTAAAGGTAGCCTTTTTCATTAACAATCACGAATAACAGGGCAAAGGCTTCTACACAAGGTATAGGTGGCCTGTTGTTAGGCAACATTTATGTCCCTATCATATATATCCTCACTTTCCAGTGGCAGTCTAAATTTCCCCGACCTTCATCCTGGACGGCCTATATTACAGGACCTACCTATGGTATTCATTGTTTATTTGTTCGCCTTCTGAACATGCAAGAAATATTTGCCACTGGACGTGAAGCAACCAACAATTAATCAATCTACGTATGGTATACATTTTGTTCAAGTCTTGCAATATATAATCCCACATTTTCCACTGTGATAAATTCAGTACTGTTCAGGCAATTTGCTTGCAATTTTAATTAAGAACTGTTCAGTAGCTTGTCAAACATGGTATGATGATGATGTGTACAGGTAAATAAACAACACTGAACAGTCTGAATATAGACTGAACTCATCTTGACTAACTGCAAGCGAATTGTCTGAACAGTACTGAATTTACCGGTAGTAATTCTAAAAATTGAATGAAAGACTACAAATGGCAACAATTTACTTCGCAGTCTTTTCCACGATTTTACATCGCCGAGTGAGGAGCAATTGAGAGTACCCCCTTTTTTGTGGAGTTCCCGTTGGTTTGTTATGTCATTGCCTTTATATATGGTGATTTGTGTGTCAATTCGTTCTCTTTCGTTTATTGCCATGGCGTTGTTTCTCCATTCTTTCTTTATTCTGTTTTTGTCGAATTAATACGGTATAGAATTTGTAGTTCTGCAGTTAGATAAATACAAAACACAGGATATAAATACATTTTTAACAATTGGTTTAGTCAATCTCACGCTTGTCTCACCTTCTGGTATGCTTAAAATATGACAATATAGGAATTGCCGATAATTCACAATATACCTATATAGCATTTAACTTGACAACAATATGACTTTCAAATACGAGTAATACTATCCGGTTACAATACTAATGACACTAATAAAATAACCACCAAGCTCAATACTGTTTGTAATTAACTGATCATCCAAATAGCATGAATAGTACTCGACCCTAATAAAATGACTTGAAAATCTTCGAATTGTCTCTTAAGAAAATTAACAGTACTTACGTGTTTTTGACTCCTTATGACATGTATGACGCCACTGTAAATAATCTTGAAACAAAAATATATAGAAAGTCAGCATGTTGAAAAATGCTAAAAACAAGTTAGTTCACATTTTCATTAGGTTTGTATGCCAACATTGGAAAAACTACGAAAGCATATATCCATGAAATTGAAAATTTCTCCTATCCACGAACCTAAATAATTATCCAAAGTATTTGAAAGAATATTACGTATTCCTAAAAGAAATGAAAGTAATCGGTATTATGCAATACTTTCGCATTGTCACATCTATATTAATACGTAATATGCAAAAACATTTTGAAAATATGCACATATCGAAGCGCCACTTTTACTCACAAACAAATAATGTTCATTCAACCAGTTTATTGCAGCTCTGTACGTATATAGTTTTGTTAACTCGTATTTAAATGAAATGAAGGTAATAATTCAATTCAAACTTGAAAAGTCAAATACGTCTTCACCGTTGATCTTCACAAAAGAATAACAAGCATAAATAAGTTCACCTTTAAATGTAGAGAACCGACATTTCAATTTAATTATTTTCATCAGTATATATAGCGAGTATGAAATTTATAAACAAAGCATTCCGTTCCCAATAGAATAATCCACATTGTAAAAGACAAGTTGACTAAATGTGAATTCTGGCATTGAGTTACTATTTGAAAAATACAGGAACTACCTAAATCTACAAGTTGAATACAAGTAAAATCATTTTTCTGTATACAAATCGCATGTTAACAAATGACTGAAACCCAACGATTGTGTACCAAGAAAAAGAAATAAACAGCTGCTTCATATTGAAATTGCTGGAAAAATAAAATTGGAATTAAAAAGGCATTTAAATCAGATGTAATTGAAATTGCTCCATAGAAACAAAAGCTTGCCAGATGATACCTTCGATACTCTGATACAGAAAAACCGAAAATATGGAAATACTGGAGTTAGTGAACAATATGTGAACAATTGCCGAGATTTAAGCGGCTTTTTTCTCGCATCCCTATAACGAAAAACAATAAAATAAACGGAGCTTCCTTTTATCAATCGTACAAGTAACAATAATGTAAAGTTTAGGTGAAATCAATCCAGATTATCAAATTCTTACGAGACACATTTTGTTTGGGACCTCGGTGACCGAATGGTCTAAGTAGTCCAATTACTATATCATTAGCCTGCCAACACTGATGATGTGAGTTCGAATCTAGTTCGTAGCAGGTGCGCTCGACTCCAATCTTAACTGACTAGGATTGTCAGTTATCCTGTCGTAGGTCGGCGATTCTCTCCAGGCACTCAGTCGTCCTGCACCAATAAAAACTGACTTCCACGAAATAATACAAATGTGCTGAAAGCGGCGTTTAACGCCAATAAACCAATCGTTCCCCTTCTCTTAGAACGCATTTACACTCCAAAATCGGGTTGGTGGAGGTTGTGAGTTGACGATGTATGGAAACGGATAAATGCACTAATGGAACAACCTTATTTAGCAAATCCGATCGAAAGAGTAGTTAGATCAACGTCGATTCGTACCAATTTTTATCTTATCGTACATGTTTTGTAATTAAACCCTTTGTAGAAAAAGTGAATAATCAAGTTAACATCACGGTAATCCAACCCCTGTTCGTTCGTTGTAGAAAGAATGAATATTCCTGTTTGAAGTAATTTAATCATTTAAATAAAGAGATCATCTACTGCGTGAACTGTTAAATGAAGACAAACAAACAAATACACAGAACGGGATAGTATGACCATAACGACGTGAGAAGTAAGAATTGAACACATGCCGTTTTTAGTCTGAAAAATTCTCCGATTTTAGCAACTAAAGAAATTGTGTTAAAAATTAAATATATATGTGATAGATTTTACACAACACTCAGCAGAATGTAGACGAATGGCTTATAGTATAATACATATGATCTACATCTACAACAAAATGATAATATGTTTTGCTTGTAAAAATTCAAGCATTGCTGATCTGGAAAAGGAGCTAAACACACACGGTCGTACCTATATAGTCTTGACAACATATTATATGCTAATGATAATATAAACTTACCGTATGCATGGTATAGAGAAACACAAATTATCATGACACCTAGTAATATTGTGGTAACATATATACACCGAAGCCGATGTGTTTTACCTGAAAAAAAGACTGATTTGTAAATAGATGATCATGTTATATAAAAAGATATGATTGTCACCTTAAATTAGGACGAGTTTAAGTTTACAATTTTCGGACTTATTTCTGTATCACTCAATACATTAGAGATAAAATGTTATTTTAACCTGTGGTTCACTAGTCTTGTACATGTTAGTATGAATTTCTACTCGACTCGTATTATGCTACCAGTACTAGTCCAAAATGTATTTAATACGTAGTGTCCCTAGTGCAAACTGCTTATAATCATCTAGCAGTGAAACTGTCCAAGTACAGTCTTGAATGTTTGCGTCGAATATATTGACACTTTAATCGTTTACAACGTAGTTGAAAATCATACTGTATCAAGTAAATTCGAGACGATTGAGCGGTACCCATCGTGTTGCTAACGGTAAGTCAAAATACATTTTTAATATCGTAATCGATAAATAGACAACTCTAAGTTACGACAAGTGGAATATATTAATAAGCATATGTGACACATTTATTCCATAATGGTAATTCAAATCATAATAACGTAGGTTAATGCTTGGAAGATGCGTCTTGTAATTCACCGTTTTTAACCATTGGTTAAAATTTGTTCTTGCGTTAGCTACTGTTGATCACGGAAGGGAATCGTGTCCCCTGGAAATACATATATCAACTGTAGATATATGTACGCCATATCCAGCTGCCAATGAAATGTTATTCATAGAAATGTTAAGGTCACAATGGGAAAATGGAAATCGCCTCTTGTGGTGTACCATTTAATTTTCCTTATTGTCAATTCTAACTGTAAGTCAATATACTGAGCTGACTGAACTGTATCATCGTTATCCTTTTCTCACACTAAACGAGATAAATGTGACCAATATAGTCGTGAATCCTTATATCATCAAGTGCGCTGTTTAAAAAATGATCTGAAAATATGAGACTATGCAAACAATCAAATTAACTTTCACACCAAGACTAATATAAGACAAAAAATATTTACAATTAAGTATCTTTTTTGTTAAAGAGTAAAGTATACAAAATCTAAACTTTTTAAGAGTACAACTGGACAACGATTGATGACATACACAAATTTACTCAGGGGTTAGTTGAAGAATATTCTCTAAAAAAATGTTAATTTTCGTGATTTGGTTTCAAACTATGCATGCATGAAACGGTTTTCTATTAGGCAGATTCCAATCAATAGCTTTAGAAGTTGTTCTTTTTAAATACTTACTATTGAATGCATTACCTGATGAACGGCAATTATATTCAAAATAGAAGGTAAATTTAATTCTTTCGATTGAAATAAGGTGTGTGTAATTGTTAATATCTATATACAATAATGAATTGCAAAATAGACAAAAATGCCAAATGTATATCTAATCATGTTCATGCAGATAGTATGACGATGGTTTTTTATTCAATATTCGACACATTAAGGTCAACAGTTTCTTCTGACAATTGAACACCGGTATGCTACTGGTGCCTTTATTAGGTTATAGAATATAAATGCCATTCCTTAAACACTGTAGTAGAAGGACAAAAACACCCAGCAAAAATGAAGGTCAAATATATGCATACATAGAAAGATTTATTGAGTTGTATGAACAGTTTAGGTATGGAAATAACAAGACTTACATTCAATTAGAGTACGATTTCTGAAAATATACAATATCAAGTTTACTTGAAAATACAACTCACCATTACTACCATCTACGAAAATGAAGTGTGTGTGGTTAGAACTGTCTTCCTTTAACGTTGTTAACATGTTGTCTGCAGCTGATCTATTTCAGATAAAAAAATATGAGAAAATAGAGAATTTTAAAAAGCAACTTTAAAGAATATGCATGAATCTAAGTATATAAACAAACTTAGTATGACAATTGCATTTCCCTCGTATATCGTTAGATTTAGTTATCAGCCAACAGACAAGTCGGTTTCAAGCTGTAGTCAAATGCATGACTCGTTGTCATTTTGCTTTGTTATTTCTATTACCTATTCTAACCTAGGACTTGTACTTCTCTTAAACTGTTTGTATTGTGCGTATTTCAGTGTGTTTGTTTATTGCACAATGGCTATAAGTATAAAGGGGAGGATTGAGATCTCACAAAACATGTTTAACCCCGCCGAATGTGTGCGCCTTTCCCCCTTCAGAAATATCTTGCCTTTGTTAGTCTTGAGTGTGTGTTTTTTTTAAATTTTGGTTCATTTGCTTGTATCGAAATTTAGTGTTGCGTCCTTTTCGCTGAACAAGTGTACATTATTGTTAAGAAGCAAGCTGTAGTCCGCCTCCGATTGCAGGATTTCATCACTGCGTTGAAGACCCACTGGTGGCCTTGGGAAGAGGATACACAATATTTTATTACTGTCGAAATACCTCATAACCATAGAATTACGCTTTCGATAAGACATCACTACTGCAATGACCTTACTATTACCTAAGAGTACTCTAGAAATAATGTCTATACGGAAACAATTCAGAACACTTATTGTAGGGAGGAAGACAATATGTATACTACACGTATACTACACAGGAAACAAATATCATATACATGTACACATGTAGTTGATAATGTTGCACGTTAATCGATACCACAGACCATAAAAATCAATTCGTTTGTGTTTAATTGCCATCAACATGAATTGATGTTCTTTTAATGGTTTGTTTTACTGAAAGGTAGTGAAAACTTGCTTCAAGTTAAGATAGTTTAGTAAAACAGCGATACAGTTGAAAAAGTTCAATAGTTTGATATTTAAAAAATAATAAAGGGAAAACAACTTGAAAGACAAGAGAACACTTACCGTTTGGTTTTAATTACATCATTGTCCAACGGGCATTGTTCTTCTGTAATTTTAAAGAACAGATCATTTGTTGTTATATATATTTTCATCCTTAGAAAATTTAAATGCTTAAAAAAAATGGTTACGAATAATAATAATTAATTTTAAAATGTTGAATTAGATAAAGAAATATTAATGGAAGGTAATGTACATGATCGATGATATATCATGAACACAATGTACGTACATAGAGGCATCATGGCATATCGTAGACCTTTATACATAATCTGCTCATTGAATAGAAGTTTAGACCTGAGGTTTCTGATTCAATCTACGCTACACTGATAATGTTTTCGTTGAGGTTTACATCTAATAATACTATTATACCAAAACGATGCTAGTGACCTTCTGACAATACAGCTACGAGGATTCACTCCATGTTCAACGCCTTATTGTGACTTTGAAATAAATACCCTCAACTCAAATGATGTGTCTTTCCTTTTTTGTATTGACACATGCATCTTTAAGTCATTCTATTTTTAGATCAATACATGTCACGAAACAATTCAAACTAGAAAAGACAAGGCAGGTAAATGAATTTCAATTAAAAAACAACTAACTGTTGGGTAGTCCTCAATCAATGAAAAGACATCTAAAATCAATCTACAATCAAATTTAAAGTTTTCTTTACCACATGTTACGCTCTGAACGGATACGAACCAAGAAATAAGAATAAAATTTAAAAGAATATGTACTGACGGATTTGAAAACCTAACGCAACAACAGATTTTTCAATAATGCTATTCTTATCAAATATGTTTATTTTTGTATTTGATAAGAATAGCATTATTGAAAAATCTATTGTTGCGTTAGTTTTTTAAATCTGTTAGTTGTTGTTTTAAACATTAATGTCAATAATGTTTAAATCATGTGGTATGAATTGAAAACCTAGTTTTTGCCCTATTTATGGATGTTTCAACGACGAAAGCAAGGACTACTGGAAACCAATGTCTAAATGATTGACACGGAAGTGAACAGTTGTGGTGGAGAAAATTTGATTTCAGTGTTTTGTACCTTCTGACTTTGCCTTAAGTCGTAAATGTGCCTCTTATTAGGCTATAATTGGCATAAGATAACTAAATGTGAAACGGTCAAATGAGTTTAATCAAAATAATAACATTTAACAAAAAAAAACAGACAACAAATTGACACAAATAACCTGTGGACTAGCACATGACAGATATGGCGACTTTAAATATATGTATGTTTATATGCTTGGAAAAGTCTTGGTTATATGCACATAATAGGTCGTTTTAACACTGGAAATATGCTGTTGAAAATATAGCTGATGTTTTGTTTGGTTTTATAACGTTTATCAATAAATGTGATTTAAATCTGTAAAGAGTATTAGTTATCTAGTCCTACTCTTTATCCACAAGGGAATATAGTTTGCAGTCTTTATCAATTTAAAATAGTCAAAGTATATTCTCCAGTAGTATTACCGATTTAAGAGGAGACGCTTACCTGGTCCACGCACCCAGTTTCGCTCCTTTTTAAGTTCATGCGATACCCCAAGTTTTGATGTGTTACCATGATACCTCTTTTAAATCGATTTTCGAGATTTGAACATCAGTAAACTACTATCGCATAAATATACCTTTATCGTAGCAATGGAGTTTGTGACAGGAACAGTCTTCTTCTGAGGGAACGCAAAAGCAGGTATTTTTTGGCTTACTGACAAAGTGGTACCCACTTGACAAATCGCATCCACAGGTTATGTCACTTTTCAAACTTCCTTTGTGAAAAACGTATTGACCCTTTTCATTACAAAAGGACTTCTGAAACACATATTTACTGCTTCCATCAGTTGAGAAAGGAAAAGGCTGATATCGGTTGTAGTTGCAGAGTGCTTTGTTGAAAGACGGTTCAAATATAAGTTTGCTGCCTGAAATTAAACATATTTGACAATTTCAATACAAAAGCAAATCTACCTTTTATGATATTAACCAATTTCACATACTGTCGTTGAAAGGCTGTTTGTTACCCGTTTTCCAACGATCTTATACTTCTAAACAAGACACAATTTATGTAGATTTTTACAACAACTAACCAATGGCCATTGGTAGATATTACTGTTGGTGAACGTTTTGTCCCGTAAGGTACATGTATCCACAGCCGATACCAGTCGTTAGAAATATTGTGTTGGCATGTAATACCGTTGAAACGGTTGTTAATTTACTTTTCATTAATGTTAAATTATTTAAAACACTAGCTAAAAAGGTTATGTTTACCTTTGCTGATCTGACCTAACTTTAGGGATTTGTTGGTTTTGGATTCAATTCAATTTTGTATTTGATGTGGCGTACCAACTTAATTGAATCGAGTGACACGGATGCTTTGTACCAAATTATAAACCTGGTATCTTTGATCTCACGTATATGCATATATTTTTAGATTTCAAGCTTTGTTTTTCACATCATGTATTTTAAGTTGGGTATTTCGGCTGACATATAAAGAATGTATACATTTGATGAATCATATGCGCTTTTCAGAAATACCCCTTATCGGTTACTTTTAAAAGAAATAAAAATAAAACCTACGATGTATAAATACCTTACTACGTTTCTTGGGAGCTGTATGACAAAACGTGACATTGAAAGGATGAGTTACATCCTTATACGGTCAGCTTTGCCTAATGGAGTTTGAATCATTGTTTATTAATTCGTTTATATTCGTATTAATCAATGGAGAATGGAAGAACTGATTATCGCGAACTATAAACTTTTGACATTTTCACTAGGGAAAATTACGGAAACATAAATTGTCTCGAACATGTAAAACTTGGGTGTACTATAAATAGATGGGAAAATTAGAAAACGGCGAAAATGCATCATAAATGATTTTCATTATGTTATAAATCATGTCCTAAAGCACTGACTTCTGAACTGATGATAACTTCTGGGACTAACATAGTCCCTTCGAAAGTTTAGATGCTTTACCTGACACCAATGTACCATTTGGAACAGGATTAACACACACAGCTTACATTATCTGTCACGACCCTATCCCGTTTCCAATTAAGATAACCCTACGACAAACTGTAACCGCAGCAGCAAGGATTAAAGTCTTAGTTTACGAAAATGCAAAGAATATACCAAGGAAACAACTAAAAACCAAATGACGTGAAAAGAAAGGTAGAAAAGACGGAAAAAAACAATGCAGTCTACAAAAATCATTTGAAAAAAACTTAAATACTTCAGTATAAAACCAGAGATGCACAGTACCCACATGCTCCGGAAAGGTAAACATGTCTTGCATTTAAACATTACTATCGATTATCATAACCCGTCACGGGTAATAATCATCGATAGTATCAATGGAAAAACTAACCTCCAATCAAACCTTCCGCCCGCCCGAAATCATCATAATATCAGCCGGTTTCGCACTTAAAGCAATCCTTTCAAAATAAGAACGACACGTCTAGTGTTGTTTTGTTTTTAAGATTCATAAAAATGAATTGAATTTGGCAGTAATGGCTACTAGTTGAAGTGTATATAAAGATATTATTACCTATGCTGCTATAGTCCAATCCATCGCAGTTCTCGTGATTTATATTCCGTAAGGAATGAAATAAACAGACGTACTGTGTAGTACCGCAATTAAATTTTCTCCCTCTAAAACGCCACTCCCCTGCATCTGGACATCTTACTTTATATCCTAGCGTCACAGCGATAGCAATACAAATTACCTTTTAAAACATGAAAGGTTTATCACTAGACATGAAAAAACAATATGCCGCAAGCTCATGCAAGCATGGTTGTTTTCAATATTCTAAAAAACAAATACACGCAAACAGCCGGTTTGGGATCGCTGTTTACATATACATCAATAAAATATTAAGGTATCTAATAGACTAAAGATTGATCAAATGTAAAACAGTAAAAAAAATAATCAAAAATAGATATAAAGATATATGTGCGACGCTCACAGATTGTAGTACTTTTTTTTTTAATTCCTGCAATAAAAACTTAAATATGATTAAATCACAATTCTCTATTAATCGATATCAATACTCACTGGCAAAATGAAATCGAATCATTATGATAGTTATCATTCTAAATTTATAAGATGGAAAACGAATGTGTTCGTACCTTTATCACCAATATTATTAAATATCTTATTTAAAAATTTCCATGGAATTTGTACGGTGGACCTATAAAACAAGTTGGATACCTAGAATCGACAAAAAAAAAAAAAAAGACAAAACATGGCTTTTAAAAAGGTTAAGTGGCTTTATTCTATTTCAGAAATCTAGATACATGTGAGAATTCACATATAACTTACATGAATCAACAAAAGCAGTGATGACTTCTTCATTCTGCAGCGTCCATTTCGTCGTATCTATCTATATAAATCATGAACATATCATTAAACCCGTTAACATTACAGGTATATATTGACATTTGCATCCTTCTATCATAGGAGTTTGGTTCATTGATAATAGTTTTTAAATCTTATGTTCAATATTGCTCGATGATATTAAGGCTTTCACTAGCTATTGGGGAACAAATCGCTTAGAATCTTAAAAACGGTGAATGTGTTCCTAAAAAGGCATTTTCTATACAAGAAACTGCAGTTTTAATGACGACGAAAAAAAAAAAAGAAAAACACCAATATCTCAATTTTTTCCCCTAAACAACAGTCCACAATACAACTCACAGAAAAAGAAATACGGCGGACACAAAAACTTATTTTGACATTAATATTCGACTTCTCCTGGTTGAATGGTACGAGTCTTCAACATGCTAAACGGAATAACCTGCGTTTACCCTTAGGTATAGTACAAAACTACTATTATAGTACCAAATGATCTTCCTTTACTAACATTATCATTCGTGTTACTTAAACACAAATTAAATTCGTACTTCCGTATAAGTCATCATTTGGAAATGTGTCTTGCTAAGCACTAAAACTACAAATTTTTGATTCATTTATGTTCGTGGGTACCAATTGTCATGGATTGAGTCAAACTCGCATTTTCGTGAATATTTGGTTTCGTGGTTTCGACAAATTCTACATATAAATCAATAGAAAATTTGTAATTCGTTGAACATTTGAATTCGTAGTTCATCTTTACCAAAGAAATCCACGAACATTGGTATCCCACGTATAATAATGAATCCACTGTAGTATGTAAACTATCGGTCGGATAAGAGCTACCGAAATCACAACATTGTGTAAGAAAGAAGTATATACGGAACACTGAGATAATGCACGCAACTTAATGTGTTGGTGAAATCTTTTGGACTCCTCCGTAAAAATATGATAAGTATAATCAAGTGCAAATCTGCAGCAAAACATATGCTATACATAGTTGTCTCAATGACGTCAAACCTAACCTCCATAGTTGTATATAGACGCGACTCTTATAAGCATTTACTGTAGCTGATATCCGATTCCAAATAAAAGTTTCATAAAGTTATACAGGATAATGTAAGGTTTTATATCCTTTTGTCGTTTTGAATCTTTTTTTTTTCTCACCAAACCCAAACAAAAACTACATTTTGACCCATTCGGGACTTTTGATGTCAAATGGACTGTGGCATAATGACATATTGACATACATCGTTTCTTCAGAAGAAAGGACTTATTACTTGTCAATTCATCTATTTGTGTTTGTTTATGAGTCCGCGGCAACCACTTTACATATTTAGGACGTGAAAAAATAAACAATTTAATCACAGGAATTGTCTGCGAAAATTGTACTGCCATAAGAAAATATGATATGTTTCATTGGAGCAAATTTTGCCTCGTAACGGACCACATGTAGACCCATCAAAAAATGTTGCAAGGGTTATTAAACGTGCAGATTGAATGGTACTTTTCGTACTTTTTCGTACTTAACTTAAGGTCTTGCCGCTTAAGAAGGAAATATTTACAACTTCATGCGACAGTATCTTAGATGACCATGGCACTATTATCTATTACTTTCTTCGCATTAGCAATCTTATAAATATGTTATATAAAAACAATCACACAGGCAGATAAAATATGAACGAAGGGAAACAGGTATTACCGACTTTACCGTATCGGTTTTCCTCATTGTTGAAGGCCTCCCGAATGCCTATAATTGCTTACAGCCAACTTTGGTTGATAGTTGTCTCATTGGCAATCATACCACATCTCCTTATTTTTATATTAAACAAGGAAAGTAACTATAATTTACACAATTCAAGATATTTTTCACAAACATACTAGATCCAGACTTTAACATAACATTTTGTTGTGAGCTTTGATGGCAAGGGGGATCAAATAGGGACTCGGTGGGAGTTTTTGAATTTAATTGCAATATATTTTAAGAATATGTCATGTAGGAAGATTAATTGATTCAAAACTGAATTATATGATTTAAGAAGGGAAAATGTGATTTGGATTATTGACCTATTAGAATTAATTGTGTATCTGCTATTTTTTAGCATAACTAAATTGCAGAATTGTCATATATACAAGACAAATTTACATTGATTTTAAGTCATATAAGCATGATATCTAACAAGCACACATTTTCAACTGGTTTTATAGTTTGTTCTTATGTTGTGCTGTAACACCACTGTCCAATGTTATGGGGAGGGTTGAGCGCTCACAAACATGTTTAGCCCTGCCACATTCTTTATGTGCCTGTCCCAAACCAGGAACCTGTAGTTCAGTGGTTGTCGTTGGTTCATGTCTGTCATATTTGTTTTTCGTAAATTGTTTTGTTATAAATTAGGCCGCTAGTTTTCTCAATTGAATTGTTTCATATTTTCATGTCGGGGCCTTTTTTAGCCGACTATACGGTATGGGTTTTCCTCATTGTTGAAGGTCGTACGGTTGCCTATACTTGCTTACATCCACTTCATTTGAACTTTGGTGGATATTGTCTCATTGGCAATCATACCACATCTCATTATTTTCATACAATATCGGTTAGAAATGAATAATCATGGCATCTGATGATGGCTGACATCTTTAACAAATGTTAAATTACATGGAAATTGTTTGGCAAAAATTGCTAAGTCGGCTTGTTTGCTAAAAAGCACACATGTTGGGAAAATTCTAACGAATCTATGAGTGATATTTGTACTCGTATCATTTTAATTGTTCATATAAAAAAATCTGTATGTTCATAGTATGTGTAATTTTTTACTTTTGAACGACCAGCCACAACAATACATACGGGACAAGACGGTATTGGTCGAGAAAGGTAGAGGAGTAAAATGTCTTTGTTAACGCGGAATTATGAACAAGGTTTCTTTATAAATTTTTGATATATATTTCAATGCGATCAACTTGGTATCGATTTTTTTATCAGAAAATGGAATCATTTTAGTATCAGATTATGATTTATAATCTTGCATGGCAATTTAAAATTGCTCACCTTCCATGGACTACTACTTTTCTAAACGTTTATCTTTTATAACTTATGTGACAAATTAATATAATATATGGCAAAGAATCGACCATTTAATATTCGAACGGGCGGGATGATTCTTGAAACTAGTATTTTGAAGAAGGAAAAATAACCTTGCCAAAAAAGAGACTGAAAAAATAATACTTTTTGCAACAAACTGCAGGTTGTAAATGACAAAATACGTACAAAGATACAGGCAAAAATATAAGTGGATGCAACCAAAACTTCATGGTAAATTATCTTTTTATTAACACTCAAATTGATTCTTTATAGCACATCTTGCTGTTTAACGATACAAACTTGATGTACAGCATTCCATCAAGTATCCCTATTAAGTTTACCACTAAATATCCAGGGAGTATATTCAGTAAAAATCTATAAATATCTGAATGAATAAATTAATGCTACAAACAGTCTTTACTACAATACTACAAAATTAGTTTATAATTTATATTTATAACAATATCTATAATTACAATATCTATAATTACTCAAGTTTGTCAGTATTTATACGGAAATATTTGTATTCGTTACTTCGGAATGTTTTTTTTATATATATATATATAATCTCTAATGTATCAGCAACTAAATGCGGTCAGTGAACTCGCATTTTTCGTGGCGCCTCGTGTTTGGAGATATTGTTTTCTATGTGTTAAAAATTTGGAATAATGATTCGAAAAGGTAAGTTGTAAACTATCTCAACCCAAAACTTTAAACTTAGAATGCACTTATTTGAAACTATCACATTTCTATGTTATGTGAACCGTGTACTCGGAGTCAAAACCGTAATCTGCCATTAAAAAAAAAAAAAAAAAAAATTAAATTAAAAAAAAATATAGTAATTAACTGAATTATCAGTTGGTGTGAATGTTTGCTTACTCCTTTGCTTAAAGTTGAAGTGAATTCACCTGTACTCAATATTTGACTTTAATGTATCTTTTTAAATCCATATTTGTCAATCTTTAGGACATATATTAATAACATTTCCGTCCGTCTATATGTACTATCTCGTGATTTCAATTGTTTTTCTTTCAAATAGTTTTCTTTCTTATCTGAATCATTGTATATTGTATGAAACAAATGTAAACAAATATTTCCGCATAACTTGAAATTTCCTGTTTTCAGTTTCAATTTCTTTGACTCGATGCGATGTAGAGTTTCACATTTTGCATAATCTCCTTGCTATTGTCGAAGACTGTACATTGCACTCTGGATGTCTTCTAATAGTTTGTATCGTACCTTGGGTAAATTAGGACGTTATGCTTGTTTTATCGCATTCACGTGATGACCCCCTATCCCTATGGGGTCAGTAGATATTATATGGGATTCATGACGTCACGTCTACTATAATGGCGACGTCATCTATTAATGTTATACACCAATGAATGAGTTACATCGGTTGACATGGGGTCAATCGGCGTAAACGACGTCATCGAACAATTAGTTCACACTGTGACGTAATAACAAAAGCATTGTGAAATAGGAAATTTACGGGAAAGTGCACGAATTCGAAAGTTGTCTTTTGTACTTCATTAAGTTCATTTTTAATTGTATATAGAGGGTTAGTAAAGTAGGGGATACGGCATTTGGTCTCACCCTTATGGATTTTACTTACCCTCTTTGGATCCATAGGGGTCAATAACAAACCATATAACTTATAATGTCGTTTGGTTACAGTCTCGTTGGTGTAAACCCGGTATTTTTTAAACGTTATCATTTGTTAGTTTATCATTCAAGTAATTAATATCATACTAACAATTCTGTTATATTGTATAGTGTTCCCTTGTGAATATCAGTTGTTCAGTAAATTTGAGGCAATTTTAAAATTTATTAACATGTCGAGAATTTTAACAATCTTTATAATAAAGAAATATATTTTAAATATCTACAAGATTATGCCCTACATCAAATAGCTGTTACATTGAATTGCATGTCCGTTTTCTTCATCTTATATATTTATACCGAAAAGCAGAATTTTGCCTATGGCAAAATCCTAGGTACTTTATTCATATGATTTGTACCACGTGACTTTGGTCCTTTTCATTAAATTACTTCCCTTAGCCGAGTTGAAAATATAAATTATATCGAATTTGCGGATAATCTAGTCTTTTTCCGTCTTGAATATAAAACTAACGTGTCTATGAAAACTTCCTTTGGCGGATATTTACAAATATATTGTGTAATTCCAAAGGAAAATGCTTAAAATTCGACTTTTTACGAAATGTGAAGGATGAAATGACCATGTTTTTAAATCAATTTGGTCGAAAACTTAAGAAAGCAGGTAAGATAAAAGTTGTTTAGCCTGTAAATCCAACCGGCAAGGTGTTCGCCTTTTTTGGTTTAAATGAATACAAATTGACAGTTGTCGACGATTTTGCAACGAATAAAGTTCCATAACTCCGAAATGTCATATAAGAAATTTATAAAAAGCAAAAACGAGCTCATTTCAATAGATATGAAAAGTCACCAAACTTCATGAAAACAGCTCAAAGCGTTTTCGAGTTGTTGCCCCAACACTCGAGAATCCCCCTTTTTAATGAATAAAGTCCAAATGCTCCAAAACTTATAATAAGATTTTTTTACAAATCGAAAGGGAACTTAATATGTTATATCGTCGGGGACTTTTATAGCCGACGGTACGTTATGGGGTTTACTCATTGTTGAGTTCCGTACAATTGCCTATAATTGCTTACATCCACTTCATTTGAACTTTGGTGAATATTATTGTCAATGGCAATAAAACCACATATCCGTATTTTTATATTATTTCAATAAATTTAAACAATTAACCAAAGTTATGAAAATTGCTTAAAACATTTTCAGGTTTAAGTAACAAACATGGAAATTCCCCCATTTCTTTTATGAATAAAATCCCATGATTTGGAAACGTAAAATCATAAACTTATAAAAATCGGGAAGAACCCTATGTCAACAAATATAAACAATTCACCAAAGTTTTTATGAAAATTGGTGAAAATGTTTTTGAGATATTGTCCAAAGTGTTGACGACGGACGGACAGACGGATGGACGGACAACGGTATACCATAATTCGTTCCACCTTTAAAGACGGACGTAAAAAACCAATCCTAATAATGTAGCCGAATGTATATATACTTTAAAAGTAAGAGCTCTGTGAAGGCTTTTGTAAGATTGCTAAGATCGGAACAAGCTACTCTTTGAAATAAATATATAAGATAAAAGGTTTTTTTTTAATTTTTATCATTATGTATGCTACATTCTAATTGCTACCCAAGGGTCTTAAATAATTACATTATACCTTAGGCCGACCATTTGATATTTCTGGTGAGGGGAGGGGAGGGACAGGAAATTATTTTTCCGCATGGACCATTTATTTTTCGTATACATGTAACTACGCATGCCTACGTTTTCTGCAGCTTAGTTTAAAATTTCTGTTTACCTTTTCCCGAATGTGACCTACCGAATTAGACTTATTACCGGGTTTGTACTGACATGAGCAACACGACGGATGCCACATGTGGAGCAGGATCTGCTTACCCTTCCGGTGCTCTTGAGATCACCCCCAGTTTTTGGTGGGGTTCGTGTTGCTCAGTCTTTAGTTTTCTATGTTGTGTTTTGTGAACTATTGTTTGTCTGTTGGTCTTTTTCTTTTTTAGCCATGGAGTTTTCGACTTATGAGTTTGACTGTCCCTTTGGTATATTTCGCCTCTCTTTTATACATATTTGTTTCTGTATTTGTATCGCAAAATATTCATTGTCATCCTGTCATGTGTACAGTTATTTATTTTCAGTTCTTACAAGGCCAAGTTATTCAATTTTAAAATCTTCTTGCCCCTCCAAGACAATCAAATGGTCATCCACCTACTAGACTGAAATTTAAAACCCCTTGATTTTTTAAAAGAATCTTTATCATATTCTGAGATTTTAACAAACTCTTTCTCGAATCAAATTTGTATTGTTTCTTTCAAAATAATTAATTTTAAAAGCCTCCATGTAATATCTATTCGTTATTTCTCATCATACTTTAAATCAATAATTTGCATACTATCATGTTAAAAGTTCACGAATTTAAAACTTACCAGATAGAAGTTGTATGATTACCAATTACTACATGTACTATGGAAATGTTAATTTCACAAGTTTTATCATATAAGTTTACAAGCACCTCTTCCGTACAAAAACGGAAACGTATTATAGATACAATGGATAAACGTTGATTCTTGAAAAAGAAACCAAGAGCCCGAAGGGCGAATGCTTTGTTTTTCATCAATCAACGCGTATCCATTGTGTCTCTATCTTAAACCATTGTGTTGATGTCTTTTCAAAATTAAAGCCTTTTCCTAATTAGAAGGTATTACAAGTGAAGTAAATACATGTAACCAAGTAGTCATGATAAACGATACATTAATAAATCAAAGTCCATAATTAATTTGTTAGAGAAATACAAATATAACATAACACGTCTGTCTTTTAATTATTGAATTAAATATGCATCTGCATATTATTCGTAATTTACAAAATAAGACATATTCGAACTTATTTCTAAGTATATACAATAACTATGTTACAGACATTTCTAGCAAGAAACCTAATTGTAGTAGGCACTCCTCGATTTAGTCGTATAGGGATTAAAGAATACACATTTGTAAAGATATGTCGCAAAACAGATGAAATCATACTATATTTATAAATCAAAAATGGAAAAATTGAATGTAATTATTTTCTTTGTGAAATCGCCAATAATAATACAAAAATAAACGGGAAAAACCGCTAATATTACAAAAATATTCACAATAACATACAAAATAAGTAGGGATGTCAACTCTGTGAACAATTACTAATCGAGTATTCGTTGGTTTTATCGAGCGATACTCGAGTAGTCGCTCGGGAATATATCGACAACACGGAAACACAAAAATACGTATTTTACATATTGTGGTTTGTTGTTTAACGGGCGAAAAACCATCTACATATTAAGTATCTGGGACAAAGAATTACACACAATGATTAATAGCTCATTACCTACAAGTACTAATTAAGTAAAAAAACAATAATTTAATCAATATAATTTAATAAACACCTATTCAAAAATTAAAACAAGGAAAAACCATATGAAACAATAGTATTTGGTAATCGTTAAGAAAACATATTTAATGTTTACAAAGGCGTAAGGATTAGAAGTTTAACTATTCACTGAGGGTCACCATAGGATGCAACGTATTTATTTTATTTGGATATATTTTCTTGTCAACTATTATTGGGGACAGTCGGTTTTGCAACTTACAGTCTTGCAGACTAAATTATTTGTTCTGACGGTACCGATGTGACGGAAGGGATAAGACATGTTTAGTTTAAAATGTTAGCTAGCCCATGTATTTTCGGAGGCATTTTAAATAACAATTTAGCACAAGGATTCGAAACAAAATGTATTTTATTTACTAGTATGACTAATCAGTGTTGCCTATTTAATTTTCCGAAAGATATGAAAGAGGTACTTAAGAAGATCAATTTTATATAAAGAAAACAGCAATATTCTAATAGGAAACCGATTAGTCGAGTATCGTTTTGGTATTCGATACTCGGCACTACCGAGCGATACTCGAATATTTGAGTACTCGTTGACATCCCTAAAAATAAGCAAAACGGAAAAACTAAAGAATAGTGAAAACAAAGAGAATACATTGTACAGGCATTCGAACCTAAACCGACAAGTCTCTACTTCTAACTTGACTCTACAACTCATTGATCTAAACCTCGCAGCTACCAACATGTACTTTACGATTGTCTATTATCTATACTACTAAAATAACGAGGTCCAATTTGTTAGCCTGCATGACATAAAAACGACGAATCAAATAAGTTAACTTTATATATAACTAATATAGGACAATGGTGTTGATTAAAAATTACACCATTCCAGGCCCTTTTGTTATCCACGTAATTAATAATACCAATAATTAACAAGTTACGAGTCGAAACCGATATCGATACCTATAGTATATGTCACATGTAGTTTTCGGTATGTTTGTATATTCTGTATATCCCTCCTTAAACAGGAGCACCAACATGGGTTATGGTGTAAAGGAGGACATTTAACACACTGTATCGGTACAGATTTGATACGAGCATTTGCCTACCCAGTTTCACAGCCTGGCCGTGACGGGTCTAACTGCCAGAACGTTAACCCCTCCCCAAAAACAATATGCAGAATATAAAAGCAATTATATACAAAATAAGGGATAAGGTCATCCCGGAAACTGCACAAATACCATAGCAACGAACGGGAAACCGGTAAGGACATACTTGGATTCCGGTTGTAGTAAGAAAACCAGAACGGGTTCAAACAGAAAGATTTTGAAAGCAGAGAAAACTGTGCACCTTATAATCAGCATGACTTTATCAGATGACAATACGAATGCTAAAAATCCAAGCTAAAAATAAGGCGTAGGTACTTTAATTCAGTCACGGACCCGCGATGTCGCGGTTTTGTTTTTAGTGTATATATAAAGGTACAAGACCTCTGTTTCCGTTGTACCGATGTGTATCATATGTTCATATATATAATTGATACGGTCAAATAATTTTGTTAGAGGAGTCAGCCTGGGGTATCAAAACTACTGAAATTTTGTTACGTATCAATATATTGAACAAAAGGAAGACATGCTGGCACTCTAATTTTATGCGGACAAAAATTTGTAGTTGTTGTGTTCCAATATTGCTGTCATTTGTATTATACATTAAATCCTGACATAAAAATATTATTGAATTATTATGAGGCTATAAAGATTTACATAATAAAGTGCGAATATGGTCAGTTTTGGTTGATGCGGTCTAATAATTATGCTATACAAGTCAGCCTCGGGTATCAAAACTACTGAAATTTAGTTACGTATCAATATATCATGTATATTGACCAAAAGGAGGACATGCTGGCACTCTAAATTTATGCGGACAAAATTTTGTAGTTGTTGTGTTCCAATATTGCTGTCATTTGTATTATACATTAAATCCTGACATAAAAATATTTCTGATTTACTTTACGGCTATATAGATTTACATTATAAAGTGCAAATATGGTTAATACGATTTAAAGAATTTGATATGTATTGAAATAAATATTCAGCTCGTTAGCATTGTAACCATTATCGTTTTTTTAATATATAGAAAGGCAGATCATGGATAAATTTGAATATATACAAGCAAAGTTTTATGCGTACTTTATTTACAAATAGATCACTTCAACACGGAGCTACATGTATTTAATCATGTTTATATCACGGAAGTATTAAATTATACCCATTGGTAGCCGAGAGGTTTCGTCGATGTGCTGATGTCAGTCATACATAACAGACTTCAAGAAGGGTTCGATTCCCAGTGAAAGCCTATAAAATTACAAAATTTGCTAATGTCCTGGTACACTTTTGCAACCTCATCAAAGTCCGGCATCAATAGGGCAAATAGATACAAAAAATGACCATAGCATTATTACACAATGGTGGATTGTATAAACACCGATCAACGCCAAAAGGATATTACCAAAAATGGACTAAACCGTAAAGGTTGATAATGTACAAAGACAAATAAAAAATACTATAACACGTAATGAAGATGATAGACAACGTCAGTACCTAGAATCTACACTTCAAGTCCATCGTGTATTTTTTGTGAAGTGGATACGGAATACTTATTTACAAGGTCTTGGTATCTTCCGATAAACTGTTTTAGAAAAAGGACAAAACCCTGGTTCATCAATTTTTGCTTAGACACTGTCGATTTTTATAAAGTCTGAGTAGCAGCTGCAAGCTCTTAAATACAAAATGAAATTGAAAATGTAAATCCCATATGCAGGTGAAGTCGGTATATTGCTACTAAGGTGGGGGAAATTGATAAAATCAAAATTAACATCATCTTGTTGTCATAGATTCTGGTACTGAGATGACCGCTTATGTCAAATTCGAAATATAAACCTAAAAATGAGGAGGAGGAAGCCGTGTCTGTATTTCTTTAATTTCTAGTTCTGGAGGATATATCAATGGAACCCAAATAAAAAAAGTTTGGATTGTTAATGGAAAGAACATAATCAATATATCTGAATGTGAAATTAAATGATCTTCTTGTTTAGTTAATCCATCTCAAAAATATATATTTCTAGTCTATATTAAAACATTCGTGTTGGGTTTTCTCAACATGTTTTTCATATCCTGACTTGTAAGCTGAAGCATATTGTTTTTCATCAATAGTTTGCGCTTTAAAAAGCAAAAATACGTTAAAGTGTTCGAAATGTATTGTGTCAGCAAATCAACGAATGTCAACAAGTCTTTCAGTGTTTTAAAATGTCAATACGGCAATGAAATTTTCAACACCAAGTGCAAACGGAAGTTATTGACCTAAATCTTGGGTGAGAAAGAATCATTTGAATTAACTGTTTTTAGCTCATCCGAATGCATTAACTAGTTATATAAATATTATAGCTTATTAATAATTTCCTTGCAGACGATCCTTTATCCAATAGTCTTTACTATTTTTCAATCCCGTAATCTACTCTCTATTCAGAAATCCATTGTATCAGTTATTTTCCGTGGAAGGAACATATGTGTTCAGTGATAAGGAAGACCGATATGATATAATTTCAGAAGTAATCAAAGAGGTATACTGTTGATGTTGATAATCTTTGCACTTCTTTGTCATATTACATGCATTTGTTTGTTAATTTCATTACGATAATGTGGATCAAAATATGTCCCTGTTTCTCTGGCCCGTTGTGGCATTATGTGTTCAACTCAAAGTGTGTTTAGTTTATGACAATATAAAGTTAAATAAAACAGAGGTAACCATTAAACCAGAAGGGTAGGGATACTTTTTTTTCAATGTGTTTAGTTCATGCCGATCTAATGTAAAATTAAACAGAAGTTGATAATTAGCCAACAGGGTAAGGATCTCTTTTTAAAGTCGTTTATTATCTGTTTAAATATTTTTCCAACAGGTAAATGGTCAATTTTTAACTCATTTCTTCCCATTTTCATATTATACTCTAAGGTTCGGACAATATTATAGCATATCTGTAAACATTTAATTAAATCGTATGTTTATTCGTGGATAAACATTGCAAGGCAAAATATAGTATTTATCGTAAAAATAAATGAAATACATTCTGAATCATCCTTTTTACTTTCACTCCTACGTAAGGGGCACCCACATTTGTTAAGTTTATCGGGGATATCGGAATCATTTTCTATAATAGGCATACATGTACATGCATGGTAATATTTTCAGTTGGTGGGAGATGAGGCGTTTTTTCTATTCGCCTAGTATAACATGTATAATAAAATGCAGTAGCCATGATACATTATGCTATGATTCGTTTAAATACAAACACGACTGTTAATATTATGCACATAAAATTATTCTTAAAAGTTATATGCATTAGCCAGAGCTCTGGTAAAAAAAAACAACATTTTGTTTGTTTATATAACATTATTCTATGTCGAAAATGGTTAACCGAATTGAAACAACGATTTATTTATTTTTGAATTGATTTGATTGATTTCAAATTGTAATTAATTTTTTGTAACTTTATCATGTTGATTTCGCTGCGATAGTGTCAATATGCGTTAACACGGCCATAAAAACTCACCAATCAATCAATCAACCAATCAATCAATCAATCAAACATTTTGTTACGGCCAGAAATCACCTTTAAATTGTAGCCAACAAAAGACACAAATCAATAATAAAATTTAACAAGATTCATTATACAATTTTACAAGTAGTATTATACAAATTGAAATGTCAACTTAACTGTTAAAATATGTCCGATCCTTTGTCTTTTCTTTCAGACGATCCTTTATCCAATAGTCTTTACTATTTTTCAATCCCGTAATCTACTCTCTATTCAGAAATCCATTGTATCAGTTATTTTCCGTGGAAGGAACATATGTGTTCAGTGATAAGGAAGACCGAGATGATATAATTTCAGAAGTAATCAAAGAGGTATACTGTTGATGTTGATAATCTTTGCACTTCTTTGTCATATTACATGCATTTGTTTGTTAATTTTATTACGATAATGTGGATCAAAATATGTCCCTGTTTCTCTGGCCCGTTGTGGCATTATGTGTTCAACTCAAAGTGTGTTTAGTTTATGACAATATAAAGTTAAATAAAACAGAGGTAACCATTAAACCAGAAGGGTAGGGATACTTTTTTTTCAATGTGTTTAGTTCATGCCGATCTAATGTAAAATTAAACAGAAGTTGATATTTAGCCAACAGGGTAAGGATCTCTTTTTAAAGTCGTTTATTATCTGTTTAAATATTTTTCCAACAGGTAAATGGTCAATTTTTAACTCATTTCTTCCCATTTTCATATTATACTCTAAGGTTCGGACAATATTATAGCATATCTGTAAACATTTAATTAAATCGTATGTTTATTCGTGGATACACATTGCAAGGCAAAATATAGTATTTATCGTAAAAATAAATAAAATACATTCTGAATCATCCTTTTTACTTTCACTCCTACGTAAGGGGCACCCACATTTGTTAAGTTTATCGGGGATATCGGAATCATTTTCTATAATAGGCATACATGTACATGCATGGTAATATTTTCAGTTGGTGGGAGATGAGGCGTTTTTTCTATTCGCCTAGTATAACATGTATAATAAAATGCAGTAGCCATGATACATTATGCTATGATTCGTTTAAATACAAACACGACTGTTAATATTATGCACATAAAATTATTCATAAAAATTATATGCATTAGCCAGAGCTCTGGTAAAAAAAAACAAATTTTGTTTGTTTATATAACATTATTCTATGTCGAAAATGGTTAACCGAATTGAAACAACGATTTATTTATTTTTGAATTGATTTGATTGATTTCAAATTGTAATTAATTTTTTGTAACTTTATCATGTTGATTTCGCTGCGATAGTGTCAATATGCGTTAACACGGCCATAAAAACTCACCAATCAATCAATTAACCAATCAATCAATCAATCAAACATTTTGTTACGGCCAGAAATCACCTTTAAATTGTAGCCAACAAAAGACACAAATCAATAATAAAATTTAACAAGATTCATTATACAATTTTACAAGTAGTATTATACAAATTGAAATGTCAACTTAACTGTTAAAATATGTCCGATCCTTTGTCTTTTCTTTCAGACGATCCTTTATCCAATAGTCTTTACTATTTTTCAATCCCGTAATCTACTCTCTATTCAGAAATCCATTGTATCAGTTATTTTCCGTGGAAGGAACATATGTGTTCAGTGATAAGGACGACCGAGATGATATAATTTCAGAAGTAATCAAAGAGGTATACTGTTGATGTTGATAATCTTTGCACTTCTTTGTCATATTACATGCATTTGTTTGTTAATTTTATTACGATAATGTGGATCAAAATATGTCCCTGTTTCTCTGGCCGGTTGTGGCATTATGTGTTCAACTCAAAGTGTGTTTAGTTTATGACAATATAATGTTAAATAAAACAGAGGTAACCATTAAACCAGAAGGGTAGGGATACTTTTTTTTCAATGTGTTTAGTTCATGCCGATCTAATGTAAAATTAAACAGAAGTAGATATTAAGCCAACAGGGTAAGGATCTCTTTTTAAAGTCGTTTATTATCTGTTTAAATATTTTTCCAACAGGTAAATGGTCAATTTTTAACTCATTTCTTCCCATTTTCATATTATACTCTAAGGTTCGGACAATATTATAGCATATCTGTAAACATTTAATTAAATCGTATGTTTATTCGTGGATAAACATTGCAAGGCAAAATATAGTATTTATCGTAAAAATAAATAAAATACATTCTGAATCATCCTTTTTACTTTCACTCCTACGTAAGGGGCACCCACATTTGTTAAGTTTATCGGGGATATCGGAATCATTTTCTATAATAGGCATACATGTATGGTAATATTTTCAGTTGGTGGGAGATGAGGCGTTTTTTCTATTCGCCTAGTATAACATGTATAATAAAATGCAGTAGCCATGATACATTATGTTATAATTCGTTTAAATACAAACACGACTGTTAATATTATGCACATAAAATTATTCATAAAAATTATATGCGTTAGCCAGAGCTCTGGTAAAAAAAAAAACCATTTTGTTTGTTTATATAACATTATTCTATGTCGAAAATGGTTAACCGAATTGAAACAACGATTTAATTATTTTTGAATTGATTTGATTGATTTCAAATTGTAATTAATTTTTTGTAACTTTATCATGTTGATTTCGCTGCGATAGTGTCAATATGCGTTAACACGGCCATAAAAACTCACCAATCTATCAATCAATCAATCAAACATTTTGTTACGGCCAGAAATCACCTTTAAATTGTAGCCAACAAACACACAAATCAATAATAAAATTTAACAAGATTCATTATACAATTTTACAAGTAGTATTATACAAATTGAAATGTCAACTTAACTGTTAAAATATGTCCGATCCTTTGTCTTTTCTTTATCCGGAATTCTTCTCTTAACTGTAACGGAAGATGTCCAATAAGTTCAAAATCTAGTATGATGTAGTTAAGTGTCAGTCCAAATAATCCAGAGAACTTCTAAGAATACAAGTATATTAATGTCTGTTAAGTCTAATTTCGGTGTCTGAATATATGGTTGTCACGAAAACTTCTAGAAAAATGTAGAAGGGAAACTGCTTCAAATCTGTAGAAGAGAAGTTTAAATTACGCATCGTAGATTATGATCATTCCGGAATTATTATGTAAGTCACATAGAAAGTTCTAATCATTCCATCAGTATCTATGATTGTTCCAGTGATTTCTAAACTGCACAATTATAACATTATTTTGTAAACAACTATAACCTAATTATATAAACATTATAAGGCCACACAAAACAGAACTGGCAAAGATAAATAAATATGATAATTACAATTTCATAACACCTCCACTCAAAAAGTTTGAATGTAATGAGAACTTTTCATGAACAATATCTACAAAAATATATAGTATGTATACAGTGTTTTAATAAGATCTAGATAAAGCATCTGCTATTACATTATCTTTACATTGATATGTTTTACAATAACATCATATTCTCATTTTTTGTATGAAGGTGAGAGGATTATGATCAGTATAAACAAGAATAGGATGCATAGTGGGATTTAAATATACATCAAAATGTTGAAGTGGAGACAACAGTGCAGAACACTCTTTTTCAATAGTTGAATATGTTTTCTAATGTTTATCTAATTTCTTAGAAAAATATGATATAGGTTTCTCAACATTATCACCTGTCTCTTGATATAAAACAGCTCTAACTCCTACATCACTTGCGTCAACGGCAAGTTTGAATTGTTTTTCAAAGTCTGGAGTGATCAGAACAGGACTGTTACTTATAAGTGATCACTCCAGATGAATTTAGAATCTTTCCGTAAAAGATGAGTCAATTGGTTGAACAACAGTAGCAAAATTTGAACATAATATTCTGTAAAATCCAATTTTGCCTAAATATCTCATAAATTGTTTTCTATTTGTAGGAGGATTAAATTTGGTAATTGCATTGACTTTAGACATAATATGTTTCACTTGACCTTGGCCAACTGTATGCCCTAAAAAATCAACAGTGGCCTGACAAAATTCACTTTTACAAAGATTAACAGTCAAATTTGATTGTGACAATCTATCAAAAGTATCATATAAATGTGTTAAATGCTCTTCCCAGCTATTCCTACATACAATAAGATCATCAATGTAAGCATAACAACAGTCAAAATCTTTTTTAACATTATTGATCATTCTTTGAGATGTAGCTTGAGCACTTTTTATACCAAATGGCATGACAGGATACTGAAATAAGCCGTCTTAAAAAGCTGATATTTCAAGATTCTATGTGTCAATGGTACATACCAGTGACCTTTCAATAAATTAAATTTGCTCACAAATTTTGCTTGCCCAATATTATCAATGCAATCGTCTATTCTTGGAATCGGAATCAGATTTTGAAACTGGTACTTTTCTGAAATCAGTAACAAAACGAAAGGTTTTATCTGGTTTGGTCACAAGGAGACAAGAAGAGCTCCATTCACTGTTACTCTGCTTAATAATATCATTGTCAAGCATATATCTAATTTCTTGTCTCATTAAATTAAGTTTAAGTGGATTGGGCCGGTAAGGATGTTACTTAATTGGAGAAGCATCGCCCTACATCAACATCATAACAAACAGCAGTGGTTTTGTTTGGCACGTCCGGAAAAAGATTAAAGAAAATACCAAAGTTTTCAATTTTTCTCTGCGATCGAAAGTCAGATGTGCAAGTTTTGAGTCTAAATTTGACACAATATCTGAATTTTTTAATCTAGCATGTTGTTCCATAGTCTTAGAATTAAAAGGTGGTTCAATTATATCTTTGTCATGATTGTTCTCCAATCTAACCATGGCTAAAGTGGCAACTGGTTTGCTCTCACCTTCATTAGTACGCTCAAAATATGGTTTAAACATATTAATGTGACACTCTATTTTTTTTACGCCGACCTGGTTTTTTTACAATATAATTCAAATAATTAATTTTAATTTCTATTGTATAAGGACCACAGTATTTAGCCTGTAAAGGATGTCCAGAGACTGGCAAAAATACAAGTAACTCACCGGGCTCAAAAACTCTGTCCCTGGCATCTTTATCATACCATATTTTCATCTTATTCTGAACATGCAGTTTTTAAGTTTTTCTGAGCAATTTGACAAGCAGTATACAATTTTTCTTTAAATCTAGATACATAGTCTAAAAGATTCAAGTCAATTTGTTCAGTAAGCCATTTTTCCTTAACCAATTTCAAAGGTCCCCTTACAGTATGACCAAACACCAACTCAAAGGAACTAAAACCAAGGGATTCTTGAACAGCCTCTCGGACTGCAAAAAGTAGAAAGTGAACACCATCATCCCAGTCCCTGTCAAATTGAAGACAAACAGTTCTATATAATCATGTTCTTTAATGTTTGATGAAAACGCTCAAAGGCACCTTGAGATTCTAGTTGATAAACACTTGACCTATACTAAGCAATCCCCAACTGGTAAACGACCTGCTGAAATATACCTGACATGAAATTTGAACCCTGGTCGGACTGTTTAAACTTAGGAAGTCCTACTAACGTGAAAAATTAGATAAGACAAAAGTTGGTGTCTTGATATTTCTTAACGGAAAGCCTCAGGAAAGCGAGTTGATGTACACATGATCGTCAATAAATACGCATTTCCAGTCTTGGTCTTCGGTAAAGGTCAAACGCAATCAATGAGTACTCGGCTGAAAGGTTCTTCAAAGGCTGGAATTTGCAGAAGTGGTGCAGGTGGTATTTTCTAACTAGGCTTGCCAACAACCTAGCATATATGGCATGAGTTGCAGTATAATGTGACATCATTTCTAAGTCTGGGCCAGTAGAAATGTTGTAAGATCTTCAGGCAAGTCTTCCTTATACCTAAATGTCCGACCAAGGGGGTGTCATGGGCAAGACCAATAATTTCTTGCCTATAGACTTTAGGCATCACCACTTGGTATACCACTCTCCATTCCTCCTCTAAGATAGCATCAGGTGGTCTCCATTTCCTCATAAAAATGCCGTCGTGATGGTAGTTGCATTCGGCCACTTTGTCTGCTTCCTCCTGTGGTTGAGCCCTCGTGCGGAGCTGAAGAACATAAGGGTTTTTATTTTGCTCATCCACAAACTTTCTTTTGTCTAAAGAATTGCTGTTCACGTCAGGCCATGGCATAATTACATACTTGTTAATACTAGGTTGTCTTACTATGGCCCTTTCTGAGCTACCGGGACCTTCAATGTCGGCAAGGAAAGTGTCAGAAAGGTCCATATTATCATCCTGATCTTCTTGTAAATCCTCATTGTGTTGTTTTCTTGCCATCGCCCTAGTAACAACACAAGCGGAATACAGTTCAGCACCATCTTCAGGTGATTTAACATCCACCAGCGGTTCACTGGTAACAATTGGTTCAGCAACCACTTTGTTCCTAGCTAGATTATTTCCTAGCAATAATGAAACACTCTCAACAAGGAGATTAGGACGAACACCAACAACAACTGGTCCAGTAATTAAATCTGACTTCAGATAAATACGATGGAGGGGAACATCTATACAACCTAACTCCACACCTTGTAGCAAAACGGAGGCACCAACGAAAGTCACCTCGGACAAAGGCAACACACCTTCTAACAACAAAGTCTGAGAAGCTCCAGTGTCCCATAAAATTTCAATAGGCTGAGGAGTAGTATTATCAACAATAGAAACAAACCCATCAGACATAAATGGTTTATAATCCTCCATGTTATCACAAAAACTGGACATAAAAGCCTGACTCTCTGGACATTCCAACTTATTGGTAACAAGGGGTGTCGTACAAACACTTGATTTGGGTTTATTATCTCTTTTATTCTTTTTCTCGAGTCTAAAACAATCAGCCGTCAGGTGATCATTTTTCCTACAATAAGCACAAGTTAGTGACTTCTTCTCAAAAGGATCAGATTTTGGACTAGACATATAATAACTAGACTGACTCTTATTCTGTGCAACAGCCTTACTATCAGTATGCTTAGTACTTTGATTTAGGTAATTTCCGCTCGAAGTATTAAAATTTTGACTTTTGAAACTTCTTTTATGTGAAAGGGTATAATTATCAGAAACAACAGCTGCATCTTGCAATGTTTCAACAGTTTTGTCATCTAAAAGTGTTTTTAAGTCTTAATGAACACACTGCTTGGACTCTTCTAATAACATTAATTGTCTTATTTTATCAAAATTGTTATTTATTTTGTTTGACGTAGGCCATTTATCAAATAAATCTTCTTTTTCCTTAGCACATTCATTATAGGTTTGAAAATCAAACTTTTTATAAGACCTAAAGTTCTGTCTATTTGCTTCTGGCACTAACTCAAAGACATGAGCTTTCAAAACTTCTTGTTTTACCGTGTCATAATCAGAACGATTTTCTGAAGAAAGTGATGAGTAAATTTCAGCGGCCTTGCCCTCAAAAACATTTTCCAGCATTGTAGTCCAATAAGGCTTTGGCCGTTTTAAATTTTGAGCAATTTTCTCAACTGTGGAAAAAATTTATCAACTGTTTTTTTCACAAAATTTGGGAACCAAACGTATATTTTTGCTGCATCAAAATGTTCTGATTTTGACACTACTTTAGTGTTGTTTTCTTCCTTTGCCATTTCAATTTTTATTTTCTCCATCTCTAACCTTTCCCTCATTTCAAGTTCTGCTTGTTTTGATTTAAATTCATCTTATTTTTCTTTTATTGTCTCCACCTCTAATCTTTCCTTCATTTCAAGTTCTGTCCGTCTTTCTTCTATTTCCAATTGTTTAAATTCAACTTCGGTTTCCATTTGTTTTAATTTAAATTCATCTTCCTGTTCTAATTGTTTTAATTGAAGTTCATGTTCTAATTCAAGCTGTTTTAATTTGATAGCATCAACATTTTCGACCTTGAGTTCAAGAGCCTCTTCACCAAAAATTTCTGAGTCAACTAAATTGTCATTTTTTTATAATTTGTTTTCTCATAGATACTCTAAAATCTATTTGTAGATGTTTACCGAGCAACACCAAATTCTTCTTTCTTTAGTTTATCAAACCCTTTCAGGTCTGGCGTTTTAAAATTACTAGCATCAAATGCCATATTCTTGAATTTTGTTGGCTAATTCTAATAAAAATTCTGATTTTTTTTTAATCTTATATTAACGTTCTCCTGGACGAACTCCCAAATTCTGTTACGGCCAGCAACTACCTTTAAAATGTAGCCAAATAAACATGCTAAAGACACAAATCATTAATAAAATTTAACAAGATTTATTATACAATTTTACAAGAAGTATAATACAAATTGAAATGGCATCTTAACTGTTGAAATATATGTTCGATCCCTTGTCTTTTCTTAGTCCGTAATAATTCTCTTAACTGTAACGGAATATGTCCATTAAGTTCACAATCTAGTATGATGTAGTTAACCTAAATAAAAGTGGCAATCCAACAACTCCAGAGAACTTCTGAGGATACAAGTATATTACTACAATTGAGAATGGAAACTGTCTGTTAAGTCTAATTTCGGTGTCTGAATATATAGTTGTCACGAAAACTTCTAGAACACTGTAGAAGGGAAACTCCTAAACATCTGTAGAAGGAAAACTTCTAGAATACTATAGAAGTTTAAATTACGCATCGTAGATTTTGATCATTCCAGAATTATGTAAGTCAAATAGAAAGTTCTAATTCATTCCATCAGTATCTATGATTGTTCCAGTGATTTCTTAACTGCACAATTATAACATTATTTTGTAAACAACTATAACCCAATTATATAAACATTATAAGGCCACACAAAACAAAAACGGCCAAGATGAATAAATATGAATTAATTACAATATCATAACAATTTATGCACAACAATTAATCCTGGGATTAATCCTGATCAGTACGTATGTTGACATGAATTATCATTGATATGGTCATATTTAAAAAAAAATTAACTGTTTACAAAACTTGTTTTTTTTACCCCAGGAAAAGATAACTTGAGCTGTATTTGACAAAACCTTTTTGAAAGTTTGATCCTCAATGCTCTACAACCTCGTGCTTTTTTTGGCCCTTTTAACTTTTTTGATTCGAACGTCACTGATGAGTCTTTTACAGACGAAACGCGCGTCTAGAGTACAAAATTCTAATCCTTGTATCTATGATGAATGTATATATCACGAATAATTCCTTTACTAACTGTTACCTGACTTTGAATACAATGACAAAAGATGAACTTTTCTGGTTAATTTCGTAAACATTTTAGTACTGGATCGTTACAAATGTTACACAGTAAGATTCTTAAACTATTTGATATGGTTCATACTGAAACGTTTGCAAAGTCAGTAACAAGATGAAATACATTTGTATTAAGCAACTAAAATAATGTCATAAAAAATATAAGTATATGTACACTTGTAATACTCATATTTTATGTTAACCTATTTAGCGTGAGGTTCGACAATTATGTGAATAAAAGGAAATCGAAAATTTTCAAAATATACGAATAATTTTCTACATAGGAGCAGCGCCATATTTTAAGGCTTACACACAAACATGGACTGCTACATTTTTCAAGGGATCATAACTTGAATTTTGCTAACAAATATGAATGACATCCCTGACTGGTCTTCATAAAAATTACAAAATGAAAGTCAGCTCGCATGTCTTTCATCAATGGTAATAATATGTTTTCAATGTTTTAAAAGGAAGATCATAATATATTTTCATTTCAATAAAAGTGCATATTCGGATTGTAAATAAGAAGAAACAATGACTTTTCAAAATATCTACTTAATTTACAGAAAGCGGTCCTGATCTCAAGTTAACTAAAGGTGAAGCAGACCTTAAAACTTTACTCAGTAATTAGAGTACACAATTTGTACTCAAAACCCGAAATCCATCACTTTGACTGGTTGATTTCTTAGTCTTAGTACGATAATCATGCTCAAAAAGACCGGACTAAAAGTTTTAAATTTTAGAACAGGTTAAGTTCAAAAAGCGAAACGGATCGAAAACTTGTATGGAAAACTCGTTAAAAGTATCCTTCATTCTGAGTTAAGATCAGTAGAGTACATGTCAAAAGAAATTTGTCGACCGTCATGAAAGCACTCCTAGGACCAAGTCTGTTTCTTTTGCATTAACTATAGTTTGCTCCGATGAACAGTCATAAAACCTGTTGTGAGTTAATTTTGACCAGGACAAATTTCTGGTCATGAAATTAACTTGTAAATGTAGTCAGAGCATGGAACAATTTAGATTGAGTTTTCTTGTATTCATAAGTAACAGTGTTGATATTCGAATATAGGAAGTATATTCCTCGTAACATTGTAAGTACTGATAAGTTGACATGGTTGAGAATCGTTATTGTGCGTTTGTAAATGTCCAATATAAATGATGTAAAACAACCAGTCAATACGTGTTTTTTATGCATGTTATGTGTACACATGTTTTGTATTTAGAATAATCCATGACTCGTATGTTAATTTTAGATATTTTTCATAACTTTCGAAATGATATGAAAATAGTCAAATCAAGCAATCTGGTGTCATTTGAGTAACAACAGTATAGAATATATCTTAATGTGGTATTGCAATACGTTTGGGACCTCGGTGGCCGGGCGATCTAAGTGGTCAAGCAATTGTTTCACTAGGATGTCATCGCTGAGGTTGGTGCACTCGACTGCGATCTTAATTGGTTTTTGAGTTTCCCTGTCGACGTCCCATGGTTCTGTCCGGGCACACTGACCAACGTGAATATCCAATACCACCGAAAGTTGCTTTAACACCAATCAATCAGTTAATCAATCAATTCGATACATTTATAGACTGTCATGTATAAACTTATCATAATACTACTCAATATCGGCGTTCATTACCGGTCAGTCATTGCATTATCATGTTGTAGTACCGAATTAACTGGCATAGATCCGATGTTTTATTGGATCCTTTTTAAAATCAATTTTATTTCAAATGATGATGACACGAGACTTTCCTTGACTATTTTGAAGCTTTGGTTACTATAAATTTTTAGACTGTCTTGAAGGTTCCAATTTTATAAACCTTATTCCACGGATTTCTTTCGACATTATCGACTTCTATTTATGGGCTCACTTGCTGTATGTGGTGGGACTGGTATTGCTCAGTCATTATTGTCCATTATAGTTTTATGTGAACTTTAATTCGTATTTTTGGTATGTGTGAAGTGTTTTTGCTGATCTTCGACTTAAGTATTGCTTCCTCCCTTCATTTATTCTCTACTTTCAATACACTAGACCTATCAAATTAATTGGAAATTCCTAAATCGATTTGTAACACTTGTTTTTAAATTACTCCATTATGGAGTATACACATATTGAAAGAGTAATTCATTGTAAGATTTTATTTTGTGATACTAAATTATACAAAACGTGTCACGTGGTTCATGAAATGATACACTGCTTACGGAGTAACATAACATTGAAGAAATGACAGCTAATACTCAACAAAACCTTTTAATAGAAAGGTTAAATCAAGCAAATGCATTATAAATCCTGACAGAACATGTTTAATGCAGTATACAGGTGCAGGGTTTAATTTCCTGGATCCCACCAGTCTCAGTGTCGCTATCATATTGACTTATAATTGGTTAATATCCGTTGAGGGCAAAACGTATATTCCGACTCTCAGACGTCCTGATATGTCTTGTAGACTTGTAAAAGCGATTCATTATTTTTTATGATAGTATAGGGATGCTTAAAAAATACAAATGTATTCGATTAAATAGTCTTGTTTAGCTCAAACTAATGACAGAAACATTCAAATATTCAAAAATCGTCTATGATGAGTTTATGATAAACGAATATACTAGGCACTCAGTACATTCCTAGGGTTATCCTCGACAAAAGAAATGATTTCTGCTCCTAATAGTATTTTCCCTTTCTATGTAGCTACATTCCAGGAGCGCTTCCATACGGAGTATATATCTCCCAGTTGATAAGATATTTAAGGGTTTGTATTTATTATCATGATTTCATTTATAGAGGGTTGCTGCTCACAAGGAGGCTATTACACCAAGAGTTCCATGTGGTGTAGTTGAAAACATCACTTCTAAAATGTTACGGACGCCATCACGAGTGGTTATGACCGTTATAGAGTATCTGACGATGGATATTTCCCAATTGTCCTTAGCGCAACCCTGTACTCTTTTCTTTGAATATGACCTACGGTTTACACTCATCATCGGGTTTGTGCTTACATGAACAATACGACGGTTGCCACATTTAGAGCAGGATCTGCTTACCCTTCCACCTTGCTGAGGCACCTGAGATATCCCCCGGTTTTTTGTCGGGTTAGTGTTGCTCAATCTTTAGTTTTCTTTGTTGTGTCTGTATTCTGTTATTTTTCTTTTGGTCTTTTTCATTTTTTTCAATGACGTTGTCAGATTATTTTCGACTCTCTTTTATCTTTAATAAAAATGTCAAATAAGGCGAGATTATATTGCTTATGACTTTAAATGTCGTCTTTATTTCATGATTTTATTTAAAATACAGGCGTTTATCAGTATCAATTCTAAAAATCACTGTAAACAACTACTTTTTTTTCCCTCAAAAATGAAAGAAAAAACATATATAACAGTGTATAAATCATAGTCATTTATCTCTTTTTTTTTTTTTTTTTTTTTAATTAATCAATTTTATTGCACCTTTGCTGTTAACAATTTACTCAATCTACAGCTTCAATTAAGTATCCCTTTAAATTAGTTATTGAATATCTAGGGAAAGATATTCAATAAAGTATATCTATAAAGTAAGCTATATTAATACAGATCAATACATTAGAACAATTCTACATAATTTTTGTTTTTTTACCGGAATACGGTACGTTTCTTAACCTATACTGTATATGATTTTTTTATCAAAGCTTCACTGAACCGCGAAATTGATGATGTATTGATCTTTGATACTGATAGCATGACTCTTCAGTCGACAATAGAATTTTGAACTTAAAACTTTTTGTTTTGTTTACAACACTGAATTATATAAGAAGTCGTGGATGATGAGGTAAAAATGTTTTTTTTTTCACACATTATTTTTTAACAGTAAATGTTGATTTCTATGATAAAGCCGAAGATCGAAAGTTGATCGAAAGTACACGTGGTCTTCAAATTATACATGTATGCAGTAACGTTGCATTGTGTTGTGTATTCTGCTCGCTCTCCTGCTGATTATAATTTTGCATTGTGAACAGGAATAAACATATTTAATAACAATTCTAATTCAGTGTAGCTGTAATAAATTATAAAAGAGTAAAATTGCGAATTTCAGTTAATGCACACCAATTGACTGGACACATGTGCAGTCATGTATTAATGAGGTCACAGCTAAGACTTGTATCTAATAATTGTCATTTCATTTAAAGGAATTCGAAATATTCCCTTGTTTTAAGTATTATTTTCTTGTTTTTTTTTGCTTCTGATTTTATTTATGTTAATAATGTCCCAGATTTCATTTTTGAAGATTTTGAAGATATCAATGACCTTATCTTTCTTGTCAGACATATAATATGCTTTATAGATGGAAAAGAAAATTATAGTTAATAGATAGTTCATATCAAAATAAGCTTCATCATCAATTTTATAGCCAGTTACTAAACTTTCAAGACTAAGTATATGCTTATCAATTTTTAAAAATGCTAATAGCTGGTCAACTTTATGCCAATAATGAACATTATATGAACAGGAAAAAAAGAAGTGTTTATAATCATCATGTTGCTTACAATAGAAGCACAAACCACTTGGTACTATTTTCCATTTATAAAGTAATTCATTACAGGCTAATATATAATGTATTATTTTCCATTTAAACATTTTAAATTTGTTGTTTTCAAGGTAGTTAAAATTAAAGTTAAATGTGGACTTCAATTTTGTAGTCATTTTTTTATGAAGAATTCTTTCCCACATTAAAACTCCTGTCGGTTTATCATGTGTAAATTGACTTTGCAAGAAAGTATATACTTCTTTGTTACTCATATCTGGTGAAATTTCATGTTTTAGTAGTATATTTAACTTCACTGATGTTTTTATATTGACAACAGTTTTGTAAGAGCTTTCTTGTTTTAAAATATTTTGCCAGTGCTTTGGTATAGCTTTTTTAACTAATGAAAATTCTCTAATCCAATCTTGTTTATTCTTTAAATTTTTTAGTACAGTTTCTGATGAGATGTATCCGTTTTCATCTAATATATTATTGATGTACAAAATATTACTATTAATCCAGTTTTGAAAGAACAAACATTTCCCATTTTCTTTGATAAGATGATTTCCCCATATAAGTTGTTTTCTAACCTGAAGAAAGTTTCTTGGTATGATTGTTTGACCTCCTTTTATTTCTACCCATGTTTTAATTAATTGTTTATAGAATTCAGGTAAAGATTTATAATCTATTTTATTAAGCAAATTAACATTTGTTAAATTCATTCTGAATAAAAGAAAATCTTTCCCAAATTTATCAAGGTAAAATCTTGGAATAATTTTCCAGTTATCATTTTCCTTTTTGATTAGTTTTAAAACTCATCTGATTTGTAATGATTTAAGATAGCAGTCTAAATCAATCATTTGTAATCTTCCCTCAAGATATGGTTTACATAATATAGTACGTTTAACTTTATCTTTTTTTCCACTCCATATAAAATTATATATTAAATTCTTGAACTTTTGCTTTATTTCCTGTGTTATTATCATACTTGATGCAATGTATGTTAGGTTTGATTAAATTAAAGACTTAACTACAGTTATCTTTCCTATTAATGTTAAGTTTCGTTTGTTCCATCCTTGAATTAATTTTTCACATTTGTCTATTTGCTTTTCTGTATTTAATTTATGACATTCTTGATAATTGTATCCAAAATATATTCCTAGACTTTTAATGTGGTCTTGTTTCCAGTTTATATTTTCAAATTTATCTTTTGAATGTTTAAGTTTCCCAAGCCACAAACCTTCTGTTTTATTTCTATTCAATTTAAGTCCAGAAAGGCTTCCAAAAGTTTCAATAATGTTAAGGACTATACTTATTTCTTTGCGTGTTTTTAAAATCAATTGAGTATCGTCTGCCAACTGACATATTTTTAGCGAGCAAGATTTTCCATCTAATTTGATTTCAAATCCTTTTAGTTTGTTATTTTCCCTTAATTTAATTGCCATTATTTCAACAGATAAAACGAAAATTAACGAGGATAACGGACACCCTTGTCTAATCCCACGGAATGTATTAAAGGGGGCAGACACCCATCCATTATTTAAAATACACCCTTTTATATCTGTATACATAGTTTCAACCCATTTAATGAATTCCTTTTTAAAACCAAATTTTTTTAAAGATTCAAACATAAAACACCACTCCAGTGAGTCGAAAGCTTTAGTAAAGTCTAAAAATAAAATTGCACCATCTACTTTAAATTTTTCAGAATAATCAATGATGTCTTTGATTTGTCTAATATTAAATCCTATGTATCTGTTTTTTATGTAACCTTTTTGATCAGAGTGAATTATTTTTGGAAGTACTGATTTTAATCTTTGCGCTAAGACATAGGCTAATAATTTAACATCATAATTTAATAATGTGATAGGTCTATAGTTATCAAGGGAGAGTGGATCATTTTTTTTATACAAAAGAGATATAGCTCCAATTTTTTGGGAGTTGGTTAATTCACCTTTTTTAAAGCAATAATTGAAAACGGGTACTATCAAATCTTTAATTTGTTCCCAGAATTTTCTATAAAACTCAACATTTAGTCCGTCCAAACCTGGGGCTTTGTTCAGTTTCATTTTAAATATAGCCTCTGTGCATTCACTTATAGTAATTTTTCCTTCACATATATTGCTTTCATTTTCATTAATTATTTTACATTCTTTAATAGTTTCAAAGTACTTTCTTACCTCTTCTGTGTCAGGTTTTGTTGAAGTATATAATTTAGTATAATAATTAACTTCTAGATTTATTATTTTGTTTTGGTCATATGTTACCTGTTTATTTTCATCATACAGTTGAGTTATAGTTTTTTTACTTTGCCTTGTTTTTCTAGGCCAAGAAAAAAGGATGTGTTTTTCTCTCCTTCTTCTAGCCATTTCACACGTGATCTTATTTGATTTCCTTTAATTTTTTCATTATATAAGCTTGCTAATTGTTTTTCTATATTTTCTTTTAGGTTAATTTTCCTCTCATGTGTATTGCTGTCACAATCTATTTCAGCAGATAATGTTTTTAATGTGTTTTCTAAAATTTCAATATTATCTTTTTTAATATTTGCTTTTAATTTACAGTATTGAATGGTATAATCCCTTACCTCAACTTTAAAATTATCCCATAAAATATCTAGGTTTAGAGATGTTTCTGCTTTTGTTTTATATGTATTAATCAACTTTGAAATAATTTTTTGATACTGTTTATCATCTAGGATGCTACTGTTTAATTTCCAGTAACCTCGCCCTTTTGAGTTTCTATTTATGTTGATTTTTAATGAAACAGCGTAATGATCAGTGTGTTGAAGTACTATTGGTCTTATGTCGCATGAAATGCAATTTTTATTAACTTCATCACTTGCTAAAAAATAATCAATTCTTGTAGATTCTGAAAAGTTTTTTCTTCTCCAGGTAAATTGGGTTTTATTTATGTTTCTGCCTCTCCAGACATCGGTTAGTTTTAGATTCTTAATCAATGTCTTGAGGTTATGAACTGGTTTATCAAATTTTTTATTTCCTAATTTTTTCTTGGTATCTTTTATAGATAATATGTCATTGAAGTCACCCCCAATTATTAACTGGCCAATACTATGATCTTCAATTAATTGTTTTACTGATTTAAAAAAAGTATTTCTTGTTTTACAATTATTAGGTGCATATAGGTTCACTAAGGTGTATATATTGTCATCTATTTCTATATTAACTAGTATGAATCTACCTTCTGAGTCTTTATATTGGTCAATAAGCTTGTAGTTTAATCTGCTTTTTATCCATATAGCCACCCCTCTTGCATTACTTAACCCATTATTTAAAATTAATTCACCTTTGAATTCTTGTTTTAACTTTGATTCTAAGGTGTAAGTAAAATGAGTTTCTTGTAGGAATACTATATTACATTTTTGTTGATTAGCCCATTCAATAATTCTGTTTCTTTTTTCAGATTTTTGTAACCCGTTGGTATTTACGGTGCAGACATGGATACAGTTTTTATGTATCATATTGTATTATTATTAAGAAGGTGAGCTAGTATAATTAAGGAGTTCTGTTCAGTTTGAAAGTAAGTTGAACCTGTTAATCCACATGAATTTGAATTTAAGTTTTTATCTTTATCCTTGCTTTGTTGGTTTTTTTGTATGACATTTTTATCAATATTAAATTCTTTATATATGTACATCTATATACAACCATAATTATCATGATTATTAATGTGCAAACATTACACAACATATCAGTTACTGACCTCAATATATAGGTCGTGAATTGGGTCAACAATGTGACTTGAAATACAGACCCCTTTGTGTCCAAAAAAATTATTTTGGACTCATTAAGTTTGTATACATACATGCAAATACAATCAATAGAAAAATATATACAAAGATGATTAATAGAAAAAAACATGACTTTAAACTAAACACTATATAAACAATATTGTTAAATGTTTTTACATGTACTATAAAAATATATACTGGACTATTATTTACATGGTATTTACAGAGCCAATGTTGCATAGTATTGTTGGCTACTTGATAAGCTAAGTGAAATACTAGTATGTTTATGATCAATATTTGTATTGTATGACTTACGAATGTTTTAGTGTCAATTATAATAATCGATCTATGTTTTGATTTTTGTAGGTGTACTTTATCCTTTTGAGGTTTGGTGTATGGATTCACAGATGATAATCCCATATCCGCTTTAACCAAAACTATTGAAGGATTTATTGCAATTATATAGGAAAGAGTTAGTTTCCGACAAGCTTTTTGAAAACATATATGTGAAGTGAATGTACATATGCAGCTTTGCAATAAGTGATAAAAAAAGACACAAAGAATCTTAATAATAAAGAAAAGATCTAAAGATGTTGAGATTGTGCACACGCTGCTTACCACTAGATGTGAGAAATTGTACATAGTTACAAAAGGATTGTAAATTACTAATAAGAGAGGAGATATTTAGTTGTGATTATATAGACTGATAATTGAGTGATATAGAATAAATGATGACTTATAGTTTTATGGTCTATTAATTTTTGAATTGTGGTTAAATGATACCTGTAATGATAATAAAATACTAATTTAATACATCATTATATTCATATTGTTGTGTTTTTGATTCTTATACAAACACAGGTAAATTAACTACATGTATGTATATAATTAGGTATCAGTTGTTTTGGACCTCTTGGCAGTAGAATCACTCTCTTTGTCGTGAAGCTTCTCAGTTGGTGTTACTGGGGACTTCAGAAATGTAATACTAACAGGTTGTTTTGATCAAGTTTGAGATTTTTTGGTTGATTCTTGTGTGCTCTGATTACCGGACATGAATGAGGTTATTTGAGCTTGACTGGGATCACCCTTTTTATTACTGTTCTTTTTTTTTTATTTTCTTTCGTTTTTGTGGATCAGCTACAGGGTTGATAATAGATTGCGACTGTCCATTGTCATCTTCACATCCAGTAGTTGATGCACCTTCACGTTCAGTAAATGATGCGCCTTCATGACCGCTCACTCCGGTAGCTGATGCATAGTCATTTATCTCAATGAACCTAATTATATAAACTATTACGTAGTTGTTTATTGAAAACACATGACAAGGATTTATTGTGCATTTTTAAAGTAATTTTTTGTTTAAATAAGCCTCAGGAAATGTTCAGAGGTGTTGCTTACCAGGTATATGTGCCATTAAAACTTTAGTTCGATTGTATAATCTATTTTGCAGATCATATGCAGGCAACTAAATTGGTATTAAAACAATTGAAAAGTCGATGTAAAAATGTAAAATGTTGGTTTTTTATGTATTTTTGTTGCGGAAACCATCTTCTTGTAATGATTTTATCAAATAATTATGAAACATAAATGTTTGATTGACTGATCATAAGGTATAGTTTACAATGTCTCAAACAAACAAAAATATATCATTGAAATAACTATAAACAAGGGTTGTAACAAAGACAATTGAAAACTTATCATTAATAATGTTGGTTCTTCTGTAAGACTAACAAAATATTTTGACATAATATTATTTTATATTATTCAAATCATACACTATAGGACTACCACCATTGTTTCTACATATTAGTCGTTGTTAAATTGTGCAGAATTTATCTTTGTTTCAATTAAAGAAATACTTGACATCAGTTAAGTTAAACCCTGTCCAGTACTACACAGTCACAATTTCATAAAACATTTCATTGCATAAAAAACAATAACCATCAGTGGAAGTTAACCAATCAAATTGTCACCCCTTTTTTACTGTTTACAAGCTTTAGTAACCATGTGACCTCAAGTTTCCAAAATACTTCATAATACATGGTATATATACATCCCAAATTGTCAAAATGAGTGTAAAATAAAACTGCTAGTATTTCTTATTGATGCCATGTTTAACAAGGTAAAAGACAGTCGAACGTACATATATTTTATCCAATGTACATATATCGCCCCTAAATAGACCTACTCGATAGTATAATGTATGATTGTATTGTCATTGTGCTTATATCATTTGTCAGAAGGGAAAGAGTCAATTGTATGCCCCTTTTATCTGCTGATAATGCATTCGAATTTGTAATCAAGGATCCATTTTTGACAATTTTTAAAAAGGCAAATACAACACTAAAATCGAATGATAATCATCGTAGGAAAAATTTCTCAATATCCTTACTAGATGGCTGGAAATATCTATATGTTTCTTAACTGGTGATGCGTTGTCCATTTGTTCAAGCTTTGTTCATTCCAGGTGAGTAAATGTTCTACTTAAGAAAATGTAAAATCTCACAATTTTAATTTTGCGCTGATTCGAAACATCTATTAACATGTTATCTGAACTGGGAAGTTATGTATAAATTAAATTAATCTTTGCTAACATACTGTTGACATATATAGGCAACATACAACAGAGTAAATAACATTGCTTGTTCCACATTGGCACTTTATTTCTATAGTTTACTGGGATATACTTTCTTGCTACAAATGTCTTTTTTAAAATAACAATATATCCATTTTACAACTGAAACAATTTTTGATACAGTTGACCCGTAATTTCATTTTATTAAATTACGACTCAGTTTACATAACAATAAACGAAATCATGTTCCATATCAAAAAGAGGAATTTTTCATTTAATAAAGCTGCATCTGCCGTCTAAGAGTAATACTTAATTCAAAAGGATGAAAAATATATAGAAGTCCTCGTTTAAGATCTGCTGTTTCCAAATTTTAAAATGAACTAATATCACGGTTTCGTGTCACGAGGAACGCAATAACAGTCAGGAGAGATACGAACAAATACAAACAATGCCGCAACATTCATTTTTGCCTGTCTCCTTCCAGGAGACTGTACTCTATTGTACTGATGAAAAAGATTGTATCAGAATTTATGATCGAAAATGTATATCTATTTTCATTAGAAGCATGCTACGCTGAGAATCAGAAGTAAAAAAGATGATGTTCGAAGATACAAAAAAGTCTGCAATTATCAAATCATTCAGTTCGATTTGTATTTAAGATAGTTTTGCTTGAAATCTGTTTTACCATTTTTTGTGCCACACTTTGTACTCTAAGCAACTAAAGTAAATTTATAGACCTATTCAATTTGTTGAATTCTAATTTGTATCAGCGAGCTCACAGCCTTTACCACGTCGGAAAAAGCTTCTAAGTCTGATTTGTCGCGTATCCTGGATAAGCCTCGACATAATTCATCAGGATTTTGAAGTTGTGTTTCGAATTGATGGATTTAGGCTCACGATATTTCTGGCCTTATTCGTGTTGCTCAGTTTTTAGTTTTCTATGTTGTGTTTTATGTAATATTGTTTGTCTGTTGGACTTTTCATTTTTACCCATGGCGTTGTCAGTATATTTTCGACTTGTAAATTTGAATGTCCCTTTGGTATCCTTCGCCTCTCTTTTATAACACATTTCGCAAAAAAGTGTTATTGACAATGTGCAGGTCACCAGTAATAATGTGTATTTGTCACTGAATTAAAGACTCCCTTAACACACATTTGTCCCTATTTTGAGTTGAAGTTTTTAGACTTTTCTATTATGTTCATATAATTGTAAACTGTAAAAATGATATTCAAATGAAGCATGTGGGTTTTTTTTAATTTGCATGTATTGTCTCATAGAAATGCACTATGAAATAACTGTGTGTTTATGCTATATATAAAGTATAGAATCTAGAGTCACGCTTATCTAGTGGTTTGTAATCTTATACATGTTTAATTTAACTTGTTATATTTAAAAAGTATAAGAGATATACTTTAAACAATGATAAGTCAGGAATAGCTTCATGTATATTTAGTGATGGAACTCTCCTCACAAGAAATTTTACTTTAATAAATAAATGAATGAAATTTCATTGCTTTTGCACAGCCTATAGCGATGCCGTATATCAAACAATCAAAAAGAATTATAATTTACAGTTTTATAATACTAAAACTTTGAAGTGTAGATTCTTTTTTATCTTTTTGTTCATATAAGTTAATATCTTATAATTGGTACGGTACACAGTTATGACTTTCGTTTGATTTGGGAAATAAATAACATTGTTTGTGCCACAATGAGCAAAATCGTTACTTTATTTCTATAATTTAATTGTATATAGTTCGTAATTTCTTGCTACTCATGTTTTTTTTAAAAATAATTATCTTTCCATTTTACAACTGACAAAAATTTTAGTTGGTGTTTTTTTTTCTATTCGACACAGTTTATATATTTTTCTATATGCACGTATATCTTACTTTTTAAGAGATACATTTTTGAACAGTTTAACACTTGTACTGTGAAGGAGATTTTGGATATGCCCGTAATTCTATTTTACATAACAATAAACGAATGCATGTTCTATAACAAAAAGTGAAAACTTTCATTAAATAAAGCTGCATCTGCCGTCTAAGAGTAATAATCAATTTTGGGCTATTTCGTGGCGGCCAGTTTTTATCGGTGGAGGAAGCCGGAGTGCCCGGAGAAAACCCCCGACCTTCGATAGGAAAACTGACATTCCTAGGTCAATAAGGATTGGAGTCGAGTGCACCCGCATGAGCGGGGTTCGAACTCACAACCTCAGTGTTGACTTGCTAGTGATTACAGTAGTACTTAAACCTATCGGCCACCGCGGCCCCGGTCACCAGTAATAACATGAAGATGTCAAACTGAAATATATACTAACTTTACACACAACTGTCCCTTTTTTGAGTTGGTTGTAGTTTGTATACTTTTGTTAACTGTTGATATAATTTGACTAAAAGGTTGAAGACTGTAAAAGTGATATTGAGATGAAGCAGGATTTTTTTTAATTACATTTATTGTCTTATACTCGGTTGGATAATCTGCTATGTCTTATCGTTTATAGTCCAAATAATTATAACATTGCCTTTCCATACCAGCATTGTCATGAAAATTGTTTGGACGAATATTGTAAAAATAATTGTATAAAGTTCGAGATTGCATGTTAGTTACGTAAGCGCGTCACTGTTTTTGATATCCTGTGGTGTTTTTCGTTGATTGAATATGTTCGTTGTTGTTCTATCGTTTGCATGTTGTGTCGACTATTATATTATTTGTCTGTACGTTTCTCTGTTATGAATAATCTGGCGTGTGTTTGTGCTGTATTTCTGTCACGTAGTGTTTAAGAAAATTTTTAACATTTCCATAAAGCGGGAGGTTCGGCATGCCATGAAACTAGGTTCAACCCACCATTTTTCTTAAAATGTCCTGTACCAGGTCAGGAATATGGCAGCTGTAATCAAATAGTTCGTTTCTATGTGTGTTGGCGTTTGTTTTTTGTTGCACTTCGGTGTTCCTGTTGTTTCTTTGTTTTCCTCTTACAGTTGATGTGTTTCCCTCGGTTTAGGTTTGTAACCCGGATCTGTTTTCTCTCAATCGATTTATGACTCTTGAACACCGGTATACTACTGTTGCCTTTATTTATAGCACTGCACTGCAAAATAACTTGTGTTCACAGGCTATATATATATATGATGGTACCAAAAGTTATGCTAATCTTATGGTTTGCAACCTTGTACAAGTTTAATTAAACAAATATAAGAGAAATACTTTAAGCTATGATAAGTAGAGCATTACTACATATATGTTTAGTGATGAAAGTCTCTTTACTTTAATGAATAGATGAATCAAATTTCATAACACAACTATTTTTTTTTATTTTTCATTAACTGTGCACATCATATATCGATTTCCTAAATGACAAAGAAAAAGAAAATTTATTATAATTCACAGTTTTGAAATGTCTATTCTTTTTTATCATTATTTTTCATTTAACTATTAGCTCATAATTGGTAACTAAATAAAGTTATGCCATTCTTCACGCACACACACACACACACGCGCGTGCACCCTCATTGCTTCCAAACCATTGATTTAAACTTGTTTATTAATTGCTGAATTTCTTTCACAACAAAAGTGTTTGGAACTTTCGTAAGTTCGCATGTCATTTGAGAAATTTTCATTATAGTCGTTAACCTTGACACAATCTCAGTTTAGAAAAAAATATGCATTTGTTATTCCACATGAGTGCTTAAATCACATTTAAAGGTTGACATATATGTGCCAATTTAACTGTTTCATTATTAATTAAATACTTAGATAAGTATGATAATTGACAGTAATTTATGGATATATTATTGAAGGTATAGATCATTTATGTGCACATCACTTTCTATCGTAGGCGGGCATGCAATATTACAAATATGAATGTTAGAAATATAATAAAGGCTTCGTGTTTACAGATAACAAACATAATCTTTCTGCTTTGCTAAAGTTAATGCATCTGCACTCAACACTTTACTTTTATAAAAATATGGATCATTATCGAATTCCATCTTTGTCATTCATGAAGACATATACTTATAACATTTCCGTCTATAAGTATTATCTCGTGATTTCGATTGTTTTTCTTTCAAATAGTTTTCTTTCTTGTCTGAATCAAACAGTTGTCAATGTTTTAAGCATTTTTCAAAATTGTTGTGAAATTGTATAAAACAAAGGTACATAAATATTTTCGCATCAATTGAAATTTCCTGTCAGTTTGACATAGTGTGACTGGTAGTGATGTAGAGCTTCACATGTTGCATAGACTCATAGCTATAATCGAAGACTATATATGTGCTGTATGTATTGAGTTTGATCAATCTCTGCATTCATTGCAAAGTGAAATGCTGGGCTGTTTAGCACATAATCATGGCATAATAATGAGTAGGGGAACGTATCAAAGAAAACTGAGTCAATTGAAGTTGCACCGACGATAATTAACAACATTATCCCTGCTAATTTAGTCGAATGTATGTATACTTCCAAAGCATAGATGGGTTTGATTAATTTCAAATTGAATGTTATTGGTTAAATTACAATTACTTTGTCAATTGTACGATTACATTAAATTAATGATAACACCATTTCTCAAAGTATTCAATTAGATTAATTATTGGATTGGCACAGTAATCATGATTACATCTGTTTGCAATGAATTTCAAAATCACCCATTTGAACGATGTAAATGAATAAATTTTATTTCTGTAGCACTTATTGAGAAAGGATTCACTTAATATGCTACAGAATAATAACTTCTAACTTCATCAGTTTAACAAATCACAAAGATTCACAACATATATACATGGACATTGTGTCACTAGTTCTGGCCCATTACACTTAATAATCATTAATCTCTGAAATGTTTGATATTCTATTCTATATCTGTTTGGTCGGAAATACTAAAAAGTCTCTCTACAGCAGCAGAGGATGTCTGTATGGGAAAATACTTCCAGGCCAATTTTGACAATTGTGGATATGCACTCTGTTTAGATTTCCAAAATTCTAAAAGGGTACACTCCATGTCTTCAAGTGCTTCATATAAGTAATTATCTATCTTACATCCCATTTTAGAATGGTGATGTTTTTTGGTGTAACAGGAGAGACCAGGAAGGAAAGCAAATCTGTTTTAGCTCTCTTTTGTTGGAGGTAACAAAGACTCGTCACCTTCATTCATATTGTTTTCTTCTACATTTCCTGCTTTATCTTTCATTAAATTTTCATAGGCACTTCGGTTTCGTTTACAACAGTGTAGTTTATAACGTGGGTCAAGAGCAGTTGCAATAACAAAACATTCATTCACTTCATATTTGAAAAAATCTTTTACAGATAATTTTGTTAATTTTGTATCTATTTTTTCGTTATACAAAGATACAAAAAACTATAGACCTTCTTCTTAAAGCCAAGTGTTACCGGAATTTGCAGACTAGCAGTAACATTTGTCTGTTGTTGTATTAGGTGCGTTGCATCTCGAAATGGTGTCAGAATTTCGCACAGATCCTTTACAAGTTTTATCTTATACGCAGTGAGCTTATAAATAATCTATGTCCTGCAGTTTACTTTCTGGTATTTGTAATATCATAATCAATTGTGAATACCATCTAGTAACATTTTGTGCCGGAACACGTTTCTTATTTTCAGAATTTCACTTGCATTTATAGATTTTCTTATATGGTTAATTATTTGTGATGCCTTTGAAACAATATTCTTTAAATGTTGGTTTGGTTGCTATATGCCATCTCTCACAAACCGCTGCAATGTAGGCGCATGCCATGGTAAATGAGATGACAAGTCGTTTAAAAAATCTAATTGCAAATATATTTGCCGCAACTCATTAAAAACCTTCTAATGAGAAAGGTAAACATGGAAGATATACTTACTTGAAGTATGATGAGATGATTGAAGCAGTTAATTTTCTCCTTGATAACATTTATGTACTTTTTGCTAATAAATTGTCTCGACAGGTTGTAGGTTTTCCCATGGGCACCATTTGTGCCCCTTTAATGACAGACTTGTTTTTGTACCTTTATGACCAAACTCAGTAAAGACCCGTTTAAATGGCATTTAATTGATCAATTCAAAAACACTCATCGTTATCTTGATAATGGGTTTTTGTTAAATGATTAAGAATTTTCTAAATATACTGCCGAAATTTACCCATAGGATCCTACATTAAATATAGCAGGAATAACTGTACTTTCCTAGATTTATATATTTAAGGTTTACACGGGAAACTCTACACTGAAATGTACGACAAAAGGGACGATTTTTCTTTCCCTATTGTGTTAATTCTCCTTATTTGGATGGTGATGTTCCTTCGTTCGTTATGTCCGTGTCTGTTTCAATGGACGTAATATATGTATTACTGGTAAATTATTAAGTCAGGGATTTAGTTACATCAAATTTCTTTAAAACCTTAACTAAATTCTTCCATTGATACAAAGATCCAGTTTGTAAATTTAGCTGTACCTGTAGAAAACTTTAATTCAAACGGGATAGAACATTCTTATTTTTAAGGAGATGTTGTTTACCGAGTCCGGAAATTTAGAAACGATCCGGGTAAACTAATCGATCCTTTAAACATATTTATTCTAAAGAGTTACCAATTCATAACTGTAATTAGATCTTTAAATATTGTTTTTATTGGTAAGAATATTGATTGTGTTTATCAGTAGATTAAAATCAAACTTAAAGTATTGTTATATACACATACACATGCACATTCACGGTTCTACAATCTGTCAATACCTGTATTTTGGCATTGCACAAGGTCATGGGTTTTCTCTGATTTTAAATGACGTCTTTACACGATTTCTATTGGATGTTGGATGTCTACTGATTGATACTGTAGTCTTAGATACATGATTTTTTTATTAGTTGTTATTTGCGTTGAACTAACTGTCAGTAACTGTATCTCTCAGATCTGTACAAAGAGTCTTATTTTGTTGTAGGAATGTATATATACCTTCTACGTCTGGTCTGTGTTTTTGTTAATTGTTTTTCTGCTTTTGTATCGATCTGGTGAGTTAAACCCTTTTTAAATGATTTGTATAGTTTGTTCATAGGTTGTACTGTTACGTCACTGTCCCGGATAAGGGGAAGGGTTGAGCGCTCACACTCATGTTTAATCCAGCCACATTCTTAATGTGCCTGTCCCAAGTAACGAGCCTGTAGTTTAGTGTTTGTCGTTTGTTGATGTATATCATATTTGTATTTCGTTTACTGTTTACATAAATCAGGCCGTTAGTTTTCTTGTTTGAATAGTTTTGCATTTGTCATTTCGGCGCCTTTTATAGTTGACTGTGCGATACGGGTTTTGCTCTTTGTTGAAGGCAGTACAATGACCTATAGTTGTTAACTTCTATGTCAGTTGGTCTCTGGTGGAGAGTTGTCACATTGGTAATTATACCTCATCTTCTTATTTTTATAAGCGCATTGTAAATAATAAGTTACAGGGACTTTTCAAAGTATCTACTCAATCTTTATAAAATTGTCCTGTCAGATTTCAAGTTAACATAACGCGAAGCATATCATAACACTTTAATCAGTAATCGGAGCACAAAATGTGTGCCCTAAAACCCCAAACCCAGTATTTTGATTGGTTGATGTCTGAGTCTTAGGCAAGACCAAAATTTTAAATTTTAGAACAGGTAAGGTTCAATAAGTCGGAACGGATCGAAATAAATTTATATAAAAGACTCGTTACAAAGTTAACGTCAGTCTGAGTTAACATCAGTAACGGACCTGTCAAATGAAATGTTTTCGGTCGTCATGAAAACATTCCTGGGACCATGTTTTTTTCTTATTGTGAACCCGAGTTTGCTCCCAGGAACAGTCATATAACTAATTTGGACAGGACAAATTTCTGGTTATCTAGTTAACTTACTTGCTATACAAGTTGTCAGAGCATCTATATGTGTATCTATATGTGTTTTTTATATAGATTAGACCGTTGGTTTTTTCGTTTGAATGGTTTTCACTAGTAATTTTATGGGGCCCTTTATAGCTTGTTGTTCGGTGTGAGCCAATGCTCCATGTTGAAGGCCGTACCTTGACCTATAATGGTTTACTTTTATAAATTGTAACTTGGATGGAGAGTTGTCTCATTGGCACTCATACCGCATCTTCCTATATCTATGTACATGGATTTGGAACAATTTAAGTGGAGTGTTTGTGTATTTATAAGTTACAGTATTACTATTTGAATGAACAAAGTATAATTGTAAGTATTGCTACGTTGATTATCGTTGTTGTGTGTTCATAAATGTCTAATATAAACAGTGTAAATACTAAATTCTTCCATAGCTACAAAAACTCGGTTTGCAAGTTTGGTTGTACATTTGGAAAACTTATTTCAAATGGAATAGCACATCTCAAATTTCACGATGATGTTGTTTACTGAGTCTGAAAATTTAAATACGATACGGGTAAACAAACTCACATTAAAAGGTTACAAATGCACTCTGTAATTGATCTTTGTATAACGTTATATTGGTAAGTAGATAAGATAAGAAAACTTAATTTTGATTCGGCATGGTTTAAAACATACAAACATAAGCTCTGGAGAGCTTTTCACCGAATATATAAAACAAAACACATAACATAAAACAGATATACATTCACATACAGACATAGAATGAATATGATATGCATGCAAGGCAATCAAAGCATACATATATAAGCAGAACATATAAGCACACATAAATGAATAGAATAGCCATGCAAAGCAATCAAAATCATTAAGCACTATAAGCAACTAAAAAGTAAATGAAAAAATTAAAAGCTATGAGAACAAATTAAAAAAAATACTTGCATGCACTACATCCACATTCTGATCCATTCCAGGATTGAATTAAGCTTTTAAACTGGGAGAAGTTATTTCAGTCCTGAAATGGTCAGGCAAGCTATTCCATAATTTAGGAGCTGCAAAAGAAGAAGTTTTTACCCTTGGAATATCCAAAATTTTACTATACCTGAAAGAATAATTAGTTTGTTTTTTTGTTTACCAGATTATTGAGACAAGAGGGAGCTAGATTTTTAAGAATTTTGAAAGTTTCCAATGCCATAGTCCTGATACGACGAATCTGTAGGGAAGACAGTTCAGCTCAGTAATAATTCCAAATATGACGAGGTGTAATCATCATAGACAAAACGAAGTGCTCGTTCCTGCACTTGTTCTAGTTTTTTAGTGTTAGTTTCCGAGCAAAAGTGCCATGCCAAAGGGCAGAAATTAGAATTGCTTAAAATAGATGTATGAAATATAGTAATTTTATTTAGCCTAGAAAGATATGGTCCTAAGTGTTTTAAAACACTGAGTTGCTAAGCTGCCTTTTTACAGAAATTTCCAATATGGATGTCAAATTTTAGTTGATAGTAAATTTCTATACCCAACAATTTAACTATTTTTTTAAGTCAATTTTGAATTTTGAACTTCAATTGTTGGGTTTATGTCAAAAGTTTCTTTCCAACTGCAATCACTTGAAACTTGTCAGGATTGGCTTGCATTTTTTTTTTATTCTAAACCATTATATCAGTTGATTTGACTCCAGTTTTAGGGTTGATATAAAATTGTCATAATCAGGACTTGAAAAAGACAAACTATTGTCGTCTGCATAATTATGCTTCCAATTTTGATTTGCTGTTTTCTACCAGTTAAATATGATTTTAGTAAAGAGACTGAATGGCTTAATACCATATGAGAGCAATTTATCAATTAAAACTTCACGTGGAAGGCAATCAAAAGCCTTTGAGAGGTCCATAAGAACAGCAGCCAAATAATGATTTTTATCCAGGGCCTCTCGCCAATCTTCCAAAAGACTTACCAGTGTGGTATAAATATTGATTTTGTTATCAGTACATTAAAACCATATTTGATATCATTGCTATATACATATGCACTGGTACGGTACTACAATCTGTCGATACCTATATTTGGCATGTTTTTTTTCTGACTGTTAATGACGTCTTTACTCTAAATCCATTGGATGTTGGATGTGTAATGATGTGTTATGATCGATATGTTAGTCTTAGATACATGAATTTTGTATTAGTTGTTATTGGCTTAGACCTAGCTGTCAGTAACTGCGAGTACTCTCAGATCTTTACTTTGTGTCTTTTCTGTTGTTGATAAGGATATATAAAAATCCTGCCACGTCCGGTCTGTGTTTTTGTTAGATATTTTTTTTGTTTTTGTTTTGTATCGATAAGATGAGTTAAGCCCTTTCAACTGATTTTTATAGTTTATGCTTGTAGTTGTTGTGTTGTAACAGCACTGTCCCAGGTAAGGACGAGGGATGAGCGCCCACAACTATGTTTAACCCTGCCACATTCTTTATGTGCCTGTCCTTAGTCAGGAAGCTGTAGTTCAGTGGTTGTCGATGGTTCGTGTCTGTCATATTTGTTTTTCGTTAATTCATTTGTTATAAATTAGGCGTTAGTTTCTGAATTGAATTATTTCATATTTTTCATGTCGGGGCCCGTGGGAGGCCGTACGGTTTCCTGTAATTGCTGACATCCACTCCATTTGAACTTTGGTGGATAGTTTTCTCATTGGCAATCATACCACATCTCTTTTTTTATAAGAATATAACAATCAGTCAATATATGTTTTTTAAAGTGCAAACATGTTTTGTATTTAAAATAAACCATGACACGAATGTTAACTTTAGATATTTTTTTCATAATTTTGAAATGACATGAAAATAGTCAAATCGAGCAATATGTGGTCATTTGAGCGTCGAGAGTGTAGAAGATCTTTTAATCTTTTAATGAGGCATTGTAATTTTAGCTTGTCCGTTACAATACATTTGGGGTCTCGGTTGCCGAGTGGTCTTAGCAGTCCAACTACTGTATCACTAGCATGTCAACGCTGAGGTTTTGAGATTGAATTCCGCGCGTGGCAGGTTCGACTGGTTCCAATCTTACTTGCCTAGGATTGTCAGTTTTCCTGTCGAAAGTCGGCGATTCTTTCAATGCACTCTGGGTGACTCCAGCAAAACAACTGATCGCAGCAAAATAATCAAATATTGCTTTAAGTGGCGTTAAACACCAATGTATTTTAATTAATCAATGCAATGTTGTCATGTATTAACTTATCCAGCATTCATTGCATTGTCATGTTGTAGTACCGAATTCACTGCCAAAAATCCAACTTTTTATTGGGTTCTTTTTAAAATCAATTTGAAATGACGATGCAAGACTTTCCTTCAACATCTTGATGTTTTGGTTACTATTCTTTTTTAGACTGTCTTGAATGTTCCGATGTTATACACCTTACTCAACGGGTTTCTTAAGATATCATCGACTTCCTTTTTAGGGTTCACCTTCTATATTTGGAGGGACTGGTATTGCTTAGTCATTATTTTTCCTTGTAGTTTTATGTGAACTTTGATTCGTGTATTTAGTATAGTCAAATTTTTTTTTGCTGTTCTTTGATTGAAGTAGTTGCTTTATCCTTTGCTACTTTCGTTTATTCTCTCCTTTTAATATGAAAGACCTAACACATTTCTTGGAATTTCAACATTGTTTTGTAACACCTGTTTTCAAATTACTCCGATTTGAAGTATAAAAATTTTCATTCATTGTAAGATTTGTTTGTGATACTTGATTACACAAAACATGTCACATGGCTCTTGAAATGATACACTATTTACGGAGTAACAAAACATTGAAGAAAAGAAAGCCTATACTAAGTCAACAAAACCTTTAAATAGAACGGTTAAATCAAGCAAATGTATTATCGATCCAAACAAAACATGTTTAATACAATGGACATCACGATTGGTGCATGGCTTAATTTCCTGGAGTGCACCAGTCTCATTTTTGCTATTGTATTGTCTATGTTTCTTGGACTTAAGATTTTTCATATCCGTTGAGTGCAAAATATATATTCCGCCTTTCAGACGTCCCGTCATTTCCTGTATATTTGTATAAGCGATTAGTTATTTATTCATGATAGGCTGTATGCCGAACAAATACAAATGAAGAGAAAAAATGCACCGAATACAAGAAGAGAAAGAAAAAAAAACAGGAATTTACATGACGTCATCAAAAACCTACGTCATTGACGTTGCCTTGGAATATTTAAAATTAAGGTACACGGACGCTGTTACAAATCTTATGTTAACCTCTAGTGATTTTTGCCGCGGTGATTATAATGTTTTATCGAAGAGGATTTCCTATGCATTTAGCCAATAAGAAAACAGAAAAAATATAGTCATATAATAAAATGATCTATGATGAGATTATGATACACGAATCTACTGAGCACTCAGTATATTCCTAAGGTTATCCTCTACAAAAGAGATGATTGCTGCTTCCTAATAGTGCATATTCTATTTCTATGTAGCAGCATTCCAGCAGCGCCTGCATATGGGGTATATATCTCCCAGGTGATACGATATTAAGGGGCTTGTATTTCATATCATGATTTTTTTGATAGAGTGTTGCTGCTCACAAGTAGGCTATTAAAACAAGAGTTCCAAGTGATCAAGATGAAATTATACCTTCGAAAATTTTACGGGCTTTATCACTAGTGGATGACTGTTATGGAATACCTGTTTCACAAATGACCTGTTCCAAAAGTCGTAACCACAATCCCGTCCCCTTTTCGTCTAATGTGACATATCGAATTAGACTCATCACCGGGTTTGTGCTTACATGAGCAATACGATGGGTGCCACATGTGGAGTAGTATATACTTACCCTTTTACCCTTCCGGGGCATCTGAGATAACTACAAGTTTTTGGTAGGGTTCGTGTTGTTTAGTCTTAATTTTTTTATGTTGTGATTTGTATATTGATATTTGTCGTTTGGTCTTTTTTTTTCCATGGCTTTATCAGTTTGTTTTGGACTCTCTATTATCTTTGATAAAATTGTCAAATACGGCGAGAGTAAATTGCTTATGACTTAGAATTTAGTCTTTATTTCATGTTTGTTTAATTGCAATACAGGTGTTTTTCATTGTCAATTCCTAAAGTTGCTGTAGACAACCACTTTCTTATTTTTCTGAAAAAGAAAAATATATGTATTTATATATAAATCAAAGGCATTTATCTCAATGAACCTAAAATATTACATAGCTGTTTATTGGAAAAGCATGACAAAGATTCAGTGTGCATTTTAAAGTATCTTTTTGTTAAATTTTGGTTAACACAAGCCTCACGAAACGTTCAGATGTGTTGCTCATTAGGTATATGTGCAATAAAACTTAAGTTCGATGATACTTTATTCTGCAGATCATATGCACGCAACGATGAATTGTAGCAAAACAATTGCAAAGTCGAAGTAAAAATGTATAATGTTGGTTAGTTATATATTTTTGTTACGGAAACCATCTTCTTGTAATGATTGTATCAATGAATCGTGTATCATTTATGTTTGATTGACTGATTGTTGTTTGCTTATTTCTCAGTGACAAATGATTAAAGCACTAACGCATACGGTTTAGGTTATCAAGGTCTCAATCAAACAAAAACGTATCATTGAAATAACTATAAACAAGGGTTGTAACAAAGACAATTGCAAATTTATCAATAATGTTTGAACGGTTAAGGAAAGTTTGCATTCGGAATTGTTGGTCCACAGTGCTATTCAACTTTGTACTTGATTTAGCGTTTTAACTTTTTTGATTCGAGAGAAATTGATTAGTCTCATGTCGACGAAATGCAAGTCTGTCGTACAAATTATATGCCTGGTATCCTGATTGAGTTTTTTGGGTGGGATTAACCGATGATAAGTTAGGAATTTAATTAAATGGACCGAAAATGTAGCTAAAACTGATTAGTTCTTCTGTAGGTATAGAACCACTAATTCAGGCCCGGTCGGAAAGAACATACAAGAAAGTAGTACATATTTTAAACAAAATAGTTCCTATGCATAGCTGTATCTTTGTCAATAGTGGGAATATTTGGGTAGTTTTAGTATCAAATGAAAGCTTGGGGACTTGGGATCACTGTAGAACCCTTGTTGAAAGTTTTATTTAAATAATAAAGAAGTATATGAAATTTTAATAGGAGGGCTCATTTGACCTGTTGTTCAGATCAGAAGTTCCTGTTTTTGTACTATCAAACTTCCGGGAACCAGTACGCTCTAATATGCAATTAAAGGTATGTTGATTTTTTCAGCACAAGTCAGCATAAGGTACAGTTTTGACATGAAATAACTGCCACTTTATTTGAACTTCAGACAAAGTAGCCATTTATGCTTGAAATTGCAGAATTTAACATAGAAAGCAATGGGGCTATGAATTAGTGGTTTTATACCTATTACTGACAGGCATGTGAAATTCTATTTTTAGAAATCATACCCTTTACAGTGAAAATTGGTCACATTTGTTGTCAGAAATCATGTTACATTATTTTTTTTATGTAACAATTATGTTAGTGTCAAATTACAGCCCTCAAATTGCTATAATAAGGTAGTTTAGCCTTTTTTGGTCATTTAGCATGCACACAGTTAAGATTTTACCTGAAATTTAAATTTTTGGATTATCTAACACTGAAACCAATGAAACTTGTATATTATGACTAGTTTATAGTATAAATATTGTTTTTGGTCAAATTATCTAGTGAGTGTTCAAGTTTTATTGTGTTTCTTGGTGAATTATTTATTTCAAGGAAAATTGGTGTATACTTATATAGGAATTCCAAAATCTCTCTTGAAATGCATTTTATAACCATTTTAGCAAGTTGTCTAGCTTGGAGATACATAAATTGCTCTTGTTGATCCATGTTTATACATAAAAGTATGATTTTTTTACCAAATCACTCTCCTTTTCCAACATGTAGAAAAAAGGGGGGACAAAATTATCAATTATATTTTATGTTTGGACCACTGTATTTATATTCAAGGAAGAATTTCTGATAAAAATAAGACATATAGGTAAGAACACTGTTATTTGAGTAGATATTAACAAATCAGAACTGGTAAAAATTGAAAAAGTGTCATATCTGTCACTATTGGTATCCATATGTAGTTTTCTTTGTTTAACGCATATGTTACTACCAGTCCAATTTGAGCTTGAATTCAGTGATATAGTGTTTTGACAAAAGCTTTATGTGTTTTTCTATGCTAGAAATAGATCATAGAAGGAAATTAAGTCAAGCAGAAGTCAATATAACAAGTTTGGTGCTGTTATAGGTATAGAACCACTAATTCAGGCCCGGTCGGAAAGAACATACAAGAAAGTAGTACATATTTTAAACAAAATAGTTCCTATGCATAGCTGTATCTTTGTCAATAGTGGGAATATTTGGGTAGTTTTAGTATCAAATGAAAGCTTGGGGACTTGGGATCACTGTAGAACCCTTGTTGAAAGTTTTATTTAAATAATAAAGAAGTATATGAAATTTTAATAGGAGGGCTCATTTGGCCTGTTGTTCAGATCAGAAGTTCCTGTTTTTGTACTATCAAACTTCCGGGAACCAGTACGCTCTAATATGCAATTAAAGGTATGTTGATTTTTTCAGCACAAGTCAGCATAAGGTACAGTTTTGACATGAAATAACTGCCACTTTATTTGAAATTCAGACAAAGTAGCCATGTATGCTTGAAATTGCAGAATTTAACATAGAAAGCAATGGGGCTATGAATTAGTGGTTTTATACCTGTAAGACTAATAATTAGAAAAAGTCAGAAAAAGCTATCAAAAACACAAATATGACTTGCCCTGCCTACTAATAATCATGGTAATTCCCTATTTTAAATCCATTTTCCATCAAATGTGTTTTCAGACTCATACCACTCAAAATATTCCACTTTAAAAATATTTCACTGAAATAGCATGACATTTTTTAAAACAATCTTAAATTCTTCCTTACCTGTAAAGGTCTTCGTACACCAAAGTGTGTAAGGGGAAGAAAATGTGAATCTTGCACCAACTGTAACATTCTAAAAGCCTACAAAGATACAGAGGTCACTATTGAATTACTAACATTGGTCAATAGAGTAAAATATGTTTGGCAAGGTTTATTTAATTTCAAGCAAATAAAAATACATATGTAATGTACCGAATTCATACTTACACTTAATGATTGTGCATCGACATTTTATTATCAATGTTATGAGAGTTGATAAAATTCGAAAACACAAGTTTCCAGAGAAAGATTATATATGTAAAGTGTAAAAAAAGGAGTGAAGACCTCCAAAGACACAATAAAATGCATAAGTAAAAGAGAAACTGGCAAAACCATTGCATAAAACTACGAAAGGACAAGTAATACATTTAATAGTACAGTATAGAAACAATTCATAAAAACAACAGACTAAACAACAGGGACTCCACATTAACCGGGAATAAACTAAGAAGGTCTGGAAGGATAAGAAGTGCATGATCTGTATGTGGCATCCATCACAGTGTTCATGGTAAATACAATTTTTCGAACGTATCGAACACAAATCGATAAGCTAGATACTTTTCATCAATACTATTAGTTTATTCCAAACAGAACTATTTTCTAACCGATGTGTTATAAATTACATCGTTTTACAATCAACATGTGGTTTGCTTGATCTTAGTACTTCATTTCAAGATTCAATTAAGGTTGTTTTAGCTTTCATATGATTTCGCTTTTTTTACGCCATGAAAACGGGCGACCATTCAACACTGTTCAAACAGGGAAAATATGCACGTCAAATCATGTATACCAGTAATAAGATGAATTGTCAAATGTTTACGTAACATCGTCTAAAAATTTAACAGCTTGGGATATAGACGTAAAATCAATGAAAAACGTCAATATCGTTGTCTTGAAACTTATCTAAACAAACATTCATTAATTGTTGTATTAGTATCTATTTTTCATTTTGTATTAGTATCTATTATTCAATTTCATATCAGAAATATACATGTATTCATATGCAAAGACAATACAAAGAGTAAACGAAATAAAAAACTTAAATATGAACATTGGTTATGAATGTTATTAAGGGTCTGTATTCTATTCAGCCAATAACCATACATATAAAATGTGTCATAAGTGTGAATGTTTACTCCCAGATTATCATTTTTATTTATAAAAAGAACCTTACCGTAGAACCTGTTTAGCCGCAATATTCAGGTTAAATTCAATAAACAACATATTGTGAAATGAAAGCACTTGCAGAGCACTCTTTTGCACTCTTTTTGAAAAAGGACACTATCAGCTAAGTAAATTGATACAATGCATGTAATTGTATACTTGCCTTTCTAGAAACTTTTATTGGGCATTTATAAACAACCCACTGTACAGTTTCATAACATGGAGGTGTAGTGAGAGATCCTGCATACGTGTAGAATCGATGTGTGTCATACGGAAGGACATCTTGAGGAGTGATACCTTCTGTAACTCTAAATGATCTGTCGTTTTGCTCTTCTTTTTGGCATCTCTCTTCTATAAAGTCTGGACTTGGCGTTCGACCACACTTATTGTTCGAACAACTTTCTATATTTAGAATTGAAAGAACGGAATGAGGCAAATACAATGATTATGATAACATATCATTGATCGTGCTACAACTGTTGCTTTATTTGTTTGGTAATGCTATCGGAAAGCAAAACGTACTCTATGCATGATTTAACTGAAATCAATGACACATAGGTAATTGTATTTTCATGTATGTACTTCATGGCAGTCTTATATATTGATGATCTTGAAATTTACAAACTATGTTAGATACTTATGTAACAGTGTAACGGGAACTAATGTTCTATATGTACTGTGGATTCATTTTTTTTCGTGGGTATCAATTTTTGTGGTTTGAGGAACAAATATATTTTCGTGTATATTTGATTTCGTGGTTTTGCCAAAGTCAGCATACAAGCCTTTAGCAAATTTGTACTTCATTGAATATTTAAATTCGTGGTCTCCCTTTACCGATAAAATCCACGAAAATTGGTATCCCACGAATGATAAGGAATCTACGGTAGTCTATGTATTTATATATATAAATTATTTTTATATCTATATGCCTGCAGCAGATTTAAATTATAGTAATTAAAGCCCTTGACCGCATCAAACATTAAATATGTAACAGACAAGTACTTACTAGAAAGATTTCGCGAAAAGACAAGGTAACACTCTCTTACTGAAACTTTCTCTTTTGGGAATTGGATATGATGTATAACTTCTGTTTTTACATGCTAGGCGCATGGTCGTCGCAGAATATAACAAAATGGTGGAAGGTCGTTTATCAAGGCAATGACAGTTCATATTAACACTAAGTGCTGACTACTAATATCTGACGATATGTGCCCTGTCTCTTAACATTTAATTAGAGCAAACGTTGACCTTGGATGGCTTTAGGTGGTTGTTGAAGCTAAAGATACCGTGTATAGCTCCTAAAGTAGTTGCATTCAAATTAGTAATTACGAGGGCTCTTTATCACGTTCCTATGCACCTGATATAAAAAGAACTACTTTATTTTGGTGAAAAGATCGATATTACAAACTATGGAGGCTGCTTAATCGTCGTTCTTTTTTTTTCTTTTTATTCACCAAGGCATGAGTCATTTGAAATTACTTTGGAGTCAAATATAGAATAATGCTTATATAGCAGGAAATATCATTGCGCTCATCACAGTTGTATTCATTTAACTTGCAATTAAGGCGATTGATACAAAGGTCATACTACATACTATGTTCTGTTTTGTTTTTTTGTTTTGTTTTTTTTTTGTTTTTTGTATTGATAAACTATTTTGCCTGCGAAACTTTGCTATAAGCGTTTCTGATCAAAAACAAATACCATACAGACTAAGACAGTTATTTTGTTCACATATATATCAATTGTTTCCCTTAATACTGAAAGATGATCTGTAAACGACAGTGAGGCAGCAGACCAACGAACGAGAACATTATCAATAGATATACGATTTACAACAATGAATTATATCTGAACAGTCTGTTGGGTATCATTTTCATATTCTTTTATATCAAACAGCAGTATAAACATGATAAAAGAGAGGAAAAGACACCAAAGGGACAATCAAACTCAAAAGTCGAAACAAAACTGACAGTGCCATGGAAAAAATGAAAAACGATCATGCAAAAGGCAAACCACGGTATGCAAAACACAACACAGAAAACTTAAGACTGCGCAACACAAACCCCATGAAAAGCCGGGGGAATCTCCTGTGCTCTGGAAGGGTAAGCAAAACCTGTGCGACATGTGGCACCCGCCGTGTTGCTCATGTTAGTACAAACTCGGTGATAAATGTATCTTAGTTGGTCACATTCGGGGAAAAGGAGGGGATTGTGGTTACGACTTAACTATTTCACAAATTATAGATTTCTTTAGTACAATCAACAACCATGCCACCGAATGTTGTCTAACATAATGTATATGTTTATAGATAATGATCAATTTTGCGTTACTTTTAGAATAAACAATGAAATTATGATTTATAAAACATGTAGCTTTTATTCTAAATTTATATTGAGACATATCATTTTCTTTTTTGTGATCGTGAATCAGTCGTCATAAGTAGTCTGTGGTGTTGATATTATATAGCAGTGTTTTGTTACTGTTTTATTTCTTTTTCTAATTCATAACATATCTTAATTACTCACATTTTATTATAATATTTCATTGACAAAAATGAAAACCCACACACTTTATAAATGTAATGCGTCCGAAGCACTTTCCTGGATTTACCTTTATCAGGTACGCTTAAAGCCGAATGTTTGAATGCCAAGTATGTATTAGAACCGAAACAGTTTAAAAGCTCTGTGTATATGGGAAAAATAACTTTGCCTGAGGCAGATGAAACCCTAATTTCGCTTAAATTTCTAAATGTATAAACGCAAAATTTTAGAAAGGTCTGTGATACCACGGAATTTTATAGCAGTTTTTGGTTTCTGTTTAATTAAATCATACTCACTCTTTTTGGAAAGACCAAACAAGCTCATGTACATGGTAATAGGGTTTACCGACTCATGAGGAAATCTTCGCACTTTTTCATAGTATTTTTCCATCAGTTTACTAAGCTTCTTTGCAAATCTGACTTTACATGATCCATGAACCTACCAACACAATAATTTATAATATACTAGAAATTTATTTTGTTTTCAGCTTTATTAAATGCATACAGATACATTATAAGTTAATACGTCTCTTTTCCCACATTTAACTTATTCTTTTCTTATCAGTTTCTTTTATATCTTAACCTATAGCATTGTCCATATTCGAATAATGTGAAATACAAATTGCAGACTTAACCTTTCTTTTGTTGGATCGTAAACAGTCTAAAACATGTTAAAGTTTAAACTGACAGTTTCAAGTATTGGATTCACTTACAGTTATACACAAGTACTTTCCTAAAATTTACCGGTGTGTCATATAATATCTGTAAGCGTAGTTAGTATTTTACAATCCCTTAACTCATAAAAGTGTTATAAAATGGATATACATTTAGAAATAAGAATCAGAGTATTTACGGTCAACAACATTCTCAGAGTCTATAACTTACCCCACATTCATTGTTTTTCTTGGATTTTCCGCATACCTATAAAAAGTAAAAAAAACAAAAATAGCGAACTCCAAGGAAATTCAAAATGGAAAGTCCCTTATTAAATGGCAAAATCAAAAGCTCAAACACATCAAATGAATGGAAAACAACTGTCACATTTCTTACTTGGTACAGGCATTTCCTTATGTAGAAAATGGTGGATTAAACCTGGTATTTATAGCGAGCTAAACCTCTCAAAATATTTATGACAGGTAATACATTGTCTCATATGAAGTGCTGATTATTTCCATTATATTACTGGCAGCATAACCATAAATGCCCGCTACAAGTACTTATATAAAGTGAACGATGTATTCGTTAATGTTGCAAGACTAGTGTTGCCTTTCAATTTTTGTTTTCTCTAAATTATTTGAATAGTGTTTGTTTTATCCTAGTCCATCTTTATCTTATATGCCATTCACTAAACGCTAGAAACATACCAAGCAATGCGTAAACTGTGCCTTGATAGTTTTGTACATACATATTGTATTCAATAAGGTTTGCCTATTTACCCAAGTAACACCAATCAAATTATCCTGGACTTGAAAAATATTCGTCTTCTGGAATGATTATATTTACGATTGAAATATTCAATAGGCATACAGCTGTCGATAGTGGATCATGCAATGTTTTTGCCTAACTTGTATATGTCTAGTTTATTAACTGTATTGAAAAATATAGACATCTGTCCATTGTTGAAGATTCAATGTTGACAAATTGATAATTTTTTTGTAAGTCATTGGGTAATATCTTATTTAGATTACGTGTTCGAACATTTCGTTTCATTCATCAATCCGTTCTCAGACATTATAGTATAATTGAAATTTTTAACCAATTTACTCAATGATGTTTTGACTGAGTCATTACTAAGAAAAGGTTAATAAGAATCTGCATTTTGGTTTAGAACGTTCGAGAATATGTTTTTTTTTTCAATAACGGAAGTATGTATGTTAACTTATACTTCTGATCTGTTTATATCACATATGTATCAATAAATCATTTGGACAAAACTCTCAGTATCAAAAGTCCATTTAAGATAAAGTTATTGAATCCCACAAACACTATACATGCTATACAAGCCATGTTATTAAGTTCGATAACAAACTAGTTATATTTTTATATCATAGTGTATTGTTCATTCAATGTTCATGCATAATGTTGACTTATCATATAATTAACGAAACCGTGAAAACTGTAATAAAAATAACCTCCTTTTGAATGTTTTTGATAACTTGATATATTTAAGCCATTAACTTCCAAAGATATTGTGCTTTCTATACAAAAACGTGGATGTTGAACGCATATAATTTTGCATGACCCAAAGATGTATTATTGAATTCGACAAAACCAAAATGTTAAACAAATATTTGATTTCATTTGGGTTTGACATCAAAGTGGTGTGACAACTGACATGTCTGCATCGAATACAAGTGCCAAGACTATGTCATTTCGTACCATTACTCAAATATTGAACATAATTTGGAAAATAAGAATTTGAGAGTTCAACTAATGTCGTCTGTTTTCATATCTTTAGCTTTCTTTTTCTTAGCTGAGTCTCAAACAGTTTTTTTTTCTGAGTTCGACATTTAACAAAGGTTAAGATGGATTGCCTCAAAGGAAAACGTTTACAAGACCTCTTTACATAAAATCTAATCTTATTTTATCCTTTCAGTATTATTTCAGATATATCCGCCATTTCAGAAACAAACTATTCCCGATAATATTGTTCTTTTTTAAATTGCACACGTCCATCGAAAGTAAAATATAGCAAATTTGATATTTACAAGAACAGAATTAAACAACAGTACGTTCATTTTTCTGAAATTCGTTATGTGTAGCTGCTGAATTTAATATTACGCTCTTACCTCTATCATAACACTTAACACCACCAGTCCATTTTTCTTTGGTTTAGCTTCCCCAACACCTTCATACTCGCTGTCGTAGAATACCATGTGGGCCTAAAACATAACAATTTCATAATAACACGACTTGTTTTCTGGAACTGCTAATACGAATGACATGGTCATATAAGAGAATACCGTACGCAAGCCCGAATAAGTAAGTTCAAAATAGCCCAAAGCAAAGGTCAACCAAAGCAGCTTATTTCATTTTTTCTTTAAAATTGAGTTTGAGCGTTTGTTATGTAAGAACAATCCGCTATGAAGATCGATAGTTTGATAAATTGTTTAAAACAGAGATCTTTTATCATTAATTGATATTGCTATAAACATAAGAATTAATATAAGGATGGCGTATTACGAACATGTGATATATATATATAAGAAGTGGTTTATCGCCAGTTGAAGATAAACGTGCTGACGTATTTGTCACACATGTTTTATTAAGTCTCCTTATACATTAAGTAGACATAGGTAGTATTTATAAGAAGCAAGTAAGTATTTAAAGTCGTCAAATCATGGGAAGAAAGAATAAATATAACAATGTATTTAGGTCTTGAAATGAAATATACCTTTATAAATTTCGCGTGTTCGAAGTGCTTTTCTTGGTTTACCTTCATCAAGATCGCTCCAACCTAAACATTTGTACACTGTTATTTGTGTTTGTTTTTTTTTTTTTTTTTTTGCCATGGCGTTGTCAGTTTTTTTTCGACTTATGAATCTAAATGTCCTTTTGGTATCTTTCGCCTCTTTTGTGAAAGCCAGGAATGCGTATCTACGGTGAAGCGTTAAGAGCTTTCAAACAAGAAAAGCCTAAACCAAATACAGGATGAGTGTCGATTTATCGTTGAAGAAGCACTTTTATCGATTTAAACGTATTTACAAATAATTTTTATTGTAATAATGTTGTTGACGAAAGAATGTATGATGAGAAATGCCGTTTTATTTAATAGATACATTATATTTACAGATTAAATGATAAGACAAGAAAGGAAACACAAGCAATACCAATAAACAAACCCGTTTTGTTGTGAATAAAACGTAAAAAGTATCCTGAACCAAAAACCAAATGGTTCTTTATTATTGTCAGTTCCAGAATTGATTTTGTTAAGAGTAAAATGTTTTTTAACCAGGCAGGACTTATATCTTTCTAATCATAAACATGTGTTATCATTTTTACATATTTTTGATAATAAATAAAAAAATAATTTCTAGTTCGTCTGCTTATTGGCAAATTCTGTTTTAAAAAATATATCAAATCTAAAAAGCTCATTAAAAAAATAATTGAAAATATTCATAGAGTTATATAAGGTACACATTTTCATTTACCTCCATACGTGTTTAAGATATTGATGTGTTATCCATTTATAAATTTTCTATAATGGTGGAGATGACGATTTGAAATAGTTAGTAAACGCTTTTAAAATCTTATGTCTGACATAAGACCAAAATCGCGATCACATAAATTTCTCAAGTTTCCATTTATCTTATATCATCATCTCAGTAGGGAAACGGTCACAGTAACACAGAACATAACATACGGTTGCTGCATTAAATATGTAAGAAGCAGGATATGCTGAAATCACATAGAGCTATGATATTATTCCTGATTTTGATTGGAGTGCGTGCACGTAAAGTTTGGCTGTATATGGTTGTGTTCTGTAAACATGTATCTGTGTTATGAAGGTAGTAGATATAAGAAGATGTGGCATGAGTGCCAATGAGATAACTCTCCATCCAAGTCAAAATTTATAAAAGTAAACCAGTATAGGTCAAAGTACGGTCTTCAACACGGAACCTTGGCTCACATCGAACAGCAAGCTATAAAGGGCCCAAAAAATTACTAGTGTAAAACCATTCAGACGGGAAAACCAACGGTCTAATCTATATAAAAAACGAGAAACGAGAAACACTTAATTATGAACCACATCAACAAATGACAACTACTGAACATCAGATTCCTGACTTAGGACAGGTGCAAACAATTGAAGCGGGTTTAAACGTTTTGATGGTACCAAACCTTCACCCTTATCTAAAACAATAGTGTAACATCACAACATAGAAAGAAACACTATAAATTATCAATTGAAATGGTTTAACTCAATCAAAAGACATATTAACACCAGTGAACATACATTGAACAAATAAATTTGATCTATGATACAATGTAAATAGAAAATAAATAAACTAAGGGAAGAATAATTAAAGTAACATGTTAAACCGCTCTGAAATGTTAAACAATTTAAGAAAAATAATATGCTTGAACAAAAATATCAGCCATTTGCAATTTCTTTAATCACAGGTAAATGAAAATAATGTTGTTGTTAGGTATACGTGTACAGTTCAAATAGAGAAAGGAAATATTTTTACAAAATAAATAATTTTGATGTTCATAGTACGAAGAAGTGAACATTGATAGTAATACCAAACACCAAAGCTGGTATATAGACCAGATATAACCCCGAATAACATTAAATAACAAACACAGCATTAAAATTAGTATCAACAGGTCAAATAAACAAGAAAGTACGATTTGAGAGTACTCGCAGTGACTGACAGCTAGTTAAAAGCCAAAAACAATTAATAATAAAAAATCCTGCATCATAGACTAAAATCAACTAAAACACTTCCCAGGGATTTAGTATTTTAACGTCATAGACAGTCAAAGAAGACATGACTTGCGCAATGCCAAAAATAAATGTATCGACAGGCAGTAGGATACTTAAGAGTTAACCTCTATATTGATCAAAATGAACGTGGATGTGTCTTTATACATCCCGTTTGAAAAGAATACAAAGTTTGTTATGTTTTAATTTGCTGATGACGAAATCGATATTTTTGCCAATATAAACTATATTCAAAGATCTAATTACAACATCGGTAAGATAACCTTTACTGATAAGTATGTTTAAAGGTTCGATGAGTTTACACGGATCACATAGTGATTTCCGCGCTTTAAGTACACTATTACCGTAAAATTTAGGATGTGAAATACCGTTTTTAATCAGCCTGTGTACGGTCTTGCAGTCTTCATGATTTTGTAAATGTCTTATTCTCAAATTAAGTTGTGATATTGCTAGTATATATAAAAATAAGAAGATATGGTATGATTGCCAATTAGACAACTCTCCACACAAGAGACCAGATCACACAGGAATTAACAACTATAGGTCACCGTATGGCCTTCAAAAATAAGTAAAACCCATACCGCATAGTCAGTTATAAAAAGCCCCTAAATAACAAATGTAAAACAATTCAAACAAGAAAACTAACGCTCTGATTAATGTACAAAATAATGAACGAAAAACAAATATGATATACAGCAACAAACGACAACCACTGAATTACAGTCTCCTGAATAGGGACAAGCACATACAGATGTGGCGGGGTTAAACTAATTTGAAGGCGCGCCAACCCTCCCTTTGACCTAGGTGTAACAGTACTACATAAGAACAATCTATAAAAAACAGTTGATCAGATCTTAACGCATCAGATCGATACAAAGCGGAAATACATACAGAAGCTAACAAAAACACAGAGTAGTCGTGGCAGGGTACTTATACATCCCCACAACAAAAAGACACTAAGTCCAATCTGAGAGTACTCGCAGTTACTGACAGCTAGTTCAAGGCCAATAACAACTAATACAAAAAAACATGCATCTAATACTAAAATATTAACCAGTACACATCCAGCATCTAATGGTTTTAGTGTAAAGACGTCATAGAAAAAACATGACCTTGTGCAATGCCAAGATACAGGTATCGACAGATTGCAGAGCCATAAATGTGCGTATGTATATAAAAAAAATTCTAGTTATTTACTGATAACAAAATCAATATTAATACCAATAAACACTAGAGGCTCTAAAGAGCCTGTCTAGCTCACCATGGTCTATGTACATATTCAATAAAGGACATTCTCTGACTTTGAAGACATTACAAAAACCTCTGTTTTGTTGATTTTGTATTGCTGATCATTAAGTCTGTTTAGCTTTCTCTTTATCTTCTTTAGTTTTTGCTCAAAACACAAAAGAGGGTAAACAATCCACATTTAAGGGCAATTACTCCTATAAAGAGTGACAGACAGCCTACTTACTATATCGGCAAAATTTTACTTGTTGGTAGATTTTGCCTTGTTGATTATTTTTGTGATTTAAAGTGTTTATTTATCTGTTATAGTTTTATCATATAAGGCAAAACGCAAAACAAATGGTTAAAGGGCAGTATCTCCAATAAGGAGTCGTCAGACAAATTCGCCATTTTGTCTAAACTGTACAACTTGTCTTGCTGATCATTTTTGCTTATAATTTAAGTTTCTATTTATCTATTATAATTTTTAAGATACAATGCATAAACGCAAACATTTGGTAGAAATCGCCATCAAAGGGCAATAACTGTAATAAGGAGTCGACTGGCAGTTTCAACTATCATACTTATTTGTAGAACTTGTTTTGCTGATCATTTTTGCGATTTGAAGTTTCTCCCTATCTATTATAGTTTTCAAGATAATAGGCAAAAAAGAAAACAAAATGATAAAATTTGTCATTTAAGGGCAATGAATCCTATAAGAAGTCGCCTAACAGTTTTGACGTATATGAACAATTAGAAGAGGACAACATTATGATAATTTTTACTCCTGTCAGATTTTCTTTATTTGTAACGATTTTCAAAATAATAGACAAAACTTGCATTTTACCCCTAGGTTCTATTTTTAGCCATGTCGGCCATCTTGGTTGACTGACCGGGTCATCGGAAACTAGATACCCAAATGATGGTTGTGACCAAGTTTGATAAAATTTGGCCTTGTAGTTTCAGAGGAGAAGATTTTTGTAAAAGTCAACAGCGGACGACGATAGACGACGACGGACGACGACGGACGCCAAGTGAAGGTGAGCTAACAATATTCAAAGATCTAATTATAGTGTTGAAATGGTAACTTTTTAGAATAAGTTTATTTAAGGGATCGATAAGTTTACCCGAATCGTATCTAAATTCCGGGCTCGGTAAACAACATCTCCGTAAAAATTAGGATGTGTTATAGCGTTAAAAATAAGTTTTCTACAAGTACAACCAAACTTTCAAACCAAATTTTTATATCTATGGAAGAATTTAGTAAAGGTTTTAAGTTATTTGTGGTAACGAAATGCCAGACTAAATAATTTACCAGTAATACATAGATTACGTTCATTGAAATCTGAAACTTCACAGCAGACACGGCATAGCGAACGAGTTGTGATATATAAACACCGTAAGATGGTGACAAAGGAATATCACCGTCCAAAAATGGAAAATTAACAAAAGGGAACAAAAATCGTCCTTTTTATCGTAAATGTTAGTGTCTAGTTTCCCGTGTAAAACTGAAATATCTAAATCTAGGAAAGGACAGTTATTACCATTTATATTTACAAAGTTTCCTTGGGTAAATTTCGGCAGGATGTTTAGAAAAGTCTTGATTATTTAACGAAAAAAATATCATTAAGATAACGATAAGTGTTGTTGAATTTATCGATTAAATGCAATTTAGACAAGTTCGTTGCTGAGTTTGGCAATAAACTGTGATTCATAACAGTACAAGAACAAGTCTGTTAAAGTGGCGCAATTGGTGCCCATAGAAATACATAAACCAGTACATCGACTGTATTGCCAAAACGTACATAAATATTATCAAGGAGACAATCAACAGCTTCAAACATCTTATGACACCTCCAGTAAGTATATCTAGAATATTTACTTTTCTCATTAGTGAAGAATGCTTTTAATGCGTTGGAGCAAATATATTCGCATTCAGATTTACCAAACGACCATCTAATTAAAAAGTTTCGATAACATTGTGTGGAAGTTTAGTGTAAGGAGTTGACAATTCAAAACTGTGAACAGATTCAAAGGGACCATCACAGGCACGTAATTTATGTAAAACATCCAAAGAATTGTCACTCTCCAAAACAGTTAATTCCACTATTTTCATATTTTATTACAAAAGTTAATGATAAGTTCTTTGATAGTAGTTAAGGAACTAGTTAAAAGGACTGAAAGATTAATTGTAGAACACTTACTAGACGCCGAGATGAAACGATATGTTACTGGTATTTTGTGTAGTTTAGTTAACCAATGCATAGTAGGGACCTTCAAATGTTCAGAAGAGACCTTGAGCTTTGATGTGGTTATAATATGATTGTTTACTATATGATTCTTTATGGAGCTCATGGACTTGAATGTAGAAGAATCTAAAATGTCATTCTTAAGAACGTCCGTGTAGTATTTACGTCATACCATCACCACATTGTTGGCTGCTTTGTCGACCGGTAAAAACACAAACCGTGTTGCGAGTCCTTGAAGTGTGTTTCTTATTCTAGAAATAGGCGTAGTATGTACTCTTTTATTTATTTCTAAATTATTTTCAAAATGTGATATTCTAATATCCACAACATTCATAAATTTATTTTGAATAAGTATCAGACCTGTTTATGAATATCTTAAAGAATAATAAATTTCCTATTTAATGTAAAAGGGATACTCACCTCCATCGGTTTGAATATGTTGTTAATAGCATGTTCAGATCCTTTATTTTCGTCTCGTCCAAGGTGAACATGTAACTGCGCAAAATTATACTCCTTTTCTTTTGGTCTTCCAGGTACATTACATACAGTTATCTCTTCATCAAAATCTTCGTGAACATCAAAATCCGGTGCATGACCTGTTTCCAGGATAAAGATACGACATTTAGAATGTATGAATTTTATTTTAATGTTGTTTTTTTTTATATATTTTTCAAAACAATTTACTAAAAGATTGTTTTTTATCAAAATGCATTCAAACTCTTGTTTTTGGGCGTTTCTGATTAATTGTAAATAAAAAATGAACATTTTGATTGCACCAAATTTATAAAGAGGTATTTACATTTAACTTAGTTATGTCAGGGCAAATATACGATCATAAATGGTAACCTTTTAATTTGGATAATATTTTAGGCCAAACATTATTGCCTTTTCTTCTTTATTTTTAGCTTTGCCAAATCTGGGGCAATTTGGAGCTTGTTATATTGCATATATACATTTTGTCTTGTTAAGAACTGAATGTGACCCGTAAATTTCTTGTGTTACTTGTGTAGATTGATAGCTGTCCCAAATACTTATATGGATTTTTTTCTTATGCTCGTTTTTGTTAACATGCTTTTAAAATCGTTAAGTGTTAAACGACTGTCCATGGGCGTACAATGAAAATACGCCCCCGTGGATATTTTTTTAATATTATGTACCATTAAATTTGACAAACGATTGATAATCGAAAATTGCAAGAATGAAATACCGTCAGAACATTCTCTCAAAATATTTTGATCTGACTATGCTTTAGAAGAAACACAAATTTCGTACAACAATGCTTTTCCAAAGTGGTTTGAAAAAGAAAGTGAAGAATAGTCATGTGGAAAACTGGCAAGCTGTCGATAATAATTTGTTTAATATTTCAAAACGTACGCCATTATAAAGACACGTCGATACCTGGCTAAAATGTATAAAATTCTAAATGTAAAATAACCGTTTCCAGTTTGTTAGACTGTGTAAAATATAGAAACCTTTACTGATTGATATATAATCTATATACTAAAACTGTTACTACTAACCGTTGTTTTTAATGGTCGCAGGAACTCTTGTGTTGATATTATCAAACTTTAGCCTTGAATAACTTTTATAACTAGTCTCTTTTGTGTTGATGTTGATTGGTGATTGTCTCCTCTGTGACCCACAAGTCGTCCAACACGGGTGAACTTTGCACCAATTCTTTGGTCCTGAAAATACGTTTTTGCATTCTCATGCTATTCTGTTAAAAGTAGTTGACGAACTATCTCTTCTAATAAGCTTAACCAAGTATATCAAATTCCAATATACAACTATTTTATTGATGAGTGTGAAGAAATATCGTAACCGACGAGTCAGTCTTATCATTACTAAAGATAAATATTTTTATTCCGATTCTTGTCAGTTCTATTAAGTTAACAAAAACATAAAAGGTACTAATGTTACTTCAACAGATGCACATTTCGACAATCAATGCTTCTTCAGTGATGCTAATGGCCTTCCTAATTGTACATACAAAATATTATTGTAATACAAAGATTAAAGAAATAGGGTGAACCAAAAGAGAACCAAACGTATGGCCAATCCAGGAAATGAACTATTGTTATATATGATATAAATACATTCCTTACTTTATAAAAAATTCCAAAATTTTATAACAGCAAATTCAATGAAAATTATATCTATGTTTATGTGCCAGTACATAAGTCCTGGCTACATTCCTGATGATATTTTAATAGACTAACGGTCCTCCAGAATATGTATCGGTATAATGGTAGAAATAGAATAACGATTCCAATGAAATTAGTACTGCATCAGATGTGACAAAGGCGCTGATTCCAACAACGGTATTATCACTCTATATAATAGTACTTACTGAATATAATTCAAACTTTAGATTATCTTTATTGGTACACAAGAATTTAGAACATCTTTATTGGTACACATTTTTGGAATGTTCGGTTATTAATGCTCTTCAACTTGTAAAACTTGATTTGGCTTTGAAATTATTTTGATTAAATGAACACTGATCTTATGTAGACGAAACGCGCGTTTGATGTGCCAACTTATAAGCCTTGTATTCTTTTTAACCGGCGAAAGATGGTATTAAAGCGTACATAACATTAATTAAACAATATAATTTGCAACACTGTTTTGAAGTAGAGTGGTAGGAAACTGAACTGAATAATGTTTTCCTGAAAAATAAAGGTTTGTAACAATACGGAAATAACCAAAAAGATATAGAATTAATACAAATATTGATCACAAAGTCATCTAAACCAAATCTAAGCATGAGACAGCCCTAAAAAAAACTGATATATGTGTATATTGCATATCCAAAATTCCCACACCCCATTTGTCGTATTAGTATCAGTCAAAAGTAGTGATACGTAGCCAACTTCTGTAGATACTCATTGCATGGTATTCTTTATGTGCCTGGCCAAAGTCAGGAGCTTGTAATTCAATGGTTGTCGTTGCTTAATGTTTGTCATATTTTATTTAAGTAAATGTATTTGTTTTAAAGTAGGCTGTTAGTTAGATTTGTTTCATACGTTTCATGTCGTGGCCTTTTGTTGATACCTATATAAACGACACATATTTTTTTCATTGTTGCAGGCCGTACGATGACAAATAATTGTTTATATCTTTTGAATTCTGGTTGATAGTTGGAAATTATATTACAACTCCATTTTATATAAATCATTTTGATGATGATGCCTACAAATTATCAGTACTTTCGTGATGTTTATGTCAGCGTGCTAATGTGGAAACTATAGCTGGCAATAGCTCCTGCATAAATAAATCCTTGCAAGGAGCGTCCGCTGTTGTGCTAGATTGATCTTTACTGCTGCCCCGCTAAGCACACAACATTAAGGAGGTGAAATGTAAAAGTCTAAATTCAATCAAATGTTTCCACTTATCCTATATCTTACCTTCACAGAAATCTCTGTCATAGCTGAAATGAGCTTCATTTATGTCTTCATAGCAACATTGGTTCAGTGAGGGAGGTCGTATCTGCAGATATCCAGCTCCGTCAACGAAGGACACGATCACTGCGGCAACGGTAGCGAACAGAAATACGAGTTCCATACCGTACAGCCGAATGGTCTATACATTTGGTCGCACACCCCGTTTTATACTATCATTTAGCTTATTGAGGCGGGGCATAAGTATGACTGCATTTCATAAATCAGATTTTTATTTTGTAATATATTTGCAGTCATGTGACTACATTTTACAATTAAACTTTTCGCAATCCATTTCATTATATGAAGGTTATTTTTGTAACCTTAAACATGTTAAAATTTGAACTTTTTAAGATACATATCATTTAATTTATGTTCATGTGTAACAAGGTGCAACAAAGTCGTACGTACCGTACCTGAATTCAATCAAATCTACATGTACATGTACATATATCGCCCCTCAATGGACCTACTCGATAGAATAACGTATGATTGTATAGTCATTGTGCTTATAACATTTGTCAGAGGAAAATAGTCTATTGTATCTCCCTTTCATCTATTGATAATGCATTTGACTTTGTAATCAGGGATCCATTTTTGACATTTTTTAAAAGGTCAAATACACCACTAAAATTGAATGATAATCATCGTAGGAAAATTCTCAATAAACTTACTACATAGCGGGAAATATCCATATATATTTCTAAACTAGTGCTGTGTCGTCTATCTCTCAAGCTTTCTTCATATCAGGTGAGTTAATGTTCTACTTAAGACCATGTAAACGCTCACAAATTTAATTTTGTGCTCTATCAAAACATCTAATAAAATGTTTTTTGATTTGGGAAGTTACGTAATAATTAGATTAATCTCTGCTTACATACTGTTGATATATGCAGGCAACATACAGAGTAAATAACATTGCTTGTTCCACGATAAGCAAAATTGTAACTTTGTTTCTATAGTTTAATTGGATATAGTAATTTTTTGTTACTAATGTATTGAAAATAACAATATATCCATTTTACAACTGAAACAATTTTTAGATGGTGTTTCTTTTCTATTCGACACTTTTTATATATTTTTCTATATGCACGTGTATCTTACATTTTAAGAGAGTCCATTAATGTTACATTTTAGAACTTCTTTCTGCGAGGAAGTATTTGGATATGCCCGTAATCTTATTTTATGAGTTTCTACACACTAAACGAATTCATGTTCTATATTAATAAGAGAAAACTTAAGTAAAGCTGCATCTGCCGTTTGAGAATAATGATTAATTCAAAAGTATAAAAAAAAATATAAAGAATTCCTCGTTTAAGATCTACAGTTTCCAAACTTTACATGAACTAATATCACGGTTTCCTGTCAGGAAGGACATAATATCAGGTAGGAGAGATACTTACAAACATCAGCAATCTCGCAACATTCCTTTTTCTGTCTCAATCCAAGAAGCTTTACTCCATTTTACTTAAGAAAAAGACTGTATCAGAATTTATGATCGAAAGTTTATATCTTTTTTCATTAGATGTTACTCTGAGAATATGAAAATAAAGATAATGTTCGAAGACACAAACAAAGTCTGCAATTATCAACTCATTCAAATCGATTCGTACTTAAAATAGTTCTGCTTGAAATTGTTGAACCATTTTTGCAGAGTGCCAAACTTTTTACTTCAATCCACCAAAGTGTATTTATAGACCCATTCAGTTTTGTTTTTTTTTTAATTCCGATTTGTAACAATGACGTCAAAGCCTTAACCAAGTCGGAAATAGTATCTACGTCTTCTTTGTTGCGCTTAGCCGTTGTCTGGATTAAGCCTCGACATAATTCATCAGGATTTTTAAGTTGTGTTTCCAATTGAAGGATTTAGGCTCACGATATTTCGCAAAGAAGTGTTATTGGCAAGGTCTAGGTCAGCAGTAATAACATGAATGACGTGAAGACGTCAAACTGGATTAAAGGCTCCCTTTACACATATCTGTCCCTGTTTTGAAATGAGGATTATAGACGTTTCTTTAATGTTGATAAAAGTTGCACACTGTAAAAATTATATTGAGAAAAAGCAGGTGTGTTTTTTTTATATAAGCATTTATTGTCTAATAAAATTGCACTACGAAATAGCTGTATTCACGGTATAGTATGGTATCAAGATTCATGCTACTCTTGTAGATTGCAATCTTATACAAGTTTAACTAAAGAAATATAAGAGATATACTTTACAGTACTTGCAACCTTAGGCGTTATTGCTTAACGGGAACTTGACTGATCGATGAATGATCGGTGATCGATGACCCATAGAATCCGTTTAGATACGTCAAATAAGTTATGTGTGAGTTACAGTGACAACAGTCAGCGATCGATCGGTCAATTAAATATATGCACGGATCGGACAGATACATTCATAAATAAAATTCGTATGTGAAAAAAAATCCGAAGTATCTACATGCAATAAACACGGACCTCTACGAAGACACCTTTACCCGATAAATATAATCAACTTCGTCGCAATAACATATTAGAAAAAAAATTATGTATTACTTTTAACGCTTGTATGTGATGTTTTATTATTATTGTTGTTTAAAATTCTGCTTCATGAATTTCATTATTGCAGAATAATGATATGCTCAGAATGTTTTTGTTTCACACAAGAAAGAAAAATGTTATCATTTGAAATAAGTACTTTGTTCAGGAATCATGCATTTTAATGCCACTAGATGAGTTGGTTTTCATAAAATGTCAATAGTATAACTGTAAAGATACTTAAAGCTTTGCTTGTGTTGATTAAGAGTGCAATTATTTCTATATTCTGATAGAAATCATGAACCGCCATTGGATGTTAGTACTTTTTGTATGTCAAGATTTGTTGCTTTAAAAAAATATGAATATCAAAGAAAATATAATAAAAATGTTTTCGCATTTTTTAAGAATACTTATATTTCTTTTTATAAAAAAATTATACAATGTTAATTGCAATCAGTTATTTCAAATGCTTCGGGAACAGTTATTTTTTATAAAATTTGAATAAAATAAAGATAAAAAATACTTAAACTTTTGTTTGTGTTTAAAAGGAAAGCAATTATTTCTTTTTTTTTTCTTCATGGAAATCATGAACCACCGTTAAACTTTAGTTCTTTTTGTACATCATAATTGTTTGTTTTTTTATATTATGGTGAATATCAGGGAACAGTTACTAAAATGCTGTTTGCGTTGTTTGAAAATGCGAGTATTTCTTCTTTTTTATAAAAAAAAATGCAAAAATATTTGCGATCAGTCATTTTAAATTTTTTTTTAATAAAATGGGAATATTGAAAAGATAAAAAACTTTTTTTTTTTAATAAGAGTGCAATTATTTCTTAATTTTAATGCAAATCATGAATCGCCATTGGAGTTTAGTAATATTTGTACATCAGGATTGGTTGTTTTTCATATAATATAATTAATAACAGAGAAAAGATACTAAATATTTTTTCGCATTGTTTGAAAATACCAATATTTCTTCTTTTTTTCAAAAATAAAGCACTCGTGTTTTAAATCAGTTATTTCAAATGCCTCTGGATAAGTTATTTTTTATAAAAATATAAAGAATATAAGAATAAAGATACCTAAACTTTTGTTTGTGTTTAATAAGAATGCAATTGTTTCTTTATTTAAATGGAAACTATGAAGAGCCATTGGATTTGAGTACTTTCTATACATCGGGATGAGTTTTTTTTTTATAAAATATGACGAAATTCAGAGAACAGTTACTAAAATGTTGTTCATATTCTGTAAAAATGCCAATATTTCTACTTTTTTTTTAAATAAAGCATTGTTGTTTGCAATAAGTCACTGTTAATGCCTCTCTATAAGTTATTTTTATAAAATGTGAATGATATAAGGATAGAGATGTTTGAACCTATGTCTGTGTTGAATAAGAGTGCAATTATTTCTTTATATTGTGGAAATCATGAGCCGCCTTTGAATTTGTGTACATTTTGTACAACATGATGGTTTGTTTTCCCTAAAATATAATGAACATCATAAAAAAGTTATTAAAAATGTTTTCGAATTGTTTAGAAATGCAAATAATTCTTCCTTATAAAAAACATGCACTGTTGTTTGCAATCAGTCATCATAAATGCATCTGGAGAAATTATTCTCTTTATAAAATGTGAATAAAATATAGATAAAAATGCTTACACTTAAAAGGGCAATTATTCCTGTATTTAAATGAAATCATGAACCGCCATTGGATTTTGTACTTTTTTTACTTCAGCATGGTTTGTTTTTCATAAAATATTATAAATATCAGAGAAAAGATACTAAAATGTTGTTAGCATAGCATAAAATTTCTTCTATTTATAAAAATTTAATGCACTTTTGTTTGCAATCAGTTATTTTAAAAGCCTCTAGATAAGTTATTTTTTCATAAAATTGTAATAATATTAGGATATTAGGACTTTTTTTTATACTGAATAAGAAAGCATTTTTTTTTTTCGTTTCGTTTAATGAAAATCATTTACCATCATTGGATATAATTATTTTTGTACATCAGGATGGGTTGTTTCCACAAAATATGATGAATTTAAGAGAAAATATAATTTATATTTTGTTTGCATTTGTTAGAGTGTGTCCCTTCCATATTTGTTTATTTTATCGAAAATTATGTACCGAAATTTGCAATATTTGATTGTTTAATCTTTAGAGCATTTTCGGTTAAATTAGTAGATTTTTTGCAATCCCGATAAATACTTAGTATATCACTTATCGAGTTTGAAAAACAAAGTCTATATTTAACGACAATCGCAATTCTTTAATGTTTCAATTCTCGTCTAACAAACGTTAAATTTTAGTCTTAAAAACTTTGTTGAATGATTAACAATAAACGATTCGTATATTTCCGTTGCGCCATTTTCATTCAATGAAGCGAAATTTGTAAGAGTTCAACGTGTGACGTAGCAGAGTTCAATCCGTCAGATTCGTCCGATCAATCAAATATTTTCACTGTCTGACGGATTGGTGACGTGAGTTTGACGCGAACTTGACTGATCGGTGACTGATCGATGACTGCTGACTGATCGCTAAAATAGTAACGCCTAAAGTTGCAAGCACTGTAAGCAATGATGTATGGGGAATTACATGTTTGTTTAGATGAAACTCTCTTTAGCAGATATTTTACTGTAATAAATAAATGAATCAAACTTCATAACAGAACTATTTTTGCACAGCATAAAGCGAATTCTTATATCAAACAATAAAACAGAATTATTATGTTTAGTATTATAGTACTAAAACTTTGAAATGTAGATTCTTTCTTATCATTATGCTTTTCTTCATTCACACACACACACACTCGCGCGCACGCCCGTCGTACGCCCGACTGCATTCAAATCAATGATTTAAACTTGTTTATTAATTGCTGAATTTCTTTCACATGAAAAGTTTGTTGGGACTATCGCAAGTCCACATGAACTGAGAGAAGTTTTCATTTTAGTTGATGACATTGACATAATCTATGTTTAGAAAAAAACCAAAATGCATAAATCATTCTATATGAATGCTTACAACATGTTGATAGGTTAACATGCATGTGCAAATTCAATTTGCAGTGATTAATTATAATACTTAGAAATGAATGATTATTGACAGTAATTTACGGATATATCAGTTAATATATTGATCCGTTATGTACACAACACTTTTCATCGTAGACAGACATACAAAATTACAAATATGAATGTCAGAACAATAATAAACTCTTTGTTTTTACAGATAACAAATATACGATTTCTCTTCTGGTTTGCTAAAAAGTCAAGTTAATGCATCTGTACTTAGTACTTGACTTTTATGAGAATATGTATCATTATTGAAATCCGTGTGTGTCATTCATTAATTTTACTTATAACATTTACGTCTATATATACTAACTCGTGATTTCAATTGTTTTTTTCTTTCAAGTAGTTATCATTTTTATCTGAATCAAAATATTGCCAAAGTTTTAAGGATATTTAACAAATGTACACAAATATCTCCGTACTAATTAAAATTCCTTGTCATCAGTTTCACATTGTACGACTCGGTGTGATGTAGAACTCCGCATGTTACATAGACTCCTAGCTATTATCGAAGACTGTATACTGACTGTATGTATCAAGTTTTATCACTCTCTGCACTTGATGCATAGTGAAATACTGGACTGTTTCGCTCATAATTATGGCATAATAATGAGCAGAGAAACAGTTCAAAGACAACTGAGTAAATGCTTTTTTGAAGTTTCACCGAAGAAAACTAGTAGTATACCCTGTTAATGTAGGCGAATGTTTATATACTTCCAACGCAAAGATGGGTCTGATTACTTTTAATGTAATTGTTAAAATTACAATTACCTTGCCAATTGTGCGATAAAATTAATTAATGATTACACCATTTCTCAAAGTATTAAATTAAATTAATGATTACATTGGCAAAGTAATCATGATTACATCTGATCACAATGAATTTCAAAATAACCCATTTGAATGATGTTAATAAATAAGGTTATTAGTGTAGCACTTATTGAGGAGGGATTTTATTTGTTATGTTATAAATTAATAACCTAAATCTACATCAATGTTATAAACCACAAAGATTCATAACATATATACATTGTAATGGCATGTCAAATTTTTACATCATATTTGATGCATTATCAGTAACAATACATAAAACCTTGTCAACTAGATTAAAACTTGCGAGTTTTTCTTCATAAAAATGACCAATGTTTTCACTTGTATGTTTGTCTTTGCATTTATTGCAAAAAATCATGACAAACTTTAATTCCCAATCAAACAAATAGTGTCCTGTTATTCTAAGAAATGCTGACATCTGTCTGTTTGGTCATGATTCAAATGTTAGACAGACATTTTGCAGTTTGACAACTGATCTTTAAGATTATCTGGAATTCTTTTTACCTTGTCTACAATTAGCTTACTCACAATGTATTTTCTGGATGAAAATCTAAAATTGTGATCCAGTGTTTAGGAAAGTTTGTTTAGTTTAGCACTTTCAACAGTTGAAAATGGTGGAAGATTCCCAGAAATAAACACTACAGTTGCATCGTTCAAACCTTCTCGTCGGCTGACTGTCTTGACATGTTTTGACTTTGATTGAATAATAGTTTGAGGAGGGACTTGGTTGTCGTCCGTCTGACATCCTCGAGACCTTTAATTATTTCAGAGTGGACTATCTGGAAGGCAAAATATAGATTAAATAAAGTTACCAGTGAAAAAAATATCTTAAATTGTAATAGAATGTTTAAAATATCCTAAACAAAATATAAGTTAGTATTAAAAATCATTGAATTTTACATGTCCTTATATATATTTCAAAAACATTATTTGTCACAATGTTTGTGTATGCTAATTAGATAAATTTTCATATTGCCTTGAGGGACAGCTTGACACAATTGGTAATTTAATACAAACTGACCTTAATTTGTATTTTACCTGTCAATTCAAAGGCGACAATAATCATACTATTAACAAAGGATTATAATTTAGGGATTAGGAAAAGAATAACTTGAATGCAACAGTCATTATCAAATATATATCTTTAAATTGCAAATACATGTACAATACTTTTTACTTAGGCTAATGAGAACTTTTAATAATGTAACAGTTTTTTTACAGAAGTAAATGAAGCAATAATATCTAAACTAATACTAGTATGAATTACGAAAGACCTTTGTTCCATAAAATTGTTATTTCTTGAAAATATAATCAAAATAAACATAATTCAATATTTCCCCTCTTTCTTGATAAAAGATCCGGAATATTAAGCCTTTTCACTTCGAATCTAAATTATATCCGAAATGTATAGTGTTGAATCTCATAAAGTTGTCATATTGATATGTCTCTTGGAATGTTCAATGAAAATCAAACTCATTGTCTGAATTTTCCTCATTAACCTTAAATATATCTAATAAATGAGACATACAATAATAAAACATTCTTACCTTGAGATGCGTCAAAAAGTTTGAAGTTGTCTTTGTATGTCCAGATATAACAGCTGTACAAGATTACAATACTTCAAAATAAAAAGAGTACAACTGATTTATGATTACAAATATTCCACGCCTGTTCCAAAGTATGTGTGCGTATGCGTTTTTGTAACAATTGGTTGGGTTTATTATTATTATTATTATTTTTATTATTATTATCATTATTATAAGGTCTTTCTCCTTTTCTGTGGAAAAATCTTCTGATTTTGTTTTAAATTTTTTTTATTTCTTGCGTGTACTTTTTGTTTCGCAAGATGTCGCTTAGATGTTTGGTATATTATATAGCATAGTTGATAAGCCTTTGAAAATGACCCTGCTTAACCGAATACTTTTTAGTGAAAAACATATCTTAAATTGTAATAGTATTGTTAAAAAATCCTAAACAAAATATAAGTTAGTATTAAAAATCATTTCATTTTACATTTCCTTATATATACCAAAATTTGTTTATTTCAAAACAATATTTTTCACAATGTTTGTGTTTGCTAATTAGATATATTTTCACATGTCTGATTTATCTTTTATCATATTGCCCTGAGGGACAGCTTGACACAATTGGTAATTTAAAAACAAACTGACCTTAATTGGTATGTTACCTGTCAAATCAAAGGCGACAATTATCACAATATTAACAAAGGATTATAATTAAGGGATTATGAAAAGTATAACATGAATATAACAGTCATTATCAAATATATCTTTAAATAGTGAATATATGTATAACATGTATAATACATTTTACTTAGGCTAATGAGGACTTTTAATAATGTAAACGTTTATTTTTACAAAAGTAAATGAAGCAATAATAGCTTAACTAATACTAGCATGAATTAATTACGAAAGACCTTTGTTCTATAAAATTGTCATTTCTTGAAAAAAAAAAATCAAAATATACATAATTCAATTTTGATAAAAGAACCAGAATATTAAGCGTTTTCACTTCAAATCTCAATTATATCCGAAATGTAGATTTTTGAATCCCATAAAGTTGTCATATAATTTCATATTTCTTTTGGAAAATTCAATAAAAAATTAAACTCCTGGTCTCAATTGTCCTCATTAACCTCAAATAAATCTAATAAATGAAACATACAATAATAAACAAAATTTTACCTTGAGATGTATCAAAAGGTTTGAAGTTGTCTCTATATGTCCAGATATAACAGCTGGACAAGTTTACACAATGCTTTGACTTTCCCACATGCATGTGACTTACCGAATTAGACTATTTACCGGATTTGTAATAACATAAGTAACACGACGGCTGCCACATGTGGAGCAGGATCTGCTTACCATTCCGGAGCACCTGAGTTCACCCCCAGTTTTTGGTGGGGTTCGTGTTGCTTAGTCTTTGGTTTTCTATGTTGTGTCATCTGTACTATTATCTGTCTGTTTGTCTTTTTTTTTTTTTGGCCATGGCGTTGTCAGTTTGTTTTCGATCTATGAGTTTGACTGTCCCTCTGGTATCTTTCGTCCCTCTTTTAGGGAAAATGAAATACTTCAAAATATCGAGTACAACTGATTTATTATTACAAATAACCCACGCCTGATTTAAAGTATGTGTGCGTATGCGTTTTTGTAACGATTGGTTGGGTTTATTATTATTATTTTTATTATTATTAATGATATTATTATTATTATTATTATTATTATTATTATTATTATAATAATTATAAATATTATTATTATTATTATTATTATTATTATTATTATTATTATTATAATAATTATCATTATTATTCTTATTATTATTACATATTATTATTCTTATTATTATTACATATTATTATTATTATTATTATTATCATTATCATTATTATTATCATTAATTTTATTATAATCATTATAAGGTCTATCCCCTTTTCTATGGAAATATCTTTTGATTTTGTTTTATTTTTTTTTCTTCTTCCGCCACTTTTATTTCTTGCGTGTAATTTTTTTTCGCAAGATGTCGCTTAGATGTTTTGTATATTATATAGAATAGTTGATGCACCGTTGAAAACGACCCTGATTAACCAAATACTTTTCTTTGTAAGAGTTATCTCCCCGAACACTGTTTTCCTTATGAGTGCATCTCGACAAATCTATTTGTCTTTTTTTGCTATGTCCAATTTTGACAGAGGCGATACAAAGACTCCGTATTTCCCCTTCTGTATTTGATATAAGTGTTATATTAACGTATCGCATAAATGGTAAGTGATGGAGACCTAAGGTGTTTTGATTAGAGGTCCTTGATTCACAAAAAGGAATTTAAGGTCAAGGTCAAAGGTCAAAGTCATGTTCTTAATTTTGACTTTTCCTTGTTTTATTATCTCTTCTGGCACTTTTAAAGATGAATATAAAAGAACTAGTGCAAAATACTTGCTGTATTGTGATAAAGATATGATACATTTGGTTTGAAACAATCCAATGACAACGTATAGGAGTAATTGCCACTGATTTTTTATTAATTTAATGGTAAATTGATTATCACTTCAACTTTGTACATGACAGGATCTTTTGCAAAATGTGAGTGACACATGACCTTGAAAAAGTAGCCATTTTCACACTTTTTACATGAAACCATACATTATTTTAATATGAATATACAAATCTGTCATTAGAGACCGGAAGTGACTTTCTATAAATCGGAACTAGGTAACTGTCTTCCTTAGTTTAGACAAAAGTATATAAAAACATATTTTTTTGGAAACAGTGTAAATACAGCTATCATATGAGACCGAAAGTTACCCTTTTTAAACGAACGTAGCAAATTATCTCCCTTATTTCAACCAACAGTATATTGAAACAATATTCTTTTGGAATCAGTATGAAGAAACCTGTGATTTGACGCAAGGAGCAACTTTGAATAAACCAGAAGTTGTTTCTTATCAATGATTAAGAAAGTTAATGGTGGAAAGACCTTCAATTGGTTTTAATTATGATCGTTATCATTATCATTATTATTATCATGATTATTATTATTATTATTATCATTATTATTATTATTATCATTATTTTTTTTGATTATTATTATTGTTATTATTATTATTATTATTATTATTATTGTGTATTCTACATTTAAATTGCTACCCAAGGGTAAATAATAGCTAAATAGGCGATAACCATTTGATATTTATTATTATTATTATTGTTATTATTATTTATATTATTATTATTATCATTATTATTATTATGTATTCTACATTTAAATTGCTACCAGAGAGCATTTAATAGCTAAAATCGGCGAAAACCATTTGATATTATGAAAGAAGGATATATTTTTTCCGAATCGATCATTTATTTTCATCTGTTCTTACACATGCCTATTTTTCAGAGGTTTCGTTGCGTGGAAATTTATTTTTTCTTTTCATACACGTAATTTGTTCCCTGCATTTGTATTGCTGTAAATTCATTTACATCCTGTCTTGCGCAGAGTTATTTATTTTCAGTTCTTATCAGGCAAAATTATTTATTTATTTTCAAAACCCCCCAGCCCCCTTCCAGAAAATCAAACGATAGACATCTTCCTAGATTGACATTTAATATCCCTTGCGATTGTGTCACGGAATCTGAATCATATTCTGAGAATTCAACAAAGACTTTCTTATATCAAACTTCAATTGTGTTTCTTAATAATTTATTTATTTTAAAGCCGCAAGATGTGCATTGACTTGATCGTTTCACAGTTGTATTTATTTTGTTTTGCGCATCTCTACCTTCCCACTTTTCATTAATCAAATTTTCAAAAACATGTCTGTTCCTTTGAAAATTGTTCATACAATATCTATTGTCATGTTAAATTTATGTAAATCATTCTTAATTTGTGTATAATTGCAACACACGTATTCCTTTATTCCTATATATCTTTATGATGATGACTCGGCATTCTGGGTTCATCTTCATGGCCCTTCTCTCAACTAAATCACAATTAAATGTATCTAACAAAGGGACATGCAAATGTCGATATTTACAAAATACAATTTTTTACATTATATAATAAATGTAAAATGTAAATTCATTATAATTTGTGTTTATAACATATACAAAACCTAATGAGTAGTAAAAATCAAAATGTTTGTCTGTTCTCGCAAAAGTTTGCGTTCTAATTCAAATATAGGAAGAAATATAAAAATAGAGTTTTGTAGCGGCGCGAATCACTTCGATACAACTGCCGACCTGGCTTTTACTGTACTTGGAAAGGTGAAGAAAATTGTTGATCCACTTTTTATATCGATTTTCATTTCCATTTAAAAAAAAAATGGCTTTAAATTTCTTCCCACAATATTCAAATTAAAATGCAATAACTGATTTCCAACACTATTTATTTTTCGTTTCTAATATAACTTTAAACAAAAGTCTGCATGGTGTAATGCTTAAAATCAAGAACGAGAAATACTACCAGACAAAGGTTGTACGATAAGCAATTACTGTGAAAACTTGAATTTCACAAATACATCAGTTTTATGAGATAAGTTTACAAACACCCTTTCCGTACATTTTGTACAACATGATGGTTTGTTTTTCCTAAAATATAATGAACATCATAGAAAAGTTATTAAAAATGTTTTCGAATTGTTTAAAAATGCAAATAATTCTTCCTTTTAAAAAAAAATGCATTGCTGTTTGCCATCAGTCATCATAAATGCATCTGGAGAAGTTATTCTTTTTATAAATGTGAATAAAGTATAGATAAAAATGCTTAAACTTAAAAAAGCAATTATTCCTTTATTTAAATGAAATCATGAACCGCTATTAGATTTGTACTTTTTTTACTTCAGCATGGTTTGTTTTTCATAAAATAAAATAAATATCAGAGAAAAGATACTAAAATGTTGTTCGCATAGCATAAAAATGCCAAAATTTCTTCTATTTATAAAAATTTAATGCACTTTTGTTTGCAATCAGTTATTTTAAAAGCCTCTAGATACGTTTTTTTCATAAAATTGTAATAATATAAGGATATCAGGACTTTTTTTATACTGAATAAGAAAGCATTTATTTCTTCGTTTCGTTTAATGGAAATCATTTAACATCATTAGATATAATTATTTTTGTACATCAGGATGGGTTGTTCTCCACAAAATATGATGAATTTAAGAGAAAATATAATTTATATGTTGTTTGCATTTTTTAGAGTGTGTCCCTTCCATATTTGGTTATTTTATCGAAAATTATGCACCAAAATTTGCAATATTTGATTGTTTGATCTTTAGAGCATTTTCGGTTAAATTAGAAGATTTTTCAATCCCGATAAATACCTAGTATATCACTCATCGAGTTTGAAAACCAATGTCTATATTTAACGACAATCGCAATTCTTTAATGTTTCAATTCTCGTCTAACAAACGTTAAATTTTAGTTGTGAAAACTTTGCTGAATGATTAACAATAAACGATTCGCATATTTCCGTTGCGTCATTTTAATTCAATGAAGCGAAATTTGTAAGAGTTCAACGTGTGACGTAGCAGAGTTCAATCCGTCCGATCCGTCCGATCAGTCAAATATTTTCACTATAAGTCTGACGGATTGGTGACGTGAGTTTGGCGCGAACTTCACTGATCAGTGACTGATCCATGACTGCTGACTGATCGCTAAAATAGTAACGTCTAAGGTTGCAAGCACTGTAAGCAATGATGAGAAGGGAATTACATGTATGTTTAGATGGAACTCTCTTTAGCAGATATTTTACTTTAATAAATAGATGAATCAAACTTCATAAGAGAACTATTGTTGCACATCATGAAGCGAATTCTTATATCAAACAATCAAATAGAACTATTATGTTTAGTATTATAGTACTAAAACTTTGAAATGTAGATTCTTTCTTATCATCATGCCTTTCTGCATACACACACACACACACAAACACACACTCGCGCACACGCCTGTCGTACGCCCGATTGCATTCAAATCAATGATTTAAACTTGTTTATTAATTGCTGAATTTCTTTCACAAGAAAAGTCTGTTAGGACTTTCGCAAGTCCACATGAACTGAGAGAAGTTTTCATGTTAGTTGATGACATTGACACAATCTAAGTTTAGCAAAAAACCAAAATGCATAAATCATTCTATATGAATGCTTACCACATGTTGATAGGTTGACATGCATGTGCAAATGTAATTTGCAGTGATTAATAATAATACTTAGAAATGAATGATAATTGATGGTAATTTACGGATATATCAGTTAATATATTGATCAGTTATGTACACAACACTTTTCATCGTAGACAGACATACAAAATTACAAATATGAATGTCAGAACAATAATAAACTCTTTGTTTTTACAGATAACAAATATAAGATTTCCCTTCTGCTTTGCTAAAAGTTTAAGTTAATGCATCTGTATTCAGTACTTGACTTTTATGAGAATCTGTATCATTATTGAAATCCGTGAGTGTCATTCATTAATTTTACTTATAACATTTCCGTCTATATATACTAACTCGTGATTTCAATTGTTTTTTTTTCTTTCAAGTAGTTATCATTTTTATCTGAATCAAAATATTGTCAAAGTTTTAATGATATTTTAAAATTTTTGCGAAATTGTATGGAATAAATATACACAAATATCTCCGTATTAATTTAAATTCCTTGTCATCAGTTTCACATTGTACGACTCGGTGAGATGTAGAACTTCACATGTTACATAGACTCCTAGCTATTATCGAAGACTCTATACTGACTGTATGTATCACGTTGTATCACTCTCTGCACTTGATGCATAGTGAAATACTGGACTGTTTCGCTCATAATTATGGCATAATAATGAGAAGAGAAACAGTTCAAAGACAATTGAGTTAATGCATTTTTGAAGTTTCACCGAAGAAAACTAGTAGTATACCCTGTTAATGTAGGCGAATGTTTATATACTTCCAACGCAGAGATTGGTCTGATTACTTTCAATGTGATTGTTTAAATTACAATTACCTTGTCAATCGAGCGGTTGAATTAATTAATGATTACACCATTTCTCAAAGTATTAAAATAAATTAATGATTACATTGGCAAAGTAATCATAATTACATCTGATTACAATGAATTTCAAAATAACCCATTTGAATGATGTTGATAAATAAGGTTATTACTGTAGCACTTATTGAGGAGGGATTTTATTTGTTATGTTATAAAATAATAACCTAAATCTTCATCAATGTTATAAACCACAAAGATTCATAACATATATACATGGTAATGGCATTTCAAATTTTTACAGCATATTTGATGCATTATCAGTAACAATACATAAAACCTTGTCAACTAGATTAAAACTTGCGAGATTTTCTTCATAAAAATGACCGATGTTTTCACTTGTATGTTTGTCTTTGCATTTATTGCAAAAAATCGTGACAAAATCTAATTCCCAATCGAACAAAAAATGTCCTGTTATTCCAAGAAATGCTGACATCTGTCTGTTTGGTCATGATTCCATTGTTAGACAGACATTTTGCAGTTTGACAACAGATCTTTAAGATTATCTGGAATTCTTTTTACCTTGTCTATAATAAGCTTACTCGCAAGGTATTTCCTGGATGAAAATTTAAACTTGTGATCCAGTGTTTCGGAAAGTATGTTTAGTTTAGCACTTTCAACAGTAGAAAATGGTGAAAGATTCCCAGCAATAAACACTACAGTTGCATCGTTTAAACCTACTTGTCGGCTGACTGTCTTAGCATGTTTTGACTTTGATTGAATAATAGTTTGAGGAGAGACTTGGTTGTCGTCCGTCTGACATCCTCGAGACCTTTAATTATTTCAGAGTGGACTATCTGGAAGGCAAAATATAGATGAAATAAAGTTACAATTGAAAAAAATATTTTAAATTGTAATAGTATTGTTTAAAAAATCCTAAACAAAATATAAGTTAGTATTAAAAATCATTGAATTTTACATGTCCTTATATATACCAACATTTGGTTTATTTCAAAAACATTATTTGTCACAATGTTTGTGTATGCTAATTCGATAAATTTTCACATGTCTGATTTATCTTCTATCATATTGCCCTGAGGAACAGCTTGACACAATTGGGAATTTAAAAACAAACTGACTTTAAATTGTATTTTACCTGTCAATTCAAAGGCGACAATAATCACACTATTAACAAAGGATTATAATTTAGGGATTAGCAAAAGTATAACTTGAATATAACAGTCATTATCAAATATATCTTTAAATTGTGAATATATGTACAATACTTTATACTTAGGCTAATGAGAACTTTTAATAATGTAACAGGTTTTTTTTACAGAAGTAAATGAAGCAATAATATCTAAACTAATACTAGCATAAATTAATTACGAAAGACCTTTGTTCCATTAAATTGTTATTTCTTGAAAAAAATATACTCAAAATAAACATAATTCAATATTTCCCTTTCGTTTTGATAAAAGATCCGGAATATTAACCCTTTTCACTTCAAATCTCAATTATATCCGAAATGTTTATTGTTGAATCTCATAAAGTTGTCATATGGATATGTCTCTTGAAATATTCAATAAAAATCAAACTCATTGTCTTAACTGTCCTCATTAACTTTAAATATATCTAATAAATGAAACATACAATAATAAAACATCCTTACCTTGAGATGCGTCAAAAAGTTTGACGTTGTCTCTGTATGTCCAGATATAACAGCTGTACAAGTTTACACTATGCATTGACTTTCCCACATGCATCTTTAGGAAAAATGAAATGCTTCAAAAAAAGAGTACAACTGATTTATGATTACAAATACTCCACACCTGTTCCAAAGTATGTGTGCGTATGCGTTTTTGTAACGATTGGTTGGGTTTATTTTTATTATTATCATTATTATTATAATTATTATTATGAGGTCTTTACCCTTTTCTGTGGAAAAATCTTCTGATTTTGTTTTAATTTTTTTTTTTTTTTTCTTCTTCTTCCACCACTTTTTTCTTGCGTGTAATTTTTGTTTCGGAAGATGTCTCTTAGATGTTTGGTATTTTATATAGCATAGTTTATAAGCCTTTGAAAATGACCCTGCTTAGCCGAATACTTTTTAGTGAAAAACATATCTTAAATTGTAATAGTATTGTTAAAAAATCCTAAACAAAATATAAGTTAGTATTAAAAATCATTTGATTTTACATTTCCTTATATATACCAAAATTTGTTTATTTCAAAACAAAATTTTCACAATGTTTGTGTGTGCTATTTAGATAAATTTTCACAAGTCTGATTTATCGTTTATCATATTGCCCTGTGGGACAGCTTGACACAATTGGTAATTTAAAAACAAACTGGCCTTAATTGGTATGTTACCTGTCAATGAAAATGCGACAATTATCACAATATTAAAGACCAAACAGCCTATTAAGTTCTACCAGTGATTTTTCCTTCAAATTTTGTTTGAAGATATTTCATGATTTGAGGAACGAAATATGATAAAAAAAATTGGGGGTCACCGACTTAGTTTCGCACTATACCAACCTCAGTTTCCTGTTTTCCTGAATATTAACATGATATTTGCTTGTTATTTAAACTCTCAAAAAATCCCATTATGTCAAACCTACAAGCATAATTCTTGTTTCATGTTAAACAGTAGATTTTTGTCTATCGCATACAGGTTCAAGAGTTTAAGACTCTTATTGTTTTGATCTTAAAAAATATGATTTATTTCATTCCCGCCAAAAATAAAACGCAAGAATGAAAAACGTTTCAAGTATTAAAAAATATCTACCAGTGATTTTTTCATACAAATTTCAAGAAGGAAAGTGCCATGTGTACTCTTCAAAATAAAGCAAAAAAATGTATATGCCACCGACCTTTCAAAAAAGTTATGATTAATTTTCATGTTTTTTTCTCGTTCGTTTTGAAGAAAAGAGTTGTCTTTCTTCAGAACATTGAATCTGACGTCATAGTACAAATTTTTCTTGCTGGCGTACTGTTTGAAAAAAAATGCAAATTGGACGTTTGAAACCCACATTTAAATTTTCAAGAATCAAGAATAACAACTATATTCACCTTCTTTATTATCCGGTAATACAAGAGATCACATGTATGTATCAGTATCAGATCTCATGATGTTGTTGCCGCACAAAATTAACCTTCAGAAACACCATCCGTCGGAATGAAAAATTGTTCGAAATAACCTTTTACGACGCTTTAGAAAGGAAAGTCTGTTTTTGTCCTCTCCCTCTCATTAGCAAAATCATTGAAAATAAAAAGAGAAATGAAAGATGACACTGGCTAACTTACAGACTATTTGACTATATTAGACTAGATGTGTGGGTTTTTTTGTCACGTCAATATCAGAACTTCGCCCTAGCGCACTCTTTCGCTACTGTTGACAGACGGACAGACATTAGCACGGACGGACTTCTTTTTACCATTATGTGTCCCGACAAAGATGAGCGTATACAAATTATTCCATCTAGTTTGTGGATTCATTATTTCTGAATGTTTAAAATATAAAAATTAAAATTATAGGTATAATATATGAATTAAAGTTTTTGATTCTAAAACGTTTTACATCCATTTAACCTATCATAAAATACGATCCCCGTTATTACTACCTCACGTGTTTTGAATAAACGAGACAGTAAATATAAAATACAAATAAGTTTTTAATTCAAAAATTGGTTTAGAATCTAAGAAATAATTTTCCGTTGAAAACTATAAAGTATTTCTCAAAACGGGATGAAATATTATGAATCTAAATAGCTCATTTTTGAAATTAAAACAACGATAAGGTTGTATGTATAGATTGCCGGCATTGAAAATCGAAATTTGTTTTCAATCTTTCCGGTCATTGTAGCTTTTTGAAAGTGAGAAATTTTATGTTGGATTTTATTCTTGAAGCACTTGTTTTTTGTCATAAGTTAAATTTACAACGACTTTAGTTTTCAAAACCGTAAATTTTTATTTTAATTCACATTCACTGAGTATATTAATTTCTTATATTTTTTGCCTTCAGCTTCTGTGAGATCAGGCGAAATCTTTATCATTTCTCCTTGAGACAATTTGAAATGAAACAAATGACAAAAGACAATGAACCTTTATCATTTTTATTTTTACTATAAGATTTTGTCAATTAAGCAGTATAGATAAAATTTAACTTCATTGCAAGCTCACCATTATTTTACGAGAATCTTAAAGAAATAAGTTTATCTCAACATGCATACGTTGCCAGTATATCGAAACTTCTAGAAAGTATTGTTTATCGGCCCAACCTACTGAACACTCAGTTTTGAAAATCACATATTAAGTTAAAATTCTAAGCGTAAGTCATATAAATTTACCAGCGTAAAGTTACACGGGTGTACGAGATTTGCGCCCTTTTAAAAAAAAATTCGATCTTTAATTTGCGCCGATTTGATTCTTTCATTAGCGCCTATTTTTTTTTTTTTTATCACTAGCCCCGATACTTTATTTGCTATACGAGTAAATACATGTACATGTAGTAAACCTAGAATGTATATTGCATGGTAATATATGGATATAAATAGTGTTTCCTTATGTTTAAGATAATTTTGGTCATATTGTTCGAGAACTTCGTTTTGACACGAGAAAGAAAAGTTGGACTTCGTTATTGGCAAGTACAACAAGTATAGAAAAGATAAAATGACAAGAAAGGAATATATCAGATGTGTGGCATATAAATTCTCGGCAAGATAATAATTCATTGTACTAGTATTACATTTTTATAGATTTTATTGTGGTGCTTTGAAATGCTGTAAATAGAATTTTACTCCGTGATTTTAGTGGATGTAAACAGAGTGCACAAATATCTTTTAAATTGACTTATCCTGCTCGAAATTCTACTCCCACCTCCCCTTTGTGAGCAGGGGACAACAGTTATAAACATGTTATAATTGACAATTCTTAACATATCTCTATCGATTTATGAGTTTTCGAACAGCGGTATACTACTGTTGCCTTTATGTACAACTGGCTAACGAAAGAGGTTTATATGATAAATAAAAAAATAACTTTCACTTACAATTTACCTGTACACAATCGGCGCAAATGAAAGACAAAAATTGACGCAAGTGAAAGAAAAAAAGTGAAATGCAGATCGGCACAAATGCAAAAAGCCGAGTTCAAAATTTATATTTTTATTATTATTTTTATTAGAACGGAGGTTACAGACAGTGTAGTATCTTTTGTGTCCATTTGTGTTTAATTTCAACTAGGTATCAGTGCGACGCTTAATTCCACTTTTCTTGGAAGACGTAGTTTTAAGCGTACACCATGTTGGAATCCGTGAAAAACGCGAAATAGGACGTTTTAATTTGACGTTTTTTTTTCATGGCTAGAAACAACGTCATAAAGCTTTTATGTCACTACCAAGTTGCGTTAGTTGATGCGCATCAACAATAGGCTGTTTGGTCTTTAACAAAGGATTATAATTAACGGATTATAAAAAGTATAAGATGAATATAACAGTCATTATCAAATATATCTTTAAATTGTGAATATATGTATTACATGTATAGTACATTTTACTTAGACTAATGAGGACTTTTAATAATGTAACAGTTTATTTTTACAAAAGTAAATGAAGCAATAATAACTTAACTAGTACTAGCATGAATTGATTACGAAAGACCTCTGTTCCATAAAATTGTCATTTCTTGAAAAAAAAAAAAAAAATCAAAATATACATAATTCAATTTTGATAAAAGAACCAGAATATTAAGCGTTTTCACTTCAAATTACAATTATATCCGAAATGTAGATTTTTGAATCCCATAAAGTTGTCATATAATTTCATATTTCTCTTGGAATATTCAATAAAAATCAAACTCATGGTCTCAGTTGTCCTCATTAACCTTAAATAAATCTAATAAATGAAACATACAATAATAAAAAAAAACCTTTCCTTGAGATGTATCAAAAAGTTTGAAGTTGTCTTTGTATGTCCAGATAAAACAGCTGTACAAGTTTACACTATGCTTTGACTTTCCGATCTTTAGGGAAAATGAAATACTTCAAAAATCAAGTACAACTGATTTATGATTACAAATAACCCACGCCTTTTCCAAAGTATGTGTGCGAATGCGTTCGATTGGTTGGGTTTATTATTATTATTATTATTATTATTATTATTATTATTATCATTACTTTTATTATTATTATTATTATAAAGTCTATCCCCTTTTCTGTGGAAAGATCTTTTGATTTTGTTTTAATTTTTTTTTCTTCTTCTTCCGCCACTTTTATTTCTTGCGTGTAATTTTTTTTCGCAAGATGTCGCTTAGATGTTTTGTACATTATGTAGCATAGTTGATGTGCCGATGAAAATGACCTTGCTTTACCAAATACTTTTCTTTGTAAGAGTTATCTCCCCGAACACTGTTTTCCTTGTGAGTGCATCTCGACAAATCTATTTGGGTTTTTTTTGCTATGTCCAATTTTGACAAAAGCGATACAAAGACTCCATATGAGAGTTTTTTCCCCTTCTGTATTTGATATACGTGTTATATTAACGTATCACATAAATGGTAAGTGATGGAGACCTAAGGTGTTTTGATTAAAGGTCAAGGTCAAAGATCAAAATCATGTTCTTAATTTTGACTTTTCCTTGTTTCATTACCTCTTCTGGCACTTTTAAAGATGAATATCAAAGAACTAGTGCAAAATATTTGCTATATTGTGATAACAATATGATACATTTGGTTTGAAACAATATAATGACAACGTATAGGAGTAATTGCCCCTGAAATGTTTTAATTTAATGGTAAATTGATTATCACTTCAACTTTGTACGTGACAAAGCCATAGGATCTTTTGCAAAATGTGAGTGACACATGACCTTGAAAAAAGTAGCCATTTTTTACACTTTTTACATGAAACCATACATTATTTAAATATGATTTTACAAATCTATCATTAGGGACCGGGAGTGACTTTCTATAAATCGGAACTAGGTAACTGTCTTCCTTAGTTTAGACAAAAGTATATAAAAACAAATATTTTTGGAATCAGTGTTAATACAGCTATCATATGAGACCGGAAGTGACTCTTTTTAACCGAACGTAGCAAATTATCTTCCTTATTTCACCCAACAGTATATTGAAACCATATTCTTTTGGAATCAGTATGAAGAAACCTGTGATTTGACGCAAGGAGCAACTTTGAATTAACCAGAAGTTGCTTCTTTTCAATGATTAAAAAAGTTAATGGTGGAAAGAAATTCAATTGGTTTTTAAATATTATCGTTATCATTATCATTATTATTATCATGATTATTATTATTATTAGCATTATTATTCTTATTATTATTATTATTATTATTTTTTAATATTATCATTATTATTATTATTATTATTTTTATTATTATTATTATTATTATTATTATTATCTATTTGCTTAAAATCAAGAACGAGAAAAACAATCAGACAAAAGTTGTACGATAAGCAAATACTGAAAAAACTTGAATTTCACAAATGCATCAGTTTTATGAGATAAGTTTACAAGCACCTTTTCCGTCCAAAAACGGGTATATGTAGTTAATTTTCATATCAACATACATTAAAGAGAGGTGAAAGATAAAAAAGGGACTTTAAGACTCATATGTCGAAAATAAACTAACAAAGCCATGGCTAAAAAGAAAAAGAAAACAAAACAGACAAACAAAAGTACACAAAACACAACATAGAAAAATAAAGATTGGGCAACACGAACCCCACAAACTAAGATTGATCTCAGATGCCCCGGAAGGTTAAGCAGATTCTGCTCCACATATAGCAACTGCCGCATTGCTCATTTAAGTACATGAGAATAGGTCGATATATGCATCATCACTATGATATCATGTTTACTTCATTTAAAAAAGTACGTCGCTAAATCCTTTCAAATTCCTTAAAAAAGAATTTGGCAATATTGACGTCCATCGAGTGCGGTATAAATCATCAGTCGATAGGATTAACAGGATTAAAAAAAGGAAACAAATAATGTTAAACATCTTTATTTTGTATCCAGCCAGGCAATACAAAATATTCATGTCTAGAGGACTTGAAGATTCAGCTTTGTTACGGGCAAACGAATAGAAATGCTTCACATATACATTTGGGGTTGAAAAGGTAAAGAATGGATACAGGAAACCATATGAGACAATATCTTGTTTGTCACAAATTTAAAATAAACTATAAAAGATATCGGTATGTGGTATCATTTCCTAAGATGATATGCCCTCACCCCGTGCTCTATCAATAAACAAACGAAAACCATTCATCTTTTTTGGGGGAAAAGAAGGGGAATGGGTACTTTCAAAATCTATTGTTTTAACTTAAAGGTCCTCAAAACAAAACTTGATTTACAAATATTGGAACTGGTGACATCCTGAAGTGGTACACATCGGTATCAGTCCACCTGGTAACATTTTTCAAATCCGATATTGAGAGGGTTAACAAGATTACAATTTAAACAAAAGGTTTGTATCGAGTTAAAGAAATATCCGCCAACAAAATAGGAATGGATTGCGCCAAATGATTTGGTGGGTTTGAGCTATTTACATCATGCACATATACCATAAAGTGAAACGTTACTGCATGAAATATCACAATCTATATTAATACCTTAATGTTTGGCGTGTTTATTTTGTTCTAGTTGCTTCCATTGGAGATGTGGACCGGTTTTACCAAACTCTTAAGTTGCTAACACAACCGATATCTTGATATTGACTATCAGAAGCAGAAGGGATTCTTGCTTTATCTGGTCTCTTTGCTTTCGCCCTGCATTCGGCATGCCGTTACTTGGTGGCGTTGTCTATAATTTTCCGATTTATCCCATCTAAAGTTTTATAGAATATTTAAAAAGATAATTAATTTTATTCAAATATATTTTTTTAATCTAGAATTAAACACTCGCATTTTCATATCCGGACTAAGAATCTTTATCAGATTGTTTATCATCAGTATTTTTCGCTACAAAAAGCAAATGTTCTTCAAAGAAATCGAGATGTATAGTATAAACAAACTGACGAATGATCCCAGGGCTTTTCTATAAACAAATATGCTACTATATTGATCTTTAAAATGAAATAAAGGACATATTGAACCATTCACTTTACTTTTGCACTTCCTAAAGGGGTATCCACATATGATTATCGGGAATATCGAAATCATTTTCTATGTAGTAGGCACATAATAATTTTTCTGTTCGTGGGGGATGAGAAAATTTGCCTAGTATAATAAAACGCAATAGGCTTGATAGAGTATGCAAGAATTCGTTAGAATACAAAAAAAAAAAAAACAGTTAATAGTTTGCAAATTAAATAATTCATGAAAAGTTATATGCATCTGGTTATCAAAAAATAATATGTTGTTTCTTCATATAGAATGGGAAATGGTGGAGCGAACTAGTGCGATGACAGAGGGCGGATTTTTTAAGAATTTAATCTCCCCACCTAGCACACACCTATATAATATATCATTCGTAAGGGGAAACTTTGTACTATAACAATATACCTGTCGTAAGGACCTAATATGGTCACATTATTTTTGAATTGAGGTCAAAGGTCATCTTTACAAAGTTGTCATTTTTAGCAAATGTTTTGCAATGCAATCAGAATGATATAGTGCTTGAAGTTTCAAGATGGCTAAGAAACTATTTCAACTTTCAAATTATCGTCATTGCTTTCTGCCACGGCTAAAACATTGCACAAGTCATGTCTTCCTTGACTGTCCATGACGTTAAAATACTAAATCCCTGGGATGTGTTTTATTTGTTTTTAGTCTCTGGTACATGATTTTTTATTATTAATTGTTTTTGACTTTTAACTAGCTGTCAGTAACTGCGAGTACTCTCAAATCGTACTTTCTTGTTAATTTGACCTGTTGATACTAATTGTAATGTTTTTTGTTATTTAATGTTTACCTATTCAGGGTTATATCTGGTCTTTATACCAGCTTTGATAAGTGTTTGGTATTACTATAAATTTTCACTTCTTCGTACTATGAACATCAAAATTATTTTGTAAAAATATTTCCTTTCCCCATTTGAACTATACACGTATACCTAACAACAAAATTATTTTCATTTACCTGTGTTTAAAGTAATTGCATATGGCCTATATTTTTGTTCAAGCATATTGTTTTTCTTAAATTGTTTAACATTTCACAGCGGTATAACATGTTACTTTAATTATTTTTCCCTTAGTTTATTGATTTTGTATTTACATTGTATCTTAGATCAAATTTATTTTTATATATCCCTGTGAACTTGAAATTAAGGATACTACTGAATCTAGAAGGACTGCTTCATACCTTGATCTTTTCCTCAATATTGACACAAATGGACGACTTCACACGAAAATCTATGATAAACGGGACGATTTCAACTTCCCAATTACCAATTTCCCATTTCTCAGCAGTAACATACCCTCTGCCCCTTCGTATGGTGTTTACATATCTCAAATTGATACGTTATTCTCGTGCTTGTTCACACTATACGGACTTCATATACAGGAGTGTGCTCCTTACACAGAAACTGCTCCAACAAAGTTATGAGGAGGACAGATTAAAAATGACACTCCGTAAATTTTACGGACACCATCACGAATTGGTTAGTCCATACGATGTGTCTTTGTCTAAACTAACTAAGGACATTTTAACCACGTGTTAGATTGTGGTTTGTCATTACGTCGTCTGATTTTTTAATTACCGAACGTGACTTATTCCCGATTGTGACTGTTTTGCGTGTTTTGAGTGTGAAACCGCATTGCTATAAGACGTGTCACGGTACCTTTCTATCCCAAATTCATGTATTTAATTTTGATGTTATATTTGTTATTCTAGTCGGATTTTGTCAAATGTCTTAACGTCTTTTCTGTTATATTCGTGTGTTATGGTAAAGATAATTAATCATCCCCTTCATTTATTAGATTTTAGTTTGGTTCAACGAAATTTAAACGATATATTTGGTTTACAGTTTGATTCAGAAGAAACACCGACATAGCTAAATAATACAATTAATTATCTAATTACTACCACAATTTGATATTAATAAGAATTGTAATTTTCATTGTTATTAATAAATGCAATGTCAGTATTACAAATCTAATCTTGAATCAATCCTAATCCTATTTTATTTTTTGGAAATATTTTTACAAATTCAAATGTGACGTCACTTTGTGTGTTTTTTTAGAATTTCAAATGTGACGTCACTTTGTGCGTTGATGCTTTGGCTAACGCGGCTGTGTATTTTTATATGTTGGATTAAGTTGTTTTATGTAATGTTTCCGTTTTTATTCTGTAGTTAGTCCCCACTCTGGTTTTATCATGTATATCTATTATATAGTCATTTTATAAAATTTACTGTTTGCAAAATTATAAATTATTCTAAATAATAAGGATGTTCTTGTCCCAGGCAGAAAACCTGGACGTGTTAGGCGCAACATTTTGGAAGTTCTGGTCCTCGGTGCTCTTCGGCTTTGTACTTGTTTTGGCTTTGAAGCTTTTTTCATCTGAGCGTCACTGGATGGTCTTGTGTGGAAGAGACGCACGTCTGGCGTTTTGAATTTTAAGCCTAGTACCTTTTGTTAGCTATTATTCGTGTGTTTCTTTGTCCTATATGTTCTCCCATTTATATGTATTGTGGTCCTGTCATGTGATGTTGTCGTTTTGGTGTTGTGTTTGACGTTGCCATTAAAGCGGGAGGTTTGGCATGCCACAAAACCAGGTTCAACCCACCAATTTCTTTCTTAAAATGTCCTGTTCCAAGTCAGGAAAATGGCCATTGTTATATTATAGTTCGTTTCTGTGTGTGTTACATTTTAATGTTGTGTTTTTGTTGTGTCGTTGTTCTCCTCTTATAATTGATGGGTTTAGTTTGTAACCCGTATTTGTTTTTATCTCTATCGATTTATGAGTTTCGAACAGCAGTATACTACTGTTGCCTTTATTTATTTGTTCAGTGTATGTTCACTGGTGTTAACATGTCTTTTGATTGAGTTAAATCATTTCAATTGATATTTTATAGTGTGTCTTTCTATGTTGTGATGTTACACTATTGTTTCAGATAAAAGTGAAGGTTTGGTACCATTAAAACGTTTAAACACGCTTGTTTCAGATAAAGGTGAAGGTTTGGTACCATTAAAACGTTTAAACCCGCTGGAATTGTTTGCACCTGTCCTAAGTAAGGAATCTGATGTTCAGTAGGTGTCGTTTGTTGATGTGTCTCTTTTCTCGTTTTTCATATAGATTAGAAATTTGGTTTTCCGTTTGAATGGTTTTACACTAGTAATTTTTGGGCCCTTTAAAGCTTGCTGTTCGGTGTGAGCCAAGGCTCCGTGTTGAAGACTGTACTTTGACCTCTATTGGTTTACTTTTATAAATTTTGACTTGGATGGAGAGGTGTCTCATTGGCACTCATACCACATCTTCTTATATCTAATTAATACGGTCATCTGATTCATACTTGCGGAGTTTCCGATCTTTCTTAAATGTTTTGTTGCAACAAAATATACAAGAACCAAGAACTCCAGTCAAACGTCTGAAATCTAGAAAGCGTTCAAACACTCAAAACTGAGGGACAACAGTCTGATGATTGTCTGTCGTCATTAAATGTCAGGTTAGAAGATTACTCGATCTTAAAGGGAGAACAATTCTGTTTAGTGGTGTAACTTTCGTAGCATGAATAATGGTATACTGCCTGCAATTCTTCAAATTGACAACTATCAAATGAAACAATTTCATCTATAACCTTGATGTACACCTCATCCAATCTTGTATTCATTGCAGCTTCAAAACTCGACTTCCCATTACTAGTAAATTGACTCAAACTTTCAGTCGATGTGTTTTGGCATATTATGCAACGCATAAAATTTTACAACTTTTGTCCTTTCTTTGGACTTGAAGGAGCAAGTTTCAACAGACTTGACGAATCGTACATATCGCGGAATTTTAACTAAAAATATCCGTCAATTATTTTGATTTGTTTACAATAAGACTTTTTTTGACAAAATGTATTTGACGGATTACAGCAAAAAAAAATATAAATATAAACAAATTTTGTACATATATTAGTGCACTTAATTGCAAATATTTCTATATTTAATAGCGAAAAAGGAAGTAATTTCATATATCAGTTGAGTGCAAATTATTGACCGTAAGGTTTGATAATACACAAAATGTAATGAAAGGGAAGTGATTAAGTTCTGTGATGAAATTGCAGTTTTTTTTTACTTTTTCCGTTGATATGTTAAGGCTTTTAGATATTAAGATTCTGATATTTTTTTCTAGTTACAAGTCTAATGATTCAGAAGTACTATATGCTTAAAATATTATGGGATAGTTTTGACTACTACTATGAAGAAGAAACTAAAGTTTGTGTCTGAATTTACAATACAAAGAACTTCTTTTTTAAAAAGTCAAAACTTTGCAAATTTTATTATGTTTATAGATTAGAAGAAAATAGAATACTGAATAAAATATTTTGTCATATGATGATAGCTAGAGAAAATGTAAGCAAATATATTCAAATTTTCATTTTGAAAAAGGGGTGTTGCAAACTTTCAAATATACATCTATCATTCAAACGATTTTTCAGAAAAATATGATCATACGAAATTCTTACGACAGGGTGGAAAATAAAGACGATATATTTGTCTTTAAGTTAAGACCATTTTAGCCGTGTGTTATTTGGGAAGATTAAACTCGAAATTTAGACGACTTTTTACACTCCTGTCACCGCACTAAACTGAAACAACGATATATATCTTTGAATTGATTTATTTGATTTTAAATTGTCCTAAAGTTTTGTTATTTTATCATGTTGATTTCGCTGCAATAACGTCAATATGCGTAAACGCGTCCATAAAAATCAATCAATTAATCAATCATATATGCACAACCATTAATTATAAGATACCAAGAATAATGCCTTCTCTTACTGTTACTTGACTTTGAATGAAATAACCTTTCTTTTAATATATTAAACATCTTAGTACTGGGTACTTAAAGAAATTACATAGTAAGATTCTAAAACAGTTCGATATGGTTCACACTGAAATGTTTGAAAAAATCAGTAACAAAACGAAATCTTAAGTAAGTAAAATAATGCCAAGTTAACATTAAGTATATGATTTCATAGGAATATCGCCATATTTAAAAAAAGGCTTACGCACGTGCACGAACTGTTACATGTTTCAACGGATCAGAACTTATGCATGACATCCCTGACGAAATTGATTTTGATGAAAAATTAAAATGAGAGTGAACTCGGTCCGTGTATATTTGCGTTCATTCGTTTTTCATTTTGAAATATCAAAAACAAAAAACAAAAAACGAGAGTGCTTTCATTTTTCGTTTTTGATTTCTGTCGAGGGGGCTGATATGTACGTTGTTCAACATAATGTAGACAAAATAGACCGCCTGACTTATGAATTGTACTACGGTGATAAATGAATCAAAGCCTTTCAAATTACCTTATATATCTTTAATAAAAAATAAATTATTATATTTAAATATTAAACGAATCATAAATTTAAATTGTACAATATAATATTATATAAAGATGGTGCAAATAAATAGATTGATTACAACATCACATTAACAACTTTTAAAAACTTATAAGAAAACTACCCCGATCGTTAAAGTATACATGCACAGTCACTGTGGTTATCAGATCATTAATCGAAGATAATGTCGACGGATGCAAAAGACTTTATCAATCTGAACAATAAGGGTGCGTGATCTTTACTTTTAAATTTAGAAAGGTTGATCTCAGATGATTAGAATTTATAACATTCAGGACGATAATGTGTTTTGCTTGATCAGTTGATTGAAAAGCAAATTTCCGCAATTTCACAATTCAAACCGGGATTAGCATTCAATCATTTTGCCATTCAGAGCCTACTCGGTATTAGTTTTGCCTTTTTTTGAAAGCTATTAGGTGACCTTAACTAGGCTCTGACATGAAAAATATGAAACAGTTCAGTTGAGAAAAAACGGCCTAATTTATAACACAATAAAACGAAAAACAAATATGACGGACATCAACAAACGACAACCATTGGACTACAGGCTCCTAACTTGGGACAGGCACATACAGTATGTGGCGGGGTTAAACATGCAAGTGAGCGCTCAACCCTCCCGTTAACCTGGGACGAGTTTTGTTACAGAACAACATAAGAACAAATTATAAAAATCAGTTGAAAGGGCTTAATATATCAGATCGATACAAAACAGAAAAAAACATCTAACAAAAGCACAGACCGGACATGGCAGGGTATTTATACATCCTTAACAAACAAAAAAGGACACAAAGTACAGATCTGAGAGTAATCGCAGTACTGACAGCTAGTTTAAAGCCAATAACAACTAATACAAAAATCATGTATCTAAGACTAAAATATCAATCAGTACACATCCAACATCCAATGGATTTAGTGTAAAGACGTCATAAACAGTCAGAGAAAGACACGACCTTGTGCAATGCCAAATCATAGGTATCAACAGATTGTAGTACCTTGATGTGTTTAACAATAATATGTAGTATAATTTTAAGTTACTGATAACAAAATTAATATTTATACCAATAAAAACAATATTCAAAGATCTATTTACAGTGTTCAATTGGTAACCTTTTAAAATAAGTTTATTTAAAGGATTGATAAGTTTACACTGATCGTTTTTTAATTTACATGCATACAATTTCTATTTATATCATTATTGATAAATACAATATTGCAGAAGTAGTGGAAATAGATCTACAAGTGAGGGAAGTTGTTTGTGACTTCAGGGAACTTTATTTGGATATGCCTGTTATGGTATAATTGAGATTTACAAGACCTTCATTCAATTTCAGCACATTTTGTGAATGTATGTCCCATTTATAGGCATTATGTTTTTCGGTCTGTGCGTCCGTTTGTTCTTCCGTTCATCCGTCTGTTCCGCTTCAGGTTAATGTTTTTGGTCAAAGTAGTTTTTGATGAAGTTGAAGTTCAATCAACTTGAAACTCAGTACACATGTTCCATATGATATGATCTTTCTAATTTTAATGCCAAATTAGAGTTCTTACCGCAATTTACGGTCCACTGGACAAAGAAAATGATAGTGCGAGTGGGGCATTCATGTACTATGGACACATTCTTGTTCAAATCCTTTACTAAAGAAGTTAGTAAATTTACTTCAGATAAAAATACTAAATTAGACGAACCAATCTAATTAAAAGATATATCTCTGATTTCGTTATACTTATATAACTTTTTTGTATGAATTTTAATAAGATTACTGGACAAACGCGTTCAATCTTCGGACTTAATTCTTAACAATTTTACCGAGCGGAGAGAGACGAAAAAAACTAACGTCTTTCAAGCCAAATTTTATATGTATGCTATACACAAAAATTTATTGTTTAAACTTTGTAATCAATTAATCTAAAATACAGTCCTAGATAATCAAATAATCATGAAATATTTGGTCTAGTAATCAAATAATCACTAAAACAAAACGGCCAAGTAATCACATAATCAGAAACCCCATGAGGAATCATTAAAGATGACATTTTTTTGTATTATAATTGATTCACTTATAAGGTCTTTGCATCGGAAATAAACTAATTAATTCCAAAACCAGTTGTTGGCTTAATACGGGTCATTTTCTTCACATTGACATAATTTACTAAACGTTTATTGAAACCTGTAATGTGAAGACGTGAATGAAAATGCGGAGTTTGTGAGACCAGGTTCAAGCAAGCAGCCACTCGCTAGCAGCCACTTCGCTAGCAGCCAGTTTTAAGATGTTTATATAAACCCAAATGTTGCATAAGATTCAAACGTACTTCAAATGTTTTTATTAATATATAACCACTATATTATCAGTTTTTAATATATAATTAAGCAGTCAGGGCACTATTCAATGAATTTCAAAATTTCATTTCTTGTTCATTAATTATATAAATACAATAGAAATCGCTTTCAAAACATCACACAGCGTGCTGCACGCTTTACATTTCAAATAGTCAACACTTTTGAGTGTATATCGTAAATAATTATGAAATTATTTAAATGTTGGCAAAATTGCACTATTGTGTGAAATAGCTTTCCATATTCTCGGCATCCTGTCAAATAGTTCATGAAAAGTAACAATTGTTCTGCATTAGAAGAAAAAATATTTGCACTCGTGCTTTAACATTTTTTTGTGCCGCACAAAACGGTTTTGACAAAACATTCTACTTCTGAAACAGTGGATTTCGCTTACTTATGATTGGACGAAAGGTTTATTTTTTGTACTCAAAGTATGGTGGGCAAGGAAATTATTTATTAGCTTTAAAAAATAATCCGTGCTATACCCAAACTGGGAATTTTGATCAAGTAGGCGCTAGGTCTCTAGCTTACGTTTGCACCTAGTGCGGAAAAAAGTATTGCCATAGAATTTTTGTTTGTTAACTTTTCAGTAAGGGTTGGGTAGGGTATCTGACCTCCACTTTGGACCTACTTTAGAAAAAAAACTAAGCCGAAAAATACCCTGTGTTTGTTCTACTGTAGACCTCAGCTACTAAGCTTCCCTTTGTCTTAGTGCGGACACAAGTATTGCCTTAGAATTTTTTTTTATTAAATTTTCGGTAAGGGTGGGGTTGGTTGTCCGCGGACCCCAACTTTGGACCTAGTTAAAAAAAAACAAAGACGAATAACACCCTGCATTTTTTTCTCCAGAAGACCTCAGCTACGCAACTTCCCTTTGCACCTAGTATTGCCGTAGATTTTTGTTTTTTTATTTTTCGGTAATGGTGTGGTAGGGTAGGTAGCTGAGGTCTACTTGAGAAAAATTCCAGAGTGATGTTCGGCTTAGTCTTTTTTTATAATGTAATAAGCTGGCAAATTATGAAAGCTCATGTCTTCATTGATAGGCATAGAAATAAAAAGAAAACGTATGATAACCAATAACAAACTACCGGAGACAAAATAACGTTGGTTTAGGCAACTAGGATGATGGTCTGGATACGGGGTTCTTCATTTCTGTATTCTTTGATATTCTATGCCGATTTTCTCTATTATCTTTAATCAGTGTTTTAGTCCATTTTTCTCTATTCTTTATTTCTTTATACTTTTAGCCAATTATTCTGTTCTCTTTACATTTTAACACCTCATTATTCTATTTTTTTTATTTTTTTTTTATTTCTTGGTCCATTGTCTCTATTATTCATATTTTTTGCTCACTATTCTCTATTCCGTCAACCCCCGTCCACACCCAGGCTATAGTTAAGGTCACCATATAGCTTTCAAAAGTAAGCAAAACTAATACCGAGTAGGCTCCGAATGGCAAAAATGATTAAATGCTAATCCCGGTTTGAATTGTGAAATTGCGGAAACTTGTTTTTCAATCAATTGATCAAGCAAAACACATTATCGTCCTGAATGGTCGTATAATGGACCTTGGTCATGAATTCTAATCATCTGAGATCAACCTTTCTAAATTTAAAAGTAAAGATCACGCACCCTTATTGTTCAGATTGATAAAATCTTTTGCATCCATCGACATTATCTTCGATTAAAGATCTGATAACCACAGTGACTGTGCATGTATACTTTAACGACCGGGGTAGTTTTCTTATCAGTTTTAAAAAGTAGTAACCTCCCTTGTTAATGTGATGTTGTAATCAATCTATTTATTTGTACCATCTTTATATAATATTGTATTGTACAATTTAAATTTATGATTCGTTTAATATTTAAATATAATAATTTATTTTTTATTAAACATATAAACAAGGTAATTTGAAAGGCTTTGATTCATTTATCACCGTAGTTCAAAACATAAGTCAGGCGGTCTATTTTGTCTACATTATGTTGAAAGAACACCGGGGTGTTTACATTGGCATTATTTACTATCAATGACTGTGAAACAAGAAAGGAAAACATTGTACATTATAAAACGAGAAATAATTAAAATTAAATACAAAATTCTTGTTTAGTGAAATCAAAAACGAAAAACGGAAACACTTTAGATTTTCATTTTGGTTTTAGAGAAATCAAAAACAAAAAATGAAAACACTTTCGTTTTCCGTTTTGGTTTTAGAGAAATCAAAAACGAAAAACGAAAACACTTTTGTTTTTCGTTTTGGTTTTTGTCAAATCAAAAACGAAAAATGAAAACACTCTCGTGTTTTGTTTTTTGTTTTTGATATTTCAAAATGAAAAACGAATGGACGCAAATATACACGGACCCAGCTCGCCTGTCTTTCAATTATGTTAACAATATGTTTTCAATGTTTTAAAAGGGAGATCAGGAAATATTTTTATTTTAATAAACGTGATGTGCGTTTTTGTAAATTAATGAGAAACAAGGAGTTTTCAAAATACTCAATCTATAAAAAGTGGTCCAATCATATCTCAAGTTATCTTTACGTGAAGCATATCATAACACTTGACCCAATAATCGGAGTACAAAATCCAGTATTTAGATTGATTGATTTCTGAGTCTAAGAACGATAATCGTGCTTGAAAAGGCCAGAATCCGCGAACAGTTCCGATTCAATAAGTCAGAACGAATCGAAATAAATTTATATAAAAGACTCGTTACAAAGAAACCGTCAGTCCTGAGTTAACATTAGTAACGGACCTGTCAAATTATTTTTTTTTTCGGCTGTCATGAAAACATTTCTGAGACCAAGTCGTTTTTTTTTTTTCGTTAACTTGAATTTGCTCTGAGGAACAATCATAAAACCGGTAAGTTAATTTTTTTACCAGAACAAATATCTAGCTAACTTGCTGTAAAAGTAGTCTGAGCATCAATATGTTTATATCCATGGAGTTGAACCAATTTTGAATGAGTTGTTGTGTATTTATAAGTAACAGTGTTCTGAGTAATTATAAGAATTGATACGTTGGGAATCGTTATTAAGATTATTGTGCGTTTATAAATGTCTAAAAAAAACAGTGTAAAAATATAACAACCACTTCAGTAAATATATGTGTTTTATGTGTGAACATCGTTTGTACTAAAACTAATTCACGACTAGGAGGTAAACTTTAGATATTTTACATAATTAATTAAATAACATGAAACAAAATTGAGCAATCTGATATCATTTCAGCTTCGAGAGTGTAAAAAATATTGTAATATGGCATTTCGATTTTAGCTTGTTTCTTACAATACAAATGAGGCCTCGGTGGCCGAGAGGTCCAAATAATGCAACTTCTGTATCACAATAAAAAAGGAAGATGTGGTATGATTGCCAATGAGACAACTCTCCACAAGAGACCAAAAGACACAGAAATTAAAAACTATACGGCCTTCAACAATGAGTAAAACTCATACCGGATAGTCAGCTATGAAAGACATCGAAATGACAAATGTAGAACAATTCAAACGAGAAAAGTAACGGCCTCATTTATGTACAAGATAATCAACGAAACACAAATATGATATACAGCAAGCATGTTAACTAGCATGCGAAATATCCAAATAGTGCTTAAAGTTGCGCTAAACACCAATGAACCAAGCAATCAATACAAAATATTGTCATGTTTAAGCTTATCCGGCGTTAATTACCGGTCATTCATTGCATTGTCATGCTGTAGTCCCGAATTAACTAGAACAGATCCGTTTTTTATTTAAATCTTTATAAAATCAATTTAATTTCAAATGATAGATTTGCGAGACTCTCCTTGGCTATATTTGATAACTATTCTTTTAAAGACTGTCTTGTATGCATGAATAATGTGAGGTATAAACATAATGAGAGAGTAATGTATTGTAAGATTTTATTTCGTGACACTAAATTTTACAACACATACCACATGGTTCATGAAGTTATAAATTGCTTATGGAATCAAATGTTCAGCAGGATCCGCCTAATCTCCAGAAGCCCACGAGACTACCCTGGTTATTTGGTTAGGTTATCTGTAGCAAAAAATTTATACGACGAAGAGACAAATAAGTGTTTTTCAGACAGTTATTTGTCTCTTCGTCGTATCTAATTTTTCGCTATAATATTGTCGATGTTACTTCGACCTATGATTTTGGAACATCCGTTTAGTGTAAAAAGTATATTCCGCCTCCTTGACGTCTTGACATGTAGTTTATACTTTCATAAACTATTACTAATTTTTTTTTTGTGATAGAAGAGGTTTGATTTGTTAAAAATAACAAATGTATTCGATTCGATTACATAGTGACACTGTTGTTTATCTCAATCTAAGGCCAGAAAAATAAAACGATTAAAAGATAACCATATTATCTATGATGAGTTTGTGACAAACGAATCTGTTGGGTTCTCAGTACATTTCTAAGGTTACTTTTAACATGTTTGATAAAAATGTTAAACGTAATATTAAACGATTAAAATATATCAATATCATATATGATGAGTTTATGATAAATGAATCTGTTGGGTACTCAGTACATTCCTAAGTTTATCTTTCACATATATCAAATATGGCGAGATCAATTTCCTCTTTGTCTTAATTTCATGTTTTAATTACAATCATTATCATTTCAAATGATTACGGTATACAATTACGTTCTTATTTGTCTGAAAAAAAAAAAATATATATATTAATCAAAGTCATATATATCTCAATGAACCTAAGATATTATGTTGCTTTTTATTAGAAACAAATGACAAGAATTTATTGTGCATTCTTAAAGTACTTTTTGATTACTTTTGTTGAACAAGCCTCACGGAACGTTCAGGTATGTTGCTCACTAGGCTTATGTGCAATAACCTATAGTTCAATTATACTATACTTTGCAGATTGATCATATTCAAGCAACTAAAATGGAAGTAAAACAATCTTAAAAAGTCGATGTAAAAATGTATAATGTTGTGTTTTTTATTTTTTTGTGTAATTTCGTTGTTGAAACTATTTTCTTGTAATGAGTTGATTGACTGATTGTTTTTTGCCTATTTCCAATTGACAATTTTGTTAGGCCCTTACTCAGAAGTGATAGGTTAACAAGGTCAAACAAACAAAATATAAAATATCAACAAGGGTTGTAGACAAATACAATTGAAAAATTATCACTAATATTTAAAGGAAAATTATCATTTGGAATTGTTGGTCATCAATGCTGTTCAGCTTTGTACTTGATTTGGCTTTTGATTTTTTTTATTTGAGCGTCATTGATGAGTCTTTTGTCGACGAAATGTCCCCTTCTTCACACGACACGTATTGTTATATGATGGTTCTTTACCTTCGGTTTTCTCAACGCTTAATTAAATCATAGCTATGATAGCGTTTTATATCTATGCTTCAATATGCATTTTTGTTTTCAGTGACACCATATTTGTATAAGTTGCTACTAAAATATATTTATATTAATTGTTGAGTTAACACTCGCATTATATTGATCAGATTTTATTAAATAGAATTGTCGTCGAAAGATCAAGCCTAAAGGATTATATATTTATCAATTTCCTCTTTACTCTTCAGACCAATCTCGGCCGACCAGACATAATCATCTAGATCCCATAAATCTACATGTTATTTGTATTTTTGATATGTTATCATGAATGCGGTTTCTAGAGATCCGTCGTGCTATTTGTGTGTCAATGATTTTTATAAATTCACACGAGAGGAGGAAAGGTAATACTTCAAAAAAAAATGTTCACAAGTTTTGAGGAATATTTTACTAGTGTATACCAAAACCTTTGTAACATCTTCCGTAACTTTGCCATGATAACTGAAGAAGCATGATTTTCTTTCTATGCTCACTGGCAAAGAAATCACCATAGATACAAAGAGAGATGAAACAGGTATATGTATCTTACTGGCTTCTCTCCTTTTTTTAATTAACTTTTCATGAAAAACACAACGTTTCTTACCTGTAAAGGCCTTCTTACACCAAGTTTTTCAAGAGGATCTAAATGTGAATCTTGTACCAACTGTAACATTCTAAAAGCCTACAAAATACATTGGACAATAATGAGTTACTAACATTTGGTCAATGAAATAAAATAGTGCGTCCTTCACTTTCGTTGCAAGGTTAATTTAGTTTGAAGCAAATGAAAATAAATATGTACTCTACCGAATTCACATTTAGAATAACTAATTGTACATCGACATTTTATTATTAATGTTATATGAGATGAGTATATTCGAAATTACAAGTTGTTAGAAAAAGATAATACATGTATAGTGTATAAAAAGGAAGAGAGCTACCAACGACACACTCAAAATAGAAAAATAGAAACAGGTAAAACCATAGCAAGTAACGACGAAATTTATAGTAGATTATACAAAATAATTCATAAAAAACTACAACAAAAACAACATGAAATGATCTAAGATGGTCTGGAAGGGTTGAAAGTGCATGCTCAATATGTGGCACCCGTCGTGTTATTCATGAATGCAATTTTTGTAAGCATTGAAAACTAAATGATAAGCCTAATCCTTTTTATCAATGGTATGAGTTTATTCCGAACAGATATATTTTTGGACTTATGGCTTTGAATGTTCCTTTGGCATCTTTCGTTTCTCTTTTTTTAAATGACGTGTTGTTTATTAAAATATTTTACAATCAACTTGTGGTTCGCCTGATCTAAGTACTCCATTTCAAGATTCATTTTGACGTAAGATGTTCTAGCTTTCCTTAGATTTTGCGTTTTTTGACTTCTGAAAACCATTCAAACAGGGAAATTATGCATGTTTTATCATATATACCAGTTATAAGATGAAACGTCAAACGTTTTAACACCTTGTGGAATAGAAGTAAAATCAACAAAAAATGTCAATATCATTGTTTACTAACTTATTTAGATAAACATTAACTAATTGTGTAAATATCTATCATACAATTACATATTAGAAATATATATGTATGCATATGCAAAGACAATAAATAAAAAAACAAAATAGGAAACCTACATCTGAACATTGTCCGAGAGGTTATAAACTTTATGAAAAAAGGACCAAAATATCGTCCACCGTCAAAAATAAATTTGGAAAAGTGTCGTCAGGTTATTAAAGATGTTCTTTCATCCTATTGTAAAAAGATGGTGTAAACTGGAGAAATCTGACAAAAGTCACTGGATTCCTATTTGAATAAAAGTCTCAATATTTCGAAAATAATTTAGAAATACAAAAATAGAATATTAAGTAATACGCCGATTTCTAGAACAAATAAGAAAATTCAAGTACTCGCAAAGCGTTTTGTGTTCATACCGCCGACAAAGCAGCCAACAATGTGGTGGTGGTATGACGTAAATACTACACGGAGGTCCTTAAGAATGTAACTTTACATTCAACTACATTCAAGGCCGTACGCTCCAGAGAGAGTCGTATAGTAAATAATCATGTTACAACCACAGCTCAGCTTAAGGCCTCTTCTGAAGGTCCCCACTATGTATTGGTGACATAAACTACACAAAAAAAACCCATAAAATTTCGTTTCCTCTCGGCCTCTAGTAAGTGTTCTACTACTAGAATGTCAGTGCTTTTGACGAGTTCCTTAACTAATCAGTACTTTTTCTAATAAAACGTATGACAATAGTGGAATTAACCATTTTTGAAATTCTTTGGATGATTTGATAAATAACGTGCTTTTGGTGGTCCTTTTAATTCGGTTGACAGTTTTGACTTTTCCACTCTTTACACATTACTTCCACACAATCTTATCAAACAAAAGTTTTCCTATTTAATTAAATGGTCGTTCGATAAATTTTATTGCAAATTTATTTGCTGTAGCTCATATAAAACCTTTTTCTCAAACGAGAAAGGTAAATATGTTAGATATACTTACTGGAGGTGTGATGATATGATTACAGCCTTAAATTTTCTCCTTGACAACATTTATGTACGTTTCGGGAATAAAGTTTATCGGTAGCTTGTAGGTATTCCTATGGGCACCAACTGTGCCCCTTTAATAACAGACTTGTTCCCGTACAGTTGAATCACAGTTTATGGCCAAAATCAGTAAAGCCCCGTCTAGATTCAACAACACCTACCGTTATCTTGATGATATTTTTTCGTAAAATAATCAAGAATTTTTTAAATATATTGCCGAAATTTACCCACAGCAATTTACTTTAAATAAATCAAATATTAACAGCAATAAGTGTTCTTTCTCAGATTTAGATATTTCAGTTTTACACCAGAACCTCTACAAAAATATTTACGACAAAAAGGGAAGGTTTTTCTTTCCCTATTGTTAATTTCTTTTTTTTTTTGACGGTGATGTTCCTCTGGCACCATCTTACGGCATTTATATATCCCAACTGGTTCGTTATGCCCGTATCTGTAGTAACCTTTTGGATTTAAATGAGCGTAATATATGCTCAGTATTACTGGAAAATTCTTAAGTCAGGGATTTCGTTACCACAGATTATTTAAAACCTTTACTAAATTCTTCCATAGATACAAAGATTTGGTTTGCAAATTTGGCTGTACCTATAAAACACTTATTTCAGATGGAATAGCACACACTTAAATTTACGGTGATGTTCTTTACCGAGCCCAGAAATTCATATACGATCCGGGAAAACTTATCATTCCTTTAAATAAACTTCTAAAAGGTTACCAATTCAACACTGTAATTAGATCTTTGAATATTGTTTTTATTCGTATAAATATTGATTTTGTTATCAGTAAATTAAAATCATACTAATAGTTTTGTTATACACATATACACTTTGACGGTACTAAATCTGTCGATCCTTTATTCTGGCATTCTGCAAGGTCATGTTTTTTCTCTGATTATTAATGACGTCTTTAAACTAAATCCATTGGATGTTGGATGTGTATCGATTAATATTTTAATCTAAGTTACATGACTGTTTTATTAGTTGTTATTGGCTTTGAACTAGCTGTCAGTAACTGCGAGTACTCTCAGATCTGCACTTAGTGTCCTTTTTGTTGTTAGGGATAAGGGATGAATAAATACAATTCCACTTCCGGTCTGTGTTTACGTTTGATGTTTTTCTGCTTTGTATGGATCTGTTGAGTTAAGCCTTTTTCAACTGATTTTGATAGTTTGTTCCTATGTTGTGCTGTTACATTACTGTCCAATGTTAGGGGTAGGGTCGAGCGTTCACAAAAATGTTTAACCCCGCTACATTCTTTGTGTGCCTCTCCCAAGTCAGGAGCCTGTAGTTCAGTGGTTGTCGTTGGTTCATGTCTAACATATTTGTTTTTCGTTAATTGTTTTGTTATAATTTAGGCCGTTAGTTTTCTCAATTGAATTGTTTCATATTTTTCATGTCGGGGCTTTTTATAGCCGACTAGACGGTATGGGTTTTTCTCATTGTTGAAAGCCGTACGGTTGCCTTTAATTGCTTACATCCACTTTATTTGAACTTTGGTGGATAGTTGTCTCATTGGCAATCATACCACATCTCCTCATTTTAATATTGGTAATGAATGCTAATAATGTGATTCTGGTGTGTCTTTATTCTTTTCGGTCTATACCCATACCTATAAAATATGTCGCAAATGTAAATGTTTACTCTCAGATTATCATTTTTATTTATATACTAATATTACCTTGGCCGCAACGTTCAGGTTAAATTCAATAAACGACAGATTGTGCTTTGTATGCGTCATGCAGGTGACGACACTAATAAAAAAAAACACAACCAGCAAACAGTTAATTGATACAATGTGTGTAATTCTATACTTGCCTTGCTAGACACTTTAATTGGGCATTTAAAAACAACCCACTGTACAGTTTCATAACATGGAGGAGAAGTGAGAGATCCTGCATACGTGTAGAATCGATTTGTGTCATACGGTATGACATCTAGAGGGGTGATACCTTCAAAAACAAAAAATGGCCTTGTTTCTGGCTCTTCTTTTTCACATTTCTTTTCTATAAAATCTGGACTTGGTGTTCGACCACATTTATTGTACCAACACTTTCCTATTAAGAAATGAAAGAAAAGAATGAAGAAAATACAATGAAACATGACCTTGAACGTGCTTTAACTATTGGTTTGTTAGTTTGATAATGATATCGGCAAGCAAAATATATTCTTTTGAAGATTAAACTGAAATCTATGGCACATAGGTAACTGTTTCTTCATTTATGTATTTCATGGCAGTTTTATATGTTGATAAGTTTGAAATTTACAGTAGATATGGTGTATGGTATATGTATTACATACACCCCGAGCGTACCATCAGCTCATTATTCAGTACTCCGATATTGACATGATTTATCACATACCTTTCTAAAATTTTCATTTTAGAACTTTTGAAATTTTAAAGAAACAAGTTGACCTGAGATTGATTTGGCTATTTTAAGGTCTTTTTGGACAAATAGCTCTGCAACTGTTTCGGCTCTTATACATTCTTGGCTTTCAAATATTCGGCTTTGAGCGTTCCTGGTGAAGATAAAAATAGAAAAGCGCTTCGGACGCATGAAATAATTAACTTGTTGATCTCATATTTTATATCTGACCATTTATATCATCTCCATATTCTTTTTTTTATAAATGAGCAGTATAGAAGAAGGGTAAAAGATACCAACGGGACATTCAAACTCATAAGTCGAAAAAAAAATGACAATGCCATGGCAAAAAAAAACGACCATGCAAAAGGCAAACAACGGTATGCAAAACATAACATAGAAAACTTAAGACTGAGCAATACAACCCCTACCATAAACCGGTGCTGATCTCAGGTTCTCCGGAAGGGTACACAGAACCTGGTTCACATGTGACACCCGTCGTGTTGAACATGTTAGTACACACCCGGTGATAAGTCTAATTCTGTTGGTTGCATTTGGGGAAAAGTAGGATGGGATTGTTGTTACGACTTAACCATTTCACAAAATTTTGATTTCCTTAGTACAATCAACCAGTGAACAATTATGTCACCGAATGTTGTCTTAAATCATGTATATGTATATAGAAATTACAAGTACTGCGTTACTTCTCGGATAAACAATTAAATTATAATTTATAAAACATGTAGCTTTTACTAAATTTATATGTAGACATATCATGTTTTTTTTTGTGATTGTGAAGCAGTCGTCACAAGTAGTCTGTAACTTGATCATTATGAATAAACAAAAGATGTTAATATTGTATAGGGGTGTTTTGTTGTTTCTTAGTTTGTCTTATTTGCTTTTATTCGTAACCGTATCTTAATTACTCATATATTGTTACCATACGTGTTAATAAGTAAATTAAAAGCAAGAATGTCTCAACAGTACACGGATGCCCCACTCGCACTATCATTTTTTATGTTAGTGGACCGTGAAATTGGGATCAAAATACTAATTTGGCATTAAAAGATCATATCATAGGGAACATGTGTACTAAGTTATAAGTTGATTGGACTTCAACTTCATCATTAACTATCTTGGTCAAAAACATTAACCTGACACGAGACAGACGGACGAACGGACGAACGGACGAACGAACAAACAAACGGACGCAGAGACCAGAAAACATAATGCCCCTACTACTATCGTAGGCGGAGCATACAAACAACATTTTTTATATGGCATGCGTCAAAAGCACTTTCCTGACATTACCTTTATCAGGAACACTCATAGCCGAATATTTGAATGACAATTATGTATAAGGACCGCAACAGTTGAAGAGCTATATGTTTATGACCAAACAAGACTTTGCATTTTTGTAATTTCTAAATTCATAAGCAAAAACTTTAGTAAGGTCTGTGATTCCACGGAATTTTATTCCAGTGTTTTGGTTTCTAATTAATTAAATATTTATTCTCTTACTTGGAAGTTTAATGAAGGTCAAGAAATGGGGGTTTATCGACACTAATGGGTAACGCCGCACTTTCTCATAATATTTTTCCATCAGTTTACTCAGCTTCCTTGTATATCTGACTGTACATGTTTCTCCATCACACTACCAATAAAACAGTTTGTAATGAATTAGAAACGTTGATATAACACAAAAAGTAGAAACGAAAATATGTTGTCTTCAGTTTTACTCAACAAAATGCTCAATGCATACACATACATAATAAGTTAATACTTCTCTTTTAACACATTTAACTTATTCTTATCTTATTGGTTTTTTCTGTATCTTTACCTTTTGGATTTTCTTTATTCGAACAATGGCCAATACAAATTGCAGACTTATGTTTTCTTCTGCTTGATCGTAAACAGTTTAAAACATTTTAAAGTTTCAACCAACACTTTCAAGTATTTTGTTCACCTACGGTTTTACACAAATACTTTCCGAAAATTTACCGAGAGCCATATAATATATGAACGCGTTGTTCCTATTGTACAATCTCTTAACTCATAAAAAGTTTATTAAAAAAAATATCAATTTAGAATTGAAATCGCGTGTTTACAGTCAACAACATTCTAACGTATTCGAGTCTACAACTTACCGCACAGTCATCATGTTCCTTGGATCTTCCGTATACCTATAAAATATTTATGATAGTTTATGAACTGTAACATATGAATTGCTGATTATTTTCATAATATTACTGGCAGCATATACTAGTACGTGAATGTCCGATACAAGTACTTTTGTGAGGTGAACGATATATGTGTACAGGATAAATATAAAGTAGAGTTAATGGTCTGAGTTTGAGTGATTGTTTTCTTGAAATCATCTTTATAGTGTTTGTTTTATCCAAGCTATGCGTAAAAGTTTTGTACATACACAGTGTAATCAAACAGGTTTGCCTATTTTTCCAAGTAACATGAAACAAATTATCCTGGACTGAACAAATATTTGTCCGCATTAAATGATTATCTTTACGATGGAATTATTCAATAGGTATACAGCTGTCTATAGTTGAACATGCAGTGTATTTGTCTAAATTGCAAAAGTCTGCACAACTTATACTGTAATCAAAATATATAGACATCTGTCCATTGTTGATGGTTCAATGTTGATCTTTAGATAACATTTTTCAAGTCATTTGGTTATTTATATTACGTGTTCACACATCTCATTTTATTCTTAAGTCCCTTCTCAGAGATTATATGATAACTGAAATTTGATTTTCGAAAAAAATTTACTAAAATATTTTTTGACTGAGTATTTACAAAAAAGTTAACTGATCATGATTGATTGATTGTTTGTTTAACGCCATTTTCAGCAGTATTGGCTATTTCGGGGCTGTAAGTTTTTATTTGATAAAGGAAGCCCCAGTGCCCGGAGAGAACCTCCGACCTTCAACAGGAAAACTGACAATCTGTGTCAATTAAGGTTGGAGTCGACCACACCTGGCACGTGCGGGGTTTGAACTTACGACCCCAATGTGTACAGACAGGCTAGTGATACAGTAGTTGAACTACTTAGACCACTCGGCAAACGAAAAAAGGTTTTTTCTTTTCAAAAATGGAATCATTTTTAAAGGTCTCACAATAGCCACATGAGTACAAAGAAGTAAGAAGATTTCAGAGAGTTAATGTACGTAATACATATACTTCTGATCTATTCATATCATACATTTACCAATATATCATTTGAACAAAACTAAGTGTACGATCTATATAAACTACAAACAACCGTCACAGATGAGAGGTTTAGCTAGCTATAAACCCAGGTTTCATTCACCATTATCTTTAGAAAATGCCTATACCAAAAAGGAATATGGCAGTTATTTTCCACACAGTCAGTTTTTATGGACTTCCCCTTTTTTAAATTTACTTTTGAATTCGTTATTTTTGTTATACTTTTTATATCTGAGTTCGAACATTAAAGAAACTTAGGATTGATTGCATCACAGGTAAAACGTTGGGAAGACCTCTTTACAACAAATCATAAGCTTATTTTACCGCCAAACCAGGGAACTAAACCATTCCCGATAATATTGTTCTTTTATAAAACGTACACGTCAACCGATATTAAAATGCAGCAAACGGTGCATGTTTATTTCATTTGATATTTACAAGAACAGAAACAACCAACAAAAATATCTTTCTTAAAAAGTTATTTAATGTAGCTGCTGGCTTTAGGATTTAGCTCTTACCTCTATCATTACACTTATCACCACCAATCCATTTTTCTTTGATTTAGCTTCCAAAACATCTTCATAGTCTTTGTCGTAAAATACCATTTGAGCCTTAAATATAATAGTTAAATCATAACACGACTTAATTTCTGGAATTGTTAATATTAAAGACATGGTCGTATAGGATGATATTTAACACCAGCTCGCATAATCAGGATCAAAATAGCTCATATCAAAGGTCAAAAATTAATTTGAGCGTTTATTGTTCAAGAGCCATCCGCTTTTGGAGGTCGATATATTGTTAATTATTTAAAACAGAGGTCTTTCATCATTAATTGGTATTACTATGAACATAAGGGTTATTATAAAGATGGTGTTATACGAACATGTTAAATATTTATTAGGAGTGGTAAATTGCCAGTTCAACGTACAAACTTTTTTGTCAAACAGGTTTCATTAATTCTCCTTGTACATTAAGTAGAAATAGGCAGTATTTCTGATAAGCAAGTAAATAGTTAAAGTCTTCAAATTATAGGGAGAAGGAATAAATGTAACTGCATTATTTAGTTCTTGAAATGAAATAAACTTCGCTTGAAGTGCTTGTCTAACCTTCATCAGGAACGCTACAATATAAACATTTGAAAGCCAGAAATGCGCAAATACGTTCAGCGTAAAGACCGGATGACAAAACAAACCTAAACAGAATAGAGGATGTGTGTGGCTATGCCTTTGAAGGATATACGAACAGTTATGTACTATAACTTGTTAACAAATATTTGTATTGTTAAAGATCTGTTTATAAAAGAATGTATGGTGAGAAATACCGTTTGATTGTATTAGAAAAGTTATATTTACATATTAAATGATAAGACAAGAGAGGAAACACAGGTGATAACTATAAACATACCAGTTGTGTGATGAATAAAACGCCAAATTATGCTGCAGCCAGAACCCAAATCGTTCTTATAATTTAAGAGTTTTTAGAGTACAGTTTTTAAGAAATAAAATGATTTTACGACCAATAATCTAATCATAAATATTTGTAATTTATTTTATAATAAATTCAGACTTTTCCCTAGTTTTTTCTGTTTATTTGTTATCTCCCTTTTTATACATTGATTTAGTCTAATAAGCTCATTCACATGGTACCATAAAGTCATACTAGGTGCACATTTCTTAATTTCTACGTGTTTCGAGATTGATGTCCATTTATATATTTGCTAAGATGATGAAATTGCGATTTAAAAAGTAAGTAAGCTCTTTTGATATCGTACACCTGACCTTAGATCGAAATCACGATCACATTGATTGCTCAAGTTATACTTCCAATTATCTTAAACCATCATCTCAGTAGGGCAGTGGTTGGAGAAACACAGAAAGAACATACGATTGCCGCTTAAGAGGCAGGATATGCTGAAATTTTACAAAGCCATGATATCATTGCTTTTGATATTTCACACTCGTGTACAGTCTTTTAGTCTTCTTGATTTTGTGAATGCCTTATTCTCTCATTGAATTGTATGATTGTTAGACCTATTTATGAATATTGAAAAGAATAATAATCCCCTTTTCAATGTTATTAGGTTACTTACCTCCATCGGTTTGAATTTGTTATCAATAGAATGTTCAGATCCTTCTTTTTCGTTTCGTCCAAGTTGAACATGTAACTGAGCAAAATTATACTCCTTCCTTCTCGGTCTTTCAGGGACATTACGTAGAACTATCTCGTCATCGAATTTTTCGTGAACCTCAAAATACGGTGCATGACCTGTTTTGTGGAATAAAGAAACGAGACTAAGAACAAATTTTACATGTATGAATTTAATTTCAATTTCTATATTTTTTGAAAACAATTTACTGAAAGAAATTTCTTTTGATTAAAAATGCATTCAAACTATTGGATTTTGGTGTTCCAGATTAATTGTAAATCAGAAAGTTAACACTTTGCATGCACCAAATTATAAAGGAATATTTACATTTAAGTTAGTTATTTCCGGGCAAATGCACGATCATGAATGGTAAACTTTAACGTTGGACTATATTCCATACAAATTATAAGCATTATTGCCCTTTTGTAACTTTGCAACTTTGCCAGACCCGAGCCAATCTTAAGATTGTATAAACACATTTTTTTTTATTCTAAAGGACCGAGTGTTTGCCCTAAGATGTCTTTTGTGTCTTAAGTAGTTTGGCAGCTGTCCCAAATACATGTTTCGATTTTTCTCTTATGTTCATACCGTTCAAGCTTGCTGTTGAGTGTCTATTCAATGCGCATACACTAAAAATGTACCTTAATCTAAACAAATTTTTGATATGCACTTTCAAAAAATACAAGAATAAATATCTTTCTTCCAAGATATTTCGATCTGATTTTGTTTGAGGAGAAACACACAATTCGTATAACAATGCTTTTCTAAAAGTGATTTGAAGCAGTAAGCGACGGATAATCATGTCGATAACTGGCAAGGTGTTGACAAAAAAATCATCGAATATTCCAAAACGTCGGCCATTATAATCCCATCTCGATATCTACCAAATTTATCAAATTTTAAATGGCAAATAACCGTTTCCATTTTTCCGACTGTGTAAAATATAGAAACCTTTTCTTGATTGATATATAATCTATCTAATAAAACTGTTACTACTAACCATTGTTTCTAATGGTTGCAATAACTCTTTTATGAACGTTTTCGACCTTTAGCCTTGGATATCTTTTATAAATGGTCTCGTTTGTGTTGATGTTGATTGGTGATTGTCTCATCTGTGATCCACAGGTCGTCCAACACGGATGAACTTTGCACCAGTTCTTGGGTCCTGAAAATAAGTATTGCATTTACATGGTATTAAGAACTGATGTCCTCTTGTTTTATATAAACATGATGATAGCTTATCAATACTTAACCATAACTTGTCATGCTCTTCTGTTATAAGTAGTTGACGAACCATCACTTCTCATAAGCCGATTACATTTTATTCCAATATATGTACCAATTGTACTAAAACTAATTGACATTTCGACAATTATTATGTCTTCAATGATGCTCCTGCCGTTCCTAATTGTAAATCAAAAATGTAATACAAACGCCGAAGAGCTTAAAAAAAACAAGATGAGAACCAAACTTTTTTTTTGAATAGCCAATTCTAGAAAAGAACTGAGCTATACATGAATGCCTTACTTTATAACAGCAAGTTCAATACAAATACCTATTTTTGTATACCAGTACATATCTTCATAGACTAACAGTCCACCAGCATAGGCATCGGTTTAACGGTAGAAATAAATGTACCGATACAAATTTGACTGCATCATATATTTAACAAAGGCTCTGATTCCAACAACGATACTATTTAATGTGAAGTAATAACTCTATATAATAACATTTACTGAATATGATTATACTTTCAAAGTTAGATCACCTCTTTTGACACATTTTTGGGAATGTTCGGTTATTAATGCTCTTTTACTTCGTAATATTTTATTTGGCTTCGAAACTGTTTCGATTCGATAAACACAGATAAGTCTTATGTAAATGAAACGCGCGTATCGTGTGCCAACTTATAATTTTATACTTTTATTATATTTTTTTTTAAACCGGCAAACTATTGTATTAAATCGAACACCAATTGAGATAATCTGGGTATTGATCATTGAAACTGTATCACTTGCAACACTGTTATGAAGTAGAGTGGAATGAAAACAAACAGAACTATGTTACCCGGAAAACAAAAGGTTTGTAACAATAAGAGGACAACAAAACACATATAGAATTTTTACAAATATCGATCACAAAAACATCTACTCCAAATTAAAGCATCAGACAGCCCTGCAAAACTAATATATAACATTAAAGTTACCACTTTTTCTGCACCAGATGCTCACTCGGATAATAAATGTCTCTTCAATGATGCTCTAGGACAACATATTGTAAAATGCAAAGTTTTTTTTTTAAAAAACAAATTAAGAGCTTATAAACCCAAAAGGGCAAACAAATATAGTCAAAGTCGGGCATGGTATTCTGTGTGTGCCTGCTCGAAGTCAACGCTTGTAAATCAGTGCACGTGGTTATCGTTAGTTCAAGTCTGTCGTATTTGTTTTAGTTAACTTTATTTGTTATAGATTGGGCCGTTATTCTTCTTTTTTAAAATGTTTCACATGTTTCATGTCGAAGCCTTTTATTGCAATTTTTACGACATGGGGTTTTCGCATTGTTTAAAGCCGCACGGTGACCACTAATTGTTATATCTTCATCATTTAAACCCTGGTTGATAGTTGGCAATCTTATAAAATCTCCTTATTTTTATATTTATCATGAACAAACCCATGTCATGCATTTAAAGATGAATCCTACAATGTATCAGTACTTTCATGATGTTTATTTTAGTGTGCGTATGTTAAAACTTTAGCTCCTGCATAATTAGAAACTCACAAGGAGCGTCTGATGTTGTGCGAGATGTATCAATTATACAACACATCCTTCGGATAGGTCATACGTGATTGTACTTTATAAAGTTATCATCACGTTTTTGGCACAAGCAAAAACGCCCCAGCATTTCTTGATATTTTCAGGCTAGTTTGAAGCCGATACTGAGTCAAAATGTTCTACCATATCCAACTCTTAATATTTCATGAAGAAGTTAAAAATCGTCCCACTTGTGTCTAATTGTCATTTCGTGTTATATAAGCTATTACATTGACCTCTGGGCAATTATTGTCCAATAAATTATAACACGAATAGTGTATATAAATCGGACAAACCATAATACACTCTGAACAGGAGAAACGTGCTATTGGGAACTTGGAAATGTTACGTTTTTTACATGTTGCTGTTATTGCCACCAAAGCATTTGCTAATAGCCGTTTTATTTCAGGAGACCAATTTGGATAATTAACTTTCCTGTGCTATACTTTTCAATGGCTATGATTCCGATCGTGCCTTTGTAATGAGCAACCAAAGATAAAACCAAAGACATAAATATTGATTTTAGCTGCTGCGCCTCTAAGCACTCGACATTAAGGAGTAACAGTAAAGACTGGTTGGGTCCAATCCCAAATAATGCGTCCGGCTAGGTTGATTTTTTATCCTGTGGACTATAAGCAGTACTAAGTCACGTAAGAAGGTGAATAATCAGTAAGTGCTTAAAATCGCAATTTGTAATGTTTTGTTAAAAGATGAAATGTAAAGTCGGATTCAATCAGTGGTTCTTCATTATCTTATATCTTACCTTCACAGAAATTCCTGTCGTAGCTGAAATGAGCCTTGTTTATGTCAGTATAGCAACATTGTTTCAGTGAGGGAGGTCGGATCCCCTGATATCCAAATCCATCAACGAAGGACACGGACACTGAGGTAACGGTAGCGATCAAAAATACGAGTTCCATATCGTACAGCCAAATGGTCCATACATAAGGTCGCACAAACCGTTTTATTCTATCATTCAGATAATTGAGGCGGGGCATAAGAATACATTTAATAAATCAGGTTTGTTTTTATAAATATATTTGCAGTGTTGTGACTAGATTTTAGATTTAAAGTTTCACAATCCATTCATTGTGAGAAGGTTATTCCTGTAACCTTATTAAATTCAATTTAAGTTTGTATCAATTAATTTATGTACATGTGTAACAAGGTTCAATAAAGTCATACGTGCATGTATTTAATCCAATCTCTACATTGTGTGTACATATTAGTCGATAGTATAATAGTAAAATGGTAGTTCTATTGTATTTATATAATTTGTCAGGGGGGAATAGTCTACTTTATCTCCCTTTTTCATCTGCCTTTCATTCATTCGATTTTGCAATCGGGATCCCTTTTGACCAGTTTTAAAAAGGCAAATACATCGCAAAAATCAAATGATAAACATCGAAGGAAATTTACTCAATATCCTTACTAGATGGTGGGAAATATCAATGTGTTTCTTAACTGGTAATGCGTCGTCCATCGTTCGAGCGTTCTTCATTTCAGGTGAGTTTATGTTCTACTTAAGACAATGTAAAAGCTTAACAACTGAAATATTTGTTTTCCTCTTTGTTGTGCTGAACCGACACTTCTAATAGAATGTTATCAATTTGGGAAATTACGTATCAATTAGATTTTACTCTTTTAACATACTTTTGACATAAATAGGCTGCATACAGAGCAAATGACATTGTTTGTGCCACAATAAGCAATACTTTTTCTTTATTTTTATCATTTGCTCGGATATAATTCGTACTTTTTTGCTACTAATTTATTTCTAAAAAATATCAACACACCCATTTGACAACTGAAACAATTTTGATTTTTTTTTCTAGTCGAAACATTTTATACATTTTTCTATAAGCAGTGATATCTTACTTGTTACGCGAGTACGTTTTTTGTTTTCATTTTTATTGATTTCAGTTGGAAATAATACAAACACTGAAAATTCAGGCTAAGTCTTAACTGTATGCATGCTTAATGAAGAAAAGGCAGAAATACTATATTGCAGGAGATTAAGGCCTGTAATTTGACATCAACATAATTTTGCTTTTAAAAAAATTGATGTATTACGATAACTAACAACAAATATGACCAATTTTTATTAAGAATGCTTTAGTTTCTTAAATTAGAACTTAACATGTTTTTCGGTTATAGGTATAACATCAGTAATACATAGCCTCATTCATGTCATTGCTTTCTGTGTTAAATTCTGCAACTTCAAGCATTCATAGATATAAGAAGATGTGGAATGAGTGCCAATGAGACAACTATCCATCCAAGTCAAAATTTAAAAAAAGTAAACCATTATAGGTCAAAGTACGGTCTTCAACACGGAGCCTTGGCTCACACCGAACAGCAAGCTATAAAGGGCCCCAAAAATTACTAGTGTAAAACCATTCATACGGGAAAACCAACGGGCTAATCTATATAAAAAACGAGAAACGAGAAACACTTATAAACCACATCAACAAACGACAACTACTGAACATCAGATTCTATTCTGTCTGAAGTTCAAATAAATTGATAGTCAAAACTATACCTTATCCTGACTTGTTCTTAAAAATTCAACATACTTTTAATTTCATAATAAAGCGCATTGGTTTACGGAAGTTAAATAGTACAAAACAGGTACTTCTGAACTTTGCAACACGGCAAATATGCCCTCCTATTTTAATTTAATTTATCTTTTATTAATTCAAAAGAAACAAGGTTTCCACAGTGATCCCAAGTCTTTGAGCTTTCATCTAATACCAACATTATCCAAATTTTTTTCCTATTGAGAAACTCACAGTATGCGTAGGAAATAGTATCTTTAAAATATGTGCTACTTTCTTTCTAACAGTGCTGAATTAGTGGTTCTTAACCGTATAACACTAATCGCAAATAAGTGTTATTTGCAATGTTTAGGTCACCAGTAATAACGTCGAACTGTTTTATAGACCCTTTTACATACAATTGTCCATATTTTGGGTTGGAGTTTGTAGACTTTTCTATAATGTTGATATATTTTATCTCAAAATGTGTACAGCGTACTGTGAAAATGATATTGAGATAAACCTGGTTCGTTTTTAATTTGCATTTCTTGTCTAATAGAAAGGCACTACGAAATAATAATGTTCTCTGGCCATATGTATAGTATAGTATCTATATTTATACAAATCTTGTGGTTTGTAATCTCATTCACGTTTAATTAAACGTCTTGAATTATAAAGAAATATTAGAGATATACCTTAAGCAATGCTAAGTTGGGAATATCTACATGTATGTTTAATGATAGAACTTTATAGCGGGAATATTACTTTAGCTAGTAGATAATTCAAATATAAGAAGAGAACTTTTTTTTTTTATATTTGTCTTTACAATTGCATAGCAGATAGTGATTTCTTATATAAAAGAAATTAAAAAGAATTATGATTTACAGTTTTTAAGTATTTAAACTTTGAAATGTAGAATTATTTCTTAAATTTTATTCCTTTAATTGTTCTCTTAAATTTGGTATGGTACAAAGTTATTCCTTTCTTCAGATAAACACACATGCGCAAGTGCGCCCGCTTGCATTCAAACCAATGATATATACTAGTTAAATAATTTCTTTCACATTACAAGTTTTTTTGTGACTTTTGCAATTCAACATGAACTGTAAGAAGTTTTCATTTTAATTGTTGACATTTACACTATCATATTCTAATAAAACCAAAATACATTAATCATTCCAAATGCATGCTTAATCATGTTTATAGGTTGACATGCATGTTCAAATTTAATTTGCCGTTATTAATTATAATACTTAGATATGAATGATAATTGACAGTAATTTACGTGTGTACAACAATTGTTATTAAATTTTATTGGTCAAGGTAATTATTCATTTTACGGTAAATCTATGTCGTTGTTTGATTGACATTTAAAGGAACTTGAATTTTAATGAAACTACAGAACATGTAGTTGATATTTTCTAACCATAATATACTTTTTTAATATTTATAAAATTCATGAAAACAATACAAAATATTAAACGATTCTGTGCCGACTCGCTTAGAAAGTCCATGGCGTGTAGACGAGAAAAGGCACAAATTTTTTTTTGCATTTGTAAGTACACATATGTTGTACATGAAATAAATTATCAAACGGATGTTGATAGTTTGCTAAATATGGTTATCAATGTCCGTGCAGTTGTATGTTAGTAGAAAAAAATCACTCAAATAAATATCTTTTTGTTATTAAAAAACACCCATGGAACCGCGCATCTCATATTGCCTGATAGGACCCGACACTACTTTAGTGTTTCGGCAGTTAAAGCCTGGCATGGGCATCTTAAGATGAATTATTTTAATATAATGAAAATTATTCATGTATATACTGATATATTTATATTCTAATTCTTTATCAATAGATCTAGATATTATGTTAGATATGCCATCATCAGGGGTCCAAATGTCAATTTTATGTTAGGCTTTAACTTGGAACTAGTAAGCATATGTCCTACACTTTTATGTTTGCTATACGCAACTTTTGGTGCAACAATGAACACTGGTACATAATCTTCGTCAAACTGCAATAAATGCCAGTGTTTCATGATATTTATTGTTATATTATAAAACACCCATGCAACTACGCATCCCATATTGCTTGATAGGATCCAAGATTTAGGTTAACCACCTCATTTGAATTATCAATATGTAAGAATTATTGATTTATACATTAATTAATGTATAGATTACGACATTGGATACATAATTTACTCACACGTATAAGTAGATACAAAAGGTAAAAACTATAACTTTAAGGAGATTGATTCATAAAACAAAGGAACATATATTGTTGTTTTGATTTGCAAAGCAAAGAAAGAAACATTGAGATTTATGCGCCTGTCTGTCTGGTTTTTTCGTTTTTGTTTTTCGTTGCTGCAACTTGAAGGGCCCTCATCGCAGATGGTTATCGATTTTAATCAAATGTGTGCATGTTGTATTAGAGAGGTTTATCAACAATGTATCGATCATGTTCCATCCTTTACCCGATTGAAAACGTTTCTTTGGGTAAGTCCTCTTTGAAATATGTACGCGCTCTCACTCGAACAGTTTTTCGCATATTTCCTTTAATATTATTCAAAGGATATGTCACATATAACTTCGTCGATAAAAAATGACACTATCCATCAAGCATTTGTAGCATATATTATTAAAAAAAGTACCTTTAATGATTAGAACAACGGTTAGTTTTTCAAGAAAGTTCGAATATGTTCAAATTTAACTTTTGTATTTTAACTTTGGTATCTGCTCTGTTATATTGCCTTATAAATCAATTTACATAGTGCTGTCGAAAAAAAAGTTTAACAGTTAATACTGTACCTAATGATTTTTTTTACGTCTCATTAGATCCGGTTAGACCATATCAAAATTGTAAATTTTTATCCCAACTTTAATTTTCACTCGATACCGTGAAATTGTTCTCGTTATATGCGGTACTAGTTAATTCTAAAGGGTCCATCGCAACTACATGTAAATAATCAAAGTTAAAGGCAAGTAACATTCCCAAACACAATTATATATGTCGTGCATACAATGTTCTGACAGTTGTTTGTTTTGTTTTTTGTTGTTTTTTTTTGAAATTTGTTTATATTAAAACTTGTGTGAAATAGCTTACAGTATATGATCAATATTGTTTCGATAGAATTATAGTAGATGGACAATATCATAGGCTAAGGACCTGCGACAGGCACATACAGAATGTAATGAAGCAGGTTTAATGAAATGAAATAAAATAAAAGGCTGTGGTATGATAGCCTTTGAGACTATTCTTATCAATGACCAAATAACTAAAACTAAATGACAGTACAAACAATGTTCTTTTTATGGAAAACATCTTATTGAATACATATATAAGTTTTCACAAGTAAAACATATTATTTTTTTCTTAAAGGTTGCTTCTGGTATTATCTTTCAATGTGCATAAACAGAAGCAATGTGGCATACAATCAATGTTAATTGTATTATACGAATCGAAGCTACATGTAGTTGTATACTTTAATTTCATGTTTTGCCTGGACTTTCACTGGACAATTTAAATTTTTGTAACCATGTGGTTCGTTTCAGTGTTAACTGTTTACAAAACTTTGGACTTCCGTAATACTTCGGATTTTCTACCCAAGGAATAGATTACCTTAGCTGTATTTGGCAAAATTTAAGGAATTTTGGGTCCTCAATGCTCTTCAACTTCGTACTTTATTTTGGCCTTTTTTGTTGTTTTGATTCGAGCGTCACTGATGAGTCTTTTGTAGACGAAATGCACGTCTGGCGTACAAAATTGCAATCCTTGTATCTATGATGAGTTTCTTTCCATCACATTCAATATGAAATACAGAATGTAGGATTACACAACTACACACGTTTCACACGTAAGTTAATACCAGAACAGCAATAGTGAGTTGGATTGGGAACTTAAGCTTATGGCTTAAGAGGAAAACGTATTTTTTAAATCGATGAACTTATCAATGTAATGTAAAACAAAAATAAAAAATGCATTTGTGCTACATGATATGATTCTTCCTAGTTTACGTTTCGTTGACTGTCGTTTGTTTTTCAACTATGCATGGTTTCCTCTTTTTTTACATAGCTTAGCATATACTTTGATTGTTTTGACTATTAAAGTTGATTTCCCCTTCATATTGTAATCAAAAACCACAACAAAATAATACAATAACAAAAACAAACAATAATGACAATACAAACAAATAATGCAATTTGAAATAAAACATTTATATACTCAACTGCACAAAATACAAAAGGCACAGCATTTTGGGCTTGAAGTTCTTATACATCATTTACATTATTAAGGTGGTATGGGAATTTAAATTTTTTGCGCATTCTGCGCAGTATTTTGCGCAATGATATCGTAAGTCATTCTCATTGTCGTAATTAGCCATTTCAATTAATTTGGATTATTACAGTTAATCAAATTTAATTAAATACAATAAAGATGAGTGAAATAATTGAAAACTGCAATTTTATAACTTTATTTTTATTTTTGCAATTTTCGTTGTTGCACATACACTTCCGCGCCAAGCTCTACAAAATAGAGAACAATACAATGGACATAGCAAGGAAGTTCGTCCAATACAACCCAAACAACTGTCAAGATATATGCACGACAAATGCTTCCAGTTACCATATGTATCCTGTGATTACCGCAAACACGCATTCTTCCCAAGAATCATCCAGGTGGCATAGCTGAATTAAATTCAAATATTTTTGGGGAGAGGGGGGGGTTCTGTTTGCGCACCTAATCCATAGCAGTATAATCAGCTCAGCTGTATAACGGGGGCACACATAACCTTTGTTTACAAGTTGCTTTATATATAAAAGTTCAAGAAAAAAACAAAAATATTTTATTTTTGATAAGTATTTTCTTATTCAAGAAAAATTATTACAAAACTGAATTGTGACTCTCTGTCCTACATTCTTTTATTTTACACTTAGTATGTTATTTTGTCAACATATGGTCAAGAAAATGAACTCTTTAATACATGTTATTCAGGGCATTGTTTTGCAATGCACCGTTTAGTCAAGCCTTTTTTTAGTTAAACACCTTTAAAGTCTTGAACGTTTCCCTATGTAGTCTTACAATTGTTTTAAAATTAAATCATTTTACAAACCTTATAACTGGCCGATTAGTATATTTTTTGGCTAAAGCTGTAAGGCATGTGGTTATAATTTTTTAACCTGGGAAACAAGTATATATTCTTAATTGGCCTTTTAAGACTTACCACATACATATCTGGCTGTTGTGAATATTAAATCATAAGGTGAAGTTTCATAACAATAAATTTTAATACATTTACTAATACAGATTGAAAGTTTATTTCCTTTTCCGATTTTAAAGTTATACTGTTATGTGACAGTGTTTAACTACTACGTGCACTTTCATGGACAACTCAAACAGGTTAGCATGGTCAGATTGACAAAAACTTATCTTTTAAAAGTTTTATTTTTACACCAATTTCAAAACGAAAAAAGGTTATTCATGATATTTGGTACTATTATTTCTTCATCACTTACGAATGTACTTTTAGCTTTTAGCCAATTTGAGCATGTAACAACAGAACAAATATGTGGTAAACCAGTCAATTAAGACAATTATCATGCGTATACAGACTTCATAATATGAAAATAAGGATATGTGGTATGATTGCCAATCAGACAACTACATGTATCCACCAAAGTTCACATGAAATGGATGTACGCAATTATAGCTAACCGTACGGCCTTCAACAATGAGAAAACCCATACTATAAAGTCTGCTATAACAGGCCCCGACATGGAAAATATGAAAGAATTCAATTGAGAAAACTAAAGGCCTAATTTATATGATTTATACCAAAACAATTTTAGAAAAACAAGTATGACGGACATGAACCAAAGACAACCACTGAACTACAGGTTCCTGACTTGGGACAGGCACATATAGAATGTGGCGGACTTAAACATGTTTGTATGCCCAACGCCTTTCCTAACTTGGGACCGTGGTGAAACGGCACAACACAAGATCAAACTTTACGAAACAATAAATTTAAAACAAATATGAGAAACAGCAATAAACGCAACCACTCAATTACAGGCTCCTGACTTGGGACAGGCACTTTTAGAATGTGGTGGGGTTAAACATGTTTGAAGGCACTAACCCTCTCCTAACCTGGGAAAGTGGTCTAACAGTACAACATAAGAACAAACTATCAAAATCAGTTGAAAAGGGTCAAACTCATCAGATCGATAGAATGAAAAAATTACAGACCGGACATAGCATGGTATTTATACATCCCTAAAACAAAAACACAAAGACACAAAGTACAGATAGGAGCGTACTTGCAGTAACTTGCTGCTAGTTCGAAGCCAATAACAACTATAAAAAAAAAACTCATGTATCTAAGACTTAAAGTATAAATATGTTGGAAATACCTATAAACATACATCATGGGAAGTGAAAGTTTGTGTCAGATATTTCTCCATTTCTAAAATTAAATGACATCTCACAATGTATCTTCAAAATATACGATCCTTAACTCACTAATTTAGCAAACACAAGCAGTATGGTGTACAACATAACATTCTATTTTAATAGATTGATGTTTAAAGTAAAACATCAACAACTGATATTTATTTCTCACAATTAAAGAAATAAGAAACCAGTTTGTTTAATGTTTAATATGACATGTCGACTGAAATATCTGACAATTCCACTTACATGTACATGTATATATCATGATGCGTTGACCTTAATATCCGACATGTCCACTAAAATGTAAGAAGTGTTGAAAAGTTTCCTTTTTTTTCTACCTTTCATTTTAATCTACTATGATGTTATCCACTACAATTTATTCTTAAAGCCTTCAACAATTAGCAATACCAAAACTGTTTTAAAGTCATCTAAAAAGGCCTGTGTATGACACTATGATGTGAGGTATTTCAAAACAGGGTTTGCAAAAATCTGGGTTTTATGAGTATTGCCCCAATGTTACTTGGTTGTAGTGGTCAATACTGGGTAATGTGCAATATTGGTATGAATTTTTTAAAGAGTATGAACTCAAGAGAGTATAGGTCCAGTTACTTAAGACAGACCACACACAGACAATGATAAAAGTTTTTTTTTTCAATAATAGTATTAGAATTTAGACAATCTTCCTAAAAATTTATTAAATTGTCTATAATGAAATTGGTGTTCCTGTTAATATGTAGACAAATAATTTTTTATATGTTTTCTGTATATAACTTAAATTTAGAGAAAGCAATAATAAAAAATTATGTAAAGAAATGACTATTCAACTGAACAATTTTTGTTCATTGCTATTTTAAGTGTTTACTCAATTTCAGTATACTTACATGTACATCACTACTTACAAAGTAATTATTGTCCCCTGTACGACGCGTTGCTGGGGACATAGAAATACCGGGCATTCGTCTGTCCGTCCGGTCTTGTCAGCGCTGTCACATGTACAATTCTTGCCAGATTTTTATGAAAATTATATCATAGGTTATCACAGCAATGTCTCAGACGGATTTCGAATTTCAGAGCCGATCAATTATTTTTATAAGAATTATGCCCCATGGAAATATTAATTATATGGACGTTTTACACTAGTAATTTTTTGGGGCCCTTTATAGCTTACTGTTCGGTGTGAGCCAAGGCTCCGTGTTGAAGACCGTACTGTGACCTATAAAGGTTTACTTTTATAAATTTTGACTTGGATGGAGAGTTGTCTCATTGGCACTCATACCACATCTTCTTATATCTAATTAATTGTTAGCGCTCTCATATGTACAATTCTTGCCACATTTTGATTAAATTTATATAAAGGGTTTAATATCAGCAATGTCGCGGACAAGTTTGAAAATCAGTGCCGATCAAATATGTGTACATTTTTTGCCAGAATAAGATAGAATTTATGTCAAAGGTTTATATAAGCAATGTCACGGACAACTGTGCCAATCAAATATTTTGAAAAGAGTTAGGCCCCTTGGAAATATTATATTATATTCGAAATTGCATTGTATTAAGCCTTCATTTCTATATGATATTTGTAAAAATTTTAAGGAACCAAAAAAAAAGTTTTTTTGTTATTGCCCTTGGATAGATAAAATATGTGCAATGCGGGGGACATCAGAACTTTGTTCTTTTATTCAGATTGTAACAAAAATTTGTTTATATCACAATAATAAGTCTTTTCACCTCAACAAGTTTTGGTGGCATGTTCACTTAGGGTATTTATTTAGAAACTTTGTAATATAGGTTTTATGAAAGGCTCCATGGGGGTAAGAGGGGGCACTTACTTTTAATGTAGGAAAATAATCATTGGAAAAAATTTCGGGGGAAAAATTCACAGATAAAAAGTCAATATCTATTCATCTTCTTTTAATGCTAAAATGCAGGGTAAGGTATTTCAATGTCTGTGCTTATTGTAATTTAGTAAATTTTCATAGATTATAAACAAAATGTTGACCATAGAAATTTCAAGTTTTTTTGTTTTAGATTAAACAGACGGTTATTAACTAATTATTAATAACTGCCTTCAGTTTACTGTTTATATTTCATGTCAATCATCTAGTGTCTAGTAAGATAATAACACTTAGAACCTTAACAAAAAATATAGTTTATTTTTATAATATGTCATTTATTTACTATTTAAAGTTCCGTATAAATGTTAAAGAAGAAAAAAATGAAATGAATTACTATTAAACAGCTGTACAAAAATGAACCTTATTTTATATCAGATTTGTGACTTTTTTCCTTCCCATTTTTTTTTTTTTTTTTTTTTTTTTTTTGTGACCCTTTTTTCCATTTACGCTTACTTTGTATTGAATGGTAAGGAGGAGTCGGTGACTTTGGTAATTATTTTTATCTTGATGATATAAGGTAAGGGCGAGAAATTTAGAAGAAATATATGATCAGGTTGTTGTTTATGTCATACGTATCTGAAACTTATCAGATTTCGTATGTGTACTGCATGTCGCAGCCGCTCATTCATACCCTGCACACACCCCTACAGAGTTAGAAAGTAGTTTAAATTGTGGTAGTAATAACTACAACAGCTTAACTGGTGAACTGGATATGTTAATGCTCATATTAATCTGTGCCTATCCTGCGTGATACATATCTCTTTTACACCATATATCATGATGGTGCTCCTCAAAAAAGAAATTGTATAGAGCACTCGTAAATAGCTAAGTCCTTGTTTTACTATTGAAATCCCTAGTCTGTTTGATAAAACAAACTTAGGCTATTTGCAGATCTACACATGCTACTGAATAATCGTGCAAAGTTTCGATTAATTCTAATAGAAATTGTTAGAGATATGCTATTTTAAATGGAGAAATGGATAAGTCTGTGTTTTACAATGGGAAATCCCTTAATCAACTTTCTCATCTGTACATATTACTTAATACCCTTCCAAATTTATTAAATGCCCATGGAAACTCTTAAAAATTTGTTGATATCAAACTTCTCCAATAGTAAGAATTGGTTTTTTTTCTTTCTTCTGAATTATAACATTTACACTCCGTTTCCATGGTAAACTGGTTATAAGAAGTAGAGTAATTCTCTTATATTGCCTGTGACCCCAAAATTGTATTCCAATTTTACATAATATAGATATCTGGCTTTTCAGTCATAAAAAATGGAGAACTTCTGTCATTTTTTTTTGGCTGTGAATATTCAACCAAAGACGTTTGTTGCCCATTTTCCCTTTATATTCATTAAGAAATTAGCCTATGTGCACCTATTTTTCATTTGGTGAAAAATGTCTTGGATTGCTGGTGACCCCCAAATATTACTGTGTTTTTTTAAATACCCATGTAATTAGGTTTAAGTCCACAAAGTTGGGGGAAAATCTGTCATTTTTGTTTGCCACCATTTGAGTCAATAGCTATCTCTGAATTGATTATTTTCATGAAATATTTCTAAAAGGTTTCCATAGAAACCGAAACAAAATGAGGTTTTTCTTTCGTATATGCACGGTGACCTATATATATATATTTTTCCGTTTTTTAAAGCTTATAATATAAATACGTCATCTCTAAAATATGAGCAATCTCTATCATATGTTTTAAAATGAAAATACGACTTTAAGCTAAAAAGGTGACACTAATCTTATATATCTATACAAAATAAATATATGATTTTTTAAGGTCCATATAATTCTCTTATATGGCGGGTGACTCCCTAATTTCTTTTTTATATTTTAGATGTACATATTGTAGGGATCAATTGTGCAAAGTTTAACAAAAATCTATCATTTTTATTTTAGATACCCATACCACATTAAGCCTCAATTTCAAATGTTTTCTGTTCGTACAAGCCTTTTCTTTATTCATTGTCTTAAAACGTTAACTTGTAATATTTTTGTATCGTCATTTTGAATACCATTTGTGTATCTCCATGCTCCACTTGCTATCTTTGACATGTTATTAATGATAATTTTAATATTAATGGCAATTTTTTAAATTTATTTGTAAATGAAATGTTAAAGATACACATTAAACACAATCAAATAGTTAGTCATTGGAAAATTATCTTTCTTAATGCAGTATTGTAAAATACTGTTCGCACGGCTCATAAGGTTCTACACTTTAATCCACCATTTTCTACATAAGAAAATGCCTGTACCAAGTCAGGAGTATGACAGTTGTTATCCATTCGTTTGATGTGTTTAAGCTTTTGGTTTTGCCATTTGATTAGGGACTTTCCGTTTTGAATTTTCCTCGGGGTTCGGTATTTTTGTGATTTTACTTGTTACGTTATAAATAAGGAACGATCAAAAAACATTTTATACCGATAACACTTTAAAAACTTTTGTAATTTGAGAGGAACTTTTGATTAACATTGAACTTGAAGGTTTCAACAGATGCAGTTTAATATGTTGGCTACGGGAGATATTAAAAGACTATAGGATGAAAACTATAATATAAATTTCGTTAGTTGTATACAACGCATGTTGTAATTCAGAAAATTGTAGAAATACAAATTAAACAAACTGTCGGATACGAAATGTATTCTTCGAACAATCTGTGTTTAAATCATTCTGACATGTCGAAATCAAACTCCTTATTACTGCAAACATTGTTATTTTAAAAACTACTGTATACAACCACTTTCATATTTTCCTGAAAAAAAAGACATTTATTTAATGTTACAAATATGATTTGAATATCAAATAACATTTAGTAAAGGTTGTCAATTTCTATTATTTCTAGTGGGCCTCGTGTTGCAGCGCATGCAAGAAAAAAATCCGGTATTAAATCGGTATCGTAGATAAGAAAACAGGTTTGGGTTTACGTCAAGTCGAACACTTGCAAGAAGAGAAGTGATTTGTTTTGTTTAAGAGAATCCTTCAACATCATTATACATTCAAAATAATTTATTATTCATAATAAATGTGTAAATCGTTTTAAAGGTTGACATCATATATAGACGCCTGTTTATCATTTAAAAATGTATGATGCATCATGAAATTTCAATATTAAGGATGTACTTAGGTGAGGTTTAAGAATTTGTGTCAGATGTTTGGACTCCTTGGTTTTTTTTCTTCAATACAGGGTAAAATATTTTGCCATATAAAACCAATTTTTCTTTTCATATAAGACTTCAATAGCTCATAAAAGATCATTTACCCAAATTTTAGCAGTTCTAGATTTCTTTTCTTTCGATTAGAGACCCAAATAATATCAATGCAAATATAAGGTAAAAGTCCGAGTCAGGCTTTTCCAGCCATTTTTAAAAAATCAAATATCTCGAAAAGTAGCTCCATAACCTATCAATATTATTAGCTTATTGTGTTCCTTAACTTATGCTCTTACGACTTACAGTATCAATTTTAAATTCTAGATTTTTTGAAATTCACCTAAGTTCATCCTTAAATTTATTTTAATTGGCAGTATTTGTGAGAGGACAGTACGGATTTAAAATGTTAACTAAATTGATGATTATATCACGCCCTAGTTCTTACTATGGAAAGATGCAAGAACAAATTTCTGACATGAAATACACAATTTCAACATTTTTTATTCATACAATTCCGATAACGTACAATAATATATCCCAGTCTCCCATATTTGTATCTCGGTTTGATTTTTTGAGATTTGTTTGCCATTATGTTCGCCAGTGATTGCAATGTATGTGTCTTCCCTCATTACATTACTTGTTCATCAGTACACGTTGCAGGTCAATAGTACATGTACGCTAATATATAATCATAATCACTAACATGTATGTATATTATTTCTTCAAAGCAGGTCCAGTTAGAATTATATTCGTTGATATTTTTTCCGCATTTTTAGAAAAATATCTTGGAAATCGGTCAAAAAATTTCAAATTAGAACACAAAGTGAAGTGCACATTTTCAATGTTTAAACACATATTCTCGTTTAATGTGTTTTTGCAGTAATAAGACCGTTGTTTTTCCCTTTTTAATGTTTTCGCTTTTTAAAGCCAAATTTACGTAATGTGCATCATCGTTGTTGAATGCCTTACAGTGAGCTAACGTGTTTACAACCTTGTGTCTTAGTCAATTGTGAAGACGTGTCTCATTGGCACTAATATCACATTTCCCTTATTTATATGTTGCAGAAATTTTGAAGGCTATTAGATAAAAACTGTCGGACAAGCTGATTAAACAAAACATATGAAACCTTGTTACAAATTCACACACTCAACATTCACAACGTGTTACGCAGAGCTTGTATCTCTTGAAACTCACCCATAGATATGATTTATTGCCTAACTGACGGACTGAACATCTTTTTTAATTTATCATTACCAAACATTTGAAGAATAATACAATTTTGGATGTAACACGTCTTCTGATTGGCTGAACGTGTTTTGTCTATCAGCTCATAGACATAATTTTGTTATATGACCGTGACGTCATCAAAGTTTTAATCATTAATGATTTACTCCTTTTTAGAATTGAATTATAAGGAATGACTGTAATATTTTTTCTGTCTATTCGAAATAACCTAAAAAATGTGGTGCACACTTTTATCAGTGTGCACCCTATTTTTGATGTTATTTCTTCATATACAAATAAAAATATTACAGTCATTCCTTAAAAACAGAAAGAGAACAAGATCCATTTATAGTTGCTTACCTGTATAGGCCTCCTTACACCAAGTTTCATAAGTTCATCTTTCTGTGAATCCTCAACAAATTGAAGCATATTAAAAGCCTGACAAAATACAATCAGCATAATTTTTAATACTTAGTCGACGAATATAACTTTACATGTCAATTATTGTGTTCACTTTCTAATGTGTTGTCCGTTCAAATAAAGAAGTGACATAATATCAGATAAAATCAAACTTTTTATTTGAAAATGCAGGAACTGGTTATTGAGATATGTCGCTTTTTGTTTGTGAAGATGGACAACATTCACAATTAATAAATTCAATGATACAATAATTTGGAAACGTGTAGTAAAATCAGTTACAAAAGTACGTGGACTGTCATTATACTGACCTTGCTTGAAACTTTAATTGGACATTTGTAAATAATCCACTGTACAGTTTCATAACAGGGGGGTGTCGTAAGAGATCCTGCATACGTGTAGAATAGATCTGTGTCATACGGCAGGACATCTTTAGGTGTGATACCTTCTGTAACTTGCAATTTTACTGAAGTGTCATCCGGGTCTTTTTGACATCTATTTTGTATATAATCTTGACTAAGTGTCCTTCCGCAATACTGTTCAGAACGTGAATCTATTTGATATTTTAAAAAAATATATGTATTGTTCTTCAATAGAAAATAATATTCAATATAAATTGGTAAGGCTGAATAAAACTGTTATTACATATTACATACATGCTGGACAAAATGACGTTAAAATGTTGGAATTACATTGATAAGATTCTTCAACATTGATATTCAACTTAGTTTCTTTCACTTTTAGATAACAACTGTGAATTAAACAACTGTAAGAATTCCTCTTCTGACGTCTGCTGTGCGTGGGTGGGGGAGGGTCGTTTCCATTGAAGCGTACATTATAGAGTGGTGTTGATAACATATGATTTTTGTTGAGAGATAACTGAATCTGTTAGAAGTGAAGTTTCTTTTTCGGATTTTCGGTATTTAAGAAAAGCATGGTTGTAGAATATATCATGTAAATATTAACTTAAATAATATCCTGTGACAATTTAGTAAACTTTTGATACAAAGATGAAGTTATAATTAGCAGAAGTGACAGAAACATTTTGTTCCAATAATAACGCCAAAAGAACATCGGTCTTTCGTGTGAGACAAGGAAACTCAATAAACTTGACATAAACGTGTCTTGCCTGAAGGAAAAAAACAAAAAAATAAAAGGAGGAAAATTTTTAATTCTTAACAACGGTTTTTTTTTTCTTACCATTGTACTTGTCACTCTCGGCAATAACATAGGAAAAATATACCAAGGGGACATTTAAAACTCATAAATCAAACAAAATTGTCAAAGCAATGGTAAAAGAGGAAAAAAATTTAGTCCATTAAACGTAATAACATAAAAAAATAAAGACTGAGCAATACGAAACCGACCAACAAAAAAACGGGTTTCAACGAAGGAAATTTGGAAGGGTAAGCAGTTTCTTCTCCATAAGAATCCGTCGAATTGCTCATGCAAACACAAACCCGACCTTTCGAATTCTGAATCAATAGACAATGATGCAGATAATTCAAGATACATTCATCATAGATACCAAGAATAACATTTTGTACGTCAGACGCGCGTTTCGTCCATAAGATATATTGGTGACAGTTGTTGAAACACAAATAAAGTTAAACAGGCTCAATAAAATACGACGTTAAAGTACATATTTAGGACCCAAATTCCGAAATGTTCTGCCATATACAGATAAGGTAATCTATTCCTGGGGTAAAAAATCCTTAGTTTTTCGAAACATTCGAAGTGTTGTTAACATAGTTAACAGTTATTTCATTATAATGACCATATGAATGATAATTCATGTCAACACAGAAGTGCTGAATCCTGGGCTGGTGAAACTCTTGGTGAGGAAATCTCCGCCAGGAATGACATCGGCCCAGTGGTAGTAAATAGAATCATCAAAAATATCAGGATTAAAATTTTGAGCGCCAGACGCGTGTTTTTTGCTTACAAAAGACCCATCAGTGACGTCAAGACATGTCATCAAATACATTTCTTAATGAGTCTAGAAATGTATTCAAAAATTAAAATAATGACTTATTGAACAAGTTTCTCGAAAATGATTCTACGTATACGCGTTTGGAATAATTGTTTGGAAAGTTCAGATCAACAAAGTATCTTAATTCAGATGTCGTGGGTTGATATCAAAGAGTTGTTAATGTCATATAAAAGGGGTTTGCCTTAAATTCCTGCATCTTCTATAAGACATATCTATTATGAAAGTTCTTCCTAATACGAAATCATAAGGTTATATATATTGCTTTTTTTTATTTAGTACTATAATTCTTACTTCTTCTCCTAAAAAACCCGAATCTGTTGTTGTTGAAAAAATCGCTGTATTGCTCTAGTGGAAAACATCGCACTTGTTCATAGTACTTTTCCATTATATTACTGAGGTTTTTTGCAAATCTGGCTTTACATTTTCTTCCGTTCTATCAATACAAGAATTTTTCTTGTGAAAAAGTATGCAGAGATATCATTTTAAATATAAACATGATATATACAATATGTATATATGCAGGATATATACAATATGTATGCACACATGATATATTTATAAATACATTTAAATTCATGTGATTGTATACATATATGTGTATGCATATTAAATGAATTTATATTGAATGCATATTAAAACGTTGGGATTTTGAATGTATATTGAATGTATTTTAGATGAATGCATAATGAATGTATTTGGAAAAGAATGTCATAAAGTTCTCTAAGTATGGCGTATACATAAGTGCCGTGTCTTAACGCGTTTAGTCTTCGTTTTTATATCTAAGTTAAGTTCATTCTTGGGTAATCGTCCTCTTTACGTTGAGATTTATAAATAGAAGTATCTGAAACTCCCATTTGCACAAATTTCAAACGTTCACTGAGAGAAAGTGTTTTAGATCTTGGTGTCGTATCTGCTATTTATGGACTTTCACTCAATCGCAAACATTTCCAGTTTGTCTCATATAATTGTCGTTACCTTTCTGGAACGTAATACAACATGTACAATAAATGATATTTTCTGAGTAACAGATTATATCTGTATTCATATTGAATACTTTTCGACATTAAATATTTTGAAGTTTCTCATTTTCCTAAAAACATTGAATCGTTAACATTACATTGAGTAACCATTGCTGATGTTCATTGATTTGTAATGTCTTAACAAGATTGTCTACTTATATAATTTAAACTATTTGGAAAAATGTTTATGATTACAGCACATGCGAAAATTTGCATTTTTATTTTGTTAATTTTTCTCTGGCTCATACTTGAATATTTTGAACTTATCTAAATAACAGACATCCTGTGATAATTATCCAGATTTTATCTAATTCAAACCATAGCTTGAGTTACTCACCTTACACTTGGTGGTTTTCTGGTGTTTACCGCTTACCTGGAAGTTGATAAGATAGCAACAAATATATGTTAAGTACTGCTCATTGTAACCTCATACATGGTAGGATATTAAGTACTACGTGTAACAACTTAAATTGAGAAAAGAGGAATTGAATCGTAGAAAGACTAACTGAGCCATTATTTTGTGTGTGCTTTAAACACCTATGAAAAAATATTCTCTTTCTTGTGTGTTCTTATTTATGTAACAAAAAACAACATAGATATATCTCATTCGACAGAAACTGTAATAAGATAGTGTACAATTAATGGATAATTGAAATATAATGTTACACCAATAAATTTTTTGCAACATAAGTGCGAAAGGTTTTGGGTCAAAATGGTTACCAAATGACGATTGAATAAACTGCAAAACTGTTGCCAAATTATACATTATGGTTATTTTAAATTAAACTTTAAATTTCAATAATTAAATCATGTCAAAGTTACATCAAAACTAATATTTTTTCTGTATTAAATTGGAGTAGATCATTATCTTTCTTTATCTGAATAAAATGAACATAATATAACTCTGACTAAATTAAGCATTGATAAAAAGTAAAGTTTGTTATAAGATTTTAACAAAAATCACTGTTTCTGATATTTTCTGAACATTTAAATGAGGAACTTCGTTAGCTGTACTGAAAATAATTGTCTGCCCCTTTGCAAAAGTAAGCGCGCTTTAAAGAATATAGAAACATGCAAGACTGTGGACATTATCATAATTTATGATTATTCTTATAATTATAAAAGTCAGGTCTTTTCATCAAATTTCTATCTTGTTAATGTTATTAAAACTAATTTATTCCACAAACCTTATATTGGTTTGTCCAAGAGGAAAGCATATTTTAATTCGTTCAATACGTGTTGTTGTTAATGAGATATGTCAAGAGTTATATGACATGATTTCTAATTTGATATATGTTTTCAATGATGCATTTCATTTCTATTTTCATTTTACTTTGTCCATCTATATATATCTAGGCATTCATCCGTGCCAGGTTTTTGTATTTTTGTTTGTGTAAACGATAAAATCAACAGCACTCAATTACAATATTGATTGAAAAGTACCTAACTAGTAGATTTAGCAAAAGGCACTTACCTCTACCATCACACTTATCCCCACAAGTCCATCTTTTTTCGATCTAGCATCTCCAAGATTGCCATAATTAAGGTCGTAAAATACCAAGTGAGCCTATAATATAATTTTTCGTCAGTATATGAATGATTATGAACTTATGTTGAACCTTTATGTTTGCTTTGTTTTTGAGAAGCATTTCCTAAAAGTACAGATTCCCTTATAATTCAAATTCAAATTCAAATTACAAACACAGGTTATTGGTTGATATCTGGTGAGTCTAAATAATGCATTTACCTCAGTGTCAAGATTTATAGGTATTTGTTTTGAAAAAAAAAAGATGAAATTTTCATTCCAGTGACTATAGATGCATGTCATATTTATGTATTAGGTAAATGAGGGTTCGTTTTATTTATTTTTTCATACAACTTCTTGTATGGAGGTTAGATATTTATTCTTTTATAATTTAATATGACTGTCTTGAAATAACGTCATAATCAATGCTACATATTGAACAAGTTGGATGTGTTTGAGTTTTGTCATTTGATAAAGGACTTTCCATTTTGAATTCATCTTGAAGATCGGTATTTTTGCTATTTTACTTTTCAGAACCAGGTCCTAAAATTTTATTTAATAAAATATCCGTATTGTGCTTTGAATATCATTATTTCATATCCAGTGTTTTCGTCTTGTATGCTTTATATAAATTATCTGGTTTCTACCCAAATGTTAATTATTGTCTTATACGGACTGTTCCAACTACTAAATTTGCGATAACGAAGTTTACCTCCATCGGTTTGAATATGTTGTCAATACAATGTTCAGATCCTTGATTATCGTTTCTTCCAAAATGAACATGTAACTGACCAAATACGTACTTCTTCTCTTTTGGTCTGCCAGGAACATTATATAAAATGATCCTATCGGCATTGGATTTAGTTGGTACAACGTTGAATTCCGGTGCATGACCTATTTCAAGAAATGGGGTTTAAGATGTCATAAATTCATTAAAATTGGAACCATATACAGTTTACCTTAAAAACAAGAAATCTCAAAACCATATGTGATCATGTGTATTGTTGTTTTTATACGTTGTATGGTTAAACACATTCACTTAACCTTTAACATAAATGAGATACACTACATTTTGTAGGTAGTCCATATCTAGTTATGAATAATTACAGAAACTTGACTCCAACACTTTTGAACACGATGTTATTCTCAGCATGGGAATTTAAAAAAAACATGAACTTTTAAACGGATTAATGATCCTCCAAATTCAGGAAATTTGTCCATGGGGGTCCTATGTTTCAACGTAATGTCTTTTGTCTTTTGTGAATTTCACAATAAGTAATGCTTTGTTATTTTTGGAATTTTATCAAATGTATTCACGGTGCTTCAGCTGTTTTTCTGCTCTTTGGTCGGGTTGTTGTCTCTTTGACAAATTCCCCATTTCCATTCTCAATTTTACATTTAATGACCCAGCGCATCATTTAACTTATAGTACTGTATAGCCACTTGCCTATAGTTGAACCCATATTTGGGTCGACAGCTTTAGGGTTTGTTTGTCTATTTTTTGTGGCTTTCTAATTCTCGTATACCCAATGAATATTTTTTATTCATACAAGTAAGATTCTTTTAACAAACGTTAACTCTAATATCTCTGATAAAATATTTATAAAACATTGTTTTTTTTTTTTTATTTCCCAAATAAAATCAATGTACACGATATTTACTACGATTTGCATTTGATTAGTTTATTTATACATTATAAAATTAGACCAACCTTTCAAAAAGGTAAACATGATGATATTTAAGTATGCATATCATCAAAGGAATTTTGGTGTATCAGCACATTTTATGTTGTATTTTACAGCAAAACAAATCATTCTGACAAGTGTACCACATTCAAAATATGATTATGTTCATCTTGGTATAGCAAAGGAAAATGAAAATCACATCATATTGTTATCATACATGTTTTATAAAAATGAGGAGATGTGGTAGGATTGGAAGAGAGGCAAAGGATACCAAAAGAACATTCAAACCCATAAGACAAAAAAAAAAACCGACAACGCCATGGCTAAAAAAGAAAAAGACAAACAACAGTACAAAAAGCAACTTAGAAAACCAAACACTGAGAAACACGAACCCCACCAAATAACTGGGGGTGATCGCAGGTGCTCCGGAATGGTAAGCAGATCCTGCTTCACATGAGGCAGCCATCGTGTTGCTCATGTAAGTACAAACCCGGTAATATGTCTATTCGAAAGGTCACATTCGGGGGAAGGAAACGTGATTTTACATGTTGTAGTTACGACAATTGGAACATATCCGTCGTCATCTGTGAAACAGATATTCCATAACGGTCAACCAACTCGTAATAGCTTCCTTGTGAGCAGCAACCCTCTATCAATGAAATCATGATAGGAAACACTAGCCCTGGAATATTGTATCAATTTGGAGATATATACTCCGTATACAGGCGCTGCTGGAATGTTGCTACATAACAGTGGAAAGTTCACAACTGGGAAGCTGAAATGACACAACTTTCCACCAGAGTTCATATGACGTAGATTTGTGTTTTTTTTGCATGATTTGCACATACAAATATATAAATAATAGAGTATTATTAGAATACAAAAATAAATGACGAAAGGGGAAATAAAAAAGAGACTGTATTGGTTCTCATCGATAGAACTAAAACAAAAATCTGTGGTTGTGATAATTTTGTTTTGAACTGAGACAACAGAAGGTAACCGATGTTGGTTTAATATCAGAAGTCTTTAGAAAAGAAAAAAAATCAAGGTAGCAAACAAAACCTAGGAATTGCATAAAGTTTACACAGAACGAGAGAAACTGCGTTCACAGAGTACGCGTCTCGTGCTCAGTTTGAAAAATTGAAATGCATGGTCAACCAGGAAGTGACTGTTTAGAAGAACTAGAATTTCTTTCGCTGTACAATTTAAAATTACGAAGTTCAAGATAAAATATATTTTATTCATCTAAACGAAAGCTGAGCAATATGCTAATGTGGGTAGAATATGGAATTTAAGGTAATGTAAGCAGTAAATATCTGCTTATAAATAAATGCATAAACTTGACTCCAACACTTATGAACATGGTTTTATTCTCGCATGGGAATTATGGAAAATTACATGAGCTTCTATTCAAGTGAACGTTCCTCCCAATTCAGGAACTTCGTCAGTGATTGTCCTATGTTTCAACGTAATGTTTATATCATTATTTTGTTAATTTAATACATAGTAATGATCTTTAATATTTTTGGTATATCATCAAATCGTGAATCTTCTAGTGTTATATGTCTACTTTTGATATATTTGATTTCCGACTGAAATGGTCTATCTCCTTATACAATTGTATTAATAGATTTCTACACTCTACAGTTCTATCTCCATATCCCCATTGAATTGAATTAGTTTATTCATCTAGTTTGTTCAGAAACAAATACTTTATAGTGTTTTATCTCCACTATTTTTCAGGTATTTTTGCTGTAAAAATTGTTTTCAAAATTATCTAAGTAGCACTATGCTTAAATTGTTTGCATGGTTTAAACTCAATGTATCAGCAATTCGTAGTAAATCCAGCAGTCAGGAATAAGGGATATTACACAGGTAAAGTCTATCTCCAATTGAAATATAGAGATAAATTTATAAAACAGCATTGCTTGTAGCATGTGTAGTGAAGTGTTGTATCTCCAGAAAAAAGAGATGCTTTACTTATCTAAGTTGCTTGTCTATTTAAAAAGCAATCGAACGAAGAGTTACTCTTCATGTACGTAAATTCAATTTTCTTATATAACTTTTTATGACTCAGTCAAATATTTATGATATTGCGTTTTTAACCTTAAGCTTAGTTTTTTACTACCAATACCAAATGGGGATTACATCATTATAAGATCCAAACGTCGAAATGTATTCACATTTAATGACCCGTAACAACTTGTAACTTACGATATTGTATAGCTACTTGCCTACAATTGAACCATATTTGTTTCAATAGCTTCAGGGTTTGTCTGTCATATGTTATGTTGCTTTCTCATTGTCGTTTCCCAAATCGTTTTTCATTCATACGAGACAATTTTGTTTAGCAAACGTTAACTCTAATGTCTCTGATAAAATATTTATAAAACATTGGTTTTTTTTTATGTCCAAAATAAAATTTGTACTACGATTTCGTTTAATTAATCTATTTATACATTACAAAATTATACCAACCTTTCAAAAAGGTAAACATGGTGATATTTAAGTATGCATATCATTAAAGGAATTTTGTTGTATCAGCACATTTTCTATTGTATTTTACAGCAATACAAATCATTCTGACAAGTGTCCCACTTTCGAACTATGTTTATGTTGTTCTTGTTAAAGCACAGGAATATATATCACATAGTATTGTTAATATACATGTTATATAAAGATAAGAAGATGTGGTATGATTGGAAATGACACAACTATCCACCAGCGTTTAAATGACGTGGAATTGTGTGTTTGTTTGTTTTTTTTTAGTGATTTTTGTATACAAGTATATGAAAGGAGGAGCAATATTAGAATACAAAAATAAATGACGAAATGGGAAAATAATTAAGAAACTGGTTCTTGTCTATAGAACTAAACTGTTTCTTTCTGTGATTGTGATACCATTGTTCTGAATTGAGAAAAAAGTAGTTTACTAATGTTGTTCTATTATCAGAAGTCGTTGAAAAAGACTAAGCAAGGTAACAAACAAAACTTAAGAATCGCATATTTAAAAGGAGCGAAAGAGACTCCGTCTACAGAGTACGCGTCTCGTGCTCAGTTTGTATAATAAAAATGCAAAGTATGATCAACCGTGAAGTGACTGTTTAGAAGAACTAAAATTGCTTCCGCTGTACAATTTAACATTACAAAATTCCAGACAAAATACATATCATTCATAAAAACGAAAGCTGAGCAATATGCTCAGTGGGTAGAATATGGAATTTAAAGTAGTGTCTGAGATAAAAAAAAAAATCTACTTATAAATAATTACAAAAACTTGCCTCCAACACTTTTGAACATGATTTTATTCTCAACATGGGAATTATGGGAAATTGCATGAACTTCTATACGGGTTAACTTTCCTCATAATTCAGGAACTTTGTCCGTGGTTGTCGTATCTTTCAACGTAATGATTTAGTCATTTGTGAATTTAAAACTGAGTAATGATCTTTGATTTTTGGTATTTATCAAATGTATCTACATTTAATGACCCGGACTTGTAACTTACGATATTGTATAGCCGCTTGCCTATAGTTGAACATTATTCGTGTCAATAGCTTTGTGGTTTGTGTGTCATATTTTGTGTTGCTTTCTCATTTTCCTATACTCAAATCTTTTTATTCATACAAGAAAAAAAAATTAACAAACGATAACTCTAATGTGTCTGATAAAATATTTATAAAACAATGTTTTTATAATGTCCCAAAATAATTAATGTACACTATTTTTATTAGGATTTGCATTTAATTAGTCTATTTATACATTATAAAATTAGACCAACCTTTCAAAAAGGTAAACATGATGATATTTAAGTATGCATATCATTAAAGGAATTCTGTTGCATCAGCACATTTTCTATTGTATTTTACAGTAATACAAATCATTCTGACAAGTTTCCCAATTTCGAACTATGTTTATGTTGTTCTTGTTAAAGCACAGGAAAATGAATATCACATCGTATTGTTAATATACATGTTATATAAAAATCAGATGTGGTATGATTGGAAATAACATAACTATCCACCAGCGTTTAAATGACGTGGAATTGTGTGTGTGTGTGGTTTTTTTTTTTTAATGATTTGTGTATACAAATATATGAATGGAAGAGCAATATTAGAATACAAAAATAAATGACGAAAAGGGAAAATAATTAAGAAACTGTACTGGTTCTTGTCGATAAAACTAAAATGTTTCTTTCTGTGATTGTGATACCATTGTTCTGAATTGAGACAAACGTAGTTTACTAATGTTCTTCTAATATCAGAAGTCGTTGAAAAAGACTAAGCAAGGTAACAAACAAAACTTAGGAATCGCATATTTAAAAGGAGCTAAAGAGACTCCGTCTACAGAGTACGCGTCTCGTGCTCAGTTTGTATAATAAAAATGCAAAGTATGATCAACCGTGACGTGACTGTTTAGAAGAACTAGAATTGCTTCCGTTGTACAATTTAACATGACAAAATTCCAGACAAAATACATATCATTCATAAAAACGAAAGCTGAACAATATGCTCAGTGGGTAGAATATGGAATTTAAAGTAGTGTCTGAGATAAAAAAAAAATATATATATCTATTTATAAATAATTACAAAAACATGCCTCCAACACTTTTGAACATGATTTTATTCTCAACATGGAAATTATGGGAAGTTGCATGAACTTCTATACGGGTTAACTTTCCTCCACATTCAGGAACTTTGTCCGTGGTTGTTGTATCTTTCAACGTAATGATTTTGTCATTTGTGAATTTAAAACTGAGTAATGATCTTTGATTTTTGGTATTTATCAAATGTATCTACATTTAATGACCCGGACTTGTAACTTACGATATTGTATAGCCGCTTGCCTATAGTTGAACATTATTCGTGTCTCTAGCTTTGTGGTTTGTGTGTCATATTTTGTGTTGCTTTCTCATTTTCCTATACTCAAAAATCTTTTTATTCATACAAGAAAAAAAAATTAACAAACGTTAACTCTAATGTCTCTGATAGCTATTGATAAAACATTGTTTTTATAATGTCCCAAAAAAAAATAATGTATACTATTTTTACTAGGATTTGCATTTAATTAGTCTATTTACACATTATAAAATTAGACCAACCTTTCAAAAAGGTAAACATGATGATATTTAAGTATGCATATCATTAAAGGAATTTTGTTGTATCAGCACATTTTCTATTGTATTTTACAGTAATACAAATCATTCTGACAAGTGTCCCACTTTCGAACTATGTTTATGTTGTTCTTGTTAAAGCACAGGAAAATGAATATCACATCGTAATGTTAATATACATGTTATATAAAAATAAGAAGATGTGGTATGATTGGAAATGACACAACTATCCACCAGCGTTTAAATGACGTGGAACTGTGTATGTGTGTTTTTTTTTTAATGATTTGTGTATACAAATATATGAATGAAAGAGCAATATTAGAATACAAAAATAAATGACGAAAAGGGAAAATAATTAAGCAACTGTACTGGTTCTTGTCGATAGAACTTAAATGTTTCTTTCTGTGATTGTGATACCATTGTTCTGAATTGAGACAAATGTAGTTTACTAATGTTCTTCTAATATCAGAAGTCGTTGAAAAAGACTAAGCAAGGTGACAAACAAAACTTATGAATCGCATATTTAAAAAGAGCGAAAGAGACTCCGTCTACAGAGTACGCGTCTCGTGCTCAGTTTGTATAATAAAAATGCAAAGTATGATCAACCGTGAAGTGACTGTTTAGAAGAACTAGAATTGCTTCCGCTGTACAATTTAACATTACAAAATTCCAGACAAAATACATATCATTCATAAAAACGAAAGCTGAGCAATATGCTCAGTGGGTAGAATATGGAATTTAAAGTAGTGTCTGAGATAAAAAAATAAAATCTACTTATAAATAATTACAAAAACTTGCCTCCAACACTTTTGAACATGATTTTATTCTCAACATGGGAATTATGGGAAATTGCATGAACTTCTATACGGGTTAACTTTCCTCATAATTCCGGAACTTTGTCCGGGGTTGCCGTATTTTTCAACGTAATGATTTTGTCATTTGTGAATTTAAAACTGAGTAATGATCTTTGATTTTTGGTATTTATCAAATGTATCTACATTTAATGACCCGGACTTGTAACTTACGATATTGTATAGCCGCTTGCCTATAGTTGAACATTATTCGTGTCTCTAGCTTTGTTGTTTGTGTGTCATATTTTGTGTTGCTTTCTCATTTTCCTATACTCAAATCTTTTTATTCATACAAGAAAAAAAAAATTAACAAACGTTAACTCTAATGTGTCTGATAAAATATTGATAAAACATTGTTTTTATAATGTCCCAAAAAAATTAATGTACACTATTTTTACTAGGATTTGCATTTAATTAGTCCATTTATACATTATAAAATTAGAGCAACCTTTCAAAAAACATGATGATATTTAAGTATGCATATCATTAAAGGAATTCTATTGCATCAGCACATTTTTCATTGTATTTTACAGTAATACAAATCATTCTGACAAGTTTCCCACTTTCGAACTATGTTTATGTTGTTCTTGTTAAAGCACAGGAAAATGAATATCACATCGTATTGTTAATATACATGTTATATAAAAATAAGATGTGGTATGATTGGAAATGACACAACTATCCACCAGCGTTTAAATGACGTGGAATTGTGTGTGTGTGTGTGGTTTTTTTTTAATGATTTGTGTATACAAATATATGAATGGAAGAGCAATATTAGAATACAAAAATAAATGACGAAAAGGGAAAAAACTGTACTGGTTCTTGTCGATAAAACTGAAATGTTTCTTTCTGTGATTGTGATACCATTGTTCTGAATTGAGACAAACGTAGTTTACTAATGTTCTTCTAATATCAGAAGTCGTTGAAAAAGACTAAGCAAGGTAACAAACAAAACTTAGGAATCGCATATTTAAAAGGAGCGAATGAGACTCCGTCTACAGAGTACGCGTCTCGTGCTCAGTTTGTATAATAAAAATGCAAAGTATGATCAACCGTGACGTGACTGTTTAGAAGAACTAGAATTGCTTCCGTTGTACAATTTAACATGACAAAATTCCAGACAAAATACATATCATTCATAAAAACGAAAGCTGAACAATATGCTCAGTGGGTAGAATATGGAATTTAAAGTAGTGTCTGAGATAAAAAAAAAATATATATATCTATTTATAAATAATTACAAAAACATGCCTCCAACACTTTTGAACATGATTTTATTCTCAACATGGAAATTATGGGAAGTTGCATGAACTTCTATACGGGTTAACTTTCCTCCACATTCAGGAACTTTGTCCGTGGTTGTTGTATCTTTCAACGTAATGATTTTGTCATTTGTGAATTTAAAACTGAGTAATGATCTTTGATTTTTGGTATTTATCAAATGTATCTACATTTAATGACCCGGACTTGTAACTTACGATATTGTATAGCCGCTTGCCTATAGTTGAACATTATTCGTGTCTCTAGCTTTGTGGTTTGTGTGTCATATTTTGTGTTGCTTTCTCATTTTCCTATACTCAAAAATCTTTTTATTCATACAAGAAAAAAAAATTAACAAACGTTAACTCTAATGTCTCTGATAGCTATTGATAAAACATTGTTTTTATAATGTCCCAAAAAAAAATAATGTATACTATTTTTACTAGGATTTGCATTTAATTAGTCTATTTACACATTATAAAATTAGACCAACCTTTCAAAAAGGTAAACATGATGATATTTAAGTATGCATATCATTAAAGGAATTTTGTTGTATCAGCACATTTTCTATTGTATTTTACAGTAATACAAATCATTCTGACAAGTGTCCCACTTTCGAACTATGTTTATGTTGTTCTTGTTAAAGCACAGGAAAATGAATATCACATCGTAATGTTAATATACATGTTATATAAAAATAAGAAGATGTGGTATGATTGGAAATGACACAACTATCCACCAGCGTTTAAATGACGTGGAACTGTGTATGTGTGTTTTTTTTTTAATGATTTGTGTATACAAATATATGAATGAAAGAGCAATATTAGAATACAAAAATAAATGACGAAAAGGGAAAATAATTAAGCAACTGTACTGGTTCTTGTCGATAGAACTTAAATGTTTCTTTCTGTGATTGTGATACCATTGTTCTGAATTGAGACAAATGTAGTTTACTAATGTTCTTCTAATATCAGAAGTCGTTGAAAAAGACTAAGCAAGGTGACAAACAAAACTTATGAATCGCATATTTAAAAAGAGCGAAAGAGACTCCGTCTACAGAGTACGCGTCTCGTGCTCAGTTTGTATAATAAAAATGCAAAGTATGATCAACCGTGAAGTGACTGTTTAGAAGAACTAGAATTGCTTCCGCTGTACAATTTAACATTACAAAATTCCAGACAAAATACATATCATTCATAAAAACGAAAGCTGAGCAATATGCTCAGTGGGTAGAATATGGAATTTAAAGTAGTGTCTGAGATAAAAAAATAAAATCTACTTATAAATAATTACAAAAACTTGCCTCCAACACTTTTGAACATGATTTTATTCTCAACATGGGAATTATGGGAAATTGCATGAACTTCTATACGGGTTAACTTTCCTCATAATTCCGGAACTTTGTCCGGGGTTGCCGTATTTTTCAACGTAATGATTTTGTCATTTGTGAATTTAAAACTGAGTAATGATCTTTGATTTTTGGTATTTATCAAATGTATCTACATTTAATGACCCGGACTTGTAACTTACGATATTGTATAGCCGCTTGCCTATAGTTGAACATTATTCGTGTCTCTAGCTTTGTTGTTTGTGTGTCATATTTTGTGTTGCTTTCTCATTTTCCTATACTCAAATCTTTTTATTCATACAAGAAAAAAAAAATTAACAAACGTTAACTCTAATGTGTCTGATAAAATATTGATAAAACATTGTTTTTATAATGTCCCAAAAAAATTAATGTACACTATTTTTACTAGGATTTGCATTTAATTAGTCCATTTATACATTATAAAATTAGAGCAACCTTTCAAAAAACATGATGATATTTAAGTATGCATATCATTAAAGGAATTCTATTGCATCAGCACATTTTTCATTGTATTTTACAGTAATACAAATCATTCTGACAAGTTTCCCACTTTCGAACTATGTTTATGTTGTTCTTGTTAAAGCACAGGAAAATGAATATCACATCGTATTGTTAATATACATGTTATATAAAAATAAGATGTGGTATGATTGGAAATGACACAACTATCCACCAGCGTTTAAATGACGTGGAATTGTGTGTGTGTGTGTGGTTTTTTTTTAATGATTTGTGTATACAAATATATGAATGGAAGAGCAATATTAGAATACAAAAATAAATGACGAAAAGGGAAAAAACTGTACTGGTTCTTGTCGATAAAACTGAAATGTTTCTTTCTGTGATTGTGATACCATTGTTCTGAATTGAGACAAACGTAGTTTACTAATGTTCTTCTAATATCAGAAGTCGTTGAAAAAGACTAAGCAAGGTAACAAACAAAACTTAGGAATCGCGTATTCAAAAGGAGCGAATGAGACTCCGTCTACAGAGTACGCGTCTCGTGCTCAGTTTGTATAATAAAAATGCAAAGTATGATCAACCGTGAAGTGACTGTTTAGAAGAACTAGAATTGCTTCCGCTGTACAATTTAACATTACAAAATTCCAGACAAAATACATATCGTTCATAAAAAAATTAATGTACACTATTTTTATTAGGATTTGCATTTAATTAGTCTATTTATACATTATAAAATTAGACCAACCTTTCAAAAAGGTAAACATGATGATATTTAAGTATGCATATCATTAAAGGAATTCTGTTGCATCAGCACATTTTCTATTGTATTTTACAGTAATACAAATCATTCTGACAAGTTTCCCAATTTCGAACTATGTTTTTGTTGTTCTTGTTAAAGCACAGGAAAATGAATATCACATCGTATTGTTAATATACATGTTATATAAAAATCAGATGTGGTATGATTGGAAATAACATAACTATCCACCAGCGTTTAAATGACGTGGAATTGTGTGTGTGTGTGTTTTTTTTTTTTTAATGATTTGTGTATACAAATATATGAATGGAAGAGCAATATTAGAATACAAAAATAAATGACGAAAAGGGAAAATAATTAAGAAACTGTACTGGTTCTTGTCGATAAAACTAAAATGTTTCTTTCTGTGATTGTGATACCATTGTTCTGAATTGAGACAAACGTAGTTTACTAATGTTCTTCTAATATCAGAAGTCGTTGAAAAAGACTAAGCAAGGTAACAAACAAAACTTAGGAATCGCATATTTAAAAGGAGCTAAAGAGACTCCGTCTACAGAGTACGCGTCTCGTGCTCAGTTTGTATAATAAAAATGCAAAGTATGATCAACCGTGAAGTGACTGTTTAGAAGAACTAGAATTGCTTCCGTTGTACAATTTAACATTACAAAATTCCAGACAAAATACATATCATTCATCAAAACGAAAGCTGAGCAATATGCTCAGTGGGTAGAATATGGAATTTGAAGTAGTGTCTGAGATAAAAAAAAAAAAAAACTACTTATACATAATTACAAAAACTTGCCTCCAACACGTTTAAACATGATTTTATTCTCAACATGGGAATTATGGGAAATTGCATGAACTTCTATACGGGTTAACTTTCCTCCAAATTTCAGGAACTTTGTCCGTTGTTGTCGTATCTTTTAACGTAATGATTTTGTCATTTGTGAATTTAAAACTGAGTAATGATCTTTGATTTTTGGTATTTATCAAATGTATCTACATTTAATGAACAGGACTTGTAACTTACGATATGGTATAACCGCTTGCCTATTGTTGAACCATATTCGTGTCAATAGCTATGTGGTTTGTGTGTCATATTTTGTGTTGCTTTCTCATTTTCCTATACTGAAATCTTTTTTATTCATACAAGAAAAAAAAATAACAAACGTTAACTCTAATGTCTCTGATAAAATATTGAAAAAACATTGTTTTTATAATGTCCCAAAAAAAATTAATGTACACTTTTTTTACTAGGATTTGCATTTAATTAGTCTATTTATACATTATAAAATTAGACCAACCTTTCAAAAATGTAAACATGATGAGAATAAAGTATGCATATCATTAAAGGAATGTTGGTATATCAGAACATTTTCTTTTGTATTTTACAGCAATACGTATTATTCTGACAAGTGTCCCACATTCAAAATATGTTTCTGTTCATCTTGTTATAGCAACGGAAAATGATATCACATCGTATTGCTATTGAACATTTTATATAAAAATAATGAGATGCGTTATGATTGGAAATGACATAACTATCCACCAGCGTTAAAAAGGACGTGGAATTGTGTGGTTTTTTTTTTAATGATTATATAATAAAAATGCAAAGTATGGTCAACAAGGAAGTGAGTGTTTAGAAGAATTATAATTGCGTTTGTTATTCAATTTTACATTACAAAGTTCCAGACAAAAAGAAAGCTGAGCAATATATTCAGTGGGTAGTATATGGAATTTAAAGTAGTGTCTAATATGAAATGACTGCCTTACACATATGCATATATTTTGCCACAGCTTAATGTCATAACGTTACTGATCAAATATGTAATTCCTGAATATCTAAGCTTATGAACATGTGCGGAAAATGCGATACGCAGCGGATCCAAACAAATTAAGGATTGCAAGTCAGAAAAACGTAAAACACGATACAACTTTATACAGGTAATGAAAAGTGTATCATTCAAGGTTATTTCAGTTTTTCACAAACTCCGATATTGTGGATTAAACAGTAAGAAAAATCACATATCTGTTTATGTGCACTTAATATCGTATCGGTATATATCTATTGATAGTAAATTTAGGCTTAAATTTCAACATTATAAATTATGCTCTTCAACTACTTCAATTAATAGTGTATTTACATATTATGGCCATTGAAATAACTATTTGTCACTGTAAAAATTACCATATGGACAATAAAGTCTTTCACTCACCCTTACTCATTTACTAGATGAATTTTGAATACTTATGCTTAGCATTTATTATTCAAATACAAAAAAAAAAGTTTTCTCTGCATCTTTTTAAAAAGATATCAATTTTCATATACATGTATCTATTGCAACTGATATCAGTTTTATTCCAATGATAATTCAACAAAAACATAAACTTAAGGTATTTAAACTTGTATAACTTTGTCATTAATCACATACGAGATATGACTTAATTTTAACCGTAATTCGGTGGTTGTTTAACATATTTAGTAGAATTAATAATACAAGTCTCTATTAATCAAAATGATAGATTGCAATAAGGGTGAAAGGTCAATATACTAATTGATATACATATAACCGCAGGACTACACTGTCATAATTTTTTCAGAAGTTAAAATCTTTTATAAACGCAAGGATTGATTACCGTTTCATGTACTAATTGTTGATTTTTCGTCAACTGACACGACATGCAACCTAGCTATTTGCCGTAAAGTGAATAACGAGCTCCTGGACGGATGCTTTGGCAGTTGGGAAGATGATACATGTATGTGCGATATGCAATAATATCTGCCTATATATTGCAAATTGTCCTTTTTTAATCGTTCGTTTTACAAGTTTTACAAATATGTACGTCATTTTGATTACTCATTTTGGAACATTTTTACACTATTCTAGATCAAGAAAAAAAATCAGTTATCAATATCCCTCTTGGTGTGATTAATACCGTTCGGATGATTCTCTTCTTTTATCAATTTTTCCTTCAACTATTCAAATTTTAGGAAAAATGTATATTTATTCCTTATTGGGATTATTTTATGTGAATTGGATTTTGAATAAATCAGCATATTGACCTGAAGAAAAGTGATGTCACCGCGCCTGAACGTCACGTGTTTCTACGAGTATAATTGTGGTAAATTGGTTGATGTACAATTGGTTTTCGTGAATATTTGATATTGATATAAAAATAAGGAAATGAGGTATGATTGTCAATGAGCCAACTATCCACCAAAGTTCAAATAAAGTGGATGTAAGCAATTATAGGTAACCGTACGGCCCACAACAATGAGAAAAAACACATACCGTATAGTCGGCTATAAAAGGCCGCGACAAAAAAAATATGAAATAATTCAATTGAGAAAACTATTTGCCTAATTTATGACAAAACACATGTTTAGGATATGGAATAAAACAGTTACTGCCTTTTGTTTGTTGACCTTAGTGTATATCTTTTTTTGCATTGGTGAATAAGACCACATATTTACCCTACCATATGACAGTAATTGTATAGTATTTGAAATATGCAACAGTTTTCGGTTAACATTTTGAAACTTTTGTAAATGTTTCCGATGATGAAAATAAGCAGCAACGAAGGAACGAATCTTATTTTTTTTTTCATTTTGCCTACAACTGATATCTTCTAGTGGATTTAATTGTTTCGTTCAGATTAGTTAGAACAAATCACATTTTCTTTCTATCCGTGTGACATATGTTCTCTGGAGCATATCAATGACAATAGACCACTTTCGAGTTCGTTGGATTTACGTCAAAAACTTTGATTTTAGTGAACATCATTCGTGCTTTTAGGAGCATTGTCACTTCCCTCCCATGTTGACGAGCAGGTGAACAAAAAATTGATGCTTTATTGCAATAATTATACGCCAAATTAAATTCTTATAATTGATAATCAGCACTGCTGTCATTAGGGAATTGTGATTAAGTACCTACGGAACAAAAAATATTTCTAGTTTATCCTGCAGTGTGACAATCACGAAGATGCTTGTTGAACTTTAACAGGCGGTCCCCTCTATCTGGTAAATGACATCATAAAGGCGCGCATAATTGACGATTTTTTCCGTTGAAGGACATAACTCGAAAGTGGTCTATTGACATTAGTTTTCATATACCTATCAATTGCAGTTTTGATATTTTCAGTTTTTAACTGGGGTAGATTCATCACTAAGTGAATAACTATAACTGTTGATAATTATATTAATTCAAGCTTCCTTTTTCTGCATTGTCAATTTAAAAAGGTTTACAGTTTTTATTGATCTCTTGGTTGTTCATTAACACAGTTTAACAATAAAAGCAATGTCTGTTGAATACAATCATATAATATATATTTCGACAATCAAGCCATTGTTTTTACCAAACTGATGCCTGTTTCTATCAATCCTCACGGAATCATTTGCCATAGTTTTCATCTTTAAAGTCAACTTAACAATTTCAGGGAAAATGTTTTTGTCAGTTTCTTAGGAGATATACATTACAACATAGTATAATTTAATTTATATTTAAAAATTACATTTTCAGAGTGATGATAACTATTACCAAATCTTTCAGAGAGAAAAATTGATATAAAGTTATGTTTAGTAATTTTTAGATATCGAATAACGACTTTAAGTTCAACCTTAACAAACCTTGGTATTGTACGAAATCGCCAAATATTTAATTGTCTAGATATGTTCTATTATAAAAATGTGTTCCACTTACCAGTGTTTCTAACTGTTGCAGGAACTCTTTTGTTTAGATTGTAGAACTTTGGCCTTGACAAAAACCTAAACTTTGTTTTTCTTGTATCGATATTGATTGGCGATTGTCTCCTCTTTGATCCACATGTTATCCAACAAAGGTGAATTTTGCACCAATAAGCTGGTCCTAAAATATGTAAATGCTTTAATATAGTATCTGATGTTCAGTAGTTGTCGTTTGTTGATGTGGTTCATAAGTGTTTCTCGTTTCTCGTTTTTTATATAGATTAGAGCGTTGGTTTTCCCGTTTGAATGGTTTTACACTAGTAATTTTTTTGGGGCCCTTTATAGCTTAATGTTCGGTGTGAGCCAAGGCTCCGTGTTGAAGACCGTACTGTGACCTATAATGGTTTACTTTTATAAATTTTGACTTGGATGGAGAGTTGTCTCATTGGCACTCATACCACATCTTCTTATATCTATTATAGGTCTTGTAACGAAAAACAAAGACTGGACGTTACCAAACCCGTATAAACATGGAAAAAAACTAATTAATCGCAAAATTTAAGGCAAACAACACACATTGAACAGCAAATCTGAAGTTTAGCGAATGTAAACTGCAATGAAAAAAAAAACAGTACATTCAACAGAAAACCACTAAAAGCTAGTGATATGCTATGTTATTTAAGTGAGACACTCGCTGTGTTGTGTATTTCTTTTTTATAAATATAGGACCAGTAATATCAGTCTCTCAAGGTAGTAGCTACAGTAATTGTTTATTTGCAAACTATTGAAGACCTACGTTTTGCAATCTATTGAAGAAATAATTCATGGGGGTTTGAATTTATACTCGTTTTACCACGGGTTGGCCCTTCATACTAAATATTTTACCACGAACGATCGCAATAACAGTAAAATCAGTATAAATTCAAGTCCCATGAATTATTTCTATTCTAATAAGACAAATACGACAATTCTTTTGGATCGAAGCGCTCTTGGTAAAGGCAACATTTGCCGTTCCCGTCATTAAATCCACTTATAATATTGACGTAAAAGAACGAATAAAACTGAACTAGTTACATGCTTAAACTATTTACAAAAACATACGTAGATAGGTTTGGATGAATTTAAATGATAATCTTACTTATATGTAAAAAAAATGGCTTTTAACAAATTTTAGCATTGTTTGTTTATGTTTCCTTGTTTTGATGACTTTCAGTTTCACAACCGTGCATTTTCCCGTAAAGTGAACATATTCTTATGTCGGCGTTCAATGACGTCATTACACCGATTGACGTCGGGTAGCTCATTCATGAAAAAAGCATATGACGTGGGAGATTGGTCGGAACAGCCCAAACAAATCATGACGTTGCCGATCAGCTGACATACAATATATTTATATTTTACCGCGGGTGTGTACTCAAAGCGTTTGAAGAACGTCATATAAGAATGTTATTTCTAATCACACGAAACACGCAAAATACATACATCACACTAGAAAATTGGAAATATGTCAAATAAGATTATTAGTATTGTTATACTTGTTCATTTTTTGTGTTTAAAAATGTGAAGAAGACAGATATCTTTTGGTTATGACTTTATCAAAGATTAGGTTATAGTAAATGTCACCGTCTGAACACATATCGCTTGACGGCATTAGAAACTTACTTTCACGTGAAACATATCATTAAATATAAACGTATAAAATATGAGGAAGTGTCAGACGTTTAATCAAAGTTGAAGTCTTTCCTGCATCAAGACAGAAATTTCTTCTTGTCATTCCTTTGGGTTTTGTTTCGCATTATATTATTCATGTTATTAATCTTATATTTCGACCGTTTTATATATAACTTTTATTATTTAGTACACAACATGTCGCAGAAACTTTTTCATATAACATCAATCTTTAAAGTGACTTTCGAGGTCTTTGGTCTGAGAACCGAACTTCTTTTCCTTATGCAATTATCTACCGAAACACAGACAAACTGTCTACTTTTTCCCCCTATAAAACAGTTAGTGCTACAGCATATACAAAAGGTGAAAAATGTTTGGTCACCGTCAACACGATGCGTAACATTAAGTCAAAGCTAATTTAAAGGTCATAGTTGAGTTGTTTCCTCTTGTCAAACATGTTGCAACTAAAGTAAAAAGTCAGGGATCATCTATATTTTTTGTCAATGAACCTTGTTATCAATTTACATCGGAAACTGTTATAAACAGAGATCAGACAATAAATACCTAGCAAGTTCAGATGATCAAAATCTGAATTAAATTTGTAGCATTGATTCCATGATAATCACATATAGAACAGATCTATTTTCTTTGCAAATATAACAATAAGACGATGCGGTATGATTGCCAATGACACAATTCTCCATCAGTGGCAATATGGTATAGAAGTTAGGAGCTATATGTCACCGTACGGCCTTCAACAATGAGCAGAGCCCATACCGCATAGTCAGCTATAAAAGGCCCCGGACTGACAAATGTAAAACAATCAAACAAGAGATCTAACGGCCTGATTTATTTACAAAATAATGAACGAAAAACAAATATGACATACAGCAACAAACGACTACCACTGAATTACAGGCTCCTATCTAGGGACAGGCTAAAGCTTACTTCTTTTCTTTTACTGTGTAAAACGGCCTTGACATTGTGAACATGTCGGATGTGTTTGAGGAAGCAGGAGATGCTTACTAAACATTTGCTTTAATATCGTTCATTGGTTAGTTTCCAGTATTGTATTGTCTTTCAAATTTGTCGATGTTTGTGTTGTCTGTTTAATTTCTTGGTGATATAGTGTGCAATACCAAAACGAAGTTTTATTTCAGTCTATTATTCTAAATATTATGATCGTAAATATGGTTATAAAAAGAAAGGTCAAATGTTACGGGAAAACCCTTTAAATTGCTAAAAAAACAAGTATTCTGTTACATTTTAAACAGTAACTTACATGACTTACCTTCACAAAAAGTCCTATTGTAGCTAAAATGGGCTTTGTTGATATCTTCATAGTAACACTGTCCTAGGGTGGGAGGTCGCACCTGTAGATATCCAGCTCCATCAACGAAGGTCAAAAACAACGCGGCTACAGAAAGAAACGATAGTAAGACTTCCATCCCTGAAACCCATCGGCGGCAAATAAAAAACTCATAAAAAATACCTGACTTATATTTAATCAAAGACGCTGATTGATTTTTAATATTTAGCAGATTTATGCGTTATATAAAGTATGACAGTATGCCATAAATCATTTTTGACATGGTTATATTTTTATATTAATTTTATAAAACTATATAATCACTTTAAGTATGAACGATATATTGTCTTTTCTATATCTTTGTTAAATGCTGGCCAATTTGTAACAGTGCGGGTCAAAACTGGTGTATTATATTTTACACAGTTAAGTTATAATAAAGAAGTCTATTTTCGTGTCTTTATGCTGTAAATGTATTATCAATAGTAGATACAGACCTTATAAATTTCATGCGTCCGAAGCGCTTTTCTTGATTTACCTTCATCAGGAACGCTCAATGCCAAATATTTGAAAGCCAAGGATGTTTAAGAACCAAAACAGTTGAAAAGCTCTACGACCAAAAGGACATAAAAAAAGCCAAATCCATCTAAGGTACATTTGGCTAAGGTGAGGAGAAATATTTTTCTCACACCGCTCAGGAAATGTGAAAATAGCACAAAAATTAGAGAAAGATGATGCTCACATTGGATGTAAACAGATTCATATTCTCGTCTTGGATGCATGATTTCTTTAGTAGTCGTTATTGGCTTTGGACTAACCTTCAGTAACTGTGAGTACTCTTATATTGTTACTTTGTCTTTAGCCTTTTAATCTTTCATTTTCCACGCAAACATGTTTTAACCTTTTGCATGTGCCTGTCCAAGTCAGAAGCCTGTAGTTCATGGTTGTCGTGTGTTGCTGTGTATTATAGTTGTTTTTCATTAATTATTTTGAACGTTAATCATGTCGTTATTTTTCTCGTTTTAATTATTTTGCCTTTTTCGGAACCTTTTATTACGGAAGCGTATTAATGTCATCCTTTTTTATTTATTTTTTTCATATTGTCTTTAATCTTGGAAGTACAAATGTATCAACTTTAATCTTGGAATTTCCAACTTTAATCTCGGAATTATCAACTTTAATCTTGGAATTTCAAACTTTAATCTTGGAATTATCAACTTTAGTCTTGGAGTTATCATTCTTAATCTTGAAAATCCAACATTAAACTTGGGAATTCCAACTTTAATCATGGAATCATCCACTTTTAACTTGAAATTATCAACATTAAACTTTCAAGGTATATCACCTTTAAAATTTATTCCCAAATGAACTCTAGAAATTATGAGTGATAATATATATTTAGTGCTTATATAAGCAAGGGTCATAAATGAAATATTGTATATAAGTAAAGGTCATTCTTTGTGTATATTTATATAAATATAGTTAACAAATATTAGTGAATGTTATATAAAAATGGGTACAGTAAAGCACATCGAACAGATGGCACTGTTTGGCAGAGGCTAGAATCCAGTTTAATGTTGATATTTCTAAGATCAAAATTGGTATTTCCCAGTTTAATATTGATAATTCCAAGATTAAAATTGATAATTCCAAGATTAATGTTGAAATTTCCAAGATTAGATTTGAAATTTCCAAGTTTAAAGTTGGAATTTCTAAGATTAAAGTTGATAATTCCAAGTTTAAAGTTGATGATTCCAAGATTAAAGTCGACAATTTGAAAAATAAATGATAAAAAGTTATGACTCTAATACGTTTCCGTATTGTATAGTTTGCTAAAACATATGTATAACTGCAAAACTTCCTTGTTTTTTGTTTTTTTTTTTTTTTTTTTTTTTTTTTTTTAATCAAACTGTCGCAATATAAAGTTTAAAGTTGGAATTTCCAAGTTTAATGTTGATAATTCCAAGATTAAAGTCGACAATTTGAAAAAAAAATGATAAAAAAGGATGGCCCTAATACGCTTTAGTATTTTATAGCTTGCTAAAACATATTATATAATATATAACTGCAAAGCTGTCACAGTATAAAGTTAGAAAAACTTACACTGTTAGTACAAGCTACTGAGGTTAACCATAGGTCGCATGCATACAATTTGTGTCCTTTCCGGATATTTCCTATGTCACAATGCTTATATCATTACGTCACAGAAAGAACCGATAGTTCGATGACGTCGTTTACGTCTTTTGACCTCGGGTCAATCGTTATAACTAATTCATAAAAAAAAACTCGAGCTTGGTTTATACACATACAGGTGAGTCCGAATTTTTGTTATGCGAGTCAATAATAAATCACCTTTTTTATCTATTTTTTTTTCACAAATAGGAAAGCAAAATTTAACTCAATATTTTGTTCTTATAACGGGTTTAATTCATACTGTCAAAATAGTAGATTATGCCTTTTAATCCTTTTGAAATGATTAATTTACAACTGAATTATCTGACTTTTTTGGCTATTCACAAACGTGGTAAAACTGAATTAGAAAAACAACAACCAATTAAAAACTAAAATAACAAAAATACCGGACTCCAAGGAAAATCCAAAACCGAAAGTCCCTTATCAAATGGCAAAATCAAAAGCTCAAACACATGAAACGAATGGAAAACAACTGTCATATTCCTGACTTGGTACAGGCATTTCCTTATGTAGAAAATGGTGGATTACTTTACCCGTTTGTAAAGGATAGTGTACTTTATTGTTGTTTCAATGCAAGCTGAACAAAACATTTTAAAAACCAAATCTTTACCCAATGTACTCTCATATTTGAAAATTTTACACTTAACCAATAAAGAAATACTGGATGAAATGTTATCATATAAAAAATAAAGAGATGTGGTATGATTGCCAATGAGACAACTATCCACCAAAGTTCAAATGAAGTGTAGTTGTAAGCAATTATAAGCAACGATATGGCCTTCAACATTGAAAAAATCCATACCGTATAGTCTGCTTTAAAGGCCCCGATATAAGAAATATGAAAATATTCAATTGAAAAAATTAACGGAATAATTTTTAACAAAACAATTTACGAAAGAACAAATATGACAAACATGCACTACATGAACTACAGGTTCCTGGCTTGGGACGGGCGCATATATAATGTGGCGGGGTTAAACTAGGGTGCTGGTACCAACCCTCCCCTTACCAGGGACAATGGTGAAACGGCACAACTCAAGAACAAACTATTCAAAAATAATAAACAATAAAACAAATGTAAGAAACAGCAATAAACGAAAACTTCTAAATTACAGTGTCCTGGCTTGGGACAGGCACATATAGAATGTGGCGGGATAAATTAGTTGGAAATCGCGAACCCTTCCCTTAAGCTGGGACAGTGGTGTAACAATTCAACATAAGAACAAACTATAAAAATCAGTTGAAAAGGGCTTAACTCAACAGATCGACACTAAGCAGAAAACATCTAAGGAAAACACAGAGCGGACGTGGCAGCATATCTATGCATCCCACAACAAAAAAGACACTATAGTAAGGATTTGAGAGTATTCGCAGTTACTGACATAATTGCTTTCCCTAAAACAAATTTTAAAAGTGGGTATCTAATTAAAACAAGTACAAATATTGAAATATTGAACTATACATTTTAGGGTGCACTCAAATATAGTGACTCAAAACGAGGTTTGTTTGGTTATAACGGAAGATACGCACTAACACTGTTTACAAATAACAATAAACAGTAGCGTAATATGAACACAAATAAAAAATGAAAAAATTAATATATTCGAAATGTTAACCACTACTATGATAAAGTGTGGGGGTTTTATGTAAAAAATCTTGTCAGGTGTTGCCACAAAATCCCAAATTTCCATTGAATGCAATGCAATGATTAATATCATTGCTATAAATGATATTTCCTCATGGTTGGTATATGTAAAAATAGCCTGTTTATTTCATATATTTCCATCGCTGTTTAACATTATTGAACTTTCAAAATCATAAAACACAGTCATAAGCCAAAAATAGTTTATTTATATTATACGATGTCATTTGTAATAAATGTGAAATGAACGTGGTAATATATCGTAATTGCGACTTTCAATTCAACGACATATATGGCATGAAATTCTTTAATATAATCCTGCGTAAAAATCATCCGTTTTTATTATTAATTGATGCAAGGTCAAACAACTGTTCTTATATTATACATATTTTAAAAAGCACAACATGAAGTTCCGGGAAAAAAGTTCTACGGATTGTATTGTGTATGGTGGTTACATACTTCACTGATGTGGTAATATTTATATATTAATTGTTTAAGTTACAATGATCGTAATACTAATGATTTTCTACCCAATGAATGATTACCTTAGCTTTATTTGGAAAAACCTTTCAGAATTGTGGGTCTGCAATGCTCTTTAACGGGACACTAGCTGTCAAATTCATGGTAACCGATTTGACTCAAATTCTCATATTTGATTTATAACAATGTAAAACATTTATCAAAAGTATAAAAAGTCTAAAATAAACAATTTACAGGGCATGGGCTCGAGAATATGCAACTTCGTTTCGTGTGTATTTTAGTCTAGACGCCATCTAATTAACTATCGAGTTGACTTCCGAAAACCTCGATGGTCATATAAGCGATATAAACATAAATATAGATATAAATAGAAAGTGGACTCGTGCAATTGGATTTTTCTAGGTCTGTTTAATTTCATATTATAGATTAAAAATATATGTTAATCATTGTTTTTACCTGTTTAAGAATGTTAACTTGAAGTTTACATGCATACGGATTCAATGAGGTCGAATTATTCACTTGCAAGTGTATAATTCATCATCAATGTTTCTTAGCTTATTTTGACACAATTGAACCATATTGGCCGCTAAAAGCGAATTATTATTTCACTATTTCACTTTCATTAATGATTGAACAAAAACAATCATATTTTAAATGTTTATAAATCTCGTAGCTAGTGCCCCTTAAAACAGAACTTTCACATGTTGCATTTTAGCTCTGACGGTAATGGCACAACATGAAGCGACATTGCATATCAGTTAGAATTGCACGCTAACTTTAACTGCGTGCGAGATAAAAAAAAAAAAAAAACCATAACGCACAAATAACCCTGAAAGGGCATGCTAAGCTACGAATTGGAAGATAAAATAAAATACGATTTTGTTTTTCAAAAGTTTAAAAAAACGGAATATAGAAATAATATTTCGCTATTAGCAGTCAGTTTGGTCCAATTTTTCGGAATAAGCTAAAAAAATTAAATAAACACCGCTGGTGCATTATTGACTTACAAGTCAGTACTTCAACCTCATTCTAATCTCTATTCATGCGACCTTGAATTTGCCCTTAGTGGAGATTGGTTGCGCGTGTGTTTGGTATACTGTTCATTCATTAAACAGAAAACTATAATGTACTTTTCAATATGCCAATCAAATAGTGGCGTGATACTATATCTGATTTCCCGAAAATTAACACAGGCAGCAGATGTCAGTTGGATTTGTATGTCAGATACAGGTACATTTAAATGAATTGTTGCCGTGGTATTCAGGCTCGATAGCCATTTACGTGTTATTGAATATTTTTTCCCCAAAAAACTCTTGAAACAAGGGGGGTGGGGGTGATGCAGAATTGTATTCGATGTCTATCTGCCCTCCAACTAGAAAATGGCGTGTAGTTTCAAAGGAGTTTTATTGTTGTGATAAGAAGGAAACATTTTCTGCACTAAACACATTTATTTAAAAACCAGTTGTTGGCATGACACGGGTTATGTTCTTCTCATATATGTTATGATGGTATGATACTAAACCCCTAACGGGAAGGATTGTGCCTGATATTCATATGATGAAGACATAATCTTTCAATCAGTTTAATTGAAGTCTGGAGCTGGCATGTCAGTTAACTGCTAGTAGTCTGTTGTTATTTATGTATTATTGTCATTTTGTTTATTTTCTTTGGTTACATCTTCTGACATCAGACTCGGACTTCTCTTGAACTGAATTTTAATGTGCGTATTGTTATGCGTTTACTTTTCTACATTGGCTAGAGGTATAGGGGGAGGGTTGAGATCTCATAAACATGTTTAACCCCGCCGCATTTTTGCGCCTGTCCCAAGTCAGGAGCCTCTAGCCTTTGTTAGTCTTGTATTATTTTTAATTTTAGTTTCTTGTGTACAATTTGGAGTTTAGTATGGCGTTCATTATCACTGAACTAGTATATATATTTGTTTAGGGGCCAGCTGAAGGACGCCTCCGGGTGCGGGAATTTCTCGCTGCATTGAAGACCTGTTGGTGGCCTTCTGCTGTTGTCTGTTCTGTGGTCGGGTTGTTGTCTCTTTGACACATTCCCCATTTCCATTCTCAATTTTATCTAATACCAATTACGAAGGTAATTACTACTATTCTTGCATTCCCGAGGACTGGAAAAAGATCGGTTAATAGATGATGAACGCGTGTAAGGTCCAGGGGCAAATATTTGAAGCATTATCAATTCACGGAGATAGGCCTTTATAGAATGAAGAAATTACTAAACATTCAGTGCCATATATTTTTTAGAATATTATTAATTTCGACACGATAAAACAGGTACATTTGTACCCAAACAAAATAACAGCTGGAAAATTTATAGTCATTTCTATTACATTTTGTTTTATTCTTTCATTAAGTGGAGGAAATTAAACGACTAAAATTCCAGGGACAATTTTGTGGAATATTTATATTGTCACGATAAAAAAAAATATCCACCAATTTATCAATATTGCCTCTTCGTTTATAGACCACGTTATTCCTTTTTGTAGCCCCCCCCCCCCCCCCAATAAAAAACAAATGGTATAGCTCCCTTACATATATATATACCAAAATGAAATTGTCGTTCAATGCAATGATAATATCGGTTAAATTAATGGGGATTTTGTGGTAAATCAAGACAAGAGTTACGACACTAAATATTTTCAATGATTGATAGTAAGGGGGAAATATTATTTATGAAATTAACCATTCATGTGTAAACCAGTTTAAATTAGATGTCGAGGTCAAGGTAGCTTTTTTTATTGATTACTTAACAATGTATACGTACGAGTTTGATTGACAATTAAACAGAAAATTAATTTTTAATGAGGCAGAACATATAATTCACCTGTTCTCATATCTCATTGGCGCTTTCTTCGAACAAAATAAAAACCGAATGAAACCTGCGTTTTAGTTGGCCTGTTTAAAACGACTCGTGTATGTAGAAAGCAAACATATGTGTTCTTTACATGAGACCTCATCAGACATGGTCGCATTTTTTTATGAAGTCACCATATTTTTTTTTCAATGGACACCAAGAACATTTGTAGTCATAACTGAATTTTTACCAGTGAGGAACTTAGATCCACAAACCACGGTGACTATATACAGATTTTTATCGTCTATTTCATCCTGCTCAGTCGGTCCATTAAATCTCATGTCACGGTTTTGAGACGTGAGCAGGTATTATCATCGACGTCACAATGTCTGATGAGAAGTTATCAGCGACGTCACAATGCGTGAGGAGACGTTATCAAGCTTGAAACTGTCCAAAGGAGAGAGGAAAGACCAGTAAGAGAACGAAACATATTATCGGGTTTTCAACGTATAAGAATCGTAAAATATCAGCCGCTAGACACAACGCTGCGCTCACACAACAAAAAGGTATACATTGTTGCTCACGGCTTATATTCTACGATATCTATACGTAGAAACACTGATAATCTACAAATTCATGGCCCTTTCCATATCGGCCCGGGTACATACATGTATCAGTCCGATACGTTAGTCGAGTGATATTTGTCTAGGGATTATACCTTGGCCGGTATGGAAAAGCGCTAGGCTCAAGCTAGCAGCCACTCGCTAGCAGCCACTCCGCTAGCAGCCAATTTTCAGATATGTCTATAAACTCAAAAGTTGCATAAGACTCAAATGTTTTTTTTATACTATATATAAAGTTTTTTAATTTAACAATCGAAGACACCATGCATGAGTTTAAGGGGTGGGTCCAGGATTTTTGAATGGGAAAAAGCGGGGCTAATTGCCAAAAACATATACGTATACCGCTGATCGGAGGATTGCAAAAAAATGTTGAACGATTTTATTTGCCGAAAAAGAAGAAGATATTTTTCCGTTTAAAGGGGAGGGTGGCGTACATGTTCACCCACCACGCTTTATCCTCCACTGAATTTTACATTTTCATTTTTTGATCAAGAATTAAAAGACATGAGTATATTTTATAAGCACACCGCGCTGCATGTTGAAAGGGTGAGATATAAATTAAAAAAATATAGAACACTACAAGAGTGGAGAAATAAGGAATTTCTTTTTTAAAACACAATGTTAAGCAGCATTTTTCTTTAACAATTTAACCCTAAAAAGCATGGAAATGTGGAATCAAACAAAAATCTTAAAAAAATATGATTTACCTGCCTTTAAAAATTATTACTTTAGAATAATTGAAATATTAAGTCTTCTTTAATGCGTAAAACAACAAATACTTGTATCATAAGGTGTCAAGTATTTATTTATTGACAATTAATGATCATGTAACAAAAAGTTGCAGAAATTATATATAATTAAGCTATTATCGATTTCATTTTATTCCCATTTCATGAGATTCATTATGAATATTCATGAACTACGAATAACTTTCAGTTTGCGGAATCTTCATCACCAGTAAAACATCTTTACATAGACAAAGATTAAATTAGAATAAAAGTAAAACAAATATATAGATAATGTAAACTAATCTTATAGAATAAAAACAAAAATCTATCCCATTAAGCTTTAACATTGACAAATATAATCAGAAAAAAGGAAGCGACTACTATTTATTTTTAATACGGTTGGGGAATTTTAACTAGTTAGAACTGATAATAAGTAATGGAATGAATAAGCTGGCCTAGACAAAGTGAGAACTGATAAGCTGAAAATCTCGTACGGGTCTAGACATAAACGCTATGGGCCATTTTAGAGGCAATGTCTTCTTCTACTTCTTGTATTATGGCCAACGTGACGTATCTCTTCGTTTGGCCAGGTGGCAATACTTAAGTGACATACTAGGATACCAGGACCCCGACAAGCTGAAAATCTCGTACGGGTCTAGGCATAAGTCCTATGGGTCATTTTAGAGGCATTGTCCTTTTTACCACTGGTATTATTGCCAACGTGATAAATCTTTTAGTTTGATCAGCCGGCAATAGTCGGACTATGTGACAAACCAGGTACCCCCAACCCTATGCTTAAAACTTGTACGGGCAATGTATACTTTTACTCCTGGTATCATGGTTAACGTTAATAATCTCTTAGTTTGGCCAGCTGGCAATAGTTAAGTCGGACAATGTGACATCAGAACATCAGAACATCAGGACACCCCCCCCCCCCCCCCAACTCCCCCTCCCCCTCCCCCCTCCTTCCGCCAAAAAAAAAACCTGCTGACAAACTCATACGGGTCTAGGCATAAATGCTTATGGCCATTTAAGAGGCAATGTCATCATCTTCTACCTCTTGTATCATGGCCAACGTGACGACTCTCTTAGTTTGGCCAGCCGGCATTAGTACTTACTCGGATTATATTTGTTGCAGAATGTGCTAGTGACCTAATAAAATATATATTGGGTCAGTAAATTCCATATGGGGTGAGAGCGAAGCTCGAATCCCCAAATTAAATTTACTGACCCCATATATGTCAAAGTGATCAAGTCTTCAATACCGTTGGTATTAAGAACATTCTTCCATTGGTCTATACAAAAGCAAATGCCAAAAATAACAACTTGTCAGCTTTAAATGTGTTTTATGAATTTATTTCAATCGTTCATCGTCACTCTCTTCATCTGTTGAAACCTTTAAGATTTTTCCTCAACACCGTGTTGTTTTTATAAAGGGACGTAACACCACTACTAATCGTGTATTAAAATAAGCTCCGCCTACGAACCCAATATGGTATATACACGGTCTCCACGCGGTTGCTTTTAAAAAATCATATTCCTAGAAATGTATAGGAGGTAAGATAATGTGAGGATACAAGGATACCAGGACCCCCCCCAAGCTGAAAATCTCGTACGGGTCTAGCCATAAATGCTATGGGCCATTTTAGAAGCAATGTCTTCTTCTGCCTCTTGTATCATGGCCAACGTGACGTATCTCTTAGTTTGGCCAGCCGGCAATATTTAAGTCGAATTATCTGACACACTGGGATACCAGGACCCCCACAAGCTGAAAATCTCGTACGAGTCTAGGCATAAGTCAGATGGGTCACTTTAGAGGCATTGTCTTCTTCTACCGCTTGTATCATTACCAACGTGATGAATCTCTTAGTTTGATCAGCCGGCAATAGTCGGACTATGTGACAAACCAGGTACCCCCAACCCTATGCTTAAAGCTCGTACGGGTCTAGAGAACCAGTGCTGTGAGCCATTTTAGAGGCAATGTATACTTTAACCCCTGTTATCATGGTTAACGTTAATAATCTCTTAGTTTGGCCAGCCGGTAATAATTAAATTTGACTATGTAATATATATCAGGAACCCCCCTTTTTTTCACCGTATGCTTGCAAAGTGTACTGGTATAGAGCATCAGTGATATGAGCCATTTTTGAGGCAATCTCTACTTCTACCTCTAGTACCATGGTCAACGTGGAAAATCTCTTAGTTTGGCCAGGCGGCAAAAGTTAAGTCAGACTATGTGACAAACCAGGTACCCCATCCTTCACCCAATAGAAAAACCTCGTATGATTCATGGCATTTTAGGGTCAATTCTTATTCTACCTCTTGTATTGTGGCCAACGTGGAGAATCTCTTAGTTTGGCCAGCCGGCAATAATTAAGTCGGATTATATTACATACCCGGTACCCCGACTCCCTCGCCCTATTCTTACAAAATCGTACGGGTTTAGGGCATAAGTGCTATGAGGCCAACGTGGAGAATCTCTTAGTTTGGTTAGCCGACAATAGTAAAGTTTAACAATGAGACAAACCAAGTACCCCAACCCTATACTGAAATCTCGTACTGGTCTAGAGCATCAGTGCTAATGGCCATTTTAGAGGCAGTATATCATTCTACCTCTGGTATCATGAACCATCTCTTAATTTGGTCAGCCGGTAATAGTTACATTGTACTCTGTGACATACCAGTGTCCCCCTTTTCGACCTATGCTGAAAACATCGTACGGGTCTAGGGCATGAGTGAGCCATTTAAGAGGCAATATCTACCTCTACCTCTGGTATCATGGTCAACGTGGAGAATCTTAGCTTGGCCAGGCGGCAATAGTAAAGTCAGACTTTGTGACAACCAGGTACCCCCATCTTTCACCCAATAGTGACAAAAAAGTAGAATAACAAAAATACCGAACTCAAAACGGAAAGTCCTTTACAAAATGGCAAAATAAAAAGCTCAAACACACCTAACGAACGGAAAACCACTGTCATATTCCTGACTTGGTACATGCATTTCCTTATGTAGAAAATGGTTAATTGAACCTTGTTTTATAGCTAGCTAAACCTCTCAAATGTATGACAGTCGCATTCAATTCCATGATATTGACAACAATGTGTGAGCAAAACAAACAGACATAACAGGTAAAAACGTCAAAAATCGGGGTACAGCAGTCAACATTGTAATAAAATCTTAATCACTATGATAACAAATAACTGTTTCAACAAAAAAACAGGAAATGGCATATAGTCAAAAATGAAAATAAAGAACTCAATATTGACCATAGCACAAATAACACAATGCGGGATGTATAAGTACAGATCCACGTCATAAGTATATAATCAAAAACAAGTTCGTATGAGAATCTCTTAGTTTAACCAGGCGGCAATAATTAAGTCGGACTATGTTACATACCTGGTACCCCGACTCCCTCGCCCTATGCTGAAAAAAAACGTACGGGTCTAGAGGTAATCTCTACCTCTACTTCTGGGACCATGGGCAACGTGGAGAATCTCTTAGTTTGGCTAGGTGGCAATAGTTAAGTCAGACAATATGACCAGGTACCCCTACCTTACACCCAATAGTGACAAACTCGTATGGGTCAAGGGTATAAGTGCTAAGGGCCATTTTAGAGGCAATATCTTCTTCTACCTCCTGTATCATGGCCAACGTAGGGAATCTCTAAGTATGGCCAGCCGGCAATAGTTAATTCGGACTATGTGACATGCCAGGATCCCAAACCCTATGCTGACAAACTCATACTGGTGTAGGGCATAAGTGCTATGTACCATCTGAGAGGCAATGTGTCCCTATTTCTCTTGTAGTATTGGATTAAAGAGAATAAAATACTGTAGATTCATTGATATTCGTTGGATACCAATGTTCGTGGTTTTCGTTGGTACAGATGAACCACGAATTTAAGTGTTAAACGAATTACAAATTTTCTATCAGGTTGCTTGCAGACTTTGGCAAAACCACGAAATCATATATCCACGAAAAGGCAAGTTTTCCGCAATCCACGAAAATTGGTACCCACGAAAATAAATGAATCGACAGTATTGTATGGGACCATGGCTTACGTGGAGAATCTTTCAATTTGACCATCCAGCAATAGTTAAGTCAGACTATGTGACATACCAAGTTCCCCTACCCCACCCCCCCCCCCCCCCCCCCCACCTGGTACTGACAAGCTCTTTCAAGTCTAGGGCATAAGTGGCATGATCCATTTTAGAGGCAATATCTACTTCTTCTTCTGGTACCATGGTCAACGTGGATAATCTCTTAGTTTGGGTAGCTGGCAATAGTTAAGTCGGACTTTATGACATACTAGGATAAAATGTAATATAACAAAAATACCAAACTACAAGGAAAATTCAAATCAGAAAGTCTTTTATTAAAAGGCAAAATCAAAAACTCGAACACATCAAACGAGTGGAAAACAATTGTCATATTCCTAACCAGGACCTCCAAGATGCTGACAAACTTGCGCGGGGCTAGGGATAAGTCCTATAACCAATTTTAGAGGTACTAGTATTGTCTTCTTCTACCTCTGGTATCATGGCCAACGTGGTGAATCTCTTAGTTTGTTCATCCGGCAATATTTAAGTTGGACAATGAGACATACCATGCCCCCTAACCCTATGCTAAAATTTATACGAGTTTAGGCCATAAGTGCTATAGGCCATTTGTAGAGGCAATGCAAACTCCTACCTCTCGTTTCGTGGTCAACATGAATAATATTTTAGTTTGGCTAGCCGGTAATAGTTAAATTGGACTATGTGACATACCAGGTGCCCCCTTTCATCCCTTACTGACGAAAACGTACGGGTCTAATGCATAAGTGAAATGATCCATTTCAGACGCAATATCTACCTCTACCTCTGGAACCAAGGCCAACGTGGAGAATCTCTTAGTTATGCTAGGCGGCAATGATTAAGTCAGACTATGCTACATACCAGTTACTCCCATATTTCATCCAATAGTGACACGCTCGTTTTGGGTCAAGGTCATAAGTGCTAAGAACCATTTTAGAGGCAATATATTCTTCTACCTCTTGTATCATGGCCAAAGTGGAGAATCTCTTAGTTTTGCGAGCCGGCAATAGTTAAATCGGACTATGTTACATACCTTGTACCCAAAACCCTTTGCTGACAAACTCATACGGGTGTAGGACATACGTGCTATAGACCATCTTAGAAGCAATGTCTCCATCTTCCTCTGGTAGTATTTCATTAAAGAGAATAAAGTAGTGTATCGTATCATGGCTAATGTGGAGAATCTTTTAGTTTGGCTATCCGACAATAGTTAAGTAGGACTATGTGACATACCAAGTTCCCCCACCCCCTCCCCCACCTAATTCTAACAAACTCGTACGGGTTTAGAGCATAAGTGGTATGAGCCATTTTAGAGGCAATGTTTACTTGATCTCTAATACCATGACCAACGTGGAGAATCTCTTAGTGTGGATACCCGGCAATAGTTTAGTCACACCATGTGACATACTAGGCACCCCTCCTCCCCCAGTTTACCCAATGCTGGCAAACTCGTTTGGCTAAAGAGCATAAATGCTTAGTACCATTTTATATGGCAATGTCTTCCTCTACCTTTTGTATCATAGCCAACATTGAGAATCTTTTAATTTTGCCATCCGGCAAAAGTTAAGTCGGACTACTTGACATACCAAGTCCCCCCACCCGATGCTGACAAACTGGTACAGATCAAAGGCATAAGTGGCAAGGGTGATTTTAGAGGCAATATCTTCGTCTACCTCTTGTATCATGGCAAACGTTTAGAATCTCTTAGATTGGCAAGCTGGCCAGAGTAATGTCGGACTATGTGACATACCAGGTACCCAAAACCCTATGCTGATAAACTTGTTTAGGTCTAGGGCATAAGTGTTATAGACCATCTTAGATGGAATGTCACCCTCTACCTCTGGTAGTATTGATTTTTGAGAATAAAATATTGTATGGTATCATGGTCAACGTGGAGAATCTTTTAGTTTGGCCATCCGGCAATAGTTAAGTCGGACTACGTGACATACCCGGTACCCCAAACTCTATGCTGACATACGGGTGGATAATCTCTTAGTTTGGCTAGCCGGCATTAGTTTGTGACATACTGGGTATCCCTCCTCTCCCTGCTTACTCAATGCTGACAAGCTCGTTTGGATCAAGGGCATAAATGTTAAGTGCCATTTTATAGGGCAATGTCTTCCTCTACCTTTTGTATCATAGCCAACGTGGTGAATCTTTTAGTTTGGCCATCCTGCAATAGTAAAGTCGGACTATGTGACATACCAAGTTCCCCCACCCGATACTGATTATGTGACATACCTGGTACCCAATACCCTATGCTGACAAACTTGTATAGGTCTAGGGCATAAATATTAGAGACAATGTCACCCTCTACCTCTGGTAAAATTGAGAATTGAAATGGGGAATGTGTCAAAGACAACCCTACCAAAGAGCAGACAACAGACTCAAGGCCACCAATGGGTCTTCAACACAGCGAGAAAATCCCGCTAACGGAGGCGGGCTTAAGCTGGCCCCTTAACAAAAATGTGTACTAGTTCAGTGAAAATGGACGTCACACTAAACTCCGAAACATATAAATGAACGAAAATTTTTAAAAAAATATACAAGACTAACAACGACCAGAGGCTCCTGACTTGGGACAGGTGCAAAAACGCGTCGGGGTTAAACATGTTTTGTGAGATCTCAACCCTCCCCCTATAAATCTAGCCAATGTAGAATAAAGAAACACACAGCAATACGCACAGTAAAACTCAGTTTAAAATATGTCCGAGTCCGATGTCAGAATAGGTAACAGAAGAAACTAAGCAAAATGACAATGATACATAAATCAACAAAGGACTACTAGCAGTTACGGCAATACTTTTTTCCACAATAGGTGCAGATGAAAGTTGGGACCCTTAGGCATGCTTGACTAAAAAAACCAGGTGGGGTATAGCACGGATTTTTTTAAAAATTGGTCCAAAGTTTGGGTCCGACTCCCTACCCCACCCTAACTTTAAAAGTTAATAAAAAATTTCCTACGGCAATACTTTTTTCCACACTAGGTGCAAATGAAAGTTGGGACCCTTAGGCATGCTTGACTAAAAAATCCAGATGGGGTATAGCACGGATTTTTTTTAATATTGGTAATATAGCTAATAAGTAATATCCCTGCACACCATACTTTGATTACTAAAAATAAACCCTGTGTGTCATTAAAACTACGCGAAAACCATTGTTATAGAAAGAGAATGATTCGCTAAAACAGATTTGGCTGACACGATAGTATTAAGGTACGAACGCAACTATGAATTCTTGTAGCATAGAAATATTGTCACTTTTTAGGAACTATTTTGGAAAGCTATTTCACACTATATCGAACAAAAATTTTCTGATGGAAAAGTAAGAAAATTTGGCCAATATTTAAATAATTTCATTTTGTCAGTTGACAGTTGAAGTCTTAAAGCGAGCAGCACGATGTTGAAAGCACATAATATTGTTTTTAAAATATAACAGGAAAAGAAATTTCAAAATTCATTGAATTATGTTTTCGACTGCTAAATTCAAGTTAAAACATGTATTGTTGTGGTTATATAAAACAAAAACGTTTAAGCAAGTTTGAATCTTATGCAACTTTTGGGTTTATAGACATATCTGAAAACTCGCTGCTAGCGTAGTGGCTGCTAGCGAGTGGATGCTAGCTTGAGTCTAGCTGGAAAAGCACTTGTTTTAATCTTTTTATCATAATTATACAATCGATGTACGAACACACCAAGGCTGATAACCCAATATCATCCCGACCACGTGAGATATGGGTTATCAGCATGGTTGTGAATCGATGACTAGTTTACTTCCGCTAGGTACATCAACACAAAATATTCCACATCAATGCTAAGTACATGCTAAAAAAATTCAATCGGACTGGAAAAGTTTAATGTATAAAAAGTATTTAGTAAAATAAAAAACAATTCGCAACAAAGTGTAATTTCAAATGCAAATTTCGGGGGGAAAATGGTAAAAATTAATATTAGTTAATTGCTTACAACCATTTTCAACCTCATACATGTATTTAAGTTGTTCATATGTAAAATTGTGTTGTGTTTTATGTTTCAGAATGTTCCCACTATGTTGAAGTAAATGTTGACTGCCTCTGGAAAATGATGATATATTGGATAGGAACACACATTAAGCATTGCAACAGGCCACAATTGGACCATTCAAAAATTTGATGCTAGGGTTATAACGTACAGAAAGCGTCTCTCTCTCTCTCTCTCTCTCTCTCTCTCTCTCTCTCTCTCTCTCTCTCTCTCTCTCTCTCTCTCTCTCTCAAACTCAAAATCAAACTCAAACTCAAATTCAAAGTCCGATAACAGTGTTGATAACATCTAATCCATTAAACTTGAAGTAAAGAAAAGAATGCCAAAGAGCTGAGGCATATCTCAGACATTGATCGATACATTAGCTCTAGTCTTTACCTCTCATATAGTACCTACCGGAAGAGAAAGTATAAACAACACTGTGACCACTATATATATGTTACAGAAATTTTCTAAAGTTTTGTAATTACTATTTGCCCAATGGCTGAAAATTTAAGCCTTATTCCAGAATGCCTATGAGATAAAGGCAATGTATATATTGACCTTTTGTGTTTCTATAAAATGCTTGTAAAAATTGAAAAGCATTTAACAAAATACTTGAAATTTAACCCGATCTCTTTACTTCTGAACACTGTGTGTATAATTTTGTTCGTCATACCTTACGTTATTACCTCCCCATAACAAAAGTATCCTCGTCACACAGTCGTAAGTCGAAGGAGTTTTATTTTTAAAGTGTTCTTAACCAAAAAGGGAGAAATTGCCAGGATCAATCACAATCATAAATTACACTTAATTGATTAAGAAAACTACTTACTACTATGTCTTTTTGACTGAAGTAATTGTTTGTTTTATTAATCTTTAGGCATCTTTACATTGTATCTACCACCTCCTATCCCCCCTCCTCAATCAACACATTTTTAAATGTTTATTTCATTTATTTAGAAAAAAGTATTCCCCTTATTATGCCGTTATTCGTAAATTATTTAAGTACAGCGTCAGCTCTGTTCAACTTTGGTAGTCAGTCTTCCTTTGTATTATTTGCTACTCAGTGTTAGCTTTTTCCCCTCTTAAATTATGGCGACGATTGGAAACTACGTAAACATGATCGCATTGAACATCTTTTCACCTTTTTTTTAAATAAAAAATATCCGAAGAGATTAATTCAGCGTACTGTTTGGCGGAAATGCGTAGACCTTGTAGAAATGTCTGTTTGAAAAGTGAACAACATATGAATTTTTTATGATGATCTGAAATCCAAGATGTCTTCTCTGGAGAATCAAATGTGCTGCTGGTCTCTTTATACGGTTTAATTCAAAAAGTATTTTCTAATCTATATTCAACCAATTGGATGGACGGATGGCTGTTTAACGTCCAGTGGCAAATTAAATACATATATTATGGACGAGAACATGATAATGTGAAATGTCTATAGATATTATAATAACCGTTACGGTACAAATTGTATTGCAGCATATGCGCATTAACTTATACCGTAAACTTATAATTTTACTACACAAAATAAATAAATCAAATATTAAATACATTGCACATAGACCAAGAGTGCTAAGTTCTAATGACTTTTAACCATTTTTTTTTTAAACTTGAAATGAAGTTATTAGGTTTAATAGATGGTTCGTTTTTTTTATGTTCTCATAGATCAAAATCTAGAAGATTTGGGTATTGATATTGGTTTCCATTTAATTAAATATTTGAAGTCAATATTTATTTTATAATCTAAATTACAAATCTGTGTTTGTCCACTAATGAGTCCTATTTTTCTATGATGCATATTTATATAATTATGTTTGACTTGGGAATAAATATCCATCTTACCGACGCTGACACGAACATTTGTATTGTTTCCGTTTCCAAAATAGTTTTGCCTGAACACATAATTTACATTCCAAGCACGTAAGCCAGGAGCCAAATGTTCAATTTAAATTAGAGGAAGACACTCCGAATGAAGACAACCTCGGTTAATCATTTTCAATTATATATTAGTTTGTCAAATGATTCATTTATAGAATAGTGAAAAAGAAATAACTTATACTGACGGACTCTAAAAAACGCAACACTAGATATTTTTTTTTTAATTTCAATTTTCAAATATGAAAACATAAAGTTCATTCATTTCTTGTCGTCTAAAAAACAGGTGGCTGTTCGAAAGTTGAATTGACTACGTCACGTTTAATATTCAAATCTGGTGGTATGCATTAAAAACCTGGTTGTCACCCTATGTATGGATGTGTCCCCATCCAAGATAATGGTTGCTTGTAACCAACGTCGAAATGGCCGGGACATAAAGTGGTACAGTTCAGTTGGGACAGTTTTGAGTTCACTTTTGTCCTCTCAGATTTGGCCTCTGTCTTGACTATTAGAGTCAGGTTTTTTGGAAATTATGCAGTTTAAATTGTTCACCTTAAAATGGTTTTCTGCAAAGGTTTCTGATGAATTCTAGTATACAGGACACATTTTTGGCGTGAATCTGTCTACCATGAAATCCGACTACTTGGTTAACAGTTGGCGTTGTAGTTGTTAATCTGTCTTACAAATGACGTTGTGTAACGAATTTTGATTGGCGTAATGTTAGTTTGTCACTACAGGTTAACATGGTCATGGATAGTCATTTTCAAATCTCGCTGCATGTACCGTTGTCAAATTTTCATCGCTCAGTCTAGGCAATATGGAAACGCAACAATGTTTTACTGTTTAAAGTGGGTAAGGATCCAAAGGAATGTTACACAAAGAAAAAAAAAACCAAAAATCCCGCATCGGGGCCAAATCTAACATCAAGAAATTTGTGCGACGCCAATAATCCGATATCCAATTACCTCAGGTAAGTCAAATATTTATTTTTTCTTTAAACAGAAAGAAGTATGGTAAGCATGAATACATGTGTAGCAGATTAATCATGATTAGGTAAAAGAAATAATCACCAAAATGTGTGTTGCGTTTTTAAAGTTCGTCAGTATATATTTACTTGTCATGCTTATTCAAATGTTTCTGTGAACTAATATTAATAAATAAATAATATTAACATATTATTATATATTGATACGTGTTTTTCTTGCCAATTAACACATTACAAACAAAATTAATGAATCGTTATGATTAACGTAGTGTTGCTGATAGTATGTAAGTCATGTAAAAGGATGATAATAGTCGACGCCTTTCTTTTAAAACAGACGACATGATTATTTGTTTAGGAATCCCTATTAATATCCACGTCTATATATTTTATCTTAAGGATGTTCACTCCTCTTGTTTTTGAATGTTTGCCAGATTTTCGGAATCCTCTGGTTTTATGCATGTTTTGCCATTAAATAATTTTGTCCACTAACCCCTACTTTCCTTTTCATAATTTTATTTCATATAGTTTTAAAAGCCTGATTTAAAAATCCTATGAAATCCTTGTTATTTTTTCATAGTTTTTAAAAGAGAAAAGCGGACAATGTTAAAAGTATGAAAAATCTAGAGAGAATCATTTCCCGCCAAATTTTCAATGGATCGGAAAACGCTCGATCCGTTTCTTCTTTCTGTTTTAAAGACATTTCTGGATCCTCTTGTTTTGTCAGAAGAATACATACCTTCAGAAATTTGAAGGCTGGAATTTCATTGACTGATGAAATACTTACCGGAACAGAAAGTAAAACGGAACGTTTTCAGATCCATGTAAGCAAAGCTTGGACACAGAATATGCATTTTAATCAGATTGTTACCATGATATCCTGAATAAAACAAGTCAGAATGCACACGCTGAAATGTCTCGCCTGCTTTAATCGTTGTGATTGATTCTATTTGGAAAATCTTTAAGGTGTTGGTTTTATAAATGAGATCAAGTCCAAATAATACCTGTCAGACAGACCTTGTGTACCCTTACAATCATTCTCTACACCACATATACTTGTCCATTTGCTTTAAGAACACATCTGATAAACAGACTAAACCAGAAAAACTTAACACTAACCAATGAACCATGAACGAGGTCAAGGTCTGTTTATACTGACAGACAGACATATACACATAACAATCATCCCATCCACCATATAATAATTGACCTAATTGCTTAGCGTAGCGGGTTATGTAAAAGTGTGCACCACATTTTTTAGGTTATTTCGAATAGACAGAAAAATATTGCAGTCATTCCTTATAATTAAATTCTAAATTCCATTGTTAAGGAGTAAATCATGAAAAAAACGTTGATGACGTCACGGTCACATGACAAAATTATGTCTATGAGCTGATAGACAAAACACTTTCAGCCAATCAGAAGACGTGCTATATCCAAAGTTAAATTATATATATATATAAATCTGAGAAACAGACCAAAACACACAAACTTAGTTATAACATTAACAAATGAACTATAAAGATGAAGTCTGTCAAATGAAACCTACTAGACGAACATAAAATTGAGAATGGAAATAGGGAATATATCAAAGAGACAACAACCGGGCCAAAGAGCAGATAACAGCCGAAGGCCCCCAATGGGTCTTCAACGCAGTCATACTAAACTCCAAAACATATAAATGAACTAAAATTAAAAAACATACAAGAATAACAAAGGCCATAGGCTCCTGACTTGGGACAGGCGCAAAAATACGGTGGGGTTAAACATGTTTTGTGAGATCTCAACCCTCCCCTATACCTTTACAAATCATTATATACACCAAATATAGTTGACCAACAGCATATTTTTTTTTTAAAGTATCTGAGAGACAGGACCTATTCACGTTACCTTGATCACTGATCCATGAAATGACTTCGAGGTCTGGTGAACACGTCAGTGGGAAATGTAGACCTTGAAAGGATACCATATATCAAATATAAGTATTCTTTTACTCGTGATAAGTGAGAAGCTGACATGATTAAATGCTGATGCGGCGTAAAGCAATCACCAGTCAATCAATCAATCACATGATTAAATAACTATACAGTTTTCTAAGCAACAACTGAGCCATGAAAATGGGGTCAAAGATAACAAGCATATGGCATTCGAAAAAAATCGTAACATAAGGTATCAATATAAAAGATACATTTATAAAGCACCAACTGAAGGTCTTCTTCGTTATAACATATTGTCAGCGTATTGCATGATAGTTTTCATATCATATGTATTATCAGCCTTAGGTCAAGATATCAACCCAAGAGTCGAAGGTTGACCTGTTTTTTGTGTAACATTTCGGGATACTCTATCATTGATATTAAATACCTGATATTTCCCTCAAAGTTTTTCATTAATTTACTCTATTATCATGATTATAGAATGGGTTTATCTACTTTTTCACATTATTAAAGCATAACATACTAAACTACAGTAGTCAGCAAAAATTAAAGCCAAAACGATCCATCAGGATTTTTCTGCATACTTTTTCCTTAAAATCCCCCCCCCCCCACACACACACACACAAATACGCCTATCTTGCAACTTCTCTGGTAAACCATGAGTAATAAGACCTTGGCAGTAACAACAAAAACCATATTCATCGGTCGTGGACTATTCAGCGATCATTGGTCTGAAAATTTGAACGATTCCCATCACAATGCACCGGCCGCCGATGACTCACTTCGAACTACATTACACTGGTTAAGCTGGTTATATTCTATTTCGTGGGTAGATGTCATTTAAACATTTTATAATTTTAAAAAATATATCTTAATATCATTTTTTTTTTTAAATATCTTATAATAATCAATCATAAAAATAATGATCAATGGTCGATTAACATTTCTTCTTTTTTATTCAATTGAATAAATGTACCACTGTACACTTACAAAATAATATATGTTTGATTTACCTCAATAATACAAATATATTACCAACATTAGTACATATAACATCAAACATTAAAAAACGGAGCCAGAAAGATGTTTGAAAAAAATACATACATACATTCACTTCTTAACATGTATTACAACATAGTATAAAAAATATAATCTATAAAATAATAAGCAATATATATTTTTATCCATGGGGAGGCTAGGATGAAATTTGAAAAAAAAATAAAAAAGGCAGGACAGAGATAACAACTAAAAAAAAAATGCAGGATAACATTTTTCATCCTAGCCCCCCACCCCCTAATAAAAATCAAGTGGTAGCTCCCTAACTAAAAACAAGTAAGCGGTTCCATGCATCAACAACATCCTTATATAGGGCACCTATCTATAAAGGTCATGTATAGTAACTGCTCGTTTTTCCTTTGTTGCCTATAAACAGGTTTGATTGTACTCTAATTTAAATCATTTTGAAACAATATAACAACCCGTATTGTTTATTTGAGTCGGGGGTATACAAACAATTGTATAAAAAGAAACACAAACAAGTATAGAATTTCTACCACATAGTTCATATTGAAAAGGCATACATATAAGTAATTTGTCATTGTTTATGTTTAAAATAATAGACAGAAAACATTAAAACATTTCATGTCGTTTGTACACTGCTACTGTATGTTGACAGCGTGGGCAGGTATGGGTTACATCTTTAAAATACTTGATGCAGCACGGCAGACAGATGAAGCAAACCAGTCCAAACCATACGCTGTGAAAATAAAAAAAAAAAAATTTCATCAAGGCGTTTGTTTCTTTGTCAAAAGTTATTTCAACCCCCTTTCATATACAAATAGAGTGTCTAAATATACGTCGTAGACACAAAGAGGAAACTTTGTTGATCGAACATCAGACTCTGATTTTGGATACTCTGCTCTAAACACATAGTACACCAGCATATACCAATCAACAAACAAGTAAATAAAGACAACATCCTGGTTTTTAGCTCACCTGGCCTAAAAGGCCAAGTGAGCTTTTCTCATCACTTGGCGTCCGTCGTCCGTCGTCCGTCGTCGTTAACTTTTACAAAATTCTTCTCTGAAACTACTGAGACAAATTTAATCAAACTTAGCTACAATCATCATTTGGGTATCTAGTTTAAAATGTGTCCGATGACCCGGCTCGCCAACAAAGAGGGCCGCCATGGCTAAAAATAGAACATAGGTGTAAAATGTAGATTTTGGCCTATATCTCTGAAACCAAAGCATTTAGAGCAAATCTGACTGACGTCAAATTGTTCATCAGCTAAAGATCTATCTGCCCTGAAATTTTCAGACAAATCAGACAACCCATTGTTGGGTTGTTGCCCATGAATTGGTAATTTTAAGAAAATTTTGCAGGTTTTGGTTATTATCTTGACTATTATTATAGATAGAGATAAACTGTAAACAGCAGTAATGTTCAGCAAAGTAAGATCAACAAAAAAGTCAAATGACCAAAATGGTCAATTGACCCCTTAAGGAGTTATTGCCCTTTATAGTCATTTTTTATCATTTTTTAGTAAATTTTTGTTATCTTTTACAAAAATCTTCTCCTCTGAAACTACTGAGACAAATTTCACCAAACTTGGCCACAATCATCATTAAGGAATCTAGTTTAAAAAATGTGTCCGATGACCCCGCCTGCCAACCAACATGGCCGACATGGCTAAAAATAGAACATAGGAGTAAAATGCAGATTTTAGCTTATATATTTAAACTGAAGCATTTAGAGCAAATCTGACATGGGGGTCAAATTGTTCATCAGGTAAAGATCTATCAGCCCTGAAATTTTCAGACAAATCAGACAACCTGTAGTTGGATTGCTGCCCCTGAATTGGTAATTTTAAGGAAATTTTACAGTTTTTTTTATAGATAGAGATAAACTGTAAACAGCAATAATGTTCAGCAAAGTAAGATCTACAAATAAGTCAACATCACCAAAATGGTCATTTGACCCCTTAAGGAGTTATTGCCCTTTATAGTAAATTTTTAACAATTTTTTGTAAGTTTTTGTTATCTTTTACAAAAATCTTCTCCTCTGATACTACTGAGACAAAATTAACCAATCTTGGCCACAATCATCATTAGAGTATCTAGTTTAAAAAATGTGTCCGATGACCCCGCCTGCCAACCAACATGGCCGACATGGCTAAAAATAGAACGTAGGAGTAAAATGCAGATTTTGGCTCATATCTTAAAACTAAAGCAATTAGAGCAAATCTGACATGGGGGTCAAATTGTTCATCAGGTAAAGATCTGTCAGCCCTGAAGTTTTCAGACAAATCAGACAACCCGTAGTTGGGTTGCTGCCCCTGAATTGGTAATTTTAAGGACATTTTACAGTTTTTTGGTTATTATCTTGAATATTATTATAGATAGAGATAAACTGTAAACAGCAATAATGTTCAGCAAAGTAAGATCTACAAATAAGTCAAATTACCAAAATAGTCAATTGACCCCTTAAGGATTTATTGCCCTTTATAGTCATTTTTTAACAATTTTTTGTAATTTTTTGTAATCTTTTACAAAAACCGTCTCCTCTGAAACTACTGAGACAAATTTAACCAAACTTGGCCACAATCATCATTAGGGTATCTCGATTAAAAAATGTGTCCGATGACCCCGCTTGCCAACCAACATGTCCGCCATGGCTAAAAAATAGAACATAGGAGTAAAATGCAGATTTTGACTTATATCTCTGAAACCAAAGCATTTAGAGCAAATCTGACATGGGGGTCAAATTGTTCATCAGGTAAAGATCTATCAGCCTTGAAATTTTCAGACAAATCAGACAACCTGTAGTTGGGTTGCTGCCCCTGAATTGGTAATTTTAAGGAAATTTTACAGTTTTTTGGTTATTATCTTGAATATTATTATAGATAGATATAAACTGTAAACAGCAATAATTTTCAGCAAAGTAAGATCTACAAATAAGTCAAATGACCAAAATGGTCAATTGACCCCTTAAGGAGTTATTGCCCTTGATAGTCATTTTTTAACATTTTTTTGTAATTTTTTGTAATCTTTTACAAAAACCGTCTCCTCTGAAACTACTGAGACAAATTTACCAAACTTGGCCACAATCATCATTAGGGTATCTAGTTTAAAAAATGTGTCCGATGACCCCGCTTGCCAACCTACATGTCCGCCATGGCTAAAAATAGAACATAGGAGTAAAATGCAGATTTTGGCCTATATCTTTAAACTAAAGCATTTAGAGCAAATCTGACATGGGGTCAAATTGTTCATCAGGTAAAGATCTATCAGCCCTGAAATTTTCAGACAAATCAGACAACCCGTAGTTGGGTTGCTGCCCCTGAATTGGATTTTTTAAGGACATTTTACAGTTTTTTGGTTATTATCTTGAATATTATTATAGATAGAGATAAACTGTAAACAGCAATAATGTTCAGCAAAAAAGATCTACAAATAAGTCAACATGACAAAAAAGGTCATTTGATTCTTAAGGAGTTATTGCCCTTGATAGTAAATTTTTAACAATTTTTTGTAATTTTTTGTAATCCTTTACAAAAATCTTATCCTCTGATACTACTGAGACAAATTTAACCAAACTTAGCCACAATCATCATTAGGGTATATAGTTTTAAAAATGTGTCCGATGACCCGGCCCGCCAACCAAGATGGCCGTCATGGCTAAAAATAGAACATAGGGGTAAAATGTAGATTTTTGCTTATATCTCTGAAACCAAAGCATTTAGTGCAAATCTGACATGTACTCTAGCCTTTAGTTTTAATAGACATTCAGATTCTGCAAGTTGATTCTAAAAGTATATGATGTTCTGGACCATATGAGTATTTGGACCATACACTAGCTATAATTCCATAGTTACGATTGAGAACTAAGAAATGTAATTGAACAAATAAAGAAATATCATTTACACATTTAAAAAGTTACATTTCGCGAATCAAGAAATGTAGAAGTACATGTTTTAAATAAAGCAATTACATTTTACAAATTAAGAAAATTTAATGTATAATTATTGCGGATATTCCCTTCCATAAACCATTTCCATAAATGTACACACCACAATTTGTTGTGTAAAATTGTTCGTCAAATTGTGGCCAATTGACTGCTGTAAAGAGATCTACTGAAACAAATAGCTCTTACATGTAATATATAATATGAGAGAGATGAATAAACTAGAGGATCTAAAGAGCATGTGTCGCTCACTTAGGTCTATGTGCATCTTCATCTATGGACATTCTCCAACAGTGTGTTCTAGAATAGAATTCATGATTAAATATCTCTTTTTTGTTGAATACATTTATCTTATATTATAAACAGTTAGTTTAACAGAACCAACGTGAATTGATTACTCATCAACTGAACTACGGTTTATTTAAGTTCTATAAATATTATATACTTCAAAGAAATGTGTCAAACGCGGTGATGCGTTTGATGACAAGTATTAGAGGCTTTTAGCAGTAAAAGTAAAAACAGCTGCTACATTGTATTTACGGTTTTTATAAACAATTTCTTTGATAATCGAAGTTTCAAAACATCCCTAACTCACTTTCCCACGAAGTAGATGAATGTGCACTACGCGCGGTTGTGTTGGTTATTTCATCATGGCACAGCCAAGAAAACAGTCCAGGTTAGATCCATTCTTAATGAAAGATAGAAATACTGTTTCAAGCGAAAGGTTATTTTATTAATTTGTATCATTATTTAATATCTCTATGTCTATATATATTTCTCACTTGCAACCTAAAATTTTGCCGAAGTATGCATAAACGATCAAGGCCCCCGACCCGTACTACCGTATTACATGGGATCCCAAGAAAATAAACATAGCTTCGTAAAAGCATCTAATTCTGATTTAGTGGTTTGCGACAGTATACATAAAGTCTGGCACGACCTCCGAAAATCAAAAAATTAAAAACTCATTATGAATCCCTTAGGGCGTAAGTTAGGGATGTTAGGAGATCATTGTTGATTTTTCCAAGTGTGTAGGATAACTTGCCATCTTACCTCAAAGGCTCTTTGCGGAAACAGGGACATAGTCCGTTCATCCGTCAGTCCGTCATTTGATATTTGGTCCGGAGGATCCGCTAGGAGTCCGGTATCTATAACATCATTACTTCATTTTCCCCCGAATATATCCAGTTGACTAATATGAATGTTACACCAGTTTTCTCATCAACCACTGACATATTAACATTCACTTGATTTTTGTTTATATGGAGGGTCAGCTTGTGTACTCCGGATTGAGGTCTGTCTCTATTCTACTTGTCTTACGTCCCGTTTTCTGGTAAATATATGGGGTTAGTCTCAATGAATAAAAGCTCACAGATGTCTTGTTAATTAGTTTATGGTGATTGTAGATTGTTGTCAGGGGTAGATTTAGGCGGTTTTAGCTTGAAACTTTAATTTCTCACAAAATATTTTCGCTTGTCGAGATATGTACATTGCACTCACTCTAGAAGAATATTTCGATAATTTTACCTCAAAAAATTTTTCCCCTAACCTAAAAACCTGGATCCGCCTCTGACAAAAGAAATGGTAAAAATCGTCATTTAAGGGCAATAACGCCTATAAGGAGTTAAATTAAACTGGGAATGGAAATGGGGAATGCGTCAAAAAGACAACAACCCGACCAAAGAGCAGAAAATAGCAACGGGCCACCAATGGGTCTTTAACACAGTGAGAAAAAATCCTGCATCCGGAGGCAGGCTTCAGCTGGCCCCTAAATAATAATGTATACTAGTTCAGCGAAAACGGACATCAAACTAAACTCCAAAACATATAAAAGAACCAAATTTAAAAAAAAAAAAACATACAAGACTAACAAAAGACAGAGGTTCCTGACTTGGGACAGGCACAAAAATGCAGCGGGGTTAAACATGTTTTGTGAGATCTCAACCCTCCCCCTATACCTCTAGCCAATGTGGAATAAACAAACACACAGGAATACGCAGAGTAAAATTCAGTTTAAAAGAATTCACGAGTCCGATGTTAGAATAGGTATTACAGAAGAAACTAAGCAAAATGACAATAATCACATAAATTAACAAAGGACTACTAGCAGTTACTGACGTGCCAGCTCCGGACCTCAATTAAATTGAATGACGATTTTTGCAATTGACTTATTGGTAGATCTTGTCTTGCTGATCATTTTTGCTTCATAACGTTTATGTCTTTCTATTATAATTATTAAGATAAAATTAAAAAATTTAAAAAATGACAGAATTTGTAATTTGAGGGCAATTACTCCTACAGGGAGTCGTCCGACAGTTCAAAGTAAATAAACAGGAGTAATATATCACCATTCTGAACATGATATTATTAGCCATGTCGGCCATGTTGGTTAAAAAGTGGGGTCATCGGGCACAGTTTTTTAAACTAAATACCCCAATGATGATTGTGAGCAAGTTTGGTTAAATTTGGCCGAGTAGTTTGAGAGGAGATGCTCTTTATAAAAGTTAGCATTGTTACCGGACGACGAAGGGCGTCAAGTAATGGCAAAAGCTTACAATGGCCCTTTGTGCCAGGTGAGCTAAAACGTTCCAAATAAACAAAGATAAACGAATCACACGTAATATTTTTTATCTACAGAGATTAATACTAGTATTCAAAGCGTAGAGGGGAAAACAGTCCTATTAATTTCACCAATATTTAAATACCAAAATAAATGTTCCGTAAACTGTAAAAAGATGACGAGACTACAAACCTAGCTGTTACATTTGTATACAATGTTCGATTCAACTTATGAATTAAATTTACTTACAATATACACGTAAAAATGAAAACCCAAAGTAGCGCTTGATCTCCGACTTGATAAGATGTTTCAGTTCTTATTTGGGCACTACAGTTTGGACATGTGGTATCGTAAGGTTTGAAATGGTCAGCTGTTACCATAGGCTTTGGCTGTACAATCAAAATTCCTGGTGGTGCTTCCGCTGGCTGTACTTGCTGATTATATCCAGCCTGAAAGTGTGCTGCTCCATAACCGGCATAACCTGCATTACAATAATATATCTATACTTGTGTTAACATACATTATAATGAATACTAAATTGCCTTTGTCAAATGTTTGTTGTCCTTCTAACAACAGTTTGTAAACATTTGGATTCATTAAAATACAATGCTCTGCTCCCATTGTCACATTTTCATCTTCAGTAGTCCGAAATCTGGGCCGAATCTATAGATAGGCATGATTTTTTAAAAGTTAATATTATAAAGTATATCTGTATTAAAGATGTACTCAGGTCAGGTTTATGAATTTTTGTCAGATGTTTGGACTTCTTGGTTTTTTTCCTATCATGATACAGGGCAAAATATTTTGCCCCGGCCATATCACCAACTTTTCTTTTCATAGAAGATTTCAATAGCTCATAAGAAGGTCATTACCAAAATTTAAGCAGCTTCTAGATTTTTTTTCTTACGATTTGAGACCAAAATAATGCCAATGCTAAATATAAAGTAAAAGTCCGAGTCAGCCTTTTCCTGTCTTTTTTTTTTTAAATAAATATCTCAAAAAGGATTTCCATAACCTATTAATGTTTTTAGCTTATTTTTTCTCTTAACTAATGCTCTTGTGACTTAAAGTATCAATTCTAAATTCCATTTCTGTTTTAATTCCACCTAACTACATCCTTTAAATACATGTGCTTGTTTATTAACTGCGGAACCGTAGCTCATAGGTCCATATGATTTTGACAATTTGCTGATGCAGTGATGGTCCGGGTCCGCAAATTGTCAAAAAATATTATTAGGAACCTATGAGCTACGGTTCCGCAGCTACTTGTTTATCAATTCAAGAAATATATCTAGTTATTTACAGTTTTCGTATATTTATGATATCTAAGTAATACATTTTTCAACCTACTAGGCAAACACGCTTGTATTGGTATAAACCTACATTAACAAACATATTATAATTGTTTAGGTCTCATTGGCCCTTTGTAAATCATGTAATGTCAATCATTTTTCCTGTTAACGGAGTGCGGCTATATTTTGTAGTTTTCAAATATTTAACAAAAACACAAATATTGGCAAACAATCGTCATTTGAGATAAAAACTCATACATTAAAAAAAATTCTGATTATTTTGTTGATTAACAGAAACAGGTAGATCATGATAGTATGAACATTTTTGCCAAATTATATGTTGTCCCGACAACAGGAAAGAAGGTATATTCACGGTTATAGTGGTTCTAAACAAAATTCTAAGAACTAAATTAATAGAAATCACTTTCCAAAATAAAGAAGTAAAACTGTGACATTTTTTACACGTATTGTACAAGTTTGCATTTCTTTTGCGTTAGTCATCTAAGATTAGTTCTATCTCTTAGATATAACTGCTGTACATATATAATCATATATATATATAAAGTAAAATAACAAAAATACTGAACTCAAAGGAAAATTCTAAACGGGAAGTCCTTTATCAAATGGCAAAATCAAAAGCTCAAACACATCAAACGAATGGAACAGGCATTTTCATATGTAGAAAATGGTGGATTAAACCTGGTTTTATAGCTAGCTAAACCTCTCACTTGTATGACAGTCGCAATCCAAATATTTGTATCTATCGAAGAATTTAGTACAGGTTTGAAATAAAATATGGTCAAATTACTTAAATTTTGCTAAAAGTGGTAAATATATCTTAACCCACTCGCAAATATAATTGTTTTCAGACATTTTGCAGTATCTTCTGTTACAATAATTCAGCTAAGACATATGTTTCTGTTTACATAGGATATTGTTATGTAGGTCTTATTACAGATGTCTTATAGTCTATCAATTGTTACCTCGTTGTCGAAACCATGCACTTTGATAATTTGGTGCAATTCTATGTCTTTCGTACTTAGCTACTACCTTACGGCAGTGCGGACATGTATGTTCGACATCTTTGAACCTATTACTGCAACATGGCCAGAACGCAACGCAAAACAATCCAAACCATACACTACAAAACAAAAGAAGTTTCATATTAAAATGCTATAATCATGATATATCATAAATTGTTTCTAAATTAGATAAGTCTATATACCTAATAACTTACTGCAATGTCTAGGTACGTTAAAGCCATTGTTTCTTTATCATATACATTATACATTTGCATTCCAAAACATCCATTTGAAGATGAAAGTAAACATCAAATATATCAGATTTACTTCAGTCAGGAATCTGGAGACAGCCAAATAGATCGCAATATAAACACAATCAAATACATAAAAAAATATAAGAAAATGTTTAACTTACCAGGACATACTTTTAAATTAGTCTAGGTATACATGATTTATTTATTAGTTGTAATCGGCTCTGAACTAGCTTTATAAAAATAAGAAGACGTGGTATGAATGTCAAATGAGACAACTCTCCACCAGACCCCCAATAAGCATAGAAGTTAACAACCAAGGGTCACCGTGCTGTTTCAGTAACTGCGAGTACTCTTATATCGGTGCTTTGTATCTATTGTTTTTATGTTTTGTTTTTGTTTTTTTTTTGGAAAATCACATAAACAAAAGTCTTCAAGAGCTGACGTAAATTTATGATACTGTGATACTGTGAAGCACTATTTTCCTTTTTGGAAAGATTATACTGTTATTATTATACTTACAATGAACAAAGTAATGTGAAAACACACATTTTTGCAATATATCCCATGTTAAAAGATGTTTCCGTCGTAATTTGCGCATGGCAATGAGGACATTTGGTCTCGTAAGGTTCAAAATGTGCCGGTGTGATGAGTAACGTCGGAGGTATAACAACCACACCTTGCGGTTGTCCTGGCTGCTGACTGAACCCATACTGAGCTTGTGGTTGTTCTTTCACCGGATCATCCTTTGATGGAGGGACAGCTGAGCCTTTAATATAAAACCGAAATTACTATTCAAACCTTTTTCAGATATGATCAGATATTCAAAAATTTACCGATAAAAATAAATCTATCTATTCTCAATTTTACTATGTGATCATTACTATATATATATAAAAATATTAATTTTCGCGAACCATTTAGGTCACGGAAATTCCATTTTTTGCCATCAGTAAGGAGAGTTGTACAAATAATGTGAATACACAGAACCCCGATCCAATTCATCTTTTGCTAAAAATATTTATCATTTTCTGTTTTATATCTCCTAACATCATTCAATTTTTCTCTAATTTCGATTAAAATATGCCAAAACCTGCAGTAAAAATAGATGTATGCCCCAAATAAACATTCCCCTATTGGTTGAACTACAATGGCGTCGATGTAAAGCAACGCAAGCCTCGATGTAAAGCACACGCTTCCCAAGAGTAAGGAGAGTTGTACAAATAATGTGAATTCCCAGACCCCCGATCCAATTTATCTTTTGCTAAAAGTGTTCATCATTTTCTGTTTTGTATCTACTAACAACATTCCATTTTTCTATAATCCCGATTTAAACATGTCAAAACCTGCAGTAAAAATAGATGTATGCCCCAAGTAAACATTCCCCGATTGGTTGAAAAGCTGTGGCCTCGATCTAAAGCAACGCAAGCACACGCAAAAATTTCCGTTGATATGTTGAACTTCGACCCCGGGATTCAGCCGAGGTAACCTTCAGCCGATTCACATAGAGATTTTCTTGCGCTCAAAGGTAATTCTAAGTGAAGTATACTGGTAAAGTAAAATAATATTCATTTACAGAAATATTTACACATTTTATCATTAATTTATTGTCATGCTTCTGCATATTTACGCTGAGCTTTAGTTAAATATAATTCTATACAAATTTTGTTACGTCAAGCATTAAGAGTAAGAATATATTTCGCGCCAAAACAAGAAAATAATCTGTGTCACAAAATAAGCTTATCAGCATCTTTCTGAAATTTTCCAACAGAAAATAGCGTTAATTATAGAGAAATTTTGGTGAGTATTACTTATTAATGTTAAGGTTCTCCAGAGGTGGTTCTCTACACCTTCTTGGCGGTCAATTTAATCCCATTTATCAATTATCCCCGATGGCGATGACACCCAGTCGATTTGTGTCATGAGCGAAAATCTTATCTATTTGATGAAATAACTTTTTCATTAACTGTACATGCAATTTTTTTGTAGTTTTTGATAACCGTGCACATTCCCATTGCATGTCCGCAAGATAAATGGGTTATGCATTTGTGAATTGTGTAAGAACAGTAATATTGTGTAATGGCGGATGATAAAAATTTGTGACGGTCAGTGCGTGATCACGTGACATTATTATTTGTAAACAAACGGGCTCCCCATGTAACACGTGTCGGAACTATCCATACAAGGTGCAATCAATCTTATATTTCACTATTTGATGATATTTCTGTGTCTGTTTGTAGGTTTTGCAGATCAGATGTCATAGTGTAGACAAAAAAGTACCATGATTGTTCCTGTTCAGTAGTTGTGGTTTTTTTTTATAGAATTAGAAGGTAAGTCTACATTTATTTAGTCATTATTTAATGAATATAAAAATGACTCAATTCTCTGTGTAATTTTTCCCCAATTTTTGAAACATGCATAATTTAAAGAGCATTTGCTTCCCTTGACCCCCCACCCCACCCCCCCTACAAATTGCCCAAAATTCATACTCATAGAGATTACTCTGATGTCCAACATCTGTTTTTGCGATTCCGGCATTTTAACTCTTTATTTTCAAATTGAACACACTCGGCCATTCAGCTTATTTGCATCATAACCCTTACAGAAATGAAAAGTTTGCTGCAATATTGCAACAATATAGCGGCAATATTGCAGCAAACAAATTTGCTTGCAAGAAGTGTTTGCAAGAAAGTTGCAGGTTGTTGCAGCTACCTGCAACATTCTCGCAATGTTATTGCAACAAAATTTGTTTGCAAGAAAATTGCAGCAAGTTTGCTGCAATGTTGCAAGAAAGAATTTGTTTGCTAGAAAGTTGCAGGAACCTTTTCTTTTATTATTTAAGGAATTACTTTTTGCAACAACTTTGCAAGAAAAGTTTCTTTAATAATGTCAGACAATCAGATAGTTTGCACCAATATTTTAAGCATTTTAAAATATTACATATTATTATTTGTTTTAAGATTTAAGGTTCAAATAATACACAACATATTGTTTCTTTGAACATTTGGTTATGGATACTTCTAACTATCTAAATTTGTTGTCGTCATACTTTATTTTACTCAGAAATATCTAGATATTTGAATAATTTATTTTAAATAAATCTTCAAATAACAATGCTTATATTTTTAGAATTCCTAAACTGTACATCACATTTATATGATATTTTGTAAGGAAAGAATTTCAAGAATACTTTGGTATTTATTTCAACAAGTTTAATCTAAATAATTGAGTCATAATAATTTTTGTTTTACATGTATTATTATGCCTTTTTGTCACTTTTTTGTGACATTTTTCTATGAACAATATTTTTAATTCTAATATTTTCCATCAAATGAATTTAGCCTCACCTGCAGGTTGCATTTTGTTTAATTTCTAGTATCATTATTTTAAAACTATGTATACACAAATTATCTTTCTCATCTCAATTAGTAATATGAGCTGGTGATAGAAATGTAATGTGCCATCTGGTTTCCATTTATCTCTGTGTAGTGGTAAAGACAGGAAGTACCATAAATTAATGTACACAGAGTTTGAGATCAAATTAAGGGTAGAGCATTTCTTCTTTGTATATATTTCCATTATAACTTATAACATCAAAGATAAAAAAATATATATATATATATAATTATTTTTTTATTATAATATATAACAAATATTCAAGATTTAGGCAATTAATATTTATAATTAGGGGCAAATTTCAAAGGGATCACACTGTCACAATACCCTAAGCAACCTTGATCAACATATTCAAAATTTGAACTGGACATGAACATGCATACAACAAACAAAGATGTCTTCTATCATGCACAAAGTAATATGAATTTTACAATGAATTTAGATCCAAAAGTTCCAACTAATTCTATTGACACTGGATAGTGCATATGATAGCCTTCAGTTGACATGACTCTTGGATTTAGGAAGATTGGTGTTTACACATAATTTGGATAACATCTTTTGGTAAGTACAATGGATTTGAATGTCCACCATTTTGAATAAGTGCTTGCTCTTACAGTTCAAAATAGTGATATTTAAAGAGTTTTCTTAACTTAATAGAGTTGACAAAAGTATAAGACAATAGATTTATGCACATGAATATTATTAAAATTGTGTAAGACAGGAGATATTTTTTTAAATCTTTTTAAGACTATATGTTTTAGAAAGTGCATTACTTAAATTGAAACAAGAAATCTTCTAATAAAAGCAGTTTGGTATTAAATTAGAGATCCGTGATTTGACTGCCAATAAGAGGTCTATCAACAAATGGCAACAATATTTAGCTTTTATATATACACAACTAATCACAAAAATTTTAAAGAATAGACAAGACCAATTATGTTATAGTTCAATGAAAAACAAATATTAAAAAAAAGCAATAACAACCTAGTACTGGCATAAGGTTAAATGTATTCTATAGTAATATGCAATTTCTAGAAGGACTTGATCACTTTTAGACATTGACCCTTTAAGTGAAACAAATGCTGGAAAAATTGGTCTGTAACCATCTCTTTATAAAGAGTTATTTTCATAAGTCCAGAATTTACTATATATAGTAGTAACTTATATCTTTATAATGTTTAGTTATTCTTTTAATGTATGCTAAATTCTTCAACTTTTATTTTGCAGTATTTGAAATCAGAAAATTCAACTTTAAGGACAGTCAGTACAGAGAAACAGAACTAAAGGATACACAGATATGTAACACAACAACCTATAGAGGACAGAGAAAATTTTGTTTTATTATTAAATCATACTTTTTTAAATGCTTAGTTTTTAATTCCTAATTTTTCAACTGAAATTGTTGAAAGATTTGCCGCAATGTTGCTGCAATATTGCAAGAAATTAATTTTCCTGCAATATTGCTGCAACATTGCAGCTAATGAATTTGCCGCAATATTGCTGCAACAATCATAGCTACTGATTTTCCTGCAAACATTTGCTGCAATATTGCCGCAAATTGTTGCGGCAATATTGCAGCAACTGTTTGCAAGAAAACTAATTTACATACGAAAAATGAATATTTGCAGCAATATTGCCGCAAATATTTGCAGCAATATTGCCGCAAATATTTGCAAGAAGCCTTATTTTTCCATAAGGGAAATGAACGAGGTGTTAGATTTTGTTTTCCTATTGAATAAGGGTCATTTTCATAAATCAGCACTCATAATGCATTGTAAATTACTTTTTCTGTTGGTCATGTCACAATCTTTTAAAGTTCAAAGTAAAAGTGCCAGTATTGATGTGTCAACTGTCCAAATATAAGAAAATAGCGGGTTGCAGGTCGATTAAACTTACTTAAATGAAGAGAAAAATGAACTAATTGAGGCTCGATAAGGGTCATTTGCATAAATCAGTTCCCATAATGTTGGTCATGTGACATTCTTATAAAGTGAAAGTTAAAATGAGGGTGGTAATGGGGGTACCTTCATGACGAATAACGGTAATAAATCTTGCCAAATGACGTTAACAGTAATTTTTGGTGCATTACGATAAAATGAAGACTTTCTTCAAGACGATAAAAAAATTGACAGATTTTGATGAATCACGTTAATTTTTTCCCAAAAATAACGGTAACGATCATTATTTGAGACCTCTGACGAATCACAATAAGGATATGTTGACGAATCACGGTTACATGTTAACATATTTGACGCTAACAGTAGCCGTATTGACCGTTTGACGCCTGACGGTAAAGGGCATTCATACCCTCTAAAATGCCAGTATTGATGGGTCAATGTGAAAACTGTCCAAATATGAGAAGATAACGGGTGGTAGGTTGATCAAACTTACTTAAATGAAGAGGAAAATGAATAAATTGAGGCTTGATTTATATGGATCCAGTCGCGTCCAGAAGCAACGAAGCAGCACATCCACTTTGGACGGGCAAATATCATCTATCTGATATGGGACCAGCTGAAGTCCCACTGCCCTAGCTGGTGTCGCAAAACAGTCGTTGGAGGTTAGAGTAATCTCAGACTACAAAACTCAATTCCAATGACAAAAATGCCCTAATCTTAAATTGAAAGCATTGGAAAAGTAAACTGTAAATTATAATTTTGACAATGACCACAATTTGTTTTAGTTCAATGTACATGTAATAATATGCGGGATAATACATTTACATGAACTTAATACTGCTTCAAGGTTATACAGGTTTGTCAATGTATAAATAAAATAATTTGTTTGCTAACTTAGGGAGCTACCATTTGATTTTTAGGGGGTGGGGGTCTAGGATGAAATTTGAAAAAAAGGCAGGATGAGACAATATGAAAAAAAAGGCAGGATGACAATTTATGTAAAAACAAGTCGGGATAAACTAATAGAAAAAAAGGCAGGACAGATTACATCTCTAACTGAAAAAAAAAAATGCAGAACAAAATTTTTTCAACAAAATTTGTTTGCCAACTTAGTGTTTCCTTCAGAAGGTTTTGGTGTGGTATGACACCCTGTCATTTTTATACGCCCTTTTACGGGACGTACTATGGTATACCTTTGTCCGTCGTCAACATGTCGGACATTAACTCAAAACCGCTTTAACCAATTTGCATAAAACTTTGGTGAATTGTTTATATCTATTGAAATGAGCTCCCTTTCGTTTTTTATAAATTTTAGATTTTACGTTTCTGAGTTATGGGGTTTTATTCATTAAAAAAAGGGGGATTTTCCAGTTTTCGGACAATAAAAGCTTTCACCAACTTGCAAGAAATTGTGGTGAATTGTTTCTATCTATTGACATGAGTTCCCTTTCGATTTTTATATATTTTAGATTTTACATTTCTGAGTTACAGGGTTTTATTCATGAAAAAAGGGGGGATTTTCCAGTTTCGGACAAAAATCAAAAATGCTTTCAGCAGTTTGTATGAAACTTTGGTGAATTGTTTATAAAATTGAGAATGGAAATGGGGAATGTGTCAAAGAGACAACAACCCGACCATAGAACAGACAACAGCAGAAGGTCACTAACAGGTCTTCAATGCAGCGAGAAATTCCCGCACTCGGAGGCGTCCTTTATATCTATATTGATGTAAGCTCCGTTTAGAATTTTATAAATTTTACATTTTAAATTTTTGAGTGATGGGGTTTTATTCATTAAAAAAGGGGTGATTTTCCAGTTTTCGGACAATAGCTCAAAAATGCTGTCAGCAATTCTCATGAAACTTAAGTGAATTGTTTATATCTATTGATGCAAGCTCCCTTTACATTTTTATAAATTTCTAATATGACTGGGAATTAATTGAACTTTATTTGTTTATAGTCTGACGACAGATTTACTAAGTATTGCGCAACAGCACAGTGTATTGCACAACAGCAAGAAATCTTTAATTTCATCACGTTCTAATGAAGTAACAAGCTTATTTTGCCGAAAGTTAGAATGATTTGATCTAAGCTTGAGTAACAAGTACCAGAAGTGATAAAAAAATTGTCTTTATGAAAATAACATGCAATCAACTTTAAAATCAATGCTTTAACCTCCTAAAGAAAATAAATCGTTTATGTCTTTGAATTTCTTTACTTTCACATGAAAAATTGCTGTTTCATCGACTTTGTAAATGTTGAATATTGCCGATGACAAAAGCGACTGAATTTGAGTATCGTAAACAACAGGGCGGCTAGATTTCGCTTTTGAAGGTCGGTCAAAGCGAAGTGGCGACTGGGAAAGCGGCTTTGTCACCCCAGTAGCATGGTAACGTGAACCCTGCACAATGCTTATTACTTTAAAACACAGTCCTATTATATTTTTACAGAGGATGACCTTGAGGTCACTCCGATGTATTGCTATCGCCTAAATTTCCATTATGCAAATTAGTTTTGGGATTTCAACCGATCTATAAAAATTATAGATCCGCGGTCATTACAAGGGAAAAAAGTGCATTTTTATACCTGCGATTCCGTTCTCCGTTTGACGATGTTTCATCAAAAAATGGAATCATTTCAGTTGTTGATTTAGTACTGAAAATTTGACTGAATTATCTCCTTATTAAATACGGTTTTATATGTTTAATAGGTGTTTAAGAAAGAGGTCAGGTGCTCATGTTCATTCATAAAATTATCGTTCATTCATGAATTTATCGTAAAATCAAAATCACTACACAGGTCACACAGGTTGTATACGTAGTCAAAAGATTACCTGTATAGTATCTAAAAATAGACAAACTTAACTGACTCCCCTTACTGTAGTGTGTGATAACATTTTGTGAGGGAATTCGATGTTTGCTATACCACTGTTCATTTCAACGCACTTTATGACGATACCACTTTATCAATATGAATGAAATTTTTTGCAGTGTTTTAAGAAATAATTTTACTTTAAAATCGCGTATCATTTGTGAACTATTAAATGTTTTACAAGGACGAATTTTCTGTATAAAGTCAATAATTGTGTGAACTTTTGAAGCCCAAACTTTTTATAGCCTTAAATACGCTAATGAAAGATCCGAAAACTATACCCATACAGAACGCCATGTTTTTGAAATTGTAGTGTAATGTTTATTGGTTGTTAAGGTAACAAACAAGAAGAATCTTGTTGTATACATGCATATTTCACGCGGAAGGAAGCATTGTGTGGATTTAGACGTTTGGCGGGATAGTCAGTGGTTGGGTCCAAGGGTATGGGGGTGTTTGAGAGGGATTCTTGTGTTCGGTATCGGGAACATTTAGAGAACACCCCTATCCAGTAAATAGTGTATTCGCCCTGGAGTATATAAGGGGGTGAGGAATACAATTCGGGTTCTGTCGATATTCTTACAAAAGAAGACCAGCTTACAATAGTGAGTACGTTACATAGCTGTAAGTTAGATAGGAGGACAACTTGTACTGGGGACAACTTGTACTGGGTACAAGTTGGTCTAACATTGAAAGTTGGTAGAGCAGACTGTCCCACTCGGAGGACAGACTGCAACAATCCGCATTGTTTGTTAGTGACAGTCTGTCCCACTCGGAGGACAAGCTGTACCAGCCCAGACTGTCTGGTAGCAACATACTGTACCAGCCCGCACTGTCTTATATATAGTGACAGATAGTCCCACTCGGAGGACAAGCTGTACCAGCCCAGACTGTCTGGTAGCAACATACTATACCAGCCCGCACTGTCTTGTATATAGTGACAGATAGTCCCACTTGGAGGACAGGCTGTTTAATATTATATTGGTGTATATATAATTGTTTTATTGTTCATTGTTACTTTGGATCGGCAAATAGCTAGTGTATATATTTTGGTTCATTGTGCATAAGATAGATAGTTATAGCTTTTAGTATTGCCGTATTGTTTGGACAGCTTGGATCCAAGTATTTACTGGAACGTACGTTTACGATATAAACGCCTGGTTACACGTTACATATTTGGTGGCTAGCGGTTGGGATTCAAGTTGTCTATCACATAGTATTTGATTGATTGATTTTCATTATCGATTGTCAGTTGACATGAATGTTTATTTAAAAGATTAAAGTAAATCAACCGTGAGGCATAGTTATAGTTCACGGCTGAGTTGTAACACGAGTGTTTTATATAATATAATATTACAACACCATAATTGTTTTGTTTAGATTACTCTATACTGCAATAAATATGTCAAATATTGACGATCAGATTGCTGAAATTAGTAGGCAAATACAGTCGCTTAGTGAAAGTACAATACAACATGGACAAGGTTTTATATCTTCTACACCTAGAGATCAGGGTGTACGTCCAAAGGTTGTTGAAAACAGAGAACATGATTCAGGCGTAGTGACGACAGGGCCGTCTCTATCAACACCTGTTGGACTGGCCGTTGGTGATACACTGCCTTTGCCAGATAGGGATATCATAACAAATCCTCACTTGAATAATAGAAAATCCATTGGGCAAGACAAAAATCAAAATATTAATCCTAAGCAGGGATTAACAAAAAATCAAAGCACTGCTCATACTGTAAGCTCTGGTTCAAATGATGTTAAAATCAAACCTTCAAAATATGATGGCATTACTCCTTGGATGGATTATTTATCACACTTTGAGATGTGTGCCCTTGTTAATATGTGGTCTGAACATCAAAAAGGTTTGTACTTGGCCGTGTCACTGATTGGACAGGCCCAAGCAGTCCTGGGTGATTTACCAAAGGAAAAGAGACAAATATTTTCAGACCTAGTATATGCACTGGAGGAACGCTTTGCTCCATCCAGTCAAACGGAACTTTATCGTGTTCAGTTCAAAGAACGACGACAGAAAGACGATGATAGTGATAGTGACAAAGAAGCAAATACTAGTAAGAGTAAAGACCTGCTCAGCGGTTCATCAGAGTCCGAGTCTGAGGATGAATGGAAAAGACAGGATCCAGGAGACATTCTTGGACAGGACAGTGATGAAAGTGCACACCGTGATAAAGAAGAAGAGAAGGATACAGGATTAAACGAGACCGAAAACAAGAAAGATGACTACATGGTGACAATTAAACCAGATGAAAGAACTGTTGTTTGTAACACAGAATTGGGTCGGATAATCAGACAAAAGACTACTCCTCGGCTTCCAGGAGTGAGAGGTACTTTTGTTGGAAGACTGGGACCAGAGATTTTTGCAGTTGGTAATAAGAGTACCGATGCAAAAGGATTACCAGTGGACAACCCAGACAAAGGGGAAAGTAAAGTCAATGAGAAGTAAAATATTGCTCTCTGTTCAACATGTAGGAAAAGGAAAGTGAATTTAGTTTCGTGTGGTATTCAAACAGACTCGTTGTTGTATACGAGAACTGTAAAAACTGAAACAACCTATCGAGAAGGTCCAAAGAAGATCCGTATAGTGGAAGTTAAAGAAGCCATCTAAAGCTTTTCAGTCATTGAGTGGACATATTTCAAACCAAAGATATTGGCTAAATAAAGTATTATTTATAGTAAGTATTTACTTATATATAGTGACAGATAGTCCCACTCGGAGGACAAGCTGTACCAGCCCAGACTGTCTGGTAGCAACATACTATACCAGCCCGCACTGTCTTGTATATAGTGACAGATAGTCCCACTTGGAGGACAGGCTGTTTAATATTATATTGGTGTATATATAATTGTTTTATTGTTCATTGTTACTTTGGATCGGCAAATAGCTAGTGTATATATTTTGGTTCATTGTGCATAAGATAGATAGTTATAGCTTTTAGTATTGCCGTATTGTTTGGACAGCTTGGATCCAAGTATTTACTGGAACGTACGTTTACGATATAAACGCCTGGTTACACGTTACAGTAGCAAAACTTTTGGTTGACAAATTTTAATTCGTTATTGCATAAATATTAACTTGAAATATCTGTCATTTTCTCCCTACCCAGTTTACCTCTATTACTCATTATGATGTGGACTCGACATTGTTATTGAATCTTATGCAATTTGATTGGATTAAGTTATTATTAGATTACCTTTAAACTGTTCATGCTTTTTCGTACGAGTATATTGATTAAATCAGAGCGTGCATGAATGTGTACAGAAAATTAAATGACCTGCAAACTGGACACTGGACCAGTCCATATTACGTTTTATCAATGAATAGATTTTTTTTTATTTCCCAAATTACAGGGCCCATAAAGGGCATAAAATCAGATACAATTGATTTACATAATTGGTAACAACAACAATAATAGCGGCATATAAATAGATATTTAGTATATAAGCATTGGTCAGAATCAGATGAACAAAACTTAAGGTATGAAAGGTAACAATTGCCACTTTTTATCTTTTCACATAATTTTCCACATACACATTAGATAAATTATTTTTGATAGCCTATTGCGGAGAAAAAAGAGAAAGTTTACTGTATTAACGTTCTATTCCATTAAATACGCCATTTTTCGAAGATAAATGCAGAAAAACATTTATGAACGGCTACGCCAGGTAAAATTGTTGTTTATCCTAAAAAAAAATACAATTTTCAGTTTCATTAGAATATTATAATAATAATAAATCCCAAATTTATGTAGTCATTAGATAAAGTCCGTATATGTCCAGGGGCGTAGCTGGCCTAGAATAAAGTGCAAGCATAAGTCTTGAATCGCAGAGCGGAGCGAGGCGAAACATTTTTTGGGACCTTTTTATGCAGAAAATTATTATTTTTCGGTCATTTTCCAGGTATGCCATGCTTATGAAATCCACATTACTCCTTATTAACATGGTTGTTTTCCAATATGAAATGAATTTTATAAAACGGGACGATCAGTCGACAAGTCAACCGAAGCGTTTATCAATAGAAGGGCAATCAATGGACACATGACCAACCCGGGAACAGATAAGACACAAAATAACAAACAAAAACATTCAATATTGAAAATTAAATACAGATAAAAAACACGAACCCCGAAAAAAAATGTGGCGACCTCCAGTGCTCCGGAAGGGTAAGCAGGTCCTGCTTCTTGCAAGACACCCGACCGTAGCGTTTCTCACTAAGGACTCAATCAAAGGAGAGGTTTCTACGACAACGGTAGAAGGTCACTTGGGACACAGATACCCAAGGTGAATTAATAGTCTTTTGGACGAACGGACAATGGGAATACGAAATCAAACGGCGACTTTTAATATAAAAAAGAAGATGTGGTATGATTGCCAATGAGACAACTCTCCACGAGAGACCGAATGACACAGAAATTAACAACTATAGGTCACCGTACGGCCTTCAACAATGAGCAAAGCCCATACCGCACAGTCAGCTATAAAAGGCCCCGAAATGACAATGTAAAACAATTCAAACGAGAAAACTAACGTCCTGATTTATGTACAAAAAATGAACGAAAAACAAATATGTAACACATTAACAAACGACAACCACTGAATTACAGGCTCCTGACTTGGGACAGGCACATACATACAGAATGTGGCGGGATTAAACATGTTAGCGGGATCCCAACCCTCCCCCTAACCTGGGACAGTGGTGTAACAGAACAACATAAGAACGAACTATAAAAATCAGTTGAAAGAGGCTTAACTCATCAGATGGATAAAAATACAAATACTACAAATACAAGTGGACGTGGCCGGGTACTTGTACATCCAAACAACAAAAAGACACTAAGTACAGATCTGAGAGTACTCTTGACTTATAAGTGAGGGATATAAATCTAAGATGTTTTCAAGGTTATTGTATTGAACCTGTATTATTAAATGTTTATACTGCATGTAAGACTTAAAGTATAGTTAATATCCAAAGTCCATCTATTTTTTGCCAAGGCAAATGATCGCAGAACTCTCTCGGTGTCGATATTCATTTCTCTGTGAACACGTATGAGCGCCAAAGAAGATAGTCTGTCCTATACCATGGTTGAACGGAGATAAGTTTTCAGTCGCTGTAATGCACTAAATGACCGTTCAGTAGTTGATGTAGTTACTGGCATTGTAACTAGGATTGACACGGTTGCAAACTATTGAAGGATATAGTTCCTTTTTAGTCACTGCTAAAGACGACATCAGAGATTTGGGCTACTCTATAACATCTGGACCCGACCAGCGTCTCTGCCATCTCTTTACCTCAGAGTTGAAGGTTTCTTGATTGTCCGTCAAGTCGTGTCTAAATGTTTCGTATAGTTTGCCTATACACTCTGCTGTCAAAGATTCCAAACGTGCATGCAGATATAAGGTTCTGGCCTTGAAAACGATCAGAGTTATCCAGTAAACGTCCTGTGAGTTCTTCAATGAAATAGTCAAGAAAGGAGAAATACAAGGCTCGGACTTGGGGTGCCCAGCTGGATAGTTAGCCCGGTTGACCTGTCTTCCTACTCATTCGAATTTTAATTTCAGAATCATTATTTTTGTGAAAAAAATGTGCAAGCAAATGATTTTTTGCGTAAAGGCAGCTACGCGCCTGATGTCCGATCTGCCTATTTTTGGACATCAAAAGACAATACGATCGTTTTAAGGTCAATTTCATCTACCTCACACAATCTTGTTAGGCACTATAATGAAATGGACCTGAAATTTTATTTCACATGTTTCCTGAAAATTGATAAATATCAAAGCAACATAGAGCTGTTTGTTCTAGTTCGTATAATGACAATTTAATGTCATGTTTGTTTGTGATGACCCCCCTTTTCGGGATTGCATCAGAATTATAGTTATCTCGTATCGCATGAGGATGACACATGTCAACTGAGCAATTATGTTTGGGACTTAGTTTTAAGAAATGATGTCAAAGTAACATTATGAAAATATTTTTAGTAAGCTGAAATATATATTTATTTTTTACATGTTTATGTCTTGTAAGATATTTTATTTCTGTCCCGTTTTTCAACATAAGCGTCTGGAAAGTTGAAATGTTTTAACTGAATGGTTAATTTAAATTAATTATGAAAATGGTTAAAATTAAATAAATAAAGGAAATTATTGCCCAATTACAAACACTACCAGGGGATAATCCATAATGATTTTTTTTTCAGTTATATGTTTCAGCACATGTATAATTAACCCCAACTTTAGCCTGGTAAACTTGTTGTCTCCTTGTAAAATATAAAACATATTTAAAATGATTTCCTGCTAAAGTCTTATATTGATATAAAGTTAAAACCGTCTTGCTTCTCACTAGTCAACACTCCTGTCCTGTCAGGTTTAATTCTTATATATATGGATGAAAAATAAAAGTCCACAAAACATTAACATGGCAGCAATTGCTTTTACAGCCTTTAAGACTTTGATTTTTTTTTACAGAAGAGTGTCCACCATGCACTTGCATTACACTATAATAATAGTAGAATAGTATGATATACAAATAGATGAAAATTATATATACATGCAACCGTAATATTAATATAATATATAACAACAAACCAGTGTATTCTCTGGAACTATTATTATATTTAATTTAGTATAATAGTCTAAGGTATACTGATTTGTATCACTACAATATAATAGTTATTACGGTAGGTTGAATTTCCTGTCATTTATTCATCATCCAAGCACGAACTTGTATAAGAAAAAACATCTCTGTAAATTAACCTCAGTTTCAGGTATTGAGATGTGATCTGTTTCTGTGACATGTGCTTTTGACCATCCACAAGAACCTGCGGTCATCCGATGTTCAGTACTTCAGTACTTTGATTTATTCTACTTTGAATATTGCCTGCCTATTTCAGCAACTATTCTTACAAAACAATCCTCTATTAATCCTAGGTGTTGCACTCAGTATTGTTGATTATATTTATATGTATATGTAGTAAAGTGAATGCAACCCCCTTTTTGAAGGTAAGTAACAGTTAACAAACTTTATCACTTATCAGTAGTTTAGAATGGTTTAAAAAAAAGATCTAATAGATGTTACATGCATTATGACTTCCTCTCAAAAAGTTTGCATGTGTTTTAAAGTGGTTATTTAGCAATGTAATTTTTTCCCTCAGTATTAACATTAATTTGGAAGTAAGTTAAAGGATTTCAGTTAACCAAAATTATTTCACTCATAATTTATATAAACAAATCCCACTTCGATATATAACATGTACAACAATCAAACATCAACCCACGCCAAACTGGATGTAATTGAAAGACATCTAGAGGTCAATATACAGTCTCGAACAAAAGACAAAATAAGGAAAAATATAGCGAATTTTTGAGAATTATTATTATTGCATGTATATTTGCAATATTTAAAATGCATAGTTTAAAATCTTTCGAGTTTTAGGTTCCACCTACCATTTTAGAAAACTGGGATTTCATTGCAGCTAGTCTATTAGATAACATTTTATAGTTTTGAATGTTTCTTCATCAGTTAACTAAAATTAGATGGAGGAATGTTCTTATTTCTGACAGAGTGGTACTCAACCTATATCAATTTGTGCATGAAGCGATTGATAGTTGCTAGATACTGAATGATTTTACCACAAATTTGTTAAAGTTTTAACCGGTGTATATACTTAAAATATGTTAATAAAGTTCGTCTTTTTCAGGACTTCTGATCCAACCATGTAGTATGGCATGTTTGTGAGATATGGTTTTGGCCAGTAGGATGTTCATGAAGGACCTGTAGTACAAAGTATATCACTGGATTGAGCTCATTGTCTAAGTGTATTATTAAAGTGCTTTGCTTTGAGCTCAGTTCATTGTTATGCAATTCATTCTTTGTGAAGTAAAGATTTGACAGACAACTCTCATGTACAAGGAATTGTCAAAGTAGTATCCATCCTATGTACAATGTTAGTACATGTAATAGGGAGATAAAAGCATTTTATTTAGATTTGAACCAAACATTTTTTGTCCATTAGCCAAACTTAAAAAAAAAAGCACAAATTCACCAAACAATGCTACTGGCGCTACTAGCAATATGATGCTAGGTTCTTTTGTTACTTTATTTTTTTACATCTGTACTGCCTACTGGTGATTCAGTCCTGAGTGTAAATGGTCATTCAGTATGTTAAGAAAAAGACCAAAATTTATAAGGCCTATCTGGCCTTATTGATTTCTAAAATATATTTCATTGTACATGATTGTTCAACATTTATCATTCATTTGTTTATTTCTTAATTTGTGTGAATTAACAGTAAATGTAAATTACTACACTTTCATACCACAACAAAACTGCCTTACTGTATTGGTATCACTTATATTTGTATCCATATAACAAAAAAAACTGAAAAGAGAATACTTTTGCAATAGCTTTTTCATATTGAATACTAAAACTTTTTAGATATTTAGACATATTAAGTAGATGTTCATTATATCCACTTGACATTTTATCATATGACTTTTGTAGTTAGTTATGAGTCTTTGAAGCATGCTCACAGAGGTTCTTTTGTTGATATCATTTTCATACTGGTCAAACATTTTTTTTGCTTTGACCAGCTTTGGAGGAGATATTTTCAAAGAATTATTAAAAAATAACACAGAAATTCACTTTCTAGCTCATCTAGCCCCAATCATCATGTCAGGTATTGTCATTACTAAAAAACACTAAATGTCTTCTAAACTGAGAAACAATTTCCTCATTTAACCGAAATCTTTTACTTATGATACTGACAATCCCCCACAAAGTAATATAAATAGAACCATACAAATAGTAAGCAAATACGTGTTCTCAGATACCATCTCCCATATAAAAAAATCACATTAAGAAAAAAATGAACCTATTATGTGTTCCTCTCCTAGCTACAAAATGCATCCAAAATCAAAGATGTGGAACATATATATTCTATCATAATCATTTGGTAATTAATGCAATTAGTATCTCTTCCATGCCCGTGTTGAACATAAAAAACTAAATATTACATAAACAACACCCCTAATGCTCATGTTGGCTGTCATTGTGCAACACAGTTAATACATAGAAAACATAAAACATAGAACTCCTTTTGTCATATAAAACACTGTCAAACATCCAATCATACTATCCACACTGATCTGTGTCCACACTTGTAAACTAACAATATAAAATCTACATTAAGGGGTTCAACACTTTGACTGAAATAGATTTGGCTCGTTCTTTTTTTATAAAATTTTGACAAAATATAAATTTTGACCTGTTGACAAGAAATTTGAATCAATTTACTTACAGGAACAATGTCATTTGATATATAGCATTTTGATAAACACTAATTTTGATCATTGAGAAGCTTGAATTCTATTTACTTATAGTATGGGGTTAAAACGTTCAGCTGAATTTAAATAGTTAACTCCCTTAGGTGTTTTGTAACCCTCTAAAGATGGTTTTTAAAATGTCCATGTAACCAGAAGGTCACAAACATGTATAATAAAAATTCATGATCGAATTTAATTGTTATAGTTTATTATATTAATAGTGCTTATAAATAAAAAGATGTGGTATGAGTGCCAATGAGACAACTATCTATCTAAGTCATAATATGTAAAAAGTAAACAATTATAGGTCAAAGAACGGCCTTCAACATGGAGCCTTGGCTCACACCGAACAGCAAGCTACAATGTATAAAGGGCCCCAAAAAGACTAGTGTAAAACAATTCAAACAGGAAAACCAACGGTCTAATCTATGTAAAAAACGAGAAACGAGAAACACTTATGAACCACACCCAAAAACGACAACCACTGAACAACAGGCTTGTTTGTTATGCTTGATGTTTTGCTTTACAAAATGTATACGTCCTGTAAGTATAAGATGTAGGCCTCTTAAGGGCGTTAAATGTATTGCCGCGAAGATAGGAGACGACTTAATCTGATTAAAATAGAAGTAACTACACTGTAATGATTATTAAATATTTTCTCTTGTTCTTAAAAGAGCAATCATTTTAATCAAATGTTCCAGATGCAGTTACACTTTCAGAAGATGTTTCATAGTTGCAGATTTGGAATGAAATCTTATTGCTTCTATTTCTTGTCATCAAATTGATACCTTATCACTGCTTTGTGTTAGATATGGCAATATGAATTTCTGTACTATCTTGTCGACTTGTGTTTTTCTGGTTTAATTGCCAAAATCTGAACTTTTTGCTGATAAATGATAACACTTCAAGGTAAGTGAAGAAGTTAATTAAAGTGCATCTTTTTGTTTCTTTCTGTTTGTTATTAGTCTCTTATATTAATAGATGTTGCGATTGGGAAATTGTTGTATGAAATATCGCCACAGAAATCGCCAACTTTTAATCCACGAAAATAAACCACAATTCAACATAATCACTTATATATAGCGGTTAAATATAAGAACAAGTGTAATCTTCAAGGGAAAAAGTTACATATCTTTTACAAAAAAATTCATAGATATGATAAATTTAATAAATGTCGATGTTGAAATCACTTTATGTGAATTTAAATTATAAACAAAAAAGTAGTAACGTCCCTCTTCATACATGTATGTACAATGAATAATGTAATACAATACTTTTGTAGAAAAAAGTAAAATCACAAAAATACTGAACTCCTAGGAAAATTCAAAAGGAAAGTCCCTAATCAAATGGCAAAATCAAATGATAAAACACATCAAACGAATGGACAACAACTGTCATATTCCTGAGAAATTGTTTTGTTTGGCCAAGTTATCAAACTATTCGGTATCATGGTACGCGTTTATACATGGGATTTCTTTGTTGTTTTTTTTTCATTTTTGCGAAATACAATTTAAAAAATTTGAGTGTCATCCTTTTACTTGTTTGCTTTATATGCACGATTGAATAGATTGCTTTCAGGTTTCCTTTCACCGACAAAATATTTATAAATATATATCCGGATTAACAAATATGAATTTTAAATAATCATGGCTTACCGTACTCCGTGTTATAATTTGAATACTGCATCTTGAAATAATACCTGACACACGTTTATATACAGGTGTTGTGATCAACCCAATTACTGCTCTCTTTTTGGTATTGATTTCCGAGATCAATGGATAAAGGTCAAGGTAAAATCTAGAAGCAGAAAATAGAGCCACCGTTAAACGACTATAGAGGGCTATTAAACAATATCTATGTGTAGGAGGGGCTTGGAAACATGAATCTTTAAAATAGCCTTTTTAAGGTTTCATATTCTAGGTAAAACATGTTATGAACATGGACGTATTGCAATTTGTGCAAATTTAAAGAACATCAAAATGTTCATTTGTACAATAGAATAGTCCAGAGTGGATTAGTGTTGAAGGCCGTACTTTGACCTATATAATTGTTTACTTTTTACACATTGTGACTTGGATGGATGGATAGTTGTCTCATTGACACTCATACGACATCTTCTTATTTATAGTAATTAAAATTGAGAATGGAAATGGTGAATGTGTCAAAGAGACAACAACCCGACCAAAAAGGACAAAACAGCTGAAGTAAACATGTCAATGTACATATGACGTCAATGTTGTGTTTTCTGTTAAATGGTACTCAAAAAGTATTGGTGCTATATATATATATTACGTAAACTTATACAGTCTTTGTATTTAAGGAAAACTACAAGTCAACTTTCCGACTTCAACAGCCACGCGGTGAGCATTGAAAAAAATATATCGGCAATTTGATTTTTTTCCTTGGCTCCTTTGCAGCAGGTATTGATAATGTTTTGCTCTCTCTTATTGCCTATCCCTGAGCGTCTTTATTTTAAGCTCGGAAGCCTCGAATTTACGTTCATTGTTTTATATTAATATAATGAACAGAAGAGTAGGAATAGATATTTATTTATGACACGATTATTGGTTGATGATTGATGGCTGCTTTACGTCCAGCAGAAAATATTTCAACAAATACAGGATACTAGCTTGTTATAACTAAAGCACCCTGCTTTGTATTAGACAGACAGGCGGAGTTGGAATTTTAACGTGTTAGACAGTAAGGTTGCCTTAGGACTCCAAAAATAATACCTTTATTCCGCTGGCATGCTGAAAAAATAGGATCGTTAGTTAGGCAAAAAAATTGATTTTTTGAAGATATTTTTGACTGATTTAAACAGGAGAAACACTTTTATAAATCAGACTTTTAAAATGTTTGTTACAAAAAGACCAACAAAATCTTTAGATTATATACAATGTATATAGACACTATAAATGAGGATAAGTAGGGCTAACGCGGAAACACTTGTGTTTTTAGGCATGGGGTATATGTCACAGTGGTTCATATTGATCACACTTGATAGTTTTATAACCAAACAAAAGATGATTATTGATTGTTGTCTGTACGTATAAATATTTCAAGCATATATATTCTGGATGATAACAAATTAACATGTCATACAATAAGTACATCGCTGTACATGTAGGTAATGTGTTACAAAAGAAACAGCATAAACAATCCACAGCATTAATTGGCATTAAATTTTACACTTGGGTTGAAAACTTACAAAATATTGTGTTTACGTTGAGAGAAAGAACCACTTATACATGTTATATATCATATTGTGACTCTGATTTTCATTTTTTTTTAATGTTTAAGGAAATATAACATCACAAACTTTCCATCATCCTTTTTTGGCTCACCTAGCGCGAGGGACCAAGTGAGTTTTTCTCATCACTTGGCGTCCGTCGTCGTTAACTTTTACAAAAATCTTCTCCTCTGAAACTACTGGGCCAAATTTAACCAAACTTGGCCACAACCATCATTGGGGTATCTAGTTTACAAAATATGTCCGATGACCCCGCTTGCCAACCAAGAAGGCGGACATCTAAAAATAGAACATAGGGGTAAAATGCCAGTTGTGACTATTATTTTGAAAACCGTTATAAATAGACAAAATCTGTCCGGAGGGCAAAAATGTTCAGAATGGTGAGCTCTACCAATTGTTCATTTAAGTTAAAACTGTCATACAACTTCTTATTTGAGTCATTAACCTTAAATGACAAATTTTACCATTTTTTTCATTTTTGCCTATTATCTTAAAAACTATGATAGATAGATAGAAATTTAAATAAGCAAAAATGATCAGCAAGACGAGTTCTACAAATAAGTATGCATTGTCGAATCGTCAGTCGACTCCTTTAGAGTTACTGCCCTTTGATGAAGATTTTTACCAGTTTTTTTCGTTTGTGCCTTATATCTTAAAAATTATAATAGATAGATAGAAACTTAAATAAGCAAAAATGATCAGCAAGACAAGATCTACTATTAAGATATTTGGAGGAAATCGTCCAATGACTTTTTATTGGAGTTATTGCCCTTTAATGATGATTTTTTACCATGTTTTGCCTTATATGATAAAATTATGATAGATAAATAGACACTTTAAATCACAAAGATGATCAGCAAGGCAAGATCTACTAACAAGTCAAATTTTGCAGATATAGTTAGTAGACTGTCACTCTTTAAAGGAGTGATTGCCCTTCAATGAGGATTTTTTTTACCCTCTTTTGTGTTTTGAGTAAAAAACCAAAGAAGATAGAGAGAAACTAAACAGACTTAACTATCAGTTATACAAGATCATTAAAATAGAGATTTTGGCATGCATTCTATTCTCATCTACAATGTTGGAGAGTTTCCTTTGTTAAATATGCACATAGACCAAGGTGAGCGACACAGGCTCTTTAGAGCCTCTAGTTAATATTCAATATCCATGATAAGTTATACAAATGTTAAAATAAACAAAATGTTAATTAATTTCATTGTTCCTCTCCTGGAGTGGTAATATCAGAAACTGGACACATATTGTGTATTGTTATCTCTACTGTCATTAGAAACTCAGTTTCGTATTTTAAACATCTGTTTATTAAGTAATATTATCCGTCCATTTATAAGCATCAGATGACAGATTTACAGTTTGTATAGATATGAAATTTTCACTCTGAAGGGCTTAGATGTAAGACTGATTGGTCATAAATTAATGTATTATTGGGGAAATGTGATAATTTAAATTGCATTTCTATATTTCTTAATTTAAGTCCACGTTTCTCTAATCTTTATACCAAAGCCTTTTGAAAGGCTACACAATACGAAATATGCCATATATAAAGTGTTGATAAAATATATCTACATGACATCAAGCATCGGGCATCAAGTATCAAAATAAATACGTATGTCAGGGGCGTAGCTGGCCTAGAATAAAGTGCAAGCATAAGTCTTGAATCGCAGAGCGGAGCGAGGCGAAACATTTTTTGGGACCTTTTTATGCAGAAAATTATTATTTTTCGGTCATTTTCCAGGTATGCCATGCTTATGAAATCCACATTACTCCTTATTAACATGGTTGTTTTCCAATATGAAATGAATTTTATAAAACGGGACGATCAGTCGACAAGTCAACCGAAGCGTTTATCAATAGAAGGGCAATCAATGGACACATGACCAACCCGGGAACAGATAAGGCACAAAATAACAAACAAAAACATTCAATATTGAAAATTAAATACAGATAAAAAACACGAACCCCGAAAAAAAATGTGGCGACCTCCAGTGCTCCGGAAGGGTAAGCAGGTCCTGCTTCTTGCAAGACACCCGACCGTAGCGTTTCTCACTAAGGACTCAATCAAAGGAGAGGTTTCTACGACAACGGTAGAAGGTCACTTGGGACACAGATACCCAAGGTGAATTAATAGTCTTTTGGACGAACGGACAATGGGAATACGAAATCAAACGGCGACTTTTAATATAAAAAAGAAGATGTGGTATGATTGCCAATGAGACAACTCTCCACGAGAGACCGAATGACACAGAAATTAACAACTATAGGTCACCGTACGGCCTTCAACAATGAGCAAAGCCCATACCGCACAGTCAATGGCCCCGAAATGACAATGTAAAACAATTCAAACGAGAAAACTAACGTCCTGATTTATGTACAAAAAATGAACGAAAAACAAATATGTAACACATTAACAAACGACAACCACTGAATTACAGGCTCCTGACTTGGGACAGGCACATACATACAGAATGTGGCGGGATTAAACATGTTAGCGGGATCCCAACCCTCCCCCTAACCTGGGACAGTGGTGTAACAGAACAACATAAGAACGAACTATAAAAATCAGTTGAAAGAGGCTTAACTCATCAGATGGATAAAAATACAAATACTACAAATACAAGTGGACGTGGCCGGGTACTTGTACATCCAAACAACAAAAAGACACTAAGTACAGATCTGAGCAAAATATAACCAAAGTGCAAAATACACCCAAAGGCCATAAATGAGTTTTCAACACAGCGAGAAAATCCCGCACCCGGAGTACAGATCTGAGAGTACTCTTGACTTATAAGTGAGGGATATAAATCTAAGATGTTTTCAAGGTTATTGTATTGAACCTGTATTATTAAATGTTTATACTGCATGTAAGACTTAAAGTATAGTTAATATCCAAAGTCCATCTATTTTTTGCCAAGGCAAATGATCGCAGAACTCTCTCGGTGTCGATATTCATTTCTCTGTGAACACGTATGAGCGCCAAAGAAGATAGTCTGTCCTATACCATGGTTGAACGGAGATAAGTTTTCAGTCGCTGTAATGCACTAAATGACCGTTCAGTAGTTGATGTAGTTACTGGCATTGTAACTAGGATTGACACGGTTGCAAACTATTGAAGGATATAGTTCCTTTTTAGTCACTGCTAGAGACGACATCAGAGATTTGGGCTACTCTATAACATCTGGACCCGACCAGCGTCTCTGCCATCTCTTTACCTCAGAGTTGAAGGTTTCTTGATTGTCCGTCAAGTCGTGTCTAAATGTTTCGTATAGTTTGCCTATACACTCTGCTGTCAAAGATTCCAAACGTGCATGCAGATATAAGGTTCTGGCCTTGAAAACGATCAGAGTTATCCAGTAAACGTCCTGTGAGTTCTTCAATGAAATAGTCAAGAAAGGAGAAATACAAGGCTCGGACTTGGGGTGCCCAGCTGGATAGTTAGCCCGGTTGACCTGTCTTCCTACTCATTCGAATTTTAATTTCAGAATCATTATTTTTGTGAAAAAAATGTGCAAGCAAATGATTTTTTGCGTAAAGGCAGCTACGCGCCTGTATGTACAAGTGGTACATGTACATGTACAAACAATTGACCCATATACATTTTGGACATGTATCTGTTTAAAACACTTCACAGGTAGAGTCTATTTAGTCTGAATCGTTTTATAAATGGCATCAGGGTATATCCCCGAGTAATTTTTTTTTTTAATATATTGTTTACAATTGCAAATTATCTTTCATCGATAAATTTTTTATACAATTTTTGCTTCAGATATAAATGTATTCATTGCTTACCTGTAAACAACGAGCTGAATGATAAAGTTTATTAACAACCTATATATTTACACTATTGTTGTATTGATCCATTATCATTGAAATTAATCGTGTAAATTTGTGTGTGGTATTTAAAAAAGAATTGTCGGGGTAAAGTCTAGTATCATGAGGCCAACCACGGGAGTTTTAAGTCGACATTTTGAAAAATAACATACTAAATTAAAAGCTGCTCGCCATAAGGGATTACGATTAAAAACAAAATACTTATTAACCAAATCAAGGCCGTAGAAGGGAATTTGCAGCGCACAAAATATGATTAAAAACACCAAGGTTTTATAAGTATTAAAAGTATTAAAAATATGTATTGTTCAAAACTGCATCAATTGTATAAATTGATAAGGAATATGATCCCCGAAGAGGGGTATGCGACCGATGTGTTTGAAGTCTTTTGAAATTACCAACGCCAGAGGTCAAACATGTCTATTGACCCTTTTACAAGACTAGCAGTAAAGGAAATAACATACGGTAATATGTTTGTCTCATGATTCCTTTGACTGAATGCAAGGTTGGTATTCATTTTTCTGACAAAACAAAACAAAACCAGTCATGTGTCCTTTCATGTATACCATCCTAATGCGGCGTTCACACAGTGCCGATTATGCATGGGTCCCGTTTGAGAACAGACAGCGCTAAGACACGAAACGTGAAAAAGTCGGATTACTATCCTCAATGATCTGGAATGTCCTATTATTGTCTGAACGCAGTCGTATACGTTCGTAACAGATTCCTACGGATCGGGAATGGTCCGGAGAGGTCGGCCAAGCACCCCGACAGTTACGTGCGTTCCGTAACATTCGGGGAAACTCAGCCGATTTTGTCTAGTCGGATAACAATCGTGACTATGTCGTGACAGATTCTGATGTATCGGATTAAAATCGTAACAATGTTCTTTGTTTTCTGGACGTTGTCCTCTGGAACGTGCATGATCTGGAGAAATTTGTCATTATTGTTTTTTTGCCGATTGAGTCCAGATTGCATCCAGATCTTGCCGAATGCGAACCGTCTTTGCCGAAACCGTTCCGAAATAGTCCCGTTATTAATACGAAATTCGGCAATGATACACACGTCAGAGTCCCGACAATTACATAACACAATACGACTGAGTCCAGACAAAGCCGTGTGCAATTGCGGTACAGCAGACTGTGATAAGATTGCGTTCTGACAGTACCTGATCACCCCGAATATGGCGACAGTTTTCTAACGGGTATCTTCCGTCAGCGTCGGTTCACTCTCTGGTCACTGTCTGATCTCTGTCGGATCATATTTGGTTGAATCGGGACGCTGTCGTGACAAATTCGGTCGTTTTGTACCATGCGAAAGATACAAATCGAATTAGAATCGGATTGAGAACGGGATAATCGGGACAAATTCGGTTAGAAACGGCTGAATTTGGACGCTTCCTGAACAATATCTGATTTTTTGTCGTGATTCAACAAATGTTTATACAAATTTTAATTAAAATTTTAAATTCCAGCCACGATTCACAGGATCTTGATCAGACTTGTCCAAACAATGTCCATTTTGACAAATTTCAATCGGGAATGGTCCTGTCAAGGACGGCAGTAAAAATCGCGAATGTGTGACCCCATCTTAAAGCTAGGTTCACACTGCCGATCAGATCAACTCGATGATCTCGATTGTCCAAATTTCCACGACCAAGGTTAACCAAATTCTTGATCGGGCCTGTTTACGACTTCTACCCGAACGCTATCCGACTGTACACGACTTTAACTCGACCATTAACGACTCCTTAATGACTCAATCACGACTCCAACCCGACCACTAATTGAATACATATTCGATAATTCCGACCAATTCACGATCTTTACTCGACTAGCTAGCCCAAATCAACTATACTCGATCTCAGCCTAATCTCGACCAGACCAGATCGACCTAGCTGATCGTATAGGGGTCGTAGGGATAGTCGGGAATTGATCTGGTATGTACAATTTCAGTATAAAAACGTCTGATTTTTGTATGCCCCACCGCAGCGAAGGGGGCATATAGTGCTACCCTTGTCCGTCTGTAGGTACGTACGTACGTCCAAACAATAAGTTTCCGTTCTCTAATTTTATTTTGCTGCAACCAAATTTTATGATAAACAAAACACTGATCAAGTGCGAATTTGGTTGGCGTCACTTTTACCGTTCTTGGGTAATGACCCTTTATAACGTTATATGCAAGCTGGGGCATTATCTGTGTCCCATGGACATATTCTTCATTTATTTGGTTAGATTCAGTAGTTCATAGAAGGTCTAAGTAAACTCATGCATTTAAAATATCTACATGGAAATACAGCAGTTGGATTTGTGGGCAGTGTGTTTAGAGCTCAGAGAGACAGAATAATAGCTTTGATGGAGTTTGAAGAGAGCGTAGAAGACGAACAAGAATACGTAGACAGCAACTGGCGCCGAGAAATCTAGATGAGGCAGTGACTGACACGGCGACCACTGTGTGTGTAGTATGAGAGACTTGCAGGAGCTCAACAAAGAGGACCCCAATGGTTATAAAATCTTCCTCAGAGTGGATACTGATATGTTATGGGAGTTTTATTGCTCTTTTCTTGAAAATGACACCACAAAATGAGATTTGTCACTGGATTAGTACTAACGTTAGATAGCAATATACACCACTAAGATTTTACCATCCCTTTTTCCTTGCTTTCTTGCAAATTAAGCGTACTGTTTGTGTCATATATGTGCATATGCATGTAATCAGTATTTTCCATAGATTTGATATCCAGAAGTTGAATGGTCAAAGATATTTCTTTTTGGTGTATCCATGGCAACAACCTGCATGTATTTGCTAAAAAATATTACAAAAAGGGAGTAGAGATGTCACATTTCCCCCAAAATTTGGTCAAAAGTAGAATTTCAATCCCCTGGAGTGATACCTTTTCTGAAACTGTATACAATTATCTATCAAGAGATCAAATAAAAATCATTTGTCTTTCGTCTCATCTTTGTGTAAAATGGCGTCGAAAAGTTCGTGTGAAAAAAAAGTGTTTGTAAACATTTGACCGAACGGTGACCTATAGTTGTTAATTTCTGTGTCATTTGTTGTCCTGTGGAGAGTTGTCTCATTGGCAATTATACCACATCTTCTTATTTTTATTATACAAACATTTCTGGACATACGGAAAATACGGAGTCAAACAGAAATAGCGCATAAAACAGGTCAAAAATAATCTTGATGTTCTTACAAACCCACTTTGAAGGCTAAATTAGTCATCAGCTGTCTAATAATTGAATTTTATTGCACAATTACTTTCATATTTGAAAATCCATCGTGGCCAAAATGCAGCATCTACTTCCCTTCCGGAACAACTGAGATCATCCCAGGTTTTGTTTGGTTTCGTGTCGCAAAGTTTTAAGTTTTCTATGATGTGTTATGTGGACTGCTGTTCGTCCTCTCGTCAGTTTTTGTTCTTCGCCATGTCTGTGTCGGTTTGTTTTCGACCTTTGAGTTTGATTGTTCCTTTGGTATCTTTTGCCTCTCTTTCAAAACTTTACCCCTCCTTGCAAAACTACGGACAAGTACTGGACATAAATGAATTGTTGTACCGCTAAAAAGAAATAGTGACAATATATTTTTGCGGAAGTTAAGTTATGAGAGTTAATCAGATCTGCATACACTTTTAGAGAATCGTGTAGTAGTAATGTGTACTCGTGTATGGCCTATTAGAGATCGAAGAGTGGTCGAATGTGGTCGCGTGAAGATCGGGTATTGGTCAAGTTGGTCTGGGATAGAAAAAAAAATAAAAAAAGTCGCAGTGATCTGGAAGCGATCGGGCATTGGTCGAGTTAATCTGGATCACAGATCAAACAGGTTGGCGTTGATCGGGAAATGATCGGATATTAGTCGAGCAAAAGCCGAGATGATCGAGTACTGATCGGTAAAATATTTTAATTCCGACCAAACTCGATCTCTACAGATCCTTTTCCGATCAATTCGACCACTACTCGACGAATTCTCGATCTCTTTTCGAGTGGCTGGCCTCTCTATCCTTACTCGAATTTTTTTGACATGTCAAAAACTCTCGGGTAGAAAGTCAGATCGATGACGACCAAGGTAGACAACCCCGAACATTCTTGTCGATTGAGTCAGACCAGTCTCCCGATCACTTAATCTGTCTTGATCGGGTTTGATCGAGTTGATCAGATCGGCAGTGTGATAGGAAGTTCAACGCTAAAAAGAATGACGGCCAGGAAAATGACAACTGATAAGATCAAAACAAAAAGTAAAGACCATCCGTGGAGGAAGAATAAGAGATATTGAGGATTGCCTTATAGAATATATATATCGGAAGGCAAACTCGACTCCGTTGATGTTATAGCTGTGCATGTTGGAACCAACAATGTGTCTGATAGAGATTCAGTTCATACTATAATAAATGATTACAGAAATCTTATTTACACGACGAAACAGAGCTTACCTGAAACACAACTAATTATTTCATCCATACTACCTAGGCCTACAGATTACAAGTCAAACCAAATTATTTTTCTGAGGTCAACCAGCAATTACTAACAGTTGAAGATAATCAAGTAAAAATACTGGATAACACGTTATACTTTTTGTACGGCAATCGACCTAATCAATCGCTATTTCAGGACCATGTACATACCAACGTAGACGGTGCTAAAGTACTAAGCCATAACATAATTTCTTGTGTTAACATGATGCTAAGATTGTATGACTCAAACTCGCAATTTGAATCAAATTTTTATTCGGAGAGGATAACAGGGAGGAGATATGTGCCATTAAAGACAACCAATCAACATCAACATTCATTTCGTCCAAACGTCTGGAATTAGAGGAAACTTTTGAATTCTGCTGAAGTCAAAGACACGATTGTATTTTATTTCATTCTGTGGTAATTCTCATATTATATGTGTGTATTGCTATTTTTCTTCTTGAGCACAAATCAGAATGCTCCAAGTATACCCAGATAAATCCTTTTATATTTCCACATAAATCCCTTAACATATGTCACTTAAATATAAACCATATTTTACCAAAATTTGCTGAAATACAATACTTAATTTCAGAATCCAAATCAAACACGCATATTTTATGTTTTAGTGAAACATTTTTGTCAAATAGTGTCAAAAATAAAAAAATCAATATTCTAGGGTACAATTTACATAGAAAAGACAGAATTGATAAATCTGGGGTGGTCTTTTAATTTATACTTCTAAACAAATAAATACATTTAGACGGAATGATTTGAAAAAGCAAAAAATTGAGTCAATTTGGATAGAACTTATTAATGTTTATCAAAATAGATATAAGAAGATGTGGTATGAGTGCCAATGAGACAACTTTCCATCCAAGTCAAAATTTATAAAAGTAAACCATTATAGGTCAAAGTACGGTCTTCAACACGGAGCCTTGGCTCACACCGAACATCAAGCTATAAAGGGCTCCAAAATTTACTAGTGTAAAACCTTCAAACGGGAAAACCAACGGTCTAATCTATATAAAAAAAACGAGAAACGAGAAACACTTATGAACCACATCAACAACCGACAACTACTGAACATCAGATTCCTGACTTAGCACAGGTGCAAACAATTGCAGCGGGTTTAAACATGTTATTGGTACCAAACCTTCACCCTTTTCTGAAACTATAGTGTAACATCACAAAATAGAAAGACACAGCCTATTTTACTAGGTTATGTATATAGACCACCTAATAGTCATGCTGACTGGGTTACTAAGTTTGAAACCATGTTGCTAAAAGTTGACACTGAAGATAAGGAAACTATTATTATGGGAGATTTTAATATTGATTTAATGTCAAGTAAAAAACATCCTAAGTGGTCACACCTCAAAAATATTTTCAACATGAGTCAGATGGTTTCAGAACATACAGAGTAACAAAACTTCAACCACTTTAATTGACCATGTTTATTGTAATGTGCCAGAAAATATTAATTATATTGCAGTTCCAAAATATTCAATCAGTGATCAGTATGTATTTCTCATAAAAGAAGGTTAAAAAAGAAAAAGCAAATTCATGATTATATAACTTATGGTTCTGCAAAATATTTCAACGAGACTGATTTTATTCACCAATTATCTCGGTGTCTCCTTGACAGATTGCTAGAAATTGATGATCCTGATGAAGCGCTACTAAGTTTTATAAATATTTTTACTGAAGTGTTGAATCATCATGCTCCACTCATTAAAAAGGTAGTTAAACATGTTCATGATGATTATCAAAATGAGTGGATAAATGATGAAATTAAGGAGGGTATGAAACAACGTGATTATTATCATAAGAAAAAAGATAAGTATAATTATAAATTATGGATAAACAAGGTAAAATACCTCATAGAAAATTCAAAGCAAAAATTGTATACTGATGTAAAAGAACATGAAAAAGGAAACAGTAGTAAATTATGGAAACACTTGCATAATGTAAATTGTAGTGAAAATTATCATGACCATACAATTTTAAACGACTGTAACAATAAACCAATTACAGACCCTAAGAGCATTGCTGATACTTTCAATAATTATTTTACAAATATTACTGAAAATATAAATCTTAATTCAAACTCAAGCACCAGTTGTTCTGGAAAACTTGATAATTATATTTCATGTCGTATACCAGAAAATGTATTTTTTACCATACCACAAATAACCAATGAATGTGTTCTCCATCAGTTAATCACACTTGATGAGAAAAAAGCAACAGGTCTTGATAATATCAGGGCAAAGTTTTTAAAAATGTCATCACACCTTATTTCAGTTCCATTATGTCAGGTTTTTAATTTAAGCGTAAGAAAATCAGTGTATCCATCGTTATTCAAACTGGCTAAAGTTATACCAGTTTTTAAAAATAAAGGTTCAAAAAATGATGCATTTAACTACAGACCTATTGCAATTTTACCATTACTATCTAAGATCCTTGAGCGCCACGTAAAAACTCATTTGATGAATTTTCTAACCATATATAATCTATTGTATGTCATGCAATCAGGTTTTCGTGCAAACCATTCCTGTCAAACTGCTATGACGTCTTTGTTAGATAAATGGTTAAAAGCCATTGATGAAGGAAATTAAGTAGGGGCAGTATTTTTGGATCTGTGTAAAGCTTTTGATCTTCTAAATCATAAACTGCTCCTTCAAAAATTACAAAATATAAATGTTCTTATAATTCAATTCATTGATTTACTTCGTATTTGGCTGATAGACATCAGGTCGTATCCATTTCAAATACTTTTTCAGATGTATCTACATTAAAAGCAGTTGTACCTAAAGGGTCAGTTTTAGGTCCTATATTATTCTTAATATTTATTAATGATTTGCCTTTATGTAATCCTAATCACAATACTGATCTATTTGCTGATGATAGCACTATTTCTGTAATTGGAAAAGACAAAAGGTATATAAGTCAGGCACTCAATGTTGTATTAGAAAATATTTGTCATTGGGTTGATGAAAACAAAATGTTAGTTAATGTGTCAAAAACTAAGACAATGTCTAAGGCTCAAAACAAAAACTGTCTGTCATGTGCAATGACACATTAAATATATCCATTAATGGCCAACTTATTAATGAAAGTCACTGTGAAAAAGTCCTTGGTATTTTTGTTGACGGTGCTCTTTCTTGGTATGATCAAATTACAAATTTGGATTACTGTTGTTCAGTATGGGGAAACTGTAACAAGTTTTTAGTTGACAGTTTACTAAAATTGCAAAAAAAGGGCAGCTAGAATTATTTTATAAACGAACACGATATTCGTAAACCATCTATTGAACTATTTAAGAATTTTGGAATTATTCCCGTTACCAAGAGAATACTTTACCACAAGTCATTATTAATGTATAAATCAAAACATGAACTGGCACCAAAATATTTATCAAATCTTATTGTGCCTACAAATAGTAAAAAATCGTACAACACTCGACTTTCATCATCAGATAATTTTATTGTTCCTAAATCAAAAACAGAATTATACAAATCAAGTTTTTCTTTTAGTGGTCCAAAAGTGTGGAATTCACTATCCATCGAAATTAAAAAATCAAAAAATATATCTGCATTCAAATACTCTTCCAAGTCATTATATTTTTAAAAGTGTGAAATTTATAAGTTAAGCCACAGTGTATACTATAGGTATTTTCTTGTTGTTATTGTTATATTTGTGTATATATACATCTATTGTTTATATGTGTGTAATAGTAGATTAATTTTTATTCATGTAGTTGATATTGTATGTAGAGAGCCTTATTGAAAATTGGTTTAATCCAAATGAGTTACTCTCTTTAAATAAAGATATTATTATTATTATTATTATTATTATTATTATTATTATTATTAACCTTAAAGGACTGAGGGTTTCTTATCGTCGAGTTGCAAGTTGCGAGCTGATAAGGCGGAGTTGCGAGTTACAGAAGTCGAGTTGCGAGTTTCGAAAGTCGAGTTGCGAGTTGCGAAAGTCGAGTTGCGAGTTACGAAAGTCGAGTTGCGAGTTACGAAAGTCGAGTTGCAAGTTACAAAGGTCGAGTTGCGAGATACGAATGTCGAGTTGCGAGTTACGAAAGTCGAGTCGTGAGTTACGAAGGTCGACTTGCGAGCTACGAAGGTCGAGTTGCGAGTTACAAAAATATTGTTTTTCTAATTTCTTAAGAATTATATATATATAAACGGTCGTGTCGTCTTATTTTTGAAACAGAATTTTCAGGTTTACTTCGCATTTAATAAACAAAGCGTACATGTACCCGAACTTAGTTATACACTGCACGAGGAAGGGTCCCGGTATTTTGATTGCAGGATTTGAAAGAGTTATGTGATACTTATTTATAAGAGTCTATATGTTGCAAAGTCACGCACGCTTAAATTTCTTTCATGAGAGCGACCTTGTTCATTTTTCTAAAATAAAACAGGATATACTGTAGATATAAGACAAAATGTAAACAGTACTGAACAAATCAATCATAAGAAAATAAATCATGTAGACAAATGAAATATACTTGGAAATTATCGACATCTCACAGAATATGGCACTGTGTTGGGCCTAAAGTAAATACTTATAATATTTTCTACGCCAGACGCGCGTTTCGTCCATACAAGACTCATCAGTGACGCTTGAATAAAGGATATTCATTAGCATACCATGTGCTAACTCTTCGTCTTTCGCAAAGGTTTAGGGTGATATAGGCACAATTACACATTTTACTAAGGAAAATATCTCATGAATTAGTCAGAAATGTGATATGCTATGTGCTTTATGTGATTAAATAATTTTGAACTTTGTTAACTTTGTGACTCAACCCTAAGCGGAGAGTGCATATATATACCAAATAGTTAATAATCGAGTTGTTCAATGTATGTATGTATATCTGAATACTACAACGCAAAAATAAGCATGTTATGGATGTCTTTCTTTGGCATTATGGTAACTTCCTGGCATAGGAGATCACAATATGGATTTTTTTTTTAATTTGGAAAGACGTTATTCTACAATAAGCTATACCGCTGTAACAAAAAATAAAGGAACAGTTTTAAGGAATGTTATGGCGTGTGTTTTTACGGTATGAGCACGGAAGCCTTGTTTGTCACAAGTTTACATTTTTTACCTGCATGTAGCCTTGATACAAATGTTGTAGTTTCAGATATCAGCTGGGTATTGTACATTTTTGTATGATTAACCCGTTTTTTAGAAAGAAATTCCATATTCCAAAACTGCGTCTTTTGTCTCTTTCACAAAAGTATCTTCGACAGCTACATGTATAGAATAAAGAATGGAAACGGGGAATGTGTCAAAGAGACAACAACCCAACCAAAATATACAAGTCAACCCAAGGCCACCAATGGGTCTTCAACACAGCGAGGAATCCAATACCCAGAGGCAGCCCCGAGCAGGCCCCGAAACACAATGTACACTAGATAAATAAAATAGACGCCAGCCAATGCTCCGAAACATATAGATGAACCAAAATCAAAAAAATCTACAAGACCAACAAATGCTAGAGGTTCCTGACTTAGAACAGACGCAAACATGCGGCGGGGTTAAACAGGTTTTATGAGCGCTCAACCTTCCCCCTTCACCTCTAGCCAATGTAGACATATATAACTTAAACGTCCACAATTTTGAGTGTCACTGCCAAAGAATAAATATTGGGGTCGGGTCCCTAACAAATATTGCCTCTTCAGCTGCCCCAAAGAGCACACTCTTAAGGAAATCTGTAGAAGGGGTATTTTACATATATATGTTCTATGGTTTCGTTGCTATCCCCCTTTACGTTTAATATAACGGTGCTACAGTAACTATGAAATTTAATAATAATTAAACTACAAGTCATCCACTGTATTTCAAAAGGCTATCGGTTTCTTCGGAAAATAATCATATTTAGCGTAGTGATTATGAAAGCAATCCATTCATTTTTTTTTACACGAGACTCAGATGAACTCCAAACAACAACAAAATGCAACAATATTGTATACAATTCTATAAGCTATTGTAATATTTTAATGTTTTGTAAATATTGACCTCTGGTTAAATTGGCTTTATAACTGTTTATTTGTGTACAGAGAAAATTAATGACGCAAGGCTAATTTGACAAATGACTAGTTTTATTATCTGCAGTTAAAGTTGAACTGTCAGATGTAATTAAGACAAGTAGCAATGTCTTGGGGTGTAGGGTAATAAAATTAGTTATGCCTATTTGTTTGTCTAGAGTGAAAGTAATTAAACTCTATGTTAAAGGTTAGTTGGTCAGAGACTGGCAGATTGTGTATCAGCTGTGATACTGAAAGGATGTGTATTCCTTAAGTCTTGAATCAGTAAAGATTGTGAAGGACTTGTTTTTAAAGTTTATATGTTTAAACTTTGTAGCTAACTTTGTCAATAAGTCGGAAGTAATGTACATTTGTTAATAAACTTATATATATATATACCGTATTATTTAGTTACTGGGAATTTACCACAGGATATATTGTCGTGCCATAGATGGCTATGTCCGTCCGTCTGTGTCAGTGTTGACATCCCCTCGGTCACGTTACAATTTTTGGTGGCAGCGGTGTGGATATTATTAACATGGATTAGTTTATTTCTATTATAAGGATTGATGTGCTATTTGGAATTTAACAATGTATTTTCGCAAATTATATTCTGTGGATTTATAGTAATATTCAGATAATTTTGTGTGAGAGGATTATAGCAAATGGAATAAAATATTTCTTGTGCGTAAATAAAGTAACTGTAATTAAATTGTTAAATGGATAAACGTGATTCTTCTGATAGAGAAATTTATTTCGGAGGTGCAAGACCTGAAGTATCAATGGATACGGGAATAGGATTAAGTTCAACTGTGTTATCAGCTTCAACGCCTAGAATGATTGAAACCCAAAGAGAAATTCAGCGTTTAACTAAAGAGTATGAAACTCTTCAGGAAGAAATTTCAAGTGCTCCGACGCCGAGAAAATCACCGATTCCATCCGTGTTCCAACCTTTTGGTAATCAAGGATCGCATTCACCTAAGCGTATGAAAATTGAAAAGCCAGTTGTCCGACCCTCTAAATATGATGGTTCTGTTTCTTGGGAAGATTATAAAATTCAGTTTGAAATGATATCCGAATTAAATTGTTGGGCGGATAATCAGAAAGCAATGTTTCTTGTAACAAGTCTAAGTGGGAATGCGCAAAGTGTTTTAGCCGATATTGATCCGATAAAGCGTAAAGATTATCAATCGATATGTGCAGCATTAACAAGTAGATTTGGAACCGAAAACAGAACAGAGCTTTTCCGTGTGCAGCTAAAGAATACCCGTAAAAGAAGAGATAAAGAATTGCCTGAATTGGCGCAACATATCAAGAGACTAAGCCGTAAAGCATATCCCAAAGCTCAACTGGAACTACAAGAGATGTTGAGCCGAGATCATTTCATTGATGCAATAGATGACGCGGATACACGGTTGCGTATACATCAAGCTCACCCAAAGACACTAAATGATGCAGTTAAGTTGGCTGTTGAGCTTGAGGCTTTTTATATTGCGGATAAACAGAGGGACAAACCTTCAAGTGTTCGATATTCAATGTTAGTTGAAAATCATAAAAAAATTTAATATTTGATAACATTAAAAGCATGATTTTCATAGTTGAAAGGAGTGAAAAGATATGTAGGAAATCGTTTTATGATCACTTCCAGGGGCGTAGCTGGCCTAGAATAAAGTGCAAGCATAAGTCTTGAATCGCAGAGCGGAGCGAGGCGAAACATTTTTTGGGACCTTTTTATGCAGAAAATTATTATTTTTCGGTCATTTTCCAGGTATGCCATGCTTATGAAATCCACATTACTCCTTATTAACATGGTTGTTTTCCAATATGAAATGAATTTTATAAAACGGGACGATCAGTCGACAAGTCAACCGAAGCGTTTATCAATAGAAGGGCAATCAATGGACACATGACCAACCCGGGAACAGATAAGACACAAAATAACAAACAAAAACATTCAATATTGAAAATTAAATACAGATAAAAAACACGAACCCCGAAAAAAAATGTGGCGACCTCCAGTGCTCCGGAAGGGTAAGCAGGTCCTGCTTCTTGCAAGACACCCGACCGTAGCGTTTCTCACTAAGGACTCAATCAAAGGAGAGGTTTCTACGACAACGGTAGAAGGTCACTTGGGACACAGATACCCAAGGTGAATTAATAGTCTTTTGGACGAACGGACAATGGGAATACGAAATCAAACGGCGACTTTTAATATAAAAAAGAAGATGTGGTATGATTGCCAATGAGACAACTCTCCACGAGAGACCGAATGACACAGAAATTAACAACTATAGGTCACCGTACGGCCTTCAACAATGAGCAAAGCCCATACCGCACAGTCAGCTATAAAAGGCCCCGAAATGACAATGTAAAACAATTCAAACGAGAAAACTAACGTCCTGATTTATGTACAAAAAATGAACGAAAAACAAATATGTAACACATTAACAAACGACAACCACTGAATTACAGGCTCCTGACTTGGGACAGGCACATACATACAGAATGTGGCGGGATTAAACATGTTAGCGGGATCCCAACCCTCCCCCTAACCTGGGACAGTGGTGTAACAGAACAACATAAGAACGAACTATAAAAATCAGTTGAAAGAGGCTTAACTCATCAGATGGATAAAAATACAAATACTACAAATACAAGTGGACGTGGCCGGGTACTTGTACATCCAAACAACAAAAAGACACTAAGTACAGATCTGAGAGTACTCTTGACTTATAAGTGAGGGATATAAATCTAAGATGTTTTCAAGGTTATTGTATTGAACCTGTATTATTAAATGTTTATACTGCATGTAAGACTTAAAGTATAGTTAATATCCAAAGTCCATCTATTTTTTGCCAAGGCAAATGATCGCAGAACTCTCTCGGTGTCGATATTCATTTCTCTGTGAACACGTATGAGCGCCAAAGAAGATAGTCTGTCCTATACCATGGTTGAACGTAGATAAGTTTTCAGTCGCTGTAATGCACTAAATGACCGTTCAGTAGTTGATGTAGTTACTGGCATTGTAACTAGGATTGACACGGTTGCAAACTATTGAAGGATATAGTTCCTTTTTAGTCACTGCTAGAGACGACATCAGAGATTTGGGCTACTCTATAACATCTGGACCCGACCAGCGTCTCTGCCATCTCTTTACCTCAGAGTTGAACGTTTCTTGATTGTCCGTCAAGTCGTGTCTAAATGTTTCGTATAGTTTGCCTATACACTCTGCTGTCAAAGATTCCAAACGTGCATGCAGATATAAGGTTCTGGCCTTGAAAACGATCAGAGTTATCCAGTAAACGTCCTGTGAGTTCTTCAATGAAATAGTCAAGAAAGGAGAAATACAAGGCTCGGACTTGGGGTGCCCAGCTGGATAGTTAGCCCGGTTGACCTGTCTTCCTACTCATTCGAATTTTAATTTCAGAATCATTATTTTTGTGAAAAAAATGTGCAAGCAAATGATTTTTTGCGTAAAGGCAGCTACGCGCCTGGCCTTCAAGTTGTCTTGAACTCTTGGTGTCCTCGAATATAAACCCTTATCAATGCTTATGTAAGTTGCATATTTGTCTTAATGTAATATAAAAAATAATAATAAAAATACATCAAAACTGTAATTTCATATCTAAAATTTCTTAACAAAAACAAAAACCGATCACACTAGAGACATTTAGAAATATAAATAGAAATATATATGGAAAGCCCAAAAAAGAAATATATAGCGAAAACCTACCTGAGACCGCTTAAATGACTGTGAAACCACCCTAGTCTTTCACTGTCCATAAAAATTCGACGAATTGATAGACTCTGTATATATAAAGATTGTATCAAAAGGATTTTCCAGAATAAAGTCATCTTCGATATCTACGGAGGACTTAGATTGTCATTTTTCAGCTAAAAATTGTCAACATTTCAGGACAAAGGGCACAGGGCAATTGTGAGAGCCCCCTGATCTCTCAATCTGCCTAATATTAAGATGACAGTTAGTTAATAGGTAGAAACAAACGCGACTAAAAGGAATTTGGGTACATTTACTGTCTTCTATGTTTACAGAGGGCCCAAAGTGCCAGTTTGATATTCAAAATATATAGAGAAAACCTACATGAGACCGCTTAAATGACGGTGAGCCCCCCCTGTTCTTTCAATGTCCAAATAAATTCGACGAATTGATAGACTGTATATATAAAGATTGTATCAAAAGGATTTCCCAGAATAAAGTCATCTTCGATATCTACGGAGGGCTTAGATTGTCATTTTTCAGCTAAAAATTGTCAAAATTTCAGGACAAAGGGCACAGGGCAATGGTGAAAGCCCCCTGATCTCTCAATCTGCCTTATATTAGGCAGACAGTTAGTTAATAGGTAGAAACAAACGCAACTAAAAGGAATTTGGGAACACTTACTGTCTTCTATGTTTACGGAGGGCCCAAAGTGCCAGTTTGATATTCAAAATATATAGCGAAAACCTACCTGAGACCGCTTAAATGACGGCGAGACCCCCTGTTTTTTCAATTTCCATACAAATTCGACGAATTGATAGTCTCTGTATATATAAAGATTGTATCAAAAGGATTTCCCAGAATAATGTCATCTTCGATATCTACGGAGGGCTTAGTTTGTCATTTTTCAGCTAAAAATTGTCAAAATTTCAGGACAAAGGGCACAAGGCTATGGTGAGAGCCCCTGATATCTCAATCCGCCTAAAATTAAGCAGACAGTTAGTTAATAGGTAGATACAAACGCGGATAAATATTTTGAATATCTAACTGGCACTTTGGGCCCTCTATAAACATAGAAGACAGGAAGTGTACCCAAATTCCTTTTAGTCACGTTTGTATCTACATATTAACTAAATGTCTGCATAATATTAGGAAGATTGAGTGATCAGGGAGGTTTCACCATAGCCCTGTGCCCTTTGTCTTGAAATTTTGACAATTTTTAGCTGAAAAGTGACAATCTAAGCCCTCTATAGATATCGAAGATGACAATATTCTAGAAAATCCTTTTGATACAATCTTTATATATACAAAGTCTATGATTTCGTCGAATTTTATGGACATTGAAAGACCAGGGGGGTCTGACGATCATTTAAGCGGTCTCCTGTATGTTTTCATTATATATTTTAAATATCCAACTGGCACTTTTGGCCCTCCGTAAACATAGAAGACAGGAAGTGTACCCAAATTTCTTAAGTTTTTAAGTAAACATTATGACATCACACGTTTTATGATGTCATTTAATAACGACTGATTAAAATAATGCTAAGCACAGTTTGCAGTGCTACATAACGAACAGTTGCCTCATGGTTTAACTCAAAATGTCGAGTCGAAAAGATCAGTAACTAAGCATTTATATTTAATATCAAGACCATAGCAACAGTTTTCATATCAGAATATTTTCAACATCCTGACTGTAATTTGAATTGCATAAATACTATAAATAAACAATTTAAAGCTTGCCTAATAAAACAAAATGCTTACCAGTGATTCATAACTTTATAAAACCTCTAATTTGCCATCTCAGGTTAAAACTGGAATGATATGTCTGAAACCGAAATAAGACAAAAAATTGACTTAGGTTGTTTTTTTTTTTTTTTTTCATTTCATTTAAATACAAACTGTACTATAGCATGTATATTTAGAGGCAAAATCAAATTCTTCAAAGTTTTATCACAATAAAAGAGAGATGCTCCTCCCTGATGACTTCACAACCTTCAGTTTAACTTTTTATTATAATCGGTAATAGCCTAATAGCTAAATAGGTGAAGCACCTTGTTTTTAAAAGGTTTGACCCTTCCCCTTTTTCACCGAGAAAAGACAATATCTTGTGATTTGCTACTGTGCATTTAATATAGCAATTATACTTTTCTTAAAATATGTGTGTCTGTTTATTTGCATATTTTAATGACCAGCTGCTACATGTAATTAATGGTCAAACATTGGTGCAAAACATAGTAAGTTGTATCAAATTATACTCGTACGAAGAGTGTTATTTCCCTTGATTATAAGCTATTCCTGTAGACTGGAATGATAATAACATAACAATGTCTTTAGTGTGTAATGTTGACTTACTATTTAACAATATTAAATGTTTCCATAAGAAATTAGTCCCTTTTTCAAGTCAATGACATGTGCCTTCCTTCAGCGTCTCGATCATGCATGTAATTGTAAACAAAGATTTGCCTAAAAGAAGTGCTCCAGCCCCGTGTCAGTCATACATTTTAAATGCGAAAATTGTTGCCGATCTTTATAAATAATGTTAATCAAGAACCAAATCTAATAACTAGGTATTTATAAAAGACAATTAACCTTCATTTTCACAATTTTCTCTGATGTACAAGATGCAATCATGATTAATTCAGTCTGACAAAATCTCAAATTCATCTTGTAAATTGGGGCAATATGCGTAATTGATTTTACATAGTAGGCGGTAATGGTAACGTTTTCCTCTGTAGCACAGTCCATATCGTAAACTTGGATATGCATGATGGCTCATTTCGAAGCTGAGACATTTTCACATTATGTGGTTAAATTTTCGGGGTACGAAGTGTGATTCATTTTTCAGTAAATTAGCACACCCCGAAAATCCTTTCGTGATGCGGCTCCTGGTGGTAAAAAATCCCTTTTTTCACATAATAAGTTCTTTGAAAATTTAATACTTTGCATACATTTAATAACTGCATAGTTTTTACACATTTATTCTATGGTCCTCTGCTTTTCAAATCAACACAAATGGTTAAGCTCAGTCAATTGTTAAACATAGAAACATGTTCAATATCACTACACAGAGATTTTTTGTTTACTTTTGTGTTCCTCAATTTGAGGCGTATTAGGGATATTGACCCATATCGAAGATGACAGTATTCTGGGAAATCCTTTTGATACAATCTTTATATATACAAAGTCTATGATTTCGTCGAATTTTATGGACATTGAAAGACCAGGGGGGTCTCACCGTCATTAAAGCGGTCTCCGGTAGGTTTTCACTATATATTTTGAATATCTAACATGCACTTTGAGCCCTCCGTAAACAAGGAAGACAGGAAGTTTACCCAAATTCCTTTAAGACACGTTTGTATTTACATATAAACTTAGTCTAACTGTCTGCATAATATTAGGAAGATTGAGAGATCAGGGAGGTCTCACCAATGCCCTGTGCCCTTTGTCTCGAAATTTTGACAATTTTTAGCTGAAAAGTGACAATCTAACCCCTCCGTAGATATCGAAGATGACAATATTCTAAAAAATCCTTTTGATACAATATTTATATATACAAAGTCTATGATTTCCTCGAATTTTATGGACATTGAAAGACTAGGGGGGTCTGACCGTCATTTAAGCGGTCTCCGGTAGGTTTTCATTATATATTTTGAATATCCAACTGGCACTTTGGGCCCTCGGTAAACATAGAAGACAGGAAGTGTACCCAAATTCCTTTTAATCACGTTTGTATCTACATATCAACCTACTGTCTGCATAATATGAGGAAGGTTGAGAGATCAGGGAAATCTCACCATTGCCCTGTGCCCTTTGTCCAGAAATTTTGACAATTTGTATCTGAAAAGACACAAATCTTAGCGCTCCGAAGATATCAAAGATGACATTAATCTGGGAAATCCTTTTGATACAATCTTTATATATACAAAGTCTCTGATTTCGTTGAATTTTATGGACATTGAAAGACCAGGGGGTCTCACCGTCATTTAAGCGGTCTCCGGTAGGTTTTCACTATACATTTCTTTTTTATTTGGGCTTTCCATAAATATTTCTATTTCTATTTCTTTATGTTTCTAGAGTGATCGGTTTTTGTTTTTGTTTTAAGAAATATTATATATAAAATAACATCTTTGATGTTGTTTTATTGTTAAAAATCTATATTACATCAGACAAATATGCAACTTACATAAGGGTTTATATTCGAACAACGAGAATTTACGACAGCTTGAAGGGGTAATAAAACGATTTCCTACGTATCTTTTCACTCCTCTCAACTGTGACAATCATGCTTTTAATGTTATCAAATATTTGAGTTTTTTATGATTTTCAACTAAATTTGAATATCGAACCGACTGCTAGCAGCCGGTTGGATATTGAATATCGAATATCGAATAACGAACCGGCCGCTAACTTCACATACATAGTTTTAGTTACTTGGTTTACCGTATTCAAAATTCAGAACCTGCAAAATCAAGAGTTGTTCATTACAACAGACTAAAACCGTATTATGGAGATTTTGACAATTGGCTAATTAAAACTGTAATTCAAAAAGACACGGAGTCTAACGCTACCGCAATCGAAGAAAATAACATTGAGTCTGACATTGAATTGAGTGAAAATGAACAGTGCGATATGTCTAATTTTCCAACTAACAATATTGAATACGGTCGCGGACATCGTGTGAAACGTCCACCCAACAGATTCGTGCCTGATTAGAACTTTGTTGGAGAGATAAACTATGAACATTTAAAATTGAAATGAACATGGCATGTTTTCATGATTATGATTGAATTATTTGATTTATTTTATTGTTGAAATGTTGAAATTATTTTATGATACATTTTGATTTTCCGTGTATATTTTATTGCGTATTTTTTGTTTTATTTTTGAAAGTGGTCTTCCCCCAAACAGAAAAAAAAAATGAACAAATTGCTTTCAAATCGTATTCAAATCTCTTTCAAATTGTGATTCTGCGATTTGTTAGTATCATTTGCTTGCGATTCATTAAACAAATCATAAACAAATCAGAATTTTCCAAATTCCCAAAAACTGATTTCTTTGTGATTTCTTTCTATTGTATGATTTGTAAGCAATTTGTTTCTGTTTTTGTGTGATTTCTTCATGATTTGTTTACTTAGAATATCGTATGAAATGATTTGAAAGAGATTTGTTAACTTTGTTAGCTAGAATGGTGTGATTTCGTTATGATTTGTTAACTTTAAATATCATAAGAAATGATTTGAAAATGATTTGTTAACTTTGTTAGCTATCTTGGTGTGATTCATTGATGATTTGCTACAATGAATAAAATGTTAATGCATTCAAATTTTCTTTGTTTATCTATCTCTCTGACTTCCGGTTGAGGTCAAATTCAAATTTCAAGTCAAATGCTGTTCAATATTAACTGAACAAAGAAGGTTGCAAGATGAGGAGTTTTTATTCAGTCTATGAAAGATGACGGTGGTAAGGAATCTCAGTTATTTATGTATAATTTCACATATTCAACTAATACTATTCAAACGTTAACTTTTAAAATCAGAAACTGTGCATTTCAGTATCTCGTTATAATCATAATAATTTTGTGCTGTAAGGATTAATTTTCAAAATAAAAATGTGTAAAAGATGTGTAAACAGATCAAAACATTCATTTCAAGACTAGCTTCCAGAGCCAGCAGACAAAATTCACTGGCAAGTTTAATGTTTTAATTGTTGTTTACTAACCAGGTCCCGGGCAAAATGGACAAAGCTATATTACAATGTAGCAGATTTGGACCAAGACTAAGACTCATCACCTATTTGACATCAATTGCTAAGTACACGTGGTTGCCTATGTTTTTTTTTGAAATTTCGTTATAGTCAAATTCGGAAGAAAAGTAAGAGAAACCTACACAGAGGGAACAATTCGTCCCTCATTGCAATCAAATAAAGTATTCCTTTTTACAATTAGAGGAGTAGCTATTAAAGGTAAAATGAAGACAACTGCGCTTCAAAGTTTGGGGGTTTCAGGGCCAGAACATATTTTTGATTTGGATGTAAATGATTTAATCTGTGAATTGCATGATGAGTGATGCCAATTTATGTACGAACGATTTGCTTGTGATTTGCTTGGGGTAGGAATATATGATGTACTTCTCATTTGTTAAAGATTTAAAAACAATTTGTTTATAATTTCTTCATAATTTGAAAACAATTTGTTAATGATTTGCTTGAGGTAGAAATATGATTTACTTCTGATTTGTTTAAGATTTGATAACAATTTCTTTACAATTTCTTTACGATTTGAAAACAATTTGTTTGTGATTTGCTTGAAGTAGGAAAGCAATTACTTCTGATTTGTTAATGATTCAAAACAATTTCTTGACAATTTGTTTATGATTTGCTTATGAATTATAAGCAATTTGTTCGTGATTTGGTATTGTGATTTGTTAGCTCATTTGCATGTGAAATTTTATCACTTTCAAATCACAAAGAAATCATACGATTTGTTTATCATTTGTTACCATGATTTGTTCCTCAATTTTTTTTGTTTGGGGGCCATACTTTAATAAGTTAAAGTTGGTTTTTTTTGTTTACATGTGGGACACATGTTTTTCAAAGAGGGAGGCAATGTAATATTTTAATGTTTTGTAAATATTGACCTCTGGTTAAATTGGCTTTATAACTGTTTATTTGTGTACAGAGAAAATTAATGACGCAAGGCTAATTTGACAAATGACTAGTTTTATTATCTGCAGTTAAAGTTGAACTGTCAGATGTAATTAAGACAAGTAGCAATGTCTTGGGGTATAGGGTAATAAAATTAGTTATGCCTATTTGTTTGTCTAAAGATGCAGTAATTAAACTCTATGATAAAGGTCAGTTGGTCAGAGACTGGCAGATTGTGTATCAGCTGTGATACTGAAAGGATGTGTATTCCTTAAGTCTTGAATCAGTAAAGATTCTGGAGGACTTGTTTTTAAAGTTTATATGTTTAAACTTTGTAGCTAACTTTGTCAATAAGTCGGAAGTAATGTACATTTGTTAATAAACTTATATATATATACCGTATTATTTAGTTACTGGGAATTTACCACAGGATATATTGTCGTGCCATAGATGGCTATGTCCGTCCGTCTGTGTCAGTGTTGACATCCCCTCGGTCACGTTACACTATCATCATTCAAAAATGTTAAAGAGGTACACCAAAAAATTTAAATAGTCTTCCCCATTTTCATGCAAACCTAATTTCCTAACTCACAACAATTATAAGATAAACTTTGAAAGGATACACAATACAAAACATGCCATATATAAAGTAGAAGCGGATTTAAAGGGTTTTTCATGCCCCCCCCCCCCCCTCCCCATTTTGTGGGAAAAATTTGGTTGATTATATAGGGAATCCCTTATCATAATTTCTGGATCCGCCACTGTAAAGTGTTGATATAATATATCTACATGACATCAAGCATCGGTCATCAAGTATCAAAACAAATACGTATGTACAGGTGGTACATGTACAAACAATTGACCCATATACATTTCGGACATGTATATCAGTTTAAAACACTTCACAGGTAGAGTCTATTAAGTCCGAATCGTTTTATAAATGGCATCAGGGTGTATCTGCGAGTAAGTTTTTTTTTAATATATTGTTTACAATTGCAAATTATCTTTCATCGATAAATTTTTTATACAATTTTTTTTGCTTCAGATATATAATTTTATGTATTCATTGCTTACCTGTAAACAACGAGCTGCATGATAAAGTATCTCAATGACCTATATATTTACACTACTGTTGTATTGATCCATTATAATTTAAATTAATCGTGTACATTTGTATGTGGTATTTAAAAAAGAAACAGTTGTAAGACATTGTCTGGGTAAAATCTAGTATCATGAGGCCAACCACGGGAGTTTTAAGTCGACATTTTGAAAAATAACATACTAAATTAAAAGCTGCTCGCCATAAGGGATTACCAATACAAACAAAATACTTATTGACCAAATCAAGGCCGTAGAAGGGAATTTGCAGCTCACGAAATATGATTAAAACACCAAGGTTTTATAAGTATTAAAAATATTAAAAATATGTATTGTTCAAAACTGCATAAATTGTATAAATTGATAAGGAATTTGATTTCCGAAGAAAGGTATGCGACCGATGTGTTTTTTTCCCCATTTTCACGCAAACCTAATTTCCTAACTCGCAACTCGACCTTCGTAACTCGCAACTCGACCTCCGTAACTCGCAACTCGACTGTCGTAACTCGCAACTCGATACTCAACAACAAGTGAATCTCTAAAGGACCACCCCGTATCAAAACACACATTTGAGTAAACCTAGATATAATTAAAAACATTAAAAAAAATCTCCATAATTTCCAAATTGGCTACTTGTTTATATGCGGTGTGTTGCAATGTTTGACTGCAGGGGCGGATCAAGCCATGTTTAAAAGGGGGTTCCAACCCAGGAGAAAGGGAGGTTCCAAATATATGTCCCCATTCAAATGCATTGATCGTAAAAAAATGGGGGTTCCAAGGTTGGCAACCCCGGAACCCCCATTTTTTAAATTCATACTCAGAGTTATAATAGTATAACGTTGTAAAGAACAGCATGATCATTTAAATGTCATCCACACCACTTTCAAATTTGTGTACATTGTAGTTAAATCCAATGACTTAATAAGGAAGATATTTAATCAGTTCATATAATATGTATTGAACATGTTCAAAATAAAACAGCATGTTTTACTGAAACACACAACATGCTAACAACGACTCCGTTTCCTGACTTCCTGTATAAAAGGAACATTGCTAACCTCAACATTCAACAGTTGTCTCGTCGTTTTCGATGAATTTTTTCCAACATCAGATAACATCAAACGAATACGTAGTCTGTATACGAAAAACGGACTTTGGCTTTCACTCAATCTTGTTTCAGGTTATCTATTATAACCCCGCACCCCGTGATCAGAACTCAATTAAGTCTATTTCAAATAATCATGTCCTTACCCTCGGACAAAATGATCTCAAAATGGAGGCCAAAGGCATGAACTGGGGTATAGAAATATGATCACCCGGAACTTATCCCGATCCGACAGTAAAAACCCCTGCTTAAGTGAGGCGTCCGTCTGGCTGTGCGGGATGTATAAATACTGTCACGTCCGGTCGGAATTTGGACGTTAAATCTAACGGCTTCGTAGGGCGAGTAAATCTAACGGCTTCGTAGGGCGAGTGCCACGTGTTCGTATATATAGATGGCCTGTTACAAGACTAAATGTTTACTTTAACATACCCCAGCAGCAGAACAAATTTCTCTCCCTTCAATCTGATTATCCTAAATTGCAAAACCTATATACTGTATTAATTGTTCTAAATGGTTCCTAGTCCTGATTGTGAACGAACTAATTGCCACTGCACGTTAAGGAAACAACAATCAAAAGGAAAGGGATCATTCACTCACATATAAATCTCTTGCATGGTTCTAGAGTCATCATCCAGTAATTTCCTTCCGGCCGCAAAATGCCGGTCTATTTAAAGCTACTATGACCTCAGTCGTAGGGACATAAAAGCAGTAAGGACCCTCCTCTCTGATGTGGAGATACATCGAAGTAAGGTAACGCTCCATTTGGATATAAAATATTTGATTTATGGTACGGAAACCTCAACGACTTATAATTACAGACGGACGGGCACAGATCTGATTGACTGACCGACGGAATGACGGTCAAAAACTATAATATCATCGCCTTTTCGTACCTTTGCGTATACAACCATCGTAAAACACACAACGTTAATTTGCATATGTGAATTTTTACTTTTACATGAAGGGGTTCTTAATTTGCTAACGTGACTGTGTACTTGCGTTCATATGCAAGTTTGATACCTATATGTATTGCTACATACATATGCAAATGTCTGCATGTAAAGTGTATTAAGTTATATGAAAATTCTATAATCAGAAATGAACAGACGCTCAAACACTTCTAATAAATGGGACTTTAAGTTAGACAATTCTTTGGACAACACGTCTTTCATCAACGGTAACACCCTTAAGACTTGTAGTTTGTATATACAATGTATATACCTTTTACACTTTCAGCAAGCGCAATCAAACTGATTGCTAAATAGTATGAAGAAGATGGTCAAAAGAAAAGGCAATACTAATTAGTATGAGGCAGTTGTAACCTGAGGAGCTCCCTAACTGGTTATTGGTGCATCTTTTGTTTTTCTATTTATCGGTATGTATACTGTCAGATAACCAAATTGACGTTTATGATGTTTTACGTGGAAAAACGGAAAACACACCAAGTTTTACCACCAACCACGTTGTCGCCACCATGTTATTGAAGGCCTTTAAGTTCCACAGTGCATAATTTGGACCATGTGTCCGTAGGAAGTTTATCAATAAAATCTTCATAATCTCAAAAGAAATGAAAGCAATTCGTAAAACACACTCTGATTCCAACATAAACCTCCTCGAAAAAGGCGTTAGACTTGCAAGTAAAGGGGGATAACCTTTATAAAACCCTCGGTTACTTTGTGGCAATTTTTAATAATGTATTATATTGCAACATTCTAAGTAACACAGAATTATTAAATTGTGTTTCCCGTTAGGGCCTTCAAAGCTTTGATGAAACTGACTTTAAACAACACATTAATTATTTAAAGAAATATCACTAGAGACAAAGACAAAATCAAATGAATTCTTACAAATTTTTAAAAAGTAATTTTAGCTTAAAAATAATCGTTAAGTTTGCGCAAACTAATATCTTTGAAATATTATGGATACTTACGAAAATTTTACAAACGAAAGATAAGTAAATTCATTTTTTTACAAAAAATTAAAAAAATTGCAAATTTTCACACGTTTGTTTAAGGGAAATTTTCACATGTAGCACATGCACGTATCATTAAAATATAAGCATGTCATTGAAAGGTGTTGCTAATATAGACAAACGTTGCCACAGCATTTGGTAATTCAGTATTTAGGACTTGCAGGAGCTCTTTATTTCTGGGTTCCATTTACATTGTCTCCCTTAACTACAAAATAATACATGATTTGTTATGTACTATATGTTCCTTGTATCAGTGGCAGCCATTACTCAATACTTCATAGAAAATTTTCTTTCGAAAGCTTTAGACAAAATGTCGGATTGAATTATTTTAGATGAAAAATCTATTAGTCTTAGTTCATAGTTTAAACACAAAGACATAAAACAATAAAACAAAATCACAATGAAAATTGAGAAATTCAATCGTATAATCAAAAGTTAAACGCCACATTAATAAACTCGGTATTTTTAAAGAATGAACATAATGGATGCTGAAATCATTAATAATAATTCATTTCGTGTCTTTTATATTCTGCGACTATTTGTTGGCAGCGTGGACAGGTGTGGGTTACATCTTTAAATCTGTTTATGCAGCAAGGCAGTAAGCTAAAAAACGGCAACCCAAGACAGCATCTGTAAATATAACCAATCTTAGTATGTATAATACGGTTGCTAACAAAATGCATCATTATCTCTTCTTATACTTTTTTAAAACACTACTATACTATTTACTTTAAATTATTTTTTTTTTCAAAAAGACAGTGAGTTTCAACTTCTGTTTTTTTTTTCAATCAGCAGCTGTTTCGATAATATTAGATTAACAATCGGCTAACCTCGGGTGACTCCGCTACTCTCTATGGAGGTACGGAATCGGCCGAGTTGTGAAGAATGTTAAATTAGTAAATAAATGTAAATAAATGCTGCTTATAGTTCCAGGTTTTCAAGAGATGTTTTTTTAAAGTCATGCATATTGTCGTAGAAAATGTCAGCAACTTGGCGTATGCAAAAAGTTGAAGTTAGACAAATGGTTTTAAAAATTTTCCTTTTCAATTTAAACTTCAGTTTTTTTAACCTGAATTAGTCTCGATTGATACTTTTACCACTTCAAAGTTTTGTTCGCTGGTAACATTTCGGCAGTATCTACCTTATGGCAATATATTAAAATATTCAAGTTCGTTTTAAGGAGATCGTCTTCAAATAATTCATAGATATCATGAAATGGTTGTCATATATACATGTATATATTTCTTTTATAAAAGGATTTTGTAAATTGTTTTTCAACATTTATTACTGCTATTATAGGACAATGGTATTGTACAGAATTTTTAATGATATTTTCTCCAACTTCTGAATGCAGAATTATATTGGGACCATTTAATAAAATCATCTGTTACAGTAGTAAAAAGACAACATTTGATCTTTACTAAAAACATGTCGTCCGGAACATGCATGAAATATTTGCCACTGGATTTAACAACCAATCAATGTAAACATGTAGGTAAACAATGAATAGTTTTGATAATCGAAGTATCGGATAAATATATAATATTAAGTACATTGCACTTAATTAACCAGTGTAGACAAATGTATCTACAAGATTTTTCCTTCGATTCGTACTATTTCCGGTCCGCTACAGCAACGCACATATGTAACTTTCACAATAATTTTGATAAAAAACATATGTATTGTAGTTAGTGCAATGTAGTGTGAGTAAATAAAAGTGTTATTTTTTTTAAACACTGTGACAGTTAAAACTAATGATTAACGGTTACGCCAGGAGGTGAACTCGTACATGTATGTGAGATACAGTTCGAAGTTTGTAAATTCAAGTTGTATCAAATATTCGATTGGTGCTGGAAAATTTTCAAATACAAACTGGTTATCTCCATAATAATGCAATTTAAAGAAAACGGAAAAAAATCAAACAAAATTAACAGAAGTAAGTTAACGCCTACGTAAAGGTTGACCGGTTTACCTGGAACATCAACCATGACTTCGATGCCACGAAAAGTTCAACATCAACAAAACAGTTTCACACATTAATTAGCTTTAAAGGTACCAAAACCTACTGCGCCAGATGCGCATTTCGACAATGAATGTCTCTTAAACAATGATTGAAAAAAAAAAAATTAAAAATCCAAAACCTTTTTTAACGTTTTAGAGCTAAACCACAAAGGACCAAAAATGAAAACCAAACACAGGCAAAGAATCAGAGCTATGCATAAGGGAGTTAGTTACAAACAATGTTGCATCAATAATAATGATATGTCTGAGGGTGAAGATGGGGGTAAACAGTATAGAGAATAATGGGCAAAAAGTGTAGAATATATTATGAAATAGGCCCAAAAAATACAGAATATAGAAAAAAATGAATAGGTCAAAAAATAAAGAAAAGAGAAAAATTGGGTGCTGAAATATATAGTCTGTCTAAGAACTATGAATAGTTGGCAGACAAAAAATATAAAGAATATAGTAAAATGACATAAAAAAAAATTAGAATAGAGGACCCCACACCCAGACCCTCAAGTCTGATTAAATTTATATTTTACTCACAGTACAAGTAATAATCTGAATATAGTATGGTACGCCTTATCACCCATTTTATAAGTCGCTTCAGTTGTTATATGTTCACTGCAGTGTGGGCATATTGTATCATAAGGTTTGAAATGTTCTGGCGTTGGCAAGCGCGTAGGTTGTACTATCAAAACACCGGGTGGTGCTTCAGTCTGTTCTCCTTGCTGCTTGACTCCATATCTTGGTTGAAGATGAAGTGTTATTGCATCCCAACCTTAATGATAATACATAGATAGAGATTGAATAATACTGATATGTTCTTTGAAAATATAAAATGTTGTTACTTTGTGATCTTCCTAAACATTATGTAAAAAGTAAATGTCAACAACTTCGATATTGGTTATATATGTTTGCTCCATGTATTTTTTTAGTCAAATGAAAATTAAGAAAATCATACCAGAACCGTTAATCACTTAACTGTCAATTGTACCTATTCTTTGCTAAAGAGAATACTGACGTAGCCTTTTCATTTGACTTTGCTGCAACTCGGCCTAAGATTTATTTGGTAAAATAGAAAATATGATAATAAATGTTTAGAAAGTACGTTAAATCGTCGATCGTAGAAAACCAGTTCTTAATCTTTGAATGTTGTTAAATAATGACATGTTATACGCTTGATCATTTTCATTCAAATGATACAAATTTATGGACTATACTATCTATATTTACCTTTTTTTTCCCGTAACCATAGAGTTTGATGCCATGGTGCCATTCTTCTTCTTTCGTACTTTGCTACTACCTTATGACAGTATGGACAAGTGTGTTTTACATCTTTAAACTTATTTGTGTAGCATGGCCAAAAAGCAACGCAGAACAATCCAAACCATATACTGAAAAACAAAAACCATCCTTTATTAAAATAATCTATATTAATCAACTGTTCGTGAATAGCCAAATTGATATACTAAATTCATTATAATGTTCTCAATACAAGGGATTTATACTGGTCTGTAATTTCTAAAAATGATTAATACCAGATCCTAATTTTTATGGTGTTTACAAGGCCCGTATATTTAGAAATGATCCATGTAAACTCATTGATCTTTTGAATAAACTTATTACTAAAGATTATCAATTGAACACAGTAGTACAGTCTTTATAGTGTTTTATCAGAACTATAAATAAACATTGATTTTTATTTAAAAAGAATTTAAACATAACTCATGACCCCACATCTTGTCGATAATGTTTACTTATATTTTGGCATTGTACAATGAAAGGCGTTTCTCAGACTGTATATGACGACTTACACTAAATCCATTGGATGTGCACTGATTGATACTAAAGTCTTTAAGAACATGATTTATTTGTTAGTTGTAAATTTTGGCTTTGAACTAAATTTCAGTAACTGCGAATACTCTTATATCGGTGCTTCGTGTCTATTGTTTTTATGTTTTTTTGTTGGGCACTCAAAAACCTGTTTAACCCCACCACCGCACATACTGGATATTCCACATGTAAAACAACACAGTTTGGTAAGAAAAGTTTTAAATTTGCAGCTGCTACTTTCTGGAACACCCTAACTGACCATTTGAGGACTGAAAATAGTTTTTGACAATTCAAGAGCCTTATACATTTATTTGTTTCTGACACAAAATAAATGTGGTCAAAGATCTTCAAAAATTTGGAATGGGACATTTAATTTACCTAGTATGGTCTGGTATCCAAAATCTAACAACATGTTTAGATTCAGCATATAAAAAAACACCAAAAATTTAATTTTAGTTGAAATCACACAAAGTTTACTTTTGGACCCTTCAAACTTTCATATGGACTAATTTGAAAACAGGGCCCAAAATAAAAAAAATCTAAATGCACATTAAGATTCAGCATATCATATAGCCGCAATAATTCAGTTTTTTTATATGCTGAATCTAAACACATTTTAATTTTGGACCCTTTGGACCTCAATGTAGATCAATTTTAAAATATCCAAAATAGTAACTCAAGGTTAGAACCTCCAAAAAATAAAGACTTTAAATTAATTCCATTGAAATTGGTTAAAAGATTTGTATTTAATTTCAATTGAAGATTTCTTGCTATTGCGCAATACTGTGCTGTTGCACAATATTTAGTTAATCTGTTATATTTAATAATATACACACCCTGTTTGGTGTGTATCTCCTGTCATATCAATATTTGTTGCTTTTATTTATAAATCAGAAATAATCAATGTAAAAATGGAAAATTTTTGGGAAAAGAAATCTTAAAGAAAAAATATGAACCCCCCAAAATTTTTTTTTTTTTTTTCAGAAAATATGAAATTTCAAAAATTTTGAAGAAAAAATATATGAACCCCCTAAAACAATTTGAAAAAAACATCCTCCCCAAACTTTATTTTGGAACCCCCCCAATCTTTTTTTTAAATTTAGAAGATTATTTTATTTTCAAGAAAAATGTACAATTTCAGAGAAACTTTAACACAAGTTATTGTCTGGAAACTAGAAAAATGCTTGTTTTTGGCTCCTTTTATGCCCTTAATTTCTAAACGTTTCGGGCAATTACCTCCAAACTCAATCCGAGCCTTCCCTTTGTGGTATGGAACCTTGTAGGACAATTTCAGAGAAATCCATACACTTAAACACAAGTTATTGTCTGGAAATTAGAAAAAATGCTTGTTTTTGGTCCCTTTTTTGCCCCTAATTCCTGAACGTTTAGGGCAATTACCAGCCATCCCTTTGTGATATGGAACCTTGTGGTACAATTTCAGAGAGATCCATACACCTACACACAAGTTATTATCCGGAAACTACAAAAATGCTTGATTTTGTATGAGGACATATTGAATAGGATCCCAGTTACAGGATACCAGTCCAGTACCCACGAATGAAGTTCCGTAATAAATCTACCATCTTTTAAATTGGATATTGTACCGAGATGAAAATTTTGTAAAGATGCTTAAATTTGTAATATATCTAAAGGGTATTCATTAAACTATCAACTTCTGCTAAATCTTAAGTGATTCTGAAATGTAAAGGGTGGATGATTGTCTGAGTAAATGGTCCAAATTTTATTTTCGATTTTAACCAGAAAGTTAAAATAACCCTATTAATACTAAAAACAGTATTGCTCTCTTAAATGCCGGTCATGACCCTCCAAGAATTCTCCAAGAAACCACGAAGGGGGCTACTATTATAAGAAAGTTACTGAAATTTTGCAGTCTTAAATATAGGGAATAAAAAATCTGCCCGTCAATTTGGATAAAATTGCATTGAAGTAATGGGGGAAATAATTGGGTCCCCGTTCCATATGGTTGGAACCCCTCCCCCTTTTTATATGACTTGTATGTGTTGGTCCCCTTTTAAAAATGGCTGGATCCGCGCCTGATCTGTGGATAATAGGCTCGGACCTACAAAAATAGAATGGGGTTGTTTAGATGAAAAATAATCATAGCAGGGTTTGTGTTTATAAATGATTTCTGAATAAATGCTGCACCAAAGTCCGTTGAGTTTTACTTATTAACTTTGTAAAAGCCAAGCTGGGCGTATCAGTTATAGTATCTGAATAACTTTATATGTAAAACCGTTTAGACTATGTTTAATTCATGTGCAGTTATCGCTTCAAAAAGATTAGAAAGGCCTTCATATATAAACTAACTAGAAAAATCTACTTGAACACATGTTCAACGTAAAGTTCAGTACAAAATATCCTTCTCCCTCATTCTATGGAGTTTTTTTTTTAACTTTTTTTTTCGTTGAACAAGTTTTCAAGAAGATCTGCTAGTTAGTTTATATATGAAGGCATTTCGAATCTTTTTGAAGCGATAAAGGTAGCACAGGAATAAAAAATAGTCCAAAAACATAGATATAATCGTCTGGTAGGTTTAAATTATCTAAGCCAGTAAACATTGTTTCAACAAAAAATACAGATATACATGTATGCCCAAGCAAAATGTCAATGAAATCTGGAAATAGCAGTCTTTTCTTCAGCCCACAATTATTTAAGAAACAAAACTTTTAGCTATCGTTGTTCAAATTTTATTCACTATTTACAGTTCTATTGTTGGTCGATTTTTTTTAGATATAGGCCTCTTGCACCAACCCCCTATCTGCCAGAAGTCGGTGATGCATTTGCGTTCGGTGAACGAGGGGACGGCCCCTGTCGCTATCTTTTTCTAGGTGGGGTAGCACTAGAGTAAGACCCTTTTGTGGTCATGTCATGACTTGACGAAGAGCTGGTATGCTCTGTTCTAGATTCGTCTAATATAGTGCCATGAAAATAGAGCTGATTGTCTAAGACGAATGATTAACTTAAATATTTCTGATTTGAAAACAAATTGCATCAGATTACCAATCAATAAAGTTGTACTTTATTGTATTTATATGTTTCTATATTTATAAAAGAATATAGCAACTTTGATGCATATAAATAATAAAATATTGGGTACGAGTTGGTAGAAATATGAGTTGGTTGAGTACGCGTTGGCTAAGGTACGGGTTGACATGGACCAACAGCGACATCGTGTGGAATGTTGTGGAACTATTTAATGCTTGATTTTAAAATTTATTGATATGTAAAACTTCTTGATTTATAACTTGTTGATTTTTTAACTTGTAGTTTTTCTTTGTTTGACAACGGTAACAATTATATGGCAGCGGTAACAATTACACTGACACATTCTCCAAAAACGTGACTAAAATAAAGAAACAACAATTCACACATTTTACAAATTAAGAAATTGCATGTACAAATTGAGAAATGGCATTTGACAAATTAATAAATGAATAATTATAGCGGATATTCCCGTCCATGCATATTCCGCCCCTGCACTTCCGCTTTTCAATCTGAATATATGTCCTAGTCAGCATCCCTATAAAGTTTTGAAGTATTTTCTTTGTTATTTTTTTTTTTGAAGAAACTAAACAATCAAAATAAAAATAAACTGCCTTTGGTGAAGAAGTTTTCACGAGTGGAATTTTTAATATAAAGTATCCTCAATACAGTATTCCGGTAGAATTGGGTCAGTAGTTTCTGATAAAATATTGATTGATTGATTAATATTAACTCGCCACTTTCAGCTCTTGGCGGACAGTTTTTATTGGCGGAGGAAGCCGCAGAGTCCGGGGATAACCACAGACATTTGGTAGGAAAACTGACAATCCTAGTCAATTAAGATTTTAGTCGAACTCACAACCGGCTCGGTGTTAACAGGCTATTGATATATGTACAGTAGTTGAACAACTTTGGCCACCGAGGCCCCCTGATGAAAATATGAAAATGTTATTACCTACATGTATGTTCTGAATATCATTACCGCCTTTTATGATAAGCACATTTAGGTCATTGTTTGAACACACACACCTTAATACTCTTATATCATGAACTTCCAGGTATAACTCAAAAAATATTTTACCTCGTTACTTATTTTACTGTCATCGCTATAACGTGATTCAGGACATATATCAGAGGTGGTGGACAGGAGGGTCCCTTATTCCAACTCTCCCCCCCCCTTCCCCCCTTACTCCAAATTCCCCATCCTTAATCTTACTCTGGACAATAAGCAGAACTTTACTCTTTGAACTCTTATATTTTATACTTATCAAAGTATATTTTATTATTGTAACCCTAAAATAGTGCTGACCAACAAAATTGAAATAGGACTCGGAGGTGCATAATGGCACAATGTACTGAAAACACACTTAAAGTGTGACTGGAAATACGTTCCATTCACTGATTATAATATGTTGTTGGATTATAAATCAGTTGTTGAAGACTAAAATGAACTTGAAGTTAGAAAAAAATGTTTGAAAACTATTGCCGCTGCATTCATGTCACTTAAACTGATCTACAAAAAATACGTCACAGCTGATCAGCTGAAACAGTTGTTTTCCTGATAAGATACTTACCAAAAAAAAAGTGATGCAAAAACACAAGATTTAGCAGCGTATCCCATGTAAAAAGATGTTTCAGTAGTTATCTCCTCTTGACAATGAGGGCACGTGATCTTGTAAGGTTTAAAATGTTCTGATGTGATAAGTACTGTTGCAGGAATCAAACTTAGCGGCTGTCCAGGTTGTCGACTGAACCCATACCGACTCTGTGGTTGTTCTTTCGCCGTAGAATCGTCTGATGGATGGATAGCTGAACCTTTAATATACATCATAATATTTAAAATTTCAAACAGTTTCAGAAATACAATTAGTTTTTTCGCATGAAATATATATATATATACATGCGATCATACTAACCACTTATCTTTAAAAACCTACATACAGAATATCTTCAAAATTTCATTTTAGCAGAGGTTGGTATTGAAAATTTAAAAACCAATGACACACCACTCTAACAAGAGTGCACTCACACACACACTATGATGTCTTGCATGCTTAACTGGTCATGATTGAACTTATGTTGAAAGTCTTGCAGATAATAGTTTTATACATTACAGTAACTTTATCCAGACGGACACTCTGTCTTTTTCTCTCTCTCTCAATTACTGTTCGGTTATTTTAGAGCCTGTCCTGTTTGATGGGATTCTCATAAAACACTAGCATGAATATATGTCAATGTGACGGCAATCCACCGATACAAATATTCAAATTGCATAAAAGGGGGGTGGGGGGGCGTACGCCCCTTTTCTTTGATGGCCTAAAAACAGAGAAAAAAATGTGATGTTTTCCCCCGATTTATATGATTTTTTTCAGCATACATTGTCCAAAAAATATACTTGCGAGGCAGAATATATTCAGTGTTCTGGAATTACGCCAGCCCTTTTTAAAACTCTAGATCCGCCTTTGCATGATCTATATATATATAGACATTGTTGGAGGACACTATGAGACAGGGGTTGTAAGTAACAATGTTTGCCTTATTCTTTGATAACGCTCTTATTCCTTCCTATTTTTTCAAAACTTTTAAACATTCATGCATGTGTCTTAATTTAGGATTAAGCCAAACGACATAAAAATGAAGTAAACTACAGTTTTAAATGTCACTAGAAATATAACATAAGGTTATTAGTATCCTCGTCTTTCAATGAGGACTTGTTTTTCTCAAACTAAATAATGTTTGTATTTTTGATACTCTTTTCTGTCGTCCATGACAAAAAAAAAGTCCATGATATTGCGTAACAATGACATCGAATTATATTGAATATTATCTACACAGTATTTACTGATCAAAGATCAACAAGATTGCTACGCCATATTTAAATGTCTCCTTGCTGTTTTGGCAATCACAAGGTGTTTTACTACACTACTAAAAATTTATCAACCCTATAAGTCATTACTCTGGTAAAAGCGGTCAAACTAAAAAGTGTGGTACAATATAGTCAACTACGCATGACTGTCAACAATAACACCAATTATAAGATCTTTCTGTCGAATGGTCACAGAGGAGTTGCATTCCCGAGGTGTTATTGTCATAATCGTCAAAAAAAAAAATAGTAAGAGTTCTATAACTCCCTTAAAAATGGTTGGAAGAAAATGTTTGTTATATGGGCAACTGCACATACCAATTATCAAAGCTTTCTGTAATACGCGCAGAGGAGATGCGTTCACAATATGTTAATATCACAATATTAAAAAAATGTTATATACCATAACTCCTGTAAATCTTAGCGTATCAATTGCTGGTGTAATTTCTTAATAATAGTATTGTCAGCTAAACTTTATGACAAACAATCCTACCAAGTATGAGAGCTTTCTGTCAAATGGAGGTTGCATTCACAAGGTGGCATTGCCGTTACGCTACTAAAAAATGGTCAAAGTCGTACAACTCTCGTAAAACTTGTCACATTAAACTGACGATATAGCATGGTCTAGAGAATAAGATGACAAATAATCATACAAAGTGTGAAAACTGTATGTCAAATGGTCTTTGAGAATTGTATGTTTCGATCGGACGAATCCAAATAAAATATCCCCCGCGACGAGTCGGGTTTTTTTGGGGGGAAGGGGGGATACAACAATGCAAATCAACGAATTTTTCAACGCTTTTTGCAATTAGCAACGCTTTTTAACGTTTGAATGTCTCTTGCGTAGTTGTTGCAACATGCACGTAGAAATATTATGTGTGTATGCCTTCTCACATTGAAGATCCTTTAGTTAACTTTGTAAACTTTGTATACCGCTGACAAAGAAATAGCATAAATCTATTTCAACACAGTGGCGGATTGGAAAGGAGGTGTTTGATCGGAAAATATATATAATGTGTTTGCTTAAATTCGTAAAATTCTCGCCACCCCACACTCAGCAGTATGTTTTACCATTTCTGTCAATTGTGGGTCATTATAAAAAAAACATGCATATTTCTATGAGGGAAATTTCGGGAAACTGATGTCATTGTTGTAAAAATTAAAATATGTCCTGCTATTCTGAAATATGGTAGCAACTATATTCAGAAATATGCAATGGGGAAAATTAGGAGTTCCTTCAATTTTAACAATTTTAGGTCATCCTTTGATATGATCATGTCAATGGTGTTACCAATATAAAAACATGCATTTAGTTATTAAAAAATATTTTTAAATACCAAACAACTGTTCCAATTTCATGTTAAGGGTTAAATTACTACTTATTGACATTATTTTTATAGGTATGCATTCTATTTGAACATAAATTTTAGAATAAATTGTTGGAAAAACATAGCTGTCCTAATTATGGCTGTTGTTAATATTAAAGTATACACTAAAACTGAATATATGTAAAATGTGTAAGACTGAATGATAAGTTAATGCCTAATCCTTCGTATACGGCCTAAAAAAACTTTCATTTGTTAATAAAAAATAAAAAAATATTGCATTTTTACATAGTAACACCAATGACACTTCAGTAACTACAATGACAAAAAATATCACCATTGACAAAAAAGTTCAGATTTTACTTTTATTAAGTACTGAACACAAAACAAAGAACACTAAGCAAAAGAAAAAGAAAAAAAAATAGTTCATAGGCTAAAAAATCCCAAATTATATAACATAACATCAATAACTAAAAATGTCAATAGTGTTACTAAATAGTGTCATTGGTGTTACCAGCATACACCAGTTTGTGAAAACTTTGTAATAGGTAATACATTATATTGTTAAAACATTGTTAAATAAGTATTATATTTCATAAATAATATGATGTTTCGGTTGTTAAACATGAAAAAAAAAAACACAAAAAATTGCTGATTGTCATAATATAGACAGTGGTGTTACTAAACTGGTCAATGGTGTTATTAAAGTGGTCTCACCATTGACATATACACCAATGACGTACAGGTGTATTTTAGATTTAGTTGCAAAATAAGTGCTCCATTCCCCTATTTTATATGTTGTTCCTGGTGCATGTTTCTATCATCAATATCTTTTCATAAATCAAAGTTTAGGAAATCTTTCTGAAAATGATTTTTATATGGGTACACCATGGACACTAATTTCATTTACGATACAGCATTTACTTACTTTTAAGATTTTTTCACTAATTTCCAACATAATTTCTTTTGTCGTCTGCATTACATGCTTACAGGTAACATTGCAAGGGGAGAAACTATTGTAAATGCTGAAATCTTGAGAAAGATAACTCTTATCCAACCAATTTGTCTTTTGGTTACACCAGTGACTTAAAAAAATGAGACTCTTCTTTTTGTTGAAATTTTTTTTTTTTTTTATAAAACCAACATACACTTTCTAAATCATTTAAAAATGTTTGAATATATCAAAATGCAATAAATAGTGAAAAATCCTAATACAAAGAATATGAATAATAGTCATATGTCAGGTCTGAAATGTACTATAGAAAAAAATAACAGTTAATTCTGGCTATATCCAAGGGTTTCAGAAAACATTAAGGATGTTTTTATTACATTTCATACTGTAAACTGTATATAGTGTATCACAAAACATTCATATCTAACATATACAAGACTTAGTGTTATTTTGAAATTTTTTCATGTCTGTGACTTAAAAAGACCAAATAACATATATTTGCATGTTTTTTCGATAATGACCAATATACGCCCCGCTGTCATCGGATCCTGGATCCACCCCTGTAACCCCTGTACTTAAAAGATATTTAATTTCGAGTGATTTCTGATCATTTCTGTCTCATGGATATTCACCTATACTTATACCATTAAAAATAATGTGTGTAAGACTGAAACGCCACAGCTGTCTTATGTGGAACTCTTATATTACGTTATGTTGTTTTATTATTACTTGATGATATGTTGTCTTTACATAATGATGTTTTGATATAACTCAATATGGCATAGTCATTACTTAATGATATTTCGATATTTCACGATATGGTTTCGTATTGACTTGATATAGTTTTATCATTACTTGATATGGTTTTGTCATTAATCAATGTGGCTTTGTCATTAGTCGATGTGGTTTCACCATTATTTAATGTGGTTGTTTCATTAAGCAATGTGGTTTTAACATTACTTGATGTGTATGTGACTTAACGTAATGTAGTTGTTTCATTACATGATGTGGTTTTGTTGTTTCGTAATGATGATTTGCCAATTCTTTATTATGGTTTTAACATTACGTAATGATGTTTTAAAATTTGACAATTTGACACTACATGATGTGTTTGTTTCAGTATTTGATGTGGTCCTTTCATTCTTTGATGTGGTTATCACATTACGTGACCATTTCGGAAAAACTAGTTTTATTTTTAAACCGATTTCACTATGTCGTTTGTTTAATGTCCTTTGAATGAGTTTCGCCATCCATTGTGTTCAAGTTCAAATTAAAGTTCGACTTGTTTTTCAGAGTTATTCGGTATGAAAAAAGGGAACGGCAGACAGAAATAAGAAAAAAGTACTAAACAATTTACAGTCTTTCGGCCATACGGGGGATATCCCTAAACAATTTGGTCCTGCCGTTTTTTTTTTCTTTCTTAGTTCTCAAATGGAAGCAGTATATATAATAATTCGTGAATGATTCCACGGAATTCTCGTCTCGTCTGATATTGCTGCTGTCAGTTAAAAAGCGTAATGTTGACTTTACATTTATTTGTACATTTATCGGTAAATACAAAATTAAAAAAAGAAATGTTTTTCTGTAGATGCTTTATCTTGATCTTGAAGAATAACTCCTATACAAGTTTTATACTAATTTCAAATTTATCGTACCAAAACAGTCTAATTCGGTAATATTTAATGCAAAAATACCTATATAGAAATAAGAAAATGTGGTATGATTGCCGATGAGACAACTCTCAACCAAATATTTACCACATGACGTAGAAGTTTTAAACAACTATATTTGACTGTATAGTCTTCAACAATGAGCAAAACCCATACCACATAGTATGCTATAAAAGGTCCCGAAATGAAAAATGTAAAAACAATTTGAACGAGAAACCTGACAATCTAAATGATGAAGACGCCGACGCCACTAACCACAACGAAATATAGGTTTGTTGTGTCTCACTGCCGCTACATTAATGTCCCAGGTTCAACACAAAAAGCAAAAGACTTGTACTTATTGGTCTGCAATGAGACACTTTAAATCAACTCACACTAAAGTTACAGGGAAATGGGGGGATCGGAATAAGCGACAAACATCAATTCTATAAAATATGAATTCTTTTATTTTTTTTACCGTGTATAATTATTTGAACATATACGAATATCAATCTGTTATTATTATAAATTGCATACTCTAATATATATCGCACTAATTGAAACAACAAACTTTTTGGAATATCTGTTTCACAAGTGATGACGGATATGTTCCAGTTTTCGTACCACAACCCCGTCATCTTTTCTTCGAACGGGAACTACCAAATAAAACCAAATCACTGGGTTTATACTTTCACGAATAACACGACGGCTACCACACGTTGAGCAGAATCTGCTTAACCTTCTGGAGCACGCGAGATCATCACCAATGGATTTATATTACCCAGTAATACCGATCTATTGATTTAAGCCTATTGGAACTTTTTTTTACATTTTCTTATGTTGTGCTGTTACATTACAGTCCGAGTTTAGGTTAGGGTTTAGCGCTCAAACTCCGCCACGTGCACTTTCTGTATGTGCCTGCCCAAGACACTTGAAGAACCTGTGTGTCAAATTTGTTTTTCGTAGATTGTTTTGTTATAGATTTGAATTGTTTCACATTTTCACGTGGTTGCCTTTGTAGCCTTTTTTTTACTATACTGTTCGTTGAAGGCTGTACGGTTGCCTATGATTGCTTACATCCATTACTGTGACATTTAAACTTTAGTAGATAGTAATCTCATTGGCAATCATTACACATCCAACTTTATTTCAATTTCTATGTTGTGTTTTGTATACTGTAACATTGTTTATGTTTTGTACAAATACCCCTAAGCCCTCTTTTCGGAAGCCCGAGCAAAAGCCCTTGATCTTCGATAGAAAAATTTAAATACCGTGACGAACTCATATTAGATAACTCCAATTTTAACTCGAAATCTTAATCTAAACGAAACTCATATTCGATTCTAATTCAAACTCTACCCCAAAAGGCTCCTCAAATTCAAAGTTGAAGTCGAACTCATTATTGTAACTCGAACGCTACCTTTGACTCAATCTTGAAATTGATACTGAAACTCAATGCTACTAGAACTTTTATTCTAATAATGGCTTGAATTATAACTTAAATCGAAGACTTAACTCAAAGTTTAATTCGAAACTTTAATCTAAACTCTAAGTTTAATTCGAAACTTTAATTTAAACTCTTAACTCGATGGATGGCCACACTCATCCAAGGCACATAAAACATGGAAATTTATGATCTAAAAATAGAACTAGTTCTTTCCGAAATGGTCACATGGTTTTACCTCCACCACGTAATGTAAAAACCACATCAAAGAATGAGAGGACCACATCAAATACTGAAACAAACACATCATGTAGTGTCAAAACGTCAAATTTGTAAAAACATCATTACGTTATGTTAAAACCATATGAAGAATTGGCAAATCATCATTACGAAACAACAAAACCACATCATGTAATGAAACAATTACGTTACGTTAAGTCACATACACATCAAGTGATGTTAAAACCACATTGCCTAATGAAACAACCACATTAAATAATGGTGAAACCACATCGACTAATGACAAAGCCACATTGATTAATGACAAAACCATATCAAGTAATGATAAAACTATATCAAGTCAATACGAAACCATATCGTGAAATATCGAAATATCATTAAGTAATGACTATGCCATATTGAGTTATATCAAAACATCATTATGTAAAGACAGCATATCATCAAGTAATAATAAAACAACATAACGTAATATAAGAGTTCCACATAAGACAGCTGTGGCGTTCCATTAGACCACCATTTTCTACATGAGGAAGTGTCTGTACCAAGTCAGGAATGTGACAGTTGTTTTCCATTCATTTGATGTGGTTAAGCTTTTGATTTCGCCATTTGTTAAGGGACTTTCCGTTGTGAACTTTCCTTTGAGTTCGGTATTTTTGTTATTTTACTTTGTTCTGTTAAGCCGGGATGTACTCGTGTCAGGCTTATGAATTTTTGTCAGATGTTCGGACTTCTCGGGTAAAATATTTTGACCCATATCACCCACTTTTCTTTTCATAGAAGACTTCAATAGTTCATAAAAAGGTCATTACCAAACTTTAAGCAATATCTAGATTTTGTTTTCTTACGATTTGACTAGACCCAAAAATTGCCAATGCTATATATAAGATAAAAGTCCGAGTCAGCCTTTTCCCGCCATTTAAAAAAATCAAATACCGCAAAAAGGAGTTTCATAACCTATCAATGTTTTTAGCTTATTTTGTTCCTTTACTAATGCTCTTCTGACTTATAGTATCAGTTTTAAATTCTAGATTTGTTTAATACCAGCTATATTTCCTGCTAGTGATTTCATACGATTCACACACCTTCTAAGCATTGGGCTTGGATGAAACATTTTGTCCTGCATTTTTTTTTAGTTGTATTCTCTATGCTGCCTTTCTTATTTTTCAATCTATTCTTAAAAAACGTCTTTGTGTATACCGTCTCTGTTTATTTGCAGCTGATTCAGTATTTAAGATATTTGTGTTCTCAGTTTGGTATCGTCTCTGTTCCAGTTGTTGCCTTAGTTGTTGTATGCCTTACATCTTGGGAAATATTTAAAAACTTCTGAACATTTTTTGTTTTCCGCTTGCAGAAAGTTCTGTGGGAATTAGATAATCGCGCCAAAGACGTGATCTCGTTTCCCGCGTTGTTTAAAAAAACTCATGAATATTCATACTTCCCTAGGCCCGTGATAAGTAGAGTCTATCTTCGATTTCGTTGCAATCCTCCAAAAACTTTGGTTTTAGTGAACACCATTCATGCGTTTATGGGCATCGTCACTTCCTTCCCATGTTGAGCGAGCGATTGAAAAAATATGATGCTATATTGCAGGATTTATTCGGCAAATTAAATTCTTATAATTGATAATCAGCACTGACTGCTGTCATTAGGGAATTGTGATTAAGTACATACGGAACAAACATTATTTCTACTTTATCCTGCATAATGACGACCACGAAGACGGGCCCCTCTATCTGGCAAATGACGTCATAAAGGCGCGCATAAAGGACATTACTCGAAAGTCCCCCTGTTATATTTCGTGTGACACACATTGTGTACATGTGTCTGTTCCTATGAGAATCCGAATACCGCTCAACGAAATCTTGTGAAGTCTGATCTGAATTATCTAAAGGACTATAAACTATATATTTAGGAGACAAATAAAGGCAACAGTAGTATACCGGTGTTCAAAAACTGCCAGTCACCTTTGATAATATTTCTCACCAGGACAATATCATTTTGAAACTAAACCAAACATAATGTTTCAAATTGTCACGGTATCACAGCTTCAAGTGATTACTTCGATTTTCAACAACACTATATATCGTACTTTTTAACATATCACCCGGTACTTAAAGAGGGTCTGGCTGGGGTTTACAGAATAGAGCATAATGAACAAAAAGTGCAGAATAAATGGCTAAAGAAAAAAAAGAATAGAGAAAAATAGGACAAACAAACATAAAGAATAAAGATTAATTTGGTGCTAAAATATAAAGAATAGAGAATAGAGGGCAAAATTTATAAAGAAGAGAGAAAAATGGCTAAAAAATTAGAGAATTAGAGAATACAGAATTGAGTTGACTCCCATCCAGACCCTCCTTAAAGATGGCTATCAATTTACCTCTTTGTTTAATAATTTTACAAATTGTATACGCCCGTCATCGACAGGGTGTAGTGAGGGTATGCAGTTGTCCGTCTGTGCATTCAGATGTACAAAAACTAGAGAATGCTTTGTCCAAATATCATGAAACTTGAATGAAATATTCAAATCGGTGGAAGATAGTTCCCTTTTGATTTTGAAAATGTTGTCTTTCAAGAGAGAAGGGACTTTACAGTGTCACGCACTTCTGCTAGTATACATGTATATTATGTGACTTTCAGCAGCCATATGCTTGATATATATATCTATGATAATAATTTTACGCATAAGGTTTTTCTCGTGCCAGTTTTTCTATGGAGCCTTTCAACTGAATTATGGTTAAATGTAAGTCTTTTGAAATATTAAAATATTTCATTTTATTCTTGCCACAATTTCAAAAATGCATGAGACAAGCGTTCCATGCGCTCTTAGCACATCTTTTTATTCGTTTTATCAACAACAACAAAATGTGATTGAAAGTCTAAACCAACACTTTTACACGATGATAAGTAAAGCTATGTACTTCCTTTCATATATGAGTCATTTTAAAAAAATGTCGAATTTTGAAATTGCAAAATTGATTTAAAGTTACTTATTCAAACAACCCTCGTCATAAGCAAATCAAAACAAACAGTACTTATAGAACAACATATACAAAGATGCAATCTTGATAATGTCATACAAGAATATATTGAAACATTTTTTGATAGGTGGTGCAATATTTTGTCTCTCCTGTTACTATGTTCAAAAGAAATTTCGGGTTAATTAGAAAAGGTTTCGATAAGATTTTAAGCTTGTTTTTCGTAGCCAATAAGATGGTTTTCAAGAGTAAAAACTTCTATATATATTCATTCTGTGAAATAATAGTTTTTTGGCCAATTTACCATGTTGTACTGAAAAGTGCCTCTAAAATTTGGTTTTCAAAGGTTATAAAAATAACCACCAGCAATGCAAGTCTAAGATAGCAATTCATAATGTTCAGCATTTTTTCTTTCTTTCAAATAAACCCAACATCAAGTAAATCCCTCGCATGTTGGTTTACTTTTGTCTTTATTTTATTGGTAACAGGAACGTACGTTAATGATATATCACTATATTAAGTTCTATCCTGTTACCCTTTTGTCTATCCTGTTACCGATAGCAGTATTTCACCTGCAAATGCTAAATTGCGAAGATTAAGACGTTATAACCTTTAGATGAGTTCAAATAACGAAAAATTTAATTATGTGTGCAACTATATGTTATTATAAAAGTTTTAAAGACGTTTCTATCTACTATATTGTCTATCCTGTTACCATAGCAACCATAGTAACAGGATAGACATAACAGGATAGACAAATTTCTTCATTTTTGAATGCTGTTGTGAAATAACTACTGTTGATGAATTGATAATGTTTTTCTGTTGTGATTTTGGTTTCCAACACGTTATTGCACTTTTTACAAGTATACTATTGGTGTAATTAATCAATATGATGGTAACAGCATAGACATGACAAAAATGTACCCACTATTTTTTTTCACTAAATGTCTTGAAATTTCTTTTGTCTACTCTGTTATTCAAGAAACTTGCTGTGTTAAATGTTTAGGTTACCTTGTGATTTTGAAATCAACACTGACTAGTTCAATATTCATAGGGAGAACAATTAAACGGCTGATTTAAGTAGCGGTAACAGGATGGACATGAACTTCATGTACGCTGATTGAATTTAGTTTGTAGAAAAAATGTTACATATAATAATAAAGAAGCTACGATTTTTCGTTAGAGTTATTATTAACGTTCTAAAAAAGTCCCTTTTGCAGATATCAAGGCGATCAGAACAAATGAAAAAAATCATTTGAAATGTGTTACTCTGACACTGTACGCACATAAAATACACAAAAATTCTACAAACTTTCATTTAAACACTTACAACTGCATTCTCCATTAGAAATAAAAAAAATTAGCATGGGTGTACAGAAAATTCGACATTTTTTGAAAATGACCCATATCCAACAGATTCATGTTTGGTCAAGGGTGTTCCACGATGCCTATACAAACATTTGTAATAACAAAATATGCATCAAAATTGTCTCTAAAGTGTACAGCGATGTATAACAATTTTTTGTTCGTTTTAATAGAATCCAAATCTTCTTTCAACATAGTTATAAAGTCTTTGATCTTTCGAAAAAATTTCGCCAAGCTGAAAAAAATTGATAAGCACAGATATTGAATTGAATAACATGTTTTATTGTTTTGTCACCCGCGCGTCGTGCATCGGGGGATATGCATCATTATAATGGTCTCCATCCGCACGTCCATCCGTCCGAAACACATCAAATTTGAATACTCCGAGACCGTTTGAAATAAAGCTGTCATACTTGGAGAGATTATTGTCGTCATATTCTTTTGACTGTGCTACGTGCTACTGTATATCGTCAGTTTGATTTGACAAATTTTACGCGAGTTATTGAATTTTGATCATTTTTTCAGTATTGTAACAAAAACGCCTTATGAACGCAGCTCCTCCGAGTCTTTTTAACAATTTACTGAAAGAATACTTAGTAGGACTGTTTGCCGTCAAATGTATTTGACTATATCATACCGCCATTTTGTTTGATTATTTTTAAAGGAGTTATGGGACTTTGACTATTACTTTTATTAGTATTTTGACAATAAAACCTGTTAAGGCAACTCCTCTGAAACCATTTGACAGAAAGTTCTCGTAATTGATAGGATTGTTTGCAATAAAGTGTACAGTATCGTAATTTTTGGCACATTTAATTACTTTCAGTAACGAGCATCATAGCATATTAACGAATAGATCTTTTCATAGAAATATCGTAGAAATAACTGAACTGTTGTCTTGGTAGAATATAATAATTCTGCATTGTCAATCTTACAAGTATAATGAACAATATACAAACAAGAAATAAGCTACATGACTCTGTATAATTAATCGTTCCAAGTTGACAAGTTGATGAAACATTATCAGTCACCCATTACCGCGTTTTCCGTTTTGAGATGCTGGTATTTTATACATGTCAGCTACGCCTAGTGACACAAAGAAAAAAACGAGGATTAAACTGATACTGTGTAAACATGTTGATTCTCTAGATGGATTAACATTGATTGCTATAATCTTTCCAAAAATTGGTTCATGAATCAAAACGTATGCTTATAGTGGTCAGGATCACGTGTCTTGTGTCTGGAAAAGTTCAAGTTCACCGATTGCGGTACACATCCATCATCTTCCCTAACTGTTAGTAATAACAACGTATTTGTTGTTGTTTTTTTTTTTGGGGGGACGACACATTTCTTTTTCTTCAGTAAATATCTCGAGATAAATATTTACAGGGTACGCTTGAAATTGAAAGTTTGACATGATCGAGAAACTAAATTGTTAAGGCATTTAAAAGCATCTGAACACAAAGGTAAAACTCATAAAACGAATAAGGTCAACTTTGCTTGAAAGAGCTAGTGTTAGGTTTTTTCTCGATAGGATAGGTTTGAAGGTCTTAATGTGAGGGTCTAAATAGGGTTTTTAGAATAAAGAACAATGAGCAACATGATCTAAAAGATTAAACAGTTTGCATTGTTTTTTTACTTCCTGGTAAGATTACATACCAAATACGAATGTTTGACGACCGGGCAAAAAAGATAGTACAGGTGATATGCTTTTGAATAGTATATGATTTAGTCGTAGGTTAGGTGGGTGCATTAAAAATGAAATTTTATGGTTCATATCACTCGACTATAAACGTTTGATAGCCGAAAATGTATAACAATCTATGGTCAGATTTACCTAAATGATTTCTAAATTTATCAATGGCAAATTGAAGAAAGGCATGTTTTAAATCGTGCAAGCCCTTTACTCAATCCAGTCCTCTTTTCCTCGTTTCTGACATAGAAGAGAGAACGGAAACGGGGAGTGCGCTAAGAAACAACGACCTGCTCAAAGAGCAGAAAACAGCACAAGGCCACCAATGGGTCTTCAACACAGCGAGTAAATCCCGCACCCGGAGGAGGGAAACGAATGAATCTCCGTATGTGTACTGACCACGAGCAACACGACGAGTGCAGCGTATTGAGTAGGATCTGTTCACCATTGCGGAGCACCCGAGATCCCCCCCGGGTATTTGTTACGGTTCTTATGGCTGTGTCTTTGGTATTCTATAAGTATTTTGTCGAATGGTTTCGTTGTCTCGTCGGGTGGTTTTTTTTGCAATGGATTTATCGCTTTTCTTAAATTTTTGATTGTCCCTTTGACATTTTTTCGCCTTTTTTTTTCAGAAAGGTACTCTATATATTATTTTAATGCATAACTTTCGTTCAACACATTTTGTTAAAACTTGACTCTCTTCTCATTAAAGTACGTGGTTTGAATAATAACGAAATCTTTTGAATATATTATTTTGATGTTTTCCAATCGCTCTGTAACATATATGCAAACATTTTGGAAATTTGAATATAATAATATATGTTTATATCCAAATATTAGTGTAACCTGCATAAAACGGAAACTTTGTAAACATCAAGATTGACATACGTATACATTGCACGTGTTGTGTTGTTACTTCACATTACCCGTGTTGTGTTGTTACCAATACATTGTACGTGTTATGTTGTTACAAATGCATTGCACATGTTGTATTGTTTTAACTAATACATTGCACTTGTTGTTTTGTTATAACTAATACATTGCACGTGTTGTATTTTTACTAGTACATTACACGTGTTGTGTTGATTCTAATGAACTGCACGTGGTCTTATGTTACTAATACATCTAGTTGAAACTTCTTCTAATCCTTTGTCACATAAGTACTATGTCTGTCATATCATGTTGGCAGGTTAAGTGATGTGCTGCATATATATAATTAAGATCCTCATCATTTCAATTCATTGTTATTATAATTTTAGTAAAGAATATTGGTATATTTTGTAGAAATACAGATCTGTAAGGTTGATAACACGAATAAGTATTTCGAAAAATGCCTAAACCCGGATTTAGAATGCAATTGAAAGAAAACGAAAAACTAATATTCTGGATTGAAGAAACGTCTATAGAAAAAACATTGGAGGAAATCATCAGTTTAGTATCTTACGGGGATTTCAATAAGGCGTATTGTCTGCTGAAGAACATATTGTATAGCACATCAAAACTCAACAACAATACAACTATGTTAATATTGATATGTCAGTTTGTTTTGTTCTTCATCAAATGAAGAAGACGTTTTGCACTTCGTTCGTTTTTTGCTGAACGGAGGTGCATGCGTAGGCGTAGTTGATAAATCTGGAAATTCTGCTATAAAATATGCTAACAGAAACGGATTAAGGAAAATCAAGAAGATACTTAATGCTGAAATAACTCTTGGAATCCTTGACCAATACAACGTTTTTTTAGTTTTTTAAAAAGTCGTATGAGGAAATTAAATTCGTTTATCAAAAAAGTATATTTTGATGTATAAAAAAAAATATTTTTAAAGACAGAAAGACGAGGAATATTATTTGTGTATCATTATATTTTATTTGTTTAAAACAGCGATCATTTTTTGTCCTCTAATGTGGCAGAACAGCTAGGAATGAACAGCAATGTGCATTCTAAGTGACACAGCAATATGTCTCAGTTTAAGTTTGCTTAATACACCATTTAAAGATATTGTCAGTCCATTAATGGTAAAGTTAAAGATGTGTCTGATTTCTGCAAGGACCACGTAGGAACATGCAATGTCATTTTTCTGAACGCAAATGACAAAAAACTTGCATTGACATGTAGTAATTTGAAGTCTGCCGTTATACGGCCTGTCATTGAAACAAGCATGGAATATATATTGTATTCTTTGTAAATAATGAGAAGATGGTTTTGTTTCTGTTTTATATACAATAGTTTAGTATACAATACATGTTTTCATTTATTGAGTTGTTATTGTGCTTACTATTCTTCAAACTCTCATATAACATGTTTATTAGAAAAAAATAAAAGACTTTAAACAAATCATCTGTGTAGCATTGTTGTTTTTAATGGAACTTACGAAAAAATTGTACACTGGCAATACATGAATAACTATGACCATTATAGCTATACGCTAAATGTGTACATAATCAGTACCAGAATACCCATTGCATTAACTAAATGTGTACATTATCAATACCCGTATCACTATAGCAATCCGTTAAATGTGTTCATTATCAATACCATAATAGGTATAGCTACCCCATACATGTGCTTATTTATCAGTACCAGAATAACTATAGTCATCCGCTAAATGTATACATTATCAGTACCAGAATAATTATAATAGACAGTGGCGGATCCAGAAATTTTCATAATGGGGGGGGGGGGGGGGGGGCACTGACTGCGCTTAAGAGGGGGACAGCTCCAGCCATGCTTCAGTGATTCCTTATATAATCAACCAAATTTTTCCCACAAAACCTGGGGGGCCCGGGAAAACACTTTCAATCCGCCTCTGATAGATACCCGATAAATGTGTACATTATCAGTATCACAATATCTATAGCTATAGTCGGCTAAAGAACATATCATATAGGTCATCCAAACTCAACTCGATAAATGTGTACATTATTAGTACCAGAATAATTATAGCTATCCCATAAATGTGTACATTGTCAGTACCTGGATAACTATAGCTCTTGTCTGCTGAAGAACATATCATATATCTGCCATATTTAAAGTACCCTTCCTTCATTTAACCAGAATTATATTCCGGTTTTAAATTTGGCTCTAGGAGCTCAGTCTTAAGTTTTATGTGAAGTGATGCGTTGACTACTGTTTTTTGTCATGATTGTGTCTGTTTTTCTGTGGCTTCTTGCTCATGTTAGTATTTAAATTCTGTTTGAATGTTATCCGTTTTGAACTTGCCCTTGAGTCTGAATTTAGAATATGTGGGAGTGATGCATATTTAATCCTGTTCTTTTCGTTAAGGAGATTTTTTATGGAATATCTGATTCACAGATGACAACGGATAGCAACCACAATCCCGTCCTCCTATTCCCTGAATGTGACCTAACGTATTTAGCTAAGTTTGTACTTAAATGATCAACACGTCGGGTGCCACATGTGGACGAGGTCTGCTAACCCGTCCGGAACACCTGCGATCATTCACGGTTTTTGATGGGGTTTGTGTTGCTCAGTCTTTAGTTTTCTATGTTATGTTGTATATGCTGTTGTTTGTCTTTTGCTCTTTTCTCTTTTTTTCCATGGCGTTGTCAGTTTATTTTCGACTTATGAAATTGAATGACCCTTTGGTATCCTTCGCCTATTTTTACAACACCATCAGCTATCTTTTCCAATAATCTGTCTTCTAATTTCTTTTCGCAAGTATCCATAATTAATATTTAGTTTCTGATCCATGAATATTATGCCTTCACGGTGGTCTAGCTGAATTGACTTACGACTCCTGGCAAATTGATATTTTATTTGGTCTTTGTTCGTCTAAGTAAAGTTTTTGAGTCAAAAACTGTTTACTAGTTACATTTAACACTGACAGTTTTGAATAGTTTCTAAATACACAACATACGAGTTTTAGTTTTAAATACACTATATTTGCAGAACATTTAACACCAAGAAAAATGTTGTCTTGTATTTATGACAAAATATTGGAATTCATGCGTAACTATGGGTTGGCTTTTCGTATTCATTATGTTCATCACTTATATATCATACAACTGTTATGAGTGAAATGGAGTGTATTCCTCAAGGGGTAAAACCAGCTGCGCAGACAGATTAAGCATCTCCTGCCAATAATGGGATTTGATAGTTGGTGTGAATACATCACATATCTTTGTTCGTTGTTAATTGATTTAAAGAATTAATTTTGAATTTGATTTACCTCTCTTTAATCAAACTCGGTTCGTTTAATCAACATACCTTGACTAAATTATGAGTAAGAATTAAAACGGTCATATCTATTCCGAAATTCTTTTCAGGCGTGCTCTGGTTTTGGCCACCAGGAGATATGATGTCACCATTTACAGTATTTTTAAACTTCGTCTCTGACCTATTCTTGTATCATTGCTCCATGAAGATGGAACAATGAGGGAAACTTATAAATCAGATCTTGTCGGCTCTTTCTATACCAGATTTTGACCCTTCACCGACAATATATGTGAGATGGTATGGCTATAATTAAATGCATTGATGCAAATAAGCATATAATCATTGGAGATCTTCCTCGTACTTACTGCAATTATTTAATAATTGAACACGCAGTATCTGGTGTTTTGACCGATATGATGTAAAACACTCCATCAAGTCAGCTCAAAGAGAGCGTTCTAACAGAGTCATTGATCATGCAAAAGTGTTTCAAGTGATAAAGCGAAGAAATATTCCCGAATGGAAGAAATTTCTTGCTGATAAAGAAAACACACATACAATCATTAAATAATTTGGTGACCTCTTAGTCATTAGGATTAACCCGCCATTAGTGCTCCCTCAGTTTTTTTTTATTAAATGGCAGGTTCCTTTGATCATCCCGAATTTTCTAAAGTTATTTCTGACCAGAAATTCGCTGAATGTCTTGAATTGTTCGGTACTCAAATACGGCTGAAACCTGCATGACCATCAAGACTTCACACCCAGACACCAGGCTGAAGGAAAAAAAAAGACAGGATCATTTTTAAATTATCTGATACTGACGTCATTGTAGTTTGTACAATTAAACAGATTACAAACACGAATGAATTTTGTGCATATTCTCCAACTGTTCTCTTCTCTCTCTGAAATCATTTTCAAAGCCTTTTTTGCCGTACATGCTCAATATGGATGTGGCATTACGTCGTCTTTATGTGGAATTGGTAAACCGTCAGTGTAAGAATTGTTGTAAGAGAAAGTACTGGATTTCAGTGATTTGAACAATTTAAGAGATTTCGACAAAGATACTACCATATCATGTTCTGACGGTCTGTGGCAAGGCTTTATGAAAAAATATATATAAAGGATTCTGCATTCTGTCATTAGGACATAAACACACTTTGGGTAAAATTTGCTACAACTTGGGGTGCACGTCTGGTCAGATTGCCACCATCAGAAGAGCAAATCCTTCGTGCCTCATTTAAGAATAAATATTGCACGATCTCGGTCTTGCAAAATCCCTTCTGCTTTCAACGTTGGAATACGGGTTGAGATCGGTCAAAGATTCCTTGCATCCTGTCTTCTTTGAAGGAAACATGTGAGGAGATTTCTTCATGATCTCGTGTGTTCCTGTAAGGGCATGTTACAATATATATGTCTTGTGTTTGTGTCGAACAAAACCTTGCATACTTTGCATATACGGACATTATGTTCCTGTCATGGATCAGAATCCTGTAATAACATGCAAACGCCTACTCCGACAGAAGACGTTTGAGGACTAAATTCTAATTGTCAGTAAAGCTTTTTTGCGACTAGTTAAGGTGCATTTTTATATTGTACCACTAAGTCCTGAATTACAAATTGCTAAATTTCACAAAGTAAAATGCACTTCTAGTAATTTAAAATAAAATTGAGAATGGAAATGGGGAATGTGTCAAAGAGACAACAACCCGACCAAAGAGCAGAAAACAGCCGAAGGCCACCAATGGGTCTTCAACACAGCGATAAAAATCCCGTACCCGGAGGCGTTCTTCGGCTGGCCCCTTAACCAAAATGTGTACTAGTTCAGTGAAAATGGACGTCATACTAAACTCCGAAACATATAAATAAACTAAAATTAAAAATCATACAAGATTAACTAAGGCCAGAGGCTCCTGATTAGGGATAGGTGCAAAAATGCGGCGGAGTTAAACATATTTAGTGAGATCTCATCTCACCCCTATTGTAAAATGCTTGTTAAAGTTGTTTGGTTATTACGCCCTAATTTGTGTTCCATTTGATGTATTTCATAAAAACAAATAGTCATTTACACCCACATATTAGTCTGTTTTGAGACAGTTGTACTGCAATGTTGGCGTGTACCAACCTAACTCTAAGTGTACAGAATAAAAACTATTATTTTGCTAAACTAGATATTTTTCTGTTCATTTGGTATGCTTCTGACGCCCGTTATATTCAACTTTATTGTACAATCGAATCAATTTTTCGGTACAATTTATTTTTTATGATGATTTCCAACTTTATGTATGAAACTTTGAATAAGAAAAGAAAACCTTTGCTATTTTGAAATTTTATCTTTGCGATTATTTTTTATGATTAAATTTTGAAACTGTTCACTATGGTAATAAGATCAAAATTCAATTAAAAATATAATGAATGCAATGCTCGATTAAATAGGCTAACGAAGTTGTCAATTTAGTTGAAATACAGCCAAAGGTAGTTTATAAATCAAATTTGCGAATTTATCCTTGATTATTGAATGCAGGTTTGTTCATTTATCTGCCAGAATAATCTGTTGCTCACTTATCTGCCAAAGAAATCTTTGCCTTTTAGCGTATACAGATTTTACACAATGTCAAATAAGTTGTTATGAATGAACGCTTTTGTGAACTTATTACATGTATAAAACAGCACATAGGACATTCCAATCGTGTTTGTAAATCTAACTGAATTGCGATAAGCTATTTTGAAATCAATCTTTAGAAGTTAATAGTTGAGCAATTGTGTTTTATTAAAGATTTACACCGAATGACATTTATTAGGAACAAAAACATAAACTGGTTTGAATCAAAACATTTAGAATCTATATCATTATTTTTATTTATTATCCTGTTTTTACAAACCATTACTAGATCAAAGACATGATTGTCAGTCACGCATATATAAAACAAAGAATACATTGAATGGTTATTTCAACCGAGCTTTGTATTTTAATCTGGGTGTCACATATAATTGCAGCTAACTAAATAATCGCATTCGTTAAACGATAGTCAAAATGTCTATATAAAAAATCTATAATAAATTTGTTTTAATGTCAAAAAGTCTCTCGCGTAGTTCTTAGCTCACATGTTGGAACAGAAAGGGGAAAGTGGATGCAAATCATTTTATTGGTCTTTCCTTTATCCTATCACAATCGTATTTAACAATAAGGAAATATTCAAAGCAACAAAATCTCAACTTAAAATCAAATCAAATAATTTCGGAAAGCGTTTTCAATTTGACAGAATTCAATACAACTGAGCAGGCTGCAAATAGTATTAATACGGTCATTGTATGAACAGTTACTGTAGAAAATGTTTTAACAATTCGAATGATAAAAGTTTTTCAACCTAGCAGAAATTGGCAAACATCGGATTTTGTAAAACTTTTGTTTTTGTTTTTAGATTTCACGTCTCTTCAACTTTATCATTTATTTGGTGACAACTGGCTTATATTTTAACAAAATATGTTTTTTTTTCTAACCTACTGTTTTCGTGTTCTAAAGTTATTAACTATGATACTTCAACAAAGTGTAATATCGGTTTTTCTTTGCCAATTCAAATAAATGCAGCGATCGAAAATATCTTTTTCGTCAGCTATAAAGAAATCAAAATGCTAGAAAATCTAGTACGTAATCGGAAACAGGTCAATTATTATCATTTGATTTTAGCATCACGCCTGTACTCTTAAAACTATATGTCATATTTGACAGTAAGGTGTTGAACAGCCCTTTAGAAATTCTAAAAGAATGTACAAAGCTACAACAATAATTTGCTTGATGGAAAAGTTCATCATTATGTAACACTAACGCAGAAAGATATATCTTAATGCAAATTATATTTACAAATTTCAAATTTCATTCCCGTCACTATTGACCAAAATAGAAATGCAGAAATCACCAAAGTAAGATGTAGAAGATTAAATACTATTTCACAGATTGGTGTAATATCAAATCATGATCATGCTTAAACTTGTCCAAAAAATTGTCGAATATGATAAGTCGAAAACACAAACAATGACGTCCTAATTTGGAATTGAGTGTGTTTTATAAGTTTAAATAATGATTGGATACGTAAGGATTACTCTTTTTTGAAAGTATAACGTGGTGTGTGTACGTCTGAAAAGTATTCAACTTTAAATGTGTTTATTAAAACTTTGGAATGAACCATAAGTACGATTCTATTCATATGAGGTAAATATAAGTCTTACTTAAATATACGAAACTATCAAAGTTGATATCATGAGTTGCTAACATGCAGTATTTGATTATTTATAAATTGTTATGATCATTCAATCTTTTCTATGTAAGTTCGCATCATCGAAAAACTAAACGACATGACTAACAATCTTCACCTTGCAACATCTCTCAGTAGACAAAAAAAGAAAACTATTGGATTCGACAATTGAGAACTGCGACACGATATGGTTGCAATGACAAAATGATGGTATATGTATTCTATCTGGTCCTTCCTGTAGCTTTGTGAATATGATGAACATTTTCAACTCTACTCCTCGACGTAATGGTCATCGTCATTTTACATCATATACTCTCCATGATGTCTCTATCAATGATCTGCTGTTGTTTATATAACGTTAGATATTCATCATATTTGCACGAATCTATTCATTACCCCTTTCAAAACTTCATTCTCTGTACAACCAATGTTACAAACCCTTATTTAAACCAATACACACTTACATCATTTCGGATATTGCTATTCACCGACAGTTCGCATTGGAAAAGATGAAAAGGAGAAAAGATCCTTTCTAAAACTTTCTAATGCTAACAAAGATCTCGATGCAATCATATTGGCCTTATGTGCAACACTTTTCATCATAAATCAGTTCACACGAAAATACATTTCAATTTTAAAGGAATTCTGTACCCTTCATTTCTCTTCCAAACCAACCCTGAACGGGTCTATGAATACCAATGCTAATTCAATATTTAAAGACCCGACTGTTGCAAAACATTTGACGTGTTCCTTTATTCATATAAGGTGGACTTCATACAGAAACTTATTAGGGAAAAAGAAAGGAATTTGGCAGTATCCTTTAACATTACTTTCCGCTATGTAGATGATGTTCTCTCCCTAAATAATTCAAAATTTGCTGACTTTATCGTGTTGAAGGCCGTACTTTGACCTATAATGGTTTACGTTTACAACTTGTGACTTGGATGGAGAGTTGTCTCATTGGCACTCATACCACATCGTCTTATATCTATGTTGAACGCATCTATCCCATCGAACTTGAGATAAAGGATACAACAGATACAGTTAAGTCTGCCTCATATCATGACTTACATCTAGAAATTGACGATGAGGGTCGATTCAAAACAAAACTTTACGACATAAGAGACAAATTAGCTTTTCCATTGTGAACTTTCTTTGTGTTTATAGAGCAACATTCCAGCAGCGACTACATACGGAGTATATATCTCCTAGTTGATACGATATATTAGGGCTTGTACTTCCTATCATGATTTCCTTGATAGAAGGTTGCTGCTCACAAGGAAGCTATTAAATAAATAGTAGTATATCGCTGTTCAATAGTAAACAAGAGTTACAAGTGGTGAAGCTGAAATCACCCCTTCGTTAAATTTACGAACACCATCAAGAGTTGATTGACCATTAGGGAATATCTGTTTCACAGATGACGATGGATATGTTCCAATTGTCGTACTACAATCACGTCACCTTTTTCACCGAATGTGACCTACCGAATTAGACATGTTGGCGGGTATGTACTAACATAAGCAACACGACGGTTCCTACACTTGCAGCAGGATCTTTTTTCCCTTCCGGAGCACCTGAGATCAACCTCAGTTTTGTGTTGGACTTGTGTTACTTAGTCTTTAATATGTTTGATTTTGTGTACCGTTGGTTTGTCTGTTGAATAGCATATATCATACATATTATCAGGTAGTCTTTATATATTCGTAAAACCATAGAAGGAATGTATTGAAGTAATTTATAGACGAACTAAGTTGAAGCAATACCTTTTGAGAAGAATATAATAAAGGTTTGTGTGACGATTAAAGTCAAGATGATTTTTTATTTAACAATAATTAAAGGGGCTTTATCTACGAGATATAGAAAAAAGTAAAATATGATTTTTTTTTCAGTTCAATCATTAATGAAAACGAAATAGTGATATGAAACTTCGCGTTTAGCAGCAAGTTTGGTTCAGTTTTGTCAAAAGGCATGTTGGTTTAAAAAAAGTAGAATAATGTTGTAGATTATTTTGCAAGTTCATTAAAACGCCGTCACTAAGTCAAATAGATTTAGACAATGAAAGTCGTTAAACAACTAATGAGACTCAAGAACACTCGTTTTTACTTGGCATTCCCACTAAGAAATCACGATATTTGAATTAACGATCTAGATAGAACAAAACAAATATTTGCACGATTTGAACAAATAACGTATCTTATAAATCAATCAAAATAATTACAAATATATAACAGTCACATTTTTTTTTCAATATAATTGTGATGTCTGTTTAAACTTGAAATTGTTCTAATTTCATCTGAAATGACGACCTGTATACTTTACTACACAATTTCGAAAGTGTTCTTGTGTATTTATTGGCTGTAGTTCCTTTTTAAAATTGCCGTAAGGGGCAGTTCTATATAGCCCTTTATTAAAACTATATGTTGATCAGTAAATGGTGTTTGGCCAAGTTCCATATAATCATGTATTGGTGTAGTGTGCCCAAATCTGTTAACTCTTTCATGCACAAAGGTTGCACCACTTGTTTGCTGAAATGAAATAAATAGAAACTTATTTAAGGTTTATACTCACAGGTTAGTCAGTAAATTGATAAGATCTATACTTCATATACATTTTATTTTAATTTTTAATTCAGGTTAGTTTATTGTTTCAAACAAACGGTTCATTGTATATATTGACTAAAAACTGCATGGATTTCTAGCACGTCAAATCAATGGAAATATGTTTGATTAAAATCAACGAAACGATTGTCTAGCATAACAATATGCACCATGTATACAACACAACACAAATACAAACAATTCCCTTTCATTGTTAACCGTTATCAAATAAATACTTTGTTGTAAAGTTTTAAAGCGCTGATGTTCATTGAAGATATGGCTTCAAACAAACGAAAATGCATGTCAATCACGAAATAAGATAAACATGCATATATATTGTATGATTTTTATATTTAAATTGTTATATGTAATTAGGTATTCTAGACAACGTAATTATTCTTGTTCCAAAAGTATATAATTAAATACGATATAATTCCATTTTATTTCAATATGTCCTTTGTCAGTATTTTTGCACAAATATAAAGACTCGTTTAAAAGTATTCAAATAAAGTCATGTTTAAAATATTTTATATGGTTTCTTTATTATTTTGTATGCGATAAGGGAGATAATTTGATACTTCCGGTTAAAAATGTCACTTCAGGTCACATATGATAGTTTTAGTCACACTGATTCCAAAAATATATGGTTTCTATATACTTTTACTTGAAAGAAGGGAGATAAATTGCCACTTTTGGTCTTAAAAATTTCACATCTGGTACCATCTGATGGTGACTTTATACTGATTCAAAAAATATATGGTTCAAGGTACTTTTGAATGAAATTCGTGAAGGAAATGGCTAATTTCGGTTTACAAAAGGTCATTTCCAGGTGACCTTTTCAAGGTCATATATTTACCAACCTAATGCAAAAGACCCCGTAGCTTCATGATGTATAAATATGAATTTATAACAAAGGTCAATATCTAGCACGTCAAATGTACCTTTGATCTTGACCTAAATTTCAAGGTAATCAACCAAGGACCTGAATTCAAAAGACTCTATCCTATATATGGTTAATGAGATATATCCCCATACAGCCAATTTTAAACATAAGAGGGGAGAAAACTCCTATTTAATGTCAACTTTCCCTTTCAACCAAAGTATATGTGTTGCGACATGTCGTAACTAAAAATTTAGTAAAAATATTATGTCGATATCTTTTTCGGTTTCGGATAAGAAGGTATAATTAGCAAAATTCAAAGTTCAAGACTTCACCTATGACCTTAACCTCATTTTCTTCTTGGTGGACCCTGGACATCAAATCAAAAGACCCTAGGTCTCTATCACTTATGGTTTACCAGTTATAAATACATATCACTTATTTTTATACATAAGGGGAATAAACCATAATATGAAGTCTCCGGACATCTCGGTCCAAATTTTTTTTCGAAAACCTGAGGATATAACGAGCAATTTGGTTAAATACATTTGTTGGTTTCTTTAACGTTTGTGAAGGAGAAGCGATCACAAGAAAAACAGTGTTAAGGAGATAACTCATACACAAAAAAGTGGTCGGTTAAACGGTGTCAGTTTAAAAAGCAAATTAACTGTTCGATATCATACACCAAATATCTAAGCGACATCTTGTGAACTATTCTCGAAAAAAAAAAAAAAACAAAAAAAACAAAATTAAAAACAAAATTTTCGGAGAACAATTGAAAGTCTTGCCACATCAATTTTCTAAATAGTTGACTAACTTCTGGTTAAGAAAATGTCACTTCGGTCTCATATGATAGCTGATTCCAAAAATATATGGTTTATATATACTTTTGCCTGTTAAAAGGGAGAAAACTGGCTACTTCCGGCATATAAAATTTCACTTCCGGTCTCATATGATAGCTTTATTCACACTGATTTCAAAAATATATAGTTTGTTTATACTTATGCCTGTAATAAGGGAGATAATTTGATACTTTCGGTTATAGAATGTCACTTTCGGTCTTAAATGAATGGTTTATGTATGACCATTTAAAAAATATATGGAATGTAGATTTTTTTCCATGAAATTAGTGCAAAAGATTACTTCCTGTTCAACCAATGTCACGTCCGGTTGATATTTTTCAAGGTCATATGTCGCCCAATATTTTGCAAAAGACCTTATGGCTTTATCATGTACCAATCTGAAGTAATAATCTATTTACCTTAATATAAAACATTTCAGGGACAATAACTCCTATAAGATGCCATTGACTTATTACAGACCAAAATATATCATAACTTCATCACTATAAAGCAAACATTTTGCAGTAGTTTATTTATATATAACTTTAAAAGTGGCCAGAGAAAATGCAAAAAACAAGCAAACGTCAAACTTGAGAACACGACCTTGACCTTTGACCTTGACCTCATTTTCTAAGTTACGGTTTATGAGTAACAAAATCATAACGACTAATTTTTTTCCTAAAGGTAGATAACTCCTATAAGATTTCACGGAATCCCTTCGATCCAAATCAGCCAAAAATTCATGAGTATCTATCGAACAATTATGACGAAGAATTTTGTCGTTATATTTTTCGGTTACGGAGGAGATACACTCACAAGAAAAACAGTGTTTGGGGGGATTACTCTTAAAACAAAAAATTCGTAAGGGTTCCGCGGAACCCAGTGTCTCGCCCACTTTTGCTGTTAATCGCAGGCTCAACAAAAATGAGGAAAAAAATTAATAAAAATATTCCTCTCTATACTATCTTTTGATCGCAAGTAGCTTCTGTCCAAGTTTGGTAATAATCCAGGATAATAAATGTTTTAAAAACTTAAACTGCAGACTGTATGTAATGTTGACTGGAAGAAAAAGTAAGTCCATTTATAAGTAAAATACGGAAAAAATGGAACAAAATTTTATCAAAATTTCCTTCTGGATACTAGCTTTTTATCATAAACAAGCTTCCGTCCAAGTGTGGTACAAATCCAGTATAGTTTAAGAAAGTTGTTAAAATTTTAAAAACTTTAACCACAGAGTGAATGTTATGTTAACTGGCAGAAAAACTAAGTCCATTTATAAGTAAAATACGGAAAAAAAGGAATTTGTTTTCTACAAAATTTACTTCTGGATACTATCTAATGATCATAAACAAGCTTCTTTCCAAGTTTGGTAGAAATCCCGGATAGTTTAAGAAAGTTATTAAAATTTCAAAAACTTCATCCACAGAGTGAATGTAATGTTTCCTTGCAGAAAAAACTAAGTCCATTTATAAGTAAAATATAGATTTTTTTTTTACAAAATTTACTTTTAAATATAATCTTATGATCATAAACAAGCTTCTGTCCAAGTTTGGTATAAATCCAGGATAGTTTAAGAAAGTTATTAAAATTTCAAAAACTTTAACCACAGAGTGAATATTGGTGGACGCCGCCGCCGCCTACGACGACGACGACGACGACAACACCGACGGAATGTAGGATCGCTATGTCTCGCTTTTCCGACAAAAGTCGAAGGCTCGACAAAAAGTCTTTGGTTAAACAAGATGAATTTTAAAAGCGCAATAACTGTTCGATATAATATCCAAATATCTGAGCGACATCTTACGAAACAATTTGATACCGCAAGAAAAGTTTTTAGCGGAGGACGAAATAAAAAAAATAATAATTAAAAACCAATTGTTCAGAGAACAATTGAAGTTCTTTCCACATCAATTTCCTAAATAATTAATAAGAAGCCATTTCCGGTTTACTCAAACTTACTATTGGCGACCAATCAGGTTTCTTCATACTGATACATTGAATATATGGTTTCTATATACTTTTGCCTGAAATAAGGGAGATAATTGCCAACTTCCGGATAAGAAATGTCACGTCTGGTTTCATATGATAGCTTCATTTACACTGATTTCAAAAATATATAGTTTATTTATACTTTTGCCTGTAAAAAGAGAGATAATTGGCCACTTTCGGTTTCCTAAATGTCACCTCCGGTTTCATATGATAGCTTTATTCACACTGATTCCAAAAATATATAGTTTGTTTATATTTATGCTGTAATAAGGGAGATAATTTGCTACTTCCGGTTATAAAATCTCACTTCCTGTCTCAAATAATAGGTTTTTATATACCCATTCAAAACATATATGGTTTTTAAGTACTTTTCCATGAAATAAGTGCAAACTTTACTATTTCCGGATCATTCGAAGTCACTTCCGGTTGACATTTTTCAAGGTCATATGTCACCCAATATTTGCAAGAGATCTTATGGCTTTATCATGTACCAATTTGAAGTAATAATCAATTTACCCTAAAATCAATATTTCTGGGGCAATAACTCCTATAAGATGTCATTGGATTGTTTTAGACCAAATGTATCATATCTTCATTACAATAAAGCAAACATTTTGCATTGGTTTTTTTGTATATATCTTAAAAATTGTCAGAGAATGCAAAAACTAGCAAATGTCAAAATTGAGAACATGAGCTTGACCTTTGACCTTGACCTCATTTTATTAGTTAGGACCCAATGACCACAAATAAAAAGACTCTAGGTTTATACGCCAAACGGTTTATGTGTTACAATAACAAATCGACGATTTTTTTTGTTAAAGGTAGATAACTCCTTTAAGATCGCTTCGATCCAGATCAGCCAAAAAATAATGAGGATGTAACGAACAAATATGAAAAAGAATTTTGCAATTATCTTTTTGGTTACAGAGGAGATACACTCACAAGAAAAACAGTGTTTGGGGAGATAATAAAAAAGTAGTCGGGTTAACAAGACGAGTTTTAAAAGCGCAAGAACTGTTCGATATAATATCCAAATATCTAAGAGACATCTTGCGAAACAACTTCATACCGCAAGAAAAGGGTTTGGCGGAAGAAGAAAAAAAAATAATAATAATAATTTAAAACCAATTGTTCAAAGAACATTGTTTCCACATCAATTTTCTAAATAATTGATAAGAAACTACTTCTGGTTTACTCAAAGCTACTATTGGCGTCCAATCATAGGTTTCTTCATACTGATTCAATAAACATATGGTTTCTATAGACTTTTGCCTGAAATAAGGGAGATAATTTCAAACTACCAGTTTGGAAAATGTCACTTCCGGTCTCATATGATAGCATTATTTTTACTGATTCTAAAATATATGGTTTATTTTTGCCTTTATAAAGGGAGATAATTGGCTACCTTCGGTTGAGAAAATGTCACTTCTGGTCTCATATGACAGCTTTATTTACACTGATTCCAAAAATATATAGTTCTTATATACTAATGCCTGTAATATGGGAGATAATATGCTACTTCCGGTTTATAAAATGTCACTTCCGGTCTCAAATGATAAGTTAATGTATGACCATTCAAAAAATATATGGTTTCTATGTACTTTTACATGAGATAAGTGCATGAATTACTACTTCCAGTTCACTCAAGGTCACTTCCGGTTGACATTTTTCAAGGTCATATGTCACCCAACATTTTGCAAAAGATCTTATGGCTTTATAATGTACCAATCTGAAGAAATAATCAATTTACCATCAAATAAAATATTTCAGGGGCAATAAATCCAATAAGATGTCACTGGATTGTCTCAGACCAAATGTATCATATCTTCATCACAATATAACAAACATTTTGCACTAGTTTTTTTATATATAACGTTAAAAATATCGGAGAAAATGCAAAAACAAGCAAAAGACAAAATTCAGAACATGAACTTGACCTTTGACCTTGACTCCTTTTTTTAAGTTAGGATCTAAGAACCTCAATTAAAAAGACTATAGGTTTATACAACTTACGGTTTATGAGTTACAAAAACTTTACGACAAATTTATTTGATAAAGGTAGATAACTGCTATAAAATTTCACCGGATCGCTTCGATCCAAATCAGCCAAAAATTAAAAATTCCTTGGGATGAAACAAACAAATATGGAAAAGAATTTTGTCGTCATCTTTTTTGGTAACGGAGGAGATACACTAACAAGAAAAACAGTGTTTGGGGAGATAAATCTTACAATAACAAGTCTTCGCCTTAACAAGACGAGTTTTAAAAGCGCAATAACTGTTCAATATAATGTCCAAAATATCTTGCGAAACAACTTTATACCGCAAGAAAAGGGTTTGGCGGAAGAAAAAAAAAAATAAATCAATTGTTTAAAAAAACAATTGTGTACGGTCTTTCCCCTCCGAAACATTGATTGATTGATTGATTGATTGGTTGGTTTATTAGTTGGTTGGTTGGTTGACTGATATACTAATTGAACACATTGGACAGGGTCTCTTGAAACAAGCGAAAAAGAAACAAATGAGATCTTGGACCCCGTATTAAACAGATTGATTGATTGATTGGTTGGATGGTTGGTTGGTTGGTTGGTTGATCGATTGATTGCTTGATTGCTTGATTGGTTTATTGATTGATTGATTGAAAGTTTGCATGGCACTCTCTCTATGCGAGGCATCGGACTTAACGTCCATATTTTGACCAAACGTGACTGCGTAGTTGTACATCCTGGACTCACAAACGGACGGCCTGGATTTCCTAATGAATAAAAATCCTTACATCTTCTTTTTTATGAATTTTCTCTATTTTCTACGGGAACTCGGACTTCATATTCTTTTTAATTTGTTGTGTGTGCATTTTGTAGGAAAACACTGAGTAACATTTTGTCTTGGAAGTTTCACTTTCTATGTTTGGATATGGAATGTTTAATTCTAATTTAAGGTTCGCGCACGCGATGGTGTTCTGAAGTCACGTGACGCTCATATATATATGTCTGGATTATTAATATCTTTTCAGAGGAGACCGTTGAACAGATAACATGTGTGTTGATCGGAGAAACACGATAATTATTGGTTTTATTTATTACAGGTCATTGATGTCGGATCATGCATGCATTTTACGTACACATGTTTACGGGAGCACAGATTTGTATTTTAATGCCTGTTTAGAAATTTGATTGTAGGATTTCAGTTATTTTTACGAACTTGGGAGCAATTTCTACGTCATTGATTTTAATTTCTCAATCAAGCGGACTGCACGTGTCTAACGGGAATATATTTTCTTGATTCATATTACTTTGACAAAAAAATTTGCAGTAAGGACATGTCGCGGCAAACATTTTGGTTGAATTGTTTTGTCGATATCTATAACTCTTTCTGGGAAGAATCGATATGAATTTTAGGTAAAAAAATCAGAACATGACCTTGACCTTTGACCCTGACCTAATTTTCTTTTTTTTGGACCAAGGACCTCAAATCAAAAGACCCTAGGTCTCTATCACTTATGGCTTACCAGTTGCAAATGCATATCACTAATATCAAATGCATAAGGGGAAATAACTCTCATATGGATTCTCCGGTTGGCTTCGGTCAGAATTATTCTACAGATCCTGAGGATATAACGAGCAATTTGGTAAAATAAATTTGTCGCTTTCTTCTACGGTTACGGAGGAGATGCACTCTCAAGGAAAATAGTGTTCGGGGAGATAACTCCGACAAAAAAAAGTATTCGGTTAAGCAGGGTCAATTTCAAAGGCGCATAAACTGTTAAATATCATATACCAAACATCTAAGCGAAACTAAATTTATACGCAAGAAATAAAAATGGCGGAAGAAGAAAAAAAATAATAATCAGAAAAAATACAATAGGTCTTTCAACAGAAAAGTGGAAAGACCTAATTAAAACAATTAACGGGCTTTCTACATTAATTTTCTAAGAAATTGATAATAAGCTACTACCAGTTAACTCAAAGTTACTTTTGGCGTCCAATCATAGGTTTCTCCCCAATGATTCAATATATATATATGGATTCTATATGCTTTTGCCTGAAATTAGGGAGATAGTTTTCAACTTCCGGTTGAAAAAATGCCACTTCTGGTCTCAAATGATAGTTGTATTTACACTGATTCCAAAAATATATGGTTTTATATACTTGTGCCTGTAAAAAGGGAGATTATTTGCTAATTCCGGTTTAAAAAATGTCACTTCCGGTCTCTAATGATAGCTTTGTTCACATTGATTCAAAATATTTTTATTTGTATATACTTATGCCTGTAATAAGGAATTAATTTGTTTCTTCTTCTTCTGGTTTTTATAGATGTCAGACCACCAATTCACTCCCTCCTATTTAGAACGTATGTAAAAGTAGCCCTACTCTGACACAAAAAAGTGCTTTTGATGTCATTGTTTACTTAAACTTACCAACACATTTGCAGAAATGAAACTTTTGGTGAAATAGATATATATTTAGACCATTTTGAGCCAGATTTACTTGTCTATGAGTTTGCATTAAAAATTGAGGATTAATGCGCTTTATAGTATACTAATTTCAGATTTCCAGGAAACCAGGGGTTATTTTTAGTAGTACTTGTCTTCCGACAGGTAATTCTTTCTTAGAAGTCATTAAGCATGGTTTGAAAATTGGCATGTAGAAAGGTGATACATGTACAATTCAGGATATACCTGGTTTCTATGAAGTTAAACTTAAGGTAAAATGTTCCAAAAGCTGTGAAAATTGCAAAATTTGGTTCAATAGATAGGGATTTTGAATTGGTGGTCTGACACCTTTAAAGTTAAAAGCGGTGAACACCAAAAATCAGAAAACAATTGATTTTTTTGTCTTAACTGATCATTTGAAATGATAGTAGCCACATTTCAACATTTTTTTGGCAAAAAGTCACATATTGCAAAATTATAGCATTAACCCTAAATGTATGCTATGTTAAGCTTTTCCTACCCTTACAATATGCTTTCATTAAAAAAAAATGTCCTAAATTGTTATGAATGCACAGTAAGTTGTTTCTGTGGTATTAAACATTAAAACATAGAATGTTTACTACCAAAAAAAAAAACAACAAAAAATTGTCGTCATGAAAATATTTATGAAATTATTTGATTTTTACCCCTTATATATCATTGTGTCATTCCATGTATTTGGCAGATAACATAGCATAATGTAAACACTGCATGAACTCACCAAAATCCCATTACATGTCTCAAATGAAAGTTTTCTACCTTACATTTTATTGACTGACAGTAATTAAAAACAGTTTCATGACCATAACTGCACTATTAATCAATTAATATTCCATTACTGTCACCTGGTGAAAAAAAAGGGGGGTCAATATTCCTTATTTCTTCAATACCTTTGATTTTTTTCTTAACTCATTATAAAAATTGTGGAAAGTTTTTAAAGCAGTAGAACAAACAAGGAAAAATCAACCAAAATTGATCTTAACTTTGAAAGTTTATATTCCTGTAATCTAAAATGAAATTTTCAAGTATTTTCTATTAAAGTCATACATTGCAGTCAGTTTAAATTGAGCTAAGGATTTTGTAATATAAGTCGCATTATGCTCAGATAGGATTTTTTTTTTACTACAAATTGAACAAGGATTAAGAAGAAAGTAAAAGAAAAGACTTCTGATTAATTTTTTGCTCTTTAAAGCGAAAAGCGGTGAAACCCAAAAATCAGAAAACATTTGAATTTTTTGTCACATTAATTTCAACTTTTTTTTGGCAAAAAGTAACATATTGCAAAATTAGAGCCTTAACCCAGAATTTGTGCTATTTTTAGCTTTTCCCACCCTAACAATATAAAAAAAAATGTCCTAAATTGTTATGAATGCACAGTAAGTTGTTTATGTGGTATTAAACATTAAAACATAGGTTGTTTACTACTCTTTAGTTGGCAGACCACCAATTCACTCCTTGCAATTTAGAACGTATGGAAAAGTAGCCCTACTCTGACACAAAATAGTGCTTTTGATCATTTTGTTCTTAAACTAACCAACAAATTTGCAGAAATGAAACTTTTGATGAAATAGAAATATATTTAGACCATTTTGAGCCAAAATTTACTTGTCTATGAGTTTTGCATTAAAAACAGAGGAATAATGCGCTCCATAGTATACTAATTTAAAATTTCCAGAAAACCAGGGGTAACTTTTAGTAGTACTTGTCTTCCGACAGGCAATTCTTTCTTAGAAGTCTTTAAATATGGTTTGAAAATTGGCATGTGAAAGGTGATACATGTACAATTCAGGATATACCTGGTTTCTATGAAATTAAACTTAAGGTAAAATATTCAGAAAGCTGTGAAAATTGCAAAATTTGGTTCAATAGATAGGGATTTTGAATTGGTGGTCTGACACCTAATATCACATCCGGTCTCAAATGATAGTTTTTATGTATGCCCATTTAAAAATATATGGTTTCTATGGTACTTTTCCTTAAAATAAGTGCAAATAATACTACTTCCAGTTCATTCCAGGTCACTTCCGGTTGTTTTTTTTTCAAGGTCATATGTCACCCAGCATTTTTTAAGACCTTATGGCTTGATCATGTACCAATCTGAAGTAACTTGACCTTTGACCATGGACCTCAATTTTATTTTCTATGTTAGGACCCAAGGACCTCAAATAAAAAGATTCTAGGTTTATGCGGCTTACGGTTCATGCGTTACAAAAACATAACGACAAATTTATTTGGTAAAGTTAGATAAGTCCTACAAAATTTCACTGGATCGCCTCGATCCAAATCAGCCAAAACTTACTGAGGATGTAACGAACAAATATGAAAAAGCATTTTGTCGTTATCTTTTGTGGTTACGGAGGAGATACACTAACAAGAATAAACAGTGTTTGGGGAGATAACTCTTACAATAAAATAGTCTTCGGCTGAACAAGATGAGTTAAAGAAGCGCAAAAACTTATTGATATAATATAAAAAATATCTAAGCGACATCTTGTGAAACAACTTTTTACCGCAAGAAAAGGGTTTGGCGGTGGAGAAAAAAAAAAATAATCAGAACAAATACAATAAGTCTTTCTACAGAAATGTGGAAAGTTCTTATCAGAATAAATACAATAGGTCTTTCCACGGAAAAGTGAAAAGACCTAATAATAATAATCAGAACAAATACAATAAGTCTTTCCATTTTTCTGTGGAAAGACCTTATAACAAGCATTAAAAAATATTATCATTTTGAAATTAATGGCAGGGTAATATCGGATACTTAGTTCTGATTCAGAGGAATAATGGTCTCTGGTGGACTTTTTCTTATTTTTAACTTCTCAAACGTGTCTTCTATAGACACAAAGATTACACGGGTTATCATAATTTTAGAGAATTTATATGTAATAAGATATCAAACAACAAATTTTGGGAACTGCGACAAAAATGAAAATGAATCAGGGGAATAAAAGAAAGGCAAACTATGTCCATGACATCTAGAAGGCAATTTAGATAAAACAATAAATTATTTATAAAAAATAACAAATTCTTGATCGTTCCGAATCTGTTTAATGAAGGAACAAAGAATGAGGTCTGCCATGATTCATTATATGTTCCACAAATTGCTAAACAGTATTCCTGTCTAATTCTTTCAAAATTTAGGCATTGATAAAAAGTTCAATCTGGACCATTTAGTGCAAAAAGATCACATGGCATTTCGCAAGAAGATTATGAATATGATGAAATGTACGCATTTGATCAAAAAGGGCCATTTGATACATTATTTTTGAAAAAAATGTATATGAGAAACAGCTTCACACAAAAAGATATTAAACAAAAATTTATATCTTTGCAAAATTTATTATATAGCAAAAAATCTGTTTTGGGTAAATCTGTTGCTCATATATCAATGTATATAAACATAAATGACAAGATTTCAAATAAAGCTATTTCTTGCAGTTCTTGCTGTTACACAACGTACCAGAAGGTTCACAGGCACATATTATAACATAAACGTTACACATCTTAATGCATCAGATGCGCATTTCGACAATGTATGTGTCTGCATTGATGCTTAAGGCCAAAATATATGAATATCCGAAATATAGTACAAATGTATAAGAGCAGATGAAACCAAAAGAGTCATTAATTATAGCTAAATCCGGAGAAAGAATCAGAGCTTTACACGCAGGGGATATATTCCTTAATTTAGGATTTCCAAAATTTTATAACAGCAAATATGAATCACACAATATCCATATTTTTATGCCAGTACAGAAGAACTGGCAAATGGGTGAATGAATGTTATATTCATCCCAAAATTACACGAAGCTACCATTCAATCATATATCAATTTATAATCATAAACCTCATCAACGAAGCAATTCAACAACAACAACAATATATCTATTTATAACTATTATGAACAGGTTTATCAAATATATTGAATGAACAGTTACTTTAAAATCGATATAAAATGTTAAAAAGTTAATTTCCATTTCGTTGTTTATGGTATCCATATTTGTGAACGGAGAAATTTATTAATTTAGTATATTCAAATTAATCAGTTGCAACAAGATAAGCATCTTATGCATGAATAGAACCTCACGCAATGAGAATACAATCCGTTGAAATGTCACAAAAAGAAAAGTACAATGTTGGTAGTTTACAAACCAGACCAGGCGTTTTTTTATTCTACATTGGCTAGAGGTATGAGGAGAGGGTTGAGATCTCACAAAACATGTTTAACCCCGCCGCATTATTTGCGCTTGTCCTAAGTCAGTAACATCTGGCCTTTGTTAGTCTTGTATACAATTATTTAAGTTCATTTTTTTGTTTCGGACTTTAGTGTGACGTTCATTTTCGCTGAACTAGTATTCATTTTTTAAAGAGCCAGCTGAAGCCCGCCTCCGGGTGCGTGATTTTCTCTCTTTTTTGAAGACTAATTGGTGGCCTTCACCTTTGTTCTGCTGTTTGGTCGGGTTGTTGTCTCTCTGACATATTCCCCGTTTCTAATCTCAATTTTATCAATCCATCAATTGTTTAAGTATATACGTATACAATATACGTTTACTTGAGGTACAGAAGAAATGTATTGCTACATCAAAAGTTTGTAGACTAATAGTACATGTATATATATATTTACAATATCAAGCGATTTATTATCTGACAATATGAATTCTTATCAAAATGAAATGTTGAACAAAAAAAATAAAGACTCAATGCACCAAAAAGAACAATAACTTGGTTGAAAGGAATTAATTCAACAACAAGTGCACATATTTGAAAACACCCATATCGTGCAAAGCTATATGCCTTTGTTAACCCCCAAGTTATTGACTGTTATATATGCCTTAATGTATTTTATGTATTTACACCTAGAGATAAATCATTTTCTCTTACAAAACATAATCATAGAGCAAAAAAATCGCTCTACCCTTTCAAATGTGAGCAAAAATATAAAAATATGACTAATCAGAGATTAAATCTACACAATTAAACAACAATTTCATCAAATTACATTCATTTATAATGAATACTTACATTCTTAGCAATACAGGTTGTCAAACGCTATTTTTGTAGACTCAGGTTTGAGAAAATGGATATTTCAAATTGTCGTTTCCCCGTACTATTTCCCATTTTTTAAATTCTCATTTTCATAAAAAAATATGATGTGAAGACTTATGATCACATGCGATTTGATGGCCTCATTGAAGCCAGTAATGTAATTGCTTTCAAATGTATACTGTACGTTGACCAATTCTACTAATACAATTGCAGATTTATAGACTGATACATGTATGGTTATAATTTTGAATGAAAAAACAAATAACAAAACTTTGAATTTTCAAAATACTAATGATTTTCTACCACAACAATATACTGAAAAATTCAACATTTGGGATAAGCTGACCATAATATAAACCTTAAATGGTCCGTTTTGTTTTATGTAATCTGCCGTAACAGAAATGGTCTTCAACAATCGGGGATGCTTTGAATATAAGCATTTGACATATTATATGAAAGAAATTTGAACAAATTTAATACACAGTTTTCTGATTGCAAACCATTACATGTATGAAACAATTTTCTTTTAACATTTTTGCTAAAATTTGAATGGGTATGGGTAATGTGTTCCTTTTTTATAAGATTTTTTGTTTGTCATAAAACTCGATCTCCTTTGCCTATAAGACATCAAATACATATTATCACTAAATATTTGTAACAGTTTGGAATACACGTCAGAATTTTGTATTCAGACGGATAAAAATGATAACTATTTTAAAAAATTCGAAAACTTTGAAAATCAGAAATTGTCTTTTATTTCAAAATTTGTTGCAACGACAATAGATTTGAACAATCTAGAACACGAAAATTGCATGTGTTGATTTGGATGCAGGAAATTTTAACCAAACCATTATCTAAATTAGTAATTTGTAATCATTATTTGTCAAAAGTTTTGTTTTTGTCCAATTTTGCAAGGAGAAGAATTAATATTTTCCGTTGCCATACTATTTTTAACCCCAAAAATGATAGATCTCTGCCAATTGATAGGAATCAGCTGCCGTTCTATAAGGAGCGGCTTATTGGAGTTGAAAACTTTCCTGTTAACCTATATTATCTTTAACTTTTTCATTAGACTGGATTGCTTCTTAATAAAGTGTTTATTGTGATAATTCGTACTAGCCCGGTTTGTCCTTCTCAAAGGTTTGAATGCTAGTATTTAAAGAGGCAATTTCGTCTTTTACTTCATTATCCGTCTATATTTGGCATCGAAAACTATACCCTTGTGAATTGCCAACCAATAATCCTTCTCAAATCTGCAAAATCTTCAAACTTCTATATTTCATGAAATTTTGGTGCATACCGGACTTTATGTTAACTATACATTATGTTAACTTTGAATTTTTGCAAAGTCGGCTTTATTAAGGCCCAGATTTTTCTTAATCTCAATGAACGATAGATAAAACTTCATATGTGGGTTTGTTTTATTCAAATCTCTTAAGATAAAGTTAACCAGATTTTGTAATATTCTACATGTCGTTCTTTCCTCGATATAGGTTCCAATTCTTTAAAAAAAAATGACAATGCAATTTCCCATAAGAACCACTTTTACGCCCAAAACTGTGCCACTTTTACTATGAAGTTTCAAAAATATGTGTATCTTGAAAAAAAGATCACATTCACTACTAATTTTTGCAAAGATCATGACATTGTTTTGTGTTCCATATTTTCAGTAACTATAGGTCTGGAACGTCTGAGAGTGAAACTTGCACTGAAATTCTGTACTAACCCTCCTTCTACTTTGAGTCTACCTGATAATTTGACCGCTATCGTACTGCATTTATACTGATAAAATTTCCAACTTGAGTCTCAATGATATAAAACAGAGATATCATATCTGGGCACGAGTAGGTAAAAAAAATAAGATATCTATGAACATGTAATTTTCTCGAACAGAGGAATGTTTGTGAATCAGCTGTATTTTCAAAGTGCACCTTATACTAACATTTATTCAATAACAAATCTGTAAAAACACTTTTTATCAATACAATACAATCAAAATCATAGCGTAAAAGAAATTACCACATGTACTCTTAACTTTTTTAATGTACATTTAATATCTTCACCTCTCTTTCAATTTTTAAAGAATTTGACGAAAAAATTAAAGACATGACTTTAATTATTGTCAGCTTGTCTTTTTTGCATAATTATTTTCTGACATGAACTGCCTAAAACCTAGTATGATAACAAATTGAAAGCATTTCAGAATAATATAGATGTAAAGTTAAATACCTAATAATACTAACATTCAAGATTATATAAATTATTTAATCATTCCGCTGTCCTCATTCAACATCTTACTATATGCCTGTTTATCTTTAAAAGTTAACACTTTCTGTCTACATTGGTCTGTTTAAAAATCTTGTCCAAATCCTATCATCTCTTACCATATATCGCATTAGATTTGACTAATATACGAGCTAGAAGTTTTTAAACAAAGCCATTTTTGCAGTAGTTGTATTTGTTCCGGACAATATGAGTATTTGGACCATACGAGTATGGTCATGACCATATGCGTATATACTCATATGGTCCGACCATACGCGTATGGTCCGGGTAATTAATACGTTTATCGTTGATCAGTTACCTAAACTGTTAATTGCACCCTTCGAGGTGTCATAAATTAAGAAGCTTTAAAAGTGAAATCTTACTTATCTTATTATTTGATAATCATTGTTACATGATTAATGAAACAAATTGAATATTTTACTCAGGAGTTACAATTATAATAAATGCATTTTTGCATGGTCATGATTGATTTTTTTCGCAGGAAACATAATACAGTTTTTGTCGACACCGAAAATAACTTAAAATATCTAAATGAATCGTTAAACAAGAAATCAACTGTTCTACTCATATGCGTTTATGTCATTGAACCTTTTTTTAAATTGTTTTAATTTTTGTGTTTAAATTTAATTTTAGCAAAATAAAATTTCTTCATATAACTTTTAGTTCGATGATTTAAGTAGTGTATGCTCCTATTTTAATTATACGATTTTACAGTTACAGTAGTTTTAAAGTGCTGCCCCTCTATTCTTATGTTGAAAATAAATTGTATAAATTAAAACATAAACACATTAGTTAAGTGAGAATAAGTGGGAATCAGAAGAAATAAAATAAAAACTAATTTAAACGCCAGGAAAAAAAGCACATGCCCCAAACGCCCGGACGAAATTGTCGACAGCGTACAGAAGCTTTAAATTGACTCTAGCTAAAGCAAGACAACAGATAAACTAAGATTCAGAAAATATGTCAAAGATAAAGGGTTTCAGTTAGTAACTTGTATCGATTTAGATTTATAGAACAAGCTGTGTTCCTGTGAAAGAAAATAGACTTTATTTTAAAAATACCTATATGGTCTTAAAACTCATATGGTCCGGCCAGTTAATAATCAAACGAGTATGTTCTCATATGGTCCGACCAAACGCGTTTTGGCAGATCATATGAGTATACCGATATGGTCATGATCATACGCGAATGGTCCGTATACTCATATGGTCCGGAACATATTTATAAAGTTACCACTTTGATATATAAATCTATTAAAGTTTTTTATAGAACTCACTGCTAAAATCTATGTTTTGCATAACGTCGAAGCAAGGTTATTGTTTTATTTACAAAGGGCATTTATAATAATAAAATGACAGCCTTTACAGGTTAAATAATCTATTTTAAGACCCAGGGTTTAGGATACTTTCATTATTATTTGTCTAAGGGGCCTCAAATTTTTTGAATAACTCATACTTCTGTGAAAATTGATATATTTATTATATTTTTAGAAGAGAATACCCTATGTAAGTTTTACAGGTTTGTTTTTCTCTACCTTTAATTAATTGATTACGGCTCACTTATGAATTTCCAACAAGACAAAGCACCCTAACAACAATTTTCATCAATCATTTATGAGTTTCAATGACTCCGAAAAGCAAATATAAGCACTTCATTGCATACCGGACTTTAGGTAAACTAAGCAAAGTGTTTACTGTGCATTTATGATGTGTCGGCATTATTAAAGCCCAGCATTTTCTATATCTTAATGAACTTTATATAAAACTGTATGTTTGGAGTTATGTCATTACCATCTCTGAAGTTCAAGTTAACCAGATTTTGTAAAATTCTACATGTACATATTTTCCCCAGTATAGGTTACACCTCTGTAAATATAAATAATGCAATTTCCGGTAAGAGCCCCATTTACGGCCAAATTTGTTCAACTTGTACTTCGAAGTTCCGTAAAAGTTATATATCCAGGAATAAAATATCACATTCGCTACTAATTTTTGCAAAGGTCTAAACATAAGGTTGTGCTGTATATTCTCATCAAAAGAAGTCTCAAATTTCTGAAAGTTTAAACTTGCACTAAAATTATGTACGACTCCTCCCGGACGTTTAGTCTTGCTGATAATTCAATTTGACCGCTATCCTACTACATTTTACGGTTAAAGTTCCCAACTTGTGTCTCTATGAGATAAAACATGAAGATGATATCTGGGTACCAGTAGGTTAACAAAATAAAAATATCTATGAATATCTAATATCTCCCAAAGACATGTAAAAAAAGAGGAATGGTTTGTGAATCAGCTATATTTTCAAAGTGCAACCTACAATGTATACTTACATTCATTCAAATAGAGAAGCCCCCAAGGGTGACTGGGGAATAGAAGTATGGTCATCATTGGTCTTCCACCGACCGGCAGTAAAACCCGTGCTAAAGTGGGGCGTCCGTTTGGCTGTGCGGGATGTACAAATTTGCAGCCACGTCCGGTCAGAATGGGGACGTTAAATCCGATGCCTCGTGTAAAGAGAGTGCCACGATCTTTGCACGTTAAGAACCCTTGCAACAACTCTTAGAGGGGTCCGTAGGTGACCTGGTGTAAGGCTAAATTTCTGTCCCTATCCAATATACCCTCATTTCCCGTGGCAGTCTAAATTTCTCCGACCATAATTCCTTAATCTATTACAGAACCTACCTATTGTATTTATTGTGAACTTGTTCTCGTCCTGAATATGCATGAAATATTTGCCACTGGACGTTAAGCAACCAACAATCAATCAATCAATCAAATAGAGAAATTTGTAAAACATCAGTTAACTAAACAATACTTTTATCAAAATCATGATGACATTAAATGACTATAACCTGTAATAATTAATCTACTTTGATAACAAATTGAAAGCATTTCAGATGCTATAAATATAAAGTTTAATACCTAATTACTCTAACATTCAGGATTATATAAGGTATCTAACCATTCCACTGTCTCAATTCCACATCTTCATGATCTTAATATATGCCCATTTATCTTTAAAAGTTAACCATTTCTGTCTTAATTGGTCATTTTAAAAGTTTTGTCACAATCTTATCATCTCTAACCATACATTTAATACAATTTGGCTATAATATGAACAAGAAGTGTTTAAACAAAGCTATTTTTGCAGCAGTTGAATTTACGAGTTTAGCAGTTGAATATATAAATTCATAAAAGTTTTAAGGAAATGACTGCTAATATATCAAAACAAGGTTATTGTTTTCTATACAAAAGGCGTTTATAATAATAAAATCACAGACTTTACAGGTTAAATTATCTGTTCAATGACCCAATGGTTGGAATTTGTTTTAAATTTTTTGCATGAGCGGCCTCAAATTTGCTAAATTACTCTTCCAATTCTGTGCAAATGTAATATTTATAATATGTGTAGTAGAGAACACCCTATTGTAAGTTTTACATGTATTTCTTTTTTTTATCTCTAGCTTCAATTAATAGATGTCGCGTTCAAAAGAAAGCATAATCAGGCATTATGGCTTACTTATGAGTTTCCAACATAGCAAAGCACCCTAACAACAATTTTCATGAATCATTTATGAGTTTCAGTGACTGCGAAAAGTAAATATAATAACTTCGTACAATTCAAAGTACAACTATTCATATGTCATGACATTACTTTGTATACCGGGCCTTAGGTAAACTACATGTAAGCATATTGTAAACTGTGCATTTATGCTGAGTCGGCATAATTAATGTCCAGCATTTCCCAATCTGATTGAACTGTAAATAAAACTTTATATTTGGATTATTTTCATTTCAATCTCTGAGGATCAATTAATCAGATTAGTAAATTTCTACATTTCCTTTTTTCCCCAATATAGGTTTCACTTCTTTAAATATAGAGAATGCAAAATTTCCCGTAATTTACGGCCAAAAGTGTTCAACTTGAACTTTGAAGTTTCGATAAAATTATGTATCCTGGAATTAAGGATCACATTTACTACTACTTTTTGCAAAGGTCATAACATAGGGTTGTGCTCCATATTCTCATCAAATATGTCTCGAATTTCAGAGGGTGAAACTTACACCAAAATTCTATATTACCCCTCCCTGTTCTCTGAGTTTTCCTGGGAATTCAATTTGAAAGCTACCTACTGCATTAATACTGGTAACTTTTCAAAATTGTGTCTCTATGAATCGGAACATGGAGATAATATCTGAAACCAGTAGGTAAACGAAACAAAATATCTATAAATGTTAAATATCTCCCATGAAGAGGGGTGGTTTTTTTAGTTCTGTATTCACAAAATGCAACCTTATATCATAGTTTATACCAGTAGGGACTATAATGTGTTACCTTCACTTATCTGTGCCATTCAAAAGGGTTTGGATGATAGTATTTTATTTCGCAGGTACATGTGTATCTACCAATATGTAGCCTACAAAACATTTACATTTTGTTGCATTCATTGACGGTATGCCCTTCAAAAATATTTGCATGGTCATCTTCAATGTAAGTTTTTGCTAAATGGCTTTCCAAACATGTTGACCAAATACTTTGGCCTTTATTTATCATTCTAAATAGCATAAAAGCTAATTTGGTCTTTCCACTTTTCTGTAAAAAGACCTATTGTATTTTTCCTGATCATTAGGTCTTTCCACTTTTCTGTGGAAAGACCTATTGTATCTGTTCTGATTATTATCATTATTAGGTCTTTCCACTTTTCGGTGGAAAGACCTATTGTATTTGTTCTGATTATTAGATCTTTCCACTTTTCTGTGGAAAGACCTATTGTATTTGTTCTGATTATTATTATTAGGTCTTTCCACGTTTATGCACTTTTTATTTTCACCCATACTAAGCCAAACAATATTCTTTGTAAGAGTTATCTCCCCGAACACTGTTTTCCTTGTGACTACATCTCCTCCGTAACCGTAAAAGAAAGCGACAAACTTTTTTTTATAAAATTGCTCGTTATATCCTTCGCATGATTTGTTCTATTTTGACCGAAGCGATATGAACACTCCATATGAGAGTTATTTTCCCTTATGTATTTGATATAAGTGATAGGCATTTATATCTTGTAAACCATAAGTGATAGAGATCTAGGATCTTTTGATTTGAGGTCCTTAGTCCAAAAAAAAAGAAAGAAAAGAAGGTCAAGGTCAGAGGTCAAGGTCATATTTTAAATTTTTATTTTGGCTTATTTTTAATTCTTTTCAAAAACCGTATAAGATATCGACAACATATTTTTACTAAATTGTGAGTTGCGACATGTCGTAACACATAAATTTTGGTTGAAAGGGTACACTAACATTAAATTGGAGTTTTCTCCCCTCTTATATTAAAAATTAGGCATATAGTGATATAACTCATTATATAATTAAGACCTATATTCTTTTGATTTGAAGCCCTTAGTTTATGACCTTGAAATTGAGCTCAAAGTCATAGGAAAAATTGACGTTCTAAATTTTGACCTTTGCTTTTACCTCATAAGTATACATAATAAGGCCATTGTACTTTTTGCATTACGTTGCAAGCCACTTGACAATGGAAAAACCAACTTATTTAATGTTAAAGTATATTGAACCATATATTTTTGGAATCAGTATCAAGTAAACTATCAAATACAACCGGAAGTGACATATTTCAAACCGGAAGTAACAATTTATCTCCCTTATTTAGAAAAAAATGTATAGAAACCATATTTTTTGGAATCAGTGTACCATTAGCTATCATTTGACGCTGGATATGACATATCAAACTTAATTTTGATAGTTCTATATCAAAATTGATCTTCATCGGTGGAAAGACCTTCAATTGTTCTCTGAACAATTGATATTTAATTATTATTATTATTATTTGTTTTTTTCTTCCGCCAAACCCTTTTCTTGCGGTATAAAGTTGTTTTGCAAGATGTCGCTTAGATATTTATGGATATTATATCGAACAGTTATTGCGCTTTAAAAACTTATCTCGTCAAGACAAAGACTTTTTTTATTGTGAGAGTTATCTCCCCAACACCGTTTTTCTTGTGAGTGTATATCCTCCGTAACCAAAAAAGATAACGACAAAATTCTTTTTCCTATTTGTTCGTTACATCACTAGGAATTTTTGGCTGATTTGGATCGAAGCAATCCGGTGAAATCTTATAGGAGTTATCCACCTTTATCAAATAAATTTGTCGTCATGTTTTTGAAACTCATACACCGTAAGCTGTATAAAACTATAGTCTTTTTATTTGAGGTTCTTGGGTCCTAACTTAGAAAATGAGGTCAAGGTCATGTTCTGAATTTTGTCTTTTGCTTGTTTTTGCATTTTCTCTGATATTTTTAACGTTATATATAAAAGAACTGTATTACTGTGATGAAGATATGATACATTTGGTCTGAAACAATCCAATGACATCTTATAGGAGTTATTTCTCCTGAAATGTCTTATTTTAAGGTAAATTGATTATGACTTCAGATTTGTACACGGTAAAGCAATAAGGTCTACTAACAGAATGTTAAGTGACATATGACCTTGAAAAATATCAACCGGAAGTGACCTTGAGTGAACCGGAAGTAGTCATTGTTGCACTTATTTTATGGAAAAATAACTAGAAACCATATATTTTTGAAATTGGCATACATAAACCAATCATTTGAGACATTCCTAAAACCGGAAGTAGCAACATATTTCCTTATTACATGCATAAGTATATACAAACTATATATTTTTGGAATCAGTGTAAATAAAATCCTTTGAGACCAGAATTGACATTTTCTAAACCGGAAGTAGCCAATTTACTCCTTTTAAGAGACATAAGTATAGAAAAACCATATATTTGTAGAATCATAGTAAACACAGCTATAATTTGAGACCAGAAGTGATATTTTTTCAACCTGAAGTCGACAATTATTTCCCTTAATTCAGGCAAAAGTATATAGAAACCATATATGTATGAAGAAACCTATGATTGGATGCCATACTGTATTTGTTCTGATTATTATTATTAGGTATTTCTACTTTTCTGTGGAAGGACCTATTGTATTTGTTCTGATTATTATTATTATTATTTCTCTTTCTTCCGCCAAACCCTTTTCTTGCAGTATAAAGTTGTTTCGCAAGATGTCGCTTAGATATTTGGATAATATATCGAACAGTTATTGCGCTTTTAAAACTCATCTTTTTTAGCCGAAAACTTTTTTATTGTAAGAGATATCTCCCCAAACACTGTTTTTCTTGTGAGAGTATCTCCTCCGTTACCAAAAAAAAAAAAATAACGATAAAATTCTTTTTCCTTTTTGTTCGTTACATCTTCTGGATTTTTTGGCTGATTTGGATTGAAGCGAACCGGTTAAATTTTATGGGAGTTATCTACATTTAGCAAATAAAATTTGTCGTTATGCTTTTGTAACTCATAAACCGTAAGCCGGTTATATATAAAAGAACTAGTGAAACAATCCAATGGCATCTTATAGGAGTTATTGCCCCTGAAATATTTTATTCTAAGGTAAATTGATTATTTCTATAGTTTGGTACACGATAAAGCCATAAGATTTTTTGCAAAATGTTAGGTGAAATATGACCTTGAAAAAATCTTAACCGGAAGTGACCTTGGTTGAACAGGAAGTAATCTTTTGCACTAATTTCATGGAAAAAAATCTACATTCCAAATATTTTTTAAATGGGCGTACATAAACCATTCATTTAAGACCGAAAGTGACATTCTATAACCGAAAGTATCAAATTATCTCCCTTATTACAGGCATAAGTATAAACCGGAAGTAGTCATTTTTGTACTTATTTCATGGAAAAGTACCTAGAAACCATATATTTTTTGAATAGGCATGCATAAACCTGTCATTAGAGACCGAAAGTGACCTTCTATAAACCGGAAGTAGCAAATTATCTCCCTTTTTACAGGCAAAAGTATATATAAGCCATATATTTTTGGAATCTGTGTAAATAAAGCTATCATATGAGACCGAAAGTTACATTTTGTAAACCGGAAGTTGGCAATCATCTCCCTTTTTTCAGGCAAAAGTATAAAGAAACCATATACGTTTTGAATCAGTAGGAAGAAACCTATTACTGGACGCCAATAGTAACTTTGAGTAAACCATAAGTAGCTTCTTATCAATTTTGTAGAAAATTGATATGGAAAGACCTTAAATTGTTCTTTGAACAAGTGGTTTTCAATTTGATCTAATACTTCTTCCTTCTGGTAGACTCATTTCATACGGTGTTTTTTTTAATCGTTAACTGTTAAAAGTCCACTTAATAGTCAAGGCTTTCATTATTTTTTTTATCTTGATATATGTTTGTCCTTTCTAGAAGTAAGTACTTCAATCGGCTGTTCCGAGTTTTCTGTTGCTTCCTGTATATGCTGAGCAACAAAGACTGATATATATTCTTGAATGTATCGATCATCAGCTCATCTAACATGTTCCAATCACTTAATTTTAAATGGCTGTTTTCAATGGTTTTTAATATACTCAGCCTGTAACTTTCTTAAAGTCATCAAGTATATCCAATTTTATATGTGTTGCCATCTACAAGGTAGGGCACACTATCTATAACATTTCTTTTTCGTTCATATCATATTCAGTTTTTCTTTTCAAAAATTCTAATTTTCAACGTGCATAACTTTTATTTAGACATTGAGACATAGACGCTGTCAGAAAATTTTATTAAATGATTCTGGATTGTGTAATCCTTTATACTATTAGAGATTTGCAATAACTGTCCGACTCCCAGTCCGAGTACGAGTACCACCTACAAACCATACAGGTAAGCTATAGGGGTGATCTCAAAAAATAATTTGTACACTAATTAATTTTACCGTGTTGTAAATCTTTGCGCTGCAAAGTGATAGGACAAAACCATTCATCAAATTGATTTTTTTGTTTACTGAAAGGTTGAAGAAAGCACTTTTTCATTCACTCTTTCTAACAGATTTTTTTTCTCAGAATTCTAATACTTTCACAACAATTTTGTGCTCGTGTTATCTGATTACTTATATCGTTGTATGTTCTATATACGACTTAGAAAGAAAAAAAATTCAAGTTAAACGATTCAACTAACATATACATTCCTTATTTTCCTTAATTGATATATCATACACACCCAACGTAAGAGAGAAAGAGAGAGTATGGTTCCACATTGCCCCCGTTGGAAGAGAGAGAGGGTATGATTTCTCCTTTCCCCGTTGAAAGAAAGAGAGTATGATTCCCCCTTCCCTCGTTCTTTTCTGGACTTTTTTTTTATTTTGACACTAGTGATGATCTAGATATAAACGAGGATTCTATTTCGGAGTAAGAAATTTTTTTTTAAAAACGATGTCAATCCCCAGTTTTGGAGCTTATTGTATAGGCCGTAATTTCAAAATGAATCTAAAAGTATTTCAGAAACTATTTTCAACTAAAAGTAAGACTCAATGTTATTTGATGTCAGCGTATCAACGGTGATGAACGAAACAACGGTTTCTCTGGCAATTTAAAAAAAAAGTACACCCCTTTAATTCGCTGGCTAACATTAGAAGAGTGGGGAAGTCTAGAGGGTGCCTGGCATAAATTACCATACGCACTAGGTGCAATTGACGGAACATCAACAGAAATATATCGTCCTCAGACAGATCCACAAAAATACTATGTTTCTGGCCACATACACTTGTAAGGATTCGGTCCCAGTGCTTAAAATCTTTTAATCCTTTATGGGTGCATTTTACATATATAAATAAAATCGTATAATAAAAAAGCAAAATGAGGTTGTTAAATTTGATGTATGCCTTTTTGTGCTTCTTTGTTTGTTTTTATAGTGATTACGATGATAACACAATGTTGACTGCTGTACCCCTATTTTGACATTTTTACCAATTGTGTCTGTTTGTTTTGCTAACGCATCGTTGTCAATATAATGGAATTTGATGCGACTGTCATACAAGTGAGAGGTTTAGCTAGCTATAAAACCAGGTTTAATCCACCATTTTCTACATAAGAAAATGCCTGTACCAAGTCAGGAATATGACAGTTGTTATCCATTCGTTTGATGTGTTTGAGTTTTTGATTTTGCCATTTGATTAGGGACTTTCCTTTTTGAATTTTCCTGGGAGTTTAGTATTTTTGTGATTTTACTTTTCACTGTATTCACACACAGGTTGTTACCAACAATCAATGCAACATAGTTGTATTGGAGTCAGGTTTTCTGGGACATCAGAACGATGCATAACAGGTTAGATTAATGCGTCAAATCGGGAGAGACGAACACCTTCCTTTCCCATTGAATAAGTATATACTTGGTGATAAAATGCATCCAAAACGCTATCTTGTTGTGACGCCTTACACCAGACAGCATATAACATTTTAAGAGAAAGTGTAGAAAGTTAAACAGACTTATAACAGAATACCGAGTTACCGTTGAACAGGTTATTGGCGAGTTGAAATGCTGTAAAGTCATGGGAACTCTTTGGAGGCATCCTCGTCACAAACTAAAAGCCATTATTGAAGTTTTTGGGAGTTTTGTAAATCGCCGAAAACAACTTTTCAATTAGTATTATAATGATGAAAGCACAATGTTCACAATATTTTTATTGTTCGAGATCGGCCCCGTCATTTAAACTCGTAGTCGGGTCGGAGTCAGACATTTATTGTAAATCTCTATTAAGTAGATTCATAATCTTAGTTATCTTTTTTTCTGTAACAAGATTTGTTTTGTTTCATCAAATACAGTCATTTGATAGTGTCTATTTTGATTCCTTATGTTTGCCCTTCCCGGAAGTTTGAATGTTTGAATTTCAGGTGGACGTTTTATTTGCTAGCTAATACAAGTTAAGGCTATCATTGCTTTCTGTTTTTTCTTTTTCAATTTATACATTTCAGTTGTATCGACTTTGATTTGTTTTCCTTGGTTCCTTCTTATTTTTACATTTCCTATCAGTTAGGATAATCAATTTTACCCTATTTTAGACTTATCATGATGTTCTGGGAAAAAATAGTGCAGTAAACTAACTTTTAAGTTAATTTTTTACTTTTTTGTAACCTATTTTCTGACTTATTCAGTTATCTCTCCATGAAAGTATTCATTATTTGTCACATTCATATTTTTTTACCTCGGCATTGTCTGTAAGAGAGGGAGTTATTTGTGTTATCATCCCTAAAGGTCATCTTTGATTTGTTCAAAATGTTTTTGTTGCATTTTCTAACAGTGTAAATGTTCATAGTTTGTGTAAAAAAATCTGTAAAATCCTTACACTCGACCAGGAATTCTGCTGATTCAAGTTTTGCTTATACTTGTAATAACTGGCTGTTCTAAAAAAAATGTATCATTTGTTCCTTTCTTGAAATCGTCGAAGATAATTTGTTAAAACAGGGTTTCCCTTGAATTAAACAAAACATGTAAACAATTATGACAATGGACAGCAAATGACGGCAAACATCATTGATGTGCGTTTCGTGTGCATTAACTTGTTGCTGTCGCATTGACATTTACCGCGATTTGTATTTTATGAAAATAACTGATTTTCTCTGAGTAAGCCTGAATAAATTTAAACTTGTATATACGCACTCACTGGTAATGTAGCGGAGTCTCTAATTATCATCTCTGTCATTTGATCAGTACATTGTGATCCTGCCGCCGCCATCATACAACACGTGTTTCAATTAAAGGGATGTTACTCTTGATCGTTGGATAAATGAAAAAGCAAGGAATTTCAGCAAAATACCTTTACAGACTTTTTCATTCGAAAAAAGTTCAATATGTCACTGTAACTTTAATCTGCGATTAAGGTCAGAAATTTCTTACAGTTTTTATGGGTAATACATGATAGTGCAGCAAACGTAGATAACAATAGAAATTCTAACATACTGACAGACGTTAATAACGCAACACTAGATTATTTTTCTCATTCTCATTTCCTAATATGCAATACTTGTAAAATATATGCGTAAGGTTAAACCAAACGTTTCGGTCATTTATGCATTGTCTTAAACAAGTTTGCTGTTCTAATGTTGAGTCGATTACGTCATGTTTAATGTTCAAATCATGAATTATGCACTTGAACCCTGGTTTTCCCCTTATCAAAATATTTCATAAAATCTTTATGAGCACAATTTACTTTGGTCATGTTGTGTAGTAAACAACCTATGGTTTACATAGACAATAACTGTTTAGTGTCTTTAAATATCAGCTCTTTTTCTACGAGGTTAAAAACAGGTGTACTGGGAGCTTCAGCGATATATAACTCCTGTTTCGAGCCGAGTTAAAATACAGCTGATATTTAAGGACACCCAACAGTTATTGTCTTTATCCTGCAATTAATTTTGTACATTATTTTTGCTTTGAAAGATAGAAAAACTCACATTTATTGCATTCAATTTCGATTTAGAATACATTAGTTTTTGTTTACATGTAGCAATATCTGTCGTGCTGTTAATGTATGATAAGACACCAATTGCAGGATAATGTTTAATTTCACAGAAACAAGTAACTGTGCATTTACCACATCTTCTTATATCTATTCATAACAATGTAAGAGATTTGTTTTATTTGCATTCATATTGTAAAGGTGGGAAAAGCTAAAAACAAAAATAGCACAAAATCAGGTGTAAGGCTCTCTTCTGGCAATTTGTGACTTTATGGCAAACAAAAGGTTGAAATGTAACTATTAAGATTTCAAATAATAAGTTACGAAAACAAATTGTTGTTTCAACGCTTTTCGCTTTAAAGGTTCGTCAAACCACCTACTAGTATTTATAATCTCTGTCCATTCAATGAAATTTAGCAATTTTCACAGCTTTCTAAATATTTTACCTTAAGTTTAACTTCATAGAAACCAGGTATATCCTGAATTGAACATGTATCAGCCAATGTTTAAAGTCTTGTAATGAAACACTACTGTTTGGAAGTCAAGTACTACTAAAAATAACCCCTGGTTTTCTAGAAATCTTCAATAAATAACCCACGGAGCGAATTAATCCTCAATGTTTAATGAAAACTCATGAAAAAGAAAATTTTGACTCAAAATAGTCTACATATATTTTCTTTCACCAAAAGTTTCATCTATGCAAATTTGTTTGTTAGTTAAAGAAACAATGACATCAAAAGCATTAATTTATGTCAGGGAATTGCTAGTTTTACATTCTTTATTAAAGTAGGTGAATTGGTGCATTGATTGTGTAATTATTTTGCCATGGAATTCGACGACTTCATTATCAATTGACGTTATGGACAAAACATGTCTTGCAAATGACATTGCGGTCGTAAACATGTCTGGAAAATGACGTTCTGGCGATAAACGTGTCTCGAAAATGACGTTGCATGATCAGATTCTATTGACGTGGCGTTGTGACTACTTATTGACTGGTCATTGGTGGTCATCAACAAATCTCGTTTGCCTGTAATGTTGTTATGGTTGTTGTAAGGACAATAAGAACATTAAATAACGTGAAATTGTCTGCAATATTCGTATGGCCTGATTCAGATTTTCTTTGATCAGTCCCGGCAATATGGAAATGCTATTTTTTTTACTGATTTAAGCTTTATAATAACTTGACATAACTTGAAGAAAATCGTGCGACGTCAATTATCCGGTATGTTTAATCACTTCAGGTAAGTCAGATATTGTATTTTCCTAAACAGAAAAAAGTATGGTAAGCATGAGTAGTAGTTATATGAGGATTTGTCATCATTTGGTAATAAAAATCGACAAAATGTGTGTTGCGTTTTTAAAGTTTGTCAGTATATGATTAAAAAAATACATGTATAGTTCACCTTTCATGCAAACAAATCTGTTCCAAATCATATGTGCTGTGTATAGCCCTCACATTCTATGCATTGTATGAGTTCGGTGGTGTGTGTAAATAATTCTAAAATAATACGTTGACGGAACATTATCGAAAAAAATCAATATATATATATATGTCATTACAAACTTGGCCTTATTAGATTAATAGTACATTTTTCGTAATAGGAGGTAAAATACATTTTGCGGTTGTTATAAGCATATTTTATTGCACTTTTCTTTCAACTAAGTCTTAGCGGGATACTTCATGGAATGCACTTAGTAATACATTGATTATTTTCTAAACAGTATGATGTTCGTCTGTATACTATAGAAATCATACTAGTATGTAATGATGTATATATAAGGAGATATGTTATGATTGTGTCAACGTATTGATTTATCAAAAGAGTTAAGCTATTATGTGTTACTCTTATATACGTTGCGGTAACAATATTTACTATCATTTACTTATTCAATTATATTCATACATACACTGTGCAAGCCTGCATGTATGCATTCATGCATTTGCTAATTAAATATTTAATTAATTAACTAATTCATTCATTTAAGGATTCATTATTTCATTCATATAGTGTTTTACTCATTCGTTCATTGACGGGCAGTACAATGAAATACACTCATACCGCATAGCAAGCTATGAAAGGCACAAACATGACAAATGTAAAACAATTCAAATGAGAAAAAAAAATGGCCTGATTTATGAACAAAAGAAAGTAAATTAAGTAACAAACGACAATTACTGCATTACAGGCCCATGACACAGAATATAGAGGGGTTAAACATGTTTGCGGGCGTTCAACTTTCCCCCTTACTGTGACAGTCGTGTAACAGCACAAGATAGGCACATATATTCAAAGGGTTTCTGCAGAGAAATACATTTGCCTTATTCTCTCTCTTTATGATGAACATTAAGTGTTCAGGATATTAATTTTCAAACGATCATAGAAAATATCCCGTTAGGGTAGAGAAGAATGTTTACAATGATAACCATCATGTTTTAATCACGTCGAATAGGTGGCCTTTAAATTTCAAGGCTTTACACTATCCAAGTTTGGTTTGAACACTTACATTAACATAATTCTCATAGACAAATGTATGGAGAGGTCAAACCATAAAATTAAGTAACAATATCCATGTGCTTGTATTTCACCGTTGAAGTATTCATTTTCATACAAAGCAAACAAAAACTTTAAATAAAATATCCAATAAAGCACGAATTCAAGTGTTTTACAATTCAAAAGAAACTGGGTCATACACATAGACAAAACCGGGTCCTTCCATTTTGATATGCCCTATTTCTTTCGTTTTATGCATAGAAATACAAATAGTGAGGTGCTCAAAGTGACTAGTCTTGCAATTTCTATGTGTATATCTTTCTTTTAGTACGTAACTGTCCTTACAATGTGCACAATTAAATAAGAAATTAAACAAATTCAAGGTAATGTGCACTTTAGTGGTGTCTCAGATGCTTTACCTTGTCAAAATGTTCCAATGAATTTCCTGAAAGAAAGCAGATATACTTACAAACATAAACGTTACCTTATTTTTTTAACATGTTTTGTTTTTACTTTCATCTCTGTGTTCAATTCAAGATGGAAAATCACCTCTAAGATTTATGAATTTTAAATGTTGAATTGTATTGTATGTTTTATCTTCCATTAGAAATATATGTATATTGTTCCTGTTTCATTTAGTAATATAAGCGGAAACGATATTACAACAGTTTTTTTTTATAGCATTGGTAATTTGACTTTCTTGCCATGAACATTTATTTCCTTCCTAGGTATACGTATTTCAAATTAAACTATTTCCTTTCGCTGTAATGTCCAAAATTTGTTTGTGACCTTGAAACCTTTTTAAACAAGACTTTCTTAGTTTTTGGCATTCATTTTACGAGAAAAGAGGTAAGAAATTATATGTTCCACAGTGAATAAGCTCTTTGATATTGCATACAAGTATCTTGTACACATCTTTCGTTAGCCATATGAAAACAAACGAAAGAAAAAAAAATGTAGTATTGTCTACATATCAGTTTAAAGTCGTTTCTTTCCCAAATGTATATTTGTTGATATTAAAATGAGGGAAACAAATGTTCTCTATGATATAAAGTAGATACAAAGAGTCATAAATGATATCACTGGTACAAAATGTTATCTTTAAGTACTCTGGTTCCGAAGAAATATAAGGTAGTTTGAAATTTGATATTCTTCGCATTATTATTTTAGAACATATGGTATTAGTTCTTTTCACTGAAAACAATCACTATAAACCAGAAAAAGTTTGAAATGGCCTATATCTGTTCTCGACTGTACTAATTTTTACTCGATCAGTCGGAAATGATCTTAAATTTACCTGATATTACTCAACAGTAGTTTAAACCATACTTAACAGTCTGAACTTTTACTCGACCTTTACTCGACCAGTACTTAACCATTTTATACTCGTATAAACAATACTCGACCGTAGACCTGATAATTTACAACTGCTCATATTCAGGTATTACCATATACTTTACTGATTTTGTACGTTTATGTATAATTACGTTTGAGCGTGTCCTTATACATTATATGCTGCGTCATTTTTAATTTCGATGTGTGATAAATAATAAGTTCCAAATGAAATTGTATCACAATGAAAGACTAAATTGTTTATGTTTAAATTTGAAAAAAAAATTGTACATTGAAAACTGGTAGGTCTCACCAAAAACACACTTTGGATAAATTTCAATCACAACCCAGCAATCACACAACATTTTAAAAACATTTTTTAAATGTCATATGGAGGTCTCTCACAAAATATTTCAATAAGATATCATTTAAACATAAAAAAAAATGTTTATTTTATTGTTTTTGAAATGTTTTATTTCTAACATTTAAGTAAAATGTTTTTACAACATTAACAAAATATTATTTGTTAATCTTTTATTCATGTTTTCAAACATTGTTCTAAAATATCCCGTAGATATTTTATAATATAAAAAAATAATATTTTCTTCAATTGGTATTTTATATTTTAACAACATTTAAAGTAAATATTTTCCAAATATCCAAAAAACATTCTGCAAAAAAATGTTTTACAGAAAATATAGTTTTGCTGTTTGCATAAAATGTTTTATAACGTAAAATTAAAATGTTTTACATAAAACATATGAAAAATATCAGCTAAATGTTTTCTATAAAATATTCTGACATACACATTACTTAATAGTCTTACTGATATTTTATTCAACATTTTACGGATATAAAAATAACATTTTATTTAAACTTTATTCAAAACCCCACAAACAACGTCTTGTGGAATTAGCTCGTTTTTTTCAGGATAAGATATAGTACTACATTTCATGATATCAATATCATGACAAGCAAGATACTATGGTTGAAATCCTTAATTGATATCTTGAAGATCCTTGAAGTCAGATTTTATTCCTTCTTATATTAAAATTCAAAAGAGTCAACATCAAATTAAGCAATAATGTATTAATAAACAATCACCTTTCTTTAATGTTTATTCATTTCGTTCGTGTATATTTTAGAAATTAAGAAATGAAAACTGTAACTGTACTAAGTTCAATTTTCGTATCGTTTATATGCCTTACGGAAAACCGACCTTTTCCGGAATCGACTTTTGTTTTATCACCGGAAATGATTTTGAAATTTGAATATTCGAAACGAAGACAGAATATCAACAAAGAGAGCCAAGAAAATTGTTTGTTACGCGATATATACTCACTTGGTAAGAATGATTAATCTGTTAAGATGAAACTTGTGCATTCATTGTGTGTGTTCAATCATAATCGGAACCAAATAACATCTGTTTCTGGAGGTACGGATCAAGGTTTTGAAAAAAGGGGGCCCCTGCCCAAGGCAAGCAAACGTTTAGAGTGATACTTGTAAATAGTCTATAAATTTATCTTATAAGTATCTCCATAAGGAGGTCGGGGCCCCTAAATCCGCCACTGTTCAAGCATCTACGTACACCAATTTTGAATTTGTTCATTGGACATTGATATAAAAAAAAATATAAGGATATATGTAGCTTGTGTGTTTGATTGCCAATACATCTTATCGCTATTTTTCCGCCATTACTGGCCATGGACATCACAAAAGTTCACGTAAAATGTTGACGTCATATAAGAAAATATTTGACACCACAATTGAAAGTAATACACCTTATTGCTATTTGTCCACCATTACTGGACATCACACAACTGTCACAAGTTCCCTTAAAATTTTGACGTCATCATAAAAAATATCTGATGCCACAAATGACAATGGAAAAGTGATTGTTGTTTGATGTCAAAAGTTCAAGCAGGATAGATTCTCGGGTCAAACGGGAATAGCGATAAGGTGTATTATTGTATGACGTATGCTAACGTAAACAGTTCAAGCAGGACACATTTCCAAATACTGAAATAGCGATAAGGTGTATGAGACAGCTTTCCACCAGAATTTAAATGACTTGGATAAAAGAAATTATAGGTCACTGTATGGCTTTCAAAACGGAGAAAACCAATGCCATATACTAAGTCCACTTTGAAGCCTTGACAAACAAATGTTAAATTTTTCTCAACACAATTGAAACAAAACAACTAACTGCCTACATTAAATACACATTATAAAAAAGAAATTTGACAGACTTAAACCAACAACAACTATTGCAATAAGCATGACTCAATACTTTGTTTCCGAGGCACACAAACAAGTTACAATAACACTAATATACATGATATAAGCACCATTTGAATATGGAGATTTTGTTTCTAGTAAAATCAGTGTATGCATGTATTTGCAAAACAGTAAATTAAATTTCCCTTAACAGCTTAATGAACATTACAAAGACTATGTAAGACTTCAGTACAAGCAAGATAATATAAACTGTTGCTTAAAATTATATTTATTGCTTCATACACACAATGTACATACAATGTATCTTTTATTTTTTAACGGGAGCTAAAAGAAAAGCCACAAAGGACAAGTTCAATATGCAGGTTTACAATTTGGAAGTGGCGCAGGTTCTTTGGAATGTCTACAACCCTTCAGGAGAATTTTTTTTTGAAGTAAGATTTTCATACAGAATTAATGTTATTCCATATTTAATTCAAATATTTAGCATATACAATGCATTACATTCAAGATTAAGGGCATACAATACAGAAAAGATATCTGGATATTTTAATAAATATTTTTTTTTGTGACAAAATAGAAAAAAGTTGTTTATTTAAATCAATCTTTTAGTCCAACAGTGCGCTTTCATAAACAACATATTTGCTTTCCTTTGAAGTATTTCAAATACATATAAACAACTCATTTAATGACATCTGTGTGTTTCTCGGAAGTTAAGTTATATTATTATCATCATTGCGAAAACAATGCGTAACACTTCGATAAGTTATTATGTGCCTATAGTATACTTCTAGGACTGTATCATATGCCCTTAGATACAAATGACAAGTTATAAACTATGTCACTCTACCAGTCTACAGAGTTTAACACTTAAAAAGGACAATAAATGTTTAATGACATTATGTTGCAGGGCTTTTAAAGGCCCCTACATGATACAATGCATTTAATGAAAACTAAAAAAAAAACAAGAAAAACAACAGCCTGATTTATACAAAACAATAAAAGAAAAAAAATATGATAGACAACAATCAACGAGTATAATGAAATAAGACTCTTGACTGGACACATATCTCAAGTTTTTTATGTGTTTTTTTTTTAATAACTAAATGAAGTTCAGCGTGGCATATTGCTCTCTCTTAACACGGTCAGCCATTTATCGTCCCCTTCCGACAGACTATCATCGTTATTTGTTTCAAAACTTTAAAGGGGAGGGGATATATATCCTTCAGGCAACGTGAATCGTTCTATAATAAAGGAATGTGCAAGAAGTTTATATATGAATGTAAGATTAATTTTTTTTTCAGAAGCATGGCACAGCAAGAAAAAGATATAAGACACTACAAGACATTCCAAGTGATTTTGAATAAGACAATTGATTGACTTTTTCAATGTATTCTTAAATAAATCAAATAGTTGATGTAAAATGGTGTTTTGTTCTCATCTCTTCAGCCAATTATCAATGATTATTGACTTAAGATGTAACCCTATTAGAAGTGTATCGTTTTAGTTTAGAAAGAGAAGTTGTATTGAAAAATCTGAATTTGGGACACAAGTTTTAGTCAATGTTACTTGAACTTAAAAATGTGTATAATGTTTGTATAATGTCCAATGGCATATATGTCATGCATGTTCAGGTTGCCATATGCATGATGTGTATATAAGATAGGTAACAAAAGTTGAGAGTGAAAAACTAAACATTATACCATTATGGTTGGAATGTGGGCTTTCTTGCACTGTCTGTCGTCTGTCCACCTATATTTGTCGGATTTTGTCCAACAAATATTTTCATCACTGTTTTTCCCAAAACTGCTGATAAAGATGAGTTCATATTTAATGAGCTGCTTGATAGTGATGAACTGTGATGTGTGAACATTTTTGTATCTGGACATTGTATTTCAAAATGTTGAATGTTCTCAAATTTTTCATTACTTTAATTAGTAATGCTGATGAACAGAATGACTTCATATTTGGTAAGTGTCTTGACTATGATGAGTTGTGTCTGCCATTTTGGATGTGTCAAAATTTGTAGATACTTCTTGTTTTTAGAGACTTTGAATTGTGAATTTCATATGCTTAGCAAAACAACTGATTTATTCTTGTTTACAATGTATATATAGAATTAATCACTGTGTATAAATTAATTTAACTAATGATTTGTTATTTAACAAAGCAGGAAACTCAATCAAAAGTACAGAAATTTTTATATTGATATGATCTAGATATCAACCAAAAAAATTTTGAAAACATTTTTTAGGCACAGTCTCACTTGCAAGAAAACATCCAAACAACATTTTTATAACAATATTTGATGTTCATGATGTTTTTCAAACGTTCAGAAAATATTTCTAGAAAATATTTTTTAAAAGATTATCAAAATGTTTTATACGCCATTGTTTTTCACATTATCATGATATTTCTTTACAATATTTTAATTAATATATTATGCAAATATTTTAGAAAATATATTAGAAAACGTTTTAGCGATATATATTCTACCATACATTTAATGTTTTTCTCACGTTTTTTTGTGATATTTTCATGACATTAGACGTGCACTTGGACTTTTCCAGGTTTGTTTAATTTTTATGATATAGGTTAAGAAAAATAAGTTATATCATCGTTTTTACCTGTATACAAATGTTTTTTTGTGGATCGAATCAGTCAACGAAATAGTTCACCTTTGTTTCATACAATTTCCAGTGTTGACATTCGTTTCCATTTCATGGCCAAACACGACTTATACATTCGTAACCAATCGGTAATGGGTTGAATTGAAAGTCACATGAATACGGATTCAATGAAGTCGAATTATTCACTTGCAAGTGAATAGTTCATCTACGATGTTTCGTAGCTTATTTTTACAAAATTGAACTAAATTAGCTGTTAAAAGCAAATCATTATTTTACTATTTCACTTTCCTTAATGATGGAAGAAAATAATCAGTTATTTACTTATTTCATATCTCGTAGCTTATGCCCCTTCAAACTAGCTATATACTCTTTAAGGGAAAGAACTCGAATATTGCTCTGTTTGGATATTTAAATACTGAACTAATCTGCCTTATCTTGTTGAGAAAACAGAGAAAATGTCAGTAGTGTCATAATTTAGCATTGAAAATTAAACAAAGTTCGTCATAATTTCTTACCGAATTTTCGTATATCATAAACAATTGGTTATGAATTAAACAACAAATAATTAAAAAAATATTTTTTTTCAAGTAAATTTAAACTATTTAACTTATTTTGATTCTCTATATTTGAATATCTTTAAACTATTGTCGCCTTAATTTGTTGCATATTAGAAAGAAACAGTTTAATTTCTTTTTCAGAAGATTTATGAATATTGGACAATAATTTTGCACTAAGATACTTACAAAATAGACAGTGTTCAAACAGAGATGAGGATTCTTGTGTAGACTAATAAGGGATAAATGAACATATAGACGCTTTTTATTGTGCCATGGCAGATCTGCATATTTGAACAAACACACGAAAATATTGCCGGAGTGCAAAAATAATGTTAAACAATAATTCAACTGTGTATAAGATATATGACTTTAATCTGAAACGCGGAATTTAAAATGTTAATATATTGATTTGAATGCAAGTCTAAAACAGAATGGCAAAGTGAGCCTGAAGGTAGAATTACAGGCATCACATGAAACTCGTGGTCCTTGACTTATTTGACAATAGAATTTGGATTTGCCTCCAAAAAATGTCAGTGTGATATTAGACTCTTCTGTTGTAAGAACAATATGAAAATAAGTAGTTGGGGTATGATCGCAAATGACACAAATATACACCAAAGGTCAAATAAAGTGGATGTAATCAATTACAGGTCACCGTACGGCTTTCAACAACAATGAACAATAAGAAAATTCCATGCCAACTATAAAAGGCTCCGATAAGAAAAATGTGAAACTAACTTAAATAATTGTGAAAACTAACGGGCTAATTTATAACCAAAACAGTTACAATAAACAATATCACGGTAGGTATAGTGTCCGGCTAGGATCGTGGTTTTTTGAGTAATTTGATCGAGTTTTTTCGAGTGTGACCACTTATTTTCGAGTGAATATGATAAAAAATGTAAACAAACAGACTTCCTTTTTGACAATACGTGATACAGAAGCTTGAGTTCAATATACAAGGTTATACAAGGTATGCAAGTATTTGAGATAAAAATATTTTATAAATCCGACATTATTTTTTCGTTAAAAAAGTTAAATTTAGCCTTACAGTGCTTTTATTCCAAAAAACATAATAAAGCCATTTTTATACACATACCAATGCAAATGTCGAACCAAAATACATCCACGCAATATACAGACAATTCACAAACATTCTTGTTATTGCATTGAGAACAACATTCTGAGACTAAATTCATTTCTATATGTCCGGGTTTTTTCGAGATCAGTCCGGGCTTTTTCGAGAGCGGCCGTGTTTTATCGAGTGATTATACAAATTTCCTATAGCTTAGAATTTTATATGTCAGTGTATATACGTTTAAAACAATAAGAAGGGTAATTTTCAAGGCACGAAACCAATACATTCATCAGTTTGATAATGGTGTACTAACACTTACATTTTACAAACAAGTATAGTACATTTGTATATATTATTGTTTGTCACATCTTATAAATTGCATGTTCAGTATATATTTGTGATGTCAACAATCTAATGTAAGCATAGACAATTTGGATTGGGACGTGACAAGACAAGACAAGGCAATATTTTATTTAAGTCTCACCTCTTCATTTTATAAAACATACATATAGTTAATAAAAAAATATTATAAGACATACAAGAGCCACTCTAAAAAGAATTATGAAAGACTATCTAAAAAGTATATACAATATTTAAAATAAAATTGGCAATATAAAATACTTCTACTTTTTAATAAAATATCATTGCAAATTTTGGCAGTATAAAAGTACATACTTTCATCTGCGAATAGAAATATAAATTTATCGTCATCAGACATATAAAAAAAAACATTACATAGAAATGCCTGATAAAACAAATAACAACGCAAATCTTCATACAATGGACAATTCATTAATACATGTTTTTATTACAATTTTTGTTAAAAGAAATTCTATATTCAACTTAAAGACCTTCATACCTTCCAGTCTCAATTTTCAAAGGAGCAGTACCACTTCTAAATTTTGCAAATGTACTTCTATATTTTCCAGGTGTGTTTTTTATTCAATAATTTTCTACGCCAAATTCATTTTTAAACAGTCTGTAAGTTCGTGGTTTTCTACGTTCGTTTGACATTAAATCATTATACCATTATTCTTAAATCTATTAAAACAGATATTCTCAATATTTTTTATAACATGTTTATCATTAATTAAACCAGTATTACAAAACTGTTGCATATCAACTTCTTTAAACTTTGTGTAAACTCTGAAATTCCAATTTTTCAGTCAGTTATTACATATATTATTTGCCCATATAAAAGCTTTTTTGTGTATTTTGTTATTACACAGTTTTGTAAATCTACTATATGTTCTAAAAAAACATGTCCATTGTTTTACAATACATGGTATCCAACCCATATCACGTATAGGGCTAAATTAGGTGTGTACTTTCCAACACCCATTTAAAAACGCATTGCCCTATTTTTTTACAGCATTGATGCATGAGTATTCTTTACTTCCCATTAGACCTTTTCAATAACTCTCGACACCGACTAATGACACCTACAGTTTACAGGTAAAATGAAGGGGTCGTCTCAAAACTAAAAATCATTCATGAATAGTATAATTACTTTTACACCTTCGATTTATCGTTTTACACTATTTTGACGAAAGAACATATTTCAAACAAATATGAACTATATCTCTCTCTTTTGTATAGCATTCTTATTACATGTAGTTATACGACATTTTACGTTGAATTTATTAAACCTTCAAGAAAATAATTACTGCAATCAATTCACATAATCTGCCTTTTTTTCTTCTTAAATTTCATGATTATGTGAGTATTTAGATAAGCGAGTCTGTCAACGCAGATTGTTCCAGATGCCAATTGCGATTAATTCGCTTTTGTAATGCTATTTATGAAATTTCAGTGCTGAAGGAACATTGTAACAGGACTACCGTCCGTCCGCTAGAGTTGTGTTTCTCAACCGATCTTCACGTCACTTGTTGTACACATTCAATTTTCGGAGGGGTAAAAGCCTGTTTGTTTAAAGGTCAAAGAAAAAGGCCACATCGATAATTTAGTTACGAGAGACTACTCCGCTTTAAAATACCATGTTAAAATTGAGATGTTTCCTTAATGAACTGGAAACATTAACGGCACCATTTTTTTCTGCGCCACATGCGCATTTTTACAAATAATGTCTCTTCAGTGATGCGTATGGTATTTATATCCCAACTGAGCTTGTTGTCATTGCAGTGTCTTTTTGACAGCGCCGAACTGATTGACCGTTATAGGTTGTCCGTGTCCCGAAAGACGTGAACATACCTTTTCCCCCGTCGTAGATTCCTTTCCTTTCCTTTCCCTTTTCCTGAAAAATGACCTTCGTGTGTCTTGCAAGAAGCGAGAACTGCATACCCTTCCCCTTTTCAGGACAAAGCTTTGGTTTTCTACTCTTTTCTATTTTTTCCATGTATAAAGGTTTTTAAATTTCATCTCTGACCATACATAGGGGAGATTTAAGATCCCAATTATACTAGTGAAACCCCGCCGCATGTTTTATGCGCCTGAAACAATTCCTAAACAAGTTGGTCATTGCAATTGGTAAGTTTTTGTCACAATAAAATATTTAGTTTACAATTTGATATTTTGACATCATGCTTCGCTCTCATATTTAATTCCTTTTTATTAGATCAAAGATAGTAACATTGTTTCCTTTTTTTTCTTTTTTTTTTGGGGGGGGGGGGGGGTGGTGGGGGTTGGAGATTGGGGTCTTTAACCAAAATGCAGACTATGCGGTAACTGAATGTCTGTTTTATATGTTGCATTGTGTGATTTTTTTTCCTACTGCAGAAGTCATAAAAATAGCAAGAGAAAGAAAAAAAAAACCTTACGATTTGAATCTGAATCTGAATCAGAAGAGACACCAAGGGCCTTTAAAAATGTTGGTATCTATTTTGTTATGAGTACCATTGAGACATTGGAAGCCAAAATTAACAGACATTGTAGAAACATGTACCACCGTAGTCAACAGATATAAAACATTGATTAATTAAACATCTACTACAAAAATACAGGTATTTTTTTTTTTTCATTTTTCAACTCGACGTCTAAAAGAAATGAAACATTGAAGTCTTCCTTTTCTTCATAGTCAATTCACAAATAAATCTAGTTTTGATAAACAAATACCTAATAAACAAAATAAGGTACGGTACACAACAATTGCTTATATACACGTCATGTTTGATAGTGGTCTCATTGGCAATCAAAATAATCATATGCGATCAACAATATTTTTTTCAATTTTATTTTTGAGACGACCCTCATATCTCACCTGTCGTAGTCGTTCTCAACTGTAGGTGTAGACAATTGTTGAAAAGGTCTAATATTGCAGTACCGTATTCAATAACAGACATAACAAGAGTGTCATAAAGTTTAGTAAAAGTAGAATATTCAAAACCACCATTTGCTTTGCATTTAGCAAGTAAGTAATGATCTGCTGGATGATTTTGTTACAATTTTCGCCATCTCATTATAATCTAAAAACTCATTTAATAATAAAACAAGATACATATATTTTGATACAATATCTAACTGATTTTCGTTGATTATAAATTCAAAATTTGTTTGTGTCACAGATTGTGTTCTAAAACTCTAAGTGTGTTAAGCTGACGAACTATTCATTTAATTGTTAATTATATATGAAATTTAATTCAAATTTTATTGTGAATTGGAATAAAAATGGGGCGAATTAAGTGTGTGTGTGTGTGTGTGTGTTTTTTTTATATAAATCGATTTTTTTTTGTGGGGGCGGGAGCAGTCATCTTTTACATGTTGTAGTAGAATATTTTTTATTACATAACATTTTTCTGATTCTTCACTGCAGTCCAGTAGGTTTCTTACTCCTTTATTAAAAAAAATCTGGAGTTCACCATAAAAATTATATTATTATCTGTAAAAAACTAAAGTAGCATGAAATGAAGTTGAAAAGATTATGAGTCCCCTGCACTATAAAGACCGTTTTTAAAGGATCCAGTAACTTTAAATTTAACACTGAAAAGTTGTGGTAGAACGTTTTCTGAACAGAAAATTTGCATTAAATTGAAAAAGGTTAATTTTGATCATCGTAGTAATATGTTTTGGTGATTTGTTTAGAATATATGATATTGTCCTTCACTTATACAGTCATTTTTTCAAGTCATGAATACCTTTCTTTTTGTGGACCGATTCACTCGAAAAACCACGATCCTAGCCGGACACTATACTTACCGTAAATATGTCAGACATGAACCAACGACAATCACAGAACTACAGGCTCCTGACCTAAGACAGACACATACTGATAGTGGCGGGGTTAAACATACTTGTGAGCGTTATATCCTACCCCTTACCAGGAACAGTGGTGTAAAACACAGTATAAGAAAATAATGTACAAATCAGTTGCAATTGGCTTAACTCAAAAGATCTTCACGAGGCACAAAAACAGCTAACACAAAACCCAATAGACACAAAACACTTAAAGAAGAGAATTCACAGTTATTGAAAGCTAGTTCAAACCAATTACAACTAATCAATAAATCATTATACATCCAACAGATTTAGTTTAAAGACGTCATAAACAGTCGGAGAAACGTACAACCGTGTTCATGCCAAAATATAAGTACACAATATCAACAAGCTGTAGGATAATGAGTTACCATCATTGTACATATATAGCAATATATATTTAGCCATTTTATCAATTTTCAAACCAAATCAATAAAACAATTTTCAAACATGTTGTTACTGTGTTAAATCGATTACCTTTAAGAATAAGTATTCAAAAAATCAATTAGTCTAAATGGATCGTATCTAAATTTACAAGCTTTATTAACAACATCACCGTTAAAACAAGATGGTAAATCCCCTTTTTAAAAGTACTGCCGAACTTTCTAACAAAATCTTTGTATATATGAAAAGGTTTGGTTAAGGTTTGACTGCATTTGTGGTAACGAAATTCCTGACTTGTTTATCCGTTATACATAAAATGTGTTAATTGAATATACTTATTCATGTTATTTGAATTCCCAAAATCTATGGTTTGTGTGTGATATAGAATTTTTTTTTTCATTAATACAGATATTTCTTTCGTTTAAATCAAACATATTGTTACCTGCATGAGCATTTTACTAATTTTTATCATCGTTAAAAAGACACAATTCGTTAATATGTAATATAGATACAATGAATAAGCGTTGATTCTTGAAAAAGAAACCATGAGCCCGGAGGGCGAATGGTTTGTTTTTCATGAATCAACGCTTATTCATTGTATCTATAACTTAAACTATTGTGTCAATGTATTTCCAAAATTAAAGCCTTTACTTAATTAGAAGGTATTGTAAGTGAGTTTAAATAACCATGTCATCATGTTCAACGATGCATTAATAAATCTAAGATCACAGTTAATTGGTTAGAAAAATACAAATATAGCACAACACGTCTGCCTTTAAATTAACAGGCTGTGTTTACAAAATAAGACATATTCGAACTTATTTCTAATAAAATTGAGAATGGAAATGGGGTATGTGTCAAAGAGACAACAACCTGACCAAAGACCATATATAAAATATATGTAATAAGTATGTTACCGAAATTTTTAACAAGAAGCCTAATTCTAGGCACATCACGATTTACTCGCATAGGAATTTGCGAATAAACATTGGTAAAATTATGTAGTAAAACAAATGAAATCATACTATATTTATAAAACAAAAATGGGCAAATTGAATGTAATCATTTTCGTTTCAAATATGTGAAATAGCCAAAAATAAACGGTAAAACTCGCTATTATTACAAAATATCTACAATTACATACAAAATAAGAAAAGAGAGAAACACTAAAGAATAAGGATAACAAAGAGAATACAGGGATTCGAACCTAAACCGACAAGTTCCTACCTTTAAATTGACTCTTTAACTCATTGATCTCAACCATGCTAACCTCGCGGCTACCAACTTATACTATACGAGTGCCTATTATGTATATATAAAGGTACAAGCCCTATGTGTCCGTTGTACCGATGTATATCATATGTTCATTTATATATATAAAATAGACATTTCAATTGTAACCCATTGGTAGCCGAGAGGTTTCGTCGATATGTTGATGTCAGTCACACATAACAGATTTCAAGGACGGGTTCGATTCCCAGTAAAGGCATATACAAATTACAAAAATTAAAGGTAAGTTTTTAAATTAATTCCGTTAGTGAACAGAAATCAGTAAATTAGCCAATTCAAACTTAATGAAATTAGGCACACAAAGGAAACAATTGAATATAATTTGGTGAACCGATTTCAGCGACAGATTTAGGAAGCGTTGATTCTAGAAAAAGAATCCACGGTAAATGAATAGGCTGACGTCACGACAATGGTTTAATGATCAACGATTCAACACAAATGGTTTATTCAACTCTACTTTTCATGAATTAAATTATATAATAAAAAAATGGCGCTTTCTATGATAAAATGTCTCTAATTTCCAGAAAATGATCTCATGGATCGAAGTTTTTAGTTGGATTTGATTTAATTATAGATGTACATGTAAATGAATTGTTGCCGTGATACTCTCATCATGGTTTAAAGACCAGAGATCGACTTATGTTTTATTAAAGTGTCACCTCCCCGGGCGAAAATTCTTGAAAGGAAATATTCAGAATATGTTTAGATGTAAACCCTGCGGCTTCTTTCAAAACCAATAAGACGTATCGTTTTAGAAGAGGTTAACGGAGGAAACTTATTGTGAAGGTAGTCTGCCTTTTCTAACACCATGATATAAAAGTAAAATAACAAAAATACCGAACTCCGAGGAAAATTCAAAACGGAAAGTCCCTAATCAAACGGCAAAATCAAAAGCTTAAACACATCAAGCGAATGGATAGCAACTGTCATATTCCTGACTTGATACAGGCATTTTCTATTTGGCAAATGGTGGATTAAACCTGGTTTTAGGTGTAATACCACCAAATCATAGTACGTCACATCCGGTTGCATACGAAAATAGGTCGAAAAAGATATTCCCTTGAATTTGACAGTTGTAGGTAATTGATCCTACATTTCATTGCAGTAAAACATTTCTGGGTCATACACATATATCTTGGGTATTTCAAAGCACCGTTATTTTTTTATTTGGGGTTTCTATAGAGTATTTTGGAAACTTGAGGTTACATGGTTACTAAAGCTTGCACACAGGTTAAAAAAGGGGGAAAATTTGATTGGTTAAATTCCAGTGATGGTTTTTTCTTATATGCAATGAAATGTAATGTGATTTTTTTTCTATAGTACTGGACAGGATAAAACTTTACTCATGCCAAGTTTTTTTTTATTTGAAACAAAGATGAATTCTGCACAATTTTTTGAAAAGTGCAAATTTAACAAAGACTAATAGGGGAAAATCAATGGTGATATTACACCTTTATAGCTAGCTTTACCTCTCACTTGTATGAAAGTCGCATAAAATTTCCATTATATTGACAACAATGTGTGAACATAACAAACATACATAATAGGTATATATGGCTGTATGTTATGTGGTTCATACGTGTTTCACGTTTTTTATATAGATTAGACCGTTGGTTTTCCCGTTTGAATGGTTTTACACTAGTAATTTTTTAGGGCCCTTTATTGCTTGTTATTCGGTGTGAGCCAAGGCTCCGTGTTGAAGACCGTACTTTGACATATAATGATTTACTTTTATAAATTTTGACTTGGATGGATAGATGTCTCATTGGCACTCATACCACATCTTCTTGTATCTATATATGTCAAAATTAGGGGTACAGCAGTCAACATTGTGTTATAATCCTAATCACCATAAAAACAATTAAACAAATATGTCAACAAAGAAAAACAAAAAGGTATATAGACTAAGCACATTAGCAAAAACGAAAGACAAAAATACAAAAATTTACCATAGCCAAGCCAATAATACAACGACGGGATGTATAAGTACTGAACCACGTCAAATGGATGTTACCAAATATAGACTAAACAGTAAAAGTAATACTTTATAGAGACAAATAAAAGAACACTATAACACGTATTTAAGTGATTAACAACGTCAGTACCTAGAATCCAAACTTCAAGACCATCGTGTATTATTTGTGCAGTTGATACGGAATATTTATCAACAAGGTCTTAGTATCTTCCGATGAACTTTTTCAGAAAAAGGACGAGACTTTCCTTGATATAACTCTGATCTGGTTCATCAACTTTCTGCTCAGACACTATTGACGTTTTACAAAGTCTGATTAGCAGCTGAAAGCTCTTGAATACCGAATGAGTTGGGAAATGTATATCCCATCTGCAGGTGAGGTTGGTATATTGCTACTGAGGTGAAGGGAAATTGATAACTTCAAAATTAAAATCGTCTCGTTTGTCATAGATTCTAGTACTGATTTGACCGCTTATGTCAAATTCGATGTATAAGTCTAAACATGAGACAGAGGAAGCCGTGTCTGTTTGGATTGTTTATGGAAAGAACATCATCAATATATCTGAATGTGAAATTAAATAATCTGGCTTCTTTGATCTTCTAGTTTTTGACAAGTGTCTGAAGAAACTTCGACTTGAAAATGATCGATTAATAAATGGGCTTTTGATTGCATAAGATCCAGAGAGAACTACTTTAGCATGCTCAATTTGCGAAGATATACATTTAAAAAAGTGGAGGAAATGAAACGACTAAAAATCGAGTGACATTTTTTTTAGAATATTCCTTTTGACACGATAAAAACAAGTATCTACCAATTTATCAATATCGCCTCTTTTTATAGACCACGTCATTACTTCTTGTAGCTTTCTTCATGCAATCAGTTTAATAGAAATCTGGAGTTGACATGTTAGTTACTAGTAGTAGTCCTTTCTTTTAAATTTTTGTATATGATTGTTAGTTTGCTTAGTTTCTTCTGTTACATGTACGTATTCTTACATTAGAATCGGACTTCTTTGAACTTGGTTTTACTGTGCGTTTTGTTGTTTTTGTTTATTCCACATTGGCTCGATGAATTCAAGGGGGGGGGGGCTTGGCTTCTCACAAAATTTGTTTAAACCCGCCACATTTTTTGCGCCTGTCCAAAGTCAGGAACCTCTAGCCTTTGTTAGTCTAGTGTGTTTTTTGTTTGTATTTTTGTTTGTTCATTTGTATGTTTCGGAGTTTAATGTGGCGTCTATTTCGCTGAACTAGTATACAAGAAAACAGCGGAATCCCGCCTTTGGATTAGAGATTTTCTCGCTACGTTGGGGACCTATTGGTGGCCTTGGGCTGTTTTCTGACTCTTTGAAACATTTCCCGTTTCCATTCTCAATGCTATCTAGAAGAATTTTTACTATTAGTAGACAGAGCCGGCTAAGTGAAATCGTCACTCTTCGTCTGTTTAAGCTTAGATTTACTCTTTGATCAAATATTCTAATGCTCTCATTTAAAACTTGGTAGTTTAGTAATACATCTTATGTGAACCATTCCAGTCTAAGCAAAGTTAACGTTAAAGAAATCACTATGTAGATCGAAAGCTAGTAAGTACTAATTGAAAAATATTTGTTTCAGTATCTGTAAATATTTTATTATAGCAAATATCAACTAAACGTGAACAAGGACGCAATTTGTCAAAAACAAATTCTTATTTTAACCCGGTAGTAAAAGTCAAAACACGTGTTTACATCCACCAGAGAGACCATGATTTGTGTCCCTTGCTTAAAATGCTGTTGAAGCTATACAGTTTACTTTTCTTTTCACAAGACTCAAACTAGCAAACAATAATCAGAAGCAAGATTGCAATACAAACAAGCCAGAAACGCACCGAACTAATCGTGCATAAAGACCGTTACCTAGCAATAACATGGATCGTCAATTGAAAAGTAATGACAACCATTTCCACTTAAAAGGCGTAACATTTAAAAAGAAGACAATTATCTAATCAAACATTTGTATATAATGTTTAAGCTAACACACTTATTGCCTACAGCCGTGCATTTGTAACTACCCCGTGTTTTGATATTCCTTGATTATGAACGGTTTATCAAATAATTATTGTGGCTTTTGTGTTATTTATTTTATATGCATCGTACCAATCTGTTGAGGTAAGTCATTGTCAACCGGTTTTTACAGTTTGTTCGTCTGTGGTGCCGGTGTTACGTGTTCATGTTTTAGGGAAAGTAGGAGTACACACATTGAAACCCCACCACCTCCGTCGCGATAGGAGCCTGTAATTCAGTGGTTGTCGTTAATTGCTGTCTTTACTATTTGTTTTCCCTTAATTTTTTTGTTAAAAGATAGGTCGTTAATTTTCTCGCTTAAATAGTTTTACATTTTGACATGTCAGAGCTTTGTACAGCTGACTATACGGTATGAGTGTCGCTCATTGTTGAACGATAGTACGATTACTTTTAGGTAAGTATATCCAAGTCAGCATGTGAGCACTGTAATAGTTAAAACTGCATAAACTTAGTTTCTTGAATAAAAAGTAAAAGGAAACCCTGCAACTTACCAGCCGTTGACGGATAAGTTACACTTACAAGGTCTGTATTGTCAAAGGTTCTAAATCGAAACAGCGCCGCCAAAAAGCATGTTTGCACATTATGAACAAGTCGGTTTGCCACAATTTTTAGGTTAAAAAGATCTTAACTAAATATAAACTCAATGGATCGGAACATCCTACCTACCTGTACATCTGCGTATAAGGATCTAACTGTATGCAGATAGTTTTATGTTGATACGATAAATCATGTAGGAGGAGATGCGATGACAGTGTCGGTTCTGAAAAGATTTATAAGTTGAAGATAGAACAAGCAAAACTTCGACGTAAGCGGCAAATCCTACACACATGCATATCTACAAATTAGGATCTAAAAACTTACAAAGATTCATGTAGATTCAATACACCATGTAGGAAGAATAGCGTTTGATTCTGAAAAGGAGTAAATATTTTTTTTGTAAATGGGGCATAATTCTAGATAAACTAAACAGAATTAAAATTCTGTCATGGTAATGCTTGCATACCATGGTATTTTTTCTACAAAGTTTGAAGTGAATCAAAAAAACTTAAGGAAAAAAAATATTCTGAACAGATATAAGGCAGACGGACAGAAAGGTTGATTCTTAAATACACTGAACTTCGTTTGCACGAGGTATAATTAGAATAATCATCGATGAGATGTAAAATTTAAAAAAAAAGTGGCGGAAGCTAAAAAGACAGAATTCATTGCTCATAAATCGAGTTACACTGGCAATGCCTTTGCAAAAACCAAAAGACGACGAAATGACCTTGTCAGCGCATCTCCTCGAGCTCATACATGCAAGGTGTATCGTATCAACACGAAACTTACTACTTTTTTAGATCCTTATATGCATGATGTGCATGTGGCTTGTATAAATACTTGTTTAACTTGAAAAGATTATAACGAATCTCCTAAATATTTCTGCAATTGTATTACAATTGAATCGTTATGAAAAAATTGACAAATAGAAAGCAACAACAAAAATGCATATTTTACAAAAAAAATATCAGTGAAAAGAACGATGGTTTACGAAGACTGGTCTTTTTTTTTATTCTGAATTTTGCCGAAATAAGGAAAAGTTATTTAAAGTACATGACTTTGTATAATAATAAGATAAAACAGTCATTAGTTATAGACAATATCAGATAAAAATCAAATCAAATACTTTATTCTAATTTAAAACCCTTTTAGAGCATATGAATCAATACACATCACAACGTTGATACACTATCTACACATACATCACATACATGTTCATTATGTTGTACATTCTGCTTGCTGATAATTAAAAATGACAAAGGGCAAATATCAAAATTAAATGTATAAAAAACAACTACTTATAGAGGAAGAGATAACCAGTACAAAGAGGGATAACTCCATTGGTTAACTTGAAAATGTTTGATTTCTTTGCCAGATTTATTTATTGATATTACTCTAAGTCTTTGTTCTTCAATTCACATTTGTGATGTGATTCAGTTTGAATAGAATTCCTCTCAAACCGGTGCTAGGGCCGTCTTTAACTTGCAGTGAGATGACAGTTTTTGCTGGTGATACTGTCATGGTGTTAATTTTATCTTTAGTTTATATTTTTGTGAAAAATTAGTTTTCAGCGAAAATAACAAGATAAACTTATTTTGATTTCAAACGTCTGCTTTTATAAAATTGAGAATGGAAATGGGGATGTGTCAAAGAGACAGCAACCCGACCAAAGAGCAGAAAACAGCCCAAGGCCACAAATTGCAGCAGCGAGAAAGTCCCGCACCCAGAGGCGGGCTTCAGCTGGCCCCTTAAAAAAATGTGTACCACGTCCACTTGTATTTGTATTATTTGTATTTTTATCCATCTGATGATTCAAGCCTCTTTCAACTGATTTTTATAGTTCGTTCTTATGTTGTACTGTTACACCACTGTCCCAGGTTAGGGGGAGGGTTGGGATCCCGCTTACATGTTTAACCCCGCCACATTCTGTATGTATGTGCCTGTCCCAAGTCAGGAGCCTGTAATTCAGTGGTTGTCGTTTGTTTATGTGTTACATATTTTTTTTTTCGTTCATTTTTTGTACATAAATTAGGCCGTTAGTTTTCTCGGTTGATTTTTTTGCAATGTCATTTCGGGTCCTTTTATAGCTGACTGTGCGGTATGGGCTTTGCCCATTGTTGAAGGCCGTACGGTGACCCATAGTTGTTAATTTCTGTGTCATTTGGTCTCTTGTGGAGAGTTATCTCATTGGTAATCATACCACATCTTCTTTTTTATAGTTCAATGAAAATGAACGTCACACTAAACTACACCTACATGTTAAATTTGTAATAGTTAAACTTCTAGAAGTTAATTATAAGGTATTCCCATATAATTTAACGGGTTTTTATCAGTAATTATTTTGGAATTTGTCAATTAATACTCTCGATTTGTAAAGTTTTATTTTTATCAATACATTACATAATGAACTTTTAGCTCCAAGCCAAGTTGAAACGGTAGTACATATTATAATTCAATAAAGTCTATTATCCTTTTCAGACAGCATTAGCAAGTCGTTTTGTAAGCAACAGAAATATGAAAATAAGAAGATGTGGTATGATTGCCAATGAGACAATTCTCCACAAAAGACCAAATGATATAGAAATTATCAAATACAGGTCTCCGTACGGCCTTCAACAATGAGCAAAGCCCAAACCGTATAGTCAGCTATAAAAGGCCCGAAATGACAAATGTAAAACAATTCAAACGAGAAAACTAACAGCCTAATATATGTACAAACTAATGAACGAAATACAAATATGTTACACAGCAACAAACGACAACCACTGAATTACATGTATGTTTTAATGTTTAGATGTTGCTTTCAAAATACAGGTCAGCTGCAGTAACTGTGTAACAGGAGCGAAAATGCATAGTACATGTATATATATAGCATACGAATGCATAGGTTACTGTACTTGTATAGTAACTATAACCCGACACATTCAGTCATTATACAAATGTTCTGATCTATATGAGTATTTGGACCATACGCGTATGGACGGGTCTAATATAAAGTTACAGTTTTTAAAATGAAATTGTGAACTTTTTCAAATGGTATTCAATTTTACATGATTAATAAAAATGAAATAAATTTTATTATCAAATAAAAATTATAGTAAAGGCATTTTCATATGTTCATTATCGATTTTTCTTTACGAAACACAATATGTAGTCTACGAATTTGGAACAGAAATATCTCAATGAACCGTTAAACAAGAAGTCAACTGTTTAACTAACAGGCATTTGCATTTGAGGCATTGTACCTTTTTCGTCCTCATTTTGTTTTTTCATTTGTCATTTTATTATTTCGGATGAATAATCCATTATCTTGGATTCCCAATTCGTGATCTCGGATTACTTATCCGTTATTTCGGAATAAGAATGACATTATCATGGATATATATTATCCGTTATCTAGGATATCTAATCCGTTATCTCGGCTTTCCAATCCGCTATCTCTGATTAATAATCCGTTATTTCGGATACATAATCCGTTATCTCGATTTTCAAATTCGTGATCCTGGATTAATAATCCGTTATCTTGGATTAATAAGCCGCTATCTTGGATTCTCAATTTGCGATCTCGGACTAATAATCCGTGATCTTGAATTAATAATCGGTTATCGCAGATTGATAATTTGTGATCTCGGATTGATAATCCGTTATCTTGGATTGATAATACGTTATTTCGGATTGATAATCCGTTATCTTGGATTGCCAATCCGTGATCTCGAAATTATAATCTGTTATCTCGATTTCCCAATCTGTGATCTCGAATTACCAATCCGTTATCTCAGATTCCCAATCCATGATCTGAGATTGATTATCAGTTATCTCGGTTTCCCTATCTCCAAAAAAAAGGAAGCTCACCGAAGTAGGAGGAAAAATGAACTCTACATAAAAAATATAAAAAGTGTGGAAACTATTAAATGTCTCGCCTTATCACTTGTCATATTAAAATACCAATATTAGATAGTTATAATATCTTGGTCAAACAAACCTTGTCATGATAACAAACTTACAGGTGTTAAATGAACTATGAAAATTAGCTGTGCCTAGCATTTGTGCCAATGACATTTTATTTGCCCCAAGGAAATCTTTTAATTGCACCACAAACCATATTTCATTTGCGCCAAATACAAGGGTTAATATTATATATAATAGTAATATATGTTTACTAATCAGGTTATATTTAATACATGTACTTGTATTGATCTCTTCCGTTCGCCAGCAATAAAGTTTACCCCATATCACCAAGGCGAGGAAGAGGTAGGATATGGAGCAGGATAAATTCCAAAAACTAAAAGAATAAAAAGAAAACACTATTTGAAGCGTGTGTTGGAATCCTTAAAGGATGTGTGTACCACATGTATTCTTCTTTGCATCTATATTAATTGTTTCTATTTTTTAATACACCTGATAATCGGTATGACCTATCTACTCAGTTTGTCTAAGACCTAATTACATGTATATCCATCTTGTCACCCCGAAATTGTGAATTATATACTCAAGTGATTTTACGTAATGTGTACAGGAGAGCATGGTTCTTATTAGAAAATCACATTGTCTGCTCCGGGACTCAAACCTTCGACCTTTGTGTTACAAGTCAGCGCTCTAACCGACTAAGCTAAAGAAGTACTTATACGAGCCTCGTATTTTGGATACAACTTACAATGACAAAATTGTAATCGTCATTTATGTTACCTATAAAATGGCGCAAAATAATTATTATTTGTTGGCGCACATGAAATACTGCATTTTTCAAAAATTATTGCAAATGCAATGCGCCCAAAAATGAGACCAACTTCAGGCGCACCAACCCGGCTGACATGTACATATTACAATTAGGAATACACAGAACAAAAACCTTCAATATGAGGTCAAGAATCAATTGAAATGTGTTAGAAAAATATAGTATGTCTAGGTGAAATACCTCAATTCAGCTTTCTGAGAAACTGATCATATCACATAAATACAAAAACACTGAACTGTAAAAATAAAGTCATAGACATCTGACATATGTTAGGCAGCCCAAGTTGTCTTTACACAAAATATGGATGTTCTAGGAAGCATATATGTGCCGTGTCTTTGTGAGTTTTTTCTCCGTTTCACGAGTTTAAAATAACGAGTTGCTGATTTACTTCTCAACAATCCGATATATAAAATCGCCCGTTAGTGTATTAAAAGTTGTATATTGCACGTAATGAGTTTGGTTTCTTAAACTTCGTGCGATATCAAAATCTTGTTACTTTTAAAAGTTATTTCAATCGCGTTATGCGAGTTTTACTTTGCCAGTTTGTGTGTTCTTATAACCCGATTACGAGTTGTAGAACTCGAGTTTGTCTAGCCAAAAACACTAACACAAGTTCCTTAACTCGCCTCAATGCAATTTTTGCAATGTTTTGCGCCCTTTTCATTATCAAACTGGAGAAGCAATGGCGGAGGTGCGTATAAAATATTTCTGTTCTTATTTAACATTAATAATGCTAATAGTATGCTTTGAATGTTCAATAAACGCTATAAGAAATTTCAAATTGAATTGATTCAAATGAGAACTAATTAAGACATCTGTTTTGATAGGGAAAATAACATCTTCGCTCCGGATGTTGAACAAAAGATTTCCATCTCTTAAGTTAGTTTATATGTATGGCAATATGATCAGTGTCAGTTCCTTACGGAATATGGGTCTTGCTTTGTTAAGAGGACGACCGTTTGAGCAAGCTTCAGCGCGGGTTTCCTCTATTCAATATTTTCCGAAAAAGGGGGGTTGAACACCCTGAGTGACCCATAATCTGCCAATGAATTTGATATCTTTTATTGAACATTGAAAACTTAATGAGTGACCATCAAATGGCTCTGTCTTCAAACTGTATCGCAGTGATTCAAATTTGAATCATAGTATTTCTATTAATTGTTTAGCATGGCCTCGCCTCCGAAGTTGCTATATGTGAAATTACAACGCTACCGTCTGTCAGTATTATTCTTGTGAACACTTGTGAGTCAGCATGGTTTTATGGATTTTAGCAAAATTTTGGTGTGTAGTTATTTAGTCTGCATCAAGATCTAGAAACTTGTTGGTACCCTACACTTTATCAAAATATTGACTATTTCCTATGATAATTCAGGTCAAAGGTCAAGATCACAACGAGACAAATCTTGTGGGCTCAAAAATCTTGTGAACACTTTAGTGTCAACATCGTTTTGAGGGATACTTACCAAACTTTTATTATAGTTAATCTTTATAGTCATTTGAAACACCTAGATCCAGCTGCCATTTGATTTTCAAGGTCAAAGTTGAAAGTTCAAGGTCAAAGTTGGATATAAAATATTTCTTTAAGATATATACATGGCGAGGATATGTTCTGTCTTGCGATGTCCTTGTTACGCCCAACCTTAATTTTCACGAAATTGGGGCTGAACGTTTAAATGAGATACTGGGGCATTACTTCATAGGATTGAAAGCAATATTTTGTGCAATTTGACTAGTTTTTAACTATGTTATTTTTGTATTTATATAGATTTTCTGCGTTAACAACTTTTGAATTATTTGAAATACTAAGGAATTTATACCTCCAAGCACAGATTTCCTAAGCCGTATTTGGCCAAATTTTTCGGAACTTTTCAATCCTCTTAAACTTTGTACTTTATTTGGCCTCACATCTATTTTAATTCCAGCGTCACTGATGAGCCTTGTACAGACGAAAGGCGCGTCTTGCGTAAAAAAAACAAGCCTGTTCTGGTACCTTTGACAATTCAGTGGTTCCCAGGATTTCAGAAATCACCATGACTTTTGGTTCAGTAAACCATTTTTCTTTACCGAACAAGATTCTGTTATACAGGAAATTTACACATATGATTTGCACAAAATTAATAAAATTCTACTGGTCATTTGGCTACAACCAAACCATGTTTTACTGGACTTTCCGTATGTCTAGTGACCTTGGGAATAACTGCAATGTGATAATTATTTACATATGTTTTATACGAAACTACCTTTTAATTTGAAAATCTTATATTAACCTTGCGTTTTTTATAAGTCCGATGTGACCCCAGGAGACTCATTGATAGTAAAAGCAGCACAAAATAAACAAAATACATGTATAGCAAAACAACAAAGGAAGTAAAAAGAAAATTTCAGCAAGCAAATGGAAATAGAAGATAGATGTAGCCCGTAGTCATACATTATCGGACTGTAATTGAGAGCATAGTAAAGTTTTGTTGTTTTTTTATACTTTTAGGTTGATGTATTTCCTGGTATACCTCAACACGCAACCGTCGAAGAAATTATTGAGTATTACTTTAAAGAAATGTATACTGCTCACGAAATTTAAGGATATCTTACTTTCTTGCATGGCATTGTTATCAGTAGAAGAAGGTTTTACAGAATAACAAAGAAACTAGGCTTAAAGAGGAATCGTGCGTCAAATAGCGGAATGGACATTTATCGGTAGATGAAATATTTGCTGAGAGAAGGATATTCCAATCTAGGGTATAGGTCAGTGTGAAAACTTTTGAACACGCAGTGTAGTATTCGGGTTACACTAAAATTGGTGAGACTTATGCTATGAGTGTTGGACCCTGAAGGCGTGTCATTGCGTTCATCCCATCGATTGAGGAGGAGGAGATATTGTAGTAAAGGTCCGAGCTTCACAACTAATATTGACGGGTACGATAAATGAAAACCCTTTGGGATAAGCATTCATGGTGCAGTTGATGGATTTTCAAGAAAGATACTTTGGCTCAGAGCGATGCCTTCCAACAAAACCCCGCGTGTTGTAGCTCGCTTTTATATCGACTACATCAAAGAATTGAAAGGAGTGCCGCGGGTAGTTCGATGTGATGCCGGAACTGAAAATGTTGTTACTTTGTATTCGAGACATTTATATGGCTCTCCGTTCTTCGCATGGAGATCATATGTCTGGGAGTACATGTAATAGTTTTTCTGTTGGACGATCAACCGACAACTAACGGATAAAAATGCTTAGGAGTTTTTTTAAAACGTATTTCACCCAATTTTGGAGAAATTTCTTTCATGATCTCATAGACGATGGATTGTTAAACAATGCAATTCCTATTCATCTTGAATGTATTAGATTTTGTTTTTTAGATATCATCCAAACTCGTTTGAATATGTTTACAGAATACTGGAATTCTCACAGAATCCGTTCACAAAGAAACCTGGAGGGAGTTACTGGAATTCCAGATGTTTTGTTCCATCAACCATTGTTGTATGATGCAACTGATTATTCTTACCCCTTACCGTGTAGCAACATAAGCATAGACAGGATTTCAGAGGTGTATACGGAAACAGTGCCGATGAAAGGGTGTTCTGAAGAGTTTCTTAATTTGGTTGAACTGGCAACCGACACTAACAGAATTGAATTCTAAGAATGTACCACAATACAAAATGCCTTGATAATATACCGTTCTTTAATACACTTGTTAAAGGAAATAAATTAAAATGAGATATACCTGTATATCAAGCCTGTCATTAACAAAATCAATCAAGAAGTGTTCGAGTGCTTAGAAACTCTGTTGTCCGTCAGTCCGTCCAACCCCTAATTTTAGGTAACTAATGTCAATATCTCTGTAAGGTGACCAGAGGTAACTAATGTCAATATCTCTGTAAGGTGACCAACTTTAACCAATGTCAATATCTGTGTTAGGTGACCAGGGTTACCAATGTCAATATATATGTAAGGTGACCAGAGGTAACAATATCAATATATCTGAAACGTGACCAGAGGTAACCGATGTAAACATCTCTGTTAAGTGACCAGCTGTTACCAATATCAATATCTCTGTAAGGTGACCAGAGGTAACCAGTGTCAATATATGTGTAAGGTGACCACAGGTTACCAATGTCGATATATGTGTAAGGTGACCACAGGTAACCAGTGTCAATATCTGTTTAATGTGACCAGAAGTAACCAAAATAAATAAGAAGAAGTGTTATGAGCGCCAATGAGAAAACTTTCCATTCATGTCACAATGTCGTTAAATTAAGCAATTACAGATTACAGTAGGACGTCTACACGGATACTTGATTTACATCAAATGGCAAGCTATAGAGGGCCACAAAATGACCAGTGTAAACAATGCTAACGGGAAAACCAACGGTCCAATTTATAAACAAAGCGAGAAACGAAAAACACCTATGAACTACCCCAACAGACGACAAGCAGTGAACAACAGACTCCTGAATAAGGACAGGTGCACATACAAAGCAGCGGGTATAAACGTGTTAACAGGCATCGATCTTCATCCTAACCTGAGATTGTAGTGTAACATTACGACATAAAAAAACACAATATAAAATAAAATTGATAATGGCTTAATTCACCAAATCTGTACAATGTAAAAAAAAACAACATACGTACACTGAACAAATGAGTTAGAACCATGACACATAAAACGAGGACGCCTTTATAACATGGAAGATAAATGTAACAATGCAAATATGTGGTATGAGTGTCAATGAGTCAACTGTATTTAGTATTTAGCGATAAAATGTCATTTTATTTTTAAATAAAACATTACGTAAATGGTGCTACAAAAATATAAACAGAAACGGTAGATTTGATAATTATAATTTTGTTGTTCTGAGAAGTAAAATTTGTATTGTCCAGAAAGAATAGCATTAACTGTTGAAATATCAATTAGTAGAAAATATATTACACATTAAAAGTAGTGAGACGCAATCGTAGGATATAAAAGAAAATGAATTAAAATTTAATTGAATTGTATCAACAGTCTGTTGGACTGTAAGTATATACCTGTATAATAAATATTTATAATGCTATGTTTAATGAAGCATTTTCTAAAAAAAGAAATGAACGTACATGTGTATTTATACATCGCAAAATCATACGAATTAAAAAAAAAAACACACGAATTTAGTTATGTTTTAATTTGTTGATGACAAAGTCGATGTTAGTGCCAATTAAAAACCTTATTCAAAGAACTTATTACAATACTATTAAGATAACCTTTACTTATAATAAAATTGTGAATGGAAATGGGGAATGCGTCAAAGAGACAACAACCCGATCAAAGATCATAAAACAACACAAGGTCATGCACCAATGGGTCTTCAACAAAGGTAGAAAATCCCGCATCCGCAGTCGGGCTTCAGCTAGCCCCTAATCAAAAAGTAAAAAATGGACGTCACACTAAACTCCGAAACATATAAATGAACTAAAATTCAAAAAAAAAAACACAAAACTAACAAAGGCCAGAGGCTCCTGACTTGGGACAGGCGCAAAAATGCGGCGGGATTAAACATGTTTTGTGAGATCTCAAACACCCGCATATACCTCTAGCCAATTTAGAATAAACAAACAGTTGTCTCATTGGCACTCATACCACATCTTCTTATATCTATATACAGCAATGCGCACAATAAAACTCAGTTTAAAAGAAGTCCGAGCTCGATGTCAGAATATGTAACAGAAAAAACTAAGTAAAATGACAATGATACATAAATTAACAAAGGACTACTAGCAGTTAGTGATTGAAAGATTATGTCTTCATCATATGAAAATAAAGCACAATCCCTTCCGTTAGGGGTTTAGTATTATACCATCATAAATTATATGAGAAGAACATAACCCGTATCATGCCAACAACTGGTTTCAGATTAAATGTGTTTGTTTAGAGTCTGTACAGATCTATGTTAGCTGACCAGAGCTCAAGGTAACTAAAGTCTGTATCTGTGCCAAATAAGTTTCAATTTCTATAAGAAAAAAATATAGAGTATATTGTAGTTGCATTTAAAGTTTACAGTGATCCCATGGTTAATTGTCTCTTTTGATGTGGACCTTTTGAATATGTAAAACAGTGTCTTTTGAAATATTGTATGCAGCCATACACCTTGCAGAAAACTCATTTTCATACGGTAAAGCTCAAAATAATAACCTGTTTACCCTGTATTAATTATTAGCAACGTACTTTAATTTTGTACTATTTTGTCGCGTAGATACACATTTTTAACGGCTTCTGTTTGGTTAACATCTGATCAACTTTCAACACAACTTAGTAAAAGACTATGATTGACATAAGTTAACAAAGGAATACTGCAGTTCCTGACATGCCAACTCCAGACCTCAAGTCTCTGATAGAAAAAACTATGTCATCATGCAATAAAAAATCAAACACTATTACTCCCGTTAGGGTTTTGCATCATGCTATCATGAATTATAAGAAAAGAACAAAACATGTGGCATGCCTTAACTGGTTTTAGATCAAATGTCTTGATTCAAAAGTGCTGCACTTACTGAGGTCAATTCGTGTGTGAAATTTTGACTGTTGTCTTGGCAAGACTAAGCTCAATCCAGGAAACGTATTATTATCTAAACAAAAGGTCCAACAAAAATTCTCCATTTTTTCGAAAACCTCAAAGAGAAGTAGGGGAATATCGATATTTTATACCTTATGTCCGGCGACCAACCAACTTGGCCATCGTTGTTTCTGGTAAAGGGCAACTACATGGGATATATACACATGCACTTTGTAGACATATGTTATGTTTTTATGCCGTTTTTGTCTGCTGTTACTGATAGGAAATATCCTTTTGCAAAAATCTTCTTCCATGTAATCATAAGCTATAAGTAGTATATTTTGATATAAATATTTCATTCTGAGTGAAATATTATAAAGGACATATTAAATTACTGATCTTGATTTCATTTGGATAACCCAATAAAAGATGTAATCCAGCAAAGATCTTTCTAATCACACATTTACAATCGAGCAGATATCGCTGTGCTGTATCTGCATAGTATAAACGTTGTGTCGCTTAAGGAGCTGCACCAAGTGTCAGACATTGTATTTGTTCAAATATAAGCATGTGCATCATAAGGATAACTGTTGCGCTGTACGGTGACCAGAGGTTACCAATGTCAATATCTCTGTAAGGTGACCAGGGGTAACTAATGTCAAAATCTCTGTAAGGTGACCAACTGTAACCAATGTCAATATCTGTGTAAGGGGAATAGAGGTAACCAATGTCAATATATATGTAAAGTGACCAGAGGTAACCAATGTCAGTATATCTGTAAGGTGAACAGTGGTAACCAGTGTCAATTTCTCTATAAGATGGCCAGATGTTACCAATTTCATTATCTCTGTAAGGTGATCAGAGGTAACCACTGTCAATATCTGTGTGAGGTGACCAGAGGTAACTAAAATAATTCAAAAGATGTGTTATGAACGCCAATGAGACAACTCTCCATCCATGGGACAATGTAGATAAATAAAGCAAATATAGAAAACAGTGGGACGTCAATACGGAGCCATGTCTCACACCGAACGGCAAGATATAGAGGGCAAAAAAAAAGACCAGTGTAAAACAATGCAAACGGGAAAACCAATGATCTATTTTATATACAAAACGAGAAACGAAAAACACCTATGAATTACACCAACAGACGACAACCACTGAACAACAGGCTACTGACTAAGGACAGGTGCATATAAAATGCAGCGGGTATAAAAGTTCTAACAGGCATCGACCTTCATCCTAACCGGACACTAGTACTGTAGTGTAACATTACGACATAAAAAACACACTATAAAAAATAAATGTATTTATCAAAGTTGTACAAAAATCGAACATGTAAAAATGTTGTTTGTTTATAGTTGACTAGTCTTTGGTTAATTATAGTAAGGTCGGTTCGATTGGGATATTGAGTTCATGCACGACCTTGTTTATAAACAGCTTAAATCAAGACTTTCTTATAAGTTTAAGTTACAGTAAGCATGTTCAGCACGAATTTAATTCTGAAATTGATTATATAGTATCCAGGATAAAACGTGCAGCCGAGCGTGATGAATATTCTAAAGTCGTGGATATTAGCTATGACCTTCTGGAGAAAGTTCTAAAGCGGAACAAGTGTATTAAGATCGCTGACTAGTCACCAGCAATATGAAATACAGTCAAAGAATACCTATCAGACGAGCTTGCTTAGGATTCCGAGGATGAAAAGAAAATTAGGTCTGCTGTAACACGGACCTTGACGGACCAAGTAGCACAAGGAACAAGAGCGTTTCAAAGATCAAGGTGATAAGTATTGTTTACATCATGTATTGTTTTTCATCATGTTGAATTTAAAATTTATTATAAAAATGAACATTTAGATTGTAATTCAGTACATGTCATTTGATTATGAAAAAGAATCCCTCTTCATGATCTGTTTAGGGAAATGAGAAGAACATATACACTGTGTCTAAACTACCCAGGCAAAAAATGTTTGGACTCGATGGTATCTAATATCCGGCACGGTGACGGAGCATCAATAGATAAAGAAAAAGGTAGTTTTCTGTTTATTTATTTGTTATTGTTATGATATCGAAGAATATTTATGCATATATAACTAATTTCTATTGTGAGATGTAATATTTTCTACAACCGTTCTAGATTAACGAAGAAATAAGTAAAAATGCACGTCAAAATGACGAATTGAGTGAACCTTGCCTCGAATTTGTTTAATTTCTCCTTAAATTGTTCACATGGTACGGAAAGAAAGGTATGGAAAGAAAGATATTGACATGGAGATTGCATAACTAGTAACTTTGAGCACCTCAATACATGTATTTTTGCGTATGGAACGAAAGAAATGGGTCATGTCAAAATGGAAGCACCCAGTTTTGTCAATGTGTACAACCCGGTTTTGTCCTAGATTTCACAAGGCAGAACCCGGTCTTGTCAAAGAAAAAAAAGGCATAATCGCGTAACATAATTTAACTTCAGCAATTAAAAGGAGTTTGGTGACTGGTTGGAAAACGATTTCTTACAGAGGACAACTGATTATTTATTTGAAACTGTAAACACTTGAATTCCTACTTTATTGGAACAACAATAATTATAATTTTGTTTTGCATTTAAAAAAAATAAAAATACTCTAACTGCGAAATAGATAGAAATGTCTTAAAAATTGAAGAATTGATATGTGATTTTCTTGCACAACAGGATGGTTATCTTTCTAAGTAATCCAATCTATCTAGGGATGTAATATTTCCTATGATCGTTTAAAATAAATCTTCTTAAGGCTAAATGTTCATTATATGGCATGATAATCAGACAAATTTATATATGCTTGCAGAATCGCCATAGAAAATGAATGTTTATGGTGAGAAAATGATTACAATATTCATGCATTAAAAATCAAATCCATCAATCCCTAATTGTAACTATAATACTAAGTATAAATTAGTATAATAGTCTCAGGCCATAGAGAAAATGCAATAATGCCTGCTTAATACCTGTGTATTTATATGAACTTTCCACAATATTAAACTCATATTTATAATAAAATGTGCGCTTGTCTCTGCAAGTGGCGTCTCCCATTTAAGAGTTTGTGGTTATTTGATAAATATTTTATGTTCGTTTGAGTTCACGAATTAGAATTTAATTGATAATGGTTTAATTCACCAAATCTGCACAATGTAAACCAAAGCATTCATACTTACACTGAACAAATAAGTTAGATCCATGACACATTAAACGAAGATGCCTTTATAACATGGATGTTATAAGTTACAATAAAAATATGTGGTATGATTGTCAATAATACAAGCTATGTTTAAATGATCATTCACTAAATAGGAAAGGAACGTAGATGTGAACTCATACATTCCAAAATCATTCGAAATAAAAAACACGAATTTAGTTATGTTTTAATCTGTTGATGACAAAGTCGATGTTAGTGCCAATTAAAAACCTTATTCAAAGATCTTATTACCATACTATTAAGATAACTTTTACTTATAAGTTTGTTAAAAGTCTGAACGTATGTAAGCTGATCAGAGCTCGAGGTCACCAAAGTCTGTATCTGTGCCAAAAAAGTGTTATTTTTTATAAGAAAAAGAATATAGAGTACATTTAAAGTTTACAGTGATCCAGTATTTGATTGTTTCTTTTGATGTAGACCTTTTGAATATGTCATAACAGTGTGCTTTGAAATATTGTATGCATACACGTTGCAGAAAACTCATATTCATATGGTATAGCTCAAAATAATAAACTGTATACCCTGTATTAATTATTAGCACCGTTTATGTCTGCTGTTACTGATAGGAAATATCCTTTGGCAAAAATTTCTTGCATGTAACCATAACCTACAAGTAGTATATTTTGATATACATATTTCATTCTGAGTGAATTTTGTTTTAAGCTTCAAGTTGATGGGAATTGTACTCCATCAAAAACTACCTTGATAAAAAACTTTAACCTAATCCGGGACGGACGAACGCACAGACCCTCTACTATCGTGGGTGGGGCATTAAAACTTTCTTCAATTGTACAATTGAAGGTCAAGAAAAGTTTGTCGCACTGAGTAACCATTATACGAAAGAAAACCATGTAAAAAGATAGAACCAATTGTTCAGAGAACAATTGAAGGTCTGTCCACTATTAAATTGAATCAGATGATTGATGAAAAGAAAAAAAAAAACTATAAAAAAAAGTTAATTAAGGGGCTCAAAAGATGGTTTATCTTACCCTTATTCCCAATATATATGGTTTATATGCATTAAAACTTGAAATAAGGCAAAAGAAAAGCCTCTTCCGGTTTAATTTTTTTACTTCCGGTTTAACTTGAAAGATAATTTTATACTGATTTCGGAAATATTTGGTTTGTAGGTACTTTTGTGTAAAATATGGGAGTTATATTACCACTGCCAGTTTACAACATGATACTTCCGGTCTTAATTAAGCCATTGTATACCAACATTCCAAAACTAAAAAAAATAATGCATTATTTCAATAATTTGCAAAAAACATTACTTCCGCTTTGGTCAAGGTCACGTCCGGTTGACCCTTTCCAAGGTCAAATACTTCCGATCTGGTATATTGTTTGTAGGGACCTCTATGTGGTAAAGGGAGATAATTAACCACATTGGGTTTACAAAATGATATTACGGTCTCATAAAAGGTCGTTTTATACCAAGATTCCAAAAACTGTATTAAAATTATGCCTTTTTTTCAATGATAATTTGCAAAAAACACTACTTCCGGCTTGGTCAAGGTCACTTCCGTTTGACCATTTTCAAAGTCAAATACTTCCAATCATTTATTAAAAGACCATTTAGTTCTATAATGTTTTAGTATCATCTTACAATCAATTTATATGTTTATTTAACACATAAGAGGCTCATATAAGAACTCATCCAATTGCTTCTGACCAAATGTACCACTTCTTCCTCTTATTAATTCAAACATTTTGCACTATTTCTTTTGTCTACATATATTTTTTTCAAATTTTAGTGCAGAGGATTCCTCTTAAAGAGCAAACTTTAGAATATGACCTTGACCTTTGGCATTGACCTCAATGTTCATGGTAAGGATCTCAAATCAAAAGACCCTTGGTCTCTATCTCTCAAAGTTGATGATTTCCACATATATATCCTTTATGTCGGATACAAAAGGGGAAATAACTCTCATATGGAGTCTGCGGACAGCTTTGGTTAAAATTATACTCGACATCCAGAGGATGTAATGAACAATTGGTAAAAAATGATGGCGCTTTCTTTTACGGTTACAGAGTAGATAATTCTACAAGCAAAACAGCGATTAGGGAGGGTCTCTCACAAAGAAAATAGAAAGTCTTCACAGGGTCAATGGTCAAAGAGCATAAACTATACAATATTATATACAAAAAATACCACCTGTACGTCAGATTTGCTCTCAAATGCTTTAGTTTTTAAAAAATTTGCCAAAAACTGCATTTTACCCCTACGTTCTATATTTAGCTATGGCAGCCATGTTTTTGACGAAACAGAAAATAAAACACAAACTTTATTCTAGATACAGGAATCTCATTTGATTTGTTTAATTTTCCCATACAAGTATATATGGGTTAGGATGGTGATCTCGACAGTCTTCAAGATATAAAACATTTTCAAACAGAAGGGGTGGTGCAGTAGTTTTCAGAGGAGAAGATCGTTAAAATAGTTTACACCAGACAGCAAACAGACGGACAAACGACAAGACAATAACGAAGGACGCCAAGTGATGGCAAAGGCTCACATTTCCTTTTAGGAAAGGTGAGCTAAAATTTAGTAAAGGTCAGAAGACAACTGCTAGACAGAAAAACACACCTTATAAATATTCCATACACCAAATATAATTCATGTATTCTTATATCTGAAAAAAGACCATATCAGAGAGAAATATAACATTGACCCGAGTAAACCATTAAAATAAGACAAGGGCAGATGCCATCTTAATATTCATTATGTTAACCAAATATAGTTTGCTTATTTCTTGCATCTAAAAAAACAGACCAAATAAGAAAAAAAATTATGAATGAACCATACAAATGAGGTCAAGGTCAGACGATTACCGCTAAACAAACATGTACACCTTAAAAACCATTCCATTAACCGAATATAATATAATGACAGCTTAGTATCTCAAAACTAAACCAAACCACAAAAAAATTACTTCTACCACTTAAACATGAAAATGAGGTCAAGGCCAGACAACACTAAAGTAGAATATGCAGTACACCTTACAATCATTCCATATACAAAATATATGGACTTGACCCATGAAAACTAAACTTGTTCACTGATCCATGAAATGAGGTAATGTGAAAACTGTCTTTACAGGCACAAGGATTTTCCAAGATACCACAAATACATCTTATTACTTACAATAATAGTAAAATTAACAACGCAATGAACAACTTTTTTTTCAAAAAGTCACTGAACTATGAAAATGAGGTCATGAACAACAGACTGAAAGTTCATAACATAAGGCATCTATAGTGTATGAAGGATCCAGGTCTTATTAGTAACCAACTGATATATTTGGGTAAAACATAACAACGGGGACAGTAGTGTTCCACTTGAGGTCAAAAATAAAAGTTAACATAATAGAAAAATCATTTGTCATCCTAAATAAGTAATACATGACATTCGTAAAACGTATTTGGTTAGTGGGAAAGACAATGAGAAGTTGTTTAAACTATCCTTTGTAACTAGTAAGGTAAGTGCTAGTTACGGACACTACTTGTAAATATAACCTCTTAATACTTATGTATTTAATTACCTATCATAAGTGTTGAGCATAACTATGATTCTTATACAACTGATTAACAAAATAAAAAACCAAAAATCACAGGGAAAAAATTATATCTTTCACATTTTACAAAATTACGCCCTCTTTCTTGCAAAGTAAAAAAAAATAGGAATGTTATAATAACTGCACAGCTCTTAAAATGAGAGATTATATACATGTAACCCATCAAAACCATCAGGATTTTACCTATTTATGGGAATATAAATCACCGTAGAAAATGGGTCTCTTACAAAATGATATCTAAAATGAACTCAAAAGTTAATCATTAAGAATCATTTTCAAAGGTAACATATAAAATTAATGTATTTTTCTATTAATGTTTTTTTTTAAATACATTTTTAACACCAGAATGCTGCTGGATTGTAAATGAATTTATGTAATTAAAGTTATTTCAATGAAAACAAACAAGACATATTGACACTGACAGGACTAAGTAAGTCATTTCAAATCTGAGGTAAAACTTTAAAAATATCTAAACAGAACAAGTGCTATGCACTTCAGGAATGATTAAAAAATGAATTTCTGAACAGACAATTCTTTAAAATACACTTGTTTACTAGAATTCTGATGGTTATGGACACTACACACTGACTACAGTTTCCGACAATTTTCTAATAATAACATAATTTTTGTGAATAAAAAAATAGTCATTAATACTGAATTTCGTGAAAAGTAAGTTTTTTTTTAACATTACACACTACTTAAATTGTAGATGAAGTAAAAATAAGTCATAATTTACCTTAATATACTTTAAGTTCATTAAATTAAATTATAAAGTGTATTTCATAAATGTCATATGTTTGCATCAAATACAGATATTTAACAAATCTACATGCCATTACACATAGTACAAACTATTTGGAGGAAGGAAAAACCACGAAATTATGAAAACTGAGTTAAATGTTATTAAATGTTTTGGCCCTTGGAGTAAAGAATGCCCTTGGTAATGAACACTACAAAAAAATAATCTGAAGATATAAACATTGAAAAATAACATACAAATTCATTTTTTGGATAAATTTTCTTGATCTAACATATAACAAATGAACTCATCTTGTGTGTTCATGACAAACTGATACCAAAATGGGGGCTTTACAATAAGATTTTTCAATTTCAAATTTGTCTGTCAAAATTATTATCAGCTTAAATATTATAAGTTTTTTACTGCTTTCATTTATTTTTTTTAGATTTAATCAAACTACACTTTTTCAAAAAATATTTGTTTCTGCATTGAAAATTTGAAAAAAAAATCTATATCAGTCAAAACATTAATGTAACTGTTTTTCATTTTATTATTGTTATAATTGAGTATGTTGAAATATATTTTTTTTTGAAAAATCATGCAATTAATTTTATTTTCAAGGCTTAATATGATCAACACTAACTAAATTCAGAAATACTTCTTAGACAAAACATATATGCTGGTTCAAAGGATGAGGTCTTTAGATATATATTTGGCCTATATATTGCAGAAAGTGAATTTGTGATTTTAGATTTCCTATTTGGTCTGTATAAAAATTGAGGTGATCACCAGTTTTTTTTTTATGAAAATATTTAGATTTTTGCATTTTTTTTTCTATTATTGTTTTTAGACATACAAATATAGAGCACATGCAAGAACCAACAAGATAATTCACAATAATTTTGTAGATATTTCATGTCAATATCATCGTGGTTCTTGAATGTGCTCAATATTTCCCATTCCCAAACATGCATGAAACTATGCTCATTTTCACACTTTTGCTATCTTTCTACTTCATCCTTTGAACCAGCATATATGTTTGTCTAAAACTTGCAAACATCAAGCATTTTACATTTACACTCCTATTACAAAAAAGTACTATCTATCAACATGAATAATAACTTATAGAAACATGGAACACACTTTGTGAATTTCCCCCCTACAGGATGGACAGTTTTGCCCCATATTTTCAACTTGCTATGCACAGACAAGACAAAATGTGTGACCGTAAGGTGACAGGTAGGCATCCCTTTCCCGGTCGACACAGAGCTGACAGCGTCTGTCATATGAGAATGTAACCTGAAAAAAAATACCAAAAGCTAAAATGTAACATAATCAGTACTATCAGAACTTGCAAAATTTGTTTTTACTTTACCTGATCTGAATAATGTTGCTTCTGTACAACATCATTTTATTATAAATGATGGATTCCCAAATGTAGTGAAGGAAGGAGAGTGCTGCATGTTCCATGGTATCTCACTCAAGATGTCATAGTTTTAATATTAAATGGATGTTGTTTGTAATTTGTTGTTATCAATAGAAACCAATATATCCAGGCAGGCCTTTCACAAAGGATTCAACTTAAATCCTCATCAGTCGTACAAAAATATTAAAGTTAATTTTGTAGAGCATGCTACATCTGTGCAATCTTAAAATATACATGTTAAATCTGTTGATATTTACACAACACAACTAAAAGTTCTAAATGATAGTAATACTATCATGATTATGATTTTTTTTTTTATTAAAATCAATATTTCCAACTAAAGAACTCGACAAACTTGAGGCTTGGACAAGAGTTGATTAATACCATATTATGTTTTTGATTGTGTCAGAGAAATACAGTGTTTTTATGTTGGTTATACTTCATTTACTATTAATTATGTCATCAGGGTATCATTGATAATCAAGTCACCTCTTTTTAACTTTTAATTCTTGAGAATAATTCAGAGCTATCAATTAATTAAAATAAAGATACATGTGCCAAAGTTGTTCAAAAAAGGTCAAAGAGTTAAATGACAAAATGCTTAGCTCGTTCCTATATCGTAAACTTACTGTGGGGTCATCAGCATGAAATACAATTGGTTTGGTTGTCAAGGATGCATTTGGTAGTGCATCAGTAGCACCAAAGAGTGTTCCACCAGTAGCACCTATGGGTGTTCCAACAGTAGCACCTATGGGTGTTCCACCAATACGCTTATAGGTGTTCCAACAATAGCACATATGTGTGTTCCATCAAAAGCACCTATGGGTGTTCCTAGTTTGGATGTTCTACAAGGAACAATGACTGGGGAAGATGCCATAGGCTTTCCTAGTGTACATGATTCAGGGTCTGGTGAGGACATGCCTAATGTTGTTGGTATCCCAGGAAATATAGAAAAGTTTTCCAATTCATCAGATTCTGAGTCTGTGATGGCAAGCATGTCATGTATCTGTAAAAACAAATGCACAATGTTTACTTGATTTGAATAAATTTTAAAGAGGCTGATAATCAACTACAATAGCTTATTAATATGCCAATATTACCAATCCTTTGTTTTACAAAATGCAGCAATACATCAACATGATCAGCCAAAAATGCCCAGGCATTGAGACACACAAAATAGTCGATCCATTTAATGTCATAGCAATGTAATAATAATTATAATACCTCAGACATGTCAGTATGTATTGTAATTGGGGTACTTATTTTGTATCTGCTACTCCTCTAAACCACAAATCACAATTTAATGAAACTTTCTGAGATTCTAAATCATATAATGCCATTGTGCACCTCATATTTGGTTTTTGGTCAAATTGATTTATGGGGTTTCCAATACAAAACATGAACTTTGCAAGAGCGGAGTATATTTTTGTGAGCTCTGATCACAGTACCTCTACTTACTGTAACAAGTTGAATGCTGAATGCTGGGAAATAGGTTCACTCAAAATTGATGTTTGACACACTATACTGACACTATATCAAATATTGGCACAAAACTACAATAAAATCATATTCGAATTTGCCGAAAGGATTCATAATGGACATGTTGTACTGGGATAGTATGTTACGTAGTAAGCTGTAAAGATATTATGGTTTAATTATTGATATACTATTCTAAGACATGATTAAATTATCAACATTTTTTTCTAACAAAGCTAATAGATACACACCTTTTCCTTAGACAAAAGGTAAATTCTTGCATCTGATGTTTTTCTATCGTTATAATATTGTAAAGCTGAAAATTTTTCTCGATTAATGGTTTCAGTGAAACTTCCCAAATTCAGAGTCATTTTATGTAAAGGCCTTTCTTGCTTCTGCCACAAGGGTAATATTTATCAGTTAGCTTCTCAATGACCTCGTCATATGTTGCATTATATTTAACATATATCATTTGGCTTCCACAATCAGTTAGTTTGAGTTTTCTTGAATTGGCTTTCACTTCTTTATATACGTTTGATGCAAAGGAGTAATGCTTCCAGCCGCAATGAAATTTTAAGTTACTGCTAGTTGTGTTGTTCACCTCCCTATCAAGTCTTGCAGGTTCCTGAAAGAACAGATTAAAAATATTGTTTGTAAAACATGAATGACCATTCTGCTATTAAAGGAGTATGGTCTCGAAGGCCTTAATTTAGCCCATAGAAAATGTAACTTTGTAATTTCATATGTAACAACAAATATTCACAATCTGAAATATGCAAATCAAGATATTCTAAACCTTTTTCTGTCGCAACCTTTTTCTGTCGCAAGGTTGGGAATAGGCTCTGAAGAGCCTGTGAAGCTCACCTGAATCTATTATGGTTGGAATTATGCATATCAAGCCAAAAACTGCATTTTACCCCTACATTCTGTTTTTAGCCATGGTGGCCAACGTTTTTTTTAAGTAACAGTTAAATCACAAACTTTATACTAGATACCCTAGGGATCATTCAGCTGAAGATTGGTAGAGATTGGTTCAGTAGTTTCAGAGAAGATCTTTGAAATGGTTTACACCAAATGGAGGGACGGACGACGATTTTTTGTTTGGCTTTAGGGACAATGTGAGAGACCTTAATGAAAAGAGAACTATAAAACTATACAATTATCTTGCTTTCAAGACATTATTATCACACAAGATGCAACAAATTGAGTGAACTTAAATAAAAAAAAAAAACTGGATATGCAGCTTATCTAAGTCCTCATTTACCAGAGATAAAAAAAAACAAATTAACAGAAATACTTAGTTTCCTTTTTTCACTTTTTCTCTTAACTTGTCTATCATTGCAATCATCTTTTCCTCTGAAAAAATAACAAATAAAAGGATTTCACAGACATCAAACAGATTTTTTTACATTTATTTTTATAATGCCTTTTTCTATATTTCAAGGATCATAATTCCGCAAACATGTCAAACAATATCAAAGGTGGAAAATTGTTTAAATTGAATTTGTCCTCAGATTGTCACAAGTGACAACAGGTCAATATTTGGAAAGCTTTGATTGAACTGTTCGCGAGTTATGATGAACTTATGGCATGGGCAGGACTTGAAATGCTATTTTTTCATTAACCATAACTCCTGAACATGCTAAAGGAGAAAATGAAAATCAACAATATCTACAAACTTGACCTTCATTTTGTCATTATATATTAACAACATTATATATTAACAACATAATAGAAAAAAAGTTTTGATTGAATGGTTCATGAGTTATTGTGTGGACACGACTGGAAAAGCCGTTTTTAAATCTTTCAATATCTCCTGAATGGTGAAAATGAAAATCATCTATTTTCCACTTTACCTCCATTTTATCAAAAGTAACAACATGTTATAACCTGAAAAGCTTTGGTTGAATAGTTCAAATCGTATTGTACAGACACTATTTGGCAACTGATCTACTAGCCGCCATACATCAACAAATTAATAACATGTTCATGTTATCTTTAAATCATATGGCTACTGTAGGTACCATTTGGGAAAACACACAATATTTTAATTCTGGCCTTTTAAATTGTTTTGTTAAAGAAGAATAACCTTTTCTAGCATGTCTATTAAGTTAATTGTACTTACCTTCTGATTTTAAAGTAACTCTTTCATGTCTATCCACATTCTGATTGAATTTATTGTCTACAATAAAAAGTAATAAATGAATACTAGTCTAATTTCATTTATAAAGCACCATAGGACACCAATGTTGTCCCTGCTTGCATATAAAGATTAAAGGGGCATAATAGAAAATAAAGGGATATGGAGTAAATGTACATGGGACAAAATTGGACAAAATACATAAAAAAAAATACAAATTATCAATGAACAGGGCTTTTATTCCTATTCTTCATCTTGACAGTCGATGTAGTCTTCAACAATGAACGAATCATTCATACCCTACAATGAGGTCAAAACAGCCCCTAGCGTCGACTTAAGCAGTACTATTAATAAAACTAGAGGTACTGTGATCAGAGCTCACAAAAGTATACCCCGCTCCTTGCAAAGTTCATGTTTTGGTATTGGAAACCCCAAAATTAATTTGACCAAAAACCAAATAGGAGATGCACAATGGCATTATATCAAGAAGAATCTGAGAAAGTTTCATTAAACTATAATAACTGGTTGAGGAGGAGTTGCGGATACAACATGGGTACCCCCTTTTTTTAGGCAATGGCAAAATCCATGTTTTTCCAACAGAAACCCCAAAAATGATTTTGAACAAAAACAAAATAGGTGCACAATGGCATTATATGATTAAAAATCTGAGAGAGTTTTCTTTCATTCTGATAGGTAGTTAACATGGTTAAGGAGGAGATGCGGATACAAAGTGAAACATATTGTATGGGACGGACGGAAGGACGGACTTCCCCATCACTATATACCTCCGCTTTACAAAGCGGGGGTATAACAAGTGTGGACACAGACAAGCATGGATAGTATCCAGGATTCTGTGAATATTGCATCAGGCAATACATAGTCCCTACCAGTTAAAATTCATTATTCCCGAAAACAAAATGTGAACTGCAGATGTGTAAATTGTCATGTTAAAACTATAGATACAAAATATCATATCAATCATGTCAATATAACGTTAGTCAGGCATGACTAAAAATAAGTGCAGAAATTTTATTTTGTGATTTTTCTACGTCTAAGGATTATATAAATATCATCAAATCAGAATAAAATTTAAACTTGATCTATAACTTGTAATAGTAAAACTATATATAAACCAAATATCAAATCAAAATCTTTAAGTCTGACCAAAAAAAAATAGTGGAAATTTTTTTTCGTGTATGAATTTTTTAAGTTCAAGGACCATTACTCTGCGGATTTAGAGGGAACCCAGGGGGCCCGGGTCCCCCTTCTGTGGGAAAAATTTGGCTGCTTATATAGGAATCACTGAAGCATGACTGGAGCAGGCCCCCTCTTATAGCAGTTTCTGGCTCTGCGACCAATTTGTTTTTCATATGAGCCAATGAGTACATACCTTGTGGTTCCCATGTCTCCTCTGTTTTAAGCAACATGAAAATGACATTTCCGTCTAAACTTTCAAAGTAATCATTATCTATTTCAATTCCATCCGAATCCAGGACAAGACTGAATGTTGATGTTGAATCTCCTGCCATAAACTTTTCTGGGTCAGAAACTTGGGTCATATGCATACAAATCCAACTAGTTTTGATATTTATTTCAAATGTTGTGAGGACTCTGGAATATGATTCAACACATTCCAAATACAATGGATGTATATATACTGGTAAAACATGCTTTGAAACATCAATTTACTTTTACCATGTTTACCCAGATTTAAGTTCCTCAAGTAAGTGAGACACGGTACTATAATAAGCTATGACAAGGTATATATGCATGATTTCTAACATGTCTAATGCTACTTACATATATGTATTAAATCAGCAAAAGAATTTGTTACTATTCCTTTTCTAATAATCCGGTTATTATCAAAAATTATTGTTATTAAGAACAAGAGGCTTAGGGCTATTCCAGATATAATGTATGGGGGGGGGGGGGGGGGGGGGGGGGGGTCGGAAGGCACTTTTATTTGACCCACCATGCATAAATTTTTAATTGCGTATTTCCTTCAATTGTTCGGGCAATCTTTCTAAAATAACCAACACCAACCCATTTTTTTGATAGAAGTGCCTTCCTTCCCCCCATACAATTAATCCTGAAAAAGCCCTTAGGAGAAATCGCTCACCTGTAATTTTGTGCAGATATTTCATTAATGATTTTCTGTATCCTTGGGGGACTCTTGTATGTTAAGGGCACATACAATAACGAATAAGATAGTTTTTGTTCTAATATTTTGCACTTGACAAGAAATGAGAAATGAGAGAGAGAGCGTTGATATCATGCCGGATACGGAATAACCCTTTCCGATTCCGGAATGATACAGATACCAGACTGTGAACTAGCAACCCTTATTTAATAACGAAAATTATGTATACAACATCCCCGCCCCGAAAGAAAGGAATTTTTCAAATTTATAAATGGTTGGTAGTTTCACAGATGGAATAAAACATAATAATAATTAAAAACACCATAGAACATGAAAGTCATATATATAAGAAATACTTATGCAATTTCAAAACAACTAATGAAACGATTCAAAGATGTTTTCTCTCTCCTAAAGTCATCTCAAACTACCGCGACTACACCCAAACATTCATTTGTACCTATTGTACAGAGTCAAGGAAAAATATTGCATATAATGCACCAAAATATAAGGTATAGTGTGATACAGATACAGTTTTTAAATATTCAACTGGATCCATCGATTGAATAATAAATTTTACGATTTCTCAGTGGAGACCATAAAGTCCTCGTTCGCTTGTCCACACACACATACAACAGCATTCAAAAAATCAAAGGTTTTCGTTCTAAGCAAATCATTACATCTCCTACACCACTTTCTGACTCGTACTTACTCTCAAAGATAAATATACACAATTGCATGTACTTATAAATAGGTATAAGAAGATATATATGGTATGAGTGCCAATGAGACAACTCTCCATCCAAGTCACAATTTATAAAAGTAAACCATTATAGGTCAAAGTACGGTCTTCAACACGGAGCCTTGGTTCACACCGAACAGCAAGCTATAAAGGTCCCCAAAAATTACTAGTGTAAAACCATTCAAACGGGAAAACCAACGGTCTAATATATATAAAAAACGAGAAACGAGAAACACGTATGAACCACATCAACAAACGACAACTACTGAACATCAGATTCCTGATTTAGGACAGTTGCAAACAATTGCAGCGGGTTTAAACGTTTTAATGGTACCAAACCTTCACCCTTATCTGAAACAATAGGGTAACATCACAACATAGAAAGACACACTATAAAATATCAATTGAAATGGCTTAACTCTATCAACAGACATATTATCACCAGTGAACATACACTGAACAAATAAATTTGATCTATGATACAATGTAAATACAAAATAAATAAACTAAGGGAAGAATAATTAAAGTAACATGTTATACCGCTGTGAAATGTTAAACAATTTAAGAAAAACAATATGGTTAAACAAAAATATCAGCCATTTGCAATTACTTTAAAAACAGGTAAATGAAAATTATGTTGTTAGGTATTCGTGTACAGTTCAAATGGAGAAAGGAAATATTTTTACAAAATAAATAATTTTGATGTTCATAGTACGTAGAAGTGAAAATTTATAGTAATACCAAACACTTATCAAAGCTGGTATATAGACCAGATATAACCCTGAATAAGTAAACATTAAATAACAAGCTGCTTAAATGAAAAGGGTAGCAGACGCACAATCATAAAACACATCTATCATTAGTAACATAACAAATAAAAACAAATGTTCATTAAATGTTATTACTCAATTCATCAACTGTAAATTTCCCATCTTAATCACAAGTACACTACTCGAAATTAACTTTGGCGAAACAGTTTTCACCTAATCTGTTTTATGAAACTCCATTAACTTCATTTCAAACGATGCTAACATATATCCTTAGATCGGCAGAATACCACACAAAGACCATTCTAGCATGACAATCCTCTTAAAGTATTGATCTGTAATTCTAATTCGTATTTACAAACAAAAAAATCAATGGTTAATGGCGATACAGTTATCAACAAACCCTTTAAATCCAAATCGAAGAAACAAAGCCATTCAAAAGAAATACCACGCACATTGACTAAAAATATTCATCAAGATGAAGAACAGGAATAAAAGCCCTGTTCATTGATAATTTTCTATGTTTTCTATGTATTGTGTGTAATTTTGTTCCATGTACATTTACTCCATATCCTTTCATTTTCTTTTTAACGACACTGTTGCAAATAAAAATTCGGAATATTCCGAGTAATTGGCAACACAGTTATCACCACGATAATATCTAAATCACAAACATAATGTAGATACAATATTAGGACGATAAGTCGAAATTATTTCACTTGCGGCAGCGGCGGTGAAATTAACAATTCTTGCTCTTTTTGTGATAGTTGCGATAATGTTCTCCATTGCGCATTTTGTGAGGGTTCACCAACTAATTGCACTAAATAAAGGAAAGACTGATTTCCATTCTTTTTCTTTGCCAAAATTCGTTTCACCTTTCCGGATTTGGCATCCGTTGAACTTTCACTGTCATTAACAGTTACAAAGTTTTCGTCTCTGAAACGCAATGGTTTGTTAATTTTCCTTGTAGACCTCCTAACATGAGGCTCAACACTGTCAACACTATCGGACTGCTGTTTTGCAATATCGATATCGTCATCCTTACTAGAACTGATGGTTTCATTTTCTTCCGACTCGGTACTCTCAGCATTTGAAGGCGCTAAACAATGCGCAGGATCAGGTGCTCGGATATGAGCTATTTTCAGTCTGTTAATGTGTACGGGGTCTGACAGCTTTCTTTTCCCTGTTGGATCGCGGAGTTTGATAAGATGTGAACTCGGCATGTTAATAACTATATACGGACCATCAAAAATTAGCTGACATTTTCTTCCTACACCGGTAGGTTCACGTTGTAAATAAACATTGTCACCAATTGATAATTTTAAATTATTAGTTTTCAAATTCTTCCTTTCCTCCATTTGTAATTCAGATGCGATAGCATTGTTTGATACTATTTCATGTATTGTATTTAATTTACAAGTGGGTTCCTGAAAATACGTACGCATATCTACAGGTATGTCTTTGAAACAATCTCTATTAAATTGTATAAGCGGAAAATTTGGGTGTTTCCCATAAAGTATTTGAAATGGAGAAAAATCAATGCTATTGTTTACAGATGAGTTCATTGAAAATATCACTGAATAAAGTTCGTTTTCCCATGGTTTTCCTTTTAGAACATGAGTTGTTAAACGTTCTGCTAACGTTTGATATTGGCGTGCACGCGCCCCTAAGCAATGATGGGCAAATGCTGGCGTGAACTCCTGTGTAACTTCAAGCAATTTACATAATTCGGCTGTACATTTATTGGTACACGATCCGATATCAAAGTTTGGCAAACTCCATAAGTAGTAAACATCATGTATATTGCCTCACATACGGTTATGGCATCCTTATTTCGCAACGGGAATGCAAATAGTAATTTGGTGAACATATCAACCGCTGTAAACACATATGTATTTCCATTAACAGAAACTGGATAAGGGCCACATAGGTCCATCTGCCACACCTGAAATGGTTCGGCCGGCGCGTCGGGAAAGACATTATTTCCTGCTTTGTTTTCTTATTTGAGACCTTGCGAATTTGTCAAAGGTGACATGATTGTACATAGTCTGGAATGATTTTTCCCATTCTGGGAAAGAAAAAGTGTTCTTTTGCCATGTCCAAAGTTTTGTTAATCCCGCAATGTCCGTCAAGGGGTGAATCATGAACAACTTTAAGCACAGTATTAATTAACGCCTCGGGTATAACAATCTGATAATGATCCATCATTGTGTTGCGCTTAGTTTTGGCGATTCGAGAATGAAATAGGACTTTGTCAATCAAGGCGTAATCAGATGATTTTAAAAAAACTCGCCTAGTCTCCTTTTGAGATTCGGGTAAAGTGTCATTTTCGCGATAGTCTATATTTTTTGTCAATGTTATATCCTGACGTTGCAGTTGTTTTATTTTTTCCGTGGAAATTGATTTTCAAAAACAGATGTTGTTAAAGTTTTATCAACAATTCCGGTATCTGACTTGTACAATGTTCGACGCTGTTTCGACTTTTTTCTCACTGATTTTGTTCTGATATTATCGCCGCTTTCGTCTGTATCAGCATCATACGGGTCACTAATAATTGTGTCGGCGCCGTGTGCATTGTCAGATAAATGGATTGCTTGTACATCGGCGATTTTTGAAGCAATCAATTCTGAAAAATTTTGACCGTTTGGTAGTTTGACTTTACCGCATACGTCTTCGACGAACGGAAACAAGAGGCTCTCAAGAGCCTGAATCGCTCACCTGTATTTCAGAGGAGAAGATTTTTAAATGTTAGCAAACTGATGAACAAATTGTGTAAAATTGTCTTTAAAGGGCAATAACTCCTTAAGGGGTCAATTGACAATTTTGGTCATATTAACTTTTTTGTAGATCTTACTTTGTTGAACATTATTGCTGCTTACAGTTTACATATATCTATAGTAATATTCAAAATAATAACAAAAAACGGCAACATTTTGTTAAAACTACCAATTCGGTGGCAGCAACCCAACAATGGGTTGTTCGATTCGTCTGATAATTTCAGGGCCGATAGATCATGACCAATTAAACAATTTTACCCCATGTCACATTTGCTCTAAAAGTTTTAGTTTTTGTGATATAAGCCAAAAACTGCATTTGACCCTTATGTTCTATTTTTAGCCATGGCGGCCATGTTTGTCAATGGATACAAACTTCGGATACAATTTATAAACAAGATACCCTAAGGAACATTTAGTTAAAGTTTGAAGGTAATTGGCCAAGTAGTTTCATCAGAGAAGATTTTTAAATGTTAGCAAACTTGATGAACAAATTGTGTAAAATTGTCTTTAAAGGGCAATAACTCCTTAAGGGGGGTCAATTGACAATTATGGTCATGTTAACTTTTTTGTAGATCTTACTTTGCTGAACATAATTGCTGCTTACAGTTTATATATATCTTTAATAATATTCAAAATAATAACAAAAAACTGCAAAATTTTGTTAAAACTACCAATTCGGTGGCAGCAACCCAACAATGAGTCGTTCGATTCGTCTGAAAATTTCAGAGCTGATAGATCTTGACCAATTGAACAATTTTACACCATGTCAGATTTGCTCTAAAAGCTTTAGTTTTTGAGATATAAGCCAAAAACTGCATTTGACCCCTATGTTCTATTTTTAGCCATGGCGGCCATGTTTGTCGATGGATCAAAACTTCGGATACAATTTATAAACTAGATACCCTAAGGAACATTTAGTTAAAGTTTGAAGGTATTTGGCCCAGTAGTTTCAGAGGAGAAGATTTTTTAAATAGTTTACGACGACAGACGACGGACGACGACGGACGCCAAGTGATGGCATAAGCTCACATGGGCCCTTCGGGCCCCGGTAAGCTAAAAACGGGTCATCTTCAACTGGGTTCTCTACGGCGTCCGCTTTGCTATTTTCGCAACTAGATAATGCATCGGGAACTTGCATGTCGTCTGCCTTTTTGTACACGATTTCAAACGATAATTGCTGAAGTATTGACATCCAACGTTCGTGAATTGCCCCTTTAAACTGTTTTTTGGTACCAATTAAATAAACCCAATAATCGTCTTAATTCCTTGATATTCTTTTGATCGTGGATAATCTGAAATCGCCTTTACACTGTCAAGTGGCGGACGGATTCCGTCTTTCGAGATAAGATGTCCGAGAAAAACACAAGACGATGCTGCAAATGAGCACTTTTTTGGTCCTAATTTCAATCCTGCAGCACGAAATCCTTGAAATACTTACTTCAAATCTGATAAATGTTTTTCGAATGTGTCGGGTTTCGAGCGAGTAAATTGTGAATGAGGTGAATCAATAGTTTCGGAAACTTCTACATGCTGTACTTCCAGTATAGTATCTGAAAACGATGCACATTCATATTCGTTATTTAGTACACTAAATTCTGCTAGTGTACGGCCTTTCGGAATGACGACATTCTTACTTGTTGGATTTAAAAGTTTTACCGGAACTTTCCTATTGTACGGTACAGTAACAACAGATTTAGCTACTAGCAAACCTTTACTACAGGAAAACTTGCTTTTGGAGCACACACCTTGTAATCCCAATGTAATGTAAATCGGAACCCTAGCCCAAACAATAATTTCTGTATTTGGTTCAAGACTAAGTCGCTAATGAGTTTGAACATTTGCGGTATTCAATTGACATGACATTTTGCTAAAATCTAACACAACATTGTTTTTCATCAAATAATCCGTCCCTAGAATAAACGGACGTGAAGTTACTGGGAGGATATATACATCAATATCAATTTCCCCATTTGTCTCTATGTACACATTATTTAATTTTTGACATTCCCGTTACTTTAATTGTGTCATTATTGGCTAACCTTATTTCGGAACAATCCAACTGTTCAAATGATATTTTTTGTTTGTCGGCAACAGAATCAAATAAAGATTTCGACATGATATTAATAGAATTGCCCGATACAACTTATGTAGCCACTTTCAGCTGATAAAAAAAAACCCATTTAAGTACAAAAATTGATGCTTCTTTTGTAAACTGAAGTCTATAAAGGCACTTTCGGAATCTATCCCGGACGACCGTGCCTGTCTCCCGAGTTCTGTCGGTTTTCCAAATCAAACTTTGTGCAGACATTCGTTGTATGCCCCTCCTGCTGGCACAACTGACATTTTGCAGTCGACAAATTTTGGCCCATACCGTTCCAATAACATTCACGCTGTCGGTGACCTCTACCTTTACATTTAAAACACGGTCCGGAAAAGTTATTGGGATCATTGGTAACTTGTCGGCTATTCGTTGGATAATTATTATTGCCGTCAGGCATATGTTGTCGGTCATTTGTAGCTTGTGGCTTACTCTGCACATCCATGCCTGTTAAAAGAGACGTTAATGTCTGTATCTGATCCTTCATTTCGGATATTTCAGATGAAGCGGCTGTAGGAGCCTGCGGAGAACTTTTGTCGGATTTCATTTCCTTTTGAACTTTTACTATCTCGCTTAACTCCTCAATTTGTTGTTGCAAATCGCGCACTTCAGTATTTTGATCGTCGACGGTTCTTCTATGATCACGAGATTTGTTTTTGAACAATCCTGCGGCATTAACAGAATCATCGTGTTTTCTATAACCATAGGCTTCTGCCATTTTTGCGGAAGCGAGGGCATTTTGCATATCTTGAGGCATTCCTGCGCAAACAAAAAAATGACATTTGCTCTGGTAAGCCACAGATAAATTTTGAGAGCATTTCATGTTCCGGCTTGGCGAGTAATTTTCCCTTTTCAAAAATTTGACAATAAAAATCATCCACGCTTTGACCGGACGACAAAGTCAGGTTCTGAAATATTTCACTATGCATAAGTGCGTTAGCCCCATGCCCACAGAAACTAACGTATTTCTCCTTAAAAAAAATACGGACACTTTTCCAGTCGGATTTGCTTTCATCGCTTAACGAGTTACACCATGTTAAAGCTTGACCTTTGAGGTGTAAATAAAAAGGGCTAGCATGCGCTTGTCAGCTAGGTTAAATTCAGATAAACCATGCAATGTGGTGAAAGATTCAAATTCAGTCAAAAACGCATTACCATTATCTTGAGGATACCCGTGAAACTCGGAGCACTTAGTCAAACGTTCCATTTTATGATTTAATGAGTGTGGTGAGTGTGGCAGCGATACGCCGACGCTTGATTCTGGTTGAAATGATATTTGTGTAGGGGGGGGGGGACTTGAATATTAGCAGTTCCAGAAAACGGAAGTTTAAATGTTGGTCTAACTGCTGTTGTATGAGTTATGGGCCCATGTAATGAATCATGTGCTGGAGTTTAAAAAGAAAACAATTCAGTTAAAGCATGTGCTTCAAAAATGAATCATTTAAAAAATTGAAATCAATTCACTTTGTTTCGAGTCAGGCCCGTTTTCAATTGATTCTTCCATAAATAAAGACGAATTGTATCTTTACTCATACTAGCAATGCGAGTTATAATCTCAGAATTTGGCAAGACTGTTCTCACCGACAAAATATTTTGCTGAACATGGCAAAACCTTGTTCATAGAAAAAGGTCATAAAAAAGTGAAAAACAAATTAATATGTCACAATTATTTATTTCAAACTTGTAGTAATAAAAACTTTAGGCGTTCTTAAAATTCTTTCTTACAAGATATCATAAATGTGTTGTAGTACAGTTTAGGAAATTGTTTATAAGCATTAATTGTTATTTGAAGATCTTTTTTTTTAAAATAGTATCCAAATTGTTCTGAGTAACATGGTTTGAACTATAAGGTATAACCAAAGTTTCTTGCAAAGTTGTTGCAAACAGTTATTCCTTAGACAAACTTTCTAGCAAACAAACTCTTTCTAGCAACATTGCAGCAAATTTCCTGCAATTTTCTCGCAAACAAATAATGTTGCAGTAACATTGCGAGAATGTTGCAGGTAGCTGCAACATCCTACAACTTTCTTGCAAACACTTCTTGCAAACAAATTTGTTTGCTGCAATATTGCCGCAATATAGTTGCAATATTGCAGCAAACTTTTCATTTCTGTAAGGGTTCTCTCTCAACTACAAAAAAACAAAGATCCTTTGATCAACTTTTCCTCAACTACAAAAAATTCAAAGTCTGAATGCTCAACTTTTGCTCAACTACATGAAAACCAAAGATCAATTGCTCAACTTTTCCTTAACTACAACAAATTCAAAGTCTGGATGCTCAACTTTTGCTCAACTACATGAAAACCAAAGATCAATTGCTCAACTTTTCTTCAACTTAATGGCCAGCTTCAGTTGAGGGCCAGTTGAGCCACATCTATTCAACATACAGTGCTTGGACAGTTTGAGTTGAGCTAAATTGCTCAACACCTAGCCCTCAACTATTTTGCTTAAAACAGCTAGCCATCAACTGTTCGCCACATGGTCCTCAACTGGCCCTCAACTTTTTTTTCTGTAGGGAGTACATACCATTTAATTTCAGTTTCTGTTAAAAAACTGAGAAAAAAAAGGTCTTTTAAGGGCAGTTACCCCTTAAGGGTTGAATTTAACCATAATAGTATTAAAGATAATGACCAAAAACTTTGAAACAATCAGCACATAATTTCATTCCTTAGGGCTGCAATTAAAAGAATCTTTGTTTCCCCACACCTGACCAAGTTTTTAGTTGGTGGATCGATAGGTCAGCTAGGCAATATTCCCCAAATCGGGAGACAATCTCCCAAACTTGAGACAATCTCCCGATCAGGAGGCATTCATTTGAACAGGAAGTAGCACATATATGAAATTGTCTCCCGATTGGGAGACTGAAAATGAAAAATAGCATAAAATGGCTTGTGGGCATTTTATATTGCAAAGGGGGAAGAAAGTAATGTTTCCTTCTTGTAAATCATAAAATAAAGGAATTATTTTTATATTTTCAGCTAATTGTTGACCCTGTTGGCCCAAGGGGAGCACAATTTGAGCAGGTCCTGCAAATGGGACTTTTGTGTAAAACCTAGTCACCAGCAGGCTCTAGGATTTTAGTAAGATTTTGTATTTTTTTGTGCTATTAATGGGAAGTGAAATTTGCCTTACAGAAATTTATCAATCAAAGTTAGTCTGTATGTATCAATGTACTAAATCAATATCAAATAAATACATTGGCACAGCCATCTTATGAAAGGAAAATGACATAGAGATTAACATAGCTGGCTACCTGTGATTGATTGTTACCTGTATATTGTTTGCATACTTTTTTCATGAAAGCTTTATGAATTAAGTTTCATGCAAGTACACATTTGTCCTCAAAAGAGTATTATTAAGGACGTGCAGGACATTTTTTTAATTTTGATCAAAATATTTACAACAGCTTACTAGGTAAAATAATTAAAAATTAAAGAAAATCTATACAATTTAAAATTGATACATTTAAGGAACAAAACAAGCTATAAATATTGAAAGGTTATGGAACTCCTTTTCAAGATATATGATGTTAAAAAAAATGGCGGGAAAGGGCTTTCTCTTGACTTTTACCTTATATTCAGCATTGGCATTATTTGGGTTTCAAATTGTAAGAAAAGAAATCTAGAATCTGCTTAAACATTTTTAATGACCTGTATAAGCTATTTGAAGGTTTTTAAATTAGTAATGAAAAGAAAAGTGGATGTATATGGGTCAAACTATTTAACCTAAATATATCAAAGGACATATGTAACTATTCCAGTCATAATTACGTTCGATAACTCTGCATGTTACTGGTTTAATTAGGATTATGTAAAATTTAATAGTTACCCGATGAATGGTTTAAAGAAAATTGAAAAATATAGTTATTTCACCTCGGTTAATATCCATTCGAGGTCTTCTTTTATAAATATAAAATAATATCGTAATGAATTTCATTGAGAATCTGACAACACTAATCAACATAGGTATTGTCAAAACATATACTACATAGGTATTGTGAAAACTTACATCGTGATTAGGTGCCATGTTTGTTTTCTTTGATTACGTTGATGTTATGACTTAATATCTCCTTAGTCTAGCTATGTCCTTGGCTATCATTATAGTGACAATAACGTGTCATATTTAATTGCAATATAAACAGTGAAATCAAATTGAATTATTTGCATGGACAAAATAAGTGTCGAACATCGTCTACGTTTGAAAATTATTTGGTCGCCATTTTTTAAAATTTTTATAAAAAAACAACAGCATGTATCAGCTTTATCAAAAGGAACCAATGTTTGATTCTATGCTGCTTTAAGGTAAGACAATGACTGAAAACGCGAGCATCCAACAGTTATTTGATTTTCATTGTAACAATCTTACAAAATATATTTTTACCAAGTCGGCCCACGCTGTCAATGAGGTCGCCATCTTGAAAAATAATACCCGATTTTCTGAAAATAGCTAATTTTCAAATCAATTTGGAAGGGACGTAATAAAAAATTAAACTATTGCATGTACGATATTTCAAATATTTATGAATATAGTAATAAGCACATATTTCCACAATTTTTCCATCTGTTTTGTTGAAATCGCAATTTTAGGTTTAACACTATAGAAAATCCAATATTTATCGGAGTTGGATGATTTAACAGTGTGAATTATCGAGGCAACAAGACAAATTTTCAAAAGCATTTGGAAGGGAGAAGACCAAAATTTAAACTTTTCCAAAAGGCATAAATCTATTTCTAAATATATGAGGAATAACTATATATTTCCACACTTTTTTTTATCATGAACTTAAATTAATTTATTTTATCGATTCCTGAAAGCCCCTGTGCATTTCTATACATTTTACTTGGGCATGATACGGGTGATGTGTGACGTCGCCAATGTCACGTGATGACTGCTATAGTTGGATATGAAAAACCCAATTCAAGGAGTCCAAACATTTGACAAAAATTAACACAACCTCACCTAAGTACATCGATATCCTTAAGAAGCCATTTGAGAAACCAATTGCTAAAAATAGCATTGTCGGCAATGGGGCAATCATTTGGTACTTTGATACCTGTATGTTGCTGTTGATGATTCATGTAGGGGATACTTGAGATTGGGGAGAGAAACAGTTTTCATTTTTTCTGTAAATGGGTCATTATAAAAAAAACATGCAAATTTCGCTGAAGTAATATTTGGAAAAACGATGTCATTGTTTAAAACATTTAAATGTGTCCCTCTATTCTATAGTATGGTAGCAACTATTTTCAGAAATATGCAATGGGAAAAATGAATGGTTCCTTCAATTTAAACAATTTTAGGTCATCCTTTGATAGAATCGTGTCAATGGTGTTACCAATTTAAAACATGCATTTAGGTACTAAATATTATTGTTAAACATCAAACAACTGTTCCAATTTGTTGTTAAGGTTTAAATTACTACTTATTGACATTATTCCTCTAGCTATACATTCTTTTTAAACATAAATTTCAGAATACATTGTCGTAAAAAATTTGGCTGTCCTAATTATGGCTGTTGTAAATACTAAAAAATACACTTAAATTGAATATATGTATAATGTATAAGATGAAATGATAAGAATATGCTTAATCCTTCGTATACAACATAAAAACACTTTCATTTATGAATAAAAATTAAAAAGTATCGCATTTTTAGCTCACCTGGCCCGAAGGGCCAAGTGAGCTTTTCTCATCACTTGGCGTCCGTCGTCCGTCGTCCGGCGTCGTCCGGCGTCGTCCGTCGTCGGCGTTAACTTTTTACATTTTGAACTTCTTCTAGAGAACCACTGAATGGAATGAAACCAAACATAGCATGAATGTTCCTTATGAGGTGCTGACCAAGTGTGAACAAATCAAGCATAAGAAAATAAATCATGTAGACAAATGAAATATACTTGGAAATTCTCACAGAATATGGCAAAGTGTTGGGCCTAAAGTAAATACTTATCAAAGGTACAATGCTTATGATATTTTCTACGCCAGACGCGCGTTCGTCTATACAAGACTCATCAGTGACGCTTGAATAAAGGATATTCATTAGCATACCATGTGCTAACTCTTCGTCTTTCGCAAAGGTTTAGGGTGATATAGGCACAATTGCATATTAAACTTAGGAAAATATCTCATGAATTAGTCAGAAATGTGATATGCTATGTGCTTTATGTGATAAATTAAATAATTTTTAACTTTGTTATCTTTGTGATTCAACCCCAAGCGGAGAGTGCATATATATATATATATATACCTAAAAGTTAATAATCGAGTTGTTCAATGTATGTATATCTGAATACTACAACGCAAAAATAAGCATGCTATAAATGTCTTTCTATGGCATTATGGTAACTTCTTGGCATTGGAGATCATAGTATGGATTTTTTTTTTAATTTGGAAAGACGTTATTCTACAATAAGCTAATACCGCTGTTACAAAAAATAAAGGAACAGTTTTAAGGAATGTTATGGCGTGTGTTTTTACGGTATGAGCACGGAAGCCTTGTCTGTCAAAAGTTTACATTTTTACCTGCATGCAGCCTTGATACAAATGTTGTAGTTTCAGATATCAGCTGTGTATTGTACATTTTTGTATGATTAACCCGTTTTTTAGAAAGAAGTTCCATATTCCAAAACTGCGTCTTTTGTCTCTTTTACAAAAGTATCTTTGACAGCTACATGACTGTATAGAATAAAGAATGGAAACGGGGAATGTGTCAAAGAGACACCAACCCAACCAAAATATACAAGTCAACCCAAGGCCACTAATGGGTCTTCAACACAGCGAGAAATTCCATACCCAGAGGCAGCCCCGAGCAGGCCCCGAAACACAATGTACACTAGATCAAGAAAATAGACGCCATTCTATGCTCCGAAACATATAGAAGAACCAAAATTAAAAAATATACAAGACCAACAAAGGCAAGAGGTTCCTGACCTAGGACAGACGCAAAAATGCGGCGGGGTTAAACAGGTTTTATGAGCGCTCAACCTTCCCCATTCACTTCTGGCTAATGTAGACATATATAACTTAAACGTCCACAATTTTGAGTGTCACTGCCAAAGAATAAATGTTGGGGTCCCTAACAATACTGCCTCTGCAGCTGCTCCAAAGAGCCAACTCTTAACGAAATCTTCAGAAGGGGTCTTTTATATATATGTTCTATAGTTTAGTTGCTATCTCCCTTTACGTTTAATATGACGATGCTAGCTATGAAATTTAATAATGATTAAACTACAAGCCATCCGCTGTATTTCAAAAGGCTATCTGTTTCTTCAGAAAATAACCATACTTTGCGTAGTGATTATGTAAGCAATCCATTCATTTTTTTTTACACGAGACTCAGATCAACAATACTGTATACAATTATATAAGCAATCATCATTCAAAAATGTTAAAGATGTACACCAAAAAATTTAAATAGTTTTCCCCATTTTCATACAAACCTTATTTCGTAACTCGCAACTCGACCTTCGTAACTCGCAACTCGACTTTCGGAACTCGAAACTCGACTTTCGTAACTCGCAACTCGATACTCGACAACAAGTGAATCTCGGGTTCCGTATCAAAGCACACATTTGAGTAAACCTAAGATATAATCAAAAACATTAAAAAAAAATCTCCGGTAGAACCGTTTTCCATATTGGCTACTTGTATATATACGGTGTGTTGCAATGTTTGACTGCAGGAGCGGATCCAGCCCTGTTTAAAAGGGGGTTCCAACCCAGGAGAAAGGGGGGTTCCAAATATATGTCCCCATTCAAATACATTGATCGTAAAAAAAGGGGGTTCCAGGGTTGGCAACCACGGAATCTTTTCATTATCACATGACTTTGTACATTTTGATTTTTGGAGTCTGTGAGTGTGTTGCAGTGAGTCGGATTGTCTTGTGGAGTCCTTTTTACGTGATTAAAAAGAACGCAATCACGGAGTAAATGAAAAAGTAATCGAATCGTGTTTTGTTTATCACTTTCGGTCTCAAAATCGTAATATCTTACTTGAAATGAATCTGTAACGATTTCGAGATTGAAAATGTCCGCCCCAAGTCTGAGTCAGGATTTTCCATGTGTTCCCTTCATAATGCGCTCTGAAGTCCCATGGTCCAATCAAGCTTTTAAAAAGGCCACCAGATGTCAAAGCAATCTCGGACTAGTTGCTTTCTGTATTTCTTTTGGCTATTTTTGTCGTTTGATTGCTGTCTCATTAACGTGATATCTCCTTGAATTCATACTCAGTGTTATAATAGTAAACGTTGTAAAGAACAGCGTGAACATTTAAATGTCATCCACATCACTTTCAAATTTGTGTAGTTAAATCCAATAATTTAATAAGGAAGATATTTAATCAGTTCATATAATTTGTATTGGAAATGTTCAAAATAAAACATCATTTTTAACTGAAACAGACAATATGCTAACGACGACTCCGTTTTCTGACTTCCTGTTTGAAAGGAACATTGCTAACCTCAACATTCAACAGTTGTCTCGTCGTTTTCGATGAAATTTTTCCAACATGAGATAACATCAAACGAATACGTAGTCTGTATACGAAAAACGGACTTTGGCTTTCACTCAATCCTGTTAAAGTTTATCTTTTATAACACCGCACCCCGTGATCAGAACTCAATTAAGTCTATTTTAAATAATTATGTCCTTGCCCTTGGACAAAATGATCTCAAAATGGAGACCAAAGGCATGAACTGGGGTATAGAAATATGACCACCCGGAACTTATCCAGTTCCGACAGTAAAATCTCTGCTAAAGTGAGGCGTCCGTATGGCTGTGCGGGATGTATAAATACTGTCACGTCCGGTCGGAATTTGGACGTTAAATCTAACGGCTTCGTAGGGCGAGTGCCACGCGTTCATATATATAGATGGCCTGTTACAAGACTAAAGGTTTACTTTAACATACCCTGGTTACCAGCAGCAGCACAAATTTCCCTACCTTCAATCTGATCATCCGAAATTGTAAAACCTATATACTGTATAAATTGTTCTAAATGGTTCCTAGTCCTGATTGTGAACGAACTAATTGCCACTGCACGTTAAGGAAATAGCAATCAAAAGGAAAGGGATCTTTCACTCACATATAAATCTCTTGCATGGTTCTAGAGTCATCATCCAGTAATTTTCTTCCGGCTGCAAAATGCCGGTCTATTTAAAGCTACTATGACCTCAGTCTTAGTGACATAAAAGCAGTAAGGATCCTCCTCTGTGATGTGAAGATACATCGACGTAAGGTGACGCTCCAATTGGATATAACATATTTGATTTATGGTACGGAAACCTAACGACTTACAGACGGACGAGCACAGATCTGATTGACTGACCGTCAAAAACTATAATATCCTCGCCTTTTAGTACCTTTGGGTACATGTATACAAACATCGTAAAACACACAACGTTAATTTGCATATGTGAATTTTTACTTTTACATAAAGGGGTTCGGTTTTGCACATGGATTCTTTATTTGCTAACGTGTGTACTTGCGTTCATATGCAAGCTTGACACCGATATGTAATGCTACATACATATGGAAATGTCTGCATGTAAAGTGTATTAAGTTATATGAAAATTCTATACACATAAATGAACAGACGCTCCTTCTAATAAATCCTCTTAAAGTATTGATCTGTAATTCTAATTCGTATTTACAAACAAAAAAATCAATGGTTAATGGCGATACAGTTATCAACAAACCCTTTAAATCCAAATCGAAGAAACAAAGCCATTCAAAAGAAATACCACGCACATTGACTAAAAATATTCATCAAGATGAAGAACAGGAATAAAAGCCCTGTTCATTGATAATTTTCTATGTTTTCTATGTATTGTGTGTAATTTTGTTCCATGTACATTTACTCCATATCCTTTCATTTTCTTTTTAACGACACTGTTGCAAATTAAAATTCGGAATATTCCGAGTAATTGGCGACACAGTTATCACCAAGATAATATCTAAATCACATACATAATGTAGATACAATATTAGGACGATAAGTCGAAATTATTTCACTAGCGGCGGCGGCGGTGAAATTAACAATTCTTGCTCTTTTTGTGATAGTTGCGATAATGTTCTCCATTGCGCATTTTGTGAGGGTTCACCAACTAATTGCACTAAATAAAGGAAAGACTGATTTCCATTCTTTTTCTTTGCCAAATTCGTTTCACCTTTCCGGATTTGGCATCCGTTGAACTTTCACTGTCATTAACAGTTACGAAGTTTTCGTCTCTGAAACGCAATGGTTTGTTAATTTTCCTTGTAGACCTCCTAACATGAGGCTCAACACTGTCAACACTATCGGACTGCTGTTTTGCAATATCGATATCGTCATCCTTACTAGAACTGATGGTTTCATTTTCTTCCGACTCGGTCCTCTCAACATTTGAAGGCGCTAAACAATGCGCAGGATCAGGTGCTCAGATATGAGCTATTTTCAGTCTGTTAATGTGTACGGGGTCTGACAGCTTTCTTTTCCCTGTTGGATCGCGGAGTTTGATAAGATGTGAACTCGGCATGCTAATAACTATATACGGACCATCAAAAATTGGCTGACATTTTCTTCCTACACCGGTAGGTCACGTTGTAAATAAACATTGTCACCAATTGATAATTTTAAATTATTAGTTTTCAAATTCTCCCTTTCCTCCATTTGTAATTCAGATGCGATAGCATTGTTTGATACTATTTCATGTATTGTATTTAATTTACAAGTGGGTTCCTGAAAATACGTACGCATATCTACAGGTATGTCTTTGAAACATTCTCTATTAAATTGTATAAGCGGAAAATTTGGGTGTTTCCCATAAAGTATTTGAAATGGAGAAAAATCAATGCTGTTGTTTACAGATGAGTTCATTGAAAATATCACTGAATAAAGTTCGTTTTCCCATGGTTTTCCTTTTAGAACATGAGTTGTTAAACATTCTGCTAACGTTTGGTGTTGGCGTTCACACGCCCCTAAGCAATGATGGGCAAATGCTGGAGTGAACTCCTGTGTAACTTCAAGCAATTTACATAATTCGGCTGTACATTTATTGGTACACGATCCGATATCAAAGTTTGGCAAACTCCATAAGTAGTAAACATCCTGTATATTGCCTCACATACGGTTATGGCATCCTTATTTCGCAACGGGAATGCAAATAGTAATTTGGTGAACATATCAACCGCTGTAAACACATATGTATTTCCATTAACAGAAACTGGATACGGGCCACATAGGTCCATCTGCCACACCTGAAATGGTTCGGCCGGCGCGTTGGGAAAGACATTATTTCCTGCTTTGTTTTCTTATTTGAGACCATGCGAATTTGGCAAAGGTGACATGATTGTACATAGTCTGGAATGATTTTTCCCATTCTGGGAAAGAAAAAGTGTTCTTTTGCCATGTCCAAAGTATTGTTAATCCCGCAATGTCCGTCAAGGGGTGAATCATGAACAACTTTAAGCACAGTATTAATTTACGCCTCGGGTATAACAATCTGATAATGATCCATCATTGTGTTGCGCTTAGCTTTGGCGATTCGAGAATGAAATAGGACTTTGTCAATCAAGGCGTAATCAGATGATTTTAAAAAAACTCGCCTAGTCTCCTTTTGAGATTCGGGTAAAGTGTCATTTTCGAGATAGTCTATATTTTTTGTCAATGTAATATCCTGACGTTGCAGTTGTTTTATTTTTTCGGTGGAAATTGATTTTTAAAAACAGATGTTGTTAAAGTTTTGTCAACAATTCCGGTATCTGACTTGTACAATGTTCGACGCTGTTTCGACTTTTTTCTCACTGATTTTGTTCTGATATTACCGCCGCTTTCGTCTGTATCAGCATCATACGGGTCACTTATAATTGTGTCGGCGCCGTGTGCATTGTCAGATAAATGGATTGCTTGTACATCGGCGATTTTTGAAGCAATCAATTCTGAAAAATTTTGACCGTTTGGTAGTTTGACTTTACCGCATACGTCTTCGACGAACGGAAACAAGAGGCTCTCAAGAGCCTGAATCGCTCACCTGTATTTCAGAGGAGAAGATTTTTAAATGTTAGCAAACTGATGAACAAATTGTGTAAAATTGTCTTTAAAGGGCAATAACTCCTTAAGGGGTCAATTGACAATTTTGGTCATATTAACTTTTTTGTAGATCTTACTTTGTTGAACATTATTGCTGCTTACAGTTTACATATATCTATAGTAATATTCAAAATAATAACAAAAAACTGCAAAATTTTGTTTAAACTACCAATTCGGTGGCAGCAACCCAACAATGGGTTGTTCGATTCGTCTGATAATTTCAGGGCCGATAGATCTTGACTAATTAAACAATTTTACCCCATGTCACATTTGCTCTAAAAGATTTAGTTTTTGAGATATAAGCCAAAAACTGCATTTGACCCTTATGTTCTATTTTTAGCCATGGCGGCCATGTTTGTCAACGGATACAAACTTCGGATACAATTTATAAACAAGATACCCTAAGGAACATTTAGTTAAAGTTTGAAGGTAATTGGCCCAGTAGTTTCAGAGGAGAAGATTTTTAAATGTTAGCAAACTTGATAAATAAATTGTGTAAAATTGTCTTTAAAGGGCAATAACTCCTTAAGGGGGTCAATTGACAATTATGGTCATATTAACTTTTTTGTAGATCTTACTTTGCTGAACATAATTGCTGCCTACATATTATATATATCTTTAATAATATTCAAAATAATAACAAAAAACTGCAAAATTTTGTTAAAACTACCAATTCGGTGGCAGGAACCCAACAATGAGTCGTTCGATTCGTCTGAAAATTTCAGAGCTGCTAGATCTTGACCAATTGAACAATTTTACACCATGTCAGATTTGCTCTAAAAGCTTTAGTTTTTGAGATAAAGTTTGAAGGTATTTGGCCTAGTAGTTTCAGAGAAAATTTTTTAAATAGTTTACGACGACAGACCACGACGACAGACGACGGACGACGACGGACGCCAAGTGATGGCATAAGCTCACATGGGCCCTTCGGGCCCCGGTGAGCTAAAAACGGGTCATCTTCAACTGGGCTCTCTACGGCGTCCGCTTTGCTATTTTCGCAACTAGATAATGCATCGGGAACTTGCATGTCGTCTGCCTTTTTGTACACGATTTCAATCGATAATTGCTGAAGTATTGACATCCAACGTTCGTGAATTGCCCCTTTAAACTGTTTTTGGTACCAATTAAAAAAACCCAATAATCGTCTTAATTCCTTGATATTCTTTTGATCGTGGATAATCTGAAATCGCCTTTACACCGTCAGGTGGCGGACGGATCCCGTCTTTCGAGATAAGATGTCCGAGAAAAACACAAGACGATGCTGCAAATGAGCATTTTTTTGGTCATAATTTCAATCCTGCAGCACGAAATCCTTGAAATACTTACTTCAAATCTGATAAATGTTTTTCGAATGTGTCGGGTTTCGAGCGAGTAAATTGTGAATGAGGTGAATCAATAGTTTCGAAACTTTTACATGCTGTACTTCCAGTATAGTATTTGAAAACGATGCACATTCATATTCGTTATTTAGTACACTAAATTCTGCTAGTGTACGGCCTTTCGGAATGACGACATTCTTACTTTTTTGATTTAAAAGTTTTACCGGAACTTTCCTATTGTACGGTACAGTAACAACAGATTTAGCTACAAGCAAACCTTTACTACAGGAAAAATTGCTTTTGGAGCACACACCTTGTAATCCCAATGTAATGTAAATCGGAACCCTAGCCCAAACAATAATTTCTGTATTTGGTTCAAGACTAAGTCGCTAATGAGTTTGAACATTTGCGGTATTCAATTGACATGACATTTTGCTAAAATCTAACACAACATTGTTTTTCATCAAATAATCCGTCCCTAGAATAAACGGACGTGAAGTAACTGGGAGAATATATACATCAATATCAATTTCCCCATTTGTCTCTATGTACACATTATTTAATTTTTTTGACGTTCCCGTTACTTTAATTGTGTCATTATTGGCTAACCTTATTTCGGAACAATCCAACTGTTCAAATGATATTTTTTGTTTGTCGGAAACAGAATCAAATAAAGATTTCGACATGATATTAATAGAACTGCCCGATACAACTAATGTAGCCACTTTCAGCTGATAAAAAAAAAACATTTATGTACAAAAATTGATGCTTCTTTTGTAAACTGAAGTCTATAAAGGCACTTTCGGAATCTATCCCGGACGACCGTGCCTGTCTCCCGGGTTCTGTCGGTTTCCCAAATCAAACTTTGTGCAGACATTCGTTGTATGCCCCTCCTGCTGGCACAACTGACATTTTGCAGTCGACAAATTTTGGCCCATACCGTTCCAAAAACATTCACGCTGTCGGTGACCTCTACCTTTACATTTAAAACACGGTCCGGAAAAGTTATTGGGATCATTGGTAAGTGTCGGCTATTCGCTGGATAATTATTATTGCCGTCAGGCATATGTTGTCGGTCATTTGTAGCTTGTGGCTTACTCTGCACATCCATGCCTGATAAAAGAGACGTTAATGTCTGTATCTGATCCTTCATTTCGGATATTTCAGATGAAGCGGCTGTAGGAGCCTGCGTTGAACTTTTGTCGGATTTCATTTCCTTTTGAACTTTTACTATCTCGCTTAACTCCTTAATTTGTTGTTGCAAAACGCGCACTTCAGTATTTTGATCGTCGACGGTTCTTCTATGATCACGAGATTTGTTTTTTGAACAATCCTGCGGCATTAACAGAATCATCGTGTTTTCTATAAGGGGATGACCATTTGATATTCTGGGGGGGGGGGGGGGGGGGGCAGGAGGATTTTGAAAATAAATAACTCAGCCTTGATAATAACAAAAATGAATGGTTTGGTCTGTGGTAGTTTGAAAATAAATAACCTGACTTACAATGTATTGAAAATAAATAACTCAGCATGTCTTTTAAGCCATTTTATAAATGCTATTCTAAAGTATGAGATGGCACCAGATTCTTCCAAAATTCATCTTTTTTTCAAATTTTTTGCGGGAAAACTTCCCAAATCTTTTAATAATACAACGTATAAATATCATGAATATTAATTACTTGAAATGTCTGAAAATGGGTTTCATTTAACTTGAGGTATATTGTCTCAAGAACATTTACCCCACTTTTATTACAGGGACGTAACTACATTGAGGCAAATGCCTCATGTTGGAAATTTTAAAAACAAAAGCTTGTCTTCATATCAGATTGTTTTCACGGCGAGTGTCTTGCAAGAAGCAAGGTCTGTTAGGGGACGACCATTTGATATTCTGGGGGGGGGGGGGGGGGGGGGGGGGGGCAGGAGGATTTGTTTTGGATCGGTTATTTATTTTTGTGAAATTAAAGGACAGATTATTTATTTTCTGCACTGTTGAAGCATGATTTTTCATTTTCATTAAAAGAAGGGACTGATTATTTATTTTCACAATTATATTTTAATATAATATTTGAAAACACACAATTTTTAAATTCATTTTTTTATTCTTAAATATATATTACATGTATAGTCAAGTCATTATGTACCACCATATAATCAGAGTTAATCATCATCCTCTGGAAGTGAATCTTCTGAATTCCAAACTGCATACATTAAATACATACAATGTATTAATTTTGCTGTAACTATAGTTTTCTTTAAAAGTAATGACAAAGAAATTTGCCGAGCGGAGCCATTTTTGCGGAAGCGAGGGCATTATGCATATCTTGAGGCATTCCTGCGCAAACAAAAAAATGACATTTGCTCTGGTAAGCCACAGATAAATTTTGAGAGCATTTCATGTTCCGGCTTGGCGAGTAATTTTCCCTTTTCAAAAATTTGACAATAAAAATCATCCACGCTTTGACCGGACGACAAAGTCAGGTTCTGAAATATTTCACGATGCATAAGTGCGTTAGCCCCATGCCCACAGAAACTAACGTATTTCTCCTTAAAAAAAATACGGACACTTTTCCAGTCGGATTTGCTTTCATCGCTTAACGAGTTATACCATGTTAAAGCTTGACCTTTGAGGTGTAAATAAAAAGGGCTAGCATGCGCTTGTCAGCTAGGTTAAATTCAGATAAACCATGCAATGTGGTGAAAGATTCAAATTCAGTCAAAAACGCATTACCATTATCTTGAGGATACCCGTGAAACTCGGAGCACTTAGTCAAACGTTCCATTTTATGATTTAATGAGTGTGGTGAGTGTGGCAGCGATACGCCGACGCTAGATTCTGGTTGAAATGATATTTGTGTAGGGAGGGACTTCTTCTTGAATATTAGCAGTTCCAGAAAACGGAAGTTTAAATGTTGGTCTAACTGCTGTTGTATGAGTTATGGGCCCATGTAATGAATCATGTTCTGGAGTTTGAAAAGAAAACAATTGAGTTAAAGCATGTGCTTCAAAAATGAATCATTTAAAAAAATTGAAATCAATTCACTTTGTTTCGAGTCAAGCCCGTTTTCAATTGATTCTTCCATAAATAAAGACGAATTGTATCTTTACTCATACTAGCAATGCGAGTTATAATCCCAGAATTTGGCAAGACTGTTCTCACCGACAAAATATTTTGCTGAACATGGCAAAACCTTGTTCACAGAAAAAGGTCATAAAAAAGTGAAAAACAAATTAATATGTCACAATTATTTATTTTAAACTTGTAGTAATAAAAACTTTAGGCATTCTTAAAATTCTTTCTTACAAGATATCATAAATGTGTTGTAGTACAGTTTAGGAAATTGTTTATAAGCATTAATTGTTATTTGAAGATCTTTTTTTTTTAAATAGTATCCAAATTGTTCTGAGTAACATGGTTTGAACTATAAGGTATAACCAAAGTTTCTTGCAAAGTTGTTGCAAACAGTTATTCCTTAGACAAACTTTCTAGCAAACAAACTCTTTCTTGCAACATTGCAGCAAATTTGCTGCAATTTTCTCGCAAACAAATAATGTTGCAGTAACATTGCGAGAATGTTGCAGGTAGCTGCAACATCCTGCAACTTTCTTGCAAACACTTCTTGCAAACAAATATGTTTGCTGCAATATTGCCGCAATATAGTTGCAATATTGCAGCAAACTTTTCATTTCTGTAAGGGTTCTCTCTCAACTACAAAAAAACAAAGATCCTTTGCTCAACTTTTCCTCAACTACAAAAAATTCAAAGTCTGAATGCTCAACTTTTGCTCAACTACATTAAAACCAAAGATCAATTGCTCAACTTTTCCTCAACTACAACAAATTCAAAGTCTGGATGCTCAACTTTTGCTCAACTACATGAAAACCAAAGATCAATTGCTCAACTTTTCTTCAACTTAATGGCCAGCTTCAGTTGAGGGCCAGTTGAGCGACATCTATTCAACATACAGTGCTTGGACAGGTTTGAGTTGAGCTAAATTGCTCAACACCTAGCCCTCAACTATTTTGCTTAAAACAGTTAGCCATCAACTGTTCGCCACATGGTCCTCAACTGGCCCTCAACTTTTTTTTAAGTACATACCATTTAATTTCAGTTTCTGTTAAAAAACTGAGAAAAAAGGTCTTTTAAGGGCAGTTACCCCTTAAGGGTTGAATTTAACCATAATAGTATTAAAGATAATGACCAAAAACTTTGAAACAATCAGCACATAATTTCATTCCTTAGGGCTGCAATTAAAATAATCTTTGTTTCCCCACACCTGACCAAGTTTTTAGTTGGTGGATCGAAAGTGTCTCCCGATTGGGAGACTGAAAATGAAAAATAGAATAAAATGGCTTGTGGGCATTTTATATTGCAAAAGGGGAAGAAAGTAATGTTTCCTTCTCGTAAATCATAAAATAAAGGAATTATTTTTATATTTTCAAAAAAAATCACCGTTGAAATAATTTGTTACATGTATGCATTTTAATGTAAAAAAAAGTAAAAATGCCTCTTATTTCTTCTTTTGAAATAGGACCTCTTAATAGCATTGACTTTTATACTTACAGTATTTAGAAGTTTGGCAGCTTTTTTTTGCAGGGGGCAGGAAAATATTCTAACAGAGATCATGCAGCTAATTGTTGACCCTGTTGGCCCAAGGGGAGCACAATTTGAGCAGGTCCTGCAAATGGGACTTTTGTGTAAAACCAAGTCACCAGCAGGCTCTAGGATTTTAGTAAGATTTTGTATTTTTTTGTGCTATTAATGGGAAGTGAAATTTGCCTTACAGAAATTTATCAATCAAAGTTAGTCTGTATGTATCAATGTACTAAATCAATATCAAATAAATACATTGGCACAGCCATCTTATGAAAGGAAAATGACATAGAGATTAACATAGCTGGCTACCTGTGATTGATTGTTACCTGTATATTGTTTGCATACTTTTTTCATGAAAGCTTTATGAATTAAGTTTCATGCAAGTACACATTTGTCCTCAAAAGAGTATTATTAAGGACGTGCAGGACATTTTTTTAATTTTGATCAAAATATTTACAACAGCTTACTAGGTAAAATAATTAAAAATTAAAGAAAATCTATACAATTTAAAATTGATACATTTAAGGAACAAAACAAGCTATAAATATTGAAAGGTTATGGAACTCCTTTTCAAGATATTTGATGTTAAAAAAAATGGCGGGAAAGGGCTTTCTCTTGACTTTTACCTTATATTCAGCATTGGCATTATTTGGGTTTCAAATTGTAAGAAAAGAAATCTAGAATCTGCTTAAACATTTTTAATGACCTTTATAAGCTATTTGAAGGTTTTTAAATTAGTAATGAAAAGAAAAGTGGATGTATATGGGTCAAACTATTTAACCTAAATATATCAAAGGACATATGTAGCTATTCCAGTCATAATTACGTTCGATAACTCTGCATGTTACTGGTTTAATTAGGATTATGTAAAATTTAATAGTTACCCGATGAATGGTTTAAAGAAAATTGAAAAATATAGTTATTTCACTTCGGTTAATATCCATTCGAGGTCTTCTTTTATAAATATAAAATAATATCGTAATGAATTTCATTGAGAATCTGACAACACTAATCAACATAGGTATTGTCAAAACATATACTACATAGGTATTGTGAAAACTTACATCGTGATTAGGTGCCATGTTTGTTTTCTTTGATTACGTTGATGTTATGACTTAATATCTCCTTAGTCTAGCTATGTCCTTGGCTATCATTATAGTGACAATAACGTGTCATATTTAATTGCAATATAAACAGTGAAATCAAATTGAATTATTTGCATGGACAAAATAAGTGTCGAACATCGTCTACGTTTGAAAATTATTTGGTCGCCATTTTTTAAAATTTTTATAAAAAAACAACAGCATGTATCAGCTTTATCAAAAGGAACCAATGTTTGATTCTATGCTGCTTTAAGGTAAGACAATGACTGAAAACGTGAGCATCCAACAGTTATTTGATTTTCATTGTAACAATCTTACAAAATATATTTTTACCAAGTCGGCTCACGCTGTCAATGAGGTCGCCATCTTGAAAAATAATACCCGATTTTCTGAAAATAGCTAATTTTCAAATCAATTTGGAAGGGACGTAATAAAAAATTAAACTATTGCATGTACGATATTTCAAATATTTATGAATATAGTAATAAGCACATATTTCCACAATTTTTCCATCTGTTTTGTTGAAATCGCAATTTTAGGTTTAACACTATAGAAAATCCAATATTTATCGGAGTTGGATGATTTACCAGTGTGAATTATCAAGGCAACAAGACAAATTTTCAAAAGCATTTGGAAGGGAGAAGACCAAAATTTAAACTTTTCCAAAAGGCATAAATCTATTTCTAAATATATGAGGAATAACTATATATTTCCACACTTTTTTTTATCATGAACTTAAATTAATTTATTTTATCGATTCCTGAAAGCCCCTGTGCATTTCTATACATTTTACTTGGGCATGATACGGGTGATGTGTGACGTCGCCAATGTCACGTGATGACTGCTATAGTTGGATATGAAAAACCCAATTCAAGGAGTCCAAACATTTGACAAAAATTAACACAACCTCACCTAAGTACATCGATATCCTTAAGAAGCCATTTGAGACACCAATTGCTAAAAATAGCATTGTCGGCAATGGGGCAATCATTTGGTACTTTGATACCTGTATGTTGCTGTTGATGATTCATGTAGGGGATACTTGAGATTGGGGAGAGAAACAGTTTTCATTTTTTCTGTAAATGGGTCATTATAAAAAAAACATGCAAATTTCGCTGAAGTAATATTTGGAAAAACGATGTCATTGTTTAAAACATTTAAATGTGTTCCTCTATTCTATAGTATGGTAGCAACTATTTTCAGAAATATGCAATGGGAAAAATGAATGGTTCCTTAAATTTAAACAATTTTAGGTCATCCTTTGATAGAATCGTGTCAATGGTGTTACCAATTTAAAACATGCATTTAGGTACTAAATATTATTGTTAAACATCAAACAACTGTTCCAATTTGTTGTTAAGGTTTAAATTACTACTTATTGACATTATTCCTCTAGCTATACATTCTTTTTAAACATAAATTTCAGAATACATTGTCGTAAAAAATTTGGCTGTCCTAATTATGGCTGTTGTAAATACTAAAAAATACACTTAAATTGAATATATGTATAATGTATAAGATGAAATGATAAGAATATGCTTAATCCTTCGTATACAACATAAAAACACTTTCATTTATGAATAAAAATTAAAAAGTATCGCATTTTTAGCTCACCTGGCCCGAAGGGCCAAGTGAGCTTTTCTCATCACTTGGCGTCCGTCGTCCGTCGTCGGCGTTAACTTTTTACATTTTGAACTTCTTCTAGAGAACCACTGAATGGAATGAAACCAAACATAGCATGAATGTTCCTTATGAGGTGCTGACCAAGTGTGAACAAATCAAGCATAAGAAAATAAATCATGTAGACAAATGAAATATACTTGGAAATTCTCACAGAATATGGCAAAGTGTTGGGCCTAAAGTAAATACTTATCAAAGGTACAAGGCTAATGATATTTTCTACGCCAGACGCGCGTTCGTCTATACAAGACTCATCAGTGACGCTTGAATAAAGGATATTCATTAGCATACCATGTGCTAACTCTTCGTCTTTCGCAAAGGTTTAGGGTGATATAGGCACAATTGCATATTAAACTTAGGAAAATATCTCATGAATTAGTCAGAAATGTGATATGCTATGTGCTTTATGTGATAAATTAAATAATTTTTAACTTTGTTATCTTTGTGATTCAACCCCAAGCGGAGAGTGCACATATATATATATATATACCTAAAAGTTAATAATCGAGTTGTTCAATGTATGTATATCTGAATACTACAACGCAAAAATAAGCATGCTATAAATGTCTTTCTATGGCATTATGGTAACTTCTTGGCATTGGAGATCATAGTATGGATTTTTTTTTTAATTTGGAAAGACGTTATTCTACAATAAGCTATACCGCTGTTACAAAAAATAAAGGAACAGTTTTAAGGAATGTTATGGCGTGTGTTTTTACGGTATGAGCACGGAAGCCTTGTCTGTCAAAAGTTTACATTTTTACCTGCATGCAGCCTTGATACAAATGTTGTAGTTTCAGATATCAGCTGTGTATTGTACATTTTTGTATGATTAACCCGTTTTTTAGAAAGAAGTTCCATATTCCAAAACTGCGTCTTTTGTCTCTTTTACAAAAGTATCTTTGACAGCTACATGACTGTATAGAATAAAGAATGGAAACGGGGAATGTGTCAAAGAGACACCAACCCAACCAAAATATACAAGTCAACCCAAGGCCACTAATGGGTCTTCAACACAGCGAGAAATTCCATACCCAGAGGCAGCCCCGAGCAGGCCCCGAAACACAATGTACACTAGATCAAGAAAATAGACGCCATTCTATGCTCCGAAACATATAGAAGAACCAAAATTAAAAAATATACAAGACCAACAAAGGCAAGAGGTTCCTGACCTAGGACAGACGCAAAAATGCGGCGGGGTTAAACAAGTTTTATGAGCGCTCAACCTTCCCCATTCACTTCTGGCTAATGTAGACATATATAACTTAAACGTCCACAATTTTGAGTGTCACTGCCAAAGAATAAATGTTGGGGTCCCTAACAATATTGCCTCTGCAGCTGCTCCAAAGAGCCAACTCTTAACGAAATCTTCAGAAGGGGTCTTTTATATATATGTTCTATAGTTTAGTTGCTATCTCCCTTTACGTTTAATATGACGATGCTAGCTATGAAATTTAATAATGATTAAACTACAAGCCATCCGCTGTATTTCAAAAGGCTATCTGTTTCTTCAGAAAATAACCATACTTTGCGTAGTGATTATGTAAGCAATCCATTCATTTTTTTTTTACACGAGACTCAGATCAACAATACTGTATACAATTCTATAAGCAATCATCATTCAAAAATGTTAAAGATGTACACCAAAAAATTTAAATAGTTTTCCCCATTTTCATACAAACCTTATTTCGTAACTCGCAACTGGACCTTCGTAACTCGCAACTCGACTTTCGGAACTCGAAACTCGACTTTCGTAACTCGCAACTCGATACTCGACAACAAGTGAATCTCGGGTTCCGTATCAAAGCACACATTTGAGTAAACCTAAGATATAATCAAAAACATTAAAAAAAAATCTCCGGTAGAACCGTTTTCCATATTGGCTACTTGTATATATACGGTGTGTTGCAATGTTTGACTGCAGGAGCGGATCCAGCCCTGTTTAAAAGGGGGTTCCAACCCAGGAGAAAGGGGGGGGGGGGGGGTTCCAAATATATGTCCCCATTCAAATACATTGATCGTAAAAAAAAGGGGGTTCCAGGGTTGGCAACCACGGAATCTTTTCATTATCACATGACTTTGTACATTTTGATTTTTGGAGTCTGTGAGTGTGTTGCAGTGAGTCGGACTGTCTTGTGGAGTCCTTTTTACGTGATTAAAAAGAACGCAATCACGGAGTAAATGAAAAAGTAATCGAATCGTGTTTTGTTTATCACTTTCGGTCTCAAAATCGTAATATCTTACTTGAAATGAATCTGTAACGATTTCGAGATTGAAAATGTCCGCCCCAAGTCTGAGTCAGGATTTTCCATGTGTTCCCTTCATAATGCGCTCTGAAGTCCCATGGTCCAATCAAGCTTTTAAAAAGGCCACCAGATGTCAAAGCAATCTCGGACTAGTTGCTTTCTGTATTTCTTTTGGCTATTTTTGTCGTTTGATTGCTGTCTCATTAACGTGATATCTCCTTGAATTCATACTCAGTGTTATAATAGTAAACGTTGTAAAGAACAGCATGAATATTTAAATGTCATCCACATCACTTTCAAATTTGTGTAGTTAAATCCAATAATTTAATAAGGAAGATATTTAATCAGTTCATATAATTTGTATTGGAAATGTTCAAAATAAAACATCATTTTTAACTGAAACAGACAATATGCTAACGACGACTCCGTTTTCTGATTTCCTGTTTGAAAGGAACATTGCTAACCTCAACATTCAACAGTTGTCTCGTCGTTTTCGATGAAATTTTTCCAACATGAGATAACATCAAACGAATACGTAGTCTGTATACGAAAAACGGACTTTGGCTTTCACTCAATCCCGTTAAAGTTTATCTTTTATAACACCGCACCCCGTGATCAGAACTCAATTAAGTCTATTTTAAATAATTATGTCCTTGCCCTTGGACAAAATGATCTCAAAATGGAGACCAAAGGCATGAACTGGGGTATAGAAATATGACCACCCGGAACTTATCCAGTTCCGACAGTAAAATCTCTGCTAAAGTGAGGCGTCCGTATGGCTGTGCGGGATGTATAAATACTGTCACGTCCGGTCGGAATTTGGACGTTAAATCTAACGGCTTCGTAGGGCGAGTGCCACGCGTTCATATATATAGATGGCCTGTTACAAGACTAAAGGTTTACTTTAACATACCCTGGTTACCAGCAGCAGCACAAATTTCCCTACCTTCAATCTGATCATCCGAAATTGTAAAACCTATATACTGTATAAATTGTTCTAAATGGTTCCTAGTCCTGATTGTGAACGAACTAATTGCCACTGCACGTTAAGGAAATAGCAATCAAAAGGAAAGGGATCTTTCACTCACATATAAATCTCTTGCATGGTTCTAGAGTCATCATCCAGTAATTTTCTTCCGGCTGCAAAATGCCGGTCTATTTAAAGCTACTATGACCTCAGTCTTAGTGACATAAAAGCAGTAAGGATCCTCCTCTGTGATGTGAAGATACATCGACGTAAGGTGACGCTCCAATTGGATATAACATATTTGATTTATGGTACGGAAACCTAACGACTTACAGACGGACGAGCACAGATCTGATTGACTGACCGTCAAAAACTATAATATCCTCGCCTTTTCGTACCTTTGGGTACATGTATACAAACATCGTAAAACACACAACGTTAATTTGCATATGTGAATTTTTACTTTTACATAAAGGGGTTCGGTTTTGCACATGGATTCTTTATTTGCTAACGTGTGTACTTGCGTTCATATGCAAGCTTGACACCGATATGTAATGCTACATACATATGGAAATGTCTGCATGTAAAGTGTATTAGGTTATATGAAAATTCTATACACATAAATGAACAGACGCTCCTTCTAATAAATGGGACTTATAGACATTTCTTTGGACAAAACGTCTTTCGTCAACGGTAACAGCCTTAAGACTTGTATTTTATATATACAATGTAGATACCTTTTACATTCTAAGCAAGCGCAATCAAACTAATTACTAAATAGTATGAAGAAGATGGTCAAAGAAAAGGCAATGCTACATGTACATATATAATATGAGGCAGTTGTAACCCGAGGAGCTCCCTAACTGGTTATTGGTGCATGTTTTTTTTTCTATTAATCTGTATATATACCTTCAGATAACCAAATTGGATAGACTCATGTATGATGTTTTACGTGGAAAAACGGAAAACACACCGAGTTTTACCACCAACCACGTTGTCGCCACCATATTATTGAAGGTCTTTTAGTTCCACAGTGCATAATTTGGACCATGTGCCCGTAGGGGGCTTATCAATAAAATCGTTCATAATCTCAAAAGAAATAAAAGCAATTCGTAAAACACACTCTGATTCCAACATAAACCTCCTCGAAAAAGGCGTAAGAGTTGCAAGTAAAGGGGGATAACCTTTATAACACCCCTTTGTGGCAATCATTTTTAAAAATGTGTTATATTGCAACTTTCTAAGTAACACAGAATTATTAAATTGTGTTTCCCGTTAGTGCCTTCAAAGCTTTGATGCAACTGACTATTAACGACACATGAATTATTTAAAGAAATATCACTAGAGACAAAGACAAAATCAAAGTATAAGGCGTGCTTAGGGACCTTTTCGTCCTATTCAAATGAATTCTTACAAATTTTTAAAAAGTAATTTTAGCTTGAAAATAATCGTTAAGTTTGCGCAAACTAATATCTTTGAAATATTATTGATATTTAAGAAAAAATTTACAAAACGAAAGATAAGAAAATTCTTTTTTTTTTTAGAAAAAAATGACAAAATTTGCATATTTTCACACGTTTGTTTAAGGGAAATTTTCACATTTTTACATTGTCTCCCTTAACTACAAAATAATACATGATTTGTTATGTACTATATGTTCCTTGTATCAGTGGCAGCCATCACTCAATACTTTATAGAAAACTTTCTTTCGAAAGCTTTAGGCAAAATGTCGGATTGAATTATTTTAGATGAAAAATCTATTAGTCTTAATTCATAGTTTAAACACAAAGACATAAAACAATAAAACAAAATCACAATGAAAATTGAGAAATTCAATCGTATAATCAAAAGTTAAACGCCACAATAATAAACTCGGTATTTTTAAAGAATGAACATAATGGATGCTGAAATCATTAATAATAATTCATTTCGTGTCTTTTATATTCTGCGACTATTTGTTGGCAGCGTGGACAGGTGTGGGTTACATCTTTAAATCTGTTTATGCAGCAAGGCAGTAAGCTAAAAAACGGCAACCCAAGACAGCATCTGTAAATATAACCAATCTTAGTATGTATAATACGGTTGCTAACAAAATACATCATTATCTCTTCTTATACTTTTTTAAAACACTACTATACTATTTACTTTAAATGAGTTTTTTTTTCAAAAAGATAGTGAGTTTCAACTTCTGTTTTTTTTTTCAATCAGCAGCTGTTTCGATAATATTAGATTAACAATCGGCTAACCTCGGGTGACTCCGCTACTCTCTATGGAGGTACGGAATCGGCCGAGTTGTGAAGAATGTTAAATTAGTAAATAAATGTAAATAAATGCTGCTTATAGTTCCAGGTTTTCAAGAGATGGCTTTTTAAAGTCATGCATATTGTCGTAGAAAATGCCAGCAACTTGGCGTATGCAAAAAGTTGAAGTCAGACAAATGGTTTTAAAAATTTTCCTTTTCAATTTAAACTTCAGTTTTTTTTAACCTGAATTAGTTTCGACTGATACTTTTGCCACTTCAAAGTTTTGTTCGCTGGTAACATTTCGGCAGTATCTACCTTATGGCAATATATTAAAATATTCAAGTTCGTTTTAAGGAGATCGTCTTCAAATAATTCACAGATATCATAATATGATTGTCATATATACATGTATATATTTCTTTTATAAAAGGATTTTGTAAATTGTTTTTCAACATTTATTACTGCAATTATAGGACAATGGTATTGTACAGAATTTTTAATGATATTTTCTCCAACTTCTGAATGCAGAATTATATTGGGACCATTTAATAAAATCATCTGTTACAGTAGTAAAAAGACAACATTTGATCTTTACTAAAAACATGTCGTCCGGAACATGCATGAAATATTTGCCACTGGATTTAACAACCAATCAATGTAAACATGTAGGTAAACAATGAATAGTTTTGATAATCGAAGTATCGGATAAATATATAATATTAAGTACATTGCACTTAATTAAGTAATGTAGACAAATGGATCTAAAAGATTTTTCCTTCGATTCGTACTATTTCCGATCCGCTACAGCAACGCACATATGTAACTTTCACAATAATTTTGATAAAAAAATATGTATTGAGTAAATCAAAGTGTTATTTTTTTTAAACACAGTTAAAACTAATGATTAACGGTTACGCCAGGAGGTGAACTCGTATGTGAGATACAGTTCGAAGTTTGTAAATTCAAGTTTTATCAAATATTCGATTGGTGCTGGAAAATTTTCAAATACAAAGTTAACTGGTTATCTCCATAATAAAGCAATTTAAAGAAAACGGAAAAAAAACAGAATTTACAGAATTAAGTTAACGCCTACGTAAAGGTTGACCGGTTTACCTGGAACATCAACCATGACTTCGATGCCACGAAAAGTTCAACATCAACAAAACAGTTTCACACATTAATTAGCGTTAAAGGTACCAAACCTACTGCGCCAGATGCGCATTTCGACAGTGAATGTTTCTTCAACAAAAAAATAAAATAAAAATCCAAAACCTTTTTTAACCTTTTAGAGCTAAACCACAAAGGACCAAAAATGAAAAACAAACACAGGCAAAGAATCAGAGCTATGCATAAGGGAGTTAGTTACAAACAATGTTGCATCAATAATAATGATATGTCTGAGGGTGAAGATGGGGGTATACAGTATAGAGAATAATGGGCAAAAAGTGTAGAATATATTATAATATAGGCCCCAAAAATACAGAATATAGAAAAAATAAATAGGTCAAAAAGTAAAGAAAAGAGAAAAATTGGGTGCTGAAATATATAGTCTGTCTAAGAACTATGAATAGTTAACAAACAAAAAATATAAAGAATATAGTAAAATGACCTAAAAAAAAAAAAGAATACAGAAATAGAGGACCCTCATGTCTGATTAAATTTATATTTTACTTACAGTACAAGTAATAATCTGAATATAGTATGGTACGCCTTATCACCCATTTTATAAGTCGCTTCAGTTGTTATATGTACACTGCAGTGTGGGCATATTGTATCATAAGGTTTGAAATGTTCTGGCGTTGGCAAGCGCTTAGGTTGTACTATCAAAACACCGGGTGGTGCTTCAGTCTGTTCTACTTGCTGCTTGACTCCATATCTTGGTTGAAGATGAAGTGTTATTGCATCCCAACCTTAATAATGATAATACATAGATAGAGATTGAATAATACTGATATGTTCTTTGAAAATATAAAATGTTGTTACTTTGTGATCTTCCTAAACATTATGTAAAAAGTAAATGTCAACAACTTCGATATTGGTTATATATGTTTGCTCCATGTGTTTTTTTAGTCAAATGAAAATCATACCAGAACCGTTAATCACTTATTAATAACTGTCAATTGTACCCATTCTTTGCTAAGGAGAATACTGACGTAGCCTTTTCATTTGACTTTGCTGCAACTCGGCCTAAGATTTATTTGGTAAAATAGAGAATATGATAATAAATGTTTAGAAAGTACGTTAAATCGTCGATCGTAGAAACCCAGTTCTTAATCTCTGAATGTTGTGAAATAATGACATGTTATACGCTTGATCATTTTCATTCAAATGATACAAATTTATGGACTATACTATCTATATTTACCTCTTTTTTCCCGTAACCATGGAGTTTGATGCCATGGTGCCATTCTTCTTCTTTCGTACTTTGCTACTACCTTATGACAGTATGGACAAGTGTGTTTTACATCTTTAAACTTATTTGTGTAGCATGGCCAAAAAGCAACGCAGAACAATCCAAACCATATACTGAAAAACAAAAACCATCTTTTACTAAAATAATATATATTAATCAACTGTTCGTGAATAGCCAAATTGATATACTACATTCATTACAATGTTCTCAAAACAAGGGATTTGTACAGGTCTGTAATTTAAAAAAATGATTAATACCAAATCCTAATTTTTATGGTGTTTACAAGGCCCGTATATTTAGAAATGATCCATGTGAACTCATTTATCTTTTGAATAAACTTATTACTAAAGATTATCATTTGAACACAGTAGTACAGTCTTTATAGTGTTTTATCAGTACTATAAATAAACATTGATTTTTATTTTTAAAAAATTAAACATTTAACTCATGACCCCACATCTTGTCGATAATGTTTACTTATATTTTGGCATTATACAATGAAAGGCGTTTCTCAGACTCACTGTATATGAGACTTATGATAAATCAATTGGATGTGCACTGATTGATACTAAAGTCTTTAAGAACATGATTTATTTGTTAGTTGTAAATTTTGGCTTTGAACTAAATTTCAGTAACTGCGAATACTCTTATATCGGTGCTTCGTGTCTATTGTTTTTATGTCTTTTTTGTTGGGCACTTAAAAACCTGTTTAACCCCACCACAGCACATACTGGAAATTCCACATGTAAAACAACACAGTTTGGTAAGAAAAGTTTTAAATTTGCAGCTGCTACTTTCTGGAACAGCCTAACTGACCATTTGAGGACTGAAAATAGTTTTTGACAATTCAAGAGCCTTATACATTTATTTATTTCTGACACAAAATAAATGTGGTCAAAGATCTTCAAAAATTTGAAATGGGACATTTAATTTACCTAGTATGGTCTGATATCCAAAATCCAACAACATGTTTAGATTCAGCATATATAAAAACACCAAAAATTTAATTTTAGTTGAAATCAAACAAAGTTTACTTTTGGACCCTTCAAACCTTCATATGGACTTATTTGAAAACAGGGCCCAAAATAAAAAATCCAAATGCACATTAAGATTCAGCATATCATAAAGCCGCAATAATTCAGTTTTTTTATATGCTGAATCTAAACAAATTTTAATTTTGGACCCTTTGGACCCCAATGTAGACCAATTTAAAAATGGGGCCCAATATCCAAAATAGTAACACTAGGTTAGAACCCCCAAAAATTAAAGACTTTAAATTAATTCCATTGAAATTGGTTAAAAGATTTGTATTTATTTTAAATTGAAGATTTCTTGCTATTGCGCAATACTGTGCTGTTGCACAATACTTAGTTAATCTGTTATATTTAATAATTTACACACCCTGTTTGGTGTGTACATGTATCTCCTGTCATATCAATATTTGTTGCTTTTATATATAAATCAGAAATAATCAATGTAAAAATGGAAAATCTTGGGGGAAAAAAAATCTTGAAGAAAAAAAATATGAACCCCCCTTAAAAAAAAAATTTCAGAAAATTTGAAATTTCAAAAATTTTGAAGAAAAAAAAATATGAACCCCCAAAAAAAATTTGAAAAAAACATCCTCCCCAAACTTTATTTTGGAACCCACCCAATTTTTTTTTGAAATTTTGAAGATTATTTTCTTTTCAAGAAAAATGTACAATTTCAGAGAAACTTTAACACAAGTTATTGTCTGGAAACTAGAAAAATGCTTGTTTTTGGCTCCTTTTATGCCCCTAATTTCTAAACGTTTCGGGCAATTACCTCAAAACTCAATCCCAGCCATCCCTTTGTGGTATGGAACCTTGTAGTACAATTTCAGAGAGATCCATACACTTAAACACAAGTTATTGTCTGGAAACTAGAAAAAATGCTTGTTTTTTTGGTCCCTTTTTTGTCCCTAATTCCTGAACGTTTCGGGCAATTACCAGCCATCCCTTTGTGATATGGAACCTTGTGATACAATTTCAGAGAGATCCACACACTTACACACAAGTTATTGTCCGAAACTACAAAAATGCTTGATTTTGGCCCTTAATGCCTAATTAAACTGTTGGTACCATAACCCCCAAAATCAATCCCAACATTCCTTTTGTGGTATTGAACCTTCTGTTTAAATTTCATAGATATCCATTCACTTTTAAAACTAAAGTAAGGACACCAAATGTGTCTTCGACGACGACATGATAGCATTATACGAACGCAAATTTTCCCGCCATAATTATACATTTCTTAATTTGTAAAATGTAATTTCTTAATATGTAACATGTATTTTCTACATCCGTTACATGTATTTCTACATTTCTTGATTTGTGTTACTTCTTTAGGCCTAAAAAAAAATCTGTGTTTCCGGTAACATCATTTTGTTAAATAGGGTCGGTAGGTCGGATTTTTTTTTTTTTTTTTTTTTTTTTTGACATTGTAAACGAAATCCGGTAAATTATCATGGTTTTTCCAAGTCCGTGTCCGTAATTAGTTTCAAATACCGGATGTGCGGCCATTTGCAATGTTTTTGAATCACCTGCTGTGCAAATTTCTTGGATTTTAACCTATTTGGAATACCTTTTGACATAAATAAAATGTTTTAGTGGCTTTCTGTGCAGTTAGATAAATAATTATGTCGATTAACAGAAGCCTGTGTCAAAAACAGGGTCGGTTGATACCAATTTTTTTTTTTTTTTTTTGAAGATCCAATAAAAAAATTAGGGTCGGGGCTAAAAAAACAGGGTCGGTCGGGTTACCGGAAACACAGATTTTTTTCTCTCGGCCCTACGTGAAAATGCAATTTCTTAAACTTCAAGTTAAAGAGCAACAAGTTACAAATCAAGAACTTTTACATATCAAGAAGTTTTACAAATCAAGAATGAAATAGTGCCACAATATTCCGCACGATGTCGCTGTGGATCTATGTCAAATCGTACCTTTAGCCGACTAGTACCCAATATTTACCAACTCGTACTTCTACCAACTCGTACTTTTACCAACTCGTACCCAATATTTCATTATTTATACGCAATAAAATTCTCACTTTCTTTTGTATAATATACAAAATACAATAAAGTACAACTTTATTTATTGGTATTCTGATGCAATTTGTTTTCAAATCAGAAATATTTAACGTAAATCATTCATTTGTCATTCGTCTTTAGAAGTAAGTGATTTTATGAAATTGTTTAACGATAACAATATCATTTTGAAACCCCCTATTTGTTTAACAACTAATGATTTTGTATGAGGACATATATGGAATAGGATCCCCTGTTACAGGATACCAGTCCAGTACCCATGAATGAAGTTCCTTAATAAATCTACCATCTTTTAAATTGGATATTGTACCGAGATGAAAATTTTGTAAAGATGCTCAAATTTGTAGTATATCTAAAGGGTATTCATTAAACTATCAACTTCTGCTAAATCTTAAGTGATTCTGAAATGTATAGGGTGGATGATTGTCTGAGTAAATGGTCCAAATTTTATTTTCGATTTTAACCAGGAACTTAATAAGATGACCCTATTAATACTCAAAACAGTATTGCTCTCTTAAATGCCGGTCATGACCCTCCAAGAATTCTCCAAGAAACCACGAAAGGGGCTACTATTATAAGAAAGTTACTGATTATTTGCAGTCTTATATAGGGAAAAAAAATCTGCCCGTCAATTTGGATAAAATTGCATTGAAGTAATGGGGGAAATAATTGGGTCCCCGTTCCATATGGTTGGAACCCCCCTTTTTATATGACTTGTATGTGTTGGTCCCCTTTTAAAAATGGCTGGATCCGCGCCTGATCTGTGGATAATAGACTCGAACCTACAAAAATAGAATGGGGTTGTTTAGATGAAAAATAATCATAGAAGGGTTTATGTATAAATGATTTCTGAATAAATGCTGCACCAAAGTCTGTTGAGTTTTACTTATTAACTTTGTAAAAGCCAAGCTGATCGTATCAACGTTCAACGTAAAAATCAGTAACAAATATCCTTCTCACTTATTCTATGGAGCTTTTTATTTTACTGATTTTTGCGTTGAACAAGTTTTCAAGAAGATCTGCTAGTTAGTTTATATATGAAGGCATTTCGAATCTTTTTGAAGCGATAAAGGCAGCACAGGAATACAAAATAGTCCAAAAACATAGATATTGGAACGAAAATCGGTCATAGTTCATTTATTTTGATGTGAAATACCACTTGTCTTTTCCTGTTAATTGTGTTTCTATATGTTTATAAGTTTCTCCATAGTCGGAGCACCATATGTTACTTAAAACACCCCTAAAGTTGGTATAGTCATGAATTTCACCCCTTTAAGTATAATGGACTGATCCAGATGGTAGTATATAAACCAGCTCAAGACAGAGAAACCCTGTCAGTTTTATGTGGACCATTGAAGGGTAGACTTCAAGGATTATATATTCTAACTGGTAAGTAGAGTGAATTTAGTAATTCCAAAGGATATAAATAGTGTTTGGATTAATATGTGAATATTTGGAATAGTGATTGTGTTATAAAGTGAACTTATATGATAAGTTATTGTACAGTGAAAGTACAAGGTGTATACTTGCTGGTGTTGCAAGTTGTTGTATTGTGGAAGTGTATTAGTGAGAATACAAGGTGTATACTTGCTGGTGTTGCAAGTTGTTATATTGTGGAAGTGTATAAGTGAAAGTGCACTGTGTTTAATCTTACCAGTTTGGAATATATTCATTTCGTTCTGATTCATAGTGATAATTAATGTGTGTGAGTTGAGCTGTGTTCATATAAATTCCTTGTGCATTGAAACATTGTGCAAGTGTCATTGTGTCATTGTGTTATTGTGGTTAATTAAACATTCATAAGGTGATATTACAAATTGGTGAATATTGTTAATAGATGTTGTATATATGTGCTAATCTGTTCATACGTTTTGTGTGATATTTATCTGATGCATGTTGCATAGTAATCTGTTGGTGACATTGTGTTATAAAGTGTCTGATGCATGTTGCATAGTGATATATTAGTGACATTGTGAATAATCAGGCCTAATACATGTTGCATAGTGATTGCATAGTGACATTGTGTATATATATTCTGTTATAAGACATTGTGTTTATACATTGTGAATGAGGAACTTCACCTTGTAATTTAATTTATGTGCATTGTGTAGCGTATATATTTGACGTTCTGAATTCATTTAAGGGTGTGTTAATTGTTTTAAATAGGACAACTTGTTGTGGTGCAAATTTGAGTTGAACACTTGAAATCCTGATTTATTCAGATACGGATCCATTGACCGCCCGTTACACGTTACAATATAATCGTCTGGTAGGTTTAAATTATCGAAGCCAGTAAACATCGTTTCAACAAAAAATACAGATATATGTCCAAGCAAAATGTCAACGAAATCCGGAAATAGCAGTCTTTTCTTCAGCCCACAAATATTTAAGAAACAAAACTTTAAGCTATCGTTGTTTAATTTATATTCACTATTTACAGTTCCATTGTTGGTCGATTTCTTTTTAGATATAGGCCTCTTGCACCAAACCCCTATCTGCCAGAAGTCGGTGATGCATTTGCGTTCGGTGGACGAGGGGACGGCCCCTGTCGCTATCTTTTGCTAGGTGGGGTAGCACTAGAGTAAGACCCTTTTGTGGTCATGTCATGATTTCTTGACGAAGAGCTAGTATGCTCTGTTCTAGATTCGTCTAATATAGTGCCATGAAAATAGAGCTGAATGATTGTCTAAGACGAATGATTAATTTTAAATATTTCTGATTTGAAAACAAATTGCATCAGATTACCAATCAATAAAGTTGTACTTTATTGCATTTATATGTTTCTATATTTTATAAAAGAACAGGTACGAGTTGGTGGAAATATGAGTTGGTTGAGTACGAGTTGGCTAAGGTACGAGTTGACATGGATCAACAGCGACATCGTGTGGAATATTGTGGAACTATTTAATTCTTGATTTGTAAAACTTCTTGATATGTTAAACTTCTTGATTTATAACTTGTGGATTTTAACTTGTAGTTTTTCTTGAGAAACGGAACTTTTTATTGGTTGACAGCGGTAACAATTACACTGACACATTCTCCCAAAACGTGACTCAAACAAAGATTCACGAATTAAGAAATGTAGAGTTTCGTGTAACGTACGAAGAAAATACGTTAACAAATTATGAAATAGCATTTACACATTAAGAAGTTACATTTTTTGTACATTTCACAAATCAAGAAATGTAAAAATTCATGTAACGGATGTAGAAAATACATGTTACAAATTAAAAAATTACATTTTACAAATTAAGAAATTGCATGTTACAAATTAAGAAATTGCATTTAACAAATTAAGAAATGAATAATTATGGCGGATATTCCTGTCCATATTCCGCCCCTGCACTTCTGCTTTTTAATCTGAATATATGTCCTAATCAGCATCCCTATAAAGTTTTGAAGTATTTTCTTTGTAATTTTTTAGAAGAAGAAACTAAACACACAGAATAAAAATAAACTGCCTTTGGTGGAGAAGTTTTCACGATAGGAATTTTTAATATAAAGTATCCTCAATACAGTATTCCGGTAGAATTGGGTCAGTAGTTTCTGATAAAATATTGATTGGTTGATTAATGTTAACGCGCCACTTTCAGCTCTTGGCGGACAGTTTTTATTGGTGGAGGAAGCCGGAGAGTCCGGGGATAACCACAGACCTTCGGTAGGAAAACTGACAATCCTAGTCAATTAAGATTTTAGTCGAACTCACAACCGGCTCAGTGTTAACAGGCTATTGATATATGTACAGTAGTTGAACAACTTAGACCACTCGGCCACCAAGGCCCCCTGATGAAAATATGAAAATGTTATTACCTATGTTCTGAATATCATTACCGCCTTTTATGATCAGCACAAAATGTAGCATTGTATATGTAAATGGTCCCCGTTTCCATTCTCTATTTTAAAATGATTTGCCAGTTCATTTAGATCATTGTTTGAACACACACACACACACCTTAATACTCTTTATTTCACGAACTTCCAGGTATAACTCAAAAATATTTTACCTCGTTACTTATTTTACTGTCATCGCTCTAATGTGGTTCAGGACATAGTAACAGAGCTGGTGGACAGTTTAACTTCTGTGCAGAAATCATCTCACAGCTGATACGTCTGAACAGCATTTTTTTCTTGGAATTGGAAAGTATACTTACCAAAAGAAAAGTGATGCGAAAACACAAGATTTAGCAGCGTATCCCATGTAAAAAGCTGTTTCAGTAGATATCTCTTCTTGACAATGAGGGCACATGATCTTGTAAGGTTCAAAATGTTCGGGTGTGATAAGAACTGTTGCAGGAATCAAACTTAGCGGCTGTCCAGGTTGTCGGCTGAACCCATACTGACTCTGTGGATGTTCTTTCACCGTAGAATCGTCTGATGGATGGATAGCTGAACCTTTGATATACATTATAATATTTAAAATTTCAAACAGTTTCAGAAATGCATTTAGTTTTTTCGCATGAAAAATATATATATACATGTGATCATACTAACCACTTATCTTTAAAAACCTACATACAGAAGATCTTCAAAATTTCATTTTAGCAGAGGTTGGTATTGAAAATTTAAAAATCGATGACATACCACTCTAACAAGAGTGCACTCACACACACACTATGATGTCTTGCATGCTTAACTGGTCATGATGGAATTTATGTTGAAAGTCTTGCAGATAATAGTTTAATGCATTACAGTAACTTTATCCAGACGGACACTCTGCATGTCTCTTTCTCTCTCTTTCAATTACTGTTCGGGTATTTTAGAGCCTGTCCTGTTTGATGGGATTCTCATAAAACACTAGCATGAATATATGTCAATGTGACGGCAATCCACCGATACAAATATTCAAATGGCATAAAAAGGAGGGGGGGGGTGGGGGGGGGGGGGGGGGGGGGGAGGCGTACGCCCCTTTTTCTTTGATGGCCTAAAAACAGAGAAAAAAATGTGATGTTTTCCCCCGATTTATACGATTTTTTTCAGCATAAATTGTCCAAAAATATACTTGCGAGGCAGAATATATTCAGTGTTCTGGAATTACGTCAGCCCTTTTCAAAACTCTGGATCCGCCTTTGTATGATCTATATATATAGACATTGTTGAAGGACACTATGAGACAGGGGTTGTAAGTAACAATATTTGCCTTATTCTTTGATAACGATTTTATTCCTTCCTATGAATTGCACCTGTCCTAAGTCAGGAATCTGATGTTCAGTAGTTGTCGTTTGTTGATGTGGTTCATAGGTGTTTCTCGTTTCTCGTTTTTTATATAGATTAGACCGTTGGTTTTCCCGTTAGAATGGTTTTACACTAGTAATTTTGGGGCCCTTTAAAGCTTGCTGTTCGGTGTGAGCCAAGGCTCCGTGTTGAAGACCGTACTTCGACCTTTAATGGTTTACTTTTATAAATGTTTACTTGGATGGAGAGTTGTCTCATTGGCATTCATACCACATCTTCTTATATCTATGTTTACATGTGCCTTAATTTAGGATTAGGCCAAACGACATAAAAATGAAGTAAATTACAGTTTTGAATGTCACTAGAAATATAACATAAGGTTATTAATATCCTCGTCTTTCAATGAGGACTTGTTTTTCTCAAACTACATAATGTTTGTACTTTTAATACTCTTTTCTGTCGTCCATGACAAAAAAAAAGTCCAAGAAAATACGTAACAATGACATCGAATTATATTGAATATTATCTACACAGTTTTTACTGACCAAAGATCAACAAGATTGCTACGCCATATTTAAATGCCCCCGTGCTGTTTTGGCAATCACAAGGTGTTTTACTACACTACTAAACATTTATCAACCCTATAAGTCATTACTCTGAAAAGCGGTCAAACCAAAAAGTGTGGTACAATATGGTCAACTACGCATGACTGTCAACAATAACACCAAGTATAAGATCTTTCTGTCGAATGGTCTCAGAGGAGTTGCATTCCCAAGGTGTTATTGTCATAATCGTCAAAAAAAAGTCAGAGTTCTATAACTCTCTTAAAAATGGTTGGAAGAAAATGTTTGTTATATGGGCAACTGCACATGGTGGCAAACACCCATACCAATTATCAAAGCTTTCTGTAATACTCGCAGAGGAGATGCGTTCACAAGATGTTAATATCACAATATTAAAAAAATGTTATATACCATAACTCCTGTAAATCTTAGCGTATCAATTGCTGGTGTAATTTCTTAATAATAGTATTGTCAGCTAAACTTTATGACAAACAATCCTACCAAGTATGAGAGCTTTCTGTCAAATGGAGGTTGCATTCTTAAGGTGGCATTGCCATTACGCTACTAAAAGATGGTCAAAGTCGTACAACTCTCTTAAAAATTGTTACATCAAACTGACGATATAGCATGGTCTAGAGTATATGACGACAAATAATCCTAAAAAATGTGAAAACTGTATGTCAAACGGTCTCTGAATCAACGATTTTTTCAATCATCAACGCTTTTTAATGTTTGAATGTCTCTTGCGTAGTTGTTGCAACAAACATGTAGGAATATTATTAGGTAATAAAATGCTGAAATATAAACGTATTTTTGTAAGAATTGATAATAATTACTTATTAAGCAAAAAACAAGTCATTCATTGTACTTGTCAGTATACTAATTTAAGAAACGAAACACAACAAAATGAAATGGCGAAACATACCAGAAATTTTTCTTTTTTATTTCGTTCTGTTTCGTGTAATAAAATCGTTTAATAAAATCGCCCACTTTATAAAATTACGATAGTAAAAACTCACCGGAAAGATTTTCTTCTATATATAGGAATAAATTCGGACCTTTTATGGTATAACGTTACCCGTCTGTTTTCCTCTTCATCCGCCCGAACAAGTATATGCTCTACAGAGTCCATACCAAATGTTTACAGATGCTTTGAACAACGCCGAATAAACAGTATCTATATGTACCTCTCACGATAAATAGAGAATGCTTTCAATAATCCGTATGAAATTTTAACAATCATTAGTGTTGAAATCATGCATTTCGATGAAAGCAATCGTGTCTTATAACTAATTTCTAACGTCACTGTACCCAAATTGCACCTATTTAGCAAAAAATAGCAGCGAAAATCTTACAAGTTTTCTTAGGGACTAAACAATTTGTATTTTTTTTATTATTTGAAATTATGCACGTCTTTCAAACAGGCAAATATATTTAAATATTCATAAAACGTTCACAGTATATATCAACAGAAGAAGTATTCACTGCGACGTCCACAAAAAAGGTCATCTTTTAAAAATGAGCAAATAAAATATGTTACGAGCATCCATTTCTTAAAAAATGAATAGTAAGCATGGACTTATGTCAAATTGTTCTAAATATTTGGAGAAATAAAACAAAACATCTGTTAGTCGATTTTTAAGGATGTGAATTTAAGCATGGATGCAATTCGGGTACTCCTCATTACAGAAGTATGGATCGTTTGGAGGTCGGTTCAAACCTATTGTTCTATGATTCAATATGGATTCAACATTAAATTGTTAGAACTATATATAGTAAATAAGGATACATCTACAAAATATAAAACACAGAATGGAAACTTTTGTCTGGATCATAAATAAACGAAGGTAAAAAAACTGTCAAAATAGGTGCAATTTAGGTACCCTCACGTTAAACATATAAAACAATGTATAGTTTTGTGCGATTAAAGTCCTATAACTCTTGATAATAAATCTGAAAAATAATCATAATAGATTATAGAACTTTGTAGATCTTATTATAATAATTCAAAGTCAGGTTTGATGGAGAGTTGAAGCGGTTCCGTAGGTCTATATAGAATAGAATAGAATAGAATATTTTTATTTCCCAAATTACAGGGCCCATAAACGGCATAAAATCAGATACAATAGATTTACATAATTGGTAACAACAACAATAATAGTCACTTGTAAATATATATAATTATTACAAGGACCATATCATAATATTACATAGACCCATGAAGACTATTAAGTTGTTCTTACATTAATACCATACGCATTACTAAAACAATAGCAAATGGCCAATATTAATTGTATTTAAATATATATATAGGGGGAGGGGGGACATCAAATGACAGGCGGATTCAGAGACAGAGGGCCTACGACTTCCACTGATTCCTCTACTGGTTTAGTTCCTCGATTAGAACCCCGGTTGTTCACTTATAAGAGTAAAGGTTTTTTCACTCGTTAATATATTGCGAAAGTAAAAATTTTCACCAGGACATTCACAAGAGGCGAGATGTCTTTTTTGACCCGAAGACAAAGGCACAAAGTTGCAAATGTGCAATAAGAGTTTCTATCGTAATTTTGTGAACGCATCTGTTTGCATGAAATAAAATCTGCGTGTGTTCGGTAAGTCCGTTAATTTCATGCTATACATTTGTATACCTGACGAACGAAATTAGCTGACTTGGGGTAGAATTCATCCGAGAACCAACTTACTTTTCGACATTTTTTATGACGTCATATCTTTAAAATCTGTAATGGTAAGACCAACATCGGAACCGTTTACGTATTATATTAGACGTTTTCTGACTGCGTGGTTCAGAAGTTCGTTTTTTAAATTTTCTAAATCGGTCCATAATATTTTTTATATTCATATCTTGAAAACCCTTGATTTTTCTAAGTAGAACACAGTTTGTTTTGTACATTTTTACTGGCACTCATATGTCAACGGTATTACTAAGATCTACTAAGTCAAATTTTTTTTATTTATATGATTTTTTACAGAATAAAAAATTCTGATTCCAAAATTAATTATATATAAATGAAGAAAAATAGGCATAATTGATTTGTCGCAGCATTGATAAAAAATATGCTGCATGTTTAACAAAACTATGACAAAAAATCTGCTGCATGTTTAACAAAACTATGACAAAAAATATTCTCGTAAACATGTAGACCGCACCAGCACGTGTATTAAACAAAAAATTATTAATACCTCTATAGAGATTCTTAAAAAATCCGAAACATTACAAGAAATGCTTTAAAACCATGTTTACACACCTAACTTGCGATATTCTTAACTCAAAAGATTTTTTTTGGGTTCTACGTTCATAACAGTCTCCGGGACAAGTTTTAAATTCCGCTGAGTGCAAAAGTTGTCACCTTAATTTTTGAAGTTAGGTCAAAATGATGTTGATAACTTGGTTGGTATTGGTTCCCTTGTATTTGTCCTAAAAAAAATGGCTCTAGCACCACTACATACTTGACTGTTCAGTGATTTTAAATCACCAAGATAAGGAGCAATGCTTAACGCATTACTTCAATCCTTTTTATCGAAATGAATGTACGTGTACAACCACCCTATGTCTGTCTTCTCACATTGAAGATGCTGACAAAGAAATAGAATAAATGTATTTCAACACAGTTGCGGGGTGGAAAGGGGGGGTATGATCGGACAATATATAGTGTGTTTGCTTAAATTCGTTATATTCTCGCCATTCGTCACTCGGTAGTATGTTTTACCATTTTTGACAATTACGCCCCGCTTTCATCGGACCCTGGATCTACTCCTGTAACCCCTATACTCAAAAGATATTTAATTTCAAGTGATGGATATCCACCTATATTTATATCATTAAAAATAATGTGTGTAAGTCGACCATTTTCTACATAAGGAAATGCTGGTAACAAATCAGGAATATGACAGTTGATTTCCATTCATTTAATGTGATTAAGCTTTTGATTTTGCCATTTGTTAAGCCGGAGTTTCCGTTTTGATCTATCCTTGGAGTTCGGCATTTTTGTTATATATTTTATTTTGTTAATTCTGCTAAATGTTTAATGAAAACAAATTTACAGTATATACCAGCTTTATTTCCTGCTAGTGATTTCATACGATTCACACACCTTCTAAGCATCATTGGATAACAATATTCTGTTCCGACTTGGCCGGAAACATAATGGTTAGGTTTGATTGTAGTTTAAATAGATTTATTTTGGCGCTAAAATATAAAAAATAGAGTATAGTGGGCAAAATATATAAAGAATAGAGAAATGGCTAAAAGATTAAAGTATACAGATTTGAATTGACTCCCATCTAGACCCCCCCCCCCTTTAAAGATGGCTATCAATTTACCTCATTGCTCAATAATTTTTACAAATTGTATACGCCCGTCATCGACAGGGTGTAGTTTGGTATGCAGTTGTCCGTCTGTGCGTTCACATGTCGTATAAAAACTAGAGATTGCTTTGTCCAAATATCATAAAATTCAAATCGGTAGACGATAGCTCTCTTTTGATTTTGAAAATGTTTGATTTGTCGTTCAAGAGTGGCGGAACTTTACAGTGTCACGCACTTCTGCTAGGTACATGTATATAATGTGACTTTCAGCAGCCATATAATATATATATGTATATAAACAAGACTAAATTGAAAACAACGTTCAAACCTATGATTGCGTTGGATAAAACCGCATGTACATGCAAAACAAATTTCTTGGTAGAGTGGTCTTAATACAGCACAAACAACATTTTCCAAAAGACCAAAAAAGTATATATATATATATACAACTCGTCTAAACATCAGCCCAACAATGTTAGATCTGTAAATTTGCTTTCGCAAATTTTTTGTTCTTCCCTCGCCGGTATTCGAACTCATGCTTCTGAGTTATCGTGACCCCAAATTTCCTGCACTGTATCCGACGCGCTAGACCACTCGACCACCTAAGCTTCACAATAATGAAGCTTTCGGTGGCCTGGTGTTACCTTTCCTCGTCAGTTTTAATCTAGCGTCGTAATACAGTACATGATATATATATATAAGGCATGAAAAAGGAATTGTTACAGATCAGCTGAAATATCTATTGTAAAGGATCCTACAAATTAATGCAAGATACAGTCACAGAAATAATTATATTCTAATTCGTTACCTCAAACGAATATAAAGTATTTATAAAATAAAAACAAACACTTGTTTCATAGGAATACCTCGCCAGCATGTGCAGCTTACTATGATAATTTTATTAAAACAAAATTAAATGTGAATCCCGATGTCATCATGATAACGGCAACACCGCTGCGTAGTACACGGCAGTCTACAAAATAGAAAATCAAAATGAGAAATCATATATACATATATAGGTCTTAATGATCCACCAAACAATGTCATACTGGTAGTATAAATATCTATCTTCTATGCATAAAAACATTTAAAAAATACAAGCATTCAATTAGGGGGGGGGGAGAAAAAAGGGGGGGGGGGGGGTCTTTACCTAAACTAAACTACACTGTACTGAACGGTATACGAGCTTCGAATGACAATATATCTTAACTTACTTTAACAAGAAAACTATTCGCGCTTTAAAAATACTGTGCTTTTACATATCAAATATCATACTCATATATTTACGCAATGCGACAAATATTGACCAATCCGAAATATCATATATTTAAAAACACAAACCTGTTTATTTAATATAAACACCAATAGATGACCACTATGCGGACACACACTCACTTGTGATTGTTAACATAATAGAAACACGTGTATGCTCAACTTTAATAAATACATTTATATTTATAAGTACGTCTGAACCAGTGACAACTCTACAATAGATTTATCCATCGGATCACCAGCAGTGATTGTGGTACATTCTGTATATACAACTCGTCTAAACATCAGCCCAACAATGTTAGATCTGTAAATTTGCTTTCGCAAATTTTTTGTTCTTCCCTCGCCGGGATTCGAACTCATGCTACTGAGATATCGTGACACCAAATCGCCTGCACTGTATCCAATGCGCTAGACCACTCGACCACCTAGGCTTCACAATAATAAAGCTTTCGGTGGCAATATATATCTAAGGCAATAATTATACGCATAAGGTCTTCCTCATATATTTTTTTCTATGGAGCCTTTCAACTGAATTATGGTTAATTGCAAGTCTTAATATTTCATTTCACTCTTGCCACAATTTCAACAATGCATGAGACCAGCGTCCCATGCGCTCTTAGTTCATCTTTGTATTCGTTTTGTCAACAACAACAAAATGTGATAGAAACTCTAAACCAACACTTTTACATATTGATAAGTAAAGGAATCTGATGTTCAGTAGTTGTCGTTTGTTGATGTGGTTCATTAGTGTTTCTCGTTTCTCGTTTTTTATATAGATTAGACCATTGGTTTTCCCGTTTGAATGGTTTAACACTAGTAATTTTTGGGGCCCTTTATAGCTTGTTGTGCGGTGGGAGCCAAGGCTCCGTGTTGAAAACCGTGCTTTGACCTGTAATAGTTTACTTTTATAAATTGTGACTTGGATGGAGAGTTGTCTCATTGGCACTCAAACCACATCTTCTTATATCTATGTTCTTCCTTTCATATATTGAACAAATTCATGTTTGGTCAAGGATGTTCAACGATACCTTTTCAAACACTTGTAAAAACAAAACATGCACCAGTCTCGAAAGTGTACAGCGAGGTACAACACTTTTTTGTTCGTTTTCATAGAAATATGAAACTTTATCCTGTATAATTTTTTAACATTGTTGTAGTTCTTGATCTTTCGAAAATTTCCCCCAAGAATATAAAAAAGTCCATGCGCACAGATATTGAATTGAATAACATGTTTAATTTTTCTATAATAAACTGATTTTTTTTTCTCCCCCGCGCGTCGTTCCGTCGTTGCGCGCGGGATATGAATCATGATAATGGTCTCCGTCCGTTCGTTCATCCGTCCCATATCAAATTTGAATACTCAGATACAGTTGGAAATCAAGCTTTCATACTTGTAGAGACCGTGCTACATGTAGTACATAAAGTATCATACCGACACTTTGTTTCGACCATTTTTACAGGAGTTGCGGGACTTTGAATATTTTTTTTACAGTATTATGACAAAAAGACCTATAAAGGCAACTCCTCTAAACCATTTGACAGAAATCTCTCTTTCTTGGTTGGATTGTTTGCAATGATGTGTTACAGTACACTAAGTCTTTCATAATTTTTGGCACATACAATTTCAGTAACGAGCATCAAAGCATATTATTTAACGACTTGATCTTTTCGTAGAAATAACACAAAAGTTGGCTTGGCAGAATATTCTGCATTGACAATCTTACAAGTATCATAAACACTACACAAACAAGTAAATAAGCTACATGTAAGTGTCAGTCTCTGTAAGAATCAGGCAATTTAGAAAAAAATCAAAATATGGCCGAAAAAAGAAACACCGACCTAACCACCCTATTTTGAAGGTACCCTTATCCTGAGTAAGAAATGGAAGGTCTTTCGTTTCTGCGTTTCTGGTAATTCGAGAAATATTTAGATACATTTTGGTTAGATTGATAGCAAATTACAGTTATCTCTCCTTAATTGTTATTTTCTAGAGCATTTCAACCAAATTATATCTTGAATTACCAGAACAGGGAAAGGAAACGAATGTTATATTTATGCATCTTTATACATTCTGAACATAAATTAATGAAAAGTTGAGCGGGGTTTGTTTGTCATGTTTTCACCACTGCCTGATTCTTAGGTCGATTGGCACTTAATCGTTCCAAGTCGACATATTGAAACATTATAGTCACCGATTACCGCCTTTTCCGTTTTGATCTGCTGGTATTTCCCTTTCAGCTACGCCTAGTGACACACAGAATAAAAAATAAGCAGATTCCAATAAGAGGATTAAACTGATACTGTGTAAACGAATTGATTAGCGAGAATGGATTAAACTCGATTGCTATAATCCTTCCAAAAATTGGTCCAAAAATGTATGCTAATGATGGCTAGGATCACGTGTCTTAAGCTTGTGTCTGGAAAAGTTCACCGAAAGCGGTTACCATCCATCCTCTTCGCTAACTGTAAGTAATAACAACGTACGGATATTTTTTTTTTTTGGGGGGGGGGGGGGGGGGGGGAGGTGCGAACATTACTTTTTCTTCAGTAAAAATCTCGAGATATATATTGACAGGGAACGCTTGGGATAGAGAGTTTGACATGATCGAGAAATTAAATTGTTAAAGCATTTACACGCATCTAAGCACAGATGTATACTCATAAAATAAATCAAGTCAACTTGCTTGAAAGAGCTTGTGTTTTTTTTTTTTTTCTTTCGATAGGGCTGGCTAGAGGGTCTGAATTGGTTGCCTGACAGTGTTGGTTACTATTAAATGCTTTAACTAGGCAATACATTGAGGAATAGGGAAAGATGGCCTAAAAAAAATAATAGAGAAACCATGCAGTTTGCAGTGTCGTTTTATTTCCTGGTGAGATTGCATACCAAATAAGGATTTTATTTACATAAGATGTCATGAAATGTAATTGAAAATTCTGAATTTTTCATGTGTTTTCCTTAACATAATTTCAAATATATGAAACATAAGACTCCCGTCCTAAATTATTGAAATCTATCATTTTGCATTAACCATAATATCATGGTGTAAATACACACAATCCGGCGATACGTCCTCATGAATGTATCTATAACTTTATATGAAAATGAAGATTTGTTCTTATGTTGTGCTGTTACAACACTGTCCCAGGTTAGGGGGAGGGTTTGGCGCAAGCTGCAAACTAGTTTTTCCCCGCCACATTCTATATGTATCTGTTCCAAGTCAGGATCCTGTAATTCAGTGGTTGTCGTTGGTTCATACTTGTCATATTTGTTTTGCTTGAATTGTTATGTTATAAGTTAGGCCGTTAGTTTTCTCAATCGAATTGTTTCATATTTTTCATGTTGGGGCCTTTTATAGCCGACTATACGGTATGGGTTTTTCTCACTGTTAAAGGCCGTAAGGTTGCCTGTTATTGCTAACATCCACTTCATTTGAATTTTGGTGGATAGTTGTCTCATTGGCAATCATACCACATCTTCTTATTTATATATGTTTGTGTCATAAACAAAATTGGTTTAATCTCAATCCAAAACTGATGGACATCGAATTTTCGATTAAAAACAATAAAAAAACTTGCGAGATATTCGTCCATGAAAATACAATTTGTATTCTTTTGTTGATCTCTTACACCTCTTTCCTGTGTTAGGGATATGGTTGAGCGCTCATAAACATGTTTAACCCGGTGAGATATTTTTATGTGCCTGTCCAAAGTCAGGATCCTGCTGTTCAGTGGTTGTCAAATTACAGGCTCATGAATTGCGACGTGCACATAAAGAATGTGGAGGGGTTAACATATTTGTGAAAACTCAACCCACCCTTATCCTGGGACATTGGTGTAAGAGTACAACATAAGTACACACTATAAAAAACAGTTGGAAGTGGCTTGACTCATCGGATTGACACGAAGAAGCAAAAAAGGAAAAAAACAACTAACATAAAGAAAAAAGACACACAGTACCAATCTATGAGTACTTGCAGTTACTGAAAGCTAGTTCAAAGCAACTGACATTTAATAAATAATTCATGTTATCCAATACTAAATTGAGTTTTCTTGTTTGAATTGTTTCACATTTTGTTATGTCAAGGCCATTTATAGCTAACTATACGGTATGGATTTTTCTCATTGTTTTAGGCAGTACAGTGACCTATAGTTGCTTATATCCACGTCATTTGAACTCTGGTGGATAGTTGTGTCATTAGCAATCATAATCGCAATTACTGAAAGCTAGTTCAAATAAATAAATCATGTTCTCCAACACTTAATTGGTGTTATCATTTCAATTTTGTCATGTCTGGGCCTTTTGTAGCTGACTATTCGGTATGGGGTTTTCTAATTGTTTAAGGCCGTATGTGGACCTAAAGTTGCTTACATCGATGTTATTTTGGACTCTGGTGGGTATTTGTGTCATTAGCAATCATATTCGCAATTACTGAACGCTAATTCAAACCAAAATCAAATAACAAATGATTCATGTTCTCCAACACTTTATTGGTCCTCTCGTTCCAATTTTGTCAGGTCTGGGCCTTTAGTAGCTGACTATATACATGCATATGGTGTGGTTTTTTTCTCATTGATTCAGGCCGTATGGTGACCCATCGCTTACATTCACGTCATTTTGGACACTAGTGGATAGTTGTCTCATATAATTAGCAATCATGGTCCATTTCTTTTTTATGATTTTTATATTGTAAATATCTGTTAAGACCAGAGTTTTCAATAAATGTTGATATTTTATAGTTTTAGTTTGACACTCCATCAGAAGGCAATTCTTTAAGACCACGTTGGTTTGGAGCTACTTTTTCTACCTTGTTTGAACTCTGACCTCTGAAGAATAATTCGAAAACATGTGTCGAACATTGAATATGTGTCACATGGTATTATATGTCACAAATATATGAGGGGAATATTATTCTACTCGAGAATCAGGTCATCATCTATAATAATCGTGTATTAGTTTTTTTTATCTTGTCACACGTGAGGGTCAATCTTGTTTTATTGATGACATAGAAAAATATATATATAGGGGAAACTACAACTGTCTTTAGTATTACAAAAAAAATACATCATAGACATTAGACTGACGAGTGCTGTCCCCTGGATTGATACCTACGCTCGGTCAGATTTAAGACAGATTTATCAGTCTAGCATACTTATACATCAGTTCCATAGATGTCTCTGTTACAAAGATTAAGCAAGACATGCAAAATTAATCTACATAAAGTGGTTCATCGAAACAAAGGGACTGATCAAAGCGTGATGGAAATATCTTTATTATTATCAAATGAAAACGAAATTACTTCTAGACACACTCTGCGACGTAAACATCAAGGATAACTATAAGACAAGTAATAGCTTTTCTAAAAAGCTAGCCGTCTCATACATGTAGCTGATATAATTTGAAAATGTTTTTCCATGCAGAAAAGCATATGTGAATTTCAAAAAGTAAACGGCAAATACTAATTTTGAGAATTTCCTAATTTTTTTGTGTGTGAAATCACAGGCACTTGTCTCTGATTTGTTCCATATATACCTTAATATAACATTAACAGAGACAAATGCCAGTGGGGGAATGTATAAACACTGAAAAAGGTGGGATACTTACTCAATCATCTGCGTTTGTATCTTTTTATGGATTGATTATTTCTTCTTCAAAAAGATATGTTCTTCATTTCCTTCTTCCTAGATCAGTTGTTTATTTCTTTGTGTTAGAAAAGTATGGCCACTTTCGCCTGTATCTGATGCATTCATAGTAGGTCTCGAAAAGTGTATATATGCATAGAGTGTGTAACGTAGTAAAATTTAAACATTAAAGAACACAAAAATATTTTTCAAAAGATTTCTTACATCTTTTCAAAATGATCTTTAAAACTTATATTGAACAATCTTTTATCTGCCTTTTGTCATTCAAAACTAATTAAATGATAAGTGTTGAGATCTAGAAAAACTTAGCTCAACCTAATAAAGTTAATGTACTGGTCCCTGGTCACGATAGTCCCGATAAATCAACTCATCAACGTTTTAAGGCTATAGGAAAAGGAGTGAATTGGACAAGGCCAAAATATTACTAGTATATCGAGCTTATAATTCAAATTTTGATTAATGGCTGTTATAACAATGCAATATTTTTGAAACAATAACTAGATTATATATCATGCTCTGACGACACAGTTACATGTAGCATCGATTTTAATTTCCCAACAAACACAAGGAAAGCAGGCTGCGAATTTCCATTCGTATTCACAACCTGAAACAGCGCTAGCGCACACGTCGACAAAAAGATCTTGCAACATTAGGCTTATTATACATGTTATAATAAATAAAATATCTGACTAAAATAGTTAGTTTGTCGAATACTGCGCTTTAAACCATCCAAGCTTAAATTTCGTTGAAATCCACAAAATTTGGAAAATTTCCTCAAAGTCTGTTTTTGAGCCTTTTTCAGTATAATAATACATTCCAACGTAACTATCGAAGCGTTCGACAAAATTCATTCTATTTCACTTTGTTGCATGGTAGACTTGATATTGAGAGAAAAATAAGGCCTTTATCGTACTTACCCTTCCAAGTTAAACATGCTGAATCAACATATTCTTTTGTGAGAAAGCGTTTATATGTTGACATGTACTAGATGTCTTTCTGTTTCATTACCATAGTGTTTGTATGTGTATACATGATTATAAATTCCTGTAGAAAACATTCATTTTCAAATAATCCGATGCCAACAGTATTTTCGTCTTTAAGATATATACTTTCTTAGTCAATATTTCTCAAAAACAAGTATAAGGCATTTGTTTCTGACTCTGTTCATTGTTTTCAGTTATATATATATATTAATTCATAGTTTGCCATATTTAATTTTAACATTTATTCACAACTATTCTATATCTAGCTAGACCTGGGAGGGTTACAATCTTAATGTATTGTAATGACATAATATGTCCATTGTAGAAGACTTTAAATTATAACTTGTAAGAGACATGCGCTGTTTGAACTTTAGAAGTAAGCAGTTGTGTGTGTCGATTAATTGGGTTGCCTGTCTTAATTATTCATGTATACTTCACATCTCCTTTAAATCATTTTTAGAAATTAAAATATGTTAACATTCACAAAATTTTTTTCCATCTTATTATCATACCCTCGTCTTATGTTCTTCACATTCTGCGTTAGATAGATAGGCATCGTCTAGACCAGCGCAAACCCTCCTCTAAAGTATCCCCGTATCAATCAGTATTAATCGAAAATAATTGATTTTGTTATATCCGTTTTTCAATTAAATTGTTACATTTGGATTATCAAAAAGCATGCGCGGTGTGTCCCTAGGATTTCACATACGTTTCAACTATAATGACTCTAAACATTCATAACAACGAGCGACTGGATAAAATGTGGAATGATCAAGTGTGCGTTTTTGTACATTACAAATTTGCCACAATTTTCGCTATATATATAGAATAATGTTCATGTGTACCGATATGCATGATTGATCACGATTGAGACGATAAAAAACCGCTAATGATGGTATGCAAGTCAGGTCATTTAAACAGACGTGCTGACATTGATTCTTTGGTTAATTATTTGCTGGATCGAGGAGCCCATGTTAACTCAGTCGACATATGTTCAGAAAGACGGCAGCTAATTATGCAGACGTAACAAGTTTGTTAGAGGTCAAAGAACTAATGCGCGTCATATGTCCAGATTCCCTTCTTGACAAATATTTAAATTGAAAGACGAATTCAAATTCTTCTTAAATTTGACCTGATGTATTTAATTCATTCTATATTCGACAATAGGTTATCGCAGAAACTAAGTCGATGAATGGCCGAGAAAGAATAGTTGATATATCGAAACTCAGGATTCCACGCATTTACAGTATAAAATCGTTTACTAAAAACTGTTTCCTAAGCAACTGTGATCAATTTTGATCCATCGGAAAAGATTGTCTATAATCGAAAGGATGGTACCTGGTTCCAGTTGATTATAACAAACAGGCACTAAAAGACAATTCGAAAGACGAAAAAAGTGGGTAAACATATAAAACACAAGCTTACCTTGACAGTTTCTCTTCTTTTTTTTTTGGGTATACATTCAGGTTATTTAACACATTTAACTGCCTTCAACCAAAACATTTTTGCTCAGAAACATTTTTAACAAAATTGAAACTTACAACTGGAAACAGAATTTGTATTAATGTGTTGTATTTTTTTTTTTTTTAAATATTGGATGAAACGATTGACGTACACATTCTAGTTCTAACATCACCGTTCGCTAAACAAAAAAGCTGAATATATGAAACAGAACATGTTATTTGTATACCATAGAAATAAAGCCCAACTGTATTTGTAAAACTGTTAATTTGAAAATAGTGATTACTTACAGTTTTCCATCCAGAATTATCTATTTTGAAAGCTTACATTTCCTTTGTCCGTTATGGTAAGTTTTTCCTCAATTTGCACACAAATCTAAACGTATAACATTGTATCAGTATCAACCATCACATTTCTAAGAATGTTTAATGATTATAAAAAGTTTAAAATTCGAAAATCATTTACATTCATCGTAAGGTAAAATATATCTATAATAATTCGAAGCACACCCTAATTCGAAGATGGTCAGACAAAAACACGACTAGATGTTGATGACGATGATCGATGGCTGTTTAACGTCCAGTGGCAAATTAATGGTATATTCAGGACGAGAACATGTTAATGCGATATGGATATTAACCCTGCTTTGAACAAGACCGACACGCTGAGTCGGATTTTTAACGTTCAAGTTCACAAGGTTATTAAAGTTAATCATTCCGCTGGAAGGCATGTCCCCCTGACACATTATATTTACTCAGAGCCGACCAGTCTTTCCTTTTATTATTATACTTTTGATTATTGGATGTCTCTGGTGCTCCGAAAATTAAACAGGTGATACATATCATTCCTTATAAGGAGATCCAATATGTGTAAGGATATATTTCTCCTAAAGCTATAAGTTAAGACTCAAGAACCGGCTTGCTTTTGTGTTTATATTAGTTCTGACCTCCAAGTTGTAACTATTTCTAACAACGCGCATATCGAAGTTCATATATCGGTAAAACAAGTTTAGGGGCCAGCTAAAGCACGCCTCCGGGTGCGGCATTTTCTTGCTGCGTTGAAGACCCATTGGTGGCCTTGGGCTATTTTCAGCTCTTTGGTCGGGTTGTTATATTTTTTGACACATTTCCCGTTTCCATTCTCAATTCTATTGGGTATTCGTCATTCTAAACAAACAAAAATTTAGTAGAACACCAAAACAATTCTAGCCTGCGTTTCACAAACAAACTTACGGTCATATGAACAATTCAGTATACTTATGATCAATTTTAGAATCTTTGTGGAACGTAAGGCTATATAAGATAAATACTAAAGGAAATACACAAATAAAACGTGATCCAAAAATGCTGTTGAAATTGATCAAAAGAAACTTGCCAAATGAATAAAGCAAAAAAACAAAAGGATATTAGATTTATTGTTTTCATTTCATAACAAATATTGTTATCAACCAAAAAACAAACGTCAATTAAACAAAAACACAAAGAAGAAACAAGATATTAATGCAAGGCCATTCAAAATAATTGCTTGTTGTTCGTATAATGTATAGTAACCAAATGTTATATGTATCATGTACTCAACACGATTAATAAAGAAGATGACAAGCAAAGGAAATAAACAAATAAAAAAAAAAAAGAGAAAAAAAATGAAAAAAACAACAAAATACCTACAATCAATCAAACAAGCAAACAAACAAACAAAAAGAAAAAGAACAACTAAAGAAAAACTAAAAAAGAAAACAAATGCAAAACGAAAGGCTTTTATTGTGGCTCTCAAAATGATGAAATTGAATTCGTACTTTAGATTAAATATCATGAACTAGAATTAAAATGTATATTAAAGTTAGCTAGACTATTCGTAGATTGTTTCGGGGTTATCACACTAAGGGAATATATGGATCTTCAAAAATGACGTCACTGCAACATTTTCAGCAACGAATTTCAGACCATTATGTGTAATATTTTATGAAACTGAACATCAGCAATGCGATTTGTTAAACTTAATGTCCTGATACATTTGTTTTCAAAAATAGAGGCTGAAATGATCTAAAAACATCGATTTTGAAAAATAAATATGGTCTAGAATATTTACCATGGCCAATACAGAACAGCCAGTTCATAAAACGTTTATCAAATGATTCTGACAGTACAGGACATCGTATTTACAAAAATCATATTTTCTCAATTAGAATGCCTTTTTGGTAAATATTGATGAGATGTTTTTTCTGTCTAGCAAATATAAAGTATATGGGAAGAATAGATATGACCTTTAAATAACGGTATTTGATTGACCTGGATTCTGCCTTTTGAAGCGATTGCATCACTCAATTGATTTTTTTGTCTAAAATGGCAGTTCGTCCGTCGGTATTCATAAGTTAAAAAAAGAATATTACTCAAGGAAATTAGAAAGAAATTGTAATAAAAGGGGGGAAAAGATGGAGTAATAAACTGATTTTTACGTGTGTTCAAAGGTCTTAGAGTCGAACAAGATATGGGACGAAAGAAACATCCGACATGACTGATCAGTTGAATACGATATTCTAAATCAGACAGACAAAAGATTAAGATCGGTCAACAAATCTTTCCAAAGAGTGTTTCGAAAACTGTAAAAACAGTCAAAGTATGCAGTTTTTATATATTATATAAAAATATGAAGATGTGGTATGATTGCCAATGAGACAGCTCGCTACCAGAGACTGAATGTACACGTTCAATTATAGGCCCCTGTGCAGCCTTCAACAATGAGCAAAACCCATACTGCATCGCAAGATACAAAAAAGGCCCGACATGACAAATGTAAAAAAATTCAAACGAGAAAAACCAACAGCCTGATCTATGTACAAAACAATAAACGAAAACAAATATGATACACAACAACAAACGACAACCACTGAATTACAGGTTCCTGACTTGGGACAGACACATGTATGAGGGTCTGGATAAGGCTAACAGAATAGAGAATAATGGGCCAAAAAATAAAGAATATAGAAAAATAGGCAAAGCAAATAAAAAATAGAGAACAATGGGACGTTAAAGTATAGATAATAGAGAATAATGGGCAAAAAATATAAAGAATAAAGATAAATGACTTTTAAAAAAATTAAAGATACAGACTTGAGGGACCCCCTCCATTCAGACCCTCATACAGAATGTGGTGATGTTAAACATGGTAGCGGCGTCCAATCCACCGCCTACCATGGGGCAGTGGTGCTACATGTACAACACATCACTAAAACATACTATACAAATCAATAAGCGAAAAACAAAAAATGATAAACCTCAACAAAGGATAGCTACTCTATTACAGGCTCATGAGTTGGGACAGGCACATATACAATGCACATATATAACTTATTTATGTATAGAAAATATAATAATCACATGTTCGATTTCACACTTCATCAGATATCGCAAATTAACATAAACCAGTTGAATACAGCCAGATTGATAGAATTATTTACTAAAGATGTCTTTCGAATTTATTTGTCAACCCAACGCTAGTATAAATATCAATTGGGTTTTACTCAGAATAATGACTTAAAAACTAGGTCTTGCTGTATGATATTTTTGTAAATTATATTATTGCTATGCTATTAGTTTAACGACATGGTGTCTAGATAGACTAAAGATAGGGGTTTCCCCGTTAAACTGGTTTAACTCGCCACATTTTGTGCTAGTCAGTCAGGCTATTTGTATCGGACCATGTGTTGCTCGTTGCTATTTGTCTTTGGTATTATGTCTGGTTTTGTTTGTAAGGAATCGGGTGTTGTTGGTTAATGTGGTCTTATACTGTGCGCTAATTTTGGCGATCGCTATTGTCCCTTTTTTCTCTGGAACATCAAAAATAAGATACGCTTTCAAAGCTTTCAGACTGCTAGGATGCCATACACTCGAATGAAAAAACGCATATCATTTTGTTCTTCTTGGTGCAAAAGAGTAATATATTGACTAGCAGTTTGATTAGTAATTGGAATTGGATGATCTCGCATTTATATGCATTATTGCTAATACCCTTGTATTTTTTATACAAATATGATATTATATAATATGTGTAACCAATAAGTACAAACGACCTACGAGGTTCGGTTTGATATTAAGGTTGAATTTTAATAGAGAGCACAAAAGTTATCTTACCATGTTATACACACACAAGTTATCTTATCATGTTATACTCACAAAAGTTATCTTACAATGTTATACACACAAAAGTTATCTTACCATGTTATACGCACAAAAGTTATGTTACCATATGTTATACACACAAAAGTTATCTTACCATGTTATACACACATCGCAAGAATCTAGATATGCACAATTTTAATGTTACTTTCGTGCTAAATATCTGTTTGTTAATTTATATTGATATTTCATTTTATTGTACTCTCTTTTTTAACACACCAATATCACATCACTGTGTTTTTAATGTATCTTTCTCCTTGAAAGTCAATGAAGATAGTGCATTAGTGACATAAACAAAACAAAAACTAAAAATAACAGTAAGAAATGCCCTATTCCGTTTACTTCTAAGATTTGAAAGTCACATGGAAATTTAACAGTTCAGTCACCGATCTTCAACAATAAACAAAACAAAACAGCGTTAAAACATCAAACATGTTTTCTAACTGACAGTATGTCCATTTTAGTGTAGGTAATCCGATTATGAAGAGAATCGTGATCTTCAGATTAAGGTTAAAAAAGTGTGAAAATGGAAGTCGGTTTACACTGACTCCTGTTTTGTTCCTTACACAGCTCTATTTATTTTCAATAACTTTTGTTAAGATTAGTGGTCATCTGTACATTTTAGTTTGAATCATTAGAAAGTACGTAGGTGCGTCTGGTTTAAGATGCGACAATATTTTCGATGTCTCTTGTAGGGAAAGTGCATTTTTTCCCGTATCTAAAAAAAAAACCATGCCATACCGGTTACAATGACTTCTTCCAAAGCCATATTTTCCCCTTACGGCATACCCTTGTCCACAGTGGCAGTCCTCATTTTAATCCCTTAAAATCGTTTTTTTTTTCGTTTTGAAGATCAAATTAAATGTTTATACATTTTGTAACTGACTGATGTCTCCTCTTAAACATATTGAACATCCTTGAACATCTGCCAATGAAAGTTGATCAACGAATACATATTTCCCATACTTTAATGTTGCTTTGCTTTCAATGTCTGATTATATTTGTTAACTATCTAAACATGCTAACATGCCATTTCAAAACCTGCTTTAAAACATTCAAATATGACACTCTTCCATTTACGTTGTTAAAAAAAGTCGTCCTCTGAATAATCATTTGTCTAAAATTGTCAAGATAGTAAAATCAATCGAGCGTCTGTTAGGAGTGAAGTGAAAATTTTGAAATAGAGTTATTAATAAACTATAAAAGAGTGTTCGTAGTTTAATTCAAAGCAAATAACTATTCCTGTATATTAAGTTCTAGACTAAAACATTATTCAGTCGTACTTAATTTGAACTGCACCATATATATTTTGAAAAGGGTGTGCCGGAGAGGGACATAAATGTTGTCATGCTTCTTTTTTTGGGTGACTAACGGAACACTAAAATTTCCAGTCAATTGAAATAGATAGATCCTTGACACTATGCTTTAAAAGAAACAGTCTAAAAGTCAATGCAAACTGTATGTCCTAAAGAAGAAGACATATCAGTCCAAGTTTCTTGGAATTCCGTCAAAACCTTCTAAACTTGCTTATTTATACAGATAACGCTCCTCTTGAGAACAAATTCCACGAAACTTTTGTAACACATATCAGATGCCACGAAAGTTTTGGCAAAAAATAGGACGATTTAGGAGAAAAATTAGCCGACACTAAATCGTTGTGTTCATAAGCGTTAAACTCAGTAACAAGTTATTTTTCTTAACAAATTCGTATTGAACATACAAGCGATCACAAAAAAAAGAGGATTTTATCAAAGCTACATTGATTGTCAAATAGTACAAAAGAGTTGATACAAAAAAGAAGTGTGATTAACAATTCCTTGTTTATTAAGTGTCATATCAAATATCACCAGAAGACTTGAAAAATATTTTTTTTTAATACTTTTTCCTCTACATATCCATGTGAATAGATACTGACACTAACACAGGCAACACGTTTTCTAATTGATAGCGTGTAGTCCTAGTAGCTTTTCGTGGATAAGTTATCATCAGATTATCATCACATTAAAACAATGTGAAATTTGTTTCTCTTTTACCATGGGTTTTATTCTATTTCTTTAAACATGGTGTCAAGGATCTATCTATTTTAATTGACTGAAGACTTTAGAGTTCCATTAGTCACACACACACACACACACAAAACAACACAAGGCAACATATTGGTCCCTTCCGACAAACCCTATTCAAAGTGTATATAGTGCAGTTCAAATTTGGTACGACTGATTAATGTTTTATCAAGACCTGAATGTAAATGGCTAATTATTTTTTGTTCATTAAACTAGAAAACTATTTTCTGTTTCTTAACTTTATTTTTTTAAGAGAGGTGAAAGACACCAAAGGGATATTACAATGCTGAAAGACACCAAAGGGATATTACAATGCTGAAAGACACCAAAGGGATATTACAATGCTGAAAGACACCAAAGGGATATTACAATGCTGAAAGATACCAAAGGCATATTACAATGCTGAAAGGCACCAAAGGCATATTACAATGCTGAAAGATACCAAAGGGATATAACAATGCTGAAAGATACTAAAGAGATATTACAATGCTGAAAGATACCAAAGGGATATTACAATGCTGAAAGATACCAAAGAGATATTACAATGCTGAAAGACACCAAAGGGATATTACAGTGCTGAAAGATACTAAAGAGATATTACAATGCTGAAAGACACTAAAGGGATATTACAGTGCTGAAAGATACTAAAGAGATATTACAATGCTGAAAGATACCAAAGGCATATAACAATGCTGAAAGACACCGAAGAGATATTACAATGCTGAAAGACACCAAAGGGATATTACAGTGCTGAAAGATACCAAAGGGATATTACAATGCTGAAAGATACCAAAGAGATATTACAATGCTGAAAGATACCAAAGGCATATTACAATGCTGAAAGACACCAAAGGGATATTACAATGCTGAAAGACACCAAAGGGATATTACAATAGGGATATTACAATGCTGAAAGATACCAAAGGGATATTACAATGCTGAAAGATACCAAAGGGATATTACAATGCTGAAAGATTCTAAAGAGATACTACAATGTTGAAAGATACCAAAGGGATATTACAATGCTGAAAGATTCTAAAGAGATACTACAATGTTGAAAGATACCAAAGGGATATTACAATGCTGAAAGATACCAAATACATATTACAATGCTGAAAGACACCAAAGGGATATTACAGTGCTGAAAGATATTACAATGCTGAAAAATACCAAAGGGATATTACAATGCTGATAGATACCAAAGAGATATTACAATGCTGAAAGATACCAAAGAGATAGTACAGTGCTGAAAGATACCAAAGGGATATTACAGTGCTGAATGATACCAAAGGGATATTACAGTGCCAAAAGATACCAAAGGGATATTACAATGCTGAAAGATACTAAAGGGATATTACAATGCTGAAAGATTCTAATGAGATACTACAATGTTGAAAGATACCAAAAGGATATTACAATGCTGAAAGATACCAAAGAGATATTACAGTGCTGAAAGATACAAAAGGGATATTACAATGCTGAAAGATACCAAAAAGATATTACAATGCTGAAATACACCAAAGGGATATTACAATGCTGAAAGATACCAAAGGGATATTACAATGCTGATAGATACCAAAGAGATATTACAATGCTGAAAGATACCAAAGAGATATTACAGTGCTGAAAGATACAAAAGGGATATTACAATGCTGAAAGATACCAAAGAGATATTACAATGCTGAAAGATACCAAAGGGATATTACAATGCTGAAAGATACCAAAGAGATATTACAATGCTGAAAGACACCAAAGGGATATTACAGTGCTGAAAGATACTAAAAAGATATTACAATGCTGAAAGACACTAAAGGGATATTACAGTGCTGAAAGATACTAAAGAGATATTACAATGCTGAAAGATACCAAAGGCATATTACAATGCTGAAAGACACCAAAGAGATATTACAATGCTTAAAGACACCAAAGGGATATTACAGTGCTGAAAGATACCAAAGGGATATTACAATGCTGAAAGATACCAAAGAGATATTACAATGCTGAAAGATACCAAAGGCATATTACAATGCTGAAAGACACCAAAGGGATATTACAATGCTGAAAGACACCAAAGGGATATTACCATAGGGATATTACAATGCTGAAAGATACCAAAGGGATATTACAATGCTGAAAGATACCAAAGGGATATTACAATGCTGAAAGATACTAAAGAGATACTACAATGTTGAAAGATACCAAAGGGATATTACAATGCTGAAAGATACCAAAGACATATTACAATGCTGTAAGACACCAAAGGGATATTACAGTGCTGAAAGATACCAAAGGGATATTACAATGCTGATAGATACCAAAGAGATATTACAATGCTGAAGGATACCAAAGAGATATTAGAATTCATAAGTCGATGACAAACTGAAAACGCAATTGCAAAAATAAAAACCGAAAACGGCCAAAAACAAACAGTTTCCTTTTCACACTCAACGGGTGCACGTGATTGCGTTTAATACTTGGAACGTTGTTGCTGAATGATTATTCATGAGGAATCTGAACAATATTCAAATGAAATACAAAAAAAACATACCGTTTATTCTGACGCACGATGAGGCATAACAATAGCGTCTTCATACATCGTTTTGTACTCCCATATGAAAAAAATGAAAAACAGCACATTATAAATTCCATGCGTCCAAAGCTTTCCTGGATTTACCCTCACCGATCAGGAATGCTTTAAAAATAAAATCAAATAGAACGTTTAGAAACGTCAAAAAAAAAGCCGAAACATTTTTTCTTGCTAAAACACAATCTTACCTTATTTTGGCAATTCAGTTCTTCACGTCTTTAATCTTTTATACATCCATTGCTCTAACATTTATCTTTGAGTGTTTCTGATGAAGAACGGGAAAGTCTATTTATATACCGGTATCAACATTATTTCATTACACTTGTATAATATTTGCGTTTTGCCTTAAAGTGGTCTCATGATATAATTATTAGTATCTAAAAAAACATGTATGAAAGCGTAATCTTAATTTAAAACTGACCTGCACCGACCGGTTTGCATTAGGGAGCTTCCATTTGATTTTTAGGGGGGGGGGGGGGGGGGGGGCAAAGATGAAAAATTTTGTCCTGCATTTTTTGTTGTTGTAATCTCTGTCCGTCCTTTTTTCTTTCCTGCCTTTTGTTTTTGCCAAGTTGCTCATCCTGCCTTTTTTTTTAACCCAAACTCCTGTCCTACCTTTTTTCAAATTTCATCCTAAATCCATTCCTTCCCCTTCCCCCTCCATAAAAATCAAATGGTAGCTCCCTTAGTATAAAGACTGCTCAAGTTTTGAGATATTGAGAAGCAATGTAACATGACAAAAAAAGTGGATTAGATGACCCGGACACATGCTGTGGTCTTTGCAAATACAACATTACAGTAATGCCGATATCATTTGTTTTACATTTCGTATACGCGAAGTTAATTGAAAGCAATATGCTTTCAAACACTCAATATTTACGTTTAATTCCAATTCTCTTAAGGAGCATGACGGTAGACTCATATTAAAATAATTGTCGTTTATTATTGAAGGATTGCAACACGATTAAACATTAGGTTAAATATCTTTAGAGAAATGACTAGTATAGACTAAAAGCATGTTTCTGTCCATAATTTTACAAATAAAGTGTTTCGGAATTTTCTATTTTTAATGCCCTTGAACTTTATTTCTGATTTGGCTTTCCAGCTCGGTTTTTATCAAGCGCCACTGACGAGTATGAAGTAGAAAAAATGCGCACCTGAAGTACCAAATGATAAGCTTGGTATCTTTGGTGAGTTTTTGTTTTGAATATTCCAAAGTAGTATCTTTCAATTCACTAGATTTTGTACACAAAATTTAAATACACACGACTATAACGATATGGCTGTCCATAATTGGCAGTTAGTAAGACTTGACATATAACTAAATCGATTTGAAGAGTTTATATTGGTTCATTAAAAATGCGTAATAAATAAATTTATCAAGAAACTGCAGAAGTGAACTAATTTGATTTGCATTTGCTAAATTTCAACAATTTTAGTATTATACTTATATTCAGGGCATGCGACAATAACCCTGTCGACGCACCCAGTCGTGCTCCTTTTTGAGGTCATGCGATTCCCTCATTTTTATCTGTTACCTTGGTTTGTCTCTTTTTGGTTTATTCTCTAAATTTGAACATTGGTAAACTACGGCCATCTCAATTTATATCTCATTATATTTATTTCGCCAGTGTTATTATTTTTTTCCAATATTCCTTTAACTGTTAGTCATGTTTTATTAAGAAGAAGGGATGAGTTAAAAAACAATTCTAAAGTGCATGGTTTATAAAATTATCAAAACTGCACGGTTAAAACAATTTTCAAAACTACAAGGTTAAACAAATGTATAGTTATAGTATTCAGAATTGTAATGGGGAATATGTCAAAGAGACAACAACTCGACCAAAGAGCAGAAAACATCCCAAGGATACCAATGGGTCTTCAACGCAGCGATAAATCCCACACCCAAATGCGTGCGTGCGTTTATTTTTTCAATGTCGCCTTTTTTTTATATTTACCATTTACGTAGACATTTAATAGTAGTTACCAATGAATGGTTTTATCTAAAAGTTGTTTTTCCTTCTGCGGAAAATATTTCCAATCAACTGGCAAAACTTTTTTGATATAAATCAGTGCACATCATAAAAATATTGTTTTTATTAAAAAAAAAAGATGTGATGTATACGTAAATGACACAGCAACCACTTTTAAGCGACAACAACCCAAAGGAGACTTCAATATACAGTCTCCAACAATAGAACGGAATTTATCCAAATGTCAAAAGCTTAAGTTTTCAAAGTGAAGAAAGTATGCATGGAATCTCTACATAGACTATCAAAGATCTATTTTCAATACTTTACACATTACGATAATAGTTATGACAAAAGACAACAAATGATGGGTTTCTCAACATGGGTTAGGCACATTAACATTAACACGTGTTGGAACTAAAGTTTCTTTTTATAGATTTACGCAACCTTGATTAGTCATTTAATACCAGCAACAGAAACGAACATACGGTATAAAAAATCAGCACAGTAAAGCAATTTTCTTTAAAGCTCAACTCAAAATATCTTTATTTTTCCAACCTAATTGTTGAAATATTTTTACAAAACATACCGCTGTGCTGTTAAACTCCTTGAAACAGATGACTCGTCTAAATTTGGAGAAAGCATAACATATACATTTATATTTGTTATCATATATAAATATAATTGAATAAATACAATAAATCAGTATCAATTGACGAAATGTTATCAATTTGACAATATTTTGACATATACTTACAGAACTAACAAAAAATATCATTTTGGTATTTTCGGCATTTCCTTGAATTGTAAAAGAGTCCAATGTTTATATTTGAAATAATTGTAATTATAATTGCACGCAAAATCTTATTATTTTAACTATTTTCTTACACTTTTAGTTAAGAAAATAGATGTGAGATAACATATCTAAAAAGGCGAAACGAACGTAGATAGCTACAACGTTTTTTACATTAAGATAACACTGTGTTAATGTAAAACAAATGGCAACTTTTGTAGCCCAATCGACATGCGGTACTGTAAAACTGAATGTTTTCTATAAGTTTTTCATCGACTGGTTTTGTCTTTTAGTCGTTTTTTTTTTGCAATGATTTTATCGCTTATTTTAAATTTTGGATTGTCATTTTGATATTGTTTGCTTCTTTTTTTGCAAAAAGTTATGCTATAAATCATCATATGCATAACTTTCGTTCAAAATTTTTTTTTAAATTTGACTCTCTGCCCACAAGAGGGGTTTTGATAATAACGACAGCTTTTGACTATATTATTATATGGTTTTGTGGCTCAAGCGCCCCGTGACATGTATGCAAACATTTTGGAAACCTGCATATAATATTATCAACTTCGCAAACATCAAGAATGCCATACGTATACATTTCACTTGTTGTGTTGTTACAATTACAATGCACATCATGTGTTGTTACATGTACTTATACATTGCACGTGTTGTGTTTTTTTTATATACATTGCACGTGTTATGTTTTCTAAATACATTGCACGTGTTGTGTTATTTCTAATAATCGTGACGTGGTGTGTTGTTACTTAAACATCTAAATTGAAACTTCTTCTAATCCTTTGTGACGCAAGTAATATGTGTTTAATGTTGACAGGATTAGTGATGTGCTACACATATAAGATCCCTATCATTTCAAATTATTGTCATTGGTATATTTTGTACAAATACAGATCTTTGGGGTTAATAACACGAATAAGCATTTCGAAAAATGCCTAAACTCGGATTTAGAATGCAATTGAAAGACAACGAAAAACCAATTTTCTGGATTGAAGAAACGTCCATTAAATATGTAAATAAAACATTTGAGGAAATCATCAGTCTAGTATCCTACGGAAATTTCGATAAGGCATATTGTCTGCTGAAGAACATATTGTATAGTACATCAAAACTCAACAACAATACAACGATGTTAATATTTATATGTCAGTTTTGCTCTGCATCCAATGAAGAAGACATTTTACCCTTCATTCGTTTCTTGCTAAATGGAGGTGCATGCGTGGGTGCAGTCGATAATTCTGGAAATTCTGCTATAAAATATGCTAACAAAAACGGATTAAGGAAAATAAAGAAGATACTTAATGCTGAAATAACTTTTGCAATGCTTGACCAATATAACCTTTTTTGAGTTTTTAAAAGTCATATGAGGAAGTTAAATTCATTCATCAAAAAACTATGTTTTGATGTATAACAAACTATTTTTCAAGGCAGAAAGAAGAAGTGTATTTTTTTTGTTTCAATATATTTTATTTGTTTAAAACAGCGATCATTATTTGTCAGAACAGCTATGAAGGAATAGTCATGTGGTTTTCTTAGTGACACTACAAAATGTCTCAGTTTTTAATTTTGCAAACCATTACATTCAAATTTACAAAAACGGTAAAGTCGGCAAAGTTACAGATGTGTCTTATTTCTGCAAGGACCATGTAGGAACATACAATGTCACTTTTTCTGAAAGCAAATGACAAAAACATACATAGACATGTAGTAATATGAAATTCTGTCTTTATACGGCTTGTCATTGAAGCAAAAATGGAATATATATTGTATTACATGTAAACAATAATATAAAAAAAGAAGAAAGAAAGATACATTTAATGGTTTTGTTTATGTCTTATATACTATAATTTAGTATTTCGGCTTTCAAATATTTGGCTCAGAAGGTTCCTGATGAAGGTAAATCCAGAAAAGCGCTTCGGACGCATAAATTATTAAACGTGTTGTTTTCAATTTTTTAGTATAAAATACATGCTTTAATTTATTGAGCTGTTATTTTGCTTACTATTTGTATTCTTCAAATTCTCATATAATATGTTTATTCGAAAAAAAAAAAGATTAAAACCCTTCAACAAAGCATCTGTTTAGCATTGCTGTTTTAATAGAACTTAAGAAAAAAAAAATGTACATGTACACCGGCAATACACGAATAACTATAGCGACCCGATTAATGTGTACATTATCTGTATTCAAAAACCTATAGCTAGCTATCTGTTAAATGTGAGCATAATCAGGACCTGAATAATATTAGTTACATAGTGTGCTTGAGACCTAATACTATATATATGGGGTCAGCTTAGCTACGCTCGAATCCCCATATGTAATTTACTGACCCCATATATATCGTATTAGGTCACTAGCACACTATGTAACGAATTTACCTTACATACTATCTTAACATGTGGTATTTAGACTAGTGGCCTATCAAAGTGATCAAGTCTTCAATACCGTTTGTATTAAGAACCTACTTCCATTGGTCTATACAAAATCAAATGCCAACAATAAAACTTGTTAGCTTTAAAATATTAAATGTGTTTTGTGAATTTATTTTAATCCTTCATCATCAATTTCTTCGTCTATTGAAACTTTTAAGATTTTTCCTCAACACTGTGATTTTTTTTAAAGGGACGTAACACCACTACTAACCGTGTATTGAAATAAGCCCCGCCTACTGACCCAATATGGAATATACACGGTCGCCACGTGGTTGCTTTTAACTAATCATATTCCTAGAAATGTATTGGCGGTAAGATAACTATATCTATCCGCTAAAAGTGTACACAGTCAATACCAGAAAAAATATAGATACCCACTAAATGTGCACACGGTCAATACCCGAATAAATATACCTTCCTTCCTTTTACCAGAATTTTATTCCGGTTTTAAATTGGGCTCTAGGAGCTCAGTCTTAAGTTTTATTTGAAGTGATGCTTTGACATGATATTGTCTGTTTTTCTATGACTTCTTGTTCATGTTGGTATTTAATTTCTGTTTGAAACTGTTCGGGTTTTGAACTTGCCCTTATTGTATGACTTTAGAACATATTCGAGTGATGCATAATTATATAACAGACAATCCTGTTTTGTTCGTTAAGGAGATTTTTTTATAAACATTTTAAATAATCAATCTTAATCTTACAACCGTTTTCGTTTAAAAGACATTAGAACAAACACACGACTTCCTATTTTCGAAACAAGCACCCTAAAAAATATTATCACCAAGTCTGCCATAGCGTTATATATAGCTTCCAGAGAATAAAACGTTGATCGGCAGTTTGATATAGTTTAGTAGTTACATTGTATAGCGGTGCAGCATTATATTATTGCTTGTATTTTTGAATATTTGCTACGTATATAATAAAACACTTGTAACCAATATGCATCAACAACATCCAAGATCAAGAGTAAAGCTATATAAATATCAATTTCAAAAAGAGGCGGAAGATGCCGAAGGGACTAACTGACAACGCCATTAAACGAAACAAAATTTGGAAAACAACTAATCGCTTTCGTCATTTGTACATCATTTTTATTTGTCCATGTCTTTTTGCCGTTGATAAATTTGGGAAAAAACACAACAATAACACTAATAATGTTATATTTCATCTTCTCCTACATGTAAGACCATAAAAGTCACGTGTATAGACAAAAAATAAGTATTTTATCTATTACAATACACATGTGAGTACGGAACAGCATTTAATTGAACGCAACAAAACCATTTTCTAATTAATAGCTTGTCCGTGCAAATGTCTATAATTCGATTCATCGAAGGAGATCTTCAAATTGAAAAAGTGTGTACCTTTAGTATTGGGTTTTTTTGTTTGTTTTTGTTCTTTATTAGGTTTTATATCTATTTTGAACGGCTGTTGTATAACCTTATTGTATGGTTTGAACAGTACATCCGATGTGTCTGGTTAGAACAGATTGTTGTCTGTCGGAGAAAGAACCCGTGTATTTACTCTTTAATATGTAAAACCCTTAGTGTTGACTGGGGTATATAAATATGATCACCTGCACATTATCAGTTCCTACAGTAAATAATTATAATCACCTTATCTAGTGATGCAGTAAAACCTTTATTAAATTGGGGCGTAAGTTTTGCTGTACATGATGTAACATAAGTAGTCACGTATGAGGGGGAGGGGGAGGCAACAACTCTGAAGGATTCGTAGATTTCGGCACTTATTTTAGAAGCCCTTTCTCCATGTTTTCAAAGTTGAAGTCTATACTCATGATACTCATCACACTTCGTCCTTGATGTCTAACCTTGCAGAGCATGACTATTTAATACATTTCTATTGTGCTCGTCCTAAGTCCTAAATTCGCTTGAAGAAATTCCCACTAGACATTAAGCAACAACAATCAATCAGTCATTCTATTTAGGAAAACATGTGGTAGATAAATCAAATAAAGGTTAAATCAGTTTACAGATACAATAAACCCGCCCATTTTTTGTTTGTTTGAAAGTTAACATACATTTAGGGTGCTATTTTAATATTGAAACATCAATCCTTATCTTAAATCGATCTCATAGGCGAATATGTATTTTTAGAGATAGTAAGTGAATATACCATAAATATATAAAAAGAATTACATGTACATGCTTGGTATACTACTTGTTTGTGCTCCTTACAAACACGCTGTAATTCAGAACTGATTCTGATGTTGGTATTTATGAGAAAAAATCGACAATATCAGGTTTGCAGTAATTGAACTATTCTCATAATGTCAGTAGTTATTTTCCGTCATAAAATGTTTGCAATCGTATTAATTATATTTAACATGTTTGCCAAAGGTGAAAGATTTCTTAAAATAAATGCACGTATTAATTTCTGATTCTACAGCACATTAAATCTTTTAAATATAAAAACTCCGTATAATCATATAATCATTCTTCAGATTCAAGAAGAAGTTAATAACAAATAAGCTTCACAATCCTTGCTCATTGCATAATTGACTACAACAACACAATAAGACAGATGGTCATAAAACAAATTCTTGACTAATATACATTATACGAGAATGAGAATGATTTTTTGCTTTTATTTCATTAAAGTCATTATAAACAACTATTTAACAAGTTTTTTCTCGTGAACAAAGGAAGTATTAATATACATAAAATAACACTTGAATATTTATTTCTTGGTAGCCAACATTTTGTCGTTGAGCTTTATATTAATTAGCATAACAGACTTCAAGTAGGGTATTCAATTCTTATTAACGGCAAGTTGTTTGTAAAAGTCAAAGAAAAGGTTTTAAAGTAATTCCATATGTGAACAAACCGTATTAAATAAGGTTATTTGAACATAACAAATTTAAGTGAATAGATTTCAGAGACCAAATTTGGAAGCGTTGATTTTAGAAAATGGAACCACAGTTACTAAATAGACTGACGTCAACTCCATGGTTTCAAATATTAATTAAGGTACATTTCACATAATTTATGGTCGCTATTGGTATTAAATACACAACCTTATCAAATACCTAAACGCAGGACAATAACCAGTCAGTATAAAATTATTTTTCAAACACTAGAAAAAACAAAAAACACATTCCCCACTAACCGTTTCGGCAATGAAATAGCTACAGCGCTTCCTTGTCATTTTGGCCAAGCTAACATGTAAAAATTAGCCAATGGCAGTTTCTTGAACGATAGTATACGTTTTGTCTTTTCAAATAGTCATGTCTCGATCACCCTCATGTCAAAATGCAGTTCAACTGATTCTTTACTAATCATTAAGGGTATCACACCCTTATTGTTATTATGCCAGTACATCGGTTATGCATGAACATGTTCAGATGTTGATTTTAAAATTGGCTTTGAGTAAATTATTAAGGTTTCAGTTTATCGGTGCATGTACCAGTTTACTCTATTTAAGTTACAGAGAAAATTATGTTTGATATTCATAAATCATTTAGATATATAACACTTGTATATTTCAGATAAACATTTACTTCGTAATAAATACTGTGAATGTTTTTGTTTTTGTTTTTGTTTTTTGTTTTTTATTCATAATTTAAAATTTAGCTTTTTCCTTTAAGGTAATGTCTTTGTCTACATACTACAGAATCAATTTGCAAGGTTTATCTTAGTATCAATGATAGGTGGTGTGTTCATTAATAAGTCAAGTAAGACTGTTCGTGGAATTGTTATTCTTCAAATTAAAATAATGTGAAAAATATGATTATATTAACTAAGTATCATGGGCAACATTGTCGTCTCTTTCTGACACACCTACATTCATTTTAGACAAATAATGGCTTTTTGCTTAACTGCACTGCTAAGTATGGTTACGTGGATTATAGCAAAACGTAGACACGTCTGGCCGAAGTGTGGAGAGTGTTAGCCTGTACAATGAGGTTGGGAAGGGTACTAGGTCTATTGAGGAACCTTACCGTTTAAATATATATTATGCATGATAATTTATATGTTCCCAATTAAACAATAGAACTATAGTTTGTTCCTTAACACTCCCAAATAAGGCATGATTACTTTGAATGCCTGCTGCATTTTTGCCAAATGAGTTTTGACGCACTTTTCATATGAAATACCGAAAACATACCCATCATTTTGTCAAATTTCTTTTTTCTTTGTTATCTATTACATTTAAATTTAAAAAACCTATTTTTCTTACATTAATATTTAAAGAGTACAAACGTGAAATGCATACAAAAACATTAGGACTGACAGTCACACTTTCAACAAATACCACTTGCAAATTAAACATTCAAGTTGATCATCAATTTCAACTTAACACGTGAAAAGATCATTGACACTGCCTACATGATTTTTATTTTAGTGTGTCAATAAATATGTAACTCAACACTATTCGTCTAATTTTCGATTAGGAAATTGTGAAAAAGTGTTCTCATTTACATCGAACCTTTGAATATACTTTACACAGTTAAATCTCTATTTCGTTTAAATTATTTGGTTGTAGACATACGTTATTTGCACTCCTAACGTGTTTTCATAAAGAAACAACATAACACCGTACCTAACCATTTTTTCCAGCTAGATTACCAATTGAAATCATTTGTTATAAGCTGCCATTTCTTTAGGAAATCACCAAAACCTGAAATATTTTCAATTTTGCAATTGAGGAACATAAAACATAGCAACTTTGTGAAACTAACATTGAGATATTCTTGCACAAATCTGAAGCAAATGGTTCATGAAGTCTTAAAATATACAATTTATAACCGAGAAAGAAATCATCAAATATAAAGGGACATCCATATCAAAAGGCAAAGCGGGTACATGCATATAACATGTACAGAACGTATGCAAAAAATAATAAAATAAACCCACAACAAAATCAACGCCGATCGAGATAGAAAAGACATTGCAGTAGACAATTTAAACAATGACTGAAATAACGTTATTATTTCCATGAAGTGTTGTTCCAGTAAAGTTATAATCTTTGACTGAAGACAACAATTATGTTTTTACAATTGTCACTGATGCTGCAGTTCCTTTCTCATTTTGAAACATTTATAAAGTTTTACGTGCAAACGAATAATTAAAAACGTTGTTTTGTTTATTTTTCTAGTATGTGTGTGTTTCGTGTCCAACATTAGTGATATAGCAGTTGTTTCAGGACCACCAGCTGACGGTTGTGTTATTTGGATACGTTTTCTTTTTTAAAGCTTCAAAACATTCATTTTACGATCTGATTAATTTTGTATGTGTTATTTTGGTGTCCAACGTTCAGCCTTAACTTTTTTTATGTCAAAATCACATGTCGAATGAATTAGTTCAATCACATATAAAGATTCTGTTACCAAAATATCTTTTTTGGCAATTCAATCATTGGCACAAGTACATGTGTTTGAAATAGAAACCAATCACATGTTTCTCCCTTATGGCTTGTATCAATATCATGTATGTGGCAATACATCAAATTAACAGGTGTCTTGGATTCGCGTACAGTGTCTATGTTATGCGAAACACACTTCGGGGTATCTCAAACTTTGAATTGAAAACAGTGTTCTATTGGAAACAAAGTATTAAGGCATTTGCTAATATTAGCGTCAATTTGAAATTGTTACAATTTCGAAATCAAAATTAACGTGCTAGGTTTCATCGTAACTATCGTATTTGTATAAAGTTAGATTAAAAAATTGTAAAACGATCAATATTAGATCTTGATTTAGAAAAAAAAAATCTGTATCAGAAAAAAACAGCTTACAAAAAACAAAAAGACACATTAACTAACAAGTTCCAACCAAAGTATAACGATAGTTATAACAAAAATACTGACCTTCAAATTAAATAAGAAGAGGAAGAAGTCAATAAAACTGAAAACAAATCAAATTTAGACTATATCAACCAACAGAACGAATGGAAAACAACTGTCATACTATTATTGCGTCTTTATTCTTAACATAATCTTGAACTAACAATGTAATACGAAATTTTGACTCATGTACAAATCCTGATTGTGACAATGAGATGAAGATCAGACAAAAGCACTATGTATTTCCTTGAAGTATCTGTATAAAAAAGATGTGTTGTTATTGCTAATGAGACATATATCCATCGGATAAAAATAACACTAATGTAAGTAACTTGACCATGTTCACATTACCGTATGACAGCAATGAATGAAATTCGTACCGTACGGTTAACCATAAAAGACCCCGAAATGACAAAATATAAAAGATTTCATAGCCCAAAAAACATCGGCCTGATTTATGTAAAAAAAGCCAATAAACGAAATACAAATATAAAAGACAGCGACTAACTACAAGTACTGTATTATAGCTCCTGATTTGGGACGAACACATAAAGACATGCAATATAGTCGGGTTAGTAGGCGCTCAACATTCCTTTTACTTTGGACAGTAGTGTAACAGCTCAGCATAACTATATTTAATACTAAAATAAACTATAGAGATCAGCTGAAAAATGCTTTACTCATCAGATTACCACAAAACTCAAAAACATTACTAACAAAAAATCTAAAGACACAAAGTAACGGTCTTTGAGCACTTACAGTTACTGACAGCTAGTTGAAAACCAATTATAGCTGATAGATAAATCATGTTTCCTGGAATAAAATAAAGATCAACACAGCTAAGAATTCAGTGTAAAATTCTGAGAAAAAATGTGAACATGTAATAAATTGCAAATGGTGAGTGCAATGTTCCAACTGAATATAGTGGTAAATTACACGAGTGAAATTTAATTAACTTGTGATTTCTATAAGTAATAAAACCGGTTAAAATGCATAAAGGATTAGTGAAACTGACCAATTTCAATCATATAAAAAAGACGAGATTAATTCATACACGCCTGCTAAACCCAATCATTAACAGGATATCGTTTTCATTTACACTACCACATGTACATGTAGGTTGGTATTAAAATTTACACGTTTACAATAACATAACAGTACACAATTATTCTTGCAATCTGATTGGTGAAATCAACATACGGTGCACTATAAATACAATTAATAGTTGAGGGCAAACATTATAAGTAACAGCCTTTGTTCAAGTTGTTAGTAACATCAGTGGTTGCTTAAAAATGGATCTTTCAGCTGGAATTGCGATGATGTTTAAAAACTACGAAAGATTCTCTTGTGACAAAAATTTGCAAAGAGATTGGATGGAAATTTTCAATTTAATTGTGAAAGCTGATTCTGTGAAAACGAAGCGTCTCCTAGAGAAGCAGTTGGATGTTAATATCAAAACCAATCTCAAAACAACGATTTTAATGTTGATATGTAAAACTTTTCCTGCAAATAAAGAAGATGACGTGTATTCTTTAGCTCTGTATTTGCTTAATAGAGGAGTAAATGTGGATGAAGTTGATGTCTTTGGGAAGACTGCTGTACACTATGCAGAAAGCAATGGATTTTCAAAAATTACAAAATTACTTTTGTCGTGTACATTGATTCACCAATTCAACCTCGTTTGAACCAAAACAAGTACCATATCACATAAACATTTCTACAGATGCCAAAACAATGCTGCCAAATATTCATATGGCGATTTTCATTGTTTTTATTGCTCATATGAAAAAAGGATTGATATTTTAGAGACTTGAATAAATTTTGTTTATTATATAGATAAATATATCAATTTTTTAACAAGCTCTATAAGAAGTATTTTGACCTTATTGGCCTCGGTGAATATCATATCTCTGGGGGTTGGTAAATCATTGTTTAAACTCATCAAAAGTCAATAATGTATATTAAATTCCGTTTACTCTCTTTTTTGTTTTGTTAACATATATTCGTGTGCATGCGTTAGATAAGTTTGTCTGTTTGAACAATACATTATATATTTTATCATCATTTACAAATTAAATTATGTACATTGTATATCTAAATAAACAAAATAAAAGATCATGTAGATTTGCAGTGTTTTTATTTAACGTACAAAAAGTGATGCACTCGATCTTTATCATACATCATCTTGACTGCTGAGTAAACAGGGTTTTATACATCCCGCAATAACGAGCGTCACCCACAGTGCACATTCATTTTAAAGCTGAATTAGAGTTGACTAGACAACCATTCAAATAAAATTTAAAAAAATAAAAATATTGTGTTTGAAAAACCCTTTGATATACACAGTTAGAGCCTAATTTGTGTTTAGTATCTGCATTGTATACACTATCCTCTTTTGCACAAATTAACGAATTTACATCGAGTTACCTTTAATACATGAATATAGCTACGATGACTTGATACAAAATTTGCCTGAATCTTATTTGAAAATCTTGTAAGTCGAACCCTGATTTTTCTGTTTTCAAGAATGAATCTCAAACATTCCTAAAATATCTATTATTGTCACTTCGGGGTTCAAAATGGGAACTGTGTAGACCAAATCCTGTCATTTTTTGCTGCGCTTAAATTCTGTTCGTCCATTACAGATTCCAAAACAGAACATGTAGAAAGCAAAATGGGAAACAAATCTGTGATTCTGGAGAACAATTTTTAAAGGATTCGAATTTTAATTTCGGTCATGTTCAACTCCTGTTTTTGGTTGGGTTCGGGTTGCTTAGTCCATCTTGTCTTTTCATGTCTATTTTCTGTTTTTTATACTGTTGTTTTGATCATTCTCCATTTTCCTGCCATAACGATGTCAGTTTTTTATCGACTTATGATTTTGAATCTCCCTTTTGTATCTTCCGCCTCTCTGTGACATGTTTGACGGATTTGTAAATCTTATTTCCCACTCAGTTTTTCTTAATTCATGTTATTTTTATCTACCTCAGTTTTTACAAATACACAAATTGAAAAAAAATCATCGTCAAGGAAATCATACCACATCTTCTTATTGCTATATCATTTGAAGATCTTGTATTACTGGTCATTTATGGCATAAACTGTTTCTCTAAATCATGTTAATGTTGTTTAGATAATAACACAAAACATGATAAAATTATTCATAATTAAAGTCTAATAACACCAATACTAATTCATCTTACAATTTTCGTGAACATGTTAAGTAGCTGTAGTATGATCTTTACATTCTTACATTTCTGTACCTGCCAGCATTATCTAATACGACTTTCAAGATAATATACAGGTTTTGCATTTCCCCACTCATCTTATATATTTATAGCCTTGACGGTCATATTGGTTGGCAGGTTGGATCACCGGACAAGACACATTTACAAATACATATGTACCCTAACCTAGTAATAGTTGTGGCCAAGTTGGGTAGGATGTAGCACAGTAACATCCGGGAGAAGGGTTGCTGATGAGAATAGCTCACACTAGCCCTTTTGGACACGTGGAATAAAAAGATTGACAAAAATCATTTATTTTACTTTCGTAGATAATTATGGCATCAATTTGAAAATATGTACATCTTAACACTTGTCTTATTTAGCGACGTTACTGGACTTTATCATATCATCTAGCCACTATACTTTTAATGTGCGTCTACACCTCTGCAATGTATGTAATATTTATTCGCAGCTGTTGGCAATTTTTAATGCAAGTCATTTTAAACAAAGGGGGTTTAAAAAAGTATTTATGAATTCAATGTCGTTGTGTATAAAAGATTTGAACTTATATTATTCATTTGAAGATAATTGAGAAAAACACATTAATGCAGCAGTAATTTAAAAAAAATGTTCGTTGATGCTTGAAATAAATAGCATTATCTTGTTCATCTAGCAATTTCAAAATGTGTTATAATGACTAGAAAAGTGCTCTCTTTTTGTAAATATATAGCACGTATTATATTAGATAGACGACTCTGATGTTGCTTTGCGAAAAAACCACTTCACTTTCACGAAACTGAAAAATATAATGAATATCACTAATTCAACTACCGATACTACAAATTAAATAAGTAAGCATTCGACCTTTCAATCGATCTAGTATTTTGAAATCTTTACTAAATCAGACTAACTATCAAATTTATTTGTCATTTTTATCGTTACACATTACTTTGTCTTGTATTGATTCTTGCATGTTTCTTTTAGAATTCTATCAGTTCTTTTTTTCTTTAGACATGTATCGATTGTGTGTATGTGGAAATGCTTTCTATTAATGATTATCAAATTAAGCCACAGAATATTGGTTTACTGACTATAAATATAGGCATTTTGTGAAGGATAATATGTACTTAATGTGCTTGTTCCATCAATTAAAAACACAAATTAATGCATATAACTTCTGTTTTGAATTAGATAGAGTTGTAATATATTGATAATATCAAATATGTTCAACAATTGCACTTACTGAGAAAAAGCTTAACTTTACTTCTTAAAGCTTTTCTGGTGCCCTCATTTTGTCATTGCAACCAAGTATTTCCTTTTGAATATCAATTTGATTAAACATTTATAAAAGACGAAAGTCAATGCAAATATTTGCACTTTTACAAATGTACATTTGTAGAGGTGGACCTTTGTGCTTTTCCTCCTATTCATTTGAGGTTCCACGGACATGAGGGGTTGTTCTTGCCTTAGCTTTGTTTTTTTGTTTTGGATTCTCTATTGTCTTATGTCTTGGATTAGATTACGAAACCTTTAACTTGTGGTACGTATTGCTTTAAACATTGGACATCAAATTTTAAACATTGTAATGTGTGTGAAAAAAATCATCATGACAGCCATGTGATGATCCAAATGGATCCAAATAGATCTCACAGAAAAACAAAAAAACAAAACAAAATGCTTCATCTAATTTACCAAGGCAACTGGTTTTTATATGAACTTTTATGGTTTTTTTTTATTGAATTTTGTAAACATGGTAAACCTTTGTATGTTTACCAATTAAGGAGGACATCATTTATGTGATATAAAGTCAAAAACCTAAAATTCGAAAGATGAATTGTACTTTTTAATCAGTTTAACATCAATTTGTTCACTTGTTTAAACATGTTTTGCTAGACTTTTTCAATAGTCTGTCTAAGATCGGTTGAGAGCACACATAAAGGCAATCGTTGTCATGAATAAAGGGGAGAATCCCATATATATATTAATTCAGGTCTTTTAAAGGAATTTGCAGAAATATTTTCCTGTGAATATCAATTTGATAATACATTTATATATCAGGAAAGTCAATTTGAAAATTTGCACTTTATTCAACATGTCCAATGAGGAGGTAGACTTACATAAAAAGAAGGAATTACTTTTTGTTTAATGATGAGGGGTTAACTTTCAGTTCCCGGATATTGCATGTATCTTTGCTTCCTTTGCATTTGGCATCGGATGTTCCATTGACGTCAGGGTTTTTTCTCTTTATTGTTCTTTCTGTTGGGTTTTTCGAAAGGAAAGGGGTCCATTTTTATTTTTTGTTTTAGTTTCCCTATTTTCTTATATTCTCGGATTCCCGATAGTTTGGGTATCCAACGAGCCCGTTTTCAAGAAACACATGTTGTGAAAATTTAATCTGTATTACACATTCATGCTTCGTTTCTTGTTACTAGACAACTTTTAATTTCAAATACCTTATTAATCTTTATATTTGTCAGATATAGAATCTGTTAGTTGAATATTAATCATATGCTTCTTATTTTTTCCATCGGAAATGGTTCATAAACCTTACTTTTGGACGGAAAAACAAATAAAAATGCCTCATTCAATTAATATTGGTCATTTGTTTTTTGATATGACCTTTCAAGTTTTTGTTTTAATTTGAATTATGTGAATTTTTCTATATTAATTGAGGAAGGCTTGAATTGGTTATGTCGAACAGAGCCTATAATAGAATTAAAAAAATGACCAAATTTTTTTTTATCAAAAATTGACATCAATTTGTTCATTTTTTTCAAAAAACTTTTTTTCTAATTTGGTTACAAACGAATATTTGTTTATTACTGATGAAAGCCATTTTTGAATGAAGATGTCATTATCAACAACAAATGTAAAATAATATCATATATATGTAAATATTTTTTTCATTAAAGTGGGTCAGCAACTTGTTAATCTTTTATTTTGATTTTCGTGCAATTTATCATATCAGTAACGATGACGACCAAGATATATTACATTGAAGTAAGTTCACCCTGAGGTTGATGAAGGCCATCTGAAATACTATTTGCCAAGTAGTTACGGAATTAAACTTTTCCAAAAAGATGGATCCCGAACAGCACATGCTAGACGATTGGCGTCAAGTCATGATTGCAAAAACTCACATTGAACTTCAAAGCTTAGTGAGCTGTTGATTTGCCCTAACACTTGTTATTTAATATTGTTCATTCATCGTCATTGTTTTATCTATTTCAGGGGAAATGATAAGATGGAGATTGTCTCTCTGACCATTATAGGAGAGATCTTGTAATTTAAGATTGTGTTTTAAAGAGCAGTAAAATTTTATTATTTCTAACGTTTGGTCAATTGCTACATGTTAGTGTAATTTAGTTCATACTGCAACTAACTGATATTTGGGGAAACTTCATTAAGATTGAAATAAAAAAGCAACAGTCACAAATATTATCGGGAATTACTTCAGTAAGAATAATTTATTAATATTTTTTTCTCATGCAGACTGTTTTGCATTGTATATATAGAGAATCATTTCTACTTTGAACTTAACCAATTGTACAAGCCGGCTATTGTGGAAGACAGTGTGTCTCTCTCTCGATGTATTTTTTTAGATATATTTGTTGGTGGATAGTTGTTTTATAAACGTAAAGTGCACTTTTTTTGTTCCTTTGCTCAATATGATTTATGCAATACTTGACGTCGTACACCATTGGTGCAAACACATTTCTATTAACATGTGTAAATGTTTCGTGTTAAAAGTAAATTATAAAAAATACCAAACGCCAAGGAAAATTCAAACTGGAAAGTCCCTTATCAAATGGCAAAATCAAAAGTTCACACACATCAAACGAATGGAAAACAACGGTCATATTCGTGATTGTATAGCTACTTAATCTCTAACTTGTATGACAGTCGCATACAATTCCATTATATTGACTACAATGTGTGAATAGACATAATAGGTAAGACTGTCAAAAAAGGGGTACAGCTGTCAACATTGTGTTATGATCTTAATCACTATGAAAACAAACAAATATATCAACATAGAAAACAAACTGGCATATCGACAAAGCACATATTCAAAAATAAAAAAACAAGAATACATAAATTGACCACAGCACAACAACACAATGGCTGGGTGCATTAATACGGAGCCACGCAAAAAGGATTTTACCAAACATTGACTAAACAGTAAAGATTAATAATTTACAAAGATTAATAAAATTACACTATAACACGTAATTAAGATGATAAACAACGTCAGTACCTTTCACTCTATACTTCAAGACCATCATATATTAGTTGTGCATATTTATCAATAAGGTCTTAGTATCTTCCGATGAACCTTTTTAGAAAGAGGACGAGACATTTTTTGACATAAACCTGATTCATCAACTTTCTGCTCAGACACTGGTGACGTATTATAAAGTCTGGGTAGCACTTGCAAGCTTTTGAATACTGAATGGAGTGGTAAATGTATATCCCATATGCAGGTAAAGTTAGTAAACTGCTACTAAAGTGGGGGAAATTGATGATTTCATAATTGAAATCGTCTTGTTTATAGATTATAGATAGGAATAGATTACCTTAGCCGTATTTGGCACAACTTTTTAGAATTTTGGGTCCTCAATGCTCTTCAATTTTGTACTTGTTTGGCCTTATATCTTTTTTGATCTGAGCGTCACTGATGAGTCTTATGTAGACGAAAAGCGCGTCTGGCGAATTAAATTATAATCCTGGTACCTTTGATAACTATTGTCATGCATTCTGGTACTGAAACGACCGCTTATGTCAATTTCGAGGTATAAGTCTAAAAACGAGACAGAGAAAGTCGTGTCTGTTGTTTCTTAATTTCTAGTTCTAGAGAATATATTAATGGAACCCAAACAGAGAAGTTTAGATTGTTAATGGAAAAAAATATCATTTAATTAATATTGTTCATTTGTTTTTGATATGACCTTTTAAGTTTCTGATTTAATTTGAATTATGTGAATTTTTCTATATTAATTGAAGAAGGCTTGAATTGTTTATGTCGAACAGAGCCTATGATAGAATTAAAAAAATGACCATATTTTTTTTATCAAAAATTGACATCAATTTGTTCATTTTTTTCAAAAAAAATTTTTCAAATTTGTTTACAAACGAATCTTTGTTTTTTACTGATGAAAACCATTTTTGAATGAAGATGTCATTATCACCAACAAATGTAAAATAATATCATATATATGTAAATATTTTTTTCATTAAAGTGGGTCAGCAACTTGTTAATCTTTATTTATGATTTTCGTGCAATTTATCATATCAGTAACGATGACGACCAAGATATATTACATTGAAGTAAATTCACCCTGAGGTTGACGAAGGCCATCTGAAATACTATTTGCTAAGCAGTGACGGAATTACACTTTTCCAAAACGTCTAAGATGGATCCCGAACAGCACTTGCTAGACGATTGGCGTCAAGTCATGATTGCAAAAAACTCACATTGAACTTCAAAGCTTAGTGAGCTGTTGATTTGCCCTAACACTTGTTATTTAATATTGTTCATTCATCGTCATTGTTTTATCTATTTTAGGGGAAATGATAAGATGGAGATTGTCTCTCTGACCATTATAGGAGAGATCTTATAATTTAAGATTGTGTTTTAAAGAGCAGTAAAATTTTATTATTTCTAACGTTTAATCAATTGCTACATGTTAGTGTAATTTAGTTCATACTGCAACTAACTGATATTTGGGGAAACTTCATTAAGATTGAAATAAAAAAGCAACAGTCACAAATATTATCGGGAATTACTTCAGTAAGAATAATTTATTAATATTTTTTTTCTCATGCAGACTGTTTTGCATTGTATATATAGAGAATCATTTCTACTTTGAACTTAACCAATTGTACAAGCCGGCTATTGTTGAAGACAGTGTGTCTCTCTCTCTCGATGTATTTTTTTAGATATATTTGTTGGTGGATAGTTGTTTTATAAACGTAAAGTGCACTTTTTTTGTTCCTTTGCTCAATATGATTTATGCAATACTTGACGTCGTACACCATTGGTGCAAACACATTTCTATTAACATGTGTAAATGTTTCGTGTTAAAAGTAAATTATAAAAAATACCAAACGCCAAGGAAAATTCAAACTGGAAAGTCCCTTATCAAATGGCAAAATCAAAAGTTCACATAATCAAACGAATGGAAAACAACGGTCATATTCGTGATTGTATAGCTACTTAATCTCTAACTTGTATGACAGTCGCATAAAATTCCATTATATTGACAACAATGTGTGAATAGACATAATAGGTAAGACTGTCAAAAAAGGGGTACAGCAGTCAACATTGTGTTATGATCTTAATCACTATGAAAACAAACAAATATATCAACAAAGAAAACAAACTGGCATATCGACAAAGCACATATTCAAAAATAAAAAAACAAGAATACATAAATTGACCACAGCACAACAACAAAATGGCTGGGTGCATAAATACGGAGCCACGCAAAAAGGATTTTACCAAACATTGACTAAACAGTAAAGATTAATAATTTACAAAGATTAATAAAATTACACTATAACACGTAATTAAGATGATAAACAACGTCAGTACCTTTCACTCTATACTTCAAGACCATCATATATTAGTTGTGCATATTTATCAATAAGGTCTTAGTATCTTCCGATGAACCTTTTTAGAAAGAGGACGAGACATTTTTTGACATACACCTGATTCATCAACTTTCTGCTCAGACACTGGTGACGTATTATAAAGTCTGGGTAGCACTTGCAAGCTCTTGAATACTGAATGGAGTGGGAAATGTATATCCCATATGCAGGTAAAGTTAGTAAACTGCTACTAAAGTGGGGGAAATTGATGATTTCATAATTGAAATCGTCTTGTTTATAGATTATAGATAGGAATAGATTACCTTAGCCGTATTTGGCACAACTTTTTAGAATTTTGGGTCCTCAATGCTCTTCAATTTTGTACTTGTTTGGCCTTATATCTTTTTTGATCTGAGCGTCACTGATGAGTCTTATGTAGACGAAAAGCGCGTCTGGCGAATTAAATTATAATCCTGGTACCTTTGATAACTATTGTCATGCATTCTGGTACTGAAACGACCGCTTATGTCAATTTCGAGGTATAAGTCTAAAAACGAGACAGAGAAAGTCGTGTCTGTTGTTTCTTAATTTCTAGTTCTAGAGAATATATTAATGGAACCCAAACAGAGAAGTTTAGATTGTTAATGGAAAATAATATCATTTAATTAATATTGTTCATTTGTTTTTGATATGACCTTTTACGTTTCTGATTTAATTTGAATTATGTGAATTTTTCTATATTAATTGAAGAAGGCTTGAATTGTTTATGTCGAACAGAGCCTATGATAGAATTAAAAAAATGACCATATTTTTTTTATCAAAAATTGACATCAATTTGTTCATTTTTTTCAAAAAAAAATTTTCAAATTTGTTTACAAACGAATCTTTGTGTTTTACTGATGAAAACCATTTTTGAATGAAGATGTCATTATCACCAACAAATGTAAAATAATATCATATATATGTAAATATTTTTTTCATTAAAGTGGGTCAGCAACTTGTTAATCTTTATTTATGATTTTCGTGCAATTTATCATATCAGTAACGATGACGACCAAGATATATTACATTGAAGTAAATTCACCCTGAGGTTGACGAAGGCCATCTGAAATACTATTTGCTAAGCAGTGACGGAATTACACTTTTCCAAAACGTCTAAGATGGATCCCGAACAGCACTTGCTAGACGATTGGCGTCAAGTCATGATTGCAAAAAACTCACATTGAACTTCAAAGCTTAGTGAGCTGTTGATTTGCCCTAACACTTGTTATTTAATATTGTTCATTCATCGTCATTGTTTTATCTATTTCAGGGGAAATGATAAGATGGAGATTGTCTCTCTGACCATTATAGGAGAGATCTTATAATTTAAGATTGTGTTTTAAAGAGCAGTAAAATTTTATTATTTCTAACGTTTGGTCAATTGCTACATGTTAGTGTAATTTAGTTCATACTGCAACTAACTGATATTTGGGGAAACTTCATTAAGATTGAAATAAAAAAGCAACAGTCACAAATATTATCGGGAATTACTTCAGTAAGAATAATTTATTAATATTTTTTTCTCATGCAGACTGTTTTGCATTGTATATATAGAGAATCATTTCTACTTTGAACTTAACCAATTGTACAAGCCGGCTATTGTTGAAGACAGTGTGTCTCTCTCTCTCGATGTATTTTTTTAGATATATTTGTTGGTGGATAGTTGTTTTATAAACGTAAAGTGCACTTTTTTTGTTCCTTTGCTCAATATGATTTATGCAATACTTGACGTCGTACACCATTGGTGCAAACACATTTCTATTAACATGTGTAAATGTTTCGTGTTAAAAGTAAATCATAAAAAATACCAAACGCCAAGGAAAATTCAAACTGGAAAGTCCCTTATCAAATGGCAAAATCAAAAGTTCACACACATCAAACGAATGGAAAACAACGGTCATATTCGTGATTGTATAGCTACTTAATCTCTAACTTGTATGACAGTCGCATAAAATTCCATTATATTGACAACAATGTGTGAATAGACATAATAGGTAAGACTGTCAAAAAAGGGGTACAGCAGTCAACATTGTGTTATGACCTTAATCACTATGAAAACAAACAAATATATCAACAAAGAAAACAAACTGGCATATCGACAAAGCACATATTCAAAAATAAAAAACAAGAATACATAAATTGACCACAGCACAACAACACAATGGCTGGGTGCATAAATACGGAGCCACGCAAAAAGGATTTTACCAAACATTGACTAAACAGTAAAGATTAATAATTTACAAAGATTAATAAAATTACACTATAACAACGTAATTAAGATGATAAACAACGTCAGTACCTTTCACTCTATACTTCAAGACCATCATATATTAGTTGTGCATATTTATCAATAAGGTCTTAGTATCTTCCGATGAACCTTTTTAGAAAGAGGACGAGACATTTTTTGACATAAACCTGATTCATCAACTTTCTGCTCAGACACTGGTGACGTATTATAAAGTCTGGGTAGCACTTGCAAGCTTTTGAATACTGAATGGAGTGGTAAATGTATATCCCATATGCAGGTAAAGTTAGTAAACTGCTACTAAAGTGGGGGAAATTGATGATTTCATAATTGAAATCGTCTTGTTTATAGATTATAGATAGGAATAGATTACCTTAGCCGTATTTGGCACAACTTTTTAGAATTTTGGGTCCTCAATGCTCTTCAATTTTGTACTTGTTTGGCCTTATATCTATTTTGATCTGAGCGTCACTGATGAGTCTTATGTAGACGAAAAGCGCGTCTGGCGAATTAAATTATAATCCTGGTACCTTTGATAACTATTGTCATGCATTCTGGTACTGAAATGACCGCTTATGTCAATTTCGAGGTATAAGTCTAAAAACGAGACAGAGAAAGTCGTGTCTGTTGTTTCTTAATTTCTAGTTCTAGAGAATATATTAATGGAACCCAAACAGAGAAGTTTAGATTGTTAATGGAAAAAAATATCATTTAATTAATATTGTTCATTTGTTTTTGATATGACCTTTTAAGTTTCTGATTTAATTTGAATTATGTGAATTTTTCTATATTAATTGAAGAAGGCTTGAATTGTTTATGTCGAACAGAGCCTATGATAGAATTAAAAAAATGACCATATTTTTTTTATCAAAAATTGACATCAATTTGTTCATTTTTAAAAAAAAAAAAATTTCAAATTTGTTTACAAACGAATCTTTGTTTTTTACTGATGAAAACCATTTTTGAATGAAGATGTCATTATCACCAACAAATGTAAAATAATATCATATATATGTAAATATTTTTTTCATTAAAGTGGGTCAGCAACTTGTTAATCTTTATTTATGATTTTCGTGCAATTTATCATATCAGTAACGATGACGACCAAGATATATTACATTGAAGTAAATTCACCCTGAGGTTGACGAAGGCCATCTGAAATACTATTTGCTAAGCAGTGACGGAATTACACTTTTCCAAAACGTCTAAGATGGATCCCGAACAGCACTTGCTAGACGATTGGCGTCAAGTCATGATTGCAAAAAACTCACATTGAACTTCAAAGCTTAGTGAGCTGTTGATTTGCCCTAACACTTGTTATTTAATATTGTTCATTCATCGTCATTGTTTTATCTATTTCAGGGGAAATGATAAGATGGAGATTGTCTCTCTGACCATTATAGGAGAGATCTTATAATTTAAGATTGTGTTTTAAAGAGCAGTAGAATTTTATTATTTCTAACGTTTGGTCAATTGCTACATGTTAGTGTAATTTAGTTCATACTGCAACTAACTGATATTTGGGGAAACTTCATTAAGATTGAAATAAAAAAGCAACAGTCACAAATATTATCGGGAATTACTTCAGTAAGAATAATTTATTAATATTTTTTTCTCATGCAGACTGTTTTCCATTGTATATATAGAGAATCATTTCTACTTTGAACTTAACCAATTGTACAAGCCGGCTATTGTTGAAGACAGTGTGTCTCTCTCTCTCGATGTATTTTTTTAGATATATTTGTTGGTGGATAGTTGTTTTATAAACGTAAAGTGCACTTTTTTTGTTCCTTTGCTCAATATGATTTATGCAATACTTGACGTCGTACACCATTGGTGCAAACACATTTCTATTAACATGTGTAAATGTTTCGTGTTAAAAGTAAATTATAAGAAATACCAAACGCCAAGGAAAATTCAAACTGGAAAGTCCCTTATCAAATGGCAAAATCAAAAGTTCACACACATCAAACGAATGGAAAACAACGGTCATATTCGTGATTGTATAGCTACTTAATCTCTAACTTGTATGACAGTCGCATAAAATTCCATTATATTGACAACAATGTGTGAATAGACATAATAGGTAAGACTGTCAAAAAAGGGGTACAGCAGTCAACATTGTGTTATGATCTTAATCACTATGAAAACAAACAAATATATCAACAAAGAAAACAAACTGGCATATCGACAAAGCACATATTCAAAAATAAAAAAACAAGAATACATAAATTGACCACAGCACAACAACAAAATGGCTGGGTGCATAAATACGGAGCCACGCAAAAAGGATTTTACCAAACATTGACTAAACAGTAAAGATTAATAATTTACAAAGATTAATAAAATTACACTATAACACGTAATTAAGATGATAAACAACGTCAGTACCTTTCACTCTATACTTCAATACCATCATATATTAGTTGTGCATATTTATCAATAAGGTCTTAGTATCTTCCGATGAACCTTTTTAGAAAGAGGACGAGACATTTTTTGACATAAACCTGATTCATCAACTTTCTGCTCAGACACTGGTGACGTATTATAAAGTCTGGGTAGCACTTGCAAGCTCTTGAATACTGAATGGAGTGGGAAATGTATATCCCATATGCAGGTAAAGTTAGTAAACTGCTACTAATGTGGGGGAAATTGATGATTTCATAATTGAAATCGTCTTGTTTATAGATTATAGATAGGAATAGATTACCTTAGCCGTATTTGGCACAACTTTTTAGAATTTTGGGTCCTCAATGCTCTTCAATTTTGTACTTGTTTGGCCTTATATCTTTTTTGATCTGAGCGTCACTGATGAGTCTTATGTAGACGAAAAGCGCGTCTGGCGAATTAAATTATAATCCTGGTACCTTTGATAACTATTGTCATGCATTCTGGTACTGAAACGACCGCTTATGTCAATTTCGAGGTATAAGTCTAAAAACGAGACAGAGAAAGTCGTGTCTGTTGTTTCTTAATTTCTAGTTCTAGAGAATATATTAATGGAACCCAAACAGAGGAGTTTAGATTGTTAATGGAAAAAAATATCATTTAATTAATATTGTTCATTTGTTTTTGATATGACCTTTTACGTTTCTGATTTAATTTGAATTATGTGAATTTTTCTATATTAATTGAAGAAGGCTTGAATTGTTTATGTCGAACAGAGCCTATGATAGAATTAAAAAAATGACCATATTTTTTTTTATCAAAAATTGACATCAATTTGTTCATTTTTTTCAAAAAATTTTTTTCAAATTTGTTTACAAACGAATCTTTGTTTTTTACTGATGAAAACCATTTTTGAATGAAGATGTCATTATCACCAACAAATGTAAAATAATATCATATATATGTAAATATTTTTTTCATTAAAGTGGGTCAGCAACTTGTTAATCTTTATTTATGATTTTCGTGCAATTTATCATATCAGTAACGATGACGACCAAGATATATTACATTGAAGTAAATTCACCCTGAGGTTGACGAAGGCCATCTGAAATACTATTTGCTAAGCAGTGACGGAATTACACTTTTCCAAAACGTCTAAGATGGATCCCGAACAGCACTTGCTAGACGATTGGCGTCAAGTCATGATTGCAAAAAACTCACATTGAACTTCAAAGCTTAGTGAGCTGTTGATTTGCCCTAACACTTGTTATTTAATATTGTTCATTCATCGTCATTGTTTTATCTATTTCAGGGGAAATGATAAGATGGAGATTGTCTCTCAGACCATTATAGGAGAGATCTTATAATTTAAGATTGTGTTTTAAAGAGCAGTAAAATTTTATTATTTCTAACGTTTGGTCAATTGCTACATGTTAGTGTAATTTAGTTCATACTGCAACTTACTGATATTTGGGGAAACTTCATTAAGATTGAAATAAAAAAGCAACAGTCACAAATATTATCGGGAATTACTTCAGTAAGAATAATTTATTAATATTTTTTTCTCATGCAGACTGTTTTGCATTGTATGTATAGAGAATCATTTCTACTTTGAACTTAACCAATTGTACAAGCCGGCTATTGTTGAAGACAGTGTGTCTCTCTCTCTCGATGTATTTTTTTAGATATATTTGTTGGTGGATAGTTGTTTTATAAACGTAAAGTGCACTTTTTTTGTTCCTTTGCTCAATATGATTTATGCAATACTTGACGTCGTACACCATTGGTGCAAACACATTTCTATTAACATGTGTAAATGTTTCGTGTTAAAAGTAAATTATAAAAAATACCAAACGCCAAGGAAAATTCAAACTGGAAAGTCCCTTATCAAATGGCAAAATCAAAAGTTCACACACATCAAACGAATGGAAAACAACGGTCATATTCGTGATTGTATAGCTACTTAATCTCTAACTTGTATGACAGTCGCATAAAATTCCATTATATTGACAACAATGTGTGAATAGACATAATAGGTAAGACTGTCAAAAAAGGGGTACAGCAGTAAACATTGTGTTATGATCTTAATCACTATGAAAACAAACAAATATATCAACAAAGAAAACAAACTGGCATATCGACAAAGCACATATTCAAAAATAAAAAAACAACATAAATTGACCACAGCACAACAACAAAATGGCTGGGTGCATAAATACGGAGCCACGCAAAAAGGATTTTACCAAACATTGACTAAACAGTAAAGATTAATAATTTACAAAGATTAATAAAATTACACTATAACACGTAATTAAGATGATATACAACGTCAGTACCTTTCACTCTATACTTCAAGACCATCATATATTAGTTGTGCATATTTATCAATAAGGTCTTAGTATCTTCCGATGAACCTTTTTAGAAAGAGGACGAGACATTTTTTGACATAAACCTGATTCATCAACTTTCTGCTCAGACACTGGTGACGTATTATAAAGTCTGGGTAGCACTTGCAAGCTTTTGAATACTGAATGGAGTGGTAAATGTATATCCCATATGCAGGTAAAGTTAGTAAACTGCTACTAAAGTGGGGGAAATTGATGATTTCATAATTGAAATCGTCTTGTTTATAGATTATAGATAGGAATAGATTATCTTAGCCGTATTTGGCACAACTTTTTAGAATTTTGGGTCCTCAATGCTCTTCAATTTTGTACTTGTTTGGCCTTATATCTATTTTGATCTGAGCGTCACTGATGAGTCTTATGTAGACGAAAAGCGCGTCTGGCGAATTAAATTATAATCCTGGTACCTTTGATAACTATTGTCATGCATTCTGGTACTGAAACGACCGCTTATGTCAATTTCGAGGTACTGTGGATTCATTTATTTTCGTGGATACCAATTTTCGTGGATTGAGGAAAAATTGCATTTTCGTGGATATTTAATTTCGTGGTTTTGGCAAAGTTTGTATACATTCCTTTACACAATTAGCAATTCGTTGAACATTTAAATTCGTTGTTCCCCTGTACCCACGAAATCCACGAAAATTGGTATCCAACGAATAATAATGAATCCACAGTATAAGTCTAAAAACGAGGCAGAGAAAGTCGTGTCTGTTGTTTCTTAATTTCTAGTTCTAGAGAATATATTAATGGAACCCAAACAGAGAAGTTTGGATTGTTAATGGAAAGAACATCATCAATATATCTGAATGTGAAATTAAATGACCTTGCTTCTTTGATCGTTTCGTTTTGACAAGTGTCTGAAGGAACTCCAAATCATATGAAAATAAGAAGAGGTCGTCAAGGAGAGGCGACCAGCTCGTTTTCATAGGAATGCCGACAATTTGGTGAAAAAGTCTACCTCCAAATTCAACAAATATGTTGTCAATAAGAAACATCATCTTACTGATCACTTGTTCTTCGGTGTAGAAATGTATATCCCATATGCAGGTGAAGTTAGTAAACTGCTACTAAAGTGGAGGAAATTGATGATTTCATAATTGAAATCGTCTTGTTTATAGATTATAGATAGGAATAGATTACCTTAGCCGTATTTGGCACAACTTTTTAGAATTTTGGGTCCTCAATGCTCTTCAATTTTGTACTTGTTTGGCTTTATAACTATTTTGATCTGAGCGTCACTGATGAGTCTTATGTAGACGAAAAGCGCGTCTGGCGAATTAAATTATAATCCTGTTACCTTTGATAACTATTGTCATGCATTCTGGTACTGAAACGACCGCTTATGTCAACTTCGAGGTATAAGTCTAAAAACGAGGCAGAGAAAGTCGTGTCTGTTGTTTCTTAAATTCTAGTTCTAGAGAATATATTAATGGAACCCAAACAGAGAAGTTTGGATTGTTAATGGAAAGAACATCATCAATATATCTGAATGTGAAATTAAATGATCTTGCTTCTTTGATCTTTTCGTTTTGACAAGTGTCTGAAGGAACTCCAAATCATATGAAAATAAGAAGAGGTCGGCAAGGAGAGGCGACCAGCTCGTTTTCATAGGAATGCCGACAATTTGGTGAAAAAGTCTACCTCCAAATTCAACAAATATGTTGTCAATAAGAAACATCATCTTACTGATCACTTGTTCTTCAGTGTAGAATGTTTTACCTTTTTGTTCACTATTAACAAAATATGCCGTATGTGATCCCAAAGTAATAAATATATAGCGTATGCTACCATATTTATATTAAAAAGCATTGTGGATAATTTATTTTAGTTAAAGTTTTTCTTATGCTCAATTAAATTCTTAAACATTCAAAACTGATAAGGAGGTCGCGATCGCAACCCTCTATTACTGATCTAAAACTTGTTCTGTTGTATTTTCTTCTTTTTGATCCTTCCGAAGATTGTTTGTACTTCAGGATCCGTTTGTGTTTAGTGTCCAACGTGATATATTTGGTGTCGAATGTACAAGATACATCTGTAACTAGTTTTTTTGAGAGCACGTGTCGTGTGAAATAAGTTGTAGCACATTTTTTAAGTGAATGTGTCCAACATCAATTTCTAACACTTCAATCATTAGAACATGTGCGTATATTTGAGATGATAATAGGTATATAGATCAATAACATGTTTTTCCTTATTGGATCATATTAATGTATGGAGCAGTTTATAGAGAAATCAAACCGACATGTGTGTTGGATAAGCGTGCCATATGCCATGCGAGATATATTTTGTGGTACCTCACCTGTCTGGCTTTTCCATGACTATTAATCTGTTTTTCTTAATTTAGAATAACATATTGTAAAACGATCAGTTTAAAAAATAAAAAGGTTAATAAAATACAAAACACAAAAACACAAAACACAGAAAAAAAGTTTCTTAGACATATCATACCATACATACATACATAACAGAAAATAAAAACAAATAGTTTTATTATTGGGTATTTATTCTTAATAGAACCGTATCATGAACATACAGCGTAATACAAAATGTTTACCCATATAAGAAAGCCTGAATATGACTATTATATGAATGAGCAACAAACATTGTTTTATTCTTTGTGGTTTTATCTGTATAAATATAAGAAGATGTGGTTTGATTGCCAAAAAACGCATCTCTGTAAGATACAAAATGTCGTAGATTTAAGCACGTATATGTCACCGTACGACATTAAGCAATGAACAAAACTCATGCCTTACAAATGTAGTACGCTATGAAAGGCCCCGAAATTACTAAGTGAAAACAATCAAAACTGAAAACTAACGGCCTGGTCAATAAAGACAACTATGAACGAAAAAAAGAATATGATAGACATCGACCAACTACAATAACTAAATTACAAGCTGCTGGCCTTGGATTTTTTATCACCGAGTACTCACGATTGATTTATTGATTTATTGTTTGTTGTCCTCTATTTCAAGTTGCATATATGTTTTTCTGATACTGCCACCGTTTTTCCCCCCGTTAAGTATAAAACCACAATTACAAATATACTGTTAAAAAAAAGAAACGCATAGCTCGGATGATTTTTTCAAAATGCAAAATATATATCTTACAAGGTAAAATGAAACGGTCAATTGTATCTTCGAATTTTTACAGGTAAGTTTTATACTTTAAATACCCGTTCTTTTTATTTGGCTGTCTGCCGCATGGAATTTGGAAATCGCTTAAAGTGCAAATGACCTTTTTTGCCGCGACATTTTGCTAACCTTTTTCATAAGCATTTTGTGGTCAATTCAATTGTTACACTTTTGCGCATATAAGGATCAAGTTTGAAATGTTTCTTCACAACGTTAACACGCTGCCATGCCAAGGTTGGAACTTGATATTCAAAATGTGGTCATCGGCTGTCTTCAGACCGGAGGGTATCAAAGTAAATTAGCAAGAACTTGAAACGTTAACCAGAACACAATTTCGCGACATTGGAACAGATACCAGCAAACTGATTGTACTAAGGACTGCCGGATAAGTGGACGACATCGCCTAACGTCTCCTGGACAAGATCGCTACATCCGTGAATTTCATCTACGGAATCGAACCGTTACTGCAACAACCACTGCAGTTTGGGTACCAGAATTGAGAGAAGATTCATCTCACAAACAGTCCGCAATTGACTGCGACAACATGGCGTTACACGCAGGAGATCGTATTTTGAACCCGTTTGAGGCCGTTACACAGACAGAATAGAATCCGATGGTAAAACAAATTGAGGGGCTGGAAATTCCGCAACTGTCACCGAATCTGGTTCAGTGATGAGTACTACTTTATGCTTCAAAAACGTGATGGAAGAACTCGTGTCTACCAGCGCATCAATGAACGTTTTGCTTCCTCGTGTGTACAAGAAGTGGACATCTTTGGTGGAGAAAGTGTCATGATATGGGCGGTTATCTCTATTGACAGTAAAACCTAATTGGCAAATGTTCCGGGTAATTTAACGACACAAAGGCACAGAGACGAAATTATTCCACCTTATCTTATATAAAGAATAAGGAGATGTGGTATGAATGCAGATGAGACAACTATCCTCCAAATCATAAATAAAGAGGATGTAAGCAATTATAGGCAAGCGTACGGCCTTCAACAATGAGAAAAAACCATGCCATATAGTCGACTATAAAAGGTTTAATCATGAAAAATATGAAACAATTCAATTGAGAAAACTAACGGCCTAAATTATAACAAAACATTTTACGAAACAAAAAACGACAGACGTGAACCAACGACAACCACTGAACTACAGGCTCCTGACAGGTGACAGGCACATGTAGAATGTGGCGGGGTTAAACATGTTTGTGAACGCTAAATCCACCCCTAACCTGGAACAGTTGTGTTGCAACAAAAAATAAGAACAAACTAAAAAAATCAGTTGAAAAGGGCTTAACACATCAGAGAGCCAATTATAGCTTATACAAAATCATGCTTTTCAGTTTAATGGCCATAAATTCACATCAAATGGATATATGAATCTTTGAAAAACATTACCTTTTGCAATACATCAATATAAGTATTGACAGAATGAATGGCCTACCTTGAGCAGAACAACATCAATGTGCTACCTTGGCGTTCCAAATAACAGGACTTGAAACCTATTGAGCATCTATGGGACCAACGGAATAAACGTATGTGCAAGCGTCAACCTCCGCCTCAGATCCTTGATCAGCTCCGAAAAATGTTGCAACAGGAATGGCGAGCAATTCCACGTAACAACATTAGAACATTGATAGCATCCAGACCAAGGGGATACGTAGTAGTCTTACCATCGAAAGGTGGTCATACACGGTACTTGCTTTAATGGCACCGGAAGTAGTTCTAATTGTGATAAATTGACAGTACTATTTCATACTGTAATGGTCATTGAAATATTTTGTCCTTCCTTTTCTTAGATTCATTTCAATTTATTTTGATCAACTTGAACATATATGTTTATAATGACTGACCTTTATAAATATTTGTGTAGACTATTGATTTTATTTGTGCATGATTTGTATCTGTTCTTGTGTTTTTGATTATTATGAAGGACCAACAATGGCGATTGCATACACAATTATAAAGTGTGTCATATCGAAAAAAGCACACTGTTCAAAGTATCTAGTTTACGCAAATCTCATACCGTATTTCTTGCATTCCAAATTTTTGACGACACACTCGACCTCGGATGAGTCGAACCTCGGATGAGTCGAATACTTTGGTCCGGTCCCTTCGACTTCGACACAACGAGGTTCGACTGTACATATTAGCAAAATGTGAAGAATTAACTATCAAGAGTTTATGAATAATGAAGTCAATAGAAACAAATGATAGAAGGTGCTTCTCTAATGATTTATTCTAATAATGCTGAGTGTAATGTTCCGAATGAAATTACACGAGAGAAAGTGATTCAAATTGCTTTTCACATGTTTTATGAAAATTTCTCAACCGGATCAAAACTGGTTAAAATGCATACATTATTAGAGAAACTTATCAGTGTTAACTAATTTTAAAGAGGATTGTGTTCGATACAAGTGTAGTTAATCCAATCATAAGTAGGATATCGTTTCACTTACACTACCATGTGTAGGTAGGTATTAAACGTTTACACGCTTAAAAATAATAAATCTTGCAATCTGATTGGTAGAATTAACCTATAGGTTTTCAATAAGAAAAAGTATAAAACGTTAAACTGAAAATACATAAAATAATTACTTCAGTTGTTTTTCTTATCAGTGCGTGCTTTAAATGGATATTTCAGCTGGAATTGCGAGAATGTTTAAAAACTACGAAAGATTCTCCTGTGACAAACATTTGCAAAAAGATTGGATAGAAATTTTCAATTCAATTGTGAAAGCTGATTCCGTGAAAACGAAGCGTCTTCTGGAGAAACAAGCGGATGTTAATAATAAAACTAATCTCAAAACAACAATCTTAATGTTGATATGTCAATCTTTTCCCGCCAAAAAAGAAGATGACGTGTATTCTTTAGCGATGTATTTGCTTGATAGAGGAGCAGATGTAGATGAAGTTGACGTCTTTGGGAAGACCGCTATACACTATGCAGAAAGCAATGGATTTTCAAAAACTACAAAATTACTTTTGGCGTGTTCATTGATAGACCAATTCAACCTCGTATAAGCCAAGATACGTTTCATGTCATATAAACATTTCTACAGATGCCGAAACATTGCTGACAAATATTCATATAGCATATTTCATCATTTGTTTTGCTCATAGGAAAAGGATTGATATTTTAGAGACTTGAATAAACTTTGTCTATTATATAGATAAGTATATAATTTTTTAACAAGCTCTATTAGAAGTATTTTGACCTTGTTAGCCTCGGTGAATATCATATATCTGGGATTGATAAATCATTGTTTAAACTCATCAAAAGTCAATAATTGTATATTACATTCCATTTACTCTCTTTTCTGTTTTGTTTACATATATTCGTGTACCTGTGTTAAATTAACTTGTCTGTTTGAACAATACAGTATATATTTTATCATCATTTACAAATTAAATTATGTACATTGTATATCTAAATAAACAAAATAAAAGATCATGTAGATTTTACAGTGTTTTCATTCAACGTACAAAAAGTGATGCACTCGATCTTTATCATACATCATCTTGACTTTTAAAATTAATTACATTTTTAAACATCCCGCACTGACGAGCGTCACCAATAATGCACATACATTTTAAAGTTAGAGTTAGAGTTGACCAGACAATCATTCAAAAATATATTTCAATAAATAAACAAATTATGTTAGAAAAACCCCTGAGATACACAGTAAGAGCCTAATTTGTGTCTAGTATCTGAATTGTATACATTATCCTCTTTTGCACAAATTAACAACTTTACATCGAGTTGCCTATAATACATGAATATAGCTACGATGACTTGATAAAAAATCTGCATGCATCTTATTTTAACATCTTGTAAGTCAAACCAGGTTTCTTATTTTTCAAGAATGAATCGAAATCATTCCCAAAATATCTATTTTTGTCACGTAGGGTTCAAAATGGGAACTGTGTAGTCCAAATCCTGTCATATTTTGCTGCACTAAAATTCTGTTCGCCCATTACAGATTTCAAAATAGAAAGCAAAATGGGAAACAAATCTGTGATTCAGGAGAACAACTTCTAAAAGGATTCGAATTTTAATTTCGGTCATGTTCACCCCCTGTTGTGGTGGGGTGCGGGATGCTTAGTCCATCTAGTTTCTACATGTCTATTTTCTGTTTTTTATACTGTTGTTTTGATTGTTCTCCCATTTTTTGCCATGGCGTTGTCAGTTTTTCTTCGACTTATGAGTTTGAATCTCCCTTTGGTATCTTCCGCCTCTCTTTGACATGTTTGACGTATTTGTAAATCTTATTTCCTTACTCAGTTTTTCTTAAAAGAGGGGCGAAAGATACTAGAAGGACATTCAAACTCATAGATCAAACATAAACTGACAACGCCAGGGCTAAAAAAGAAAAAGACAAACAGAAAAACAATAGTACACAAAACACAACATAGAAAACTAAAGACTATTTTTTTTGTTTTACTATCTTTTTCTTCACACCATTATCACATCAATGTGTTGTTAATGTATCTTTCTCGTTGAACGTCGATGAAGATAGTGCATAAGTGACATAAACAAAACAAAAACCAAAAATATTATTAAGAACTGCCCTATTCCATGTACCTCTAAGATTTGAAAGTCACATGGAAATTCAACAGTTCAGTCACCGATCTTCAACACTAAACATGAAACAACAGCATTAAAACATCAAACATGTTTTCCAACTGGCAGTATGTCCATTTTAATGTAGGTAATCCGATTATGAAGAGAATCGTGATCTTCAGATTAAGGTTAAAAAAGTGTAAAAATAGAAGTCGGTTTACACTGATTCCTGTTTTGTGTTCCTCACACAGCTCTATTTATTCTCAATAATTTGTGTTAAGATTAGTGGTTTTCTGTACTTTTCCATTTGAATCTTTAGAAAGTACGTAGATGCGTCTGGTTTGAGATGCGACACAATATCTTTGATGTCTCTTGTAGGGAAAGTACATTTTTTCCCGTATTTAAAAAAAACTTGCCATACCGGTTACAATAACTTCTTCCAAAGCCAGATGTTTGCCCTTACAGCATACCCTCGTCCCTAGTAGCAGTCCCCATTTCACTTCCTTAATATCGATTTTTTTCGTTTTGAAGATCAAATTAAATGTTTATAATTGAGTATTGTCTCGTCTTTAACATGTTGAACATTCGTGAACATCTGCCCAACCAATATATATTTCGCATATTTTAATGTTACTTTGCTTTCAACATTTGATTATATTAGTTAACTATCTAACCATGCTAACATGCCATCTGAAAACCTGCTTTAAAACATTCAAATGTGACACTCTTCTATTTATTTTGTTAAAATAGTCGTCCTCTTATGAACACAAAATTTTCTCATGAATAATCATTTGTCTAAAATTGTCAAGATAGTAAATTCAATCGAGCATCTGTTGGGAGTGAAGTGAAAATTTTAAAATAGAGTTATTAATAAACTATAAAAGAGTGTTCGTAGTTTAATTTTATGCAAATAACTATTCCTGTACATTAACGTCTAGACAAAAACAATGTTTAGTCGTACTAAATTTAAACTTCACCATATATATTTTGAAAAGTGTGTGTCGGAGAGGGACAGAAGTGTTGTCGTGCTTTTTTGGTTTTGTTTTATGGTGACTAACGGAACACTAAAATCTGCAGTCAATTATAATAGATAGATCATTGACATTATGCTTCAAAAGAAACAGTTTAAAAGTCAATGCAAACTGCATGTCCTAAAGAAGAAGTCATATTAGTGCAATTTTCTTGCAATTCCGTCAAAACCTTCTAAAATTGCTTATGAATACAGATACCGCTCCTCTTGAGAACAAATTCCACGAAACTTTTGTAACACATATCAGATGCCACGAAAGTTTTGACGCAAAATAGGACGATTTAGAAGAAAACTCAATTGTTGTGTTCATAAGCGTTAAACTTAGTAAAAAGTTATTTTTATTAACAAATTCGTATTAAGCGAAACAGGATTTTACCAAAGCTGCATTGATAGTCAAATAGTACAAACGAGGGGATATAAAAAAGAAGTGTGATTAACAATTCATTGTTTATTAAGTATCGTATCAAATATCACCAGAAGACTTGAAAAAATAATTAATTTTATTAATCCTTTTTCCTCTACATGTGAACATGTGAATAGATACTGACACTAACACGGACAACACGTTTTCTAATTGATGGTGTGTAGTCATAGTATTTTTTCGTGGATTAGTAATCATCAGATTATCATCACATTAAAACAATGTGAAATTTGTTTCTCTTTTACTTGAGTTTTATTCTATTTCGTTAAACATGGTATCAAGGATCTATCTATTTAAATTGACTGAAGACTTGAGAGTTCCGAAAGTCACACACAAAAAAAAAAAAAAAAAAAAAAAAAAAAAAAAAAAAAAAAAAAAAACACAAGGCAACATATTGGTCCCTTCAATTCTTTATTTCTTATAAAGCCAAGTTAATGGTACAAAGAAAGATATTTTTACATATACATGATATAATAACATACAAATTCTGTGCATGACAAGTTTGAACAAAACGAGCATAAAAAGATGAGAGATTGATGATCAACCTGGAGAACACACTTCTGTATTGATAATTTTGATTAATTTACACAAATTTTCCAATACCCAAATATTTTTGGAAATAAATAAAATGCCGAATTTAAAACGAACCTTCGGCCAAACCCTATTCAAAGTGTATATAGTGCAGTTCAAATTTGGTACGACTGATTAATGTTTTATCAAGACCTGAATGTAAATGGCTAATTATTTTTTGTTCATTAAACTATGAAACTATTTTCTGTTTCTTAACTTTATTTTTTTAAGAGAGGTGAAAGACACCAAAGGAATATTACAATGCTGAAAGACACCAAAGTGATATAACAATGCTGAAAGATACCAAAGACATATTACAATGCTGAAAGACACCATATGGATATTACAATGCTGAAATATACCATAGGGACATTAGAATGCTGAAAGATACCAAAGGGATATAACAATGCTGAAAGACACCAAAGGGATATAACAATGCTGAAAGATACCAAAGGGATATTACAATGCTGAAAGATACCAAAGGGATATTACAATGCTGAAAGATACCAAAGGGATATTACAATGCTGAAAGATTCCAAAGGGATATTAGAATGCTGAAAGATACCAAAGGGATATTACAATGCTGTAGGATACCAAAGGAATATTACAATGTTGAAAGATACCAAAGTGATATTACAATGCTGAAAGACACAAAAGGGATTTAACAATGCTGAAAGATACCAAAGGGATATTACAATGCTGAAAGATTCCAAAGGGATATTAAAATGCTGAAAGATACCAAAGGGATATTACAATGCTGTAAGATACCAAAGGGATATTACAATGCTGAAAGATACCGAAGGGATATTACAATGCTGAAAGATACCAAAGGAATATTACAATGCTGAAAGATACCGAAGGGATATTACAATGCTAAAAGATATCAAAGAAATATTACAATGCTGAAATATACCAAAGGAATATTACAGTGCTGAAAGACACCAAAGAGATATTACAATGCTGAAAGATACCAAAGGGATATTAGAATGCTGAAAGATACTAAAGAGATATTACGATGCTGAAATATACCAAAGAGATATTAGAATGCTGAAAGATACCAAAGGGATATTACAATGCTGAGAGACACCAAAGAGATATTACAATGCTGAAAGATACCAAAGGGATATTAGAATGCTGAAAGATACTAAAGAGATATTACGATGCTGAAATATACCAAAGAGATATTAGAATGCTGAAAGATACCAAAGGGATATTACAATGCTGAGAGACACCAAAGAGATATTACAATGCTGAAAGATACCAAAGGGATATTACAATGCTGAAAGATACCAAAGGAATATTACAATGCTGAAAGATACCGAAGAGATATTACAATGCTAAAAGATATCAAAGGAATATTACAATGCTGAAATATACCAAAGGAATATTACAGTGCTGAAAGACACCAAAGAGATATTACAATGCTGAAAGATACCAAAGGGATATTAGAATGCTGAAAGATACTAAAGAGATATTACGATGCTGAAATATACCAAAGAGATATTAGAATGCTGAAAGATACCAAAGGGATATTACAATGCTGAGAGACACCAAAGAGATATTACAATGCTGAAAGATACCAAAGGGATATTAGAATGCTGAAAGATACCAAAGGGATATTACAATGCTGAGAGATACTAAAGGGATATTACAATGCTGAAAGATACCAAAGGGATATTACAATGCTGAGAGATACTAAAGGGATATTACAATGCTGAAAGATACCAAAGGGATATTACAATGCTGAAAGATACCAAAGGGATATTACAATGCTGAAAGATACCAAAGGGATATTACAATGCTGAAAGATACTAAAGGGATATTACAATGCTGAAAGATACCATAGGGATATTAGAATGCTAAAAGTTACCAAAGGGAAATTACAATGCTGAACGATACCAAAGGGATATTACAATGCTGAAAGATACCAAAGGGATATTACAATGCTGAGAGATATCAAAGGGATATTACAATGTTGAAAGACACAAAAGAGATATTACAATGCTGAAAGATACCAAAGGGATATTACAATGCTGAAAGACACCAAAGGGATATTAGAATTCATAAGAAGATGACATCCTGACAACGCCATTGCAAAAATAAAAACTGAAAACGGCCAAAAGACAAACAGTTTCCTTTTCACTCTCAACGGATGCACGTGATTTCTTTCAATGCTTGTAACGTTGTTGCTGAATGATTATTCATAAGAAAGCTGAACTACTAAAATGAAATACCAAAAAAAAAAAACATACCGTTTATTCTGACACACGAAGAAGCATGAACATTACGTCTTCATACATCGTTTTGTACTCTCATTTGAAAAAAAAATGAAAACAACAAGTTATAAATTTCATGCGTCCGAAGCTTTCCTGGAGTTACCTTCATCGATCACGAATGCTCTAAAAATAAAATCAAAAAGCAAATTTAGATACGTTTAAAAAAAAAATCCAAAACATTTTTCTAGCTAAAACATAATCTTATCTTATTTTAGCAATTCAGTTCTTCACGTCTTTAATGTCTTATACATCCTTGGCTCTAAAATTTATCTTTGAGTGTTTCTGATGAAGAACGGGAAAGTCTATGTCTATTTATTTATCAAAATTATTTCATTACACTTGAATGTGTAATATTTTCGTTTTGCCTTACAGTGGTCTAATGATATTAGTGTCTTAGAAACCATGTATAAAAGCGTACAGTCTGTATATAAAACTGATCTGCACCGACCAATTTGCATTAGTAAGACTGCTCAAGTTTTGAGATATTGAGAAGCAATATGATATGACAGAAGATGTGGGTAAGATGACCCGGACACATGCTATGGTCATTGAAAATACAACATTACAGTAAGCCCGATATCATTTGATAGACATTTCGTATATATGGAAAAAAAAAAAATGAAAGGAATAAGCTTTCAAATATTAACATTTAATTCTCTAAAAGAGAATGACGTTAAACTCATACTAATTATCATCATTATATTAAAGGGCTGCCACACGATTACATATTAGGGTAACTATTGTTAGGGAAATAACTTTTATAGATTAAAAGCATGTTTCTGTCCACTATTTTATAAATATTAGGTTTCGGCGCCACTGACGAGTATTAAGTAGAAAAAATGCGCGCCTGAAGTACCAAATGATAAGCCTGGTATCTTCGGTGAGTTTTCTTTTTGAATATTCCAAACAGTTTATTTCAAAATAGTATCTTTCAATTCATTAGATTGTGTACTCCAAAATTTAGAACACACGACTATTACGTTATGGCTGTCAATAATCGGCAGTTAAAAACACTTGACATATAACTAAAACAAATTTTTTAGTGGTTCATTTAAAATGCGTTGTAAATAAATTTTTCAAGAAACTGCAGAAGTGAACTAATTTTATTTGCATTTGCTAAAGGAGTAGGTCCAGTAAGGCCCCTTTTTGGCCCCACAATATAGCAGTTTTACAAAATTGTTAAAATGTAAATTTTTAGCTATTTATTGGAAAAAGAATACTTCTGTTACATAAATATGGGCTGTTTTTAACAATACAATGCACATGTATCGGGTACTAGCATCATTAAGTCATGCTAAATTATTGAAATCTTCGAAATTTTTGCATTTTGGTTAATTTTTAGACGGTTTCCGTCTGAAATGGAAGTGGCCGCATTTGTGTTCATTCTTAATATTTAAATGGAAGTTGTATTTGATGATAATACATAACATATATATAGGTTGAGAATGAACACGGATGCGGCCAGTTTCATTTTTGACAAAAAAACATCTGAAAAGTGACATATTATGGCATATTTGATAGGTTTGTCATATTTAAGCTTGAATTTGAGCGTCTTTAATGACTAAATCAGTTCAAATCTTTCACATAAACTAGTTGAATCGACTGAGGTAGACACCTAAGTGTTTAATAAGTGTCCAAAATCTTTCATCAGATGAACCTGAATTTTGAGGCCAAAATCGGCCCTTACCGGACCTACTCCTTTCAACAATTTAAATATTATACTTATATGCAGCGCAAGAGACGATTACCCTGTCGACGCTCCTTGTCTCGCTCCTTTTTTGGTTCATGTGATTCCCTGAGTTTTGTTTGTCACTTTGATTTGTCTCTTTGAACTATTTTCTAAATTTTAAAATCGGTAAACTACGGCCGTCTTAATTTATATCTCATTATATTAATTTCGTCAAGTGTTATTATTTTATTTCTAATATATCTTTGATTGTTACTCATGTATTGCAAAGAAGAAGGGATTAGTTAAAAAAAAAATAATCTGCATGGTTAAAATATTTTTCAAAACTGGATATGGTTTAAAAAAAAATGCCAAATCTACATGGTTAAAGAAATATATAGTTATAGTACTCAGAATGGTAACGGGAAATGTGTCAAAGAGATAACAAGTCGACCAAAGAGCAGAAAACACCCAGAGCAATCAATGGGTCTTCAACGCAGCGATAAATCCCGCACACAGAGGCTGGCGTGAGCTGGCCCCTAAACAATATTTATTTTTTAATGTCACTGTCTTCTATTTTTTTTTTTTATATTTACCGTTTACGTAAACATTTTAAAGTAGTTACCAAAGAATGTTTTTATCTAAAAGTTGTTTTTCCTTCTGCGGAACATATTTCCAATCAACTGTCAAAACATATTTGATATAAATCAGTACACGTACAAACATGTATGTACGTGCACATTATAAAATATTGTTTTTATTAAAAAGAGATGTGGTGTATACGCAAATGACACAGCAACCAAACGACAGCAACCCCAAAGAGACTATAGATACCACCACTGCAAAAAGTGTGTAACGATATTTCTCCACTTGAGACAGTTAAATATTAATATTTAAAGCGCGAGGCTTGCCGAGCTTTTTATATAATTGAAATTTAACTGTTGAGAGTGGAGAAATATCGTAATACACGAGTTATAGTAGTGGAATCTGTTTCTTTAATGATTTTTATCCTTCCTTTTCAAAGATTTGCCGAAAGTTGTGTTCTTTATATGTGACGTCATCAGGCATGGTCGCCTTTTTTCATGACGTCACAATGGGAAAGTCGGAGGCAACCAAGACAAAGTTGATGTCATAATTAAATTTCGAACAATCATTTGCCGAGAACAGACATTTCACTAGTGAGGAGAAATATTTTTCTCACACCGATCAAGAAATGTGAAAATAGCACTAAAGTTAGAGAAATCAATATAAAGTCCCTTTCAACATAACGGAATGTATCCAAATGCGAAGATCTTAAGTTTTCAAAGTGAAAAAAAGGTGTGAATGGAATATCTACAGAGACTATCCTATCAAAGATCTATTTTCAATACTAAACACATTATGATAGTTATGACAAGAGACAACAAATGATGAGTTTCTCATGAACATGTTATTGATATACTCAATCACGTTTTTATCTCGATTAGTCGATTAATATCGGCAAAAAAAAACAAAAAAAACAAAAAAAAACACCCCAACCACACGATAATAAAATCATGTTAATATAATAGCGTAAAATGGAATTTTACGCGACTGTCATACAAGTGAGAGGTTTATCTAGCTAAAAAATTTGGTTTAATCCACCTTTTTCTACACAAGGAAATGCTTACAATACCCAGTCAAGAATATGACAATTGTTTTCTACTCGTTTGATGTGTTTGAGCTTTTGATTTTGCCATTTGATAAGGGACTTTCTGTTTTGAATTTTCCTATGAGTTCAGTATTTGTTATTTTGCTTTTTATAATAAAGCATTTTTTTTAAGCTCAACTCAAAATATCTTTATTTGTCAACCCCAACTGATGATATATTCTATATTCTTTGGAACATTTAACCAATGAATTTTACAAAAAATACCGCTGTGGTGTTAAACTTCTTGAAACAGATGTCTTATCCATATACATTTATATTTGTTATTATAGATAATTATAATTGAATAAATACTATAAATCAGTATCAATTGACGCAATGTTATCAATCTGATAACATTTTGACATGTACTTACACAAATAACAAAAAATATCCTTTTGGTATTTTCGGCCTTTTTTTAACAGGTTACTTTATTGAAGAAAAAAACCTTTTTTTCTAACAACCAATACACATGATACACTTGTAATGTAAAATAATGCAATGTTTATTTTTGAAACAGTTGTCATTATAAATACAGGCAACATGTTAAATAGTATTATAATCATTTTCTAACACTTTTAATTAAGTCGAGTGTAGCGTAGTGAGTAGGATCTGTTAACCATTACGGAGCACCCGAGATTCCACCAGTATTTGTTACGCTTCCTGTTTCTCTGTCTTTTGTATTCTATAAGTATTTTATCGACTGGTTTTGTCTTTTCGTCGTTTTTTTGCGATGATTTTATCGCTTATATTAAAATTTTTGATTGTCCATTTGACATTGTTTGCCTCTTTTTTCAAAACGTATGCTGTAAATCATTTTAATGCATAACTTTCATTCAACAAATTTTGTTAAAATTTGACTCACTTCCCATAAGGGGTTTTAATAATAATGAAAACTTTTGAATATATTAATTTGAGGTTTTGTGGCTCAATCGCTCCGTGACATGTATGCAAAAATTTTTGAAACCTGAATACAATATTATAATCTTCGCAAACATCAAAAATGCCTTATGTATACATTTCACGTGTTGTACTTTACAAATACAATACACATGTTGAGTTGTTACTAATTTTGCACGTGTTATGTGTTTTTTATATACATTGCACAAGTTTTTTTATACATTGCACGTGTTGTCTTTATATATATATATATATATATATATATATATACATTGCACGTGTTGTGTTGTTTCTGATGAACTGCAGGTGGTCTGTTGTTACTAATTTATCTAGTTGATAATTCTTCTAATCCTTTATGACGCAAGTAATATGTATGTCATGTTGGCAGGATTAGTGATGTGCTACAAATATAAGACCTCGTCAATTCAATTCATTGTTATTGTAATTTTAGTAACGAATATTGGTATATTTTGTAGAAATACAGATCTCTAAGGTTAATAACACGAATAAGTATTTCGAAAATGCCTCATCTCGGATTTAGAATGCAATTAAAAGAAAACGAAAAACCAATTTTCTGGATTGAAGAAACGTCTATAGAAAAATCATTTGAGGAAATCATCAGCTTAGTATCCTACGGGGATTTCAATGAGGCGTATTGTCTGCTGAAGAACATATTGTATAGAACATCAAAACTCAACAACAATACAATGATGTTAATATTGATATGTCAGTTTTGTTCTTCATCAAATGAAGAAGACGTTTTACCCTTCGTTCGTTTCTTGCTAAATGGAGGTGCATGTGTGGCCGCAGTTGATAACTCTGGAAATTCTGCTATAAAATATGCTAACAAAAACGGATTATGGAAAATCAAGAAGATACTTAATGCTGAAATAACTTTTTCAATTCTTGACCAATACAACGTTTTTTGAGTTTTTTTGAAAAGACATATGAAGAATATATTTATCAAAAGACATAAATAAGAAGTATAATATTTTTGTATCAGCTGATCGTGCGAGACCCTCATGGTTAGTCAAGGTCGTTAAACATCCCATAGTAGTAGTATCAATATATTTAATTTGTTTAAAAACCAATCATATGTGTCAGAACAGCTAAGAAGGAATAGTCATCTGCTTTTCTAAGTGATACTGTAATATATCTCAGTTTTTATTCTTTCATACTACACTATTTAAAGATATTGTAAGTATGAAAACGGCTAAGTTACAGATGTGTCTGATTTTCTGATTTCTGCAAGAACCTTGCAGAAACATACAATGTCATTTTTCTGAATGCAGATGAATAGACATGTAGTAATTTGAAAGTTTGTTTTTTTGCGGCCTGTTATTGAAGCAAGAATGGGATATACTGTATATTGTATTCCATGTAAACAATAAGAAGAAAAAAAGATAAATTCAATGGTTTTGTTTCTTTTGTATATACAATAATTTAACAAAAATAACATGTTTTCATTTATTGAGTTGTAATTGTGCTTACTTTTTGTATTCTTTAATCTCATATAACATGTAGTGTAGAAAAATAAAACATTAAAACCCTTCAACAAAGCATCTGTTTTGCATTTTTGTTTTTATCCGATTAATGTGTACATTGTCAATACCCGAATAGCTATAGTTATCTGCAAAATTTAAACGTACCTTTCCTTCTTTAACTAGAATTTTATTCCGGTTTTAAATCGGGCTCTAGTAACTCAGTCTTAAGTTTTATGTGAAGTGCTGCGATGACTATTATTTGCTTTTTTCGTTGTTTTTTGTCATGATATTGTCTGTTTTATTTGACTTCTTCCTCATGTTGGTATTTAATTTCCGTTTGAAACTGTACCCGTTTTGAACTTTCCCTTAATGTCTGACTTTAGAATATATTCGAGTGATGCATATGTAACAGACAATCTTGTTCTGTTCGTGAAGGAAATTTTTTTATAAACACTTTAAACATGTTAAATAATCAATCTTATTCTTACAACGGTTTTCGTTTGATAAGACATTAAAACAAACACACGACTTCTTATATTCGAGGCAAGCACCCTAAAAAATATTATCACCAAGTCCGCCATTGCTTTATAGCTTCCAGAGAGTAAAACGTTGGTCGGCAGTTTGATATAGTTCAGTAATTAAAGTGTCTAACGGTGCAGCATCATATTATTGCTAGTTTTTTTTTTTAATATTTGCTACGTATGTAATAAGACACATACAAGCGATATGCATCAACAACACTCAAGCCTAAGGTTAATATTAAAAGTATTTCACACACAATAATGCTATATAGATATCACTTAAAAAAAGAGACGGAAGATACCAAAGGGATTTTCAAACTCGTAATAAAGTCGAAGACAAATTGACAACGCCATTACACGAAACAAATCTTGGAAAACAACGACCAAGCAACACGAACCCAACCAAATACCGAAGACGAAAGCAGGTGCTAAAAGGGTAGTAATGCAGATGGAAATAATTATAGTATTACTTTTTGATATGACAAGGTATTATTTCCAACAAATATTTCAATTTTTATTCTCTTTTTCTAATTGTTTTCATCATTATTACATCACATTATTTGTCAATGTCTTAATACCGTTGATAAATTTTTAGAAAAAAAACAATAACACTAAATATGTTATATTCCATCTTCTCCTTATACCCTAAAAGTCACGTGCATAGAAAACATTTAAGTTGTCGATCTATAACACTACACATGTGAGTATACAGAACAGCATTAACGCAACAAAAAGTTTCTTCTTTTTGTACAATAATTATCAATTTGATAGTCTAAAGCTGTTACAAACACGTTTTCTAATTGATAGCGTGTCCATTCAAATTCAAATAATTCATCGAAGAATCGTGATCTTCATATTGAAAAGTGTGTACCATAGTTCACTTTTGCATTGGTTTGTTGTTTGTGGTTCTTTTTTATGTTCTATTTCTATTTTGAACGGCTGTGATCTAGCAATATGATTATCGGCACGTTTGAATTTCATTGTACAGAATATTATTAGTTACATAGTGTGCTAGTGCCCGAAACGATATATATGGGGTCAGTAAATTCTATATGGGATGAGAGCGAATTAATCCCATATGAAATGTACACGGTCTCCACGCGGTTACTTTTAGTCAATCATATTCATAGAAATGTATAGGAGTTAAGACAAATATATATATATATATAAATATATATACGCAGCTACAGAACGTATGGTTTGACCAGTACATTCGATGTATCTTGTTAAAAAAAGTTTGTTTCCTGTCGGAGAAAGAACTCGGCATTAACTCTTTAATATTTGAAACCCTGAGGGTTGACTAGGGTATAGAAACATGATCACCTGCAACTCGTCTGTTCCTGCAGTAAAATAATTATGTTCCCTTGCACTTCTCCCGTTGCTGCAGTAAAATATTTGTTAAATTAGGTATACGTTTTGCTGTGCAGGATGTATACATTAGCAGTCATGTTTGGTCGGAATTGGGGAGTGGGATACATCCCATGCCTGATGAAGGACATGTGACACACTTTAATGCGTCATGCACGTTTAACAACAAGGTTGCAACAACTCTCTGAGGGTTCCGTAGATTTTGACACCTATTTTTGGTGCCCTTTCTCCAAGTGGCTGTCTATATTCATGATATTATTCACACTGCATCCTGGTTGTCTATCCTTAAAGAACCTACCTGTTTTATAAATTTTTATTGTTCTCGACCTAAATATGCTTGTATTTATGAGAAAAATGCGACAATATCAGGTTTTGCAATATTTAAAATTTGTACTCATAATGTCAGTAGTTATTTTCCGTCATTAAATGTTTGCAATCGTATTAATTAGATTTAATATATTTGGCAGATGTGAAGGATTCCGAATAATAAATACAAGCATTAATTTCTGAATTTAAGTTACATTATATATTTTAAATTTACAATCTTCGTATGATCATATATAGATTTTAAATATACAAAGTAGTTAATAACAAATTATTGCATAAATATTGCTAAAATAACTCTAACAGAAAGATGGTAAAAAATGAAAACAAAAACAAAAAAACAAACTTACTTATGTAACTGACGATGTCGAAATCTCGTGGCTATCATACATTATACAGGAATTAGAATGCCACTTTGCTTTCATTTCATTGTAGTAATTATTAACCATTATTTTCCATGGATTTTTTTTATACACAAATAAAAATATCAACATACATAAACTCACATTTGAATATTTATTTGTTGGTAGCCAAACTTTTTCGTCGTTGAGCTCGATATCAATACGCATAACAAACTTAAATAAGGGGACCCAATTCTCTTTAACGGCACATTACTTATAAAATTCAAAGGTAATGTTTAAAATTAATTCCATATGTTAACACAAATATTCAAATTAGGCTATTCCAACATTATACAATTAAGTGAATAGAGTAGTTGTATAAAATTCAGTAACTCTATTTCAGCAACCAAATTTAGAAGCTTTCATTCTAGAAACAGACCAACGGTTACTGAATAGATTGACGTCACATCAATGGCTTAAAATATTGATTAAGGTACGTTTTACATAAATTATGGTCGTTTTTGGCATTAAAACACACTCCGTTCCAGTAAGTGAAAGCAGGGTAATAAATAATCAGTTACAAATTATCTTCCAAACACTTAAAAGAACAAAACCAACATTCCCCACTAATCGTTTATTCATTAAATAAATATAGTTTATAATTAATATAATTAAACATTAGTAATGCCTCTGAAGTGATATCTCTGCCTTGTCATATGGGATAAGGTAACATATAAAAACTAGTCAATGACAGTTTCTTGAAAGATAGTATTAGTTTTGTAGTCTCAAATATTCTTGTCTGAGGTGATATCTCTGCAGATTGATTGCTAGTCATCAAAAGAATCACATCATGATTAGTTCAGTACATCGGTTATAGCATGAACATGTTCAGATATGGATTTTAAAACTTCAAAATAAATAGTGTGAATTTCTTTTTTCATAATTTGAAATTTTGCTTTTTTTCCTTGAACGTATTACTATATCGACATTATACTGAAACAATCTGCAATGTCTATCTTAGTATCAATGATAGATGGTGGTAAAAAAAAGTAGTCAAATAGGACTCTTCGTGGAATTGTTTTTCTTTAGATTGAAATAATGTGACAAATATGTTTATATTAATTGGATATAACGTCGCACTATTTTTTTTTCTCTTCCTGACATTCCCATATTTTTATGAGATGGAGAATGGCATTTTGCTAAACAACACTGCTGAGTATGATCATGCGGATTATGGCAAAACATAGACACGTCTGGTCGACGTGAGGAGAGTATATGCCTGAAAAATGCAGTTGGGAAGTGTACTGTTTTATGTTCATGGAAGAACGTAACCGTTTTGAACGTTCTTTTAGTCACCATTTTCAACAAACATATTTTTCCTTTTTTCACATACATATCTAATATATATCTATAGTGGTAGTTCATCTTTGACTTAATGTATGTTTTCCTCGAGATCTGAATATATATTGAACATTATTATTTATTTGTTCCCATTTAAAGTATTAAAATATATTGTTTTTTTTCTTAACACTCCCAAAGAACGCATGATTGCTTTGACTGCCTGCTGCATTTTTGCCAAATGAATTTTTCTGCACTTTTCATATGAAAAACCGCAAACATGCCCATCGTTTTGTCAAATTTCCCTTTCTTATATCACTATTTTCTTTGTTATCTACTGCAATTAACTATCAAATACCTATCTTTCTTACATTGATATTTGAAGAGTACAAACGTGACATGCATACCAAAAAAAAAAAAAAAAAAAAAGGAATGACACTCACACCTTATATCAAATATCACTTGTAAATTAAATAGTTAAGTTGATCATCAATTTTAAACTTATAACATGAAAAGATCATTGACACTGTTTACACGATTTTTATTTGAGTGTGTTAATGAATATGTCACTCAACTCTATTCGTCTAATCTTTGGATTAGCAAATTGTGAAACGTATCCGGATTTACATCGAACCCTCGAATATATTTTACACAGTAAAATTTCTAATTTGTTTAAATTATTTGGGTGTAGACATAAGTTATTTGCACTCCCAACGTGTTTTCATATAGAAACAAAACTACACTGTACCTAACCAAAATTCTCCAGCTTGATCACAAAATGAAATAAGTTGTTATATGCTGCTAATTTCGTGAGGGAATCACGTAAAACTTAATAAAATATTTTAAATTTTGCTTTGTTTGCCTGCTGTATTTTTGCCGAAGGAGTTTTCATATGAAATACCGGAAACACGCCCATCATTTTATCAATTTTTCTTTTTTCTTTTATCACTCATTTTTATACCGATCTTTCTTACATTGATAATTATAGAGTACAAACGTGACATGTGTACCAATAAACTAGGACTGACACTCAATTTTACACAGATATCCCTTGCAAATTAGACATTCAAATTGATCGTCAAAACTTAACATGAGAAAATGTTATCGACACTGCCTACACGATATGTATTGGAGTTTGTATAAATATACAATTCAACTCTATTTGTCTAATATTTGGATTAGCATATTGTGAAAAAGAATTCGGATTTACATCGAACCCTCGAATATTATTTACACAGTTAATGCTATATCCAACGTGTTTTCACAGAGAAACAACACAACGCCATACCTACTTAAACATTTCCAGCTAGATCACCAATTGAAATCATTTGTATATATATGCCAATTTCTTGAGGAAATCACTCAAAACCTGAAATATTTTCAATTTTGAAATTTGGGAACATAAAACATAGCAACCTTGTGATATCTAACATTAAGATGTTCTTGCAGATATCTGCAGCAAATGGTTCATGAACTCTTAAAATATTCAATCTATAACAGAGAACAGACAAAGATATCATAAAATCTATAAGACATCCTAATCAAAAGGCAAAAAGGGTACATGCATGTACCATGAACAGAACGAATGCAGAAAAAAACCAAAACAAAAACACTACAAAAACACTACACAATCAACGCCGATTGAGATAGGACAGACATTGCAGTAGACAATTTTAACTATGACTAATATAACGGTATTGTTTTCATGAAGTGATGTTCCAGTGCAGTTATGTTTTTTGACAAATATATTTTGATACATCTGTCCCTGGCGCTACAGTTAACGTTCATTTATCTTTATTAAACATTTATAAAATCCCAAAAGTTGTTTTTTTTTTTTTTTTTTGCTACTTGGACATGTTGTATTAATACCCGTTTATGCCATAAACAATCCCAAAAAGAATACGACTAAGATGAAGATATGTATGTTATCTGCTTGTGAGCCCATTATCAGCTCATGTTTCAAGATTTCTTACAAACAATTGAAACAAACGAGAAGAAAAGATACCAAAGGGTCAATCTAAAACTAAAAGAATATGTGAGGCAAACAGTTATGAAAATGTTAGGTGAAAGTTGATCTAAGATATACTATAACTAGTTTGTGTTACATATAATAAGAAGGTATGGTATGATTGCCAATGAAACAACTCTCCACCAGAGACAGATTCTTGTCTGATTCGAGTCGGCTTCGACAGCTGTTTTCTTATCAAAACATGCCGTGAACATACTTTCATGCAGGCAATGTTGAAATGTTTACACCCTTCACATTGAATGATACAGTATTTACCATCCGAAACTAATAGGAAAGTTGCCAACTCCTTATGTTGATCCGAAAATAGTTGGCTGCATTTATTTTTATCTTTTTATTTTAGACTTCCGAAGATGTATGGTACTACACGATCAGTATGTGTTTAGTGTTCAACTTTAGTGATATAATGGTTGTTTCAGGACCAATAGAATTGATGGGGTGTGATTGTTGGATACGTTTGCTTTGTTAAGGCTTCCAAACTTTCATTTCACGATCCGTTTATTTTTATTTGTGTTATTTTGGTGTCCAACGTACATGCTATCCTTTTTTTTTCAAAAGCACGTGTCATTTGAATTAGTTCAATCACATGTACAAAGATTCTGTTATCAAAATCAATTTCTAGCAATTCTATCATTGGTACATGCATAATGATGTACATGTGTTTGTAATAGAAACTAATCACATGTTTCTCCCTTATGGCTTGTATCAATATCATGTATGTGGCATTTATAAATACACCAAATTGACAGGTGTTTTGGATTAGCATGCAGTGTCTACTTCATGCGAGATATATTATCGGGGTACCTCAAATTTGGAATTGATATCAGTGTTGTGTTGGCGACAAAGTATAAAGGCATTAGCTGATATTACCGTCAATTTAAAAATGTTACAATTTCGAACTCATAACGTGCTAGGTTTTACCGTGACTACTGTATTTGTATAAATTTCGATTAAACATTGTAAAACGATCAATACTAAAACTTGATTAAAAAAAAAAAAAAAATAAGTAACATATAACAGAAAAAAACAATAAAACAAAAAGACAACTAAACTAACAAAATCCAACTAAAGTATAACAATAGTAATAAAAAAAATACCGACCTTCAAATTAACCCAAAAATCAATGAAAAAGGAAGAAGTCAATAAAAACTGAAAAAATCAAATGTTAGATTATATATCAACCAACGAAACGAATGGAAAAACAACTGTCTTATTCCTGACTTGGTACATTTCAAATCATTATATTATTGCGTATTTATTCTTAACATAATCTTGAACTTACAGCTGTGTAGTACTAAATTTTGACCCATCTTGAAAACCTGATTGTGACCATGAGATGAAGATCAGCCAAACGCACTATTCATTTCCTTGAAGTTTCTGTATAAAACAAATGTCTTATTGTTGCTAATGAGACATATATCCATCAGAGATAAAATAACGTTGATGTAAGAAACTTGATCATGTCCATGTCATTGATTGACAGCAATGAACAAAATCCATACCGTATAGTTAGCCATTAAAGACCCCGAAATGACAAAATGTAAAACATTTCATACCAAAAATATTAACGGCCTGATTTATGTCAAAACAAAACAATAAACAAAATACTAATATAACAGACAGCGACCAACTACAACTACTGCATTACAGGCTCCTAGCTTGTGACAGGCACATAAAGACATTCATTGTAGTCGAGTTAAACATGATAGCAAGCGCTCAACCTTCCCCTTTCCTTGGACAGTAGTATAACAGCTCAACATAAATATACTAAATACTAAAAAAAACTATACAATCGGTTGAAATATGCTTTATTCTTCAGAATACCACAAAACACAAAAACATAACTAACAAAAAGACTTAAGACATAAAGTAACGATCTTAGAGTACTCACAGTTACTGAGAGATAATAAATCATGTTTCGCAGAAAATAATAAAGCTCTACACATCTAAGGAATTCAATGTAATGAATTGCGAAAAAAAAAAAAAAAACGTGACCTTGTAATAAACTGTAAATGGTGAGTGCAATGTCCCAAATGAATATAGCGGAAAATTACATCAGAGAAATTTAATCAACGTGCTGTTGCTCAAACTAATAAAAACCGGTTAAAATGCATAAAACATTAGAGAAACTCAATCATATAACACAGACGAGATAACTTGATACACGACTATTTAACCTAATCATTAACAGGATATCGTTTTCATTTACACTACGATATGTAGGTAGGTATTAAAATCTACACGTTTACAATAACAGTTTGAAATTATTCTTGCAATCTGATTGGTAAAATGAACATACAGTGTACTATAAATATAGTTAATAGTTGAAGGCAAACATAATTAGTAACAGTTTTTGTTCAAGTTGTTAGTTCCATCAGTGGTTGCTTAAAAATGGATCTTTCAGCTGGAATTGCGTTGATGTTTAAAAACTACGAAAGATTCTCCTGTGACAAAAAATTGCAAAAAGATTGGATGGAAATTTTCAATTCAATTGTGAAAGCAGATTCCGTGACAACGAAGCGTCTACTAGAGAAACAGTTGGATGTTAATATTAAAACCAACCTCAAAACAACAATATTAATGTTAATATGTAAAACTTTTCCCGCAAATAAAGAAGATGACGTGTATTCTTTAGCTCTGTATTTGCTTAATAGAGGAGCAAATGTGGATGAAGTTGATGTCTTTGGGAAGACGGCTGTACATTATGCAGAAAGCAATGGAATGTCAAAAACTACAAAATTACTTTTGTCGTGTGCATTGATTCACCAATTCAACCTCGTTTGAACCAAAATAAATACCATATCATATTAACATTTCTACAGATGCCAAAACAATGCTGACAAATATTCATATGGCGAATTTCATTATTTTTATTTCTCATAGGAAAAGGATTGATCTTTTAGAGACTTTGATAACTTTGTCTATTATATAGATAAATATATCATTTTCTAACAAGCTCTAGTGGAAGTATTTTGACCTCGTTGGCCTCGGTGAATATCATATCTCTGGGGTTGATAAATCATTGTTTAAACTCATCAAAAGTCAATAATTGTATATTATATTCCGTTTACTCTCTTTTCTGTTTTGTTTGCATATATTCATGTGCATGCATTAGATTAATTTGTCTGTTTGAACAATACATTGTATATATTATCATCATTTTCAAATTAAAGTGTGTATATTCTATATATAAATATTCAAATAAAAGATCATATAGATTTTGCAGTGTTTTTATTTAACGTACAAAAAGCGATGCGCTCGATCTTTATGAGACATCATCTTGACTGCAGAGTAAACAGGGTTTTATACATCCCGCACTAACGAACGTCACCCACAATGCACATTCAATGTAATGCTGAATTGGAGTTGACCATACAATCATTCAAAAAGATATCTTAGAAGTAAATTTGTTGTGTTTGAAAAACCCCTGAGGTACACAAATAGAGCCTTATTTGTGTCTAGCATCTGCATAGTATACATTACTCCTCTTTTGTACAAATTAACGAATTTAAATAAAGTTGCCTTTTATACATGTATATAGCTACGATTACTTGATAAAAAATCTACACGCATCTTATTCATTTTGTTTTTTGAATATCTAGTTAGTCGAACCCCGAGTCTTATGTTTCCAAGAATGAATCTAAAACGTTCCCGAAAATATCTATTTTTGTCACTGCGGGGTTCAAAATGGGAAATGTGTAGGCCAAAATGCTGTTTATTTTTGCTGCACCAAGTTTCTGTTTGTATATTACAGATTTCAAAATAGAAAGCAAAATGGAAAACAAATCTGTGATTCAGGAGCACAACTTCTTAAATGATTCGACTTTTAATTTCGGTTATGTTCAACCCCTGTTTTTGGTGAGGTTCGTGTTGTTTAGTCTTGTAGTCTTTATCTGACTATTTTCTGTTTTTCATACTGTTATTTATCTTGTGATAATTTTTCGTTCTCTAGCCATGGCTTTGTCAGTTTTTCATCGACTTATGAGTTTGAATATCCTTTTGTATTTTCCGCCTCTCTTTGACGTATTTGCAAATCTGGTTTACTTGATCAGTTTTTCTTAGTTGCAATCATACCACATCTCCTTATTGTTATATCATTTGAAGATCTTGTATTGCTGATCATTTATGGTATTAACTGTTTCTCTCGATGTTGTGAAGATAATAACAAAAACCCAAAACATGGTAAAACTATTCATTAAAGTCTAATAACACCAATTTTGATTCATCTCACATTTTGTCGTCAACATGTTGACAAGTTGGATGATCTTTGCATTCTGTAAATTTCTGTACCTCTCAGAAGTTGTCTTATCTTAAACGGCTTTCATGATAATATACAAGTTTTGTATTTTTTTCCTTATGTTATATTTTTAGCCTTAGCTGTTGGCGGTCATTTTAGTTGGCAGGTTGGATCACCGGACACAATTACAAATGTATATTTACCCTAATACTAGTACTGGTTGTGGCCAAGTTAGGTTAGAATTTGCACGGTAGCTTCAGAAAGAGAGGGGGTTGCTGATGAGAATAGCTCATACTAGCCCCTTTGGCCACTTGGAAGATTGACAAAATCGTTCTATTATACTTTCTTAGATAATTATGGCATCAACTAGAAAATCTGTACATTCTAAAATTTCTTATTTGGTGTTTGGTGGACGCTCTCATATCAGCCAGTTACTAAATTTTAATGTGCGTCTACTCCTCTGCAATGAATGTAATATTTATTCAAAGCTGTTGGTTATTTTTGATACGAGTCGTTTTAAACAAAGGACGTTTAAAAAGTTATCAATGAATCAAATTTCGTAGTGTATAAAGGATTTGAACTTAGATTATTCATTTGAAGATATTGTCAATAACAAATGTATGCAGCAGTAATTTTAGAAATAATTGTTCGTTGATTCTTAAAACGGATAGCCTGATCTTGTTCATCTAACATTTCAAAATGTGGTATCATGACTAGGAAACTAAATAAAAGTACTTTCTTTTTTTGTAAAGATAGCAATTCTTATATTAGATAGATGAACCCGGTGTTGCTTTGCAAAAAAACACTTCAAATTCACAAAACTGAAAAATGTAATGAATTACATTAATTAAACTTCCGATGCAACAAATTAAATAAGTTAGAATTTGACTTTCCAATCGAACTCGTATTTTGAAATCTTTACCTAATCAGGCTAACTATCAAATGTGTTTGTCGCTTTCATCGTTACGCGTTACTTTGTCTTGCGGTGATTCTTGCATGTTTCATTTATAATTCCATCAGTTGTGAAGAGGTATTATAGTCCATTTATTCTTCCCTTTTTTACAAATGTATCGATTGTGAGTATGTAATCTAAACAATTCATGATTTTGCTTTGATATATTGTTTAACTGACTATAAATATAAGCATGCTTGGAAGGATAACATGTTTTAAGTCGGACTCGGACTTCTTTTAAACTTAGTCTTACTGTGCGTATTGCTGTGTGTTTGTTTTTTTAACATTGGCTAGAGGTATAGGGGGAGAATTGAGATCTCCCAAAACATGTTAAACACCGCTGCATTTTTTCGCCTTGCCAAGTCAGGAACCTCTGGCTTTTTTTAGTCTTGTAATTTTTTTTTTAATATTGGTTCATTGATATGTTTCAGAGTTTAGTGTGACGTCCATTTTCGCTGAACTAGTATACATATTGTTTAGGGGCCAGCTGAAGCCCGCCTAATGGTGCGAGATTTTCTCTCTGTATTGAAGATCCATTAGTGGCAGTGGGCTGTTTTCTGCTGTTTGGTCGGGTTGTTGTCTCTTTGACACATTCCACGTTTCCATTTTCCATTTTATTGTTCTATCAATTAATTACATTAATTAATTCATATATATTTTTTTGTTTTTAATTAAATAAAGTAGCTGTTGTAATATATTGGTAATATCAAATATGTTCAACAATTTCACACACTGAAAACAAAGGCTTAGAGTAAATGTACTTCCTATTCATTTGTCATCTGAGGTTTCACGGACATAAGAGGTTGTTCTTGCTTTAGGTTTGTTTTTTGTTTTAGGTTCCCTACTGTCTTATGTTCTTTGAATCCCACACTTTAAGTATCAAACGTGCCCGTATAAAAATAAAAGCACATTTATGACACGGTTCTTGTTACTATAAATTTAAATGTTAGACAATTTGTTAATTTGTATGTTTGTTAGAAATCATATCTGCTAATTGAAAATAAATCACATGCTTCCCTTACCTTTGGATTATTTTCATTCGGAGTGATAGCTACAAGACATGTGCCTTGGATTAGAATACGAAACCCTCAATTTATGATACGTATTACGTTGAACTGTGGACATTAAATTCTAACAGAAACAAACATTGTAATATGTTTGAAAAAAAAATCATCATGACAGCTATGTGATGAGACAAATAAACCTTACCGCTCACAGAAAAACAAAAAAACAAAATGCCACATTTAATTAACCATGGCAACAGGTTTTTTATACGACCTTTTTTTTATTGAATTATGTAAACCTTTCTATGTTTACTAATTGAGGAGGACATAATTTATGTCAAATAAAGCCAAAAATCAAAAATCCTAAAGATGAATTGTATGTTTTAATCAGTTTTACATCAATTTGTTCATTTTGTTCAATATGTTTTGCAAGACTTTTTCAATAATCTATGTTTAAGATCGGTTGAGAGCACACATAAAAGCAATTGGTGCCAATAATAAAGGGGAACATCCCATATATATATATATATAAATTCAAGTCCGTCAAAGGAATTTGCAGAATATGTTTCCCTGTGATTATCAACTTGATAATACATTATATAAAACGAAAGAAAATTTGCAAATTTGCACTTTGACCAATGAGGAGGTAGACTTACATGTAGAGATTGAATAACTTTTTGTTTACGGGTGAGGGGTTAACTTTTAGTTCCCGGATGTTGCATGTTCCTTTGCTTCCTTTGCATCGGCATCGTATGTTCTATTGACGAGACGGGCTTCCTCTTCATTTTGCTTCCTGTTGTTTTTTTTAAGGAATGGTGCCCGTTTTCAGTGAACACATGTTGTGAAAATTGAATCGATATCACACAGTCATGCTACGTTTCTTGTTACTAGACAGCTTTTAATTTCAGACACCTTGTTAATCTGTATATTTGTCAGATATCGTATCTGTTAATTGAATATTAATCACATACTTATCATTCTTTCCATCGGATCTTTTTTATTTGGAGTGTCAGCTTCATGTTTCAGACATATGCGTTGAATTAGAGGGCAATTCCCTTATCATAGGACATATACTTTTTGAACAGTGAACATCAAATTATTACAGCCACACACAGTATCATATTTTAGAAAAATCATTATGGCAGTCCTGTTTTGACAATTTGATAACAACTTAATAATTTTACAGCGGATGAAAGCCATGTTTAAATTAGGGTGTCTCTATCTACAACAAATTTAAAATAATATCTTCTATCTGTATTTTGTTTTATTAAAGTGGGTCAGCAACTGGTTCGTCGTTTTTTATTATTTTCTTGCCACTTATTGTATTAGTAGCGATGAGGAAGAAGATATATTTCATAGAAATAAGTTCAATTGCGATTGATGAAGGCCATCTTAAATTCTAATTGGTCAAGCGATTACAGGAGAAATTTTTCCATAACTTCTAAGACAGATCCCGGATAATACACACCAGAAGATGGAAGTCAAGTCATGATTGCAAAAACCTACATTAAGCTTCAAAGCCTGGCGAGCTGTTTACATGTTCTTATTCTTTTTATTACATTTTATTCATTTTTTATCATTTATATATTCATTTTTAATGGGAAATAATGGGAGGGGAATGTCTCTCTGATCATTCTAAAACCAGTCTTATCATCTAAATTTTCATTTTTTAGAGAAGTTAAACTTTAATTATTTCTGATGTTTGATCAACTGCTATATGTGAGTGTAATGTACTGCAAACTGACATTTGGGGGAAGTTCATTTTGATTAACATGTATAAAGCGACAGTCTCATCTATGGTTGATATAACAATAAGAAGATGTGGTATTATTCCAAATCAGACAACTCTCCACCAGAGACCAAATGACATAGAAGTAAACAACTATAAGCAAAACCCATACCATATAGTCAGCTACAAAAGGCACCGAAATGATAAATGTAAAAACAATTCAAACGAGAAAACTAGCGACATGATTTATGTACAAAAGAATGAACCAAACACAAATATGATAAACAGCAACAAACGCCAATCACTGAATTACAGGCTCCTGACTTAGGACTGGCACATACAGATGGGGGAGCGCCCAACCCTCCCCTAACCTGGGTCGAGCATTTCTTAAGGACGACTCATTTATATATATCCATTAATCTGGCTAATTTGCATTGTATATACAGAGACTCGGTACTATATTGAACTTGACATATTTGTTCTTTTTTATTTTTCATATTTTATTGAAATCTGTACATTTGTTAGTTGAAAAACATCAAGTACCGGTACCTTATCCCGGCCTCGTTAACATTAGTAAATAACATATTTATACAGCTGTTAGTATTTGTTAGTAATATACATACAATATTGCATCAACAAGAATTATTTATTTTTTGGTCGAAAAGTTTGTTTTGTTTGTTTTAGTTTGTATTTGCACAGATGAATTTTTATAGTATTTTCTCATAAAAGAACCAATATATCGTATGACACTTTTATTTCTACCATATCATGTTCACATATACATTCTAAAAACTATTGATCAATCACTGAAAAGTATGGCAAAAACATTCCAACTCTTGTTAAAAATATTTTCTGTTATTTTTAATAGCAATTATTTTTTTCAATGCTGTATTGAGACTTCATTCTATTTTGCACTGCCTGCAATGTTAAAGCTTTTTTTTAAATATTTGCAGTTAAAATTATATTTTTTTATTTGCAGATAAATCAAACTAACAGCATCTCCCCTAAATGATTTTATAATATCCACAAACAGAAAACTTTTGATAGTAAATAGAACACATACCATTTGACAAAAACTGATAGTCAATTTCATCAATGAATGTTTGTACAATCTCAGAATTCCAAAATATATGTTCAATTTTTTCTGCTTCTTCTTGGCAAAAAGTACAGTTTGGATTGTCAAAAACATAAATTTATTCAAATTTTTTTTGTACCTAAAATATGCTGATTTATTCTATATTGTAACCACTGCAGGTTTGTATTTGTTGTGACTATGAAAGGTAATTAAAAAATTTGTGTTTCCATTCATTCATCATCTGAACCTTAAATTTGATTCCTTTTTTTCTGACCTGTTGAAACTATATTATTTCTTGTTAATAGTAGATACATGTCTTTAGTTTTCTTTGAACTTTTCAAAAATATCTTTGCAAATGAAGAAATAAATGTAGTGGCTAGTTTATAATTATAAAGAACATAGCACTTTACTGCATGCTTTACAGCAATATTATGCTGTTATATTTCATAACATCTCTGTCAATTTTGAATTTTGTTTCTAACTGTTCCAAACTGAGAATTTTTCCAGCATCTGATACAATGTCATTGATAAAAAATATACCTTTGTTGAACCAGTTTTTTTTTTTATAAAATACAGGTTTATCCTCTATTTTTATACATTTGTTCATCCACAGTGGGCTTGATTAAAAATATTCCCACGTACAGTTTTCTTCTTTAAAAATAATAGGAGTACATCATGCCAAACTTTATTTTTTATATCAATTTGATGTATGACAGATAACCTTTACCAAATTTAAATAATTTTTCTTGATTTATTACGGAAAATAAAATATTTTTCCATTAATAGTCAGATTGAAAAGGTTTTTCTAACCCATGTAGATAAGAGGGCTGTTATGAAGGAGCTAAGGTTGATCATTTGCAACCCAACTTCATTGTAGTCCTTCTGTAACAGCTCTTTATTAACTCTATGCACAGGTGAATTCCAAATAAACTTAAAAATAAGCGCGTTAATCTTTTTAACAAGTTCTTGATTTGGATTTGGCAATGTAATTATAAGGTGATTAAGGACAAGTAAAATCAGAGTTTTCACAACTGTAATTTTACCTATTACTGTAAGATTTCTTTTTGACCATATCTTAGTTAGATTTTTTATCTGCAAAACTTTCTCATTATAATTAATGTTAATAATTGTATCAAGATCAACATCAAAAGTAATACCCAATAACTTAAAAGTTGTTGTACCCCAGGATAAATTTCTATTCGAACAAAGAATATCACTACAGTATTTTTTACTCCCAATAAAAACTACCTGACTGTGTTTTTGAAAAATTAATATTTAGCCCTGAAAGTTTTGCATACCAATCTAATTCAGTTAAAGTTTCTTTAAGGACTGTTCACTTTCATCTAAAATAAGTGAAGTATCATCTGCAAACTGTGATAACTTATGTCTATCCTAGTTACAGTTATACCAGTAATATATCTATTCCCCCGTATCCGGATTGCCAAAATTTCTGCACAAAGTATGAAAATGTAGGGTGATAAGGGGTCCCCGTGTTTACAGCCACGTCCTATTTAAAACAAGTCTGAATGATTTCCACCCTGAATGAAATTTTATTATAAAATACTTTAACCCAGTTAATAATAGATTCACCATAATTGAAAAATTGTAATACTGATAACAGAAAGTCCCAAGAAAAAGAATCAAATGCTTTTTGAAAATCAATTAAAAGCAAAAAACCTGGAATGTTATGTTCTTCTGTATACTGTAAAAGATCTTAAATCAATCTAATGTCATCCCCCAATAAAACGTCCACTGATGAAACTGGTCTGATCTAAATCAATCAATTTGTCTAAAAAATTTTAAAATCTACTAGCAATAACCCCTTGTATACAGTATTCAGTAAGGAGATAGGTATTCAGTTTTTAAGTAAACGTCGTGGTTTATTGCCTTTGGGTAAGCATGTAATGATTCCCTGCCTTTGAGTTACTGATAAGTGTCCTAAATTTGACCAATAATTTAGTGATTTTAGATCAAAAGATTTAAAATCATTCCAGAAAAACTAAAAAATTCTGTTGAAAAACCATCTGACCCTAGTGATTTATTATTATTCATTTTCTGTAAAGTAATGCTGGCTTCATTTATAGTTATCTCCCCTTCTAAATTCAACTGTTCATCCACTGATAATTTATTAAAATTTAAATTTTCAAATCTCTCTCTAAATCACTCACTTTACACCCATTGCCATTTTTATCTCTTTTTGTATAAATTTTCATAAAAGTCGTCTGCCTCCTTTAAAATATCAAAATTGATTTTTAACAATTTTCCCATCATTCTTTCCGCTTTTGGAATTATTTGCTTGTAAAACTTTTTGATTCAAGACCACAAAAAATACTTTGTAGGTTTTTTGCCTTCTTCAATCCTCTGTACTCTAGAGCGTATAATCTTACCCCTTATTTTTTCCTTCCTTATACCTTCGAATCCTTGTTTTTTTTAGTTTCTAAGCTGTGTAAAGTTTTCGTTTAATGCAGCTTTTAATATTTCAATATCGCATAATAAATCTTTTTCTTTTGATCCCCTTTTTTTCTTATAGCTTCAATAAGAGATAAGTTTACCTCTAATTTCAAACAACAAAGTTTCAAGAAACAATTGACTATTTATAGTAAAATGAAGAACATCATTACAAATCTCGTGTATATTTTCAAAATTATAAACCAATGCACAATATTGTTTTTTAACATTTGAAATCTTATCTTTAACAATATTTATGTATTCAATATCATAAAATCTTCAATAACATTCATGAATTGTTGAATTTCCATAGACCTTTTCCTCGAACAAAAGGATTAAATTCAATTCTAAAACTACCATAGAATGATCGGAACGATAACAAGGTTCAATTTTACAATTTTTTAAATTTGTCAACATGCAGTCTGGAATAAGAAAAAAATCAAGACGTGCTTGTTTGAATGGGGATTTGTTTTCTCCAAGTGTATCTGTGTAAATCAGGAAACAGTTCTCTGAAAGGGTCCAAAAGAGACTAGTTGTCTATAATTTCAAAATTTTTATCTCTGGCATTGGGATTATTAATATGTAAATAACTACAGTAATCAATATGTGGATCTAATACTTAACTGAAGTCTCCACAAAGTATGTAACTTTCATTTCCAAAATCTTCAATAACATTCATGATCTGATCATCAAAACCAGGACTAACTATATTAGGGCCATATAGTGACAAAAGTGTAAGTTTCTGTTTATCAATTATAACATCTAATGCTAAGTAATTGCCATTCATATCTTTTTTTCTCTTTTAGCACTTTAAATTCAAAATTATTATTTAACAAAATTGATACACCTCGTAAGTTAGAGATAAACGAAGAGAAAAAAACATCCAGAACCCCACATTGATCTGACAGTAATCTCAATTTCAGTGGTAAAATGCGTATCTTGAAAGCAGTAAATATTATAATTGTTTGTTTTAAGTTAATTAAACACATCTTTTCTTTTTGCGCTATCCCGCAAACCCTGGCGATTTACTGTTAACATTTTCAGTGACCCCATAACAAGGTAAATACATTTTGACTATACATGTACATACCAATATTTACAAAATATTGAAAATACCTATTCATCAGGTAAACAAACAATTGTTTTGGAAAACAGTTGTCTTTATATAATTGTTGAAGATAGTGTGTTACCCTCTAAATGTCTTTCTTAAATATTTTCGTTTTCGGATTGCTGTCTTATTGACGTAAAATGCAAATCTTTGGATAGTATAATATATAAATATAAAATGCAAAACTTAACCTTTGGAATATATGTTATTTAACTATGTGTTCACTTTTTATTTTAGGAGCTAATATAATTTGTAAACAAATACAACCTAAAACATCGAATGAGAGGAATATACGACTTTTAACGCATAGACATAAAGAAAAAAAAATGTCAAAATAAATGTATTACAAAAAGGATAGTGTATTGTGACAATATGGATTAGAACAATCAAACATATTTATTAATCATAATTCAGTTTTTACTACCGATTCACAAATCATTTAAGGAGATATATGTGGATCCTATAAAACTCTTGTACCAATGGAAGCTATATTTCGTCGCTGACTCACATCTTTGTTGATGTGATAATTCACTATTTACTGGTGTTGCATATTTCCCTTTACATCATGACCTAGTCGCTCGCGGTCAATATTCGAATGTAAACAAATTTAACTAAAACTTTTATAGTTTAATTACATTCTCAAACATTCAAAACTGAAAAGAATGTCGGAACCCCCTTTGTTGAACTGAAATTATTTGGCTGCCATTTGTGTTATCTTCTTTTTTTAAGCTTTCGAAGATTGTTTGTACTTTACGTTTGTCTTCAGAGTCAAGCGTAAGTGTTTTAACGGTTGTTTCATGATCAGCTGTCTTGTGGTATATCTGGCTGTGTTTTTCCTTTAGGCTACCAAAGTTTATTGTACGTAACATTTCTTTTTTGTTTTAATTGATGTCGAACGCACATGATACATGTGTAATGAGGTTTTTGTAAGAGCACGTGTCGTGTGAAATAACTTGTATCACATTTTTAAAGTGTATGTTACCAAAATCAATTTCTAACACTTTAGTCATTAGTACATGCACAAATGTTTGAAATGATATTTGCTAAAAACCAATCACATGTTTCTCTCTTATGGCTTGTATCATTTTTATTCAAGTGGCAGTTTATAAGGAAATCAAACCGACATGTGTGTTGAATTAGCGTGCATGGTATATGTCAAGCGAGATATATTTCGGGGTATCTCCAATAGGCATTACTAAAAGGTTTTTTCATTGGCAACACATTATCAAGGCACTAGCTTCTATTACGGACAATTTAAAAGAAAGGCAAAAGATACTAAAGGTACATTCAAACTCATAAGTTTTAAATAAACTGATAACGCCATGGCAAAAATGAAAAAGACCAAAACAAAAACAGCAGTACACAAAACACAACATAGAAAAAAAAGACTGAGCTACACGAACCCTATCATAAACCGAGGGTGATCGCAGGTGCTCCAGAATGGTTAGTAGATCCTGCTCCTTATGTGGCACCCGTCGTGTTGCGCTTGTAAGTATAAACCCGATTATAATTCTAATTCAGTAGGTCATTACCGTGATTTATATTTTTCCCTAGTTAAGAATAACAAATTTGTAAAACGATCAATTCATAAATGTGAGTAAAGACAGACACACAATCAGAAAAAAACCCAGAAAAACAGAAAGGCAAGTAAACTAACAAATATCAAATATCGAATATCAAAACATAACATAACAGAAAACAAAACAATATTGATATTATTGGGTATTTATTTTCGAAAGAATTTTTAACATACCATTTTGGTCCACGTTGAAATCCTGAATTTACGTATGAGAAGAATTTCAGCCAAAAGGATTATTCATTTCCCTTTGAGAAAAAACATGACCTAGTGCAATACCGAATAGAAGTATCGAGAGGATGAATGACCGTAAGTGTTCATAACTGTATAGGAATAAATATTTAGTTATGTTTTAATTCATTAATATAACAAGAATGTTAGTATTGATTAAAATACTATTTTAAGATCATATTACAATACAAAAACATTTAAGAATACGTTTTCGCAGAGGATCATGAAGCTTACATTGACTCAATCTGAATTCACGGACTCTATAAACAACATCATCATAAGTTTTAAAATACAATATCCCGTTTGTAATACATTCTCTACAAGTACAGCCAAATTTCAAATCTAGCAATCTAGTAATGATAAAACGTAATTTGTGGTAACGAAATCCCTGTTTTGTCATTTGATAATTGCGTGCTGTTATAATCAGTTTTCCGATTTTCTTAAGTTATCTCTTGCATTCGACTTTTCAAATTAACTGCTTGTTAACTTCTCCAATGATAAATTCAGATATTGCTGAGTGTAATGTTACGAATGAATAGCGGAAAATTGCAAGAGAGAAATTTAGTCAAATTGTTTTTTATGAAAATTTCTCAACCTGATCAGAACTGGTTAAAAGGCATACATGACTAGAGAAACTGGTAAGTTATAATTAATTAAAAAGACGATATAATTTGATACAAGTAAACCCAATCATTAGCAGGGTATCGTTTTCATTTACAATTCGATGTGTAGGCAGGTTTTGAAATTTGTACGTTTATAATTACAAAACAATAAGAATTAATCTTGCAATCTGATTGGAAGAATTAACCTACACGGTTTTTAACAGAAAAAGTATAAAACATTAGACCTGAAATACATGAAAGGCAAAATATAATAATTGAAGTTGTTAGTCATATCAGTGCATGCTTAAAAATGGATCTTTCAGCAGGAATTGCGATGATGTTTAAAAACTACGAAAGATTTTCCTGCGAAAAACATTTACAAAAAGATTTAATAGAAATTTTCTATTCAATTGTGAATGCTGACTCCGTAAAAACGCATCGTCTTCTGGAGAAACAATTGGATATAAATATTAAAACCAATCTCAAAACAACAATCTTAATGTTGATATGCCAATCTTTTCCTACAAATAAAGAAGATGACGTGTATTCTCTAGCTCTGTATTTGCTTAATAGAGGAGCCAATGTGGATGAAGTTGATGTCTTTGGAAAGACGGCTATACACTATGCAGAAAGCAATGGATTTTCAAAAACTAGAAAATTACTTTTGTCGTGTGCATTGATTGACCAATTCAACCTCGGTTGAATCAAGATAAGTACCATCTCATATAACAATTTCTACAGATGCCAAAAAACAATGCTGACAGCTATTCATCAGTCGATTTTCTTTTTATTTGCTCGTAGGAACAAGAATGATGATTCAGACACTTGAATATTTTTGTCATATAAACAATAGTCATTATTGATTTTCCGAACGAGTGGATCCGCATCTGAAATTACAAGCATTTATACTTAAACCCAAAGTATGTTATTCAAGTTAATACATAAATAAAACATTTATGCCAATGACTGGTGATTAATATCAAAGCATCGGAACAAGCAGAAATTACATATAAAATAAAAATAAAACACCTACTTTGCAATATTAAACTATTTTTGGAATGTACATATGTTTAATTATTCCAGAGAGTTGAGATACATTGAAATTATGTACAGATAGTATTTTCAATTTTATATCATTTCACTTTTGTTTGTGTAGTTTCAAGCGCATGCGTTCGATTTATTTGTACAGTTCACAGAATATATCATCATCGTTTTCGAATTAAAGATTGTATATTGTATAACTTAATATTTGAATAAAAGATAATACAGATTCTCGCCTTTTTTGTATTCATAAATTATTCACATGACTATGGTGCGATACAGGATGCTGAATTTCGACATTTTGAAGTCTGTCAGCAGATCAGTGCTAGTTACCAGAAAATATTGTTGATACTATATTTTCGTCTAGTACATTTTTATATAAATATTAACGAATTCTCGTACTTATCTTTTTCATATGGGTAATTAAACAAAATGATTTTCCATTAAGGTATCATCCTTATATTGTTTCTTTCAGTTAGCTAGACATTTGTAATTTGGTCTTTTACATGTACATGCATGTACTCGATAAATGTGGTTTTCAGGCATTCTTCGTACTTAGCGTTAGAATAATAGGTACATGTTTTTTCTTTCCTAGTGTACTATATTTGTTGCCAATCACTAGTATGTACTCCTTTTTTTACTGCAGGAAATATTTCATAGCATATTTTCTCTTACACAAATCTTTCATTCGGTCAACGCCACCCCCTTTTTTCAACCAAACGAACTCGATATATGAAGGTTTAAGACTAAAAGTATTACCTAGAGTAAGTTTTACTTCTCATTTGAATCTTATGTAACAGTGACATTTTTCAGAAATAGATATTATGTCTTTTTGCTTGAGTTTTCGAATAAGTGTACGAGAAAAATCCAGCAGAATTTTGAAAGTCACCGAAAAAATTAAGGTAGAGTCGAAATGAAGCATACATTTTGCCTTTCACGATAGCACCTATAGACACAGTAAAAAGCTGTTATACGTGTTCGTTAATTAGCAAAAAGCGTTGCACTCTCTCTACTTGAGGCACAAGGTTTGATGACTCCATTTCAGACATGGCTGAGCCAACAAAATTTTATACATCTTCACCAGAAGACGTCGCAAAACTTGAGTATCGATTTTACAGCTGGATTATAGAAGTTCATGTATTACTAGATTTCTTTACCCCAGGCAACAATGGAGGTTTTGAATCCTTAATAAAATCAAAGAGATTTCATAGAAGTATACATGCTATATTTAAAATAATATGGGTACACAGTTAGCGTTCAATTCATATAATTTGTGTTTAGCATCTGTGCTGCATACTTTACTGCTCTATTGTCCAAATGTTAAAACGCCGATGTTGCCATTATAGGTGTATCTAACTACAACGTATACATTTACATATTGATGTGATTTTATGACAGTATGGTAAGCATACAGTTTATTTAAAGATCGGAAACGAATCTGCATGCGCCAACCATGTCAACAAAAATATATTTAAACAATTGGGTTCTTATGATAAATCTCAAACATGTATACAATCTCCTACGTATTACATGATTACTAACAATAACTTCTATGAAAGAGAGGCGAAAGATAACAAAGGGATAATCAAACTCACATTCAAACTGACAATACAATTTCAAAGACGGAAACACGGCCAAAAGACACACAAAAGTATACTATATAGAAATCTAAAGACAGAGCAACACGAATCCCACAAAAACCGAGGATGATCTCAGAATCAACGGAAGGGTAAGCAGAGGACGGGATTGTGGTTACGATAATAAGAACATATCCGTGGTGATCTGTGAAACAGAAATTCAATAATGGTCAACTAACTCGTGATGGCGTCTTTGATTTTTTTGGAGATCATAATACTGATCATTTTGTCATTTTTTGTTTTATTTTAGCCACTTTAGTTCTGCAAAAAACAGAAAAAGGATATAAATCGTATTTCCAGTGCTAGAATTCCTACACGTCGTCGACTGACAATTTCGGCCTTGTTGATCTATTCGAGACTTTGTACAGCCAATACATTTAGATTTGATCTATGTAAACTTAAAGTTTCTTTGAGTAGACGTATTCTTACAGGTTATTAATTTAACAGTATAGTTTATAACATTACTATGTTTTGCTATGTAATTATGAAAACTAATGGTTCTACATCTTGTAGATAACATGTACTTATATTTTAGAGTTCACAAGATCATGGCATTCTCAGACTGTTTTTTAAACTTTCTTCACTACATCCGTTGGTTGTGTAATGTTTGATAATTTAGCATGGGGAAACCTTATTTATCTTTTAGCGTTAAGCACTTGCGAGTACTCATAGATCGGTACTTTGTGTATTTTGTCTTTTTGTTATTTGTTTTGATGTTTTATGGAGATCTGATGCTTCAAACGCATATTTTCCTACTGATTTTTGTCAGGTTTGCTCATTTGTTGTGCTGTAATACCACTGTTCCAAGTTAGAGAGTTGAATTTTAACTCCGCGTCATTCCTTATGTGCCTGTCCCAAATCAAGATCTTGTAAATCACTGGTTGCCGTTGGGTGCTGCCGTTCATAATTATTTGTTGTTTATTGTTTTATTATAAATCGAACCGTTTTTGGTTTTCTTGTTTGAATTGTTTCACATTTGTCTTGACACAGTATGCGATATTGCTTACTTTTCTCATTAATAAAGACCGTGGGGTGACCAAAGTTGCTAACATCCACGTCCTCAAGTTGCAATCATCATGATAATATCACATTTCCCTATTCTTATATTCATTGTAGATATTGTTCTGCTGATCGTTTATGTCATTCACAATTTCTCTCTATCGTTTAGATTTTTTCAGCTAATAACCAAAAAACGCAAAAATTGGTAAAAAATCATCATCAAATACTAATAACTCAGATAAGGAGTCACCTCACTTGTTTTGTCAAAAATGAAAGAAGGTGGAAGTTGAACTAAAAGAAATATACAAAAAATCGTTCTTTTTACTTTCTTAGATGATTATGACATCAACTTGAAAATCTGTTCATCTTGATATCATACTTAATGTTCGGTGTCAAATATTGCCTTTACAGTACCTAATCATTTACGCCAACAACCTTATTTTAAATGTGCGTCTAAACCTCTGCTATGTATGGTAGTTATTTTCATAGCTGTTGGTCCCTTTATATGCGAGTCGATTCATATAAAGGTAGTATGTATTTGTCCAAGGCCTTTATATATAAAACATTTGAACTAAGATTTGTCATGGGAAGATCAACGAGAATAACAAATGTAAACAGAAGTAATTCTGAAAAGAATTGTTCTGTGATTTCCAAAAAAACACCAGATATCCTTATCTTGTTCAACTAGCATTTTAAAAGTGTCTTTTGACTTATAAGGCACACATGTGATATATTGACGGGGAAAAGCAATAAAAGTGCTTTCCTTTTTGTGCATGTACATGATGTATCCTTCGTTATATAAGATAAATGAATCAGATTTAGCTTTGAGAAACACTTCAAGTTCACAGAACTGAAAAATGTAATGGATAAAACTTTTTAATCAAACTTGTATTTTGAATTTTTCACTCAATCACGCTAAATATCTAACTTGTTGGTCATTTTTAACATTATACGTTACTTTGTCTTGTGGTATATCTTCTTAAGTTCTATCCGTTGAGAATTGTCACTTCATCTTTTTTTTTTCTTTACAATTGTATCGATTGCAAGTAATAATTGTCTCTTATTTCTCATGCTTGAGTATGTATTGTTCATCTAAAGGAAATAGAGATTATGCAATTAATGATTTCATATCAGCCCCAGAATATATTTTCATTATTTATGAAATAGTTCATTGTAAGGATGGTATTTATGAAATTTGCATGTTCAATCAAATAAAAACTTAACTATTTCTTTTATAATTTCTGTTTTACATGAATCAACATTATCATATATTATTAATAAGATCAAATAAATTCAACACTTGTGCATACTGAAAAACAAGTTAAAAGTATATGTCGTCCATCTAGTTTCTGGCAACTTCATGCCTTAATCACAGAGGTAATGTAAAGGATATATATTTAGTTGCACAGTAGACATATAATTTTAACAAGAATTTTAACATTGTAGCATGTTTAAAAAAGAACCTTATGATACCGCTGTTTTGGGGCAAAACGGTTCATAAACCTTACTTTTCACAGAAAAAAAACAAATAAAAAATGCCTCATTTAATTAACCTTGTTAATTGATTTAACCTTAACATCAAATTTTAATAACACAAAATCCATATTTTCATGCCCGGACCAAAGAACTGGTAATTTGGCTGGTGAAACCCTCGTTGACTAACAGTCTACCAGCAGAAGCATCGCCCATATTGCATGTAAGATATGTCTCTTCAGTGATGATTCAGGATAATATATTTTAAAATCCAAAGCTTATTAAAGAGCTATAAAACAAAAAGGACTACAGAGTATAGCTGGGGCCGGGCAAGGAATAAGAGCTTTGCAAAATGGAGATTTATTCTTTAATTCAGAATTATTTCTAAAATTTTGCAACAGCAAATTTTTATTACACAATTTCCGTATGTTCATGCCAATACCGAAATACTGGCTACTGGGAAGGTATTAGTCTCGATAAAATTCGAATTATTTTATGACATGCATAAGAGTCGAATTATGGGGGAATGGGTGCGGGCATTGTGCTCGGACTTACCATAAATTCCACTCCCCAGGTTGCCTTGTTGACGAAACGTTCTAGCCAATCACTTGTCGCATAATTTAGAAAATAACGTCAGATCTAGATTTCGATCATTCATTATAAATCAGTGCCTTTTTTTTTAAGTGCATAAACCTGTCTGCGTTTTGTAATCAAAGTTTCAAATCAATTTGTTTATTTTTTCAAAAATGTTTTGCTAGATTTTTCAATATTCCATGTTTTTGATCAGTTATAGGCACACATAAATACAATTGGTGTAATTAAAAAGGGATGCATCCCATGCATATAAATGTTGGTCCGTTAAAAGAAATTGGCAGAATATGTTTTCCTGTGAATATCTATTTATATATTTATATAAGACGAAAGCTAGTTTACAAATTCGCATTTTTATCAATGTACAGGTTGACTTAGAGATGCAATTACTAATTTGTTTTTGCTGTTTGCTTTATTTCTTGTCTTTTTGGTTAGGGGGAAGGGCTTAACTTTTAGTTCCCGGATGTTTAATAAACTTACTACCAATTCCGCATCGCATTATTCATGATGTTTGTTCTTTCGTTGGGTTTTATTAAACGGAAATGGGTTCATTTTTTGTCCTTTGTTTTAGTTTCCCTTTTGTCTTATAATCTCGGAATACCACACTTTGGGCATCAAACGTGCCTGTAATCAAGAAACAGCTGTTGTGAAAATTGTATAGGTATCACACAGTCATGCTACGTTTCTGGTTTCTATACAGCTTTTAATTTCAAACACCTTGATAAACTGTATATTTGTCAGATATATTATCTGGTAATTTAATATTAATCACATGCTTCTCGTTCTTTCTACTGGATCATTTTTTTATTTGGATTGTCAGCTTCAACATGTTCAAGTTGTAGACATGTGCATTAAATTAGAATGCAATTCCCTCATCGTAGGATATATATTTCGTCAAGCTTTCTATGTTTTTTTTAGGGAGGCTGACATTGTTAATGTCGAACAGTTCATGACAAAAATCGTTAAGATGACTTTTTTCAAAGAAAACCAATTTGCTCATTTTTTTCCAAAATGTTTTGCAAATTTGGTAACAGCCAAATATTCTTTAGCGCCGATGAAAGCCATGTTTGAATGAGGATGTCTCTATCTACAACAAATATAAAAACAACAACATATATTATGTATTTTATCTTACTAATTTTAAAAAAGGTTCAGTAACTGGGTCTTCTTTATTTATGATGTTCTTGCATATATTATATTAGTAACGATGACGACCAAGATATATTACATTGAAATAAGTTCGCTTTATGGTTGGTGAAGGCTATGCTTGAAATTGGCCAAGCAATTACAGAAGTTACTTTCCTGAACTTCTAAAACAGATGCCGGATAACAGACGCCAGAAAGTAGGCGTTAAGTCATGATTGCTGACACCCACATTGAACTTTGAACCTGGTTGTCTGTTGATTTGTCCTAACATTTTTTATTTAATTCTATTCATTTATCTTCATTTTTTTTAAATCTATTTCAGGGGAAATGATGGAAGGGGATTGTCTCTCTGATCATTATAAAACAGATCTCATGATTTAAATTTAAATTTAAAGAGCAGTAAAATTTTATTTCTGACGTTTAGTCAATTGCTACACGCTATTGCAATTTATTTCAAACTGCCACAAAATTACGTTTTAGGGAATTTCATTAAGAACAAATTAAAAAAGCTCCGGTCTCAAATATGGTCGAGCATTACTTCAGGACGACTCGTTCATAATATTCCTTTTGCAGACTGTTTTGCATTTTATATATAAAAAATCAGTACTCTTTAGAACTTTACATAGTGTACACGCTATCTATTGTTGAAGACTATGTGATATTCCCTATATGTATTTCTTTAATATTTTCATTTTTGGATAGCTGTTTTATTGACATAAAATTCACAACTTTTGTTTAAATACTCTATATAACTTATGCAATACTTGACATCGTACTCCGGTGGAGCCAAATTCATTCCATAATTTGAAATATGTATAAATGTCTTGTGTTGTAGTTTTTATTATGTTTAATTAAATTCTCAAACATTCAAACTGATAAAAAGGTCGCAACCCCCTTTTACTGATCTGAAAATATTTGGCTGCATTCTGTTGTACCTTCTTCTTTTATAGGCTTCACAAAATTGTTTGTACTTTACGATCCGTTTATGAATAGTGTCCAACGTGATATATATGGCTGTGTTTGTTCGTTGTTAAGGCTATCATAGTTCACTGTAAGATACATTTATTTATGTTTTATTTGGTGTCGAATGTACATGATACATAGGTAACGAGTGTTTTTTAAGAGCACGTGTCGTGTGAAACAAGTTGTAGCACATGTTTAAAGTGTCTGTGTCTTAAATCAATTTCTACCGTTTCAAACATTAGTAACTGTACGTATATTTGAGATAAAAATTGGAAATTGAAAACCAATCACACGTTTCTCCCTTATGGGTTGTATAATTTTTCTTTAGAGGGCAGTTGATAAATAAATCAAACGTACATGTGCGTTGGATTAGCATGCCATATGCCATGCGAGATATATTTTGTGGTACCTCTCCTGCTGGACGTTACAGTAAATATTATATTTATTTCTAAATTGAGAATAATAAAAACATTGTAAAACAATCAATTTAAAAAATAAAAGTTAAAAGGAGTTAAAAAAAATAAACAACACACAATCTGAAAACACAGAAAAAAAGACAAGTCACTCAAGCATACCAAACTATATTAAACATAACAGAAAACAAAAACAAATAGTTATGCTATTTGGTATTTATTCTTCACAGAATCTTGAACTTACCGTGTAGTACGACATTTTGACCCATGTCAAAGCCTGAATTTGACTATGAGATGAATTGGAGCTACAAACACTTTTCATTTCATTTGTGTTTTTTTCTGTATAAAAAAAAGAAGCTGTGCCATTGAAACAAATATATGTCAGAGAAAAAATAACGTAAATTTAAGCAACCATATGTCACCGTACGACTTTAAGCAATGTACAACCCACACATTATCAATGTAGTAAGCTATAAAAGACCCCAAAAATACAAAGTGTAAACAATTCAAACTGAAAACTGAATGCCTGATTTATGTAGAAAAACAATGAACGAACAACAAATATGAAAGACATCAACATGATAGAAAATCTTGAGTTTAGTTCAATTTATGTTGATGAACATATGTTTATATATAAATACAGTTGTTCGACTTGTTAGTCAAATACGTTTTGTTAAAATATGCTTTTTTTTTTTTTTTTTTAACAACAAATAAATATTCTTTATTCTTCAGAATGCTTGTTACAATTTTACTTCACTGTCCAAGCTCCAATAAAGTATCCCTGTGAAATACTTTCTGAGCATCCAGGACAATACTCAGAATATAATAAAATATAAAAGTTTTTTTCTATTATATCAATCTTTTTAAATTAATGAAAAATACATTTTGAGATACTGTTTTGTTCTCATTCATAACCCTTAGTATTTCTTTTATTAACATATTATACACATCTAAAAATTTAAGTTTTTGCTCGGAGACATAATATGACTTGTAAATACAAAAACCTAGAACCGTCAAAAGAAAGTTAAAACCATAATACCCCTGGTCTGATATTTTGTATCCAAATACTATATGTTTTGCTAATACCTTGTTATGAAAATTCATTTTTGCTAGAAGATAATGTACCTTCTCCCAAAAATCTTTCAAAAATGAACATGTAATAAAAAAATGCAAGTAATCTTCTTCTTCTGTTTTACAAAAATTGCATTTAAAATTCTCAGATATTTTCCATCTTAAAAGTAACTGCTTTGTATGAATAATATACTGAAGTAGTTTCCATCTTAAAATTTTCAACTTGTTTTCTGTTAAAATTTTAAATATAAAATCGTATACAAATGTCATATGTGGTGTGTATTCTAATTTTAAATATCTTGTCCAAATATTAATACCGATTGGCTTTGTATATTTTTTATCAATTAAAGTATTATAGAGTATTTTATTGTTGATATATTTTGCTTCAATTTGTTTATTTTGCCAACTTAATTTATCCTTACATATATTGATTATTCTCTTAACGGAGTTTTCTTTTTTTTAAACTTGCAGGTATTCTTTTGGAATGCAAGATTTTAACATCTTAAACTCTGCAATCCAGTTTGATTTATTCTTTAACTTTTTTAAAATAAAGCTTTCGGATAATTTTCCCTCACTATCCAGTATGTCGTTAATATACACCAATCCACTTTTAACCCAGTTCGGGAAGAACAAACTTTTATTGCGATTTTTAATATATTTATTTCCCCAAATAATCTGTTTTCTGATACCCGAAAAGTGATCAGAAAATTTTGTTAAACCTCCTCCTGTTTACACCCAACTTGAAATTACTTGTAAATAAAAATCAGGCATGTTTCTAAGTTCATTTAGTGATTTTATGTTATCTAAATTCATTTTAAAGACAAGAAATTTTTTACCAAGAGTGTTAAAATATTTAGTAGGAATAATCTTCCAGTTCGGCAGTTCGGTTGTTGTTAATTTGGAGACCCATGAAGCTTTCAGTGTTGTAAAATAACTGTTAAAATCAATCATTTTTAATCTCCCTTTTTGGTATTCTCCGATAAGTGTGTTTCTTTTTACTTTGTCATTTTTTTCCCTCCCAAATATATTTGAAACAGCAGCTTTCAATTTCTTTTAGGTAAATATCTGGAACTTTGCACGAAGTAGCCAAAAATGTGAATTTTGGTAATATTAAAGATTTTATGATCAATAGTTTCCCAACCATTGTTAATTTTCTTTTTTCCCAAGTTTTAATTAATGATTTCATGTTTTCTTTTTTAGGTTCCCAATTTAACTTTTCACATTGGTGTTTATCGTGACCAAAATAAATGCCTAAAGCTTTAACGGGTTTGTCTGTCCAGCGTAAGCCTTCAATTTTATCTATGCTATTTTTAAGCGCCCCAATCCAAATTCCTTCTGTTTTATTACGGTTTAACTTCAGACCTGAGAAAGAACCAAATTTTTCAATTATATTCATAGCTTTTGATATATCTGATTTTGAACTACAAAAAAGTGTTGTATCATCAGCCAATTGTGATATTTTGATGCTGTGTGTTTTATTATCTATAGTAATACGAAAACCTTTAATGTCTGAGGTTTGCCTTAATCGCTCGGCCATAATTTCGACTGATAAAACAAAAAGTAAAGCCGATAAAGGACATCCTTGACGAATTCCTCTAGAGTTTTCAAAAATTTCGGATACCCATCCATTATTTATCACACACGTCTGTATTCCCTTATATAGTGTTTCCACCCATGATATGAATGATTCATTAAAACCAAAATGCTTTAAAACGCTTAACATGAATTCCCATTCCAAAGAATCGAGAGCTTTTGTGAAATCAACAAATATTATAGCCCCATCTATTCCGTTTGATTCTGCATAGTCCATTATATCTTGGATTTGCTTTAAATTAAATCCAATAAAACGATTTTTTACATATCCGGTTTGATCTTCATTAATTAGTTTAGGAAGAAGCTCTTTTAGTCTCTGTGCCAAAACATGAGATAATATTTTCAAATCTACATTTAATAATGATATTGGGCGATAATTGTCCAAAGATAATGGGTCATTTTTTTTAAATAATAAAGATAGAACACCTGTTCGTTGTGTATATGATAAAAGTTTTTCCTCGTGTCCTTTATTTAAAACTTTTACTAACATTGTTTTAATTTTTCCCAAAACGTCTTATAAAATTCTAATGTTAAACCATCTAGACCAGGTGATTTATTTAGCTTCATCTTATTAACAGCATTTGTACATTCATCTATAGTAACCTCCCCGTCACAAATTTTAAAGTCGTCTCCATTTATCTCCTTTTCCATGACAGTATCGCCTACATATTTATGTAGTAGATTTTTATCCGGATTCGTGGTTGTATATAATACTTTATAATAGTTTTTTATCATTTCTAGAATTTGTTCCTGATTTGTTGTTACCTCGTTATTTTCAATTCTGAGTTTGTTAATAGATTTCTTAACTTGTCGCTGTTTTTCTAAACCTAGAAAATAAGAATTATTTTTTTCCCCCAGTTCTATCCATTTTTCCCTTGACCTTATTTGAGCCCCCTTTGCCTTATTTTCATAAATTTTGTCCAATTGTAACTCTAATTGTTTAATATTATTTGTTATTGTTTCATCTTCGTTTAATTGTTCATCTCTAAGTGTCGTAAAGTGTTCTAATTCTCTTTCTAATTTTCTTGTTGTCTCCCTTGATAATTTCGATTTTCTTTTACAGTAAAGAATAGATTCGTCCCTAATTTCGATTTTAAGATTGTCCCATAATAGACGGATATCGCTAATATCACTATTGTTTAAACGATTTTCGAACTTATTAATTACTCTGTTGATTGTTTTTTTATATTCAATATCTTTTAAAATAGAATTATTCAGTTTCCAGTACCCATTTCCTCTTTCAGAAGCTCCTGTCCTAAAGTTTAAAACCATCCCTTGATGGTCTGTCACTTTAATTAGTGCCGGTTTAATTTTACAATATTCAACGAGAGATTGAAATTCTTTTCCAATTAAAATTAAATCTATCCTACTGGCTTGTGTCTTATCCTTTCTTCTCCATGTAAACTGTTGTGTATTTTCATGTAAGAAACGCCAAATATCTATAAAATTATGATTTTTCATAAAGGTTTTTAAACTATTTACAGGCTCAGAAAACTTTGTATTTTTATTAACGCTTTTCGGTCTTTTGGAAAATGTTGTTTGTGCTGTATTTAGACTCCTCTACCAAGAAATTTGTTTTGCATGCACCAGATAAAAATTGCGGTTTTTATCCAACGCAATCATAGGTTTGAACGTTGTTTTCAATTTAGACTTGTTTATATTTTTCGTTTGGGCTTGTATTATATTTTTCTTCGGGTTTATATGATCCGTTCATCCTATTTCGACTCTTCAAAATTCAAGAGTCTATCCTAAATTGAGGTAAATTATACGACCTTCCAATTACTGTTTAGATTCCTAGCATCACTGAAGAGACATTAATTGTCGAAATCCGGATATGGTGTACTTATTATTGCAACTCATGTTTGTGGTATTCCATCTTTTCCGCAAGTTTATTGTTTTCTGTCTGGTATTGAATTAATAGTTAAGATCCATTTTGTTACATCTTGTGATACGTTTATTTGGCAATCGCCATGGCAGTCGGCAGGGTTTAAGAACATCAGTTGTTCGATCTGATAGTCAAATGCGTTGTGTTAAAATATGCTTTTTTCACTTTTTGGTCTTTTGGAAAATGTTGTTTGCGCTCTATTTAGACCCCTCTACCAAGAAATTTGTTTTGCATGCACACGTATAAAAATTGCGGTTTTTATCCAATGCAATCATAGGTTTGAACGTTGTTTTCAATTTAGACTTGTATATGTCTAAATATATATATTCGTACAATATAAAAAAAATAACTATCAAGAGTTTATAAATATTGCATCCAATAGAAAGCAAATGATAGAATTTGTTTCTCTAATTACTTCTGAAAATTCTGAGTGCAATTTTTCGAATGCATAAAGTGAAAAAACACAGGAGAGGAATTTAAACCACGTGTTTGTATCAAATCTCGCAACCTGATTTAAACCGGTTAAAATGCATACAGAATAAGAGAAACTGATAAGTTTAATCATATAAAAAAAACGAGATTAGTCTAGTAAAACTAATACTTAGCAGGATATCGTTTTCATTTACACTACCATGTGTACGGATGTATTACACGTTTACACGATTAAGATAACAAATCTTGCAATCTGATTGGTAGAATTAACCTTACAGAAAAAGTATAAAACGTTAGACTGATATACAAATCAGTTGTAAGTCATATCAGTGCGTGCTTAAAATGGATCTTTCAGCAGGAATTGCGATGATGTTTAAAAACTACGAAAGATTCTCTTGTGACAAACATTTACAAAGAGATTTGATGGAAATTTTCAATTCAATTTTGAATGCTGACTCCGTGAATACACGGCGTCTTCTGGAGAAACAATCGGATGTTAATATTAAAACCAATCTTAAAACAACAATCTTGATGTTGATATGCCAATCTTTTCCTGCAAATAAAGAAGATGACGTGTATTCTTTGGTTGTGTATTTGCTAAATAGAGGAGCAGATGTGGATGAAGTTGATGTCTTTGGAAAGACCGCTATCAACTATGCAGAAAGCAATGGATATTCAAAAACTAAAAAATTGCTTTTGTCATGTGCCTTGATTGACCGATTCAACCTCGTATAAGCCAAGATAGGTTTCATATCATATAAACATTTCTACAGATGCCAAAATAATGCGGACATATATTCATAAGGCGAATAACTTTTGTTGTTTCCTCATGGGAAAAAGGAATGCTTGTTGGAGACTTGAATAATTGTGTCACATTTACAATCCTTATTATTGATTTTTCAAACGAAGGGTATAAGACAGCATCTGCATTTGAGTAAATCAGCATTTAAACTTATACCAAAAGTTTTTTTTTTAGATTTTACATAAACAAAGCATGTTTTTCATTGGTGTTTAATATCAAAACATTCAAACAAGCAGTACATAAACATGAAGTTGAGAAATAAACCAGCCATTTTGTAATATTATATTATTTTCTGGAATGTAGGATATGTGTTGAAATATTCTAGGGAGTTGAGATGCAAAGAGATTCATACACATTTGTGATTTTTCCATTTACCATTTTTCATTTTTCTGTGAGTATATTCATGCGCATGCGTTCGATTCATTTGTCAGTTTGTTCAGTATATTGTATATAGTATTATCAGTTTCAAATTAAAAGAAATGTACATTGTATAACTTGATATTCAAATAAAAGATAATATTGATTCACGACGTTTTTATTTATAATTTACTAAAATGATTAAGGATGGATACAAAAAGGAAGAATTTTGGCATTTTTAAGTCTATCAGAAGAACCGGAATAGTCAGCAGAAAGTGATTTGATACTATGCCTCTCTTTGACGTATTTGTAAAATTTAATGTTGATTTTTTCTTAATTTATGTTCTCTTTATCTACCTTAGTTGCAAACACACAAAATGAAAACAAAAAACAAAAACAAAAACAAAAACATTATCATCCAGGTAAACGACATCTATCAATTTTGATTGACTGTTTCAGCCATATGTACTTATAAGTAGATCTTATATTGTTGATCATATCACTATATACCATTTCTCTCTATGTCTCAGATAGTCAACACAAAAACACAAATACTGATAACTGTCTTTCAATGCAAATAACTCCTATAAGGAGTCGACACACGATTAGGAGTATTTTTACTCCCTTGTTTTTCACTCTTAAATTATAATAGTTACATATTGTCTCTATTATACAACACATTTTACGGACAGTAACTGATATGAGGAGTTGGCTGAAAATTTCGACTATTTGATTTACTTGGAGATCATATGTTGAATTAGTTGATCATTTTGTCAATTTTAGTTTCAATCTAGACGATCTAGTTTCTGAAATAACACACAAAAAAAAAAAAAAAAATAAAAAACACGGTCAATCGTCACTCCAGAGCAAACATTCCTTAGTAGATTCACGATTTTTGGTCATGCTGACTTTTTCAAGATGATGCTGCTTATACAGTTCGTAAATTGAGATGTAATAAGGGTAAACTCATGATTACCTTGAATAAACTTATTCGTACAGGTTATTAATTTAACAATGCAGTACAATTATTGAATAGTGTCTTTATTGGTACTAACATTAATTTTGTTGTTTAAAAAAAAATGAATATTACTTACTATGTTTTACTAAACAGTTATGAAACCAAAGGTCCTATACCTTGTCGTTACAATGTACTTTTATCATAATATTGCACTAGTTCATAAGATCATGAAGATTCTCAGGTTGTTTTAAACGTTTTTTTTTAATAAATTCGTTGGATGTGGATTGTTTGAAAATTTAGTCTGGAAAAACCATGTTTATTTATTTGTTGTAATTGGATCTGAACTAACTTTCAGTAACTACGAGTACTCTTAGATTGGTAATTTTTGTCTTTTGACTTTTTATTAGTTGTCTTTGTGTTTAGAGAAGTTCTGTAGATTCAAGCGGTTGATTTGCAACATAAACTTAAAGTAGGTTCATTTGTTGTTTTGTTAAATCACTGTTCCAGAGAATATAATTGACATTTAACCCCATGACATTCTGTATGTGCCTGTCCTAAGTTGGAAGCCTTTAACACACTGGTTGACGTTAGTTGCTGTCAGTCAAATTTGTTCTTGGTTTATTAGTTAAGTATGATTTGGATCGTATTGGCTTCTTGTTTGAAATGTTTCATATTGTGTCATGCCGGGGTCTTTTACGCAATTAAATTCATTATCGGAAGATGTTTCATTTGAAATCAATTCACATATCCTCATTATCGTATCATTTGTATATCTTGTATTACTGACCATTTTTTGGCAGATACTGTTACCCTCTATCTATTATATATAATAGTTATTAAGATAAAACCAAAAACGCAAAAATGGTAAAACCTTTCATTAAAATCTTTTATACCAATATTGATTCATCTCACATTCGCGGTCAACTTAAGTATTGTAAAGTAAGAAGATCTTTACATTCTGTACATTTCTGTACCTGTCAGAATTTGCCTTACCTAAAACTGTTTTCGAGATAATAGACAATTTTTGCATTTTACCCTTATTATGCTTTTGTCATGGTTTTAGCGTTGGCAGTCATTTTGGTTGGCAGCTTAAATCACCGGACACATATACAAATATATATTTACCCTAAACTAGTACTGGTTATTGTCCAGTAACTTCAGGTAGAGAGGTGGTAGCAAAAGTTGAAGGACAATGGTAAATGATGGCCACTAACAGACGACGACGATGGACGATGTCAGAACTGACTTCAAGTGACGAAAATTGCCTATATTATCACTTTTGGCCAGGTGAAATAAAATCGTTCTATTTCAATTTTTTAGATAACTAGAAATTCTTTTCATCTTGAAATTTGACTTATTTGGTGTTTGATAGTATTGTACTGTACCTTTTCATATCAGTCGGCTACTATATCTGACGTCTACATCTTAGCATTGATTGATTGGGAATAACACATGTATTGTAAAAAGAACTGTTCGTTGATTCTAAAACAACAAATGTAGTATCAAGACGGGGAAAATAAAGTGCCTTCTATTTTTTGGTAAATATAACACTTGTTATATCAGATGGATGACTCAGATGTTGCCTTGAAAAAACACTTCAAATTCACGACACTGAAAAATGTAATGGATAAAATTGATTCAACTACCAGCACAAAAACAAATAATTAGTTGGAATTTGACAAGTCATTTTCATCATTGCACGCTACTTGACATTGTTGTTCTAGCACGTTAATTTTAGAATAATATTAGTTGTGAAGAGGTATTATTGTCCTTTCATTTCTTCTGTTCTTTACAAATGTTTCGATTGTGTGTATGTATTTTTTATCTAAACAATTTGAGATTTTGCATTCATTTAATGATTATCAAGAATATTGCGTTACTGACAATCAATGTAAGCATTTTTTAAGAATAATATTCAAAATGGTCCAACCCACCATTTTCTTCAGAAAATGCCTATTCCCAGTCAGGAATATGACAGTTGTTTTTCACATGTCCCGTTGTTTGGTAACGTTTGATTTTGTCAGTTTTATGGACTTCCCTTTTTTGAATTTGCCTTGGGATTCTGTATTTTTGTTATAATTTTTCATTTATTAAATTTGGTTGTCGATCAATTAATAACACGTCTACTAAATTCATTTAAATTCTGTTTTACATAAAAGTTGTAATATATTGATAATATCAAATAAGTTCAACAATTGCGCATACTGAAAGAAAGCTTCAAGTACATGTACTCTCTATAGACTTTCTGTTGACTTAATACCGTCATTGTAACTATATATTTCCTTATGAATATCAATTTGATAATACATTTATACATGTTATATAAGACGAAAGTCAATTTACATATTTGCACTTTTACCAATGTAGAGGTGGGCCTTTGGGCTTTGCTTCTATCCATTCGAAATTGGATGTTCCAACGACATGAGGGGTTGTTCTTGTCTTAGGTTTGCTTTTTCTTTTAGTTTCCCTGATATCTTATGTTCTTTTATTCCCACACTTTGAGTATCAAACGTGGCTTTTTCAAGATGCACTTCTTGAGCAAATTGAATCGATATCACACATTCATGCTACGGTTCGTGTTCCTCTCTAGATATTAATTTTCAACACTTTACCTTTTTTTTTAGAAATCATATTTGCTAATTGAATATTTATCAATGCTTCTCTTACCTTCAAGTGGATCATTTGATATGTTGAATGTCAGCTTCAAGACATGTGCGCTAGATGAGAGTACGATGCCCTTTACTTAGGATACGTATTTCGTTGAATAGTTGACATCAAATTCAAACAGACAGAAACATTGTATCAATTTAAAAAACGTAACCATGATAACCCTGTTTCGGCGATATGGTTGATAAAACTTACATCTCACCGGAAAAAAAATTGTCTCAATTAATCAACCTTGATGACTGGTTTTTGATATGACCTTTGAGGGGTTTTTTGATGAATTTCTGAACCTTTCTATGTTCATTAATAGAGGCGGAAAATTGTTACGTGGAATAGAGCCAATAACAAAAAAAAAATTAACAGGCTAAGGATGAATTGTATTATTAAATCAAAGTTTTATCATGTTTTACATCAATTTGTTGTTTTTTTTTAATGTTTTGCCAGATGTTTTTCAATATTCTTTGCTTAGGATCGGTTGAGAGCACACATGAAGGCAATTGGTGTCATTAATAATTGGGAGCATCCCATATATATAAGTTCTGGTCCGTTAAAGGAATAAGTAGAATATGTTTTCCTGTTAATATCAATTTGATAATACATTAATATCAGACGAAAGTAAATTTACAAATTCGCCGTTTGACAATGAAGAGGTGGATTTACATGTACATGATGTAGAGATGCAATTAATAAATTGTTTTGCTGTTTGTTTTTTGAATTTCTGTTTGTTTGGTTAATTCTCTTCTTTTTTGGTTAGGGATGAAGGGTTTACTTTTGGTTCCCATTGTTGAATGAACTTTTGTTCCTATCCATTCGGCATCGGGGTTTGTTCTTCCTTTGGGGTTTATCGAGAGGGGTTAATTTTTGTTTTTTGGTTTAGTTTCTGATTGTCTTATATTGTTTGATTCCCACACGTTTTGTTTCAAACGTGCCCGTTTTCAAGAAACACCTCTTGTGAAAGTTGAACCGGTATCACACATTCATGCTATGTTTCTTGTTACTAGACAGCTTTTAATTTCAGAGACCTTCTTAATCTGTATATTTTTCAATTGGAGTGTCAGCTTCAAGTTTCAGACATTCAATTCCCTCATCGTAAGCTATGTATTTCGTTAAACAAGGAACATCAAATTCTAACAGGCACAAACAGTATCATGTATCATGTTTTAACAAAATTATTATGACAGTACTGTTTTTATGTGAAAGGGTTCATAAACCTTACTCATTTACATAATCTTAGTCATTTCCAAGTTTTTTTCCTATTCGAATTTTGTGAACTTTTCTTTGTTCATTGAGGGAGGCTGAATTTGTTTATGTCGAATAGAGCCCATAACCAAAATTCTAGTTCGCTTTGAGTTTGATGAAGGCCACTATTTGACATTTGAGCGAACCTTATTAATTCAAATTTAAAAAGCCCAAGTCTCAAATATGGTCGAGCATTACTTAAGGACGAATCATGTATTAATATTCTTTTTTCATACTGTTTCGTATTGTTTATTTAGAGAAACAGTATTATTCCGAACATAACATATTGTACACGCTGTATATTGTTGAAGACGGCGTGTCGCTCTCTAGATTGTATTTGTATTTGTTAAATATTTTTGTTGTTGGGTGGCTGTTTTGTAAATGTAAAATTATTATCTTTTGAACTGTACTTCACCTCGTACTCCATTGGTGCCAAATTTATTCCATTTACATGTACAAATGTCTCTTGTTAAAGTCTTATGCTTTATTAAATTATTAAACATTCAAAACTGAAAAGAAATTCGCAGTCCCCTTTTACTTATTGGAAAATCATGCTTTTGTATTTTCTTCTTTTTAAGGCTTCCGAGCATTGTGTGTACTTTATGATTCGTTTGTGTTTAATGTCCAGTGTGATATATATGGCTGTGTTTTTCTTTGTTAATGTTATCATCGTTCATTGTACGATACATTTCTTTTTTTGTTTGTTTTTTTTTTTGTGCCAAATGTATATGATACATGTGTTACTAGTTTTTTTAAGACCACGTGTCGTATGAAATAAGTGGTAGTGCATGTTTAAAGTATATGTGTCCAAAATCAATTTCTAACACTTCGATCATTAGAACATGTGCGTATATTCGAGATGATAATTGGTAATTTTAAATCAAACACATGTTTCTCCCTTATGGATTGTATCATTTTAATTTATGGAAAGTCAATAAAGAAATAAAACCGACATGTGTGTTGGATTAACGTGCCATATGCCATGCGAGTATATATTTAGTGATACCGCACATGTTGGGCTTAATCGTGACTATTATATTTTTTCTGAATCTAGAATAAAACATTGTAAAACGATGAATTGAAAAAATGAAATAAAAAGAATAAAAAAAAAAAGATGCACACACAAACATAAAACACAGAAAAAAAATATTTATTAAATATCAAACCATACATACATAACAGAAAACAAAAACAAATAGTTCTGTTATTGGGTTTTTATTCTTTATAGAATGTTATCTTGAACTTGCAGTGTTATACACAATTTTGACTCATGTTGAAAGCCTGAATTTGACTATGAGATGAATTGCAGGCACAAACACTATTCATTTCTTTGTGGTTTTATCTGTATGAAAATAAGAAGATGTGGTATGATTGCCAATGAAACAAATCTTTCTCAGATACCAAATGACGTAGATTTAAGCCACTATATGTCAACGTACCACAATTACATATATCATTCCATGTTTGATTATCTATAGGGATAGTAGATACTGAAAAATAAAACATATAACTTGCATAACGAAAGTGCACGGAGAATATATGGAATGATCAGTGTTATATTTGTTATTCGATATATTACATGTAGTTATAATCAGTTACACAATTTTATGAGATGTTTTTTGCAGTCGACTTTTTAAAATGACTGTTTCCTAACTTTTGACATTTATTTTATTGTTCGAGTACATAATTTTTTTTCTATTCGCAGTTTTAATTCATACTGTATGGATCATTTAAAAGACTTGTTTTTCTTATGTTCATTTAACTTTATGTTAATAAACTTATATATATATATAGACATATCAGTACAATGTGAAGAATTAACTACCATGGGATTATAAATATTGTAGTCAATAGAAACAAATGATAGAATATGTTTCTCTGATAATTTATTCTGAACATGCTGAGTGTAGTGTTCCGAATGAATATAGTGGAAATTTACACGAAAGAAATTTAATCAACGTGTTTTTATGAAATTTCTCAACCTCATTAAAACCGGGTCAAATGCATACAGAATTAGAGAAACTGATCAGTATAATCTTATAAAAGAGACGACATTATTAGGTAGGTTTTACACCTTCACACGATTAAAATAACAAATCTTGCAATCTGATTGGTAGAAATAACCTAGAGGGTTTTCAACAGAAAAGTATAAACGTTAGACTGAAAATACAAAATATAATAACTTCACTGGCTAGTCCTATCAGTGGGTGCTTAAAATGGATCTTTCAGCAGGAATTGCGATGATGTTTAAAAACTACGAAAGATTCATCTGCGAAAAATATTTACAAAGAGATTTGATGGAAATTTTCAATTCAATTTTGAATGCCGACTCTGTAAAAACGCAGCGTCTTCTGGAGAAACAATCGGATGTTAATATTAAAACCAATCTCAAAACAACAATCTTGATGTTGATATGCCAATATTTTCCTGCAAGTAAAGAAGATGACGTGTATTCTTTAGCTATGTATTTACTTAACAGAGGAGCAAATGTGGATGAAGTTGATGTCTTTGGGAAGACGGCTATACACTATGCAAATGCAATGGCTTTTCAAAAACTAAAAAAATACTTTTGTCATGTGCATTTATTGACCGGTTCAACCTCGTATAAACCAAGATACGTTTCATATCATATAACCAGTTCTACAAATGCCAAAATTATTCAAAAGGCAAATTACTTTCGTTGTTTTTTTTTTCTCGCGGGAAAAGGAATGCTCTTTGGAGACTTGAATAATTATGTCGCATAAACAATCGTTATTATTGATTTTCAAAACGAAGGGCATAAGACAGCATCTGCATTTGAGTTCATAACTATTTATACTTTATTTAAGATTTTACAAAAACAAAGTATGCTTTTCATCGGTGTTTAATACCAAAAAATTGAAACAAGCAGTACATACATATAAAACAAGAAATAAACCAGCTCCTTTTTTTATATTATATTATTTATTTGAATGTAGGGTATGTGTTGAAATATTCTAGGGAGTTGAGATGCAAAGATATTCATATACAGTTGTTAGTTTTTCATTTACCATTTTTCATTTTTTGTGTGTATATTCATGCGGATGCTTTAGATTCATTTGTAAGTTTGTTCTGTATATTGTATATATTATAATCATTACCAATTTAGAGAAAGTACATTGTATAACTTAATATTCAAATATATGAAAAAATATTGATTTTCTACTTTTTATCAATAATTTAGTAGCATGACTAACATGACAAAGGCGTGGTACAAAAACGTTGAATTTCGACATTTATAAGTCTTTTATAAGAACCGGACAATTCAGCAGAAAGTGATGTTGATACTACGCCTCTCTTTGACGTATTTGTAAATCTTGTTTTCTTAATATTGTTTCTTTATTTACCTTAGTTGCAAACACACAAAATGAAAAAAAAATATCATCGAGGTAAATGACTCCTATCAAAGTGGATTGACAGTTTCAGCCATATGTACTTATTAGTAGATCTTATATTGTTGATCATTTAACTCATGTAGTCAACATAAAAACACAAATACTTATAAACTGTCTGTCAATGGATATAACTCCTATAAGGAGTCGACACACGATTTGGAGTATTTTGACTTCACTTTTTCCAATCATAATTTACTTAACATTTGTAGTATTACATACTGTCTCTATTAAACAACACCACAAATCTCTTTCTCGAACAGTTAATGGCATAAGGAGTTGGCTGACATTTTTAATTATTTGAATTACTTGGAGATCATATTTAGTTGATTATTTTGTCCTTTATATGTTATTTTCAATCTAAACAATCTTGTTTCTGCAACAACAAAAATGGATAAAACTATCGTCACTCCAGAGCAATTAATCATATACTTAGTCGACTCACGATTTTGGCCATGCTGACTCTTTCAAGATGATGATGTCTATACAGTTGCGATTCGTGAAAACTGATTGTTCTTTTGAATACACTCATTCATACAGGTTATTAATTTAACAATGTAGTACGATAATTGAAAATGTTCTTTATCGGCACTAACATATATTTTGTTTTTAATAAGTTAAATATTACTTACCATGTTTTTCTATACAGTTGTGAAAACAAACAGTCCTACACCTTGTCGTTAAAATGCACTTATATTATAAGTGTGCACTAGGTTGCAACGAGTCCTCATCAATCGGTACTTCGTGTCTTTTGTTTTTTTTTTAATTAGCTTTCTTTGTGTTTCGAGCAGATCTAATGATTCAAGTGTTTCATTTCCAACTTACATGTATAAGTTGTGCTGTTAAACCACTGTTCTAATCTATAGAGATGACTCATTGTTGAAGGCAATACGGTGACCTATAGCTGTAAAATTCTATGTCATTTGGTCTCTGGTAGAGAATTGTCTCAATAGCAATCATACCACATATTTGTATTTTTATATTAAACCCCACAACATTTTGAATGTACCTGTCCCAAGTCAGAAGCCTTTAAATCACTGGTTGACGTTAGGTGATGTCTATCACATTTGTTCGTGCTTTATTGGTTTATAATAAAAGTTTAGGTTTTTTTGTTTGAATTATTTCATATTGCGTCATGCAAGTGACGTTTATAACTACTGTAAATTCAGAAATTAGTGTGATTTTTTAAAAGTTGACAAAAATCCGAGATAAATCATTGCAATTTTCGCAAAATCTTGATACATATCTATGTATCAGATACAAGAATGCGAATTCTTACCATTGCAATACTCACCACGTCGCGCGCTTTATCCGCATTAATGAAAACCTCCTAATAATTTCTGAATTTACAGTAACTATACCGTATATTGTGTGCTCATTAACAAAGTTGCTTAAACGCCATTCAGTCTGTTCTGGAATGATGTCTAATTTTCAACTACAGTAATTTTGTTAGCGTCTTCTTTAGATTTATTCGCATGTTTGTTTGAATTTCTTACTCAGTTGTGATATGTCTGTGATCATGTTTACACTATTTGGGCTGCTGTATCTCAATTTGGCACATTAACTTATAATGTCTGTTTGAGTTACTAATTTTGTCAATATAACAAAACTAAAAACAACTGTCATACAATTGTGAGGTTTCGCAAGCTATAAAACCAGTACTGTATTAACCCATCAATGTCTTCGGAAAATGCCTGTCACAATTCAGGAATATGTTTTCTACTCGATCCTTCGGTTCATAATGTTTGATTTTGTCATATTTTTTGTGTATTAAAGATTTAAACTTAGATTGTTCATGTAAAGATAATTGGGAATAACAAATGTATACAGCAGTAATTTTCAGAAGAAATGTACCTTATTTCCCAAAACAGATAGCCTGTCTTGTTTGTCCAGCATTTCAAAAGTGATTTTTGATTTATACATGTTATCAGTCATAAATGTGGTATCCTGACGAGGAAAGTAAATAAAAGTGCTTTCTTTTTTATAAATATAGCACTTGTTATATTAGAAAGATGTCTCAGATTTTTCTATGCAAAAACTACTTAAAATTAAAAAAAATGAAAAATGTAATGGATAACATTAATTCAACTAACAACACAAAAAATTAAATAAGTCAGAATTTGACTTTTGAATCAAACTCATATTTTGAAATAAATCACGCTAATTATCAAATTTGTTTGTCATCTTCATTGTTACGCGTTTGTTTGTCTTGTGGTGATTCTTGCATGTTTCTTTTAGAATTCCATCAGATATGAAAAGTTAATTATTGTCCCTTTATTCTTCTCTCCGTTACAAGTGTATCGATTGTGAATATGTATCATTCATTTAAACAATTTGCTGTTTTGCTTTTAGTTGATGAGTATCAAATTTAGCCACGGAATATTATTCTACTCACTATAAATGTAAGCATTTTTGAAAGGATAATATGTACTAAATGTGCCTGTTTAATCACATTATTACACTAATCAATTCGTATAGTTTCTGTTTTAAATTAAATAAAGTTGTGATATATTGATGATTTCAAATATGTTCAACAATTGCACATACTGAAAAAAGCGTAGAGTAAATGTACTCCCTAAAGCTGGCGACTTCATTTCGTCATTGCAACCAAGCATTTTCTTGTGAATATCAATTTAATAATACATTTATATAAGACAAAAGTCAGTTTAAATATTTGCACTTTTACCAATGTAGAGGTGGACCTTTGGGCTTTGCTTCCTATTCATTTTTCATCTTAGATTCCACGAACATGAGGGCTGTTCTTGCTTTAGCTTTGTTTTTTGTTTTAGTTTCCCTTTTGTCTTATGTTGATTGAATCCCACACCTTAAGTATCAAACATGCCCGTTTTCAAGAAAAACCCCTTGTGAAAATTAAATCGGCATTAGACATTTATGACACGATTCTTGTTACTATAAATTTTAATGTTAGCACTTTGTTAATTTGTATGTTTGATAGAAATCATATCTGCTAATGGAAAATAAATCACTTGCTTCTCTTGCCTTTGGATTATTTTCATTTGGAGTGATAGCTTCAAAACATGTACCTTGGATTAGCGTACGAAATCCCTACCTTAGGATACGTATTACGTTGAACAGTCGTCATCAAATTCTAACAGACACAAACATTGTAATATGTTTGAAAAAAATCATCATGACAGCCATATGATGAGACAAATTGTTCATAAACATTACTTCTCATAGAAAAACAAAAAAACAAACTGCCTCATTTAATTAACTATGGCAATTGGTTTTTTATATGACCTTTTATGTTTTATTAAGTTGAATTTTGTAAATATTTCTATGTTTACTAATTGAAGTGGACATTATTTACGTCCAATAAAGACAAAAAATTATATTCTAAGGATGAACTGTATTTTTCAATCAAAGTTCAACATCAATTTGTTCATTTTTTTCAAAAATGTTTTGCCAGATTTTTACCAATATTCTAATGTCTAGGATCAATTGAGAGCACACATAAAGGCAATTGGTGTCATTCATAAAGGGGAGCATTCCATATGTATAAGTTCGGGTCCGTTAAAGGAATTCGCAGAATATGTTTTCCTGAGAATATCAATTTGATAATACATTTATATAAGACGAAAGTCAATTTACAAATTCGCACTTTGTCCAATGAAGTGGTGGCCCTACATGTTGAGACGCAATTATTTAATTGGTTTTGCTATTTGTTTGGTTTTTTTTATATTTCTTATCTTTTTGGTAGGAAGTGAGGGGTTAACTTTCAGTTCCCGGATTTGAATGTACGTTTGCTTCCTTTTCATTCGGCATCGGAGGTTCCATTCACGTAAAGGGTATTATTCTTCGTGTAAGTTTTTTTTCGAAAGGAAAGGGGTTCATTTTTTTTTTAATTTCCCTACTGTCTTATATACTTTTATTCCCACAGTTTGTGTATCAAACGTTTCCGTTTTCAAATAACACCTCTTGTGAAAATTAAATAGGTATCACACATTCGTGCTACATTTCTTGTTTCTATACAGCTTTTAATTCCAGACACCTTATTAATCTGTTTATTTGTCTGATATCATATCTGCTAATTGAATATTGATCACATGCCTCTCAGTCTTCTTATTTGATCTTTTATTATTTGGAGTGTCAGCTTCACGATTCAGACATGTGCGTTGGATTAGAGTGCAATTCCCTTATCTTAGGATATGTATTTCGTTGAACAGTAGGCATAAAATTCTAACAGGCACAAACAGTATCATGTTTATACAAAATCATTATGACAGTCCTCGTTTCAGGCGAAAGGGTTCATAAACCTTACTTTTACACAGATAAAAAAAAATGAAATGCCTTTTTTGATTTATCTTTGTAATTTGTTTTTTATATGATTTTCTTGCAATTTATTCTATTAGTAACGATGACGACCAAGATATATTACATTGAAATAAGTTGACCATGAGGTTGATTAAGGCCGCCAAAATTTCAATTGGCCTTGCGGTTACAGAAGTGACCTTCTAAAACTTCTAAAACAGATGCCGGACAACACGATAACGAGGGGCGTCCAGTTATGAATGCAAACACTCACGTTAAGCTTCAAAGCCGGATGAGCTGTTGACTTGTCTTAACACTTTTCATTTAATGTTATTCATTTATTTATTTTTTCGGAAGAAATGATGGGAGGGAATTGTCTCTCTATTCATTAACAAAACAATGTTATCATTTCAAAGGTCATATTTAAGAACAGAAACATTTTTATTTATGTCTGACGTTTGAACAACTGATACACGTTAGTGTAATTTACCTTAAACTGCAACTAACAGACATTTGTGGGAACTTCATTAAGATTTAAATTTAAAAAGCCCAAGTCTCAAAAATGGTCGAGCATTACTTAGGACAAATCATTTCTTAATATATTTTGTCAGACTGTTCCGCATTGTATATATAGAGAATGTACTATTTCGAACTTAACATATTTTACACGCTGTTTATTGTTGAAGACATTGTGTCGCTCTCTAGATGTATTTCTTAAATATTTTTGTTATTGGGTCACTGTTTTATAAACGTAAAATGCACATCATTTGTTCATTTACTCAATATAATTTATGCAATACTTGACCTCGTACTCTTGAGGCTTCTGAAAATTGTTTGTACTTAACAATCCGTTTTTGTTTAGTGTCCAACTTGATATATATGTGGCGTTTTTCTTTGTTAAGGTTATTTCGTTCATTGTACGATACATGTCTTTTTTTGTTTGTTTTATTTGGTGTCGAATGTACATGATACATGTGTTACTATTTTTTTAAGAGCACGTGTCGTGTAGAATAAGTTGTAGCACATGTTTAATGTGTCTGTGTTCAAAATCAATTTTTAACACTTCGATCATTAGTACACGTACGTATATTTGAGATGATAATTGGTAATTGAAAATCAATCACATGTTTCTCCCTATGGATTGTATCATTTTAATTCATTGAACAGTTCATAAAGAAATCAAACCGACACGTGTGTTGGATTAGCGTGCCATATGCCATGCGTGATATATTTTGTGGTTCCTCACCAGTTGTGCTTTATCTTGACTATTATTTTTTTTCTGAATCTAGAATAAAACATTGAAAAACGATCAATACAAAATATGAATTAAAAAGGGGGAAAAAAACAGCACACACAAACAGAAAACACAGAAAAAAGACAAGTCTCTAACACATATCAAACTATACATACATAAAAGTAAACAAAAACAAATAGTTCTGTAATTGGGCACTTATCCTTAATAGAATCTCATCTTGAACTTACAGTGTAATACACCATTTTTTGTGTATTAAAGATTTAAACTTAGATTGTTCATGTGAAGATAATTGGGAATAACAAATGTATACAGCAGTAATTTTCAGAAGAAATGTACCTTATTTCCCAAAACAGATAGCCTGTCTTGTTTGTCCAGCATTTCAAAAGTGATTTTTGATTTATACATGTTATCAGTCATAAATGTGGTATCCTGACGAGGAAAGTAAATAAAAGTGCTTTCTTTTTTAAAATATAGCACTTGTTATATTAGAAAGATGTCTCAGATTTTTCTATGCAAAAACCACTTAAAATTAAAAAAAATGAAAAATGTAATGGATAACATTAATTCAACTAACAACACAAAAAATTAAATAAGTCAGAATTTGACTTTTGAATCAAACTCATATTTTGAAATAAATCACGCTAATTATCAAATTTGTTTGTCATCTTCATTGTTACGCGTTTGTTTGTCTTGTGGTGATTCTTGCATGTTTCTTTTAGAATTCCATCAGATATGAAAAGTTAATTATTGTCCCTTTATTCTTCTCTCCGTTACACATGTATCGATTGTGAATATGTATCATTCATTTAAACAATTTGCTGTTTTGCTTTTAGTTGATGAGTATCAAATTTAGCCACGGAATATTATTCTACTCACTATAAATGTAAGCATTTTTGAAAGGATAATATGTACTAAATGTGCCTGTTTAATCACATTATTACACTAATCAATTCGTATAGTTTCTGTTTTAAATTAAATAAAGTTGTGATATATTGATGATTTCAAATATGTTCAACAATTGCACATACTGAAAAAAGCGTAGAGTAAATGTACTCCCTAAAGCTGGCGACCTCATTTCGTCATTGCAACCAAGCATTTTCTTGTGAATATCAATTTAATAATACATTGATATAAGACAAAAGTCAGTTTAAATATTTGCACTTTTACCAATGTAGAGGTGGACCTTTGGGCTTTGCTTCCTATTCATTTTTCATCTGAGATTCCACGAACATGAGGGCTGTTCTTGCTTTAGCTTTGTTTTTTGTTTTAGTTTCCCTTTTGTCTTATGTTCTTTGAATCCCACACCTTAAGTATCAAACATGCCCGTTTTCAAGAAAAACCCCTTGTGAAAATTAAATCGGCATTAGACATTTATGACACGATTCTTGTTACTATAAATTTTAATGTTAGCACTTTGTTAATTTGTATGTTTGATAGAAATCATATCTGCTAATGGAAAATAAATCACTTGCTTCTCTTGCCTTTGGATTATTTTCATTTGGAGTGATAGCTTCAAAACATGTACCTTGGATTATCGTACGAAATCCTTAACTTATGATACGTATTACGTTGAACAGTCGTCATCAAATTTTAACAGACACAAACATTGTAATATGTTTGAAAAAAATCATCATGACAGCCATATGATGAGACAAATTGTTCATAAACATTACTTCTCATAGAAAAACAAAAAAACAAACTGCCTCATTTAATTAACTATGGCAATTGGTTTTTTATATGACCTTTTATGTTTTATTAAGTTGAATTTTGTAAATATTTCTATGTTTACTAATTGAAGTGGACATTATTTACGTCCAATAAAGACAAAAAATTATATTCTAAGGATGAACTGTATTTTTCAATCAAAGTTCAACATCAATTTGTTCATTTTTTTCAAAAATGTTTTGCCAGATTTTTACCAATATTCTAATGTCTAGGATCGATTGAGAGCACACATAAAGGCAATTGGTGTCATTCATAAAGGGGAGCATTCCATATGTAAAAGTTCGGGTCCGTTAAAGGAATTCGCAGAATATGTTTTCCTGAGAATATCAATTTGATAATACATTTATATAAGACGAAAGTCAATTTACAAATTCGCACTTTGTCCAATGAAGTGGTGGCCCTACATGTTGAGACGCAATTATTTAATTGGTTTTGCTATTTGTTTGTTTTTTTTTATATTTCTTATCTTTTTGGTAGGAAGTGAGGGGTTAACTTTCAGTTCCCGGATTTGAATGTACGTTTGCTTCCTTTTCATTCGGCATTGGAGGTTCCATTCACGTAAAGGGTATTATTCTTCGTGTAAGTTTTTTTTCGAAAGGAAAGGGGTTCATATTTTTTTTAATTTCCCTATTGTCTTATATTCTTTTATTCCCACAGTTTGTGTATCAAACGTTTCCGTTTTCAAGTAACACCTCTTGTGAAAATTTAATAGGTATCACACATTCGTGCTACATTTCTTGTTTCTATACAGCTTTTAATTTGAGACACCTTATTAATCTGTTTATTTGTCTGATATAATATCTGCTAATTGAATATTGATCACATGCCTCTCAGTCTTCTTATTTGATCTTTTATTATTTGGAGTGTCAGCTTCACGATTCAGACATGTGCGTTGGATTAGAGTGCAATTCCCTTACCTTAGGATATGTATTTCGTTGAACAGTAGGCATAAAATTCTAACAGGCACAAACAGTATCATGTTTATACAAAATCATTATGACAGTCCTCGTTTCAGGCGAAAGGGTTCATAAACCTTACTTTTACACAGACAAAAGAAATGAAATGCCTTTTTTGATTTATCTTTGTAATTTGTTTTTTATATGATTTTCTTGCAATTTATTCTATTAGTAACGATGACGACCAAGATATATTACATTGAAATAAGTTGACCATGAGGTTGATTAAGGCCGCCAAAATTTCAATTGGCCATGCGGTTACAGAAATGACCTTCTAAAACTTCTAAAACAGATGCCGGACAATACGACAACGAGGGGCGTCCAGTTATGAATGCAAACACTCACGTTAAGCTTCAAAGCCGGATGAGCTGTTGACTTGTCTTAACACTTTTCATTTAATGTTATTCATTTATTTATTTTTTCATGATGGGAGGGAATTGTCTCTCTATTCATTAACAAAACAATGTTATCATTTCAAAGGTCATATTTAAGAACAGAAACATTTTTATTTATGTCTGACGTTTGAACAACTGATACACGTTAGTGTAATTTACCTTAAATTGCAACTAACAGACATTTGTGGGAACTTCATTAAGATTTAAATTTAAAAAGCCCAAGTCTCAAAAATGGTCGAGCATTACTTAGGACAAATTATTTCTTAATATATTTTGTCAGACTGTTCCGCATTGTATATATAGAGAATCAGTATTATTTCGAACTTAACATATTTTACACGCTGTTTATTGTTGAAGACATTGTGTCGCTCTCTAGATGTATTTCTTAAATATTTTTGTTATTGGGTGACTGTTTTATAAACGTAAAATGCACATCATTTGTTCATTTACTCAATATAATTTATGCAATACTTGACCTCGTACTCTTGAGGCTTCTGAAAATTGTTTGTACTTAACAATCTGTTTTTGTTTAGTGTCCAAACTTGATATATATGTGACGTTTTTCTTTGTTAAGGTTATTTCGTTCATTGTACGATACATGTCTTTTTTTGTTTGTTTTATTTGGTGTCGAATGTACATGATACATGTGTTACTATTTTTTTAAGAGAACGTGTCGTGTAGAATAAGTTGTAGCACATGTTTAATGTGTCTGTGTTCAAAATCAATTTTTAACACTTCGATCATTAGTACACGTACGTATATTTGAGATGATAATTGGTAATTGAAAATCAATCACATGTGTCTTCCTTATGGATTGTATCATTTTAATTCATGGAACAGTTCATATAGAAATCAAACCGACACGTGTGTTGGATTAGCGTGCCATATGCCATGCGTGATATATTTTGTGGTACCTCACCAGTTGTGCTTTATCTTGACTATTATTTTTTTTCTGAATCTAGAATAAAACATTGTAAAACGATCAATACAAAATATGAATTAAAAAGGGGGAAAAAACAGCACACACAAACAGAAAACACAGAAAAAAGACAAGTCTCTAACACATATCAAACTATACATACATAACAGTAAACAAAAACAAATAGTTCTGTAATTGGGCACTTATCCTTAATAGAATCTCATCTTGAACTTACAGTGTAATACACCATTTTTACCCATGTTGAAAGCCTGAATTTGATTATGAGATGAATTGCAACCACTAACACTATTCATTTCTTTGTGGTTTTATCTGTATAAAAATAAGAAGATGTGGTATGATTGCCGATGAAACAAATCTCTATCAGAGACCAATTGACGTAGATTTAAGCCTCTATATGTCACCGTACTACTTTCAGCAATGAACAAAACTCAAGCCCTACAAATGTAGTAAACTATGAAAGGCCCCGAAATTACATAAACAATGAACGAAAAACAAATTTGATAGAGATCAACCAACTACAGTTACTGAATTACAGGCTCCTCACTTGGGATCTCCGATCTCGGAGTACTCACGATTTATTCATTCATTTATTGTTTGTTTTCCTCTAGCTGAAGTTGTATATATGTTTTTATGATACTACAACTGTATCATTTTTTTTCCATTAAATCTAAAACCAGAATTGCATATATCATTCCATGTTTGATTATCTATATGGATATTAGATACTGAGAAATTAAACACATAACGTGCAATAAGGAAGTGCATGTAGAATATGTGGAATGTTGCAGTGTGATATTTGTCATGTCATGTCATTTCATATACTACATGTAGTTATAATCAGTTTACGATGTTTGTGAGATGTTTTTGTATTCAACGTTTTCAATTGACTAATTGTTAATAATTGACCTTTATTTTATTGTTTGAGTACATATTTTTGTTTCTATTCGCAGTATTATTTTATACTACAGGGGTCATTTGAAAGACTGAGGGCTTTCTTTTTTTAAGTTTAGTTCCGTTAATGTTGATGAATTGATGTATAGATATGTATCATAGTACAATTTGAGGATTTTACTATGAAGAGTTTATACACATCGTAGTCAACAGAAAACAAATGATAGAATGTGTTTCTCTAATGATTTATTCTAAAAATTCTGAGTGTAATGTTCTAAATGAATATAGCGAAAAATAACAAGAGGGAAATCAAATCAAAATGTTTTTTTATGAAAATTTTTCAACCAGATCAAAACTGGTTAAAATGCATACCTGAAACTGACAGTATGTTTTAATGGAAAAAAATAGACGTGATAATATAATAAAAGTCTAGTTAACCCAATCCTTAGCAGGTATCGTTTTTCATCACACTACCATGTGTAGGTAGGTGTTACACGTTACACGATTAAAATAAAAAATCTTGCAATCTGATTGGTAGAATTAGACATACGGTTTTGAACAGAAAAAGTATAAAACGTAAGACTGAAAATACAAAATATAATAACTTCATGTTAAAATGGATCTTTCAGCAGGAATTGCGATAATGTTTAAAAACTACGAAAGATTCACCTGCGACAAACATTTGCAAAGAGATTTGTCGGAAATGTTTAAGTCAATTTTGAATGCTGACTCCGTGAAAACGCGGCGTCTTTTGGAGAAACAATCAGATGTTAATATTAACACCAATTTCAAAACAACAATCTTGATGTTGATATGCCAATCTTTTCCTTCAAATAAAGAAGACGAAGTGTATTCTTTAGCTCTGTATTTGCTTAATAGAGGAGCAGATGTTGATGCAGTTGATGTCTTTGGGAAGACGGCTATACACTATGCAGAACGAAATGGGTTTTCAAAAACTAGAAAATTACTTTTGTCGTGTGCATTGATTGACCAATTCAACCTCGGTTGAATCAAGATAAGTACAATATCAAATAACCATTTCTACAGATGCCAAAAACACTGCTGACAGCTATTCATCAGGCGATTTTTTTTTATTTGCTCGTAGGAACAAGAATGATCATTCAGATACTTGAATAATTTTGATATATAAACAATAGCCATTATTGATTTTCCGAACGAGTCGATCCGCATCTGAAATTACAAGCATTTATACTTTAACCCAAAGTATGTTATTCAAGTTTATACATAAATTAAACATTTATGCCTATGACTGGTGATTAAAATCAAAGCATCGAAACAAGCAGTGCATACATATAAAATAGAAATAAAACAGCTACTTTGCAATTTTAAATTATTTTTGGAATGTACATATGTTTAGATATTCCAGAGAGTTGAGATACATTGAAATTATGTACAGATATTATTTTCAATTTTATATCATTTCACTTTTGTTTGTGTAGTTTCAAGCGCATGCGTTCTATTTATTTGTACAGTTCACAGAATATAATATCATCGTTTTCAAATTAATGATTGTATATTGTATAACTTAATATTTGAATAAAAGATAATACAGATGCTGACATATTCATAAGGCGAATTACTTTCGTTATTGTCTTATGGGAAAAGGTATGCTCGTTGGAGACTTGAATAATTATTTCGTATAAGCAATCGTTATTATTGATTTTTCAAAAGAGTGCCATAAAATGGCATCCACATTTGAGTTAATAAGTATTTATACTTATACCAACAGTATTTGTTTTAAAGATTGTACATAAACAAAGCATGTTTCCCATTGGTGTTTAATAAAAAAAAAAAACCCATTGAAACAAGCAATACATACATATAAAGGTAAGAAACAAACCAGCTACTTTTTTATATTAAATTATTTTTTGAAATGTATGGTATGTGTTGAAATATTCTAGGGAGTTGAGATGCAATGACATCAATACAAAGTTGTGATTTTTCCATTTACCATTTTTTCAATTTTGTTTGTGTATATTCATGCGCATGCGTTCAATTCTTTTGTCAGTTTGTTCAGTATATTGTATATATTATTATCACTATCACATTATAAAGAATGTACATTGTATAACTTTATATTCAAATAAAAGATAATATTGATTCTCTACTTTTTTATTCATAATTTACTAACATGATTAAGTCGGGGTACAAAAAGGTTGAATTTCGACATTTTTAAGACTACCAGAAGAACCGGACAATTAAATAACAAGTAATGTTGATACTACGCCTCTCTTTGACGTATTTGTAAATCCTGTTTTCTTGATAAGTTTTTCTTAATTTATTTTCTCTTTATCTACATTAGTTGCAAACACACAAAATGAAAAAAAAACCATTATCATGAAGGTAAATGACTCCTGTCAAAGTGGATTGACAGTTTCAGCCATATGCACTTATTGGTAGATCTTATACTGATGATAATTTCACTATATACCATTGTTCTTTATGTCTCATATAGTCAACACAAAAACAGAATTACGGATAAACCATGTAAACTGTCTGTCAATGCAAACAACTCCTATAAGGAGTCGTCACCTGATTTTTTTCAATTTCAATTTACTAAACATAAATTTTGTAAAATTTACTATTGTCTCTTTTAAACAACACAAAAAAATCTTTCACGGATCTTAACTGCTACCAGGAGTTGGCTGACAGTTTTGACCATTTGATTTACTTGGAGATCATATATTTATATATCTTAAACAACCAAACTGATATCTGAAGCGTTGGTCGTGACACTAAATTGATAAAATCGGATCAATTTTTATATTCCTGGTACGGTGCAAAAAAAAAAATGTCTAAGAGGCCACGAAACGTTAATAGTTACACTTAAACAAAAAATAATCTTATATTTTATTAGAAACATCCTAAATATAAAAACCTGCCCATACAACAACATTTTACATACTTACAATAAAGTTTAATCATCAAAATAAACAAACTGTAGATTATTTTGACTCCGTATTGCCAAATGTATTTTAACATATACTAACAACTCATTGAATATACCTTGACAAGTGTTCAATAACGCCACACACGCGTTTTGTCTAAAACTAGTACTGCTTGTGACCAAGTTAGGTTGCAATTTGCTCAGAAGCTTCAGGAATAGATGGGGTTGCAGAAGTTGAAGGACAATTTTAAGTAATGGACACTAACGGACGAAGATAATAGACGACATCAGATGACTGACTCCAAGTTATGAGAATAGCCCACACTAGCCGTTTTGGTCACGTGACATAAAACGATTGACAGAAATCGTTCTATTTTACTTTCTGAGATGATTATGGCATCAACTTGAAATTTGACTTATTTTGGTGTTTATTAGTGACCTTACTACATTTTCTCATATCAGCCAGCTACTATACTTTAAAAAACAAAAGAACAAAAATTTCGAACTCCAACGAAAATTCAAACGGAAAGTTTCTTATCACATGGCGAACTCAAAAGCTCAAACATATCAAAGAAATGGAAAACAACTGTCATATTCCTGACTTAGTACAGGCAATTCCTCATGTAGAAATTGGTTGATTAAACCTGGTTTCATAGCTAGCTTAACCTCTTACTTGTATGAAATTCGCATAAAATTCTATTATATTGACAACAATGTGCAAGCAAAACAAACAGACTAAATAAGTATACATGTCAAAATTGGAGTACATGTACAGCAGTTAACATTGTGTTATAATCTTAATCACTATAAAAACAAACAACTATCTAAAAAAAATGGCATACAGACAATCTATAGACAAAGCAAATAAGCAAAAATGAAAGACAAGAATACAAAAATGACCATAGAATAATAACATAACGGCGGGATGTATAAATAAAACGCCAAAAAGATATAACCAAAAATGGACTAAACAGTTAAGGTTAAAAATATATAAAGACAAATTAAAAGAACATTATAACACGTAATTAAGATGATAAACAACGTCAGTACATATAAACTATACCTTCAGACCATTGTGTATTATTTGTGAAGTTGATACGGAATATTTATCAACAAGGTCTTGGTATCTTTCGATAAAGTTTTTTTATAAGAAGGACGAGATGTTCTTTGACATAACCCAGGTTCATCAACGTTAACAAAATTCTGCTCAGACACTGGTGACGTTTTACAAGGTCTGAATAGCAGCTTCAAGCCTTTGGATATTAAATGAGTTGGGAAATATATATTCCATAGTTGGTTTATTGCTAAAAAGGTGGGGAAAATTTATATTTTTTTTTAATTAAAATCGTCTCGTTGATCATAGATGCTGGTACTTTGATGACCGCTTACGTCAAATTCGAGGTATAAGTATAAACATGAGACGGAGGAAGCCGGGTCTGTTGTTTCTTTAAAATCTAGTTCTGGCGGATATATTATTGGAACCCAATCAGAAAAGTATGGATTGATCATGGAAAGAACATAATCAATATCTATGAATGTGAAATAAAATGATTTGCTTCTTTGATCTTCTTGTTTTGGACAAGTGTCTGGAGGAACTCTGACTCATATGTAAATAAGAAGAGGTCGGCAAGGAGAGGCGAACAGTTCGTTCCCATAGGAAAGCTGACAAATGTTGAAAATTCTACCTCCAAATTCGACAATATGTTGTCAATAAGAAGCTCCAGCATACTGATCATTGGTTCCCCGGTCCACCTTTTTGTTCACTATTGACAAAATATGCCGTATGGTATCCCAAAGTAATACGTGTATAGCGTATGCTGCCATCTTATTTCGAAAAGCATTATTTATCAATTCTTTTAAACGATTTTTTAATATCACATGGGGAATGGTGGTATAAAGGGTTGAAAAATTTAAAGTTTTGATAGAATTAAATTCAGAGAACGATCAAGATTTAAAATTATCCAGAAAATCTTTTTTAGAATCCACTTATGGTTAATACCAATACGCGAGTAGAAGTTTCATATTATTTTTGAAGAACTTCTTTCACTGCGGTCAGAATATTTATAATTTTAATAGACAATTTATTGTGGGACATGGAGATGAGCCGGCAATGTACTGTTGTTTGTATGATATTTTGTGAAGTCAGGTATCCAATACAAACAAGGTAAGTCCTCAGATGTGCTCTTCAATATAATATTCATTGTAGTCACGAGGGACTAATGATTCGCCAAAATCTCATCCTTGTCAAATGATATGTTTTTCTATGTGGAATTACCTGAGTGCTCATTAATTCCTAATTCTTTTACAAGACACTCGTAGTAATACGTTTTACATATAGTTTGAAGCTTTATCACATATTTATCGTGAAAAGATGATATACATTTCCAAGCTTCTTTGTCTCTGAATACGGACTTTGGACGATTATTCAAACAGTTTTTTCAACTTTTAGATTCGACGTTTTATTAGTGAACCCGATTGCTTTAACCTCTTCAATGTATGTGATATTTATTCAAAGCTGTTGGTAATTTCTTATTCGATTCGATTTAAACAAAGGACGTTTAAAAGGTATTTATGAATCCAATTTCGTTGTGTATAAAATACTTTGATTATTCATGTGAAGATTATTGTAAATAACAAATGTGTGCAGCAGTAATTTTTAAGGAAATGCTCGTTGATAACCTTATCTTTTTCAACTTACATTTCAAAATGTGGTATCGTGACGAGGAAAATAAATAAAAGTGCTTCTTTTTTGTAAATATAGCACGTATTGTTTTGAATAGATGTCTCCGATGTTGCTTTGCGAAAATCACTTCAAATTCATGAAACTGAAAAATGTAATTGATAACATCAATTCGACTTCCGACACAAAAAAAAAAAAAGTTAGAATTTGCCTTTATAATAGAACTTATATTTTCAAATTTGTACTTAATCAGGTGGACTATTTAACTTATTTGTCATATTGACCGTAACACGTTACTTTGTCTATAGTAATTCTTTCATGTTTCTTTTAAAATTCCATCAGTTATGAAGAGTAATTATAATACCTCAATTCTTCTTTTCTTAAGAAATGTACCGATTATGAAAATGTAATCTAATCAATTTGTGGTTTTGCTTTTATCAAGAGAGTCGAAATATACCAAAGGAACACTCATACTCATAAATCGAAAATAAACTGACAACGTCATGGCAAAATAAAACCCACCACATTAAAAAACTTAAAACTGAACAACACGAACCCCACCAAAAACTGAGAGTGATCTCAGGTGATCCGGAAAGGTAAGCAGATTCTGCTCCATATGTGGCACCCGCCGTGTTGCTAATGTAAGTACAAACCTGGTTATAAGTCTTATTCGGTAGTTCATATTCTGGTGGAAAAGGGGACGGGATTGTTGATACGACAATTAGAACATATTCGTCGTCATCTGTGAAATATTCCAAAACGGTCAACCAACTTGATGATTATTATCTAATTTAGCCACAGAATATTGTTTTACTGACAACAAATGTAAGCATGTTTATGTTTCATGACACGGGTTATGTTCTTCTCATATATGTTATGATGGTATGATACTAAACCCCTAACGGGAAGGATTGTGCCTGATATTCATATGATTAAGACATAATCTTTCAATCAGTTTAATTGAAGTCTGGAGCTGGCATGTCAGTTAACTGCTAGTAGTCTGTTGTTATTTATGTATTATTGTCATTTTGTTTATTTTCTTTGGTTACATCTTCTGACATCAGACTCGGACTTCTCTTGAACTGAATTGTAATGTGCGTATTGTTATGCGTTTACTTTTCTACATTGGCTAGAGGTATAGGGGGAGGGTTGAGATCTCATAAACATGTTTAACCCCGCCGCATTTTTGCGCCTGTCCCAAGTCAGGAGCCTCTAGCCTTTGTTAGTCTTGTATTACTTTTTATTTTAGTTTCTTGTGTACAATTTGGAGTTTAGTATGGCGTTCATTATCACTGAACTAGTATATATATTTGTTTAGGGGCCAGCTGAAGGACGCCTCCGGGTGCGGGAATTTCTCGCTGCATTGAAGACCTGTTAGTGAACTTCTGCTGTTGTCTGTTCTATGGTCGGGTTGTTGTCTCTTTGACACATTCCCCATTTCCATTCTCAATTTTATTGAAGGATAATATGTACCAAATGTGCATGTTCACTCAATTTATAAAACTAATCAATTTATTTAATTCCTGTTTTAGATAAACTAAAGTTGTAATAAAGTGATAATATCAAATAAGATCAACAATTGCGTATATGAAAAAAAGCTTAGAGTAAAGGAAAGAGGTTCATTTTTGTTTTCTGGTTTTAGTTCCCTTATTGTCTTATATTCTCTGATTCCCGATACTTTAGGTATCGTACGTGCCTGTTTTCAAAAAACACCTGTTTTGAAAACTGAGTTGGTATCACACATTCGTGCTACGTTTTTTGTTACTTGAAAGCTTTTAATTTCAAACACCTTGTTAAACTGTATATTTGTCAGATATCATATCTGCTAATTGAATATTAATCACATGCTTCAAGCTGTAGACATGTGCATTAAATCATTTGGGCTTTTTAACTCTTTTTGATTAAAGCGTCATTGATGAGTCTTTTGTAGACGAAACGCTCGTCTGGCGCAAACACAAAATTTCCTGGTATCTTTGATGAGTTTATTTAGAATGCAATCCCCTCATTTCAGACACCTTGTTAATCTGTATATTTGTCAGATAGCATGTCTACTGATTGAATATTAATCACATACTTCTCAAGTTTCAGACATGTGCGTTGAATCAGAGTGCAATTCTCTTATCGTAGGATGTGTTCTTTGATGAACCGCTGATATCAAATTCTAACATGCACAAACAGTATCATGTTTAAACAAAATCATTATGACAGTCATGTATTCAATCAAAAGGGTTCATAAACCTTACTTTTGGACAGAAAAACAAATAAAAAAGCCTCATTTAATTAATCTTTGTCATTTGAGTTTGATATGTCTATTTAAGCTTATCTTTTATTTGAATTTTGTGAACCTTTCTATGTTAATTTAGGGCGGCTGACATTGCTTATGTCGAACAGAGTCCATAACCAAAATCTAAAGATGACCTTATTGTTTTTGTTAAAGAAAAATTTAGATCAATTTGCTATTTTTTCAAAAAATGTTTTGCCAATTTGGTAACAAACGAATATGTTGAGTGCCGATAAAAGCCATATATGAATTAGGATGTCTCTATCTACATCATATTTAAAATAATATCATATATTTAATTTTTTTTTAATACAGTAGGTCAGAAACTGGTTCTTCGTTATTTAATATTTTCTTACTTATTATATTAGTAACGATGACGAACAAGATATATTGCATTGAAATAAGTTCGCCTTGAGGTTTATGAAGGCCATCTGAAATTCTAATTGGTCAAGCGCTTTCAGAAGAAATGTTTCCAAATTTCTAAGACGGATTCCTGACAACACACACCAGAGGATGTGCGTCAAGTCATGATTGCAAAACCTCACACTGAACTTCACAGCCTCGTTTGCTGTTGGCTTGTTCTTACACTTTTATTCAATTTTATTCTTTTCACTTCATTTATCTATTCATTTCATGGGCAATAATTGGAGGGGAATGCCCTTCTGATCATTATGAAACCAATCTTATCAATTAAAATGTAATTTTAAAAAGAAGTAAAACTTTTATATATTTCTGACGTTTTATCATCTGCTACAAGTAAGTGCTATTTACTGCGAACTGACATTTGGGGGAAGTTCATTTTGATTTAAATTTAAAAGGCGACAGTCTCAAATATGGTCGAGCGTTACTAAAGGACGAAGCATTTTTATACATCCATTTCTCAAACTATTTTGCATTGTTTATATAGAGACTCGGTACTATATAGAAAAAAGTAAAATAACTAAAATACCGAACTCAAAGGAAAATTCAAATCGGAAAGTCCCTTATCAAATGGCAAAATCAAAAGCTCAAACACATCAAACGAATGGAAAACAACTTGACATATTGTTAAAGACAGTTTGTTGCCCTTTAGGTGTTTTTCTTAAATATTTTCGTCTTTGGATTGATGTCTATTGACTTAAAATGCACATCTTTTGTTCATCTAGATAGTAATATATAGATATAATATGCAATACTTGACCTCGGGGATATATGTTATTTTAATATTTGTATAATTTTTATTTTAAGTTTAATTATACTGGTAAGCTAAAACAAGCAAAAGCATCAAATGATAGACAAAAACGCCGTTTAACGCATAGACATACAGAATAAAATGTTCAATCCAAATGTATTACAAAACGGAAAATGTATTGTGATAATATGGATTAAAATTAATAATTTATTATCATCATCATCATCATTTTGAAAACATTTCTATTACCGAGTTATTAAGCATTTAAGGAGATATATGTGGATCCTGATAAACTTTTGTAGGTTGCACTTTGTAAATACAGCTGTTTCACAAACAGGGAGATATATAATATTCATAGATATTTAATTTTGTTTACGTACTGGTTCCCAGATATGATCTCTATGTTTCATCTCATAGAGAAATAACTTGGGAATGTTACCAGTATAAAAACAGATGGTAGCGGCGATAATTGAATTCTGAGGGACACCCAAAGTAGAGGTAGGGATAGTATAAAATTATAGAATAAGTTTTAACTCTTAAAAGTTCGGGGCATATAAATGTTAAAAATATGCCGCACAGCCCTATGTTTTGACCTTTGAATAAAAAAGTAGTGCATGTCAACTTTCCATTCTAGGATATAAATTGTTACGAAACTTCATAGTAAAGGTGGCACAGATTTAGCCGCAAAGGGAGTTCCTAAGGGAAATTGCATTGTCTATATTTACAGAAGTGCAACCTATATTGGGTGAAAAAAGAGAACATATAGAATTTCACCTAATCTAGTTGATCTCAGAGATTTTAATGAAATTAACTGAAATATAAAGTTTTATAAATATTTCATGAAGATTGAGAAAATCCTGGGCCTCAGTTATGATGACTCAGCATAAATTCAGAGTTAACACTATGCATAGTGAACTTAAAGCCCTGAATGCAAAATAAATTCATAATATATGCATATTTGTGATTTAAATTGTTGAGAAGTGCTTATATGTACTCTTCGCAGTCATTGTAACTCATACAGACCTTCTAAAATTCAAACTGACCATTATTCCGTGCGTTCATCGTGTATCGTGCGTGTTGCGTGCGTGTATCGTGCGTGTATCGTGCGTGTACCAATCGTGCGCTCATCGTTCATCGTTCCGTGTATTTTCCGTGTAACGTGCGTGCATCGTTTATTCTTAATCGTGTATCGTGCGTGTATCGTGCGTGTAACGTGCGTGTAACGTGCGCTCATTAATCATTCATTCTTAACCGTGTAACGTGCGTGCATCGTTTATTCTTAATCGTATATAGTGCGTGTATCGTGCGTTCATCAATCATTCATTCTTAACCGTGTATCGTGCGTTCGTCAATCGTGTATGTAACTGTGTACATCAGATAACGTGCATTTGTCAAACGTTCATCTCTAATCGTGTAACGTTCATTCATTGCGGTTTTTATATGATAGTGACGTCGGTTATAGAGCTCATCAAAGCTTATATTTTTTCTCACGGTTAAAGCGTATATATATGTTCCGACTTTAAATAAAATTTACATTCTTACTTACTTTGTTGTGAACTTAATTAACTTCATCGTATAACGTTTATTTAGATTCATGACTTTGTGTGTAAAATTTATTTATCATCTGTATATATATTTCGTGATTGATTCTTCAGTGAGTCTTGGCTGTGACTGACAAATTTTAATATAACGATAAACACAATTACATGAATGAAATTTCTACGACAGAACTGTTAACATTTGATTTTTTATAATACCATTCAACTGAGCGAGATATCTCGGACATGTAACTGTGGTCAATGGGCTAAAAATATACTGTTGAACAACTGTTATTTGTTTAAAATTGTCCTGCAAACATAAATGACAAACAAAATAATAAAATTAACACCTCCAAAATATAAATTCTACGAAAGAAATCGACTTGTGTTTATATGTCGAAAATTCATAATGGCAATGAGTAATGTATACTGTACAAAGTTAACAGTTCTTCTTTATTTTCAAACACGGAAGCGTGTATTTCAATTTCAATTAAATTATATCTGTTCATTGGCGGGTCCAGGAATTTTCAAAAGCTGTAGTATCCAATTTTTCGTGAAAGTAAAACTCAATAGTATTCTTCTAGAATGTTTCTAGTTTAATCAAGAACATATAAATAGATAAACTGTTACGAGATTTAATCAGATGAAACTATCAAAATAAATGCGGAGATAGAATTTAACCCAGTACCGGTGTAATTTTAGATGGTACATTGTGTACTCACGTGACTTTTGCCCGGGAAAGTACGTGTGTAAACAAACAAGATGAGTCGGTTGTCATTGTCTGTCAGACACATTATTTTACAATGTTCTGTCAAAGGTATGTCCACTGTAAAGATCGCGAGACATTTACAAGCATCCCTAAATCAGAAAATATCAAGACAAGCAGTGTACGAGTTCCTAAAACGACATAGACTTACTGGACAGATTACTGATCAACGTCCGCAATACAAAACTAAAGTCAACAAGCTTCACAAAAGAGTCATCAACATGTGGTTATCTGAGAATTCAGAAATGACAGCACAACAGATATCAAAAAGACTTAAAAGGTACGCAAGTTTCATGAACTTAATTCTTTTATTTATTTTTTTTTGGGGGGGAAAGAGGGGGGTAGTGGGGGGCTTACTGACGAGAGGGGACCCGCTCCAGTCATGCTTCAATGATTAACTAAATAACTAGAAAAAAATCCCCTACTCACAGGTGCTTGTTTCTGTTGATGGGGATAACTATCTACACTATCACTTCACTTGTAATGTTGTATGTTATTTTTTTGTACAACTACAAGCATGACAAGTGTGGATACTAAACATTTTTTGGGTACTCATTACAGAATCAAGGATCTTTTGAAGGTCAGATTAAACCCATTTTTCTATTAATCAATATGGATTAAAAATCAAAGAGTCAGTGTGGGGTTGGGGATTGTCCTTGTAAATATGTTAGTGACACATCTCCATTAATCCTAAAAGGGAGTGTACATGGATTCCACTGTACCCTCACAGCTCTCGAGGGGTGCTCTGAATAACGAAGGAATCTACCAGTACATTCATGCAGTATAATAATAAATGAATGTATGAATCCTGTTAATGTTTTTCAATTCGCATATGATTGTTTTTTACACCTTTAAAGTGGGGTAGTTTTATTATAAATCCATAATCCATTTAAGACAATTATAATTATTACAACAATCTGTGAAATTATTAATTTGAACAATTAATTGCTCCAAAACAAGCCATTAACTTTAAAATCTTTCCATGTACATGTATTTTCATGAATTTCAAGAATTCATGCCATATAAATATCGGAAAAAATAATACCCATAATATTAATATTTTTTAATGAAAGTAAGCTGAACGAATCCAGGGTGAATGGATTCAGGGCAAATGGACCCGATACCAACTTGAGGAACTACATAGTAAAAATAACATGTTAAAGATACGTCTACACAACATGCAAAAAATAAACACTGAATGGAAACTTTTGTTTGGATCATGAATAAATTAAGGCTGGTGTTGTGTGAAAGATTTTTTAACGTGTGCAATTTGGGTACCCCCATGTAAAATGTATGTACCTAGATTTGGATCAATGGCCCATTTATCTACTTCAAGTGTTCTTGAAAGGTTATTATTATTTTGCTGTGATGCCTTAAGCTTCCCACAACATGAAATAACTTATCTCATTATTCAACTGTTTAATATATTGGCGTCTATGCAGCATCTGTAAAGATGTTTCTTCATATTAACAAGATCATGTATAAATCCAGTTTAAATAATCTAAAATATAATATGCTTAATATGTTTTCTTATTTTCAGACTTGTTTGATCTAGATATATCAAAGAAGTATGTTTGCCAAATTCGCCGTGGTTTGGGGTGGACAACCAGACGAGTGAAGTATTGCCAACTTATCAGCCACAAGAACAAGTTAGTTAGACTAGATTGGTGTCTTAATGCATTGGACAAGAAAGAGACATTTCAAAATGTCATTTTCACAGATGAAACATCCGTTGAGATGGGGTCTGATGGCAGACTTTTCTTCTTCAAGCCAAATTCAGCTCTACAGTGCCATCCAGCAAAGAGACCTAAACCAAAACATTCTTATAAGGTAATTGATATTAAGCTGAAATGTGTCTTTCCCTATTCTACATTTGGCTCTGAATTAATATCAGATATTTATTTTGTTTTTCTTCTTTTTTGTTAATTTTGGAATGTAAAATGTTGGTATATATTAATGATTAGTAAAGAAGGCGAGACATTTGAGCGTGTGCACTCTTGTTTAACATGAGTTGTACATTTAAAATGATATATGTTTTCAGTTGATAATTTTTTTTAACAATTTTGATTTTTGAAAATGGTGAGTCCAGGACTCTTGTACATGTCTTGTTGATAACCCTGTGTACACGTAACATGCATGTACACATATCTTCATTGAGTTCATTCAGTTGAAAAAAATTAGGTTTTTACTTATTATTAAAGATGGACAAGTTCACAACTACACAGTATTATCCAAGGGATGATAATTCTTGACATGGGGTATCTGAAATGTTGTTGCATCTCTAAAATTTGATACTAAGACATTAAATTTGATGCATTTAAAGCACTTAATGTATTAATATTTTAAATTTGTTCTAGGTTCATGTTTGGGCAGGAATATCTTACAGAGGGAGAACACACCTTTGTGTTTTTAATGGAATAATGGACTCAGTGATATACCAGAAAATTTTAAAGGACAATTTTATTCCATTTGTGCAACACCGTTTTCCTGATGGTTACAGACTTTACCAGGCAAGTTTTATTTTTCTACAAATCTAATTAAAAAGAATTCTAAACAAATTTATAATCTGGTTGCATGCGAATTAGACAACAAAATGATTTTTTCCTGGTAATCCCTTCATTTGCCCTTAGGCCTAATACAAAAATGTGTGGGTTTCATATTTCTTTACCTACAGAACCCTATATTTTAAGCTTATAAATAGCTGACCTAACCATGCTAACCTTAGATTTTAAATAACATTTTTCAATAAGCACTGTTTAAGTCAGAATTTCTCTCTCATAGACCATTGTAGACTCAATGTTAAAAAAAAAATGTGAAATAAAAAAAAATCCTTACCTGCCTACTGGTACCCTAATTTTTTCAAAGATGTTATAGAAAACACACATATTATTTTATTTGGCCTTAACTTTCCTTTTGACTTTCTTTTCTTTTTGTTCTTTTCTTTTTGTCGTGTTTAAAACTCATTATGTTGTGAACCGTTCACATTACAAGCATTATTTAAGGGTCAAATAACTGATTGTGTGCATACATCTAAAGTAGAAAGACATGAATTGACTTGTAAACCAGTATTAAATACATCAAATGTTTTGTGCGTTTTTTTACAAAATTTAACCAAACTAACTATTAATTTTTTATCTGTCACAAAAAGTTTTATGAAGCTTTAATTGAATTTCAAAAGTCCTGGATGTGGAAGCTGATAACACTATATACCCTAATACAGCAACTGTTGCATACTAAACTGGGTTGAAACTGACCAGAATTATTTGCTGTCAGTTACAGAGCAATATCATAGACTATTTATTTCTTGGACATGCTAGGTGTCTGATCATGTGGTGGCATACATGTACTTTGTAGTTTTGATTTTTAAGACAAAAATACCAGTGTTTGGAATATCAGTATGTACTTTATAACTAATGCACTGTTATGTTTTGCAGGACAATGACAGCAAGCATAAGTCAAAAAGTACCAAAAAATGGATGGAAGAGAATGACATCATGAACAATGTTATGGAAACACCAGCATCGTCTCCTGACCTGAATCCCATTGAAAATGTATGTTCCACATTAAAAAATTATCTAGAGACAGTTGTGAAGCCAAAGAAGAAAGCAGAGTTAATTGCTGGGATAAGAAAGTTTTGGATGAATTTATCTGCAACTGCCTGTGGAAAGTACATTGACCATATTCACCGTGTTATTCCATATGTTGTTTTGAATGAGGGAGCTCCTTCTGGATTTTAAAAAGATTACCATCATCATGAGTTGCCTGTGCAAGAACCAAAATGTGAACAGTTGAAAAGTATTACTTCATATATAAAAGAATTGTCAATTTTATAGTCGTGATAAAGATGACATGTATGCTTTTAGTGCCTGGGTCACTCCAAGGACCTTAAAAGGTGTTCCCTGATGACTATTAAAGATTATATTGCCTTGACAGTTTTGCATATACATGTATATATAGTTTTAATAATTGCCCTATAACTTCATACTCATGAGACAACTTATTGTACATGTTGATTATTATCATGATGAACATCATGGTCAAGTTTGACTGTTGTCCTACTCATTGATTTAAATTTTGAAAGTTTAGTTCTATCTGTTCTATAATAAATTGCCAAAAGAACTGTTACTTTTGATTTTAACAAAATTTCAGCCATATGTATTTCTAATGAAATATTTCAATTATTGCCAGTGTACTTTTTGTGTTTTTCAAAATTTTCAATTATTTTAAAAACATTATGATTAAGCAAATATTCAGTAGATAAAACTGAAAACTTAGTCTTAATTTGCACATCTCTTTGTAGAATTTTCATTATCAGTTCTAGTTTGTGAAATGGATGATTACATTGTAAACTTTTGTTTTGTATCATTATTTTTAAATTTATATAGTGTTTGTCAACCATGTCAATCTTATGTTTTGTCTTGCTAATAAAAAGATCAAAAAATAAATCCAGAATCACTTATTGAGAGCTGTATAGTATTGTATTCCAACAGTTATTTTCAAGTTTGAACAATTTTCTACTAAGATGGAAACTAGTTTATTGTCTCATCTTTTTATGAAAGCTGCAAAATGATAGACGTAGTCCTGACAGTATTTACAATCAAGTGGCAGTGACTGAAAATAATTTGCACACTGAGCTTTATATATTTAAGAAGGTAGAAGATCTTGATGCTTCATAGTTTTATGTTACAAATCTTCTGTCTGTCATATGACCATTATCTTTGACCTCCCTTTTTAGCTCACCGGGGCACAAAGGGCCCCATGTGAGCTTATGCCATCACTTGGCGTCCGTCGTCGTCTGTCGTCGTAAACTATTTCAAAAATCTTCTCTGAAACTACTGGGCCAAATACCTTCAAACTTCAAATAAATGTTCCTTAGGGTATCTAGTTTATAAATTGTATCCGAAGTTTTGATCCATCGACAAACATGGCCGCCATGGCTAAAAATAGAACATAAGGGTCAAATGCAGTTTTTGGCTTATATCTCAAAAACTAAAGCTTTTAGAGCAAATCTGACAGTGGTAAAATTGTTTAATTGGTCAAGATCTATCGGCCCTGATATTTTCAGACGAATCGAACAACTCATTGTTGGGTTGCTGCCACCAAATTGGTAGTTTTAACAAAATTTTGCAGTTTTTTGTTATTATTTTGAATATTATTATAGATATATGTATATAAACTGTAAGCAGCAATAATGTTCAGCAAAGTAAGATCTACAAAAAAGTTAATATGACCATAATTGTCAATTGACCCCTTAAGGAGTTATTGCCCTTTTAAAACAATTTTACACAATTTGTTCATCAAGTTTGCTAACATTTAAAAATCTTCTCCTCTGAAATACAGGTGAGCAATTTAGGCTCTTGACAGCCTTTAGTATGGTTCAGTGACTGCTTAAAATATTTTTAATCAGTCAACTTTATTTGATGTATGGAATGATTGTAAGGTGTACACATTTCCCACTGGCAGGATTCATTTGACCATTATTTTGTGGCCGTTTGAATTTTTTCCCCAAGGTTTTGTCTCGACTAAGAATTGTTTGTTGGTTCAGTGGTTTTGTATTTTGGTTTATTTTTTAATACTAAATGCAATAGGTCATATAGGTGTATGAAAATATTTTACAATGTATATGTCTGGTTTTTTATTTATTTGATCTTGACATCATTTTCATGGTTCATTGCTCAGTGTTCAGTTTCTATGTTTATGTTTAGGTCTGTTTTTCATAAACCATTAGCAGTAGGTCAACTGTATTTAGTTTATAGAATGATTGAAAGGTGTACATTTCTGTCTGGTATGATTCGTCACCTTGACCCCATTGCCATGTTTCATTGGTCTATGTTAAGTTTTCCTGGTTACCAGGAAGTTTGTTTCTAAGAAACTTTTTGGTAAGGTGTACATGTATTTTCGGTTTGATTTATCTGACCGTGACCTCATTTTTTGGTTTAAGTTAAGTCAATTTTATACTTGTGGCAAGTCTTATAGGACAATCAATATAAAATCAGGTGAGACATTTCAGCATGTGCAACCTTTTGTCAGTTTATAGGTTACTTGTAAAGCATAATTGTAAGTTGTATGTACATGTCTGCCTTGTAGGGTATTTATGACCATGACCTCAAGATAGAAGGTCAGTTATAAAATCCTCATTTCATTCTGATATGGTGAAATACACGGCTGTAAGAATTACTTCTGAATGAAAAATTGTTATTGAATCAAAGTTTTTTAGCATGTAACATAAAATAAGGTGACCAAATATAAAATAAGGAGATGTGGTATGATTGCAAGTGAGACAATTATTAACCATTGGTGAAATGGAGTATATATTTGCAGCCACAACTGTATGGCCTTTAACTATGAGCTAAACCCATGCCTTATAGTCTGCTATACAAGGCAAAAATGTATGATGTGAACAATCAGACGAGAAAACCAACATCCGGATTAATGATGAACTGTAACCAAGAACAACTACTAATTTTCATGTTCTGGACTTAAGATGGGCACATGCAAGAATATTTTGTGTCTTACCTACAGAATGTAAGTCATATTGATGCGAAACCAATCTTGGATTGAAATAGTTGTGAAATCTCTATTAATAAGCTTGATATTAATTACCAGGTATATTTAATACAAAAAAGTCCCTAATGGTCGTTTGTCAAGTGTCAGGTTCGTTTTAATATTTTAGTAACAACAGTTCTATAATTTATTGCATGGATTTTCTCAGTTGACATGAGTGATAAGACCAACAATACTTCATGTACATGTGCGATAAGAATGATGTACATGACTCAAGTCGTACACAGGGTTCATATGACTTTTGGCATCAATTATCAAAGGGGCTTTATTGTAACTTTACTTTTGAGTGCTCAGTGTATTGTATGTTGACCTTTAGAGATCTTGTTTATTTTATGTTAGATTGCCTTCTAATTGATGTAGACCCAACAGCTTTTACATATTTGTATTTCACAAACTAGTACCACTTGAAGCACTTCTCTCTTCAAACAAGAATATATAACTAACACAAGACATATATACACTACAGTTTATTAAACATGTAAAAACAAAATAAATAAATTCAATATATTACTTGCATTGGAGCATCTATAAGGACAATAATAATTTGAACATCAATGGATTTCATTTTATATTTGAGGAATACATAATTTCATGCTTGCATTACAGCTAAAGATTGCCCAATCAGATAATTAGATTGTGTTTATCTATTTGAATGGTGGAGTTGAAGCAATGGCAAATCCTCTGGTTTTACCATATATGATTCAAAAACTTACAACTCGATTTATTTTTTGGTTGAATCATTAAAATTTGATTTGAGATCGTTTTTTTCAAATCTCCATATCATATTAGACATGTGTTTTAAAAAAAAATTATGATATCTTAAACCCTTTGGTTTTAATTTGGATTAACAATTGTATTTTCCCCTTAGATTTTGAGGTAAAACCCAGACAATCTCATCTCCTACAAATTTCAAGTGCCAGGATGTTCAATAATATGTATAGAATTATCTACAGTTTGACATGATAGCTTTAACTATAAATGTTAATAATGTCCCATTTTTAAAGGCTTTCCATCCAAAATGATATAGTTTGATATGAACATACTAAGGTCCTATTAGTCATTTCCGGTGTCAATTGATAGTTTTATCTGAAAATGTTAACGGCGTAAATTCCTAATGCCAGTGTTGATAGCTGTCACTGCTTGGGTTAGTGCTGAATTTGCACCATAAGTGTCTAGAATGGCGTGCTCAATTGCATGTCGACGTCTTGGTGAGAGTCCAGGCTTCCCCTTTCTGCCATAAAAATTCTTGCCATGAAGTTCTTCACTTTTAAAAATCCGTCTGGTCATTTTCCAACCGAAGCTCCCCGAGTTGTTCTGTGCTGTATTTTTTATTTCCCACTGAACATCTTGTGCAATTCGGAGCTCATTGTTTCCAATCGGAGCAGTGTTTGATGAAATTTCTGTAATTGGCGCACTGAAACATTCTGTTACGGGACGGCAACTTGTCCTAGTTGAAAATGTATGAGCTGGTTCTGTATAGAGTTGGTTGTATATAAGGTTGCTGGGATGGGAGAATTGCTGTATTGGATGGTTGAGAATCGTGAAGGGTTGACTTGGTCGACTTGGTTGCATTTGTGTTGCATCAAAAGAAGTTGGAATTTGTTGAACTCTCTTGCTTAGTTCTGGAAAGATAGGTGAGGATTCGGGACTGGGTGTTCCTGGACAGACTGGAGTTGGTGATGGAGACAATGGAGACATTGGACGTGCTACAGGAGATGCTGATAGTCCTCTGTATCTTGGTGAAACGGGCGATATTGCTGGTGATGAGGAATTAGTTGAAACAGCTGGAGTTGTGAGATCTGTCAATTCAGTAGAGTTTAGAGGAACTGGTTCAGACAATACTGACGTCTCCTGACCTGGGTTCAACTTTTTGGGCGTCTGGACCAGTAGGAAATCAATGTTCTCAGACTGTAGGTACTCTACAAGTGATGGGTTGTTGGTTTCTTCAAGTTGATCTTGATATTTACTTTTTGGTAAATGTTGCAGAAGCTGTAGTATCTGTGTGGAGTTTTTGAGAATGACTTCCAGCAGAGAGATATCTGTTTTGAAATTAGTTTGAGTAGATGCATCATGTGTAGGTGGCTTCTTTTGAAGTTCCCGAATTTCCTCATCAGAGTTGACAATGATGACATCCATGGTATTGATGCTTTTTGTTGCTTTTCCTTCTCTGTGATCATTTAATCTTTGATTCAAAATGTCCTCTTGGTCTGTGGTGAGGTCTCTAACGAAAAAAGGAGTCCGCTGAGGATCAGCTATTCCACTTGGATCACCAGCACCCTCATACAGAACTGTGACCTTACGACCATTAAGCCCCTGAAAAAAAAAAATATAATTTCTATAGAAAATCTAAAGGGTTGAGAAATCTTTAGAAAATCTTCATATCACTTAAATTTGTAATGCATGCAAATTAACTTCATTGAAGGCCATGAAAGTGACATAGTTTCTTTAAATCAACAAGTTCAGTTCTATGAGGTTAGGCCAATGTTATAAAATGGACCATTTTTATAACTATCTTTTAAGTAGGAATGTCAACCAGTACTCAAGTATTGCTCGATAGTACTGAGTATTGATTACCAAATTGATACTCGATCCTCCCGGTAAATTATAAATTAATCAAAATGAATAAGAATTAAAATCTGATTTGAATGTTTTTGTTTAACTGTCATTTAAAACTGTTGATGGTTTTACGATCATAATACAACAACCAACAATACATAAAATGGGTATAATTTTGTGTTTCTATTTTGTTAATGTTTTACCACTCAGTGAGTACTTGAGTATTGTCCCAAAATCTAACAAGTAATTAAATAGTAAATCTTCACCGAGTAGACTTCCCTACTTTAAAGGCATTCAAAAGTTTTGATCACACAACATGTTTAACCTGAATAGCATATTAGGTTTGAACCTGTTGAAAGTTAAGAGCCTGTAACTCATTGAGTGTTGGTTGCTGGTAATCATATTTGGTCTTTTTTTATATTGTTTTGAATAAGGATTTTTGTTTCCATTTAAATTGTTTATACGGTCTTTTTAACTGACTCATACAGTGTGGATTTTGCTCCTTGTCGAAGGCTGTATGTTTCCAGAGTTATATCTATTTAATTATTATGTCTCAGTTGTCTCATTGGCAATCTTGAGAAATCTTCATGATACCAATGATTTTTGTAATTTAATATGTGGATGTCAAGTTGATTAGGTTTTTGACCATGATTTCACAAAATTCAAATTTAATTTGCTGTTCATGTAAGCCTAATTTCATTCCATCCTGTTTTTATTCCAGGTAACTGATATCATTGTTTTGTTTATATTAGACCAGTTTATTGTTTACATAAACTAATAGATTAAAATTAAAATAGTTTTAAAGGAAGTTTGATTATTAGATATTGACATAGAAGATATGATTTTATATCAAAGGCAAATGCTCAGAAAAACTCTGGCAATCCAGTTTATATGATTTTACAATTATTGACAATTTAAAAGCATTTGATTTAAATTTAAATCAATATTGTTGGGTTGATGCTTTCAATTACCTCTTTAACAGTTTCTGTATACACTTCGTCAACACTTTCTGGGTCCAGTGATGTCTCTTGGTTTTGTTGATTCTGAAGGAAAAAAATCTGTATCAGTATCTAATATTTATTTTGAGATCAAGTAACATGTGTTTGTCCTATAGTGCCAAAAAACAACAACAAAAAACAAGAGACTACCACATGTAAGAGGCAAACTGGTAAAGGTATGCATGCTAATTGGACAACCATTTTAAGTTTAAAGCATAACCCAAGTTTTGTAATTCACCTGTCATCTCCATTTACAGCCATGGCCAGATTTCTTGACAACTGACAAAAATGGTGGTAAAAGCTCACAAGCTAAAAAGAACCTTGCTGTCACATCTAAATCCGTATTTTTTCAAAGGACTTAATAATAGTGGTTTGTGGTAATTATTTTGAAAAGAAAATTTAGCTGGTTTAATTGTGCAATATTTTAATATAGGGACATAACTCAAGAACAGTAGAAGTGACACTACCAAATTGACTTTTGGGGAAATAAGCAATTGTGTATAAGTTTCATTGCATTTGGTCGAAGAAAACTAAATAAGAGGACAAAGTCCTTCCCATGGCATAACTCTTGAACAATAAAAGTGAGGCCTCCAAAATTCAGCTTACATGTTTAACCTTGCCACATTCTGTGTATATGTGTCTGTGACATCGTAAGTCAGAAGCCTATTATGGTTGTGGTTTGTTGCTGTGTTACATATTTGTTTTATATTCATATTTTTTGCACAATAATTATATTAATTATATATAGGCCGTTAGTTTTCTCCTTTGAATTGTTTTACATTCGTCATTTCGGGGCCTTTTATAGCTGACTATGTGGTATTGGCTTTGCTCATTCTTGAAGGGTGTACAGTGACCTGTAGTTGTTAATTTCTGTGTAATTTGGTCTTTTTTGGAGAGTTGTCTCATTGGCATTCATACCACATCTTCTTTTTTTACCAAGTATATATATATATATATATATATACACATACACACACAAGTATTTACCTCATTTTGTGACACTTCTTCAGCGACTTCCATAGCTTCTGTAACTTCTTCAACATCTTCTTCTGGAACATGATTCTCTACTCTCTGGACATTGCTATCATCCTAAAGCAAAATAATCAAAACTTCTATAAAGAACTGGATATGTGTTTCACTTGTTAAAAATTATAATCATATATATATCATGTTTATTGCTCTTAGATTGTCTTATAAGCATGATTTGTCATTTGGTACACTTGTCCTAAAAATAAATTTTACATTAAACGCACACAGCAATACATGTGGGTAATATAAAATGCATACAGTTCAAAGAATAATATAAAGGTATAATATTTTCTACAATATTCCTTTTGAAAAGCTGCGCTTTGGCATACAATTCATTCATTTTTTATGAAGGTTACAAAAACATATATCCTAGATTCCTACTCAAACTTTCTTATACTCATGCATAGCTTAATTACAATGTTACTGAATTATACAAATACTTTTATAAATTTCATATTGGTATAAACTGAATGGAATCCTCGCCAAAACATTGTATTATATGGACACGTCTGTCTCATTTTGAAACTTTTTTTTTTAATAGGTTGCTGTTCCATTGACATATAGCAACATTTCCTAAAATTCATTATTATGGCAAAGAACAATTTTTTTCTATTGGTACATTCTGGTTATTGTATATATCTATAAATAGGTTTTTATTTTGCTTCTTTTTTGTTCAGTACATACGATCTGAGAATGTAAGATGTCTGATAATTTAATTCAAGTCTTATCTCATGCAGTGCAACTAAATTTTTTTAAGGTGGTACCCAACACACTAATATGAATTCAGCTCGTTTAATTTTCTGAACATTTTGACTAAATATTTACTTTGACCCTTTGACAAAAATATGAAAATTTCAAAAAAATTTTGAACCAACCACTTTATCAGAAAAATTTCATTGGTTATATAGCAGTTTGACAAATTTTGATCATTGAAAAGTTTAATATATCTCTCTATCTCCCTAACGATACAAGGTAATTAAAACATTGAATTGATTTTTTACATAGTTATCTCCCTGTAATGTTAGGTACCACCTTAATTAAGGAACACCAATGCTGTAACATACCTCAATCTCATCTCGAGGCCATAAGGCCAAGAACCCACCAGTATGTGAAGTACCAACTCTTTCTCTTTTCTGAATTTCTTTATAAAGAAATTTGGCTCTTTCTGTCTTCTCCCACTTTTCTTGAAACACATCAATGGCATATTTGTCATCTATAACCAAAAAAATTTTGATTAATATTTAAATGTTAGTGTATTCTTGAAAAATTGAGTAATAAACCATAGAATGCATGCACTGCCATGCTAATCAAACACATTTGATTTTTTGTTTACGGAAACAAACTTGTGACGTCACCTTGTTTCATTGGCATGTCAAGACAATAACATCATTTCGCGGATTTTTCTTTTTACGAAATTTACCCATGAAAATGAATTGAAATGGACTGATTTGTTTATTTTGCTGAAGAATAGAGATAAATATATTGTATCTGAATCTTGGCCTACATAAACTGGGGGTTTTGATGTCGAAAATTGAGAATATTTGGCAGTACAAACTTTGGTCGTAACGCGGAACAGCCATTTTTGTGTATTACTGCCTTTGTGCTAAAGGTAGATATATTGTGATTATACTGGTTGACGATAATAGGCCGTCATATTAGAATTACAATTAAGGGCATATGATACCAGCTAACCTTAAAGACAATGCATTTTTCTACTGATTTTTTTTCATCCAGACTGATTGAACTTTAAAACAAGTCAAGTCCACGGACTCCTCTTTTTAACCAGATGCTCCGCAGGGCGCAGCTTTAAACAACCGCAGAGTTCGAACCCTGAACCATTGGGGCAAGTATGGCCACAACATTCAAGCTTGATAAAGCACTGAATTTGGATTGAGATTAAATAGTTGACACAGCATAGGTTTTTGACACAGAATGAATGTGGTCTAATGAACTTAAAAAATTAATTTGCTTTTGAGCAATACACTATGCTGTTGAATATTAATCCCCTCAAAAAAAAAATATTTGAAGAAATTTTTTTTTAATTTCTGAAATCTGAAATGAGAAAAATTGTACCCCCCCCCCCCCCCCCCCCCACTCCCAATTTTTTTTTACCTCCCCATTTCCCTTATTCCAAAAATAATCTCAATTCAAATATTTAGACACAAGACACAATGACCATGATGACCCAAACTTTGCATTATGATTTTTTTTAAAAGCATGTATTACATTGTTTACTACGTACCACTAAGACACAATATTTCACCAAATAGTTCCTTTCTTCCATATTTCACATTCAAAGTTGTTGAGACAGTAGGCTCTATATGATTATCAGTGATGAGATGTCGTCTTTCAATGACTGAGGTGTAACCGTGAAGATCAAACAAAACCAGTGCAAATTTTCCCATCCTGGATAAAAAAAAATCATTGTATATTAATGACCTTATACACAGAATAAAGTCAGGAAGAGTGATGGAAATGATGGGATAATTAGCAAAACGTTATATTGTTCTCCAATCTTATTTGCACCTATTTTGAAAATTCTGTTTTTTCACCTAGAAAATTAGTCTTTTCTCCAAACTTATGGCCCGAGAACACAGTTATTTCATAGTGCATTTCTTTTAGTCATTAAATTCAAATTAAAAAAATCGCACCTGCTCTATCTCAAAAAGATTTTTACAGTGTAGTGTACTACTATTGATACAAATAATATCAAAACTATAGAAACTTCTACCAGCTCTAACTCAAAATATTGACAATTCTGTGTTAAGGGGGGCTAAAATTCAGTTTGACAGCTTCAGACATTCTAATTTTTGACCTTTTTTAACTGGACCAAATCACTACTTAACATAAAGATTCAGCACCCAAATTTTTTTAACATGTAATTTTATCCCCTTACTTAATATTTCATGCATAAAATATCAAGAAACAAATTGGAAAAGTGTATAAAAAAAAATGCAAGTTATACATTGTTCACACTAGGGACTATATTCGTAGACAACGACAACGAAAACCTAAGGACGATAACGGTGTCCTTGGACCTTATAATTCACTTCTATTATAACAAACCATTAATTCTCGTGGTCAGAGGAAGAAGAAAAACTTATTATTAACAATAAATTTGGCTTCAGACCCAGACGATCTACTATAGATGCAATATTTGTATTACATGGAATTATTACTAATACTCTTCAACAAAATCAAAAACTATACTGATACTATATTGTGAAATCTGTTTATTCTTCTGTATAAATGTATATTCTTGGGAGCTTTTTCTCCTTATTTCTTATATTCTGCTATATAATATTTTTTTTCCCCTAGTAAAACTTAATAAAAAATATAATTATAACTAAATGCTATTATTTATTAAAAACAAATTATTCACATAAAAAGAAGCTTTTATGACCCTTTATGGATCAAGTGGTAAATTTTATAAGTTTTATATGTCAACGACTTATTGAAACCTAATTGGAGACGCTGAGTGACTAAACTTTTATATGGATTGTTCATCAGCAGCTTGAATACTTCATTTTTTCATTTATCATGTTTATTTAAACGAGTGTAAGTAACCCCTAATTTTTTATTTATTGGCCTAAAAAATTAAATTTTGAAGAAATGAGAGGTATAAATGGACAAATAGAGACTTTATAAGGCAGACAAAGACATATGTGGTATTTAGCATCATTAGTCATTGACAAAGTGAAGATTTTTAAAATTTTAAAATAACACCTTAAATGTTTTGTAAAACCAAGTCTCTGATATAATAGATCTTCCGTAACAATCCCTGATAAAAAAACTTTTAAGAAATGTGTTCCAAAGTTGCATTAAAAATTTATGTTCATTAATTAAATTTTGTCCAAATAAAAGACATGGCATAAATTACAAGAAGCACTTCAATAAGGATTAACTTCTACATACAGGTGTGTTATACAGGTAAAAAATAACCCTATTTTCTTAAACTCATGTATTACTTATCTAGTGAATTCGAAAGGCCCTGTGATTTAAAGTTTTACAGGATGCTGTGTAATTTTCTTAGGATGTTATTTAAAATTTATTACTTTCTGAACAGGTGTAATGTTTTTAATTAGTGTGCCCCATGGAGGAGATATTACTTTATAGTTAACCCTTAATCAGTGAATAATCTTTATAGTTTCTAAATTTTAATATACATATAAATCTTACAAATTATAATAAGTATAGATTTATCACGAATTATAAAGACAATAGATTTATTTCTGGAAAAAATTTATGATTTTCCGTGATTTTGTTAGCTGTTGTTACCTCAGTTAAAAAGATAGTTACATACTATTGAATGAATGCATCTTTATTGCAAAAGCACAGACATGCTATGGCAAAATTAACAACATATATAACATAATATAAAACATGAATAGACAGCAGAGAGCAATAGTATAATACAATGATATATAAAGTTAGGAGACTATAATTAGATCTAATATTCCATGCAGATTTTACATAAACACATCATTTGATCGTTAGAGACTTACTAGATACATTGTATGAACAACCAATACATGTATGAGATTTGTGAGATTTTTTAAAATAAATTTAACAAATGTGTGACTTTTTCCCTGAAACTTTGTTCCTTTAAATCTTTTCTGTTTACCAGCAAGTCAAATACATATGTAAGGCTGTTATTTTTCTCGTTTGAATTGTTTTACATTGTCATTTCTGGGCCTTTTATAGCTGACTATGCGGTATGGGCTTTGCTCATTGTTGAAGGCTGTACAGTGACCTATATTGGTTAATTTCTGTGTCATTTTGGTCTCGTGTGGAGAGTTGTCTCATTGGCAATCATACCACATCTTCATTTTTTATAATTTATTTAAAACTTTCTATCCAGTATTATTCTTTATGGATAGAAAATAAACAGAAAATTTGTGATTTTAAAAATAAAATGATAAATGAAATGGCTCAACGTCTCTTAAACACACTGACCATGCTGACAGAACTTAAATGTTTATGAAATATTTTCAAAGCTTCTTTGTTAATTGGCATTGAAAAATAACTATATGGTATGAGTTGTTGAATTCTGTACTGTTGCCTGTAATTGCTAATCTCCACTTCATTGAACTTTTGGGGATAGTTGTCTCATTGGCAATCATACCACATCCCCTTATTTTTACTTAGATAAGACAATTTACTTAAACAACTTTTAAATTATAAGAAACATTTTTGGATAAATTATTTCTACCAGAAATTGATTTACATGTCAGTAACTGCTAGTGGTCTGTTGTTATTTATGTATTATTGTCATTTTGTTTATTTTCTTTTGTTTCCTATTCTGACATCGGACTCTGACTTCTCTTGAACTGAGTTTTACTGTGCGTACTGTTGATCGTTTTTTTTTTCTACATTGGCTAGAGGTATAGGGGGAGGGTTGAGATCTCAAAAAACATGTTTAACCCGCCCCGTTTTAATGTCCTGAAACTAGAAAAATGCTTGTTTTTGTCCCTTTTTGGCCCCTAATTCCTAAAAGTTTGAGGCAATTAACCCCAAAATCAATCCCAGCCTTCCCTTTGTGGTATGGTACTTTGCAGTACAATTTCAGAGAGATTCATACACTTGAACACAAGTTATTGTCTGGAAACTAGAAAAATGCTTGTTTTTTGGCCCCTTTTTGGACCCAAATTCCTAAACCTTTTGGGCAATTATCCCCAAACTCAAACCCAGCTTTCCCTTTGTGATATGGAACCTTGTAGTACAATTTCATAAAGATCCATACACTTACACGCAAGTTATTGTCATGAAACTAGAAAAATGCTTGTTTTTTGTCCCTTTTTTGGCCCCCAATTCCTAAAATTTTGAGGCAATTACCCCCAAAATCAATCCCAGCATTTCCTTTGTGATATGGAACCTTATGGTACAATGTCAGAGTGATCCATACACTAACACACAAGTTATGTCTGGAAGTTACAAAAATGACGACAACAAGGACGACAACGACAACAATGTCATACCAATATACGACCGCAAATTTTGCGGTCATATAAAAAATAACTGTATGATGAGGGATTCATTATTCAGGGACAGTCTATACTAACTATAATTTGTAAATTGTATCATGTGTATCTTAATTTTCTTTTAATATTACCTGCAGAACCATATCTCATAGGTCCTCAGGGGAAGGGTCAATACCCTTTTTCCTGTTAACCAGTGTAGGGCTATTTCAAGGTGTTGTTAAACTTTATTAAGCACAAATTACACCCATAAGAGGGCCAAAGGCATGACAATTACATGTAATAACAACGATAAAATGATGACCTTTACATTTACATAAAAAAAAAATAAAAAAAACATTTAACATGTTAAACATTAAACCCAACAAATGACATCAAGTTCTCCTTTCCTCAGTTCCATAGACTGTTTAATAAAGGAGCCTAAAGATTTCACTTGCTGACTAGTGTTTGGATTTAGAATATATTTCATTTTATCAGAAAATATCTTTGTATTGAGTTTAAAATCATTAAAAAAGACATGACTGAAATCTTATATTAAAAAATAAATGGGATTTATCATTCTGAAACTTTGCACTTATTACAAAGGTTTGGAGGGCGTGGAATTTTTTTATATCTTCCAGTTTCAATAGTTGCGTATAAGTTTTCTTGTATCAAGATTAGGCCTTGTCAAATAAAATTCTTGTTTATATTCAGTTTTTATATGCTGAAACAAAAGAAGTTTGCTATTTTGGTCAAGTGATAATATCTTCTTGTCATGTATTTCTATATATCCTTGCTGAAATTCATTTTTATAGTATTTTTTACTGAAATTCTCACGGTCTCAGTTTTTGTTTTTAGTTACATTTTTGGGTTTGCTAATTATATTATAACTCCAAGTGTAAATTTACAAAACTTATTGTGAATTTTTTCAGGGGGACTCTTATCTATAAAACTGATTTTATCCAAAGGAGAAATGTTTTTTTCTGGCTCTGGCAGTTGCATTATAGTATGATTTGTACACATCCATATACCAACTTTCACATTTACATGTAAGAATAGGACGAACCAAAGAATCAAATAAATGAACAGATAATCTAAGTTTTAAGTAAGGCCATATTGAAACCTCCACTAAACTGTTAAATGCCAGATAATGGATCATAGTTAATGCTTTCAGGTTGAACAATTCAATTACTCATTTTTGTTACATTTGGTTCATAAATGTGAGGTAGTAATCTCAAAATTCTGATTTATTAGCCTAAAAAGTAAAAATTTTTGAGGGAGTGTGAGGTGTAAATGGACCCAAAGGGTTCTTGTACTGAAAACAAAAAGATACATTAGTGTTGTTCCTCATCTCAGAATCATCTTTTGAATCAATATGAATTATTCAACTGTTAGTATACAGATTTATAGATGAATATTTAATCATTTATTGGAGAATTAACTGCTCTTCACAATATTTTTTTCATGATGTGGTGTGATTTGTATTATTGGACAAAAATTTGCAGAAATTGCTGTAGATTTTGTTTAGTCAATTTATCTCAAACTATTAACCTGATTATAACAACACTTGGCAGTAATGCTTATTAATATAGTGATCGAATTGAGTGAAATATAATGACTGAATTATTCGGAATATGAAGCACCTATGCCTTTTATATGGGACAAAATGGCAGCTTCCATCACCAAAGTCTTGTGATGTCTTACTTTATTATATATGAAAGGAGTTAAAAATATATTTCAATTTGACTGTTGAAATGTTCTTCTTGATTTTGTCTCTTGACGTATGTGAACTACTTATTTCCATGTGCAAAATATTGACACCAAATCCCCCCCCCCCCCACTTTGAATTTACAAAAAAAATTGAACCCCCCTTTTCGATATACAGAAAAAAACTTGACCCCCCTACCCCCTGCCTTTTAACCACCACCCCCTTTCCCCAAAATGATGAATCCCTTACATTATAGATATGATCATCTTATATATCTAACTTTAGAGTACTTATTCTGTACAGTAAATGTTGCCATGTTATATTTCATGTATGAAATTGAAACAAGTTAGTATCCTCATGTGTTGTATTTTCAACCCAGTATCATATTTCGTGCATTACATAGATATCTACATAGGGTACTTGACTTACTGATGAATGTATGGGGCAAATGAAGCTGGTTCTCCACGGAATAATACACTAAGAGCGTTACATACCGTGTATACATTTCCAGTTTAGGACAGGCAATCAGTCGGCTACAGGGATTAAAAGATAGACGTTTAATTGCAGCACATGCAGTTATTTTGGAATCGGGTTCGTTCGCATTCCCAAACCACATTCGCACTGCACACGTCCCTGAGCCGATCGCATCCTTTATTTTTTTTTATTCAAAACAGGTTGAATTATAAGATTATCAAAATATTTATATTTTCATAAATAAATATGTATAGAATTTATTTTTTTGTGATTATCTAGATGATTAATTGTGATTTATTACGTTAATTGGTATAGTACAAAGTTAATTGGTATTATAGTTAAGTGACAAAAACCACTGTCTCTGTTAAAAACACTAGAATAAAATGTAGTTGAATCGCAGGGGCGGATCCAGACATTTTATAAAGGGAGATCCCAACCCAAGATAAGAGAAAAAGGGGGGTCCAACCACATGTCCTCATTAAAATGCATTTTTTTTTTATATAATTCACAAAAAAAAACTTATCTTATCGGAATTCACTGAACAAAAACATGATTACTTCAACAGGGATTTATTTTTTATTCTGGTTACATGTATGTTATCATCCCCTTTCACCTCACATGTAGTTATTCCTTAATCTGTTAATCAGATTTTATTAACATTATATTGCAGATCAACAGATATTGTTTCATACATGTAGGCCAAGCGAAATCAATATATTAAGATATATATGTATGCAGAGACAGATATATGTATGCTGAGCAGCTTAATATAAGATGTCAAGAAATTTACAGAGAAACAAAAAAAAATCACAAAATTGATTAATAAGATGAAAAATAAAAACGCCATATTTTTTTTTTATTTTTTGAAAATTTCCAACTTTATGAATTTCAAAAATATTGATATCACAAGGCCTTGCTACAAAAGATACAAAATATACTAAAGAATTAAAAGATATTTACCTGCTTTCTCTGTCTCTATTATGTGGCTAGCTGTTTCTTCTTAGGAAAACTTCAAAATACTGATGAATTTCACAAATAGAAAATGAATAAATATCGATACGCAGTTGTTAATCTTTCTGATGAGTACTAATTATGATTGTTTAATTACGATCATTAGTTTATAAAGATTTACCTGTAATCTATCTATTGGTTAATTAAATACTTATTAATCATTGGTTAAATTTTGAAATTATTTGAGAAACTTTATTTGACGCATGCGCATAACGTACATTTAGTTTTATTCGGAACAAAATGTGTTACTCAAACATTTGATGAACTTCTGATAAAAAAATAAAATTTAAAAAAAACAAAAGTTATTAAACAAAAATATTAAGGAATAATTAAAATAGGAAATTAGTTTAAAATTTATAAAAAAGGTACTCCTTAATCATCAGAGTTGGATAAACGGTAGAGCAGTGTGCCCCTGTCCCTTATGGAGCAACAATTTTGTTTTATAATGCATTTACATTTTACATGTCCAAATAAAAACGTTGCTTATTCTGGAGGCTCTGTCCCCTCCAACCATTTTTAAACCATGGATTCGCATCTGTCAACTACTTGTTTTGTCAACTTCACAAAAGTTTCAAAATGTCTAAAATTTCAATATATTTCTGCCTTAATTGTTTTATCTAATTAATCAGACGTTTAATAAATAAAAAAATCTACATGTATACTTAATTAATTACTTTTCGTTATGCAACACTAAAACTGAGTTCGTATTTTAAAAACTTAGAGAAAATAAAAACTTTTAAATTCTGCTTTTGCGGGAAGTAGTAATAATTGTTTATGGGAAAAGCATCACAGTTTGAAGAATGGTATAATACATTTATTAGGTCATAGCCTTGATGTTTCTCTAAAAAATAACTAATAATTATTAAAGGATCATTAATTTTTAGCTGAAACTGGACACTACCTAGTTGTTACTGTACGTCGTACATGTGCAATTTGCCATCAGTGTATTGAAGACGAATTCCATTTCATCTTTGTGTGTCCGAAGTATAAGAAACTCAAGAGTAAAATATATAAAGAAATATTGAAATTTTGTGGTTAAAGAACTTCAGACGGTAAACCAATTGAGGAAAATACATTTTTACTGCATTTAAAGTCACAGACAATATCATAACATGCACATTCTCTGTCTGTTTACTTGTTTACTTTGAAATTTTGCATTGGCACCGATACACTGTAAAGTTCAAAGTTTTAATGAATTTGAAAGTCGTCGTTTTATTTAGAACAAAGCCAATTTAATATGAAAATCTAAATACTAATTAGGAAGATTGACAATTATATTACATGTACAACTATCCACTAGAGACCGAAATAATTGTATTAGAGCATTCCAAGACATATTCTACAATCCTATTGTATATCTATGAAACAACAAGGCACATTATTTATATGTTTCTAAATAAAATATAATTGTTAACCCTGACTATGCTCTCTTACCATTTATCATGGAGCCTCCTACCCGCAAACGACGGAAGACGGACATTGATTCGCAAAATTGACACGCAAAATGAGGTCAAAATAAATTGGAAATAATCTTATATATAAGGATATAGTGTTAGGATTGCTAATAAGAGAATTTTCCACCAGAGACTAATATATATATTTATATATGGAGATAATAGCAACAGAAGGTCACCGCACGGTCTTAGACATAGAGCAAAACCCATACATTTGTACCACTTATATACATGTAGCATGTTATAAAAGGCACCTATGAAATAAAATTACGGAAGCAATTTACATAAAACAACTAACGGCCCGATTTATGTACAAATCAACGAACGAAAAACAAATATGATATAAAGCAACAAACGACAACCACTGAATAATAGGCTCGTGTTGAATGTAGCGAGTTTAAACATATTTTAGAGCGCCCATCACTTCTCGATACCAAGGACAATGGTGAAACAGCTAGTCCGTCTCTTTTCCTCAATGTTGTCTCTTTTGTCATGCAATGAATCTACATGCTCTTCTATATAACGTAGTATACGATCTCTGTCAATTAGTTTCTGAATTTTGATTCAGAAGATGCATGTTCCTTGTAGTTCCAATATTATAAGATATAAAGGTCTGTGTAATGGAGTGAATGAATGGTCCGTTGCAACAAGCGGTAAATTGATCAATTACATGTTGTGGAAGAGCCCTTACCATTTTTATTTAACATGAATATGTTTCGTCTGTTCAAGACGATACAATATTCATATTCTATTAAGTAAATGGACAAAAAGTCATAAGACAGATATCAACAATTCTATCTGACAAAAATTTAAAAAAAATCTGAATTTGTCTTTTTGTCCTGTGACTTTCTGCCCTACATTTTTTTGTTATACATGTAGGATATATTTTTGTGATGACCTACATTATTATGCTGTCACCATAATATTTAAAAATTCAATGAGGGTCAATTTGATCTATAATTCTTTATCTTGTATAAATGTTTATTTGAACCTCTGTAACAAAAAAAAAGATACACCAGGTTTTTTCTTTCTATTCCAATTTTAACAAATTGAAGTTTATAAGCTACACACTGTTGTTGAAAACAATACGATACTTTTTATCTTTCAGGTAAAGCCGTCAATTAAACAATGTCATTTTTATCCTTATACCCTCTTCAATTAGGAAGTATGATTTTTATTAACTCTTTACCTGGAAGTGCCATAAAATGAGAATTACCATCCTTTGATTAAATATTTCACACGTTTTTATGACTGGGGAATACCTACATGTATTTACATATGTAATAAAAGTATTAAATATACATTTAATGGCATGGAAATACATGTATATTTATATGTAATAAAAGTTACCATAAACCATCGTTTATATATTTCAGTAGAATTTTAATATGGAACTCTAAATATTTTCTCGGCAAATAACAAACAAAAACAACAACATTTATACACGTCTTCAAAATTAAGAAGAGAAAGATATCTTTAGTCAAACTAAAGGACCCATGATGTCCAAAGTAATTCATAACAATGATTGTTTTCACAATTTGGTGACAGAAATAATTTCTACACAATCATCATAATCGCTATATATAAATATGGATAGAATTACATATTTTGTGATCTAAGCCACAGCAAACCTAGTGAAGTATCCAATGAATCTTTTATTCTATTGGAAAAAAAATTACCGTCAGTTATTTGCACAATTAAGATATGCTTCATGCATAAATAAAAAAAATAATAAAACATACACCACAAAAACATTGCAAGAAATTAGATTGTTTTCTTATAGTAAAGATTTTCTTAGATATTATTTTATTTATTAGGTAAATAAATTATTCTAGAATTAGATAAATTTTATTCAAAGATAATGAAAAGTAAATAAAAAAAAATACTGAATACTATTAAATATTTTAGAACTGTTTATCTAATTCACAACACAAATCTTAATCTTAAAAACCAAAACAAGTTTAAAATCTAACTTTTTTCTTACTGTGATATTTTTCGAGACCATTTGTTCATAAGCATTTTTATTTCATTATTTTTATTTTCTCGAGCAGTTGAATAACAAAACTAACAGACATGATTTTAAGTTACATAAACAAATATAAAATCCCAGGAAACTACCTTTTACAATTTATAGATTCTGTACATTTTGCAACATTGCATTTATCGTTCGGATAAATAAGAATGCTTTCATTTTTTAGAACAGAAAATAGATCTGAGGAAATATACTTACACAATTTAGAAAAAAATACTTGCAGTAACTGTCACCCACCAGCAATAATAGTTAATTTTTTGTTTTGCTGTGTCTTTCTAAAGAGTGAAATTAACCTAATATTATGTACTGTTGATAAGTATATGTACTACAAAAATGTGCAGTGCATGTTAAAATAAGAGAATCAAATAATTTCTGCTATGCTTGTAGTGAATACGAAAACAGCTTACAATATTTTTTTTAGATATATACATATACATACATACATATAACCGTTTATAAAATTTATCCGTCAAAGTGAAAATAATATATATAACATGAAAATAAAAATACATTGATAATTCATTTGTTGCAATCAATTATATTAAGCATGCAGTTGAAATTATTTCTAGAACCAGTCACTGTCTGTATATATAATGCGACATGTATGTATAAAAATAAAATTTTGACTTTTTAACTGTATGATATAAAATTAGTAAGGGTTAGTATTACGGCAAAACAGGAAATTGAATTTGTATAAATTTCCTTCTAGAATCTGTACTAGCTTTTGATCATAAACAAGCTTCCGTCCAAGTTTGGTAGAAATCCAGGATATTTTGAGAAAGTTGTTAAAATTCTTTAAACTTTAACGATAGAGTGAATGCAATGTATACTGGCAGAACAAATTAGTTCATTTATAAGTAAGATACAGATAAACAGAATTTTTCAAACAAAGTTTACTTCTGTCCAAGTTGGGTAGAAATCCAGGTTAGTTTAAGAAAGTTATTAAAATTTCAAAAACTTTAACCACAGATTGAATATTTGTGTACGCCACATCCGACAACGACGGAATGTAGGATCGCTATGTTTAACTTTTGCGACAAAAGTCACAGGCTCGACAAAAATGATACAAGTTAAAAATCTCGTTGCAACATAAATTTGATATAACATTATACAATATAACAAAATCTCTGACATAGCTTCAATACACCAAATGTTTAAATAAAATTTGCTTTAAGATAATAGTAAGGTCTTTGAATTGCATATATCATGTATATACATGTATGTAAACACAATAATTTTAACGTGGCTACCTCTTACCAAGAGCCTGCAAAAATAGCATATTTTCTATTTTCCAACGCCCTCAACAAATTCACAAATATTTCTGGTGCCTATAAAATAGCCGACTTTAATTAAGATATTTTAATCTGAGCCAGCAAAATAGCATATTATCTATTATGCCGGTATCGGCAAAACAGCTACATGTATTGTCTTTAATTAAAATGCATATCAATTTGAAATACTATTCTAAATAAAATGGCTTTGAGAATCGTGTATAAAGCGTTCATCGTTCATTCGTCAATGAATCATTCACCGTGCGTGTATCGTGCGTGTATCGTGCGTGTAACGTGCGTGCGTGTATCGTGCGTGTAACGTGCGTGCGTGTATCGTGCGTGTATCATTCATCGTGCGTGTATCGTGTATTTATCATTCATCGTGCATCGTGCGTGTATCGTGCGTTCATCATTCATCATTCATTTTGCGTTAATCCTCCGTGTAACGCTCATCGCTCATCGTGCGTGTATCGTGTATCGTGCATTCACCGTGCATTCATCGTGCATTCACCGTGCGTGTATCGTGCGTGCGTGTATCGTGCGTGTGGTCAGTTTGAATTTTAGAAGGTCTGTAGATCCTTGATGAATATCGTTGTTGGGGTGCTTTTGTCCTGTCGATAACCAAAAAGTAAACCGTAACACCTGAATTTTGTGTGACCGCGGCAAAAAAAATATATGCTAGAAATACAAAAATACCTCAATAAAACTAACAATAGTTGTGACAAGATTTCTAAACTGGCCATTTGAGGCAGAGATTGAGAATTTCTAATGACAAATAGGCATACAGTAAGATGTGTACTGGACACAGAGGCAGGATTGGATACTTTATATAATCTTGAATGTTGGAATGATTAACTTCTAAACTTTACATTAATAGTATTCTGAAATGCTTTCAATTTGTTATCAGAATAATTTCAAACAGGTTCTAGCCATGTCATGTCAGCAAACATGCACATAAGGTAAGCTGACAATAATTAAAGTCTTGTTTTCAAATTCTTTAAAAATTGAAACAGGGGTGGGGGTATAAAATGTACTGTTAAAGAAAAGTTAGAGTATATGCAGTGATTTCTTTTTAGCCTATAATTCTGCTAAAGAATTATTGTTGTGAGAAAAGGTGTTTTTCAAGAGTTTTATATTTGAATAAATGTTTGTATAGGTTGCACTTTGTAAATACAGCTGTTTCACAATCCACGCCTCTTTTTGGAAGATATATAATATGCATAGATATTTTATGTTGTTTACGTACTGGTTCCCAGATATGATCTCTATGTTTCATCTCATAGAGTAATAACTTGGGAATGTTATCAGTATAAAAACAGATGGTAGCGGCGATAATTGAATTATGAGGGATACCCAAAGTGGAGGTAGGGATAGTACAGAATTTTAGTATAAGTTTAAACTGTTAGAAGTTCGGGGCATATAAATGTTGAAAATATGCCGCACAGCCCTATGTTTTGACCTTTGAATAAAAAAGTAGTGCATATCAACTTTCCGTTCTAGGATATGATTTTTTACGAAACTTCATAGTAAAAGTGACACAGCTTCAGCCGCAAAGGGAGTTCCTATGGAAAATTGCATTGTCTATATTTACAGAAGTGCAACCTGTAATAAGGGAAGATATATTTTGTTGTTGACTCATATCATTGTAAATGTGATAATTCACTGCTATGGTCAACTCTTGGCGTGTTGTATATTTCCCTTTGCATCATGACCTATTGGATTGGAGTCATTATTCGAATGTTAACAAATTTCACTGAATATTTTATTATGTTTAAATATTCCAAACTAATAAAAAGTTCGCAACCCTCTTTTCTTGATTTGAAAATATTTGGCTGCATTTTGTGTTATCTTCATTTTTGTCTAGGCTTCCGAAGATTGTTTGTCTTCAGAGTTAAACGGAAGTGCTCAAACGGTTCTTTCATGATCAGCTATCGTGTGATATATTTTGCTGCGTTTTTCTCTCAGGCTACCAAATTTCATTATACGATACATTTCTTATTTTGTTTTAATTGGTGTCGAAGGAATCAGGTTTTTTCAAGTACACGTGTCTTTTGAAATAACTTGTATCACATGTTTAAAGAGTCTATTACCAAAATCTAACACTTTCAATTGGTCATTAGTACATGTACGCATGTTTGAAATAATATTTGCTAATTAAGAACCAATCACATGTTTCTCTTTTATGGATTGTATCATTTTCATTTATGTGGCAGTTAATATAGAAATCAAATCGACATGTGTGTTAGATTAGCGTGCAGTGTATATGCCATGTGAGATATATTTTAGGGTGCCTCGAATAGGCATTGATACCAGTTTTCTGTTGGCGACAAATTATTTCGGCATTAGCTGATATTACAGACAGTTTCAAAGACGTTACAATATCGAAATCTTCACGTGTCTGGCGTCACCGTGTCTATTGTATTTTTCTGAATATAGAATAAAAAAAAATGTCAAAAAATCAATTTAAAAACTTGAATTGTAAAAGGAGAAATAACAAAAACAAAAAACAAAAAAACAAATAGAAAGACAAGTAACCTAATTAATATCAAACCAAAACATAATATAGCAGACACCAAAATGTTATTGAGTATTTATTCTTAATATAAACTTGAAATTACTGTGAAGGACGAGATTTTGATCCATGAGGAAAGCCTGAATTTAACTTTGAGAATTTCATCCAATTTCAAAACAAGTCAAACAAAAAAAATGGTCTGGTTTATGTAGGAAACAATAAATGAACAAAAAACATAATAGACATCGACCAACTACAATTACTGATTAACTGGCTCCTGACTTGGGAAAAACGCAAACATAATGTAGTCGGGTTAAACAGCTAAGGCAGCGCTCAACCTTCCCTAATCTTGAATAGTAGTTAAACCGCACAACACAAGAATAAGTATGAAAACATCAATGGAAAAAGTCTTGTCACATCAAGTAGGCACAAAACACAAAAACACAACTAACGAAAAGAGTGAAGAAACAAAGTACTGATATCGAAGTATTCACGATTACCGAAAGCTAGTTCAAAATAAAATAAATGGAGAATGTGTCCATGGGACACAGATGATGCCCCCTCTGGCATATAGTGTTATAAAGGGGCATAACTCGAGAACAGTAAAAGTGACACCACTCAAATTCGAACTTGTTCTGTGTTTTTTGGTAACAAGCATTGTGTATCACAATATTTGAGTTAAGTTAGTTGGGACGTACGTTTAGACGGACGTACGGACGGACAAGGGTAACACTTAATGCGCACTCCGGTGACGGCGGTGGCATAGAAAAAATATGAAGATGTGGTATGATTGCCAATGAGACAAATATCCACCAAAGTTCCAATGAAGTGGATGTTAGCAATTATAGGCAACCGTACGGCTTTCAATAATGAATAAAAAAACTCATACCATATAATCGGTTGTAAAAAGCTCAGATATGAAAAATATAGTGTTACAGCAAAAACATAACAAACGATAAAAATCAGTTGAAAAGGGCTTATCTCATTAGAAAGCCAATCTTAACGTATAAAAAAATCATGCTTTTCAGTTTAAAAGCCATGAATTCACATCAATAGGATATATGAATCTTTGAAAAAAACATGACCTTGTGCAATATCTAAATATAAGTATTCACAGGATGAATGACCGTGAGTGTTCATAGCTGTATAGGAATAAATATTTAGTTATGTTTAAATTATTTCATAACAACAACCAATTTGATATAGATTAAGACATGTAAGATACTATTAAGATCAGGTTAAAAGTGATAACCTCTTCGAAGATTTTTTTTTTTGAGGATTGTGATCTTTACACGAATCATATCTCAATTCATGAAAACATGTAAACATCATCATATAAAAGATGCAGCCAAATTCGTTCGAAACATAATTTTTTGTATCTAGCAAAGAATTTAGTAAAGGTTTAGCATGATTTTTGGTAACGAATTTTCTCACATTATAATTTACAAGAGATCAATAGATAACGTTTACTGATATATATATATCAGCAAACAAACTGTTGTTTGTGCTGTATTTAGACCCCTCTACCCAGAAATTTGTTTTGGATGCACACGTATAAAAATTGCGGTTTTTATCCAACGCAATCATAGGTTTGAACGTTGTTTTCAATTTAGACTTGTTTATATTTTTTTCGTTTGGGCTTGTATTATATTTGCCTTCGGGTTTATATGATCCGTTCATCCTATTTTGACTCTTTTAAAATTCAAGAGTCTATCCTTAATTGAGGTAAATTATATGGCTTTCCAAATACCGTTTCGATTCCTAACATCACTGAAGAGACATTAATTGTCGAAATCCGGATATGGTGTGCAAATTTTTGCACCTCATGTTTGCGGTATACCATCTTTTCCGCAAGTTTATTGTTTTCTGTTTGGTAATAAATTGATAATAAGATCCATTTTGTTACATCTTTTGATCCGTTTATTTGGCAAACGCCAATGGCAGTCAGCAGGGTTTAAGAACATCAGTTGTTCGACCTGCTAGTCAAATGCGTTTTGTTAAAATATACTTTTTCACTCATTTGGTCTTTTCGAAATTGTTGTTTGTGCTGTATTTAGACCCCTCTACCAAGAAATTTGTTTTGCATGCACACGTATAAAAATTGCGGTTTTTATCCAACGCAATCATAGTTTTGAACGTTGTTTTCAATTTAGACCTCTTATATATATATATATATATATATATATATATATATATGTATACAAACATGGGTAGAGCAAACGAGTTGGGATATATAAACACCGTAAGATTGGACTAATGGAGTATTACCGTCCGAAAAAGGAAAATTGATATTAAACGAAAACTCTTTTTTTGTACATTTTTGTTTAGAATTTTCCCTGTGAAACTGCAATATCTAAATTTAAGAAAGGACAATTATTGCTGTTTATAGTAGATTTGTTTAAAATAATTTTAATTGAATAAATTGTTCAGATAATTATTGATTATTTAACGCACACATATTAACATGGTAAATGTAACGGTTGTTTAATTTTAGAAATAAATGGAATTTAGACGAATCTGTACTGAGTTTAGCAATACACTGTGATTCGTAACAATACAGAAAAGGTATGTTATTAAGGTGTAATTGGCGCCAACAGGAATACCTACAACTTGTCGATAAACTTTATTGCCGAACCGTATAAAGATGTTGTCAAGGGGGAAATGTACAGCTTTAATAATCTCATCACACTTTAGTAATCATGTGAAGTATATCTAGCATATTTTTAGTTTTTCATTACAGAAAAAGTTTATATATGAGTTGAAGCAAATACATTAATTTTGCAATCAGATATGTCAACAGACCATTTTATGAAGTAAGAAAACCTTTTTTGATAAAATAGCGTGGAACAAAATAACACATTTAAAGAAACATCAAAAGCCGGATAAAGTCCCGACAAAGAGCAAAGTCAATCAATCCACATGACTGAAAACATTTTCGTTACTAGATGATAAAAACCAAATTAAAGATAAGAGCCGTTGTATATTCTTACCGGAAATGACAAATTTCGATTACAGCTTCAGATACATTGGTAATTATACATACCTATTAGTGACTCCGTGATATAATTAGTAACCCTTCTACGCATGTTTTAGTACTACATACACAGAGCCGATTTCTTTTAACATGCTTTTCAACGTGGTCAATATTCAAAGGAAATTACATCATACTAGCACAACACACTTATGTTACGTGTACGCGCATATATCCAAACATTCATCAGGAACGTAATATGCAAATACAAAGAAATTTTAAATTGGTGAACAAAGTCATCACTTTACGTTAAACATGTAACATTGTTGCATTCTATTTCAATCAAAGTAACCCAAGACAAACTGTTTGAAATACCGATCACAATTCACGGATAACAAATATTAACATGATTAATACAAGAAATAAGGGAAAATAGAATAAGTACTACATCATATATAACATTGGGTTTTTCTACTACAATTGAACAACAGTTAAATGCCTCTGCATCAAACATATTTCATAGCCAAACAAATGTTTAATGATTTGTGTTATTCATTTATTCATTCATTGATAGCTCTAGCTCAAATGGCATATGTGTTTTTGATACTGCAACTGTTTCAATGTTTTATTCCTTTTAGTATAAAATCATAATTGCAAATACAATTTCATGTTTGATAATAAAGGGATAGTTGATAATACAACTTGCATTTAGAAAGAGCACGGAGAATATAGTGGATGCTGGTGGGTGACATTTGTTCTGTCATTCGATATATTACACAATGGTACGTGTGGTTATCATCAATTTCCCGATTTTTACATTATTGTTTTGAAATCGACTGCTTTCCAACATTAATTTCATTTTTTTTTAGCAATTCATCTATTTTTTATATTCGCAGTATTGAGTAATACTATAAGGGTCATTTGAAGAACAAAAGTCACCATTTTCTTAAGTTCAGTTCAATAAAAAATTAAAACAACACGTTATAAATATCCTGTGTCCGAAGCGCTTTTCTGGATTTACTTTCATCAGGAACGCTCAAAGCCGATTTTTTAAAAGCCAATGATGTATAAGAACCAAAACAGTTGAAGAGCTATATGATCAAATATGACTTAGAAATAGACAAATCCATCTGAAGTCAACTTTGCTTGAGGGAGTTGAAACCTTTGTTTCTTTATAATTTCAAAATTTATTAACGGATAATTTTAGGAATGTGTGTTATAATTCATGTCAGTACCGAACTACCGACTACTGAGCTGATTATACCCTCGGGGACCAACAGAGTTATCGACTCAAGGCTGGTACAAAATCAAAACAACACGCTATAAACTAAAGCATCCGAAACGCTTTTCTGGATTTACATTAAATAATATATATACATTAGTACAATGTTAAGATTTAACTATCAAGAGTTGATAAATATTGTACATGTTGTACTCAACAAAATAAAAAGATTCTCTGATTATCTAGTGATTTAATCTGAAAATGCTGAGTGCAATGTTCCGGAATAAAGCGGAAAAGTACACTCGAGAAATTAAATCAACGTGATGTTTATGAAAATTTCTTAAACTGATCAAAACCGGTTTAAATGCATACCGGATTAGAGAAACTGTTCAGTTTAATCATATTAAAAAGAGTTAACCCAATCATTAGCAGAATATCGTTTCTCATCACACTACCATGTGTAGGTAGGTGTAACACGTTTACTCAATACAAATAATAAATCTTGCAATCTGATTGGTTGAATAAATTTATAGGGTTTTGAACTTAAAAGTATAAAACGTAAGACTGAAAATTCAAAACATAATAACTTCAGTTGTCAGTCCTATCAGCGTATGTTTAAAATGGATCTTTCAGCAGGAATTGCGATGATGTTTAAAATCTACGAAAAATTCTCCTGTGACAAAAAATTCCAAAAAGATTTGATGGAACTTTTCAATTCAAATTTGAATGCTGACTCCTTAAAAACACAGCGACTTCTGGAGAAACAATCGGATGTAAATATTGAAACCAATTTGAAAACAACAATTTTGATGTTGATATGCCAATCTTTTCCTTCAAAAAAAGAAGACGAAGTGTATTCTTTAGCTCTGTATTTGCTTAATAGAGGAGCAGATGTAGATGCAGTTGATGTCTTTGGGAAGACCGCTACACACTATTCAGAACGATTTTCAAAAACTAGAAAATTACTTTTGTCATGTGCATAGATTGACCAATTCAACCTTGTGTAAGCCAAGATACGTTTCATATCATATAAAATTTCTACAGATGCCAAAATAATGCGGACATATTCATAAGGCGAATTACTTTCGTTATTTTCTCGTGGGAAAAAGGAATGCTCGTTGTAGACTTGAATAATTATGTCGTATAGGCAATCGTTATTATTGATTTTCCAAACGAGTGGCATAAGACAGCATCCGCATTTGAGTTAATAAGCATTTATACTTATACTAACAGTATTTGTTTAAAAGATTTTACATAAACAAAACATGTTTTTCATTGGTGTTTAATATTAAAACATTGAACAAGCAGTACATACATATAAAGTAAAGACATAAACTGGCTACTTTTTGTATATTAAATTATTTTTTGAATTGTATGGTATGTGTTGAAATATTCTAGGGAGTTGAGATGCAATCACATTAATACACAGTTGTGATTTTTTCATTTACCATTTTTCATTTGTTTTTGTATATTCATGCGCCTACGTTCGATTCATTTGTCAGTTTGTACAGTATATTGTATATATTATTATGATTTTCAAATTAAAGAATATGCAATGTATAACTTAATATTCAAATAAAAGATAATATTGATTCTCGATTTTTTTTATTCATAATTTACCAGTATGAATAAGGATATAGGTACAACAAGGTTGAATTTCGACATTTTTAAGTTTATTAGAAGAACCGGAAAATTCAGCAGAACGTATGTTGATACTACGCCGCTCTTTGACTTGTTGTCAATATTATTTTCTTTATAAGTTTTTCTTAATTTATGTTCTCTTTATCGACCTTAGTTGCAAACACACAAAATGAAAAAAAAAACATTATCATCAAGGTAAATGACTCCTTCCAAAGTAGATTGACATTTTTTGCCATATGTACTTATTAGTAGATCTTATATTGTTAATCATTTCACTATATACCAATCCTTTCGATTTCTCATATAGTCAACACAAAAACACAAATACGGATAAACTGTCTGGCAATGCAAACAACTCCTATAAGGAGTCGACACCTGATTTTGAGTATTTTGATATAAGTTTTTTTTTTCAATTTTAATTTACTGAACATTTGTAATATCTACATATTGTCTCTTTTAAATAAAGTCAATAGTAGTATACTTCTGTTCAATAGTCATAAATGCGGGTAACAAACTAAAACCGAGGAAAACACATCAACTATAAGAAGAAAACAACGGATCAACAGAAACACTAAACTGCAAAAAAAAACAAACGCCAACATACATAGAAACGGACTGTTTGATAACAACTGCCATATTCCTGACTTGGTACAGACATTGTAGGAAAACATAGTGGGTTGAACTTGGTTTTATGGCTAACCAAACTTCCCGCTTATATGACAATGACAAATGAAAGAACACTCAGCAAAGATAAATACATAAATAAATAATATAATATTACATTACAACATGTAAACCGCAGAATAACAACGGACACCCGTGAATTTACGACAGCACACCAGAGCACCAGAATTGAAGTATAAACATAAACGGATCAACGCTACAAAAAGTGACGTATTTTATGTTACGTTTATATTATCACAGGTAAATTTCTAAAAATAAAACAGATTTGTTTTATTGACACGTACAAGAATATTACATTGGGATTTGTACGGTCCAAAAAAAAGGGAACAACAGACAACGCAACATCCAGTTTATAAAAGGTACAATGGAAATTAAACAACACAAAACAAATCTTCTACGGACTGTAACTTCTATATGGAGTGGGCTGACAATTTCGGCCATTTGATTTATTGGAGAGCATATATTTATATATCTTAAACAACCAAACTGATGCCCTGAAGTGTTGGCCGTGCCAATAAATTGATAAAATCGGTTCAATTTCTATATCCCTGGTACGGTGCCAAAAACGGTTTAAGAGGCTAACAAAAGGAACAACAGACAACCCAACATCCAGATTATAAATATGCAATGGAAATTAAAAAGCCACCAAAAGTTAATAGTTACACTTAAACAAAAAATTATTTTATATTTTAATTGAAACATTTTAAATATCAAAACCTGCCCATACAACAGCATTTTACATACTTGCAATACAGTTTAATCATCAAAATATAAACAGACTGCAGATTAGTTTGACTCCGTATTGCCCAATGTATTATAACATATACTAACAACTCATTGAATATACCTTGATTCAATAACGCCAGAAACGCGTTTCGTCCAAAACTAGTATTGGTTGTGGCCAAGTTAGGTTGCATTTTGCTCAGTAGCTGCAAGGATAGATGGGGTTGCAGAAGTTGAAGGAAATTGTAAATTATTGACACTAACGGACGATGATAATAGACGACGTCAGATGACTGACTCCAAGTGACGAGAATAGCCCACACTAGCCGTTTTGGTCACGTGACATAAAAAGATTGACAAAAATCGTTCAAGTTTACTTTCTAAGATGATTATGGCATCAATTGAAAATGTGTTCATATTGAAATTTGACCTGTTTGGGAGTGTAATGGTGACCTTACTACACTTTCTCATATCAGCCAGCTACTATGCTTTAAAAAACAAAAAATTCCCAACTCTAAAGAAAATTCAAACGGAAAGTTCCTTATTAAATTGCGAAATCAAAAGCTCAAACACATCAAACGAATGGAAAACAACTGTCATGTTCCTGCCTTAGTACAGCTATTTGTAATAAAGGACGATATATTTCGTTGTTGACACATATCATTGTAAATGTGATAATTCACTGCTATGTTCAGTTCTTGGCGTTTTGTATATTTCCCTTTACATCATGACCTATTGGATTGGAGTCAATATTCGAATGTTAACAAATTTCACTGAATCTTTTATTATGTTTAAACATTCAAAACTAATAAAAAGTTCGCAACCCTCTATTGTTGATTTGAAAATATTTGGCTGCATTTTGTGTTATCTTCTTTTTTGTCTAGGCTTACATTTGTACGAAAATTGTTTGTCTTCAGAGTTAAACGGAAGTGCTTAAACGGTTCTTTCATGATCAGCTATCGTGTGATATATTTTGCTGCGTTTTTCTTTCAGGCTACCAAATTTCATTATACGATACATTTCTTATTTTGTTTTTATTGGTGTCGAACGAATCAGTTTTTTTCAAGAGCACGTGTCTTTTGAAATAATTTGTATCACATGTTTAAAGAGTTTATTACCAAAATCTAACACTAATTGGTCATTAGTACATGTACGTATGTTTGAAATAATATTTGCTAATTAAGAACCAATCACATGTTTCTCTTTTATGGATTGTATCATTTTCATTTATGTGGCAGTTTATATAGAAATCAAATCGACATGTGTGTTGGATTAGCGTGCAGTGTATATGCCATGTGAGATATATTTTAGGGTGCCTCGAATAGGCATTGTTACGAGTTTTCTGTTGGCGACAAATCATTTCGGCATTAGCTCATATTACAGACAGTTTCAAAGATGTTACAATATCGAAATCTTCACGTGTCTGGCGTCACCGTGTCTATTGTATTTTTCTGAATATAGAATAAAAAAAATGTCAAGAAATCAATTTAAAAACTTGAATTGTAAAAGGAGAAATAACAACAACAAAACAAACAAATAGAAATACAAGTAACCTAACTAATATCAAACCAAAACATAACATAGCAGACACCAAAATGTTATTGAGTGTTTATTCTTAATATAAACTTGAAATTACTGTGAAGGACGAGATTTTGATCCATGAGGAAAGCCTGAATTTAACTTCGAGAATTTCATTCAATTTCAAAACAAGTCAAACAAAAAAATAATGGTCTGGTTTATGTAGGAAACAATAAATGAACAAAAAAACATAATAGACATTGACCAACTACAATAACTGATTAACTGGCTCCTGACTTGGGAAAAACGCAAACAGAATGTAGTCGGGTTAAACAGCTAAGGCAGCGCTCAACCTCCCCTAATCTTGAATAGTAGTTAAACCGCACAACACAAGGATAAATAAGAAAACATCAATGGAAAAAGTCTTGTCACATCAAGTAGGCACAAAACACAAAAACACAACTAACGAAAAGAGTGAAGAAACAAAGTACTGATATCGAAGTATTCACGATTACCGGAAGCTAGTTCAAAATAAAATAAATGGAGAATGTGTCCATGGGACACAGATGATGCCCCCTCTGGCATATAATGTTATAAAGGGGCATAACTCGAGAACAGTAAAAGTGACACCACTCAAATTCGAACTTGTTCTGTGTTTTTCGGTAACAAGCATTGTGTATCACAATATTTGAGTTAAGTTAGTTGGGACGTACGTTTAGACGGACGTACGGACGGACAAGGGTAACACTTAATGCGCACTCCGGTGACGGCGGTGGCATAGAAAAAATATGAAGATGTGGTATGATTGCCAATGAGACAAATATCCACCAAAGTTCCAATGAAGTGGATGTTAGCAATTATAGGCAACCGTACGGCTTTCAATAATGAATAAAAAAACTCATACCATATAATCGGTTGTAAAAAGCTCAGATATGAAAAATATAGTGTTACAGCAAAAACATAACAAACGATAAAAATCAGTTGAAAAGGGCTTATCTCATTAGAAAGCCAATCTTAACGTATAAAAAAATCATGCTTTTCAGTTTAAAAGCCATGAATTCACATCAATAGGATATATGAATCTTTGAAAAAAACATGACCTTGTGCAATATCTAAATATAAGTATTCACAGGATGAATGACCGTGAGTGTTCATAGCTGTATAGGAATAAATATTTAGTTATGTTTAAATTTATTCATAACAACAACCAATTTGATATAGATTAAGACATGTAAGATACTATTAAGATCAGGTTAAAAGTGATAACCTCTTCGAAGATTTTTTTTTTTGAGGATTGTGATCTTTACACGAATCATATCTCAATTCATGAAAACATGTAAACATCATCATATAAAAGATGCAGCCAAATTCGTTCGAAATAAAATTTTTTGTATCTAGCAAAGAATTTAGTAAAGGTTTAGCATGATTTTTGGTAACGAATTTTCTCACATTATAATTTACAAGAGATCAATAGATAACGTTTACTGATATATATATATCAGCAAACAAACTGTTGTTTGTGCTGTATTTAGACCCCTCTACCCAGAAATTTGTTTTGGATGCACACGTATAAAAATTGCGGTTTTTATCCAACGCAATCATAGGTTTGAACGTTGTTTTCAATTTAGACTTGTTTATATTTTTTTCGTTTGGGCTTGTTTTATATTTGCCTTCGGGTTTATATGATCCGTTCATCCTATTTTGACTCTTTTAAAATTCAAGAGTCTATCCTTAATTGAGGTAAATTATATGGCTTTCCAAATACCGTTTCGATTCCTAACATCACTGAAGAGACATTAATTGTCGAAATCCGGATATGGTGTGCAAATTTTTGCACCTCATGTTTGCGGTATACCATCTTTTCCGCAAGTTTATTGTTTTCTGTTTGGTAATAAATTGATAATAAGATCCATTTTGTTACATCTTTTGATCCGTTTATTTGGCAAACGCCAATGGCAGTCAGCAGGGTTTAAGAACATCAGTTGTTCGACCTGCTAGTCAAATGCGTTTTGTTAAAATATACTTTTTCACTCATTTGGTCTTTTCGAAATTGTTGTTTGTGCTGTATTTAGACCCCTCTACCAAGAAATTTGTTTTGCATGCACACGTATAAAAATTGCGGTTTTTATCCAACGCAATCATAGGTTTGAACGTTGTTTTCAATTTAGACCTCTTATATATATATATATATATATATATATATATATATATGTATACAAACATGGGTAGAGCAAACGAGTTGGGATATATAAACACCGTAAGATTGGACTAATGGAGTATTACCGTCCGAAAAAGGAAAATTGATATTAAACGAAAACTCTTTTTTTGTACATTTTTGTTTAGAATTTTCCCTGTGAAACTGCAATATCTAAATTTAAGAAAGGACAATTATTGCTGTTTATAGTAGATTTGTTTAAAATAATTTTAATTGAATAAATTGTTCAGATAATTATTGATTATTTAACGCACACATATTAACATGGTAAATGTAACGGTTGTTTAATTTTAGAAATAAATGGAATTTAGACGAATCTGTACTGAGTTTAGCAATACACTGTGATTCGTAACAATACAGAAAAGGTATGTTATTAAGGTGTAATTGGCGCCAACAGGAATACCTACAACTTGTCGATAAACTTTATTGCCGAACCGTATAAAGATGTTGTCAAGGGGGAAATGTACAGCTTTAATAATCTCATCACACTTTAGTAATCATGTGAAGTATATCTAGCATATTTTTAGTTTTTCATTACAGAAAAAGTTTATATATGAGTTGAAGCAAATACATTAATTTTGCAATCAGATATGTCAACAGACCATTTTATGAAGTAAGAAAACCTTTTTTGATAAAATAGCGTGGAACAAAATAACACATTTAAAGAAACATCAAAAGCCGGATAAAGTCCCGACAAAGAGCAAAGTCAATCAATCCACATGACTGAAAACATTTTCGTTACTAGATGATAAAAACCAAATTAAAGATAAGAGCCGTTGTATATTCTTACCGGAAATGACAAATTTCGATTACAGCTTCAGATACATTGGTAATTATACATACCTATTAGTGACTCCGTGATATAATTAGTAACCCTTCTACGCATGTTTTAGTACTACATACACAGAGCCGATTTCTTTTAACATGCTTTTCAACGTGGTCAATATTCAAAGGAAATTACATCATACTAGCACAACACACTTATGTTACGTGTACGCGCATATATCCAAACATTCATCAGGAACGTAATATGCAAATACAAAGAAATTTTAAATTGGTGAACAAAGTCATCACTTTACGTTAAACATGTAACATTGTTGCATTCTATTTCAATCAAAGTAACCCAAGACAAACTGTTTGAAATACCGATCACAATTCACGGATAACAAATATTAACATGATTAATACAAGAAATAAGGGAAAATAGAATAAGTACTACATCATATATAACATTGGGTTTTTCTACTACAATTGAACAACAGTTAAATGCCTCTGCATCAAACATATTTCATAGCCAAACAAATGTTTAATGATTTGTGTTATTCATTTATTCATTCATTGATAGCTCTAGCTCAAATGGCATATGTGTTTTTGATACTGCAACTGTTTCAATGTTTTATTCCTTTTAGTATAAAATCATAATTGCAAATACAATTTCATGTTTGATAATAAAGGGATAGTTGATAATACAACTTGCATTTAGAAAGAGCACGGAGAATATAGTGGATGCTGGTGGGTGACATTTGTTCTGTCATTCGATATATTACACATTGTTACGTGTGGTTATCATCAATTTCCCGATTTTTACATTATTGTTTTGAAATCGACTGCTTTCCAACATTAATTTCATTTTTTTTTAGCAATTCATCTATTTTTTATATTCGCAGTATTGAGTAATACAGAAGGGTCATTTGAAGAACAAAAGTCACCATTTTCTTAAGTTCAGTTCAATAAAAAATTAAAACAACACGTTATAAATATCCTGTGTCCGAAGCGCTTTTCTGGATTTACTTTCATCAGGAACGCTCAAAGCCGATTTTTTAAAAGCCAATGATGTATAAGAACCAAAACAGTTGAAGAGCTATATGATCAAATATGACTTAGAAATAGACAAATCCATCTGAAGTCAACTTTGCTTGAGGGAGTTGAAACCTTTGTTTCTTTATAATTTCAAAATTTATTAACGGATAATTTTAGGAATGTGTGTTATAATTCATGTCAGTACCGAACTACCGACTACTGAGCTGATTATACCCTCGGGGACCAACAGAGTTATCGACTCAAGGCTGGTACAAAATCAAAACAACACGCTATAAACTAAAGCATCCGAAACGCTTTTCTGGATTTACATTTAATAATATATATACATTAGTACAATGTTAAGATTTAACTATCAAGAGTTGATAAATATTGTACATGTTGTACTCAACAAAATAAAAAGATTCTCTGATTATCTAGTGATTTAATCTGAAAATGCTGAGTGCAATGTTCCGGAATAAAGCGGAAAAGTACACTCGAGAAATTAAATCAACGTGATGTTTATGAAAATTTCTTAAACTGATCAAAACCGGTTTAAATGCATACCGGATTAGAGAAACTGTTCAGTTTAATCATATTAAAAAGAGTTAACCCAATCATTAGCAGAATATCGTTTCTCATCACACTACCATGTGTAGGTAGGTGTAACACGTTTACTCAATACAAATAATAAATCTTGCAATCTGATTGGTTGAATAAATTCATAGGGTTTTGAACTTAAAAGTATAAAACGTAAGACTGAAAATTCAAAACATAATAACTTCAGTTGTCAGTCCTATCAGCGTATGCTTAAAATGGATCTTTCAGCAGGAATTGCGATGATGTTTAAAATCTACGAAAAATTCTCCTGTGACAAAAAATTCCAAAAAGATTTGATGGAACTTTTCAATTCAAATTTGAATGCTGACTCCTTAAAAACACAGCGACTTCTGGAGAAACAATCGGATGTAAATATTGAAACCAATTTGAAAACAACAATGTTGATGTTGATATGCCAATCTTTTCCTTCAAAAAAAGAAGACGAAGTGTATTCTTTAGCTCTGTATTTGCTTAATAGAGGAGCAGATGTAGATGCAGTTGATGTCTTTGGGAAGACCGCTACACACTATTCAGAACGATTTTCAAAAACTAGAAAATTACTTTTGTCATGTGCATTGATTGACCAATTCAACCTTGTGTAAGCCAAGATACGTTTCATATCATATAAATATTTCTACAGATGCCAAAATAATGCGGACATATTCATAAGGCGAATTACTTTCGTTATTTTCTCGTGGGAAAAAAGAATGCTCGTTGTAGACTTGAATAATTATGTCGTATAGGCAATCGTTATTATTGATTTTCCAAACGAGTGGCATAAGACAGCATCCGCATTTGAGTTAATAAGCATTTATACTTATACTAACAGTATTTGTTTAAAAGATTTTACATAAACAAAACATGTTTTTCATTGGTGTTTAATATTAAAACATTGAACAAGCAGTACATACATATAAAGTAAAGACATAAACTGGCTACTTTTTGTATATTAAATTATTTTTTGAATTGTATGGTATGTGTTGAAATATTCTAGGGAGTTGAGATGCAATCACATTAATACACAGTTGTGATTTTTTCATTTACCATTTTTCATTTGTTTTTGTATATTCATGCGCCTACGTTCGATTCATTTGTCAGTTTGTACAGTACATTGTATATATTATTATCATTTTCAAATTAAAGAATATGCAATGTATAACTTAATATTCAAATAAAAGATAATATTGATTCTAGATTTTTTTTATTCATAATTTACCAGTATGAATAAGGATATAGGTACAACAAGGTTGAATTTCGACATTTTTAAGTTTATTAGAAGAACCGGAAAATTCAGCAGAACGTATGTTGATACTACGCCGCTCTTTGACTTGTTGTCAATATTATTTTTATAAGTTTTTCTTAATTTATGTTCTCTTTATCGACCTTAGTTGCAAACACACAAAATGAAAAAAAAAAACATTATCATCAAGGTAAATGACTCCTTCCAAAGTAGATTGACATTTTTTGCCATATGTACTTATTAGTAGATCTTATATTGTTAATCATTTCACTATATACCAATCCTTTCGATTTCTCATATAGTCAACACAAAAACACAAATACGGATAAACTGTCTGGCAATGCAAACAACTCCTATAAGGAGTCGACACCTGATTTTGAGTATTTTGATATAAGTTTTTTTTTTCAATTTTAATTTACTGAACATTTGTAATATCTACATATTGTCTCTTTTAAATAAAGTCAATAGTAGTATACTTCTGTTCAATAGTCATAAATGCGGGTAACAAACTAAAACCGAGGAAAACACATCAACTATAAGAAGAAAACAACGGATCAACAGAAACACTAAACTGCAAAAAAAAAACAAACGCCAACATACATAGAAACGGACTGTTTGATAACAACTGCCATATTCCTGACTTGGTACAGACATTGTAGGAAAACATAGTGGGTTGAACTTGGTTTTATGGCTAACCAAACTTCCCGCTTATATGACAATGACAAATGAAAGAACACTCAGCAAAGATAAATACATAAATAAATAATATAATATTACATTACAACATGTAAACCGCAGAATAACAACGGACACCCGTGAATTTACGACAGCACACCAGAGCACCAGAATTGAAGTATAAACATAAACGGATCAACGCTACAAAAAGTGACGTATTTTATGTTACGTTTATATTATCACAGGTAAATTTCTAAAAATAAAACAGATTTGTTTTATTGACACGTACAAGAATATTACATTGGGATTTGTACGGTCCAAAAAAAAGGGAACAACAGACAACGCAACATCCAGTTTATAAAAGGTACAATGGAAATTAAACAACACAAAACAAATCTTCTACGGACTGTAACTTCTATATGGAGTGGGCTGACAATTTCGGTCATTTGATTTATTGGAGAGCATATATTTATATATCTTAAACAACCAAACTGATGCCCTGAAGTGTTGGCCGTGCCAATAAATTGATAAAATCGGTTCAATTTCTATATCCCTGGTACGGTGCCAAAAACGGTTTAAGAGGCTAACAAAAGGAACAACAGACAACCCAACATCCAGATTATAAATATGCAATGGAAATTAAAAAGCCACCAAAAGTTAATAGTTACACTTAAACAAAAAATTATTTTATATTTTAATTGAAACATTTTAAATATCAAAACCTGCCCATACAACAGCATTTTACATACTTGCAATACAGTTTAATCATCAAAATATAAACAGACTGCAGATTAGTTTGACTCCGTATTGCCCAATGTATTATAACATATACTAACAACTCATTGAATATACCTTGATTCAATAACGCCAGAAACGCGTTTCGTCCAAAACTAGCTAGTATTGGTTGTGGCCAAGTTAGGTTGCATTTTGCTCAGTAGCTGCAAGGATAGATGGGGTTGCAGAAGTTGAAGGAAATTGTAAATTATTGACACTAACGGACGATGATAATAGACGACGTCAGATGACTGACTCCAAGTGACGAGAATAGCCCACACTAGCCGTTTTGGTCACGTGACATAAAAAGATTGACAAAAATCGTTCAAGTTTACTTTCTAAGATGATTATGGCATCAATTGAAAATGTGTTCATATTGAAATTTGACCTGTTTGGGAGTTTAATGGTGACCTTACTACACTTTCTCATATCAGCCAGCTACTATGCTTTAAAAAACAAAAAAATCCCAACTCTAAAGAAAATTCAAACGGAAAGTTCCTTATTAAATTGCGAAATCAAAAGCTCAAACACATCAAACGAATGGAAAACAACTGTCATGTTCCTGCCTTAGTACAGCTATTTGTAATAAAGGAAGATATATTTCGTTGTTGACACATATCATTGTAAATGTGATAATTCACTGCTATGTTCAGTTCTTGGCGTTTTGTATATTTCCCTTTACATCATGACCTATTGGATTGGAGTCAATATTCGAATGTTAACAAATTTCACTGAATCTTTTATTATGTTTAAACATTCAAAACTAATAAAAAGTTCGCAACCCTCTATTGTTGATTTGAAAATATTTGGCTGCATTTTGTGTTATCTTCTTTTTTGTCTAGGCTTACATTTGTACGAAAATTGTTTGTCTTCAGAGTTAAACGGAAGTGCTTAAACGGTTCTTTCATGATCAGCTATCGTGTGATATATTTTGCTGCGTTTTTCTTTCAGGCTACCAAATTTCATTATACGATACATTTCTTATTTTGTTTTTATTGGTGTCGAACGAATCAGTTTTTTTCAAGAGCACGTGTCTTTTGAAATAATTTGTATCACATGTTTAAAGAGTTTATTACCAAAATCTAACACTAATTGGTCATTAGTACATGTACGTATGTTTGAAATAATATTTGCTAATTAAGAACCAATCACATGTTTCTCTTTTATGGATTGTATCATTTTCATTTATGTGGCAGTTTATATAGAAATCAAATCGACATGTGTGTTGGATTAGCGTGCAGTGTATATGCCATGTGAGATATATTTTAGGGTGCCTCGAATAGGCATTGTTACGAGTTTTCTGTTGGCGACAAATCATTTCGGCATTAGCTCATATTACAGACAGTTTCAAAGATGTTACAATATCGAAATCTTCACGTGTCTGGCGTCACCTTGTCTATTGTATTTTTCTGAATATAGAATAAAAAAAATGTCAAGAAATCAATTTAAAAACTTGAATTGTAAAAGGAGAAATAACAACAACAAAACAAACAAATAGAAATACAAGTAACCTAACTAATATCAAACCAAAACATAACATAGCAGACACCAAAATGTTATTGAGTGTTTATTCTTAATATAAACTTGAAATTACTGTGAAGGACGAGATTTTGATCCATGAGGAAAGCCTGAATTTAACTTCGAGAATTTCATTCAATTTCAAAACAAGTCAAACAAAAAAATAATGGTCTGGTTTATGTAGGAAACAATAAATGAACAAAAAACATAATAGACATTGACCAACTACAATAACTGATTAACTGGCTCCTGACTTGGGAAAAACGCAAACAGAATGTAGTCGGGTTAAACAGCTAAGGCAGCGCTCAACCTCCCCTAATCTTGAATAGTAGTTAAACCGCACAACACAAGGATAAATAAGAAAACATCAATGGAAAAAGTCTTGTCACATTAAGTAGGCACAAAACACAAAAACACAACTAACGAAAAGACTGAAGAAAAAAAGTACAAATATCGAAGTATTCACGATTACCGGAAGCTAGTTCAAAATAAAATAAATGGAGAATGTGTCCATGGGACACAGATGATGCCCCCTCTGGCATATAATGTTATAAAGGGGCATAACTCGAGAACAGTAAAAGTGACACCACTCAAATTCGAACTTGTTCTGTGTTTTGCGGTAATAAGCATTGTGTATCACAACATTTGAGTTAAGTTAGAAAACGGAACCAATTTTGGGACGTTCGTTTAGACTGACGTACGGACGGACAAGGGTAACACTTAATGTGCACTCCGATGACGGTGGATAGGATATATGAATCTTTGAAAAAACATGACCTTGTGCAATAACAAAATATAAGTATTGACAGGATGAATGACCGTGAGTGTTCATAACTGTATAGGAATAAATATTTAGTTATGTTTAAATTTATTTATAACAACAACCAATTTGATATAGATTAAGACATGTACTATACTATTAAGATCAGGTTAAAAGTGATAACCTCTTCGAAGATATTTTTTTTTTTTGAGGATTGTGATCATTACACGAATCATATCTCAATTCATGAGCTCTGTAAACAACATCATATAAAAGGTGCAGCCAAATTCGTTCGAAACATAATGTTTGTATCTAGCAAAGAATTTAGTAAAGGTTTAGCATGATTTGTGGTAACGAATTTTCTCACATTATAATTTACAAGTGATCAATAGATAACGTTTACTGATATATATATATATATATATATATACAAACATGGGTAGAGCAAACGATTTGGTTTATATAAACACCGTAAGATTAGACTAATGGAATATTACCGTCCGCAAAAAGGAAAATTGATATTAAACGAAAACTCGTCTCTTTGTTTTGTACATTTTTTTTTTTTGGTTTTCCCCTGTGGAACTGCAATATCTAAATTTAAGAAAGGACAATTATTGCTGTTTATAGTAGATTTGATTAAAATAAGTTTAATTGAATAAATTGTTCAGATAATTATTGACTATTTAACGCACACATATCAATATGGTGAATGTAACGGTTGTTTAATTTAAGATTTAAATGGAATTTAGACGAATCTGTACTGAGTTTAGCAATACACTGTTAGTCGTAACAATACAGAAAAGGTATGTTATTAAGGTGTAATTGGCACCAACAGGAAAACCTACAACTTGTCGATAAACTTTATTGTCGAACCGTATAAAGATGTTGTCAAGGGGGAAATGTACAGCTTTAATAACCTCATCACACTTTAGTAATCATGTTAAGCATAACTAGCATTTATTTAGTTTTTCATTACAGAAGAAGTTTATATATGAGTTGCTGCAAATACATTAATTTTGCAATCAGATAGGTCAACAGACCATTTTATGAAATAAGAAAACCTTTTTTGATAAGATAGCGTGGAACAAAATAACACATTTAACGAAACATCAAAAGCCAGATAAAGTCCCGACAAAAAGCAAAGTCAATCAATCTACATGACTGAAAACATTTTCGTTACTAGATGATAAAAACCAAATTAAAGATAAGAGCCGTTGTATAGTCTTACCGGAAATGACAAGTTTCGATTACAGCTTCAGATACATTGGTAATTATACATACCTATTAGTGACTCCGTGATATGATTAATAACCCTTCTACGCATGTTTTAGTACTACATACACAGAGCCGATTTCTTTTAACATGCTTTTCAACGTGGTCAATATTCAAAGGAAATTACATCATACTAGCACAACACACTTATGTTACGTGTACGCGCATATATCCAAACATTCATCAAGAACGTAATATGCAAATACAAAGAAATTTTAAATTGGTGAACAAAGTCATCACTTTACGTTAAACATGTAACATTGTTGCATTCTATTTCAGTCAAAGTAACCCAAGACAAACTGTTTGAAATACCGATCACAATTCACGGATAACAAATATTAACATGATTAATACAAGAAATAAGGGAAAATAGAATAAGTACTACATCATATATAACATTGGGTTTTTCTACTACAATTGAACAACAGTTAATGCGTCGGCATCAAACATTTGTTATGGCCAAACAAATGTTTAATGATTTGTTTTATTCATTTATTCATTCATTGATAGCTCTAGCTCAAATGGCATATGTGTTTTTTGATACTGCAACTGTTTCAATGTTTTATTCCTTTTAGTATACAATCATAATTGCAAATACAATTTCATGTTTGATAATAAAGGGATAGTTGATAATACAACTTGCATTTAGAAAGTCCACGGAGAATATAGTGGATGCTGGTGGTTGACATTTGTTCTGTCATTCGATATATTACACATTGTTACGTGTGGTTATCATCAATTTCCCGATTTTTACATTATTGTTTTGAAATCGACTGCTTTCCAACATTAATTTAATTTTTTTTTTTAGCAATTCATCTATTTTTTATAATCGCAGTATTGAGTAATACTGTAAGGGTCATTTGAAGAACAAAAGTCACCATTTTCTTAAGTTCAGTTCAATAAAAAATGAAAATCTGAAAATGCTGAGTGCAATGTTCAGGAATAAAGCGGAAAAGTACACGCGAGAAATTAAATCAACGTGATGTTTATGAAAATTTCTAAAACTGATCAAAACCGGTTTAAATGCATACCGAATTAGAGAAACTGATCAGTTTAATCATATTAAAAAGAGTTAACCCAATCATTAGCAGAATATCGTTTCTCATCACACTACCATGTGTAGGTAGGTGTAACACGTTTACACAATACAAATAATAAAGCTTGCAATCTGATTGGTTGAATAAATTTATAGGGTTTTGAACTTAAAAGTATAAAACGTAAGACTGAAAATTCAAAACATAATAACTTCAGTTGTTAGTCCTATCAGCGTATGCTTAAAATGGATCTTTCAGCAGGAATTGCGATGATGTTTAAAAACTACGAAAGATTCTTCTGTGACAAAAAATTCCAAAAAGATTTGATGGAACTTTTCAATTCAATTTTGAATGCTGACTCCTTAAAAAAACAGCGACTTCTGGAGAAACAATCGGATGTAAATATTAAAACCAATTTGAAAACAACAATTTTGATGTTGATATGCCAATCTTTTCCTTCAAATAAAGAAGACGAAGTGTATTCTTTAGCTCTGTATTTGCTTAATAGAGGAGCAGATGTAGATGCAGTTGATGTCTTTGGGAAGACCGCTACACACTATTCAGAACGATTTTCAAAAACTAGAAAATTACTTTTGTCATGTGCATTGATTGACCAATTCAACCTCGTATAAGCCAAGATACGTTTCATATCATATAAATATTTCTACAGATGCCAAAATAATGCGGACATATTCATAAGGCGAATTACTTTCGTTATTTTCTCGTGGGAAAAAGGAATGCTCGTTGTAGACTTGAATAATTATGTCGTATAGGCAATCGTTATTATTGATTTTCCAAACGAGTGGCATAAGACAGCATCCGCATTTGAGTTAATAAGCATTTATACTTATACTAACAGTATTTGTTTAAAAGATTTTACATAAACAAAACATGTTTTTCATTGGTGTTTAATATTAAAACATTGAACAAGCAGTACATACATATAAAGTAAAGACATAAACTGGCTACTTTTTGTATATTAAATTATTTTTTGAATTGTATGGTATGTGTTGAAATATTCTAGGGAGTTGAGATGCAATCACATTAATACACAGTTGTGATTTTTTCATTTACCATTTTTCATTTGTTTTTGTATATTCATGCGCCTACGTTCGATTCATTTGTCAGTTTGTACAGTATATTGTATATATTATTATCATTTTCAAATTAAAGAATATGCAATGTATAACTTAATATTCAAATAAAAGATAATATTGATTCTTGATTTTTTTTATTCATAATTTACCAGTATGAATAAGGATATAGGTACAACAAGGTTGAATTTCGACATTTTTAAGTTTATTAGAAAAACCGGAAAATTCAGCAGAACGTTATGTTGATACTACGCCGCTCTTTGACTTGTTGTCAATATTATTTTCTTTATAAGTTTTTCTTAATTTATGTTCTCTTTATCGACCTTAGTTGCAAACACACAAAATGAAAAAAAAACAAAACATTGTCATCAACGTAAATGACTCCTTTCAAAGTAGATTGACATTTTCTGCCATATGTACTTATTAGTAGATCTTATATTGTTAATCATTTCACTATATACCAATCCTTTCTATTTCTCATATAGTCAACACAAAAACACAAATACGGATAAACTGTCTGGCAATGCAAACAACTCCTATAAGGAGTCGACACCTGATTTTGAGTATTTTGATATAAGTTTTTTTTTTTCAATTTTAATTTACTTAACATTTGTAATATCTACATATTGTCTCTTTTAAATAAAGTCAATAGTAGTATACTTCTGTTCAATAGTCATAAATGCGGGTAACAAACTAAAACCGAGGAAAACACATCAACTATAAGAAGAAAACAACGGATCAACAGAAACACTAAACTGCAACAAAAACAAACGCCAACATACATAGAAACGGACTGTTTGATAAAAATTGCCATATTCCCGCTTATATGGCAATGACAAATGAAAGAACACTCAGCAAAGATAAATACATAAATAAATAATATAATAGTACACTACAACATGTAAACCGCAGAATAACAACGGACACCCGTGAATTTACGACAGCACACCAGAGCACCAGAATCGAAGTATAAACATGAACGGATCAACGCTACAAAAAGTGACGTATTTTATGTTACGTTTAGATTATCACAGGTAAATTTCTAAAAATAAAACAGATTTGTTTTATTGACACGTACAAGAATATTACATTGGGATTTGTACGGTGCCAAAAAAGGGAACAACAGACAACGCAACATCCAGTTTATAAAAGGTACAATGGAAATTAAACAACACAAAACAAATCTTCTACGGACTGTAACTTCTATATGGATTGGGCTGACAATTTCGGCCATTTGATTTATTGGAGAGCATATATTTATATATCTTAAACAGCCAAACTGATGCCCTGAAGTGTTGGCCGTGCCAATAAATTGATAAAATCGGTTCAATTTCTATATCCCTGGTACGGTGCCAAAAAAGGTTTAAGAGGCTAACAAAAGGAACAACAGACAACCCAACATCCAGATTATAAAATGTGCAATGGAAATTAAAAAGCCACCAAAAGTTAATAGTAACACTTAAACAAAAAATTATTTTATATTTTAATTGAAACATTTTAAATATCAAAACCTGCCCATACAACAGCATTTTACAAACTTACAATACAGTTAAATCATCAAAATATAAACAGACTGCAGATTAGTTTGACTCCGTATTGCCCAATGTATTGTAACATATACTAACAACTCATTGAATATACCTTGATAAGTTTTCAATAACGCCAGAAATGCGTTTCGTCTAAAACTAGTATTGGTTGTGGCCAAGTTAGGTTGCATTTTGCTCAGTAGCTGCAAGGATAGATGGGGTTGCAAAAGTTGAAGGAAATTGTAAATTATTGACACTAACGGACGATGATAATAGACGACGTCAGATGACTGACTCCAAGTGACGAGAATAGCCTACACTAGCCGTTTTGGTCACGTGACATAAAAAGATTGACAAAAATCGTTCAAGTTTACTTTCTAAGATGATTATGGCATCAATTGAAAATATGTCCATATTGAAATTTGACCTATTTGGGTGTTTAATAGTGACCTTACTACACTTTCTCATATCAGCCAGCTACTATACTTTAATAAAACGAAAAATTCCCAACTCTAAAGAAAATTCAAACGGAAAGTTCCTTATTAAATTGCGAAATCAAAAGCTCAAACACATCAAACGAATGGAAAACAACTGTCATGTTCCTGCCTTAGTACAGCTATTTCCTCATGTAGAAAATGTAGGATGAAACCTGGTTTGATAGCTAGCTTAACCTAATGGCATATAGACACTCTATAGACAAAGCAAATAAGCAAAAATGAAAGACAAGAATACAAAAATGACCATAGCACAATAACATAATATCGTGATGTATAAATACCGAGCCACGCCAAAAAGATTTTACCAAATATGGACTAAACAGTTAAGTGAAAAATATACAAAGACAAAATTAACTAAATTTGTATTCTTTCCGAATGTTTTTTTGGGATGTATATATACACATCCACGTTTATTTTCTATTGAGAAATTTTTTTATCTATACATAATATAAAACATATTTATTATAAGGTTAAATCCTAACTATCCAAAGCCTGTCGTTACTTTTATTTTGGCATTGCACAGGTCATGTCTTTTTTGACTGTCAATGGCGTTAAAACACTAAATTCCGGCCTTGGATGTGTTTTAATTGATTTTAGTCTCTGAAGCATGATTTTTTATTATTAATTGTGTTTGGCTTTTAACTAGCTTTCAGCAACTGCGAGTACTCCCAAATCGTACTTTCGTGTTAATTTGAACTTTTGACGCAATTTGTAATGCATTTCTGTTATTCAATGTTTATATATTTTGTGTTATATCTCGTCTTATTATTTTTAATATATACCACCTTTGATAAGTATTTAGTATGACGAAACTAATTTTCACTTCTGTACTCGTACTATAAACAACAAATTTATTTTGTAAAAAATGTTTCTGTACTCCTAACAACAAAATTATTATATTCAAATTTACCTGTGTACGTTACTTTATTTAACACCATTTTGTCCTAGGTTAAAGTTGTCTTTTTGCCATTGAAACATCTTTTTTATTTATATTGTGTCATAGATCAAACTTCGTTCAGTGTATATTTTGCTTGTTTTTAGTATATTGTCTTTTTGATTGAGTTAAGCCATTTCAATTGATATTTTATTGTGTGTCTTCTTGTGTTGTAATGTTATACCACTGTTTCAGGTTAGGTTGAAGGTTGGCGCCTGTTAAAACGTTTAAAGCCTCTGCATTTTTATGCAACTGTCCTAAGTCAGGAGCCTGTTGTTCAGTGGTTGTCGTTTGTTGGTGTGGTTCCTAAGTGTTTCTCGTTTTTTATATAGATTAGACCGTTGGTTTTCCTGTTTGAATTGTTTTACACTAGTCTTTTTTTGGCCCTTTATAGCTTGCTTTTCGGTGTGAGCCAAGGCTCCGTGTTGAAGGTCGTATTTTGACCTATAATTATTTACTTTTTACACATTGTGACTTGGATGGATAGTTGTCTCATTGGCACTCATACCACATCTTCTTATTTATATAAAGACAAATAAAAAGAACATTATAACACGTAATTAAGATGATAAACAACGTCAATACATATAATCTATACTTCAAAACCATTATGTATTATTTGTGAAGTTGATACGGAATGTTTATCAACAAGGTTGTATTTTCCGATAAAAAGTTTTTTTTAGAAGAAGGACGAGACGTTCTTTGACATAAACCTGGTTCATCAACGTTTAACAATTTCTGCTCAGACTGGTCTGAGTAGCAGCTGCAAGCTCTTGAATATTAAATGAGTTAGGATATGTATATTCCATAGTTGGTATATTGCTAAAAAGTTGGGAAAAAATTATAATTTTTAAATTAAAATCGTCTCGTTTATCATAGAATCTGGTACTGAGATGACCGCTTATGTCAAATTCGAGGTATGAGACGGTGGAAGCCGGGTCTGTTGTTTCTTTAATTTCTAGTTCTGGAGTATATATAAATGGAACGCAGTCAGAAAAGTTTGGATTGATCATGGAAAGAACATTATCAATATCAATGAATGTGAAATAAAATGATATGGCTTCTTTGATCTTTGATCATCTCTTTTTGGACAAGTGCCTGGAGGTTCTCCGACTCTTATGAAAATAAGAAGAGGTCGGCAAGGAGAGGCACACAGTTCGTTCCCATAGGAATGCCGACAATTTGTTGAAAAATTCTACCTCCAAGTTCAACAAATATGCTGTCAATCACTATTAACAAAATATGCCGTATGGTATCCCAAAGCAATAAATGTATAGTTTATGCTGCCATCTCGTTTTAAAAAGAATTGTGGATTTATTCTTTTAAACGATTTTTTAATTTCACATGGGAAAATATGGTATAAAGGGATGAAAAATGAAAAGTTTTGAAATAATTAAATTCAGAGAAAGATCAAGTTTTAAAATTATCAAGAAATTCTTTTTAGAACCCACGCATGGTTTACATCAATACGCGAGTAAACAGTTTCATAGTTTTTCTGAAGACCTATTTCACTGCGATCAGAAATCTTATCATTTTATGGACAATTCAAATGTGGGACATGCAGATGAGCCGGCAATGTACTGTTGTTTGTATGGAATTTTGTGAAGTCAGATATCTAATACAAAGAAGGTGAGTCCTCATATTTGCTCTTCACTTTAATGTTCATTAAAGTCGCGAAGGACTTATGAATCGACAAAATCTCATTCTTTTCAAATGATATGTTTTCCCATGTGGAATTACCTGAGTGCTCATTAATTCATAATTAATTTACAAGACACGTGTAATAGTATGAACTAATAACAAAAAAAAACAATATTATTTGAAGCTTTGTCACATATTTATCGCGAAGAGATGACGTTTTATCAATGACCTGACTGCTTTAATTCATTTTAACAAAGTGCGTCTACAAAATATAAAAAATAGGAAGATGTGGTATGATTGCCAATGAGACAACTATCCACCAAAGTTCTAATTAAGTGGATGTAAGCAATTATAGGCAACCGTACAGCCTTCAACCATGAGAAAAGCTCATAAAATATGAAACAATTCAATTGAACAAACGGCCTAATTTATAACAAAACAATTTACGAAAAACAGTTATGACAGACATGAACCAACGACAACCACTGAACTACAGGCTCCTGACCTCGGATAGAAACATAAATAATGTGGCAGGGTTAATTGTTTGTGAGTAGTCAACCCTCCCCCTAACCTGGGAGAGTAGTGTTGCAGCAAAACATAAGAACAAAATTCAAAAATCAGTTGAAAAGGGCTTAACTCATCAGAAAGACAATTATAGATAATAAAAAAAATCATGCTTTTCAGTTTAAAAGCCATGAATTCACATCAAATGGATATATGAACCTTTGAAAAAACATGACCTTTTGCAATATTTAAATATAAGTATAGACAGGATGAATGATCGTGAGCGTTCACATCTAATTGGGAATACATAAAATTATTTAGTTATGTTTAAATTTATCTATTACAAAATCAAATTTGATATCGATTAAAATACTATTTATATATCATTTACAATTGATAACCCCATCGAAGATTTTTTTGAAAGGATCATGATCTTTACCCGATTCCTATCTAAATTTACGGACTCTGCCAAATAATTTCAAAACATAATGTTTGTATCTAGGAAAGAATTTAGTAAAGGTTTAGCATAATTGTTGGTAACGAAATGGAATATTACCGTCCGAAAAAGTAAAATTTATATTGAACGAAAATTCGTCTCTTTTGTCGTACATTTTTGTTTAGAGTTTTCCCTGTGGAACTGCAATATCTAAATTTAGGAAAGGACAGTTATTGCTGTTTTTAGTAGATTTGATTAAGATAAGTTTAATTGAATAAATTTCGGCATTATGTTAAGATAATTATTGACTTTTTAACTCGGAACATCGTAAAGGTAACGGTTGTTTAATGTAAGAATTAAATTGAATTTAGACGAATCTGTACTGAGTTTGGCAATATACTGAAAAAGTAATATGTTATTAAGTTGCGATTGGAGCCAACATGAATACCTACAACCTGTCGATAAATCTTATTGCCGAAACGTATATTGATGATGTCAAGGAGAAATTTACAGCTTAAATAATCTTATCACATTTAAGAAATCATGTTAAGTATAACGAACATATTTTATCGGTACAGAAGAAGGTTGTATATGAGTTGAAGCAAATACATTAATTTTGCAATCAGATATTTCAACAGACCATTTTATGAAATAAGAAAACATTTGTTTGATAAGATTGTGTGGAACAAAACAAAACACTTAAAGAAACATCAAAAACCGGGAGAAGCCCTTACAAAGAGCAAAGTCAATCCTTCCACATAACTGAAAACTTTTCTGTTACTAGATAATACAACCAAATTAAACATAAGAACCGTTGTATATAGGAAATGACAAGTATCGATTACAGCTTCAGATACATTGGTAATTTTACATACCTATTGGTGACTCCGTGATATGATCCGGAACCCATCTACGCACATATGTTTTAGTACTACAGACACAGAGCCTGTTTCTTTTAGAATGCTTATCAACGTGGTCAATATCCAAAACAAGTCACATAATACTACCACGACACACTTATGTTACAAAATGTGTTACGTGTACGTGCATACATGTATCTCCAAACATTCATCAGGAACGTAATATGCAAATACAAAGAAAGTTTAAATTGGTGAACAAAGTCATCACTTTACGTTAAACATGTAACATTGTTGCATTATATTTCAATCAAAGTAACCCAAGACAAACTGTTTGAAATACCGATCACAATTCACGGATAACAAATATTAACATGATTAATACATGAAATAAGGGAAAATGGAATAAGTATTACACCATATATACCATTGGTTTTTTTTACTACAATTGAAAAACAGTTAATGCGTCTGCATCAAACATTTTTGATAGCCAAACAAATGTTTAATGATTTGTGTTATTCATTTATTCATTCATTGATAGCTCTAGCTCAAATGGCATATATATTTTTTGATAATGCAATTGCTTCTATATTTTATTCCTTTTAGTATAAAATGACAATAACAAATACCATTTCATGTTTGATAATAAAGGGATAGTAGATAAAACAAACTGCACTAAAAAAGAACACGGAGAATATATTGGATGCTGCGCGGTGATATTTTTTCTGTCATTCGATATATCACACATTGTTACGTGTAGTTATCATCAGTTTCTTGATTTTTGAATTTGACTTTTTAAATAGACTGCCTGCTAATATTTATTTCATTTTTTTTGCACATCATCTTTTTGTTTTATATATTCGCAGTATTTAGATATACTGTAAGGGTCATTTGAAGAACAAGGGTCACCTTTTCTTAAGTTCAGTTCAATAAAAAATGAAAACAACACGTTATACATTTTCTGCGTCCGAAGCACTTTTCTGGATTTACCTTTGTCAAAAGCCGAATATTTGAAAGCAAAGGATGTATAAGAACAAAAATTGCTGATGAGCTACTTGATAAAAATGATCTAAAAGTAGCCAAATCCATCTAAGATCATAATTGCCAGAGGGAGTTGAAATCTTAGTTTCTTTATAATTTCAAAAATTATTAACATTATTAAGGTATTGACTCAGTGCTGTATAAAATTAAAACAACACGTTATAAACGTCATGCGTCCAAATCGCTTTTCTGGATTTACCTTCAATAATATATATAAATTAGTACAATGTAAAGAATTAACTATCAAGAGTTTATAAATATTGTAGTCAACAACAAAAAATGATAGTCTAATTCTGTAGTGATTTAATCCCAAAATGCTGAGTGCAATGTTCCGAATGAATATAGCGGAAAAGTACACGAAAGAAAATTTAGTCAACGTGATGTTTATGAAACTTTCGCGAACTGATCATCACCGGTGTAATTGCATACCGGATAAGAGAAACTGATCAGTGTTAATCATATTAAAAAGGTGAGATTATTTGATAGTTAACTCTAGTTAAATAATCCTTAGCAGGATATTGTTTTCATTTAATCTAACATGTGTAGGTAGGTATTAATATTTACACGTTTGAAATAACAAAACAGAATGAAATTAACATAGCAAACTGATTGGTAGAATGAAAATGCAGGGTTTTGAACAGACAACGTATAAAACGTTAGAGTGAAAATAAATGAAAGGCAAAATATAATTGTTCAAGTTTGCGTGGTTAAACATGGATCTTTCAGCTGGAAATTCATGCATATAGTGCTAAGAAATAACCAGCTTCATTGTAAAATTTAATAATTTTTGAATGGTATGGTATCTGTTTAAATATTTTAAGAAGTTGAGATGCAATGTTATTATCTACAGTGTTTTTTTTTTCAATTCAATATATGTTTTCACTTTTATTTATATTCATGCGCATGCGTTCGCTTCATTCGTCAGTTTGTACAGTACACTATTTGTATTATCATCATTTTCAAATTAAAGAATGCGCATTGTGTAACTAAATATTAAAATAGAACATAATGTTGATTCTCGACTTTTGTATTGATAAATTACTACGGGTGCCACTTGTGGAGCAGGATCTGCTTATCCTTCCCGAGCACCTGAGATCACCCCAGTTTTTGGTGGGGTTCGTATTGCTCAGTCTTTAGTTTTCTATGTTGTGTTTTGTTTACTATTGTTTGGCTGTTGGTCTTTTTCTTTTTTAATCAAGGTGTTGTAAGTTTATTTTCGACTTATGAGTTTGAATGTCTCTTTGGTATCTTTCGCCTCTCTTTTACTAACACGACTAAGGCCAGGTACAAAATGTTGAATATCGACATTTTTAAGTCTCTAGTTGATTGATGGATTGCTTGATTGGTGTTTAAAGCCATTTTCAGCACTAATGGCTATTTCATGGCGGTCAGTTTTTATTGGTGGATGAAAGCCGAAGCGCCTGAAGAGAAACACTGACCTTCGGCAGGAAAACTTAGTCAATTGAGATTAGAGTCGAGTGCATCTTTTACTTTCGGGTTCCAACTCACAACCTCAGTGTTGACAGGCTATTGATACAGTAGTTGCACTACTTAGACTGATGTTTCAAGCCCTTTCCAACCAATTTGATGATTTTGTTCTTACGTTATGCTGGTGCAGGATAGGGGAGGTTTAAACCGTAAGCCCGTCACATCAGGTACCTAAAATTCACTAGTTAAAATTGTCATATTTTTCCCGTTTATTGCTTTAGTAGAAATCAGATCTTTTGGATTTCTCTATTGAACATGTTGAATGACTTCAAGTTTTGTCATGTCTGGCCTATTGTAGCTTACTGTGACGTAAGGCTTTCCCTCGTGTTTGAGGCCGTATGGGATTTAAAGTTGATGACATCCACGTCCTTTAGTCTAAGAAGATAGTTTTCTCGTTGGTTATCATACCACTTCTCCTTATTTTATAGTATTTGTAAATCTTGTTCTGCTACTTATTTTGTACCTGAAAAGTTAACGGTTGATTGACTATAACGGTCGATGACGACGGACGATATCTGATGACTGACGGTTAGTGATGAGAATAGCTGTTTATCGAAAAAGCTTGACAAACATCGCTGTATTTTATTGTCTTGCATGTTTATCAAAGACTGTATCTTCTTTTCCAAATAGTACTTTTATCTCACATTTTCTTTTCTACCAGCAAACCTACATTGAATAAGCGCCCAAAAATCGCTAACACTGTATAATTCAGCATAATAAATAAATACAATAATTAATATATGTTATCATTATACCCACCTCAATGAGAATACCTTGATATTAGAACGGTTGACTGTAAAATCGATTAATTTCAAAGTTTGTTATGTTACCTGTACTAAAAGCGTATTGAAATTATCTCTTAACATTAACATTTAGTAAGTAATACCTGTGACAATAAATTTACTTAACTTAGGCACCAGCCATGCATATTTCGCAGGGTGCACGGGTCGCCAATTAATTCCCAGGACAAAGTTTTAAAAGAATAAAACTAATTGTTTTAATAACACACAAGAAATATAAATGTATATATAGCTAGTTTTACTTCTTTAAAAAAACTCTTTTTTTTTTAATTGAACCAACTTATTTGGTTTACCGGCCTTCGTGGACAATTTTGTTTTCTTTCTTTCTTTTTTTAATTTGAAATCAAACAATTTAAAAAAAAAGGACATGGTCCCTTCACAATAGATGCATGGCAGGTGTCACTTAGTTTGAATGATAATGTTCATGCATGGGATATTGATCAAATTTTAAAAATACTGGCATTCATACAAAAAGTAAATAAAATAAAACATTTTTTAAAAACAATCATGCAGTATTTACGATAGAGAAGGTTCCGTGATGAATATAACTTTAATATAGACGGAAAGGACATCGCAATTAAATGATCATACCACCACCACATTGTTGGCCGGAACGAACGCAAACCTCTTTGAGAGTACATGATTTGTTTTTCTTATTCTAGAAATAAGTTTGATATGTACCCTTTAATTTGTTTGTGATTTATTTTCACAATGTGATATTCTAATATCTACAATATTTATAAATTTTTGTAAAAAAAAGATCGTGCGTAAAATAACCTAGTCCAAACTGTGCCACGAAATACACGTCCGATGGTGTTGCTTGTATGTATTAAACTAAATTAAATTTGAATAATATAATTCTACGATCAATTTCAGTTTACAATTTTGAATTGTAACCAACTATCAATTCAATTGCTGCTTTGGATTTTTTTCCCTTTGTTTTAGAGTATTGTTTTTGAGTTTTGTTTTGTTTTTAAGTATAGGAGAGAGAGAGGGGTCTTTTTATTGTTTAGGTAAATACTTTGCTTTGTATTAGGTTTCCTTTTTTTTAATATGTCTGTGAGTCTACATAAGGAGTCATTTGTTGGGGGTGAGGTGGGTTATTGTGAATGTGTGGGGGTACAATGTATACGTTTCTTTTGAGTATTTTTGGGGGAGATGGGGAAGGGTGGTGGTCACATATTTTTTATTATGTCAAATTGATAAATTTGCTTATAAATTATATATTATTGCTGTAAACGTTTTCGTTTTAAAATATAAGAAAATATTAGGAATCCTAAGGATTCGATATAAAAGTCTAAATCATATAAACATTGATTTTTTTGAGAAAACGCAATTTAAAATTTTGGCAAAATGTACTCATATTTTTGTTATCGAAAGTTCCACTTACGTTGGGGGTCTCCTGTGTTTACCTCTGTTTAAGAGGACGAGGTGGTTTGGTTATTTTGGTTTCTTGTTTGTTTGGGTTTTTTTATTTTACTGTTTGTTAATATTCTTTTCTTTCCACTGTTTTAGTTTCGAACGTGCCAGGGCTGTTTTTTTTCAAGAAACAGCTGCTGTGTAAAATTAAATCGGCTTCACACATTGGTGTTGCGTTTCTTGTTTCGTAAATAGTTATTAATTCCCAATACTGTATTAATCTTTTTATTTGTTAGAAAAACATTTGCTATTAAACACTAGTCACCGTCATGTTTCCAAGACAGCTGTAAATTGGATTGCATTCAATGTATCAGCCATGTGGATAAGAGTGCAATATGAATACCATCGAATGTGTATTTCGTGGCACAGTTTAGATCAAGCTTTGTCACGCTCAATCATTGTATCGTGTTTTTTACGACACCAAAAATATAAAACGCATACTTCGAAAGGTAAAATTACAGCATACCTTGTTAAATATAAAATAAATCCTGATTATTTTATCGATATCACAACTTACAACATCTACAGATTTGTGAAACATTTGATTTGGAATCATGGAAAGGTTCTCATTTTATTGCACAGAAACAGTTGTTACCGTCCGCCCGCCGTACTACCAAAATTAATGAAGTTTTAACGATACCTCGAATGTATTTTTAACTGAAGTGTTTTAGCAATTGGTTCCTCGATTGATTTCTTTAGAATTTTTACTTGCTTTTTCGGAACCACTTTTTAATAATAGAATTGAATGAGATCATACGTGAGGGCGGTCAGTGTCCTCAATCCTTATTTATAAAAAGGTACACCAGTATATTATTTTCCAAAATGTGTTAGCAATTAGTCCATTACAGCATGTTGTTTATCTTTGGTTAATGTTTGTACTAATTCACAATTATTGATTACACTGAATTTACTATAGAGTCATTTGATATTACAACAGAGCACCTATGTGTAATAAAATTACGTTTAGTTCCAATTGACACAGTGGTTTCAAATGAGAATCTTTTTGAAAACATTTACACACGACGCCAGACGACGCACAATAGACGATATACTAATGGCAAAATATCACGTTGACCCTCTGGGCCTGTTGGACTGTTAGCTTAGTTATTGTGTTGCTGACCATTGATTTATGTGACATAATAAATCTTTTATTTAAAAATCAGTTTCAAAAACTTCTGAGAGCGATAACACATAATATTGTTTTGAACTTTGAAATGCTCTATTGAATTCGACCTGTCTTGCCTTAAATCACGTTTTCGGTAAGACATAGTGCATTAAAACTTTTATTATTTTGTAAATCCAGCCACATCTCAAATATGATTGAAAATTATGTAAAGATTGATATTTTGATGAAAACAAATATTTAAGGATTCGGAAAGATTTAAAGCTTGGCAAATTGCATAGATACATATTACTGAGGAAGATTGTGTGTATTGACCTCTTGGGGCTGTATTTTCAAATTGGTTGTCTCTGTCGTTGGGGTGTTGTGTCTCAGTTTCTTTTATTTCATACGAGTTAAAATTCAAAAGTATATATATCGAAACAAAAATCAAAGTTTTGCTCGCATAAAAAAAGAACGGACTCCACCGATGCGCGATGTTGTTTCAAGGCGGAAAATTACTTCCCGTTAGGCTACAGTTCGTGTTGTATTGGAGAAATTTAAGTCTTTATGAAAACGGGAACATAAAATAATCAATTCTTGCAATATTTTACAATTAAGAGGAGAAAAACTATATTAAAATATATCATAAATAATCAGCTTCAACTCACATATTATACACCATATATTAAATTGTTATGGAGATAATCGAATGAGCGTAGAAAAAAATGCACGGTAGTCAGTTCAGATCATTAATAGTTAACTCCTTTTGCATATATGTTTTTGTTATTACGAAAAATTACCGATTTAATGTTACAAATACAACTTATCCTATTTTTATTAAAATCTAGATTTTTGCTTAATATCAAGCCAATATCTTTAAAACATTTGTGTAGCAGATAAACAAAATAACTCAATAGGCCAATTTTCATTCGTATTACCAAAATCTATATTCTTAATTGAAATGCATAAATTTTACTGCAAATAACACAGCTCGGTTTACTTCTGTCCCCATATTTTGAACATGGATTGCTTCCAAATTTAACTTTTACAAAATTGATATGGCCTTGGTTATGGTTTGTTGGTCCGTAAAATTCTGTACCTTCATCTGGACATACATACTCTGTTGCAAAAGCTTCGTTTTAGGTACACGCGGACCTTAGAAAACCTGTATATTTTTTTGTCTATATTGCATAGCAAGATGTTCTGCCAGGAATGATTGAATGTTGTTTTGTTTTTTATCAGACAAACAACACATGGAACATCTTTATAATCGGAATGGTTTGAAATTTTGATTTGTTAGTGTCTGAAATTGAGGTTCAAATATATGAACGATTGAATGTAAACAACGAACATTTCTGGGTATATGAATATATATATATAATAATTGATAGGACGGCCACCAAACTACCAAATGAAACCAAAATAGTGGTTGACATGCTGTCTTTATAATAAAAAAAAGGTACTTATTATATAAGCCCTTTGTAGAGACAGTGTTTTCATCAAATTACATTATCGACTTATAGCCAAATTCATAGTGCAACTCCACAGGTGCAAGCAATGAAATGTATGACTACAATTTTTTTAGGATGTGTATCATTACAAGAAAACCTGAGGATCCTGAAAGATCGTTAAAACAGAAAGTTGAACGGAGTGTTTTCAGATACCTGTAAGAGAAGCTTGGACACACAGGATCTGTATTTTGATTAGATAGACGGTAACGATTATACTGTTTGATACAGGAAATGCTTTCTTTCTATATTTTGTTATCGAAGAATGTGTTATAAGATAAGGGTTGATGATGATTCAAAATATTTTGTGGTAACTGTTGTATCTCACTGAATACTAGATCTATATCACTGGATCCCTGTCATTTATGAGAGTAAGAGACGCGATGTAGCCGAGAAGTTTGAAAACCCATGTAGATTATCGATTTTTTCTTAATTAAAGTCAATGCATTTGGACTTGTGTTGTTATCAGATTTTTCGTTTACTCCGTTAAAAAAATCCTCATCTGAATCGAGTAGAAAGTATCAGTCATACAAGCAGATCAAAGGAAAACGGCGATAAACCAAACTATACGACAAGCTTTGAATTGCTTCTAGCTTGGATCAAACAAATATTGTAAATTCAGAAATTATTGGGTGCATTTATTTTTGCGATTTTAAAAGAATGAACAAAGATGCGAAATTAATTATTGTGATTACAGGAAAATCTGAAATCAGATAAATGTATCAGATATCAGAATGCGTGTTCTTACAATTGCAAAACTCACCCAGTTGCATTACTCGCGTTAATAAAAACCTCGCAATAATTTCTGAATTTATAGTATTCTAATTTTGTAATGCAGCATTTGGTTGACTTCTGTCAAAACATTAATTTTGTTTTATGACCGTACTTATTTCATATAAAAATTATGATATTCAGTAAACAATGTTTTATAAAGACTTGATGTTTGTTACCTGTCAATTCCCAACCAATTCCGTAACCAAGACAGAATGTGCAATCTGCTGGAATAGTCTAAAACTTCGTTTGCAGATTACTGGACGAACTTTAGTAACTGGACACAATCCCAGTTGCCACATGAACTCGTAGGACCTGCCATATATCCTTAAATATAAATAGCTTATATAAACATATATTGACATATATTGGCACTCATACCACATCTTCTTATATCTATATAAAAAATTAACGCTTATCCTGTTTTTAACGTTTAATAGTATTATGTAACTCTACTTGCATTTTCAGTGACAATCCATTACAAGGTTTTTCTCACACACCCTTTAGTTATAATCACATATTGTTTTCTATACATGTGGCTCAGCATTCATTTATTTTTTACAAGTTCAGTGAAAAATAGAGATTTTTTTACTACAAAAAAAACAACAAAACAATCGCTTGAATCAGATTTACACATACTAAATGGATATTTCTGTATCTTTTCTCCTTTGTTTTGGTGTATGGTATATATGGTATATTGAGAAACGCGTGATGTATGATATTATTTTTAGTCAAATGACCGATAATATATTACCAATTTTTGGAAAGTACAAAACAAAAACCGAAAGTTGCGGGCTGGTGTTATCGAACATAACAATGTTTTGGGTAGTATTTGCGATCCGATAAGAAAATTAATGATTTACTAGTGGTCCTACATGATATATCCCTATCAACCATTCTTCCGTTCATTTGCACTAATGAACAATGGTTTTATTAACCACCATTGTGAGGAAGGTCCAAACCATTTCTTTTGGTATGTTTGCACATATTTTTGACAAATCTGTTCAGAATATTCGATTTACAGGTTTTACTCCGGAACACATATTGTGCGCTATTATGTTTCAATCCGATACAGTGTGTTTGTATTATATTATATATAGCAGGATTACTCTCTCTCTCAAATGTTTCAATCCAATACAGTGTGTTTGTATTATATTATATAGAGCAGGATTGCTCTCTCTCTCTCATGTCTCTCTCGCTCAGATTAATTTTGATTCCTGTATATATATAACAGTATCAAAGGCGTTTTGAAAGTCAACAAAACAGTTTCTTGAATTACGGTATTTGTTAATGAGCCAGTCACCCCCAGTTTTTGGTTGGGTTCGTGTTGCTTAGTCTTTAGTTTTCTATGTTGTGTCATCTGTACTATTATTTGTCTGTTTGTCTTTTTATTTTTGGCCATGGCGTTGTCAGCTTGTTTTCGATCTATGAGTTTGACTGTCTCTCTGGTATCTTTCGTCCCTCTTTTAAGTATGAACAGAAAATCAGAAATCTTGAATAAGTTAGGGAAAGGACTAAGGATCTCAATCTTATAGAATCACCAACCCAAATTAGTCATTATTCAAACACATATCCCCATCCTCTCTCTCTCTCTCTGTATGAACATGTGGTTTGCTGTTCTGGCTTTGTTTCTAAATTCATTTTGACTATCATGTTTTGATAAATTAGTAAGCATTCTTAAACCCACCCCTGATCTTGTTTGTTATGTTGGAGTCTTTATTAGACAGTCTTTAAAACTTACGAACTGAGGGTGACAGACCCATCTCAGACAGTTCCATGATACTTATGAATAATATTGCTAATCACGGCGCCCAAAGCTGAGCTGAATAATTACAATAAATGTGTATACAATGATTCTTTAAAACAATTTGAAAAAGAACAAAAAAACCCAAATCAAAATCAAACTGTTCAATTATCACCATGCAGCAATAAAAACCAGGTGGTACATTAATAGTTACCCAGTTCCATAATACAAAATGGACCAAACCCACCTGCTCCTTCTAACTATAATTTTAATAAAGGATTTCTATAATTTGATATGAAAAATTGACTATAATACTTGTAAGAATTCCTGTGTTTTCAAATATTTAGTCAAGATATTCATTCAAAAGTTTATTAATAATAAGCCAGACAAATTAAGACTCATCAGCAAATGTTTTTATATTTGCACCCTTTGATCTATATATGCTAAAAGTTGCTTATGCTCTTATTCATAATTTTGACATTGATCATAAATAAGTAAAAAGTGTATTTCACCTTCAATGTTATTTTTACAAAGTGGACATTTTTTTATCATTCACATCTAAATTTTTGTATCTTCCAGTTTCTGTTTTTTAATCCGCTTTAATTGTTAGAGTCACTCACATCGTTGTATTTAAAAATTGGTAAACTATGGTTCTTTCGTATGTTTGTATATTTATTATTAAGTCGTTTTAGTGATAGATTTGTCACTGACAGATGTATGTCTGATTTGAAAAAAAACATTGGATAAAACTATGTGGCAGTTATTCTTATGAATCTTCCAAAAGCTTTGACTGTCTACCACATGAAATTCTTTTAATAATCTATCTGACTTTGATCTTTCTTCTAAATAAGTAAAGTTACTTCAACATTATCTTACAGATTTTAGGTAACTAACGGCAGTGGGAAATCTAGCGACAAAATATTGACTCCCCTGTAAACACTGAAACCTAGATCTTTTCAATGTTTTCCCATTTTTCGCAAGGACGTTATCAATTATAAATTCACGGGAAAACGTTCTAGTAAATAGTAAAAATAGAAATAAGATGAAATAAAAACAAAACTTCCATTTCATGTTATCATTTCCCTCCTTAAATAGAAAACGATGAATACAGCAGGCTAAAGGAGCTTGGTGTAAAATTGGTTTAAAACGTTGCTATGCGAATAAATTTCTGGATTACCAACTTCAATTTATTTTTTTACTGGCTGTATACCTCTCTGGAACATGCTAAATATCCATATATATATATATATATATATGCAGCTAGGTCAGAAAAAATCAGGGAAAAAATCCCAAAGGAATTAGATTATTCATTATAGTTGATGTGTTTCCCTCGGTTTTAGTTTGTAACCCGGATTTGTTTTCGCTTAATCGATTTATGACTATTGAACAGCGGTATACTACTGTTGCCTTTATTTATGCTTCCGAAGATTGTTTGTACTTAACCATCCGTTTGGGTTTAGTGTCCAACATTATTGCTATAACGGTTACTTCAGGATCGCGAGATGTCGTGTGATATATTTGGCTGCCTTTTTCTCTGTAAAGTATTCCAAAGTTCATTATATGATCCTTTTGATTTTTTGTTTTATTTTGGTGACGAACATAGATGCTAACGAGTTTTTTTTCAGAAACATATGTCGTGTAAAATAAATTGTGTACAGTGTCCATTATCAAATCAATGTCTTACACTTTGGTCATTAGTACATCTACGTATGTTTGAAATAATATTTGCTAATTGAAAACCAATCACATGTTTCTCACTTATGGATTGCATCATTTTCATTTATTTTGCAATTTATGATGAAATCAAACCGACATGTGTGTTGGATTAACGTAATGTGTATATGCTAAAATGAGATTTATTTCGTGGTTTCTCAAAAAAGCACTGATAACAGGTTTTTTTTTGTGCCACAAATTATTAAGGCACTAGCTGATATTACAGACAATTTGAAAGATGTTACAAATTCGAAATCATGTACTGGGCATTACAGTGACTATACAGAATGTACAGTAAAACATAACAATAAACTATATAAATAAGTTGAAAAAAGACTTGACTCATCAAATCAATGCAAAACACAAAACACAACCAATAAAAAGACCGAAGAAGCGAAGTACTACTCTTAGAGCATAGTTACCGAAAGGTAGATCAAAGACAACTATAGGTAATCAATAATCACGTTTCCCGGACTAAAATCAATCAGTAGACATCCAATGGATTAAGGTAATAAAAAAAGCGACAAGATATTCGAGACAAATCTAGTAACCGAATCCTAAGCAGGATATCGTTTTTATTCACATTACCACGTGTAGGTATTAATTGAATTTACACGTTTAAAATAACAAAAAAAGAAGACATTTATCTTGTAATCTGATTGGTAGAATAAACCTACAGGATTTTGAATCGATAAAGTATAAAACGATATGCTGAAAAACGCGAAAGGCAAAATACATTAACTTAAGTTGTATGTTCTATCAGTGCGCGCTTAAAAAAGGCATTAATGTTTAAACCGAAAGTATATCCAGATGTTACATCAACAAAACTTGCATGTTCTCGATTGGTGTTTAGTATCAAAGTATTGAAACAATGAGTAAACACATATAAAGTTACGAAATAAAGGATCTACTTTGTAATATTAAATTATGTATTGGAATATATGGTATGTGTTGAAATATTCTATGGTGTTGAGATGAAATGGTATTATCAACATTTTTTGTTTTCATTTACTCTTTTCGTTTTTGTTTTGTATATATTCATGCTCATGCGTTGAACTCGTTTGTAAGTTAGCACAAGTCACCGTATATATTATCATCATTTCCATATTAAATAATGTACATTGTATAATTTGATATTTAAATAAAAGATAATGTTGATTCTCGACATTTGTATAAATGAATTACTAACATGACCAAGGTGAGGTACAAAATATTTTAGTTACGACATTTTTAATTCTATCAGAAGAACGGTGCTATTTAGTAGAGATTTGTGTTGATACTTTTTTTTAATCTTGTACACTTTCATCTAAACGAATTATCGTACTTACCTATTTTATATTGTTAAAATAAATACCTTAGATTTTAAAAAAAATCATCATCCTAATAATATTCATTACAGTTAGCTTGAAATTTGTAGTTAGGTCTCTTTCATGTCCATATACTTGAAAAATCTGGTGTTAGTCATTCTACGTACTTTTATTCAGTTTACCCCCCTTTTCCCCCCAAACCAACGACCTTAATGAATGCAGGTTTAAGAATGACCTATAACATTTATGTAATCAAAAGTATTAACTAGTAAATATTTAACATGTGCATTTGTACCTTATGTAACAGTGACAGCTGTAAGAACCAGATTTTATATCTGTTTGGCTTGAGTTTTGAAAAGGCGTGTCATTTTTTGTCTTACTTCTGGTGTTTTGTGTCGATTGTCAAAAACACGTTATGTAGAAATTATTTCGATAGATTTTTGAATGTTTAACGCCCAATGGTAAATTTCATGCATATTCAGAACGTTATTAGATGGCCAATTATATATCATGATAGATTTTACATCATCCGTCGCACAGCATGAACGAGCAGACTTTTGACTGCAAAAAAAAGATAATGATAGGGTTGAAAAAAGCATACATTCTGCCTGTCACACGAGACCACAAATGGGTCCATCAAAAAGCTGTTACAAATGTGTTTAAAGCGCGTTGAACTCACTCTTCACGAGGCATAATATTAAACGTCCTCATTTCTACCAGAAATAGGTGCACACACATGATAAACACAATTTTATACATCTATTACCAGCAAATGTCGCTAGTCTTGAAAATTGTTTTACTGCCGGATTGAAGAAGTTCAGGGATGACCATATTTCTATACCGTACGTGTGAAGCTATTAGTTACATTCAATACACACGCCACCTTGAAATTATCACTTACCAACACTTAGTTTTGATTAGTTGATATTGGCGTGGCATCGATTCTGTTGGCTACAATAAATTCTAAATTGGGAACAATGATTGAGGTTTTAGATGCAACATTCTGATCAGGATGTACATAAATAAAGGCAACAGTAGTATTCAGCTGTTCAATAATGGTCCAAAGAGATATCATAGAAATATACATGTTGTGCTTGATACGTATACATGAGGTATACATTATCGCCTAATACTTCTCGAAAACTCCTCTCTTGCACACAATGTACATTCGATATTGTCGTTCTATCTGACTAAGATTTGTAATTCGTATGTAATGAACATCCTTACAATGTATATTAGGTTCAACGATGACTGGATTGGAAAGAGCTCTTAATTTAAATCTACATGTCAATGTTATTTTTATTACGTCATGGTAAGTTCAATTCCAATAAGACCGAAACGTCCGACATGTGTCAACAACAAACATAAATATTTAAAACAATTGTTTTTTCACGTAAAACAAATGGTCTATCTGAACTGAATATAGAGTAAGTCGACCCCGCGCTCTTTGTTTCCTAAGCCAAAAAAATATAATTTAAAAACAGAAAAGCTTATTTTTATGCCAGTCAATTAGGTGTGTTAATGTCATCGCTTTATAAACTAGAGGCTCAATGGAGCTTGTATCGCTCACCTGACATTGTTGCATACTATTGATACAGTGCAAAGAGAATATTTGAGTTGAATAGAAATTTTGTAGGCCAAAATCTAGTCTTGCAGATAAATTTGCCATAACGAGTTTTTGTCTTTCTGCATTACTTTTTTTTAAAGTTTTTTAGCACTTCGGTATTGACATGAAGTATCATTGATATGGTCATATTAAAAAAATTTAGCTACTTACAAAATTCTGAATAGTTTGAAATACTAATAGAATAGAGAAGGGAAACGAAGAATCTTTCAATAAGACAACAAACCGACCGAAGAGCAGAAAACCGCACAAAGCCACCAATTGGTCTTCAACGCATCAAGAAAATCCCGCACACGGAGGTGAGCTTCGGCTGGCCCCTAAACAATAATGTATACTAGCTCAATGAAATGGACGCCAACACTAAACTCTGAATTATACAAATAAACTAAATTTTAAAAACACACAAGAATAACAAAGGCGAGAGGTTCCTTGCTTGGTACAGGCGCAAAAAAATAATTTTCTACCCCAAGAAATAAATTACCTTAGCTGTATTTGGCAATTTTTTTTTTAGAATTTTGGGTCTTCAATGCTTTTTAACTTCGTACTTAATTTGGTCTTTTTTTACTCTTTTGACATGTTTGAGTCGTGCGTCACTGATACGTTTTTTGTTGACGAAACGTGTGTCTGTCGTACAATATTGCAATATTTGATGATTCTTTTACAACCACTGGGTTGATGCCACTGCTGGGAGGGGGGGGACTTTCTACGGAAGGTATCACCAGCCCAGTAGTCAGCACTTCTGTGTTTTTCTGTGATGTTCTTCATTGTCAGTATTATTGTCTTTATGCAATAACTTATACATGGACATAATCAGTCAAACTTTCGTATTTTGCGAAGTGATATTTTTTTTTAAATGAAAAACATATATACAATTCGTTAGGACTTGTTAACAAAATAAGTTGTTTTAATTGACAAAATATTATGAAAAATAAGGAAAACCAGAACAAATACATTTTTATTAGTGTATGTTGTTAAAACAAAAAGTTTATTGAAGAAGAAAAATGGTTGTCCTGAGAAAAACCGATCCATCCTGCAAAAAATGATTGTAAAGTTAATTTATTATGATAAGTCTTATATGATAACCTTACGATATTATTTTAATACGTTTTTGGTACAGCTAATTTCTAAACAAACATGGAGATTAAACGATTTTACAGCCAACAGTTCTAATACAGTAATTCTCTTTTAAAGGTTGGCATTGTGATATTAATTGATAAATTAATAATATGTTGAGTTGTGATATTCATTCAAAATATGTTTGCTGGTAGGAAAGAGTCGGTGTGATAAAGGCACTTTTTGAAAAGAACATAAAGTCTATAAGTTCAAGCTGAAAAGAGTTTCAAGTTGATGCCAAAAAATGACAGTAAAGTAAAACGATTTGTTCAAGCTTTTTTGCTCAACAGCTAATTTCATCACTTAGTGTCAGTCGTTGGATATCGTCCGTCGCCTCGTATGCTATTGTCAATCGTTCGTAAAACTGCAATAAACGTCAAGCATGTCTTTCAAGTACCTGATGTTGGGCTTAAGACTCTTCAGATCAGTTGAAAAGGGCTTGAAACATCAGATTAGCATGTAACATCCACAAAACATATATCAAACAGAAGAAACAAAATACAGTTCTGAGATTACTCGCAATTTCTGAAGCTTGTTAAAGTAAATTATAATCTTGTTTCCCTGACAAAAATATCAATGAGTACATATCAAACGAAATTAGTGTAAATACATCCTAAACAGTCTGATGATGACATGACTTTTTTGGGGATTTTAAAACCATAAGTATATTGTATCGACGGAAAGAAGGACCATTAGTATCAATAACTGTATAGCTAAACATATATAGTTATGTTTTGATTTATAAAAGAATAAAATCAATATTATTTTGGGCTGTTTTTGTTGTATTGTTTTGGTATTTTGAAACATGTAAAATTACAATATACAGTATTAAACACAAATTATAAAGATTAAGTAACACTTGTAAGATTGATCAAGTTACTAGTACAAGGATATAAGAAAATATATTACAATTAATTTGGTTAATTAAATGTTACTTCTAACATTTGCAACTTCTGATATATTTTAACTTTTTGTGCAGAGGTTAAAATACAAACTTATTTTCTATTGCAAAATTGTTTCTCTGATTTCTGAACAAAAAGTACATTAGTTCAGTTTCTTTTAATTTGCATCTAAATGAAAATGAATTACACGATAGAATCCTATAAAAAATATTTAAATGGGATTTTTTTTTAAAATGAGTTTCTAGTTATATTAAAAGGAATGCAGTAAATAGTATTCCAATCTTCAATCTGCATACTTAAATTGATTTCCAAATTGCAAAAATAAATTATAGGATTTCAGTTCTTTTTTAACTTGATCTACAAAATTATTTTCCAAATTGTCCAATTTAGAACTACCTTTAAACTTAATAAAAGTCAAGATCGACAAAAACAATATTCAAAGATCGTAATACACTATTAAATTGATATCCTTCATCAATTAGTTTTTACAAAGGATATATAAGTTAACATGAGTAGTATATTGATTTACGGACGATATAAACAACTTGACCGGAATCGTCAGTCAACTCCTTATAGGAATTATTGACCTAAAATGACAATTTTTAACCAATCAGTATTTCATTTCGGAAAATATAACAGATAGAATGAAACCGTAAATGACAAAAACATTATCATCAACATTAAACCTACAAGTAGGTCAAAATGACAGAAATCACCTTTTTGTTATCTTTTTGCGATGCGCAGTGTCTATTTCGCGACTAAACAAAATAAGCATCATCAACATTTTAAAAAAGAAACTTCTTCTCAAATCGGTGCGAATGACTCTATCGAGCTTTAATTAACTTGCAGTGAACTGTGATCGTTTGTATTGTGATGAAGTTCTCTTTGTGAATGAGACAAACTGCATAAACAGAGCTCTGTTCCTTTGATTTTTCCCTTCCCTTCACTGATATCGATCTCCTTAGTCGTTCCGTTATTCTCGTATCACAGATGCATGAGCAGAACTTGTCAGCAACGTCACGGTGTGCGCGGAAAAGTAAGCATTAGCGTCTCAATGTATCAGAAGACGTTTTCAACTCGCTTCTTGAGAACGTAAAACTGTCTAAGTAATGGTTAAAAGACCATATTTAGCACGATAAACAGAATGTAAGTGTATAAACAGCTCATAGCAAGGCCAATTGCTTTTTCTCTTAAAAAACTACTATCTTTAATCAACACACATATAACACCTACTGATGAGTCCCATTGAACATGATAGCATTTTAAACAGTATAAATGTAAGGAAAATCACAGGGACAAACAGACGCTAAAGGACAAGGTACATTTTCGATTTAACTTGCCAAGTGTTTTGAAACTAGAGCCATATGTAGACGTAACGAGCATCTGGCGTACAAAATTATTATTTTGAAACTTTGATTTGTTTGTAGAGCTGTTGTAGCACAAAAATTTCACAAAAATAAAACTTTCCTCATTTTATCATTTTAAAACATCAGTCGATTGGTTGTTCTGAAAATGTGAATATCAGCCAAGCCATGATGACACAGGGTGACTGCAACATCTGTAAAATAACAACATAAGTGAGATTTGTCAGATTTAAACAAAAAAATGATAATCGGTAAGAACATTTTTGTTAAATTAACAAAGAACCAAAGCGTCGCATAAATTAGTTTTGCCAGTGAATAGATAATCACATAATAGACTTACAGAAAAATGTTTTCCTTGGCGATGTTTGTGCTTTACATTATGTCTTGGCTGATTTAGTAAAATAGTCAAGATTTTGCTATATTTTGCAATGTTACTGAATAAACTGTCATTTTATAACCATCATTAATAAAAAATATCTATTTTTAACAGTTTTGTAGATAGCTCCGACTAGATTAAAACACTGGCCTGACCAAAATCAGTATATATCCTATTAGTGTGAAAAATGATTTGTAAGTACGTGGCGATCTTAACAAAACAAACCAGTGGAGCTGTTGTAGCACGATTTTTTGGTTCTTTTTAGATTTTTTTTTTTCAAGTTATCTACGGTCAAGTTTTTTTTTCGACGACTAGGACATACTGAAAATTATGAAACATCATTTGGCTTGTTCGTATTTACTTTTTTTTTTGTTACAATAAACAATTTTTGCATACGATACCAGTAACATGATTGGGTAAGGATGAACAAAAAATCATTGGAAAAGTAACTAGTTTACTTTTAGTGTACTTTGGCCGTCGATTAATGTGTTAATGTTGTCATAGTTGTATCTTGTGTTTTAAATAGGAGGAAGCATATAACTACTGTGATTTCACTACAAAAAAAAAAGCCAAAAAAAAAAAAAAAAAAGCCAACAAGAAAGGAAATTACATCTCATTATCAATATTTTGAAATGATATAGATCAACTTTGGTAATCTCACAAATATAGAACATCACTTGAACATACTTTATCGGTTTTGTATAGTAAAATGTAAACTACAAATAATGTTTATAGATATATAAATTAAGTTTATAATAATATTATACTTTCTCCAAAAAGAGAGAGAGTTCTAGTTGATTTAAGATTTAATGAATGATTATTCATTAAAATAGATATACACATAATACGTTTACAATGAATTGTCACGAACTCTTTGTACACCACGTTCTATTGTATATTATTTCAAAAGTATGTACGATTTCTAATCACTGGGCTACAATTTTAAATCCATTTAGATTCATACCTAATTGATATAAAATTCATTTCGTGTATGGTTTTTGACATTGTAGTTGGCAACCTTTTTAGTACAGTATTTGTAAGTTTTCGTAGCCGGCTATGATTTAACAATGAATACTCTGTGGGTGTTACCCAACAGATGTGTTCTTAAAATACAAATGTAGCGTGATCTACATCTAGTAAAGAACTCCGCTCAAACTGGAGCAAGGGGTAGTATTCAACTTGTATTTAGGTTAAAGATTTTGCTACATGTTTATGATGTTGAAGTTTTCATTGAGACAATGAGATGAAGAACAGCACCAAATGCGCAGTTCATTTCTCTTTTTGTCATGTCCGCATAGTACATTGCAATTCTATGTCATCAATTTATACATTATATACATTCTTTTCTATTTGATTTATCATTTAAGCCAATATCAAAAATTGCTTTTGTCTGCCAACTGACACCACATAGTTATGGCCACAATAAGTGAATGGAAGATTAATTATTTGTCTTAGAACATGGTATCTAGATAATCGCCATACACACATAATGTTATCGACAAATAAAATCACAATATGCGAGGTTTCAATATTTTTCTAACTCTTTGTTTCAAAAATCTTATAGATTTTAAAGAAATATTGCAACCCTTTCCTAAAATTTCCTATCTGACAAATAAAAATAACTGCATTTGGGGAAAGTTAGAATAAGTCAACATATACATGGGATAACATTGGCCATTGATAGACAGCTCTTTTTTATAATGCCGTCCTTCCATAACAAGCTATGGAATAGTTCTATGAAATGATATATATTAGGCAGAGGTCAACAAAAATGCTGCATACTGTAGCAGTGTTAATTTACTTTTGTATTGTTAATAACGGTTTAGATTAAATGTAAATAGGCAAATCTAAAAACTTTGGTTAATTCAGTCTGCATTTAACCTAAGCTTAGTTTGGCACAACCTTTCGGAATTTTGGGTCATCAATGCTCTTCAACTTTGTATTTTATTTTACCTTTTTAACTTTTTTTATTTGAGCGTCACTGATGAGTCTCTTGTAGACGAAACGCGCTTTATGGCGTACAAATTTTTAATCCTGGTATCTTTGATGAGTTTTATTTAATACATTTCATCTAAGGATAAAAGGATTGATTGCTAACAAATATACGACACATCATATGACAAGCCCCTTGGGAACCCTTTTTTGAATAATGATATAAAAATGTTCTATCATTGCATTTTTCAAACATTTTGCTTCATGTTACCTCATCAGTTTGATCTCGTATTGATTTTTTGTTCAGTACATAAATTTGCGATTAGTCCCACAGGGGTAAAAATCAAAACTAACAAATTGTCATCCTAATGTGATCATACTGGACCAAATGCAAAGGGAAATGGTAAATCAACATTATTGTTTTGATAACTATTGTTATAAGGGTTCATTATGGTGTAAATTTGCTATTCGATATGTAAATTTCAATTCTTTTTGTAAGGAATTTGTATTTCCGTCATATGTTTCTGAGCAACTACAGAACAGAATGACTTCATCAGCCTAACAGCAATTATTTAAAGTGTATTCACGCATTTCAAATATATCAGACACTTACTTCCAGATTAGTTAAACCTTGAATTTTTCCATTTTGCCAGCAGTAATGCAATAATGAATTGAAACGTTTGAACGCTTTTCGGATCTGTCGCGACAACTATTTTAAGATAAAACTCACAATTGTAATAGTATGAGCAATGTGAGAACAAAGAAGGTTGTTTACAGACTTTATACGATTTCCAATATACTAGTATATTGGATAAGTGGACACTTTTAATTAAAGTTCTATATATTATATAATTTGACTTTTGAAGATATCATGTGTAAATGGAAAATAACATTTTATAAATTTCGTACGTCTTCTGAATTTACATTCGTAAGGAATACTAAACTTAAATACTTGATTTGTATGTTTGTTTGGAATTTTTAGTCAGTTGTATTATATATCTGTAAAAAATTACATAGGTGGCAACTATTGGAAATTCGATAAAGCAATATAGCTAGTCAAATTAAAAAAAAATATTTCCTGCTGTTTCTAATCAATAGGATTGCGTCGTTAAAAATATATGTTGATTCTAAATTTATGATCACTCATTTTTGAAGCAGTTGCCAATTTTGTTTCAAATATTGAGAAACAATACCTACTTTGTGTATCTTAATCTTCTTCTCGTCTCTTTGCTTCAATGTATATCGTTATATCACTCTTTATCAACTTAACCAACTGCAATGTATAGCTATGAGCTTTGTGTGTCAAAAACGAAACGATTGACAGAAATCTTGAAAGACTAATAAGTAAGCGTACGCAGTCGTGAAAAATAAATGATATGTCTTAATGAAGCATGACGTAGTTGTCAAAAGTAGTGACGGAATATAGAGAAGACGTAGGCATCTTATGAGTAGACTCTAACATGTTCAACGTCAGGTCTAACTAGGAAAGTTGGAATACAGATGAAAATTTAGTATGCCTTCCAGATATTAAATAGCTCTTACAAAACCTTAACTGGTTGCAGGAGATACATAGATAGACGGCCCCGCCAAATGTGATGACTTCAACTGCCAGAACTAACAGAATCAGTTCTATGGTTAAACAGTACAAATAGTGTAAAGGTAGAACTGTCAGAATCAAACAATTTTATGATAGAAATGTCGAAATCTGTTCTAGTGTACAACTGTCAAAATCGGTTGTAGGGTAGGTCTACATGAAATTAAAACGCAACTCTGTGGTCCTGCTTTAGAATAGTTCTGGGTGATGAGATAGTCAGGAGAAGCTGGATTTCCTCTGTATGGCATATCATAGATAAAACGTTACATTTTTACATTGTTATTTCTTGATATCTATAATAAAATTTATTAAAAAGAAATCTTTATTTGATAATGATTATGCTTTTTAATAGGCGGAAGATGGAATATTAAACTTGATTTTTCAAAATACTAACTTAAAGGGTTTTCAACATCAGGAATAGATAAAATCTACCTTAGATGTATTTGTCAAAACCTTTCAAAGTTTTGGTTCCTCAATGCTCCTCAACTTCGTACTTTGTTTGATCTTTTTAACATATTTTTTTTTCTTGTGTCACTGAGGAGTCTTTTGTAGACTGGCGCAAAAATTCTTTAGCCTTGTAACTATGATGAGTTGATTATACTTCTATTATTTCCGTAATGTACTAATTCTCGCTATAGGTTGCATTCCTGTAAATATACACAATGCAATTTCCCATAGGAACTCCTTTTACGGCTAAAAGTGTGCCACTTTTACTATGAAGTTTCCTGAAAAATTATATCCTAGAATGGAAAATTGATATGTACTACTATTTTATTCAAAGGTCAAAACATAGGGCTGTGCGGCATATTTTCATCATTTATATACCCCGAACTTCTAAGAGTTTTAACTTATATTTAAGTTCTGTACTACCCCTACCGTCACTTTAGGTGACCCTCAGAATTCAAAATTCCCTGCAACCATGTGTAAATATACTGGTTACATTCCCAAGTTATGTCTCTTTGAGATTAAACATAGAGATCATATCTGGGAACCAGTACGTAAACAAACAAAATATCTATGAATATTATAGATCTCCTTAAAAGAGGCGTGGTTTGTGAAACAGCTGTATTTACAAAGTGCAACATTGAGAGACAATTAAAAGATTCGAAGAGTATTTCGGGTGTGTGTTAAAGGTAACAATTTTGGATTATAAGTGACCATATCATTTTTATCATTATATGATTATTAGACCCGAGTTCTACATGTTGGAACCTTATTTCATTATACAATGTTAATTTTCACTGCAACATAATATTGTTTCAATCTTTTGGTGTTTAGCGACACTTTTAAAACCATTGTGCTATTTCGTGGCGGTCAGTTTTTTTTTTTTATTTTTTCTTTTTTTTTCTTTTGGATGAAGCCAGAATGTCCGGAGATAATTACTGACCTTCGGTAGGAAAACTAGCAATCCTAGTCAATTAAGATTGGAGTCAAGAACTCCTGCCACGTGTGGGATTCAAACTCACAACCTCAGTGTTGACAGGTTAGTTGTGCAGTAGTTTGACTCCTTGGACCACTCGGCTCCGAGGCCTCAGGCAAATAGCTAATATCCAGACAATACAAGCTGTTTATATAGTTTGGTTTCTTCTAACGATAAAATGTATCGAATTGAACATACACTTACCAATTTGAAAAACAAACATTCTTTTTCACGAAGCTACAAAGGGGTGTTTAACGAACTTGACTTCCCGTGAGGGTTAATAGGTACTCAAGACCGTTAAACACCTCCTAGTAGCATCATGAAAATGAGGTTAGTTTATGACGGGTATGACGCATTAAACAACAGTTTGCTTTTACCAATTATCCCTGAACGTCTGGTGTTGCTCTCATTCTTCCTTACAGCATTTTTAGCTACAACTACAATAGAAATAATAAAATAATGCCTCTAACGCTTGCTAGATCATGCTGCAATACAAGAACCACAAGTAAGATACTTTTATTTTCATAATTAGGAGAAAATCGTTCATCTGAAGTAAATGTTTTACCAAGTGTTGATGTGCAATCCTCTAACAAGCCTGCGGTCTTAGACCTGTCCAATATTTTACAGAATGGACTATTATCGGCTTATATCCTTTACTGAATGATTCTAAGGGATATCAGAATCTGTTTGACATGGATCATCTGAAATTGACTCTTGATAAATGTGTCAAGGTTCAGTTTGTGCATTAGGTACATTGCTCAGATAATACAATAAAATGTTAACTACATGTACATTTGGTACATTTGAATGAGTGTTAGGTGGGCACTAGATTTCATATCTTGGTGACGTATGCACTCTTGTTGATCATACTATAACCAGTTTTCTTGTAGACCCTGGTATTTAAATTTTTTAACGTTTTGTTTACTATTCCTTAATACATGACAGTTTAGGAGTTTAAGAGAAATGTATGCATAAACTGTAATCAAATTGGAATTTGTCAGGGACGTCCCTATTCCAGTTTGTGAAACGGAATACGGCTGAACACACGCAGATATGAAAACATTAAAGGAACCAAAAGGGAAATAAAAGAAAAAAAAGAAAGAAAAAAAAACAGCATACATTTTTTGAAAGGTTTTGAAATCTTGGTGTTGAAAAAATTCACACAATGATACTTTGTGCATTCGACTGAAAACAGTAATGACAAAAAAATCAGGATTTCATTCTACAGTGCTTTACAATTAAAAATCAGAAATGTTTAGTGTTTATTGTTAAGTATCCCCCCCCCCCCCCCCTCTCTCTCTCTCACACACACAAAATCACGAGTTAGCAGAAACTATGTAAACAAATAATCACCTGTGTTTACAGAAAAGTACAAAGACCAAAACACACGCTTTGTATTTTCAAGATATTGGCACAAGAAATTTGTTTATTTTAAAACAGCTTCGTTCTTAACTGGTGCGAACACAAAAGAAGACATTAAAACATGGAAGGAATGTTATTTGTACTCTGGTTACGTTATAAACATAATAATCAAATAGAAATAAAATTTAAAATGCCAAAAAACAGGATTTCCACCATTCAATCACGAGCGTAATATAAACAAAATTAATTCCAGAAATAGTATTTGTTTGTTTAATCTTTTTAACGTATTTTTTTTTCTTGCGTCACTGAGGAGTCTTTTGTAGACTGGCGCAAAAATTCTTTAGACTTGTAACTATGATGAATTGATTATATTGCTATCATTTCCGTAATGAACTAATTCTCGCTATAGGTTGCATTCCTGTAAATATACACAATGCAATTTCCCATAGGAACTCCTTTTACGGCTAAAACTATGCCACTTTTACTATGAAGTTTCGTGAAAAATTATATCCTAGAATGGAAAGTTGATATATTCTACTATTTTATTCAAAGGTCAAAACATAGGCTGTGCGGCATATTTTCAACATTTATATGCCCCGAACTTCTAAGAGTTTAAACTTATATTTAAGTTCTGTACTACCCCTACCTTCACTTTAGGTGACCCTCAGAATTCAAAATTCCCTGCAACCATGTGTAAATACACTGGTGACATTCCCAAGTTATGTCTCTATGAGATGAAACATATAGATCATATCTGGGAACCAGTACGTAAACAAACAAAATAGCTATGAATATTATAGATCTCCTTAAAAGAGGCGTGGTTTGTGAAACAGCTGTATTTACAGAGTGCAACATTGAGAGACAATTAAAAGATTCGAAGAGTATTTTGGGTGTGTGCTAAAGGTAACAATTTTGGATTACATAGTGACCATATCATTTATATCATTATATGATTATTAGACCCGAGTTCTACATGTTGGAACCTTATTTCATTATACAATGTTAATTTTCACTGCTACATAATATTGTTTCAACCTATTAATGTTTAGCGACACTTTTAAAACCATTGTGCTATTTCGTGGCGGCCATTTTTTTTTTGGTTTTTTTTTGTCTTTTTGGGGGGGGGGGGATGAAGCCAGAATGTCCGGAGATAATTACTGACCTTCGATAGGAAAACTAGCAATCCTAGTCAATTAAGATTGGAGTCAAGAACTTCTGCCACGTGTGGGATTCAAACTCACAACCTCAGTGTTCACAGGTTAGTTGTGCAGTAGTTTGACTCCTTGGACCAAACGGCTCCGAGGCCTCAGGCAAAAAGCTAATATCCAGACAATACAAGCTGTTTATATAGTTTGGTTTCTTCTAATGATAAAATGTATCGAATTTAACAAACACTTACCAATTTGAAGAAAAAAAATAACTTCGTTTTCATGATGCTACTAGGGGGTGTTTAACGAACTTGACTTCCCGTGAGAGTTAATAGGTACTCAAAGTCGTTAAACACCTCCTAGTAGCATCATGAAAATGAGGTTAGTTTATGACGGGTATGACGCATTAAACAACAGTTTGCTTTTACCAATTATCCCTGAACGTCTGGTGTTGCTCTCATTCTTCCTTACATCATTTTTAGCTACAATTACAATAAAAATAATAAAATAATGCCTCTAACGCTTGCTAGATCATGCTGCAATACAAGGACCACAAGTAAGATACTTTTATTTTCATAATTAGGAGAAAATCGTTCATCTGAAGTAAATGTTTTACCAAGTGTTGATGTACAAGCCTCTAACAAGCCTGCGGTCTCAGACCTGTCCAATATTTTACAGAATGGACTATTATCGGCTTATATCATTTACTGAATGATTCTAAGGGATATCAGAATCTGTTTGACATGGTTCATCTGAAATTGACCTTAATCTCTTGATAAATGTGTCAAGGTTTAATTTGTGCATTAGGTACATTGCTCAGATAATACAATAAAATGTTAACTACATGTACATTTGGTACATTTGAATGAGTGGTAGGTGCGAACTTGTTTTTCATATCATGGTGACGTATGCACTCTTGTTGATCATGCTATAACCAGTTCTCTTGTAGACCCTGGTATTTAAATTTTTTAACGTTTCGTTTGCTATTTCTAAATACATGACAGTTTAGGAGTTTAAGAGAAATGTATTCATAAACTGAAATCAAATTGGAATTTGTCAGGGACGTCCCTATTCCTGTTTGTGAAATGGAATACGGCTGAACACACGCAGATATGAAAACATTAAAGGAACCAAATGGGAAATAAAAGAAAAAAAAAGAAAAAAAAAAACACAGCATACATTTTTCGAAAGGTTTTGAAATCTTGGTGTTTATTAAATTCACACAATGATACTTTGTGCATTCGACTTAAAGTAGTAATAACAAAAAAATCAGGATTTTATTCTACAGTGCTTTACTATTAAAAATCAGAAATGTTTAGTGTTTATTGTTAAGTATCCCCCCTCTCTCCCTCTCTCTCTCTCTCTCTCTCTCTCTCTCTCTCTCTCTCTCTCTCTCTCTCTCTCTCTCTCTCTCTCTCTCTCTCTCTCTCTCTCTCACACACACACACACACACACAAAATCACGAGTTAGCAGGAACTATGTAAACAAATAATCATTTGTGATTACAGAAGAGTACAAAGACCAAAACACACGCATTGTATATTCAAGATATTGGCACAAGAAATTAGTTTATTTTAAAACAGCTTCGTTCTTAACTGGTGCGAACACACAAGAAGACATTAAAACATGGAAGGAATGTTATTTGTACTCTGGATACGTTATAAACATAATAATCAAATAGAAAAAAAATTTAAAATGCCAAAAAACAGAATTTCCACCATTCAATCACGAGCGTAATATAAACAAAAATAATTCCAGAAATAGTATAACAGATGTTTTTATCATTCGTTTTATAACTTCCAACAAAACAGACTTGATATTATGTTTTACAACTTGTATAAAACATTTATTCTTCGTTAACATTAGAACAAACAACAAACGTCGGAGACAGAAGGGAAGTACTTTTTCAATTTCATTAAAGCCTCAAGCAAGCGCGTATTAAGATGCTTTTTATGATAGCTGTCCAGTTGTGCTGTTTTCTATTCGCCATAGGTGCCCATGTTGAGGACTGCATTGGACAGCAATGTTCCGAAGTTGTATCTATTCCGCTACTGAATAATATGAAAGCCACACTGAAAGCTGACCTGGACGTTGCCGAACTTAATAAAGTTTTGCAAAAATTTATTCAACAGGAAGTGACAAAAGCTGTCAAAGGAACGTTTGTGAATCAAATGGAGGGAACTGTCGGACAAATTACTGACAATGTGACAAGATTAATGCAGTTGAATGTGAATGCTAAATTTGTGAAATTTCAAGGTAGGGTTACTTGCATTTATTATCAAGAAATTTACCCAGTATATGCATTTTGTATCTTTCTATACTAGTCCTAAACATTGTTTTTGATGCCCAAGGACTGATCTGAGTTGCACAGATTTCTTTTCTTTGATTTCTAACAACAAAACCAATTAAACACGTTAAAATAATGTCCCTGTCAAAAAGAGAGTTTCCAATTGATATTTCGTCAGTAGGTGTCCTTGTTTCGAGATTTATGTAGTCTTGTTCGTCCTTTCTATTAAAAATGTTGTTACTTATAAAATTTGTCACAATCCGACACAGAGTTAGTCACGTGATGTGCGGGTTTGTCCATTGAAGAATATCCTGTTTTATGATGAAGATACATATTTTGGTTTTCATGTTGGTTGGGTACTGTCTCATTGCGTTTATTCAAGATTTTATTTTATCAATTTACTAAATAAGAATAAGTTAACCCTATGGAAGAGAAATGCTCAAAGACGGAATGTTTAATTTATTAAAAGTAGCATTTTCAGGAAATATGTGTGTGTGTGTGTGTGTGTGTTATTTTTTTCTTGTGTATTGAAGGATTTTAATTTTACGCATGCATTTTTGGACATTTTTCATATAATTTTCTAACATAAGTTCTATATCATTCATTGGTAGAATATCCTTACACAAGCGTGCGGTCTATCGTTGAACACCCATGTTCATAAGTAGACCTATCTTTTTGTATTGTTTCGTTTTATGATACGTTCCGTTGTCGTTTGGCTGACATTTCTTTTATTCGTGCATTTTAACCAAGTTAATTTTGTAATTATCTATCAACTACCATTAAGACAGTGTTTGACCCCCTAACCTAAAAAAAAGCAAAGAAAAGAATAAAGAATAAAAAATTAAGTGATGATACCGTACCAACAATCATAATCCATTTTATGGGTCAGTTTATTGTTTTGTGTTTTGCATTCTTTTGATGTGTTTGAGCTTTTGACTTTGCCAAAAGTGACTTTCCGTTTTGAACTTTCTTTGGAGTTCGGTATTTTTGTTATTTTGCTTTTTGCACCACTTTACTAGTTACTAATTATGCAATTACTTTGTGACTTTCTATCTGCAGTCATATTTTTTGTCATACACCTTAGAACATGTAACATGTGTAAGTGCAAGATATTAATAGTAACAAGCTGATGTGTCAAATGAATTACTTGTTACTATAAATAGTTTGCACATACATGTACGAAGGTTATTGTAAATATAAATAAGAAGTACTAATGAGAAGCATGCAAATGCAAATGTGCGACTTTGTATGTGCAAACTATTTATAGTGATAAAAATTAAAAACGTTAAAAAATCCTAATGACACTGTCAATATAAGTCATAAACCAACATGGCGATGCGTAAAATATCATTATTACATTTTACGTTAAAATGACTAACTTAACACGAAGGAGACATTTTAATCTATCCAATGACCCCAGTTAGAGACACTTTTGTGAATGTCACTCGTTTGTGCTGACAATGAAATGAATTTACATCAATAAGTTTATAAAGACAATTCTAAAATTCTACGGTTTGGCATCAGGCCTTTTCAGAAACTGTCACCATAAAAAGATACATCTTGCTTCACTTTTGTTACGTTTCAAGTAACTGTAAAATTGTCACATTCAAGAAGTCATAGTTTACTACTTTCAATTTAAAATTTTAGAGACAATGATAATTATAACAGAACATCCAGTATAATAAATTTGATAACGCACAACCGAGAGGATGATAGAGCAGATTGTCACCCCTCGAAAAAACATTGCCAACCTTGGCTGTGCATCGTTTGGCTCATAGTTGTCTCATGCTAACAACCTGATCTATCGACCTCTCTACTATGTGTTATTTATATATCAAACATATGGCAGCTTATCAATAAAACGTCGAAATACAAGCCCATCATTAGTTTTTAACAAATATGATTCTTGATTTTCACCAAGAAAAAACATATCAATATACTTCAAAATGGTTCTATTGTCCAAACAGAATCACGATCAAATCAAAGTCGCAAAACGTTATTAATTTGATTTAAAATCGAAATGATGCGTTTAATAATCAAATCTATCCAATAAACGTATGGCTATTGTGTTAAAACATCGAAAAGACTACTGCACAAAAATATGTTTTCAAGTTTACTTTGAAAGAAATTAATTACAATCGAGTTTTGTTTAAAAGAAACAAACCATTGTTTAGACATGCTAGAACCAAAATAAAATTGATTGGTTGATAATTAATATGAAATGCTACTTTTGCACTCTTGGCTCTGCCATAACGACCAGGTTTAAATGTTGGAAGAAGATGAAGTACCCAGGGAGAACCGCCGACCTTTAACACTGATAATCCTATCAGTTAAAACGCAGTCGAACGCACTTTAAAAAGAACTCCACGTAATACTATGCAACAGAAATGTCCTTATCTCACATCCTTTGGTCAAAGTTAGGAGACAATGTCACTCATCAATCTCTTTGTATAAGGTTTATTATATCATAATATTTGTTCAATCGGATCCATCGCTTAATTTTTTTTATATATATTTAGTGTAAGATTTAATAATGAGGCTAATTTGGCAAATTCTGGCAATTTTGCTTGAAATGCTAGAAGTTTGAATCTCTATCCCTATGGCAAATATATTAAATAATTAAAAGAATTAGATATTAAATTCAAGAGCTTGCAGCTTCTACTCAGACTTTGTAAAACATCACTAGTGTCTGAGCAGAAATTTGATGAACCAGGGGTCTGTCAAAGAACGTCTCGTCCTTTTTCTAAAAAAGTTCATTGGAAGGTACCAAGACCTTGTTGATAAATATTCCGTATCAACTTCACAAATAATACATGATGGTCTTGAAGTATAGTTTCTGCGTACTGACGTTGTTTATCATCTTAATAACGTGTTATAGTATTCTTTTATTTGTCTTTATTAATATTTTTACTGTTAAGTCTGTTTTTGTGATATACATTTGACGTGACTCTATACTTATGTATCCCGTCCAACTTTGAACGACAAAATTATTTTATTTATTAATATTACTTTTACTGTTAAGTCTGGTTTTTTTTGTGATATCCATTTTACGTGACTCTCTACTTATGTATCCCGTCATACTTCGAACGACAAAATTATTTTACGTCTACCAATGTGAATTTAAAACGAGCGATTTTACGCCAGTACTTAAAAAATCCATCCTTAATGGGTGGTTTTACATAGATAAATAAAATCGTATAATAAAAAAGCAAAATGAGGATGTTAAATTTGATGTATGCCCTTTTGTGCTTCTTCGTTACATTTGTTTGTTTTTATAGTCATTAAGATGATAACACAATGTTGACTGCTGTACCCCTATTTTTGACATTTTTACATATTGTGTCTGTTTGTTTTGTTCACGCATCGTTTTCAATATAATCAAATTTGATGCGACTGTCATACAAGTGAGATGTTTAACTAGAAATAAAACCAGGTTCAATCCACCATGTTCTACATGAGAAAATGCCTGCACCAAGTCAGGAATATGAGTTGTTATCCATCCGTTTGGTGTGTTTGAGCTTTTGATTTTGCCATTTGATTAGGGACTTTCCTTTTAGAATTTTCCTGGGAGTTCAGTATTTTTTTTATTTTACTTAATACTACGAACGCCATCACCAGTTGGTTGACCGTCATGACTGTTATAAAATTATATCATTTTCACAGATAATCGTAACTACATTCCAATCCTCCTTTTCCTCGAATGTGACCTACCGAATTAGACTTATCACCGTATTTGTACTAACATGAGCAACACGACGGGTACCACATGTGGAGCAGGTTCTCCTTTACCTTCCGGGGCATCTGAGAATACTCCGGTTTTCGGTGGGGCTCGTGTTGCACAGTCTTAAGTTTCCTTTGTTGAGTTTTGTATACTTACGTATGTATTTTGTTCTTAGACTTTTTCTTTTTTTGTCATGGCGTTGTCAGTTTATTTTCGACTTATGCGTTTGAATGTTCATTTGGTATATATCGTCTCTCTTCTAATGTCTCATAGTCGTAGGTCTTGTGATTATCTGACGATGTCACTTGGTAGATTTATAATACTTTTTGATTTTTAAATCAAAGTGACAAAAAGTTGCTTAAATATACATTCCCCTTTTTATCAACGTGTGGTTTATCAAAATTTTTCAACCGGCCGTAATGATAAAAATCGGTTTAAATGCATACATAATTAGAGAAAATTGTTACTCTCTTTCTTACCAGATTTATCGTTTCGACGACTGGTTCATTATTTTTTTTATAATAAACGTGTGGTTCATTTGTTTTCTGTTCTTCACTGATCAAAATCTAATTATGACGTCACATTTTCTTTTGCTTTTCTTTAAATTTGCTATTGTGAAGACACGAAAAAAGACAACCATGACTAACGACGTCACATATGAAATACAATTAAACATCTTTTCGCAGATCATTGAAGAAAAAGTTAAAAGTTGTCTACATATCGTCTTAAAATCATTAAAAAAATATTCTACCACCGAGAGAGAATAAATATCGTATTACACAAGTTTCTCGCGCAATACGATATTTATTAACTCTCGACTCTTTCAAATATCTAAAAAGTTCGTAAGGCTTGGTGTTTTTGAAAGAACTGTTACTATCTCGGGTGGAAAATTATCGTATCAAATTCGATGCAGTGGTAAAATCTATTCATTAGTCGAATTAATCATCATTATTTAAAATGTAGAGATAATCCTATAAACCAATTTATTTTCATTCAATATATTCTATAATGATGCTCGACATGGATTTTCTCTTTGTATTTACAAAAGTTTAACTCTAAATACAGTATCAAAAAATATACTGAATGTATTAAAAACCATGAATTTACTGATATCCTGTTTGACATTATAATTTTGCAGTATAATAAAACTATACTTCATTTACTATACTTTACTCATTGGGTACAACGAAATTAAAAGTAAGCTTGCGGTTGAGAGCATGCAGCAAAAATGTTCTTACTACTGTATAACAAATGCATTACTTAATATATTGCCAGATCTTTGAATCTACAAATTACTACACATATGAGCAATATGATTGAATGTACCAACAAAAACATCACCTTCATTTTACAAGGGTACAAATACCAATAACAAATTCTTTTTATTCCACTGTATGTAAATACTGATAGCGAAATTAACATATGATAAGTTGAGACGATTCAAAGTGACATTGAACAAAACTTCATATTCTTCTCTGAAGATCGGGACTACCTCGTGTGACGTGACTCGCGGTTAATGTACATATCGTTTTAGGCGATAGTATAGTTATTATTGTGTTCAAAATTTTTCAGACGGAAAACAATCCAGAGAAAAACTTATCATGCTAGAATAAATAATTACATTTTGATCGGTACTGTTTATCAATATTTATGTCGATTTTTTTTTTTTTGCGTGAACCCCCTGCGTCACGCCTATATATTGGTGAGTTTTGGTGCTTCTATGGGCCATTAAGATGTCTTGGTATCAAGATTCTCTGAACATCTCGAAATTTTCGATCGTTTATACAGGTAGTTATCTATGTCTTTGACACGGTCCCTCTATGGACAGGCTACCACGTGATATTGTATATTTCAAAGTGTATTTGTAGATCTAGTCTAGATTTCAGTAAAAAAAAAATTGTATATTACAACCTATTTGCTTTTTGACAGTTTTGATGTGAATGTTTATTAAATATCTAGTAAAATAAGTATATTTATAACGCAATTATATCATTTGTATTTTGAGACGGTCCCTGTACGCGTTTTGTCTGTAGTATTTAAAACAACGCGCTATTGTGCATTGTGACAATAAACCTGGGAATAGTAAACAGACTATGTATTATGTCCCAGGATAAACTGATTATTTCTGAATGTTTATCACGTGATATTTTGTATTTCCATTATAACCTGAGCACATGTCGAAGAGAAAAAAGAAACTAAACAAAACGATATTTATCTTGGGTCGGAAACACAGTGGTTGGATAGCAGAAAGATAATTAAACAAAACGATATTTCTGTCAAAAATATTTAAGTTCATTAAAAGATACTTACAGATTAAGTGAATATTTATTAAAACTATACTCTGCAAAAAAAAGAAACGCATAACGGATTTTTAAGAATTTTAATACATGTATTTTGAATAGAAATTTTACAATTACTAATAAATATATTCACTCAAAACGTGTTTGATTGAGAAGAGGACAGTCAATTCCATCGAGATTGATGAATAAATGTCAATTGATCACAATTAGAGTTACTTCCGGTCCTATTAAAGTTAGTATAGTACCGTATATGACCATCTCTCGCTTCAAAGACTGCTACGTATCTCCTCGGCATGGATGTTATCAATGATCTAATGTTGTTGCGTGGAATTGCTCGCCATTCCTGTTGCAACATTTCTCGGAACAGATCAAGGGTCTGAGACGGGGGTTGACGCTGGCGCACACGTTTATCCAGTTGGTCCCATAGATGCTCAATAGGATTCAAGTCCGGTCATTTTGGAAGGCCAGGGTAGCACATGGATGTTATTCTGCTCAAGGTAGTCCATTGTTAAACGCACTGTGTGAGGCCGAGCATTGTCCTGCTGAAATAACTCCCTCTGTCGGTCAATAACATGCATAAGGTGAGGTTGGAGAATTTCGTTTCTGTACCTTTGAGACGTTAAAATTACCCGGAACATGTACCAATTCCGTTTAACGGTCAATAGGGATAGCCGACCACAACATGACACTTCCTCCACCGAAGCTGTCCACTTCTTGGACACACGAGGAAGCAAAACGTTCATTTGCCGGTAGACACGAGTTCTTCCGTCACGTTTCTGAAGCATTAAACGGGACTCATCACTGAACCAGATTCTGTGCCAGTTGCGAAATTTCCAGCCCCTCGGTCTGTTGCACCATCGGATTCTAATCCGTCTGTGTAACAGCCTCAAAACGGATTCTTAATACGGTCTCCTGGGTCTTGTTGGCGCAGTCGATTGCGGACTGTTTGTGAGCTGATTCTACTCAATCCTGGTATCTTAACTGCAGTGGCTGTTGCGGCAACGGTTCGATTCCGTAGATGAAATACCCGGATGTAACCGTCTTGTCCATGAATCGTTAGGCGAGATCCTCCGCTCCTCATGAGGTCTTTAGTACAGCAAGTCTGCTTGTATCTGTTCCAAAGTCGCGAAATTGTGCTCTGGTTAACATTTTCAGTTCTTTCTACTTCACTTTGGGACACTCCGGACTGGAGACGGCCGATGACGATATTTCTAAAAGCAGTGTCCAACCATGGCATGGCAACGTTTTAAGGACATACGATACAGTTACAGGGGAGGTAATGACGTTGCTAACGTAAAATGTTATTTTTCGCGACGTCAAACTGTGACATATAGGGAAAAGATGCATTTTTCGACTGATTTTTATCATTCAAACTGATTTAACTTGAAAACGAGTTCATGGATCCCTCTTATTTAAAATGACATTAGGTTGATTACGTATGAAGATTATTTGTACGCATTTTTATGAAAACGTCACCGATAAATTAGATAAATATACAGCAACAAATTCCGTTTTTTGTCTAAAATTAAGAAACTTTGATAAAAATTATTTATTTCCGAAGAATTGTTATAGAAATTCAGAGCGTACTTATGTAAAGAAGATTTTCCAAATGTTTTTACAAAAATCCGCTTGAGTTTATCTTTTGAAACAAAAAAGTTAGGTATGTCCAAAAACCGAATTTTGAGTAAATGTCTAAAACTTAGTCCCAATTTATCTCTTAAAGTAGAACATGAAGGTATACATTTTATTACATATTTGAATTGGTGAGGTGAAAAATAGCTTGTATGCAAATTTTCGTAACAAATCACCGTGGGATCAAACCTGTGTCGTATGCCCTTAACGTTGTGATGAATTAAATCTTCATACTTGGTCCTTGTATGCGCAAAAAGTGTAACAGTTGAGTTGACCACACAAGGTGAAAAACGGTAGCAAAATTTTGCGGCGAAAAAGGTCATATGCACTTTTAGCGAGTCGCAAATTTCATGTGGCAGAGAGCTAAATCAAAAGAACGAGCATTTAAAGTTTAAAACTTACCTGGTAAAATTCGAAGATGCAATTGACCGTTTCATTTTATCTTGTAAAATATATATTTTGCATTTTGAAAAATTCTTCTGAACTATGCGTTTCTTTTTTTTTTTTTTTGCAGAGTATATTATGTTTAAAATGAAACTAGATTTATAAATAGAATATGATAAATAATGTTATATCATGTCCCATATGTTTACATATGAGCATCAATTATCAAGGATGCACACAAACAAATTAGTATCTAAAATCATTAAGTTTAACTGTAGTGAATGAAACAAAATACTTGCATGATTTCAATTCACTAGGATTGTAAATCCTTGCATCTTACAAAAAACTCCAAAACGCAACTAATAGTTTACAATACTAATAATCATTTTATTACTACGTCAATTATTTCATACCGTTTTAGTATGGTTTTTACCATGTATAAGTCACTGCTTATATTGTGTATAGTAAATAATTCATACAACAGAAAGTTAGACTTGAAGAAGAGATTGTGATTTGATTAAGATTGTATTATAAACTTTCGATAAAACTAAAGATGTTCTACCTAAGGAATAGATTACTAGTACCTTAACTGTTTTTGGCAAAACCTTTTGGAATTTTGATTCCTCAATGCTCTTCAACTTCGTTCTTTGTTTAGCCTTTTTAACTTTTTTTATTCGAGGACACTTATGAGTCTTTTGTAGATGAAAAACACGTCTAGCGTACATTTTAATCCTGGTTCCTATGATGAGTTTATTGACTTTTACCAAACGTATTCTTTTACATAAATTGGTTTGTTTGAGAGCATGTCCAGGTATTCATAAAACCTTTGAAAACAAAACTAAGTATTTCCTGTAGAATATTTGGGTTGATTTAAGTAACTTCAGGAAATCCTAAAAAATTGAGATGTTTTATGAGACCAAAATGATTATCAGTATATGAGAGGTCATAATAAAGCTGGCGTTTTCGTCTCAAGGACAAAATATACGAAACCTTCTTATAAATTGCAAGATACATACAGAGTTACACTTCACATGAACATTGGACTTTCAATTTTTCAATATTACCTCTACCATGAGCATAGACAGCTTCAATAAAGAGAATAAGAATAATTGAAGTCATTAAGGAAACACAATATGGAGATACGAAAGATGAAATAAATGCATCCAGATTATAAAACAAACTGAGAGCTGGAATTTATATTACGATTGGTCTGCGTAATTTGCTTCAGACATCCAGTTTGCAGAAACTGGGATTTGCAATATTATGTATATTCAACACGAAGAAATAAATGTATGATATTAACTGAAACTAGATAGCACAACACGTATTAATCTTCTATATTGCATTGATATTATTTATTTTTCATATTAAATAATAATTCATTTTACCAAAAAACTATTATTACATGATTATAATTAGACTAGCTTAAGTTATGTTATTCATTATTCATTTCTATATACAGATTGTCAGTGTTCTAACAGGGAGACAACACCAGCCTTTTCATCTGTTCTCACACATGCTCAAAGCGTTTCAGCAAATGCTGCTATCAAGTTTGACAGAGTTGTCATCAACATTCAAGACGGATACGACCCAGCTACAGGTATTTTCACTGCACCTAGTAATGGAGTATATCATATTTCGTCTACCGTCATGAACTCCAAAGGAAAAACACTGTGGGTTAGTCTTTACCTTAATGACGTGAACATAACTAGTATTTGGCTAAGTCCTACAAATCAAACTTATGAAATGGGCACAACCAATATGATATTGGATCTGAAGGAAGGAGACAAAGTTACCATAAGGTCACGTGGTAGTCACACAGTTCACAGTAACCTGAATATCTACAGCTCATTTTCTGGCTATATGATTTTGAGTTAATGAAAATGTACATTTTTATTGTTTTTAAGTTTTGACATTTGAATTGTAAAAAAAATAGCAGAAATGGAAATTGTTTTCGTTCCACTGAGAATATAACATTAAATGTTCCCAAACACTTCTAGTCTTGGCTTATCATACAGCAGGACGGTTCAGAACACATCCAATGTAACTTATTTAAACACACGTAAGATAAAGGTGAAGTAAATTTCCTAAAATCATAAAATCTCCAATAACCAATGCATAGATTTTTCCTAAGAATTGATATGTTGTTGATACATCGATTTCCATATTAATGATGTAATATAATAATGAGGTCACTGACTTCATGTTTACGGTATACACCATTTAAAAGGATATTTTAGGTACAAAAAAAAGAACAAAAGAACAAAACATCATCACGTTGTAGCCGAAAAACACCGATTTTTGACGTTTTTCAATACCAACTAGATAACAGATTGTTTAAACATTAACAACAAAGACGGTTAGAATATTTTATATCAAACAAACGGAAATTATGTCACATTGTAATTTTGCATAAAAATTCCTATTTGAATTTTTATTAAGATAAATCTTTTTTAATATCCAATTTTTTTTGTAACAATTTTATTTTTAATGAAACACATTTTGAAGTTTTGTTACAACTGGACAATTTATTTATTCTCACTTCTATTCTAAATTTCTTAAGGACAAAAGAAACAAGTGTTCCATTAAGAATTAACTTTTCTCGTATCTTACTTAAGTTACAGATTTTATTACATTAGATCCTCTCTCAATCTTTTCTTCAAGTATATGTTAATTCTTTATCAATCAGTATGTCCACAATAGTGTCAATTCGACTTTTCAGAATCTAAAGTAATATGGGTAATCTCATTGTTCGTACACCAAAATGAAAATAACGTTACGTCATTGGTTGAATTTCCATTGTTTAGAACGTTTTAAACCAATCATAACGTTTTGGTGTACGCTTTTGAAAAAATTGCCTAGAACGCATAAGTTCTTACATAAAACTTCTTCAAGCGATATAGAGAATAATCCTAACACGTGGTAACTTTAATGTGTGTGTTACCATGAATTAATTAATAGAATCAAATTCTGATTGGTTGAACATGCAAAATTGTCCAAATCTGTATATTGGCTTTAGTCACTGAATAGCGTCACTTGATCATTAGCTTTCAGTGAATACAGATTATTCTGAGTAAACAGATCGTTAAAAAGTTATTATAGTTCATGTTGATGAGTAATATTAAAGTAAGGAGATGTGGTATGATTGCCATTGCGACAACTATCCACCAAAGTTCAAATGGAGTGGATGTAATATTATAAGCAATAATAGGTAACCGAATAGCCTTCAACAATAAGAAAAACCCATACCGTATAGTCGGCTATAAAGGCCCCGACATGAGTCAATTTATAGAGAATTATCAGAGAAATTATCATGTCAATAGTTTCAGAAAGACCCCAAGACAGTTGTTCAATATTAAATATGTAGATATCTTTTCTAGTCAATATTTTGAACGTCTTAATTAATTTCTGGCATGTTGTGTATCTTTTGTAAATGAACACTAGTTCCCAAAAATAGACTAAGATGAACACGCATCGTCAAAAGCATTTCTAAATGGGAGACAACACTGGTTTTTACTGCGACAAATTCATAAACAAATAATATGATTCAATTTACAATTTATCCATTTGTTTTGAACAATGGTAAGTGTAAGAATGTTGTTATTTAAAGTCTTATGTATTAGTTTTCATGGTCGCTAGGTAACAGATGCTCTCTGAAGATAATAAACTTATATTTCCTGTTTATTCTATTGCGATGCCCAGTGTTTGCACTTGTTTTCTTTTTTTTTTTTTATATATTTCCCAGTGTGTGTGTGTGTGTGTGTAGTTCTCTTGTTCAAAGTTCATGCGTTATTGAACTTTATATATTTTGTAAATATATTAGGTGTATAAAGTCCCCTGCATTTTTTGTTTTAGTATGTGAGCTAGTGCCAAGATTTAACTGACACAGTTATCTCCCCCATATGCAAATTTGTTTACAAATATTTGCTTGTTGTAAATAATAGCCTACAGCTGTGTTATACTGCATATACATGTTTTTTTTTGTGGTAATGATAATGAGAATCAGTCGAGATAATGATCAAAGTAATATTCTGCTTCTTAAATAGAATAAGTACATAGTTTATAATGTTAAATAAATGACTGCCAATTTCAATCATATCTAGCTGCAGAATTTAGAAACTGTTTAAACCCCATAGAGTTCACACCGTTTAAGGTGAAATAGCCAGTTTTGTTTTCATATCTATTTTATTAAGTGTGTGATTTAGTGACTATATTTTTTTGTTTATACTTCATTATGTAAATGTTATTATGTGTATGACTTGACCATTAGCTTTCCGTGAATAAAGACTATTCCCAGTAAACAGATTTGACTATTTTCAGGTCAAAAGACAACTGTCAATCAGGATTATCCCAGTCACAGCACTTTGAAAATCATACATTCATCCCTAGCATCTGTCTATCTCTTGCTTCAAAAGCTCTACCACAAAACACACAACCACTCAAAAGTTTGGGTTGGCATATGTATCAACATCATACCAATTTTGAAGAAAAAAATCTTCAAATATGTAATTTGAGATTCAAATATTTTAAGACCAATAAAAGAACGTTTTAGCCGATTGTATGTGCTTCCTATGCAAATGTATAGTTATTTAGAAAGAATTATTTCAGTTATATGTAAAGAAATCAAAGAGATAAATGCATTATTTTTCCGATTTTCAGTCATAATTTAACGAACCAAAGTTGTATGCAAACTTCAACCAAGATCTGTGAGAAAGCCTATGTAGCGTACCTTGACGTTGATACCATTTAAAGATGAAGAATGGTTTTTTTTTCGTCTGGTTATAAGTTTTGTCGTATCTAAATCTTCTGGCTGCAATTTATGTCATCTAATTTTAATGTTTGGCGCCGTGACACAATTTGCGGCGTCTGTGTTCAATCTCTGGCGTCTGGATACACTAATTGGCTTCGGCTACAATATTGGGCGTCTGGTCACAATCTGTGTCAACTTTTCGGACTAGAATTTTATTTAACCAATATCTTTTTAGAATTTTATCAAAATAATTCAAACTAATAGACAATTTGAGATCCAGTCTTTCATTCGAAAGCTATCAAATACAAAACTTCAGTTCTAATCTGTATGCATTTTATATCTTAATATATAGATGTATAAAACTTATTAATATACACTCAAAACCATCAGTAACAGATAATGATAATTATGAAATTAATAAAACAACCTCAAAAGTAATACGTGAAAGACAAAATAAAGAAACACGAAAATTAACAATGAAAAGAATTGACTATCAAATAAAGCCTGACTGAAAGTTCAAAAAAATTAAATCCACTTCATAAATAATGGCATTGAGTGCAAAGAAGATGTGGGGTATATTTTAGTAAGGCAGCAACCCAAACGGCATAACAAACAAATGCACCTAAAAGTAAACTTACATAACAAAAATGTGACTCATACTCAAGTTTCAGATACATTTAACATTGGCGATCAACGATTATCCCACAAAAAAAATTCCTTCAAGTTAGAAAACAATCAGATATAACTTTAAACTGCCATTGACACGATTCATAACTTTGCACATGTAAATGTGCTATATGTAAAAGTTAAATGCACACGTACAATGAAAATAATTGAGGAGTAAATTCTTAAACTATTTTTAATCAATATAATAGACAACGCAATCACAAGTCCAAGTAAAACCATACGAAATAACTCCGTACCATTCGGGTTTTTAATACTCTTTATCTTGGTTTTTTTCTTTTTTTTCTGGTCTTCAAACTGTTTGATTATAACAACACTGATGTTAATGTAGATTTAACGCTCGTCTGGTGTCCCACACTATTGTTTTGGTATCTTTGGTGATTTCTTTTTCAAACCAGTATCACAATTACCAAAAACATGCAATTTTTCAATTAGAAATAGCGAAACACACATGGTCAACTGCACCTGATGACGAACAACCCAGCTAAAAAGGAAAGCTTTTTGGCAAACAGATTAAGAGGAAAAAATACTAGAAATGTCATTTATATTCTTCAACAGGCAAAAAGAGTCCAAGGCGCAAAACGTTCGCAAAAATTGCCAAAATATAAAGCATTCATGACTAATAACAGTCTACACTTAATAAAAATATATTTCAATAAAGCTTTCGGAGATAAGTTTCATTTGAAAAACATTCAAAAGGTGTCATATTGCCACAAAAGGCCAAAAAATGGCAAAATTTATGCCAGACTTGTTGAAATAGAATGACTATATTGTATAATCAAATAAACATGAAGGAAACAATCCTTTCATATTATATAAAAGGTTTAGGGCAAACAGTCTAAGAGAAAAAAACAAACTTGTTTCAGTCTTATGGACCCACTTACTACTAAACCAATACGCAAGATGGAGGAAGAGTATGCTATTATGCTACTATAGACCAAATCAACACTGCGTTATAGTATGGTGTTACACAATATGACAAACAGTCCCCGTAAATACGAAAGCTTTAAGATATATGGTTGCAGAAAAGTGTTCAAAAGATGTAATTTGCGATAAAAGGCTAAAACTAGTCAAAGTGTCGTAAATTCCGCACAAATTGCTAAATCAAAATGGCGGTTTAATATTGTCATCTTAACATGATGACACACAATCTTATAAATTACTTAAGTATGAAAGGTTTCTGGAAAATGGTCTTAAAGAAGAAGGCTGTTAAAGACAAACAAATGGAGTTATAACTATGTCCGCCAGTGAGAAGAGAAGAAGTGTTCACGAGATGTGCATATGCTACAATGGACCATACATGAAGACGGTCCCATTATTATACGATATAAGTTAGACAAAACTTGGTATTTTTTTTCAATGTTTGTACCCCGAGGCGTAGCCGAGGATTTTGAATGGTCATTGAACATGACCAAGTATTATCGGGCCAATTTTATACATATTCACACCTTCCTTTCTCATTGTTGATAATCAAACCTTAATTTCAGTTCACTTTAAGTGTTAACATGGTTTATAAGAGGGATGTTCATCACGTTAAATGGTAATGTCAACAGATGGAATGAAATAGCACTGATATAGTTTTGTGAGGACGAAAAGTTTTTTTTTTGTATGGAGTTGTTTTTCTGCTTTAGGTAAAATTTAATAGCAATATACCTCAAATATCTGCATTAAAATAAAACACTCAATGCTAAATCAGCTTTTCGAAAGTAGAATATGTTTAATAAAGATAAAACTTAATCAATAAATACTAAAATTATTATCTTTTAAGGATGAAATTAAAAAAAATCTAGAATTTAAAATTGATACTTTAAGTCAGAAGAGCATTAGTTACGGAACAAAATAAGCTAAAAATATTGATAGGTTATGGAGCTCCTTTTCGAGATATTTTTTTTTTTTTAAATGGAGGGAAAAGGCTGACTGGGACTTTTACCTTATATTTGCATTGATATTACTGGGTCTCATATTGAAAGACAAAAAATCTAGAATCTGCTTAAATCTTAATTAATGCCCTTTTATGAGCTATTGAATTCTTATATGAAAAGAAAAATGGGTGTTATGGGGCAAAATATTTTACCCTGTATCTTAGGAAAAAAAAACAAGGAGTCCGAACATCTAACAAAAATTCCTAAACCTGACCTAAGTTCTGTACATCCTTTAAGTTAAACATCAGGGGTGGTGTTCTCGAAAGTATCCTAAGATTCGTCCTCAGTCATAGATAAGACCAATTTTAGGATGGACTTAGGATCATCTTAGGACACTCTTAAGTTGTGTCTCGAAGCTATCTCAGACGCATCTTATGTTAGGACGTCCTAAACATATCCTATGTGCGAAATTTTAAATAGTTAAAGTAATTGTTTGATAAAACATTTATTAAAGACGAAACCAATTAATAAAATTGTTTACGAAATTTTAAAATTACATGTATTTAATTAAATGCATGATTTCAAATGTAATTATAAAATAATATCAAAAAGGATTGTGATTTAAACTGGAAAACAATTTTTTTTTAAATGAAAATATTGAATTCGTAGTGTCATCGTATCGTAAAACACGAAGTTCAAAGTTTAAAATCATGCACAAATTCTTTAAACGAGTTAATAACCGATGGTGCGTTTCATTTCATGTTCATCTTCACGTAAAAAATTGAGAAAAAAGCATGCACAAAGTTAGGATGAAGATATGATGATCTTAAGACACCTAATTAGGTGTCCTAAAGTTAGGACGAAAAATGTGATACATGTATATCCTAAGTTCAGAGAGCTTCGAGAACACGACTTAGGACAAAGACTTGTCAGAAGATGGTCTTAGGACACGTCCTTATCCTAAGATAGCTTCGAGAACACCAACCCAGATGCTTACTTTTTTTTTATTGATAATTGTATTGGTTTTTTTTTCTCAAAAAACATTTTCGCTTTACATATCAACAGTCATTGTTTCTTAACATAGAATGATAACCTTTATCTTTACTTTTAAATGAAAACAGCTAAGACATCAGATCGATGAAGGTTCCTTTATCCAAGTTTTACTATTTTCAATCGGAATATTTAAGTGCATGCATGTTACCTGTTTATTATGTTCTTCTTCTCTCTCACTCAAATTTCTGAATTCTTGAATATTGCGCGAAATCTAGGTCATCAGTATTGAATTTAGCATATGCTTCATTTCAATACATCATATGCTTAATTCTAATTAATTATATGATGTATTCTAATTAGCATAGTCTTAATCTTATTTTAGCGTAAAACTATGATTGATTTCAGTTTAGCATATGCTTGATTTTAATTAAGCCTATGTTTAATTTTGATTTAGCATATGTTTAATCTTAATTAAGCATATGTTTAATTTCAATTTAGCATATACTTTATTATAATTTAAGATATGCGTGATTGCAATTAAGATATGCTTGATTCTTATTTAGCATATGATCAATTGAATATAATATTTGCTGAAATAATTAAATAACATGTACATTGTGTATGTTTCATTACAATCCGTAATTTTGATTGGTTCATATCAATCGATAGGCAATCAATTATCATATTTTATTTCCACATAATTCATTTTATGTATCTGTCATTAGAATCCGTAATTTTGATTGGCTGACAACAATCGCGAGGCACTTCAATATCAAATTTTATTTCCGTCTATAATACAACTTTTACAGCTACATGTATGACTGCAGGTGCTATCCGTGCCGATGTTGAAACAATGCATAGAAAATAAACAATCAGCTTGATACAACTCTTAAATTCTTGGTTGTAGTATACAAATGTAATTGTAAGAATTGAATATTTCTTTTTATAATTTTATAGGGTTGAAAAAGCCTTGATCGTGCGCACATTTTAAGAATGAAGCAATTCCGCGCTTCATACAAATTGTGCTTTGGTCAACGGTTTTACACACAATAAAATTATTAAAAGAAGATTCTAATGCAACATCGTTTGTAACGTTCATTTTGATTGGATAATTGGCATCAATTCACAATTGATGCTATGAAAACGTACGCGCAAGCGCAGACGACGTATGACAGATTTTAAATGAATAATTTGATGTTGTTTTCTGTCAGTTTCATTAGAATGCAGATAACAATATTGTATTTTAAGCTCCGACGGCATCAATTGATGATTTGATGCCGTCGGAGCTTAAAATACAATACAGTTATCTCCTAAATTCAGTTCTGAAATCATATACAACACACGTTCTATCCGTGACAATGTTAAAATAATACATTGAGAAACAAACAAAGAGCTATCATAAACATGTAATGCTAAGACTTGAATGCTTACTTTTATTATTTAATAGGGACTAAAAGGTTGATCGTGTACACATTTTAATCGGTCAACGCTTTTACCCACCAATAAATTATAAAAAGTAGCATTCAATTCTTAAATGAGTTTTGTAAATTCCAAATTTATGACGTTGTGTCATAGATAACAAATAGCCACATATGTTATCAGAAAACTAAAGCATTGCATAAACAAAAAACAGTATTGGCACGCGATTCAAGCACTTTCATTTGATCTATTTGTCAGTGTTTTGAAGTTTCAAATGTCAGAATAACAATTATTAACACATCATATGATCCAATACCGAGTGCACGTTTTTTTTTACATTGATTTGACATTTCAATAAATAAATAATATTGGACCAGTATGTGTCCACTCAATTTGTCTAAAACATGCACTTAAGAGTTCAATGCTTCTTTTTGTAATGTTATTGGGATGTTAAAGCGTAAAACAAAGCACATGTTGTATGAACTACAGCAACCCTTTCACAACTCTAAAAGTTAACAAGAAGAAGCTTTCAATATTCTTGTATCTACATTTATTTGCTAAAACTATGACATTACGTTGTATATCAAGCTTCTTGATTGTTTTCCAATGTATTTAAGTGATGCTGTCATGGGAAGTACGTGCAGTCAAGAAGGTTGCATTTTATTGAGAAATACAATTATTAAACTTTGGAATGCCTCGCAATTGTTGTCAGAAAATTAAAAGTGCAGATTCCTATGAAACATACATTATATTTACGTTTAAGGAAGACAGTAAAGTTGAACTAAACTGGCAAAATTTGTGCTTAACGTAATCAAAACGGTTTCAAGAAATAAAACAAAGCTTTTTTGATTCATCATGTTCAACATTAAATGATAATATATTAGGTATGAATGGCCATGAGACATCTGTGCACCAGAGAGTAAATGACGTCTGATACACTGCTTCAACAGTTTAATAAATTGACAATTTAAGCCCACGTTTTTCGTTTTTTATTTTATTAGAAATATACAAACGTTAAAAAGTCTTTGTTCATATTACCAACTTTTGACTTCGGATTATATAATTGTTCGACGGGTTACTTATTCTATGGTTGGACATTCTAGTACTCAGTCAAGTAAGAGCAATCAAAATAAGTAAAATAATGCAAATTGGGAGAAAGTTTACTGTTTTCCGATGATTTTGTCGTGGATAGAAAACATAAAACAGTTAATTTTCCCCTAAAATTATACCGATTGAAAGCTTTATTTTGCTTCTAAACCTTGCTCTTACTTGACTGAGTACAAGGATGGCCTACCACAGAGCAGGTGACCTGTCGAAAAATTATAAATTCCGGAGTCGAAAATCGGTAATATGACAGTCAAGTGAAATAGAACGTTACTATAAAAGCTGCCCTATTAAAATAAATCAAATCAATTTTAAGTATTTAAAAAAATACTTTTTGGATCTCGAGTATATCCTGATAAATATTATAGAAAAAAACATATGTCGCTCTGATACGTTTATATTACAGACATTACGAAATGTAAACGAAATCAATATTTTGTTTTTTACTACATGTGATACATATCCTTATTGTTTCATCGATATAAATTACCAATGACGAACGTCGGAGACAGAAGGGACAATTTTTTTTCATAATAATTTATACAACTGCCAACGAACATGTTAACCATTTCTATGCTTGCTGTCCTGTTTTGTTGTACTGCACTCACTACTGGCAAGGACTGCAATGGAGACCAAAGTCCGGAAATTATATCTGTTGGGCTAACACTGCATGAAAGTATTAATTTAAGGTATCAATAAACTACTTGAAAATCAGTCGTAATTTCCGAGTTTATTTTTTTTTCTGGTAGTTTATAGTTCAAGTAAACGCAATGTTTAATAGTAGTTTACAAATAGTTTACTGGACGCAGTAAGTTCATGAATTGACACCTGATTTACTGTTCAGTAATTTTCGAATTTAACAAAGTTTAATATACATACAACATCAAATTTAATGTAGAGAAAATCTGTAAAACATGATTTACTACGAGTTAAAGTCAATAATACTCCAAACAGTAAGCTGTTTACTGTGGTTTTAAATCTGATTCAACATCGAGTTACAAATTTAATACAACGATAAACTTTCATTTAATGCAAATTGAAATCAAATTCAACTTCAAGTTTAAAGATGTAATGTATGAAATAACTTGATTTACTTCAAATTTAAACTCATTTTGACTCCATTTACTATCGAAAATCTTTGTAATCTCCGTGTTTGGTGCACCAAATATATGCCAATTGACCTGCAAATTCACGACAGAAAACAGTATATATTTGCAGCTTTCATCCACATATGACCAGTAACAGTTCTTACAATCGAACCCTATTATAATGCAAGATATATTTGTTTATACAAACATACTTCAGTATAACAAACAAAGCCATAATTGTACACCCTAAGTTGCCACAACCCATAACTCGAATTAAACACTCATGATTGCCTCAAATTATACAATATTACAGTGAGAGGAGCAACTGGAAATTCATAAAAAAAGCTGCCCGTAATGGAGATCTAGACTATGGCGAAATTCTGAAATTCTGGAATCTTAGCTAAATTTATTCATTATTTTCAATTTACAAATACATGACAAATTAAAGTACTAACATTCCATTCTATAATAATTTTTAAAAAAACATCTACATACATAACAAAATTATAAAACTCTAATTTTGTGCATTTTTGTTTGTTTTTGCTAAAGCTGTTTTTAAGGAACAAAAACATATCAACTTCATGATGTAAAAGGACTGAGTATCTAAATATAATAAGCAGAAACATATTTGCAGAATTCTCTTTGTTGTGGTTGTTTTGATTGTCTTACCTAATTACAACTAACAACTATTTTAATAGAAATAGTTATTTCCCTTTGAATACAAATTTTCGAGCTGAATAATAAAATCCAACGTAATTTGGAGGGTTTAACAAGCACCCAATTATATACAACCCCTTTCTTATTAAAATAAAAATATCAAGATCTTAATACTTTTTTTATATAAGAATATTAATAATTATAAACGTGTAAACCTTTAAGCTAAAAAAAAACCCAACAAATTTCTTCAATTTTTAAAGATACGAAAAATATTCTTATTTTAACAAGAGTTGTTTCCCTTTCATTGCTTACTGTTAATCTTTAATCAATTGAAGAAAAAAAAAGATTCACATATAAGATCCCAGTTACATGTCTATATGTTTTATCAGTGCAATTAATTTCAAAATATATATTTGATTATGCTCGCGTGGACATCAATATAATATAAAAAATACACAATGAAGAGCTTCACCACTAAAACAAGGATTTTAAATGTAAAACCAACTGTTGTATACATGTATTGTATGATTGCTTACATCAGGGTACCAGATAAAATTTACTGCTATCTAGCTTTTTCTTGTTTATATTGTATAATTACGCTTCTCTTGGTTAGTTGACCATCATGCTTTTGGCCTAGTTTTTTTTACTAATTTATCAACATCGTCAGACCTCCAAGGCAGAGGTCTGAAGATAAACGATCCTTCGTCTTATGAATCTGTTTGTTCATAAGATATGTTCTGCATCACAAGGCTTTTCGAGCCCTTTTCTTTTTGTTCCTCTGGTATACTGGACTTTACTTTTAGGGCCTTTTTTCTGTTGTTTAATTTCTAAAAAACAAGAGAATAAAGCTCAAATCAAAATTCCTTGAATTTCATTTTGAATACATACAAATAGATTCCATATATGCCGTAATAACTCTCTTTCAATAAAGATATTATTATCATTATTATTATTATTATTTTTATTATTATTATTATTATAACCTCAGCAAAAAGCAGTCTGTAAAAACAATACTAGTGATTACTGTGACAGAAAGCATGCTGTATATTATTTATGAATATAATATAATCCATCAGAACACTCAATTCCTAGCATTTAATTTCTCTCTCTCTCTCTCTCTCTCTCTCTCTCTCTCTCTTGAAAAGCCCGGCCGGCGAGAGAGGGAGAGAGAAATTCTACCGCTACATCAAGTGAAGGCCTGCCGAGCTTTTTGAGTATTGAAAATTCAATTGTCGAGAGTGGAGAAATATTATATTGCACGAGATTCGGTGTTGGATTCTGTTTCTATTTTGATTTTTAGACGTTACGTAGACAAACTTTTTCACTGATCTGCAAAATGAGGTATATATATATATATATGTGACGTCGTTAGATATGGTCATCTTTTTCCTTTTTTATTGTAGCGTCACAAAAGGAATTTAGTGAAAAGCAAAAAGAAAATGAAGTTAAAAGGGGGTTCCCTGTTTAGAGTGATATAAGTATATACTATTAAATAAAACTCCCGTCTAAATCCGCTTTTTATGTTGACTGTAATATCTGAATTGTTCACCATAATAAAAAAAAATCAGTTCTTACTCTTCTCATCTTGCTGTACACAGCCATTTTCTTGTTATGTTCTTCTTGTTTACCAGTTTCGTCTCTTCGTTTCTTTGCTTTGAACGATTCAAAATTTGTCTGTATCCCTTCTACAAAAAAATCTACTTAAGGCAATTTAAAAGAAATATTTTTTTTAACATACAATTGCTTGTCTCCATTTGAGACTAAACAGTGTCACTTGGTTAGTCCATGGTAGAATGTTTTGATGTGATATGATCGAAATCAAAATAGTTTTATTAAAGTTATATGATAGTATGCATTTGCTAGTATGTGATCCATTAACATAAAACTTATTTATAATATGGAAATTATATGGCGTTTCAAAATATTACTGAAAGTGTCTGCCTATATGCCCGTGCAAATGCGTAAATAAAGTAATATATAAGGGAAGAAATAATATGTATATTTATTTTTCAAAATCATGAGTAAGAAAAGGAGTCCAAATTTTACGTCGCAGGAGATTCAAAAAGTTTGAATGCAAAATGGAGAAGAATAAATCTAAATATTTTGCCGACTGAGCAACACAACTATTATTTTTATTGTAATGTACATTGTACATGAAATTATACATGAAAAGTAATTAGAATTCTAGTTGATAATCATAAGACCATCATAAGTCATGTCGCGAGCTAGTGTCTTAAGTTTACGACAAAAGTTATGATATATCGTAACTTGGGACACTTACGAAAACATTTCTTACGACTATGACATGTCCTAAGACCATCATAAGACATGTTTTAGTCATAAGATACTTTCGAAAAACAGGCCCCTGGTAATGGGATTACTCATTTCAACACTTGGTCCGAAATCATATGAAGTGAATTCAATGGTAATTTGGAACGTCATGTTTTATAAATAGTCGTGTCCATGAACCAATCCCAGCAAAACTTACTAATACCATTGTCTATAGGAGATTTTATTTCTTGTCTGTATCGAGTTTCTATAATGATTTTCCATGTATTGCTGTGTATACTTTATATGCAATTTTATATGCATTTAAATGTTTGTCTTCAATTACAGTTTTATTCTGTTATTGTTCTGTTTATGCATGATTTGGTGATTCATATATATAGCATGTTTCGCTTATATATATTTACTTTAATTATATATATTATCTTTAACTGTTAAAACCTGATTTGACCTTTTCTCGGTAGATTGTTCTGTGGTTAATTATAAACTTTTACAAATCTATTTATTTGAAAGGATTTTCCCAACGTAAATGATCTGTGGTAATCAACTGGTCGTCTATGAATTTCTTTAATTTGATGATATTACACCTGGTGTTTCGGATATCATTTAGGTCAAGTTCGACCAAGGCCGTTCATCCTCGTCAGGTGCCCTGGCCTAATTTATTTTTATTTACTATAACATTTGATTTTAATTACTTTTTTAATTGTTATCAATATGTTTCTATCGTGTAACGTATCAAATGCAGTTACATTTTGGGGCACTACACCTGGTGAATCTGTAATACACTTATAGTTTAATGTCCATTCTTTATCTAATTACATTATAATTTTGCCGAGGTCAAGTACTCCTTCACATTCTTGTGTTTACGATAAGCAATGATAGGTGGTCTGGGAAATAGATGTTGAGCGGTCTCGTCGTCTTCAATCAAATGCCAGTGTTTTCTTATTCGTCTTCCCAACTGCTTAAATAAAGGATTAAATTTCGTTGCTATGACTAGTGGTGGACTTTTCTGTTTGTTTTTTTGTTTTATAACATAATGTGTTTTGCCTACTTTTTCGTAGTGCTTTATTAACTAGTGGATTAATTTCATTTTCCTTGTGTCCCCTGAGTATAAGCTTGTGTTTAAATAGTTTGATCTGTGTGTCGAGGTCATCTTTGTTATTACACGATCGAATGAACCGTGTAACTTCGCCAATTATAAATCCCTTAAATACAGAGGCGGGATGAGCTGATGATTTATCTAAATATTGGAAGTTATCCGTAGGTTTGCGATATAATTTGATATCTAATATTTGTTCCGTTTTAAATCTATCTCCTTTAAATATTGTTACGTCCAAAAATTGTATTTGACTATTAGAAATTTCATATGTAAATTTTAACAATGGATGAATACTATTTGCAATCTGGTAAAATTCAATAAGCGCTTGTTCACTTCCTTTGAATAATAAAAAACCGTCATCTCTGTAGACAGATAGAAGAGAAATTTCGGACGATTGTGAGAACCGTTTTAATATTTCAGAAACGATTTCATATATTCTAATATCAGTTAAACTAGGAGACATTGGTGACCCCATCGGTTCTCCAACTTTCTGTTTAAAAATCTGCCCGTTGAATTCAAATTCATTGTTTCCAAGGGCAATTTTCAGTAATTCTAACATATCCTTTTTGGGAGGCACCGGGATGTCAAATTAACATTGCATTATTAGCGGCCATGCTCTGTCGATTGCGTTTATAATTTCCGTATGATGTAGATTGGTATACATACATGTACTAGAAATGTCAAATGAACTCATTAATATATCAGGAGAGGCTCTTATTTTTTCCAATTTGTTTATAAAAGAAGTTGTATCTTGTGTGTATGTCCAAAATTGGTTGACAACTGGTTTAATAAAATAATCGATATATTGTGCAATTCTTTCTAAGGGGCTATTACATAAAGATACAATGGGTCTTCCTGGAACGTCTATATTCAGTAAACAATTCTTATCAACTTTGATCTTTTCTCTATTATTTTGATTAATTTTATGAAGTTTTGGGAGGAAGTATAGTCTACCCAATCTTTTTTCATCGTCATTTTTTAGGAACTTTAGTGTGACATCATCAATGTAAGAGTTCTTGTGTAAACGAGAAATGATTGTGTTGATACTGTTCACGATCTCCGTTGTGTGAGATTCATTAATTGTTTCATAGTGTATATTGTCATTTAGCTGATTCATTGCCATTTTTTATATAGAGGTCTTTGTCAAGAACAACTGTTGATGAGTTTTTATCTGCCTTCTTTACTATAATACGATCATTTTTACGTAAGGATTGCAGTGCCATTCTTTCATTTTTTGATAGGTTGTCCTTAAATGTATTTAATTGAATTTTCTCAAGTTCAATTCTTGTTGAAAATAAGTAGTTTTCAATTGCATTATTTGCCCAGCTTGGTTTATACCCACTTTTTAAAAGAAATGGATGACGATTGTATGTGTTAGACCCGTCATCAAAGTAATATTTACATCTCATTTTACGGGCTAGTTCGTTGAAGTCATTTATGATAGTTTTCTTTGCATTTTGAAGCCTTGGACTAGGAATGAATTTAAGTCCTTTCGCTAGAACTAGTATTTCAGCATTACATAGTTTTTCTTTTGTAAAAATTTCAACATATTTTATAGCCTTTTGTACCTTTTCCGCGTGTTTATATTGTCGTCTTCTATGTTGTCTGCATATATTGTATCGTTTTCTTTTTTCTTTATTGTTAGCAATTTTGCGTTTCTTATCCCTAGCTTTGAACCGTCTATTCTTTTTATTAGACATGTGTCTGGAAGTTAGTTTAGTGCGTGTGTTGGTGTATTTCTTTGTTAACTTATAGTTGAATAATTCCAGTGTTCGTATAAATTTTAAAACACCGCTTAATTAGTTTTCCGGCGATCTTGTGTTTATCAATCTCTCTTTTCTGAATTTTTGAAAAAACAGATTCTTGATAAATATTTTGATATAAGAACCCAAAATCACGGTTCCAACAAATCTTATCGAGAAAAAGTCCTGTCACACCGTAAACAACAATATACGAATAACAATGTATCTACGACAGCGTATTGCTGTCTTGAAAGAAAATAGTATATATTTATAAAATTTATATGTTTCATATAACTATGAAAACTTACCCAAATATGGGATATTATAATATTGAGTGTAACGTCCTTGATTACATAATTATTTAATTAAAGGTTTACTACATTTCCAGTAAAATTAATATTCGAGATTAATGACATCTGGCCGTAATGAAAATATTTGTATACGCCCTAAATCAAAGTTTTGTGGTATATAGAAATCACCTTGTTCGTCTGTCTCTCCGTTTGTCTATCCGTCCTACTCACCATGATATATATGTTGTGTTATTTACAAAATCAGGTTATTCTTGACTTTGAACTGCTATGGTAGTAATATCTAGTCAGGTTAGTGCCGTCTCTATGACTTTTCAGCCGTAAAAATTAAGTTGACCAAACTATATACATACAGATGCATCATGGGTTGAATGTGTGTTATAAACCAAAATCAGATAACTGTGACTTGACCTTGCCATCGTACCCTTATCTTGATAATGCCTTGTTTGAATTCTGTCCAGTGTCTTTTGTAACTTTTGTACGGATCATCTTAGGTTGACCAAACTTAATATGTGGATGCATGATGGAAAGACAGTTTGCCATATACAATCATCGATATGTAACCTTTTACTTTGAATTTTGACCCCATGATAGTGGAAATGTGCCTGGGCTAGAACTTGTGTACCATAGAACTTAAATTAATCAAATATAGAAATGAGAAGATTTTGTATGATTCCAATGAGACAATTTTCCAAAAACCGCATAATCAGCTATAAAAAAAAAGTTAAATCACAAAAATACTGAACTCCGGGGAAAATTTAAAACGGAAAGTCCCTAATCAAATTGCAAAATCAAAAGCACAAACACATCAAACGAATGGACAACAACTGTCATATTCCTGACTTGGTACAAGCTTTTTCTTTATGTGGATTGAACCTGGTTTTATAGCGCTAAACCTCTCACTTGTATGACAGTCGCATCAAATTCCAAAACGACTCTATAAAAGGCACCGAAATGACAAATGTAAATCAATTCAACGAGAAAATTGACGGCCTTAACTAAAGTTGGTTTATGGATGCCTACCGAGAAACTTGTGTATTACAGACCATAAGCAATGCACTGCGAAAATGACTTTGACATCGGCCCCTATGATATAAATATCGTGCCCAGAGCATAACTGTACCATAGAACCAGGATTAATGTTGATTATTTCAAGATTAAAGTTAATAATTGCAAGATTAAAGTTGATAATTCTAAGATTAAAATTGGAAATTCCAACATTAATGTTGATGATTCCAAAATTAAATTGATAATTCCAAGATTAAAGTTGAAAATTCCAAGATTAAAGTCGACAGTTTGAAAAAAAAAAATAAAAAAAAGGATGGCCCTAATACGCTTCCGTCATAATAATATATTTACTAAATATTTAACGCATACAAGTTATATTAATTTACAATTTTCAAATGAGAAAACCCCAATTGTATTTACCAGAAGAGATAAAACTCTAATAAAAAGTCGTGCAGGGGAATAACAAATAACATTAAAAAAAAATAAGTTACTCACAGCGTCTCCTGCAGTACATGTAGATCTTGACCCATTGGCTGTCCAAACTCGTTGTCATATATAATCAACGAGTAAAGGATCCACCTGGCCTCCCCAACATCGTCATCACTGCTTCCAGACAGCTGGCAAATTTTATCCAAGTCCTCCCCTGTAAGCATTTTTATATGCTGCGCTATCTCCTCCATATTTTAATTTTCAGTCTTCAGATATTTATTCATTCTAGCTAATCCTTTCAATGACTCCTTTTGTATACGTTTAATTACTGGAACTAGTTTAATTCCTTTTAAATTATGACGCTTTTTAAGGACTGGTGGCAACACCATCTAAAATAAACCACCAAAAGTATTTATTAATAGTAATTCATTTTTATATATAGACTTCCGGAAATATTTTCACTTGGCTGATTTTTACCACTTCAGTTTTAATAATACCGGTACCTAATAATGATTTAAACGTACATTCAATTTTTTTTTTTTTTTTTTTTTTTTTTAAGTCAGTAGGGCTGTCGTTCTCCAGTAAGTGACACGTCTTTCTATCTTCGTGGATATTGAAAGAAAGAATGACTATTCTACTATTTGGTCGCATGTTTGTGCACTTTCGCTAGGTAATTAACCAATGAGGCTAAGCTGTTGATAAGGCATTAAAACATCAACATTATTATCGTCAACTGGTTAATTGGTCGAAAGATTATCTGAGTAACCGGTTAGGCAAAATTGTTCGTCTGACCAGTAGTTTTTACGTATATGTAAGAGAATGATAATCCCTTTCTTCATGATTAAGTACGAGCGTTAGCGAGTACTTATCATGAAGATAGGGATTGTCATTCTCTTACGAACTTAGAATATTGTAAAGTGCTCAAGGCTCAAATGATCTCTTGATTTGTTATATTTAAGAATTAGTTTCATTGTCAGTGTAATGTTTGTAATTAATGCATGACTTCCTTTTTAGCTATTTCATTTATAGATTAGTTTTAGTGATGTAAGAACTTTCTTATTATTTTGGAAAATATAATAGATTGTGTTTTAGACATTTATTTAGATGACACAACAGTACACTGAAATGGTAAGAAATGGTTCCTGATTGTGAGTATGAATGTAAATCATGTAATATTTTAGCGAGGAATTATCTTTTTGTTTATTTCCAGATCAAATCAATAAAATTCAAAATTAGAGTTACAAATAAATTTTATTTTACAGCCAATATGTTAGTCCAGTCCTTTACATAAGATACTACTTCATTATGTCAGGGAAAATTAATGTTCAAATACAATGACAAGTTTAAAATATATTCAGTTTTAAAATATATTCAGTTTCAAAAGTTAAACTAAATTCCCTGTTTTGGAGTTTTATCAGAATATGGAAATTACTATTCTCACTAACTGCGGATCCAGTATTCTGAGATTTTGAAAGAGTATAAGCTAAAGATTTAGGTTTTATTCAATTTTAAAACCTTTTTTTTTTTCTTTTTTTTTTTTTCTTGCATTGCTTTGATATTTTTTTTTTTAGTAATTCGAAGTTATCAATATTCTCATAATAACGTTAACGGTACCAATGTAACTGCACCAGTAAACTTTGATTTTTTGTTTTTTTTTTTGTTGTTTCAAAATTCAACTTTTAGTCAGTTTTAGTCACAAATTCTTTCAAGCTCATAACTGTGCTTTTGGGCATTTGTAAATCATTCATAGAAACTCTTTGTTTTGAACTGTAAGTAGGCCTAAACAATAGGATAATCCCTCACTAAGAATATGATTTCATTCATTCTTCACTATAAAGAAACACAAAATCCTACAATTTCATTGGTCGAGAGCACTTTGCTATATTCTAAACTAGTATAAGTAACTGGAATTTGGCTATCTTTTGACCCTTTAATCATAACATTCCACAGATTTCACAGGTTAAATGTTGCACATACGTACAATGTATTAATCAAACTTTATCAAAGTTATCTTGGTTTAGTTCTTATTCATTTTCCTATGCTATTAATTGGAAACTTCGCAAACAAATGAACAATTGATATTATGTTCATTATGTATTAAAAAGCACAAATTCATAAATATTAACGTTCTATTCTGCTAGATAAGGAATCACCATCGATTTTAAATTGCATGGCTAAAGGAATTATTCCCATAGGTATTGTGATGTGACACGTCCAGGTATTCAAGAGATTTTCTGTCCTGTAAAAGGTGTCCTATATAGCGGCTTTCGACTTTTTGAAATGTTATGCCAAAAACTATCTATTATATGTAATACATTAAGTTTATTCATTTCGGGTTCTTTCTAATTTGATAACCGACGATCTTTTGAATTATTGCCAGATGTCATGTGAAGATCAAAAGATTAGAATTACTTTGTACACCAAAAAGTGTGTACTATGAAACCTTGTGAAGGGAATTTAAGGCAACTTGATCTATTTCGTCATGAATTGATTGATTGATTGATTGATTATTGGTTGCTTAATGTCCAGTGGCAAATATTTAATGCATGTTAAGAACGATGTCATTAGTTTAAAAAACCGTGATAATGTCTGAAGAGAATGTGCCACCTATATATATATATATATATATATATATATATATATATACATGTTCTGATAAATCTTTTAATTTTTACTTTGAAATGAATAACATCAACATAAACCCTAGTATCTTTGATCTATTGGTAGTTGCTTTTTAATGACTATCCACTAGACTATCTTTTGGGACATAACAGGGCGGATCAAGCCATTTTTGAAAGGGGGCTCCAACCCAGGATAAAGGGGGGGGGGGGGGGTTTCAAACCATATGTCCCCATTCAAAAGCATTGATAGACCACAAAAGGGGGTTTTGCGACCCCTTGAACCCCCCCCCCCCCCTTTGGATCCACCACTGCATACTATCTATATGTTTCATGTAAAGCTTCCACTGCAATTTAATTATTGCCTGCTTTTGGTCAATTTATTTTGTCATCTTACCATGTAAAGAAGTACATGTATAGTAAAACACCGCTTTATATCAATAAACATACTAACACCAGCAGCTACCATCTTTTCATGCTGGAGTCAAGGGCCTTTTGAAATCACATATTTTACAATGATACTAGTGAGTAGATTTACAAAACTTCGTTAATGAGCTCCGTTTTAAAAACACCTGTGATACAAGTAGTCAGCCAAAATAAACTATCAATTGACCAATTAAAATGTTACTTGAGTTGTAAATATGTGCTAAATTGGATACTCTATGAAAAGTTGTACGACTTTGCCCCCAGCAGAGCTATAGAAAAACAGTACATTAACGGGTGTTACACGGACACTTTTTAGATGATACACGGACACTTTTTAGCTTTTACACGGACACTTTTTATGAATAGAATCACTCGTGCATGATCAGTGAGTTCAAGGGCACTTTAAATTTCAATAAGATTTGAAGTTTTGTTTCACCGACATATTTCCTGTCTTTTTTATTAAAATATTAACGTTAGCATCAATATTTTTTTTTTTCAAACAATTCCAGTAAATTACTTTTCATATCAGTACACTAAGGGGTTGACCATTTAACTTCAAAAGGGGGTTATGGTTTTTTCCTAAAAAAGATATTTTGATCCCAAATTTTATGAGAAAAAACGTATTGTGGTCAAGCAGATGACAAAATAATGTTTTGATTCCTGATTTTCCGAATACGTATATAATAGTGCTAATTTCGAAAAAAAAAATATTTGGGTGATAGCGTTGAAAAACTAAACATTTTTTTTACTCAGAAAAGAACATACTCCCCTTTTGAAGCTAAATGGTCGGTCCGTAAATGTATTTGTTTTCACTATATGGACATGAATATAGTATTCTGGACAATGCTGAAAGTAAAGAAATGATGATAGCGACGTTTATATTTCAATAAAAAAGACAGGAAATATATATAAAAAAAATCAAATCTTATCAAAAGATAAAATCCTTATCAACTCACCAATTTACGATTGATCCTATAGATAAAAAGTGTCAGTGTAATACATGTTCAAATAGGCAGCAAATCTTGAAAAAAATCATTCAACTTATGTCATCAAGTTTGGACGGTAAGCTGCGATTGGATCATATAGTAACACGTGTTTAATCCTGATCAACACTATCAGAGACATATAAAAACCTATAAGCATGAAATTTAAAAAAAACCCAAAATATATGCCTAAATATATCTAATAACAAGACACTATCCATTTTTTCATAACATTTCATTCACTAATGAAATAGGAAATTCATTCTTTTGATGCATTTATATTGTTATTGAATTCATATATAAGTTGAATTCGTATGTATTGAATTCATATATTTGGCAGCAAACGTACGATTTTTACGATTTTTTAAAAGAGGGAATGGGTGGATGGAATGGGACATCCTGCATTTTTTCAATAAAAAAAGGATCAAGCCTATTTATTTTAAATTTATTTTAACCCCTCCCCCCTCCTTCCGTTTTTTCCCCAATAAAAATCAAATGTTAGCTTGCTTACCTCTGAAATCTTATTTATACTTTACTTAATTGCGAAGTTGCATTTTAAAAAGTCTCAAATATGTACAACATTCATCTTTTACTTGAAATGGTTCTTTTTTATAAAATTATTAGATTCTTGATTTTTTTGAGAAAAAAACTCTCGGCTGAAGTGAAGTGAAAAAAAAATGTGTTTAAACTGTAACTTACATTAACTGGTATATGGCCGTTTAAGTTTCTAAAATGTTTAGTTTTGATACCTCTTCTAAATGCAAAATGTACTGCTTCTTTCTTGAAACGTCGTACAAGTCAGATACAAAACAAAGATAACAAAGAAACAGGCCGGAAACAACCTGCCATATAGTTTTTCTGCACTTGTAGTCAGACCTGACTACTCGTGCAGAAAAACTATCCGGCAACGGTTGTTACCGGCCTGTTTCTTTGTTACCTTTGTATTGTATCTAATACGTATATACTATGAAATTAAGAGCTCGGGGCATTACATGTAGGTATTACAGAGCTACATATATATAACCTGTATCTGGTAAGGTACTAACTATCCCATGACGTATATCACCAATTAATGAAATAACAAAGTTTTATGACTGTTATTATTCAGATTTTGTTTTTAGACCAAATGATGATATGTAAATATTCGAGAAAACATATTGCGCATCACATTAATTTCTGTGTTTTCGTACTTAATATTAAACCACAGAAATTTAAATTGCGTGTCTGCTAATTAAGTACTTTATCCGACTGGTGTGGCTCTCTCTTTACACGAGGGATCGGATTTAACGTCCCCATTCTGAATGGACGTGGCTGCGTACTTGTACATCCCGCTGTAAGTAAAGAAATGATGATAGCGACGTTTATATTTCAATAAAAAAGACAGGAAATATATATAAAAAAAATCAAATCTTATCAAAAGATAAAATCCTTATCAACTCACCAATTTACGATTGATCCTATAGATAAAAAGTGTCAGTGTAATACATGTTCAAATAGGCAGCAAATCTTGAAAAAAATCATTCAACTTATGTCATCAAGTTTGGACGGTAAGCTGCGATTGGATCATATAGTAACACGTGTTTAATCCTGATCAACACTATCAGAGACATATAAAAACCTATAAGCATGAAATTTAAAAAAAAAACCAAAATATATGCCTAAATATATCTAATAACAAGACACTATCCATTTTTTCATAACATTTCATTCACTAATGAAATAGGAAATTCATTCTTTTGATGCATTTATATTGTTATTGAATTCATATATAAGTTGAATTCGTATGTATTGAATTCATATATTTGGCAGCAAACGTACGATTTTTACGATTTTTTAAAAGAGGGAATGGGTGGATGGAATGGGACATCCTGCATTTTTTCAATAAAAAAAGGATCAAGCCTATTTATTTTAAATTTATTTTAACCCCTCCCCCCTCCTTCCGTTTTTCCCCAATAAAAATCAAATGTTAGCTTGCTTACCTCTGAAATCTTATTTATACTTTACTTAATTGCGAAGTTGCATTTTAAAAAGTCTCAAATATGTACAACATTCATCTTTTACTTGAAATGGTTCTTTTTTATAAAATTATTAGATTCTTGATTTTTTTGAGAAAAAAACTCTCGGCTGAAGTGAAGTGAAAAAAAAATGTGTTTAAACTGTAACTTACATTAACTGGTATATGGCCGTTTAAGTTTCTAAAATGTTTAGTTTTGATACCTCTTCTAAATGCAAAATGTACTGCTTCTTTCTTGAAACGTCGTACAAGTCAGATACAAAACAAAGATAACAAAGAAACAGGCCGGAAACAACCTGCCATATAGTTTTTCTGCACTTGTAGTCAGACCTGACTACTCGTGCAGAAAAACTATCCGGCAACGGTTGTTACCGGCCTGTTTCTTTGTTACCTTTGTATTGTATCTAATACGTATATACTATGAAATTAAGAGCTCGGGGCATTACATGTAGGTATTACAGAGCTACATATATATAACCTGTATCTGGTAAGGTACTAACTATCCCATGACGTATATCACCAATTAATGAAATAACAAAGTTTTATGACTGTTATTATTCAGATTTTGTTTTTAGACCAAATGATGATATGTAAATATTCGAGAAAACATATTGCGCATCACATTAATTTCTGTGTTTTCGTACTTAATATTAAACCACAGAAATTTAAATTGCGTGTCTGCTAATTAAGTACTTTATCCGACTGGTGTGGCTCTCTCTTTACACGAGGGATCGGATTTAACGTCCCCATTCTGAATGGACGTGGCTGCGTACTTGTACATCCCGCTGTAAGTAAAGAAATGATGATAGCGACGTTTATATTTCAATAAAAAAGACAGGAAATATATATAAAAAAAATCAAATCTTATCAAAAGATAAAATCCTTATCAACTCACCAATTTACGATTGATCCTATAGATAAAAAGTGTCAGTGTAATACATGTTCAAATAGGCAGCAAATCTTGAAAAAAATCATTCAACTTATGTCATCAAGTTTGGACGGTAAGCTGCGATTGGATCATATAGTAACACGTGTTTAATCCTGATCAACACTATCAGAGACATATAAAAACCTATAAGCATGAAATTTAAAAAAAAAACCAAAATATATGCCTAAATATATCTAATAACAAGACACTATCCATTTTTTCATAACATTTCATTCACTAATGAAATAGGAAATTCATTCTTTTGATGCATTTATATTGTTATTGAATTCATATATAAGTTGAATTCGTATGTATTGAATTCATATATTTGGCAGCAAACGTACGATTTTTACGATTTTTTAAAAGAGGGAATGGGTGGATGGAATGGGACATCCTGCATTTTTTCAATAAAAAAAGGATCAAGCCTATTTATTTTAAATTTATTTTAACCCCTCCCCCCTCCTTCCGTTTTTCCCCAATAAAAATCAAATGTTAGCTTGCTTACCTCTGAAATCTTATTTATACTTTACTTAATTGCGAAGTTGCATTTTAAAAAGTCTCAAATATGTACAACATTCATCTTTTACTTGAAATGGTTCTTTTTTATAAAATTATTAGATTCTTGATTTTTTTGAGAAAAAAACTCTCGGCTGAAGTGAAGTGAAAAAAAAATGTGTTTAAACTGTAACTTACATTAACTGGTATATGGCCGTTTAAGTTTCTAAAATGTTTAGTTTTGATACCTCTTCTAAATGCAAAATGTACTGCTTCTTTCTTGAAACGTCGTACAAGTCAGATACAAAACAAAGATAACAAAGAAACAGGCCGGAAACAACCTGCCATATAGTTTTTCTGCACTTGTAGTCAGACCTGACTACTCGTGCAGAAAAACTATCCGGCAACGGTTGTTACCGGCCTGTTTCTTTGTTACCTTTGTATTGTATCTAATACGTATATACTATGAAATTAAGAGCTCGGGGCATTACATGTAGGTATTACAGAGCTACATATATATAACCTGTATCTGGTAAGGTACTAACTATCCCATGACGTATATCACCAATTAATGAAATAACAAAGTTTTATGACTGTTATTATTCAGATTTTGTTTTTAGACCAAATGATGATATGTAAATATTCGAGAAAACATATTGCGCATCACATTAATTTCTGTGTTTTCGTACTTAATATTAAACCACAGAAATTTAAATTGCGTGTCTGCTAATTAAGTACTTTATCCGACTAGTGTGGCTCTTTCTTTACACGAGGGATCGGATTTAACGTCCCCATTCTGAATGGACGTGGCTGCGTACTTGTACATCCCGCGCGCACAGCAAGAAGAACGCCCCACTTTCGCAAAGGTTTTCCGCCAGTCGAAAGAAAACCAAATTGACCATATTTGTATCCCCAATCTCCCCTTTACAGTTTTGTTTCTATATCTAGTGAGAATTATAAACCAATAAAATATGTTAATTCTTAACCATGATTTTTCTCTATAACTGATAATACTATCGTCTAGTTTTCTTCGTGTCACACACAATTGGTTTTTCCATGTATAATTTATTCAAAATCTGACAATTTTGTACAAACTGTAGCTTGAAAAAAGGCTCCGTGACCCATATTTTTCATCATATTTTTTTAGAAAAGCATGATATAAACAATATCTTTGCAAATTATTTTAAAACATCTATCGATATTGATTTAGACCCCCATTCTACCCATAATGACTGACTTAAACATTTTTCGAATGTAACCTGTAATCAAATATACATGTATATGATTTTCATGTGCCTGGACTTTCGGGAGATCATATTAATGTCAAGACCAACTAGCAAAACCCAAGTAGCATGTTCTTTACCGAATATATTATTTTCACTAATCTTTGCGGTTGAATTAAGCAATTGAATTATATTCCCCTTTCTGTTTATTTTCAGTTTTTAATAATTAAACATTTTCAATGCATTATAGAATAGAATAAGCTGACAAATGTAAATTTGCTAGTTGTAAATCTTGAACCGAAAAAAAAACAACATTTTCTTTTCTTTGCTGGTCTTAAGTTCTATCCTTTTTAATAATGCATAAGGCTTTTCCATTTTTTTTAACTTGCCTATATTTTAATGACGAATAAACTATTTATCCCTCATGACTATGTTTTGGATACTATGAAGATATCTTTTATTTATTTTATTTGTATGTTTTCATCAGACAATTTTCTTGAAATCATCATATTTAGTATTGTAAATATTTGTCTATAATAAGCAACAGTTTCATTCCTTAGTATCGACCAAGAGAGACTGTAGCATAATGTCAAAGATCAAATGATTGTTATCTTATACAACTCTATCTTTAAACAAGCATTGATGCTCAGAAATGTCTGACTTGGAGTGTTTCACAGTACTATCTCTGCTGTTGTAGTATGTTGACGCAATGCGACAATGAATCCGGAGACCACAATGCTTAATGAAATATTGCATGTCATTGTATTGCAACTCATCATGTTTTGTCACTGTAGATATATTTTTATGCCCCACCTACGATAGTAGAGGGGCGTTATGTTTTTCAGTCTGTGCGTCCGTTCGTTCGTCGTACCGTTTGTCCGTCCGTCTGTCTGTCCCGCTTCAGGTTAAAGTTTTTGGTCAAGGTAGTTTATGATGAAGTTGAAGTCCAATCAACTTCGAACTTAGTACACATGTTCCCTATGATATAATCTTTCTAATTTTGATGCCAAATTAGAGTTTTGACCCTAATTTCACGGTCCACTGAACATAGAAAATGATAGTGCGAGTGGGACATCCGTGTACTATGAACATATTCTTGTTTTGCATATTTTGGATGAAAACAATGTGAATTTGCTAAACATTAACAAGTTATCATTATTCCTTTCAGAAAAAGAACCAATGCGTTTTGTTTTATTTGGACCTATTGGAGGAGGTAAAAGTTCAATAGGAAACATTTTTTTTGCAAAAGGAAGTATTTCAAAGGAGAGGGGGCATTATAAAAGAATCATTTACGAAAGAAGTTAAGATAGCAGAAGAGGTAGCGAGATATAAATGCATTGAAATAGCTGACACACCAGGAGTGCGAAACAGTTCAGACAAACGTGAACTTGAAAAAAATGTTGAGAATTTTAGAAAAGCAACCAGATGTGTATCTTATGGACCAAATGCATTTTTACTAATTATATCTTTGGAGATCCCCTTCGATGATTATTTTTTACGTTTTTTAAATAAATTATCAAATGAAGAACTTAAGTATGTTATTGTGATCTTCACAACCAATCGTATAAGAAAGGATCCTAGGGAAGTACTATTAGAAAATATTCCTGAATCATTAAGAGCCTTTTTGCTTGAAAAAAAGTGGAAATTTTTCATTGTTGACATAAATTATAATGATTTATTCACTCATATGCAGAAAGTTATACCAACAATTAACGAGTTATTTCAGTATTGCAAAGTGACACGGGGACAGGAAGATAATTTTTTTAATACAAAATATTATTATGAAGTCCTTTGATTAAGGTGGTATGGGAGTATAAATTAAAAATGATAGAATTTGTTCATATTTTGCCAAAACGTAGTTAATACTGTGATATGTTCAAAAATATAATAAAAATGATAGGTCACCGAGCTTTTTCTCAAGCTACAGGTTATGAAATGAAAAAAAATGACACATTTTGTATGGATTCTAGAGGAAAAAATATCATTATGTGAATAGAAGCTAAACTAAATGATAGAATTGTAAAATGAAATACGAGAAGATAGCTTTTAGAAAATGCTTTTAGAATATCAAAAGAAAAGATAGGGCCACCGTACGTTTTTTCCTGCTAAAACATAAAATAGCAAAATTTCATGTAGATTTCTTTACCATATGTACTATTTTAGAGTAACCTCCCCTTAATACGCCAATTTAGAAACATTGAAAATCAAGCAAAAATTATCTACGTTTGTAAAAATATTAATAATTATAAGTTAAAATCGTATAAATTTGTTCTTTTAAATGAAAATTCACATTTTTTTATTGCATTCCTTATCAAATTTTGCTGACTTGATTGAAAATATGGACCTTAGATGCTCTGCTATTTTACATTAAACCATTGTCGTGACGTCAGCCTATTCATTTGCCGTGGATTCTTTTTCTAGAATCAACGCTTCCTAAATCTGTCGCTGAAATGGACTCACCAAATTATATTCAATTGCTTCCTTTGTGTGCCTAATTTCATTAAGTTTGAATTAGCTAATTTACTGATTTCTGTTCACTAATGGAATTAATTTAAAAACTTACCTTCAATTTTTGTAACTTTTATATGCCATCACTGGGAATCGAACCCCTCCTTGAAATCTGTTATATGTGACTGACATCAACACATCCATGAAACCTCTCGGCTACCAATGGGTTGCAAGTTAGATGTCTATTTTATATATATAAATGAACATAGGATACTCATCGCTACAACGGACACTCAGGGCTTGTACCTTTATATATACATAATAGGCAATCGTATAGTATAAATCAGTAGCCGCCAGGTTAACGTGGTTAAGATCAATAAGTTGAAGATTCAAGTTAAAGGTAGAGAGAGGCTTGTCGGTTTAGGTTCGAATCCCTGTATTCTTTTTGATGTATCTTTTCTTTAGTTTTTCCGGTTTTCTTATTTTGTATGTTAGTGTGAATATTTTTGTAATAACTGGTTTTCCCGTTTATGTTTTTGGATTATTATTGGCCAATTCGGGTATTTGATAAAAAATGATTTCATTCAATTTATCCATTTTAAATATGTTTTATATTTATATAATATGATTTCATCTGTTTTACTACATGTCTTTACAAATGCTTAATCGCAAATACCTATGCGAGTAAATTGTGATGTGCCAATAATAAGGGTTCTTGCTAGAAATTTTGGTAACATACTTATTATATATACTTAAAAATAAATTCGAACATCTCTTATTTTGTAAATTAAGGATTATATTCAGATGCATAATAATTCAAAGACGGACGTGTTATATTTGTATTTCCTTAACTAATTAATTGTGAACCTTGTTAATGCATCGTTGCACATGATAACATGTCTATTTATATTCACTTACAATACCTTCTAATTAAGAAAAGGCTTTAATTTTGAAAAGAAATCAACACAATAGTTTAAGTAATAGATACAATGGATAAGCGTAGATTCATGAAAAACAAACCATTCGCCCTCCGGGCTCATGGTTTCTTTTTCAAGAATCTACGCTTATCCATTGTATCTATATTACATCCAAGATTGCGAAAGACACCCATACTACCTTAACAAGACACTATTTCATCAAAAAATCCATTATCAGAGTTCTTAGAATATTGTAATTATAATAAAGATCGCACTCTTGGCTATATCATGTATATATGTTCCTTTATTGAAAACAACCTATGGAGATAATTTTATTATCATTTCCCATCACAAAGTCGTAATGATGAGGCATCCTATCTTTACAAAATTCCGAGACGACGCAGTTATCTCCCTTTGAAAAACATTGCGAGCAGACAGGAACAACTCGAAATAATATCAAAACTTGAAAGAAGTCGGAAAAAGAAAAGAGTTGCTTTGTGCAGTTCGATGCTGATGATTGCAAACGAATGAAAATAGTTCCGTAATTAGAAAACCAACAAATTTAAATATTACAGAAGCAGCAAAGAGCCATTATTAAATAACATTAATACAATCCGGAAGGTCATTCTAGGTTGTAATGCGGATCAAGAAGAAATAATAAATACCCAGTTCTCAAAACAAGAAATTAACACTTTAAAAAATGGTTTGGTTCAAAGCACTTTTCTGGACTTAGAATCATCAGGAGCTTAATGTATCATGTTATATAGACTTACAATTTGGCGTCTAGGTTGTGGTTAATCAGTTATACATAAATTAAGTTTATATAAGAGTTTATTGGCGAAAATTCATTTGTAATAGTGAACTTCATATTTTCATGAAGGGGTCCATAAATAATGCAACGTTGTTTTTTGAAGTGGATGATGTTAATTTTGAAAAAAAATCATTATGCGTTAAAGTCAAATTTAATTTTAAGGCAAGGTATGCGTAATTGAGCGGTATTTAAAGGCGCACTAGCTACGAGATATATAAAAAATATAAAATATGATTTTTTTTCCCCACTCATTAATGAAAGTGAAATATAGTGAAATAATATACCGCTTTTAGCAGGCAGTATGGTTCAGTTTGTCAAAATAAGCTAAGAAACATTGATGATGAATTATTCACTTGCAAGTGAATAATTCGACCTTATTGAATCCGTATTCATGTGAACTTCAATTTAACCCCTTAGCTAGAGATGGATACCGCATGCATTGTGCGTGTTCAATTATTTAAAGGAAAAGAATGTCAACATTGAAAGTGAAACAAAGGTAAATCATTTGATTGACTGGTTCGATCACAAAAAATCATTCTTATACAGGTAAATACGATGATTAACATATATTTTTAATCTATAATATGAAATTAAACATACCTAGAAAAACCCAAATGCACGAGTTTGATATCTATTAACATCTATATTTTATGTTTATATCGCTTATATGGCAATCGGATGTTTTCGGAGGTCAACTCGACAGTTAATTAGATGGCGTCTAGACTAAAATACACACAAAACGAAGCTACATATTATCAAGCCCATGCCCGGTATATTGTTTATTTTAGACTTTTTATAATTTTGATAAATCTTTTACATTGTTATAAATGAAATATGAGAATTTGAGTCAAATCGGTGAACATGAATTTGACAGCTAGTACACCTTTAAAAAGTTGAGAAAATAATGTACTATGCATTTAGAATCCGGTGATCTCCTCCTTGTATTTTCATACCATTAACGCGGAAATGTTTTTAGCATAACATATCGTACATAAACACAATTCTGTGAACAAATTTTCAAAACATTGTTTTTTTTTTCATACATTCTATAGAATCTTGACACATTTTTGTATTAGCTTGGAATAATTAAATGATACATAAAGAACTTTTAAATATTCAGATGCAGTCCACGAGTTCTGAAATATATTTTGTTATATCAAAATTATAGATACCGAAATAATACGTTTGTTTTTGGCTTTAACGTTATTTTTCATAGTGTAACATTGATTGATTGGTATTGTTTATATCGTTCGATTCGCTTTCATTTTGAATAAGATACATATATGTGCGAGTTTAAATAAATCTCATATATGACTATTGTTTACTGATATTGGTTTCCGGTCAATCAATATCTTTAGTTTCATATACTTGTTGGTTTTTTTTTGTTTGTTTTGTTTGTGTTTGTTTGTTCTATTTTATCTATTTTATTTTATTTTTTTTTTTTTTTTTTTTTTTGGGGGGGGGGGGGGGGGGTCGGGATTGGGGATTTGTTTTTATCTTCTGCGTTAGTTCTAAGGTTATTGCATACTTATTCAAAGTTAAAACATTTACGCAAACGATTTTGGGGAAATAGTTATCCATTACACTGGCTGAAACGGGCATTTTTTGAATTCTATTTTTCAAAGTCTGTCAAATGTGTGCGATAAATTTCTCCTACATGCAGTTATCAATTCAACGTATTTAAAATTTATACAACGTTTACACACCCATTCAAGCAATTGTTTTGCAATTCAAGTTTGTATATAGAAATTTTCCAATGTTGATAATTGTTTTACAGGTTTTCAACTAAGTGTATTAAATTTGTGTTGTCAAATCTTACTTCTTTTTTTAAATTTCGTTTGATTCCTATTGGAATTTTACATTTTGCAAATATTTTGGTGTAGTCGTCTCACATCATTGTCGTTTTTTTTTTTTTTTTTTTTTTTTTTTCGTTTACGGTCTTAATAATTTTATATTTTGTTTTGAAAAATCTCTGCAGTTAATACCTTTTTTTAAATAAAAATATTCTTACTGTGTTTTTTTTTTTTTACAAGACATTGAAAGATTTCAGACACTACATATTGTAAACACATTAAAGTTCCTTAAATCATGGAAAGAAGTAATATTAATATCCCCTTCCTTACACAATTTTATATGTATATGTACCAGTAAGAAGAAATTGTTAATAAAAATTGCAACATTTGCTTCATTCAAATTTTGCAGTTGGACAAGTATATTTAAATCTTGAAAGCAAATTTATGTTTGTCTATTATTATTATGTTTGTCTGCTATTAAACATCAGCACATTACAATTGTTTATTGTATTCAGACTCGTTTTACTCTTGTGTTGCCATGAATGGACGTATTATCTGCATATTTTTTTTATCTATAAAGTAGATATAAGAAGATGTGGTATGAGTGCCAATGAGACAACTCTCCATCCAAGTCAAAATTTATAAAATTAAACCATTATAGGTCAAAGTACGGTCTTCAACACGGAGCCTTGGCTCACACCGAACAGCAAGCTATAAAGGGCCCCAACAATCACTAGTGTAAAACCATTCAAACGGGAAAACCAACGGTCTAATCTATATAAAAAACGAGAAACGAGAAACACTTATGAACCACAGCAACAAACGACAACTACTGAACAACAGATTCCTGACTTAGGACAGGTGCAAACAATTGCAGCGGGTTTAAACGTTTTAATGGTACCAAACCTTCACCCTTTTTCTGAAACAATAGTGTAACATCACAACATAGAAAGACACGCTATAAAATATCAACTGAACAATTTAAGAAAAACATTATGCTCGAACAAAAATATCAGCCATTTACAATTATTTTAAACACAGGTAAATGAAAATTATTTTGTTGTTAGGTGTACGTGTGAAGTTCCCTTCGTAAATTTTACGGACGCCATCACGAGTTGGTTGACCGTAACGGAATAACCGTTTCACAGATGATATCGGATATGTTCCTTATGTCGTAACTACAATACCCTTCCCTTTTCACGAATGTGACCTACCGAATTAGACTATTTACCGGATTTGTAATAACATAAGCAACACCACGGGTGCCACATCTGGAGCATGATCTGCTTACCCTTCCGGAGCACCTGAGATCACCCCCAGTTTTTGGTGGGGTTCGTGTTACTTAGTCTTTAGTTTTCTATGCTGTGTCATCTGTACTATTATTTGTCTGTTTGTCTTTTTATTTTTCGCCATGGCGTTGTCAGTTTGTTTTCGATCTATGAGTTTGACTGTCCCTCTGTTATCTTTCGTCCCTTTTTCAAATAGAGAAAGGAAATATTTTTACAAAATAAATAATTTTGATGTTCATAGTACGAAGTGAAAATTTATAGTACTACCAAACACTTATCATCAAAGATAACCCTGAATAACATTAAATAACAAAAAAGCATTACAATTAGTATCAACAGGTCAAATAAACAAGAAAGTACGATTTGAGAGTACTCGCAGTTACTGACAGCTAGATAAAAGCCAAAAACAATTAATAATAAAAAATCATGCATCAGAGACTAAAATCAACTAAAACACATCACAGAGATTTAGTATTTTAACGTCATGGACAGGCAAAGAAGACATGACTTGTGCAATGCCAAAAATAAATGTATCGACAGGCAGTAGGATAGTCAGGAGTTTAACCTCTTTATAGATCAAAATGAACGTGAGTGTGTCTTTATACATCCCGTTTGAAAAGAATACAAATTTAGTTATGTTTTAATTTGCTGATGACAAAATCGATATTAGTGCCAATGTAAACTATATTCAAAGATCTAATTACAACATTGGTAAGATAACCTTTACTAATAAGTTTGTTTAAAGGTTCGATGAGTTTACCCGGATCACATAGTGATTTCCGCGCTTTAAGTACAATATTACCGTAAAATATAGGATGTGAAATACCGTTTTTAATCAGTTTTCTACAGTTACAGCCAAATTTACTAATCAAATCTTTGTATCTATGAAAGAATTTAGTAAACGTTTTACGCAATTTATGGTAACGAAATCCCTGACTTAATGATTTACCAGTGATGCATTTATTACGTTCGTTAAAATCTATGACATCACTACACACACGGGCATAACGAACGAGTTGGGATATATAAACACCGTATGATGGAGCCAAAGGACTCTTTTACAAAAATTTGGAATATTCCATGAACAAAATAATAAAAAAATAATTAAACACGACGTTATTACAGAAGACCATACACAAACACGAAACACATAATAAATCAACGCTAAAAAATGCACTACACAAACCAAAATAAAAAGCAACAAGACTGGCAAAAAAAAAAAAAAAGAACGCGAAGCAAAACAAATAAGTCTACGTGTAAACATTTAGATAATTTATTTTCTTGAGTCCTTGTCAGTATAATACATTGTTATTTACACGCCTTCTTTCAAATATGAAAGTCATAAATGATTTATTGATTGATGTAGCTGTTTGATGCTACTTTAACAAATGTGTAACCCCGCCACTTTCTGTATGTGCCTGTCCCCAAGTCAGGATCGAGCCTGTCATTCACTGGTTGTCGTCGGTCCATTTCTGTCATAATAGTTATTTCGGAAACTGTTTCGTTATAGATTATGCCGTTAGTTTTCTCGTTTGAATTGTTTCACATTTGTCATGTCGGAGCCTTTTATAGCTGACTTCACCGTATGGGTTTTTGTCATATTTGAAGGCCGCACGGTGACTTATAGCTGCTTTTATCTACGGCATTTACATTCTGGTGGATAGTTGTGAATAATTATCTCATTGGCAATCACAACACACCACTTTAATCATTGGATTGGAATTGAGTAATGTCAATTTAGAAGAGAGAAATGTGAAAATAGATATTTTTGTTTTTATTTAGATGCCTTTAACAATATGCCGTAGTTGGACTTCTATATGTATTGTTGGTTTCTTAATTTTTTGGATCACTGTCGCATTAACGTTTTGCGCATTTCTCCTAGTAGTATGAAAAGGCCGATTCTGCCGCAATCGCATTTTCAAGGGGAAATCCTGCATAGGACCCCCAGCCCCGACGGCCAAATGCAAACGGACGGCATCCCTATTGAGCATAGGATAAATACAAGAATGGCATATGTATTCGATGGTAGAAAAGTCGCTCCAGAGGATAGTGGGGATAAGGATACCTTAAAGGAAAGGATGTCACAGATTAAAATAAATAAAGATATGACATCCGAAAGAAATATGATGGATTTCTTTCTGGAGAATGAAGAAGATTTGGAGGATAGCACCCCAACCCCCCAAAGGCAGCAGCAGTGCTGCAATGCTCCAAACATAGTGCAGATGGATGAGCATACCGAGCAGTGTCAAAAATGCGGTTCACAATCCACTAAGTCGCGATTTGAGCATCATCAACTAGGGGAGCAGAAGACCACTTGCAATGTTCCGCTCAAGAGGAAGAAGGGTCAGTTCTGCAAGAGCAAGCCCGGGAAGGATGGTCTCTGCTGGAGACATAGCAAGCAACCAAGCCAGCAGGAGGAGGAGGAGACCATCCCAGTCGAGGGTAAGATGGTGGTAAAAGAGACCATGAAGACCCTCCGTCAAATAGCTAGGGATGAGGGTCTGAGGGGGGTCAGTAGGAAGAACAAGGAGGCCTTGGTGAAGCTCATCGAGGAGAAAACCACCCATAAATTTGCCCGCCAGGAAGTCTTCAGCAAGAAGCAGCTCAAAGCGCTAGCAAAGAATCGTGGCCTCACCAAGTACTCTCAGCTCAAGAGAGACGATCTGATCCAGCTGGTGGAAGAGGACATCAAAAACGCTCCAGTCGAGGATGAGATCAAGGTCATCGATAGGCGGGAAGCTCTGAATGGCGTATTTGGCACGGTCGTCATCGAACCCGCGAAGCCGCACGATATGACCACTTTTCTGAAGGTAAGTCGGAGCACCATCACCAGCGCCATCTCGAATGCACTCGTTCAAAAGAAGGGATTGAAGGTGCACTTAGTGCTTCTAGCAGAGCTGGTGAAGACCAACCTCGCGACCGGAGAAAATACCTACATCACCCCTACCTTCAAATCACGCACGACAATGATCACGGAATCTGACGACCTCGAATTGGAGATTGCCTTCATGATGGAGAAGGTCAAGGAAAATATGGCAAAGTACATGCGGGAAGGGAGCGGGTGGACTTTCAGCAGCGTCGAGAAGCTAGAAATCCACCTCAACCAATTCAAGCCACTCAAGGGGGGCTCCTTCATATCAACCCCATTGGCTCTCGTGAAAAAGAAGGCGATCGTCAATGTGAAAAATGAGGATGATCGCTGCCTCCAGTGGGCAGTGCTGGCAGCCCTTCACCATGAGGAAGTCGACCAGAAATCCACCAACCGCGTATCGCAGTACAAGAAATGGGAAGAAGAGCTAAAATTCGAAGGCATCGACTTCCCAGTCTCGCTCAGGGCGATCGATAAATTTGAGAGGCAGAATCCCGCAATCAACGTCAACGTCTATGGCTTCAACGGCGTAAAGAAGGGTGAGGATGAGGAAGAGGATCTTCAGATTTACCCCCTCAGGATATCTAAGAATACGGGCCCCACCCACGTAGATCTCCTCTTCTTGACTCGCGAAGGTAAGCAGCATTACTGCTGGATCAAGAGCCTCTCACGACTCTTGAGCTCTCAAATCTCTGAGCACGGTCATGAGCTTTTCTTCTGTCGCAGATGCCTTTCCCACTTCTCCAGGCAGAATATCTTGGACGAGCATATGGAATATTGCAGCAAGAAAGATGCAGTCAGGATCGAGATGCCGGAAGAGGGGACCACCATAGCCTTCCATAGTATCAAAAAGATGATCAGAGTCCCCTTCGCGATCTACGCGGATTTCGAGTGCTTCACAGAGAAGCTCGACACCTGCCAGCCGGATCCATCCCACTCCTACACGAATGCCTACCAGCTTCAGCGACCTTCAGGCTTCTGCTATCACGTGAAATATGCTCACGGAGACTACAAGGATCCGGTCGTCTACTGCGGGGAGGATGCGGCAAAGAAATTCGTGCAGTGCGTGGAGGAAGAAGTGCAGGCCATCGCCAAGCTATACAAGGAGAATAAGCCCATGGAGCTGACTGACGACGATAAGGTGAGCTTCGCAGAAAGCACGCACTGCTACATTTGCGGAGACGAATTGGGAGAGGATAAGGTCCGGGACCACGACCATCTCACCGGGAAATATCGCGGCGCAGCGCACAACCAGTGCAATCTGGATTTCCAGCTTCCGAAGCACGTCCCCATCCTCTTCCATAATTTGAGCGGGTACGACGCCCACATCTTTGTCAAGGAGCTTGGCCACACTGAGGGTAAAATCAACTGCATCCCCAATACCGACGAGAAGTACATCAGCTTCTCCAAGCAGGTGGGTGATCTGGAGATGAGGTTCATCGACTCGAGTAGGTTTATGCTCAACAGCCTGGATACCCTAGCTAAGAATCTCACCCCCGACCAATTCGCGACCGTGAAGACGAGATTCAGCGATCGCCACGAGCTGATGATTCGGAAGGGGGTATTTCCCTACGATTATATGGATGGACCAGCCAAGCTGGAAGAGACTCAGCTCCCACCTAAAGAAGCCTTCTTCAGCACGCTCTCCGGAGAGCATATCAGTGATAAGGATTACGCACACGCTCAGAGAGTCTGGGAGACCTTCGAGTGCAAGACCCTACGCGATTATCACGACCTCTATCTCGAGACTGACGTGCTACTGCTAGTCGACATCTTCGAGAATTTTAGGGATATCTGCATGGCCAACTATGGACTCGATCCTGTCCACTACTTCTCCTCCCCCGGGCTATCCTTCGATGCCATGCTAAAAACCACCGGGGTTAGATTGGAGCTTCTTTCCGATCCAGATATGCTGATGATGTTCGAGAGCGGGACAAGGGGAGGGGTGGCCATGATCTCTCATCGTCAAGGTAAGGCCAACAACCCCTACATGGAGACCTACGATCGCTCCCAGCCCACCAAGTATCTCACCTACCTCGATGCCAATAATCTTTACGGGTGGGCGATGGCGCAGCCTCTTCCCACGGGGGACTTTGAGTGGGTGGAGCCGGAGGAGATCGACGAGATCCTGAGCTATCCCGACGACCACGAATATGGCGCCATGGTAGAATGCGATCTCGAATATCCGCAGGATCTTCACGACGCCCACAATGACTACCCTCTCGCGCCCGAGAACGTGGAGATCGGTAAGGTGCGTAAGCTTGTGCCCCATCTAGGCAAGCGCGAAAAGTATACCCTCCACTACAGAAATCTCAAGATGTATCTGGAGATGGGGATGAAGCTTACGAAATGCCGTCGTATCATCAGATTCAGACAATCCCCATGGCTCAAGCACTACGTGGATCTGAATACTGCTCTTCGCGCCAAGGCCAAGACCGACTCCGAAAAAGACTTCTTCAAGCTGATGGTCAACTCCGTCTTTGGCAAGACCATTGAGAATATCCGAAAGCGGGTAGACGTTAGGCTGGTCACCACCGAGAAGCAGGCCCTGAAGCTCGTGGCCAAGCCCAACTTCGATCGCCGTGTCGTCTTCACCGAGAATCTAGCAGCCGTCCACATGAAGAAGACCAAGCTGAAGTTTGATAAGCCGATCTACCTTGGAGCCTGCATCTTAGATATCTCGAAGCTCCTGATGTACGACTTCCACTACGGATTCGTGAGGAAGACCTACGGCAGTAAGGCCCGGCTGCTCTTCACTGACACCGACAGCTTGGCCTATGAGATCCAGACCGACGATTTCTACCAGGATATCACCCCGCACGTTGAGGCTAAATTCGACACTTCCAACTATCCTCCTGAGCATCCCTCTGGCATCCCCACCGGCAAGAATAAGAAGGTCCTCGGGATGTTCAAGGACGAGTGCGGCGGTAAGACCATGACCGATTTCGTGGGGCTCCGGGCGAAGCTATACGCCTTCAGGATGGATGACGGTAAGGCCACCAAGAAGGCGAAGGGAGTCACGAAGAGCGTCATCAAGCGCAGCATCGCCTTCGAGGACTACAAGCGATGCCTGGACACCCTGCAAGAGATCCATCGACCGATGAATATCCTCCGGAGCCATCTCCATCAGATCTACGCGCAGGAGATCAACAAAATCGCTCTTTCCGCCAAAGATGATAAGCGTCACATCCTCCCCGACGGCATCAACACCCTCTCGCACGGCCACTATCGAATCACTCACGGATGAGGGCACTTAGCAGACTCTGACGGGTGCGGATGCCCATCCCGCACTTGGCCCATACCTAGATAAATGAGCATCATTCGCGTGCACAACATAACCCTTCCCAATAAACCTCTTTCGAATGTAGACCTTGTGAAAGCCACCAAGGACCTAGGAATCCCATGTTTCAGAGGGGTATTCATGCGAGATACCCTACCACCCAGCCCGCGCCGCATCGAATGTGGAATCTTGAATCACGATAGCTGGGAAGGTCCTGGAACGCATTGGACCTGCTGGTATAAACGTGGGCCGGTAAAGTATTACTTTGACTCCTATGGATTGCCACCGCCTGACGAGATGGTGAACTACTTACAGCCTGAAATTCGATATAGCACGGATGAATTACAGCAGCGAGGCTCGGTGGTGTGTGGTCACTTTTGTCTGTACGTGTTGAATATGCTGTCGGCGGGGAAGTCGCTAGAGGACGCGGTCTTCTCACTCTATAAATAAATGGATAAGTTTGGATCTCATGCAAGAAAGCGCGCATCCCTTTGGCGAATGCTGCAGGATTTGGATATGAACGACAATCGCATTACTAGCCTAGGACATCCCAAGGACAGCTCGGATGCTGTGACAAAACGGTGGGTAACCCAAGAGTTGAAAGATGGTATGAAAGATATTGATAAATTAGATTCTGAGTGTAAACAGATGCAGAGGACCATCAAGCGAATGCAAAAGGAGTATGACTCATCAATCGGAGAACTCACAAAAAAAGTGATGACTCTAAAAGATAGTAAAGTCGATAAGTCAAAATGTGCCTTAACTAACGGGGGTAAGATAAATGCTGAGCTGGATATGCAAAAGTTTCACGTGCTGAATCTCCCACTCCCAGAAACTGACAATGAACCCGTCACCAAAGCCCTTTACGATCGTCTACAGTCGGATTTGGATGCATTGAGGGTTTTTGTCGAATTGAAGCATGCTTAGTTTTCCAAATCTTTCCAGTCTCAAGGTTGAGACCGGAAAGGTTGTTGAGGATTATTGTAGATCTGATTGTGGGACCCACGAGTTAAAATTCTTAGGATAACCCTTCCACTTCACAAACACCTCATTAATCCCGTTCTTGGTTCGCCTGCGGAGGATCTTCTCTATGCGGTAGATGTTTTGATCAGTTTTTTGAAGTTCGGGCTCATAGAAGGATCCCTGAATTTCCTCACCACTAAAATCCTTGAGATGATAGGTGGGCGGCTGAGTGTTCAACACTAGGGAAATGGTGAATACTTCCTCGGTCCAGCGGGGTGTGTATCCCTTCTCGAATGTACCTTTCTTCTTGGTGATTCGGACTTTGTCACCAGCACGAAATCGTGGTGGTTTCATGGGAAGTATGCTGCCGTAAAGGTTCCAATACACCTTGTTTTCATGCTCCTTGTGACTTGCGGCGACAGGGGTCATTTTGATGGATCGGTGCTTGGTGGTATTGTACTGGCGAACAAGATTATCCAAAACATTGATGTAGGTGCGTGTAGAGTTGGCCGAGAAATATTTGAACATTTTCTCTTTCATGGTGCGATTCCAGCGCTCAACCACACTCGACTTCTCCTCATTTTCGGTGGAGTAGAGCTCAATATCATGCTTTTGAAGCAGCTGATTTACATCCTTGTTGTAAAACTCAGTGCCTTTGTCTGTCCAAAGCTTCTTGGGCATACGCTCCTTGAACACCGCTTGAAAGGCATCCCGCACCGTCACCCCCTTCTTGTTTTTGAGTGGTATCAACCAGCCATATTTGGAGAAGACATCGATGATGCTCAGGATGAACTTATTTCCCTTGTTGTCCCTAGAAAAGGCACTCATATCAACAAGGTCGGCCGCCCAGGTCTCATCCACACCACCCACTACCACACGGCGTTTTTGAAACTTACGTCGAACTGGTTTGTGCAACTCCTCAGCTAAATCATCGGTCCAGCGAACTTTTTTTAATACCCAGACCGAATCGAGCTTTGGTACCGATGATGGGTCCGACGATGCTGCGGTCCATGCGTTCGCGTGTGGTAGGGTTGGGAATGGTGTTAAGCGAGGCTAGCATAGCTTTGTCACAGATGGAGTTGCGTGAAGCGGTATCCTTATGCTGGGCATAACAAAGATCGTGGTGATATGCAGCTTGGTCCACTCGATTAATGGGTTTGGACCAAGCCTTCGGGGTGCCATCGGGGAGTAGTCGCTTGCTAAGTTTAGTCCCTGGCCCGGTGAAGTTGTGTCCGGGGAGATGCATTTCCATGGGTAATCGGTTGATTAGTTTGTTCATGAACCCTGCACCGGTTGTAGCAACAAACTGAGACTTCTTGGCACCGCACACCTTGCAGTTGCCAACCTTCCTCCGTCTTCCGTTGCTGGTAATTGTTTCACCAGGGTTAACTGTGTCCGTCTTCCTACGACATTTTACGCAGAAGATCATCGTTATTTTATTTAAATAAATGAACGTTGAAGACATTTCCTACAGTGCCAACGCCCCCAAGAGGAGCAATCACTACCTCCTACCGCAGCGGTCGATCAGAGGGTTGATCATTGGGAAGTCGGACTGTGGTAAGACAACGCTGTTGAACAACCTACTCCTGCGCGATGGATGGCTCGACTACGATCGATTGTACGTCTTCGGAAAATCGCTTCACCAGCCCATCTACCAGCTGTTGCAGCAAGCGCTGGGAAAAGGCTTCCCTAAGGAAGATATCCGAGACCTCTTACAGTGTAGGGGTAAGTCACCCTACTCGTTGATCGATGTGGTCAACGCCTTACCATCACCACGACACCCGAGTGGTATCGACACTGTTTTCTTCGAGCAAGGGAGTGATGTACCAGACCCCCGAGAACTCGACCCCAGTCGCAAGAACCTCATGGTGTTCGACGATTTGATGCTGAGCAAACAGAACACGTGTGAAGACTACTACGTGCGCGGTCGCCACAACAACGTCGATTGTTTCTACCTGTGTCAGAACTACTTCAAACTACCCCGACAATCGATCCGAGAAAATGCAAACTTCCTCTGCCTCTTCCAGCAGGACGCAAAGAATCTCGACCATATTCGGCGCGATCACTGCAACGATCTTACCAAGGAACAATTTGACGCTCTGTGTAAGCATTGCTGGTCCCAACCCTATGGATTTGTAACCATCGATCTTACAAGCCCCAAGTCAGCAGGGAAATACCGATGCAAATTAGAAGAGTTCTATGAGGTATAAAATAAAAAAAATGGATCACTTGCAGGAATTTTTCCTGGAGAATCAACGGGACTTGGATCGGGAGTTTGAGAATGCTCCCAAGCCCTCACGACCACCCCCTGAATGCAAGCACGAGTGGGACTCGGTCGATATGACAAGTATCTGTTGGAAATGCGGTCGCACGATCATCCGCCCGATCGATAGCAGTAGAGGTGATTTCGACGCATGGAACTCTGACCGTCTGTATGGTAAGGTGCAGCGTCCCCCACAACCCCAATGCCCTGCCAAGACGATTCGAGGCCACCAGTGCACACACCCATGCCAACCGCGTAAAGACCTCTGCCTAAGACACTTGAATCTTTCGAAGAAAAGGGATCCGTATCAGCTGTGTAATACCTTCATGTGCAATTTATCGCGTAAAGACCTTTGCCTAAGACACTTGAATCTTTCGAAGAAAAGGGATCCGTATCAGCTGTGTAATACCTTCATGTGCAATTTATCGCGTATGGACGTTCGAACCAACGCTTCGGGGCGTTCACACCAACGCTTCGGGGCGTTCACACCAATGCTTCGGGGCGTTCGAACCAACGCTTAGGGGCGTTCGATCCAACGCTATGGGGCGTTCGATCCAACGCTATGGGGCGTTCGGACCAACGCTTAGGGGCGTTCGACAGCGTTCGATCTTATAAATAAATGACTTTTATCAAGATTACCGACCCTAAGCAGCGTGAGGCACTTGCTAGGGAGTTGCAAGACACCAAGCGGAAGATTCAAGCCAGTAATATGCAGCATCGTCTCGACAAGATTGGACTCAGCCGAGACCTTTCCAGGGTGTTCAAGCCTGTGGTTGAGGCTCAGCGGGAAGCAGCTTCAAAAATCACCAAAACAATCGAAGATTTACCTCCAGCAGTGCCAGCCCTCCCTCCTCCACCGCCCGAGTTTGCCGACCCACTACCCATCGCACCACCTACAGACACCGTCCTCGGACCTCGAGCACAGCAGTATTTGCAGCTCAGTATGACTCCTTCCGCCGACCACACCTTTGGATTGCGATCTGAAAACGATGGTATCTTCATCGGAAGCTCACCAGTTACTTTTGACGATGATGATATTTTCGTAGATGGTGTGAGGTACAAAGGAACCCTTGGCCTCTGGGAACTCATGGTGAAAAAGAAACCAGAATCGTTTGAGCCCGACGACCTTTACGACTATGCAGAGATCCTGAAAAGTTCCGGTGCCATGTATCAAGGCAATTCCACCCTCTCGAGAACCCCGAAGGCGAATAAGAGTTACAAGTGGAAGGAAATCGTATCCCACATCTACAAGAAGGATAAGTTTGGCAGTGGGCTGCAAACCGTGTTTCTTCCTTCCAACTTCAAGCAGCTTCTCGATCGCTTGGAACTGTGTGCTGCAGCATACCGAGCAGGAAACAATGGTGTGCGCAACGAAATTGTGTCGATTATCGATGCTATGAAAAGGGGTAGACATATCAGCATCGAGGAATATAAGGCACTGCATCGTAGCATCCTATAAATAAATGTTGCAAATCAAGAAAGGTTACGCTCGAAAGTACGCCTACGGTGGTAAAGGACTGTTTGACACAATCGCCAGTTTGGCTGCACGCATGTTTACTTCCTCTGCCGCCCAAACCCTAGGAAGTAAGGCCGTGAGTGCTGCCACCAATGCGGCCTTGAAAGGTGTTGAAAAAGGGGCTTCCAAAGCCGTCGACCATGTGGTTGATAAAGTGACCCGCCCCAGAAAACGCAGTAAAACCCCTCAACAGCCTAGTGTTCAACGCAAAAAGCCAGAGCAAGTTCGGTTAAACAATCTAATCTCCGGCTCTGGTATCAAAACCATCCACGACTTCGTCCAACGCTATAAATAAATACATTATGTCTAACATTCTTACAATCACCGAAGGGTTGACCTTCGACGAAAGTCTCCAGGAATATCAGGTTCGAGAATACGAACCACAAGCCGGTGCCCAGCTGAACAATCCCGGTGCTGAAATCCGAATCAACATCGAAACCCAGGATTTGTTCCTACACCCCGCCGAAAGTTATCTCGTGGTGGAAGGTCGACTTCTCAAGAATGATGACACAGCATATGCCGATGGCGATCTTGTGTCGCTCACCCATAATGGTATCATGTATCTCTTCAAGAGCATCAGTTACAGGCTTTCCGGTCAGCAGATCGAACATATTAACGATCCCGGCATTGCCACCACTATGCTTGGAATGTTAACCTACCCCGACGACTTCTCCAAATCGCAGGGTCTCAACCAACTGTGGTATAAGGATTCTTCCACCGATGCTGAGGCTGAGAACACTGGATTTGCAGCCCGCCATGGATACATTATCACCAAGCCCACCAACAAAGGATCGTTTTCGTTTGCCATCCCCCTAAAACATATTTTTGGATTCGCAGATGATTACAACAAAATAGTGTACGGGTTCAGACACGAACTCTCACTCGTTCGCGATTCAAATGCTAATGCCATTTTGAGAGCAGCTGCCGTCAACGATCCGGCAAAGATCGTCCTGAGTAAACTATCGTGGTTCGTCCCTCACATCACCCCCTCAGACGAAAATAAGATGCAACTGTACAAAACCATCCAAAGTAAATCCAAGATCCACTGTGGATTTCGCATGAGACAGTGTGATTCCATAGCCGTTCCCCAAGCCTCACAGTTTAACTGGCGCCTAGCTGCCAAGAGTGGTCGCGAAAAGCCTAGATATATCATTGTTGCCTTCCAAACCGACAAAAGTGGTGACCAAACCCATAATGCTGCCGTGTTCGATCACTGTCGATTGCGAAATATCCATGTCACCCTCAACGCTGAACGTTATCCAGCAGTCGACTATAATGCAGCTTTCAACGAAAATAGGATCGCCAGAGTGTTCAAAGAGGCCTCCGACTTCAGAAAGAAATTCCATAACATGGACAGTCTCCTCAGTAATGGTGGGATTAATCCCTCCGATTTCATCGACTTGTACCCCTTGTTTGTGATTGATGTGAGTCATCAGTCTGAGCGTCTCAAAGAATCCACGGTGGATATTCAGATCAGAGCCGAATTCGCCCGTAATGTTCCAGCCAACACCGAGGCGTTTGCACTTGTCATTTCCGACAGAATCCTACAGTTTGAATCCGATGGTCAAAAGATGAACGTTGTGTACTAAAAGTAAATGGATAAAATTCACCTACAACTCCTCTTTGCCAGTCACCCCGCCGAAGTCTATGCGATCGTAGTGAAGGCTAGTAAACAACTCAAGGAGCAGTATGACGGTATCGAAGAGTGGAAGCAAAAATATGTGACAATGGTCTACCATAAATAAATGGATAACACATTGTTGCAGCAAATTGCTAATAACACCGACCCAAAGCATGGGTTTTCCTTCATCGTCTCTGGAAACGATAACCAAATCCTTACCCGGTTCAACCCCCCACTACAACTCAAGGAATCTAAGACCTACGAAATGGCATTAGTAAACCTGGAAACCTATAACTCCATCCCCAACATTCATACAGGTAACAATTCCTTCCGCTACTCCCCCGACGATGGTGCCAACTGGTTTCCCATCGCACTAAGCACAGGTTCCTATGACATCGAAGACATCAACAATGAGATCCAGCGGCGGCTGCGGCTCAACAAACACAAAACGAAGATCATCATCGATGCCAACAGGGCAACCCTAAGAGCAACGCTGACCCTCGCCAGACACTATCAAGTAGACTTCAACGTTGTCAATAGCATCAACACCGTCTTGGGATTCGAGCGGCAGATTTACACGTTCGATATGATCACAAACGGCTATACGGAAGGGGAACACATTGTAAATATCATCAGCATCAACAGCATTCTGGTGAATAGTGATATCATCCATGGAAGTTATGTAAATGGTACACAGCAGTCTACCATCTACAGCTTTTTTCCCGCAGACGGTCCTGGTATGAAGATCATTCAAACCCCAAAGAATCTAGTATACTTGCCGGTGACCTTGCGAACCATCAATCGCATGCAAACGTATCTCACCGATCAAGATGGTAGGCCCATCGATTTCAGGGGTGAACATCTCACCATCCGCTTTCATCTTCGTGAGGTATAAATAAATGACTTATCACGAACATGGTTTGAGTTTGACAAAAGGTCAAGCTGATAAACTACAACGGGCTGCCAAAAAAGGTTGTCCGGTCTCCATTCGTTTGTCCCACGCAAACCTGCAAGGTGAACACAAGATGTTGCTCACCACCCGCCAGGTTCAAAAGATCGCCAAGCTCCTACAAAAGGGTACTGGTGGTATGGTCCTAGAGTTGAGTGCGACCCAATTAAAGGAAAACATGCAGAAGGTGGGTGGCTTCCTACCCATGTTGGCGGGGCTGGCAATGAGGGCACTCCCCATGTTAGCAAAAACCATTCTACCCGCCTTGGGTGTTGGAGCCTTGAGTGGTCTTGGTGGTGTAGCCGTCAACAAGGCCTTAGGGTCTGGATTGTACCTGAAACGTGGTGGATGCGTTTGCACCGTGAAACCTAGTGGCAACGGTCTCTACCTCAAACCTTCAAACGCCCGGATCACCTATGGTGATGGACTCTACTTGAAGCGTGGTCAGCAATTCCACGACGGAGCTGGTCTAATCTTAGGTGCTAACAGCCCCTTCAAAAATATTCCCCTCCTCGGTATGCTCCTATAAATAAATGGATGATTTAGATTCTGGATACCGACAGACCAGAGTCGAATGTATGGAAGATCAACTCAACGCGGATATACATAAGTATCAACATACCTTGAAGATCTACAAACGTCTGGACAAAGTTGTATCTGTAGCACTGGGTGTTTGTTCTGTGGGCAGTTTGGTGTTAACCAGCTGCACCATGGGTTCAGCTTTGACCGGTATAGGTATTATAGCCTCCCTTCCCCTAGGATCCCTTGCGTGCTTGAGTGCCACTGGCGTGATGGTACTCACACTAATCTCAAGGCGTATCATGAAAAAGAAGAAAAAACATCGCGACACCTTGCAATTGGCACAGTCCACAAAATTTTTGGTTGAACAATATATTAGTACTTCTTTGGCTGACGATGAACAGATCGATAATGCTGAGTTTGGGAAGATCGTTACCTGCCTCAAGAACTACTACAATGAGAAAGATCAGCTGCGACAACCCCTATCCAGTTTCAGTGAGGAGCTTTCGAAGTGTGCTTCCTAATCCCCAAAAAAGGCTTTCCAATGGGTAAAAGTCTCACGCCGTAATACTACTTTCACGCTATAAAACGTCTCACGCCGTAATACTACTTTCCCGCTATAAAAAGTCTCACGCTGTAATACTATTTTCCCGCCGTAAAAGTCTCACGCCGTTATACTCTTTTCCCGCTATAAAAAGTCTCACGCTGTAATACTATTTTCCCGCCGTAAAAGTCTCACGCCGTTATACTCTTTTCCCGCTATAAAAAGTCTCACGCCGTTATACTCTTTTCCCACCGTAAAAGTCTCACGCCGTAATACTCTTTTCCCGCTATAAAAAGTCTCACGCCGTAATACTCTTTTGCCGCCATAAAAAGTCTCACGCCGTTATACTCTTTTCCCGCCGTAAAAGTCTCACGCCGTAATACTACTTTCCCGCCATAAAAAGTCTCACACCGTAATACTATTTTCACGCTGTAAAAAAAAAAAAAACCTGTGATACAAGATTAAGACTCTTTTTTAATAATGTGGGTGGTCCTTAAAAGGACCGAGATATTCATGTATTGATTTAATCAAAAGTCACCATTCAAGTTCAATACATATTTCATGTAACATGTCGAGATGTTTGAAAATGTCTCTTACTGGTAAGTTACATTTCAATATTTTCTGATGTAGATCAGCAATCTGGTAAAATTTGACCAGTTTATAAATATAACTAGCAGAATACACAAGTTCGTGCTTTGCGAAGTAGGGACACAACTCATCCTTATGTAGCTTCAATTTTTGTTTCAAAACAAAAATAGTTTCTCCTTGTCCGAACGTATAGAACAGTACATTTCGTCTTGTGTGATCGATTTTCTTCTGTAGATTTTTAATTCTAGTGATACAGTCCTTTTCATTTCGCAAATCAGGCGGTAATTCTGTTAAATCATCATCTTCTTGTTCTTGGTAACTTTCCATCAATTTTCGTTTGAACATTTCCCTTTCTTCCTGCTTCGTTCGTTTCTGTGCAATTTTTTTCCTCTCTTTTTCACATTTCGATATTTTCGCTGATTGCTCAGCAAAGCGCTCGAGTTTTGTCCAGTACTCGTTCAATTCCTGATCGCTAGGATAAGCGTTGCATAAGTAGTTTCTGAAATCATCCATGATTGTACAAAATACCTTCCAGTCTTCTCCGTTCATTTCTGTATAATCCAAACAAAACAACGTCACAAAGGCAGTTAGCAACACTGCAAAACGATAACGTCTTAAAGCCCGCGTAAAAAGGACTATTGACGTACTGGCTATACAATAAGGGCATTACTAAAATCTTGTGCGTATCAAATGCGCATGCGCCGTAAAAAACGTCACACATCATTCCGTTACACTTCACTCCACACATCGTTTCACGATGTGCTCCATTCCGCTTCACTTCATGATGTGCTCCGTTTCAAGCATAAAAAAAAACTTTTCCAATCCGGCAGAAATGTTGGATCGGAAAAATTTTTTGTACCCCACCCGGCCCATTATTTTTTTTTTTTTGGACTTAATTTCTCACAAGGTCGTAAGAGAAGTACTCCTGCTTGGTCTTTTTGCTGACTTTAAAGCCTGTACTTCTCACGAAGGCTCCTACCATGGGTCCTGTCTCTCTGTTCAGTCCACTGCAGGCCCACACCCTATTCGTTTCTCCTTCTCTGTTTTTCAAGGTGAGGATCTTACTCTTTCCAAACTTACCATCTACTTCCACCACTTCCAGGATTTTATAGATCACACCGGTTGAGAGTTCCTTCCATTTCAGGGTTTCCAGGCTCTGATCCTTTGCCTTTTCCTCGAAAACATTATCGTTCATAAAATCGTTGTCTACGATTTGTGGACTTCTGAGTTCCTCCATCTTTTGTACGAAAGACATATTTGTATTTACCCTAGGATTACATCCTTCTAAGGTGTTTGGGTTTTGTGCTAAACTGAAAGACATTCTTGTATTTACCCTATGCTCAATAGGGATGCCGTCCGTTTGCATTTGGCCGTCGGGGCTGGGGGTCCTATGCAGGATTTCCCCTTGAAAATGCGATTGCGGCAGAATCGGCCTTTTCATACTACTTCTCCTTTTCTTCAAGGTATTTTAGTCAAGTCGTACATGTTTATTAAAACATGAAAGATTGTAGCGAACAAGTAATACAGAAATAGTAACAAACCTGCTGTTTTTAAATCAATTGATCAGGATTGAACAACCCAAAAAGCCATTTAGTAAAATAGGATTGCCTTACGGATGATGCAGGCGAAGTTTTGTTGCAATTGACCAAGCGTTTTAAGGAGACAATTTTTTCCATTTATATGGTGGATTTTTAAGGGAGGAGGAGGGGGAGTCTCTCTGACCAATCTTAAACATATCTTGCTATTTAAGATTTCACTTCTAAAAGATTTCAATTGCTATGCGTACTTTCTAGCAAACCTCATCAACATGACATTTTCGGGGAAGTGCTTTAAGATTTTAATTTTTAAGTCCAAGTTCCAATTCGGTAGAGCATTACATATTGATGACTCATTTATAACTATTCATTTCTCAAACTGCTTGTATTGTATAGACTCTGGACTATTCAGAATTTGACAAATTGTAGACACTGGTCTAATTTTAAAGACGTAGGGTATCCCCTAAATGTATTTTGGTCATTTTTGTCGTTGTGGTGCTGTCTTATCTTACATACCTTTCACATCTTTTGTTCATACAGTGTCTGGATAATAATATAATTGAAGCAAATAATCCTTCAACTTGATAATGATTTATTTAATCACTTTACAGACGATTCTTTTTTTTTTTCATATTTAGAAGCAAATTTATTGGTAAACAAGTACAAGATGAAACATTAGAAAATTCACAATAAAATTGTCAGTTCAATTTCATAACTATTTACTGCACACAACAAAGCTAAGTTTGGTTCTGTCTCCATACCCAGAACACGGAATGCTTTTGCATTTTACAACTACAACACTGATAGTACCCTGGTTATTGTTCGTTGATCCGTGAATTTCCGGATCTGCATCTGCGCAGACATACTCTGTTGTTGCAAAGCCATTTTGGGTTCTCACAGTTACGAGAAACCCTGTATATTCCTGGGTCCAACCTGCATAGCAAGACTTTCTACCAGGAATCATCAATGTTGTTTTACCTTTTGTCAGACACACGGCACATGAGACATGTTTGTCATCTGGTTGGTTTGAACTTTTGCTCCTGTCAATTCTTGATAATAATATTCTAATGTTTAATAAGTTTTATACAAAGAAGTTTGTAATGTATATATCAATGACACGGCAACCCAGATGACTAAACCACAATTTATTTATTACAACAGCAAGGTATCAAATAGTTTAGTAAACGTGTTGTACTGGAAACTTCTATATGCCTGAATTTTTCTGTTCGTTTGAAAAAGATATTTTTTAAAAATTGATAACAAAAAACGTTGAGCTAATGTTGATAGGTCAGTGAAACATATTAAAGATAATTAAAATAAGGAGACCCTACAGTCGACTGGGAAGTACCGATTATCAGGTTGCCTGCATACTGGTATTGTAAAATATCAGCTGCAAGTTACAATATGAAGTTTTTTTGTCAAGTGAGCAAAGCAAACAAGTTCAAAAAGGCCTCATATTGTGTCGAGCAGCTGATACAATATCAATATGCAGACAATCTGATACTAGTAATCGATTTATCAGATTGTATTTGTGTATTTGTCTCGCTTTCTACCTGTTTCTAAGCCTTGAACAAATGAAATTTATATTTCGAGACAGCGTATGGTTATTCTATATTCAAACAATGACTTTTTGTCAGGAAATTTGGACTGTGAATGATATCCGAAGCGCAAGAATCGTTGAACACATTGGTAAAAAAACATGACTGGAATAAAGTAATTGACACGAGCACGAACTTGTGCGACTTATTACCGTATATTCTGTACAAAGAGTCGGCCAACGTACAAAATGGATTATAGCAAGCCCTTAGATTATCTCAAAGGCTGTCGGTTTTTTTTTGACAAACAGCAAACACCGTCTGTCCCCAGCCCCTCAATGGAGTTATTATACAACTTCTTTTTTTTTTTTGTTCAGTTCTTGTTTTACATTGAAATAATGTTTGCACCTTGCATTATAATCTTAACATCAACCCTAGTATTTTCAACACAGTTCGAGTTTTCATTTCACTCTGTACTTATATTATGTGTGTTGTATACCAATGCATATGCTTCATTTTATGGGTACTACAAATCATAGCTTAGAAATCAAAATAAATTTGATCTAGGTAGTCTGATAGAGAACATTTCTCCACGTTTTTGCTATTTACTAAAAATAGGTTTCTAAAGCGGCAATTACAAAATGTACATGTTGAACAGTGGTTGCCAATAAGAAATATTAATCTAGGGAATTTGAAAAATAATGTAGAATTCCTTATATATACATAATATAAGTTTAGTATTACTCTTGTATATGAACAACACGTCACAAAAGAGTTAAGGAGAAAATAAAAATTGAAAAATAAAATCCTTCCACCCGCCCCATTTAAAAAAAAATCTGGATGAAAATTTACTAATTAATTTTAGTTGACCTAAAATACAATACTTTGTGGAATACATCGGAGTATTGTTGCATAGTACAGAAGAGGTTTATGTAGAATGATTATAATTATTGAATTTGAGATTCGTTGGAACTTTCCTGTTGAGATGCACAATATATAATATTTGGTTATTGTACATTCAGATGGTGTCATCACTGGTTATCATTTCGATTTTATTTTCTCTCAAAAGACAGCTTTCAATTGTATAGTGTAAAAGCTAAAGTAAAATTCTATCTACGAATTGGTGTAATACTACATTTTTTTGCGCTATGATACTAGGCATTCTAAAACCTTGTAACACAAAAGGACCCTTTTTTGACGCAAATAGATTTCTTTCCTAATAATCATGTAAGCAAACATATAAATATATATAAAGATAAAGAAAAAACCCACCAAACTAGCCAAAAAACACGAAATTATTAAAGCAAATGCAACAATCACATAAGAATTAAGCACACGTATATTTAATATAATATATATATATTTTACAACATGAAAATGATGAATCATGGTCATGTTTCACAAATGTTACTTTTTATTCAAATAACAGTTCATTTCGGTAATTTCAAATACATCTACAAATTTTAAAATGCAACTTATTTTAGGCCACACCAAATTAATTTCTAGTTCTTCGGATTTTTTCTTTGATAAAGGGTAGCGAGCGAGCGAAATTTTTGTATTTGTTTTTTTTTTTTTTTCAAAGTTTGATTTTTGGCAGGCGAAAGAATCTTTTACTAGCAAGAGCTATTATTTTTGATATTTCAAAAAAATAAAATCGACGAAAAGCATTTTATGCAAGCGAGCGTTCCGAAATTTACACTGTTTTGGTGCTTCATGTTTTTATATATCTCATATCCTAGTTCTTATATTACCCTATTTTGCTTATCAATTTGTTCTGTGACACCCTGTTGAATTCTTTTCACAACATTTCCAGTACAAATATAGTTAACTAGTAGCAAAACCTACAACCTCGGGCATCTGCTCAAATAAAGATCCCGCCTGAACATAAAAAAGTGCAACAGCTTTGAACAGGCAGACATCCATGTTTGATGGAAGTTATAATTGATGTGTTATAAAAATAAGGAAATGTGGTATGATAGCCAATGAGACAACTATCCAACAAGGTTCAAATGCAGTGGATGTATGCAATTATAGACAACGTACAGCCTTCAGTAATGAGAAAACCCATATATCGTACTGGCAATTAAAAGGCCCTGACATGAAAAATATGAAACAATTCTATTGAGAAAACTAACGGTCTAATTTATAACAGTTTACGATAAACAAATATGACAGACATGAACCAACGACAACCAGTGAACTACATATTTGTGTATACAACAGGCTGAAAATTTAAAAAGGGCTGTCCTTCACACCAATTTATACTACTTAGTATTCAAATGCATCACACCAGATGCTATATTATACTAATTAAACAAAAGGAACATTTAAATACAGTCCACTTAGTCATTAATTTGCTGAAGAATTTACTAGCAATCAATATTTATGTATATGGGGATATTGCTTTGAGTTGAACGCCTTACTGTTAACTTTACTGGTTGCTAACCTCAACAAATTTGGACTCTAGTGGAAGTTTGTCTGTTTGAAAATCATACAAATTCTTATTTTTAGAAGATTTTGTAAATTGTAAAGTTGGATTAATGTGCTATATTCAATTACCACAAAAACTTCCTTGTCAAATTCCAAGCTTTATAACTTTGTATTCATTAAATGATAATAGCAAATGTAAATAAAAGATTCAAGGAAAAAACCTTTTATTGTAAAAGATAACAAAAAAAGAGTAAAACATATAATAATTTCATTGCGGTGCCATTTCAATGCATGTACCATCATCTCCAAGATTCTCTTTTAGTCTTATGCATGTTATATTGTCATGATTTGATGGTCTTTCAATTCGGTGGCGATAGAGCGTTGTGGTCTTGCACGGAGCACTTCAAACAAATCGATAAAAGAATTGTCCAAATCACATTCCACTGCTGTGTTTGGCAGTAAGGATTTTTCCTGCGTTGACACTGTAACTACAAATATTCCACTCATGTCTTAAATTTTGAATATATATCATATTATATTTGGCCATAAAACGTTGTAAATGTTAGATCTAGATCGTTTTTGTTGTCAATTTCCGTGTCTGTAAGGCGTTACTTTCAAACGCACAACTGATTAAATGTTTGTTACATATATATAAATTTAGAGACGGACGCGCGCGGGTTTTAAAAAAGGTAAGTTTTTCTCGTCGACCTTACACAACACGCGGGGGATCCGACGAACGAGGTATTAATTTGGCGTGGCCTTATTGATTTGTTTAATAGATGTGGTATGAGTGCCAATGAGACAACTCTCCATCAATGTCACAATTTGTAAAAGTAAAAAATTCATTTTTTTTTATTTTAAGTTTGCCTGCCATATCCCTGTTATTCCATTCCATGTCAATTATTTTCTTTATTGAAAGAAGTGTTTTTTTAAGGTACAGAATATTTTTTACCTTTAAAATGCTAATTCAATTTTGTTCTATAAAAACACCCTTTCTTGAAAACATCATCTGTTCAATTTATTTTCTTGGAATTCGAGGAATATAAATTACAAAAAGTTGGTATTTTAGAAAAAAAAAAACACCCTTCTGGGCCCCGTGTTATACCTCCGCAATGCAGCCAACCAGTAGTAACCCATATGCAGGGAATTTTTTTCAATTGTATTAACTTATTGGTTTTGTGACATACCTTATTAGAAAACATACACTTACTGCTACTAACTTGTTAGTTCCCAACCAATTCCATAAAGATGTTCAGTAATTTGATTCCAGTCTGCAGGGAAAGATTTTGTTTCGGGATTACTGGATAAACATAAATTATTAGATCCGCTTCCTTTTGCAGTATGAGTAGGACCAGCCATGTATTCTAAAATAAAATGTAATACCTCATTAAACATTAAAGAGATGTTCGTTTCTCCTTTTCCAAATTATCTCTAGTATTTTGTAAAGTTCTGACTTGCATTTCTCAAGACAAAACATCAATTTTTTGCATGACATTCCTTAATTCTCGCTATTTTTTTTTTAAACCTTACATCTCAAGTCTTGACGTTTAGTAAATGTTTTGAAAATGTTTTTTTTTTTTTTTTTCTACAATATTTTTAGATAGTAATTGTATTTCTTCTCATGATTTTAAAACCTATTTCAAGTCGGAAATTGTCTTACAAAGAATGACTGTTTATATTGGTCACGTTTTTTTTTTTTGGCCTTTTTAACTTTGTTGATTGGAGCGTCACTGATGAGTCTTTTTTAGACGAAACGCAAGTCTAGCGTACAAAATTTCAATCCTGGTATCTATGATGAGCTTTTTTAGTATGTTAACGGAACAGATATAATTTCCGGACATTGGTCTCCAATGCAGTCAATAACTTAGGTTGCAGTAGTGAGTGCAGAACAACAAAACAGGATGGCAAACATAAAAATCATTTTACTTGGTAGTTGGAAATTTACTAAGAAAAAATCGTTCCTTCTGTCTCCGACGTTCGTCGTTGGTAATTTATATCGATGAAACAATAAGGATATACATAATTGTTACATTGTAATAAAATCAAAATATCGATTTCGTTTACATTTCGGATCGTCTATATTATTAACGCATAAAAGCGACATATGTTTTTGAATACTTTTTATCATATTTACTCGAGATCCAAACATTTTTTTTTACTCTTGAAATTGATTTGATTTACACTAACGTTGTATTTCACTTTACCACAGGTAGTAACCTCGTCACATCGAGGAGCTTTTAGTACAGTGATTTTATCATAGTTTGGTTAAGTTGAACATGGTTAAGTTACTTCCCCGAACGATTTCCTCAGTTCAATTCAAACGAGCAAATAAAAAGCAAATAAGATGTTTGAATTTGTATTGTAAGTCAAATGTTCTACATTGGAATTGTTGTTTTCAAGAAATTAACGCAGAATAAGCAAACTATCGAAATTGATACGGTTTGGTTAAGCGATGACATGGTTCGGTTAAGTGTCGAAAAATTCGTCATGGTTTTGATCAAGTTTGTCATGGTTTAGATCCAAATTACTATATATGTGTTTCACCTCAATATTGATAGATATAAGAAGATGTGGTATGAGTGCCAATGAGACAACTCTCCATCCAAGTCAAAATTTATAAAAGTAAACCATTATAGGTCACAGTACGGTCTTCAACACGGAGCCTTGGCTCACACCGAACAGTAAGCTATAAAGGGCCCCAAAAAATTACTAGTGTAAAACCATTCAAACGGGAAAACCAACGGTCTAATCTATATAAAAAACGAGAAACGAGAAACACTTATGAACCACATCAACAAACGACAACTACTCAACATCAGATTCCTGACTTAGGACAGGTGCAAACAAATGCAGCGGGTTTAAACGTTTTAATGGTACCAAACCTTCACCCTTTTTCTGAAACAATAGTGTAACATCACAACATAGAAAGATACACTATAAAATATCAACTGAAATAGCTTAACTCAATCAAAGGACATATTAACACCATTGAACATACACTGAACAAATAAATTTGACCTATGACACAATGTAATACAAAATAAATAAACTAAGGGAAGAATAATAAAAGTAACATGTTATATCGGTAAGAAATGTTAAACAATTAAAGAAAAACAATGTGCTCGAACAAAAATACCATCCATTTGCAATAACTTTAAACACAGGTAAATAGTTTGTTTGAAAACATTTGTAATTAAACGAAGTTACACAATTTACCAACTAACTAAAAAGAAGAAAAGCCTTTTAAACCAAATTTGGAGGGTGTGATCGGCATACATTAAACAATTTTATTTTTGTGACTTGTCTTTGTATGCAAATCATACCACTACGAGTGTCTTGTAAAAGAATTTGGAATAAATGAGCACTTACGTAATCCCACATACAAAAAAGTCATTTGACAAGGATGAGCGTTTGGTTCCATTAATATATCCCCCAGAACTAGAAATTAAAGAAACAACAGACACGGCTTCCTCTGCCTCATTTTTAGACTTATGCATTGAACTTGACATCAGCTGTCATCTCAGTACCAGAATCTATGACAAACGAGACGATTTTAATTTTAAATTATCAATTTCCCCACCTTAGTAGCAATATACCAACTTCACCTGCATATGGGATATACATTTCCCACCTCATTCGGTATTCAAGAGCTTGCAGCTGCGACTCAGACTTTGAAAATGATTGACTCTGCCGGGGATATCGTGAGCGGCATCACTTGTAAAATAGTTAAAGACGTCTACTTAAAGTTGCAAAACGTACTAGCTAGTCAAAAAGACATTTTTGTTTTACATTTTTTTTTCTAGCAAAGTATACATCTGTTGTTTTATTTTGAATCAGTCTATGATGAATGAAAGGAGATGTTGGGGTTATACGCCCATGATATAGTAACCAAACTACAAAACTAACCAAATGATATTAAGAGGACACCATATAAGGCTTCCACCATCCGCAAAGCAAAATGTTAACGCGTGACATGGACAAAAGTTAAAACTTATTTGTTTAATAAATATTAGTGAAATCAAACTAAAAAAGTACTGTATTGTATACGTTGGTTTTCTCATCTAAATTGTTTTACAATTAATTTTGTCGGAGGCTTTAATAGCTTGCTAAGAGTTATGGATTGTGCTCATCATTGAAGACCTTACGGCTAAATATAACGTCACAGTTCCCAAATTGCAGCGAGTACTCAAATTGTGCCTATTTAGCAAAAATAGCAGCGAAGATCTTACAAGTTTTCTTCGGGACTAAACAATTTTCATTTTTTCATCATTTGACATTGTGCACGTCTTTCAAATAGGTAAATATATTTAAATATCCACAAAACGTTCACAGTATATATCAACAGATGAAGTGTTTACTGGAAAAAGTAAAATCTGTGAAAACGTCACCATGCGACGTCCACAAAAAGTCGTCTTTTAAAAATGAGCAAATACAATATGTTACAGGCATCAATTTCTTGAAAAATTAATAGCTAGCATGGACTATTGTAAAATTGTTCTAAATGTTTGAATAAATAACACAAAACATCAGTTATTCGACTTTTACGGACGTGAACTTAAGCATAGATGCAATTTGGGTACTCCTCATAACCGAATCATGGGTCGTTTGGAGGTCGGTTAAAACCAATTTTTCTATGATTCAACATGGATTCAAAATTATATTGGTGGGACTATATAGTAAATAAGGATGTATCTACAAAATAACATAAAATGGAAACTTTTGTCTAGATCGTAAAAAAACGTAGGTGATGAAACTGTCAAAATAGGTGCAATTTGGGTACCCTCACGTATGCTAACATCTACGTCATTTTGGTCTCGGGTGGCTAGTTATCTTATTGGCAATCAAACCGCATGTACTTATTATATAATACTACACTGTATGTGCGTTCATATGTCCTTTAGCTAATATTGCACACAATTTAAGATTACAGAAAAGTCAGTGTCATTTTGGTCTCGGGTGGCTAGTTATCTTATTGGCAATCAAACCGCATGTACTTATTATATAATACTACATTGTATGTGCGTTCATATGTCCTTTTGGAATTTCCAAATAAAACAATTTTATAAAAAAAGTATATAATTAGTGGTATTATGTCTGTTTATTCTGATCGTTTCTATTCCATGTATTCCTTGATACACGACAAAAATCCCATAACTGAACCATGTCGAACATGAAATAAACCATGACATCAATGAACAAAACCATGACACTGACTTTTCTGTAATCTTAAATTGTGTGCAATGGTAGCTATTTTTCGGAATAATTGACGGCAGTTTTATATTATAACGAAATATGTGATGTAACAGACAGTAAGCAAACCACTTTTCTTTGTGCATTAGAAACGAATCACAACTTTAAATTTTTTTGACATACACAAGCATTATTCTGTGTCAAATTATTAACTATATGATAAAATCTTTGTTGTACTATCATATTAGCTATAAACAAAGATACTTACCAGCTTGAATTTATGGTCAGAAGTTCCTTTAACAAAATATTCGAATGTTTATATGTTGGCATTGTTTGTCATCAAAAACACTTAACACCGTCATGTCTAACTTAACCAAACTATAACAAAATCACTGTACTAAATGCTCCTTGATATGACGAGGTTACTACCCGTGTTTACAGTCTTCTTCAAATGTATGTAAGGTTTAATAAAACAAAAGACACTTTTTCTTATATCGTTAATTCATTGAATTCTTAAAGCTATGTGTCAGACGTCATTTGGTCTCTGGTGTACAGCTGATCTGTCTTCTTTTCCTCGAATGTGACCTACCGAATGAGACGTATCACAGAGTTTGTACTCACACGAGTAATACGACGGATACCACATGTGGAGCAAGATATACTTACCCTTCCGGAGCACCTGAAATCAACACCGGTTCTTGGTCGGGTTCGTGTTGCTCAATCTTTAGTTTTCTATGTTGTGTTTTGTGAGCCGTTGTCTTTTCGTCGTTTTCGTTTGTTGCCATTGCATTGTCAGTTTGTTTTAGAATAATGAGTTGGAATATCTCTTTGTTATCTTTCGCCTCTCTTTTGTATTATTAGCATTTATACCACACATATTTTTATTGTTATGTTGGGTTCAAAGAAGATTTGTTTTGATTCTTGAGTTGACAAGACAACAGCAGACAGCAACTGCAAAGAATTCTAAAATCAAATTGGACTTCTCAGTGAAATGCATCATTCATGACTGCACGTGTTTCCCGTGACAACGTCACTAAAATACATAGGGGAAAAATATAAAGCTGATTTCATAGTTGTAGCATAAAAACTGAATGCTTCTTTTTGTAATTTTATTGGATTTAAAAAGAGATGATCGAACGCATGTGTTAAGTATGAAACGCGGTGAACGCTTTTACACCCAGTAAATTATTTTAAAAAAAAAACATTAAATTCTAAGGATATATGTTAAAAAAACAGGAAGTGGAGAAATACTTGTCCAATATTGTTTATTTATTGAAATCTTAAATAAATCTAAACTCGAGTGCACTGAGTATAGGAAAATAATCGCTTGTCAATACATTTATGTTGTTTATGCAATGTTTTAGTTTTCTTTAAACAGATGCTTCTATTTGTTATCTAAGACGTAAAGTCATAAATGTGGAATTCATTAAATACATTTCAACATATACTATTTTCCATTAACTATATGCTAAATTAGAATTAAGGACAACATGCTTAATTCAATATTTGTGACCTTGATTTTGCACAATAGTTATCAAGTATTCTGCAATTTGAGTGAGTGAGAAAAAAAAGATTATTAGCAGATAAAACGCTCTTAAATATTAAGATTAAAATACTTAGTAGTAAAACATTGGATAAAGGAATCTCAGTCCTGATTTCCAAGCAGTTATGATAATCGTTTAAAAATGTAGAATAAAAGTCATGTATATATGCTCTTAGCTGATTTATTATGTATGGTCAGTCAGGGGGTAATACTTATATATGTCATTTTTATTTACTTGAAGATGTAAGTAATATTTACTTGTTTAAGTAAATTTGTAAGATTTTTATTTTATTTTCAAGGTTTAAATTATCTTCCCTGAATCCCCGAAAATTAACTTATACAAGTAATTTTTTTACAACCCCTTACATCATGTACATTCTCAAGTTTTATGGGGTCAAAACATGCCTAAACAGAATTTTTCTGGTTTGCCCATTAATTTATAATTAGAGTTCAACCTTTTATCTCAAGAACTAAGCAAAGAAATACATTGCGCAAAGATGTTAAGTAACTGCGCAAGGCCTTCAAAAATTGCTCCCTGGAGGCTTGTAAATGAGCAGTATTTTGAAGAAAGCAGACAAATGAGATTTGCATTGTCAATGAAATTATACTTTTATGGATAGTAAAGACAACTATTAATGACAGACAACTAAACACACTATTAGAGCAATGTAGTCAAGGGAAATTGAAGAGAAGAAGAAAATAAGACTTTTTTTCAATTATATAAGTAAAAAAAATATGAATGTCTAAGGGATATAATTGTACCTCCAGAATAATTTACCTGTACCAGTAAATAAACAACACTTGTATAAGTATTACCCTTGACTGATGGTACTAAGATGTTCACCTCTTAACAAAAAATGTAGTAAATATGTAAGGAGATGTGGTCTTGCCAATAATACACCAGAGACCAGCGTGAACATATATAGGTAACCGTACGGCCTTCAACAATGAGCAAAACCCATACAGTATAGTCAGCTAATGTTGTGTTGTCTCCATATATTTTTAAATTCCCGTATACTCACTCATCGTTCTTTGACCAAACATTTTGTTTTTGATCGTTGTAGACAATGTCAAGCAAGCAAAGTACATGGAACGCAAGTACTGATTACGACATGGCTTACAAACTGTCAATACTTGTATCTTGGCATTGCACAAGGTCGTGTTTTTCTCTGACTATTAATGACGTCTTTATACTAAATGCATTGGATGTTGGATGTGTACTGTTAGATATTCCAGCCTTAGAAACATGATTTTCATTAGCGGTTATTGGTTTTCAACTAGCTGTCAGTAACTGCAAGTACTCTCCTTAAGTTCGACAAGTTCGACAAGGTCCAGGTCAGATTTTAGTGTGGGTTTCATATTATCGAGTAGCGGAATAGATACAACTTCGGAACATTGCTGTCCAATGCAGTCCTCAATTTGTGCACCTACGGTGAATAGAAAACAACACAACTGGACAGCTATTAGAAAAATGATCTTGCTATGTGTTCCGTTAAATGTAATCTTGTTTTTTGGCGTGCTTGTTGGGTTGGGGGAACGATAATGAATGATTGACTTGCGAGTTTGTATACTGTTGTGTGTGATCAATGATGTCTGACTGATATGTATTGGAATACAGATAACCGCTGACAATTTGACTGATATAAATATGAACTTTCTTTAATGATGGTAACTTTGCAAATGCATATAATACATAGTACAATACACAACAGAATGAAATATGCATTCAATAAACAATAGAATGCAATGTGACTATGATGAATTCAAGAATCAACACGATTCTTTATAAACGATGCATATAAACTTATTGAACCTTTGATCATGCCAAGCAAAAGTCACTTTTAATCTGAATAATGATCTGAACATTATTAATGACTGAAATATGTTGACGAATGGGGAAATTAGATCAAAAAATTATAAAAGAATGATTAGCACATACTTACAACTTCTCGTCCAATCTTAGATATATTCGCTTTACTTAATAAAACAGATATCAATTTATCTAAACCCTTTTACAAACAAATATGAATTTTTACTGTAAGTTTCAATTCTAAATTTAGACTAACTGTATTTTGCATACTTATATTTTAGAACTTGTTTTGTTAGCTTTTATATGAAACTAGGTCAAGACTTATGATAATAAAACTGACAGACAATATAAAACAGTAAAACAACTAATTAAATCCGCTATTTAGTATTTACACAAAAACCCGGGCCTGCTGCAATTTCATGTACTGAGAATTTGAATTTTTTATGTGATTATGAAAATGCTGTTTTCATTTTGGCGATAACTTCTTCTGTGTATAACGTGAAGTTACCCAAATTGCACCTGTTTTGACAGTTTTTTCACCTACGTTTATTTATGATCCAGACAAAAGTTTCCATTATTTTGTTTTTGTAGATGTAACTTTATTTACTATATGGTTCCTCCAATTTAATTTTGGATCCATATTGAATCATAGAAAAATTAGTTTGTGAACAGACCTCCAAACGATCCATGGTTCTGTGATGAGGAGTAAATTAGTACCCAAATTGCATCCATGTTTAAAATCACATCCTTAAAAATCGAATAACAGATGTTTTGTTTTATTTCCTCAAATATTTAGAACAATTTGTCATTAGTCCATGCTTGCTAATCATTTTTTAAAAAATGAATGTACAGCAATACATATAAAAGAAAACTGTTTTGTTTTTACATGGCATATATACAGAGACTTGGTTTTTTTTTGTCTTTTTTTTTGTCTTTAAATTATTTCATATATAATTCAGCAAAGGGTCAATTAATATTGTTTAAATCTGACTAAAAATAAATCAAATTCTGTTAAAAGGTAAAATAAGGTAAAATATGATTAGGTGCGAAAAAAATGAGGTTTTCATCCGCTATAACAAATCAATTAAAATGAATTTGGTTTATCCGATAAAGTCTTGATGGAGTAAAATAGTACACTTTAAATTATCAAAACTAATTAAAAGTGGTTTCTGGTGTTAACTGTGGAATTGTATTGTCGAGTAAAAGTAAATTTTCACTTTATTTACTTGTTGCTTTAATTATAAAATAATTTGGCATCAATAGTGAGTTCACTAATAACCATTACAATACTTTGAAGCAGCGCATCGATACTTAGATTAAGGATGTACACCTCTGAGGAGCCAACCATTTCTAGAATTAAACTTTTTTTCTTAACCTGATTTTTGGGTTAATATGACTGTTAAAAAATAATTGGTGAAGAAAAAATCATATGGTGGTGCACCTCATTTTTGCTATGGCCCTTTGAAAGTACCCACTTTTGATGAGTTTCCCATTTTTCATCAATTTTTTCCTATTTTTGGGCTATTATCGTGAAAATAATCACAGTTCCACAATTAAACTTTTTTTCATACTTTCAATCTGAATAAATTTAACTTAACAAAACTATAGGCAGGTGTTAATATAAGAACGTATTATCATATTTTGATGCTTTTTTGAGTCAAATTTACTATGCTGTCAATTTTGTAAATTTGTGATTTTTCTCTGTTATGTATATTATTTCAACTTCTTTGTTATAAATGATTGAAAAAATACATCTCTAAGAAATTTGAAAAGAAAAAAGTGATATGGGATGTACATGTTTCTGGTAAAATCATTTCTTGTACCCCTCACCTATTTTCTCAAAATTTTGGCCAAAAAGACTGACTTGATTGGTGATAACATTTGAAAAATTGATTACTCAAATACTTCTCATTGTAAATACACAAATATTTCACAGATTATAACATTTTTTAAATTCATTGATGTTTTCCACTTCAATCACATGTTTTGGAAATAATTCCAGAACGAGATTTCAACGAGACTGAATTGTCAGAAGAATACATCCTTAAATAAAACAATTATGAATAAAATAAGAAAAATAACCTTGGTAATTAAGACAAATAACTTGCCTTTTAACACAGAAAAACACACATTAAATATTTATACTCAAATAATTTAACCACTTAGCTCGATGTTAACTAAGTTTTACTTGCAGAATCTTTTAATTGCTCTTTTAAATTCAGAGATGAAATATATTTACACAAGTTTATGAATGCTTTACGATACAAGATTCACTGAATATCATATGGATTAGATTTATGAAATAAAGTTCAGTTCACTTATGTAAGAAAACTTAAGAACTATGAAAAGCTGTGATTTTATCTATTATTTATCAAAAGTATTATCCTGAAACAAATCTCCGTCGTTGTGAAAATATACCGATAATGAATTGGTACTTATAACACAAAAAACTTTGTAAACAAAAATCGTTATATGTTAATAAAATTGAGACATTTATTTTGTTACCCAATTTGTCATTTAATAAATAAGTTAATAAGAAGTGATGTCCACTTTTCCCTGTCACATATATCCACGCCCCCCCCCCTTTCCCCCCCCCCCCCCCCTTTTCCCGCTGAGAAATTCGTTGTCCCAAACTAATAGTTTTTGAAAATGAATAAAAATCTCCAAATTGAAAAGTTTTATCAATACAGGTACTTGATTTCTATTTGACTATTATGTCAATAACACTTCTACAGTACAAATAACATTCTTTCCGTGTTTTACTGTTTTCTTTGTGTTTTGTGTGTTTGCACTTATTAAAAACGAAAGTTTAAACTTCAAAGCAGTTTCATAATAAACAAACTGTTTGTTCTTTAATCGCGTGCCAATATTTGATTATACAATGCATGTGTTAAACACGTATGATTTACTGATTGTTTTTGTCTTTGTAGATTTCTGTAAACGCAGATGATTATTTGTTTACAGATTTTCTTTTAACTTGTGATTTTGAGAGAGAATGAGAAAGAGAATGAAAAACACAACCTAAACAAATAACACTACTTAGTATTCTATTCTGATTTTCAATAGTAAGACGCTGTAAAAAAATATTGATTCATTTGATTTGTCATTTCTGTTTCAGTCAAAAGCGCAAATTATCTTAGTCTTTAGTTTTCTATGTTGTGTCATCTGTACTATTATTTGTCTGTTTGTCTTTTTATTTTTGGCCATGGCATTGTCAGTTCGTTTTCGATCTATGAGTTTGAATGTCCCTCTGGTATCTTTTGTCCCTCTTTTATCGTATTGTGCATTTATAAACTATCCAGATTTCAACACGTTTGGAAAAAAATTTGTTGCTATGAATATATATATATCTCCTAAACTTATTTAGCATGTTTAGGAATAGTAAGATCGTGTTGATTTTGAATTTTTGTGGCGGCCATTTTGGAAAAAGCCGCCATATCTAAATTTCAAGGTGGGTTCACAGCTAATATTTTTGAAACACCCAGCACTACTGCTATGCCAAATTTGACCTTAAATGTGACCTTATATAATTGATATATGTTGCTTTTGATATATTATGGCGGTCATCTTGAAAATAGCCGCCATATTGAAATTTCAAGGTGGGTCCATATCTAATATTGCTTGTAACACCCAACCCTAATACCATGCCACATTTGGTGCTTTTACCATGAAACCCACAATTTGTTCACTAATCTGCCGGACTAAATAGATAGTCCCTTTATTTATTTATAAAATTCAGTGATTACTTCTTATTTTTTTTTCTTTCTTTTTTCAATGACGTTACGCATGATATTGCGTCTCAATTGGTAACGGACCTTAGGTTACTTCAAAATTTGACGTTTTATGCCGATAATCGAGAGTATTTTTATTTCGTTGGCAATTTTTTTCCGATCAATATGGATATTTCTGAATGTTGGTTGTATTGAATATACATGAAATATTTCCCACTGGAAATTACGCAAGCAGCAAAAAACAAATTATAATGTACTTGGGTAAGATAATAGGGTCTATATAAAAATAAGAAGATATGGTATTATTGCCAAGGAGACAAGTTACTCTCTAACAGAGTCCAAATGACATAGAACGTAATAACGTGCAATGTTTCCCCCTTTAAATCCGAGAAGAAGGAGGAAGCTTTCCATTTTGCAAGTATGACTATTTGACGTATCTTTTATTGACTTTTTTTCCGTTGCTATGGATTACATTAACAAACATATGCTTGCATGGTAAAAAAAATCTGGCTTGATATAAACTTCCTAGCCCACCCCGCCCAAGAAAATCAAATGGTCCGTGCCTTATTTGGTGTATTTTTCTATTCTGTTTCACGGGTTTAATATTTATATTATGCAGTGGTGGAGTGATCTAAGTGGTTCATATAAAGTGATCACGAGCCTGTCGAGTTTGAAATACGTTCGTGTCGCGGTTCTCCGGCTTCCTCCACCAATGACAACTGTCCAATATGATACAACCAAGGTTCTCAGGCTTCCTCCACCAATGAAAACTGTCCGATATGATACAACCAAGGTTCTCAGGCTTCCTCCAACAATGAAAACTATCCGATACAAAACAACCAAGGTGCTAAAAGTGGCGTCAAACACCACAACACAAACTAACAAACGTTTCGATTTGATTTAAAAAGACATAAATAGTGTCCCGAATCGACACCGTTTAAAACGTAAGAAAATCGTTGAGTGGATAGACTTGCAAGACATTGGATTTGTTAAAAAACGAAGTACTTCTGACTACGCAAATTATCAAAAAGTATATAACTGTTTTGTGGGGTTGATTAAAAGTACAATTATAGAAAGCATTATTTTGTATGCAGCAAATCGAATTTTTCAAATGACGTCGCAACTGACAGCTTACTTGTAAAAAGCGGCAAAATGCGACATAGGACATTCTTGCAAGATATTTGCCAGAAGCCGTTGCTTTTTTATTTGTGGTGTGAGTGCTGTAAAAATCCTGTTTTGCAATAGTCTATTTATGTACTTTTGTGAGTATAATTTATCAAAACGAAATTTCATTTCATCTTATATTTCAAAACCGCCAAATTTTGATAACTTACCATTTTCTGAAAGCTGACCACGCTGTAGACAATTTATTTTTGCAAATAATCAGCTTTGGCCGTTGCATCAACGCAAATTCAGCAACTCCGTAATATTTTGTATTTGACGCATATCATTTATGCGAATTTTCAAGGATTTTACACTGTTTCGAAGAGCACAAACACCCCTGTAAAAGTCATTATGCGTATAATTTGTAACGTCTTACACACCTTTTTTTTTGACGTTTTGTGTGCGTCAATATTTGTTTATTTCATCTAAACTATTTTAAACAGTTATAAAACAATTTATTGATATTTTGGAACCAGTAATACCTGCCCAGTCTATGGATATAAATTTCATATAGCTTGACTGTTTTGATTTTATAGAAAAGCTGAATATCAGTGTGGACTGGTTGGTTTCACGGTATTGACACAATAGCGTGCGTAACGTTATAATTATGTTTATTTATCATATATATGTATTGGATCTTTTTATTTTGGTTATTCGTTTCAAACAAAATATTCTAGTATGTTATTGTTACATTTCATGATTATTTTATCGTGTTCAGATTTTTAAATTGTACTTTTATGTTTATCTGTTTTTTATCGGTGGTTACCGTATTTAGCCGTGTATGGTACGCAGTTGTGTATAATACGCACCCCCTTTTCATGCCTTCTTAATTGTGAAAAAAAAAGTTATTTTCTTATTTTCTTTTTTAAAATCTAGTTCACTTTAAAAGCCTTTATTAGGGAACAATTAAACCATGTATTTAATTTCCATTAAAGTCTATTGAAAGATAAAAATAATAAGATTGATTCTTCAATTAATTATTTTAAAGTCACAAAGTAAAGATACCTTTTGAAATCAATGTTTGTCTAAGCTTGTCCACGCTGATGTACTGTTCAAATATTATAAAAGAAAAAAAAGAATGTGATGGAACAAAATAAATTAGACCTCAAACATTTTCAAAGTTGATTAGCGGTAATTAAAATCTAGTGACTCTTTAATCCGATATTTCCTTTTCATTGATCATGTTGATTTAGAGCACTGCCTGAGGTTATTATATTGAACACCTGTCAAAAGTTGACATTATTATTCAACTGCTACACACCCATACTTAATCCTTTATAACATGTTAAGCTCACTCATGCAGGATGTTACACCAGTACTGGTGTATTCAATAAAGAAGGAAAACAAACTTTTGAAATAAAAAAAAACGTCTTGAACATATACAATAATGAAGAAATAACCGCTATTAATAAAAAAAAAAAAAAAAAGAAAAAACCGTCTATAGTTGTGTATAATACAAGACTAACAAAGGCCAGAGGCTCCTGACTTGGGACGCACGCAAAAATGCGGCGGGATTAAACATGTTTTGTGAGATCTCAACCCTTCCCTTATACCTCTAGCCAATGTAGAATAAACAAACATACAGCAATACGCACAGTAAAACTCAGTTTAAAAGAAGCCCGATTCCTAAGTCAGAATAGTTAACAGAAGAAACTAAGCAAAATGACAATGATGAATAAATTAACAAAGGACTACAAGCAGTTATACTAACATGCCAGCTCCAGACCTTAATTAAACTGATTGAAATATTATGTCTTCATCATATGAAAATCAAGCACAACCCCTCCCGTTAGGGGTTTAGTACCATGCCATCATAAAATATATGAGAATAACATAACCCGTATCATGCCAACATCTGGTTTTAGAATAAATGTGTTTATTTTCGATGCTAAGACCCTATGAGTGAATCAATATTAGTTCCAAAATATGCCATCTTTAATGACCTGACAACAGTATCGTAACTCTATCCCTTCTGAATATGTCTGTTCGTATGCATGTCCTGATGAAATGTTGCTTCACATAAATGGAAAGTTCACAATTTCAGATCATCTCTTTTGTAGAGAAGTCAAAGTAAAGGGCAGTGTTGGTTCCCAGGACAATACCGATTATTTGTTGAAAAATACTTTTTTTCCAAATTTAATAATTTTAAACGTTCGTTTGGCTTTTTTTGGTATATAAAAACGCAGCCGTTGTGTTGTGATTAATTCACGTTAAGAAATGTGTCAATAAAACATCTAGCATTTGAAATTGTTTTTCTAGAACCATTGTTAATTACCAAAATAAAATTTTGATTATCTTTACTTGCAAATTCGGCTAATTATGATTTTTTTTTTCATTATACAAATTAAAAACGGTTAAGGATGTTCGCTACTCTGTTTCAAAATTACAAGCTTTTTAAAAGACTGTTATAAATCGATAGTATATACATGAAGGAACTAAAAAAGCAGAAAAAAATTATGGGTTCGTGTGTTTGTTTTCGAGTTATAAGCCATTGAAAATTTGGCGGGAAATGATTCTCTCTAGATTTTTCATACATTTAACACTGGCACCTTTTTTCTTTCATAATATTTTTGCATGGGATGTCAAATCAATGTCCGAGGTGTTAGCTTATTCCGTCTGAATTTGAACAGCAGATGATCAAGCTGATGAACTTTATGTTTTTGAAATAGTAAATGATGGGATTTTGTTTGCGTTTTTTTTTTTTTTTTTTTTTTTTTTTTTTTGTTTTTGTTTTTTTTTTTGTATACTATTTTGGCTCCCTGGTTCTAAGAAGGCGTGCTTACTTAATTAGTCATGACCGACACCGGGTAAATCAGTTCGGAGTACAACAAGTAAAGAAAAAGATATCTTTCTTTGAAATGAGATCGTCCCAGGTATTTCAGATTTTTATTTTGCGTTGCAAAACTAAATATATATGATTATATATACCAAGTGTCTCATTCTTCGAACTAGGACAACTTTCTTTGTTATGCATATTCTGGCGATTTATTTTTGTTAGCAAAATTCATTGGTAATTGAAATGTCTCACATACCCATGAATTGTGAATAAAAGTGGATGTGAAATTGTTATCCGTCGTGTGAAACACGTACACCGTTTCGGAATATAAAATTCAAGACACTAACTTAGGAAATCGTAAGACTCCAAACAGAGCAAGATAGTGTCCTGCACAGGGCTGGGTCCTCCTTTAAAGCATACATCACTTTTTATGTAAATAAAACCTCACAATAGGTAAATGTCAATTATCAGATAATTTTTGTAGTATTTTATGATTTTAGTGCGCGAAAAAATGTTTATCCGGAGTTGAGGTAAAAATAACAAATCGTTCAATCAATGATGTCTGTAAAAATTTATTTCATCATAACTATTACTGGGAGTGTTTTGCTGTGCTATGATACTAGTACTATCAAACAACCATCTAGCCTTGTAGCAAGTTTTTGATTGCATTTAACATTTTTAATAAAGATTTCCTTAATTACTCCTTACAAAAAAGTCATATTAGTACTCATTCTGTTCATATTCATAAAAAGTTAGTATTTTTATTTCACTTTCTTATTACGCATTCTAGATCAAATAATGACAGAAAATTGGGAAATTAAAGACATCTGTATCTTCAATCACTAATCGCATAAAGGAAAACAGCAGCATAATGCTTTTTTTTTGGCATAGTACAGCTTTTACAAGACATTCGTGAAAAGTTGATGACCTATTTATTTTCAACAGTTTGAATATCATAATATGTAGTGTACTTGTTTTGTTCGTTTTGTTTTTGCGGTTTCGTTTGTGCCTTCTTTTTTTTTTTTTGCCTGGCAGACCTGGGGTAATTAAAAATGTAATTATAATTAGCTTTAATTAATTACAATTTTGAAAGCAATTCAATGTAATGTGTAATTGAGCATATTTTCAATTACATTTAATTGAAAGTAATGAATTACATTGCCTTTTTGCCATGTAATTATGAATTACTTTTCAATTACTTTGAATTACATTTAAATAATTGCATGGAAATTTTAAACTTTTTTTGGCTTTTCGGATGCAACTGGTACATTTTATTTTTCTACATTTAGTATGCACTTGGTACTTTGATTTTTTTTTTAAATGATTTTTAAACATTTGTCAGAATGAAAAAAATAACATTCCTTGATTTTTAATTAATCATCATAGAATGTATAATTATTAATAATCTTTATTTGTATTTAATTCTTAATTTTGTCACATGCTTACATAAAAAATCTAAAAATTAAAAACAATACCAATTTATTTACATACAAAACATGTTTAACCCCGCCGAATTTTCGCGCCTGTCCCAAGTCAGTAGGCTCTGGCCTTTGTTAGTCTTGTATGTTTTTTTTTTTAATTTTAGTTCCTTTATATGTTTTGGAGTTTAGTATGACGTCCATGTTCACTGAACCAGTACACAATTTTATTTAGGGGCCAGCTTAGGACAACCTCCGGGTGCGGGATTTTCTCGCTGCGTTGAAGACCTTTTGGTGGCCTTCGCCTGTTATCTGCTCTTTGGTCGGGTTGTTGTCTCTTTGGCATACTCCCCATTTCCATTCTCAATTTTATTAATTTGTAAGTATGTTGTTCTAACAATTAACAATAATCTTAGCCTCAGGTTATTCCTTTCACTTAACTAATTATTAAGTACAAGTTTGTCCCTTGATTAAAATGCCAAAGGCAAATTTTTTTTAAACCATCATATTTATATATTAAAATCTGTACAGATGGATATCATTTAAACACTTTCTTCAAAAATTTCAAATACAGCAGTCAAAACATACAAGAAGGGAGTCCAATATAATTGCCAAAAGACAAGTCTGGAAATGCTACCATTACTCTTCTGTAATTAATTCAAGCTTTAAAGTTACTTCAAATTTCACATGTGGTACATAAGAAAACCTTTAAAATCTAGATTAACATGTTTAGGAGAAAAGTGAGATTTTAACAAAATTTGGTTAAGAATAAAAAATATATTGATTTGGATCTATATAACACAAATCTTGTTGGAATGTTTTCACTGTTGAAAAGTGCACATATATATATCAAAATTTCATTATATTCTAGCCTGTTGTCAATTTTAGGATTTTATTCTAAATGATATAGGTCTTACATATATCTTTGGATAAAAGTAATTGAAATGTAATTAATTACATTGGAAATGTAATTGTATTGTAACTAATTACATTTGAAAATCAATGTAATTGTGATGTAATTAATTACATTTAAAAATCAATGTAATTGAAATGTAATTTATTACTTTGGCATGTAATTGACACCAGGTCTGTTGCCTGGGGTGTTTCTTTTTCTGTTTTTCCTTTGGTTTTCGTTTTATTTTGAATTAATAATAATTTGTGTTTTATACATTCGTGATTTTTTTTTCATAACCTAATTATTTCATAGTATTAACAATATAAAACGTGGTTTACATAGATTAAATGTTAATTCGTTGTAAACGGTATATGTGTACAATGATATGTATATGCATGTTACTGTCATTTGTAATGGTTAAGCGTTTATCAAATCTTAAATCAATAAGAACTCTCTCTTTTTTAGAGTTAGTTGAACTTATGATTAACTAGGAGTATATGAAGTGTCCACTATACAAAGCAAACCTGTGCAAGTTACGTACTTCATTTGTGAAATTAACTTGATCTAAATTATATTTCTGTCAGTTTGAGAGTTTCGGTCTGTAGAAAAAGTATATTAACATAAAATATGTAAAAGGTTTGAATAGGTCATCTAATCTGGTTTTCATCACAATTTCTTGTTCACAATGTAAACAAACAAATAATGTTTGTTGGCAAATATGTGTTTGCTATCACACTTTTTATATAACGTAAACACAACTGAGACACAAAACTAGAAGAGTCAATTTTAGGACACATCAGACGCGTCCGACGAACATATATCAGTTTCAAAGCAAGTTCAATCATTTGTATTTTTGTATTTGTATTTTACTATTTGTATTTTAGTATTTGTATTTTTGTATTTGTATAACTATTTGTAGATGTATCTGTTATTGAAAGTATTTATTCTGTAACTGAAAAAAGTAATTTAGCAACCCCGACAATTTCCGTACAAATCATAGTAATTTATATGTTTACAAAACACAACGTTTAGTTATCGATCTTACTTCAAATTAACACATTAATCAACATTCAAAATAGATTGGATAAACTACTTATTTTTTCAATGATTTATTGTTCAGCCTGATTGGTCTCGTTTGCACAAAATCGTTATTGTAACACAAATTAACGTTAACACAAACCAGACACGAGAATAATGGAACGACTTAACAGGGGTTCATAGCCGCCAGTCTGAGAAGAACATCTTTTCAACATGTCGATCTTGCATAGTATGTATAGTTGAAAGATGACGTTTGCTGATTATAAAAATATTACAACTTTTGATGGAAAAAGAACTGGTATCATTTTCCCGATACATTCAATCTCATTATTAACAAACAATATGTTATTATAATATTTGAGAAAATATCGTTGTTCCGTTCGATGTCGATTCCTTGTTTAATCTTGTCAGCAACGCTTGAAAAATGATTTGAGCAACAAAAAATAGATGAAGAGATATGGACGGGTTGCTGTTACACATCCAGTGCTATACATTATAGGCTTATCATGACAAGAACATGTTGACATGATATGATTATGTGTTTGATTTTAACGTACTGTTTTAAAAAGTACACATGTAACAGTCTGCATGGTGAAAGTCTAGCCTACCTGGACAAATGATTTTTTTTTGTCATTTTGTACCTTTTCATTAACAGATAAACCCGGCAAATAAATTCATGAAATGCAGCAAAACATATGCACCGCCAAAAACTACACTGATGAGTACATGATAATCTTTATTCCATGCGTTTGATTAAACACATATTAGGATTGTGGTTCCTCTTTTATGTGTAATACTAATTTGAAACAGAAAGCATTTAATCTAATGTTACATGTAATTGTTAAAGTGGTTTCTCTCTTTCTCTCTGAAATAACCGTTGGTAGAACTTCTATAAACAAATAGTCATCTTTGTTTGCAAAGATCTACAAAGACAATATGAATCAGTAAATCATACCATACGCATTTAATAATTAAAGCATTTGCAGAACACCCAGTGCTTTCCTCTTAACGTATTTTGAGGTAATTGCAATATAAAAACATTTGTAATTAAGTTAAAAATAAGCAGTGTTATATAACTTTCTACTGCTTTCTATTCACATTTCGATCAATAATAAACAATGTATACCCACTTCTTTTACAAACCTTTAAACAAAACATTAGTGTTACAAAGAAACAAAAAGAACGTTGTTGTAATAGCTGCGTTATAAAAAGAAACAAAAAATAAAACGAATTCATTTTATAACATATCTTTTAATGTTGCTGGATTTTCTTTGACAAAACGTTATTAAATTAGGCAACGTCCAAGTCACCTTTCAATGTGACTTTTGTTTGGTCTGCCAGTGAAACGGGTATTATTTCCTAACATTGCTGCCCAATGCAGTTCTTGGCTGACACTCAAATGGAAGAAGCAGTTGCATAAATGAAAGGCAACATGACAAGACTTTACTGTCGACTGTAAATGCTACAAATGAAGGATTTCGAGCTAAAATTGCTTCCGTTTATTTTCAGGAACGTAGCCTATTCACATACTGGCTTTATTTTTTTAGCAAGTCACAAAATCCAAAAGAAATTCAAAGCTCGAAATGCAAACTTAAATTATACTGTTTATAACATATACCAACTTCCAAATGACTCGGCTTATAATTTCGATTCTTTACTTTTTTTTTAATTTTGACTTTATCCTATCGTATGTTGATAAAACATGTAAAATTTATATGTATTTTTCTGATGCAATTATCTATTTTAGTACTGTGTGTGTTTTTACAGCAATGTCAACTAGTAAAACATCACACACTTAATCAAACGACACTGAATATCATCACGTTTTATCTGTATCAAAATATTTGAAATGGTTTCCTTGCTAACCGAGGATCCAGTAATCGAAGTTTTTGTAGGCGTACAAGCAAAATATTTGTGTTACTGTGATTAATTACGATTTTGATTTGTATTTCGTTGACATTTTTTTTTTTTTTTTTTTGAGTTACTGATATTAAAAAAATAACAAAAACAGTACATGAACCAATATAACATCAACTGTAAATGTCAACTTTTCGTTTCAAATTCAATTAAAATTCGTTTCATGTCAAGCTAATAAATGTTCTTTGGAGAAGTTGTAACTCATTTGAAATAAATTCTGTGTTTCAAATTGTAAGTTTTAAACAATAGGATAATCCCTTTTTACGATCATGTTTTACATACAATCTTTACAATTAAAAATAACTTCTACACCAAATCCTACAATTTCATTGGTCGAGAGCACTTTGTTTTTGTCTAAAACAAATTATCAACAACATACTATGAAAATCAATCTTACTTATGGTGAAATTTTTCGAATATGTACTTTACGTTGAGTAACGTTCACAAGGTGTCATTATACTATCAAAAAATGTAAAATAAGAGTCGAAGTCCCATAAGGCAGAAGAATTGTCAAATCAAAGTAAATGATATGCCAAAGATGATTGCAAACAATCTTGCCAAGGATTACTTAGGTGCAAAGGTATTACAGAAGTAGTGCGTTACAGACAGATGGACTGAATTTGTTATTACGCATCGCCAAAAAATTGAGGAAAAGTAGGAGTTTACGAATGAAATCAATACATGTGTTACGTTTTACTACACATAATAAATATCCTCCTGTATTTACTGGTATAAAATAACACACAGAAAGCCTACGTCAGACAGAAGGAAAGACTTGTTGTTTTTCTTTATGATATTACTTTTTCCGACGGAAAATTTAAAGTAACATGATTTATATTATATTAAATCTTCTGTTATGTGGTATTCTATCCACCAGTTGTGCTCCCGTTCATGACTGCATTGGGGAACAATGTCGAGACGTTATATCGGTTCCACTGATAGATGAAATGAAAGCCACTTTGAAAGCTGATTTGGATGTTTCCAAACTTAATAATGTTTTGCATAATTATATTATGGAAGAAGTGACAAAAGCTGTTAAAGTATCTTTTGATATTCAAATGGAGAATGCAGTCGATCAAATTCATGGCAATGTAACAAGATTGATGCAGTCGGATATAAAAACAAAACTTGAAACATTACAAGGTAAAGATACTAGCATTTATGATAAATGTAAAAATAAGATATTTAAGGTGGATAGGGAGTCTTCATTAATATCCATAGAATTTTTTAATAGGTTGTCAAAATGTAGTTTATATCATCCTTTTTTCAAAAATATTATAAAAAGTGTGGGTCACCGGGCTTTTTTTTCACGGTACAGCTTGTGCAAAATTGTCAGATTTTATATAGATAATGCATGGAAAACACAATTTTGTGTGATATACAGAAAACTACACCATAGAATTGTAAGATAAAATATGAGAGAAGATAGCTCTAATAATATGCTTTCATATAAGAAAAAGAAAAAATGGGGTCACCGAACTCGTTTTTTTACTATATATCAAAATAGGTAAATTCACAACACATTCTATTATAAAAGTTACTTTATCTGAGTTATCTCCCCTTTTGTTTGAGTTATCTCCCCGTATGTGGCAAAGTTGAAAAAAAATGAATCAAGCAAAAAAATTCTGTTTTTTGTAAAATACAGCCGAAAATATGATAAAACACATAATTTCCTATAGTTACAAGAAAAGTCTTACACATGAATTACATACTTCTCACGACATTTACACATTTCATTAAAGATATAGACCGATTGTTATCTGCTATTTCAAAATCCAAGATGGAGGAAGACACCCCAGGTACCTTAAAGGTAAAAACTGCTACGATTTAATCATATTAATTGTCGCAATGCACGTCTGATGCAGTAAAATAAGTATCATTTAATTTGATTACTAGTAGGTTGATTTTCTGACGATATCACCAATAAAGTCTGAACAAGTAAACTATTAATGACAAAAACGTATTTACGTTTAACAAGTGTAAATAAAACACATAAGCATCAACATGAATATAATGCCACCAATGGGTCTGCAACACAGCGAGATAATCCCGCACCCGGAGGCGGACTTCAGCTGGCCCCTAAATAAAAAGATGTAATAGTTCAGTGAAAATGGACGTCCTACTAAATTCCAAAACATAAATGAACTAAAATTAAAAAATATACAAGACTAACAAAGGCCAGAGGGGACAGGCACAAAAATGCGGCGGGGTTAAACATGTTTTGTGAGATCTCAACCCTCCCCCTATACCTCTAGCAAATGTAGAATAAACAAACACACAGCAGTTTAAAAGAAGTCCGAAACATCATGCTTTCAATTGCTGTTCTTTCTGCTATTCAACAATGGAAATAAATTGGTAACTTCAGACAAACTTTTTTTTTTGTTACACTTTTATTTATGTTCAGAATTTACGCATGTGTTCAACATTTTCTTTTTTGCATATAATATTGCATGTTTGAAAAAAAGTCCATATATCAAGATTAGTTAAATATCCATGTATGAATAAACTTTATTTGCAACAGTGATTACCAAATGGTTCAATTACCGCAAGCCGGAAAAAACAAAACTGTTATATGACAATAAAATTCAACAATCAACCATCCTAAATCCTGAAACCCCCGAAAAACAAGAGTAACCATTTCAAGACTTGCAAATAGGGATAGCCCTTGTTTATGGGATATAACTCTTACATTCTCATAAAAAATTATTATATCCCTTAATGTAACTCCATCCTAAAACTGCAGTTTACAGATAACAATAATATTCCTACAATGTTGATAATAATTGTGTGTTGTTTTTTTTATTTATAGAGGAAAGTGTTAAGGGCAGTACATTTGTTAGATGGGGACGACAATCATGTGATGGTACACTGTCGTCATTAATATATAAAGGTATGAAAGAACAATCTATTCATTACATTCTTCATATAGAGATAAGCAGAGAGATTCATAGAAAAAAATGTATGTCCTTTTTCGGAACGGGAAGTAGTTATATTGTTCTTGTATGAATATCAACTATTTACTATATTACGCCGACACGAAAACTCGTTTTGAAACTAATTGCACCGATGTTGTTTTCCAGAAGATGGCATGTCACCACAACTATATCTAGAATTTCTTATCAGATTGTTGAAATTTATATACACACATACACTATAGAATAATTTCTTGGTTCACTTACATTGTATTTATAATGACGGTAAACAGTGGAATTGGTCCTTCGTGTATGATAACTAAAACATGTTGAATTTGATATTTGTAGGACCACTTATAGTTTAAATATGATTGATTTAAATTTCAGGTTTTTAACATCAGTGAACTACTGTCGCATAAATTCAACAGATTGTAAAGACCCCAAAATTCCCTTTAGGCAGTGAAGATGACGATACTCATATTTTTGCATCACAACAAAACACAACCTTACTGCCACGCTTTCTGAATGTTAAAAACTCTTTGACCGTTCCGTAGGTGGTATATTGATAATCAACATTTCTGTCTCTATTCCGCATACTTTCATTTCAAGCAGCAGTCGAAATTTCTGTCGTGAAACTGAACTAATCCATTGTTGAACTTACTTATTTTATGTATTATCAATGTGTTCTCCTGATTCAAAATGCATAAAATACTTGCCACTGAACACAAATAAACAGCAATCAGTCAATCAACAAACATACCTCTTTTTTTTCGCTTTATATCTCACACCTCTCTTTTGGATCTACATTTTCTAAAATTCGTTTGTAAATTTGTTCCATTGTTAGAACAATTTGTCCTTCTGCCATGATGACAAGAAGATCATAAAATTACTATTTGAAATACAGCGTACATTATTAACATAGTTTCACTAAAAAACTAATTATAGACGTACAACTTTCCAAGATGGTATATTTGGAGAATGAACTTATATATATTTGCTTGCTCCAGCTAGAAATTGAAACAGGTATTGTGCTAGTGAAGGGCAGGGCACATCTCAATTTTTTTGTTTAAATTTATGTGCGTATTCATCGTGGCTTTTCATCATATGTGTATATGTAGATTAGATATTTATTTTAGGATATATGGCTGGTCCTTTGCATAATGCAAAGGGAAGTGGATCCAATTATTTGTGTTTGACCAGTGATCCTCAAGCGGCTTCTTTCCCGGCAGACTGGGTTAGCCTTCCTGGGCGTCTTTCTGGAATGGGTTGGGAATTAACAGGTATGAAAAATCAAACCTTTTTAGAATCGTTTATACCTGTATTACATGTATACGATAAGCCGGGCCGTGTCACAAAACTATTCTTTTATAATGATATAGATGGTTAGAAATTATAACTGACACGCTTGATAGCATAGATCATGTAAATGTACCAACGATATATATATATTGTTTTTGTTTGACTAGGAGCCATTCAGAGCTTAATATAACGAGATGACTTGTATTGTTATATTCCATATCTAGACGTGTATTGATTGACTGTTTAATTGGCGTTTAACACTACTTTCACTTTACTATCCAACATATCAAATTAAAATCAAACCTCTAAAAATAAGAAGATGTGGTATGATTGCCAATGAGACAACTCTCCACAAGAGACCAAATGACACAGAAGTATATAATAACTTTAGAAGTTTTCGTTATTGTTTTATAAAGTTGTTTTAATACTGTTATTGTTTTGTTTGAAATTAAAAAAAAAATAGTTAATTTGTTTTTAGTTTATTGTTTTGTATACAAATCAAGCCGTTTTTTTTTCTTTTTTTTTTCGTTTGATTTGTTTTAAATTTGTCCTTTCATGGCCTTTTATAGCTAACTATGCGGTATGGTTTTGCTTATTGTTAAAGGCCGTACGATGACAAATAGTCGTTAACTTCAACGTCATTTTGTCTCTGGTGGAGTGTTGATTCATTGCAAATCATACATTATTTCCTTATTGTAATTTGAACACATTTTCAATTTTCTTGCTGACACCTGGTAATATCAAAACAGATAATATGTCAAAACGAGAAAGACAGTCCTAGTGAAAAGAGATCGAGAATCATAATAGCAAACAAAAAGAGAACGAAAGAAAGACAAACAACAGTCCTCAAACCACTGTAAAGAAAACTAACGATTGAGCAACATAGACCTCAAGAAAACGGGAGATGGCTTCAAGCACTTGAAAAAGGAAAGTAGGTCCTTCACAGCTACTTGCACCCGTCTTGTTGCACATGGCAATCACAAATCCTGTGAAAAAATTACCATAGTAAGTTTATACAAACACCGTATCGCCTATAATATGAATACTCGTTTGGACAGTTATATCAACAACAAACTTTGTTTCGTTGTTGTCGTCGTATAAATACATAGTTACCCAATTTTTTTACACAGAGCCGCTCAATGAAATTGCACATTTATTTCAGGAACCGACAGAAGCAAAAGTTTAGACCACATCGATGACAAAGATGTCCCATGTGCTGTTTGTCTGACAAAAGGCAAAACAACATTGATGATCCCTGGTAGAACATCATGCTATGCAGAATGGACAAAGGAATATACAGGCTTTCTAGTGTCCGCAAGGAACGAGAACGACGCTGTAACAACAGAATATGTTTGTGCAGATAAAGATCCGGAATTTTACGGATCACATAACTATAATCACGGACTTATCCACTTCGTAGAAGTAAAATGTGGCAGCATTCCGTGTTCTAAGTACGGAGACAAAACCAAATTGAGCTGTGTTGTGTGCAGTAAATAGTGATTTATCGGTAATTTGTACATTTTCCCTTTGATCTTACTGCCTAATATTTTTAACCCTTACTATGCCGCAGAGCCTATATTTAGGCTTTCTGTACTCCTTTCAAATACCAACGGTCTTTATGTAGGCTTGGCAACGGTTGCCTATATCGTCTGTTCTGTAACAATTCACGTTACGTCACAGTTGAATGGAGACAATACATTGAGGATCGGATATATCAACAGTTTCAATGCAGCAAAAATGTTTTAAGTTGATTGCAGGGGCTAGAATTGCCACTGTTGCCGTCATCTGACTTTGACGTAATGGTAAAATATGACGTCATAACTGTAGTATCGTAACACAATGACCGTCAACATTTTGCGTCGCATTTATCCACTATTTTTTTTTAATTTTTCCATCATTTGCCAAATGTAGTTTATTATTATCATGTTTTTTTTTCAAAAATATAACAAACAGTAGGGCCACGGAGCTTAATTTTTTTTTTTAAGCTGCAGGTTGTGCAAAAATGTTAGATTTTGTAAAAATTATACCTGGAAAAACAGTGTGTATGAATAGAAAAAAAACTAAACGATAAATCTTTTAGATAAGACGAGAAGATAGCTCTCATAATGTGCTTTCAGAAAATGAAAATTAATAAAAATTGGGGTAACGGGACTCGTTTTTGTGCTACAAATCAAAATGGGTCATTTTATAAATAGGAATCGGATTACAGTAGTTGTCGTCTGTTTATGTAGTTCATACGTGTTTCTCGTTTCTCGTTTTTATATAGATTAGACCGTTGGTTTTTCCGTTTGAATGGTTTTACACTAGTAATTTTTGGGGGAAATAATTATACCCAGGAAAGGCGGGGTTCAAAAATTTTCAAATCATCGAAGTTTCCCCTGGATACGCACGCAACATTTGTAATAAAACAAATATTGATTAATGCAAACTGAAATGCTCACTGTCAGCAATACACCGCACAAGATTTGACCTTTAAAAGTTTTAACCCACGTGTATACATTAAATTCTCAAGCCCTTTATAGCTTGCTGTTCGGTGTGCGCCAATGCTCCGTGTTGAAGGCCGCACCTTGACCTATAATGGTTTACTTTTATAAATTGTAACTTGGATGCATGGAGAGTTGTCTCATTGACACTCATACCACATCTTCCTATATCTAATAAATCAATAAAATACATAATTTTCATCTTTTTGAAGAAAAGTCTTACAAATGAATTGCATGCCTCACTCAAAATGCATATTTCATTAAAGATCTAGACTGATTGTTTTCTACTATTTTACAACACAAGAGGACGGAAGAAATCCAACATTCATTAAATTTTATATCATCACTATTACAAACCTCCAAACACATTGGTACCCCCATATGTTTATATCGTATACATGTTCAAAATCAATGTTATTCTACAAATATTCTAATATACATATGAATAAAACTTATTTAATTTTGAAATATGTTAAATTTCAATGAGACAAACACAAAAAATGTTCGTATTTCAAAATTAAAGTTTAACTAATATACTTTTATTTGTAAATTTCCATTTGAAAACACATTAAGTCATAATGTAGTGTTTCAAATTACTACGGAACCCTCAAATATGTAGAAGTTGACAATTCGTCTTCTGTGCTCCATACCAAAACATTGTAAAACCCTAAATCACATTTTTTTCTGTGCACACCTTTATCTGTGCCCCTCTTCGTGACGTTCTCTCATTGTCGACGTCATAAGCGGTACAGTTGCATTTTGAATACCCAAAATCTGACTTGGCAAAGTATAGAATCTGTGTGGCAGTGAAAGGGTTAAGATCATGGACTGGACTTGATACTCGAAAATATTAGGCAATGACGTCATGTATCAATGCAGCAACGTTACGTGCTCAAGTCCATCCGCGTCAATTTATCAATGAAATGCACGCGACTTCATTCATACAACCGAACAACTATCCCAACATTGTGTACGCGTAAAAGTAGTTTTACTAACTATTTCATTTTGCTTCATATTCTCAACCAAAAAAAATATACAGTTGCCGATAAAAAGAATAATGGCATTTTATTTTTTCATACTGACTTCATCAGCTCGAATATCAGCTCGCCCTAGTGGGCTCGCTTGATATTCTTGCAGATAAAGTCAGTATCAAAAACAAAAATACCGTTATTCTATATGTATCACCAATTTGATTGCAGTCTATGGCTAGTTAAGGATGTTCGCTGATCTTGTTTTTGATTTTTTCTAATTTCATTTGCATTTGGTTCCAATGTATTTTTGGTTTTAATTGTAATAAAAAAAGTAATTTTACATTGATGATTTCAAAAGTCTAAAGCAATGAAAACAATGATAAAGATTTTACCCATATGAACAAAAGGAAGTTGGAAAAGAAACGTCATTGAAACAGCAATATAACGACATAAGTAATCAAAAGATTTCTAGAGGACAATACACATTCTTCAGTAACATTCAACAATAACCGTTGTTTATGCGATACATTAAGCTCTAAATCTCGTGGTAGCGTTCTCTCCTCGAGTGCGGGTGGTTCAGGGTTTGAACGCATGCCCAGTCAAACCAAAGACTTCAAAATTGGTAGTTGATGTTTCTCCGTTAGGCATGCGGTGTTTATGAGTAAGAGCAAATGCTAGTGAAAGATCCGAGCAAGACTTGATTATTCAGATGGTATTTTAAATGACTAACAAAAATACAATTCGTATCACTATAGCGACGTTACGTAATACGTTATTGTATCGAAGTTTTGTGTGGTACGTTCTCGGAGTAATCGCAGATATTACAGCGGTTTGCTCTGAGTCAGAATAATGTGTTCGATTAAGATGACTTGGATTCTCCAAATTAGCCGATGAGTGAAACTGTTTTTATAATATCAAGATAAAAATAACACGATGTGGTAGGATTGCCAATAAGACAACTCTGCACCAGCAACAAAATGACATAGAAGGTTATCAACTATAATAAGGTCAACGAACGGCCTGTAACAATGAGCAATACCCATACCGCATAGCAATTTGTGATTTGATGCAAAACTAAATGTGCTCATCATATTCAGATCTTTTTTCTGTTGAATGTATGCCAACTTTATGGACTCAAAGCGATAAAGAGCATGACTTTGTTTAGACACCTATAGACTATATATTGCCCTCTTGGTGATTTCCGTTGGTTACTTGTTTCCCTTGAGTTACTGCATTATAGACGTTTACATCCACATCTACTATTTCTAGGACATCATGTCCTCGTATTGCACTGAAAACATTTTCCAAGTCAAGTACAAATTCCCATCTAATAAATTGATTTGCAATTTGTTAACTGAATATCTTTGATGTTTTTGTTACTTGAAGTGTTGCAATCAACAATATATCAAGACATCTTCATAGTAACACAACTTATGCACGCGTCTAAAACCATATAAAAATAAAGCAGAAGGTAACTAAATGATAATAAAAAAAGCATTAGTCGTAACTAACAATACCATGGCAAACAGAACAACAAAAAGACAAAACACTACAGAGAATACTATATGCCTCAAAACCCTACCAAAACCCGATAGAAATGGGCTGCTTCATTAAGCATGAAAGGGTAAGCATATCCTGCTCCTCGTATGGCACTCGTAGTGTTACTCATGGCAAATCTCATTCGGTGATGTCATAATATAAAAAAGATAACGATATTATATTAATAATCAAAGGAATATGTGATTGCAAAAATTAAAAGTACCCTCCTCCGCACCTGTAAGATGTCTCTTGTCATATATAACTTAGTGAATTAAACATGTTAAATAAATAATAATTCAATTAAGCTATTACATGTATGCTATGCTTTTACTGCCTGGTAAAGTATTACATTATGTAAGATTTGATTCCTATTCATAACAATTTTGCTATAGTATTGGGTTATTATTCTCTATTCGGTTAACTCAAATCCATATCCTCATACATGCTAAATAGATGCGACATAAAACAACATAGAAGTCAAATTATTGACACTGTATTTGGGAAAATATGTAAATACAGGATTATCAAACTCGTTTGAAGTAAATGTTGTATATATAGGTGTTTTGTCTTTTTGTATTGAAAATTATTTTATTTGAGTCTTTTTGATTGTTTTTCTAATGTACAAATTCACTTGGAAACTCAAAATATACCCCCACAACACTTACAAAGGAGGGACTCCTGGATAATCAGTGGTCTGTTATATGTTCCTCTGGTATTTCAACCAAAGATGAAGAACTAGATCTTCCATCACTGTGTTGGATAACTAAACTACGTAAGTGTCCTTACAAACAACGTTATATTGCTGGGTCTATCAAATGCTTCATGAAAACTCTTTCTAAATTATCAACATCAATTTTATCTGCAATCAAAGCCGTGCTTCAAAGTTATTGAGAAACTACCTATAATCTAGATGAGGCATGAATCAGATGTTGATATCGAAAAATTCCAAAGATCTTTTAGAGTACAAACAATCTCTTTAATCTTGCAATAGTATCAAGACATTTGACTTTTCTAAATTTTACACAAGTATTCCCCTTTCCTAACTAAAAGAAAAATTGAATGTTGTGCATTGGTCCTACTTTATTTCATAAAAAAGTATGGCCAACGTACTTTGTAAAAAATCACTCCGATTCAAACAAAAAGTTCTTTAAAACAGACTTCATCAAGAAGTTGAAATAAACCCTCTGTAAATTTTACGGACGCCATCACGATGTTTTTGACCGTTATGGAATATCTGTTCCAATTGTTGTTATTACAATCCCGTCCACCTTTTCTGAATGTGACCTACCGAATTAGACTTATAACTGTACTTACATGAGTTATACGACCTGTGTCACATGTAGAACGGGATCTGCTTACCCCTCCAGAGCACCATCATCTCAGTTTTTAGTGGGGTTCGGGTTGCTCAGTCTTTAGTTTTCAATGTTGTGTTTTGTGTACTTATGTGTGTCTGTTGTTTTTTGGGTTTTTTTTTTAGCAATGGCTTTCAATTTGTCAGTTTATTTTCGACTTATGAGTTTGAATGTCCCTTTTGTTTCTCTTTTTTAAACTACTTTATTTTATGAAAATGAACTGATTTCTGTTAGAAGGCACATCCACAATTATGTCCAGCGGTAAATGTATTAAGCTTATTCAAGATGTTAGCAATACATTTTTAAGGGATACTGTGGTTTGTTTTCAACTGTAGTTAAAGTAGGAGTTTAATCCAGTACATGTATCTCACAAAACATTCGTCAAAACAGGGAAATACGGCAACTTATCAGTATTTTCAACGCAACCAGTATAAGCTTTACTCTTAGATAAAAAACAAAATAGGAAATATCATTTTCAAGTCTAATGTATGAACCTGCGTTGATCGAAACCACGACTTCTCGTACGTGACACTGTATTCTCGTACAGTGAACATAAGGATACTTTTAAAAATACTGTAAAATGACAGCAACCAACCAACAACGTTTCAAATGTATCAATTTACTTGGAAACTCAACATATACCCCCTAAACATTTACAAAGGAGGAACTCCTGGATAATCATGGACTGATTTGTAGATATAAATCGATGGATATTATAATTTTTTTTCCATTTTGTTAATAAATACATATTGTGAACCTCGTGAACATTATATTGTTGAGTATATACAACAAACTCTTTGATGAGACGGGATGATACCTTAAATAGGTAGTACCGACTTATAAACAAGATTTAACTCAATTCCTAGCTAATTTGTATGCTGGTATGAGTACCAATAACAATGTTTACCACAATTTGTTCTTTCTAACTTTTTTGGAGGTGGGTTGGGAGGAGACAAACAATATCTTGTCAACCTAAATCAAAACCAAACTATTTTTTCAATAACAATTATGATCAAGAAAGTTAAATTTAATAGCAATTTTTTTTTATATACCAAACTCATTAGTAGCAGAGTTCAAGCTGAAGTCCGCCTAAGTGTGACGGATTTTCTCGCTGCATTGATGACCCATTGGTGGCTTTGGGCTGCTCGTTGGTTGGGTTGTTGTCTCTTTGTCGTATTCCCTGTTTCCATTCTCAATGTTATTCCCTACTGATATTTTTTTTTCAAAAAAATTAGTGGGAAGAGGTATGGTTTTAAAGCAAAACTGCCTCTCTCCACAAACATGTACACAAAATATAAATTGTTATGCCGAAGATTCTTTACGAAAAACATATACAAAATATCAATTATCAGCCAGATTCATATATTTTTTAGGGTAAATTAGAAACGTAGATATAATCATCGTTTCTCTCTTCTACACTATAATTTTTAAACAAAAAAAAAGTAAAAAAGTAAAAAACTGTTGAGATCTCACAAAACATGTTAAACCCCGCTGCATATTTTTTCATACTGACTTCATCAGCTCGAATATCAGCTCGCCCTAGTGGGCTCGCTTGATATTCTTGCAGATAAAGTCAGTATCAAAAACAAAAATACCGTTATTCTATATGTATCACCAATTTGATTGCAGTCTATGGCTAGTTAAGGATGTTCGCTGATCTTGTTTTTGATTTTTTCTAATTTCATTTGCATTTGGTTCCAATGTATTTTTGGTTTTAATTGTAATAAAAAAAGTAATTTTACATTGATGATTTCAAAAGTCTAAAGCAATGAAAACAATGATAAAGATTTTACCCATATGAACAAAAGGAAGTTGGAAAAGAAACGTCATTGAAACAGCAATATAACGACATAAGTAATCAAAAGATTTCTAGAGGACAATACACATTCTTCAGTAACATTCAACAATAACCGTTGTTTATGCGATACATTAAGCTCTAAATCTCGTGGTAGCGTTCTCTCCTCGAGTGCGGGTGGTTCAGGGTTTGAACGCATGCCCAGTCAAACCAAAGACTTCAAAATTGGTAGTTGATGTTTCTCCGTTAGGCATGCGGTGTTTATGAGTAAGAGCAAATGCTAGTGAAAGATCCGAGCAAGACTTGATTATTCAGATGGTATTTTAAATGACTAACAAAAATACAATTCGTATCACTGTAGCGACGTTACGTAATACGTTATTGTATCGAAGTTTTGTGTGGTACGTTCTCGGAGTAATCGCAGATATTACAGCGGTTTGCTCTGAGTCAGAATAATGTGTTCGATTAAGATGACTTGGATTCTCCAAATTAGCCGATGAGTGAAACTGTTTTTATAATATCAAGATAAAAATAACACGATGTGGTAGGATTGCCAATAAGACAACTCTGCACCAGCAACAAAATGACATAGAAGGTTATCAACTATAATAAGGTCAACGAACGGCCTGTAACAATGAGCAATACCCATACCGCATAGCAATTTGTGATTTGATGCAAAACTAAATGTGCTCATCATATTCAGATCTTTTTTCTGTTGAATGTATGCCAACTTTATGGACTCAAAGCGATAAAGAGCATGACTTTGTTTAGACACCTATAGACTATATATTGCCCTCTTGGTGATTTCCTTTGGTTACTTGTTTCCCTTGAGTTACTGCATTATAGACGTTTACATCCACATCTACTATTTCTAGGACATCATGTCCTCGTATTGCACTGAAAACATTTTCCAAGTCAAGTACAAATTCCCATCTAATAAATTGATTTGCAATTTGTTAACTGAATATCTTTGATGTTTTTGTTACTTGAAGTGTTGCAATCAACAATATATCAAGACATCTTCATAGTAACACAACTTATGCACGCGTCTAAAACCATATAAAAATAAAGCAGAAGGTAACTAAATGATAATAAAAAAAGCATTAGTCGTAACTAACAATACCATGGCAAACAGAACAACAAAAAGACAAAACACTACAGAGAATACTATATGCCTCAAAACCCTACCAAAACCCGATAGAAATGGGCTGCTTCATTAAGCATGAAAGGGTAAGCATATCCTGCTCCTCGTATGGCACTCGTAGTGTTACTCATGGCAAATCTCATTCGGTGATGTCATAATATAAAAAAGATAACGATATTATATTAATAATCAAAGGAATATGTGATTGCAAAAATTAAAAGTACCCTCCTCCGCACCTGTAAGATGTCTCTTGTCATATATAACTTAGTGAATTAAACATGTTAAATAAATAATAATTCAATTAAGCTATTACATGTATGCTATGCTTTTACTGCCTGGTAAAGTATTACATTATGTAAGATTTGATTCCTATTCATAACAATTTTGCTATAGTATTGGGTTATTATTCTCTATTCGGTTAACTCAAATCCATATCCTCATACATGCTAAATAGATGCGACATAAAACAACATAGAAGTCAAATTATTGACACTGTATTTGGGAAAATATGTAAATACAGGATTATCAAACTCGTTTGAAGTAAATGTTGTATATATAGGTGTTTTGTCTTTTTGTATTGAAAATTATTTTATTTGAGTCTTTTTGATTGTTTTTCTAATGTACAAATTCACTTGGAAACTCAAAATATACCCCCACAACACTTACAAAGGAGGGACTCCTGGATAATCATTGGTCTGTTATATGTTCCTCTGGTATTTCAACCAAAGATGAAGAACTAGATCTTCCATCACTGTGTTGGATAACTAAACTACGTAAGTGTCCTTACAAACAACGTTATATTGCTGGGTCTATCAAATGCTTCATGAAAACTCTTTCTAAATTATCAACATCAATTTTATCTGCAATCAAAGCCGTGCTTCAAAGTTATTGAGAAACTACCTATAATCTAGATGAGGCATGAATCAGATGTTGATATCGAAAAATTCCAAAGATCTTTTAGAGTACAAACAATCTCTTTAATCTTGCAATAGTATCAAGACATTTGACTTTTCTAAATTTTACACAAGTATTCCCCTTTCCTAACTAAAAGAAAAATTGAATGTTGTGCATTGGTCCTACTTTATTTCATAAAAAAGTATGGCCAACGTACTTTGTAAAAAATCACTCCGATTCAAACAAAAAGTTCTTTAAAACAGACTTCATCAAGAAGTTGAAATAAACCCTCTGTAAATTTTACGGACGCCATCACGATGTTTTTGACCGTTATGGAATATCTGTTCCAATTGTTGTTATTACAATCCCGTCCACCTTTTCTGAATGTGACCTACCGAATTAGACTTATAACTGTACTTACATGAGTTATACGACCTGTGTCACATGTAGAACGGGATCTGCTTACCCCTCCAGAGCACCATCATCTCAGTTTTTAGTGGGGTTCGGGTTGCTCAGTCTTTAGTTTTCAATGTTGTGTTTTGTGTACTAATGTGTGTCTGTTGTTTTTTGGGTTTTTTTTTAGCAATGGCTTTCAATTTGTCAGTTTATTTTCGACTTATGAGTTTGAATGTCCCTTTTGTTTCTCTTTTTTAAACTACTTTATTTTATGAAAATGAACTGATTTCTGTTAGAAGGCACATCCACAATTATGTCCAGCGGTAAATGTATTAAGCTTATTCAAGATGTTAGCAATACATTTTTAAGGGATACTGTGGTTTGTTTTCAACTGTAGTTAAAGTAGGAGTTTAATCCAGTACATGTATCTCACAAAACATTCGTCAAAACAGGGAAATACGGCAACTTATCAGTATTTTCAACGCAACCAGTATAAGCTTTACTCTTAGATAAAAAACAAAATAGGAAATATCATTTTCAAGTCTAATGTATGAACCTGCGTTGATCGAAACCACGACTTCTCGTACGTGACACTGTATTCTCGTACAGTGAACATAAGGATACTTTTAAAAATACTGTAAAATGACAGCAACCAACCAACAACGTTTCAAATGTATCAATTTACTTGGAAACTCAACATATACCCCCTAAACATTTACAAAGGAGGAACTCCTGGATAATCATGGACTGATTTGTAGATATAAATCGATGGATATTATAATTTTTTTTCCATTTTGTTAATAAATACATATTGTGAACCTCGTGAACATTATATTGTTGAGTATATACAACAAACTCTTTGATGAGACGGGATGATACCTTAAATAGGTAGTACCGACTTATAAACAAGATTTAACTCAATTCCTAGCTAATTTGTATGCTGGTATGAGTACCAATAACAATGTTTACCACAATTTGTTCTTTCTAACTTTTTTGGAGGTGGGTTGGGAGGAGACAAACAATATCTTGTCAACCTAAATCAAAACCAAACTATTTTTTCAATAACAATTATGATCAAGAAAGTTAAATTTAATAGCAATTTTTTTTTATATACCAAACTCATTAGTAGCAGAGTTCAAGCTGAAGTCCGCCTAAGTGTGACGGATTTTCTCGCTGCATTGATGACCCATTGGTGGCTTTGGGCTGCTCGTTGGTTGGGTTGTTGTCTCTTTGTCGTATTCCCTGTTTCCATTCTCAATGTTATTCCCTACTGATATTTTTTTTTCAAAAAAATTAGTGGGAAGAGGTATGGTTTTAAAGCAAAACTGCCTCTCTCCACAAACATGTACACAAAATATAAATTGTTATGCCGAAGATTCTTTACGAAAAACATATACAAAATATCAATTATCAGCCAGATTCATATATTTTTTAGGGTAAATTAGAAACGTAGATATAATCATCGTTTCTCTCTTCTACACTATAATTTTTAAACAAAAAAAAAGTAAAAAAGTAAAAAACTGTTGAGATCTCACAAAACATGTTAAACCCCGCTGCATCTGGCCTTTGTTAGTCTTGTATGTTTGTTTTTAATTTTGGTTCATTAATATGTTTCGGAGTTCATTGTGATGTCCATTTTTGATGAACTAGTATATATATTTGTATGGGGACAGGTGAAGCCCGACTCCGGCGTGACATTTTATAGACTATAAAGTTTGGTAACAATAATCCCTATGTAAACGTCGATTTTTCAAATTTGCTAAAAAAAAGGTTGTATGTTCATATCAAATACTGAAGTAAGCAAAAGTTATACTTTTCTAGAACAACATTATTTGAAAGAAAATTTCCATTATACCGATTTCAGTGCGCATGACAAGTTGATATGATTTTAGAATACAAGTACCCTTCATTACGCGAGACCAGAATAGGAAACTATGCATAACCAATGAATAAAGGTACTTCCTTTTGTAAAATTGTATCGAATATCAAATGTATTTGATTAAATCACGTCGACTCCATAATGATTATATCAAAATTTGCTAAATAATTTTGTGGTCTGTTTACTATATGAGGAAAAAGCTAGTGATTACAAAATTCCCTAATGATTCACATTTGTTTGTCTGTACACGCAAAAAAATATATATGCAGTTTAAACATAAGAAGATGGTATAGTTACTAATGAAACAACTATCCATCAGAGACAAAATTAAGTGGATATATTTTAGCAGCCTCACAATACAGGTACAGCAATTTATATCTGTGATACACCATAGATAATATTGAAATACTAGTTAATTCAGGAGCTTAAACATGTTAAAGATGGCACCCAAAACCGATTAGTATTTTTTTGCTTGTAATGATGCATTCAGCATAGTCAAAAGACGTGTGATGACTAAATTTTTTACCACTCCTGAATAACTCGGCATATAATTAAATCTGGAATATAACAAACTCATACTAAAAGAAACTATGCCTACCATTATCAATATATATATATATATATTCGACTCTTTAAAATTCAAGAGTCCATCCTAAATTGAGGTAAATTATATGGCCTTCCAAATACCGTTTCGATCCCTAACATCACTGAAGAGACATTAATTGTCGAAATCCGGATATGGTGTACAAATTTTTTTACCTCATGTTTGCGGTATACCATCTTCTCCGCAAGTTGATTGTTTTCTGTTTGGTATTAAATTAATAATTAAGATCCATGTTACATCTTGTGATCAATTTATTTGGCAATCGTCAATGGCAGTCAGCAGGGTTTAAGAACATCAGTTGTTCGACCTGTTAGTTAAATGCGATTTGTTAAAATTTACTTTCACTTTTTTGGTCTTTTGGAAAATGTTGCTTGTGCTGTATTTAGACCCCTCTACCAAGAAATTTGTTTTACATGCACACGTATAAAAATTGCGTTTTTTTTCCAACGCAATCTAAGGTTTGAACGTTGTTTTCAATTTAGACTTGTATTTATATACATTGTTGGGCTGATGTCTAGACGAGTTGTATATACAGAATGTAGACAGCCATGTATCACCATCACTGCTGGTGATCCGAAGGATAAATCTGTTGTAGAGTTGTCACTGGTTCAGACGTACTTATAAATATAATAATTTCTGTGACTGTATCTTGCATTCATTTGTAGGATCCTTTACAATAGATATTTCAGCTGATCTGTAACAATTCCATCTTTATGCCTTATATATCATGTACTGTATTACGACGCTAGATTAAAATTGACTTAAAATGTAACATCCGGCCACCGAATGCTTTATTATTTTGAAGCCTAGGTGGTCGTGTGGTCCAGCGCGTCGGATACAGTGCAGGCGATTTGGTGTCACGATATCTCAGTAGCATGAGTTCGAATCCCGGCGAGGGAAAAACAAAAAATTTGCGAAAGCAAATTTACAGATCTAACATTGTTGGGCTGATGTTTAGACGAGTTGTATATATATATATATAGAAAGATCAACACCATCCTTCAAGAGATGTTCGACAAAAAGCATATAGACAATGACACCTTTGATTATCTCCGACCTCTTGAGAACGAAGCAAAGGCCGGAAGATTCTATATGTTGCCTAAAATACATAAAACGGGCAATCCAGGTCGACCAATTGTTTCAGCAAATAGTCATCCAACTGAAAAGATATCAGAATTTTTAGACCATCATCTAAGACCTCATGTGAAAGAACTTCCCTCTTACATCCAAGATACGACTGATTATCTAAAGAAAATGGAAAGCCTCAATCCTCTACCAAGCAATACTATACTTGCATCCATGGACGTGTCTTCTTTATATACCAACATTCCACAAGACGAAGGAATAGCAGCGTGTGAAGAGGTATGGAACACCCGTAGTGAAAAAAATCCTCCAACTGAGTGCCTTGTTACACTTCTGAAACTAGTGCTAGAGAACAACAACTTCTCTTTCAATGAAAAACATTATCTCCAGATAGACGGTACTAGTATGGGCACAAAAATGGCCCCGTCATATGCCAACATATTTATGGGCCTACTTGAAAAACGCCTCTTGGCTAGTGCTCCATACCAGCCCTTATCATGGTTCCGATTCATTGACGATATTGATTTCAAATGGACAGATTCACAAGAACATCTTAATGAATTTCTAGGACACTGTAACTCTTTCCACCATTCAATAAAATTTACATATGAATCATCTATGGAGAAAATAAACTTCCTCGACACTACGAGTTACATCAAGAACGGAACCATTATAACGGACCTTCATACCAAACAAACGGACAAACATCAATTTCTTTCTCCTAAAAGTTGCCATCCTAAACACTGCTCCCGTGGCATCCCATTCAGCCAGGCATTGCGAATCAAGAGAATATGCTCTACTGAAAATACGCAAAATGCTAGACTTGGACAACTACGTAAACATCTAGTTGTTCGAGGATACAATAACAACATCATTGATAGCGCTTTCGAAAGAGCAAACACAACTAGTCGCCAAGAACTTCTAGAGTACAAAGATAAGAATAAAGCAGCTAACAGAACACCCCTTGTACTCACTTACCATCCTGATTTTAAAAATGTGTCTTCCATTGTTCAGAAGCATTGGAAAATTATAGAAAATGATTCAAATCTTAAAAAAGTATTTTCCTCACCACCAGTCATGGCCTTCAGAAGACCTAAAAACATCCGTGACAAATTAGTGACATCTGTATTAGCAAAGCAGCCTACTCCATCTCCCGGTTGCTACAAACAATGTGGTCGAAGGAACTGCTTGTGTTGTAAAGCTGCCAATACAAGCAGTTCTTTCATCAGCTCCGTTACTAAACAAAATTATACCATCTACTCAAATTCCAACTGTAAAACGGAGAACTCAATTTATATATTAACATGTGACACATGTGGCATTCAGTATGTGGGAGAAACAATGGACAAATTTAATATTCGGCTCAATAACCATCGTTCATGGTACAAAACCAACAAAAACTGTCCTCTCACAAGACATCTTCGTTCAACGAAACATTCTTTTGATAATGTTACCTTCCAAATCATAGAAGTCAACACCGAGTGGGACACCACGGCGAGAAGGAGAAGAGAAAATTTTTGGATCCACCAACTCCACACTTTAGAACCTGATGGTCTTAACGAAAAAGATGAGAAAAGATACAGGAAAGATAAAGAATAATTTAGTACACAGCATCGTCCTTTTTATCCTGTAATATTGGCCAATGGACGTTGCTAACTTCAACTACCAATTTTGTAAAAATCTTGAACTTCATCCAAATTATGTATTTTTTTCAAGGCAGCTAAATTCAAGTGCAACATATACATTGAGCTGCAAAAGTTTCTTATCATCTACATCCGATTTCACCTGGATAGATGCACGCTTGATAAAGCTAGTTAGTCTAGCGAAATATTGCGTTTATTTTCATCATTTTGTAAATATTTTAAACATTCTTATATTTACATACTAAATAGTGTGTTAAAATTACATTGTTAGGCAATCTATATATATAGAAGTCTATAAAAAGGACCAACCAGCAAATTTACTATGTACCGAATCGTCTAGAATAGACGATACTGTGCAGATAAGGAAAAAATTATGTAAGTCTAGAGATTTGCACAACGATACTTATATAAGATGGTATTATACGAAGATGTTGTTATAAAATCGTGTTGACAAATATTTCGGCTTAACAAATAGCCTTCTTCAGTGTCAATTATTTTAACAATACTGATTATATGTATAAAAATAGCTCAATAATACAGGTAAGTTTTGGTCTATTGATTTAATCCAAAATCCTGAACATCATAATATAAAACAAAACGCAATACTCAAATATACGTGACTGTGTATATTTACATCCCAAAATGAATGAAAAATAACTTAGTATTTTTTATTGATGCCGTTTGGATGATGTACATTTAGTTCCTTTATCCAAAAGCTTTCCCGAACCTGTCGCTGGGCAACACTCCAGTGAATGTTCTGTTCAATCACTAGGATCTTCATGCGGTTAAAGTCATCAAGTTTGTGACCAGACTGTCTGAAATGCTGAAAAACTGGGAGAAGTGGCTTCTTAGAGATATCACTCCTATGGCCATTGAGGCGTTTGTGGAAAGGCTGCTTTGACTCACCAACATATTGGAGGCCACACACCGAACATTCTAGAATGTAAATAACATTCATACTTTTGCAGTTAACATTGCAAAATATCATATAGTTATTTTCGGTTGCCTTACTGTGAAAAGTTGATGAGTGATGCATCTGTAGGCAGCATTTGCAGCGTTTTTCATCACACGAACGACATTCTCCAGAAGTACTGAAAATAATTGACACTGAAGAAGGCTATTTGTTAAGCCGAAATATTTGTCAACAGGATTTAATAACAACATCTTCGTATAATACCATCTTATAAAGGTATCGTTGTGCAAATCTCTAGACTTATATATATATATATATGACCAAAACTTACCTGTATTATTGAGCTATTTTTATACATATTATCAGTATTTTTAAAATAATTGACACCGAAGAAGGCTATTTGTTAAGCCGAAATATTTGTCAACACGATTTATTAACAACATCTTCGTATAATACCATCTTATATTAGTATCGTTGTGCAAATCTCTAGACTTATATAATTTTTTTCCTTATCTGCACAGTATCGTCTATTCTAGACGATCCGGTACATAGTAAATTTGCTGGTTGGTCCTTTTTATAGACTTCTATATATATATATATATATATTCAAGAGTCTATCCTAAATTGAGGTAAATTATATGGCCTTCCAAATACCATTTCGATTCCTAACATCACTGAAGAGACATTAATTGTCGAAATCCGGATATGGTGTACAAATTTTTGCACCTCATGTTTGCGGTATACCATCATTTCCGCAAGTTTATTGTTTCTGTTTAGTAATAAATAAATAACTAGATCTACTTGGTTACATCTTGTGATCCGTTTATTTGCAATCGCCAATGGCAGTCAGCAGGGTTTAAGAACATCATTTGTTCGACCTGCTAGTCAAATGCGTTTTGTTAAAATATACTTTTTCACTCATTTGGTCTTTTGGAAAATGTTGTTTGTGCTGTATTTAGACCCCTCTACCAAGAAATTTGTTTTGCATGCACACGTATAAAAATTGCGGTTTTTATCCAACGCAATTAAGGTTTGAACGTTGTTTTCAATTTAGACTTGTTTATATTTTTTCGTTTGGGCTTGTATTATATTTGCCTTCGGGTTTATATGATCCGTTTATCCTATTTTGACTCTTTCAATTTAGACTTGTTTATATATATATATATATATATATATATATATAGAAATAAAGTGAACAAACTCGGCCTTTGTTTCATAAATTTTCTTTTAGTCATGTGATTTTTGCCGTTTTTTTTTTTTTTGTCTTTCATTGGGTTTTTTGACAACTTTATATATGAATTTACGAGAATAATAAAACAATTTAGAAATATAGAAAGAACATATAACACAAATTTAGATCCATAACGTTTTGTTAAACACGTTTATATTGAATTAAGGTAAATATGAATGTTAAATATACTACGTACTTTCAATTAGATATAATGACTATATATACCGTAAAATTACAAATCTTGGATATTTTGTAATTGTGAATTTTCGTTTATACTTTTATATTGATGGTATGGCTTTTTTGGTCAACTGGTGTTTTAAATAGTAGCGAGTGCTTATGTGGTTTACTGATGGTCTGTCAACTTTTAATTACACAAATTATCTTTAACTTAAGTAAACCAAAAATAGACAAAAGGTTTAATAAGCATATGTACAATTCTATAGCTTGTTCCAACTTTTATTTGTGATTTCCATGTATTCAGCTATTTTTTCATTTTGTAATTTAATAAATAAATAACATATTTCAATATCAAATGTCAATTCTATGGATTCACTCAACATAGAACTCATAACATAGGGAGATCTCAAAAGCAAATTTATAAACGTATTGCAAAAGGAAATAAAGAAAGCACTATGTTAAAGAAGATATATGAAGCACTATATATTGTGTTTACTGTTTAGGTCTTCTGGAGTAGTTTGATGATCCCGAAGATGTCTAGGAGGGCATGCTGGACTATCTATGTATATTCAATGATTCGAATGTTACGCTTATATATTTGGAAGATGACGTACGGATACCCTTGTGACAAATGTTTTGGAATAATCCAATACATTTTTTTTTTCAAATTAAAGTAGGTTTTAGTTTATTTATCTCTTAAGGTGTGAGAGATGAAATATTGTTTTCATAGTGTTTGAACTCTGTGAATCTTAATTTAATGCTTTAAAAATAAATGTAAAAATTGAAGCTTATGGTAATTGAAAATAGACCAAAACACAAAAGTTTAACCTTAACCAATGAACCATGAGAAATGTTTGATGTTGATTGTCAAGGTCAGATGATACCTGCCAGACAGATATTTACACCTTACAATCATTCCATACACCTAATATATTTGACCTATTGCTTGAAGTACAGTCAAAACACAAACACTTAACATTGACCAACGAACCATGAAAATGAGGTGAAGGTCAGATGAAACCTCCATGACTGACATGTACCCCTTACAATCATTCAATACACCAAATATTGTTGACATATTGTAAAAAGTGTCTATGAAACGGAACTAATCATGTAACTTTAACCTTGATTACTGGTTATTGAAATGAGGTTGAGGTCAGGTGAACCCTGTCTGACGGACATGAAGATGTTGGAAGGAATCCATAACCAAATATAGTTATCCTATTACTCATAATAACTTATAATTCACATGACAAAAAAGACTACATTTGTCTTCAAGTAGTCACTACCTTCATCAGTATAAAACTTTATACAAATAGTTTACACCGTCGCAGGATAGTAACCCCTTTGTCTCGCATACTGCGACTTACTTCTCTGGCGAGACAAAGACCTTTCCATTTTGACGTTTGAATTCAAAATTTACTTTAACTACTTTATGATCAGACTTTTTATATGAAATATGTTTTATTTCATTGTTTAATGAACATATTGTGTATCAGCCAAAAATCTGTCAAGTTGAGAACCCGACATTTTGTAAAATTTAATTGTTTTCTTATGTTTTTTTTTTCTCTTTTTTTTTTTTTTTATCCTTGATACTTCTAACTTTTTCAACAATATATTTGTCCAATTCAAAAAATATTTTTTGAAGCGTATTCAATTTGTTTTTCTATAAAGTTAAATATATATACTCTTGGACTCAACTACATCTATAAAGAACGGTGTCATATCAACAGACCTCTACTGTAAACCTACAAATAAACATCAGTACCTTTCTCCCTAAAGCTGTCACCCAAAACACTGTACAAAAAGTATCCCGTACAGTCAAGCTCTCAGAGTAAAGCGGATTTGCTCCTCTGAGGAGGCTGTCACTAAACGGTTACAGGAACTTCGCTGATTTTTGACCAAACGAGGTTATAAGAAATGGCAAATAGATAAGGGGTTTGCGCGTGCTAACAATAACAGCCGCAATGACATATTACAGTACAAACAAAAGAGGCGAAGCGAAATAGTTCCGTTTGTTTTAACACACAATCCCGCCTTTACTAACCTTTCCCGTTTGATCCGTGCCAATTGGCAGATTATTGCCAAACACCCAAAATTATCCAAGATCTTTCCCAAACCTCCTGTCTTAGCTTTTCGGAGACCAAAAAGTATGAAAGATTTATTTGTGAAAGCTGATGTCTCCTCTAATGAAAGCTCTTCAACTGCATGATGGTGCAAATGCAAGTCGTGTGGTAACAGACGATGTCTGACTTGCCAACACATACTGAATACTAAAGTACTCCAACATTTACTTCCACTCCACTGGGTCCGTATACACTATATATTGTAATGTAACTTGCAAAACCAAGAATGTTGTATACCTTCTTCAGTGTTTATGTGGCATGCAGTATGTTGACGAGACAGAACAGCCATTCAACAAACACATGAATGGTCATCGAAGTGACTTCACATGCAAGCCCGACCTCTCCGTAAGTTTTTATTTGAGATCATCTGGGCACGTCCAAGCTGGTCTCAAAAACCTTACCATCACTATCATAGACCACAACGAAGGTTGTTCAAGGGCCCACAGACTTGATCGGGAAATTTTATGGATAAGAAAGTTAAGGACAGTTTCCCAAGAGGGCATTAATGAAAAAAAAAATACAATGAATCCCTACCATCACTTGTTTTTTTGTAACTCTGACTTCAGTACAGGACTCTGACAGTTTTAAGGAATTCATTCCTTCTCCCAAACATCAATATTAAAATTTTTCTAGCGTATTGATTCGTGATAGTTTGTATCGATCAACATTATTATTTCAGTTTGACTACCACATGTCAAGATAAGAATCATTTGACATCTTACTGATGAAGGATATTAGTTATCCGAAATATCTAACATTTGTTCATGACTTTACTTTTATGGTTATGTTGTACCCTTTTAGACTTGCTAATTATATACTCTTTGTAGTATATTCTTCTTAATTTTGTACAGTAGTTTAACAAAATGTAACACAGCATGAAATATGATTACCAACTTTTTTCCATGTTTATTACAAATGTCATACATTTGTGTGTACGTTACATTGACATAACTTCTAATGATCATATACACACTTTCATATATGAATTCCTATCAAACAATTTCCAACTGTCCAACATTTAAATTTCCCAATTGTTCAACAAACATTTTCCTGATTATACCACATACATTTAATTTCCATAAGTTTTTACCGGTAATTTAAAACAAACGGACAATTGGGATGTAGTGGAGTGACCAAGCCAACAAATCTTCAACTTTAAAGGACCACCCTACCTACAGGCTAAACTCCTTCAGGCAAAGTTGACCTTAGATTAATTTGGCTATTTGTTTTATTTATTTTTGTCATATAGCTCTTCAACTGTTCCGGTACTTATACATCCCTCGGATTTCAAATGTTTGGCTTTGAGCGTTCCTAATGAAGGTAAATCCAGAAAAGCGCTTCGGACGCATGAAATTATTTAACGTGTTGTTTTCAATTTTTCATGATTTTTCGTTTAGCAGAATGTTTGAACTTTAATTTTTGCCTGGTTGTAGAATCGAAAAATGGTGCATTTCTTTTAAATTTGAAGTCCAAATTCGGTAATTAAGATTTTCATTAGTGTCCAAAAATGTTACAAGGGGTTATAAAAAGTAAAAAACATAATTTCTGAATTGTGAAATAGGCAAGAAATTACTCCTTACCATGAAAAGGTAAACAATAGAAATTCCTTTTCGAGTCATTTTGAATAAAAAAAACATGTAATTATCAAATGTCTTTTTTTAGGAATATTCAGATGGGCAAATTGCACATAATATTTTTGAACATCGGACTTCTCATTATTAGTCCTTGGGTTTAAACATTCCGCAGAGTCAAAGTGGTATCCACACTTCATGAGTACTTTACTGTTGTACATTTGTACGGAATAATTTTCCCAATATTTTTGACTCATATTTTGTGCAGTTGTGCAGACATCGTTTTCGTCGTCGTCTTCTTCAGAAATTTCTGGGTGAGTAAGATGATTCCTACATGCCGCATCCCCTCCATACGATCAAATTCTTGTACAAGCCAAATTCTATGTGTTGAATACACAGCTTTTATTTCAAGCTCTTTACCCTTGCATGTAAAAATAAGGTCGTGAAGAATCTCTTATGACATAGGTAACTCGAAGAAAACCGGTATGTGTTCTCAATTCTTCAAACACAGGTATGGTCTTTAAAAACAGTAAACAAAAATTTCAAATGCTTTCAGTTCTTTTGGATGAGACAAAAATAAATGAATGATGACGGTAAAAAAAAATCAATTTCCATACGTTTGGCTCAATACTTTTTGTACAGTTTATGTATATGCATCAATTGAAAAAAATTTAAATAAAGGAACCATAACTAAGAGCCTCATAGGGCAGTGTTAATTTTGGAACACCACGATTAAACTGTTCGCAAATAAGAATAAGTTTCAGAGTGAACACATAAGGTTTTAACAAGTTGTTATTGTTGGCATTTGTTTTTGTATAGACCATTTGAAGTAGGTTTTTAGTATTAAAGACTTGATCTCTTTGAAAGGCCACTAGTCTATATACCATATGTTAAGATAGTCGGTAAGATAAATTCGTTACACAGTGTGCTAATGACCTAATACGATATATATGGGGTCTGTTAATTTCATATGGGGATTCGAGCTTCGCTCTCACCCCATCACTCATCACACTATGTAACTAATAATATCAGGCTGTGCTAAGTTTTCTAAATTTACCATATTATTGTGATACTGATACCTTTTTTTATCAACATCATCAAGCAAACTATACACACTTCATGGAGTCGGTGGTACACATCCTGTTTTCTTGTATTCACAGAATTATAAAGCCGTATGGTTTCTTTTGCAGTTAAACAGGACAGGTTTTACTTGATTGTTTAAATCGGATATATAATTCAATAGTTCCAGTTGTTTGAAGGACGGCTTCTTTAAGCTTTCGGAGATGTCAGTATTAGTGGACCACTAAAAGTAGACATATTCCGGGATTAACACTTATCCGCATCAATTTGACGTTTACTGATAGACAAATCTATGTTCAACAAAGGTAAAAACACGATAAAATATCTTTTAGACCAAAAAATATTAGTCAAAACCTTTTAAAAACATTGTTCAATAAACCTGTGATACGAAAATATCAATACTATCATATTTGATTAACAGAAACACAATTAATAGTATGATGCAGTGCTGAAGCGATTTGTCCATAAAAGTAAATCTACTTCCTACGGATGGAGAAATAGATCCGGAAATTCACTGAATTATAATTATTTTTATCAAAAATATGTAAAAACAAGTAAATTTATTTGTAAAAACTGAGCCGTAGTGGTCTAAAACTTTACGAAATAAAGTTTTTTCCTTTCTATATCGAAAAATTTGAAAGATGCGGAAGTAATTAAATTTACAAATGTCGAAACCACTCCATTGATATAAAACAGAGAGTGCATATTTTCAAAAATGAGTGAAAACAACAACAATAAGGCTTAATAGAGAAAACTATAGTTCTACAATATGAATAAGCACTTAAACTCTTCATTTGATACCAAATCAGAAATGTGAGGACTATAGAAAAGAAATAAACGTAAAATGTGTTGTCTAGTATATTTTGAATGAAAAAAACTGCACCGCAGGAAATGGCTACGACTTGGCAAAAAAGTAAGATTAAGGTATTGGCTTTGCAAAAATATAATTTTTAGCCTGCAGTTATACCGGTTCATTAAAGGCGTAAATTAAGCACTTTTTTTTGATATGTCACTCCAATAAAGACACCTGTAAGATAACCATTGCAGTTAACATGCGTACGATATACAAATATTAATAGACGTATTAGATAAATCATGACTTTTGACAAACATTTCAAAGGGGTCCTCTCAAAAGACTTATTAATTTTTCTACCATTAGAATAATGCATTAGGTCATGTAGGTAAAGTCAAATGAAGCATGCTAAAGTAAGGATTTTTTTTTTATTTTCCGTCAATTAAATTGTGCCCTCTTTCTACCAAACCAGCGCAAAGTTTAACCAATCTGATTTATTTTTCCAGCGCGGATGACGCCACATTGTTCCAAGTACATTATAACATTTAAGTCTGCGAATAGCATGTTCGACATTAACTCTGCATTCTCCAATGCGACGATTTAGTTCTTGCATTTAAATTTAGAACGGTCTCTTCCTGTTTTATGACTTAATTGGTGTGATTTTTTTTTGTCATATAAGTGAGAGGTTAAGCGAGCTATGAAATCAGGTTTAATCCACCATTTTATACATGAGGAAATGCCAGCACCAGGTTAGGAATATGACAGTTGTTTTCCATTCGTTTGATGTGTTTGAGCTTTTGATTTTGCCACTTGATGGCTTTCCATTTTGAATATTTTCCTTGGAGTTCAGAACATTTGCTATTTACTTTTTTTTTGTAAGGCGTCATTATTGGATAACAGTTAGCATATATTTTATCCGCTAATATAAAAATGTTCTCTAGGAAATCAAGATGAAGTCCGTGTCCTATCTCTGGCATCGAGTTGAATTGTTGTGCATCATTTTGGTGAACTAGGAAACCGCTGTTGTTTTGGTTTTCAATCAAAAGCCGGGTATGAATACAGTGCATATGTCTGTGTCCGGAATAAAACCGTTCCTGTGGCTCATTTTGCGGGCGATACATTGCATGAGATGCACCGTTTATTACCGCCACTGCGTTTCGCAGTCCTGACCATCAGTCTTGCAATGACAACCAATCGTTATGCTACGGACAATACAATGATGATAATATCTTCCACAGCAACGGTACTATACCATCAATTGTATGTGACATAGTTAATGACGAAACATCAAACATCAAAGACAAAATCGATAACACGGATATGTTCTTAGCCACAAGATAACAATTAAAAGGCGATTTCTGGGAGACCAGCTGCATATGACCGATTCATATGTAAGGAAGCAAGTTTCAAAAATTGTAAAGGCTTTTAGCATTTACTCTTACAGAATGTGATTCTGATTCTAATTTAAATAACTAGAATATCCTAGTATATGACTCGTTTATTTTTGTTAATATATCGCTATGTCATAAAAAAAACTTCAAATATATTACAGCCGTTCTAATTCATGACATGTAGTTTGAGTCTTTTATCTGAAGTGCAAAACATTATCGTCGAGTGAGGTGGCATTGGCAGGTCAAAAAGGGGGAAAGGGGGGGGGGGGGGGGGGGGGGGGGGGGGTCGAGTAAATCAATATTGTTTTTTTGAGATGGTTCCTAATTTAAATGTCTCAACTATAGACTCTCGGCTCTCCTTTGTCAACAATAGTTATTTATCTAACATGTCTATTAATAGAAATAATATAACGTGACACAGGTAAATATGCGTCATATACCTGGTCTACAGTATATTGTCAACAAAACATAACATAGGACAAGCGAAAGCCTGATGGAAATCTACGTACCCTAGTGAGTGAACATTTTTAAGTTATGCAATTAAAGTTTATCATCGAAATCTTGCCAGAACTGAACAAAGGTTTCACATGCTTGTTCTATCCAACTGGAAATAATCAATATATCAAAATTCATTTTGTGATAGTAAGAAGCGAAAAGGTCTTCTCATAAAGTTATTTTCCTTTGAGTGTAAATCTTCACTTACTAATCAGGTTTCAAGTGAAGTTTAACTAAGGCTACTGCATTTCAACACTTTTCATAGCCATTTTGTTCGACAATGTTTTCTTTAAAATCGGACAAAAGTCGCCTTTAATTTCGAATTAGTTTTTTATCGATTTTTTTTGTTTCACCATGTATAATCTTAAGGTGTAAAACCTTTCGAAAGATTTAAACTGTATTTCATTTCCTGGTGTACGGCCTTCACGCGGCGAGCTGTAACTTCCGTAAGTATGTATTTCAATTTTGTTTTCCAACTCAGGTACAAATGCTACATAAAAAACGGTATCAATTATACTATTAGGAATATATTGAACATAAATGTTGAATATGTTGGCCAAAGATTGTGAGTGATAATATCCGTCATGAATTGTCATTCTTCTTGTGTATACGTAGTACATAATGTGTAAGGTGGGCTCGGAAAACAATAATGCATATCAAATTTAAAAAAAAATGTACACACAGGGAATTGTCTACCTACACTCTCAAAAAAGAGATCCTCATAATTATGAGATATAAAAACATAACCCAATCACATGTTCATTGATCTCTTCTGAGTCTTGATCATCATAAATAGTTGTCTTCTGTAATTTGAAAAAAAATGGAGGGAAAATGGTGTTAAATAGTTTCAAAACCTTACAGAATAAAGTCGATTTCGATCATTAATTAACATATTGTTATGCTGTCTTTTGAATACCATTATTACTGTTAGAAAATGAAGTGAAAATTAAGACCAACCTAAATTAACTCAATCATCATTCCATAATATAATTTTTGTTTCGTTGAATTATTTAGAGACAGTCAATTATAAATTATACTAACTTAACCATATTAACAGTTGTTAACGTAAACCATGAACCTGTCTTATCTGACCAAAATCTTCAGTTCGGTTCAAGTAGACTTCTCTGTTTTATCATGCATCATTTTGCTATTTATATGTGTATTTTACAAATGATTTAGAAATCATGTAATTGTACAAATTAGAACATAAATGTATCAAAGATTTTGTCTGTCAATCGCCAATCAAAATTATCATATGTATTGTTTAAAGAATGAGTATTTGATAAATACAACAAAACGAAACTGTCTTCTTATCTTAACACCAGCTTTGAAACACGAACATGTATATAGACCAAAATGAAACATAAAAAGGAGGTTGAAATAGTTTGTATATACACAATTTTAGGTGGGTTTTGTTGAACATTGGTGATTGTTTTTTTTTTTTTTTTTTTTTTTTTTTAATCTTTTACATGGCGTTTGTTGTAATGCGTTGTTTCATAACATTGTTATTTTCCAACCTTTGAAAGCAGATAATGAGCTAATAAATCAATAAAATCGGCGTTTAAAGGCTCAACAATTTTATAGTCGAGTATTTTGCTCACACATTGTTGTCAATATAATGGAATTCTATACGACTGTCATACAAGTGAGAGGTTTTGCTTGTTATAAAAACCAGGTTTCATCCACAATTTTCCCCTCAAGTAAATGCCTGTTCCAATTCAGGAATATGACAGTTGTTTTCTATTCTTTTGATGTGTTTGAGCTTTTGATTTTTCCATTTAAGGAAGGACTTTCCGTTTTTAATTTTTCTTTGGTATTCAGTATTTTCGTTATTTTACTTTTTATCTGATTATCAGCGGATCAAAATATAAGACTTATTGTAGATTTTCGATTTGATCTTGAATAGAAAAGAAATGCAGTAACATCAATGTCCTTAATATAGAAAATGATTTTCGCTTTTTTACGTATTCTTACCTTATTCTTTTTTCCCGAATTTTTGTTTCGTTGAATTATTTGGAGACAGTCAATTAAAATTTTACTAACTAAACCATATTAGCAGTTGTTGAACTAACTTATGAACTTTTCTTATCTGACCAAAATCTTCAGTTTGGTTCAAGTAGGCTTCTCTCTTTTATATGAATCATTTAGCTATTTATATGTGTATTTTAGAAATCCTTAAAATCCAAGTCCTCTGATATCAACAACTTTGTTTGACCATTTCTAACATCTTATCTAAACAACAATTGATGCAGTACTTAGGGCACTCTGCACATCGTACTCTTGGTTTATTTAGCCATAGTTGTTAACGTAGATATAACGCATACAACTGTAACTTTGAAACTCCACTCTCAAGTATGTACAAGAAATTCCTTTCATTTTAAAGTTCTAGCATTTAATATACGATGAACTATTCATATATAGGGTGTATTATATTTTTGATATATTCGATATATTTAACTCTGGTATTTTTAGGACATATTATGACACAAGGTGTTTTGGTATAGTAATCATTTTTAGAAGCCAATATATACTTTAAAACAAGTGATTGAAGCCGCTCCAAGTCCTGTGCCTGCAAATTGTAACTGAAGCAAAGAGATGGGAGCGAGGAATTCTAAGTTGTCAGGTTCCAGTGTAAACACAACTAACTTTGTTAGATTATTTGTAGTGATTCAGATAGAGATTTCAAACTTTCTTCGGGAATTGCTTGTTGTGAAAGAACCACATCTTTCTCTAAATGGGGATATTCGGAAAAACGTTTACCTGAATAATACATTGAAATCATTTGAATGGAGTGTCATAGCAACTGTCCACACGAAACAGTATGCTGATTTTGATATTCCTCTTATGTACAAGATAATAAGAAATTTGAAATTAGTTCCACCACCAACACAAGGCTGGGACAAACAAATTCCACCAACTTCGACAGAAATTACAATTGGAGATAATATAGAACGAATTAGACGTTGCCGGAATGATATTATGCATAGTGGGAATACAAATATCTCAGACGTAGAACTAGCAAATGTGTTCTCACTTTTTATGGACATTGCACGTAGACTGGAAGTATACCTAAATAAACCGAACAGAGAATATGTTTCAGCAATAGAACACGCTAAAACTTGCTGCCTAGATCCGGAAACAGAACAAATGTACCTTCGACAATTGGAAGATCTTTTTGAAAGAGAGACAATAATGGCATCAAATATATCAGCAGTCAGTCATAGTGTTGATGAGATGCGTAGACAAAGTAAGTGAATATAGCAACAAACAAGAAGCGACTGAAAAATAGTTTAGTTTAATATTTTCTTGTTATGTTTAAATTTGATTTATGTTTTGGATGTTTGATAAACAAAGTGGCACACATGTCATATATATTCAGATGATAATTGAGATTGAATTTTATCAAGTAGAAAAAAAATACCACTCTACAAGTCTTTGGTTTAGTCTGACCGCACATTGAAAACCTTTAGACTGTGCACTCGTCTTCGAGTTAGTTTCACGAGGCTTTATCAGTTTTTTAATAAAATTGTATAGGTTCCATCAGCATAAAATTTCATCAAATAAACTCATCATAGATACCAGGATAATAATTTTATACACAAGAGGCGCCTTTTGTCTTCAAAAGTCTCACCAGTGACGCTAAGAAAGGGCCATATAAAGTACGAAGTTGAAAAGCATTGAGGACCCAAAATTCAGAAAGGTTTTGCCAAATACAGCTTATGTAATCTAGCTTTTCAATACTTCAGATGTAGGGGTATTGACATGTTTATAATATTTGAGCAATCTTGTATTTCAAGCTTGCAAAAGTTATAACTAATTGGCATTTTTCAGCAGAAGTGTCTATAACTTGATTCAAGTGTCATATCCTAATCGCCTTTTTTTTGCTTCAACTTACATTTCAATATTTGTTTCATGTGATTCATGATCGTCCTCTGTTTGTTTGTTTGTTTGTTGGACATGTAGAACGACAATGTTAGGGTCTGATGTCTTAGTGTTTTGCAGTTTTCTCAAAACTTTTCGGATCATACCACTTTCCTTTTGATAAAAGAACCCCTAAGAATGACTAATTCCTTGCGTGATTAATAGTTAACCCATGATTGACCATATATTTCAATGGTTTAGAATAATATTTGAAGTGGGTAATTTTATCATGTCTTCACGTGAATAATTTTCCTTTAAGACCTAGAGATACAAATTTGGACGACACTCACCCACCGCTTTCAACTACAATTAAAAAAAACAATTAGCATGAAATACATCAATTTTGTTTAACTCGATCCGCTCTGCTGACCATTTAAGATTAAAATTATAAGTTTCAACATGTTCTTCCAAGAATGTATTTTTATCTGAAATGTATGTGCTTACCTCTTTAGTTAAGGATACATATATGAACAATTGGCTGAAATTAATTAGTAAATGTCAATGCGACCATCACTGGCATATCCAAATAAAGTTCCCTGACGTCACAAAAATATTCTCGCTTGAAACTCTAGATAAACTACTGATGTAATATTGTATTGAATGATAATATAAATAGAAATTCTATGCGTGTATTATTTGTTGTAAAGAATAAAAGTATTGCTAAACGTTAGAGGGGATCAAAATTTTCATGTCTTTGAAAAGGGAGGTCTTGAATTCATTTTTCTTCATCAAGGTGGGGACTTGAAAAAATAATAGAAACTCCGTTGTCTCCACCCAGGTTCCTCCTATGAAAGCAAATGAACAGTCCCTAACAGAGTGTATTGTTTACTGTTTCATACAAAATAATAATACTACAAGTATCCGTCACATACAAAGGCCATTATTATACTAAGTAGATATAAACATATATAAAAATCTAAAATCAGACAAGATGGGTTTAAAATATTTGACATTTGTTTGACAGTAGAATTCAAGATAGATTTTTGAAGTAACCATTTGAATAATTATCAATAGACATCATCACCATAAGCCGAACCAAATCGATACCGAAACCGAAACCAAGGATAGTTGAGTTGGTTGCAATTCTCCGTTGTAAATCTCTACCTTTGCTGAATACAGTGGTGTAACTATATACAATTTGAGATATCGGTATGATTTTGAATATTATATACATTTATCATTGGACATGGTTCTTCGAAGACACTGTGCTGCATAAAGGTAACTTTTTATTCTTCTGATTGGATGTTCTGAAAACACTCTTTTTGTTCGAATAGAACCGTCTCTTTGGTCTCGTGGAAGATTGTCGCCTTGCGATCGGGACGTCGTGGGTTCGAACCAAAGCCGGGTGAAATCAAAGAATTCAAGATTGGTATTTGCTGCCTGTCCGATAACTTAGAGCATAAGGGAGTAAAATAAACGACTGGTTTGCTCAGAGTCAGAACAATATAACCGAGTAGGATGACATGTCTTTCTGAGGACTGCTACTTTTAGATAAAAATCCAGCTCAGCGCATTGGCCTAGTACAAAGCATATAACATTAGCTTGTTTTTAGTCCTGAATGAATTTGATATGACGATGAAGGTTAAACAGTCATTAATTCATCATCACCATCTTGTTCCAATTTTATCGTTGATGTTGATAAGTTTGCGTTGATCGCAGATTATTCAATGTTGATATTTAACCGTTGCATGGTCCAGTATTACCTGTGACATACCCTGGTAAATGGTTTCCTTCTATTTCCATCATCTTACTACCTGTGGTTTGATTAATACACAAGGTATAACTCATAACCAATTCACGAGTTTAGGAAATTGCTGATTGCATTTGTGTGGCAAACTGAAATAGCTTTGAGGTTATATTATGTCCATGGTAAATTGCGTGTTAGTGTTTTGACAGAATTTGTGCATCTAATGACTGTAATATCTATAAGAAAAAAAAGAAATCAATTACATTAAATGGTATGTACAAAATAGATATACATGCACAATCATCTAGTTGAACAAGTTAGAAATAGCAAATATGCCAATATTAAAATTAAATAGTGTGCAGATTTTTGACTTTGGAATTAATTATTATTAATTGTAGGAAAACAGACTTACAGAAAACAAGACCAGAAAAAAAATAACAAGTAAAATGAAAATGTAAATGTAAAACACAATCTTTTGTTGAACTGAATTAATAAAATCATAGTGTGTTTTCTTTCATTTTTTACAAGATTTCCTCTAGAAATAAATTAAGTGAAATGTTTAATGGCTTGGCTTTCATATATTCGGCTTTGAGCGTTCCTAATGAAGATAAATCCAGAAAAGCGCTTCGGACGCATGAAATTTATAGCGTGTTGTTGTTGTTTTATTTTTTTTTTTTTTTTAATAAGTTTTCATTTCCTTTATTTATTTTTTTCTCTTTTCTAAAACTTAATATTGAAGTTTTATAAGAAAATAATGCAGTATTATTTCAAAACATATGTGTATTCAGATTTCCTTTCTATGGATGGTTTTTCCAATTGTATAGTATGTCTTAATTGACAATTAACTGGAAAGGCGAAAGATAAAGGTAAGCCAGTTAGTGTTTTGCGTATTTGTGTGCTGCTGTAGAAATTTGGTATCTTCATGAACCAATGTTTTTCTGTTCAGCAAAAAAATCAGGAAAGTTTGTTAAGATATCAGAGTACCTTGATCGTGATAGCTGTAGCAATAAGGTTATTGTAACAGCTTTAGACTAATAAATCAATTATCATTGTCAAAAAAAAGGAAACATTTATTATTTAGAATTAACAATCATTGAAATAGAACAAATCACTGACCATGTAGTAAACCCATACCCCATGTATTCTAATGTTAAAGTTAATTCAGAAAAAAATTGAAAGTTTTTTTTTCATTAATATGATTATTTGTAGACCATACATAAGCATGATAAGATTGTCGATGTTTTTTTAGAATTAAAAAACAAAAATGCAGACGTTATTATTTTGACTTTACTACTACCAGAGGAGAGTCTTTTTACTTGTGATCTTTTTTCATTAATCTTATATAAAAGTTTTAATTCTAGCAGACTAGTTTCATTTATACATGCATCATCCAATTTTAGTCTGTCAGTAATGTTTTCTTATCTTTAAAATACTTCTATTCATTTTCTTTATATTTAATGGCATTTTGAGTAGAAGTGTTTTATATTTTAACTGATTACAAGGAAAAAGCTTTCGATAGAAGTACAGGTCTTTCATTTTGAAGTTGAAGACTATGTAGTATTTAATGTATTTTCCAAAACTATAGATACCCCAAGAGGATACTACTTCTCAATCCAATTGATATTTACTTCATATATATGATATGTGACTCACATACATAAAACAAAATATTTTATGATGACATTTCAAGTGATGTGCTTGTGACTTCTTTCCTACATATAAATCAACTGTTATTTTTTTCCTACCAGATTAGTGACCTTTTAACCATTCACTCAAAATACACAGGGAAATGTACTTTGAAAATAATTTATTTGTAAATCATAGAATTATTTTCTCAAAACTGAATTGTGATATTTTTTTCTGTTACTTTTTGTCTTACTTAGTCCTTTGAAAAAACAATTCAGAAAAATGAATGCTGTATCTTTAGCAATTTGAAGAATTCAAATGAAAATGCTACAGTATATAAATGACACTGCTTGAGAAGGGGAAACAAATTTTATCACATAAAAATGCAAAATAATAAAAATATTTGAACACATATATAATCATAATAAAATTTACTTCATACAAGTTTTCAGTTTCAACCCAATGAGTAATGACGAAAAATATTTCAATCAGGAAAACTTATTAACATAGAGGTAATTGGAAAGGTATAAGACATATCTACCTGTACAGGTAAAGTTTTGATGTACATGTAGGTCGTCCTTTTCACACCTGACCGCTCAGCCAAAATATATCATTAAATCTCACCAGGTAGCCTTATTTGATTGACAACTAGCCCATACTTTATGACCCCGATAAATGGTCAACATCCTCTCATTTATGACCCCAAATAAAAGGTATGATGATGACCCTACTAGATGGTGCACATTTATTAAAGAGGTTGTACTATATATGGTGTAAGAAAACTGGTGTTCAGATAGATATGTGGTGTCAATATGCAAGTGCATCATAAATAAAGTTATACTGGCATATTTAATTGTATATTACTTAATAAGCGTATTTAGTAATCATGGTAATAGTTTGAATAATAATCTTCACTATCTAAATATTTTCACGTGAATTGATGTTTCATGTAATAATCGAAGTGATATTGTCAACTTCAGAAAAAATATAAATGAATATACGGGTTGCGTTCATTAACACCTTATAACTAACCTTCATACAAGAGAATAATAACTCATTCAACTTATTATAAGTTTCAGTTTCGGTATCGGTCTCGGGTTCGGTTTCAGCTTAATGTGAAGATGTCTATTGGAAGTATTGTGAAAAGTATCAGTTGATCTTGTTAACAAATATTTCTGACATTGAAATGATATCTGATAAATGTAATATTTTTTTTTATTTTGAAATTATCGAAAGCTGATTAACCTTCAGTTTTGCATAAAACGACAAACTGACCCAAAATATTAAGACAGCCAAAATAATCAGATTTACGTCATGCTTCATGACCATGATGACTAGATCACATCAGATAACATTTGCTTATTCAAATTACAGGTGAACTCAACTTAACTGGTCTGAGTCATGTGAGTGCAAAAGTCACTACTTTACAAACTGAACAAGAAGAAACCATCCCTAAGAATATAAGAGGTTTGTGTACAGTAAATTGTATTTCCTTTACTAAGTCAATTACATATCGAAGAGACATAGATATACTTATAACTGTCGAAATCCAAACTACACATAAGCGTTGTTAGATACTACAATTACTTGTTGTTCGTACTTTTTCACTGTTTGTATGTTATTGTCCCTCCGAAATTGATGTGACTACCAAACTTTTTCAGGAATATTATATACCGAATGATGTAAAAAATGCAATAATTGAATGGAAAACACTGACAGAAAAAAACATTTTCTGTTTTGATTGGTAAATATTTCACATTCTCTTCCCTCACAAACTACAAGTTATGGTATTTTATTTCGATCAGCTAGGCAAAGCCACCAAAGGGGAACTTTATTCTGATTGGTTAATGATTAGTATTTATTATCTGAAAATAGAAAGCTAAACTCTTTTAAAACTTTTAAAAGTCATCATTTGTAGACCAATAATTCTGTAAGGAATGTCGATTTACATTTATTCAGTTTCACTTCTGGCGTATATAAGCTTTTACTGGTTATTACATAAAATGTTCTATCCAAAGCTACATCGCTTTTAATCTATTATAATGAGTTAAAGCTCATTCATGTATAAATGCAATGTAGAATGAGGGTACTTGATATGATTGCTTATGTGACAACTATCTAACAGACTCAAAATAAAGTAGAACAACATGTTTTTGAAAAAGAGAGGGAGTCGAAAATAAACTAACAACGTCATGAAAAAAAAAGAAAAAGACCACAAAACAAACAAGAGTATAAAAACACAACATACAAAGAAAAGGACTGAGCAATACGAACCCCTCCAAAAACAGGGGTGATCTCAGGTGCTAGGCTAGGGTAAGCAAATCCTTCTACACAAGTGACACCCGTTGTGTTACTGTTATAAAATATGTTGATAAGTTATATCAAGTGATAAGACATCACGCAATAGTGGATTGGTAATTGACTCGTATCAAACCATAAGACATCACTAAATTCTAGACCATCGGTCATGAATACTTTTCTAACCCGGAAATTTGACAGAACGTAAAACTTGAAAATGAAATAAGTTTTCCATGACAAAGGACAAACGAAACTATTACCTGTTTAAACAACACAAACATTGAAAAATTAAAAAGCACAAAAAACAACACGTTTAACTTACGCAATAGTACTATGAACCCCTTAAAAATAAAGTAGGCTTGATATCATGCGGTCCGAATGGGTAAGAAGGTCCTGCGCCTCATGTGGCACCCGTCATGTTGCTCATGTAAGTTGGTAAATAATTTGGTGCAAAGAAAACTTACAAAACCTTACCTTAAACCTAATAGATCATTATGTCGGAAAGCGTTCCATTTAACACTAAAACACGTCATGTGTGTATCAAAAACTCTCGTCTGAATATTCTGTTTTTCATGAAATCTAAAACCTCTTATTTAACATTAAGACATCACTAAATTCTAGACCATCGGTCGTGTATAATTGTCTAAACCGGAAACTTGACCGAACGTGAAACATGAAAATAAAATAAGTTTTCAATGACAAAGGACAAACGAAACTGTTACCTGTTTAAACAACACAAACACTGAAAAATTTAAAAGCACAAAAAAACAACACGTTCAACTAAAGCAATAGCACTATGATCCCCTGAAAAAGAAAGTAGGCTTGATATCATGCGGTCCGAATGGGTAAGAAGGTCCTGCGCCTCATGTGGCACCCGTCGTGTTGCTCATGTAAGTTGGTTAATGTTTTGTTGCAAAGAAAACTTATAAAACCTTACCTTAAACCTAATAGAAATCATTTTGTCGGAAAGCGTTCCTCTTAACACTACAAAACGTCATATTTGTTTTATAAACTCTCATCTGAAAATTTTATTTTTCATGAAATCTAGAAACAAACATTTTGACTAAAATACTTTTCTTACCCCAACCTCTATGATGAATGACATGAAAGGTGTACCGTGTTTTATAATCCAGTCCGTTTATATCAGTTTTTCAGTTAATGAAAATACGGATTTTGTGTTATTGAAAAAGGCTGTTTATATATTTGATTTTTTTTAATAAAGCAATGTATTTCAATCAAGGAAAAATCGGATAAATTTCCCGGTTTTCCTCTACTTTTCGGGCAATTTCGATTATATCTGTTTTTTAAAGTTGAATAAGATTTTGGATTTTTATTTTATTTTAATAGGGATTGCATCTCCTTCAAGCATAGCATGAACCTTTGTCCTGGTTGGCTATATTTTATAGACGTTTGCAGTTCTTAAAGAGTCTATTAGGTTTGCTATTTTCAGATATTAATTAAGGAATGCAAGTCCCTCGTGCATAGCTCTTATTCCTGGTCCTGGTTTGGTTTCTTTTTTGTCCATTTTATGTGTTTTAGCTCTTCAAAGTTTGTATAAGATTTAGGAGTTTCAAATATTTTGGCTTCGAGGATCACTAAAGCAAGGGACATCAATTGTCGAACTGGTGGAGTAAACTTTTTACCATTAATGATATAATGAAGAATGTATTGCCCTTAAAAGACGATGTTTGACTAATTTGTATCTGTCGTAAACTTTTCCAAATATCGTCTCCCGTGAAGCCGATAAACTAATTTCATACAAACAATTGGGCAAGTGATACTAAGGGGTGTCTTAAATATAGAAAATAAGGGTAAAAATGCTAAAAATTGTCTTGTATCTCGTAAACTTTGAAAGATAGGTAGAATCTATAAACAAACATATGTTTAGCAAACCCAGATGAACAAAAATGTTTCTTTGTTTAAAACAATTGGAAGACAACATAAGAAGTAATTGCTGTTAATTAACGCATTTTGAAAAATGTTCTTGATACCTTGCTTTTCCAAGGTATCATGAACAGAATATTAGATAATTTAACATTGTAAACAGCAAAACATTATCAGCATCAGAAGGTGTACAAAAATGACAAGACGATCAACCAATTGAATGATTCCTAAAGGAGTTAATGACAATAATTGAGGATATTATCCATGATTGACGTTTTGGGCAAAATCTATATCAACTAGAGAGACACTGCAAACTGATAAAATGATCAGCAATACAATATCAACAAATAGAAATCTTAAGATCAAGACTTATATTCTTGGTAATAATATTAGGATTGGCAATTGTTGAAGTTGCACAAAGATCTAGATGAGCGACTTATGCTCTTGAGAGCCATGAGATTTTGTTGTACTTTTAAGTTAAATCGTGCCTACAAAATAGATATCTTTTCCTCGAGTATTACTGAAGAGACATTAATTTCGAAATGCGCATTTCGTGCAATTAATTCGTACCAGTTATATTACTGTAGGAGTCACTGTAATCATTTGTAGATAATATTTCTAAACACAACCGTTTCCAACTTTTTTAGTAGCACATCTGGTGGTAGTGATCTTTCACTTAACTCTATGGGATATATAACTAACACTATATATGCTAAATCAGCTTTATGCTGATTTCAACAAAATTTATCACGCATAATGAATGCAAGGTTATTCATTAATAATTGAATTACCATGAAAACTACTATGATACAAAAAATGCACATGGCATATAGTCTTTTATAGCAATACCATGTTATTCCAATCAGCTGAATAATCGATAGCTCCTACAATTGTCAAAGATTGGTAGAGACCAACTATTTTTAAATGAGACACTATTTGATTAAGAAAATAGAAACGGGGAATGTGTCAAAGAGACAACAACCCTACCTAAGAGCAGAACACAACCAAACGCAACTAATTGGTCTTCAACGCAGCGATAAAAAATCCCGCGCCAGGAGGCGGCCTTAAGCTAGCCTCTAAACAATGATGTATACTAGTTCAGTGAAATGAACGCAACACTAAACACCGAAACATACAAATGAACCAACATTTAAAACAACAACACACAAGACTAACTAAAGCAAGAGTTGCCTAAATTGGGACAGGCGGAAAAATGCGGCGAGGTTAAACATTTTATTTTGAGATTCCAATCTTCGCTTTGTACCTCTAGCCAATGTGAAAAAACAACTATGCAAAGCAATACGCACAGTAAAACTAATTTTAAAAGATTATAGGGTCCGATGTTAAAAAAGGTACCAGAATAAACTAAGCAAAATGACAATGATCAACATAAATTAACAAAGTACTACTAGCAGTTACTGACATGTCAGTTCAAGATCTCAATTAAACTGATCGAAAAATTATGCCTTCCTTATATGAAAATTATTAACAATCCTTGCAATTCGGGGTTTAGTATCATGCTATCATAAATATACGAGAAGAGCATAGCCCGTATCATGCCAACTGCTGATTTTAAAATAAATGTGTTGATTTCCGATGCAACAACCCTATGAATAAATCAATTTTATTTTTAAAAAATGCTATCATTCAGTCTTCCATTATGACATTGCTTACTTTAAACGACATTTCTCACGTCCAAGTTGACATTTCGTATGCCATGTTGACATTTCTCACTTCCACCTTGATATTTTCTAGTTCTAAGTTGACGTTCCTCTGTAACTCTGTAAAAATATGAAAGAGAGAACTGTTAACTTGGAACTTACAAAATTCAAAGTTCATCTGAGAAATGCGAAGTTAAAACTGAGAAATCTTTTTAAATTTAAAGATAAAAGAACGTCAATATTGGTACCTCTAAGCTACACAAAAGCATTATTGCAATCAAAATAAGCTATTTCTATATATATTTTTTGTTTCTATTTGCTAGCAAAATACATTGAACAATAGAATTTATGATTCAGCATAAATTCGGTTATTAGTGTAAGCATAGATTACTTGTGTTATTAGCTGTTTCATCTCTATTAAATGTAGGCTATCAGATGTATGTTTGTCAATGCGCAATATGACTGCGCACGCGATCTTTTCATTCCGACATTTGAAAGAAACAGACGGAATATTATTTGGTGATTTAAAGATTTAAAGAAAATTATTTTGGTGATTAAAAAGATATAGGATCCACATTGTGCAGGTTTTGGTACCACTTTTCTACAATTGGAACTCAGGTGGTATAATTAGAGTTAGTCTCCCGCAACAATTGTGGGATATTTAATCGAATATCAGTGTTTTAAACAAATTAATTTCAATTTATTGCTTATTTTGCTTATTTTTACATGTTATAATACTTTTACTATCCGGAGGTAGCGATCGGTGTTTATGTATAAGAATTGAGCCATTAATTTTTTTTATGTACTGTTACTTAGAGATATACACGTTTTATTCCATTTCATTTCAACGCTTGACACCGATCTGTACATTTCACTCCGGCGGTCACAGCTTAATGCTAATTGAAGGTTACGCATGTTCAACATAATTATTTTTTATCTCTTCATGTATGCATCACCATAACCTTAACTGTAAGCATCATTATATATGCAATCGCAACAATTTGTTAGCTGTCTTATTATCTACCTCAGGTTATTACTATCATTCTAGATGTTATTATCATCATTCTAGATGTTATTATCATCATTCTAGATGTTATTATAATCATTATAGATAGTTATATATAGTACATGTGTTTTAAATATCGTCTAGTATTCTGTTAAATTAACTCTGTGTCCGTTTAATTACTTTGACCGATTTTATAATATAAATTAGAATATATCACCTCACTTGCGCTATTTTTAACAGCATCGTCATTCGGTACAGATTGTTTAATCAGCCTCCTCGCTCGTGTAACCCAGAATAATTTATTGTCGGAAGATGACCGACATTTGTGCAACGGTATCACTTCACGTAAACACAAATATTTCATTCCTGACAGATGAATGTTAAACTGGTTGGTTATAGGCGTCAATGAACTTTTAAAGTTCGCTAATTGACAAATTCTTTATTTATAGTACAAAGCAATATTCTGTTTTGGTTGTTCAATTTAATCTTATAGTTGTTTGGCACTAAGATGAATACAAGAAGGTCATCAAAAAGATGGAAAGCCACTGCAACATTAGGAGCTGCATCTAGACAAGAGGAAACACAACTTTAACCAGGTTCAGTACCAGCATCTAACGATCCCCCAACTTCAGGAGGATAGTTGTTCTTTTGATGTATTAAATCGACCAGGTAATGCAATCGGTAAAGATCATTCAAATCTCACGCAAACAACTAGTTACTCTCCTAGTCTTGATTAAGATGTTAGTCAGTACTTAAAATAAAATAAAAAAAATCAAACGGGCGAGTATGTCATCTTTGTTTTACTTAGGAACAACTCTATAGTTGATAATGATCAGCAAAAAGTGTCATATGAACAGGGGAAACTTTTTATTAAACCAGTTTTGCCTCATACAAAAATAACAAATAAAGAAATTGAACTTAAGTATAAATATATTGTTGCTGAGATACTTTTGCAGTGGAATTAAGCTCGATATAAAGTTCCACGGTTTGGGACTAGGCATTCGACAACTATGTTAATATAGCAGTATTATTATATCCTCAATCGATTTGGCTGTCATTAAAATGAATATTATGTTATCTACGTTTAATGTTTACAATATATACTTGATAGTCCTTGTACAACTGTTCACATTATTTAACACACATTTCGATGTTTCTCTTTCGAATACAAAATCTTTCTAATTAGATACGTTACAGTTTGAGATAATAAATTCCTAACGTAATGTATCTACAAGCTGCGATGCCGATTACGATTTGAACTTTTCTTGACCTTAGAAATGATATATAGTAAATGTAAGGAAACCGTTAACTCTCTGAGATTGTAAGTTCATGTCAACGATTTGCAGACGATAATCTTTTCAAAGATTAAAATTTTTGGTGATCAAGTTTGTAAAAGTAACTTGCAATCGAAAATAGTGTACAAACGATCTCTACGCTAATGATTAATACTAATAAAAAAAAAAAAAAAATTATTCTAACAAATGAACTAAATTACAAATAATATTGTCATCTCGCCAGATATCAAGAAAAATATATATATTATTGAACTCCATTTAATTTTATCTAAGACTGACCAGTGCTTCGAAGGAACCACACACGTTATTCATGAGCGGCCTAGAGATGCTTATCCTATTTTTGCTTAAACGAAATAACTTACTATTTACAAGTTTAGACCTGTCACTGGTCAATTGCTTTGTTATAAGTCCCCTTTCGATTGAGTTTAGGGGGACTTAAGGTCTGTCTGTCTGTCCACCTGTCAATCCGGCAAATCAGTCTTCTACATTTTTGTTTTCGTGCTTGAAGATATCGGTTTGATATTTGGTGTATTGTTTTATCATGACAAGTTACTGACCAAGTATGAATGTTGTTCCGGTCTGATGATTTTGTGCAGAGTTGTGGTCAAATACACACAAATAATTAGTTTTCCGCACATTTTTTCGTCATACTTGAAGACGTTGATTTGATAATTGGTATATAGTTTTATCGTGACAAGTTACAGATCAGGTTCGAATTGTGTTCCGGTCTGATGATTTTGTGCAAACTATGGTCCTTGGACTAAGAGAATTCATTAAAATAATCAGTTGTCTGCACATGTTTTCGTCATGCTTGAATATATTGATTTGATAAATTGTATATAGTTTTATCATGATAAGTTACGGACCAAGTTCGAATTGCGTTCCAGTATGATGATTCTGTGCAAAGTTATGGTCCTTGGACTGAGAAAATGCACTCAAATAATCAGTTTTCCGCATATTTGTTCGTCTTACTTGAAGATATCGATTTGATAACTGGTATATAGTTTTATCATGACAAGTTACAGATCAAGTTCGAATTGTATTCCAGCCTAATGATTTTGTTCAAAGTTATGGTCCTTAGACTAAGAAAATTCCCCCAAATAATCAGTTTTCCGCAATTATTTTTTTTTTTGTTATTGCTTGAAGATATTGATTTGATAATTTGTACATAGTTTTATCATGGTAAGTTACATATCAAGTTCATATTTTGTTCCAGTCTGCTGATTTTTGTGCTGAGTTTTGGTCCTTGGACTTAATATTCTATAAATTCACACACATTATCAGTTTTCCTCAATTTTTTGTTGTTGTCATGCTTGAAGATATTGCTTTAATAATTGGTATATAGTTTTATCATGACAAGTAATTGCTCAAGTTTCGAGTTTTGTTCCGGTTTGGTGATTTTGTGCAGAGTAATGGTCCCTGGACTTAATAAAAATTTACTTGATAATCAGTTTTCCACATTTTTTTTTTTCTCGTCATGCTTGAATATATTGACTTGATATTTGTTCTGTAGTTTACACCATGACAAGTTATAGATCAAGTTAATATTTTGTTCCAGTACAATGAATTATTAACCGGTTGTGGCTATGTATTGCAATGCATTACTTTCAGAATGCTTGTTTTGATAGAACTCCTTTCTCTAAATATCAGTTTAGGAGTCCTAAGATAGTCACTGAATATTTTCGGATTAAGTCAAGGGATACAAAGTTCTCGTTTCTTCAGGAAAGGCGCTGCTACAGAGCTGCCATAAATGGTTGACCTGATTCTAAACCTCAGGCAATGTGTTCATGGAAGTCTATGTCATTTCGTTCATATATTCAAATACAACAATGGGTATAACTGTTTGAATTTTTTCTAATTTTATGTTTAGAACTTGCAATTACTTTAGTAATACTAACCGTTATGCAAGATTAGCAGTTTCGCCAGTAATCATTAGAGTTTGGTTTCCACCTTTGTAGAAAACGAATTTATTCAAGTTTGGAATATACCAGGTGGCATTCATCTTGTACAAGATTAAACTGGAATTCAGTTTTCAATATCTCTAATTTTTCACATATGTAGATACGCGGAATTGATTGAATTGACAATACGACAGGAGTATAACATATAAGATGTGGGAAAAAACATATAAGATGTGGGAAAATACTGTGAATATAGTTTCTGTTCTTTTACTGAATATCAGATTGTTGTGGTCTTAAGTTTGCCAAATAAACATGACATTATTCCGTAGTAACAGAAACAATGATTAGAACCAGAAAGAGGACAATCAGCTGGCTGGCTAGTTTGATCATTCGTCAAGGGGGATATTGCAATCAATACATACGATACTCCGATGTATCTCCCAATTCCATATTTAAATGCCAAGATGGTGAACATTTGACTCATATTGGTAATACATTTTGCTTACCACATTTCAAAGCGCGGTAGAAGCCTTTCTTGTCTACACACCACATACTTTCCACAATGTGTATTAAGAAATTGCATGATATTCATTAGAATTCAGTTATCGTTAGGGTTTAAATATATGAGTCCTTTATATTGTATTTGGCTCACAGCTTCTACGCAGCTCTATCCGCTTTTAATGGCGGTTGACCCGACAGTCATTTATGACTGTCTTGGTCAATTTGGCACATTTCGCTGCGTTTCCTTTAAATATGCGTCATTTGGCGTCATATTTCATTTAGCATCCAAAACATTTGATATTGTGGGTCTCTGTATCCCAGGACCACCACACAAAAATTTACGAATCTCTGTTTCCCAGGATTCATTTAATTGGATGCTTTATTTATTGTAAATAATTAGTTATCTAGTTATCTATCTATCTATCTAGTTATCTTTTTGTAGTCTGCCAATATGAAAGGTGACTACGTTTAATTAATTATCTATTTACTATATATATATCTTAATTATTTATCTATTTAGTTATCTAGTTATCGTGTCGTAGTTTGCCAATATGAAAGGTGACTACGTTCATCGAAATATCTATTTACTTTACATATATATATCTTAACTGTTTACCTAGTTATATGTGTTTATAATTTTATAATAAAGCTGTGGCCAAATACTGCCAATACCGTGTTTCTAATCATTGCGCATCAATAATAATAGAATTTATGATTCAGCATAAATTCGGTTATTAGTGTAAGCATAGATTACTTGTGTTATTAGCTGTTTCATCTCTATTAAATGTAGGCTATCAGATGTATGTTTGTCAATGCGCAATATGACTGCGCACGCGATCTTTTCATTCCGACATTTGAAAGAAACAGACGGAATATTATTTGGTGATTTAAAGACCCACCCACCCACCACTATGTCTTATACTACCTAGCATAATATATCATGAACATATTTTTGCTGTGTCTTTACTATATTTTTCAGGATGATTCTTGTACAACAGTTCGGATGAACCGTCAACTAAGCAGTATATGTGGAACATCAGATTATTATCTACAGTGTACTCTTCCGTTGTTTGCTAGTATAGCTATGCCATCTCAACGTGTGTTGTGTTTTAAGACTATTTATTCTTAGACATTTATATCTACAGTAATCTGTGACTTCGTTCGTACATGTATCATGTAAGAACAATTTTTGTACGTGCCGGTTTACATGATCATTCCGTAGTGATATTTAGTCATGGGCACATTTCGCTGCGTTTCCTTTAAATATGCGTCATTTGGCGTCATATTTCATTTAGCATCCAAAACATTTGATATTGTGGGTCTCTGTATCCCAGGACCACCACACAAAAATTTACGAATCTCTGTTTCCCAGGATTCATTTAATTGGATGCTTTATTTATTGTAAATAATTAGTTATCTAGTTATCTATCTATCTATCTAGTTATCTTTTTGTAGTCTGCCAATATGAAAGGTGACTACGTTTAATTAATTATCTATTTACTATATATATATCTTAATTATTTATCTATTTAGTTATCTAGTTATCGTGTCGTAGTTTGCCAATATGAAAGGTGACTACGTTCATCGAAATATCTATTTACTTTACATATATATATCTTAACTGTTTACCTAGTTATATGTGTTTATAATTTTATAATAAAGCTGTGGCCAAATACTGCCAATACCGTGTTTCTAATCATTGCGCATCAATAATAATAACGAAAAGTACATGTTTTAGTTACATGTCTACGTACATGTAAATAATAAAATGTGGTATGAGTGCCAATGAGACAACTCTCCATCCAAGTCACAATGTATAAAACGTGAACAATTATAGGTCAAAATATGTACCCATTCTATTTGAACTTCATTGAAAATACGTTGAAAATTTGTGTGTTCATGTTATTTGTTCAGTACACAATCCCAACTGTTTGTAAGGTTCGTGTTGATGAGTCTATGTAGTGTATTGTGAACTTGTTTGTTTTTTGTCGTCTTTCTTATTTTTACCGTTGCGTTGTCTGTTTATTCATGACTAATGAGTTTTAAATATCCCATTGTATTGTCTGCCTATTTGGTTTTTTTTTTACATTATAGACCAAATGACCAAAGAGATAGAGGAGTGGAAAATAAAAGACAACAAATTTATACCTACAAGAGTAAGCGCTTACGTTTCCAATATCTTGAAAAAAAAGAGCTCCGTGACATTGACCGGCAGTCCAGGGGTTGGAAAAACATTCCTTGCTCGACACATCGCCCTTTATTTCCAATCAGAAGGATATAGGATTATCCTAGTTCTAACACCAACAGATATAAGGGACTATTATACACCCGGAAAACAAACTATTTTTCTTGTAGATGATATATGTGGTAAATTTATTGCAAACCAATCGCAGCTTGAGAATTGGCAACAAATGTTACCAAAAATAGAACAAATACTTGCAGACAACTGTTGCAAAATTATTGCAACTTGTAGATTACAAGTCTATAGGGATGATAAAATAAGTTTATTAGAGCCTTTTAAGATATGTGAATGCAATTTAAACTCAGACGAAATGTGTCTTACACAATCAGAGAAAACAAAAATTAAAGAAAAGTACTTGGGTAACAAAAACTTAGATGACATTGCACAAGTAAGTGATTTTTTCCCTCTTTTATGTTCCCTGCAATGGCTTCTTGAAAAAGATGGAATAGATGTCAGCAACTTGTTCAAGAGTCCGTTCGAATTTTATAAAAAAGAATTGGACAATCTAAATAGATGTGGTGATGAAGGCAAGAAAAAAATATGTAGTCTTGTTTTATGTGTACTTTTCAATAATTGTCTGGAGAAAAAATGGTTCGAAGGAAGAGTCACAGATGCACAGCGCCAAATTTTAGACGATGTATTTATGGCTTGCCGGCTGAACACAGGTATACCAAAGACTGAACTTATGGATGCATTAGACACATTAGATGGTTCACTAGTTTGTAAAGGGAATTTAACGTACAGTACCATACATGACAAAATTTTTGATTTTTTGGCTCATTACTTCGGTGGAAAAATGATTCGATGTTTGATAGATCATTCTCATCCCTATTTCATATATGAACGGTTTCAGTGGACAAAATCGATAAACCCTAGTACAAATGAATTCGCTATAGAGCTAACTGATGAAAACTTGCATTGGTATTTGGACAGATTAGTGAATGACTGGTCCAAAGGCAAAGTATCAGTCGTAATTTCCAACTCAAATATGAATGATGAATCATTTAGAAATCAATTCCTATTTTACCTAATGCAACTAGAAAAAATACAACAAGAGAAACTGGCAAATACACAGGATACTCTTCAAAAAAAGGAGTGGGGTACTTCAGGAAGCTATCCCATAATATGTGCATGTTTTGAAGGTTATATTGATATTGTTCATTGGCTGTTAGGCAATGCCGTGGATGTGAATCAATGTAGAGATGATGGCAATACTTCTCTCTATATGGCTTGTTATAACGGTCACAAAATATCGTTTCCCTCTTGTTAAAGAAGAATCATTCTATCAACGTGTGTAATGAAAAAAGAGTTACTCCTCTTTTCATTGCATGTGAGAAAGGTTATACCGAAATAGTGGAAGCATTATTGGAACATAATGCCAATGTCAATATTAATATGAAAGATGGAAAAATTCATGTATCCCCGCTACTTCAAGCTACTATGATGGGTCACTATGACATCATGAAAAAGCTATTGGAGAAAAACTCAGACGTTAATTTTTATGATACAGATGGTTTCACTCCTCTTATGTTCGCTTGTCAAAATAACAATACGGAAATGGTACGTCTATTGATAGATAGTAAAGCGAATGTAGATATGAGAACGTACACTGGTTCTAACGCTATAATCTTTGCTTCAGCAAATGGAAATATTGAAATCATTCGGTTACTCTTAGAATCAAATGCTGACATCAATTCGCGTACTTACATGAAAGAGTTAATAGTATTTAAAACAATGGTTCGTCCCTTGACAACATTAGAAAACTTGAAGCTGTACCTATACAACTTTGTACTTGAAAAGGGAGTGTGTAGTATCCAACAGTATGCTCGTTTAAAGTCAAAAGATTATATCTTTGATGTAATGGCAGGATCATCTCCATTGCATATTGCTTGTTTTTTTGGTAATTTGGAAACAGTTGAATGTCTTTTGCAATATAATGTCTGTGTAAATCTGACAAAAGAAGATGGAACAACACCATTATTTTATGCATGCAAACTCGGACATGATAATATTGTACGGTTGCTATTAGATAAAGGAGCAAATATCAGGCTATTCAGAAATGATGGAAAATCGCCGCAGACCATCGCAAAACAAAATGGACATAAGTATATAGAGATGAAGTTGCGGAAGCATTTCAAGAAAATCAAAGCCTAAACAATATCTTTGTCAGTGTGAGTTGAATGATTACGGGAATCTGCTATATTGTTTTAGGAATAAACAGTTGAAGTAATACATCTGCGATTTTTTTATTTGACAATAAGACAATTTTTCATTACTTTGACTCCAAAATGTCTTTTTTTTTTATTATTTTTTCAAAAAGAACCAAAAAAATATTCCGTACTTAATACTCTTTCCTCAATTTTGACAGTTAGTTGGTTAGGCATTTCCATTATTTCCTAATTGTCAAATTTCATTGAAAAACTAATTAGACTACTATAAACCTTAAGATTGATGTATTTTTTTTTTTAATTTTGTCAATATTTTTCATTAGTTATGTTAGTTGTTTTGAAATTTTGTGTTTTCAATAAGAAAGTTTGAAATGATTGATTGGTTGATTGTTGGTGTTTAATTTTCAGCGTTCTTGCCTATACCATGGTATGAAAACTTTTAAAGTTCAAATATAATGTAAAATAAAAACGTCTACTATTTGATAAAAGAAAACCTTTGTCAACACCACTTAACTTCTGACATGTAGGCAATCGATGGAGGGTGGCATATTAATTTTTAATAAATATAATTCAAGCAATCAATAAAACATATAATACATATATATATTATTATACATAAATATTTTTATATCACTCATAACAACATCAAGTCATTTTTTCTATTACTGCTAAGAGTTGCTTGCCAGGATAATAACACATGAATAGCATGTGTATTAATTTATGATAAAGCAAATGTATAAATTAGAACGAATATCGGGCTACCAAAATATACTTAGTTGTAGCATATAGACATATCAAAACCACATGGTTACTTTAAGAACACAAGGTTGATTGCAATGCAAGCATTCATCATAAATAGTTTATATTATTGAAATTGTTGTTTCGTCCTTGGACAGTACTAGACAGGTATTGTATATTTTAAACCGTTACTGTATAGTCCATTTTTTATTATATACTTATGACGTGGCTCAGTACTTATACATTCCGCCATTGTGTTATTGTGCTATGGTCAATTTTGAATTCTTGTCTCTCATTTTTGCTTATGTACTTTGTCTATATGCCATTTTGTGTTTCTTTGTTGAAACAGTTATTTTTTTTTATAGTGATTAAGATTATATTACAATGTGGATTGCTGTATCCCAATTTTTAACGTTTTTACCTATTGTGTCTGTTTGTTTTGCTCACACATTCTTGTCAATGTAATGGAATTCAACGCGACTGTCATACAAGTGACAGGTTTAGCTAGCTATAAAACCAGGTTTAATTCACCACTTTCTACATAAGGAAATGCCTGTACCAAGTTGTTTTCCATTCGTTAGATGTGTTTGAACTTTTGATTTAGCCATTTTATAAAGAACTTTCCGTTTTGAATTTTACTTGGAGTTCGGTATTTTTGGTTATTTTACTATCTACACTGTTATTGTATGAACTGCTAATTTAGAACTAATAACATTGCATGTTTCCTAATAGATAACGGAGCAGACACAAGTATGCACATAAGAAATGGAAAATCGCCATTTTTCGTCGCGACAGGAAATGAGTATAGCAATATAAGGAAGAAATTGCAATGCAATTAACCTGTCCTGCAGTGTTGAAATCCTTAAGTAACCGACAGGATTCAGCGGCGTACTTGATGCTGGTAAATATCATAGAGACTAATTTTCATTAAGTGTATACTTGTTCTAACTCGATAGTAAATCGTTACTTCTATTCTTATTCAATCGGATAAATCTATTAAGTCAGACTGTGTTAACAGCCTTACGAAACGTACACATTATGCAGGTTAAAAAAAAAGATTGCTTTCTGTGCTGATATTTTAACTGAGTCGACCAATGTCTTTGAATAACATCTTCTCTTACCTTAATAAGAGATTATGTTTTGGATTTTATTTTTATATTGGTAAGTATATACCATTAAGTCTGGTAATTTCATATTGCAAGCATTAGTCCGTTTATTCCATTTATATATTGTGCAATTAATGTATTAACGAAATAACGGGCTTCGCGCTGTCACGACAGAAACACGCATCACGCATCAAATACGCCTACGTTGCATACTAACGCACCCGTGAACAGTACACCCGTTACCACAACGTTACATTTTAACGCACATACCCGTTAACGTCTCTATGAGTCTTTTATAGACGAAACGTGCATCTGGCCTACTAAATCCTTATCCTGATATCTATGATGAGTTTATTCACGTTGCTCAACGGACGCTCTGTGAATAAGTTTTCTGTGGTCCCAAGAGTGACCTTAGTATAATATTTACCGGTAAACTAAAACGGTTATTTCAATAATGCATACAGTTTTACAGTAGATTTTCGTAACTGGTAGATAATTTATTTTATAAATCAAAACAAAAGAAATATTGAATGTTATGAAATACTGTATTCAGCAATTTATTTCAAGAACTATTATTTAATTAATTGTCAAAATCATGATGCAATGAATAGTTATTTCAATAATGATTACTCTATAAGCTGTATTGTTTTGAATAAATTGTCATAATTACTATTGCTGCTCTTTATGACTTTATTTGGTATAATCTTAAGCAAACATATTCATCCTTCATCGGCTACTATTAGATGATGTCGATTATATCCATGATTTTGTGTAACTCATACTGACTGTGTTTACAGTAAAATCCAAATTTGAGAAAGTAAGGCTGGCTGGCAGTCAAGTTGGAGGGCTTTTGTTTTCAACCAGTGTCTGGGCATTATCGTAAGAACCGTTGGATCGTTCCTTGTTAATTTTACAATAGTATTTTCATTACAAAATGGAGATTAAGTTTGACTTTGACGATTTTGACATTGACATTCAAATCCGGATATGGTACTTGATTTGTTATTACTATAACACTAATGAATGAATATAAAGCTTGATACAGTTTCAATATGACAACCATTTGCTTCCAATATAACACACACATGTTCCATTACGACTTTCATTTTATCGTCTTTTCCGAGGTATTTCTGCATTATGCATTGAACATGCTACACAAATAGTAAAATACCAAAAATACCGAACTCCAATGGAATTTCAAATTCAATACGGAAAGTCCTTTATAAAATGGCAAAATCTAAATCTCAAACACATCTAACGAATGGAAAACAACTGTCATATTCCTGACTGGGTACACGCATTTCCTTATGTAGAAAATGGTGGATTAAACCTGGTTTTATAGCTAGCTAAATCTCTCATTTGTATGACAGTTGCATAGAATTCCATTATATTAACAACAATATATAAAGAATTCGATTTCTTGAAACCATGTAGTCTTTAAGGATTAGGAATCTAGTACATTAGTACATTTTTATTCACGTATTTTTTTTTTTTATTCTTATAAGTGCTTTGAATTGAAAGTTTTGAGTGTGTGGACTGATGGTTGCCTATTTTGTTTTTGTATGTTATTATGGGTGTTAAAAGGTCTTGATCATCTTCAAATTTGAAAATGTCTTGATATTCTAAGATTCAATGTTATATTCACTATAAACAAATCGGTTTTTTTTTTTCTTGATTTTCTGTTTTACAAAGGACAAATTGATAAAACCTGTCCATATTCATGGTATTATTTACTACAAAGAGTTTTACAAAAAATGTTTCCTCATACAAGGCCGTGTTCACATTGAGCTAAACTCGGTGTGGTGTAAGTGTATTCAACACTTAAACTAAACTCTGGTACGTTCCCATTGATAAAAATCAATGTTTACATGTAGTTTAAATCAGGTTTTGACTACATGCAGTCGATAGTCAATGTAGACCTTATGTGGATTAAGTGTACATATAACTAGATATTTAGAACGTGGATTTTATTGTGAATATTTAAGGAAGTTACATATTGGAATAAAAATGGTTATAAAATATTATGACTTAAGTTATTTCCCTTTAAGTCAAAAACGCAAAAAGTGCTCAGTTAATGAGTATGATTCAATTAAAATAGTTCTAGTGTACCATTTGATTTTCAGTGCGAGGGGGAATTTTTGCTAATGGAATATTCATTTCACACCTGTTGAAAGTTCGGTTTATTTATTTCGCGCGAAAATTATGTTCACGATTGTTACACAACTATTTCTTGCAAAGTCCTCAGTGTATTTTTTTTGACAAAATATATTTTCATTCTGTTTTGGACAAGTTTATCTTTTACAGTTAGTACCAGCCTAGAATAATCATTTCCAAAATCACCCCAAGGTGAGTAGAAATATGGTAGGTTAGGTCTTCTTCCGATCGGCAGTAAAACCCTGTCAAGGTTTGGCGTCCGTTCTGCTGTGTGGGATTTACACGTACTCAGTCACGTCCGATCAGAATGAAGACACCGAATCCGATGTCTCGTGTCACGCTCCGTGCCTGTAACGAACCCTTGTTACAACTCTTTGATAGATCCGTAGGTGGCCTGTTTCAAGGCAATTTTTTTTGTCCCTATCTAATATACTCTCAATTTCCAATGGTAGTCCAAAAAAAGTAAAAAAACAAAAATACCGAACTCCAAAGGAAATTCAAAACGGAAAGTTTGTTATAAAATGGCAAAATCAATAGCTCCAACACATCTAAGGAATGGAAAACAACTGTCATATTCCTGACTTGGAACAGGCATTTCCTTCTGTAGAAAATGATGGATTAAATCTGGTTGTATAGCTAGCTCAACCTCTCACATGTATGACAGTCGCATAGAATTTCATTATATTGACAACAATGTGTGAGCAAAACAAACAGACAAACTAGGTAAAAACGTCAAAAACTGGGGTACAGCAGTAAACATTGTAATATAATCTTAATCACTATGAAAACAAATAATGTTTCAACAAAAATTAACTATTGGATTTATAGTTACTTTGTTCTCGTCTCAACCATGAATGAAATATTAGCCATTAGACTATAAGCAACACACGATCAATCAATCCATCATTTCCAAAATCCTTTCTTTACCAATTGCTATGCGGTTTTAGCCTGTGTGATCGTGACATCTTTAGAATCTCGAAGTTCTTGAAATCAAAAGAACAATTTTCGCAAGGTACAATATTTTGAATAATTGAATGGACTGCAGCGACCCTTCATCCCTATTACAAAATATGTTTATTGACATCAAAAATGGCGAATTCAGAAATACGGGATAGTGACACAGTGAAATAATAAATGATATATTTTATTATTCACTTTTCAACTTGAATACTGAGGTATAAACTATTTCATTATTCACAATTTGTTAATAAACGTTGAATAATGAATAATGAACTATTTCACTATTCATAATTGAATTTTGAAAAATGAAAAATGAATACTAGACGTACTTCAGCGCAGTTTTATTACCGCGGTGTTAAATGCCACTTTCATTGCTAGTAATTGTTCTATTAGGATGGACATATTCAACTGCTTGAGGAAGCTAGAGTCCCCGTGGAGAGCTAGTTTCCATCATCCAGTCGCTTAAATTTACAACTATATAAATATACTTCCTAAAAATCTAAACTTGCAGAGAACCACCGACCTTTCGACGGGAAAACTTGCGACATCCTAGTCTATTAGGTTCTGTGTCATGTCTTAATATGTTGTACTAGAAATGGTGAACTTCGTGTTAAGGGAAAAGCTTTTACAATTTCATTTATTCAGCAATTTTGTTGACTCGGGATGATTTATATTTTACATATTATATAGTTGAATTTCTCAACGGACAGTTCCAAGTTGACATCTTGTTAATTTGAAGCGGAAAAATGAGGTTTAAAATGCATTCATAGATAAAAAGATTTGGTAAGGAAGTTGTACGTGTAAATTTTTTTTATTAAAAACGGGATGTCACATCCTAATTTTTAAGGTGATGTTGTTTATAGAGTCGGTTAATTTAGAAATGATCCATGTAAACTCATTGATTTTTTTAATAAATTTATTCTTAAAGGTTATCAAATTAGCAACGTAATAAAATCCTTAAACTTGGTATTGTTTTATTTGTATTAACATTGATTTTGTTTTTGAAATATTTAAACATAACTAACTATATATAGCTATCTATGTAGTTATGAATGTTCATGATCCTACATCATGTCGATACTGTCTTATTATATTTTTGTCTTACACTAAATACGTTGGATGTATACAGATTGATACTGTAGTCTGGTAGAATGTGATTTATTTATTAGGTGTAGTTGGCTTTGTACTAGCTTTTATTAATTGCTTTATGCCTATTGCGTTATGTTAATTGGTTTCTTTTTATAGCTGAATAAACGGTATGCGTTTTTGCTTATTGTTGATAGCCGCACGGTGACCTATAGTCGCTTAAATCTACGTCATTTGGATTCATGTGGATTGGTAGATCATTGGCAATCATACCACAACTCGATCTTTATTTTATATCAAAACTGAATAAAGTCAAGTTAAAAATGAGAAATGTCAAACTGGAAGTATGAAATGTGAAAATAGATATATATTTGTTTTTATCTAGATGCCCCTAACAATCTGTCGTAGTTGGACTTCTGTGTGTATTTCTAGTTTCTCAAATTTCTTGGATGGTTGTCTCATTAACCTTTTTGTACATTTCCCCTTTTTTTACAGTAGATAAGTCAAGTCGTATATATTTTTTAAATCATTGACATTTGTTGCAAATAAAAGTAGTTACTAACTTGTTGTTTTTAAATTAACTGATCAGGAGTGAACAATTCAAAAAGCCATTTATTAGAATAGAATTGCCTAACGGATGATGCAGGCGAAGTTTTCTTGCAATTGGCCAAGCGATTTCAGGAGACAATTTTTTCAATTTATTTGGTGGGTTTTTTTTTTAAGGAAAGGGGGGGGGGTCTCTCTGACCTATCTCAAAAATGTCTTGCTATTCAAGATTTTATTTCCAAAAGATTTCAATTGCTATGTGTACTTTCTACCAAACTTCCTCAAAATGACATTTTTGGGGAGTGCATCAAGATTTTAAATTTTAATTCCAAATCCAAATTTGGTAGAGCATTACGTATGGATGACCCATTTATAACTATTCATTTCTCAGACTGCTTGTATTGTATAGACTCGGGCCCTTTTAGAACTTGACATATTGTAGACACTGGTCTTATGTTGAAGACTGAAGGTTACCCCCTGGATCTATTTAGATCATTTTTTGTCGTTGTGTTGCTGTCTTATTTTACATTACTTTCACATCTTTTGTTCATACAGAAGCAAATAATCCTACAACTTGATAATAACAAGTTTAATAATTTTACAGACAATTTTTTTTCCATATTTAGACAAGTACAAGATGAACCATTTAATAAATTAACAATAAGATTGTCAATCCAATTGCATTACCATTTACTGCACACAACACAGCTCAGTTTGGTTCTGTCTCCATACTTAGAACACGGAATGCTTCCACATTTCACTTCTACAAAACTGATAGTACCCAGGTTATAGTTCGTTGATCCGTAACATTCCGGATCGGCATCTGCGTAGACATACTCTGTTGTTGCAAAGCCATGTTGGGTTCTCACAGTAACGAGAAACCCTGTATATTTCTAGGTCCAACCTGCATAGCAAGACGTTCTAACAGGAATTATCAATGGTGTTTTACTTTTTGTCAGACACACATCACATTGGCCATCTTTGTGATCTGGGTGGTTTGAACTTTTGCTCCCGTCAATTCCTGATAATAATATTCTAATGTTTGATAAGTTTTATACAAAGACGTTTGTGATGTATTTACAATGACACGGCAACCCAGATGACTAAACCATAATTTAGTTATTACAACAGCAAGGTATCAAATAGTTTAGTAAACGTGCTGTACTGGAGACCTCTATGTCCTTGAATTTTTCTGTTTGTTTGAAAAGAGATAATTTTTTTTAAAGAATGATAAAAACAACGTTTATTATCATGATTATAAGCTCTTGTTGACAGCTCAGTGGAAGCATATTAAAGATAATTAGAAAAGAAGACCCTACATGTGACTGGGAGTACCGATTATCAGGTTGTCTGCATATTGATATTGTAAAATATAATCTACGAGTCACAATATGACGTTTTTCTGTCGAGTGATCACAGCGAACAAGTTCAAAAAGGCTTAAATTTGTGTCGATTTCTTTCCTAATAATCATGCAAACAAGCATATAAGATATATAAAGATAAAGAACCAAAAAAAAACAAAACACCAAATTATCAAAGCACATGTCGCAATCACATAAAAATTAAGCACACGTATATTTAAGATTTACAAAATGAACATGATGAATGGCCATATTTCACAAAGATTACTTTTTTTAATTTATTCAATTTTTTTTTTTTTTTTTTTATTTCAAAGGGGCATTACCTGTCAAATTCATGTTCACCGATTTGACTCAAATTCTCATATTTGATTTATAACATACTAAAACTTATATCCAAATTACAATAAGTCTGAAATAAACAATTAAAAATGCATGAAATCGATAATATATATCAGGATTTTGTGTGTATTTTAGTCTATACGACATCTATTTGACTATCAAAATGAAGTTAAATTGAAGGACACATGAATACGGATTCAATGGGGTCATATTATTCACTTGCAAGTAAATAATTCATCTACGATGTTTCTTAGCTTATTTTGACAAAATTGAACTAAACTGGCTGCTAAAAGCGAATTATTATTTCACTTTCATTAATGATTGAACAAAAAACAATCATATTTTTTTTTTATTTTCATATCTCGAAGGTAATGCCCCTTTATGTTTGCATGCCATATTCATATTATTCCATTCCATTCTAATTATTTATTTATTGAAAGAAGTGATATTTTTAAGGTGCAACATTATTTATAACTTTAAACTACTACACAATTCAATTTTGTTCTAGAACAATACCCATTCTCGAAAACATCATCTGTTCAATTTAGTTTCTTGGCATTCGAGGAATAGATATTACAAGAAGTTGGTATTTCAGAAAGACACCCTTCTGGACATCGTATAAGACCTCCGCAATCCAGCCAACCAGTACTAACCCATTTGTAGGGAAGTTTTTCCAATTGTTCATGTTGTATTAACTTATTGGTTTTGTGACATACATAATTAGAAAAAATAGACTTATTGCAGCTACTTACTTGTTAGTTTCCAACTAATTCCATAAAGATGTCCAGGAATTTGATTCCGGTCTGCAGGGAAAGATTTTGCTTAACGTTTACTGGATAAACATAAATAATTAGATCCGCTTCCTTTTGCGGTACTTGTTGTACAAGTAGGACTAGCCATGTATCCTAAAATAAAATGCAATACCTCATTAAACATATTAGAGATGTTCGTTTCTCCTTTTTACAGTCTCTAGTATTTTGTCAAGTTTTGATTTCCATTTTTTCCAGACAATATATCAAGATTTTGCTTCACATTCCCTTTAATTCTCGCTATTTTTTTTAAACCTTACATCTCAAGTCTTGACGTTTAGTAAATGTTTTGAAATTCTTTTGGGTTTTTTCTTTAGTATTTTTAGATAGTAATTTTATTTCTTCTCATAATTTTCAAATCTATAAAATAGTGACATGTTTTAAGTACTATATATGATCAATTGAAAAACATGTCTATTATGAAAACATTATTATCTTCAATTAAGATAATAATATGCAACGAAAATCATAAACGAAGGTATGTATCAACAATGTGCGGAAGGAACTAACCTAAAATCGGTGTCTGATGTACAGTCAAAATTGTTAGTCTTTGTATACCTAAAAAAGGTTGATGCGTGGATCTACAAATTAATAACACCAATTAACCATTTTCTTGGTTCAGATACGTGTACATCAATCAACCATTTTTCGATATTGTACACGTTGGTAACTGCTCTACATTGTGTTATTAAAAGTAAAATGATAAAGAGACACATCATATACACATGATATACATGTACTATGTAAATATTTGGTATATATATTTCATAAATGATAATTGTAGAGCCCATAATTTATTGAAACATGTTTCTTCTTGTATTTTCTTTTTCTTTTTCAACTATTCTACATTCCTGCTCATACCCTGGTGGTCAGAGAAAAGACGATTTGAATTGTTTTACATTTCCGTCTTTAGAAGTAAAATTGACATATACATGGTAAATCTGTTTATTTTTTCGGATTCACAATACAGTATCTAATAGGTTCGTTATTGTCTTTCTGTGAAGTAATACTTGTGTGCGTTCGAGTTAAAATCCGGATTAGTGTTCAATTCAGTTCAAAGATGTGTGTGTCGTTCTAGTACATTTATAATTGATTCAAACCAATTTTTTTCATTGGATGCTCTCTCTCTAAAACGTAAGAAGACATAAAGTAAAATTAAGAGAAAATAGAACAAAACTATCTTTGACAATTATTTCCGTAGGAGTAACCATCTATCTCTCTCTCTCTCTCTCTCTCTCTCTCTCTCTCTCTCTCTCTCTCTCTCTCTCTCTCACACACACACACATACATGTCTAAGGTGTCAAGTGAGGACACCTGCTACAACACGATCAAATGGGGACTTCTTTCGTGTTGGTCTTGTGTTTAATTTGATATCAGATTTGCTTACAAAAGAACTTATTATAAACGCATGTAACAGTTGGTAGCTGAGAAATGTCATTTGGATGACATACATTAAGTAAACTAAATGGAGACACACAAATTATACACAAATGTATGATATGAGCTTTCTAAATGGGGACTATTAATAGCATTTATTTTGTGATCTATATGGGGACACACAGTATGATATGAGATTTCTAAATGAGGCATTTTCGTCTTATCAAAGATATTTAAGTGGGGACATTAGTGTGTCAATGGAAAGCATCAAAATGGGATCATCTTATGTAATAAAACCATTGGTAGCGGTCTCTATTCAAATGAACTAACTGATGAATAGGAAATTCTGTATACGGACCTGTATTCTAGGAGTCATTTTCCTAGAAAATCTCAGTATCAGTGTTATATGAACGTTATCTAGGGGTTATAAACTTCAAACATCTCAGTTTGAGTGTTTCAAATTGTTCCCTACATATAAAAACCTCGAACAACTCATTATCAGTGTTGTAGAAATGTTTGCTATTGGTCATACACCTAGAATATCTCAGTATCAGTGTTATATGAACGTTTAATAGGGTTCATATCTCTTGAAAAACTTAGTATCAGTGTTATATGCACGTTATATAGGGTTCATATCACTTGAAAAACACAGGACCGTGTTATATGAACGTTATCTAGGGGTTATATTCCTTGTAAAACACAGGACCAGTGTTATCAGAACGCTATCTAGTGGTAATACCACTCGAATTACTCAGTACCAGTGTTTAAGAACGTTAATTAAGGATCACATCACTGGAAAAACTCATCAACAGTGGTATATGAGTTTATCTAGGGCTATACATCTCGAGTAACTCAATATCAGTTTTATATGAACGTTATCTAGGGGTAATACACTTCAAGCATCTCAGTAAAAGTGCTTCAGAACGTTCCATACAGATACAAAACGTCGAACAAATCATTATCAGTGATTTAGGAACGTTTGCTAGTTGTCATCATCCTAGAATATCTTAGTATCAGTGTTATATGAACGTTATCTAGGGGTTACACACTCCAAACATCTCAGTAAGATTGTTTCGGAACGTGTCCTACAGATAAAAAACCTCTAAAAACTTATTATCAGTGTTGTAGGAACGTTTGCTAGTGGTCATTCACCTAGAATATCTCAGTATTAAGGTTATATGAACGTTTTATAGGGTTCATATCCCTTGAAAAACTTAGTATCAGTGTTATATGCACGTTATCTAGGGTTCATATCCATTGACAATCTCAGGACCAGTGTTTTATGAACGTTATTTAGGGGTCACATCTCTTGTAAACAAAAGGACCAGTGTTATAGGAACGTTATCTAGTGGTCATACTCCTCGAATAACTCAGTACTAGTGTTTAAGAACATTTTCTAGGGATCACATCCTGAAAAAATACTTAGTATCAGTGGTATTTGAATTTTATCTAGGAGTTATACACCTCGAATAACTCAGTACCAGTGTTATTTGAACGTTATCTAGGAGTTATACACTTAAAAAATCTCAGAGTGTTTCAGAACGTTCCGTACAGATACAAAACGTCGAACAACTCATTATCAGTGTTTAAGGACCGTTCGCTAGTTGTCATTCTTCTAGAATATATTAGTATCAGTTTTATATGAAAGTTATATAGGTGTTATACATTCTAAACATGTCAGTAAGAGTGTTTAGGAACCTTCCCTGCAGATAAAAAACCTCTAACAACTTATTATCAGTGTTGTAGGAACGTTCGCTAGTGGTAATTCGCCTAGACTATCTCAGTATCAGTGTTATATGAACGTTTTAAAGGGTTCATATCCCTTGAACAATTTAGTATCAGTGGTGTATGCACGTTATCTAGAGTTGATATCCCTTGAAAAACTCAGGACCAGTGTTACTGTTAATTCAGAAATTAATGCGAGGTTTTTATTATTGCAAATAATGCGACTGAGTGATAATCGCAATAATAAGAAATCGCATTCTGATATCTAATACATATAAGTGGTTCCAAGTTTCCTGAAATCGCAATAATCATGATAATAAGTCTCGCATTTTTGTCACTTCTTCCAAAATCGCAATAATAAATGCACACAAAAATTTCTGAATTTACAGTATATGAAAGTTATCTATGGGTCAAATCTCTTGTAAAACAAAGGGCCCGTGTTATAGGAACGTTATCTAGTGGTCATACTCCTCGAAAAACTCAGTACCAGTGTTTAAGAACGTTATCTAGGGATCGCATCCCTAAAAACACTCAGCATCAGTGGTATATTCATTTTATCTAGGGGTTATATACCTCGAATAACTCAGTACCAGTGTTATATGAACGTTATCTAGGGGTTATACACCTCAAACAGCTCAGTAAGAGTGTTTCAGAACGTTCCGTACAGATACAAAACGTCGAACAACTCAATATCAGTGTTGTAGGAACGTTCGTTAGCGGTAATTCGCCTTGAATATCTCAGTAGTAGTGTAATGTGAACGTTTTATAGGGTTCATATCGCTTGAAAAACTCAGGACCAGTGTTATATGATCGGTATATAGAGGTCATATCACTAGTAAAACACAGGACCTGTGTAATAGGAACGTTATCTAGTGGTCAAACCACTCGAATAACTCAGTACAGATGTTAAAGTACGTTATCTTGGGATCACATCCCATGAAAAATTCAGCATCGTTGGTATATGAACGTTATCTAGGGGTTATACACTTTCTAACAAAAATCAAACTGGGACACAAATATGCTTGACCAAGTAAAATCAAGTGGGGACACGTATGCTTGTCCAAGTAACATCAATTGGGGACACACATGATAGATTCATACTAAATGAGGCCCTTTTTTTGGAAATTTTGAAAAATCGTGAATCTTTATTTGTACATTTTGTATTATAGGTATAGCCCTCAAAAAAGTCAATTTAAGTCTTATAAAAACGTGATCCAAACGACATACACCTTAATAAACTAAGTACTAGTATCAGTGTTATATGCACGTCATATCTCTTGTAAAACACAGGACAAGTGTTTTAGAAACGTTATCTAGTGGTCATACTCCTCGAATAACTCAGTACCAGTATTTAAGTACGTTATATCGGGATAAAAAACACAGCATCAGTAGTATACGAGTTTTATCTAGTGGCTATACACCTCGAATAACTCAGTACAAGTGTTATTTAAACGTAATCTAGGGGTTATACACTTCAAACATCTCAGTAAGAGTGTTTGAGGACGTTCCGTACAGACCCAAAGCGGCGAACAACTCATTATCAGTGTTTTAGGACCGTTCGCTAGTTGTCTTTCTCCTAGAATATCTCAGTATCAGTGTTATATTAACGTTATCGAGGGGTTATGCACTTCAAACATCTCAGTAAAAATGTTTCAGAACGTTCCCTACCGATAAAAAACCTCGAACAACTCATTATCAGTGTTGTTGTAGGAACGCTCGCTAGTGGTCATTCACCTAGAATATCTCAATATCAGTGTTATGTGAACGTTTAATAGGGTTCATATCCCTTGAAAAACTTAGTATCAGTGTTATATGCACGTTATCTACGGTTCATATCCCTTGTAAAACTCAGGACCAGTGTTATATGAACGTTATCTAGGGTTCATATCTCTTGTAAAACAAAGGATTAGTGTTATAGGAACGTTATCTAGTGGTCATATCTCTTGTTAAACAAAGGATCAGTGTTATAGGAACGTTATCTAGTGGTCATACTCCTCGAATAACTCAGTACTAGTGTTTAAGAACGTTATCTAGGGATCGCATCCCTGAAAAAGACTCAGCATCAGTGGTATATGAATTTAGTCTAGTGGTTATACACCTCGATTAACTCAGTACCAGTGTTATATGAACGTTATCTAGGGGTTATACACTTCAAACGTCTCAGTAAGAGTGTTTCAGAACGTTCCATACAGATACAAAACGTCAAACAAATCATTATCAGTGTAGTAGGAACGTTCGCAAGCGGTAATTCGCCTTGCATATCGCAGTATTAGTGTTATATGGACATTTTATAGGGTTCATATCCCTTTAAAACTTTGTATAAGTGTTATATGCACGTTATATAGGGTTCATATCCCTTGTAAAACTCAGGACAAGTGCTATATGAACGTTATCTAGGGGTCGTATCCCTTGTAAAACACAGGACCTGTGTAATAGGAAAGTTATCTAGTGGTCATACCACTCAAGTAACAAAGTACAGATGTTTAAGTACGTTATCTTGGGATCACATCCCATGAAAAATTCAGCATCTTTGGTATATGAATTTTATCTAGGGGTTATACACCTCAATTAACTCAGTACCAGTGTTATGTGAACGTTATCTAGGGGTAATACACTTCAAACATCTCAGTAAGAGTGTTTCAGAACGTTCCATGCAGATACAAAACGTCGAAAAAATCATTATCAGTTTTAGGAACGTTTACTAGTTGTCATTCTCCTAGAACATCTTAGTATCAGTGTTATACACTCCAAACATCTCAGTAAGAGTGTTCGAAACGTACCCTAAGATCAAAAGCCTCTAACAACTTATTAACAGTGTTGTAGGAACATTCGCTAGTGGTCATTCACCTAGAATATCTTAGTATCAGTGTTATATGAAAGTTTTATAGGGTTCATATCCCTTGAAAAACTTAGTATCAGTGTTATATGCACGTTATCTAGGGTTCATATCCCTTGTAAAACTCAGGACCAGTGTTTTTTTATCATTATCTATGGGTCATATCTCTTGTGTTATAGGAACGTTATGTAGTGGTCATAGTGCTCGAATATCTCAGTACTAGTGTAAAAGAACGTTTTCTCGGGCTCACATCCCTGGAAAAACTCAACATCAGTGGTATATGAATTTTATCTAGGGGTTATACACCTCGAATAACTCAGTACCAGTGTTATATGAACTTTATCTAGGGATAATACACTTAAAAAATCTCAGTAACAGTGTTTCAGAACGTTCTGTATAGCTACAAAACGTCGAACAACTCATTATCAGTGTTTTAGGACCGTTAGCTTGTTGTCATTCTCCAAGAATATCTCAGTATCAGTTTTATACGAAAGTTATATAGGTGTTATACTATCTAAACATCACGTTAAAAGTGTTTAGGAACCTTCCCTGCAGAGAAAAAACCTCTAACAACTTATTATCAGTGTTGTAGGAACGTTGTCTAGTGGTCATTCATCTAGAATATATCAGTATCAGTGTTATATGAACGTTTTATAGGCTTCATATCCCTTGAAAAACTTAGTATCAGTGTTACATTCACGGTATCTAGGGTTCTTATCCCTTGAAAAACTCAGGACCAATGTTATATGAACGTTATCTGGGGTTCATACCACTCGAATAACTCAGTACCAGTGTTTAAGAACGTTATTTTGGGATCACATCCCTGGAAAAACTCAGTATCAGTGGTATATAGATATAAGAAGATGTGGTATGAGTGCCAATGAGACAACTCTCCATCCAAGTCAAAATTTATAAAAGTAAACCATTAGTTATATGAATGTTAACTAGGGGTTATGCACCTCGAATAACTCAGTACCAGTGTTATATGAACGTTATCTAGGGGTTATACACTTTAAAACAAAAATCAAACTGGGGCACAAATATGCTTGACCAAGTAATTCAAGTAAGGACACGTATGCTTCTCCAAGTAACATCAATTGGGGACACACATGATAGATTCTTACTAAATGAGGACCTTTTTTGTAGAAATTTAGAGAAATCGTGAATCTTTATTTGTATATTTTGTATAGGTATAGCCCTCACAAAAGTCAATTCAAGTCTTTTAAAATTGTGATCCAAACGACATACTCCTAAAAAAACTAAGTATCAGTGTTATATGCACGTTTTCTTGGGTTCATATCCCTTGAAAAACCAAGGACCAGTGTTATAGGAACGTTATTTAGGGGTCATATCTCTTGTAAACCAAAGGACCAGTGTTATAGGAACGTTATCTAGTGGTCATACTCCTCGAATAACTCAGTAACAGAGTTTAAGTACGTTATCTAGGGATGAAATCCCTGGAAAAACTCAGCATCAGTGGTATATGAATTTTATCTAGGGGCTATACATCTCGAATAACTCAGTACCAGTTTTATATGAACGTTATCTAGGGGTAATACATATCAAACATCTCAGTAAGAGTGTTTCATGACGTTCTGTACAGATACAAAGCATCGAACAACTCATTATCAATTTTGTAGGAACGTCCGCTAGTGGTCATTCACCTAGAATATCTCAGTATCAGTGTTATATGAACGTTTTATAGGATTCATATCCCTTGAAAAACTTAGTATCAGTGTTATATGCACGTTATCTAGGGTTCATTTCCCTTGAAAAACTTAGGATCAGTGTTTAAGAACGTTATCTAGGGATTGCATCCCTGAAAACCACTCAGCATCAGTGGTATATGAATCTTATCTAGGGATTGTACACTTCAAACATCTCAGTAAGAGTGTTTCAGAACGTTCCATACAGATATAAAACCTCGAACAACTCAATTTCAGTGTTGTTGGAACGTTCGTTAGCGGTAATTCGCCTTGAATATCTCAGTATTAGTGTAATGTGAACGTTTTATAGGGTTCATACCCCTTGAAAAACTCAGGACCAGTGTTATATGATCGTTATATAGAGGTCATATCACTAGTAAAACACAGGACCTGTGTAATAGGAACGTTATCTAGTGGTCAAACCACTCGAATAACTCAGTACAGATGTTAAAGTACGTTATCTTGGGATCACATCCCATGAAAAATTCAGCATCGTTGGTATATGAACGTTATCTAGGGGTTATACACTTTCTAACAAAAATCAAACTGGGACACAAATATGCTTGACCAAGTAAAATCAAGTGGGGACACGTATGCTTGTCCAAGTAACATCAATTGGGGACACACATGATAGATTCATACTAAATGAGGCCCTTTTTATGGAAATTTTGAAAAATCGTGAATCTTTATTTGTACATTTTGTATTATAGGTATAGCCCTCAAAAAAGTCAATTCAAGTCTTATAAAAACGTGATCCAAACGACATACACCTTAATAAACTAAGTACTAGTATCAGTGTTATATGCACGTCATATCTCTTGTAAAACACAGGACAAGTGTTTTAGAAACGTTATCTAGTGGTCATACTCCTCGAATAACTCAGTACCAGTATTTAAGTACGTTATATCGGGATAAAAAACACAGCATCAGTAGTATACGAGTTTTATCTAGTGGCTATACACCTCGAATAACTCAGTACAAGTGTTATTTAAACGTAATCTAGGGGTTATACACTTCAAACATCTCAGTAAGAGTGTTTGAGGACGTTCCGTACAGACCCAAAGCGGCGAACAACTCATTATCAGTGTTTTAGGACCGTTCGCTAGTTGTCTTTCTCCTAGAATATCTCAGTATCAGTGTTATATTAACGTTATCGAGGGGTTATGCACTTCAAACATCTCAGTAAAAATGTTTCAGAACGTTCCCTACCGATAAAAAACCTCGAACAACTCATTATCAGTGTTGTTGTAGGAACGCTCGCTAGTGGTCATTCACCTAGAATATCTCAATATCAGTGTTATGTGAACGTTTTATAGGGTTCATATCCCTTGAAAAACTTAGTATCAGTGTTATATGCACGTTATCTACGGTTCATATCCCTTGTAAAACTCAGGACCAGTGTTATATGAACGTTATCTAGGGTTCATATCTCTTGTAAAACAAAGGATTAGTGTTATAGGAACGTTATCTAGTGGTCATATCTCTTGTTAAACAAAGGATCAGTGTTATAGGAACGTTATCTAGTGGTCATACTCCTCGAATAACTCAGTACTAGTGTTTAAGAACGTTATCTAGGGATCGCATCCCTGAAAAAGACTCAGCATCAGTGGTATATGAATTTAGTCTAGTGGTTATACACCTCGATTAACTCAGTACCAGTGTTATATGAACGTTATCTAGGGGTTATACACTTCAAACGTCTCAGTAAGAGTGTTTCAGAACGTTCCATACAGATACAAAACGTCAAACAAATCATTATCAGTGTAGTAGGAACGTTCGCAAGCGGTAATTCGCCTTGCATATCGCAGTATTAGTGTTATATGAACATTTTATAGGGTTCATATCCCTTTAAAACTTTGTATAAGTGTTATATGCACGTTATATAGGGTTCATATCCCTTGTAAAACTCAGGACAAGTGCTATATGAACGTTATCTAGGGGTCGTATCCCTTGTAAAACACAGGACCTGTGTAATAGGAAAGTTATCTAGTGGTCATACCACTCAAGTAACAAAGTACAGATGTTTAAGTACGTTATCTTGGGATCACATCCCATGAAAAATTCAGCATCTTTGGTATATGAATTTTATCTAGGGGTTATACACCTCAATTAACTCAGTACCAGTGTTATATGAACGTTATCTAGGGGTAATACACTTCAAACATCTCAGTAAGAGTGTTTCAGAACGTTCCATGCAGATACAAAACGTCGAAAAAATCATTATCAGTTTTAGGAACGTTTACTAGTTGTCATTCTCCTAGAACATCTTAGTATCAGTGTTATACACTCCAAACATCTCAGTAAGAGTGTTCGAAACGTACCCTAAGATCAAAAGCCTCTAACAACTTATTAACAGTGTTGTAGGAACATTCGCTAGTGGTCATTCACCTAGAATATCTTAGTATCAGTGTTATATGAAAGTTTTATAGGGTTCATATCCCTTGAAAAACTTAGTATCAGTGTTATATGCACGTTATCTAGGGTTCATATCCCTTGTAAAACTCAGGACCAGTGTTTTTTTATCATTATCTATGGGTCATATCTCTTGTGTTATAGGAACGTTATGTAGTGGTCATAGTGCTCGAATATCTCAGTACTAGTGTAAAAGAACGTTTTCTCGGGCTCACATCCCTGGAAAAACTCAACATCAGTGGTATATGAATTTTATCTAGGGGTTATACACCTCGAATAACTCAGTACCAGTGTTATATGAACTTTATCTAGGGATAATACACTTAAAAAATCTCAGTAACAGTGTTTCAGAACGTTCCGTATAGCTACAAAACGTCGAACAACTCATTATCAGTGTTTTAGGACCGTTAGCTTGTTGTCATTCTCCAAGAATATCTCAGTATCAGTTTTATACGAAAGTTATATAGGTGTTATACTATCTAAACATCACGTTAAAAGTGTTTAGGAACCTTCCCTGCAGAGAAAAAACCTCTAACAACTTATTATCAGTGTTGTAGGAACGTTGTCTAGTGGTCATTCATCTAGAATATATCAGTATCAGTGTTATATGAACGTTTTATAGGCTTCATATCCCTTGAAAAACTTAGTATCAGTGTTACATTCACGGTATCTAGGGTTCTTATCCCTTGAAAAACTCAGGACCAATGTTATATGAACGTTATCTGGGGTTCATACCACTCGAATAACTCAGTACCAGTGTTTAAGAACGTTATTTTGGGATCACATCCCTGGAAAAACTCAGTATCAGTGGTATATAGATATAAGAAGATGTGGTATGAGTGCCAATGAGACAACTCTCCATCCAAGTCAAAATTTATAAAAGTAAACCATTAGTTATATGAATGTTAACTAGGGGTTATGCACCTCGAATAACTCAGTACCAGTGTTATATGAACGTTATCTAGGGGTTATACACTTTAAAACAAAAATCAAACTGGGGCACAAATATGCTTGACCAAGTAATTCAAGTAAGGACACGTATGCTTCTCCAAGTAACATCAATTGGGGACACACATGATAGATTCTTACTAAATGAGGACCTTTTTTGTGGAAATTTAGAGAAATCGTGAATCTTTATTTGTATATTTTGTATAGGTATAGCCCTCACAAAAGTCAATTCAAGTCTTTTAAAATTGTGATCCAAACGACATACTCCTAAAAAAACTAAGTATCAGTGTTATATGCACGTTTTCTTGGGTTCATATCCCTTGAAAAACCAAGGACCAGTGTTATAGGAACGTTATTTAGGGGTCATATCTCTTGTAAACCAAAGGACCAGTGTTATAGGAACGTTATCTAGTGGTCATACTCCTCGAATAACTCAGTAACAGAGTTTAAGTACGTTATCTAGGGATGAAATCCCTGGAAAAACTCAGCATCAGTGGTATATGAATTTTATCTAGGGGCTATACATCTCGAATAACTCAGTACCAGTTTTATATGAACGTTATCTAGGGGTAATACATATCAAACATCTCAGTAAGAGTGTTTCATGACGTTCTGTACAGATACAAAGCATCGAACAACTCATTATCAATTTTGTAGGAACGTCCGCTAGTGGTCATTCACCTAGAATATCTCAGTATCAGTGTTATATGAACGTTTTATAGGATTCATATCTCTTGAAAAACTTAGTATCAGTGTTATATGCACGTTATCTAGGGTTCATTTCCCTTGATAAACTTAGGATCAGTGTTTAAGAACGTTATCTAGGGATTGCATCCCTGAAAACCACTCAGCATCAGTGGTATATGAATCTTATCTAGGGATTGTACACTTCAAACATCTCAGTAAGAGTGTTTCAGAACGTTCCATACAGATATAAAACCTCGAACAACTCAATTTCAGTGTTGTTGGAACGTTCGTTAGCGGTAATTCGCCTTGAATATCTCAGTATTAGTGTAATGTGAACGTTTTATAGGGTTCATACCCCTTGAAAAACTCAGGACCAGTGTTATATGATCGTTATATAGAGGTCATATCACTTGTAAAACACAGGATCAGTGTTTTATGAACGTTATCGAGGGGTTATACACTCCAAACATCTCAGTAAGAATGTTTCAGAACGTTCCTTACCGATAAAAAACCTCGAACAATTCATTATCAATGTTGTAGGAACGTTCGCTAGTGGTCATTCACCTAGAATATCTCAGTATTAGTGTTATATGAACATTTATAGGATTCATATCCCTTGAAAAACTTAGTATCAGTGTTATATGCACGTTATCTAGGGTTCATTTCCCTTGAAAAACTCAGGATCAGTGTTTAAGAACGTTATCTAGGGATTGCATCCCTGAAAACCACTCAGCATCAGTGGTATATGAATCTTATCTATGGGTTATTCACTTCAAACATCTCAGTAAGAGTGTTTCAGAACGTTCCGGGCAGATACAAAACGTCGAACAACTCAATTTTAGTGTTGTAGGATCGTTCGTTAGCGGTAATTCGCCTTGAATATCTCAGTATTAGTGTAATGTGAACGTTTTATAGGGTTCATACCCCTTGAAAAACTCAGGACCAGTGTTATATGATCGTTATATAGAGGTCATATCACTTGTAAAACACAGGATCAGTGTTTAAGAACGTTATCTAGGAATTGCATCCCTAAAAACGACTCAGCATCAGTGGTATATGAATCTTATATAGGGGTTATAAACCTCGAAAACTCAGTACCAGTGTTATATGAACGTTATCTAGGGGTAATACACTTCAAATATCTCAGTAAGAGTTTTTAGAAACGTTTCTTAGAGATAACAAACCTCGAACATTTTTTATCAGTATTGTAGGAGCGTTCGGTATTGGCAATTCGCCTAGAATATCTCATGTTAGTGTTATATGAACGTTTTATAGGGTTCATATCTCTTAAAAAACTTAGTATCAGTGTTTCATTCACGTTATCTAGGGTTCATATCCCTTGCAAAACTCAGTATCAGTGTTATATGAACGTTATTTGGGGGTTATACACTCCAAACATCTCAGTAAGAGTGTTTCAGAACGTTCCCTACCGATAAAAAACCTGGAACAACTCATTATTATGCAGTGTTGTAGGAACGTTCGCTAGTGGCAATTCGCCTAGAATATCTCATGTTAGTGTTATATGAACGTTTTATAGGGTTCATATCTCTTAAAAACTTAGTATCAATGTTATATGCACGTTATCTAGGGTTCATATCCCCTGAAAAACTCAGGACCAGTGTTATAAGAACGTTATCTAGGGGTCATATCTCTTGTAAAACAAAAGGACCAGTGTTATAGGAACGTTATCTATTGGTCATACTCCTCGAATAACTCAGTACCAGTGTTTAAAAACGTTATCTAGGGATTACATCCCTAGAAAAACTCAGCAACAGTGGTATATGAATTTTATCTAGGGGTTATACACTCCAAATATCTCAGTAAGAGTGTTTCAGAACGTTCTCTACCGATAAAAAACCTCCAACATCTCATCATCAGTGTTGTAGGAAAGTTCGCTAGTGGTCATTCACCTAGAATATCTCAGTATCAGTGTTATATGAACGTTTTATAGGGTTCATATCCCTTGAAAAACTTAGTATCAGTGTTATATGCCCGTTATCTAGGGTTCATATCCCTTAAAAAACTAAGGACTAGTGTTATATGAAATTTATTTAGGGGTTATATCTCTTGTAAAACAAAGGATTAGTGGTAAAGGAACGTTATATGGCCAAAGACCACAATTAAATTCCCCTATTAGTTCTTTATAACGTTTTGTTTAATTAAAAAAAATTGCACCATGCATTTTTGTCAAATCTTTTGTGTGTGTAATGTATAGTACTAGTCCAAAAATATATCCAAAATTCAGAAAGATTGAACCAATCACTCTTACAAATTTAGCCAATACATATCCATACCCCTATGGACAAGTCAAGATATGTTCCGAAAACTGTAAATATCACCTTTTTGCACCTGGCCTAATCACTCTTTCCATATCAAAATCAGTTAAAATACAACATCTAAAAGTTTATTTCACCTCTCTTCTTTTATTTCCACCAAAAAAAAACTAAGAAATGAGTGAGGAAGGGAAAGAAAAAAAATTAAGAAAAAATACACCCTAATTAAAAGGAACTATATTCGTGGACAACGAAAAGCGGGATCATTAATTGTGGTCTTGGGCCTATTAGGGGTGTAAAACTTGACCAATTCTAATAAAACTTGGCATTAATTAAGCTTAGTGTATTTTGAAACAGTTTACAAAGTTTCAAAGACATATGATACCAATTATAAAAAATGTGGCATTTTTTATATCAGAACTTTGGGTGCTGAATTGTGGCGTTGAATTAGAACAATTTCAACTATCAAATTTGGGCTTCTAAAAACCAAAAAATACCAAAACTTGCACTTTTTAATGTCTCTATGTATAAGCTATCACCTATTAAAAGCAACAGATAGCATACTTCATGTATCAGACTTATAAAAAGGGCCAGAAATTAATTTTATATGAGCATGTGCAAAAAATAGAGGTTTTCAAATGAAGTGAGGCCTTATATGAAATGTAATATTTTTCACTTACCACAATTTTCTGAAGTTGTTAAGCTATAAGAAAACCTTTTACATGTTTTAAATGTACTTTTAATGGAAATATAAGTTTCAAATATCATAACACATGTGGATAAAATGGTCTTTTGCAATGTCAAGCTTAAAAAAACAGGTTGTCAATTTAGGCCGTTCCCCACATTTGCATATTAAAAAGCATATATAATAATATGGGAGATGGAGATATGCTTCTTTTTGCTCAAATCTTTGCTTAGATATGATAAAACATGGAACCTTGATGTAACAAGACTGTCACTTCCAACTATAAATGTAGACAGTATTGTCTGATGCAAAGTTATTTACTGTACTTTTTAAAACCGGCATGACATTTCAGCTTGAAAAGGCCAATATTTTAACCACTAGCTATTAAACAAAAGAAAATAATGGTAGTCTGTGAAACAGACAAGGCCAAACAACCAGTAATAAGTGCTTTTGATACAGATTCAGTGAAATCTACTAAAAGGAATTCAACTTGTATGTGCATAGAACCTCATTTTTCACTTGCTTCATACTAACCGTTAGACTAAGACCATTAAAGCAGCACATTTTGCACTCTTATTCTGATTTTATCTACTTTTTTTTGTGTTCAGTGTTCAAAAATGAGTTAAACATCTACATTAGATACCACAAACACAAATAGAAAAACCAGAAAAATCTGTCAGAGAGAAAGTAAGCATGCTACTTTTGTAAAAATATTGAAACAACTGAAAAAGTTCAATTTTGGGCATGTAGGCTGAAATGTCACTTTTTTACAAAATTTCTATCAAATAAAAGTGGAAATCATTTATTCTCATGTAGTTTGACAAATTAATGCCAATAGATCATTCAGGGAAGTTGTCAAAGTACAAATTCAATATTTCCTGAATTCACCTCTTAGGCCACAGACCACAATTAAATTCCCCTATTAGTGTATTTTATAACGTTTTGTTTCATTAAAAAAAATGCACCATGCATTTTTGTCAAATCTTTTGTGTGTGTAATGTATAGTACTAGTCCAAAAATATATCCAAAATTCAGAAAGATTGAACCAATCACTCTTACAAATTTAGCCAATACACATCCATACCCCTATGGACAAGTCAAGAGATGTTCCGAAAACTGTAAATATCACCTTTTTGCACCTGGCCTAATCACTCTTTCCATATCAAAATCAGTTAAAATACAACATCTTAAAGTTTATTTCACCTCTCTTCTTTTATTTCCACCAAAAAAAAAACTAAGAAATGAGTGAGGAAGGGAAAGAAAAAAAATTAAGAAAAAATACACCCTAATTAAAAGGAACTATATTCGTGGACAACGAAAAGCGGGATCATTAATTGTGGTCTTGGGCCTATTAGGGGTGTAAAACTTGACCAATTCTAATAAAACTTGGCATTAATTAAGCTTAGTGTATTTTGAAACAGTTTACAAAGTTTCAAAGACATATGATACCAATTATAAAAAATGTGGCATTTTTTATATCAGAACTTTGGGTGCTGAATTGTGGCGTTGAATTAGAACAATTTCAACTATCAAATTTGGGCTTCTAAAAACCAAAAAATACCAAAACTTGCACTTTTTAATGTCTCTATGTATAAGCTATCACCTATTAAAAGCAACAGATAGCATACTTCATGTATCAGACTTATAAAAAGGGCCAGAAATTAATTTTATATGAGCATGTGCAAAAAATAGAGGTTTTCAAATGAAGTGAGGCCTTATATGAAATGTAATATTTTTCACTTACCACAATTTTCTGAAGTTGTTAAGCTATAAGAAAACCTTTTACATGTTTTAAATGTACTTTTAATGGAAATATAAGTTTCAAATATCATAACACATGTGGATAAAATGGTCTTTTGCAATGTCAAGCTTAAAAAAACAGGTTGTCAATTTAGGCCGTTCCCCACATTTGCATATTAAAAAGCATATATAATAATATGGGAGATGGAGATATGCTTCTTTTTGCTCAAATCTTTGCTTAGATATGATAAAACATGGAACCTTGATGTAACAAGACTGTCACTTCCAACTATAAATGTAGACAGTATTGTCTGATGCAAAGTTATTTACTGTACTTTTTAAAACCGGCATGACATTTCAGCTTGAAAAGGCCAATATTTTAACCACTAGCTATTAAACAAAAGAAAATAATGGTAGTCTGTGAAACAGACAAGGCCAAACAACCAGTAATAAGTGCTTTTGATACAGATTCAGTGAAATCTACTAAAAGGAATTCAACTTGTATGTGCATAGAACCTCATTTTTCACTTGCTTCATACTAACCGTTAGACTAAGACCATTAAAGCAGCACATTTTGCACTCTTATTCTGATTTTATCTACTTTTTTTTGTGTTCAGTGTTCAAAAATGAGTTAAACATCTACATTAGATACCACAAACACAAATAGAAAAACCAGAAAAATCTGTCAGAGAGAAAGTAAGCATGCTACTTTTGTAAAAATATTGAAACAACTGAAAAAGTTCAATTTTGGGCATGTAGGCTGAAATGTCACTTTTTTACAAAATTTCTATCAAATAAAAGTGGAAATCATTTATTCTCATGTAGTTTGACAAATTAATGCCAATAGATCATTCAGGGAAGTTGTCAAAGTACAAATTCAATATTTCCTGAATTCACCTCTTAGGCCACAGACCACAATTAAATTCCCCTATTAGTGTATTTTATAACGTTTTGTTTCATTAAAAAAAATGCACCATGCATTTTTGTCAAATCTTTTGTGTGTGTAATGTATAGTACTAGTCCAAAAATATATCCAAAATTCAGAAAGATTGAACCAATCACTCTTACAAATTTAGCCAATACACATCCATACCCCTATGGACAAGTCAAGAGATGTTCCGAAAACTGTAAATATCACCTTTTTGCACCTGGCCTAATCACTCTTTCCATATCAAAATCAGTTAAAATACAACATCTTAAAGTTTATTTCACCTCTCTTCTTTTATTTCCACCAAAAAAAAACTAAGAAATGAGTGAGGAAGGGAAAGAAAAAAAATTAAGAAAAAATACACCCTAATTAAAAGGAACTATATTCGTGGACAACGAAAAGCGGGATCATTAATTGTGGTCTTGGGCCTATTAGGGGTGTAAAACTTGACCAATTCTAATAAAACTTGGCATTAATTAAGCTTAGTGTATTTTGAAACAGTTTACAAAGTTTCAAAGACATATGATACCAATTATAAAAAATGTGGCATTTTTTATATCAGAACTTTGGGTGCTGAATTGTGGCGTTGAATTAGAACAATTTCAACTATCAAATTTGGGCTTCTAAAAACCAAAAAATACCAAAACTTGCACTTTTTAATGTCTCTATGTATAAGCTATCACCTATTAAAAGCAACAGATAGCATACTTCATGTATCAGACTTATAAAAAGGGCCAGAAATTAATTTTATATGAGCATGTGCAAAAAATAGAGGTTTTCAAATGAAGTGAGGCCTTATATGAAATGTAATATTTTTCACTTACCACAATTTTCTGAAGTTGTTAAGCTATAAGAAAACCTTTTACATGTTTTAAATGTACTTTTAATGGAAATATAAGTTTCAAATATCATAACACATGTGGATAAAATGGTCTTTTGCAATGTCAAGCTTAAAAAAACAGGTTGTCAATTTAGGCCGTTCCCCACATTTGCATATTAAAAAGCATATATAATAATATGGGAGATGGAGATATGCTTCTTTTTGCTCAAATCTTTGCTTAGATATGATAAAACATGGAACCTTGATGTAACAAGACTGTCACTTCCAACTATAAATGTAGACAGTATTGTCTGATGCAAAGTTATTTACTGTACTTTTTAAAACCGGCATGACATTTCAGCTTGAAAAGGCCAATATTTTAACCACTAGCTATTAAACAAAAGAAAATAATGGTAGTCTGTGAAACAGACAAGGCCAAACAACCAGTAATAAGTGCTTTTGATAGAGATTCAGTGAAATCTACTAAAAGGAATTCAACTTGTATGTGCATAGAACCTCATTTTTCACTTGCTTCATACTAACCGTTAGACTAAGACCATTAAAGCAGCACATTTTGCACTCTTATTCTGATTTTATCTACTTTTTTTTGTGTTCAGTGTTCAAAAATGAGTTAAACATCTACATTAGATACCACAAACACAAATAGAAAAACCAGAAAAATCTGTCAGAGAGAAAGTAAGCATGCTACTTTTGTAAAAATATTGAAACAACTGAAAAAGTTCAATTTTGGGCATGTAGGCTGAAATGTCACTTTTTTACAAAATTTCTATCAAATAAAAGTGGAAATCATTTATTCTCATGTAGTTTGACAAATTAATGCCAATAGATCATTCAGGGAAGTTGTCAAAGTACAAATTCAATATTTCCTGAATTCACCTCTTAGGCCACAGACCACAATTAAATTCCCCTATTAGTGTATTTTATAACGTTTTGTTTCATTAAAAAAAATGCACCATGCATTTTTGTCAAATCTTTTGTGTGTGTAATGTATAGTACTAGTCCAAAAATATATCCAAAATTCAGAAAGATTGAACCAATCACTCTTACAAATTTAGCCAATACACATCCATACCCCTATGGACAAGTCAAGAGATGTTCCGAAAACTGTAAATATCACCTTTTTGCACCTGGCCTAATCACTCTTTCCATATCAAAATCAGTTAAAATACAACATCTTAAAGTTTATTTCACCTCTCTTCTTTTATTTCCACCAAAAAAAAAACTAAGAAATGAGTGAGGAAGGGAAAGAAAAAAAATTAAGAAAAAATACACCCTAATTAAAAGGAACTATATTCGTGGACAACGAAAAGCGGGATCATTAATTGTGGTCTTGGGCCTATTTGGGGTGTAAAACTTGACCAATTCTAATAAAACTTGGCATTAATTAAGCTTAGTGTATTTTGAAACAGTTTACAAAGTTTCAAAGACATATGATACCAATTATAAAAAATGTGGCATTTTTTATATCAGAACTTTGGGTGCTGAATTGTGGCGTTGAATTAGAACAATTTCAACTATCAAATTTGGGCTTCTAAAAACCAAAAAATACCAAAACTTGCACTTTTTAATGTCTCTATGTATAAGCTATCACCTATTAAAAGCAACAGATAGCATACTTCATGTATCAGACTTATAAAAAAGGCCAGAAATTAATTTTATATGAGCATGTGCAAAAAATAGAGGTTTTCAAATGAAGTGAGGCCTTATATGAAATGTAATATTTTTCACTTACCACAATTTTCTGAAGTTGTTAAGCTATAAGAAAACCTTTTACATGTTTTAAATGTACTTTTAATGGAAATATAAGTTTCAAATATCATAACACATGTGGATAAAATGGTCTTTTGCAATGTCAAGCTTAAAAAAACAGGTTGTCAATTTAGGCCGTTCCCCACATTTGCATATTAAAAAGCATATATAATAATATGGGAGATGGAGATATGCTTCTTTTTGCTCAAATCTTTGCTTAGATATGATAAAACATGGAACCTTGATGTAACAAGACTGTCACTTCCAACTATAAATGTAGACAGTATTGTCTGATGCAAAGTTATTTACTGTACTTTTTAAAACCGGCATGACATTTCAGCTTGAAAAGGCCAATATTTTAACCACTAGCTATTAAACAAAAGAAAATAATGGTAGTCTGTGAAACAGACAAGGCCAAACAACCAGTAATAAGTGCTTTTGATACAGATTCAGTGAAATCTACTAAAAGGAATTCAACTTGTATGTGCATAGAACCTCATTTTTCACTTGCTTCATACTAACCGTTAGACTAAGACCATTAAAGCAGCACATTTTGCACTCTTATTCTGATTTTATCTACTTTTTTTTGTGTTCAGTGTTCAAAAATGAGTTAAACATCTACATTAGATACCACAAACACAAATAGAAAAACCAGAAAAATCTGTCAGAGAGAAAGTAAGCATGCTACTTTTGTAAAAATATTGAAACAACTGAAAAAGTTCAATTTTGGGCATGTAGGCTGAAATGTCACTTTTTTACAAAATTTCTATCAAATAAAAGTGGAAATCATTTATTCTCATGTAGTTTGACAAATTAATGCCAATAGATCATTCAGGGAAGTTGTCAAAGTACAAATTCAATATTTCCTGAATTCACCTCTTAGGCCACAGACCACAATTAAATTCCCCTATTAGTGTATTTTATAACGTTTTGTTTCATTAAAAAAAATGCACCATGCATTTTTGTCAAATCTTTTGTGTGTGTAATGTATAGTACTAGTCCAAAAATATATCCAAAATTCAGAAAGATTGAACCAATCACTCTTACAAATTTAGCCAATACACATCCATACCCCTATGGACAAGTCAAGAGATGTTCCGAAAACTGTAAATATCACCTTTTTGCACCTGGCCTAATCACTCTTTCCATATCAAAATCAGTTAAAATACAACATCTTAAAGTTTATTTCACCTCTCTTCTTTTATTTCCACCAAAAAAAAAACTAAGAAATGAGTGAGGAAGGGAAAGAAAAAAAATTAAGAAAAAATACACCCTAATTAAAAGGAACTATATTCGTGGACAACGAAAAGCGGGATCATTAATTGTGGTCTTGGGCCTATTAGGGGTGTAAAACTTGACCAATTCTAATAAAACTTGGCATTAATTAAGCTTAGTGTATTTTGAAACAGTTTACAAAGTTTCAAAGACATATGATACCAATTATAAAAAATGTGGCATTTTTTATATCAGAACTTTGGGTGCTGAATTGTGGCGTTGAATTAGAACAATTTCAACTATCAAATTTGGGCTTCTAAAAACCAAAAAATACCAAAACTTGCACTTTTTAATGTCTCTATGTATAAGCTATCACCTATTAAAAGCAACAGATAGCATACTTCATGTATCAGACTTATAAAAAAGGCCAGAAATTAATTTTATATGAGCATGTGCAAAAAATAGAGGTTTTCAAATGAAGTGAGGCCTTATATGAAATGTAATATTTTTCACTTACCACAATTTTCTGAAGTTGTTAAGCTATAAGAAAACCTTTTACATGTTTTAAATGTACTTTTAATGGAAATATAAGTTTCAAATATCATAACATATGTGGATAAAATGGTCTTTTGCAATGTCAAGCTTAAAAAAACAGGTTGTCAATTTAGGCCGTTCCCCACATTTGCATATTAAAAAGCATATATAATAATATGGGAGATGGAGATATGCTTCTTTTTGCTCAAATCTTTGCTTAGATATGATAAAACATGGAACCTTGATGTAACAAGACTGTCACTTTCAACTATAAATGTAGACAGTATTGTCTGATGCAAAGTTATTTACTGTACTTTTTAAAACCGGCATGACATTTCAGCTTGAAAAGGCCAATATTTTAACCACTAGCTATTAAACAAAAGAAAATAATGGTAGTCTGTGAAACAGACAAGGCCAAACAACCAGTAATAAGTGCTTTTGATACAGATTCAGTGAAATCTACTAAAAGGAATTCAACTTGTATGTGCATAGAACCTCATTTTTCACTTGCTTCATACTAACCGTTAGACTAAGACCATTAAAGCAGCACATTTTGCACTCTTATTCTGATTTTATCTACTTTTTGTTGTGTTCAGTGTTCAAAAATGAGTTAAACATCTACATTAGATACCACAAACACAAATAGAAAAACCAGAAAAATCTGTCAGAGAGAAAGTAAGCATGCTACTTTTGTAAAAATATTGAAACAACTGAAAAAGTTCAATTTTGGGCATGTAGGCTGAAATGTCACTTTTTTACAAAATTTCTATCAAATAAAAGTGGAAATCATTTATTCTCATGTAGTTTGACAAATTAATGCCAATAGATCATTCAGGGAAGTTGTCAAAGTACAAATTCAATATTTCCTGAATTCACCTCTTAGGCCACAGACCACAATTAAATTCCCCTATTAGTGTATTTTATAACGTTTTGTTTCATTAAAAAAAATGCACCATGCATTTTTGTCAAATCTTTTGTGTGTGTAATGTATAGTACTAGTCCAAAAATATATCCAAAATTCAGAAAGATTGAACCAATCACTCTTACAAATTTAGCCAATACACATCCATACCCCTATGGACAAGTCAAGAGATGTTCCGAAAACTGTAAATATCACCTTTTTGCACCTGGCCTAATCACTCTTTCCATATCAAAATCAGTTAAAATACAACATCTTAAAGTTTATTTCACCTCTCTTCTTTTATTTCCACCAAAAAAAAACTAAGAAATGAGTGAGGAAGGGAAAGAAAAAAAATTAAGAAAAAATACACCCTAATTAAAAGGAACTATATTCGTGGACAACGAAAAGCGGGATCATTAATTGTGGTCTTGGGCCTATTAGGGGTGTAAAACTTGACCAATTCTAATAAAACTTGGCATTAATTAAGCTTAGTGTATTTTGAAACAGTTTACAAAGTTTCAAAGACATATGATACCAATTATAAAAAATGTGGCATTTTTTATATCAGAACTTTGGGTGCTGAATTGTGGCGTTGAATTAGAACAATTTCAACTATCAAATTTGGGCTTCTAAAAACCAAAAAATACCAAAACTTGCACTTTTTAATGTCTCTATGTATAAGCTATCACCTATTAAAAGCAACAGATAGCATACTTCATGTATCAGACTTATAAAAAGGGCCAGAAATTAATTTTATATGAGCATGTGCAAAAAATAGAGGTTTTCAAATGAAGTGAGGCCTTATATGAAATGTAATATTTTTCACTTACCACAATTTTCTGAAGTTGTTAAGCTATAAGAAAACCTTTTACATGTTTTAAATGTACTTTTAATGGAAATATAAGTTTCAAATATCATAACACATGTGGATAAAATGGTCTTTTGCAATGTCAAGCTTAAAAAAACAGGTTGTCAATTTAGGCCGTTCCCCACATTTGCATATTAAAAAGCATATATAATAATATGGGAGATGGAGATATGCTTCTTTTTGCTCAAATCTTTGCTTAGATATGATAAAACATGGAACCTTGATGTAACAAGACTGTCACTTCCAACTATAAATGTAGACAGTATTGTCTGATGCAAAGTTATTTACTGTACTTTTTAAAACCGGCATGACATTTCAGCTTGAAAAGGCCAATATTTTAACCACTAGCTATTAAACAAAAGAAAATAATGGTAGTCTGTGAAACAGACAAGGCCAAACAACCAGTAATAAGTGCTTTTGATACAGATTCAGTGAAATCTACTAAAAGGAATTCAACTTGTATGTGCATAGAACCTCATTTTTCACTTGCTTCATACTAACCGTTAGACTAAGACCATTAAAGCAGCACATTTTGCACTCTTATTCTGATTTTATCTACTTTTTTTGTGTTCAGTGTTCAAAAATGAGTTAAACATCTACATTAGATACCACAAACACAAATAGAAAAACCAGAAAAATCTGTCAGAGAGAAAGTAAGCATGCTACTTTTGTAAAAATATTGAAACAACTGAAAAAGTTCAATTTTGGGCATGTAGGCTGAAATGTCACTTTTTTACAAAATTTCTATCAAATAAAAGTGGAAATCATTTATTCTCATGTAGTTTGACAAATTAATGCCAATAGATCATTCAGGGAAGTTGTCAAAGTACAAATTCAATATTTCCTGAATTCACCTCTTAGGCCACAGACCACAATTAAATTCCCCTATTAGTGTATTTTATAACGTTTTGTTTCATTAAAAAAAATGCACCATGCATTTTTGTCAAATCTTTTGTGTGTGTAATGTATAGTACTAGTCCAAAAATATATCCAAAATTCAGAAAGATTGAACCAATCACTCTTACAAATTTAGCCAATACACATCCATACCCCTATGGACAAGTCAAGAGATGTTCCGAAAACTGTAAATATCACCTTTTTGCACCTGGCCTAATCACTCTTTCCATATCAAAATCAGTTAAAATACAACATCTTAAAGTTTATTTCACCTCTCTTCTTTTATTTCCACCAAAAAAAAACTAAGAAATGAGTGAGGAAGGGAAAGAAAAAAAATTAAGAAAAAATACACCCTAATTAAAAGGAACTATATTCGTGGACAACGAAAAGCGGGATCATTAATTGTGGTCTTGGGCCTATTAGGGGTGTAAAACTTGACCAATTCTAATAAAACTTGGCATTAATTAAGCTTAGTGTATTTTGAAACAGTTTACAAAGTTTCAAAGACATATAATACCAATTATAAAAAATGTGGCATTTTTTATATCAGAACTTTGGGTGCTGAATTGTGGCGTTGAATTAGAACAATTTCAACTATCAAATTTGGGCTTCTAAAAACCAAAAAATACCAAAACTTGCACTTTTTAATGTCTCTATGTATAAGCTATCACCTATTAAAAGCAACAGATAGCATACTTCATGTATCAGACTTATAAAAAGGGCCAGAAATTAATTTTATATGAGCATGTGCAAAAAATAGAGGTTTTCAAATGAAGTGAGGCCTTATATGAAATGTAATATTTTTCACTTACCACAATTTTCTGAAGTTGTTAAGCTATAAGAAAACCTTTTACATGTTTTAAATGTACTTTTAATGGAAATATAAGTTTCAAATATCATAACACATGTGGATAAAATGGTCTTTTGCAATGTCAAGCTTAAAAAAACAGGTTGTCAATTTAGGCCGTTCCCCACATTTGCATATTAAAAAGCATATATAATAATATGGGAGATGGAGATATGCTTCTTTTTGCTCAAATCTTTGCTTAGATATGATAAAACATGGAACCTTGATGTAACAAGACTGTCACTTCCAACTATAAATGTAGACAGTATTGTCTGATGCAAAGTTATTTACTGTACTTTTTAAAACCGGCATGACATTTCAGCTTGAAAAGGCCAATATTTTAACCACTAGCTATTAAACAAAAGAAAATAATGGTAGTCTGTGAAACAGACAAGGCCAAACAACCAGTAATAAGTGCTTTTGATACAGATTCAGTGAAATCTACTAAAAGGAATTCAACTTGTATGTGCATAGAACCTCATTTTTCACTTGCTTCATACTAACCGTTAGACTAAGACCATTAAAGCAGCACATTTTGCACTCTTATTCTGATTTTATCTACTTTTTTTTGTGTTCAGTGTTCAAAAATGAGTTAAACATCTACATTAGATACCACAAACACAAATAGAAAAACCAGAAAAATCTGTCAGAGAGAAAGTAAGCATGCTACTTTTGTAAAAATATTGAAACAACTGAAAAAGTTCAATTTTGGGCATGTAGGCTGAAATGTCACTTTTTTACAAAATTTCTATCAAATAAAAGTGGAAATCATTTATTCTCATGTAGTTTGACAAATTAATGCCAATAGATCATTCAGGGAAGTTGTCAAAGTACAAATTCAATATTTCCTGAATTCACCTCTTAGGCCACAGACCACAATTAAATTCCCCTATTAGTGTATTTTATAACGTTTTGTTTCATTAAAAAAAATGCACCATGCATTTTTGTCAAATCTTTTGTGTGTGTAATGTATAGTACTAGTCCAAAAATATATCCAAAATTCAGAAAGATTGAACCAATCACTCTTACAAATTTAGCCAATACACATCCATACCCCTATGGACAAGTCAAGAGATGTTCCGAAAACTGTAAATATCACCTTTTTGCACCTGGCCTAATCACTCTTTCCATATCAAAATCAGTTAAAATACAACATCTTAAAGTTTATTTCACCTCTCTTCTTTTATTTCCACCAAAAAAAAACTAAGAAATGAGTGAGGAAGGGAAAGAAAAAAAATTAAGAAAAAATACACCCTAATTAAAAGGAACTATATTCGTGGACAACGAAAAGCGGGATCATTAATTGTGGTCTTGGGCCTATTAGGGGTGTAAAACTTGACCAATTCTAATAAAACTTGGCATTAATTAAGCTTAGTGTATTTTGAAACAGTTTACAAAGTTTCAAAGACATATGATACCAATTATAAAAAATGTGGCATTTTTTATATCAGAACTTTGGGTGCTGAATTGTGGCGTTGAATTAGAACAATTTCAACTATCAAATTTGGGCTTCTAAAAACCAAAAAATACCAAAACTTGCACTTTTTAATGTCTCTATGTATAAGCTATCACCTATTAAAAGCAACAGATAGCATACTTCATGTATCAGACTTATAAAAAGGGCCAGAAATTAATTTTATATGAGCATGTGCAAAAAATAGAGGTTTTCAAATGAAGTGAGGCCTTATATGAAATGTAATATTTTTCACTTACCACAATTTTCTGAAGTTGTTAAGCTATAAGAAAACCTTTTACATGTTTTAAATGTACTTTTAATGGAAATATAAGTTTCAAATATCATAACACATGTGGATAAAATGGTCTTTTGCAATGTCAAGCTTAAAAAAACAGGTTGTCAATTTAGGCCGTTCCCCACATTTGCATATTAAAAAGCATATCTAATAATATGGGAGATGGAGATATGCTTCTTTTTGCTCAAATCTTTGCTTAGATATGATAAAACATGGAACCTTGATGTAACAAGACTGTCACTTCCAACTATAAATGTAGACAGTATTGTCTGATGCAAAGTTATTTACTGTACTTTTTAAAACCGGCATGACATTTCAGCTTGAAAAGGCCAATATTTTAACCACTAGCTATTAAACAAAAGAAAATAATGGTAGTCTGTGAAACAGACAAGGCCAAACAACCAGTAATAAGTGCTTTTGATACAGATTCAGTGAAATCTACTAAAAGGAATTCAACTTGTATGTGCATAGAACCTCATTTTTCACTTGCTTCATACTAACCGTTAGACTAAGACCATTAAAGCAGCACATTTTGCACTCTTATTCTGATTTTATCTACTTTTTTTTGTGTTCAGTGTTCAAAAATGAGTTAAACATCTACATTAGATACCACAAACACAAATAGAAAAACCAGAAAAATCTGTCAGAGAGAAAGTAAGCATGCTACTTTTGTAAAAATATTGAAACAACTGAAAAAGTTCAATTTTGGGCATGTAGGCTGAAATGTCACTTTTTTACAAAATTTCTATCAAATAAAAGTGGAAATCATTTATTCTCATGTAGTTTGACAAATTAATGCCAATAGATCATTCAGGGAAGTTGTCAAAGTACAAATTCAATATTTCCTGAATTCACCTCTTAGGCCACAGACCACAATTAAATTCCCCTATTAGTGTATTTTATAACGTTTTGTTTCATTAAAAAAAATGCACCATGCATTTTTGTCAAATCTTTTGTGTGTGTAATGTATAGTACTAGTCCAAAAATATATCCAAAATTCAGAAAGATTGAACCAATCACTCTTACAAATTTAGCCAATACACATCCATACCCCTATGGACAAGTCAAGAGATGTTCCGAAAACTGTAAATATCACCTTTTTGCACCTGGCCTAATCACTCTTTCCATATCAAAATCAGTTAAAATACAACATCTTAAAGTTTATTTCACCTCTCTTCTTTTATTTCCACCAAAAAAAAACTAAGAAATGAGTGAGGAAGGGAAAGAAAAAAAATTAAGAAAAAATACACCCTAATTAAAAGGAACTATATTCGTGGACAACGAAAAGCGGGATCATTAATTGTGGTCTTGGGCCTATTAGGGGTGTAAAACTTGACCAATTCTAATAAAACTTGGCATTAATTAAGCTTAGTGTATTTTGAAACAGTTTACAAAGTTTCAAAGACATATGATACCAATTATAAAAAATGTGGCATTTTTTATATCAGAACTTTGGGTGCTGAATTGTGGCGTTGAATTAGAACAATTTCAACTATCAAATTTGGGCTTCTAAAAACCAAAAAATACCAAAACTTGCACTTTTTAATGTCTCTATGTATAAGCTATCACCTATTAAAAGCAACAGATAGCATACTTCATGTATCAGACTTATAAAAAGGGCCAGAAATTAATTTTATATGAGCATGTGCAAAAAATAGAGGTTTTCAAATGAAGTGAGGCCTTATATGAAATGTAATATTTTTCACTTACCACAATTTTCTGAAGTTGTTAAGCTATAAGAAAACCTTTTACATGTTTTAAATGTACTTTTAATGGAAATATAAGTTTCAAATATCATAACACATGTGGATAAAATGGTCTTTTGCAATGTCAAGCTTAAAAAAACAGGTTGTCAATTTAGGCCGTTCCCCACATTTGCATATTAAAAAGCATATCTAATAATATGGGAGATGGAGATATGCTTCTTTTTGCTCAAATCTTTGCTTAGATATGATAAAACATGGAACCTTGATGTAACAAGACTGTCACTTCCAACTATAAATGTAGACAGTATTGTCTGATGCAAAGTTATTTACTGTACTTTTTAAAACCGGCATGACATTTCAGCTTGAAAAGGCCAATATTTTAACCACTAGCTATTAAACAAAAGAAAATAATGGTAGTCTGTGAAACAGACAAGGCCAAACAACCAGTAATAAGTGCTTTTGATACAGATTCAGTGAAATCTACTAAAAGGAATTCAACTTGTATGTGCATAGAACCTCATTTTTCACTTGCTTCATACTAACCGTTAGACTAAGACCATTAAAGCAGCACATTTTGCACTCTTATTCTGATTTTATCTACTTTTTTTTGTGTTCAGTGTTCAAAAATGAGTTAAACATCTACATTAGATACCACAAACACAAATAGAAAAACCAGAAAAATCTGTCAGAGAGAAAGTAAGCATGCTACTTTTGTAAAAATATTGAAACAACTGAAAAAGTTCAATTTTGGGCATGTAGGCTGAAATGTCACTTTTTTACAAAATTTCTATCAAATAAAAGTGGAAATCATTTATTCTCATGTAGTTTGACAAATTAATGCCAATAGATCATTCAGGGAAGTTGTCAAAGTACAAATTCAATATTTCCTGAATTCACCTCTTAGGCCACAGACCACAATTAAATTCCCCTATTAGTGTATTTTATAACGTTTTGTTTCATTAAAAAAAATGCACCATGCATTTTTGTCAAATCTTTTGTGTGTGTAATGTATAGTACTAGTCCAAAAATATATCCAAAATTCAGAAAGATTGAACCAATCACTCTTACAAATTTAGCCAATACACATCCATACCCCTATGGACAAGTCAAGAGATGTTCCGAAAACTGTAAATATCACCTTTTTGCACCTGGCCTAATCACTCTTTCCATATCAAAATCAGTTAAAATACAACATCTTAAAGTTTATTTCACCTCTCTTCTTTTATTTCCACCAAAAAAAAAACTAAGAAATGAGTGAGGAAGGGAAAGAAAAAAAATTAAGAAAAAATACACCCTAATTAAAAGGAACTATATTCGTGGACAACGAAAAGCGGGATCATTAATTGTGGTCTTGGGCCTATTAGGGGTGTAAAACTTGACCAATTCTAATAAAACTTGGCATTAATTAAGCTTAGTGTATTTTGAAACAGTTTACAAAGTTTCAAAGACATATGATACCAATTATAAAAAATGTGGCATTTTTTATATCAGAACTTTGGGTGCTGAATTGTGGCGTTGAATTAGAACAATTTCAACTATCAAATTTGGGCTTCTAAAAACCAAAAAATACCAAAACTTGCACTTTTTAATGTCTCTATGTATAAGCTATCACCTATTAAAAGCAACAGATAGCATACTTCATGTATCAGACTTATAAAAAGGGCCAGAAATTAATTTTATATGAGCATGTGCAAAAAATAGAGGTTTTCAAATGAAGTGAGGCCTTATATGAAATGTAATATTTTTCACTTACCACAATTTTCTGAAGTTGTTAAGCTATAAGAAAACCTTTTACATGTTTTAAATGTACTTTTAATGGAAATATAAGTTTCAAATATCATAACACATGTGGATAAAATGGTCTTTTGCAATGTCAAGCTTAAAAAAACAGGTTGTCAATTTAGGCCGTTCCCCACATTTGCATATTAAAAAGCATATATAATAATATGGGAGATGGAGATATGCTTCTTTTTGCTCAAATCTTTGCTTAGATATGATAAAACATGGAACCTTGATGTAACAAGACTGTCACTTCCAACTATAAATGTAGACAGTATTGTCTGATGCAAAGTTATTTACTGTATTTTTTAAAACCGGCATGACATTTCAGCTTGAAAAGGCCAATATTTTAACCACTAGCTATTAAACAAAAGAAAATAATGGTAGTCTGTGAAACAGACAAGGCCAAACAACCAGTAATAAGTGCTTTTGATACAGATTCAGTGAAATCTACTAAAAGGAATTCAACTTGTATGTGCATAGAACCTCATTTTTCACTTGCTTCATACTAACCGTTAGACTAAGACCATTAAAGCAGCACATTTTGCACTCTTATTCTGATTTTATCTACTTTTTTTTGTGTTCAGTGTTCAAAAATGAGTTAAACATCTACATTAGATACCACAAACACAAATAGAAAAACCAGAAAAATCTGTCAGAGAGAAAGTAAGCATGCTACTTTTGTAAAAATATTGAAACAACTGAAAAAGTTCAATTTTGGGCATGTAGGCTGAAATGTCACTTTTTTACAAAATTTCTATCAAATAAAAGTGGAAATCATTTATTCTCATGTAGTTTGACAAATTAATGCCAATAGATCATTCAGGGAAGTTGTCAAAGTACAAATTCAATATTTCCTGAATTCACCTCTTAGGCCACAGACCACAATTAAATTCCCCTATTAGTGTATTTTATAACGTTTTGTTTCATTAAAAAAAATGCACCATGCATTTTTGTCAAATCTTTTGTGTGTGTAATGTATAGTACTAGTCCAAAAATATATCCAAAATTCAGAAAGATTGAACCAATCACTCTTACAAATTTAGCCAATACACATCCATACCCCTATGGACAAGTCAAGAGATGTTCCGAAAACTGTAAATATCACCTTTTTGCACCTGGCCTAATCACTCTTTCCATATCAAAATCAGTTAAAATACAACATCTTAAAGTTTATTTCACCTCTCTTCTTTTATTTCCACCAAAAAAAAAACTAAGAAATGAGTGAGGAAGGGAAAGAAAAAAAATTAAGAAAAAATACACCCTAATTAAAAGGAACTATATTCGTGGACAACGAAAAGCGGGATCATTAATTGTGGTCTTGGGCCTATTAGGGGTGTAAAACTTGACCAATTCTAATAAAACTTGGCATTAATTAAGCTTAGTGTATTTTGAAACAGTTTACAAAGTTTCAAAGACATATGATACCAATTATAAAAAATGTGGCATTTTTTATATCAGAACTTTGGGTGCTGAATTGTGGCGTTGAATTAGAACAATTTCAACTATCAAATTTGGGCTTCTAAAAACCAAAAAATACCAAAACTTGCACTTTTTAATGTCTCTATGTATAAGCTATCACCTATTAAAAGCAACAGATAGCATACTTCATGTATCAGACTTATAAAAAGGGCCAGAAATTAATTTTATATGAGCATGTGCAAAAAATAGAGGTTTTCAAATGAAGTGAGGCCTTATATGAAATGTAATATTTTTCACTTACCACAATTTTCTGAAGTTGTTAAGCTATAAGAAAACCTTTTACATGTTTTAAATGTACTTTTAATGGAAATATAAGTTTCAAATATCATAACACATGTGGATAAAATGGTCTTTTGCAATGTCAAGCTTAAAAAAACAGGTTGTCAATTTAGGCCGTTCCCCACATTTGCATATTAAAAAGCATATATAATAATATGGGAGATGGAGATATGCTTCTTTTTGCTCAAATCTTTGCTTAGATATGATAAAACATGGAACCTTGATGTAACAAGACTGTCACTTCCAACTATAAATGTAGACAGTATTGTCTGATGCAAAGTTATTTACTGTACTTTTTAAAACCGGCATGACATTTCAGCTTGAAAAGGCCAATATTTTAACCACTAGCTATTAAACAAAAGAAAATAATGGTAGTCTGTGAAACAGACAAGGCCAAACAACCAGTAATAAGTGCTTTTGATACAGATTCAGTGAAATCTACTAAAAGGAATTCAACTTGTATGTGCATAGAACCTCATTTTTCACTTGCTTCATACTAACCGTTAGACTAAGACCATTAAAGCAGCACATTTTGCACTCTTATTCTGATTTTATCTACTTTTTTTTGTGTTCAGTGTTCAAAAATGAGTTAAACATCTACATTAGATACCACAAACACAAATAGAAAAACCAGAAAAATCTGTCAGAGAGAAAGTAAGCATGCTACTTTTGTAAAAATATTGAAACAACTGAAAAAGTTCAATTTTGGGCATGTAGGCTGAAATGTCACTTTTTTACAAAATTTCTATCAAATAAAAGTGGAAATCATTTATTCTCATGTAGTTTGACAAATTAATGCCAATAGATCATTCAGGGAAGTTGTCAAAGTACAAATTCAATATTTCCTGAATTCACCTCTTAGGCCACAGACCACAATTAAATTCCCCTATTAGTGTATTTTATAACGTTTTGTTTCATTAAAAAAAATGCACCATGCATTTTTGTCAAATCTTTTGTGTGTGTAATGTATAGTACTAGTCCAAAAATATATCCAAAATTCAGAAAGATTGAACCAATCACTCTTACAAATTTAGCCAATACACATCCATACCCCTATGGACAAGTCAAGAGATGTTCCGAAAACTGTAAATATCACCTTTTTGCACCTGGCCTAATCACTCTTTCCATATCAAAATCAGTTAAAATACAACATCTTAAAGTTTATTTCACCTCTCTTCTTTTATTTCCACCAAAAAAAAAACTAAGAAATGAGTGAGGAAGGGAAAGAAAAAAAATTAAGAAAAAATACACCCTAATTAAAAGGAACTATATTCGTGGACAACGAAAAGCGGGATCATTAATTGTGGTCTTGGGCCTATTAGGGGTGTAAAACTTGACCAATTCTAATAAAACTTGGCATTATTTAAGCTTAGTGTATTTTGAAACAGTTTACAAAGTTTCAAAGACATATGATACCAATTATAAAAAATGTGGCATTTTTTATATCAGAACTTTGGGTGCTGAATTGTGGCGTTGAATTAGAACAATTTCAACTATCAAATTTGGGCTTCTAAAAACCAAAAAATACCAAAACTTGCACTTTTTAATGTCTCTATGTATAAGCTATCACCTATTAAAAGCAACAGATAGCATACTTCATGTATCAGACTTATAAAAAGGGCCAGAAATTAATTTTATATGAGCATGTGCAAAAAATAGAGGTTTTCAAATGAAGTGAGGCCTTATATGAAATGTAATATTTTTCACTTACCACAATTTTCTGAAGTTGTTAAGCTATAAGAAAACCTTTTACATGTTTTAAATGTACTTTTAATGGAAATATAAGTTTCAAATATCATAACACATGTGGATAAAATGGTCTTTTGCAATGTCAAGCTTAAAAAAACAGGTTGTCAATTTAGGCCGTTCCCCACATTTGCATATTAAAAAGCATATATAATAATATGGGAGATGGAGATATGCTTCTTTTTGCTCAAATCTTTGCTTAGATATGATAAAACATGGAACCTTGATGTAACAAGACTGTCACTTCCAACTATAAATGTAGACAGTATTGTCTGATGCAAAGTTATTTACTGTACTTTTTAAAACCGGCATGACATTTCAGCTTGAAAAGGCCAATATTTTAACCACTAGCTATTAAACAAAAGAAAATAATGGTAGTCTGTGAAACAGACAAGGCCAAACAACCAGTAATAAGTGCTTTTGATACAGATTCAGTGAAATCTACTAAAAGGAATTCAACTTGTATGTGCATAGAACCTCATTTTTCACTTGCTTCATACTAACCGTTAGACTAAGACCATTAAAGCAGCACATTTTGCACTCTTATTCTGATTTTATCTACTTTTTTTTGTGTTCAGTGTTCAAAAATGAGTTAAACATCTACATTAGATACCACAAACACAAATAGAAAAACCAGAAAAATCTGTCAGAGAGAAAGTAAGCATGCTACTTTTGTAAAAATATTGAAACAACTGAAAAAGTTCAATTTTGGGCATGTAGGCTGAAATGTCACTTTTTTACAAAATTTCTATCAAATAAAAGTGGAAATCATTTATTCTCATGTAGTTTGACAAATTAATGCCAATAGATCATTCAGGGAAGTTGTCAAAGTACAAATTCAATATTTCCTGAATTCACCTCTTAGGCCACAGACCACAATTAAATTCCCCTATTAGTGTATTTTATAACGTTTTGTTTCATTAAAAAAAATGCACCATGCATTTTTGTCAAATCTTTTGTGTGTGTAATGTATAGTACTAGTCCAAAAATATATCCAAAATTCAGAAAGATTGAACCAATCACTCTTACAAATTTAGCCAATACACATCCATACCCCTATGGACAAGTCAAGAGATGTTCCGAAAACTGTAAATATCACCTTTTTGCACCTGGCCTAATCACTCTTTCCATATCAAAATCAGTTAAAATACAACATCTTAAAGTTTATTTCACCTCTCTTCTTTTATTTCCACCAAAAAAAAACTAAGAAATGAGTGAGGAAGGGAAAGAAAAAAAATTAAGAAAAAATACACCCTAATTAAAAGGAACTATATTCGTGGACAACGAAAAGCGGGATCATTAATTGTGGTCTTGGGCCTATTAGGGGTGTAAAACTTGACCAATTCTAATAAAACTTGGCATTAATTAAGCTTAGTGTATTTTGAAACAGTTTACAAAGTTTCAAAGACATATGATACCAATTATAAAAAATGTGGCATTTTTTATATCAGAACTTTGGGTGCTGAATTGTGGCGTTGAATTAGAACAATTTCAACTATCAAATTTGGGCTTCTAAAAACCAAAAAATACCAAAACTTGCACTTTTTAATGTCTCTATGTATAAGCTATCACCTATTAAAAGCAACAGATAGCATACTTCATGTATCAGACTTATAAAAAGGGCCAGAAATTAATTTTATATGAGCATGTGCAAAAAATAGAGGTTTTCAAATGAAGTGAGGCCTTATATGAAATGTAATATTTTTCACTTACCACAATTTTCTGAAGTTGTTAAGCTATAAGAAAACCTTTTACATGTTTTAAATGTACTTTTAATGGAAATATAAGTTTCAAATATCATAACACATGTGGATAAAATGGTCTTTTGCAATGTCAAGCTTAAAAAAACAGGTTGTCAATTTAGGCCGTTCCCCACATTTGCATATTAAAAAGCATATCTAATAATATGGGAGATGGAGATATGCTTCTTTTTGCTCAAATCTTTGCTTAGATATGATAAAACATGGAACCTTGATGTAACAAGACTGTCACTTCCAACTATAAATGTAGACAGTATTGTCTGATGCAAAGTTATTTACTGTACTTTTTAAAACCGGCATGACATTTCAGCTTGAAAAGGCCAATATTTTAACCACTAGCTATTAAACAAAAGAAAATAATGGTAGTCTGTGAAACAGACAAGGCCAAACAACCAGTAATAAGTGCTTTTGATACAGATTCAGTGAAATCTACTAAAAGGAATTCAACTTGTATGTGCATAGAACCTCATTTTTCACTTGCTTCATACTAACCGTTAGACTAAGACCATTAAAGCAGCACATTTTGCACTCTTATTCTGATTTTATCTACTTTTTTTTGTGTTCAGTGTTCAAAAATGAGTTAAACATCTACATTAGATACCACAAACACAAATAGAAAAACCAGAAAAATCTGTCAGAGAGAAAGTAAGCATGCTACTTTTGTAAAAATATTGAAACAACTGAAAAAGTTCAATTTTGGGCATGTAGGCTGAAATGTCACTTTTTTACAAAATTTCTATCAAATAAAAGTGGAAATCATTTATTCTCATGTAGTTTGACAAATTAATGCCAATAGATCATTCAGGGAAGTTGTCAAAGTACAAATTCAATATTTCCTGAATTCACCTCTTAGGCCACAGACCACAATTAAATTCCCCTATTAGTGTATTTTATAACGTTTTGTTTCATTAAAAAAAATGCACCATGCATTTTTGTCAAATCTTTTGTGTGTGTAATGTATAGTACTAGTCCAAAAATATATCCAAAATTCAGAAAGATTGAACCAATCACTCTTACAAATTTAGCCAATACACATCCATACCCCTATGGACAAGTCAAGAGATGTTCCGAAAACTGTAAATATCACCTTTTTGCACCTGGCCTAATCACTCTTTCCATATCAAAATCAGTTAAAATACAACATCTTAAAGTTTATTTCACCTCTCTTCTTTTATTTCCACCAAAAAAAAAACTAAGAAATGAGTGAGGAAGGGAAAGAAAAAAAATTAAGAAAAAATACACCCTAATTAAAAGGAACTATATTCGTGGACAACGAAAAGCGGGATCATTAATTGTGGTCTTGGGCCTATTAGGGGTGTAAAACTTGACCAATTCTAATAAAACTTGGCATTAATTAAGCTTAGTGTATTTTGAAACAGTTTACAAAGTTTCAAAGACATATGATACCAATTATAAAAAATGTGGCATTTTTTATATCAGAACTTTGGGTGCTGAATTGTGGCGTTGAATTAGAACAATTTCAACTATCAAATTTGGGCTTCTAAAAACCAAAAAATACCAAAACTTGCACTTTTTAATGTCTCTATGTATAAGCTATCACCTATTAAAAGCAACAGATAGCATACTTCATGTATCAGACTTATAAAAAGGGCCAGAAATTAATTTTATATGAGCATGTGCAAAAAATAGAGGTTTTCAAATGAAGTGAGGCCTTATATGAAATGTAATATTTTTCACTTACCACAATTTTCTGAAGTTGTTAAGCTATAAGAAAACCTTTTACATGTTTTAAATGTACTTTTAATGGAAATATAAGTTTCAAATATCATAACACATGTGGATAAAATGGTCTTTTGCAATGTCAAGCTTAAAAAAACAGGTTGTCAATTTAGGCCGTTCCCCACATTTGCATATTAAAAAGCATATATAATAATATGGGAGATGGAGATATGCTTCTTTTTGCTCAAATCTTTGCTTAGATATGATAAAACATGGAACCTTGATGTAACAAGACTGTCACTTCCAACTATAAATGTAGACAGTATTGTCTGATGCAAAGTTATTTACTGTACTTTTTAAAACCGGCATGACATTTCAGCTTGAAAAGGCCAATATTTTAACCACTAGCTATTAAACAAAAGAAAATAATGGTAGTCTGTGAAACAGACAAGGCCAAACAACCAGTAATAAGTGCTTTTGATACAGATTCAGTGAAATCTACTAAAAGGAATTCAACTTGTATGTGCATAGAACCTCATTTTTCACTTGCTTCATACTAACCGTTAGACTAAGACCATTAAAGCAGCACATTTTGCACTCTTATTCTGATTTTATCTACTTTTTTTTGTGTTCAGTGTTCAAAAATGAGTTAAACATCTACATTAGATACCACAAACACAAATAGAAAAACCAGAAAAATCTGTCAGAGAGAAAGTAAGCATGCTACTTTTGTAAAAATATTGAAACAACTGAAAAAGTTCAATTTTGGGCATGTAGGCTGAAATGTCACTTTTTTACAAAATTTCTATCAAATAAAAGTGGAAATCATTTATTCTCATGTAGTTTGACAAATTAATGCCAATAGATCATTCAGGGAAGTTGTCAAAGTACAAATTCAATATTTCCTGAATTCACCTCTTAGGCCACAGACCACAATTAAATTCCCCTATTAGTGTATTTTATAACGTTTTGTTTCATTAAAAAAAATGCACCATGCATTTTTGTCAAATCTTTTGTGTGTGTAATGTATAGTACTAGTCCAAAAATATATCCAAAATTCAGAAAGATTGAACCAATCACTCTTACAAATTTAGCCAATACACATCCATACCCCTATGGACAAGTCAAGAGATGTTCCGAAAACTGTAAATATCACCTTTTTGCACCTGGCCTAATCACTCTTTCCATATCAAAATCAGTTAAAATACAACATCTTAAAGTTTATTTCACCTCTCTTCTTTTATTTCCACCAAAAAAAAACTAAGAAATGAGTGAGGAAGGGAAAGAAAAAAAATTAAGAAAAAATACACCCTAATTAAAAGGAACTATATTCGTGGACAACGAAAAGCGGGATCATTAATTGTGGTCTTGGGCCTATTAGGGGTGTAAAACTTGACCAATTCTAATAAAACTTGGCATTAATTAAGCTTAGTGTATTTTGAAACAGTTTACAAAGTTTCAAAGACATATGATACCAATTATAAAAAATGTGGCATTTTTTATATCAGAACTTTGGGTGCTGAATTGTGGCGTTGAATTAGAACAATTTCAACTATCAAATTTGGGCTTCTAAAAACCAAAAAATACCAAAACTTGCACTTTTTAATGTCTCTATGTATAAGCTATCACCTATTAAAAGCAACAGATAGCATACTTCATGTATCAGACTTATAAAAAGGGCCAGAAATTAATTTTATATGAGCATGTGCAAAAAATAGAGGTTTTCAAATGAAGTGAGGCCTTATATGAAATGTAATATTTTTCACTTACCACAATTTTCTGAAGTTGTTAAGCTATAAGAAAACCTTTTACATGTTTTAAATGTACTTTTAATGGAAATATAAGTTTCAAATATCATAACACATGTGGATAAAATGGTCTTTTGCAATGTCAAGCTTAAAAAAACAGGTTGTCAATTTAGGCCGTTCCCCACATTTGCATATTAAAAAGCATATATAATAATATGGGAGATGGAGATATGCTTCTTTTTGCTCAAATCTTTGCTTAGATATGATAAAACATGGAACCTTGATGTAACAAGACTGTCACTTCCAACTATAAATGTAGACAGTATTGTCTGATGCAAAGTTATTTACTGTACTTTTTAAAACCGGCATGACATTTCAGCTTGAAAAGGCCAATATTTTAACCACTAGCTATTAAACAAAAGAAAATAATGGTAGTCTGTGAAACAGACAAGGCCAAACAACCAGTAATAAGTGCTTTTGATACAGATTCAGTGAAATCTACTAAAAGGAATTCAACTTGTATGTGCATAGAACCTCATTTTTCACTTGCTTCATACTAACCGTTAGACTAAGACCATTAAAGCAGCACATTTTGCACTCTTATTCTGATTTTATCTACTTTTTTTTGTGTTCAGTGTTCAAAAATGAGTTAAACATCTACATTAGATACCAAAAACACAAATAGAAAAACCAGAAAAATCTGTCAGAGAGAAAGTAAGCATGCTACTTTTGTAAAAATATTGAAACAACTGAAAAAGTTCAATTTTGGGCATGTAGGCTGAAATGTCACTTTTTTACAAAATTTCTATCAAATAAAAGTGGAAATCATTTATTCTCATGTAGTTTGACAAATTAATGCCAATAGATCATTCAGGGAAGTTGTCAAAGTACAAATTCAATATTTCCTGAATTCACCTCTTAGGCCACAGACCACAATTAAATTCCCCTATTAGTGTATTTTATAACGTTTTGTTTCATTAAAAAAAATGCACCATGCATTTTTGTCAAATCTTTTGTGTGTGTAATGTATAGTACTAGTCCAAAAATATATCCAAAATTCAGAAAGATTGAACCAATCACTCTTACAAATTTAGCCAATACACATCCATACCCCTATGGACAAGTCAAGAGATGTTCCGAAAACTGTAAATATCACCTTTTTGCACCTGGCCTAATCACTCTTTCCATATCAAAATCAGTTAAAATACAACATCTTAAAGTTTATTTCACCTCTCTTCTTTTATTTCCACCAAAAAAAAAACTAAGAAATGAGTGAGGAAGGGAAAGAAAAAAAATTAAGAAAAAATACACCCTAATTAAAAGGAACTATATTCGTGGACAACGAAAAGCGGGATCATTAATTGTGGTCTTGGGCCTATTAGGGGTGTAAAACTTGACCAATTCTAATAAAACTTGGCATTAATTAAGCTTAGTGTATTTTGAAACAGTTTACAAAGTTTCAAAGACATATGATACCAATTATAAAAAATGTGGCATTTTTTATATCAGAACTTTGGGTGCTGAATTGTGGCGTTGAATTAGAACAATTTCAACTATCAAATTTGGGCTTCTAAAAACCAAAAAATACCAAAACTTGCACTTTTTAATGTCTCTATGTATAAGCTATCACCTATTAAAAGCAACAGATAGCATACTTCATGTATCAGACTTATAAAAAGGGCCAGAAATTAATTTTATATGAGCATGTGCAAAAAATAGAGGTTTTCAAATGAAGTGAGGCCTTATATGAAATGTAATATTTTTCACTTACCACAATTTTCTGAAGTTGTTAAGCTATAAGAAAACCTTTTACATGTTTTAAATGTACTTTTAATGGAAATATAAGTTTCAAATATCATAACACATGTGGATAAAATGGTCTTTTGCAATGTCAAGCTTAAATAAACAGGTTGTCAATTTAGGCCGTTCCCCACATTTGCATATTAAAAAGCATATATAATAATATGGGAGATGGAGATATGCTTCTTTTTGCTCAAATCTTTGCTTAGATATGATAAAACATGGAACCTTGATGTAACAAGACTGTCACTTCCAACTATAAATGTAGACAGTATTGTCTGATGCAAAGTTATTTACTGTACTTTTTAAAACCGGCATGACATTTCAGCTTGAAAAGGCCAATATTTTAACCACTAGCTATTAAACAAAAGAAAATAATGGTAGTCTGTGAAACAGACAAGGCCAAACAACCAGTAATAAGTGCTTTTGATACAGATTCAGTGAAATCTACTAAAAGGAATTCAACTTGTATGTGCATAGAACCTCATTTTTCACTTGCTTCATACTAACCGTTAGACTAAGACCATTAAAGCAGCACATTTTGCACTCTTATTCTGATTTTATCTACTTTTTTTTGTGTTCAGTGTTCAAAAATGAGTTAAACATCTACATTAGATACCACAAACACAAATAGAAAAACCAGAAAAATCTGTCAGAGAGAAAGTAAGCATGCTACTTTTGTAAAAATATTGAAACAACTGAAAAAGTTCAATTTTGGGCATGTAGGCTGAAATGTCACTTTTTTACAAAATTTCTATCAAATAAAAGTGGAAATCATTTATTCTCATGTAGTTTGACAAATTAATGCCAATAGATCATTCAGGGAAGTTGTCAAAGTACAAATTCAATATTTCCTGAATTCACCTCTTAGGCCACAGACCACAATTAAATTCCCCTATTAGTGTATTTTATAACGTTTTGTTTCATTAAAAAAAATGCACCATGCATTTTTGTCAAATCTTTTGTGTGTGTAATGTATAGTACTAGTCCAAAAATATATCCAAAATTCAGAAAGATTGAACCAATCACTCTTACAAATTTAGCCAATACACATCCATACCCCTATGGACAAGTCAAGAGATGTTCCGAAAACTGTAAATATCACCTTTTTGCACCTGGCCTAATCACTCTTTCCATATCAAAATCAGTTAAAATACAACATCTTAAAGTTTATTTCACCTCTCTTCTTTTATTTCCACCAAAAAAAAACTAAGAAATGAGTGAGGAAGGGAAAGAAAAAAAATTAAGAAAAAATACACCCTAATTAAAAGGAACTATATTCGTGGACAACGAAAAGCGGGATCATTAATTGTGGTCTTGGGCCTATTAGGGGTGTAAAACTTGACCAATTCTAATAAAACTTGGCATTAATTAAGCTTAGTGTATTTTGAAACAGTTTACAAAGTTTCAAAGACATATGATACCAATTATAAAAAATGTGGCATTTTTTATATCAGAACTTTGGGTGCTGAATTGTGGCGTTGAATTAGAACAATTTCAACTATCAAATTTGGGCTTCTAAAAACCAAAAAATACCAAAACTTGCACTTTTTAATGTCTCTATGTATAAGCTATCACCTATTAAAAGCAACAGATAGCATACTTCATGTATCAGACTTATAAAAAGGGCCAGAAATTAATTTTATATGAGCATGTGCAAAAAATAGAGGTTTTCAAATGAAGTGAGGCCTTATATGAAATGTAATATTTTTCACTTACCACAATTTTCTGAAGTTGTTAAGCTATAAGAAAACCTTTTACATGTTTTAAATGTACTTTTAATGGAAATATAAGTTTCAAATATCATAACACATGTGGATAAAATGGTCTTTTGCAATGTCAAGCTTAAAAAAACAGGTTGTCAATTTAGGCCGTTCCCCACATTTGCATATTAAAAAGCATATCTAATAATATGGGAGATGGAGATATGCTTCTTTTTGCTCAAATCTTTGCTTAGATATGATAAAACATGGAACCTTGATGTAACAAGACTGTCACTTCCAACTATAAATGTAGACAGTATTGTCTGATGCAAAGTTATTTACTGTACTTTTTAAAACCGGCATGACATTTCAGCTTGAAAAGGCCAATATTTTAACCACTAGCTATTAAACAAAAGAAAATAATGGTAGTCTGTGAAACAGACAAGGCCAAACAACCAGTAATAAGTGCTTTTGATACAGATTCAGTGAAATCTACTAAAAGGAATTCAACTTGTATGTGCATAGAACCTCATTTTTCACTTGCTTCATACTAACCGTTAGACTAAGACCATTAAAGCAGCACATTTTGCACTCTTATTCTGATTTTATCTACTTTTTTTTGTGTTCAGTGTTCAAAAATGAGTTAAACATCTACATTAGATACCACAAACACAAATAGAAAAACCAGAAAAATCTGTCAGAGAGAAAGTAAGCATGCTACTTTTGTAAAAATATTGAAACAACTGAAAAAGTTCAATTTTGGGCATGTAGGCTGAAATGTCACTTTTTTACAAAATTTCTATCAAATAAAAGTGGAAATCATTTATTCTCATGTAGTTTGACAAATTAATGCCAATAGATCATTCAGGGAAGTTGTCAAAGTACAAATTCAATATTTCCTGAATTCACCTCTTAGGCCACAGACCACAATTAAATTCCCCTATTAGTGTATTTTATAACGTTTTGTTTCATTAAAAAAAATGCACCATGCATTTTTGTCAAATCTTTTGTGTGTGTAATGTATAGTACTAGTCCAAAAATATATCCAAAATTCAGAAAGATTGAACCAATCACTCTTACAAATTTAGCCAATACACATCCATACCCCTATGGACAAGTCAAGAGATGTTCCGAAAACTGTAAATATCACCTTTTTGCACCTGGCCTAATCACTCTTTCCATATCAAAATCAGTTAAAATACAACATCTTAAAGTTTATTTCACCTCTCTTCTTTTATTTCCACCAAAAAAAAAAACTAAGAAATGAGTGAGGAAGGGAAAGAAAAAAAATTAAGAAAAAATACACCCTAATTAAAAGGAACTATATTCGTGGACAACGAAAAGCGGGATCATTAATTGTGGTCTTGGGCCTATTAGGGGTGTAAAACTTGACCAATTCTAATAAAACTTGGCATTAATTAAGCTTAGTGTATTTTGAAACAGTTTACAAAGTTTCAAAGACATATGATACCAATTATAAAAAATGTGGCATTTTTTATATCAGAACTTTGGGTGCTGAATTGTGGCGTTGAATTAGAACAATTTCAACTATCAAATTTGGGCTTCTAAAAACCAAAAAATACCAAAACTTGCACTTTTTAATGTCTCTATGTATAAGCTATCACCTATTAAAAGCAACAGATAGCATACTTCATGTATCAGACTTATAAAAAGGGCCAGAAATTAATTTTATATGAGCATGTGCAAAAAATAGAGGTTTTCAAATGAAGTGAGGCCTTATATGAAATGTAATATTTTTCACTTACCACAATTTTCTGAAGTTGTTAAGCTATAAGAAAACCTTTTACATGTTTTAAATGTACTTTTAATGGAAATATAAGTTTCAAATATCATAACACATGTGGATAAAATGGTCTTTTGCAATGTCAAGCTTAAAAAAACAGGTTGTCAATTTAGGCCGTTCCCCACATTTGCATATTAAAAAGCATATCTAATAATATGGGAGATGGAGATATGCTTCTTTTTGCTCAAATCTTTGCTTAGATATGATAAAACATGGAACCTTGATGTAACAAGACTGTCACTTCCAACTATAAATGTAGACAGTATTGTCTGATGCAAAGTTATTTACTGTACTTTTTAAAACCGGCATGACATTTCAGCTTGAAAAGGCCAATATTTTAACCACTAGCTATTAAACAAAAGAAAATAATGGTAGTCTGTGAAACAGACAAGGCCAAACAACCAGTAATAAGTGCTTTTGATACAGATTCAGTGAAATCTACTAAAAGGAATTCAACTTGTATGTGCATAGAACCTCATTTTTCACTTGCTTCATACTAACCGTTAGACTAAGACCATTAAAGCAGCACATTTTGCACTCTTATTCTGATTTTATCTACTTTTTTTTGTGTTCAGTGTTCAAAAATGAGTTAAACATCTACATTAGATACCACAAACACAAATAGAAAAACCAGAAAAATCTGTCAGAGAGAAAGTAAGCATGCTACTTTTGTAAAAATATTGAAACAACTGAAAAAGTTCAATTTTGGGCATGTAGGCTGAAATGTCACTTTTTTACAAAATTTCTATCAAATAAAAGTGGAAATCATTTATTCTCATGTAGTTTGACAAATTAATGCCAATAGATCATTCAGGGAAGTTGTCAAAGTACAAATTCAATATTTCCTGAATTCACCTCTTAGGCCACAGACCACAATTAAATTCCCCTATTAGTGTATTTTATAACGTTTTGTTTCATTAAAAAAAATGCACCATGCATTTTTGTCAAATCTTTTGTGTGTGTAATGTATAGTACTAGTCCAAAAATATATCCAAAATTCAGAAAGATTGAACCAATCACTCTTACAAATTTAGCCAATACACATCCATACCCCTATGGACAAGTCAAGAGATGTTCCGAAAACTGTAAATATCACCTTTTTGCACCTGGCCTAATCACTCTTTCCATATCAAAATCAGTTAAAATACAACATCTTAAAGTTTATTTCACCTCTCTTCTTTTATTTCCACCAAAAAAAAAACTAAGAAATGAGTGAGGAAGGGAAAGAAAAAAAATTAAGAAAAAATACACCCTAATTAAAAGGAACTATATTCGTGGACAACGAAAAGCGGGATCATTAATTGTGGTCTTGGGCCTATTAGGGGTGTAAAACTTGACCAATTCTAATAAAACTTGGCATTAATTAAGCTTAGTGTATTTTGAAACAGTTTACAAAGTTTCAAAGACATATGATACCAATTATAAAAAATGTGGCATTTTTTATATCAGAACTTTGGGTGCTGAATTGTGGCGTTGAATTAGAACAATTTCAACTATCAAATTTGGGCTTCTAAAAACCAAAAAATACCAAAACTTGCACTTTTTAATGTCTCTATGTATAAGCTATCACCTATTAAAAGCAACAGATAGCATACTTCATGTATCAGACTTATAAAAAGGGCCAGAAATTAATTTTATATGAGCATGTGCAAAAAATAGAGGTTTTCAAATGAAGTGAGGCCTTATATGAAATGTAATATTTTTCACTTACCACAATTTTCTGAAGTTGTTAAGCTATAAGAAAACCTTTTACATGTTTTAAATGTACTTTTAATGGAAATATAAGTTTCAAATATCATAACACATGTGGATAAAATGGTCTTTTGCAATGTCAAGCTTAAAAAAACAGGTTGTCAATTTAGGCCGTTCCCCACATTTGCATATTAAAAAGCATATATAATAATATGGGAGATGGAGATATGCTTCTTTTTGCTCAAATCTTTGCTTAGATATGATAAAACATGGAACCTTGATGTAACAAGACTGTCACTTCCAACTATAAATGTAGACAGTATTGTCTGATGCAAAGTTATTTACTGTACTTTTTAAAACCGGCATGACATTTCAGCTTGAAAAGGCCAATATTTTAACCACTAGCTATTAAACAAAAGAAAATAATGGTAGTCTGTGAAACAGACAAGGCCAAACAACCAGTAATAAGTGCTTTTGATACAGATTCAGTGAAATCTACTAAAAGGAATTCAACTTGTATGTGCATAGAACCTCATTTTTCACTTGCTTCATACTAACCGTTAGACTAAGACCATTAAAGCAGCACATTTTGCACTCTTATTCTGATTTTATCTACTTTTTTTTGTGTTCAGTGTTCAAAAATGAGTTAAACATCTACATTAGATACCACAAACACAAATAGAAAAACCAGAAAAATCTGTCAGAGAGAAAGTAAGCATGCTACTTTTGTAAAAATATTGAAACAACTGAAAAAGTTCAATTTTGGGCATGTAGGCTGAAATGTCACTTTTTTACAAAATTTCTATCAAATAAAAGTGGAAATCATTTATTCTCATGTAGTTTGACAAATTAATGCCAATAGATCATTCAGGGAAGTTGTCAAAGTACAAATTCAATATTTCCTGAATTCACCTCTTAGGCCACAGACCACAATTAAATTCCCCTATTAGTGTATTTTATAACGTTTTGTTTCATTAAAAAAAATGCACCATGCATTTTTGTCAAATCTTTTGTGTGTGTAATGTATAGTACTAGTCCAAAAATATATCCAAAATTCAGAAAGATTGAACCAATCACTCTTACAAATTTAGCCAATACACATCCATACCCCTATGGACAAGTCAAGAGATGTTCCGAAAACTGTAAATATCACATTTTTGCACCTGGCCTAATCACTCTTTCCATATCAAAATCAGTTAAAATACAACATCTTAAAGTTTATTTCACCTCTCTTCTTTTATTTCCACCAAAAAAAAACTAAGAAATGAGTGAGGAAGGGAAAGAAAAAAAATTAAGAAAAAATACACCCTAATTAAAAGGAACTATATTCGTGGACAACGAAAAGCGGGATCATTAATTGTGGTCTTGGGCCTATTAGGGGTGTAAAACTTGACCAATTCTAATAAAACTTGGCATTAATTAAGCTTAGTGTATTTTGAAACAGTTTACAAAGTTTCAAAGACATATGATACCAATTATAAAAAATGTGGCATTTTTTATATCAGAACTTTGGGTGCTGAATTGTGGCGTTGAATTAGAACAATTTCAACTATCAAATTTGGGCTTCTAAAAACCAAAAAATACCAAAACTTACACTTTTTAATGTCTCTATGTATAAGCTATCACCTATTAAAAGCAACAGATAGCATACTTCATGTATCAGACTTATAAAAAGGGCCAGAAATTAATTTTATATGAGCATGTGCAAAAAATAGAGGTTTTCAAATGAAGTGAGGCCTTATATGAAATGTAATATTTTTCACTTACCACAATTTTCTGAAGTTGTTAAGCTATAAGAAAACCTTTTACATGTTTTAAATGTACTTTTAATGGAAATATAAGTTTCAAATATCATAACACATGTGGATAAAATGGTCTTTTGCAATGTCAAGCTTAAAAAAACAGGTTGTCAATTTAGGCCGTTCCCCACATTTGCATATTAAAAAGCATATATAATAATATGGGAGATGGAGATATGCTTCTTTTTGCTCAAATCTTTGCTTAGATATGATAAAACATGGAACCTTGATGTAACAAGACTGTCACTTCCAACTATAAATGTAGACAGTATTGTCTGATGCAAAGTTATTTACTGTACTTTTTAAAACCGGCATGACATTTCAGCTTGAAAAGGCCAATATTTTAACCACTAGCTATTAAACAAAAGAAAATAATGGTAGTCTGTGAAACAGACAAGGCCAAACAACCAGTAATAAGTGCTTTTGATACAGATTCAGTGAAATCTACTAAAAGGAATTCAACTTGTATGTGCATAGAACCTCATTTTTCACTTGCTTCATACTAACCGTTAGACTAAGACCATTAAAGCAGCACATTTTGCACTCTTATTCTGATTTTATCTACTTTTTTTTGTGTTCAGTGTTCAAAAATGAGTTAAACATCTACATTAGATACCACAAACACAAATAGAAAAACCAGAAAAATCTGTCAGAGAGAAAGTAAGCATGCTACTTTTGTAAAAATATTGAAACAACTGAAAAAGTTCAATTTTGGGCATGTAGGCTGAAATGTCACTTTTTTACAAAATTTCTATCAAATAAAAGTGGAAATCATTTATTCTCATGTAGTTTGACAAATTAATGCCAATAGATCATTCAGGGAAGTTGTCAAAGTACAAATTCAATATTTCCTGAATTCACCTCTTAGGCCACAGACCACAATTAAATTCCCCTATTAGTGTATTTTATAACGTTTTGTTTCATTAAAAAAAATGCACCATGCATTTTTGTCAAATCTTTTGTGTGTGTAATGTATAGTACTAGTCCAAAAATATATCCAAAATTCAGAAAGATTGAACCAATCACTCTTACAAATTTAGCCAATACACATCCATACCCCTATGGACAAGTCAAGAGATGTTCCGAAAACTGTAAATATCACATTTTTGCACCTGGCCTAATCACTCTTTCCATATCAAAATCAGTTAAAATACAACATCTTAAAGTTTATTTCACCTCTCTTCTTTTATTTCCACCAAAAAAAAACTAAGAAATGAGTGAGGAAGGGAAAGAAAAAAAATTAAGAAAAAATACACCCTAATTAAAAGGAACTATATTCGTGGACAACGAAAAGCGGGATCATTAATTGTGGTCTTGGGCCTATTAGGGGTGTAAAACTTGACCAATTCTAATAAAACTTGGCATTAATTAAGCTTAGTGTATTTTGAAACAGTTTACAAAGTTTCAAAGACATATGATACCAATTATAAAAAATGTGGCATTTTTTATATCAGAACTTTGGGTGCTGAATTGTGGCGTTGAATTAGAACAATTTCAACTATCAAATTTGGGCTTCTAAAAACCAAAAAATACCAAAACTTGCACTTTTTAATGTCTCTATGTATAAGCTATCACCTATTAAAAGCAACAGATAGCATACTTCATGTATCAGACTTATAAAAAGGGCCAGAAATTAATTTTATATGAGCATGTGCAAAAAATAGAGGTTTTCAAATGAAGTGAGGCCTTATATGAAATGTAATATTTTTCACTTACCACAATTTTCTGAAGTTGTTAAGCTATAAGAAAACCTTTTACATGTTTTAAATGTACTTTTAATGGAAATATAAGTTTCAAATATCATAACACATGTGGATAAAATGGTCTTTTGCAATGTCAAGCTTAAAAAAACAGGTTGTCAATTTAGGCCGTTCCCCACATTTGCATATTAAAAAGCATATATAATAATATGGGAGATGGAGATATGCTTCTTTTTGCTCAAATCTTTGCTTAGATATGATAAAACATGGAACCTTGATGTAACAAGACTGTCACTTCCAACTATAAATGTAGACAGTATTGTCTGATGCAAAGTTATTTACTGTACTTTTTAAAACCGGCATGACATTTCAGCTTGAAAAGGCCAATATTTTAACCACTAGCTATTAAACAAAAGAAAATAATGGTAGTCTGTGAAACAGACAAGGCCAAACAACCAGTAATAAGTGCTTTTGATACAGATTCAGTGAAATCTACTAAAAGGAATTCAACTTGTATGTGCATAGAACCTCATTTTTCACTTGCTTCATACTAACCGTTAGACTAAGACCATTAAAGCAGCACATTTTGCACTCTTATTCTGATTTTATCTACTTTTTTTTGTGTTCAGTGTTCAAAAATGAGTTAAACATCTACATTAGATACCACAAACACAAATAGAAAAACCAGAAAAATCTGTCAGAGAGAAAGTAAGCATGCTACTTTTGTAAAAATATTGAAACAACTGAAAAAGTTCAATTTTGGGCATGTAGGCTGAAATGTCACTTTTTTACAAAATTTCTATCAAATAAAAGTGGAAATCATTTATTCTCATGTAGTTTGACAAATTAATGCCAATAGATCATTCAGGGAAGTTGTCAAAGTACAAATTCAATATTTCCTGAATTCACCTCTTAGGCCACAGACCACAATTAAATTCCCCTATTAGTGTATTTTATAACGTTTTGTTTCATTGAAAAAAATGCACCATGCATTTTTGTCAAATCTTTTGTGTGTGTAATGTATAGTACTAGTCCAAAAATATATCCAAAATTCAGAAAGATTGAACCAATCACTCTTACAAATTTAGCCAATACACATCCATACCCCTATGGACAAGTCAAGAGATGTTCCGAAAACTGTAAATATCACCTTTTTGCACCTGGCCTAATCACTCTTTCCATATCAAAATCAGTTAAAATACAACATCTTAAAGTTTATTTCACCTCTCTTCTTTTATTTCCACCAAAAAAAAACTAAGAAATGAGTGAGGAAGGGAAAGAAAAAAAATTAAGAAAAAATACACCCTAATTAAAAGGAACTATATTCGTGGACAACGAAAAGCGGGATCATTAATTGTGGTCTTGGGCCTATTAGGGGTGTAAAACTTGACCAATTCTAATAAAACTTGGCATTAATTAAGCTTAGTGTATTTTGAAACAGTTTACAAAGTTTCAAAGACATATGATACCAATTATAAAAAATGTGGCATTTTTTATATCAGAACTTTGGGTGCTGAATTGTGGCGTTGAATTAGAACAATTTCAACTATCAAATTTGGGCTTCTAAAAACCAAAAAATACCAAAACTTGCACTTTTTAATGTCTCTATGTATAAGCTATCACCTATTAAAAGCAACAGATAGCATACTTCATGTATCAGACTTATAAAAAGGGCCAGAAATTAATTTTATATGAGCATGTGCAAAAAATAGAGGTTTTCAAATGAAGTGAGGCCTTATATGAAATGTAATATTTTTCACTTACCACAATTTTCTGAAGTTGTTAAGCTATAAGAAAACCTTTTACATGTTTTAAATGTACTTTTAATGGAAATATAAGTTTCAAATATCATAACACATGTGGATAAAATGGTCTTTTGCAATGTCAAGCTTAAAAAACAGGTTGTCAATTTAGGCCGTTCCCCACATTTGCATATTAAAAAGCATATATAATAATATGGGAGATGGAGATATGCTTCTTTTTGCTCAAATCTTTGCTTAGATATGATAAAACATGGAACCTTGATGTAACAAGACTGTCACTTCCAACTATAAATGTAGACAGTATTGTCTGATGCAAAGTTATTTACTGTACTTTTTAAAACCGGCATGACATTTCAGCTTGAAAAGGCCAATATTTTAACCACTAGCTATTAAACAAAAGAAAATAATGGTAGTCTGTGAAACAGACAAGGCCAAACAACCAGTAATAAGTGCTTTTGATACAGATTCAGTGAAATCTACTAAAAGGAATTCAACTTGTATGTGCATAGAACCTCATTTTTCACTTGCTTCATACTAACCGTTAGACTAAGACCATTAAAGCAGCACATTTTGCACTCTTATTCTGATTTTATCTACTTTTTTTTGTGTTCAGTGTTCAAAAATGAGTTAAACATCTACATTAGATACCACAAACACAAATAGAAAAACCAGAAAAATCTGTCAGAGAGAAAGTAAGCATGCTACTTTTGTAAAAATATTGAAACAACTGAAAAAGTTCAATTTTGGGCATGTAGGCTGAAATGTCACTTTTTTACAAAATTTCTATCAAATAAAAGTGGAAATCATTTATTCTCATGTAGTTTGACAAATTAATGCCAATAGATCATTCAGGGAAGTTGTCAAAGTACAAATTCAATATTTCCTGAATTCACCTCTTAGGCCACAGACCACAATTAAATTCCCCTATTAGTGTATTTTATAACGTTTTGTTTCATTAAAAAAAATGCACCATGCATTTTTGTCAAATCTTTTGTGTGTGTAATGTATAGTACTAGTCCAAAAATATATCCAAAATTCAGAAAGATTGAACCAATCACTCTTACAAATTTAGCCAATACACATCCATACCCCTATGGACAAGTCAAGAGATGTTCCGAAAACTGTAAATATCACCTTTTTGCACCTGGCCTAATCACTCTTTCCATATCAAAATCAGTTAAAATACAACATCTTAAAGTTTATTTCACCTCTCTTCTTTTATTTCCACCAAAAAAAAAACTAAGAAATGAGTGAGGAAGGGAAAGAAAAAAAATTAAGAAAAAATACACCCTAATTAAAAGGAACTATATTCGTGGACAACGAAAAGCGGGATCATTAATTGTGGTCTTGGGCCTATTAGGGGTGTAAAACTTGACCAATTCTAATAAAACTTGGCATTAATTAAGCTTAGTGTATTTTGAAACAGTTTACAAAGTTTCAAAGACATATGATACCAATTATAAAAAATGTGGCATTTTTTATATCAGAACTTTGGGTGCTGAATTGTGGCGTTGAATTAGAACAATTTCAACTATCAAATTTGGGCTTCTAAAAACCAAAAAATACCAAAACTTGCACTTTTTAATGTCTCTATGTATAAGCTATCACCTATTAAAAGCAACAGATAGCATACTTCATGTATCAGACTTATAAAAAGGGCCAGAAATTAATTTTATATGAGCATGTGCAAAAAATAGAGGTTTTCAAATGAAGTGAGGCCTTATATGAAATGTAATATTTTTCACTTACCACAATTTTCTGAAGTTGTTAAGCTATAAGAAAACCTTTTACATGTTTTAAATGTACTTTTAATGGAAATATAAGTTTCAAATATCATAACACATGTGGATAAAATGGTCTTTTGCAATGTCAAGCTTAAAAAAACAGGTTGTCAATTTAGGCCGTTCCCCACATTTGCATATTAAAAAGCATATATAATAATATGGGAGATGGAGATATGCTTCTTTTTGCTCAAATCTTTGCTTAGATATGATAAAACATGGAACCTTGATGTAACAAGACTGTCACTTCCAACTATAAATGTAGACAGTATTGTCTGATGCAAAGTTATTTACTGTACTTTTTAAAACCGGCATGACATTTCAGCTTGAAAAGGCCAATATTTTAACCACTAGCTATTAAACAAAAGAAAATAATGGTAGTCTGTGAAACAGACAAGGCCAAACAACCAGTAATAAGTGCTTTTGATACAGATTCAGTGAAATCTACTAAAAGGAATTCAACTTGTATGTGCATAGAACCTCATTTTTCACTTGCTTCATACTAACCGTTAGACTAAGACCATTAAAGCAGCACATTTTGCACTCTTATTCTGATTTTATCTACTTTTTTTTGTGTTCAGTGTTCAAAAATGAGTTAAACATCTACATTAGATACCACAAACACAAATAGAAAAACCAGAAAAATCTGTCAGAGAGAAAGTAAGCATGCTACTTTTGTAAAAATATTGAAACAACTGAAAAAGTTCAATTTTGGGCATGTAGGCTGAAATGTCACTTTTTTACAAAATTTCTATCAAATAAAAGTGGAAATCATTTATTCTCATGTAGTTTGACAAATTAATGCCAATAGATCATTCAGGGAAGTTGTCAAAGTACAAATTCAATATTTCCTGAATTCACCTCTTAGGCCACAGACCACAATTAAATTCCCCTATTAGTGTATTTTATAACGTTTTGTTTCATTAAAAAAAATGCACCATGCATTTTTGTCAAATCTTTTGTGTGTGTAATGTATAGTACTAGTCCAAAAATATATCCAAAATTCAGAAAGATTGAACCAATCACTCTTACAAATTTAGCCAATACACATCCATACCCCTATGGACAAGTCAAGAGATGTTCCGAAAACTGTAAATATCACCTTTTTGCACCTGGCCTAATCACTCTTTCCATATCAAAATCAGTTAAAATACAACATCTTAAAGTTTATTTCACCTCTCTTCTTTTATTTCCACCAAAAAAAAAACTAAGAAATGAGTGAGGAAGGGAAAGAAAAAAAATTAAGAAAAAATACACCCTAATTAAAAGGAACTATATTCGTGGACAACGAAAAGCGGGATCATTAATTGTGGTCTTGGGCCTATTAGGGGTGTAAAACTTGACCAATTCTAATAAAACTTGGCATTAATTAAGCTTAGTGTATTTTGAAACAGTTTACAAAGTTTCAAAGACATATGATACCAATTATAAAAAATGTGGCATTTTTTATATCAGAACTTTGGGTGCTGAATTGTGGCGTTGAATTAGAACAATTTCAACTATCAAATTTGGGCTTCTAAAAACCAAAAAATACCAAAACTTGCACTTTTTAATGTCTCTATGTATAAGCTATCACCTATTAAAAGCAACAGATAGCATACTTCATGTATCAGACTTATAAAAAGGGCCAGAAATTAATTTTATATGAGCATGTGCAAAAAATAGAGGTTTTCAAATGAAGTGAGGCCTTATATGAAATGTAATATTTTTCACTTACCACAATTTTCTGAAGTTGTTAAGCTATAAGAAAACCTTTTACATGTTTTAAATGTACTTTTAATGGAAATATAAGTTTCAAATATCATAACACATGTGGATAAAATGGTCTTTTGCAATGTCAAGCTTAAAAAAACAGGTTGTCAATTTAGGCCGTTCCCCACATTTGCATATTAAAAAGCATATATAATAATATGGGAGATGGAGATATGCTTCTTTTTGCTCAAATCTTTGCTTAGATATGATAAAACATGGAACCTTGATGTAACAAGACTGTCACTTCCAACTATAAATGTAGACAGTATTGTCTGATGCAAAGTTATTTACTGTACTTTTTAAAACCGGCATGACATTTCAGCTTGAAAAGGCCAATATTTTAACCACTAGCTATTAAACAAAAGAAAATAATGGTAGTCTGTGAAACAGACAAGGCCAAACAACCAGTAATAAGTGCTTTTGATACAGATTCAGTGAAATCTACTAAAAGGAATTCAACTTGTATGTGCATAGAACCTCATTTTTCACTTGCTTCATACTAACCGTTAGACTAAGACCATTAAAGCAGCACATTTTGCACTCTTATTCTGATTTTATCTACTTTTTTTTGTGTTCAGTGTTCAAAAATGAGTTAAACATCTACATTAGATACCACAAACACAAATAGAAAAACCAGAAAAATCTGTCAGAGAGAAAGTAAGCATGCTACTTTTGTAAAAATATTGAAACAACTGAAAAAGTTCAATTTTGGGCATGTAGGCTGAAATGTCACTTTTTTACAAAATTTCTATCAAATAAAAGTGGAAATCATTTATTCTCATGTAGTTTGACAAATTAATGCCAATAGATCATTCAGGGAAGTTGTCAAAGTACAAATTCAATATTTCCTGAATTCACCTCTTAGGCCACAGACCACAATTAAATTCCCCTATTAGTGTATTTTATAACGTTTTGTTTCATTAAAAAAAATGCACCATGCATTTTTGTCAAATCTTTTGTGTGTGTAATGTATAGTACTAGTCCAAAAATATATCCAAAATTCAGAAAGATTGAACCAATCACTCTTACAAATTTAGCCAATACACATCCATACCCCTATGGACAAGTCAAGAGATGTTCCGAAAACTGTAAATATCACCTTTTTGCACCTGGCCTAATCACTCTTTCCATATCAAAATCAGTTAAAATACAACATCTTAAAGTTTATTTCACCTCTCTTCTTTTATTTCCACCAAAAAAAAACTAAGAAATGAGTGAGGAAGGGAAAGAAAAAAAATTAAGAAAAAATACACCCTAATTAAAAGGAACTATATTCGTGGACAACGAAAAGCGGGATCATTAATTGTGGTCTTGGGCCTATTAGGGGTGTAAAACTTGACCAATTCTAATAAAACTTGGCATTAATTAAGCTTAGTGTATTTTGAAACAGTTTACAAAGTTTCAAAGACATATGATACCAATTATAAAAAATGTGGCATTTTTTATATCAGAACTTTGGGTGCTGAATTGTGGCGTTGAATTAGAACAATTTCAACTATCAAATTTGGGCTTCTAAAAACCAAAAAATACCAAAACTTGCACTTTTTAATGTCTCTATGTATAAGCTATCACCTATTAAAAGCAACAGATAGCATACTTCATGTATCAGACTTATAAAAAGGGCCAGAAATTAATTTTATATGAGCATGTGCAAAAAATAGAGGTTTTCAAATGAAGTGAGGCCTTATATGAAATGTAATATTTTTCACTTACCACAATTTTCTGAAGTTGTTAAGCTATAAGAAAACCTTTTACATGTTTTAAATGTACTTTTAATGGAAATATAAGTTTCAAATATCATAACACATGTGGATAAAATGGTCTTTTGCAATGTCAAGCTTAAAAAAACAGGTTGTCAATTTAGGCCGTTCCCCACATTTGCATATTAAAAAGCATATATAATAATATGGGAGATGGAGATATGCTTCTTTTTGCTCAAATCTTTGCTTAGATATGATAAAACATGGAACCTTGATGTAACAAGACTGTCACTTCCAACTATAAATGTAGACAGTATTGTCTGATGCAAAGTTATTTACTGTACTTTTTAAAACCGGCATGACATTTCAGCTTGAAAAGGCCAATATTTTAACCACTAGCTATTAAACAAAAGAAAATAATGGTAGTCTGTGAAACAGACAAGGCCAAACAACCAGTAATAAGTGCTTTTGATACAGATTCAGTGAAATCTACTAAAAGGAATTCAACTTGTATGTGCATAGAACCTCATTTTTCACTTGCTTCATACTAACCGTTAGACTAAGACCATTAAAGCAGCACATTTTGCACTCTTATTCTGATTTTATCTACTTTTTTTTGTGTTCAGTGTTCAAAAATGAGTTAAACATCTACATTAGATACCACAAACACAAATAGAAAAACCAGAAAAATCTGTCAGAGAGAAAGTAAGCATGCTACTTTTGTAAAAATATTGAAACAACTGAAAAAGTTCAATTTTGGGCATGTAGGCTGAAATGTCACTTTTTTACAAAATTTCTATCAAATAAAAGTGGAAATCATTTATTCTCATGTAGTTTGACAAATTAATGCCAATAGATCATTCAGGGAAGTTGTCAAAGTACAAATTCAATATTTCCTGAATTCACCTCTTAGGCCACAGACCACAATTAAATTCCCCTATTAGTGTATTTTATAACGTTTTGTTTCATTAAAAAAAATGCACCATGCATTTTTGTCAAATCTTTTGTGTGTGTAATGTATAGTACTAGTCCAAAAATATATCCAAAATTCAGAAAGATTGAACCAATCACTCTTACAAATTTAGCCAATACACATCCATACCCCTATGGACAAGTCAAGAGATGTTCCGAAAACTGTAAATATCACCTTTTTGCACCTGGCCTAATCACTCTTTCCATATCAAAATCAGTTAAAATACAACATCTTAAAGTTTATTTCACCTCTCTTCTTTTATTTCCACCAAAAAAAAACTAAGAAATGAGTGAGGAAGGGAAAGAAAAAAAATTAAGAAAAAATACACCCTAATTAAAAGGAACTATATTCGTGGACAACGAAAAGCGGGATCATTAATTGTGGTCTTGGGCCTATTAGGGGTGTAAAACTTGACCAATTCTAATAAAACTTGGCATTAATTAAGCTTAGTGTATTTTGAAACAGTTTACAAAGTTTCAAAGACATATGATACCAATTATAAAAAATGTGGCATTTTTTATATCAGAACTTTGGGTGCTGAATTGTGGCGTTGAATTAGAACAATTTCAACTATCAAATTTGGGCTTCTAAAAACCAAAAAATACCAAAACTTGCACTTTTTAATGTCTCTATGTATAAGCTATCACCTATTAAAAGCAACAGATAGCATACTTCATGTATCAGACTTATAAAAAGGGCCAGAAATTAATTTTATATGAGCATGTGCAAAAAATAGAGGTTTTCAAATGAAGTGAGGCCTTATATGAAATGTAATATTTTTCACTTACCACAATTTTCTGAAGTTGTTAAGCTATAAGAAAACCTTTTACATGTTTTAAATGTACTTTTAATGGAAATATAAGTTTCAAATATCATAACACATGTGGATAAAATGGTCTTTTGCAATGTCAAGCTTAAAAAAACAGGTTGTCAATTTAGGCCGTTCCCCACATTTGCATATTAAAAAGCATATATAATAATATGGGAGATGGAGATATGCTTCTTTTTGCTCAAATCTTTGCTTAGATATGATAAAACATGGAACCTTGATGTAACAAGACTGTCACTTCCAACTATAAATGTAGACAGTATTGTCTGATGCAAAGTTATTTACTGTACTTTTTAAAACCGGCATGACATTTCAGCTTGAAAAGGCCAATATTTTAACCACTAGCTATTAAACAAAAGAAAATAATGGTAGTCTGTGAAACAGACAAGGCCAAACAACCAGTAATAAGTGCTTTTGATACAGATTCAGTGAAATCTACTAAAAGGAATTCAACTTGTATGTGCATAGAACCTCATTTTTCACTTGCTTCATACTAACCGTTAGACTAAGACCATTAAAGCAGCACATTTTGCACTCTTATTCTGATTTTATCTACTTTTTTTTGTGTTCAGTGTTCAAAAATGAGTTAAACATCTGCATTAGATACCACAAACACAAATAGAAAAACCAGAAAAATCTGTCAGAGAGAAAGTAAGCATGCTACTTTTGTAAAAATATTGAAACAACTGAAAAAGTTCAATTTTGGGCATGTAGGCTGAAATGTCACTTTTTTACAAAATTTCTATCAAATAAAAGTGGAAATCATTTATTCTCATGTAGTTTGACAAATTAATGCCAATAGATCATTCAGGGAAGTTGTCAAAGTACAAATTCAATATTTCCTGAATTCACCTCTTAGGCCACAGACCACAATTAAATTCCCCTATTAGTGTATTTTATAACGTTTTGTTTCATTAAAAAAAATGCACCATGCATTTTTGTCAAATCTTTTGTGTGTGTAATGTATAGTACTAGTCCAAAAATATATCCAAAATTCAGAAAGATTGAACCAATCACTCTTACAAATTTAGCCAATACACATCCATACCCCTATGGACAAGTCAAGAGATGTTCCGAAAACTGTAAATATCACCTTTTTGCACCTGGCCTAATCACTCTTTCCATATCAAAATCAGTTAAAATACAACATCTTAAAGTTTATTTCACCTCTCTTCTTTTATTTCCACCAAAAAAAAAACTAAGAAATGAGTGAGGAAGGGAAAGAAAAAAAATTAAGAAAAAATACACCCTAATTAAAAGGAACTATATTCGTGGACAACGAAAAGCGGGATCATTAATTGTGGTCTTGGGCCTATTAGGGGTGTATAACTTGACCAATTCTAATAAAACTCAGCATCAGTGGTATATGAATTTTATCTAGGGGTTATACTCCTCGAATAACTCAGTACCAGTGTTATATGAACAACGTCACCTAGACTATCTCAGTATCAGTGTAATAGTAACGTTTTATAGGAGTCATTCCCCTCGAAAACCTGAGTATAAATGTTATATGAACGTTACTTAAGGTCATACATCTATAGCATCTCAGTAAAAGTGGTATATGTTAGTTTTGTATGGGTTTAGCCTTAGAATAAGTAAGTTCAATTCTTATTGGAACGTTATCCAAAGGCATACTCCTAAAAAAACTAAGTACCAGTGTTTAAGTACGTTATCTTGGGATCACATCCATGGAAAAACTCAGCATCAGTGGTTTACGAACTTTATCTAGAGGCTATACACCTGGAATAACTCAGTACCAGTGTTATATGAACGTTATCTAGGGGTTATACAGTTTAAACATCTCAGTACGAGTGTTACAGAACGTTGCGTACAGATACAAAGCGTCGAACAACTCATTATCAGTGTTGTAGGAACGTTCGCTAGGGGTCATTCACCTAGAATATTTCTGTATCAGTGTTATATGAAAGTTTTATAGGGTTCATATACCTTGAAAAACTTAGTATCAGTGTTATATGCACGTTTTATAGGGTTCATATCCCTTGAAAACTCAAAACCACTGTTATATGAACGTTTTGTTAGGGGTCATATCTCTTGTAAAACAAAGGACCAGTGTTATAGGAACGTTATCTAGTGGTCATACTCCTCGAATAACTCAGTACCAGTTTTTAAGAACGTTATCTAGGGATCACATCCCTAGAAAAACTCAGCATCAGTGGTATTTGAATTTTATCTAGAGGTTATACAACTCGAATAACTCAGTACCAGTGTTATATGAACGTTATCTAGGGGTTATACACTCCAAACATCTCAGTAAGAGTGTTTCAGAACGTTCCCTACCGATAACAAACCTCGAACAACTTATTAGCAGTGTTGTAGGAACGTTCGCTATTGGTTTTTAACACTAATACGTTTTGTAAAGATCTAGCCCTCAAAAAGTCAATTCAAGTCTTATTAAAACATGATCCAAACGGCATACTCCTCGAAAAACTAAGTATTAGTGTTAAATGCGCGTTATCATGGGTTCATATCCCCTGAACAACTCAGGACCAGTGTTATATAAACGTTAACTAGGAGTCGTATCCCTTGTAAAACACAGGACCAGTGTTATATGGACGTTATTTAGTGGTCATACAACTCGAATAACTCAGTATCAGTGTTTAAGAACATTATCTTGGGATTACATCCCTAGAAAAACTCAGCATCAGTGGTATATGAATGTTATCTAGGGGTTTTACACTTCAAACATCCCAGTAAGTGTGTCGGAACGTTCTCTACAGATAAAAAAAACCTCGAACAACTCATTATCAGTGATTTGGGAACGTTCGCTAGTGGTCATTCACCTAAAATATCTCAGTATCAGTGTTCTATGAACATTTAATAGGTGTTATTCTCCTCAAAAACCTAAGGATAAGTGTTACATGTACGTTTAATAGGTGTCATTCCCCTCGAAAACCTTAGGATAAGTGTTATGTGAACGTTAATTAGGGGTCATACACCTCCAGAATCTCAGTAAAAGTGAAATATGTAGGGGTCTTTCTCAACTCTTTACGGTTATAATACTTAGAGGGCCCTATCCAGATTGACGGACTGAATGAGGATTTGTAAATGTACCTCCATCTTCATGAGACTAACTAAGTAGTACCTGTCGATTATCCTTGCCCTGAATGTATAAGGCAATACAAGTTCCACATGTTAAAGAATGTATTCTTTCATTTGTTTCTTGGTTTTTTTTTTTTTTTTTATGGAGATTACAAAGCAGCTATTATGAAATGGGTCACGTAGTTTATACCCCTACACGTTAAATAATGTACCGGATCCCCACTAAATAACAATTCAGTTGAAAAAGGCTGGACTCATCAGATAAATAGTTAGCACAACACAAAAAAATTATGTTATCCTGGACGGATGTTTGTTACCATATATCAGAATTCTACAATTTGTATTTGATGAGAAATTGTAAGCAAGAACTAGCGCTACAACAAATCGAAACACATTAAAATTGTATACCGGTACATTTCTTATTCTAAGATTCTTAATATGAAAACAGTGTAACAAATCGAAAAAAATATTTCTATTCCACCGGCCAAATAATGGAGAGATTAAAAACAACAAAGAGAAAATACAACAAAAATTGTGAAAAAATATTATTGAAATTGCTTTCTTGAAAAGAGAAAACAAACTTTTACACAAATCAGTTTTTTATTCATTGAATTCTTTAAACAATAACATATTTAAACATATGAGTAATAAAACATTTTATAATCCATAACAAACTTAGACTATTATAAAGTTTACATAAACAAGAAAAATTTAGCAAAAAGTAATAACATCTCTTAAAGAACAACATGAACATTAATTATAGAGTTATAATAGTTCCATGAAACATACATGTCAGGGGCGAATCCAGGATTTTAGGTTGGGGTGGGGTGGGTGGGGGGGGGGGGGGGGGAGGGAGGGGGCGCAAACTTAAATTTTCAGGCGAAAATTTTTTTGAGGTAAAGTTATTGAAATATTCTTCTAATGTGGGTGCAATGTAGATACCTCGCCAAGCCAAGCGTGGCGAGAAATATTGTGTGGTAAAATAAGCAAGAAATTAAAGTTTCAAGATAAAACCGCCTAAATCCACTCCTGACAACAATCTACATTCACCATAATTAACAAGAAATATGTGAGCTTCTATTCATTGAGACTACCCCCATATATTTCCCAGAAAACGGGACTGAAGACAAGTAGGATAGAGACAGACCTCAATCCGGAGTACACAAGCTGACCCTTCATATGAAAAAAAATCAAGCGAATGATATGTCAATGGTTGTTTGGAAAACTGGTGTTGCATTCGTATTAGTCAATCGAATATATTCGGGGGGAGGGGGGGGGGGGTGAAATAATGATGTAATAGATTTGTTTGCGTCCTAGTGGATCCTCCGGAACAAATATAAAGTGACTGACTGACAGATGGACGGACAAAGGTAAAACAATGTCACTGTTCTGCGAAGAGCCTCTGAGTTAAGATGGCAAGGTCTCCTACAAATTGGAAAAATCAACAACAATCTCCTTACACCCCTAACTTACGCCCTAAGGGATTCATATTGCATATATGAGTTCATAAAGCTACAGTTATAAAGCTGCAATCCCAAACAGAAGCTGAAGATCATGCGAACATATTTTTTATTTTGATTCTGTGTTCGTCTACAATCAAGACACCAGCACTTGTTGTAAACTTATCTATATAGTAATATCAGGTAATATCTTAACTAAACCTTGAAAGACATGGTGCTGGTAGTTGTGACATAAAGATATACAGGAACACCACAAAAAAATAATAAACCCTTGTTTTGCACATCGTCAATGTGTCTAAGCCAACTGTACATGGTTTCAATAATGTGAAATGAAACCGGTTAACTTAAGAATTACTTTAACACTCCATAACACCAGCCCTGCCAAACTTGGTTAAGACGATGGAAATATGAAGAGTTTTTAATTGTCTTTTCATAATATCTGTTTTTATTTTTTTGATTTTCGGAGGTCGTGCCAGACTTTAAATATACTGTTTTCGCCGCAATCCAATAAAATCAGAAAGAGATGCATTTACGAAGTTATGTTTATTTTCTTGGGATCCCATGCATGTAATACTGTAGTACGGGTCGGGGGCCTTGACCGTTTATCCATTATTCGGCAATTTTTTTAGGTTACAAGTGATGATACAAATTAATAAACTAACCTTTCGCTTGAACCAGTATTGCTATCTTTCATTAAGAAAGAATCTAACCTGGACTGTTTTCTTGGTCGTGCCATGATGAAATTGTGAAAGTGAGTGAGGGATGTTTTGGAACTTCGATTATTAAAAAAAATGTTTATAAAAACCGCAACTACAACGTAACAATTGTTTTTACTTTAACTGCTAAAAACCTATAATATTTTTCATCAAACGCGGTCCTTCCTTTGAAGTATATAATATTTATAGAACTTAAATAAATCGTTGGTCTGTTGATTAGTAATCACGTTGATTCTGTTAAACTGACTGTTTTATATACTTTGAATGTTAAAACTGATGGAATGCGGCGACATTAATTTTTGTCGTCTCTTCCGATATTTAATTAAGCTGAAGACAACCTATGCTTTGCAAATTTTAGGAGGAAAGGGGGGGGGCGCACGCCCGCCACGCCCCCGCCTGAATCCGTCCCTGCATGTACACCCACCTACAGTGACTAATCCATAATGTCTTAGTATGTTTGTTAAGAAACAGACAAAAGGGAAAATAGCAACAGTTACTAAATAGAATAACAATACAGCAGTTTTATATGTCCAAAACCAAATTAATGTATTTCTTTTATGCAATGGATAAAACCCAGAAAACTGTAAATATGTATTCTGAGGGCTATAACAATCTCTCACCTGGTGGACATTTTTCAGTTTACAGTTAGAGCCTTTAATATCTGTCAAAAATGTCAGCAGAAAGATGTGTGTAATTAATACATTTTTAAAAATATTGTGAAATTGATGACTTCAATAAATCTGACTAAACTCTACATAAAAAGCTGATTTTGCTGTTGTAATGTTATGATTTCATGATTATTTCAGGAAATTATTATTTTATTACATACAATTTATATTAATTTGGACAAAACAATAAAACAACTACACTAAGCACTGCAAGATAACTATTTGGAAAGTGGTTTACCAGTAGAAGATTTTAAAGTTTTAATGAAATACGACAAATCTCATCAACTGATGGTAAAAGAGCTAATATGTTCCAAAAAAAAGTTTTGCTTTGTTTTACATTTTAAGTGTGTTTTGGTCTGGAAATATATTTGTGAAACAACTTTATATCAGGTTAGATTATACATGTATATCCATATTATTAGACTTAAAAATGTAGACTTTTGAAGGAAGTCATTTCACCAAAAGAAATCACTTTTAAGCTTAATAAACTGACAGATATTTTCTCCACTTTTTTTAAATAATAAACTGAAATTCGGACTTGATTTGTATTTAATTGTACGAAGCAACATGTTTTTAGTTTGGACAAAACCTTCAATCTCTTCTCAAGACATCATCTTGAGACAATCTAGACGAACGGATTTTAACTTCAGCATTTTTTTTTTGCGTCATATTATATCCTACCATTAGGTATGGTGGAGTGTAGAAACTTGAGTCATATCTATTTTAACAACAGCTGCAATATAATCCCTGTTGGGTAGTAGACCCAAATATAGTTATCACCCTAAGATTCTCCAGCGGTTACATAGGATAATTTATTTATTTTTAGTAATAGCCGCAAACTTGGTTCCAGACAGACTTTAATAACACAATTTTGAAAAAAGTAGACATCTTAAGGATGATTGTGATCTAGTTTGAATTTTATCCCTAAAACTATTTCAAAGAAGTTTTTGAGAGAAAAAAAAAACATTCCAACCTGGGTTAACCCATCTTCATTAAAATCTAAACATTTTACCCTGTTAAACTTTTCTTAATCGTGCATTTTTGAGATCGTCGTCTATGACATGAAACATGATTTTTATTTCAGTAACAGCAGCGATTTCTGTTGGTCAACAGACTAAATATAACACTTCTCGGAGCTTACGTCCTAAAGATGATTGTTACGAAGTTTATTATTAATCCCTTAAGTAATTTTAGGGGAGACGTTTCTAAAATTACAAATGACGACATACAACAAGTGAAGCATGGCAGTCATGAGAATATATGTGAAAGTTTACATTGCCAATTCGGTCTAAGAAAATGGCTATAAATTTTTTAGGTCATTTTTAAGTAACAACATACAAATGAACTATGTCAATTGGACCTGCTTTGATACGATAACTGCACTTGCTTTTTACTGGATAACATTTGTGTTTGCTATAGAAAATCTGTATATCGTCAAGATATCAGAACTCCAATGGGGACTAACTGTGCACAACGTATTGCGGAGTCAACAATTTATGACTGAAATCAGCAAACACCCATCGAAACTACATGAACTACATCTAATACAAAAAATATAAAACAGTTTTAGATATTTGGATGATAAATTAGCTCTCAATAAAGACGATTTCGGTATGTACACTAAAGATATTTATCCTGTTGAACTGATTTCAAATAAAGCTAGTACTAACAATGAACACTGCCCTTTCCTGGATTTGGATATCTATATATATATATAAATATATATAGAAGTCTATAAAAAGGACCAACCAGCAAATTTACTGTGTACCGGATCGTCTAGAATAGACGATACTGTGCAGATAAGGAAAAAATTATATAAGTCTAAACATTTGCACAACGATACTAATATAAGATGGTATTATACGAAGATGTTGTTATTAAATATTTCGGCTAAACAAATAGCCTTCGTCCAAGTACGTGTGCATGCAAAACAAATTTCTTGTTAGGGGGGTCTAAATACAGCACAAACAACATTTTCCAAAAGACCAAAAAAAGTGAAAAAGTATATTTTAATAAAACGCATTTGACTAAAAGGTCGAACAACTGATGTTCTTAAACCCTGCTGACTGCCATTGGTGATTGCCAAATAAACGGATCACAAGATGTAACAAAATGGATTTTTATTCTTTATTATTAATTTAATACCAAACAGAAAACAATAAACTAGCGGAAAAGATGGTATACCGCATAAATGAGGTGCAAAAATTTGTACACCATATCCGGATTTCGACAATTAATGTCTCTTCAGTGATGTTAGGAATCGAAACGGTATTTGGAAGGCCATACAATTTACCTCAATTTAGGATCGATGTGTATGTCGTTTTATAAGTATAACAGATAATTCAAATTTGTAAACAACAAAACATTATCAGCAATAGAAGGTCTACAAAAATGGCAATATGATCCACCAATTGAAAGATTCCTAAAGAAGATAATGACATTAAATGATGATTTTTGTCCATCTGTCCATTTTTGTTTCTTTTCCATATTTCTTTTGAAGTTTGGTATACTTCTTGTACATGTCTTAGTGTACAATATTTTTCTGGTAAGTTTTATAAAATTAAATGGAGCTCACTAGCCGCCTGATCTATCCCAGTTTGACTTTCTACATATTTCTTTGTTTCAAAGTTTATAATTTCGTTTATTAATTTTTCAGATGAGAGATTTTGGACTTATATATAATTTAATATTTTTTTTGGAGTTATTATTCCACTGAAAAGATTTCATTGGTTTCCATATATCTACTGGAAACAAATAATGTTTTTCACTTATATTACATGTAAGAAATATTTCAATTTGTGCATGATCTGAAAGGTAGTTGATTTCATTAGTTTTAAAGTATATTACTGAGGTCAGGATAGTCTTACTTACAATAGCACAATCGACTGTACTCATACCATTGGGCGTAAACATGTAAAATATCCCAAGAAATCACCAATGTCTCTGCCGTTAAGTATACATAGTCTTGATGACAGGCCTAATTCGAAAAGATTGTTACCTTGTGCATTTAGTACTTTATCTTTGTTATTTCGTTTCAAATATTGATCCACATCATAATTGTGTGGTAATATATTTTGAGAATGTATATTAAATAAATCTGCGTCATCATTTTCTATAAAATCTGGATGACTGCTAGTGCAGGAGTTGAAATCTCCTATTAAGGCAATTTGACTTTATTTGAAAATGTACTTATTTCCTTTTCTAGCTGTTTTTAATATTGTTGTTCTTTTCTAGTCAAATTTTGAAAGAATTTTAAGCCTAGATTTAAGAGGGGTAAAGAAAAAAGCAAAAATAAAATTAAACTAGTAAGATTGAAACTACATGTACAATGTATAAAAAACAAACTTAATTAATCATTTAGTAATTTCTTTCTTTTATTCAAACAAACAATAGATTTATCTAAATTCTTAAAGAATAAGACACACTCAATTTCTTATATTTTTTCATTTCTAAAACTCGAAGTAAGCTGTCATGACTGAATTGTGGACGGTTTACAATTTGGTAATGATTCTGCCAATTTTGATTGATATAACTCATATTTCTGTTTTGAGTATTGTAACGTTGTAACCTACTCTTTGATTATCATTTGTTTTTCTATTGATGAAACTATGTTTGTACCCTACATTTTATGTTATGTTTTGATATAGTCTGTTTCGATAGTTTTGGTTTCTATGTTGGTTATCTGGATTTCTCTGCAATATATCTGTTGTAGTAATACCAAGTAACGGGTTGGTAATTTTCTTAATACATTTTACCAAGATTCTTACTCCTACTTCAATAAGATGAATTCCATCACTGTAGTCTGTTGTCCTCATATAACTGCATTCTACTAGTTGTATGTTTTCGTCAAAACAGTAATCATTTAGTAAGGTATTAAGGATGTTCGCTCCTCTTGTTTTTGAATTTTTGCTAGATTTTCGGAATCCTCTGGTTTTATCCATGTTTTTGCCTTTAAAAAATTTGGTCCACTAACCCCTACTTTTCTTTTCATAATTTTATTACATATAGTTTTAAAAACCATATCTGAAAAGCTTACAAAATCCTTGTTATTTTTTAATAGTTTTTAAAAGAGAAAAGCGGACAATGTTAAAAATATGAAAAATCTAAAGAGAATCATTTCCCGCAAAAATGTTCAGTAGCTTGTATAACAAGCACACGGACCCTGGAAGGATGATCTTAATTTCTGCTAGGAAGATCTTAGTTCCTGCTAGGATGATCTTAGTTTCAGGTAGGATGATCTAAGTTCCGATGATCTTAGTTCCTAGTAAGATGATCTAATTCCTGGTAGGATGATCTTAGTTCCTGTTAGGATGATCTTTGTTTCTTGTAGGATGATCTTAGTTTCTGGTAGGATGATCTTAGTTCCTGTTAGAAGGATCTTAGTTTCTGATAGGATGATCTTAGTTTCTGCTAGGATAATCTTAGTTTCTGCTAGGATGATCTTAGTTCCTGTTAGGATGATCTTAGTTCCTGCTACGAAACTAAGATCGTAGTTCTTAACTGCTGTTGACATCATTTCACTATTTATGTTCGTATCTAAATTCTTAACCACTTTTTCTAATCTTTCTATTTTAGATTTAAGTTTTGTAATTTCTGAGAATTTCTCATTCATTTCATTACACACTTTAAGGACCTCATATGTTTTAGCATCATTCTCTTTCAATTTACGTTCAATTGAGTGCAAAACTTGTTTTATATCATTAAGTTCATTTTCTTTAGATTCATGTTGAACTTAAACATTTATTTTTTCTTGGTTATCAGACGTTGTTTCTGGAGAACTTGTTTGTTCATGTTGTTCATCACATGACTTGCTAAGATCAACATTTACTGACACCTTGTTTGGGGAATTATTTTGTTCTTCATTTATAGATTACATCATCTATTTCATCAGTATTTAAACTTGCTTTGTTGAAAGGTTCATAAAGTTTTATTTGTGTTAATAGCTCGTCAACATTCGAGTTACCTCCCTTTGTCCGTTGTCGAACCAAGTTGTCAATCACCAACCAAATTTCTTTATATTAATTTTCTAACCATGTTTCTATGGTTTTACCTTGTATCAATGCATTTGTTGTGTAAAAGAGGGTTACTACTAACAACTGTTCATTATTTAATGATATATCAACTGCTGATTTGTACAGCAAATCTGTTGGTGTTTTCCACTGGAATGGCTTTTGTTCATTTTTGATTTAATCTCAAAATCGTTCCATTTTACTTCGTAATTTAGATCATCGCCCAATATTTTCAAAGTATCGGATAAGCAAGGCTCTGCGCCAACGTAGTATAGTGTCCTTATTGAGCTTTAAAGTTGCTTGTGTTTTCCCCCTTACTGTTTGATGTATTGGGCTTCTACTAGACCTCGGTGCTTCCGGTGAATTTGAGGCCATTGTCACGACTAGAGTTGAGAATAAATATATAACATATAAAAACGTGTTTGTGTTAGTTCATTGGGTTAACTATCTATGTGTTTTTAGTCATATTTCTCATTATTTAAGCCTTTTTTTTGTCTTCTGGCACGTTTAAGACATGAGGGGCCGCCATGTCACCGGATGCTACAAAAATCAAATTAGTATGTCTTTCTACACGTTCAAAATCAGTGTACACAAAGAAAAACGCTTGGTATTACCAGTATGAATAAAATGAGAGTTGGATTCATGTCAATAAGACAGCAACCAAAATTCAATTATAATAAAACCACCTTGCTTTCTCTAAAAAAAAAAGAAAAGCAAAACGTGAACCCTTGACAGCTGTTTGTACTTATAGTAGAGATGGTATAGAGAAATGTGACTCTGTGGCATGTAACATCGAAAAAAGTTATGTTTTTTTTTTTTTGGTTCTTGAGAGTAACGCACCAGCTTCATTATGTCCTCTTATATACTGACAATTAATTTGGTTTCATACAATTTTTACTTTAATCAATCTAAATTTTCTACAGGAAAACTTATTTTTAAAGAATATCTTGATTCAGAATTTTTATGAAGACCAGAATATGCTCTCACTTGAATAAATTTCTATAGAAAGATATGTTTAGTCAAAGTAAATAACCTTATCAAAGATACCAGTTTAAAATTGTGCACGCCAGTCGCACGTCTACAACAGACCCATCAGTGCCGCTCGAATCATAAAAATTAAAAAGGCCAAATAAAGTATGAAGTTGAAAAGCATTTAGGACCCGAAATTTCGAAACGTTTTGCCAAATACAGCTGAGCCTTATGTATTCCTGGGGTAGAAAATCCTTAGTAATTCGAAAATTGTAGAGTTTAATAATAGGACAGTCACAAAAAAAAAAATGAAAAGAGAAACAGCTAGAGGTCAGAATACCTTAATGATGATCATACTTCCAAGTCACACATCAAGCTCTTACTACTTTGATCTAAATTTAGATAAGAAACGCAAAAATTCACATTCCGCGAGTAAAAACAAAATATTTTTCATGCATATTGTTTTCTTGCGCAAGACATAGTAAATAGAAAACATACACACTGATATTCTGGATTACAATATGCATTTTCGTCATCACGTATATTTACTCTAGGCTCAAATATAAAGTCAGTTTAAACACAAAAGTATAGTTACAACTCTTGAAATACAATATAGATTGGGTTATTGGAAAGTAGTTGTCTTTTTCAATTGTTAGTGCGATAACTTAAGATTGGATTAATTTGAATCTTAAGCGGTAAAATCACGATAAATGTGTTTTTAAAAAAAAATATCAACGGTCGGTCTTTCATTTCGGTGTGTTATACGACAAGAAAAACCTTTAGATATGCATTATCTATAACAGAAAATGAAATATTTAGGTTTAGTTTTTTCTTTACGCTTCTGAAGTTAGAAAAGTTAGAAGGCACTTGTTTACTATCTGTTTAATGTTCGGCATAATTTTCACTTTCTGTTTTAGTTTCACCTGAATAGGAAATGAGTTTCGTATAAATACCTTATATTTATAAAAGAAAGCTATTTTGTAAAATCTTAACAAAGACACAGGACTTATAATTTAGTACGTCTGACACTCGTATCTTCCCTCTTCCTAAGTGGCGCTTGAATCAAATCAGTTGTAAGTAAGGCCAAATCAATAATTTAGTTTTTTAACTGAAAATTTTGAATATTTGTGCCAAATCTGACTATGGTTTAAGGATGTTCGCTCCTCTTGGTTTTGAATTTTTGACAGATTTTCGGAATCCTCTGGTTTTATCCATTTTTTGCCATTAAAAAATTTTGTCCACTAACCCCTACTTTTCTTTTCATAATTTTATTACATATAGTTTTAAAAACCATATTTGAAAATCTTACAAAATCCTTGTTATTTTTTCATAGTTTTTAAAAGAGAAAAGCAGACAATGTTAAAAAAATTTAGAGAGAATAAAATTTTCAGTGGCTTATATCTCGAAAACAAGCATACGGACCCTTCGTTTTTCTGCTTTTTTAGTTTCTTCATTTATATACTATCATTTTATAACAGTCTTTTTTGAAACAGACTAGCGAACATCCTTAAGGTAGAAAAACATTCGAAAAGATTGATCCTTTAATATGTAATGACTTTATTTGATGATAGCACAAAAGTGTCGCATACTGGGCTGGTGATACCATCGGCGAAGACACATCCACCAGTAAAGCAGCTCTTCTTGCTACCCTAATAATTAATTGTATAGACACCTTGTCAAAACAGATAAATCTAGCAACCTATTTAACTTCTGGGAATGTTTGCAATCATAATGTGGTACATAACACTTCAGGGAGATATCTCTTTAAAAATAAGCTGAACGTTTTAATCACGTTCTATTGTTAAGGAAGTATTAAAGTTCTCAATGATCAAAATTAGTGTGTCTCAAACTGTGATATATCCAATGAAATTTTTCCGATAAAGTGTGTGTTTCAAGTTTCTGAAATTTTTATATTGTTGTCAAAGCTTCAAAGTAAATATTTTGTCAAGATTTTATGAAATTTAAACTAGCCAAATTAATTTTAGTCAAGGTGTTTGGTACCACCATAAGTTGCTTCTATTAAAAAAATAAATCCTATCAATTGTGATAGTGTAACCTTTATATTTTATATCACATCTTTGAACTAAATAACTTGTTATGGTAACCACGTTCGTGCCTGATGCACACCTTTTTCTTATTCTTTTCCACGCTTTTTCCCGGGTTTGTGGATCATTAGTGGAAGCAAACACTTTGAAGGAATCTATTAACAAATTCAAGATATTTAAGAAGACTAATTTATGGTAAGCAAAGTATGATTTGAAGGAACAGAAAAGACATAGTGTATCAATCCATGACAAAAAATCAATACATGTACATGCAGAAAAACAAAGGAAAGGAACAACTTGTTTGCTGTTCTTCATCTAAAAGTCAAATTGAGGCCTTCATCAGTTTTCTAGATGGTGGTTACACCACATTTGTGAATTGAAAAAAAAATACATGGATGCGAGGTGATATCAACAACTTATCAAATGCTGCCATAATAGCACAACAACATCAATGTAAAATACAGAATTAATACAAACATTGGAGAATCACGGGGCACATCAATATTTTGTTAGATAACTTGGCATACTAATCATGATTGATCACGATCATAGTATCAAACGTCATCTGACACAAACAAGGTCATGAACGAGTTTTTGTTTTTTTTTAGATCAGTTCTAAAGAATCTTATCATATTTACCTATGACCTATAATTGACGTGAAGTGTAAATCATGTTCTTAGTTGGCCACTTGATGCTGCATTGAAAATAAAAAGAAATACTGAAGATATGGACATAATAATTAGCTACCGTGTTTGATTCATAGATACGCCATGGACAGGATTACAATATAATTGGACAGATTATTTATGCCCTTCAGGTAATACAACTTATATGAATAGCAACTGGCAGTCTGAACCATCCAGTCAAAGCAGATGTGTCTATTTAGATTCAGAAATTATGGTATGGGCTGATTTTGATGCACATACTCATTTATGTTTATCTGTGAAATCAGGTAAGAGTATCATATGTTAATTGAAAGTTTTATTTTTACATATTAATGCTATTTTTATCTATGTTATAATACACGTATCTACTCCAGGTGAGGATAATTATATCTCAACAAACAAGAAGGAATATAGTGGTTGCCTTAATGAAGATTTCTTTAGCATTGAAATCATTTAGATATTGATAACGCTTATTAGACTACATTTATCTGGGATTGATTGACTGATTGATTATAGGTTGCTTAAAGTCCATTGGCAAATATTTCATGCATGTTTAGGACGAGAACAAATTAACAATGGGACGAGAACAAATTAACAATAAATACAATAGGTATATCTTGTAATAGTTGTCGTCCGGTATAAAGGTCGGAGAAATTTCGACTGCCACTGTAAAAATGAGGGTATAATGGATAGGGACAGAAATTTGGCCTTGCAACAGGCCAGCTATGGTCCCCTCAAAGAGTTGTTGCAAGGGTTCTTAACGTACAGAGAGCGTGGCACTCTGTTTACACGAGGCATCGGATTTAACGTCCCCATTCTGACCGGACGTGACTGCGTACTTGATACATCCCGTACAAACAAACGGACGCCCTACTTTGGCAAGGGTTTTACTGCCTGTCCGAAAAAGACCTGTGATGACTTTATTTCTATTCCCAGTCACCCTTGGGGGCATTTATCTGGGACATCAGGTAGATATCTATTGATGTCACTATTAAAGTAACATTTATCTGGGTTAGCATGTAGATATATATTTGCTATAAGGCTTTACCCGCAATATAGTTTGCTATACGATGCTTCGTACAAAAATGTTAATTTAGGTAAAATATCTTCTTGGGTCAGGCCTTGGCTGATAACAATCTGTATTGTTTAGTAGACTGTTGTATATCTTTTTGTCGTTTTTCGTTTTTTCCAAAGTGTTGCGCATGTCGGCTTATTAAATTTGTTTTGTCATTTTGGTTTTTACCCACAATATTATGTTTGGTGACCTTTTCTTGTCAAGTACGTCCGTTTCAACATTTTTGGCGCAATAACAAAATTTTTATAAGTTGGTTTGTTTTGTAATTATAGGTTAAAAATTGAACACTGTTTCTGGGTATTAATAATATTAAACATTATCAGCTTTTTGTCTATCCCTTTACGGAGTCAAAAAGCGAGACATAGGTATGTTTTTATCGGCGTCGGCGGCGTCGTCAACAATGTATTAGTTTGTGATTAGGTCAGTTTATGGGGAAGCACTAGTGGTAGACCAATGACATTTGGTATGCAGTTGTATTAGCATTGGAGCATTTCATTTCCATGGAGATTATTTGGCCCCACCCCTCAGTCATGGTCTATTGACTTTGAAACTTTTGCTTAGTTGACTTGTAATTAGTTTGTGATTATGGGGATCCATTAGTGGTTATTCAATGATATTCTGGTATGCAGTTGTATTAGCATTAGCATATCTCATTTAAATGGGGAAAGTTTTGCTTTGTACCTTCCTTCGTTCATGGTTCATTGACGTTGAACATTTTGCATTACTCAGATGTGGGTATTAAAAAGTCCAAATATCTGATAGAGTTCATACAAAATAAGTGTCTTTCCTCTTGCATTTGACTTTTCTACCCTTTTCACCCATTCCAAACTAAGACAAACTCAAACAAATGATCTTTCATTGTCTCATTAAAAAAAAAGAATGACCAACGAAGATACACATATCTTGTTTTAAGAGGAAAAGGCATACTTAAAAAAAACCAATCTTATTCAAACAAAATATACTCTTAAACTAACATTACCAAGATGCTTGATTTCATGATTGACAACACATTTGTTATGTTTGGAGGACATGTTTTTCAACAAACAATCGGCATTCTCATTGGAACCAGCTGTGCTCCTTCTTTTGTTGACTTATTGTTTTATTCATATAAGGCAGACTTCATACAGTAGCTTCTTAGAAAAAAGGAAATGAAACTAACTTTATTCCTAACTTCCAGTTCCGCTGCATAGATAATGTAATGTTACTAAAAAATTCACAAGTTTGGTGACTATGTTGAACGTATCAATCCAGTCGAACATGAACTATAGGATACGACAGATGCAGTTAAGTCTCTTTCATATCTTGACTTACATCCAAACTTAGACTTTTCACCGAGTTTGTACTTGCATGAGCAACACATGTGGAGCTGGATCTACTAAGATATAAAAAAATCCTGGTGGCCATCTTGAACAATAAATCGAAAAGAAAACATTTGTATGTATTTCCCACAGGGTCCTATGTTTAACTTACTCCCCCCTGCTGGCAGCCATCTTGGATGACAAATCAGCTACAAAACAACACTTGGTCAGCACCGCAAAAGGAACATTCATACCATGTTTGGTTTCAATCCATTCAGCGGTTTTCTAGAAGAAAATATTTGTATATATTTCCCATAGGGTTCTTTGTTTAATTAAGTCCCCTGTTGGCAGCCATCTTGGTTGATGGATTTGCTACAAAGTAACAACACTTGGTCAGCACCTCATAAGGAACATTCTTGCCATGTTTGGTTTCATTCCATTCAGTGGTTCTTCAAAATAAGACATTTGTATATATATTTCCCGTAGGGTCCTTTGTTAAATTAAGTTCCCCGTTGGCAGCAATCTTGGTTGATGGATTTGCTACAAAGTAACAAAACTTGGTCAGCACCTCATAAGGAACATTCTTGCCATGTTTGGTTTCATTCCATTCAGTGGTTCTCTAAAAGAAGGCATTCGTATGTATTGTCCATAGGGTCCGATGTTGAACGAAATCCCCCGCTGGCGGCCATCTTGGATGATGGATCGGCTTCAAAGTAACAACACTTGGTCAGCACCTCATAAGAAACATTCATGCCATGTTTGGTTTTATTCCATTCAGTGGTTCTATAAAAGAAGACATTTGTATGTATTGTCCATAGGGTCCTATGTTAAACGAAGTCCCACTCTGGCGGCCATCTTGGATGATCGATCGGCTTCAAAGTAACAAAACTTAGTCAGCACCTCATAAGGAACATTCTTGTCATGTTTGGTTCATTCCATTTAGTGGGTCTCTAGAAGAAGTTCAAAATGTAAAAAGTTAACGACGACTACGACAACGAACGACGACGACAGACGACGGACGCCAAGTGATGAGAAAAGGTCAGTTGGCCCTTCGGGCCAGGTGAGCTGAAAATAGGACAAAAACAACATAGTTCCTGTGACCTCATTGGAGTTTCTTCCATTCTTACATGAACGGTGGGAAGCTCTGTGCACCAATCTTCTTATATGCAGTGGTATGCTTTTTATGGAAGCAAAAAAACAAAACTTTACCGTGTTTGACATACATATAAAGACAAAGTCCAATGTTAACTGTTAAAGAAGAAGTTCGGTATGTTTGTTATACTTTTATAAAATGTATTTGTATGTCACAACAAAGCATCAATACTAGAAAAAATATTAGTGAGTAATTTACTAAAATAGCACCAATTTTGTTGCTGTTATATATATATATATACCTTGGCAGCGTTTGTGGTTTTTAAGAACTCATCTCTTACATTCACTAATATTAGTTTCAGCGCTCAGCTGCACAGTTCCTACGTCTTCGGCGCTCACTATTACAGTCCTTAATATTGACTTCAGCTTTTGTCGCAACTTACAAAAGGAAAACTACGTTTGTTCTCCATTACAAGCAACGTTGATGCCTGTAAATCTTAGAAAAACTACTACTCGTGCCTTAGATTTACAGTACCAATGAGTTATGGGTTATTTATTTTATGCTATCCACCGATAATGTGATTTTATTCTTCAATGCAAACAGTCCATTGTTTATATGATTTTGTTTTTGAGTTCCTGCCCTCAACTTTAGCTTTGTATATGCCTGGTCATCTGTGAAACAGATATTCCATAACCGTTACAATCGATGAACTCCTGATTCCGTCCGTAAAATTTTTAATTTTCTCTGATGCGCACATTCAATTTTTATTGCGGTGGTATTGATTTAGAGGACATCTACACACAAATTTATATCCTATATAGCATCCAAATGTGGTTTCTGACCAAGCTGCTCTGTCGGTTTCCAGATCAGTATATACATGTTTTAACTAAGCAATAACACCTTTGAAGCGACATTTACGCCTAATTAGTTCCAATAAAACCAATTTGACTGCCATTTTAACCCGAGCATGTTCAAGAGAAGCGAAAAATACCAAAGGGACATCCAAACTCATAAGTCGAAAGTAAACTGACAACGCCATGGCTAAAAAGAAAAAGACCAACGGACAAACAACATAGAAAACTAAAACTGATCAATACGAACCCAAACAAAAACTTGGGATGATCTCAGGTGCTCCGAAAGAGTAAGCAGATCTTGCTCGACATGTGGCACCTGTCGTGTTGATCTGTGAGTACAAACAAAAAAGTCTAATTCGGTAGGTCACATTCGGGGAAAAGGAGACGGGATCGAGAAAAAAACGCATATGTATAAGTTTTTCGCATTGTTCTCATTTTACTTAGTCTTTCATGGACAGTCGTCTCTTGGCAACCATACCATAGCACATTTCGTTCTCAAGGGATGATTCGTCATAGATAACTCAAAATGTAAAAGTATGACAGAAATTATCTAAAGCATAAGCATAAGTCTTTCCATCATGTTTATATAACACAGCGCGAGACAAAACATTTATTAGATAAAGACAAACCGTATGAATTCATGACACCTTAATCCCTGCCACTACCTGACAAAGTTCATAGCTACTATTTACTTATTATTCCGTGTAACAAAGTTTTTATTGGGCACCATTTACAAAATAAATGTTTGATGCATCTTGCACTGAAACAATAATGTATTTATAACATGATATAATTCATCCTTTATGTAACTGAAGATCAGATTATCCCTACCTTTCAATGGGTTTTGTATAGATTTATTCTTTTCTTTCGTTTTCTGGAACATATTTTTTTTATATGTTTTCGCTGTGTCACATATTGCAAGTTTGAGTTTTTTTTTAAGATCATTTTAATTCTAATCATGTTTTTAATATGATTATACATGTGCTACAGTATATAAAAGGTGTCGATGTCATTGCGTGTGATTTCTTCATCAATGTTAAAATCAATATGAGACTGCGAATTCGTAAATTTTAAATGGACTTGTTTTAGCCAATATTAAAACGGTGGCGTTGATTGTTTCGAATGTTGTTGTATTCCGACCTTTTTTCAGTAATGATATCAGACTACAATGCAGCTGTACAACATATTTGATGATGTTTTACTGAAAGGATGTATTATCGATAAACGTAAAATAGTCATACATTTTTAGCCGAGAAGTTTCACAAATGAGAAAAGTTCTACTATCATATGGAAAACGTGCAGTTGTAAGATTTTTGGGCAGAAGTTAAAAGGACGAATTACGGCAAGACTTTCTTAATTTTAATCATGTTCTATAAAACTTTTTCAGCTTATAAAATTGTCTTCATAGAGATACAACCCCATACACTATTTAAATGTTGTTTTAGAGGTATCAATGACGATGTGATCACTTTTGCCGAGTTCTGTTCAAGTGTAAGTGTATTCAAATAAGTTAAAGAGAGGCGAAAGACACCAAAGGGACATTCAAACTCATATGTTGAAAATAAACTGACATCGCCATGGCAAGATGCAAAAAAAGACTGAAATACAAACAACAGCTTACAAAACACAACATATGCAACATATAAAACTAAAGACTGAGCAACACAAACCCAACAAAAAATCGGGGGTAATCTCATGTGCTCCGGAAGGGTAAGAAGATCCTGCTAGACTTGTGGTACACGTGGTGTCTCTCATGCAAGTACAAACCCGGTGATAAGTCACGTTCGACGAAAAAAACATGGGATTGCGGTTAAGACAATTTGAACATATACGTCGATCTATGAAATAGATATTCCATAACGTTTAACCAAGTCGTTATGGCGTCTGTAAAATTTACGAAGGGATGATTTCAACGTTACCACTTGTATAAGAAAGAGTAAAACTTGCCATATTAATGCGGATGATCTTGATGAGTATGTTGTAATTTCCTAGAAAGTACTGGGTTGCGTTCAATATCGTTGCAGCTAGTACTGCCACTATGTTTTAGATATCTATCTGTGTTGAACGATATGCTACGTAGCTAGGCTATCCAATTGACGTCATTATTAATAACCTATCCGACGCAATTTTGGATTCTCTAGATAACATGAACTTTTTATGCTATCTTGATTTATTAAGAGGATAGGCTAGCTATGCGTTCAGTGGTCGAAATCTGCGTAGCCCTACATAACACCTATGCTATTGAACGCACCCTTGATACCAGTTTTAAGGCGTCATTATCTTTTCCAATGGTAAACACAGTGTTATAGAAAAAAAACGTTAGTAAGGAAGCAAAAATAAACTTCAAAGAAATGTCTAAAGGTGACGTATTTAAAACATATGCTGATGTAAATAAAGCACGAGGACTGATGGGGTACTATCCTAAAGTTGCCCTAAAGTATGATATAGAAAAAATTGTTGCTTGGTACAAACTGCAAATATCTAGTACAACATCATTACACAATCATAGTCCGGTCATTCGGAACCAAAATAATCAAGTAATGTCCTGACAGATCGTACAAAGCTACATGTTTGCTTCCGAAAGACGATTTAAGTATTGATTTTGAATGTTCTTACTCTACAACAACTACCCAAATATACAAAATCGTTGCCATGTTCCTTTGGAATAAATGTTCAGCTATACAACATTAGTCTGTTACCTTTTCAGCGTACATACATGATGCTATGAACTAGTAATTATAAAAAAATAAATTAAAAAACATTTTGCTATTTCCTCTTGTATGTAATAAAGGTATAGTTCTACACAATTTTGAATTGGAGGAAAAACCGACATGGTTACACCATTACTAACACTAATCATTCTATATCAATATTCTTGTAATGGTTAGAAAATACATAAAATAGCACCATTACAAACTTAATCCCAATTTTATATTCTATTTTTAAAAAATTACCTGTGTCGTCACTTTTTGTGGCGTTCATACATTCATAATTCTATTGTGGTGTACTAGTGTACTGTCGTAAGTTAATGGAAGTTTGCCCGTTGTTTTTTTGTGGTTTACATGTTGTATTGAACTATTATATTGTTTGTTTATACATTTCTCTGTCCTGAGTGTTCTTGCGTTTATTTGTACTGTGTTCCTGTCACGTAGTGCTGTCATTTAAGCGGTATTTTTAACATTGCCACATAAGCGGGAGGTTTGGATAGCCATAAAACCAGGTTCAACCCACCATTTTTTCTTAAAATATCCTGTACCAAGTCAAGAATATGGCAGTTGTCCGTTTCTATGTGTGTTTGTTTATGAGGCAGTTCAGTGTTTCTGTTGTTCCGTTGTTTTCCTCTTCTATTTGATGTGTTTCCCTCGTTTTAAGTTTGTGACCCGGATTTGTTTTCGTTCAGTCGATTTGTGACTATTGAACAGCGGTATACTACTGTTGCCTTTCTTTATCTAATTCCCCTTGCGTTTATTTCACATCAGAGCGATTTGAACTAAATTCCAATCTTTAGTTTCACATAATTACCAATCAATTCATTTTTGTTAAATGGTGTTACACTCAATACATTAACTGGATGATATTTTACTTTGTGAATCAGGATTTATTAATTAGTTGTTATTTGCATTGAACAAGCTTTCAGTAAGGCAAGTGTTCTAAGACATGCAAAAATGTTTTCCTTGCCACATTCTGTATGTGCCTGTCCCATGTCAGAGGCCTCTAATTTAGATGATGAAGTCGGTTGCAGCCTGTAATATTTGTTTTTCGTTTATTGTTTTGTACATAACTCCGGTCGTTGGTTTTCTAGTTTGAGTTGTTTGAATTTTGTCATATCGGTGTCATTTGAAATTTACTAGACGGTATGAATTTACTCATTGTTGAAGTCATACAGTGACCTAAAGTTGCTTACATATACGTCATTTAGTCTCTGGTTGATAGTTATCATACCAAATCTCTTTATCTTTTTAATAAGTAATTTGATTGAGAAAATATCCATGTAAAAATACAAGATTGGTCTGTTTAAAGTATAATATATATAATACCTTTAAATGGTTGATACTATCTTTCTTACATATTTTAAATATAGGTAACCGTAGTTCTTTTTTGTGCCATTTGGAAAAATCGTAACCTTTTCGAATTTTCACTTCTTTCTAACACTTAACAAACACCTGCACACTTGCACACAGACACACGTAGTAATATGAAGTACTTTCATTTATATTATTCGGAAATACATGAAAATATGCATGATGAACATCCCTCAGTTTGAAAAAAAATGTGTTCGGTATAGATGCTGCATTAATGGCCAATAAAAGTGTCCAGACAAGTACAATAAAGAGCAACATAGAACCCGGAGAGAATAACTACTACCGTTTCACATTTAAGTCAAGTATAATAATTGGTGTTTCTCGTATAGGTAGCAGTACACAGTAAGCAGGGTGGTTCCGAATGTTGGCCCTGCTAAATTTTGTCACAAATAAAAGTTGTGCAATAAAATTATATTTACATGGCTGAAATATAATACTCAAACTGGGTTTATATGAACATCAAGATTGTTTTATTATACCTTTTATGTGCTTTTTTCTGTTTGACAGTTTATATTTACGTCTGAAGAACCTTGTTTTGCCTCAAGTTTTTTAGGCTGCGTGTTTGCAACTTGTAATACCCTTAGTTTCTAAAGAAGTACAGCGATATTATAATGAGTGTGTCAGTCCATATTGATTATTTCACAGAACAATGAGAGGATTTTGTGTGATATCCAATGAAACAACTTGCCACAAGACGTAAATGTTAGCTCCTAAAGGTCGGTCAAGATCCAGCCTACCGCCATGAGCATAACCAATACCTTCTTCATTTAATAACACCTTTGGAAATAGGAAGGTTAAAAACTAATCAAAATATACGTCGGCCGTCACCTATTTGCTATTGCTCCTCCTCATGAAAGACTGTTTCCCCCATATAATTGTACTGTGGGCCGAATTTCTGTTTGGAAATATGTATTTACCAAACTTGGCTGCCATATGTTGACTTTGTTTGGTTAAGTGTGTGAATTGGTACCTTCCGACTCAATTTTGACGAGCCTTAAATTGAATCAACAAAATCTAATCGATTTAAAAAGCTTGTTAAATTTTAGTGCTATATCGTTATATTTCATTGACTCTAAAGCTTTTTCTATTATTTGTTCAACCCGTCATAAATTCTACATATTTGCGCTCGACAAATTTTGTAGGTTATCACGTATACTTTTTAAGTTGCATTAAGCAGTGAATTGATAGACCTATTTGGCGTTAAACATTGAAAATCTAAGGATGTTTGTGAAAATGGAAACCTACCCGGAAATAGTAGGTATAAAATCCGAAACCGATGGTAAAGAGGAAATGGACATCAAGAAATCACTTTGTTGTTTCGAAATATTCCCAAACTAACTCAAAGTTATATAGCTACAATTTGAATAACATTTTAGAGTAGAGTGCCATATTGATTGATTTGATCATACATATGGTCTGCATAAATCATTTGTAAATAGTATGTAATTATAATTTATGGGGATACCTGTTTTTGCGTGTCGCATACAGAAAAGCGACACCCAAAAACAGGTATCCTCATAAATCATAATTATATACTATTTACAAATGAGTTATGCAGACCATATGCAGGACTGTTCAATTTAGTCAATGTGTCATAAATAGAATAAGACCATAACGTCTGAACTGTAAAAGTGACAATCGTCAATAATGACTTAGATCTCCATTTTGTCACAAGTCAACATATTTAAATTTGTGAAAAGCATTGGTTGAACACTTCATACGTTAATGTACGGAAACTAATGCCAGCCAGACTGATTTTTTCCTTAGGCAACACAGTTATAAAGATAAAAGTCTCTAGTTTTTAGATACAGGTCAAGTAAAATGTTCATGTTTCCATAAAATATACACACAAAACAGAATGTTTTGGTTCACTAGAAATGATTGATTGATTTGTGTTTAACACCACTATCATCACTATTGTGATATTTCGTGGCAGTCAAATTTTATTGATGGAGGAAACTCGTAGAGAATACCCGATATGTAGGAAAACTAAAATCATAGTCAATTGAGTTAGGAGTCGAGTACACCTACCATGTGCGGGATTGGAACTCACATCCTAAGTCTTGACAGGTTAGTAATATAGTAGTTCGACTACTAAGACCACTCACCACCAAGGCCCCAAGTTCACTAGAAAGAAAACTAAATGGTAATATTTTGAAATAAGCATCAGAAATTAGCTTGTTCAAATTGTTTTAAGAAAAAATAAAAAGGATTACATTTTTCTTGTATGCAATTTACTTTGAGCATAATTGTCAAGCATTTGTGAGTAAATTTTAACCTCCTTAATTAAAGCAATACAAAACCAAAGAAACAATGTTTGTGTTATGAAATTCACGCATAAGGAACCGAACTGATGTTTGTTTGTCTGTTGCAGGTGTTACCGTTGCAGACTAACAGTCAAAGACCCGAGGTATTGGCAATTTAGTAGTAATTACATTAACGGTACCAAATTAACGGCACCAAATGTGCATTTCGAAAATAAATGTCTATAAAGTGTTGCTTAGGGCCCATGTGTTTGAAAATTTCACAACTCATGTCAAACGTTAAAGGGCAGATCAATACAAACTAGAGGCTCTCAAGAGACTGTGTTGTTCACCTGTATCTAGTGTGGTTTTGGAAATCATGTAAAATAAGGTTAAAATCATAATAAATAATATTAGATACCCTTATAATGATTGAGGCCAAGTTTGGTTTAATTTGGTCCAGTAGTTAAATTAAAAGCAGGTCATCCCATTGTAGTCTTACAATAGTTACTGAAGACCCCTTATCATTATTTAAATTAGTTTTCAAGTTGTGACCATTTGAAATTGTTTTTTTACAATTTTCCCATAGACTTCTATAGTAAACCCTATGTTCTATTTTTAGCCATGGCGGCCATGTTGGTTAAAAGGCAGGGTCATCGGATACAGTTTTCAATCAAGATACTCTATTAAAAATTGTGCTTAAGTTTAATTCTATTTGGCCCAGTAGAATAAGTGGAGAAGTTTTTTGTAAAAGATTACAAAATTTAAGAAAAATCATTACAAATTGACTAAAAAGGGCTATTACTCCTTAAGGGGTCAATTGACAATTTTGGTCATATTGTCTTTTTGTAGATCGTAATGTACTGAACATTATTGCTGTTTACAGTTCATCTCTATCTATAATAATCTTTAAGATAAAAACCAAAAACAACGATTTGCTCTAAATGCTTTAGTTTCAGAGATGTAAGCCAAAAACTGCATATTACCACTGTGTTCTTTTTTTAGCCATGTCGGCCATGTTGGTTGGCAGGCGGGGTCATCGGACACATTTGTAAAAGATAACAAAATTTTAAGAAAAATTGTTAAAAAATTACTATAAAGGGCAAAAACTCCTTTAGAGTCAATTGACAATTTTGGTCATGTTGACTTATTTGTAGATTTTACTTTGCTGAACATTATTGCTGTTTACAGTTTATCTCTATCTATAATAATATTCAAAAAAATCACCAAAAACTGCTAAATTTTCTTAAAATTACCAATTCAGGGGCAGCAACCCAACAACGGATTGTCCGATTTGTCTGAAACTTTCAGGACATATAGATCTTGACCTGATGAGCAATTTTTACCCCCATGTCAAATTTTCTCTAAATGCTTTGGTTTCGGAGATATAAGCCAAATCTACATTTTACCCCTATGTTCTATTTTTAGCCATGGCGGCCATGTTGGTTGGCAAGCGGGATCATCGGACACATTTTATAAACTAGATACCCCATAATGATTGTGGCCAAGTTTGGTTAAATTTGGACCAGTAGTTTCAGAGGAGAATATTTGTGTATAAGTGAACGGACGACGACGGACGATGACGGACGGCGGACGCCAAGTGATGAAAAAAGATCACTTGGTCTTTCGGACCCGGTGACTTAAAAAGGATCAAAAAGAAAAGCATAATCTGGGCAAAAAATCAGAGACTCGTAAGAGGGACATATATTTCTGAGTTTAAATTATTTTCAACATTTGAAAACGACAAATAAAACAGTTGTTTAAAGACAAATATATGCGGCAAATAAATAACAACAACTTTACAGATTGTTATTTTGTAATTATTGACCAAAACCTTGGAATTTGACTTAGAAATGGTTGCCCATTACAAGCATAACGTGGTTAACGCTGAAGATATGTTTAAAATAAACTTCCTGCGTACGAATGGACTTATATTTGGGATGTCACACTAACACATACTGTTTTCTGTCAATTTCTTTCTTTGTATAATCTTATGTAACTTTCATATTTAAAAGCTCTTTTCCACTCATATTTATAGACAGGTGTATGTATTTTGTATTATCCAAATCACACGAACATAAAAGGATCAAAATGAAAATTGATTTCAGTTGGATGTTCGTGTTGTTATGTTAAGTACTTGCAGACTTATCCACCATTATAACACTTTTGCACATCACTAATCATAATATGTATAGGAAACTATATATGTGCTGGATTATTTTGTCTATAATAACTCTAACAATTTTTGCTTACTATTTAAACTCTTTCCGCCGTAAATCCACTTACGTTTAGAAACCACTTGCAAATATATCGTTTGTCCCTCTGATATTTCATTTCATATCAGTTGAACTATTTTTGAAAGATAACGAGAAGATTTCAGAAGATGTTGCAAGTATAATTAATGATTGGAAAATTAAAAGCATAGATTTTGAAGTTATTGTGTGGACATGCAATAAGATAAAAAACGAGATTCCGATGTTAGCAGACCTTCTAAAGAAAATACAAGTCAGCGCATGGATCGCTAATATAGTACGCTATAAAGTTTTGTACGAATACGGCGGCTTGCATTTTGACACAGATGGCATGGCTATCAGATCTGTTCAGCCTTTATCAACACAATTCTATTCAGGATTTGTAGTCTGTGCAAAACCAAGAACAACCAATTTAATAGTAGCTGGTCCCTGCAGGATAATAGGCAATGCTGTTATAGCTTCCACGCAACACTGTACCTTAATGAAAAGGGTATCTGAAAAAAAGTGTATATCTGACGAAATGTATGACAACTGATAAAAGGGCTTCAGCTGTCACATGGAACAGGTCCAGCTCAAAGTTTGCGGAGCAGTATTGGAAGGATACATTGATTTTCCTAATGTGAATCATTTAATACTTCATTTTGTGCTTTGAAGTTTTAGTTTATATGCATTTAGGTATTTTGTTGTCAATATAAAGATAGGATTCCTTATGGTCGTCGCCTGTTACCTATTTCTCACATGAACAAATAGTTCTCGTATCACACAGCACAGAGTGTGATACGAAAAGTGATACGAAAAATGCGTTAATTTGATTGGCCTTTCCAGCCTCACGAAAGGGTATTGCGACACTACCATCTGCTATTCGTTAAGTCAATGATGGTATTTAAATGTCACAACGATGTACCTCCAAGAAAGATTTGTTAACTCAGATGCTTAGTATGTCAATGCAAAGTGAGGGCCTCGATGGCCAAGTTATTTTAGTAGCTCAATTAATGTATCACAGGCACGTGGCTCGTACGTTCGACTCCAATCTCAGTTGACAATGATTGTCAGTTATCCTGCCAAAGGTCAATGGTCCTCTTCTCGAGGTTTTCTCTGTCAACAAAAACTGAAAGCCACGAAATAGCCAAAAACTGCTGAAAGTGGCGTTAAACAGCAATCAATCGAGTAATGCATATTGACGATTCCATTATACTGTGGATTCATTTATGTTCGTGGGTATCAATTTTCGTGGATAGAGAAAAATAGACATTTCGTGGGATACGTAAATTCGTGGATCGCTGTTTCAAAAATAAAAAAAAAGAAGTTTTCGATACGTAAATTCGTAGAAATCTGTTTGAATAATAAAAAAAATAAAAGTTCAAAATTCATTGAAAATATTTTGAATTGTCAAAATCCTCGCTTGGTCATTCCAGGTTATAATATTCATTTAAAACTTCGATTGCAAGCGCGTGGACAAAGGCAACTAATTATTTGTTTGTTTAATAATTTGTAATTTCTTGACGAAAGCTTTTCAAAGCCCTTTGATGTACAACCGATTGAAATTTATTTTTCCTAATTAAGACATAATAAGCAGTCATTACAAAATGATCAAAAGCAAGAAACACACTTACGATGTTTTGCAGCCCAAGGTTATAAAATTAAGCATGCTATAATTACTCATCGCGAGTTTATGTTATATAAACTCTGTTGAACATATTGAAGGCTACTTTTTTTCTAAATTTTAAGTTTTATGTCGGAAATAATTATTCATTTAATTTTTATGAACGATTTTGAATTTTGATTTTTTAAAGTTTTATTTGTAAAATGTATGATTTGTACGGATAAATGTCTTTTAGGATTATAATAAATGGGTAACAAGTGTACATCACAATGTGTTTAAGTACAAGTCACTTATTATTTTAATCAAATGTCGTTTCTGTCCAGAATAAAGGTGTGAAATTTTATGTTCCTGTCAAAAAAAAATATTACCTAAGGTCAATGTCCCGTACTTAATCCTATTGATTTTAATCACCTTTAAACCAAATCATGACACGGTAATTAACAAATTTCTGTAATTTCCAATGAACTATTTTAACCATTTTAAAAACGTAAATTCTCACTGATATTCTTCAGATTTCATTATTTATTATATCAAAATACTTATATATTTTATTTTAAGAACACGTTTCATGTTACCATGTTTATCGTAGGTCAACACTATATTACAATTGCACAACATAACCGGAAAAAAACCATCCGACTGAATACACATTTCTCGGGATTATTCTTCGTTGAATTCATAAAATAGTGGTTTGCTGTGACCCACAAAACCCACGAAAATTGGTATACCACGAATAAAATAGTTTTTCTTAAAATTATCTTGAAAGAAAATGTAAAAGTTCACAAAATTATGATAAAGTACGACAGTCGGCATTAGACTTATCATTGGCTCTGGAATCAAAAAACAAACTCAAAGTTAAAGGGAATCGGAACCAAAAATTCCCAAAAAGACATACGGTACGAAATGTTACGATAAAAACGGTTTCGTCATCAAGGAATACTTTGTCTTTTTCAAAGTCACATGATTCCTTTTTGCTATTGTCATTGTATTTTATAGTACAGTTTCACTCTTTACCTGTATAATTGTTAAATAAATCGAAAGTCGTACCAAGTAAGATATGTTTCTAGATACACTAAAATATTTGTTAAATCAAATAAAAGTAAACAAATTTCAACTGACTCAATAGGGTTTGTTCAGAGAAAAAACTTATCCACAACGTAAATGAAACTATAATATTAACCATATTAAAAATCGTTGATACTTAAATGAAATGAAGTGTTGAAGCATAATAATTTTATAAATATGATGATTAGTTTTATTCACTTACATAATCATCGTATCGACCAGGTCTTTCTTACTCTACATTAAGGTAAAGAAAATAATATTAAAAGTTTCAAATCTCCAGTAACTTTAATATAACACGTGTGGTTAATTCTTTACGATGCATGTGTAATAATATCAATAAAACATGATTTGTTTATTTTCAGTTATATCAGTATTTCAACACAAGTAAAGCCATCAAAATGTATAGTTAAAATCTGACTGAATCTAATTTCAACGAAAATCATGAGTTCAATACCTATAAAAGCATTTGCTGGAATAATTTTGTCCTTGATCTTATATGATCCTATTATGTCTGTTTGTTTTGTTCACACATTGTTGTCAACATAATGAATTTTATGCGACTGTAATACAAGTGAGAGATATAGCTAGCTATAAAATCAGATGTTATCCATCATTTTCTACATAAGGAAATGCATGTACCAAAGTCAGGAATATGATAGTTGTTTTCCATTTGTTTGATGTGTTTAAGCTACTAGACTCAAGGTAGCAGCCACTCGCTAGCAGCCACTACGCTAGCAGCCAAAAGGCCCAGGTTGGACAACTCATGGTTTGTCTTCACCATAGGTCCTAATTTAGGTCTAAAGAGTCTTTTTTACACACTAGGTGCAATGATAGTTAAAGGTCCAAGGTCCAATGGACCAAAGTGCCCAAGTATGACAACTCATGGTTTGTCTTCACTAGAGGACCAAACTTAGGTCTAAAGAGTCTTCAATGCCTACCCTTCACTCCACCCCCATCTGTTTAAGTCTGTCAAAAATTCGCCACGGCAATACTAAATACTATTTTTGACCCTTACAAATGGATGATTCGATTATCCCGTAGTTATAATTATACATCAATGAGGCACATGCATAAATGTGTTTTCACTTTTGAAAAGGGAATTAAAATATATAATTCTTCATTTAACATCTTCTTCTTCTTAATTTTAAAATTGCATAGTTTGATATATTTTAAAAACAGTTCTGTTGAGTTTGAATCTTATGCATATTTTGGGTTTTAGATTTATCTTAAAAGTGGCTGCTAGCTTGAGTCTGATGTTTGAGCTTTTGATTTTGCCATTTGATAAGGGACTTTCTGTTTTGAATTTTCCTTGGACAGTTCATTGGTACTTTTGTTATTTTACTTTTTTTAAAGGTAATGAATTTAAATTGACTCAACAGAGTTTGTTCAGAGAAAAACAAACTTATCCACAAGGTCATTTCTAACTATAATATTAACCATAATATAATCGCTTATATTTTAATGAAATGAAGTAATGAAGCAAACAGATCTATGATGAGATTTATTCACATACAAAAACATTGTATCAACCAGGTATTTTCTAACTCTACATGAAGTTTGACCCAGAAAATGTTATAAGTTACAAAGCTCTGATAACTTTAATATACCACGTGTTGTAAAGCATTAATTCTTACGATGCATGTTTAATATTATCAAAAAGACATCATAGGTTTTCTTTAGTTATGAAACTGCACAAACAAAGCCATATAAAAGCAGTTATTGGAATAATTTTGTTTTTGATCTTATTTGGTACCTGTATATTGAAAGATATATCTAGCGACAGATCTTATACAAAGGTGTCTTTATCAAGGGCCAGAAAGTCTGTTTTAGTAACTGGTGGCGCAGGGTTTATAGGACATCATATCATAACAAGGCTACGACGATATAACGTAAGTGTCATAGGAATAGATAACTTCAACCACTATTATGACGTAGAATTGAAATACAAACGTTCAAATTTGTCTAGATTAGTTCGTCATGTAGACGTCTGTGATAGAGTCAAACTGCTAGAAATCATCAAAGACTATGCTATCACACATGCAGTGCACATGGCAGCTCAGGCTGGCGTTCGATATTCTCGATTGCACCCTCAGGCATACGTAAAATCAAATGTAGAATGTTTTGTAGAATTGCTAGAGATATTAAAAACACGAACCATTCCTTTAATTTATGCTTCATCATCCTCTGTGTATGGGCAAAACACAAAAGTTCCTTTTTCAGAGAGTGATCGTGTTGATCTACCAGCATCACTTTATGCAGCAACAAAACGCGAGAACGAACTATTAGCGCATGTGTATTGGAATATATACAAATTAAGATCAATAGGATTACGTTTATTTACTGTTTATGGACCTTTGGGAAGACCGGATATGGCTTATTACTCATTTACCAAAAATATATCTGAAGGCAATCCTATATCTGTTTTTAATAATGGCGATTTGTCACGTGATTTTACTTACATTGATGACATAGTTGATGGAGTCGTAAAAACGTTAGATATTCCATTTAATTGCGAAATTTTAAATTTAGGACGTGGCCAGCCACAGCATTTGATGACATTTGTTCGTGCTATAGAAAAAGAAGTAGGTAAGAAAGCAAAAATAAACTTCAAGGAAATGTCTAAAGGTGACGTATTTAAAACATATGCTGATGTCAATAAAGCACACGGACTACTGGGATACTATCCTAAAGTTGCTCTAAAAGATGGTATAGCAAAATTTGTTGCTTGGTATAAGTCTGAAAATATCTAGTACAACATCATTACACAATCATTGTGATGTCCGATCATTCAAAACCAACAAAAAATAATTTTTCCAAAAGATTATACAAACCTGCATGTTTTACTCCGAAAGACGCTTTTGGATTTCATTTTAAACATCTTTACTCTTCAACAACTACTCAAATATGCAAAGCCGTTGGCATTTTACTTAAGGATAAATGTTTGGCGATAAGACGTTGTTGTGTTAGCTTTTTAACGTACATAATGATGCTATGAATTTGTAAGTTAAAAATAAAATAAAAAACATTTTGCTATTTCTTCTTGTATGTGATAAAGATATAGTTCTATCACCCCTTGTGTTTATTTCTCATCAGAGCCATTTAAAATAAATTCCAATCTTTAGTTTCACATTATTAACAATTAATTCATTTTGTTAAAGGTTGTTACACTCAATCCTTTAACTAATTGATGTTTTATTCTGTGAATCAGGGTTTAATTATTAGTTGTTATTTGCTTTGAACAATTTTGCAGTAAGTGCGAGTATTCTTAGACTCGCAAACATGTTTTCCTTGTCACATTATGTATGTGCTTGTCCCACAAGTAAGTGGCCTGTCATTCAGACGATGTCGGCAGTTGCTGCCTGTAATATTTGTTTTTCGTTTATTGTTTTTTACATAACTCCGGTAGTTGTTTTTCTAGTTTGAGTTGTTTTAACTTTGTCATATCGGTGTCATTTAAAATTTACTAGACGATATGGATTTACTCATTGTAGAAGCCATACGGTGACCTAAAGTTGCTAACATGTACATATACGTCATTTGGTCTCTGGTTGATAGTTATCACATTGGTAATCATATCAAATCTCTTTATCTTTTTAATAATTAATTGGAATGAAAAAAAATAAAGATGTTCTGTTAAAAGTATTATATCCATAATGCCCCTAAATGGTTGATACTATCTTTTTTTACAAATTTGAGATATAGGTAACTGAATATGCACGATGACCATCCCTCAGCTTGAAAAAATGTGTTCAATATAGATGCTGCATTAATGTCCAATAAAAGTGTCCAGACAAGTATAATAAAGAGCAACATACAACCTGGAGAATATAACTACTACCGTTTCACATGTAAGCCAGGTATAATAATTGGTGTATCTTTTATAGGTAGCAGTACATAGTAAGCAGGGTGGTTTCGAATGTTGGCCTCGGTGAATTTTAGCTACATATAAAAGTTATTGTGCAATTATGTTTAGATAGATGCAATATCATTTTTTTTCAAACTGGGTTTTTATGAACATCAAGATTATTTTATTTATATTTTATGTGCTATTTTTGTTTGAGGGTTCATATTTCATATCCCTCCCCGACATAAATTGGGTAATTAGAATCATGTTATAAGCGCTTTCTTTTACACAAACTGATCGATGCAGTTTTACAAAAAATGAGGTGACAAACATGATTGCATTTGACCATATGAATGTGTATGGTTTCAGTCAAAAGGATTAAATTCTATTTTGAACCACATTTGGGGAAACATGTTACATCTTCACACCCATGTTTTTAATATTTTATAGCAAATCAAATAAATGCCGAGTAGTGCCATTTGAAGTATTTGAGTATTTTTAGTCGCATGATCTTTGGATTTAAGTTTTTTTTAAGTGTTTATCGCATTTCAACGTGTTCAACTTTACCTTTCAGATCTGTGATTGAATTGAATTAGTTAGTCTTTTTCTTCTTTTTTTTTTAATTTTTGTAATCTGATGGAATCACGCAGTGAATTAAGCAGACAGTTATCTCTGCTTTCAACAGCTTTCTGTCTAAAACCGTACCTAATTTCTTACATAGTTTCTTATTATAAGACGTTTATCGTGAGCTGCTTGGCGGGTATAAAAGTTGAACAAATATCACCTCTTTCTGGAGAACCTTCTTTATCTTAAGTTGTTGGTCAAGGTCCGGCCTTTAACCATGAGCAAAACAAATACCATGTTTATTTAATCGCAGAATTGGAAACAGGAAGGTTAAAACGCAATCGAAATGTTCATTAGCCGTCACCTATATACAATTACTCCTCCCCTTGAAAGACTGTTTCTCATGTAATTGGACGATTTTCAATTTTGAATAATATGTATTTATACCAAACTTGGCTTCAATTTATTCGTGTGTCTTGGTACCTTCCTACTCAAATTTGATGAGTCTGACTATTAATTAGAGTACGAATTTAAATGAATCCACATAATCGGTTTAAATAGTTTGCTAAATCTAATGTTGTATCGTTATGTTTTATTGACTCTAAAAGCTTTGTATTTTTTTTTTGTAACCCCGTCAAAAATTCTACATATTTGCGCTCAACAAATTGTGTTGGTTATCGCGTATACTTTTTAAATTGCATTTAGCAGTGAATTGATAGACCTACTTTGCGTTAAAAATTGCAAGAAGGAATGTTTTTGAAAATGTAAACTTACTCGGAAATAGTGTGCATAAATTTCGTAACCGATGGTAACGAGGAAAAGTACATCTAGAGATCCTTTCTTTTTTCCGCTTCCCAACTAACTCAATTAAATAGTTGCACAGTGTACATACTATGTTTTGTGTAGAGAGCCATATTGATTGACCTTACGGAGAAGTGACAAACAAAAACAGGCATCCCCATTCAGTATGGTTATATATCATTTACAAACAATTGTGTACAGGTTCAAAATTTAAACGACAGACATTAGGCCAGGTTTTATTTGGCATGAAACAACATTTCAATTTTCTTGTTTGGCCAAAAAGTCTCTTATTGCCAAATTACACCCTAAACCCGGTGTTGAACTATTTTATGCCTTTTCCAGCCTAATAAATATGCATGGAATAATATGCCTGAGATTTTTATCAATGCAAAGTTACTTGATTCTGTGGTATTCAAAAGTGAGACTTACTAATATGTTGAAGATTCCATGAACTAAACTCCTAAATTGTATGCCTGTTATATCATTGTTACATGTCATTTTATGGACATTTGAAAAATGTTGAAATTTATTCTAAGTATATACAAGATTTTCAAATTTCACGGTAGGTTTCAACACCTTTCAGTTTTTGACCTTGTTAGGTAAACAAATACAGAATATATTTTTTTTTAAGTTTGCGATTGCTGTCTCATTGATGTGTTGTCCACACCTCCCTCATTTCATCTTTGTTCACAGAACAATGTTCTGATTTCATGGTTTGACCCTTTACTAGACACTACTAAGCAATAGGTGCCTATAAAGTGCGAAGCAAAATATAAAAAAAAAATGAAACAAAAAACAAGTAAAAGAAAGGAATCAATAAAGAAACATAAAGAAACGAAATTGGAATCAATGAAACAAAGAGAAATAAGTCGAAATTGTTAGTACAGCAGACGGGACATTTCAGCGTATTTACTTGTTAAAAAGTTCGGTTGGATTGGTGTCTTGTTAACGTATACCCTACATATACTTATATAAAATGTTTGTGTTGTTTTATCGTAATTTGTCTTTGACAGATATCTCTTGTACATAAACAAATCAGTATGAAATTCATTAAAATAAGGAGTCAACACAATGAATGTAGTAAACGATTGTAAAAATGGCTGTCCTGGATGGTGATTCTATCAGGACGGACATTTATCTTCATAATCGCTATTTTCTAATAAAAACAATTATACTTATCTCATGGTTTACAGTTTAGTTTCTCCTTTTTAGAATTTTTCAGGGGAGATAAACTGTATATTGGGACATAATGGTAGGAATTTAAATATTCAAAACTAAAAGGATTTAAGAATGCAGAAGAGCAATTTAACCTCTTAAAAGTCTACGACTTCAAATATTCTAAATGAGCAAATATATCTCCCTCATGCAAAGCTCTGATTCCTTGCCCGGCTTTGGCTATACTTTTTTTGTCCTTTTTGAATTATAGCTCTTCATATTTTTAATAAGCTTTGGATTTTCAAATATTTAGACCTCGAGCATCACTGAAGGGACATTTATTGTCAAAATGCGCATCTGGTGCAGAAAATTGTTACCGTTAATGTTATTAACCCTTGGTACGTTCATGTAATAAATGTTAATCTCAAAAACTTGTGTTTAACTGTTTTCTTTATCTTTTGAAGTTATTCTTCTATAAGATTTTCACCTTAAGCTAAAAATGTAGCTATTGCTATAAGACATGACACATAATCGTCCGCTATTGACAAAATTTCAAACTTACGACTGAATTGACCCAGTCGAAAATTTGCGGCTAATTTTTCACGTAAGTCATAAATCTTAAATATTTGTGAAACAGTCGCGTATCGTAATCACGGTCATACGACCTATTTAACGATTTACGACCTTTGGTAGCAATATACAGTTAGGAAAAATCTTAAGATTGACACTCATAATTCTAACTACATTCTTTCCCTTGCTTTCTTTAACAAATAAGGCTTATTGTGTGTATTTATATATACCTCGTTACCTTAAGCTTTACAGCTTATCGGTGCATATATTTGCATATGTAATGAAAGCAGCATTTGTATATATTTGTGTTCTTATTGTTGAAATAGTGACAAATAATCTTTTTTTATGTAACCATGGCAAAATCTGTTTTATTGCCAAAAAGGGGTGGAAATGTCACAAATGACCCCAAAAGTTAGACTAAAGTAGAATTTCAATCCATTTCCAGTGATACCATTGATGAAACCATTGTCATTTGTCTATAAAGAGGCAAAATAAAAATCATATGCATTTCATCTCACTTTTTTCATAACATTGAATTGAAAAGATCGAGCGTAAGATAATTGTTGGAAAGAACAACAATAATTTCTGGGCATATGACCGGTATGGATGTGATAAAACGGACTGTCATACAGAAAATGGCCTATAAAGCAATATGAACTCACTTTGAAGTTTATAATATTCTTCAGTTATCTAAACACTAATTGTATTGCACAATAACTTTCATATTTGAAAACTTCACAAGTAACAAAATGCGAAAATAAACTTCTAACTCAATATTGCTACCTTTGGTGAAACGATGGTTAGAACTGCTGAACGATAAAAGTGAAAATCGTCATATTTTATGCTTTCCTCCTACAACACTAACAAACCACCAGAGGCTTAACATTCACCTGAAGGAATCAGCGAGAAGCTCAAGTAGTTTACATTCTATTGTATATTGCAAATATGACAATAGAAACAGCAGGTGAATTTCGAAATGTTTACTTTTTCAGAGTAAAAATGTTTCTCATACAATATATATATACATTTGTCCAACAAGATAATAATGAATGCAAAACATAAAACGATAATAAAATAATACAGAATACAATAGCTTTGCCTAGGGAAGTATCAACTAAGCCATATAAAGATATTAAGATGCTTAGTGTAACACATGCAATATAAGCATTCAAAAATGACGATGCTCACAAACTAAAACTGATATGATTACAAAAATACATATGTAATGGACCAGAAATATACATGAACATTTAACAAACATGTAGCATCAAAAGCTTAAGTTGTTGAGAGGGGATGGAAGGAGGGAAATTTTATAAAAATCCCACAATAAAAATCTTGTTTACAAAATAAACGATCTATTGATCAGCAAGAATATGTGATAATAAGATACATTATTAAGAAACTGACCAATGTTCATCCATCCCAAAGACCGTAATACACGGGTTCCCTAAAGGGTCAGGAAATTGTTAATTTAGAAACAAATTAATGGTCCCCGTCGTCTGAATAAAATTTGTTATTAAATTAACTAACCTATAATTTAAAAATCATTGGTAGAAGAGTTCATATGATATTGAACAGAAACGATAGTCCATTTAGTCATTATTATCAACATATCAAAATTTTATAAAAGCGTTGGTTGAACAGTTCATAAGTTATTGTGCAGAAATTAATGGCAGCTGCCCACTTGCCGCACATTAGCCAGCCGTCCTTCAACAATTCGAGTACTGAATTTTTCCTTCGGAAAACCCAGTTAAAAAATTGAGGTCGCCTTGCCTTTTAGCTACAGGCCAAGTAAAATGTTTTTATTTCTCAAAGGTATACACATGGAATATATACCACTAAAATAACGAGGTCCAATTGGTAGCCGGCATGACGTAAAAACGACTAATCAAAGAATTCAACTTTATATATAACTAATATAGGACAATTGTGTTGATTAAACATTACACCATTCCAGGCCCTTTTGTTTTGAAAATAATATTTTACCAATAATTAACAAGTTCCGGGTCGAATCCGATACCAATACCAATAGTATATGTCACATGTAGTTTCCAGTTGTAGTAAAAAAAAAAACAGGACGGGTTAAAACAGAAAGATTTCGAAATCAGTATGACTTTTCAGATGACAATACGAGTACTTAAAATCCAGGCTTAAAATTAAGCTTTGGTACTTTAATTCAGTCATGGATCCGCGATGTCACGGATGTGTTCTAATAGTATTTTATAATTCACTAGAAAAAAAATAATTGATAGAATTATGAAATAAGATATTAGAAGAAAACTTGTACAAATTGGTTAAAGGAAATAAAACAAATGACATTTGTTATTTATTTTTAGCATAATTGTCAAGCGCTTGTGAGTAAATCTAAAACTTAACAAAATACAATACCAAAGGAACCATTTCTATCTGTTTAAAGTAAAGAATAAGGAAGGCATCGAGTTTATGTTTGTGTAACTATTGCTGGTGAAACCCTTGGAGATTAACAGCCAAAGACCTATTAGTAGTTATAACATTAACGGTGTCAATTATATCGCACCGACATGCGGATTTCGAAACCAAATGTTTACCAAGTGTTGCTAAGTGCCCATATGTTTGAAAATCCATAATTTAAGTCAAAATTTAAAGGCAAATCAACATGAAAACATGTAGCCTGGACAAGGAATAGAGACTCGCATGAGGGCGATACATTCCTTAGTTTAAAGTATTTTCAGCATTTGAAAACGACGAATAAAACATGAGTAGTTTTTTTATCCTGTCGGTACAGAACTACTGGCTTCGTGGCTGGTGATATCTTCGGGGACGGGCAGTTTACATCCTTGTTCGTCTGCATATAGTTGTTTTATTGGAACATATACCACATCTTCTTATGTTTATATATAAAGCATTCGTTAAGGGTGATAATGTTATTTCTCTTACCGACACACATATATCTATAAATGTTTTCCTGGGGTTTTATTTGCTGTTTAGAAACAGATACATGGGACAAATCGTTAACAATCTCAATCCTTGTATCCATATATAATGAGTTTATATACTTCAGACGTCACACCAACACATGCTGTTTTCTATTAATTTCTTTCTCTGTAAAATCTTATAAAACTTTCATAGCTTACGTAAATTTTCCACTTACTAGACAGATGTCTGTATTTTTTATTATCAAAGTACTAAAGCAAATCATATGAGAATGTATTCAATATCATTACTTACTTGGTTGAGAGTCAATTGTTTATGATGTCTTTAACTAATCACAACGTGTTGGTGAACGCTATTGATAATATTACCCAGAATACAATAGATTCCTAAACGTCTTATTGAATAGTATAAGTGTTTGTGACCAGATTGTATTAATATATGTATTGATTCATTTCATACTTAAATTACATCACAGAGCACTTATAAACACTGTTGGGGCCTAACGAAGAATCCATCCACGCCATTTAGTTTTTCGTATATTATTGTTTAATTTGCAATCATAACACTTCTTGTATATAGGAACATGTATTGGACAACACGTGTGTACTTGATTGTTTTGTCTTTAATGACACTAACATTTTTTGTTTACTATTTAAACTCTATCAGCCGTAAATCTACAAACGTTTGGAAACCACTTGCAAATATATCGTTTGTGCCGAAGATATTCCATTTTATATCAGTTGAACCATTTCTTAAAGATAACGAGAAGATTTCAGAAGATGTTACGAGTATAATTAATGAATGGAAAATCAAAAACGAAGATTTTGAAGTTATTGTGTGGACAGGCAATAAGATAAAAAATGAGTTTCCGATATTAGCAGACCTTCTAAAGAAAATACCAGTCAGCTCATGGATCTCTAATATAGTACGCTATAAAGTTTCGTACGAATTCGGAGGCTTGTATTTAGACACAGATGTTATGGCTATCAGATCTGTTCAACCTTTATTAAAACAGTTTCATTCAGGATTTGTAGTCTGTGAAAGACCACGAACAAACAATTTATTGATGGTTGGTCACTGCAAATTAATAGGCACTGCCGTTATAGCTTCCACGCAACACAGTACCTTAATAAAAAGGGTATTTGAAAAAAGTGTATTTTTGACTAAGAAATATTTACCTACCATTGACACTGCAACTTTTTCGTACTACAAAGGTAAAAGAATAAGTGGTACTAGCTTGTTAACAAAACAATTTAAGGATTCGGAGATTCCAGTGATTGGTTCTATTACATTTTTCCCCTGTGATTGGTCGGATCGTTCTAAATGTGTTTATAGTCGTTTTTTAAATAGTAGTACAATTATTTATGGAATGCACCAGTGGAAAAAACGGTGGGGAATTCGAAATATCTGATGGTATGGCTCTTTAAACGACAAAAGGAAAACACATTTGGTAGTCGGTTTCACATTATTTACTTGCAACTTCGTGGCTTCCTCCCCATTTTCGTTTCGACGTTGAACTTATGTTCAGATAATGATTTTTTGTGAATTTTTATTAATTAATCAAAAACTTTAAGATCCATATGCATGGACTTAACACGATTTGTATTTGATTTACCACCTGATCTGTGCACAGCAACAGTGAGATGTAAAATAAAAAAAAACAATGATTTACTTTAGTTTACAAACATTTCCATCCTTATAATCGATTTTGTTATCGAGTATGTTGGAAGACAAAATATCACTCATAATTTTCATATCTATATGAACTAAATATTGTCTTAACGTCATCAGGGATACAGTGGGAAATCTTCTCACAAAATACTACCTCCCCTGTAAACACTGAAAACTAGATCTTTGCGATGTTTGTTCGATTTTAGCAAGGCCGCTATGAATTATGAATTCACGGGAAAACGTTCTGGTAGATAGAAATATTAGAAATAAGTTGAAATAAAAAGAAAAACTTCCATTTAATGTTATCATATATGTGTGTATGTGTGTGTGTGAGTGTGTGTGTATGTGTGTGTGTGTCTGTGTGTAATCTGGATCAGAGATAGTCAGAGAAAAAAATTCAAAATGAATCGATTGATATGCAGCAAAGATTAACACTTTTGAAATTAAGTTACTAAGCAAATTTAAACGGACCCTATCCTGATGTAAGCATTAAATGTGAATAGATACAGATGACCGCAAATACTTGTACAAAAACTGAGATGACCTTTTCTTAAAATTGTAAAAAAAAATAGTAGAAAGATGCCTACTGTATAAGAATAGTTATCTTTAATTTTTCAACCTGCACATACAGACTTTTAAATTGTTATATTCAAGAAAAGACAATATTGCTATATTGGATGTACATGTGATAAAAACCAGACAGGTGTACTCGAAAACTTAGATGTCAAAAATAAGTATATATTGGGAAATTGCAACATGCTAAGGAATTTGTGAAACACTCCGAAAATTGGTGACCCCAAAGATCTTTAGATTTTGTATGTACATGATTTTTTTTTTATCAATATGCAGCAAAGAATAACATTTTTTAGATTTCAGTTTCATAAGCTTTAAATGAAATTTTCTCGATAAACACTGAACATAAAACATAGTGTATTTGCATGTATATTTCTAATAACAAAATTTAAGAAAACCTTTCTTAAATGTACAATTACACTACCAAGAATTATATCACACTTTTATTGTACATTTCTACCCTCTAGTAATTCAGTACTGAACGGCAACATGATAAAATTGTAATGTTGTTCTTTTGGTAAATTCAGAACTGCTGAATTTTATACTTATATTTGTATAGTTACATATATCTAATTTTCAGTACTGATATTTTCAGTACTGTGCCGTTAATGATTTTTGTCAGTACTGTAACAGTACCGAGTTTTTCAGTACTGTAACAGTACCGTTTTTTTCAGTACTGTAACAGTTCTCAGTTTTTCAGTACTGTAATAATACTGATTTTTGCAGTACTGAAACAGTACTGGTTTTTTTTCAGTGTGTTTCATGGATTGATTTATTTCCCTATCGAATCAGTACTTACCTGCTCACCTTGTAATTATCAAATTACTCAATGTATTTTGATGAATATATGTTCATTTTAAAGTATGGGTTGCCTATACTTGTAAGCAGTATCCTGGTTCTGGTACAATACCAAATGTACATTGATGAAAAAAATAATATTTATTTTGTGCTTGTTTACGATGCATGTACCATATTGATTATTCAGAAATTATATAAATTATTCTCTCGCTTAAATAACACATGTAACATAACTTTGAAAAATGTTTCAAATGTCATTGGTTAAATCAATTAATCTCAACTTTAATGCAAAGAAGTGCTTCTAGTGATATTTTAGGTTGGAATTAAGCAAACCTAATAATAATACTGCATTATCTGATACTTCCGGTGCTATAGAGCCAATCTTCCCCCATGCCAGTTTTTTCCCCGGGGAAATTTTGGATCATTGCCTTTCTTACCCCACGAAAATTTGACAATACTTATACATATAGCCACTTTTCCCCCATGCCAATTTTTCCCCCACAGTATATATTTCATATATATATACCACCAAAAGCTTTATTATTATAGAGCCTAGTTGGTCGAGCGGTCTAGCGCGTCGGGCATAGTACAAGGCGATTTGGTGCCACGATATCTCAGTAGCGTGAGTTCGAATCCCGGCCAGGGAAGAACAAAAAAAAAGTGCTTCCCCAAATTTACAGATCTAACATTGTTGGTCTGTTGTTTAGACGAACTATACATACAGAATGTATTTTCAGACGAGGAAAAATATATTTTAACGGCCGTTTGTTTGCGATGTTTAAATACGCAGACTCTGTTGTAACTACTCTACCGTTGTCAAATTTGAAATATTTACAAATTTAGATCGTTCAGTGCTGTTTATTTGGAATTTTTATTGACGCAATCGTTCTTGTAACATCATAACTGTCGTCACCGTTAAAGCTTTAGAATTGTGCTAGTTCATATCGCACATTATTATTTTTATTTAAAGCATATATTTGAACTCTCTGTTGAAACTAGTCATATAACCTATGTCGTGTTTAACACATATTTAGAATTGTGCAAGCGTCTCACCTGATGTTCGGTTGGACTTTTTTATTGTATAAATTTCAAAATTGTTATAGTTTAATCTAAGTAGACTGATATATGATTCATTCAACATCACAATCATATTTACTGATGACGGATATCTGTTATCCGAAATATTTATAAATAATTACATTTATAGTTCCTTTTTTTGTTATTGGTGTTGTTGTGTACACTTTTAAGGCGTTTATATAATTTATTTATTGTGTACATGTATCGTTACTCGTAACGATCCAGCGCCCTCGTGGGAAAAATCGTTGACTATAATTCAGACGTTTTATATATATATATATATATACAAGTCTTAATTGAAAACAACGTTCAAACCTATGATTGCGTTGGATAAAAACCGCAATGTTTTACGTGTGCATGCAAAAAACTTTCTTGGTAGAGGGGTCTAACTACAGCACAAACAACATTTTCATGCACCTCATGTTTGCGGTATACCATCTTTTCTGCAAGTTTATTATCTTCTGTTTGGTATTGAATTATTAATTCAGATCCATTTTGTATAATGTAATATATAGATAGAGTAAAAAAATTGAGAATGGAAATGGGGATTATGTCAAAGAGACAACAACCCGACCAAAGAGCAGACAACAGCCGAAGGCCACCAATGGGTCTTCAACGCAGCGAGAAAATCCCACACTCGGAGGTGGTTCTCAGCTGGCCCCTAAATAAAATTGTTTACTAGTTCAGTGAAAATGGACGTCACACTAATCTCCAAAACATATAAATGAACTAAAATTGAAAAACATACAAGACTAATAAAGGCCAGAGGCTCCTGACTTGGGACAGGCACAAAAATGCGGCGGGGTTAAACATGTTTTGTGAGATCTCAACCCTCCCCCTATACCTGTAGGCAATGTAGAATAAAGAAACTCATAGCAATTCGCACAGTAAAATTTCAGTTCAAAAGAAGTCCGAGTCCGATGTCAGAATAGGTAACAAAAGAAACTAAGCAAAATGACAATGATACATAAATGAGCAAAGGACTACTAGCAGTTACTGATATGCCAGCTCCAGACCTCAATTAAACTGATTGAAAGATTATGTCTTCATCATATGAAAATCAAGTACAATCCCTCCCGTTAGGGATTTAGTATCATACCATCATGAGATATATGAGAAGAACATAACCCGTATCATGCCAACAACTGGTTTTAGAATAAATGTGTTTATTTCCGGTGCAGAGACCCTATGAGTGAATCAATATTAATACCAAAATATGCAATCCTTAATGACTTGACAACAGTATCATAACTATATCCTTTCCGAATAAGTCTGTTTAAAGGTTTGGTTAACTTTTGAGGTGAATGCCCACATTTTTGAGCTTTGTAAAGAATATTACCATAAAATATTGGATGTGAAATACCTGAACGTATAAGATGTCTGCATATTGATTTATATTTACGAATGATGTAAATTGTCTTTGTACCGATGATAAAATTTAGTAAATGTTTTGACTAGTTTGTGTTATCGAAAACCCTGGTGTAATAATAATCTCTATATAGAAAATGAATGTGGATGTGTATTTATACATCCCAAAAAACCGTTTGAAAAGAATACAAATTTAGTTAGGTTTTAATTTGCTGATGACAAAATCGATATTTGTGCCAATGTAAACTATATTCAAAGATCTTATTACAACATTGGTAAGATAACCTTTACTGATAAGTTTGTTTAAAGGTTCGATGAGTTTACTCGGATCACATAGTGATTTCCACGCTTTTAGTACAATATTACCGTAAAATTTAGGATCTGAAATACCGTTTTTGATAAGTTTTCTACAGGTACAGCCAAATTTACTAATCAAACTTTTGTATCTATGAAAGAATTTAGTAAAAGTTTAACGTAACTTATGGTAACGAAATCTCTGACTTAATCATTTACCAGTGATGCATTGATTACGTTCTTTCAAATCTATGACACCGCTACACACACGGGCATAACGAACGAGTTGGGATATATAAATACCGTATGATGGAGCCAAAGGAACATCGCCGTCTAAAAAAGGAAAATTAACAATAGGGAATGAAAAATCGTCTCTTTTGTCGTATTTTAGTATGGATTTTCCCTTTAAAAATTGAAATGTCTAAATCTAGAAAAGAAAAACTGCTGTTTATGTGAGATTTATTTAAAGTTTGAATGTACCAACCAAATGAAACAATGACGTGTCTTTACTGAGTTTGGTCATAAACTTAGATTCATAGCAATACAGGAATAAATCTGCTATTAAAGGGGCGCAGTTAGTGCCCGTAGGAATATATACTACCTGTCGATATATTTTATCGCCGAAAGGTAGATATATGTTGTCCAGGAGAAAACTAAAGCTTCATTCACATCTTCACATTTCCAGTAAGTGTATCTAGCATACTTTCCTTTTTCGTTACAGAAAAAGGCTTAAATCGAGTTACAGCAAACAGATTTGCAATTAGATTTTTCAAAAGACCATTTAATTAAATAGGTAAACTTTTTCTTGTTAAGATTGTGTGGAGGTGTAGTGTAGAGACTAGAAAAATCATAACTGTCAACAAAATTAAAAGGACCATCAAAAGCACGTATTTTATCTAAAATCTAATGAATTTTTAACACTTCAAAAATAATTAATACCATATATATAATATATATATATATATATATATTAATGTTGTTTGTGATGTATTTAGACCCCTCTACCAAGAAATTTGTTTTGCATGCACACGTATAAAAATTGCGGTTTTTATCCAACGCAATCGTAGGTTTGAACGTTGTTTTCAATATTGACTTGTTTATATTTTTTCGTTTGGGCCTGTATTATATTTTCCTTCTAGTTAATATTATCCGTTCATCATTTTTCGACTCTTTAAAATTCAAGAGTCTATCCTAATTTGAGGTAAATCATATGGCCTTCCAAATACCGTTTCGATTCCTAACATCACTGAAGAGACATTAAATGTCGAAATCCGGATATGGTGTACAAATTTCTGCACCTCATGTTTGCGGTATACCATCTTTTCCGCAAGTTTATCGTTTTCTGTTTGGTATGAAATTAATAATTAAGATCCATTTATTACATCGGTGATCCGTTTATTTGGCAATCGCCAATGGCAGTCAGCAGGGTTTAAGAACATTTGTTGGTCGACCTGTTAGTCAAATACATTTTGTTAAAATATACTTTTTCACTTTTTTGGTCTTTTGAAAAATGTTGTTTGTGCTGTATTAAGACCCCTCTAACAAGAAATTTGTTTTGCATGCACACGTATAAAAATTGCGGTTTTTATCCAACGCAATCATAGGTTTGAACGTTGTTTTCAATTAAGACTTGTTTATATATATATATATATATATAAGTCTAAAGATTTGCACAACGGTACTAATATAAGATGGTAATATACGAAGATGATGTTATAAAACCGTGTTGACAAATATTTCGGCTTAACAAATAGCCTTTGTCAGTGTCAATAGTTTTTACAATACTAATTGTATGTGTAAAAATAGCTCAGTAATACAGATAAGTTTTGGTCTATTGATTTAATTCCAAATCTTGAACATCATAATTTACAACAAAACTCAATACTCAAATATACGTGACTGTCTATATGTATACCCCATAATGAGTGTAAAATAAAACTGTTAGCATTTCTTATTGATGCCGTTTGGTTGATGTACATTTAGTTCCTTTATCCAAAAGCTCTCCAGAACCTGTCGCTGGGCATCAGTCCAGTGAATGTTCTGTTCAATCACTAGGATTTTCATGCGGTTAAAGTCATCAAGTTTATGACCCGACTGTCTAAAATGCTGAGAAACTGGGAGAAGTGGCTTCTTAGAGATATCACTCCTATGGCCATTGAGGCGTTTGTGGAAAGGCTGCTTTGATTCACCAACATATTGGAGGCCACAAACCGAACATTCTAGAATGTAGATAACATTCATACTTTTGCAAGTAACATTGCAAAATATCTTACAGTTATTTTCGGTTGCCTTACTGTGAAAAGTTGACGAGTGATGCATCTGTGGGCAGCATTTGCAGCGTTTTTCTTCACATTCTAAACAGTAATCATAGTATGAAAAACGCATCGAATTTAATACAGTGTAGCAATTCCTTTTAAGTTTTCATTTCTTTTGGCGGGAAACTTTGAACTGAGACGCAGTAATATATATTGTTCAAACGCGGACCTATTATAAGCACCCAGCAACTGCTCTGAGGGTCTGGATGGATTTTACAGTATAAAGTGTATGAAATATTATTCGTTTTTGCTGCAATTAAAACAAAATTTAAACATTGATATCTCAATGTTATAATATATAGATAATGATACACAAAACGACTCACTCATGTCACTTTACTAGCATGTTGTTTTTAATTACCCCCTTTTTGCACACATCTTTTAAACAAACACAAGTACCAACTATACCTCTGCCAATGTATACCGTACGTGGGTTTTGCTAATCTGTTTAGGATATGTTTTTCTATTTTTTTTTATTTTTTTTTTTGTAGTACTGCACGATATTGCTTCTTCTTTCACCTTTAAGTAATTCACCAACTTAGCGAAGTTATAATTGCGCAACATTAATACAGATGTTTTCATGAATCAGGCAGTACATGTACCAATGAGATTCAATATCTGAGTATGAAGACATTGGTATTTTTGTATCATAGCAGGTGAGAATAGTAGCAAGATTAAAGTCTGGTTGACTACTGCAAAATATTTGGTCTTTGAAGGGGTTTAAGTTCTGTCGTCTTCAAACGATATAAGCAGATGATGAATTGTATGTTTTTGTTCATAACTATTGTGGATTCGATTTAGATACATGCATGATATATTAATGTATGTACGCATTCTTTATTCTTAAATAAAAATTATTTAAAAAATAGACAATCTGATAAACTATTTAAATTGACATTTCAGTCATCAAAGTTTGTTTTAATGAAATAACAGCACAGTTATATTCCTATTTGAATAAAAACATGTGAAGAAATGAATCCTTATTCGTTTCATTAGTTTAAGTGAAATAGTAAAGATTAAAACTTCAGTGATTTTCTGTTCCTTTCAGATCTTATTTTTTGCCTTTATTGATATTATATGGTCAAAGGAAATGAGAAATCGACAAACTGACTCAATAATATATCGACTTTTACAAAACTGACGCAATTTTAATCTCCGATCATAAATCTCATTTTCTCTCTAGTCCGAATATATAGGGAAACATCATAACTTACACTGATCCATTCCATCTATAATCAAGCTTAAATATTTTGATGGGGATGTCTTTGCAGCGTTTTTCTTGGTGTAATAGTACTTTCTTTCTAACCTGCAAAAGAGGAGTGGAAATTAAACATATTAAATTATTACTTTACTGTTTAGCTTGTTTCTATCAAGCAACGTCCACAAATACAACCTGATAAATTGATATTGTAAAATATCTGCTGTTTGATACCAAGGAAATGTTTATTTAAATTTAAATATACAATTTCTTGTTGATAAGTTATGACGCATTTTGAATTTCGGTTGCTGCGCTCACTCGACCACAAAAACTTCATATTGACTGTGACCTGCAGCTATTATTTTACAATAAATATGCATACACCCGTCACTGTAGTACACAAACTTAAATTCTCTTGTAACAACCTTCATTCTGTATTAAAACTTCACTACATAATACTAGTCTCATGTACGTCACCCCATGATAATGTATGCCTTTAAAACCATTTAAAAGGAAATAACATACTGTGAAAGTATGAAGAATACAAAAACTCATAATTAAAGTGCAAAGCTACACGACAACGCCGCTGCTATGTTTATTAAATATGTTACACATGAACATTCAAAAACACATATGTATATATTATACACAACTATATACTTCACACAACATAATACCAAAAAGAAAAAAACAACCCTCCAGTCCTATCAATCTTATCTTATAAATAATAAAAAAGGGGGGACTTATTGAATAAATTAAAATTTACCAAGTGATTAAATGAGATCCGCTCGCTTTGGCGCTGTCGTGCTGAATGACCGAAAATCCAGTTTCGGCGGGAAACTGACCACACGATAGATACGACACCTATATACATCATGAAAGACAAGAGAAAATAATTTCACTCTAATTCACTACGTTCAACCGTATGAAATTATATTAATTAACAGGAGAAACAACCGAGTGAAAGGCCAAGTTCGATAAATATTATTGGCTGTAGCTAGTAAAATAATATTGATTTCTTTTATCATTTTATGTGTAGTAAATATTATAACTTTACTTTGATGTCATATTTGTTAATGACAGATTTACATACATCTGTCTGCTATTGTGTTCTCTTCGTTCAGCTTGCAATTTATCTCTTATCACTGCATCATGTGTGATCTCTATCTGTCTTTCCAAACTTGTACATACTGTGCACTTCGAAAAGGAATTGGTCTGAAAATATTAATACAAGAACAATGTACATTGTACATACTGGCAAATGTTTGCGCTACATTCCAATTACTAATTTGTAACTAACTTAGTTGCATTTTCACATCTTCGTATACGTAAGAAGTCTATAGTTATTCGTTAAATCCACAGTTAACGTTTTGCGAATAATCACATATATAGTGAAAAGTGGTGAAAATTAAACTGTCCAAAATATGTCTGGTTTACAGCACCACCTTTGATTCCTATTGACCCCATATAATGGAATAACGCTATTATTGGTACCAAGGTTTTTGCACGCAAAGGAACGTACACGTTTCAGACCTTATTTTTTCGAATATATTAAGTTTTAACTTGATTAAAGATTTGTGTTTTGATTTAATTACCTTTTTGACTTTAAGATTGGGTAAATATTTTTTCCATATTCCGCAGAAGGCTGATGGCATTAAAAAATTTTCTGATCTTTCCTTCATATCTTCTTTATATCTTATATAAATCATGCACTGTCGTGTCCGATAAGGTAGTAAGAGTGTATTTCAGTATCCTGTCAACGTAATATGTAGCGTATTCTTCCAGCCAGTTTATAGCTTGCAGTGATTTTATGCTGCCACAGTAGTGTCTCTCCGATACAGAAAAACGTGTTCCTTCTATGAACTTTTTTCTATAAGAGTAATAGAAATTTTTGTGAATTCCAAGCATTCTCATCAATGCCTTTGGACAAACTACATGTCCGTTCTGTATACGGAAGTATGGTGTTTACTCCACATTAGTTTCAGAGAACTTTTTTAATATCCACTGGTTTCGACCATTTATTGTCTTTGACCAGAATTCCAATCGCATGTTTTTTACCTCCAAAAGAGAGAATTTCTTCGTACATACTTTACTACAACAGCGGCTACATGACTTTAAATCCTTCTGAATACTTGCTACTTTTGTATGACGAGTAAGCAGACGACTTCTCTCGACTGGATCTACAAAAATGTGATATGATTGTTTTGGTATTAAACTTAAACACTAATTTTATTTATTTATTTATTTATTTATTTATTTATTTTTATTTATTTTTTTTTTTTTTTTTTATTTATTTATTTATACTACATGTGCTACATAAAGACGAATTAAGTGATTTTTTTTTATATTAGATTGATTATAGTATCACCCATAGGTATCCTAGTAAGCTCTCTTTGTTATTTTTCCTTTACTTACAGCTATACGATAATTGGATCACCAAACGTAATCAAATCAATCTTAATGTATTTGAAAAGAAACATGCAATTGACCGTTAGTGTTTCAACCACATGTGATTTAATTAACTGACAAAAGAGAAGATTAACGAATTACATGTAACTGTTACATATGAATACTGATAAAGAACAACTGACCTTCACAAAATAACTGTATAAACCTTAAAGAACACCAATCAACGTTAGCCATACTAAGTACTCATTGAAAAATGATTCTCAAATCATGTTAATTTTTAATAGGATAGTACAAATCATTGCTCTTTATATTAAACACGAAAACAATACGCAATAAATTAAATGAGTCCGAAGCACTTTTCTAGATTTACCTCCATCAAGACCCCACAAAGCCCCGAGAATGTATAAAATGTTAAAAACGATACAGTTGAATAGCTATTTAATCAAAATTCACATAATAATAATAGCCAAATCCTTCAAATTATTCAAACGCCAACTTTGCCTGAGGTAGTTGAAACCCTAATTAGTTTCTTAATAATTTTAAAATTTGAATACTAGTACTTACAACAACTTCATCTCTGAAGAGGCTTTTTATTTAGTAATGATATGTTTGTAATTATGCTTGAAAACACCAAATTTTATTAAGGAAATTCACAACCATTTAATGTACGGAAACAAGTGTATTATCTTTTGACGAGCAAAGGCAAGTTGTATTTCTCTTTCTATTGCTTTCTAAATTATGATAAAAAAAAACACTTACGTGATTGCGATTCAAGCAAAGGTTTTGTTTCTTCTTGGGGAAATGTAGCTCTAACATCATGATACATTTCTGCCATACCAATTGATGCATCTGAATACACTGATACATTTTCATTTATATTGCTTCCTGAGCGAGAAATAACAAGATATGACATTCCTTCAAAACCAGGAGATAGTGACAGTATTTCGGTTGATGCTTGATGAAGTGTTTCCGTATCATCTTCATTGAATTCATAAGGCGACGAAGTGCAAATATCGCTTCTCAGTCTTGTGTTAATTTCTGAACTCATATAACAAGAACTTTCATGTTCACTGCTGGAAATTCCGAACGCTGGTTCTGACTCGACTAAAGTTCTAGTTACCGAATAATCAAACAGTCCGAAGTCATAATTATCATCTGAAATATCTGCCACCTCACTAATCACTGGTATTTTTCTGGTAGTACTAGTCATTAAAGCTTTGTTTCACGATTTTTTAATGTTGTGTCATAATTTACTGCATACTCTTCAAATGACTCTAATGTTTTTGTTTCTAGAATCAATGAAAGGTTGGATTCAGCAGTGATGCTTAAGTCCCCAAAACAATATGAATCAGACTGTCCAAGATTATGTAAATCAGAATCTCCAAGATTATACGAATCCCCTAAATTATGTGGCTCCAACAATGAATCTCCTAATTTAACCCTGTCTTTTTCGGTACAATTCAAACAAACTACTGAGTTTTCCACTGATTCTAACAAATAAGAACCACCAAGATTACTTTAATTTACAAATGTATATTCATCAGTAGCGCTCGATTCATCAGCGAAAACATTCACATCGTTCAAAATTGAATCAACAGGTAAGACTATTTCCGGCACCTGAATGGAGAATGTCAATATCCGTTTCTGAAATGAATCAATAGATTATTATGAACATAAACTAAAAGTTACAATGGATATTTTTGGCCATAATTTATTCACTGAACTCCGGATGTTTTTGTGTTACTATTTTCATGTTTACCCTAGATCTCCTTTTACTCATACGCATAGGGTTAAAATCAGAAAGCTGATGAAGCCTTATAACGTATGAATATTGAAAAGACTAAGTGATACTTATATATTTATATACTGTATACATATAGTGTAAACTTTTTGAAACTGTATTGCATGACTGTTTTACTATTGATAGTTTTGGTTCTTTACGTCTTACTTTACGTAAGTGCGTGTAGGGGAAGAAAAAGGAGGGGAAGAAAAAAACGGGGGGGGGGGGGGGTATTTAGTTCCTCGACGCTACAATGTATCAATCAAATTTTTTTTTCTTCAAAATTTAACACTATAAAGTATGGGGAAAATCAGATGATTCCAATTATTTTTTGTTGTCATCTGCTTGACCACAATAATTTGTTTCCATCAAATTTGGGATCAGCATATTTTTTTAAGAAAAAAATCATGATCCCCTCCCCTTTGAAGTTAAATGATCGTTCCCTTAGAGCTAACTTAGATATTGCGTCCGTGTACCCAAATATAGATTTTCCAAGGCAACGGCAATGACGTAGGTTTTTGACGTCAAACAAATTCCCGTTTTTCTTTTTTCTTCTTGTTTTCGGTTTTCTTGTTTTTGATGTATTTGTTTTTAGTAATCATTATTGAGATTTCAACTTATGGAAATTAGCACATGATATATTTAGTATTAAAAGAGGCAGCAGTTTTAACAGTCTCTTGAGCAAATACTAGAAAATTAAAGAAGTATAAAAAGTCATATAACAAAACAATTGTGGACTTTTGATTTCAGTTGATACCGTTGGCCTCGGTGAATATCACATCTCTGGGTTGATAAATCACTGTATCAACCTCATCAAAAGTCAATAATTAGGAGATAACTGTATTGTATTTTAAGCTCCGACGGCATCAATTGGTGATTTGATGGTCGCAAATTAAGTGTACTGGCGACGCGTTAGCGGAGCCAGTAAAAGGGTATATGCGACCATCAAATTGATGCCATTAGAATTAGTGACGTTATCCAATCAAAATGAACGTTGCAAACGATGTTACATTAGAATTGTATATTGACACGTTTGGGCGCTCTTTAAAAAAGTTGACACGATAGGGCGGTCTTAAAAAGGACACGTTTTGACGCCCTTTATCAACTAGACAAATTTTGCAGATCAGTGACATTGTATGGACACGTTCGAGTGAAATGGGAGAAGTTTCGATGGAGGGATAGACGCGTTCTGAGTGTTTCATATATACATATGTACCGTGCTTTATACTACAGTGCAACATGTTGAGTTGCTAGTGCATTATTTAAGGGGACAAATTTTATAGAATCGGGACGATTTACAGCTTGATTCATATTGTATAGAAACATTTTTGTTGTTGAAGATTTCATGTTGCTCTCGAGATTACTTTTTTGTTATTTTAGTTGTTTAATCATTTTAATGTCTTACTGATGAATAACAAGTATCTCCTTTGTTCATAGTATTTAATGATATATTGATATAATTACTGAAGAGAAATAAAAAGGTTGGTCTAAATTAAATCTTCTGTCTAATATACTAACATTAGAGTCAGTGAACCATCGAAATTACAAATTGATTTATCTTCGGATTACAAAATTTTATAATTGCTTCCTGTTATGTAAAAAAAAATAGTGTTAAAAAACTGGATAAAATCGACAAACTGACCATTCGGCACTTATTTGTATAAAAACGAATTTGTCCGACAGCGCCTTTGTGTACTGCAGTCTAGTTTAACATACACATGTATACGGCGAGTGAAATCACTTTATTTAATAATATTAATTATTTACATGATGATAGTCAACACTTTAATCATAGTTCATAAGTCTAAAGAAATACCGACTATACCATAGCAAAACAAATTAAAAAAGAACAACGGAAAGAACAACGGAAAGAACAAACAACTACCAACTAATTTACAACACTACCTGGAAAATAGAAATGGGGGTTAGCAATACGAGCGCAATAAAAAAAAAACGTATCTTATCGCATGTGCTGGGATACAGAAAACAAAAAACAAAATAGCTGTAGGTCTAAATAAATTCCCTAAATTTTATGTTTTAGAGTTGCCGTTTTGCTTTATTCATACAATATTAGAGAGGCTTATTAAACAATCACCACTGTGCTTTGTTAAATAGATTTCAGACGTTATCCCACTGAATGTGTGGACCGTAGCTTTTAAGTTATGCAATGTCCAGATAAAATGATACAGAAGCTGCACCCCGTGGTGAAAATTGCCGTAAAAGTAATGTATTTATACTAAGTATCCCGATCTATAACGAAAAATCTCACCCGCGATCACATCCTCAAAGCAAGAAAACACTTACATGTAATGCGATTAGATCTCCAATTATAACATTAAGGAGGATTAATACGTTACTATTAACAGGGTTATAAGTCTGTTTTGTGAAAATTCATAACTTGATAAACTTGTCTAAGTGGTTTTTCATGAGATGTCCGCTCCTGTCCATTCTTTTAGCATTTATCATTTGACATCAGTGCCGTTACTAAAAACAAGCTCAGCGTACATTAAAATATACAGTGCTAGGAAATTTTACCGTCACACACTTTAATATCGATGGCCGTAGGGAATTTTATATGAAACGTCGAAAATAGGATAGGAAGGTACAAACATGTGCATTTCCCAGGACATAAATTTTGTATATATAAAGAACAAAGGAAATTTTTAGTCTAGCTACCCACATGTAATTAACAAATCGATGTTTATCCTCAAGAATACCAGATTAAACTTTCTCTGATTTTATCATTTATCAGGTTAATAAAGTCCACCAATTTTCCCTTATCTAAATATTATAGGAAATTATTTTGCATACCCAAAGAAAAGTCATATATGATCGATTTGCATTGATTATGTTAAATTCATTACAAAGGAGTGAAAGATAAAATCACAACAATATAAATGTAAAAAAAGAAGATGCGGTACGATTACAAATAAGACAACTCTCCACAAGAGATCAAATGACACAGACATTAACCACTATATGTCACCATACGGCCTTCAACAATGAGCAAAGTCCATACTGCATAGTCAACAATAAAAGTCCCCGAAATGACAAATGTAAAGCAATTCAAATGAGAAAACCAACGGCGTAATTTATGTACAAAATAAGGATCGAAAAAAAAAAAATGTAACACAGCAACAAACGACAACGTTACCACTGAATTACAGGCTCCTGAATTGGGAAAGGCACATTTAGAATGTGGTCGGACCAAGCATATAAGCGGCCGCCTAACACCCCCCTTTTCTGCCGAGTATATATTCGGTTAAAAAAAAAAAAAACGCCAATAACTACCCACGTGTATCTTTAAGTCTTCTAACATGAATATTTAAAACTTTTAAATATAATAATATATGTGAATCTCTATATTTTTGAATTAATCAGGTTTTTTTAAAAGATATGAATATTTGACTTACCTCTGAAACTGGGTTGCAGTTCTCTCTTATATTCGTCTTGACACCATTTAAAGTCTGAACATATAACAACACGCTTAAACACAAAGCCGACAAAAAAATACAGAAGTCCATTATGTTCACTTCCACACTTTTAACTGGAAATAAACATATTCTTTAAAAATATACATGTAACAAATGTGCACGTGTCTAGCAGGCGTGGCTTCGCAATGCAATTAATTATAACTAGTGGTGAGACATTGTAGCAGTCCACTAATTTTTTTTCTTAATCGAGATCATACGTTCAAATTACGCAATAATGTCGGGTTCAGAGAGATGGAAAATCATGATGGAAAACGGAAGACTTTGTGTAGAGGAAAATGGTAGATATTTTGGAACATCGACAATGTTGGAACAACAAGAGAATTTGGAATTATCAAGATGACTATCTAAAACATTTTAAAGTAATTTACAGTTTTATTTGGTCAATTGTGGATAAGAAAAGCCATCGGGAAAAAAACTATAACCTCAACAAACTTGTATTGAAAGCAAATAAAAATCTTCAATCAGATACGTGAAAGTAAAGAGATACTTTAAAGTATAGTAGATAACTTTCTATCATTTAATTTATATTAAGGACGTCACTAACAAAGTTAGTGCTCTATACTATTATTTCTTAATACATTGTTTTGGAGTTGAAAACATAGGAAACTCTAAAACTATAAACTGAAATAGTAAAACTGTTTTCTTCTTCTATATTAAATGACATCTTCAAATGTTAGGGCTAGTACATTTAGATTTTGAATTCCTTGACATCATTTCAGTGTTTCAGACAAAATCATTTATTGATCTTGTACATCTCTCTACATACATATCTCAACTCTCGTTTTCAGAATGAAGTTTACTTTTATAAATGTAAAGGCATATTATTTATTACATTTACACTGTTTGAAGTAACAACGGTTCATTTTATTGTGGAACGGTCATACAATTCACATTTGTTTTTATTTTAGACTTAACACAATATGAATCAATACATGCATATTAGTTTACGTCAATACAGAAATATGACTTGTTGGCTTCATGTTCTATGTTTGTTAACGTCCACAAAACACATGATTTGTTCTTATAATTTAAGTTTACACATGAATCTGGAAAAGCGAAAATGCATAGTTTGAAAAACTTATGCGAAGGTCTTGGTTTTGGGCCAGCTGTCAAGACTCGTTCAGGTTTTATGAAAATATGGGACTCATTGAAAGGTGAGAAATGTAAATTTAATGTGTTTTGTTCTTGTATCATGTGTATATAGCTACTTAAGGATGTTCGCTACTCTTGTTTTTGACTTTTTGTCAGATATTCGGAATCCTCTAGTTTTATCCATGTAGTACCAATGAAAAAAAATCCTACTAACCCTTACTTTTCTATTCATATTTTTATTACATATAGTTTAACTAGTCATTTATGAAAGTCTTATACAATTCTTGTTATTTTTTCATAGTGTTTGAAAGAAAAAGGTACCAATGTTAAATGTATGAACAGTCTAGAGAGAATTGTTTCACGCCAAATTTTCAATTGATTATATCTCAAAAACAAAGTCGCGGACCTATAATTTTTTCCTGCTTTTTAGGTGCAGTTATTTATATACTATCAATTTATAACAGTTGATTAAAAAGCTAGTTATTTTTAAAAAGAGGAGAGAACATCCTTAATCGAACTTTAAAGTTGTTGTCGTCGATAATTTGAACATTGAAGAGCGACCAATACTTAAACAAATCATTATACAATAAGATGGATACGTAGTTTATTATTTGATGGACTTTTTGGCGATGTCAAGTGGCTGATATTGTTATAAAAAAGTGACTTCCATGAACAAACATTGATAATTCCTTATTTCCATGACAAGTAATCCTCGCTCAAAACTCCGATGGACCTCCTACGGCACCCATTAGTACATGTAGTTAAAGATTTGATTTCATTCAAAATTAATTTATGACCTGCATGCACGTGTCGCTTAGAACACGGCTATGTACCAAAGGTCAATATTTATCATCCGTGTAATTGTTCTATATGGGATGTTTGCAAAATTTAAACGGAGGCAATTTCTTGGCATGATAGTATTAATAAGCATTTTATTCGTATCTTTGTTAAGTCTTATGCGTTTGTATTTGTGTGTGTTTTGTTTCGTGATAGGAGGAAAAAAAAGTAAAAAAGGTGTGTGTGTGTGTGTGTGTGTGTGTGTGGGGGGGGGGGGGGGTGATATTTGGGGGGGGGGGGGGGGGTGGTCTTTGCCTACTACAATGTATTAGTAGCGTGTGAGAGTGTGCTTTCCTATGTTTATTTGTCCAATTGAACTATTTTTTTTTACTGAAGAATATGACTGTATCAAACAAGTTTTCACTCTATAATTTTACAGCAAACGTAGACAATTATCAACTACAGACATCTTCAACAGATAACATTGATCAGTCGGAGAACCAAGTTAACATGAATATTTCAGGTAGATGTGATTCTTTTGATACATATTTAATATTTACACACGCTTTCGTGAAATCAAGTTCATCCATTTGTATAATAAAAACCGGATTGAAGAACTCTTACCTTAATCAATAAGATTAATTCATATTTCATAAATAAAAGGAGTTATGGTATACTACTATACGTATATGAGATGACAAATAACGATTCTAGAGGTCCTATTATCTCCGTATTACATTTACGAATATTTTTTTTTAAATTGCATCTTCACTTATCCGCACAAACCCCCTTTTAGATCCGCCACTGAAATACCAAACAATGTTCGGGGGGGAAAGCAATATGATTACGGGAATTTAATAAAAAAGATGCAGTTAGGGAATGATGAGCTGCGTAAACTTGAAACTTGAAACGCCGTATCCGTACAATCTTCAACAATTATTGACAAGCCGTCTATACGGACAAAAGGCCAATCATTAAATTTGGTCTTAACTATACATGCTGAACAGAGATTGGTTTTGTTTCTGTTATAGTTAAGAGTTTTTTTACTATTCACTTAGTATATGTAAGAGAATGATAATCCCTTTCTTCATGATTAAGTACGAGCGTTAGCGAGTACTTATCATGAAGTAAGGGATTATCATTCTCTTACAAACTTAGAATATTGTAAAGTGCTCAAGGCTCAAATGGTCTATTCAAAAATTAGTTTCATTGCCAGTGCAATGTTTATAATTGATGCATGACTTCCTTTTTCGGCATGTCATTTATAGATAGTTTTAGTGAAGTGAGGACTTTCTTATCATTTGGGAAATATTTAAAAAAAAAATGCGTTATAGATATTAGGTGACACAACAGTAGAAAGAAAAGATAGGAATTGTATGTTTCCTGATTGTGAGTTTGAATGTAAATCATGTAATATTTTAGTGAGGAATTATCCTTTTTTTTATTTACAGTTTAAACCAATTAATACATTTGAGTTACAACTAAATTTTATTTTACAGCCAATATTTTGGTCCGGCTTTTTACATCAAATACTGTTTCATTATGTCAGGGAAATGTTCAAAAATAGTGCCCTTAAAAGTTTTTAATATGTTAAAAATTAAATTCCTGTTTTGTTTATCGGAATACATGTATTTGAAATAACTATTTTCCCCAACCGCTGATCTAGTAATCAAAGTTTTGGAAAGCTAAAGATTTAGGTTATTTTTTATCTGAAAGATTTTTTTTCTTTTTTTTTCATATTGGTATTGTTTAGTTTTATAGTAATTTGAAGTTATTAATATTTTCATAATAACATTTACGGTACCAATTTTACTGCACCAGTAAACTAACTTATTTTGAGATTTTTGTTTGTTTCACAATTCAACTTTTAGTCAGTTTCAATCACTGTGTGATAAATTCTTTCAATCTGATAAATGTGCTTCGGGGCAGTTGTAACTCATTTATAGAAACTCTTTGTTTTGAACTGTAAATAGACCCAAATAATAGAATAATCCCTTACTAAGAACATGATTTACATTCATTCTTCACAATTAAGAGGCATCCAATCCTACAATTTCATTGGTCGAGAGTACTTTGCTATATTCTAAATCATATTAGAATATAGCAAAGTGCTCTCGACCCATTATGAAATTGTAGGATTTGGTGTTTCTTAATTGTGAAGAATGAATGAAATCATGTTCTTAGTAAGGGATTATCCTATTGTTTAGGCCTACTTACAGTTCAAATCAAAGAGTTTCTATAAATGAGTTAGAAATGCCCCGAAGCACATTTATCAGCTTGAAAGAATTTGTGATTAAAACTGACTAAAAGTTGAATTTTGAAACAAAAACAAAAAAATCAAAATTAGATGAAGTTTACTGGTGCAGTAACATTTAAATCCCGGAGGTCATGTTTTGACATATGTGTATTAGTTCGAGATACATAATGAATTTTGAATGCCTTTGTTTACCTTAGGACCGTAAATTTAGTTCGACTCAACCGAAATTTCGACTCATCCAATTTCGACTCATCAGAAGTCTAAATACATATATTTATATGGAACAAAGTTCGGGACCACGAGAAAACTTCGACTCATCCGAAATTTCGAGTCAACCGAGTTCGAGACAACGAGAGTTAACTGTATTTTAAAGGCATTGTATTTGATCATTTCCCTGACATAATGATGTAGTATTTGATGTAAAGGACTGGACTAAAATATTGGCTGTAAAATAAAATTTATTTGTAACTCAAATTTTGAATTTATTGATTTGAAATGGAAATAAACAAAAAGATAATTCCTCTATAAAATATTACATGATTTACATTCATACTCACAATCAAGAAACATTTCTTACCATTTCATTGTACTGTTGTGTCATCTAATGTATAAAACATAATTTATTATATTTTCCAAAATTATAAGAAGGTCCTTACATCACTAAAACTAATCCATAAATGAAATCATGCCTAAAAAGGAAGTCATGCATTAATTACAAACATTGCACTGATAATGAAGCTAATTCTTAAATGCAACCAATCAAGAGATCATTTAAGCTTTGAGCACTTTACAATATTCTAAGTTTGTAAGAGAATGATAATCCCTTACTTCATGATAATTACTCGCTAACGCTCGTACTTAATCATGAAGAAAGGGATTATCATTCTCTTACATATACATATAGCGGCATGTGGTCAATTTTATTCGTTGAACTTAGTTCTAAAGCATGAAACATGACGCGGACGTCACGATTTTGTTCGAGTATCCAGTCAAAAAAGATGCAAGAAATTAATAAAAAAATTTTACAAAAGATAGATTAAAAGATCAACATTATTTTGTTTGCAAAGTTCCATTCTAGTGATGTGACAAATACGTAAAATTTAATTTAAGATAATTCATTTTTTTCTGTGAATAGATGTACCAGGAGGAGACGATTCAACCAGCACTGACGATAACGTAAAACATTGGATAATGTGCAAAGAAAATCTTCAACGCCAATATCTCCAGTCCAAACGAAATTATTGTCACCAATGGACAGTTCTGAAGGTATATTTTAATCCTCCTTCTAGCACACAATTAATCTGCTACGTAGTAAAGCAAGCACTTAATAGTCATGTGAATTTGGCAAACAAAAATTAATAGTAAACAAAATATGTATGCAAGGAACATAAAATCAATTGTACTTAAATAGATTTGCTTTTACAATCATGCTGGAAGAGACCACGAACCAGTTAAAAAATGTTAATGAAAATTCTGTACTATTTGAATAAAAACCATAATTACGATGCGAAAATTTTATATATTTTTTTATTTTTGCAACAGATGCATCGACAGTTGAAGATATTCTAGAACGTAGCGTTAGTTCTTGCACTGAAGCGCATATAAATACAGAAGACGCTTCCGATAGCACACCAGTTACAGTAGAGCGGTCAATTTTGGACGATTATTTAATAGGTATGATATACCTTTAAGTTAATTATCTTCATTCTCTTAAAAGGAGCTACTCATGGTATGAGAAGTATAGGAACTTTTTCGTTGTTGAAGGCCGTACGATGACCTACAGTTGTTAATTTCTGTGTCATTTGGCCTCTTGTGGAGAGTTGTCTCATTGGCAATCATACCATATCTTCTTTTCTATATGTGTCTGTTATTTTTCAGTGTTCATTGATTGAGATAATGTGCCGTGGGAACATTCGCGCAAAATGACTTCGCCAAATATCAATGTTTTATCTCTGGTCGCTGTTTTTGTTTAATGACCATTTAAGAAAAAAAAAGGTGAATGTGTTGAATGTGTTGAATGTTAGATGTCCAGTGGAAACTATTATAAGCTATGTGTCTATCCAACAAGCTGAGCCAAGGCTTTATTCGTTATGTGATAGTCCAGAAAAAGAGTCATCATACAAGGACACATTATTCTGACTTCGAGACTATTAGTTTCTCAGCGGAGAAGCCGCAGATATCAATTTTCAAGTCGACGATGACGATGATGGTGATGTCCAGTGGCAAATATGACAGGCATATAAGGATGATTGAGTGTCAATGTTTAATTTATACACTGTTGTACTAGAAAGGCACGATGGATCGTGTTTTAACCCAATACTTCACATTTCTTTTCTTTTACTACGAAATGTTGCATGTTTGGCGAAGAAGATGCTACGAAAAATGTTCAAGTCTTAGTTTTGAACAAACTTGGGGATCAAACACACGACTGCAAGGATCACTTCCACAAGCAAGACCACCTAGGAGGTATTTATACGGGTACTGGAACTATACCCATATCAAAGTTCAGAAATATTACTTTTAATCAAATGTTCAAACACTCTCATTAAATGAACAACATATATTTTATATATTTTGAATTGTTAATTTTCCATTCTAAAATGATAGCATTTGTTTTCTTTTAGGAGAAGCATTAAAAGTACATATTCAGAATTTAGTTATACATTTGTGTACCTACCGAGGATCGCTGTTTTCGAAATCTGGACACGAAACATGCTCAGTGTCTAAAACAGTTTTATGAAAATCAACAAATGTGTCATACAATTCTCATTGGAAACATTGTCAGCGAGGTTACTACTGATAAAGATAAATTGTCAAAGTTTCTTCAAGAACCTGGCAAAGTAGCAGTTGAAACTTTAGGTGGTAATCATACAAGGCATGCGCTACAATGTTTATTCGCAAGCCAAACAAAACCTATTAGCATGGTAACCTGTCGGTTATACAACCAATTACCAGACGAGTTGGCGCTACAATTAGGATATGAACACGATGCATCTAATACATTAGGAAATCCGACAAGTTTTGTTGATTTAGTAAAAGTGTTTCGAAAAGAAGCAGCAAAAATAGTAGGAGACACAGATATTAACTGCATGCAAAGTAGTGAAGTAAAGCAATGGAATTTCAAAGATATAATATGTACCATTCTAGGGATGTACAGAAAGGCGGAAGAATTTCATAACAAATACAAGGTTGTTTTGAAAATTGCAAAATCAAAGGATTCAGTATGGGGAAAATTCTTAGATTTCTGTTCCGCTTTCGAAATGAATGAAATAAGAAATACTCCAAGAGGTTCCTTAAAGGTTACACAGTTGAGAGATTTTTCAATGCTTTCTAGTGATAACCAAATACATATTTTGGAAAAGACAAAAGACTGGAGAGTATTTAAGAGAGAAGTAGAAAGGTAAATAAATACATATCATGTCGTGTGCACTGTTAAAAGTTTTCACTGCCTTACATGGTTTTCTCAAATGTTGATTTTATATTTGTAAATGAACGATACTTCCTTATCATTAATTGTTCATTTGTTGGTTTGTAAAATATGCTTCATAAAAAAGGCATTCAACTGATTTTTATAGTTCGTTCTTATGTTGTACTGTTACACCACTGTCCCAGGTTAGGGGGAGGGTTGGGATCCCGCTAACATTTTTAACCCCGCCACAGTCTGTATGTATGTGCCTGTCCCAAGTCAAGAGCCTGTAATTCAGTGGTTATCGTTTCTTTATGTGTTACATATTTGTTTTTCGTTCATTTTTTTTTTACATAAATTAGGCCGCTAGTTTTCTCGTTTGAATTGTTTTACATTGTCATTTCGGGGCCTTTTATAGCTGACTGTGCGGTATGGGCTTTGCTCATTGTTGAAGGCCGTACGGTGACCTATAGTTGTTAATTTCTGTGTCATTTGGTCTCTTGTGGAGAGTTGTCTCATTGGCAATCATACCACATCTTCGTTTTATATATTCAGCATACATTTACGTTCGTGAAGATCGGGAATATTATAAAAAAAGACCCGTGACTTTTTTAATTTCATTCACAGTTAAAGGAAAAATTGGAGCATTTCATCGGCCTTGAGGAAACTCATTTGTAATGTTATGATATTAAAAATTAGTAATGAAAAAAGGAATGTACACACCAATTTTCAAAGATTTATCACCTATAAAATCGTTCACGAAAATAAAACATACAAAAAAACCCAATAAACGCTTAGACAAGAATAAAGGAAATGTGCAGCCAATGTCAATGAGACAGCAACCAAACGACACAAATAAACAAAATTTATCTAGAGACACCAAATAGCCTTAAAAATATAGACGGTCTCCATGTAATTTGTCAAGCTCTTAATTGTCCATTCTATACATGTTGTGAACATGGTGAATAAGTTAAACAGAAACTACCAAATATCTTTCATGTACACCGTTTTATCGAAATCACTAAAAAAATGCCGGTTTATTTGTGAAATGTCAATCGCAAAGTCATCTCGTCAACCTTTTTCGATAGGTCGGGTATTTGGTGGTTGATGTAGACTGCAGCCTTGTAATTTTGTAAACTTGTGTTGTTTTAATGTATTATTGAGATACAAGTGCAATTTCAAAGATCTCATCGATATTTATGGTAATTAGCCCGCCTTTCATTTAAAAAAAAACCCGGTATATTGAAATAAAACAGAAAATAGCTCGCACTGTACTTATATCAGTAATGAGTTACCGACTTAGATAATATCACTGGATTTATTTTGTAGTGTAAGTTCAGGTCGGAAGAAAACAATTGGGAAAACGAAAGCAGATCCGTCAGATGTTGACAGAAAGATCAATGATAAGTATGTTGGCACTTTAAACGAACATACAGAATAAGTTGCATGTATCCATTGATGACAATTTTTTTTCTCAATTTCATCATTTCACGGGAATTCCAAATGTCATTGATGTATATGAGTGCGTACTTTATTGTTTGAACTTCATTTTGGTGCATTTCCGAACGTGCATCTAAATTATAAATCCCTACTGATGACACACTACTGCCATTTTGATTTATTTTCGTTTACGATATTATTTTAAAACTGCTTTTTGTTAATTATTGTTAAGAGATAATTTAAAAATTTTATGGTTGTAATTTATTGATGAAATTTTAAACATTACATACCAGTCTCTTAAATTTCTATTGCCAGCAGGTTTAACTTTAATCAGGGAATCAGTCACACCTCTTTCATAACAAGCATTTAAAATGTGTCTTTGCTAATTCTATATAACCTATTAAATAATTGAGCATTTCATTATATTTATCTAGTGAGTCTAAAATTAAACAACTGATGACTGCAGATAATGAAAAATTGGCAACTACTTTATCCACATTAAAATCAAAGTTGACAGAAGAACAAAAGAAAAAAAAGGACTTTGAGACATTGTTGAATCAAGAAAGGAAAAAATGCAGTGCACTTGAAATTAAATTACAGCAACTGAGGAGATCAGAGAATGAACTCAAAGTTGTCTTGGATAAGCAGATTGATAAAAATGAAAAATCTAGTAATCTGCTACAAGTTGAAAAAACAAAATATCAAACACTGGAAGAATTGTACAATAAATTGGTAAGTTGAATACTTAGTTTTTATAGGGCTGTAATAGCCCTCAGACAAAACGCTTGTTATTTTGTTGATAATATGTGGAATAATATTCTGCATCAGACTTCTGATAGTTATCAGATCACAATAATGATGCATGAAGAGTTGTATTTTATATGAAGTCAATTGACCATTCAGTCTGTTGATCTTTATATTGCATTACATAATTAGTCAAACATCTTTATCAGCTTAGAATAAATACGAGAGACAACAAAGAAAAATAGACTCTATTGTAAGTTTTATTACCTACGTATATTAACCTTAAAATGCAAAATGTCCTTTATTTTTTTGTTAATTGTTTTACATTTGTCATTTCGGGGCTTTGTATAGCTGACTATGCGGTATGGGCTTTGCTCATTGTTGAAGGGCGCACGGTGACCTATAGCTGTTTATTTCTTTGTCATTTGGTCTCATTGGCAATCATATTACTAATTCTTTTTATATTTAGACAGTGTTATTTTTCATTTGTTGAACCCTTGATATTAACTTTGTTGATCTGATTGTACGTAATTGACTTAAAATCTGGAGTTGTGTACGGAATTCTTCTTTCAGTGTAAGTGACAAAATAATTTTGACCCCTGTGTTCATATTTTTTCACTTTCTTATTTGGTCAGATTCTTTTAATCATATGCATTTGCTTTACAAATGAATGTCAGTTTTTCATTCGATAATTTAACAGTTTTTCCTATTTATTATATTTTATTATAAATTTTAGTTCTAACTTGTGTATCGTTACGTTTGTTGACTATTATATATATTATTCTATGTCAAGTGTACGTAAAATTTTTCAATATAGATTTTTATATTAAGTTTGTTTGCTGTTAATGACTACATATTACTGTTACTGTGTCGTGCCATTGTCATTAGAAAACTTTTAATAATATCACTTTGTACACAGAATATTTTTTTATATATTTACAGGTATCTGGTGGATTATTGACTCCAAAACAAAAACTAACAACTGACTGTAGTGACAACTTGAACAAGAAGAAAAGGAGGATGAGTTCAAAGGTAAATAAAAAAACAAAAAAAGTGTACAAATAACTATAACAATATCTCCGATTACAGAATAATCTGGACAGTACTGGCGTGAATAGACAGTGGGCAAATTTGAACATTCTTGACATTTCTGCCTCTCAAAGATTTTTTCTATCCAGAGCAATTTTGAAAAAAAATTCTCAAAACTTGTGCTTTACTTCAAACTTTTTTTTAGCCATGTGAGCCATATTAGTTGGCAGGCGGGATCATAAGACACATTTTTAAAACATAATATTCCAATAATGCGTATTGTCAAATTTAGATAAATCTGGCAAAGTAATTTCAGAGAAGATTTGCCAAAAAGTTACAGATTACGACAATAGTACACTTTTTTAACCTACTTTTATCGAGGAGTTTTACGGCTGGACAAGTGAGACCAGTCGGCCATGTCTTTAAACCCTGTCAATCTTTTGGGCCTAGACACGAAGAAATACACTGTGTGGTATAAACGCTTTCATATGTTTTGTGCAGTTGTAAGATGCTTATTTTTCATTTATGTTATAGGAGTTTGAAGTTGGTACAAAATGTACGTCTGTTGAAGCATTTTAGTATCCAGACAAGTGTTGGTATACTGCAAAAATACTAATGAAGACAGGAAAAGGTAAGTATTGTTTTAATAAAACAAAATTTAGATGACAAATGTTATCAGATTTGATATCAGACGGTACAAAGATAATTCTGTCGTATAAAGAAATAAAAGCGGAAATGTTCTGTACTCAATCAACACATGAAAGTTGAAAAAAAATCATTTTAGTAAAAGTTTTCAAATCATGGTAGCAATCCTGATTAAGCAATTCAACAAAACAAGTTATGACGTTTATTTTTACAGAAGAATACTTGTACGAAACTATCGTTTTGGTATATATTTATTTTAAACTTTTTTAGTTATGAACTGTTTTAAATCCATTTTCCAACCGAACGCCCAATGTTAAATTTACTGTAATACAGAACTTTTCAAAAGTACTACTTTTAAGTGTTACATCGTCCTGAACATGCTTGTACTATTTCCAGCTGGACGTAATTTTATAGATCTTTTTTAAGCTAGTCACATTTTTTTACGTTTTAAAATGTCCTATTTTAAATGAGCTCATTGCGAATGAGTTTTCAAAAACAGCTTTATAATGGTCGAAAAGATAATATTCCACAGACTCAATATGATGAAAATCATATTTTTTTTATAAAAGAAACAGTGGTAGCACCAGTAAACCGGTTAATCAGTTGATCAGATAGGGTCAAACATTCATTCAAACATTAAGTCACATTAAGTCAGGGTCAAAGTTAATAAGGTCGGGTCAAGCATATTTGACGTCACAAATCTACATTGTACTATATTTAATTTTACAAGGACCAGAGCAGAAGATACTGGCAGTCATGTATTCTAAAACCAGGATTTAGGACACTAAATCTATCGGAAAAAATACCGATAAAACATAACATGCTATATAATCACAAATACTCCTGTATTTATCAGTAAATTATATGACAGGGGGTACTACTTTGAACGGACAAAAATACATCTTATTGATCGAAGTCAGTTACTCTTTACTAGTATCATTATAATTTCAACATTCAAGGTAAAACAGTCCATAATTTATTATTCATTAAGACTCATATCTTTTAAGAATAAATTGATTATTTACAGGCTATGAAGTAAATTATGATCTTGATGGATTTGTCAAAGATCTCCCTTTAAAATATGTAAGAGCAGAAAAGAATTTTACATAATAGACATATTTGGTTTAAACTTTAAAGTATGCTGAAACAAAACTGAAAGATATTGGAGAATGACCATCGTTGGAGGAATACTATGACGCATCTGCTATCCAAAGAGGAGAAATATTTGACGAACATGTTTTTTTTTAATTATCATTGTTGTCCGTATACCATGTAAACAAATATTATAAATGTTGTAGATAATGCGTAGTTGTTAATTATTGTCATAGAAAGTATCATATAGCTTTACTCTGCGTATAAGGAATTTACAGCAGTCATTGGGACAAAGATGCGGATTTCGTTATCATGTGGTCTCTTGTGGAGAGTTTTCTAATTCGCAATCATACCACATCTTTTTATTGAATATTTGACAATATTAACAACATGTTACCGGTTGATTATATGTATATATACATGTATGTACCTTTCTAATCTATGAACACGAGTGATTAGAGTAATGTTTTCGCTTTGTTCTTGGTCTAAGAACCAAATAGAGCTTTACGCATTACATTTCACATTCAATTTTGTTCTTGGTCTAAGAACCAGAAAAAAAAAGATTGATAACATCTTATTTGATATCATTCGTTTAGTTGGTCTATAGACCAAAATCTGTTGGACAACAGTACCTATCATCTGCATGATTTTTACGTTTAAACTAATTAAATATCAACAACTTAGCACTGACGCCTAATGTCCAAAGTGTTTCTGTTTTTGGTCTAAAGACCAGACTTCTTCGAGCATGAACAGTTTTAAGCAAGTAAATACAAATAACAGTTTGATGTATTGTTTTCAAATGATGGGTTCATGCATGGATTAAGCCATGCCAGTTTTATCCATGTGAGAACTAACAGGATATTTTTATATTCTGGTCCAATAGCCAAAATATTTATACACCGATTTAAAAATTATTCCAATTCTGTTAGACGAAACTCTTTTAATTTAGCAAAAAATAATTAAAATAATTTGGGGAAATGTCAATGTCACTGCTAGTGATATATCAATCGTATGGGTAGTAGAATGTTCAAAATTATTAAAACTTTGCAATCAAGTCAGTTAAACATGTCGATCTGGTATTTAAACTGAATTCTGTCTTAGTACATATAATGGTTGACATGTATCAAAGAGGAAAAGAATGCATTTTCCCTTTTAGAAATGGATTCAGTTAGCTATTATTTGGTTTAACAAAATATTCACTGGGGTGTTGACCAGCGAAAGCTTGGGGAATAAAGGAACTCAATTACTTCATCCAAAAGGCATCAACTGGAAGTATTAGAAGTTTGATATCTATAATTTAGTATGTATTTACACAAACTACTACACTTGTGTATATTTGGGAAATTTTGGATCTATGAATATGCAGAAACGTTTCGCGGCTCTCCTTATATTGGTCGGTATATCGACACAAATGATCTAGAAAGATTAAGTAACAGCGGTCAAGTATTACGGCGATCAAATTCAATTTAACGGCAAATTCTGAGAAAATATCCGTTGTATTATCAATAGAAGGAAACAATAGGAAAAAAAGAAATATGTCTGTCAAAATGGTTTAACTTCTTCAAAAATAATGTGCACTAAATTGATGAAAAACTCTCGGAGGGGCCACTTCAATCTTTTTTTTGGTAGGGTTGAGCAACTGAGACATCAAGTACCCCTCCCTTTTCATACATTTTGTTTATCAAAAATATATACCTTGTCATATATCAATTAACAAAAAAAAACAGACCTATAGATATATTTGGATATTTTTCATCTTTTGATACATTAGTATATAGAATTTTTTTTGGGGTCCCGCCCATCATCTTGTCTTGTTTAGAAGCAACGCAGTCGCAAAAATCACACTTTGCTTTTCCAATAAATTCGTCACATCTTGTATACCTTCCGCTGTTTGCCCCTTTTATGTCTCTCATTAGGAAGAAATTTCAATTTCAAAAGACAATAAAAGATGTTTGGTCAGATAAATGTAGTAACATCCCAGAGATTAACACTTTCACTGGGTTTAATATTAATAAAAAACTGATAAAAAGTTAAATTGCCGTTCCCTCTTAAAAGACGCTGACACTATGGAATTTCTTTTTTTAATAATTGTTATCAAGTTTCCTGTATACAAATCTTTGAATGTAAATTAGGTGCAAATGTCAAAATGATCAGATTTATAACATCTATAACAAGCATCAATGTAAATACCACATTGGAATACATAGAGTTTAATTGGTTTGACAAATAGCTTATGCATTTACGACTGTGGTTTAACCGCATCACAAATAAACACGGACATCTGATTAGTTTCAGATATTGGTACTTATGATATAATCAAGCAGGTGATAATATAAACCTATTGATATATTTAATCTGAATTTCTCACCCTTTTCATATATCATGGAGTATGAAATAGTGACCTATTCCACATCCCTACCACTCATTACATAGTAAGATTAAAAGAAGGATTTTCAGACAACGTGTTATTCTTGATCGTGAAAGTATTGCGTGCTCAGACCAGACAAGATGTATAGGTTTTGCTTATCACTGTTGACCACATCCTTACGACTCTAGTTGATAGTTGTCTCATAAGAGCTTTCTTACATTTTGACGAAAGGTACGAACAAACGTTAAGCTAAGTTCACACTTCCAATCAGATCAACTCGATGATCCCGACTGTCCAAATTTTACATGACCAAGCGTAACCAAATTCTTGATCGGGCCTGTTTACGACTTCTACCCGACCGCTATTCGACTGTACACGACTTTAACTTAACTGGACCATTCACGACTTCTTAATGACTCCAAACCGACCACTAATTGAATGCATATTCAATTAATCCGACCAATATTCGATCTCTACACGATCTTTACTCGACTACCTAGACCAAATCAATTATATTCGATCTCAGCCCGATCTCGACCAGACCAGATAGACTTGATCGTATAGGGGTCGTAGGGATAATTGGGAATTAGTCGGGTATGTACAATTTCAGTATAAGAAAACGTCTGAATTTTTTATGCCCCGCCACAGCGGAGGGGGCATTTTAGTGTTACCCTTGTCCGTTCGTACGTACGTACGTCCCAATAATTAGTTTCCGTTCTCTAACTTTATATTGCATCAACGACAATGTACCATACAACACAGATCAAGTGCGAGTTTGGATGACGTATATTTTACTTGTTCTTGAGTAATGACCCTGTATAACATTATATGCCAGCGGGGGCATTATCTGTGTCCTATGGACACATTCTCCATTTATTTGGTTAGATTCAGTAGTTCACAGAAGTCTGAGTAAAATCATACATTTAAGATATCTATATGGATTTAAAGCAGTTGGATTTGTGGGCAAGGTAGTTAGAGCTCCAGAGAGACAGGTTAATAACTGTGACGGAGATTGAAGAGAGCGTAGAAGACGAACAAGGCGTCGAGAAATCTAGGTGAGGCAACGGCTGACACGATGACAACTGTATGGGCAGAATAAGAGCCTTGCAGGAGCCCAACAAAGAGGACCCAAATGGTTACAAAATAATCCTCAGAGTGGACGCTGATATGTTATGGGAGTTTTCACTGCTCTTTTTCTTGAAAATGACACCACCAAATGAGATTTGTCACTGCGTTGGTACTTATGTTAGATAGCAATATACATAAATTTTACCCCCCCCCCCCCTTTCCTTGCTTTCTTACAAATTAAGTTTACTGTTTGTTTCATATATGTGCATATGTATGTAATCAGTATTTTCCAGATTTGATTTCATTAGTTGAAGGGTTAAAGATAATTTCTTTTTTGGTGTATCCATGGCAACAACCTGCATGTATTTGCTAAAACATATTGCAAAAAAAAGGAGTACAGATGTCACATATTTCCCCACAATTTGGCCAAAATAAGAATTTCAATCCCTTGGAGTGATACCTTTTCTGAAACAGTTTACATATATCTATCAAGAGATCAAATAAAAATCTTTTTTTTTTTCTCATTTTGTTTGTAAAATTGCGTCAAAAATTTCGTTTGAAAAAAAAAGTGTTTGTGAACATTTGGCCGTACGGTGACCTGTAGTTGTTAATTTCTGTATCATTTGGTTGTTGTGGAGAGTGGTCTCCTTGCCATTTATACCACATCTTCTTATTTTGATACAACTAAAGTTTCTGGACTTACGGAAAATACGGGCTGCCAAACAGAAAATAGCCCATACAACTGGTAAAAATAATCTTGATGTTCTTATAAACCCACTTTGAAGGCATAACTAGCCATCAGCTTTCTAAAAATTAATAATTTTATTGCACAATTAATATTACTTTCATATTTGATGAATCCTCAGGGGCCAAAATACAGAATCTTCTTCCCTTCCGGAGCACATGAGATCATCTCAGTGATTTGTTGGATTTCGTGTTGCTAAGTTTTTAGTTTTCTATGTTGTGTTAGTGGAGTGCTATTTGTCTTCTCGTCGGTTTTTGGTTTTTCGCCATGGCTGTGTCGGTATGTTTTCGACCTTTGCGTTTGATTGTTCCTTTGGTATCTTTTGCTTCTCTTTTAGAATTTTAACCCTCCTTGCAAAAATAAACAGTGACAATATATTTTTGCGGAAGCAAAATTATGAGAGTTAATCAGATCTGCACACCGTTTTAGAGAATCGTGTAGCAGTCATGTGTACTCGTATATGACCTGGTAGAGATCGAAGAGTTAATCTGGACCACTGATCAAACAGGTTGGCGTTGATCGGGAAATGATCGGATATTAGTCAAGCAAAGGTCGGGATGATCGAGTACTGATCGGTAAAATATTTGTATTCCGACCAAACTCGATCTCTTCACGATCCTTCTCCGATCAATTTGACCGTTACTCGACGAATTCCCGATCTCTTGTCGAGTAACTGGCTTCTCGATGACAAGTCAAAAATTCTCTGGTAGAAAGTCAGATCGACGACGAGCAAGGTAGACAACCCCCAGCATTCTTGTCGATTGAGTCAGACCAGTCTGACCAGTCTCCCGCTCACTTAATCTGTTTTGATCGGGCTTGATCGAGTTGATCTGATCGGCAGTGTGAACCTATTTTAAAGGGAGCATGTATATAACACATTGCTACGATAATGCTGAGAGTTCATGTTTTATCCGATAAAACAGCATTCTTTTCTAAATAAAACGTATCTTTAAAAAATTTTAATTTAAGATTAATGCAAATAAAACACGCTTTTGATATCTGAAAATAAAGAAAAAATGTTTCAAATAGACTTAGGGAGCAATCCCTTAACTTCGAAGGGAAGGGGGGTTATGTTTTTTTTTCTTAGTCTTAGTTTTTCGACTCGATAAATTAGATTATTTTTTTCAAAATTTAACTCTATAAGGTATGGGGGATTAGCATTCAGAATATTTTTTTTTGTCATCTAATTTATCACAATATTTTTTTCCATCAAATTGGGGATCAGAATATTAGAAAAAACAATGACACTCTCCCCCTCCCCCCTCCCCTCCTAGAAGTTAAATGGTCGTTCCATTATGTCCGATACGTTACTATTTTTAACCACGATTTCACACATTTGCGCGGGAATTGTTCAAGCATGGGTTTCACAATTAACATTTTAATGAAATTATTGAAGTATGATACTCTAAATTTAACGACAAGATTCACAATTATTTTTATTTTTAATGAGTATGCCATCATCAAATTGTCAACGCGGATCATCGTGATTTGCAATACAAGGATGCTGAAATGTTTTGAAAAAGTAATGTGAACTAAATCTGGGGAAAAAAGATTTTGCGATGAAGTTTTTTTTTCTATTAATATTACTATTACATATGAAAAAAAGTAATGAGACTCTTGCGATCGCAGAAAACAAAGGTAAAACGGAACAAAAACTTTAGCCCCCCTCCACCCCCCCTCCCCCCAACCCTCTCCCCCTTTAAAGTTAATGGTCGTTGCTTTTTCCACAGATTTTAATAATAATATTCATTATCTTCAGTTGATCAGAACATTTTTTACACGTCGTTAATTTGTTTTAATCATCTATTTTTTTTTCTCCTGACGAGCCTTTATATTATAGGAAATTGTGTAGAGTGATACATCTCCTTCCCCCTGGTGGTATTATATCTTTACCTTTCGTACGTCAATAAATTCCTTTATCGTACGAAAAATCAAGTTTAACACGTGTCATTACATGCAGTGTAGTAGTCCTTTATAGGCAAACATTAAGATGAAACACCATCGAAGTTCCATGACGCTTCGATTAAGATTACATAAATATGTCAAAATAAAGGATCCCTAAAACGAGTCTAACGTATGATTCGTCAAGCGTATACGTACCTTTCGTCAAACTGTAAGAAAGCTCTATTAATATTGGCAATCATACAACATCTCATCGTTTTTTTTTTTTAGTTTTTTTTAAACGTATATTTGTATATAAATATGTGCTTGTACGGAAGCATATTAGCGCCCTTTTTTATATTTCTTCCTATGTTTGCGTTATTACGCAAACCTTTGCGATATAACGCAAACCTTCGGTCGTTTGAATTGTTTTACATTTGTCATTTCGGGGCCTTTTATAGTCGACTATGTGGTATGGGCTTTGCTCAATTTTTGAATTCCGTACGGACTTATAACTTTATCTTTCTGAGTCATTTGGTCTCTTGTGAAAAATTGTCTAATTGGCAATCGTACCACATATTCTTTTTTTTTATATTATAACGCACAACGCAAACGTTTGCGTTATATAACGTGAAAAATCGAAGTACTGAAGTACTGAACCTAATCTCTATACCTGAAACTGAGGTTAAGGTACAAAGATATATTTTTTTCTGAGACAAGTTCTTGCGTGGATGATGAATAAATGACAAGGAATTCAACCTCACCGTAATAACTATTATATTGTAGTAATACAAATCAGTATACTCTGGTTTGTTGTTATATATTATATGAATATTTGTATATAACAGTTACATGTGTATATAATTTTCATCCATTTGTATATCATTCTATTCTACTATTCTAATAATAGTGCAGTGCAAGTGCATGGTGGACACTCTTCTGTAATAATTCGATTTTCTCGGCCTTGACAAAGCCTTGGCCAAAAAAAGAAAAAGACAAACAACAGTTATAATATACAGAACACGACATAGAAAACTAAACACTGAGCAACACGAACCCTACCAAAAAAAAACAAACAGGGGTGATCTCAGGTGCTCCGGAAGGGTAAGTAGACCATGCTACAATGTGGCACCAGTCGTGTTGCTCATGTAATTACAAAACCGGTGATAAGTCTAGATTGGTAGGTCACATTCAGGGGAACAGGAGAACGGACCTGTGGTTACGACGACTGGAACATATCCGCTGCTGGAATGTGCTACCTAGAAATGGAAAGTCCACAATTGGGAGCCTGAAATCATCTCTGTTGTCGTAAAGTTTTGTTTTCAACCCACCCGCAATTTTAATCTCTAGATGTAAGTCAAGATATAAGGCAGACTTAACTGTATCTGTTGTATCCCTTATTTCAAGCTCGATAGGATAGATGTTTTCAAAAAAGCCACCAAACTTAGAATTATTTAGTAAGAGGACATCGTCTGTTAAGCGAAAAGTGAAGTTAACGGATAATGTTAGCTTTTTTTATCGTCATAAGAAGGTCGTGTACGACGTCAGACTCATATGAATGAAGAAACAAGTCGTCAAGAAAAGCACACAGTTGGTTTCCATGGTACTGCCAATTTATGACAAAAATGTCCTCCAAACTTAACAAATATGTTATTAATCTAGAAATCAATCATCCTGATAATGTCAGTTTCAGAGAATAATAACATTATATTATATTATATATTATCATATATTATAATCTAACTCTAAGTCAACATCCGGATGTAATGATTTTGCGATCTGCTAGCACTTTTGTCAGCTCGAACTTAACAAAATTAGCTCATCATGTCTAACACAATAAAGACATTGCAGCGTATTTAGATATTGAAGCCATTAAAACGATGCAACACAACAAATTTTATCCAGAAGTCGTTGTTGGATTTTGAACTGTTTATGCATAACTCTAGAACGGTAAAAGTTACGCCTCACAAATTCACACTTGATTATTGATTTGTGGTAATAAACATTGTGTATAAGTTTCATAACATTTGGTTGAGGCAAATTTAAGTTAGAGAACGGTAACCAATTCTGGGACGTACGGACGTACAGACGGACACAAGGGTGAAACTTAATACCCCTCCGCTACGTAAACAGTCAGATTTCTTTTGTTGAAATCTTTTGTAAAAATGATTCTCGATTTTTGTTCTAATACTAAATTAAATAAAGGGATTTGTCCATATGAATAATTTTTATGTACAGATGTATACCCTTTCCCGCTTTTCACTCTAGTAAAGGTGCAGCGTCAGTAACGATTAGCATGAATACTAAACAGGTGTGCCTGTTACGATAACAAGTCATTCAACCTTTGGTCACCGAAAAACAAGGAAAGCTACGTCAGATTACTTAATCTGTACACGCGTATATGAATCAGGAAAAAGTTTGTGATCGAGTCTTGTTCTTGTCTAACTAGTTCTTGACTTTTGGAAACTAATATATATTTTTTTTCGTTTACAAAAGGTAAAGTATTTGTTTATATATATATTTTTTATATACAAGTATATAAAGTGTAAATTATATATATATAAACAAGATTTGAGTAACAACATACAATGAAATACGGTATAAAAGGAGGCAGATGTTAAATGTATACAACAACGAGCTGCTTCAATTAGTTGACGACACTATTTATCATATTATAGCTTAAACAGTCAAGTTACAGAATTATTTTTTGACATGGTAAATTTTGACACTTTTTACATATAATCATAAAAATAAAAATCAATAAAAAAGTGTCGACACTTTACCGTGTGTGTACTGGGTATCTTAACTACAATACTAGATTCGGTCGAATCGTCATGTTTGAAAAAACGCAGAAAGACAAGCAAATTCAAAACTCAATGAATAAATCGTACTCATGTCTATTTCAAGAACTCTTTTCACTCAGAGGCGGATTTAAGGGAGGTAGCATCACCGCCACCACCTTGAGATGCTACATATACTGTTGAATCCACACTTTTTACCTATTCAACTCCAAACTTTTCTAGGTAGAGGGCAACTATATTATATATTTGGTAACATATTCAAGCTTTAACAAAAATTTGTTTACTGGTAAAATATTAACTGGCAAACGATGCAGATTCATGGTTAAAAGGTCTCCAAAATGATAAAGTGAAGGGAGACAAACAATTTTATCTAAATATATAAGACACATTCTTCCAACTGATTAGTTATAAGAGAATCAGTAAAAACAACAAAAACTTGCATATTGATATATTATTTTCTTTTGAAATTTTTATGTGTGTAAATGCAGTATTTCGGAATATTTGTTTCTCTTTTTGTTATATTTTTATATGAATTTAAAGCATAAACTATGATGACATGTAAAACCTCGAAAAAAATAAAACGACAAACGATCTGTAAGAAAAAAAAACATTCCTTCACTTCTTTCATCTGTGTCTAACCATATCCTAAGTAGTCGCATCGGTTTGGCGTCACGATAAAATCTGATGTTTAGTGAGAATATAGCACTGTCCAAGCATTAAAAAAACAGCAAAAATCTTTGTAGAGGTCCTCATTGTTCCTTTTGATGGCATGTTGGAGGGTTTTTTCTACTGCAGTCTAACATACTCGCATTTTCCAATGACAAACGAAATACTCGCAATTTCTTCCAGGAAAGCTGTTTATAGAACCGAATGTGCCGTAAATAATTTGCTTTCAAATTTGCATGTACATGAGATATTTCCCACTGGACGTAAAACAAACAACAATAAATCATCAATCATATTATTAACTAATTAAGATAAGAAAATTAATGTATACTTTTTCATAATAAGGCTGCTTGATATATTTTTTTTGGTACCTTTAATTTGCGTTTATCCGAATTCGGAAAAGAAAATCATAAAAAGTACTCCTATGCACAATTCATTTGTCCTTTTTATCCGAATTCGGATAACGACCAAGACGACTTAATATTGAATATAGATATACTTATCCGAAATTGGATAAGGATCGGCATTGCATACTAAACTCTGTGATGTAGGTCATGTATTCTTTTTATCCGAATTTGGATAAGAACAGTTATTAGTCCTTGGTAATGTGTATTATGTATTCTATCTAAATTAGGATAACATTAGTTTCTCCCCATTCAATTATTTATTCTTCTTGTCCAAACTAAGATAATTAAATAACTATTGCAATTTTAACACATACTGTTTTATAAAAGAAAGAAATATGTCTAAATACCTTATTGTATTGAGTTTATCTTAAAAAAAAGTGTTGCCTACCAACATTCTTATTTCAGAAATCTCGCTTATCCGAAACACATATTAACTTGAGCATATGGAAATGCTCAAAAGCAATTGGAAGCTGTTCTTTTTGAAAGCTTGTTATTTTGAAACAGAGTAGCGAACATCCTTAACGTCAAACATTTCACTTAAAGAGAATAATTAATCCAGTCAAATTCACATCTTAACTCGCCATTGCTTTTTCAAACAAACACACAAAATGTGTACATGTACATTTTGTTCAGATGCATGTTGACTTCAATGTGTAAGACCAAAAAACTACCATGTCAAAAAATGTCTTTCTTTCGGAATTTAGTTCAAACTGGGTTTCTTAAGGGGTGACAGAACGTTCGACTTGAAATATGTTTTTAACTTTGAGATACGTATTATCTTTTTTATAGGGTATATATTTATGATCAGATCATATGTTTTCGTACGTCATATGGATTCGTTCTATGCATGCTTATTTAATAGAAATTGTGAAGTCACAATGCATTCTTAATAGCACGAAAATCCATTAGATGAGAATGATCTCTGTTTATCTGTTGAACGTATTTGTTAAAGCCGGACAATTAAGGTATTATTTTCTTTAATAATAAGACAGAAAAACATATATTTCTGATTCCAATGGCAAGGAAGAAACAGAAAATCGAAAATTTTCCAAATTGCTGCCAATTCATTTTTTAATATCAGTCCAATTGCTGTCTTAAGACAGACGCAGTTACGGTCGTTCCTAAGGGTTTACAATCCGGCTGTACTGTGCTGAAAAAGAAAATTATGAGTCAGTAAGATCAAGGGATTAAATAACACGATTACATAATCCTGAAATCTAACAATGAAATACTAGAATATTTTGTTTGAAAGAATTACTCAAAATAACAAGATCCAATACATTGATATGAAAATTAAACATATGAAAAGAAAGAAAGAAAAAAAAAGAAAAATCAAGAAATCAAGACATAATCAATGAATTATCAATAAATTTGATATACATCACTTTTGTATAGATAAATATAATATTTGATAAAAGAATTAGCTATATATATTTAGATAAATAACACAAATATATAGTATACATTAGTACAATTTCTAAACTGTTCTAAAGTAGAAAATGTGTTATCATCAGCCAGTCCTATTTCAACTTCTTTCGATAATTGACATTTGACGGGTATTACGACAATGACATATTCCTTGTTTTGATGTTTTGAAGGAATAGACATTACAGAATTAATCATTCGAACGGCTTGTTTGAAAAGACCACAATTAGCTTCAATATCAACGATATTTTTTCTAAAAGGTTACAAATTCAACACTGTCATTATATCTTTGAATATTGTTTTAAAATATATTGGTATTACTATTGATTTTGTTATCAGTAAATTAAAAGCACACTAAATATTATTGTTATATACATAAGCCATTTCGTGTATCTACAATATGTCGACTCCTATATCTTGGCATTGCACAAGATCATGTTTTTCTCTGACTTTTTATGAGGTCTTTATGTCGTAATAACCGTCAAATATCATTAGTTTCGTCCAACGTTTTCACTGGGATACAATATAAACACTTAACAATGTAAAATGAAAATATCTAAAAATCTATTTGCATAAAAATTTAATCTAGTACAGTTTGATGGATTCAGATATAAGTGTTTCATCTCTGACCTGTTCGAGGTAATTGTCAGAAATATATTTTAATAAATATTTCTTTCAAGGACATTGCATGGTTACTGTTGAAGGAAAGAATTTTATCGGTACATTTGTTTGATTATTGATAATGTATTGTTTACTTATTAATTCTTTTAGAAATATAGGAAATTCTAATGACATGAATGACTCATCTTAAAAAATTACTATGAGATAGAGAAATTGCTTTTCTATCAAGTTTTTTTTTTTATTTACCTGTGCACTTTATCGTTGAAACTCGTATCATCATGAATGTTACATTTCATTTTGAAATGAAGCTTGATTTCAGAATGATACAAGATAGATATAAGAAGATGTGGTATGAGTGCAATTTAATTTCACATACATTGATTTAAGGCTCTGTGATGAAGGTAAATTTAGAAAAGTGCTTGGATAGAAATCAATCTTGCATATGAACAGACCACATATATACAACTCAAAGAGAAGTGCAAGGGTGTTATTGCGTACAGAGATTGTGAAACTCTCACAACACAAGGGCTGTATTTTATAATATCCACAAAAGGTACAGGAACGAACAAATTTGAGGGGACATGCTTTGTTAAAATACATAAGACATACCTTTTGAAACGTATTGTTTTCTCTTCTTGCCCACTTGTTCTTTTATATATGAAAACAATAAGTTGTGGTATGATTGCCAATGAGATAACTATCTACCATATTACGAATGAAGTGGATTAAAACAATAAGGGAAACCGTACGGCCTTCAAAAATTAGAAGAACACCCCAGTGTAAATGACTATGAAAGGCCCTGACATGGAAAAATATGAAACAATTCATTTAAACATGCTTAACGCCTAGTTTGTAACAAAACAGTTTACGAAAAAAAATTATGACAGACTTGAATCTGGGACATAGCTACCGGTGTAACAGTACATCGTAAGAACAAAATAAAAATCAGTTTACAAGGGCTAAACTCATTTGATCGATACAAAGCAATAACACATCTAACAAAAACGGAAACCTGGAGTGGAAAGGTATTTATACACCTCCACAATAAAAAAGACACGAAGTACAGATTTAAGAGTTCTCGCAGTTACTGGCAACTAATTCAAAGACAATAACAACTAATAAAAGATCATGCATTTCAGAATAACATATCAATCCGTACGCATTTAATATCTTATAGATTTACAGTCAATTCCTTTTCGGCCATATCAGCATGTTGTTGATTTGCACAAATTAATAGCGACTACTAAAAAGTCTGAACAAAGACTGAAAAGAAGTGAATTAGCGGTTCAGATCATAATTAATTTTCTGATGCAAAAAAAGCCAATTTTGAAACAGCAAAAACAGACAACATAACTGAGATCGTGTTACTCTCCTTCGCCTTTTTCGAATAGATAGCTATATGAAAGAATCTACCTACTGTTTACAATACGTTTTAAATGAAGGTTAGGATTAACATGAAAGGCTTTAGTTCTATAATCGGATATTACTTTTAGCACATATAAAGGTTAATAAATAAAGGCCACAGTAGTATGCCGCTGTTCGAAATTCATAAATCGATTGAGAAAAAAACAAATCCGGGTTACAAACTGAAGGAAACACATCACATATAAGAGGAGAACTACGACACAACAGAAACACAACATTAAAATGTAACACACATAGAAACGAACTATAATATAACAATGGCCATTTTCCTGACTTGGTACAGGACGTTTTAAGAAAAAAATGGTGGGTTGAGCCTGGATTTGTGGCTAGCCAAACCTCCCGCTTTTATAGCAATGTTAAATATAACATTGAAATGACAACATTACATGACAGGACTACAATACAAATAAATGGGAGAACATATAGGACTAAGAAACAACCTTTCTTCGACAAGTGTCAATAATAAAAAGTTATCAATGATATTAATGAAACCAGGCTTTTCATTGTACGCCAGACGCCCGTTTCGTCTACAGAAGACTCACCAGTGACGCTTGAAAAAAGTTAAAAGTCCAATTAACGGAATGTTGGAAAGGGGCATACATTATGCCAAACAAGAATCAGGTTGAACCCTATATAGTAAGGAAACAGAAGCAACAGTAGTATACCGCTGTTAAAAAGTCATATATCGATTGAAAGGAAACACAACAACTATAAGAGGAAAACAACTGAACAATGGAACGCTTGTTTCATTCCCCATTTATCGTAACAATAGAAAAATGCCAAAACAAACACGCAAATGTTAATATATAAGGAAATAATATACAACGTATGCACTTATATTGTGTTTGTTTTGTGTGACTTTGTTACATATTTGTTTGTTTTATAGTGATTGAGATTATAACACAATATTGACTGCTGTGTTTCAATTTTTTTTTTAATTTTTTCCTATTATATCTGCTTATTTTGTTCACACATTATTGTCAATATAATGGAATTTAATGCGACTGTCATACAAGTGATAGGTTTAGCTAGCTATAAAAAACACTTGTTATCCATTCGATCGTTTGAAGTGTTTGAACTTTTGATTTTGCCATTTGATTAAGGATTTTCCGTTTTAAATTTTCTTCGAAGTTTGGTATTTTTGTTATTTTACTTTTTCCAGTATATTAATTTTCGCTGAAACCAAATTTTTCATGTTTTTGACAAGTTAGAATTAGACTCTAATGTCGTCTGATTTTTAACTGAAGAGATGATCGGAAATTGTAAAGAATTGTACCTTGTTTGCCTTGTTTTTGTATCCTATTGTGGACCCCCGATAATTTTAAGTAGTGTATCTCATTAGTCATGCGGGTTGCCCGGAAGTTTTTAGTTAATAGAAGCTCAACTTTAATATCTTCACCGGGTTGATAAGGTCTGTGTAAAATAAATAAACAAACGCGATATTTTTAAATGAGATCGTCCCAGGTATATAAGGTTATTATTTTGCGTTGCATAACACATATACATATATGATTATATATTTTCAGTATCTTATCTTTCGAACTACGAAGACAATCTTTGTTATGCACATTGTGATGATTTCTTTTCACTACATGTGTAACACACATAACTCGTCATGGAAATCATAACTTAGATATAAACGTCACGATAGGTAAATTTCAATGATCAGACAATTATTACAAGTATCCTATAGGTAAGATCACGAGAACATGTAAATCCAGAGTTGTATAAAATTAACAGATGGTTTAATTGGTCTGTAAAATGTATCGTATAACCATACATTGAGCAGTTTTGTTGTGCCAGAATATTGTCAAACAATTAAATGACCTAATAGCAAGTTTTCAATTGCATATTTATTGAATGTTTTGAATAAGGTTACCATTTAGGGAAACTTTTTAAAAAGTCCTATGAGTACACATTTTATTTACATTTCTCAAATATTTTGTATTTCTATTTTATTTCCTTAGTTTTCATTCCAGACCAAATACAGAAAATGACAGATAATTGGAAATTTGAAGACAGTACATTTGTGGACACAAGAGCATGCACTCATTTAATCAATTGCATAAAAGAAAAGAGCTGCATAAGGATAACAGGCACTCGAAGGATTGGAAAAACCTTCCTTGCTAGACACATTGCGCTAAATTTACAAACACAAGGTTACAGAATTATTCCTGTTATAAAACCAACAGACATAACGTATCATTATCAACCTGGGACACCCACTGTTTTTCTAATAGATGATTTATGTGGAAAATATACTGCTAGTTATCCGCAGATTGAGGATTGGCTTCAAATGGTACCAGTTATCAACGCGATCATGAAAAATAATCGTTATAAAACAATTACAACATGTGGACAACAAGTATATGAAGATGATCGATTTCAATTATTAGAGCCTTTTGTAATATGCGAATGCAATTTGGATTCACCAAATATGACTCTTACAACTTTAGAAAAAAACAACATCGATGAAAAGACCATAGCTGAAGATGAATCGGACAGGAAATTATCATTATATGATAAATTACAGCGTTTAAAAGACGAAGGAGCAATTGTATTATTTTTTGTTTTTCTGTTAGTTGTGATTTTTGTGATTTTCATTATTCTTCACCTTGTTTCGTTTGTTTTTTCTCTATTGTTTGTTTTAATTTTTTATAAAGAATGGTTTGTTTTTTGTTTCTGCTTTGGGATTTCGTTTTACTTTGGATGGATACTGATTTATCATATAATTGTGAAATTTGGTTGATATTTACCTTACTAGTATATACATATGCAAAATGTGGTGTACATAGAGTCAGTGCCAATTCAATTTGAACGGTATATGTATACAATGGATCATAATATACCGTTTTACTGTTTGTGTTAAAGGGATTAGCCTTTATGGCATCAACAATCAAAAATAACTCTCATTTTTTTTCTGACAGTTTAAAAATATATTGATTTATTTGTTTTATATCATTTCAGAATAATGATTAAATAATCCTTTATAGTGAAATGTGTCTGTTAGTCTATTGTTTTATGTGATTTGACATTGTCTGCTAAGTTATACATTAATACACATTGACACTGTTTAGTGAATCTACAAATGTTTTGTGTTAACAATCTAGTAAGTTATTTTCTAGTATTTGTTTCAGTTGTTCAAAATGCATATACAAATTTCATGGCAAAGACTTTTATTGTTTAAGTAACCAACTAATCTTTTTGTTCTTCAATTTTACAGATTAATTTATTGATATTGTATAAGTGGTGTTAGGAACACTGCTCAACCATCTGCTGAAAATTTTAATGTATTTTCTTCTTAATTTAAAATCTATAGGTCTTTAGTGTAGGTAAAATCTTACTTTTAAAACTGTTACAATACAATTAAGAAATCGTGCAATAATTCACGTTTTAGTTTGTTAAAGATAATTGTCGCTTTTGTATGTTAAAATAGATTTGTTATTCTAAAAGTATATGACGTAGTTGGCGGGATCAACAATAATTCAACGTGAGCAAAATCCTTTGCTTACATGTTTTTCACGCCCTATATAACTTACGGTCTTCTAAACTTTGAGGAAGCTTCATCTGAGAACATTTATCTATTTACAGTATATGACCGGATAAGGATGTTCGCTGATCTTTTTTTTTTTATAGCTTTTTGTCAGATTTCATCCATGTATTGCGAGTACAATTTTTGCCTTCTAAAACCTACAATTTTTTCCTAATTTTATTACATATAGTTGAAAAGGCCATTTTTCATAAACTTAACAAAATTCTTTTTATTTTATTATTTCATTCTTTTAGAAAGAATATATGCCTCAAAATGACCGCTAAATGCATGAAAAATCAAAAAGAATCATTTCAACAAAATTACTTAAATCTTAAAAAAGAACATGACCTTTAAATTTTTCTTCTTTCTGAGTTCCGTGATTTATATACTTTTATTATTGTTTCTTGTTTCTTTATTACTATGAGGCTGACTTAAGACAGGAACTTCTTAGGAAGAGAGATAAGAAGTTAGCAATATCCTTTAACTTTACGTTCCGCTATATAGATAATGTTCTCTCACTAAATAATACAAAATTTGGTGACTATGTTGAACGAATCTATCCCATCGAACTAAAGATGAAGAATTCTACAGATACAGTTAAATCTGCCTCATATCTTGACTTACATCTAGAAATTGACAATGAGGGTCGGTTGAAAACAAAACTTTACGAAAAAAGAGATGATTTCAGTATCCCAACTGTGAACTTTCCATTTCTATGTAGCAACATTCCAGCAGCGCCTTCATACGGAGTATATATCTCCCAATGATACAATATTCCCGGGCTTGTATTTCCTATCATGATTTCCTTGATAGAGGTGTGCTCCTCACAAGGAAGCTATTAAACCAAGAGTTCCAAATGGTGAAGTTGAAATCATCCCTTCGAAAATTTTCCTTCGTTTTCCTATCGAAGGTCGGTGGTTTTCTCCGGGCACTCCGGCTTCCTCCACCAATAAAAACGGGCCGCCACGAAATAGCCCAAATGCGGTGCTTAAAAGTGGCGTTAAAACACCAAAAATCAAAATTAAATCCCTTCGTAAATTTTACGGACGCCATCACGAGTTGGTTGACCGTTATGAAATAACCGTTTCACAGATGATATCGGATATGTTCCTTATGTCGTAACTACAATACCCTTCCCTTTTCACGAATATGACCTACCAAATTAGACTATTTACCGGATTTGTAATAACATAAGCAACACGACGGGTGCCACATGTTGAGCAGGATCTGCTTACCCTTCCGGAGCACCTGAGATCACCCCCAGTTTTTGGTAGGGTTCGTGTTGCTTAGCCTTTAGTTTTCTGTTGTGTCATCTGTACTATCATGTGTCTGCTTGTCTTTTTATTTTTGGCCATGGCGTTGTAAGTTCGTTTTCGATCTATGAGTTTGACTGTCCCTCTGGTATCTTTCGTCCCTCTTTTAGCATGATTATTTCAAAATTGTATTTCAAAAAGCTTGTTTTTTTGAAACAGAAACAGCGAGCATGCGTCACCAAAAAAGATTAAGTTCGATAAGACCCTGAAACGGCCCTTATTACTTGCTACAATTGCAAATTAATTGATTGACCAATACCACAATGAATCATAGCTAATACGTAACAATGACCAAATGGAAAATATGTCATTTATTGGATAAAAACGTACTTGTGTTCTTTACACATGATACATGACGTCACAAATAGCATTCATTTTGAATTTTCACAAAAATTCAATGATAACGGGTAAATTGACATTGATTTTTCAAACAAGAAACAAAGAGCGCATGTGTCGACAAAAATATCTTGAAACAAACTTTTTTATGATTTTACATATCTACCTTGAATAACAAGTGTTTCTTCGCCTATTTTGGACTTAAAAATCAACGCTTGAAAATTAAAACTTTGACCAAAACAGTTCCATTCAACTTTTTTTACATATTGTTTAATCAGCTTTAAAGCATTTTGTATCTGGAAACATGGACCTTAATAGTCGGAGCCAAGTATTACAAAAACTAACAATATTTTATTGTTCTACTTTTCTTGTATATATAAATATTACTTTTGCAATTAAATTGATTTGACAAGTTTTCATCCTTTATTTTGGATGTGTTAAAATATAATTCCATTTGTATTTTGTTACTCTGTATTTTTTCTTGTAAATGTAATAGAAAAAAGGTTTATTTTACAGTGAATAAAAAATCTAAATCTATGTCAGAACACATGCACATAGGGTAAGCTGGCAATGATTAAAGTCTTGTTTTCAAATTCTTTAAAAAACTGAAACAGGGGTAGGGGTATAAAATGTACTGTAAAAGGAAACTTAGAGTATATGCAGTGATTTCCTTACGGCTATAATTGTGATAAATAAGTATTGTTGTGAGAAAAAGTGTTTTTAGAAGGTTTTCTATTTGAATAAATGTTTGTATAGGTTGCACTTTGTAAATACAGCTGTTTCTCAAACCACGCCTCTTTTGGGGAGATATATAATATTCATAGATATGTTAATTTGTTAATGTACTGGTTCCCATGTATGATCTCTGTGTTTCATCTCATAGAAACATCACTTGGGAATGTAACCAGTATAAAAAAACATGGTAGCGCCTAAATTTTAATTCTTAGGAGGTCCAAATATGAAGGTAAGGGTAGTATAGAATTTTAGTATAAGTTTAAACTCTTAGAAGTTCAGGGCATATAAATGTTGAAAATATGCCGCATAACCCTATATTTTGACCTTTGAATAAAATAGTAGTGCATATAAACTTTCCGTTCTGGGATATTATTTTTCACGAAACTTCATAGTAAAAGTGTCACAGTTTTAGCCGTTAAGGGAGTTCCTATGGGAAATTTCATTGTCTATATTTACGGAATTGCAACCTATAGATAATATAATTGGCATATCGGTTTTCCCATACAAAAATGAAATTGCGAATATAACGTCATTGAGAGAGCAACATAACGACACAGATAAACAAAATATTTCGCAATACACATTCTTCCCAAAATTCAATAAAGATACCAGGCTTTTAACGACAAACGCGCGTTTCGTCTACATATTGGTGCCCGATTCAAATCAGTTAAAAGACCAAATCAAATGATAAGCTGAAGACCATTCAAACTAAAAAAAATCCGCAAAGTTGTAGCCACTGACAGTTAGGAAAATAATTCATCAATACACCATGCTATGAATTAGTAAAAAACTAAAAAAAGGAAATCAGGCTGTGGAGGTATCCAAATATTTCAAATTGAGACGACTGTCTTGATTCAGGCACCAATGATGACTAGTGCAGCTGTAGATGATACACGCATATTGCCTATTATACAATGAGTCTGATATATCATAAGTATGATATAAAGATTTAGAGATGTGATATGATTGCCAGTGAGACAACAATTTACCGGTGTTAAAATCTTTGTTTTAAAAAAGACATTGTTCATCATGTCGAAAACGATATTTCAAATCCTAATAGAATTGAGAATGGAAACGGGGAACATGTAAAGTCACAAAAAATCCGACCAAGAGCAGAAAACAGCCAAAGGCCATCAATGGATAATCAACACAGCGAAAAAATCCCGAACCCGTAGGTGTGCTTCAGCTGTCTCCCCAACATAATTGTATACTAGTTCAGTGGAATTGATTTCACACTAAACGATACATATAAATAAACTAACATTGAAAAAGCATGCAAGAGGCTCCTGACTTGGGACAGACGCAAAAAAACCAAAAAAAAAAACGTTTAAACATATTTGTCATATCTCAACCCTCCCCCTATACATCTAGCCAATATACAATAAACATACACACGGTAAATACAGCAAAATGTACAATTTACAACTTACCATACCATTCAACTTAAAGCGACAAACAAAAATCATAAATATTTCTAAGTTTTTGTAAAGTTCAACATGACAAAATATTGAAAGCCGTTTTAATTTGCAGTATAATATTATGGTATATATTTATTTCTACGGAGTTTTATTTTCTGTTTTTTGACATTTGAAAAGATAATGAAATTCATCTGCTACTCCATTTCCACAGAGATGACAAATTCGCTCATTTTTTGGTATTATAGACCATCTTCATGTTTTTATCGGAAATTTGAAATTTGAGCATCTGAGTTTTGCTGTATATAAATTCTGTCACACGACTTAACTTTATTAAATATGTTTTCAAACGAAAGTCCTGTTTGTATTATAAATAAAGTGCACCTCTTGAAGAGATATTCATTTGGGAAAACCAATATTAGATAAATTGATCATTAAGTTGTCGTTAAATTATGTTTTTAAACCCTGTTTATCCAATGGAAGTTGATCTTGTCAATTAAAACTAAACCCGTTTTCGTTAATGTGTAATACATAATGTAAGATAACTTGTTGTTCTTCAATAGTAAACTTTTCCAAAACAACACCATTTTACGTTTAACAATAGTTTCCAAAGGGTATATTCCAAGTTCCCCATGCACAATATAATTTGGTGTACTGCTTCTTAATTTTTAAATGTGTTTGCAAAATTGAAGGTGTATTTTCTCAATGCTATCTTTACTATTTAATCCCCATACATATGAAACATCTAATCAATGATAATAATACAGGACTAACTAATGAGTCAAAACTTTTTAGCTGCAAATCGACGGGAATACATATAGTTTAATAATTGTCTCCTACAGTTATCAACACAACGTATTGGAACTGTATATAGAACGTTTACACACTAAATTAAATGTTTTACATAGACAATTTCCAATATTAATAAATGTTGTTTTTTTTTTTTATTTTTGAACTATGTTTTAATTTTGTGTTGTAAATTCTTATTTCTTTTTTCAATTCGGTTGATTCCTGAAGGATTTATCACATTTTGCATAATTTCAATAGGTTATTTGAGTTACGGACACTACACACATTTTTTTACAGTGATCTTATGTTTATAATTTACTCAATATGAATAACTTTTCATGGGTAACATATCAAGTCTGTGTATTTTCTTTTTATTGTTTACATTTTTAAGAGCAGAAATACCAATGATTATGAATAAATATATGTAATAAAAGTTGATTCCAAAGTAAACAGGTTAGGGGAGGTTTGGGCGCCCACAAAGCATGTTTAACCCCACCACATTCTATATGTGCCTGTCCCAAGTCAGGAGCCTGTAATCCAGTGGTTGTCGTTTGTTGCTGTGTTGCATATTTGTTTTTCGTTCATTATTTTGTACATAAATTAGGCCGTTAGTTTTCGCGATTGAATTGTTTTACATTTGTCATTCGGGGCCTTTTATAGCTGACTATGCGGTTTGGGCTTTGCTCATTGTTTAAGACCATACGGTGACCTATAGTTCTTAATTTCTGTGCCATTTTGGTCTCTTGTAAAAAGTTGTCTCATTGGCAATCATACCACATCTTCTTTTTTATATTTTTGTGGATTAAAGGGTAGTCATTTCTACAGAAGTTCATAAAATAAATGTTTTTCTATCATAAGACTCTACCAGAATTGTAGATAAAACAAACAAAAAACATGCTTTACCTTCAAATATACTTGAGTTCATTAATTAAACTTTTAAGTGTATTTTATAAAATGTCATATACTAATGTCAAGTATCGATCTTTAACAAATCTACACGCTAGTATACATGGTAAACATCTTTTGGAGGAAGAAAAAACATGAGATTTGGAAAAATGAAAAAGTTATTTAATTTTTTGACCCAGAAATAAAAAAATCCTTGGGTTACGGACACTACAAAAATAATCTGAAGATATAAAAACCATAAATAATCATGAAGATGAATTTTCTTAATCTAGAAATCTTGAGAAGAAGATAAAACTGCATGCCTTATCTTTTGATTATGTCTAATAAAATTGAGAATGGAAATGGGGAATGTGTCAAAGAGACAACAACCCGACCACAGAACAGACAACAGCAGAAGGCCACCAACAGGTCTTCAATGCAGCGAGAAATTCCCGCACCCGGAGGCGTCCTTCAGCTGGCCCCTAAACAAATATATATACTAGTTCAGTGATAATGAACGCCATACTAAACTCCAAATTGTACACAAGAAACTAAAACTAAAAAATGTCTGTTTGTTTTGTTTACACATCGTTGTCAATATAATGGAATTTTATGCGACTGTCATACAAGTGGGAGGTTTAGCTAGCTATAAAATCAGGTTTAATCCACCATTTTCTACATAGGAAAATGCCTGTACCAAGTCAGGAGTATGACAGTTGTTATCCATTCGTTTAATGTGTTTGAGCTTTTGATTTTGTCATTTGCTTAGGGAATTTTCCGTTTAGAATTTTCCTCGGAGTTCGGTATTTTTGTTATTTTACCTTTTGACATACATGTTTAATGAATAATCTTACAATTAGTTTTATTTTCAGGACCATAAATGATCAACATTTAATAAATGAAAAATGTTTAACGAAGCACCACTTTTACAATTCTGCATGTTAAATCTTTAAATTAGCTCAGATTTTTGTAATGTTGAAATCATTTTAATCTCCTTTCAATAATCTGTAAATGATAACATGAGAAATGATCATTACACGTACTGTTAAAAAAATTTTTTTAAAGATAAAAATAATGAAAAGTTTGAAGCGCAACCGCATAACGTCTGAAAATGGTCATTTTCAGACGACTGATCTCACCAGTGTTCAAAAAGTATTCAAGATAGAATCTCAAAATTTTGGATGAGGTTAAGACATTCAATGTCAAATATTAAAAACAGAAAACTGGCATCTTAATGTATTCAAGTTGGCTGTAGAGCTTACATAACAAAGACCAATTGTAAATGTCCCCGTTATTGTAGTTCACCCGATAGTAAAAAATGTCTATCCACTTCTAATTATAAAGAAAATAGCACGTTTTACAGACGTATGAAGAAAGCGACAAGGTTTATTTACCGAAACAAAAAGAACGTTGCTGCATTATCAATCTAGATCAAAATAGTTCGAAGAAGTGAAAACAATTTACTGCTTTATGATCACTTACGTTTTTGAAAATTTTTTAAATACCAGAAACATATGTCGCAATCATATGTTTATATAACATTTATTATTATCAGTAATTTCATATTTTGTTTTACATCTTGTACATTGTTGTAGTTCATGAATACTTTTAATTTGTTTTTAATGTATTGCGTAAAGTACAAACAACAAACGTCGGATACAAAAAGATGCAATTTTCTTATTATCGACATATCTTATACGAAGGCATATAAGCAGGGTTTCTTTATCGGATGTCCTTATGTGTAAATTTGTACTCACGATTGGTGTAAGAGTCATGGACTGTATTGGACAGCAAAGTTAGCAAATAATATCTGTTCCATTAAAAGACCAAATGAAAGAAAGACACTGTGACAAGACGTTACAGTCAACTGTAAAAGAGAAGCGAAAGATACCACCGGGATATTCAAACGCAGAAGTCAAAAACAAATTAGTTTAACCTCGCCACACTCTGTACCTGTCCCTAGTCAGGAGTCTGTAATTTAGGGGTTGTCGTTTGTTACTCTCTATATAGTATTTGTTTTTCGTTTATTATTTTGTGCTTAAATCAGGCGCTTATTTTTTCTCGATTGAATTACTTTACATATGTCATTTTGGGGTCTTTTATACAGTGTTGTAGCTGACTATGCGTTTTGCTAATTGTCGAAGGCCGTACGGCGACCTATAGTTTTTTTTATTTCTATGTCATTTGGTATACTGTGGAAAGTTGTCTCACTTGCAATTATACCACATCTTCTCATTTTTATATTGACAATGACAAAGAGAATACAAAACACAACATATAAAACTAAAGACTAAGCAACACGAACCTCGCAAAAAACCAAGGTGATCTCAGGTGCTCCCAAAGGGTAACAAATCCTACTACAATTGTGGCACTCATTTTGTTGCTCATGTAAATGCACTTCCAGTGATAAAGATAATTCGGTAGGTCACATTTGAGGAAAATAAGACGGAATGGTGGGTTACAACAGATATTCCATAACGGTTACCAAATTGTGAATGGCGTAAAATAGCTTCAAAGTTATCAGCAACCGTCTGTTATTCATTGTTTTCTGTTTGGTAACAAATTAATGATAAGATCTATTTTGTTACATCTTGTGATCCGTTTATTTGGCAATCGCCAATGGCAGTCAGCAGGGTTTAAGAACAACAGTTGTTCGACCTGCTAGTCAAATGCGTTTTGTTAAAATATACTTTTTCACTCAAATGGTCTTTTGGAAAATGTTGTTCGTGCTGTATTTAGACCCCTCTACCAAGAAATTTGTTTTGCATTCACACGTATAAAAATTGCGGTTTTTATCCAACGCAATCATAGGTTTGAACGTTGTTTTCAATTTAGACTTGTTTATATTTTTTCGTTTGGGCATGTATTATATTTGCCTTCAGGTTTATATGATCCGTTCATCCTATTTTGACTCTTTACAAATTCAAAGGTCTATCCTAAATTGGGGTAACTTATATGGTCTTCTAAAAACCGTTTCGATTCCTAACATCACTGAAGAGACATTAATTGTTGAAATCCGGATATGGTGTACAAAATTTTGCACCTCATGTTTGCGGTATACCGTCTTTTCCGCAAGTTTATTGCTTTCTGTTTGGTAATAAATTAATGATAAGATCTATTTTGTTACATCTTGTGATCCGTTTATTTGGCAATCGCCAATGTTAGTCAGCAGGGTTTAAGAACATCAGTTGTTCGACCTGCTAGTCAAACAAGTCTGTATAGATATAATGAAAAAAAACAAGAGTGGACACACTGAAACGTCTCGCCTGTTCTTGTGTTCATAATTGAATTTATGTCGAAAGTAAAAAAAGGGAAGTTTATACCCCAAGCATAACATTAAATTAACATCATATTAAATTAACATTAAAGGTTCAGTGTACATGATGTCAAGTAGAGATAAACCCTTTCAGACAGCCATGTAGGCCATGCAATCATTGCGAACAACAAATTTAACCAATAGCTAAAAGCAAACAAACATTATACGACAGACGCGCCTTCTAATCATTTTATTATTTTATACATAAAATACAGTTCTACTATACCTTTACTATCGTATCTGAAAAACAGACCAAATCTGAGATATTTAACATTGACCAATAAACCAGGAAAATCAGGTCAAGGTCAGATGATACATTCCAGACAAATATCTATACCTTACAATCATTCAATAAACCAAATATAGTTCACTTATTCCTTATAGTATCTGAAAAACAGACCAAACAAGAATTGAATAACACGGACCAATGAACCATGAAAATAAGATCATCATGATCATGGTCAGGTGATTACTGCCAGACAGACAAGTACACCTTACAAACATTCCATACATCATATATATTTAATTAATTGCTTATAGTATCCGAGAAATGGTTTACTCCTGGTTTGCCTACATTTAATTATACCAATTATCTATTAGTAAAGAAAACAAAAAAGACAAAAGGTTTAATGAACATACAATTGTATAGTCTTTTCCAACTTAATAGGTTTATAGTTTATCTTTGTTTTCTTTATATTCAGGTATTTTTCATTTTGTAGTTTATATTTCTAAAGATAAATGATAAATAAATCGAACATTTTTTTCTCAATATTTCAATATCAATTCAAGCGGTTCATTTGAAATACAACTAATAACAAAACAATTATGATATAAATACACCAATATATTATAAAATTGTCTTTAATTGCAGACATAATTTATATTATTTATGAATCAAATTTATATTTGCATTGCATAAGGATATAAATTAAGCACTATGGTGAAAATCAAGTAATGAGGGTCACTATATGTGACCAAACATGAAATTTTGGGTCCAAATGAGGTCCATGGTGCAAAATGAGATTTTTTTTTCAATAAGTACCTATTTGAAGGAGACACATTACTGCAAATTTTCAGAGTGATACGGGCTGTAGTTTTATAAGAAATAGCCTTTTGTTACAAATGTTTTATCTCAATAGTGAAAAATAACAATTTTGTCCTTGTTTCTGGTATTTGTTGAAAATTAAAAAAAAACACAGAATACAACAGCTGTGTTTGTTATTACATCTGTCAAATTGAAATAAAACCGCAAGTTTATTGTTTTCTGTTTGGTATTGAATTAATAATAAAGATCGTTTTTGTTACATCTTGCGATCCGTTTATTTGGCAATCGCCAATGGCAGTCAGCAGGGTTCGAGAACATCCGTTGTTCGACCTGTTAGTCAAATGCGTTTTGTTAAAATATACTTTTTAACTTTTTTGGTCTTTTGGAAAATGTTGTTTGTGCTGTATTTAGACCCCTCTACCAAGAAATTTGTTTTGCATGCACACGTATAAAAATTGCGGTTTTTATCCAACACAATCATAGGTTTGAACATTGTTTTCAATTTAGACTTATTTATATATATATATATATATATATATCTAGGTTAAACAATCAACAAAAAGAAATGATACCCTGTCAACATATCTCTTTAAAAAATACTGAAGTAAAGGATTGGATATAATTATATATATATAACAGTCCTCATAATTTATTGTTAAGGCAATGCTGGGCATGTACTTTTCCTATTTTTTGATTTACAATGTCCAGCTAATTTACAGTGTCCACATTTTCTTTTTTGTCATTTTCTATTGCTGATTTAGCAAGTTCAGTTATGGCACTCTTGCTATGGGCAAGCTTCTTTATTTATGCAGCATGGTGCTACTTCTGTGTGTGAAATTATTAACAGCTTGGATGTAAATTTCAGAACAAACTATTTATTAAAATAAAAAAAAATAAATACAGTGAGTAAATAAAAAGAATTTTAAATGACACTTATTTATTCCCAAGTTTCATTTATTTACTTTTTACATATTTTGTTTCGGAACTTACCAACAGTTTAAAAACAAATGTCAATAATTTGTCAAACTAATAAACATTTTTTGTATTTTTGTTTTAATATTTGTCAAATTCAATACAAATTTCTGGTAAATTGATAAAATATCTTTGCAACTTTTCCTTGATTTAATAGTAAAATTAAGTATCTTTTATAAAAGTTTACAGGTAAAATAAAGATTAAAATATGACTTTAATTCAGAAATAAATTATAATTGTTAAAACAACAAAACACCTTATGTTTTTATAAACCTGCAATTAAATGTGGGCAAACCAGGATGACACCTCGAGGAATAGACCAAAAAATTAACTTTGCCGGACCACTGAACCATGAAAATGAGGTCACGTCAGATGACACCTGCCAGTTGGACATGTGCACCTTAAAATCATTCCATACAACCAAATATAGAAGACGTATTGCATATAGTATCTGAGATGTCGACTTAACAACGAAAACTTAACCTTGTTCAATAATCCATGAAATGAGGTCAAGGTCAAGTGAAAACTGTTTAACAGGCTAACATAAAGACCTTGATAGGTATGCACATACCAAATATAGTTATCCTATTTCTTATAATAAGAGAAAAATTAACATAACAAAATGACAAGCTTTCTTCAAGTTTTCTGAAACCAGGATATTCACATCTGCCATCCAGGAAATGGCCAGAGCAAATCAGATAGGCCACAGTCGATGCAAACCGTAAATTGCAATTACCATATCATTGAGAATTTATAAATAAATTTAACATCTCCGTTAAATAAATTGAACAAACCATGATTGGCCTAGTTATTTAACAAACTTCATTGAAAAGGTGGCATTACAGTAAGAAATTATGCCATTGTGCACAAGGCTTTCAACAATGAGCAAAGTATATGTCGTACATTAGAAGTCATTCGTGTCCTGTTTAAATTTATTTAATCATAGACAGGGTGATTGCTCAATTCCCCTCCACAATGTTTTGATAGACTTAGATATGGTGATTCATATTACGCCAAATTTTTTTTTTTTTGAAGGGATTATAAAAACTAAACCATATCAATTGGAAAACTTGATCGAAGTGACCATATAAATAGTGAACATTAAATTTATTTATTTCACAGACATTTCTTTTGATCAATTATTGAGATTTTTTCATGTTAACCTCAACATGTATCTTGAGATTTTATTTTAATGTTAGCTGCTTTAATCCATTTCTATCTTGTGGATACATTTGTAATTGTCTCAGTGGCAACTATATCAAATGTCTTTTGTTTTTTTTTCTTTACATCAATCAAGTTGCTCATGAAAGGAACTTTGGTGAAGTTTTGTTGCTTACTTTGAAAGACACAAAAGTTAACAAAGCTCATGTTGAAAGTATGTATTTGACAAGACAAGGCAAGACAAGACAAGATAAGACAAACGACCAGACAGACGACCAGACAGACAGACAGATATTTGAATTATGCGCACAATATATTATGTTGTGTGCACAATATATATAAATTGTGCGCACAATATATTATGTTATGCGCTCAATATATTATCTTTTGCGCACAATATATTATTTTGTGCGGACAATACTATCATGTGCATAACAGTGTAGCCGAGACCATTGATTGGCGCGCTAAAATATCCCATTGACTGGGTCAGATTAGGTGAACGTTCGTCTGTAACGCCCAAAACTCACGACGTATTTATTATAGACATTCAAACTGTGAGGTCACCAAAGGGTCTCAACGCCTAAATAAAATTAGAATATAGCAAAGTACTCTCGACCAATGAAATTGTAGAATTGGATGCCTCTTAATTGTGAAGAATGAATGTAAATCATGTTCTTAGAAAGGGATTAGCCTATTATTTGGGTCTATTTACAGTTCAAAACAAAGAGTTTCTATAAATGAGTTACAACTGCCCCGAAGCACATTTATCAGATTGAAAGGTTTTATCACAAAGTGATTGAAACTGACTAAAAGTGGAATTGTGAAACAAACAAAAATCTCAAAATAAGTTGAAGTTTACTGGTGCAGTAAAATTGGTTCCCTGATTTTTATTATGAAAATATTAATAACTTCAAATTACTATAAAATTAAACATTACCAAAGCAATGCAAAAAAAAAAGAAAAAAAAATCTTTCAGATAAAAAAATAACCTAAATCTTTAGCTTTCCAAAACTTTGATTAATTGATCAGAGATTGGGGAGAATAGTTATTTCCAATACAATTATTCCGATAAAAAACAGGAATTAAACTTTAAACATATTGAAAACTTTTAAGGGCATTATTTTTGAGCATTTCCCTGACATAATGAAACAGTATTTGATGTAAAAAGCCGGACCAAATTATTGGCTGTTAAATAAAATTTAGTTGTAACTCTAATGTATTAATTGATTTAAACTGTAAATAAAACAGGATAATTCCTCACTAAAATATTACATGATTTACATTCATACTCACAATCAGGAAACATACAATTCATACCTTTTCTTTCTACTGTGTGTCACCTAATATCTATAACGCATTTTTTTTTTTAATATTTCCCAAATGATAAGAAAGTCCTCACATCACTAAAACTTATCCATAAATGACATGCCGAAAAAGGAAGTCATGCATCAATTATAAACATTGCACTGACAATGAAACTAATTCTTGAATAGATCATTTGAGCCTTGAGCACTTTACAATATTCTAAGTTTGTAAGAGAATGATAATCCCTTACTTCATGATAAGTACTCGCTAACGCTCATACTTATTCATGAAGAAAGGGATTATCATTCTCTTACATATACTAATTCGAAAAACTAATCAGGAATAACCTTTGTGTTTTGATTTATATTGAATACTTACACTGAACTGCGGCCAAGCTTAGTGAAAGGTCGTGCAACATAATCAGTCAAACAAACTTTATTAGATTAACTCGTTAAGGAACGATCGTTTTCATTGGTCAATTCAAACCTTCGACCTCACACCTGCGAAAATAGAACACGCGTACTAAAAAGCTGAATGGACTGATCAGTATTCACGTAGCCGGTCAAGGTCGTTAAAAACTTCCATTCCGTATTCCCGAACATGATTGTGTTCTTGATTATCCCATGGCAATTCTAGCTTTTATACATGTGCATGTAAAATTTTAAACTTTAATCTTAACAGTCACGTCGAAATATTTAATTCAACTGTCTCCTCTCAATTGGTCCTGGATTAAGGGAGCTACCATTTTATTTTGATTGGGGGTGAAGGACTTGGATGAAACATTTTGTCCTGCATTTATTTTAGTTGTTATCTCTGTCCTGTCTTTCTATTTTTCAGTCCGTTAGGTCCTGACTATATTTATTCGTTTATCCTGATTTTTTACATAAATCGTCATCCTGCCTTTTTTTTGTCAAGTTGCTCACCCTGCCTTATCTTTTATTCAATGGACTTGATGAATTAACGTTGTACTTGAAATGAAACCGTACTTAACTACAAAAATAACCAAATAACTTACTAAAGATATTGCTCGATTTTTATAGTAAATGGGTTTGTGTTATAAACTGTCATGTTCATTATTCATATTCTTTCATAAGTTTGAGGATAGTGTGATTTTTTTTCTGATTTAGTTTACTTGATTTTGAAAAAAAAATCCCGAAATTCTAAGTAAATTCAGAACATGTAACCAGCCATGCTTTGTTTAGAGAAAAAATGGAGATGGCAAACCATGGCACAGTGGAAGGAAATGTACTTTATAAACTCCAGCGATATACTTTCTTAATTTATAAGTAACTGTTTTGCTATCCTCGGTTGAAAATTATATATTGTAAATATTTAAATAGTTGCATAGAAAACAATCAGTTTTAAACAGTGTGGTTATTCACTAAATGTATTAATAAAAGGTGACTCCATTTTTGTACATACTTTTACAGTAGTCATCCTTAATTTCTTAATATTTCGTTTATAAGTTTATCATACATGTATGATTTTGTATTTCATTTTAAGGTGGTACCCAACACCTTGACTAATATTAATTTGGCTCGTTTAATTTTCATAAAATTTTGACAAAATGTTTACTTTGACCCTTTGACAAAAATATAAAAATTTCAAAAAATTTGAACCAACCACTTTATCAGAAAAATTTCTTTGGTTATATAGCAATTTGACAAACACTAATTTTGATCATTGAGAAGCTTAATATTTCCTTAACAATACAACGTAATTATAACGTTTAGCTGATTTTTACAGAGTTATCTCCCTGTAGTGTTAGGTACCACCTTAATACGCACGCATGCCACACGTTACTTTGGCGGATAGTTCAACAATGTTATGCAAAGCTCTATTCTTACGGTATGAAATTAAAGAATAAATTTTCAACCAATTAAAATCGAAAACAGTACATTTATATAGTTCCTTATAAACTACGACATTTCTCACAAGTATTTATTTATTTTTTAGTTCCACACATGCAAAAATAAAATCTTCGCCGATGAAACATTTCAAACCTTTTTACACCAACATGCCTTCACTGAATTCATTTGAATTTCGTGGTGACCATGATAGTACATTGCATAGTACATCTATATTCACGTGCACACATGGTACGATCTTTCGGGGACAATTTGCTCGTTTATGACACGTCATTTCTGAATGACCAAACGCTTAGCTACTTTATTTTCGTTTTATAGCATGAAAACAATAAAAGAGGAATGTGCAACCCATCATAAATTTTACATGGATCAGTATTATGAGATCCTTATTATAAGTAACTACGACATTGTCAGGATAATAACCTAGCGTCAATATGAAAGAAATTAAAGTGGTTCATACATTCATCCGTATAAAAGCGGCACATGTATTTTATTTTATCCTTATATTTTTCATAGTGCGGTACAAGTGCTGCATGCATAAATAATATTACTTAACACAAATTATTAGTATAATATTTCGACCCCACTATTTGAAATTCACAAAATACTTATTTAATTATTTCGACCAAAAATCATTGTTTTTTACGTTCGTAGTAACGTAGTACATTCCATTGTCGGTCACCTGTGTCAATTCACGTGCACACAACAATTGTTGTTGTATTTAAATCTTTCAGCCAATGAAATGAGACGTTACAAGTTGTTTGTTTGTGATACGCCAGAATGTTATCAATGAATTATCAATCGCTAAACTTGACTGCATTTCAGTGTAAACGTTCTTTACTTGTGTTTTCGTTATGTTTTGATAATCAATTTTTATGATATCGCACGTTCTTTCAGCAAAAAAAAAAGGATTTAACTGGCTTTAAAAGTTACAATGCATGTGTTGATTATTATCTTTTTTTTTCGGACGTCAAAGCGATTTAACAATTGCGGTTGCATGTCCAATTATGTCATCTTTTAACTTTTTTTCTGGTCAAAATTTTATTTTAGAACGAATGCATGATCAACTTTAAAAAGTGTGCGTACACAAAACATATAGACAAAATATACTTCTGTCCTGTCTTTTTCGTACTTGCAAGTTATTAGGCAATAAAAAGGCTATTTGGATCAAGCCTTGTGGAATTTGTATGTGTGAATAGGTAAAATGTATAGTTTGGTGAACTTTTCTGCTAAATACTATACTTGTGAAAAACCCTTGGCAACAGAAACATTTTCAGCTTTTTTTTTAATCGACCCAATTTACATAGTAATGGACGACTTCGTACATTTCGTATATATACTGAAACCCTTTGGCAACCCCACAGTTTAAATGTTTATAATAAATACGTCGTGAGTTGTGGGCGTTACAGACGAACGTTCACCTAATCTGACCCAGTCAATGGGATATTTTAGCGCGCCAATCAATGGTCTCGCCTACACTGTTTTGCACATGATTCTATATATTTTTTTCTTTACATGTTCCTAGCGGGATTCCGTACTATATATATCTATTTTTCATTTCATTTAAAAAGATAATATGATGATGACTCAAAGAGATTTCCCATTATTTAACCTGCAAGGGACACAACTCTTTGCATAATCAAAATTGTAAATAAATTAAAGCTAAAGGAAACATTTAATACACTTTGCAGGTTTTCCTTTTTATATTACATGTATATGTTAACAAATGTATTTGTGGAAGTTCAACAATGAGTAACATTTTAAAAAATCTTGCTGAATACAACACATCGACAAACTTCATTCAAGACAAAGTTGACCTGTTCTGTCTGTATAAAGGAGTTGTGGTATTACTGCCAACGAAATTACAGAGACCAAAGGTTGTGTGTGTTGGTTTTTATTCAATCAAATATTTCATAAACATCTTAGTGTCAAATGTACCTGATGAAGGTTCTAGAAACATGAAAATCATATCACAGATTTTTTTTATATAATAGGATAATACAACTATATCATTTAAAGACGGATGAGAAGTCGGGTCTGTAATTTGATACTGACATTGCCTGTCTAAAGGAGATTTGTGGTAAATACAACACAAAGAGATGTGGTATGATTGCTAATTAAACAACTATCCAACAGAGTCCAAATGAAGCATATTTAAGTATTTTTAAGCAATTATGTGTCACTGTACGGCCTTCAAAAGTGAAAAATAGTCATATTGGCTATGTGGAATATATGAGTTTGAACTATTTAACTTGACACAAAGGTTTTATGGATGATTTGGAATACGATTTTTTTAATAGTTGGAAACGTGTATTATACGTATTTTTGTTACAAACATGTTTACGCATATTTTTGAAACGTATATTAAACGAATTTTTGCTACGAACATACGTTTAACGCATTGTTTTGAAACATGCATTTTACATCACATATATTTTACATGCGTAAAACGTATAAATAACGCATGTTTAAAACATGTCTTTTACATGCAGGGTAAGAAATATGCATTCCCCATGCGTTTTACATGCGGGGTAAGAAATATGCATTTCCCATGCGTTTTCAAACGCATGTTTTACCTACGTAAAATGTACGTAAAACATGTGCATGTAGGCATGAAATCGACCATGAAGAGCCGTTGTGGAGTTTAATTGCGTCGTACCTTCTATAATGCCATCTAAAACTACATATATTAGAATACCCGTTTGAAAAGTGTTTCGGTTGATATTTTAAAATAGAATCCTTGTTAAAAGACATACCAATCTTTTTTTAATAACATTTGTAAATTTGAAAGGGAATAAGTTCGCGTTAAGCGGCTTATCACAATATTATAGTGTATGAAATTGACAGAAATAATATCCACTTTGTCCTAAAAAAAATACACTTAATTATCACCTTCCTTATGCTGACGCATCAACAGTGTTTGCGTCATTAAGCGGTCAGCTTTCAAAATTAAAGAATTCATCTGCCCAGGGTATCATTGACCAAACGTAAACAAACTATTTCCTACCTTTTTTTTACAGCTGAAACGTATAAACTACCACTGGAAAAAATGTTGCCAGCATCTGGTCCAGTAGACGCATATGCTCCATAACATATTTCGGAGAGGGATCTGCATATTTTTGTATGAACAATAAACGTTGTTTCCTCATAAAATATGTGAGCAAACCCTATATTAAAATAAGATGATGTGGTATGATTGCCAATGAGACAACTCTACAGCATAGACCAAATGACGTAACAGTTACCAACTATAGGTCACCTATACTTACTTAAGAAATTTAGTTTACTTTTGGTCAAATAGCAGCTCCCATCTTTTTTAACGTATATATATGTATCCCTGCCGTTCAAATGCCGAAACGTTTTTAACGTAGGCCTAAACCAAAGAAAGCACTGCGGATACAGGAAAGTTTTTAAGTGTTATTAACTTTATACAAATCAAGTCAAAGTAAATTACTAATAATTTAACAAAAAAAAGCAACCTCCCTAAAATAAAAACAAAAACAATGAAAAAACTAGTTTGTAAACCCCGATATTATACACAAAATGGGAACAAGAATTATCAAGAATACCGGCCAGTATAGCATATCAGACACCAACAAACACGTGACCCTCCACAAAAACTGACACACAAAAAAGACAAACATGCAACAAAGAACAACACATTGCTCAAATAGTCGGAGTTATATCAGACAAAACATATGGTTTGCTAAAATCAATTTTACGTGCGCACAAACATCCTACTTTGTTACATCTAAACGTCTGACATTTTTTGTTACGAAAAACATTACATTTACGGATAAGATGTCGATATCGACTTTTAACATGTTTTATAAAGCTTTAAAACTTATGTGGTATCTGAATGCTGATTTCATGCAAAAGTGACGTTAGTGTTAATCCAAAGTCCCGTTGATCTTTATTTCAAGTCAACTTCGTTAGAACATATGCTAGAAAACCGTACGTCTGAAAGAAAGGCGGAAGAAACCAAAGGGATAGTCAAACTCATAACTCAAAATACCGTGACAGTAACAGAAAAACGACCAAAAGACGAACAGCAGTCGTCAAAACACAACATAGAAAACGAAAGCCTTGTATTACATTATATTAAATTGTATTCCGCTTCATACTAAAGTTGTACCGTGTTCTCTTTAATTTCTGGAATGATATAATGTTCACCATATTTAGATGAATAGTGTAAACATAATTTAGTTTTGTAATTTTTCGAAAAAAAAAAGCAATTAAAAGCTCAAAAGATTTGAAACAAAACAACATATACAAATATACGACACTGTTTTAATGAAATATGTAAATACAACATTTTCAAAATCGTTTTAAGCAATGATCACATGATGATTTTGTATGTGCTTTTCTTTGGGTAATGAGAAGCACTTTATTCGAACCTTTTTATTCTTTTTTAAACTTAAAGGTATTAATATATCACATTTAAACCCACGAGTAAATTGTTTATTTTATCGTCATTTCTTGGATGCCACTGGCAAAAACCTAGACTGGGTTTGAAAAACCCGGAAATGATATAAAAATTGAATTATAATAAAAATGTATTTATCATCCACCTACAAGTGCTTGTGAAAAAGCTGTTATACTATATGAATTTCGATTAAATGCTTTAAAAAACATTAAGGTTGTTACTGCTTGACTCTGAGTGTGTACAGGTCAGTCTAAACACTGTCATTGACTCCTTGGTGCACTAAGCCCTTTGAATTATAACCAAGGACATGTTTTATCAGCACCAAATTTGTGTGTTTAATAAAACATCAATTATATATTTGAAAGTGCAAGTTTCAGAATTGCAGAAAAAGCAATTTCAAAAGTAAGCCAAAAAATAAGGTGAATAAATAAAACAAAAATCATTCATTATGACATTTGTTTTATTTTAAAGTTTTAATATTTTTCTTATTAAATTTTTCTAGAATTTAAGCAACAATTTAAACATTCATTTTGTTTTTATTTTGGCAAAATGCTAAACATTTTTCCTTTATATGTTTTGGTTCGCCTCTGTTGACAAGGTTTTCTCGGGGAAACAATCTGATCTATCACCCTCTCAGCTATGTGCTGTTTATATATTATTTAACTGTGAGACAACATTTTAAATATAAATTAAAGTTAATCTTATCTTATCTTATCTTATCTTATGAAAACACAAGACGTAGTTAACGGGACCATATGTAAAATAAACATTGCAATAAAAATGTGTACGATATAAATAGAAAGAATAAAACGTAAAACAGGTAAATTACGTGTTATCTACCTTGTCTACAGTATACTGTCCATAAAACATAACATAGAATAAGCGAAAGCCGGATGGAAATCTACGTACTTTAGGAATTGTACCATTTTTACAAATAGTTTTATCCGATTCAAGCTTACCATCGAAATCTTACCAGAACAGAATCCGAAGCACTTGCTACTGTCATACTGTTCAGTTGCCTATATGTTTGTTTTAATTCTTTACTTAAATTAGATTTAACATTTTAATATCAAGAAATAAGGACAAGGAAAGGTAGCACGTGCCTTTTAACCTAATTATGTCATGTCTATTTTGTTTGATGAATTAACTGTTACTGTCAATTCAGAAATTATTGCGTGAATTTTTTTTGCGATTTTTTGACGGATGAATTTACAGTAAAATTAATTGTATGATGCTATAGACTTAGACGCAAAAAGCATTTGGCATTAAGGTATTTGTCTTTGCACTTGTTAAGCATGTTTCAAATATATTATAACTAAGGCAACTGCATTTCAACGTTTTTTATCGCCATTTGTCAGACCATTGTTTCTTAAAAAGGGTCAAAAGTCACCTTCAATTACGAAGTAATTTTTTATTGATTATTTTTTTCACCAAGAATATTCTTGAGCTGTGTTTGAAACCTTTTGAAAGACCTAAACTGTATTTTATTTCCTGGTTGTTCGACTTCATGCGGTGAGTTGCAACTTGCGTAAGTATTTATTTCAATTTCGTTTCCCAATTCCGATTTAAATGTTTCATTGAAAAAGAAAAACAATTGTACTATTAGAAATATTTTGGATATGAATTATAAATATGTAGCCCAAAGACTGTGAGTGATAATACCCTTCATACATTGTCATGCTTTTTGTGTAGTACATAAACATGACAAAGTGTAAGGTGAGCTCGGAAAACATTAGTTCCAGAAAACATCAAAATAAAAAAAAATGTACAAACAGAGAATTGTTTACTTTAAAAAAAGAAATCATAATATAAGATATAAAAAGATAGCCCACATTATGTTCGTTGACCCTTTCTGAGTCTTGATAATCATAAGTAATTGTTCTCAGTTATTTTTCCAAAAAAAGTTTGAGTAAAATGAAGTTAAATATTTTCACAACCTTACAAAATCAAGTTGATTTCGATCATAATGTTTATTAAAATTGAGAATGGAAATGGGGTATATGTCAAAGAGACAACAACCCGACCAAAGAGCAGACAACAGCCGAAGGCCACCAATGAGTCTTCAACGCAGCGAGAAAATCCCGCAACCGGAGGTGGTCCTCAGCTGGCCCCTAAATAAAATTGTGTACTAGTTCAGTGAAAATGGACGTCACACTAAACTCCAAAACATATAAATGAACTAAAATTTAAAAAAAGAATACAAGCCTAACAAAGACCAGAGGCTCCTGACTTGGGACAGGCGCAAATATGCGGCGGGGTTAAACATGTTTTGTGATATCTCAACCCTTCCTATACCTCTAGCAATGTAGGATAAAGAAACACATAGCAATACGCTATAGTCTGCCTGTATCTAGTCAGACATAAGGCAGTTCCTATCTTCAATCTGTTTCTGCGTATGTTGGCTTTTTGCTTTTGTTGTCGTTCAGTGTGTCAGTTGTTCTGTTGTTTTCCTCTCAAAATTGATGTGTTTCCATCGGTTTCAGTTTGTTACCCGGATTTGTTTTTGCTCAATCGAATTATGACTATTGAACAGCGGTATACTACTGTTGCCTTTATTTGTTAAGACCACCATAACTGTTAAAAACTTAGTGAACAATTAGATAAAATGTAACCAAATATTTGTTTAGTTTGATTGTTTGGAGACCGTCAATCAAAATTATACTAACTTCACATTGGTTAAAATGAAAAACAAAATCAGGTTCAAATGGGATGGGTTTAAACAGGTTTCAATGTTTTATTATGGATCACTTCACCAAAGATGAATCTGTCAACCCCTTATAAGTTTTACTTTTAAATAACAAGAAATTCTCAAAAATAAACAACAAAAAGGTAGTGTTTTCTTATCTACGTTATGGTATGTTGTTGCTTGTCTTTTTTGTTTCTTTCTCTTTTGCATTGTCTTTTGCATTGGTTTGTTGTCTTGCTTTGTGTTGAAATGTTGCTATTTTCCAACCTTCAAGGTCATCCAATGAGCTATTGAAGTAAAGGTTTCCTGCTTGACCTCAGAAAGCAAAAAAGATACATGGTTATAAAATATTATTTATATAATATATAAAATGATACATTGTCATGTTATCTTCTCTCTGGCTATAAAATATTTCAATCAGAAAAGCAATTTGTTTTGAAAAGGCAAGAATAGTGTCATTATAAGAAGTGCACATCTAAAAGACATTATTAAGATTTTTTTCTTAATTCACATGTGTTCCTATTTTATCATGTTTATTTCTCTATTTCCTGTATGTATTCCATTCGTAGTCAATTTTAAACAGTAATGCTATTTTGTGTTTTTCTTGCAGTTTTTTATCGACTTTTTCAATTAAATTTCACCGAACCATTTTTTTTTTATGATAAGAGAGAGGCGATGCCAAACCAGAAGGATATTCAAACTCATATGTCGATGACAAACTGACAACGCCATGACATAAAAAACAACGAAAAACAGCAAAGGAAAAAACACAACATAAAAGACAATTTAAACAATGAGCTACACGAACCATAGCAAAATCTGGGGTTGATCATGGTCTGAAAGCGTAAGCAGGTATGCCCCACATGTGTCAGTTGTTGTGTTGCCAAAGTAAATATGTATTCGGTGACAAATATTTAGATCATTTGAAATTGTATTGTTGTTAGTACTCTGTAATGTTATATCGCAATATTCTATAGATTTCTTTTGAGTTTTTGAGGGAAATTTTACTGCATTTATTTTGGAATTGATTTGTATTATAACTATCAGAACACAATAAAAACCTTGTGGAAGCAACCCCTCATTAAATCTCTGAAGGATTGTTTGTCATCATACACAATTGACCACACTACTGTGAGAAATAAACCATTTTGTTTAATTATTGTAACACAACATCATCGACACCCGTTGATCAAAAATTTGTATAGTAACGGTTATATGTCTTCATATGACTCGGACTATTCTTAGTATATCTAAGCACCATTTTTTCTGCATTCCTTGTAACACATAACGGATGCCATTGTGTGTATACGGCGCAGCAGTTTTTTTTTTACAATTTAGTTTTAAATACCCATTTTTGTCACTTGAGTACTTTACGTTACTCTTTAAAAATCATTTCTATTCCTTATGCATGTGTTTAGCTATGGCTTTATAATGTATGATATGTTGCTATGCCTTTTAAAAATCCATCATTTCAGAAACGCATAATTATTCATGCATAACGTTTATTAAAATGTTGATCCTTAACTTAGGGTATTTTTAGGTTTGATCTCATGATGCATATGTTTATGGTATGCTAATCATTTTCATGATATAAGATACAATGTACTATAGAAGCTAGTGATTACTAAAGACATGCCAGGTCCTATGATTTTCCGAACAAGAACTGCGAATTGACTGTAGCAAAGACATGGGAGCAAGGAATTCGACATTATCCCCAGGCTCTAGTGCGAACATAAGTAACTTTGTTAGATTATTCATAGTCTCTCAGACTGAGCTTCCAAACATACTTCGGGAATTGCTTTTGTTACAAGAGCCACCCGCGTCTCTTGATGGCGATATTCGTAATAACACGTACCTGTCTTATACACTGAGAGCCTTTGAATTAAGTGTCATAGCAACTGTCCGAACAAAACAATATGCTGATTTTGATGTTGCTCTTATGTACAAGATAATAAGAAATTTAAATTTAGTTCCACCGCAAACACAAGGCTGGGATAACCGAATTCCACCAAATTTGACAGAAACTACAATTGGAGATGATGTAGAACGTATCAGGCGTAGCCGGAATGATATTGTTCATAATGTGAATACAAATATCTCAGACTTAGAACTAGAGAATAGGTTCTCATTTTTTATAGACATTGCAAGTAGACTTGAAGTATACCTGAATAAACGGAACAGAGAATATGTGTCAAGAATAGAAAACGTTAAAACTTGCTGCATAGATCCGGAAACAGAACAAATGTACCTTCGACAATTGGGAATTCTGATTGAAAGAGAAGCAATAATGCAATTAAATATATCCGCGGTCAGTCATAGAGTTGATGAGCTGCGTCAACAAAGTAAGTAAGTCAAGAAACAGACAAGTAGCCAAATAAATAGTTTAGTGCTATGTTTAAATCTTATTCATTTTTTGGTGTGTGTTTGACAAACAAAATGGCACACATGTCATCTTTATTTTGACGAAAATTGATAATGAAGTATATCAATTAGAACCAAATACCACTCTAGAAGTCTTTGAGATTGTTTGACCGCACAACGAACCTTTATAACTGTGCACTCATTTTCAAAGTAGTTCCGTCAGGCAATAACATTTTTGATAAGATTTGATAGGTTCCATCAACAGCAAATTTCATGTATGCACTTAAGCACTTGAAAATAAATTGAATTTATCAATGACAAGATCCTTGCTAGACAAAAGGTTTTAAGATTTAAAACGGTGAATAATAAATGATATAATTAAATTGCTAGCACTTTGTTTAATACTGTATTTCACTAATAAAAAAAAGATTGTTTTTCTTTTGATGTTGTCCATTGACTCTTTCATACAAAACAATAACACTACACGTGTGCGTCACAGATAAAGTTCATTATAATGATACATGTATATAGTAGATATGTCTATATGTAAGAACTAAATCAGACAACGTGTGTCAAATATTTGACATTAGAACTTTAGATAGATTATTGAAGTAACCATTTAAATAATTATACATATAGTTATTGTGACAACTATCTGTTGATCGTATAATGACACATATTACGTACAATGGAATGAATATAATAAATGTAATTGTTTTTGCAATAGAACTATAATATGTTTAGAATTTTTATTTTTTAAGTTCTATATCATAAATGATCTTGTACCGATTCCCGCTGATGCATGATTACAATTGAAATTTGAAATGAATCAATTTTTTTTTAACTCTATATGACAATAATTTATCGAAAAAGAGAGGTAAAAGATGCAAAAGGGATATTCAAATCAATAAGTCGATAACGAACTGACAATGCAAGACAAAAGAAAAAAAAAACAAAAAAACGACCAAAGACAAGAAACAACGTACAAAATACAACATTGAAAACAAAAAACTTCATGATCTCATTTAATCCAGAAGAAAGTAGATCCTGCTCCATCTCAAGCATCCGCCGTGCTGCTCATGTAAGTCCAAACCTCGTGATAAGTCTAATTCGGTAGTTCACCTTCGCGAAAAATATAAATCTGGTTAACCTACTGTTTTCAATAAATGTTCTAAGAATCATTTTAGCGCAAAAAGACTCAAAATATGAAGACAGCCAATTAATCTGATTTAGGAAATTTATTCAGATAACATTAGGTATGATAAATTACAGATGAACTGGATATATCTGGTTTGAATACAAAAGTTGCTACTTTGCAAACTGAACAAGAAGAAACCATTCCTAAGAATATAAGAGGTAAGTGTACAGTATTTTTTCCACTATAATTCAACTCAATTCAAAGATAAATATATATTTTTATATCCAAACAATATCCAACTTACACGTACTTAGCGTGTGAGATGCTAGAAGTACTTTTTGTTCGTACTTTTTTAGTTTCGAATATAATTCTTTTTTCTGAATTGAGGTGGCCACTGAAAAATTTGCAGACACACCAATGTAGAATGTATGTTCTAATTCGATAGAAAACATGAATAAAAAAAGAATTTGCTGATTCTTATGGGTAAACATATGTCATATACATTCTCGTCTGAAACTACAAATTATCATGTTTCATTCGAATCAACAACGCAATGCCTGTAAATTAGGTTCTTTCTTCAGATTGGTAAATGTTAAGTATTTCATTTTCTGAAAATGAAAATCCAAACTTGTTCATGCCGTTTGAGAGTACTGATTTGTAAACCTTTATTTAAAAAATATTATTTCACACTTATTTAGTTTGATAAATGGCGGTAACAATCCTCTACTGGATGTCTCATAATTTTTTTTGTCTAAGACTACATCGATTTTAATCTAGTATAAAGTGGAATGTATTTCATAAAATACCCAACGTCCGTAGAGACTACATGATAAGACAAGGGTATGTGGTTGGACTGACAATAAAACAATTGTTTAACATCGGCTAAATATAACAGATTTATGAAATCATGGGTTACCGTAGGCGTCCAGCAATGTGCAAAACACAAACAGTCTTGACAAAGTGTGAAATAATTCAAACGACAAAACTAAAGATCTGATTGATAATTTGACACGTTAAAGATGACAGACAACAACACAAGACAAATGTGTGATGTAACATCACATTATACGATCGAACTGTAAAAATCCGTTTAAAAGGACTTGACTCATTATTTAGGCACGAAGCTAAGACAAAAAGTACCAATCTAAGAGTACTCAAAGTTTCTGAAAGCTACTATAAAGCCAAAAACAACTAATTAAGAAATTACATTCTCCCAGAATAAAGTATCAATAAGTACACACGCACTGCATTTACTGTAAAGACATAATGTATAAAAGTCTTACAAAGCACGTCCTTGTTAAGACCAAAATAAGTCTGCATTCCGACAGGGTGTAGGACAGAATATTTTCATATCAGTAAAGCAATACATAATTAGTAAGGTTTAATTGATCAATTACAAAATCTATGTAAGTAATCCTTTTAAACAGTATTTAAAGATCTAACTATGGTGTTTATTGATATCCTGTTAGAAAAAAATACATTTAAAAGATAAATAAGTTTAAATTGGTCGTTTCAAAATTGACGAGCTTTTAGACAACTTTTCTGGAAAATTACGACGTGAAATTCCGTTTTGAATAAGGTACAGTTATACTTCAAAATCAAATGTGTGTGTTTGTGCGAGAACTAAGTACAATATTTCAGTAATTTATAGTACCGACATCACTATTTGGTATTTATCAATTATACATAGGTTACGTTCATTGATAATTTAAAACGTCACTACAGACTCAAGTATAATGACCTAGAAGGGAGATATACACATCGTAAAAAGGACCAAAGGAACATCATCGTTCAAGAAAGGGAAACGATAAATAGCTATAAACAGTTTTCTTGATTATTAAGAGCAAACATGTAATAATGCTAATGTGTTGATTAGATGGAATTTAGACGGGTATTTACTGATTTTGGCCATAATCTGTGATTCATAATACAGTAATACAGGATCAAGACTGCTATTATAGAAACGTTATTGGTGCGAGCAGAAATACATACCACCTGTCATCTAATCGGAAGTCTGTAAATGTTTTAAAAACCGCACAAAATTATACTATCTGGCCTAATATGTACTATAAAGCGGTACGTATCTTCCGTTTGAGCCGCTTTGTCCATTTGTCTGCTGGTGCACCAGTTTACATACCCGTTACTTCTGTAATAGCATGCACATATGTTCATTGATTTATTGAAGGAATGTATCTCCCTCTCATATAGCATCATTATTTATCCAGTTTTAGGTTATATCAACTCTTCATAGTTTCTATAAGGTTTCGGATTTTCAGATATTTTGGCATAAACCATCACTTAAGAGACGCTCATTGTTACAAAGCGCATCATTGTTTTTTTTTTTATTATTATATTTTTTTACAATAAACATGTTATCTTTTATCTCAACATTATACCAATAACCATTCAAATGCCACCAAAAGGAGGGCAAAGACTCTCATTGGTAGTTAATGGCGTTAACAAAAAAGTCAACAAACATCACCATCGTGACTAAAAATACATTACGGGAAAATGCTTAAGTTGTCTTGTAAAGTAAGAACAATGAAGGATAGAGAAAATCGGCCGGTGCACAATTGTTTGGAATGTCAAGATCTCTCTTCATCCTGCTTGCACTAAAATTATCAGAGGACTCATAAAACACTTTAAATGACGTTCTTTTACTATCTTTGATCTTTTTGCCTAGTAACATAAAAAAATAGTTGTCTTATATCTCGTTAACTGTTAACTATGGTAGATAGATAGAAACTTTTAACAGCAAAACAGATCAACAAAACATTATGTACAAACTTGTTAAATTAATAAAACCATTGGATGACTCACTAAAAGTCATTGTCGACAAAAAAATAATAAGATTTTTAAAAAATGTTCATGCTCTTGAAAATTATGTCGAACAATTTGATAGCAAATTATAAACTGTAAACAGTAACTTATATGTCATGTTATTACAATCAGCTAGCGCTGAATAATGAGTATCTTCTACAATTATTAAAGACTGGTAGATACAGTATATGTAATAGTTTCATGCTTTCGTTTCTTACTTGTAGGACATTTCCCACTTCCAGCTTGGTATTTTCATTTCCGTCTTGACATTTCGCACTTTCATCCTACTCGTTCACTCCAAGTTGACAATGTTCACTTGCAAAATGACTATTCACTTCATACTTGACATATTTCACTTCTAGCTAGAAATTTCTCAATTCCAAGTTGACATTTCTCTGTTAATAACACTCATCATAATAAAACTTGAACGTGTGAAAAATGTTAACTTTTAAAAATTACAAGTTGGAAGTTTAAAATGTCGAGATGAAACTAAAAACTACAAAATTGATACTCAAAAAGGTTCAGTAATTTTAACGACAGAACTCCCTGCCCGGTTTTTCTTACACAAAAGCTTTATTGTAACAACAGTTAGCTATTTACATGTGTGCTCTGCGTTTCTATTTGTTTATTATTATGATGTGAGCAAAAAACATTGAATAATAACAAAATTTACATGTTTCATTACATGTCTAAGTACCTATTCTTTTCCGTACTCCTTTCAAATACAATATTACATTACTGAATGTTCATATTATTAGTCCCCTATTGACAAAGTCGATGGGGACTTTAGGTTGGGACTCCGTCAGTCCGTCTGTCTGTCTGTCCATTCGTCAGTCCAGTAAATCAGTTTTCCACACTTTCTTTCTTCGTGCTTGATGATACTGATTTGATATTTGATGTATTGTTTCACCATGACAAGTTACAGATCAAGTTCGAATTATATTCCGGTCTGACGATTTTGTGCAGAGTTATAATCCTTGAATTAAGAAAATTCACTAAAATATTCAGTTTTCCTTACTTTTTTCGTCATTCTTATAGAGGTTGATTTGCTGATTAGTAAATAGTTTTATCATGACATGTTACAGATCAAGTTTGAATTTTGGTCGGGTTTAATGATTTTGTGCAGAGTTATGGTCTTTGGACTTGGAAAATTCACTGAAATAATCAGTTTTCCTCCAATATTTCCGTCATGCTTGAAGATATTGACTTGATATTTGTTATATAGTTTACATGTACACTATGACAAGTTATAGATCAAGTTAGCATTTTGTTCCCATACAATGAATTGTTAACCGGTACCGGACTATGTTAGCCAGGCAATATTCACAAAATGCTTGTTTGTTAAGGAATACAGCAACTGGGAACATCAACGGCTTTTTTCGGGGTTTCTTGTTTCTGAGTCTCTGAGTCTCTGTAGTGTTTTGGGAACTTTTTGTCATCTATTTATGCCCTGGCGTTGTCAACTTCTCTCGACTAATTGGTTTTGATTGTCCCCTTGTATTGTTTGCCTCTGTTTTACATTATAGATCAAATTAACAAAGACACAGAAGAGTGGAAAATTAAAGACAACAAATTTGTACCTACAAGAGCAAGCGCTTATGTTTCCAGTCACCTGAATAAACAGAGCTGCGTGACACTGACAGGCAGTCCAGGGGAAGGAAAAACGTTTGTTGCTCGACATATCGCCCTTCAATTCGAGTCAGAAGGATATATGATTATTCCAATCCAAACACCAATAGATATAAGGGACTATTATACCCCTGGGAAACGAACTCTGTTTCTTATAGATGATATATGTGGTAACTTCATTGCAAACCAAACAACGCTTGAGAATTGGCAACAATTGTTGCCAAAAATTGAACAAATACTGGCAGACAAGTGTATCAAAATTATTGCAACCTGTAGATTGCAAGTCTATAGGGATGATAAATTCAATTCATTAGAGCCTTTTAATATATTTGAATGCAATTTAAGCTCAGAAGAAATGTGTCTTACTCAATCAGAGAAAACAAAATTGAAAGAAAATTACTTTGGTAACAAAAACTTCAATGACACTGCACAATCACGTGATTTTCTTCCTCTGGCATGTTCTTTGCAATGGCTTTCTGAAAAAGAAGGATCAGATGTTAACAACTTGTTTGGAAGTCCGATCGATTTCTATAAAAAAGAATTAGACAATCTTAATAGATATGGTGATGAAGGTAGGCACAAAATGTGTAGTCTTGTTTTATACGTCCTTTTTAATAATTATCTCGAGGAAACATGGGCCGAAGGTAGAATCACAGATGAACAGCGTCATGTTTTAGACGATGTATATTTGGCTTGCAGACTGAATACAGGTACACCAAAGACTCAACTCATGGATGCATTAGATACACTAGAAGGTTCACTAGTTTGTAAAAGAAACGCAGCATACAGTGCCATACATGACCAAATTTTTGATTTCATGGCTCATTACTTCGGTGGAAGAATGATGCGCTGTTTGATTGATCATTCTGATTCTTATTTCATAAATGAACGTTTTCAGTGGAAAACAATGAAGAATTTACATACAACTGACATTGCTTTCGCTATAGAGCTAACTGATGAAACTTTGCAGTTGTATTTTGACATATTAGTGAAAGACTGGTCAAAGGGCAAGGTAACAGTCGTAATTAACAACTCAAGCACACCATCTATACTTGTTCCTCATTCCTATCCATGTTACATTTTTCACTTCAAAAAAATCATGGAAGAGGATCAACATACCTGTATTTATACATCAGACCGTACTGCACTGGTTACCGAAATTTTGGATAACCAAACCAGGAACTTTATATCTGAGAAACAGGCTATGAGTGCTCTCAATTTTAGAATTCATTCATACATTTTTGTATTATTCAAAATTATCAGTAAATTGTGTTCTCTACAAGGTTCACCATTACTTCACCTTTCATCCATCTGATACCTTATAATTAAGGTGGTATGGGAGTCTAAAATAAAAATGATAGAATTTGTTCATACTTTGTCAAAACGTAGTATATATTAATATATGTTCAAAAATATAATAAAAATGATAGGTCACCACGCATTTTCTCAAGCTACAGGTTGTGACAAAATGACACATTTTGTATGGATAATACAGAAAAAAAACATCATTATGTGATTAGAAGCTAAACTAAATGTTAGAATTGTAAAATAAAATACGAAACGATAGCTTTTAGAAAATGCTTTGAGAATATAAAAAAAAAAGATAGGGTCACCGTATGATTTTTCCGGCTAAAATACAAAATAGTATATTCCATGTAGTCCTTCAGAAAATGCAGTTTTCAGAGTTACCTCCCCTTAAAATGCGAATTTCAAAACATTAAAAATCAACTAAAAATAATCTTTACTTGTATAAAAAATTGATATTTATAAGTTATGTGAAAATTCACTATATTTATCTGAATTCCTTCATCAAGTTTTGCTAACTTGATTGAAAATCTGGACCTTAGGTCCTCTGTTTTTACCATCCAAGATGCTACATAGTTTAACCTTTATGCGTAGGAACTATTTTGTTTTTAATACATGTACTACTTTTCAGTATGTTCTTTTCTGACCAGGCCCAATTAGGTGGTGTTACAGTACATCTTAAAAAGTCTATTCAATTATTTTTGCAAAGAATTCCGATCAAGCCGGTGCTAGGGGTCGTCTTAACTTTGCAGTGAGATGAGAGGTATGTTTTGCTTCTTGTTGAAGGCCTAACTGTGACTTTGAGATGAAAACAGCAATAAAAGCGCTATTCCTTTGCTGTGTGTGTGTGTGTATGCGGTTTGTTGTGTTTTGTTTGTTAAGGATTAACTGATTATGTGTCATGGATAGATACTCCATATCATTTGTTTTTCTATTTTTATAAACATGGATTTCTGAGTATTTACAACCGATTCACACTTCACCTAGAGTAATTTGTTTAAATTTTTTTATAATAACTAATAACTATATTTCTGTTCTTATTCTTTATTCTATTAATTAAATATATACATTTACATTACATATCTACAGTTCTCAATGTTTGGCTTCACGTGCTTATCTTTATCTATCAAGTCATGTCTATTCAATAGCTATGTAGGCGTGTCATAATCGTAATTAGTGACCAGCCCATACAGCGGTACACACTGTTTTGATTTCATTAACAAGTTTCAAAAAGATAAATATAACAGTTGTCAAATTAGCCATGTGATCTTTGCAAATCACTGTCAGTTGAGTCTTCAAACGTTTGACATTTTGTGAAAGTGGGAGAACTGTAAGCAGCTTAAACAAGCAAAATTTGATTAAACACATATCGAATTTTACTGTTGTTGATGGATTACAACATTTTTTTCGTTTTGAGTTTTGACTGTATCAGTATGGTATACAAGATTTGAGGTTTCAGGTGCAGCGACTCAAATAAATTGTAACGTGTTCTAACTTTTGCAGTATATCATTAGAGTTGTGGTTTGTGTGTGTTTTTCAAATGTGATACCGTTGTGTTAAAGATGAGCGCATTTCTTGTACTGACTTTTCATACTATGTTTTCTATTGTGTACGTTTTGATATCCTATTGATCAAAAAAGAAGGAGGGGGTTTTAAAAGAGACATATGCATGTCTGTGTGTTTCAAAAACGAATCTGATAATCCAATCTACCAATCAACATGGCTGACATGGCCAAAAGTATAACATAGCGGTAAAATGCAAGTTTTGCCTACTATCTTGAAAACCTCTTGAATAAAAGAAAATGTTTCTAGGGCAGAACTGATCAATATTTTAATATCTACGTAGTACCCATCATATCAAAACAGTAACATGTATATGACTTCTTATATGAATGATTTTCCTTAAATGGCAATTTATTTTCCGAGTTCTGTTTATTCTTGCCTATTATCTTGGAACTATAAAAGATAGAGAGAAACTTTGTCAACAAAAATGTCCAGCAAGACAATATTTACAAAAGCGGACAGAATTTAGAAGGAGTCATACATTTTTATATGATTATACTTTTGTATCCGCAACTGCTCCTTAACCGTGATTTTTTAACATTAACGTTTAAATCTTGCCAAATAATGTATACGGTATTTTTCTACTGGTTATGACGTTAACGATACAAATACTAAATTTCGCGTTGGCGATTCATTTTAGAATATCAGTTCATAATATACATGTATTCCTAATAAAATATAAAAATATTTCGTTATACATGACGTGTTATGTGTTCGAATAAGATCTTATTAATGTTCGTGTGCATTCAAATATCTATACAAGCAAAGTGCATTTTAATCTAAAAGGATGTAATATAGTTTTATTTGATAACATATAACAATATTATTTCTTAAGAAATATAAAAAAAAGATCATCGTATAACAAAATTGTTTGATGGCATTAACAGACATCCGTGTACTTTTAAAAAGACAACCTGACTGCTTTAAGAATATTTAAACAAAGTTCATGGGGTCTATACATTAAAATGCTTGATTTAATTTTAAATGTAATGCATGTTTATGTTGAATGCAACTTAAGTTTCTTTTATTTTTTTAAAAGAGGAAACGAGGCAAAAGGGCATTTAGAATCCATAAGTCGGACTCCATCATGTCCATGTTAAAAATGGGACGAAAATACAAACAAAAGTCCACAAAAACTCCTCAATGAAACATAGAGTTCATTTCTCCATGACGATTTAAAAATCATCTGATTTTGACAAATCATGGTATAGTTTTTCCTATTATAACGGTAACGTTTAAATAATTGAGACCTCTGACAAATAAAGATAACTTGACAAACCACAACATAAAATTGAATCAACGTGACGCTAACGATAGTAGAAAATCACCATTTGGCGACTGACGGTAAAAAAAAAAAAGGCATTTTGACCATCTTGAAAATTTTAGGATCACTTAAGACAACAAGGGCTTGTATATGTTTTTGAAGAAAAAAATCCAGACAAAAACAAACAAAAATAATATCAACCGTAAAAACTACGAAAGAGCCACTGGTCTGACAAGTATTTCAAACTGTTCCGAGGTGTATTTCAATCTGATCCGAGCTGTCTATAAAAGAAGACAGAGTTGTCTTTTATTTCGCCCACGTTGTTTAAGTCCGATTTGCCTTTGAACCGAGTTGTCCTGATTCCACCTCAAGCTGTCAAGACTCCATTTTGTGTACCGATATTTCTTTCAAATCCCTTTGTTTAACTATAGAAAAACATCACAGGAGTTAGTCTTTCATGTCTTTTTTTTTGAACCGACGGTTTATTTTTACACGTTGAAACGACCCAAGATTAAAATGTAACCTGAAAGTGTAATTGTAATCCTAATCGTAGGTGTGTTACAGTTTCCAAAAATGTCTAATATTAATTTGTTTACCTGTAGTTTAAAAAATTACTCAATCGAGCAGACACCTGTAAGATAAACATTGCAGTTACCAGTGTACACTATACAAATAGAAATAATACAACGTGGCACAGGTAAATATGCGTCATATAACAAGTCTACAGTATCACTCACAGTGTGGGAACGGAACTGTACCGTTTTTTTTAATATTTTGGTCATTCGGGTGACTGTCAAGCGGGGCTCCGACATTCGAAAAAACAACAAGTTGCTGAATGTAAGTTTTGATTATCGCACGCGCTACAATATTAAGTTTCTGCTTCAAGATTTGGTAACGAAAACATTCTACATATATATATATATATTTAAGTTCAAGCGCTCGGGATATAACAACTCCAGCGCTCGACTTTATATCTACAGCGCTACAATTTTTTATTCACAGTGCAGGACTTTGGATCTCAAGCGCTTGACTTTTTAATCAAGAGCGCTGGATTTTACGTCTCCAGCGCTGGCATTTAAAAAAAAAACACCCTCAGCAGAAAACAATCCAAAAATTATAAGGATCGAAAAAAAAAAACAATGCGAAATTATCTATTTTTTAGTTAACAAGGGGTGTTGCTGTTTTCTTCATTACGACGGCTTGTCTGTTCCTTATTTATTGATAAATTTGGGAACAAGTCTATGTATCTTTTTATATGAAAGTGAAACTCCAAATTGATAAGTGCTTTTACATGCTTTGTAATATCGGATTTAACATAACATCGTGCATAAAAAAGAATAACAATGTTATAGCAAGTCGAGCAATCTGCGCTATAAATTGTACAGTTGAAAACGAAGTTTTAACGAATAAGTTCATTTTCGGTTTTCCCAATAAGAAACAAAGTACAACATTTATCTTGTATTTGTATTTGCCAGCTTGTTTGTTAATGATAATATATATCTTACGTGTGTGTAAGTGCACACTTCTGTGAATATAAATGATAAGGACGTCTCGATTACTAGTTCTAGTAAGTGGAAAGCAATTTTAGGGAACACGACAGCCGATGATATGTATATAAAATAAATTATGTAGTGTAGACAGTTGTATAGATTTATAAATACGGTAGTGAAAAATAATCTGAGTTGGTTTTAAAGATATTTGATTTGTTAATCTCTTTTTTATATATTCTAAAATCGGGTTTTTTACATGCATACCCTAGCCAAAATCATGACTCTGCTCCCATGCGACATTACAGAACTGATCCAAGTGATATAACAGTCGAAAGTTGTTTACCGACAAGTGACCGTACAGTTAAAAATATTTTGTGACATATGTTTTTAAAGATTTAAAACTATTAGTGAGTGTAAACATATTGAATTCTAATTTGAGGAAAAAGTATATATTTATTCTTATTAAACAGCTTACAAAAAATCTTTTAAAGTCAAAATTTCAGCTGAATGAACACAATCATTTGCATAATTTTAGTCGTAGCTCTTAGTTCTATTTCCAATTTTTTCCATGTTTTCTTGCCGTAAGAATGTTTTCTGCACCCCTGTATGTTTGAATATTAATGACAGATACAAAAGTTTTCTCCTATTCATTACAAATAAGCCCCAGAGAAAAGTAATGATATAAAACATTTAACTTCTCCGTAGCTGAAAATTATTTCGAATGTCGGAGCCCCGCTTGACAGTCTCCCGAATGACCAAAATATAAAAAAAAACGTACAGTGAAAATAACTTTGACAAAACATAACATAGAACAGGTGAAAGCCTGATAGAAATCTACGTAACCTAGTGAGTTTTAAATTTTTACAAATAGTTTTATTCGATTAAAGTGTACCATCAAAATTTTTCCAGAACAGAATTCAAAGTACTTGTCCTTGCCATTTTGTAAGACCATGATTTCCTTACAATGGAACTTAATTCGCCTTCAATTTTGAAGTAGTATTTCATCGATTAATTTTGTCATCAAGTATGAATTTAAGATGTTATTAAAACCTTTCGAAAGATTTAAACTGTATTTTATTTCCTGGTTGTTCGACCTTCATTCGGCGAGTTGTAAATTCTGTAACTATGAATTTTAATTTCCTGTTCAAATGCTACATTAAAAAGTAGTACCAATCATACTATTAAGAATGTTTTGAATATAAATGTTTATTATGTAGACCAACGACTGTATGGACTGTGGCAATAATACTTGTCATGAACAAATGAGAGTACACACAAAGTGAAATGTGCATGTGCAGTTTCACATAATAAGTGTAATACCACCATTGATTTTCCCCTAATAGTCTTTGTTAAATTTGCACTTTCCAAAAAAAATCCAAGGATTTATCTTCTTTTCAAAAAAAGAAATACTTTGCTTGAGTAATAATATCCTCATGAATTGTCATGCTTCTTGTGTAATACTTAATGTGAAAAGTGGGCTCGGAAAAGAACAATGTCGTTTAAATTCTAAAATTGAAAATTTATAAATAAGGAATTGCCTACTTTCAGTAAAGACATCATCGTATAAATTGAGCGAAATTACCCCATTACATGTTCATTGGTCTCTTTTTTTGTGATGATCATAAGCAGTTGTCTTCTGTGTTGTTTTCTTAATTTTTTTTATTCATGTTTGGGGAAATAGTAATAAATATTTTCAAAACCTTACTGAATGGAGCTGATTTTGACCACATATTAACATGATTAAGATGTTGTTTATTTTTCTGTCGATGAAGACCATCATAAAACATTTTTAATTTGGAGACAGTCAATTAAAATGTAACTTATTTCACATTGGTTAGCTCAATAAATAAGCTGGTCTAAATTAACCAAATGTTCAGTTACTAGTAAGTTCGGTTTAAACAAGTTTCACTGTTTCATAAAAGTTTTTAATCCGTCAACTTAAAATCATTTCTACGTTTTGAAAGATTTTTTTATAACCCACGTAAACAAACACATTCCCAAAATTTATTTTTAAAAGGTGGGAAAAGAGCTAGAGCTTATTCATGTTATGCTAATATGTTGCTTGTTTATTTTTGAGTAGTTTGTCCATATGCTGCATGTTGTCTTGCTTTGGTACCACTATTTTCTAAACCTTTACAGACATTCAATGAGCTAATGAATCCATAACATCGACTCATAAGCTCAACCATTTTAAAGTCGGGAGATCACTTCAGTGTATACTCAACATGGTTAATTTGTAGTAGAGTGATTTTTAACACATGTTAAGTACTTACCTAATCTAAACAATATCACAAGAAATTAATATCAAATCTGAATATCCTGGCAATATACGATTTGTTTTTCTTCAGAAAATTCTACTATTTTCCCTGTTTATTTATGTCTTCAATGTATGTGTTCCATACATTTATATATTATTTTTATCTGAATTGAGGCATTTGTTAGCAATTTCTTTATCGATTTCTTCGATGAAATTATACCAAATCATGTTAATTGATTTTTAAGAGGGATAAAAGAGATGTGACACCAAAAACAAAAGGATATCACAACACATAACGTGAATGACAAACACCATGAAACATAGGAATACTGTCAAAAGACAAACATAACATACTCAATTTAACACTGACCAAACCGAATCATACCTGAATACGGGTTTGATCTTAGATCCTGCCCCACATGTGGCACCCGTTTTTTTTTTTTCATTTGGCCATTCTTGTGAAAAGTAAAATCACAAAAATACTAAACTCCGAGGAAAATTCAAAACGGAAAGTCCCTAATCATATGGCAAAATTAAAAGTTCAAACACATCAAACATCTTAACAACTGTCATATACCTGACTTGGTACAAGCATTTTCTTAAGTAGCTAATGGTGGATTAAACCTGGTTTTATAGCTAGCTATGCCTATATATAAAGTTATAGTTAAAGTACTTAGGTAACTTTTACAGTATTTTCACACATTGACGCCTTGTGAAATCAAATTCGCTTCGACCATGTAGACAGTTTGGCAAGATTTAGTAGGATGTCGTTAATTATAGATGTCAAACTATACTGTCATTTCGATTCGACAACTTGCTTATGTAATTGGACTTTGAAAATTGTAATACTATTGTAACAGGTGGAACATTATGACACTGATTGAATGCAAGTCCTCTGATCCCATCATGTATTGTTGACAATTTTATACTGCCTTATCTATTTGACTATGTCTGCAGGACTCTGACTTTCTAGTGTACTTGAGCATTTCTAGTGACTGTTTGTTAAAGGAACTCAACGACGAAGGATAGTTTTTCCTACGGCACAGCAATTTCTTTTTTCTACAGTTATTTTAAATGTTATTGTTGTTACTGTAGTAAACCGTGAAATCTCAATCAATTGCGTAACAAAGCATATATCTTTTTATATACATTTGTAGGTTTCTTTAGCAATGGTATAGATGTATATCTTACTGTTTTTTTTTATAACTGTGGCTTTGAAAGTCCACTCCTTTGTATCTGTAAGAAATTCCTTTAATTTCAAAATTCTAACATTTACTGATGAATGTTAATTACAATATAAGTTTTATTATAAATTTGATACATTTAACGTCTGTTGTTTTTCTGAACAGGTTTGGACACAATGAGTTGTTCGTAACTAATCATTTTCAAAAGCGAAAAATACTGTACAAACATATGATTGAAGACTCGTCAAGTCCTGTGACTTTCTGAAAAAGTACTGATAATTGAAAATTTGACCGTAGTAAAGACATGGGAGCAGGGAATTCGACTTTATCACCAGGCGCTAGTGTAAACATAACTAACTTTGTTAGAATATGCATAGTCATTCAGACTGAGCTTCCAAACATACTCCGGGAATTGCTTTTAGTAAAAGAGCCATCCGCGTTTCTAGATGGCCATATTCGAAGTAACAGTTACCTGTCCAAACAACTGAGAGCCTTTGAATGGAAAGTCATAAATACTGTCCGAACAAAACAGTATGTTGATTTTGATGTTGCTCTTATGTACAAGATAATACGAAATTTAAATTTAGTTCCACCACCAACACAAGGATGGGACAATCAAATTCCACCAATTTCGACAGAAACTACAATAGGAGATGATGTTGAACGTATCAGGCGTAGCCGGAATGATATCGTACATAATGTGAATACAAACATATCAGACGTAGAACTAAACAATAGGTTCTCTTTGTTCATAGACATTGCAAGTAGACTTGAAGTATACCTGAATAAACTGAACAGAGAATATGTGTCAAAAATCGAAAACGTTAAAACTTGCTGCATAGATCCGGAAAGAGGACTGTTGTACCTTCGACAATTTGAAGATCTGGTTGAAAGAGAGACAACAATGAAATCAAATATTTCCGCGGTCAGTCATAGTGTTGATGAACTGCGTCAAGAAAGTAAGTTAGTCTAGAAACATACAAGTTACGACTGATAAATAGTTTAGTCTTATGTTTTCCAATTATGTTGATTCGGAAATGTGATTAATAAAGATGTGTGATAGATAAAGTGACACGTATTTCATATAATACAATTCTTGAAGTATTTGATATAATCTTACAGAAGGTACACGTAGAACCCTCGAACGTCTACATTCATTATCGATATAGCTTGCTAGTATTGTATAGCTATATTTTCTGTCAACGTCAAATTTCATTAAAGCACATCAACACTTAAAATAAAAGAACGTATCGCTGGGAAGAATTGTAATAGAGAAAGGGTATTTGAATTTAAAAAGGCGGTGGAAGGGACCAAAGATGTAGTTGAATTGCAACATCTTGGTCTAAATACTGTTATTGTACACTGATAGAATGGATTGCATTGTGTAATGTGCATCATTGACTCTTTCGTATAAACAATATCACTACACGTATGCGTCACAGACAAAGGTCATAATGAAACAATTATATATATATATATATATATATATATATATATATATATATATAATATGTAAACTTAAACAACATGCTTTCAATAATTTGACAGTAGACTTCAAGATAAATCATTGAAGTAAACGTTTGAATACTTATCAATAGAAGTATTGTGACAATTATCAGATGATTACCAACCATTTATCATGTTTATGACATTGATTTTAAATGTTCAATATATTTGAAAATTGTATTGACTTTTTTAAGATTTATTTATGAATAATTATTTATGGTGTACCGATTCATGTTGAGACATGAGTAAAATTAAAAGAAGAAGGTCCGGTTAGGAATAAGGTTGGCTTAAAATGTGATGTAAGTTTGATGAAAGATTCTTGACCATTTTTAAACAGGTAAGTATCTACTTCGGTCGATTCAATTGATGTATGTAAAGGATTTGAACTGATTTGGTCATTGAAGACGCCCAAATTCAAGCTTGAATATGAAAAGTCTATAAAATGTAATAACAATTCAATTTTCAGATGGTTTTTGTCAAGAATGTTAGTGGCCGCATTCGTGTTCAGTCTTAACGTTAATATATGTTGGGTATTGTCATCAAATACAATATATAATTAAATATGAAGACTGAACACAAGTGCAACGACTTTCATTTTTATATAAATTAGCGAAAATGCAAAAATTGAGCATATTTCAGTAATGTTGAATGAATGATGTTAGTACCTGGTGCATGTGCAGTGTATTGCAAAAAAAAAACCAGTCCATAGTTATGTAACAAAATCATTCTACTTTAAAATAAAAAGGTAAATGTTTACAGTTTTAAAAATCTGTAAAAATCTATGTTTTTGGTTTAAAACTTGTGTTACCGGGCATACTGCTTTGAAAAAATCAATTAACACGTACTAGTGAGAGAGAGCCGAACAAGTGAATCTGTGAGCTACTGCTCACTAATGATATCCCCGCCCGCTAAAAGTATATAGTAAACAGGACGTTGTTGAGTGATGAATTTGAAAACGCATCACACCATATAGTTGACTAATATTAACCCTGAAACCAAATTTCATAAATCCTTGTATTGTAGTTCCCGAGAAAAATGTGACGAAAACTTTCAGCTTGGCTATCATGTGTAAAATGATACAAGTGTTCGGTAAACAGGAAGTTGTTAAGTGATGAATCTGAAAACGCATCACACGGTATAGGTGACTTATATAAACCCCGAAACCAAATTTCAGAAATCTTTGTATTGTAGTTCCTGAGAAAAATGTGACGAAAATTTTCAACTTGGCTATCATCTGTAAAATGATACAAGTGTTCGGTAAACAGGAAGTTGTTGAGTGATGAATCTGAAAACGCATCACACGGTATAAGTGACTTATATAAACCATGAAACCAAATTTCAGAAATCCTTGTATTGTAGTTCCTGAGAAAAATGTGACGAAAATTTTCAACTTGGCTATCATGTGTAAAATGATACAAGTGTTTGGTAAACAGGACGTTGTTAAGTGATGAATCTGAAAACCCATCACACGGTATAGGTGACTTATATAAACCCTGAAACCAAATTTCAGAAATCCTTGTTTTCTAGGTCCTGAGAAAAATGTGACGAAAATTTTCAACTTGGCTATCATGTGTAAAATGATACAAGTGTTCGGTAAACAGGAAGTTGTTGAGTGATGAATCTGTTAACGCATCACACGGTATAAGTGACTTATATAAATCCTGAAACCAAATTTCAGAAATCCATGTATTGTAGGACCTGAGAAAAATGTGACGAAAATTTTCAACTTGGCTATTATGTGTAAAATGATACAAGTAATCGGTAAACAGAAGTTGTTGAGTGATGAATCTGAAAATGCATCATACGGTATAGGTGACTTATATAAACCCTGAAACTAAATTTCAGAAATCCTTGTATTGTAGTTCCTGAGAAAGATGCGACGAAAAATATTCATGGGACGGATGGACAGACTGACGGACTGATGGACTGACGGACTGATGGACTGACGGATGGACGAAAGGATGGACGGACGGACGGACGGACGGATGGACAGACGGATGGACGGACAGACGGACGGACGGACGGACAGACAGAGGTAAAACAGTATACCCCCACTTTTTTAAAGCGGGGGTATAAATATACCAATGAGACATTCTAATATATGAGACGAAATGAGTGAAATGAGTATGCACATATAACTATATACCTAAACTAAAATATCGAAAGCTGATTAACCTACAATTTTGCATAAGACGTTTCTTGTATTAATCATATTAATGTCAACACAAACGACCCAAAATATGAAGACCGCCAAAATAACCTAATTCACGTTATTCCTCATGATAATATCAAATCAGATAATATCATCTTATTTAAATTACAGGTGAACTGAAATTCACTGGCCTGAGTGCAAAACTTACTACTATACAAACTGAACAAGAAGAAACCATCCCTAAGAATATTAGAGGTTTGTGCACAATTAATTTTATTATTTTTTATAATGAATTTTCTTTATTGTAACAAATAGACTGGTACAACATATATGAACAAAGGTATACAGAATGGCATATTCACACAAAGGAAGTATTAAATAAAAAAACAACAATTAAATATATAATGGTGCAACAATAGGTTGAACATAAATAATTATCTAATAACAATGGAATCTAATTCGTTCTTGCAATATCTATTTGTGGTGTTTAAATCAAAATTCGACATTTATTAATTATTCTATAATAGAGGCCCAGTATTTGTTATATTCCTCTACAGAGATGTTTTTAAATGAAATGTATTTTTCTAAGTTCGAGTGTTCCTTTAAATAATTTTTTAAAGCATTTAAATTTGGCAGTACTTCTTGTAATTTTGTTCGGTAAATATAGTATTTTGTAAGCAGAATAATATTATTTTTAACAAAATTCAATTTAACATTTTCGTAGTGACCAAATAGAATAACCTTGATATTCAAAGGCAGTTCAATATTTGTCATTTCAAAAATCCAGTTGTTTAGTGCATGCCAGAGACTGGCGACCATCGGACAGCTCCAAAATAAATGTTCTATGGTCTCTGGTTCTTCTTTACAAAATTTACATATGTTGCTACTATTTATTTTCATCTTGTAAAGTAGTGAATTAGTTCCAAAAATTCTATGGATAATTCTATATTGGAACCAGCAAAGCTTATTGCTTCTAGTATATTATTTACACGAAGTATTTTTTTTTCAGTTAATACCAGTCATATTAAGATGGTTCTCCCATTTTTCCTTTGCAGCAAAAGTAATATATTTCTCATTCAATACTTTGTACATGTCCTTTGAACCTTTTTTTGATTCAAAGATAATACTTATATTAAAAGGTAGTATTGCTTGAATTTTTTTCTCCTTTACTTCAATATTGATAGTGTTTAACCACTCATTAAGCGAGTGTGTTATTCCATAATAATGTAAAACATTTGGCCTAAATTGATATAATTGTTGGAAATTTTGAAATGACATAATTTTGCCCTGATAATCTAACAGGTCAAATTCCAGCACCAGCCCAGTTTTTATAGTAGACACTTGAACCACCAATTTAAATGTTTTCTCCCTCCAATAAAGGATAAGATAGAACTTCATCAATACATCTTGGTTTTTTTAATTTCATTAAGGGTTTTCCAAGCATCAAAACCCTCTTGCCAAAATTTATTTGATGACCTTTTCATAGGGGTTGAGATACTGTTTTCACCATTTTTTCAAAGTGTTGTCTATATTATCTAACACAGGCCTATAATTTAAATTAATCATTTCATCTAGGTCAACTGAAAAAGTAATTCCAAGGAGCTTAAATATACTGGAGCCCCATTTCAATTCCCACTTAACACAAAATTGATTCTGGAATGTTTTTTTCTACCTATCCAAATAACATTTCTTTTTTCTATGTTAATCTTAAGTCCCGAGATTTCAGCATAAAATTGGAGAACACGAAGAGATGCATCGAGTGATTCTGGCGAGCCATCTAATATATAGATGTATCATCTGCATATTGAGAAGGTACAAATTCTGTATCATCTATAGTAATACTCTTTGTCTCTTTACTATTTCTTACTAAAATGCCTTATATTTCTGCACATAGCAAGAAAATATAAGGGGATAAAGTATCTCCCTGTCTACAGCCTCTCTCTACAGTGAAGAATTCTGACAGACAACAGTTTTTGTGTCACTGCAGCTGTTATATTATTATAGAAGGTTTTAACCCAGGATATAACTGAATCACCAAAATTAAAATATCTTACTGTATCATAAAGATAGGACCAAGATATGGAATCAAATGCCTTCTCAAAACCAATCAGCAAGAATATTCCTGGAATAGTATTTTCTTCAGTAAAATGTAGAATATCATATATCAATCGACAATATTCGCCTATATATCTACCTTGAATAAAACCAGTTTGATCAGAACTTATTAATTTTGACAAAACTGATTTTATTCTCTCTGCTTTACAGCTTGATGCCAATTTATATGTAGAATTTATAAGACCTATTACTCTTCTAATATGCACCTATTAGAAGAGTAATATGTCTCCAATTTTTAATAAATTGTTGGGTTTACCTTCTTTTGGAATACATGCCTCTGGGTGACAGACATTTGACCCTTCCCATATCCAAAATTTATAGATCTAAGAACAAATCCAAAACAAATTTTAAAATTCTGCAGTGTAACCATCAGATCCTGGACTCTTGTTTTTTTTTTTTTTTTTCATTCTCTTTAATGCTCCAGTTAATTAAAAAAACTAATATTTCCCTCCAATAACTGCTTCTCATCCTCACTCAGCTTCGGTATATCATCATAAAAATTGTCCGGAGTTAAATCAACCCTTTTCATACAATCTTGTTTGTTATAAAGTTTCTCATAAAACACCTTTGTCTGACTTAAGATTTCTTTTTGTTCTTCCACTACATCCCATTTTCTAAAGTAAGTTTTTGAATAGTCTTATTAAATTAATGAAATTTCTAGTCTCTAGATTTAAAAAAAAGTTGGTAGGTTTTTCTCCTTCTTCAATCCACTGACTTCCTGACCTAATATATTGTCCCTGAACCTTCTTTTGTCTATACATTTTAAGTTCTGATTTTTTTCTGATCAATCTCTTCCAGATTATCTTCTGTTAGTGCATTTTCTTCAAATTGTTTTAATTTTAAAATAATCTCATTTTTAATTTTTATACCCTCCTTTTTTTTATGAGATGCATATGAAATAGTTTCAAAACGTATTTCTATGAGTAAAGTTTCGAAAAATAACTGGTCATCTACGGTAAATTCAATTTCAGAGTTGTCAATATTTTGTAAATTTTCATTTCTATATATCTTGACGGCATATTGTTCTTTTACTGTACTTATGAGTTTTTTCATCTCTTCAACATAGTCAGTATCATGAAGAAGGGAATTATTAAACTTCCAAAGGCATCTGCCTTTTATAAATTCATTAATCTTGAAAGAAAAGATCACTAGTGAATGATCAGACCTATAACTATTATCAATTTTAACATCACTAACAAAGTGAAAAATATTATCAGAAATCAGAAAAAAGTCTAAACGAGATTGTTTAAAGGTTTTTTTTTCTCCAAGTAAACCTTTTCATATTGGGGTATAATTCTCTAAATGGATCAACTAGATTAAAGTCTTCCATTATCTGTAATAATTTTTCTCTAGACTTTTGGTTGTTGATATTAGCATAATTATGAGTGTCAAGATTAAAACTTGGAATTAGGTTAAAATCACCACAAAGAATACAATACTGGTTATCAAATTCCTCAATAATGTCTGCCACCTTTTAACAAAAGCAAGGGGTGTCTACATTTGGCCCATAAATATTAACTAAGGTAATTCTTTGTTCTTCAATTGTAATATCCAATCCAAGAAGGTTTCCACCCTCATCTTTTTTAACTTTGTGAAATTGAAGTTTTCATTAAAAAAGATGGCCACACCTCTCTGATTGGATGTAAATGAATTGAAAAGGCATTCTCCCTTCCACTTATTTTTAAAGTTTAATTCGTCTTGTTCTGTAAAATGTATGGCATGAAGACAGTAGATATTAAAATTCTTTGACTTTGAATAATTAAAAACTTCTCTCCGTTTCTCCTTTGTATAAAGACCTTGACAATTATAAGAAATTATTTTAAGTATATCACACTTCATACCTGTGTTTAGCTGTATAAATATTCATTACTCTAATGATGAGTTAATATACATGAATATACCATGATATTTGTGGAATCAACGGACTTTTAGAATTCTCTTCCTTTAAAACTGTATCATTTTTCAAGATCTGTGACACCTTAAGACACATTTGTAATGTACAATAAATGCATATATATGAAAACATAAAATCCAATAGCGAGACAGAGTCCAACATTAAAATCAAATAGTAAATCTGCACTCTGAGACATTCACTGTTGTTGTGTAGGATATTCACTATAACTGGTCTAGGGGAGATAACTCAGAAGAAATTTTAATTAAATACATTGGATTCAGATGGAAATTTAACTTGAGCAAATTCAACAGTGAATATCTGTATAATTCATGTTATAGATTTAGAAGATGTGGTATGAGCGCCAATGAGACAACTCTCCATCCAAGTCAAATTTATAAAAGTAAACAATTATAGGTCAAAGTACGGTCTTCAACACGGAGCCTTGGCTCACACCGAACAGGAAGCTATAAAGGGCTCCAAAACATTACTAGTGTAAAACCGTTCAAATGGGAAAACCAACGGTCTAATCATATAAAAAACGAGAAACGAGAAACTCTTATGAAGCACATCAACACACGACAACTACTGAACATCAGATTCCTGACTTAGGTCAGGTGCAAACAATTGCAGCGGGTTTAAACGTTTTAATGGTACCAAACCTTCACCTAATAATTGAATGGAAAACACGAAAAAAACGTATTTGCTGATTTGTTTGGTAAATATTTTAAACTATTTCTGAAACAATAGTGTAACATCACAACATAGAAAGACACACTATAAAATATCAACTGAAATGGCTTAACTCAATCAAAGGACATATAAACATTTTTTTATGTACATATTTTGAAAGATGATTTCATTCCTATAATTATATTTTACATTAAATGTTATTTACTAAGTCAAATACATATCAAAGATACACAGATACACTTAAAGTTGTAGAAATCAAAACCACACAGAAGCGTTGTGAGATACTGCAAATGCCCTTCGTTCGTACTTTGTACTTTCACGTCTTATTTTTTGCCTCTGAAATTGATATGGTTTTCAAAACGTTTTCAGGAATAATATACATGAAAGGTCTGGAAAATGCAATAATTGAATGGAAAACACGAAAAAAACGTATTTGCTGATTTTGTTTGGTAAATATTTCAAACTATTTCTCCTTAAAGCTACAAGTTATGGTACCTCATTCCAATCAGCTAAGCAAAGCCAGCAAAGGGGACCTTTATTCTGATTGGTTAATGTTTATTATTCTTTTCTCTATAAATAGAAAGCCAAACTCTTTCAAAACTTCCTCAATCTTCATTTAAAGAAAGTCAGTTTCTCACTTACTATGGCTGTGATCGGCTTTTTTTGGATATTGCATTAAGATTTATATCTTAAACTACATTGCTATTGATCTAGTAACCGACAAATAAATGAAATGTCATTCCTATAAAATACAATGCCCAAAACAAACACATTATAAAGTAAGGTTATTAAATATGTTTGCTTATGTGACAACTGACTTATAAAGCCTAAACCGAATAAAGATGATTGAAATCGGTATAGGTTTTAGTTTATAACCTGGGTTTGTTTTCGCTTAATCGATGTAGGGCTTCTGAACAGGTTATACTACTGTTGCCTTCATTTACCATACGACCTTCATCAATAAGCACACCCAAAATCGTAAAGTCAGCAATTAAAACCCCCGACATGATAAGTTATGAAAAAAATGAAATCAGAAAATTCGACCTGATTTATTTTATGGAAAGCAAATATCACAGACATCAACCAACGTCAACTTCTAAATTACGAGCTCAGAACTTAAGCATCTATGGAATGTCTTTAATGTGGGATAGGGGTATGAACATCGCACCATAGAGCAAACTGTAAAAATCAGTTAGAAACTAACAGAAAAGGCAAAAGACACAAAGTACCGATCTAAGAGTACTTGCAGATTCTGAAAGCTATTTCAAAGCAAATAACAAAGTATAACTAAGTTTTGCTGTCGTGGTCAAAACAAAAATTTAGTGTAAAAACGTCAAAAACAGTCGAAAAAAAGCATGCCCTGGTTCAATTCCAAATTTAAGTATTTAATACTGACCGTATGTAGGTTTTGCTCAATTTATAGAAATACACATTACATGTTTTAGGTTATTTCATTTTAAACAAAATCAATGTTTGAACCGAAAAAAAACTATACTAGCATTCAACGTCATGAATATGGCAGTTGTTTTTCACTTGTTCACTAACTGGACTAAACAAACAATTTTTCCTGCTCTTCCTCCTCTTCGGTTTTTCATGAATTCTTGAAACAAACAATTATTTTAAAATATTTTTCTTAACTCCAATCCAAGCTGAATGAGCGGTGCCTACCTGGACAAAAAAGATGAACTGTCTTTTATATTCCGGTCTGTTTGTATCAGTTTTTCAGTTCATGAACATTCGGATATTGTATTATTGAAATAAGCTTATTCAAATATTTAAAAAAAAATGCCTTTACCTCTAGCCAATGTAAAATAAACAAATACACAGTAATACGCACAGTAAAACTGAGTTTAAAAGACGTTAGAGTCGGATGTTAGAATAGTTACCAAAAGAAACTTAGCAAAATGGCAATGATCAACATAAATTTACAAAGTACTATTAGTAGTTACTGCAAGCTCTAGTCGTCAACCAAACTGATCTGTTTTTAGAATAAATGTTTTGATTTCCGACTCAAAGACCGTGTGAGTATTTCAATATTAATTTTAAAAAGCTGATTTGAAGTGTTCCATTATGACAGTTCTTACTTTAACAACATGTCTGACTTCCAAGTTAAAATTTCGTACTCCAGGTTGACTTTTTACACTTCCATCTTGATATTTTATAGTTTCTATGTAAAAATCGGAAAGTGGGAATTGTTTACCTTGAAATTAAAAAATTTAAGTTGGAAGCGAGAAATAATAAGATTCATCTGAGAAATGCAAAATTGAAACTGTGAAAAATTACCTTCACATTTTTCTATTACAACTTATGAATGTTCAGTGGTTGTCGTTTGTTGATGTGGTTCATAAAAGTTTCTCGTTTCTCGTTTTTATATAAATAAGACCGTTGGTTTTCCCGTTTGAATGGTATTACACTAGTCATTTTAGGGGCCCTTTATAGCCTGCTGTTCGATGTGGGGCCAAGGCTACGTGTTGAAGACCGTACTTTGACCTATAATTGTTTACTTTTATAAATTTTGACTTGGATGGAGAGTTGTCTCATTGGCGCTCATACCACATCTTCTTATATCTATAACATGAATTATACAGATATTCACTGTTGAATTTGATCAAGTTAAATTTCCATCTGAATTCAATGTATTTAATTAAAATTTCTTCTGAGTTATCTCCCCTAGACCAGTTATAGTGAATATCCTACACAACAACAGTGAATGTCTCAGAGTGCAGATTTACTATTTGATTTTAATGTTGGACTCTGTCTCGCTATTGGATTTTATGTTTTCATATATATGCATTTATTGTACATTACAAATGTGTCTTAAGGTGTCACAGATCTTGAAAAATGATACAGTTTTAAAGGAAGAGAATTCTAAAAGTCCGTTGATTCCACAAATATCATGGTATATTCATGTATATTAACTCATCATTAGAGTAATGAATATTTATACAGCTAAACACAGGTATGAAGGGTGATATACTTAAAATAATTTCTTATAATTGTCAAGGTCTTTATACAAAGGAGAAACGGAGAGAAGTTTTTAATTATTCAAAGTCAAAGAATTTTAATATCTACTGTCTTCATGACATACATTTTACAGAACAAGACGAATTAAACTTTAAAAATAAGTGGAAGGGAGAATGCCTTTTCAATTCATTTACATCCAATCAGAGAGGTGTGACCTATAATGGTTTACTTTTACAAATTGTGACTTGGATGGAGAGTTGTCTCATTGGCATTCATACCACATCTTCTAATATCTTGAAATGTTTACTCGGAATTACGAAATATTAAAATGGATCAGGTTGTGTAGAAAAAGTCGACTTGGAACTATGAATGTCAATTTTGAAATGAAAAATTAAACAAGAGAATGTCCCTATAGTTTTGAACACAATAGCTTTATTACAATCACAATAATATATTTCCAAATATACTGTTTGTTTCATTTGTCTTGCAAAATACATTGATTATGATGCAAAGTACATGTTTTATTTACATGTCTACATAATGTACCCATTCTATTTGATATTCCTTGAAAATACGTTAAAACATGATTAAGTGTTCATATCATTGGTTCGGGTTCTCAACACATGAGAACAACCCCGTTTTGGTGGGCTTCATGTTGCTGTGTCTATGTAGTGTTTTGTGAATTATTTTTTTGTTGTTGTTGTCTTTTTAATTTTTACCATGGCGTTGTCAGTTCATTTATGACTAATGTGTTTTAAATATTCCGTTGCATTGTCCCCCTTTATTTTTTACATTATAGACCAAATGACCAAAGAGATAGAAGAGTGGAAAATGAAAGACAAGAAATTTGTACCTACAAGAGCCAGCGCTTATGTTTCAGATCAGCTGAATAAAAAGAGCTGCGTGACATTGACCGGCAGTCCAGGCGTGGGAAAAACATTCCTAGCTCGACACATCGCCCTTGATATCCAATCAGAAGGATATAGGATTGTCTTAGTTCTTACACCAACAGATATAAGGGACTATTATACACCCGGGAAACGAACTATTTTTCTTGTAGATGATATATGTGGTAAATTTATTGCAAACCGATCACAGCTTGAGAATTGGCAACAAATGTTACCAAAAATAGAACAAATACTTGCAGACAACTGTTGCAAAATTATTGCAACTTGTAGATTACAAGTCTATAGGGATGATAAAATAAGTTTATTGGAGCCTTTTAAGATATGTGAATGCAATTTAAACTCAAAAGAAATATGTCTTACACAATCAGAGAAAACAAATATAAAAGAAAAGTACTTGCCTACCAAAAACTTAGATGACATTGCACAAGCAAGTGATTTTTTCCCTCTTTTATGTTCCCTGCAGTGGCTTCCTCAAAATGAGGGAATAGATGTTAGAAACTTATTCAAAAGTCCGTTCGAATTTTATAAAACAGAATTAGACAATCTAAATAGATGTGGTGATGAAGGCAAGAAAAAAATATGCAGTCTTGTTTTATGTGTACTTTTCAATAATTTTCTGGAGAAACAATGGTTCGAAGGAAGCGTAACAGATGCACAGCGCAAAGTTTTAGACGATGTATTTTTAACTTGCAGACTGAATGCAGGTACACCAAAGACTGAACTTATGGATGCATTAGATACATTAGATGGTTCGCTAGTTTGTAAAAGGAATTCAACATACAGTACCATACATGACAAAATTTTTGATTTTTTGGCTCATTACTTCGGTGGAAAAATGATTCGATGTTTGATAGATCATTCTCATTCCTATTTCATATATGAACGGTTTCAGTGGACAAAATCGAAAAACCCAAGTACAAATGAATTCGCTATTGAGTTAACTGATGAAAACTTGCATTGTTATTTGGATAGATTAGTGAATGACTGGTCCAAAGGCAAAGTAACAGTCGTAATTTCCAACTCAAATATGAATAATGAATCATTTAGAAATCAATTTTTATCTCATTTACACCAACTTGAAAAAACGCAGCAAGTGAAACTGGCAAATACACAAGATACCTTTGAAATCAAGAAATGTGGTACTTCTGGAAGCTATCCAATGATACTTGCTTGTTTTGAAGGTTACATTGATTTTGTTCATTGGCTGTTGGGCAATGTCGTGGATGTGAATCAATGTAGAGATGATGGCAATACCTCATTGTTAATGGCTTGTTATAACGGTCACAGAGATACCGTTTCCCTCTTGTTAAAGAAGAATCATTGTATTAACGTATGTAATGAAAATGGACTTACTCCTCTTTTCATTGCAAGTGAGAAAGGTTATACCGAAATAGTGAAATCATTGCTGGAACGTAATGCTGATGTCAATCCTAATATGAAAGATGAGTTACTTGAATTATCACCGTTACTTCAAGCTACTGTGTCGGGTCACTACGGTATAGATGGATATTCGCCTCTTATAGTGGCGTGTCAAAATAACCACACGGAAATAGTACGTTTATTGCTAAACAATAAAGCAAATGTAGATATGAGAACGTACGTCGGTGTTACCGCTATAACGTTAGCTTCAGCAAATGGAAATACCGAAATCACTCGGTTACTTTTAGATTCCAATGCTGATATAAATGCATGTATTCACAAGAAAGAGTTAATAGAAAAAAATGTGTTGTTCCGTCCTTGGAAATCATTGGAAAAGTTGAAGCAAAATATATTCGACTTAGTCCTTGGAAAGGGAGTGCCTAGATTTCAACAGTATGCCCGCTTAAAGTCAAAAGATTATATCTTTGATTTAGTTGCAGGATCATCTGCCTTGCATATTGCTTGTTGTTTGGGTCATTCAGAAGTAGTTGAATGTCTTTTGAAATATAATGCCTCTGTTAATATTATTATATTATGCATGCAAACTTGGACATGATAGTATTGTAGGGTTGTTATTAGATAAAGGAGCAAATATCAGGCTATTCAGAAATGATGGAAAATCGCCGCACGCCATCGCACAACAAAATGGTCATAAGTATATAGAGATGAAGTTGCGGAGGCATTTCAAGAAAACCAAAGCCTAAACAATATCTTTGTCATTCTGAGTCGAATGTTTACTTGAAACTGCTCTATGTTTAAGGAACAACCAGTTGAAGCGATACATCTGCAATCAAATATGTTTTTTTTAATTTTTTTACAATAGGAATATTAATCATGACTTTAATTATAGTATGATTGTATACCAGAATGACAGCTATTTTTAAATCATGGTGTGGTCATTAAAAACAAAAGGTTTAAAACAATGTAAACACTAAGTATATCAAATTAATGATAAAGACTACATTCTGATTCTTACGGTAAACATATTTCATCAATTATTCTGGGTAACAAATACTTATTAAGGAGGCTCGAGGGTATAAGATTTAAATTACAGTTTTTCCTTATAATTTGTTGATTGAAACCTCTTAACCTATGGATTAAAAAAATACAAAAAAAATAGGGGTCACCGACCATCTAAGCAAGTTACAGACTGCTAAAAAAATAGGTTTTCCCCTCATAAATCGTACAATTTTTACAAAGACTAATAGGGAAAATTGCACCTGCGTTGCCTTTATCTTAACCTACTGAGAAAACAAAATTACAGATTTCTATTATACTTTCCATTCTAAGAGAGTTGGTAGTGAAGTTCAGAAAAAGCAAAAGAAAAGTGGGGGTAACCGACCTTTTAAGAGAGGTAGACCACCAAAAGTGTGAAACCATGGCAACCAAAAAAGGTTATTTTTGAAAATAAATCTACTTTTTCTCCCGTATGTTGGCCTAAACTATATGAAATGAAAATCTGGTTATGGTTAACAGTACCCCTAAGTGATATGCAGGCCAACATTGAATTTTAGGTCATTTTGGTAAATTCGTAAGGTCATAGGTTAAGGTTATGGTGTTCATGAACATGATAAATTTATGTTATTTTTGAAAGTTTTGATAAAATTTTTATGAGATCATTCGCTAAGTTAAATCAAAATTACAGATTTCTATTATACTTTCCATTCTAAGAGAGTTGGTAGTGAAGTTCAAAAAAAGCAAAAAAAAAGTGGGGGTCACCGACCTTTTAAGAGAGATAGATCACCAAAAGTGTGAAACCATGGCAACCAAAAAAGATAATTTTTGAAAAAAAAAACACTTTTTCTCCTGTTTTTTGGCCTAAACTATATGAAATGAAAATCTGTATATGGTTAACAGTACCCCTAAGTGATGTGCAGGCCAAAATTGAATTTTAGGTCATTTGGTAAATTCGTAAGGTAAAAGGTTAAGGTCATGGTGTTCATGAAAATGATAAATTTATGTTATTTTTGAAAGTTTTGATGAAATTTTTATGAGATCATTCGCCAATCTAAATCAAATTTTTCATATTATTAACTGTCATACATAATGAAACAAAATGTAAAACAAGATTTAAGTGGAAGGCGGACCTGAATGATGAGGGTCTGGAAAGGGGGTCCTTCAACCTTCTATTTTGTATTCTTTAAATCTTTATGTCATTATTCTCTATTCCTAAATTTTAGCACTCCTTTATTTTCAATTTTTTTTTTGGCGATTTTCTCTATTCTTTATATGTTTTGGCCTTAATTTAATTTGCACTTTTTATCCATTATTCTCTATGCAGTAGACCCCATCCAGATACTCAATGATTGTCGAATTCAGTTATCAAAGTCACTATTGTTAGAATAGTCAGACTTATATTGTAGGGAACATTCTAGATGATTTTAAAGGAAAAGTACCAAGATTATATAGATTATAACGCACTGGGAAAAATGTTCCTTTATAGATCTAACACTGGCGGATCCAGAAATTTTCATAAGTGGGGGCCCACTGACTGCCTATATAATCAACCAAATTTTTCCCAAAAAAGGGGGGATCCGGGGCCCCTGCCCCCCTTAAATCCGCCTCTATCTAATGCCTATAGGGCACATTATGTAACAAATTGAACTAGTCAACTAGATAATTAGATACCTAAAAAATGAATCCTCCACTTTTCCTCCAAGTTTGACATGGGAAACCTAGAACATCATTATAGTTCCATCAAAAAATAAAATAGGTGCATAATGTATTTTGAATTATGTTTCCTTGAAGACTTCCGGACTTATATGTCACATTTGGTTGTTTCCTATTAAAGAGTTAATGGTTTAGATTAAGATGAAGTCTGTGTCTGTCCCAAGTCAGGAGTCTGTAGTTCAGTGTTTGTGGTTTGTAGCTGTATATATCTTTCATTTTCATTTATTGTTCTGTACATAAACCAGGCCTCTGATGATAAAAGAATGGATGGTCAAGGGTTAATCTATTTCATATCCCATCCACATTTGTGGTGGGACATAAACAAATATAATCTTTGTTACTACATAAAATACATATAACAACTTGCAGTATAGGTGATATAAGTATTTATTTATGGACATATTTATGGTCCCATATATTAACTGATCCATATAACATTAAATCCAAAATCAATTAATCAAAGAAATTGTTTAAAAGCATGGTTTGATTTGTGGCACTTATTTCATTCATATAACAAGACATTTCACAGTGCAATAGGGAGTGTAATTATCCTGTTCTGCTAGGCATTTTATGCAAATACCACCTTTTTTTTTACATTTCCTTCAGAATACTAATTCTTATCTTGAAAGATAAATTAAAGACATAATGTATTCCTTAAAATACAACAAGGCAAAAAGTAAGATAGTTCATTTGCCAAAGAAACATGATTGGATACAATTAGACTGTACCAGTAATGAGTGATATCATTTTGCAATGCATCTGGTAAAGATTATTTTTCTCATTGACAAAAATACTACCAGAAATACAACTTTAAATATCTCCCATTGGGTTTCTATCAATAAGCTTTTAACTTCACTGATGGCCATTTTGAATTTCTACCGCAATCAAAACACTTGTTTAGGACCTTGAAATAAATATATATCTACTTTTTTTTAATTCAATCTATAATGCTGTTATCATATAAATAATCATTGAAATGATAGAATAAATAGAACCAAAGCTAGTAGCTCGAACTGATCATCTTACAAAGTTTGTCACTTAATATCATTTGTAGTTAAAATATAAAGCAACATGTAAATTAACATTTAGGTTTTATGTAAACTAGTGATCTTTGCTGGCTCTTATTTTGATTGGCAATAAGATTACACCACTTGTTCAATACCTTGATCGGAAAATAAATAAATGTACTATGTTTTGTTTCAATCCCTACAGGATTTCTTGAGAAGGAGGTTTCAATCAAGATTAACCAATGACAATTTACATTCAGACAGGATGGCTATATATCTTTACCAATTGTCACCTAATCTTCAACAATTAAAAAGGACATTAATTGATAGAAATAATTTATCTGCAAAGTTTGATAAAATTCTGTTCACTATTCCTCAAGCAGGAGATAAAAAATAATGTTTACAGAAAATTGATGACTAGTGATGGCAATTGCCCACAAGGTTAGCTGAAAAGATATAATATATAATTCAGTATAAAAACAAAGAATTATCAACTAGCTTTCAGGAGTAAGGAAGTCAAATATTTTTCGAATGACCTTCATGCAATTTGTGACTCGAACATTTCCTCTGTCAGTTTTTTCAGACAATAAAGCTTTTAATACTTCTAGTCCCATTCTCTCAACAGAAAGTTTAAGATGAGAGAGCTTTAAGTTTGATTTAGAAGCCTTCAAAGCAGTCGCTCGTGTAATTGCTTTACAAGCAATGGCTTCATTATAAGACTGTCTTTCTGGACTATACAATCATAAGGATGACTTGCAGGAAATACAAATGAATCCAGATTGTTTAAGGCTTTTGAGGTTAATAATTTAAACAATGCTCTAGTGTCATCAACTGCATTGTGTGCACAATAGTTTTCACCAAGAAGTTGTGACACCAATGAAGTTTGAGAATATGATGGTAATCCTGGCATTATTTTCTTGAATAACTCCATGGTGTCTATGAATCCACATATGTGAGATGAAAACTCATTCCACATCTGATTTGCCTTTAAAGAATGGTACAAAACATGGCAATCAAAGCGTTTGATGTTGTGTCCTACAAGAACTGGCTTGGATGGATATTTGGAAAGAAATGTTATAAAATCAGTGAGAGCTTCATGTGGTAATTTGTACGAAACAGGTTGTAAATTATAAAACATCTGATTTGCAGAAACGGTATTTTTTTAAATTTCGGAGGCCTGTATTGAGATAGGTTGGTTTGGAAAGATGTAACTGCTAAATTCATTATTGTTTGAAGTTGCAGCAATCTGTATTACATCTCAGGTTCTATCTGGAAAAAAATTTAGTTTAGTTTTTCTTATTTCAATATTTCTCAATAAATACAAAATATGTTACCTGCTAATTCAATAGTTTTAGCAATGTATGGGTTAATCTTATCACCAAAATGAACCGAAAAGGAAAAGAAAAAAACTAATTATTTTTTTTTTTCATGATTTATTATTCTAATATTGTGTTTACAATATCTAATGTTCACTTTTCTTTTTTAGTTTTTCATGTGAGGGTCTGATAAAGCCCCCTGTGTGATATAGGTTTATGATTTTCATTGTTGAAGTCTGTATGATTGCCAATAATTGCCTACTTTCACTTCATTTTAACTTTGGGGGGATACAGTCTCATTGGCAATCAAACCACATCTCCATTTTTCATGTAGACAGTTTAAGAAATTTGTATGGGCAATTTTCCTGCTGTGATATACATTTATCTCTTAACTTTAATATTTGAGTGATATATATATAATAGTATTACTTCAAAAAGAAGAATGAAAAGATGGTTCCATGTGCAATAACCAATATACAATGTATATAAGCATATAAAGTTTTCATATAATTTATTTTATCATATACTTAGCATTAATATGATAGCTTTTGCATATGTGTAATGAACGGAAGTACACAAGCCATAATTTCCAACCCGGGCTGTTAACCCATATCAGGGGCCTCTCGTGCAAGTTACTTCCGGTATTTCCGGTATCGTCTGTTTAATTTTCCATTGTGGCGTCAGATATTTTTTATTATGACGTCAAAATTTTACGGGAACTTTTGTGATGTCCAGTAATGGCGGACAAATAGCGATAAGGTGTATTGGATCCAGTGGTAAATTCGTTTGTACAGAACCACCTGTTATTGAAAAACAGATGTTAACATGGCTAAATCCAATGATATAGATTCTCAAAATGATGATAGTTATAAGTACTTGCTAACAAATGCCATTGACAATTATGAATCATCTCATAGTACAACATGTAGTAATAATGATCATAAAACTGTAAATACTTCTTTGCTTCCAAATTTTCAATGTTTCAAAATGCCTCTATAGGAAATGGTAACATAAATATATATGGAGGTAGTGATGCTATTGTTGGACAATGAAAGTGTATTTGTTGGATTCATAATTTAACTTCTTTATAAAGTTTTTGACTGTTTTAGTTATTTCATTTGTTTATTTGCCTTTACATAAAACAATTGTCGGAAGTATATGATAAAGAGATTAATACATGGCCTTTTCCATATCGGCCCGGGTATCATCCCTCGACCCATATCAGCACCTCGACTACGTTTCGGGCTGATATAGGGGTCTCGGGATGATACCCGGGCCGATATGAGAACAATTTTTCTATATATTTATATATTAACGACTTACATAGGCTTGTAGTTTCTAAATCAAAGACTACCAGTTGAGCTGTAGAAATATCTATCGGTATACATAAAGATGCATTCATTGGAGCAGGGATTTCTTCATCTAACTTCTCATTGTTCATTCCTATAACACATCAAGTTCTGTAAAAACAAAATTGCAGATTTTAATTGTTATATATGGTGTAAAATGTGTTTGTACAAAAGTAAATGAAACCTCAAATGTTTAAAGTATGTTCTATTTTATAACTTTGATAATCCTTATTGCATGTCATGCATCAATCTTACAGACCAAAAAAGGGGCCCTCCGCTAATCAATTATAAGTAAGAAAGACAGAGAAAGTTTAAAAATCATACTTTGGTTAAATTTGCAATAAGTTAAATGAAGTCAAAGTTTAAATTCCAAGACAATTTAAAAAGTTAAGGATGTACCTATTTCACTTTCATAAGTTCTTCCTTCTCTTATTTCAACACCGGTACTTTTTCCTGATCTTCCTTTTTTTAGATTGATTCTTCTTTTTTTGTGCTGCTTTGTTTTGGCTCTTTCAGATTTTTTATTCCTCTTTCTATTCAATCGTATAGCCCTCTTGATAGTCTCATTCCCAGGTGACAATCCAGCTGCTTCACTAACCTTAAAAAATAAATAAATAACAACATGTATAAATTCAATATGAGGATGGTCTTAACAGTTATTTAAGAAATGACTGTTCCTTTTTGTTGCCAAGTTTTATTTTGATGTAAAAGCATTGATCAAAGCACATTTTACATGAAGCACTTTAGGCTTTTATACCCTATAAAACTACAAAAATAATGATGAAGGAACAAGGATGCGAGATTTTCTTGCTGTGTTGAAGACCCATTAATGGACTTTGGATGTTTTCTGCTTTGGTTAGGTTTGCTGTCTGTTTAACACATTCCCCATTTCAATTCTAAATTTTATTTCTTAAAATTACACTTCACCTTTAAAATATACTTTTTGTATAGTGAAATAACAAATGTCCCTTATTTTGTTTTGGAACATTAGGGAGCAACCATTGAACTTCAAGGGGTGGGGGGGGGGGGGGGGGTTATGGTCTGTTGTTTGAGTCATAAAATATTTTTCATGCAAAGCAATTTTATTTACTTTTTGACGCTAATAATCAAACTTTTTTTTCTTCAAAACTTAAAACTTAACACTATAAGTTAATGGGGAAATCTGGATTCAGAATATTTTTTTGTCATCTGCTTGAACAGAATATTTTTTTCATCAAACTTGGGATCAGAATATTTTTTTTTGGAAAAAACCATAAAAGTATAATTTGCAAATATTACCTTTGACACATAACCATATCCCTCATTTTTTTGTAAGACTGCTGCACTGACACGATAATTTAAACTTGAGGAACCAGAATAATGCTTATATTTTGCTGCTTTGGTTGAGACCGTATGGTTAAAGCTTTCATTTGCTTGGGAACTAGCAAGTTTTGACAGTTTCTTTGATTGGCTTTCAATTTTCCCCAGAAACAATTTCTCTAGATCAGCTTTGAGGCTTTCAGATGTCAAGTCCTTTCCGAAGGGTAAGTTTGTGTGCCTGTATGATGTTCTGTCTTTTAGATAACCACACCATTTCATATCACAGGTTTGGTGTTTCCCATACATATGGTCAATCATCCCTCTGACTCCTTTTTCAATTTTTTCTGGACTGCCTTGGTTTTGTGCCAACATGTAGGAATAATTCTTGGTAATTGCATTTATTACCATTGGCGTCAACTCCTTTTGCTTTGGTATTAGGCTGTACAGCTTTTTGGTGATATTTATGATTATATGATTTCTATCACTGGTTTTTACCATTCTAGAATTTGGAAGAAGTTTCTTTGCCCTGTCAAACCAAACAGAATCATCATCACCTGCCAGTTCATTAATTTCAATATTTTGTTCATGTACATCCTTCACCAACTGTATTACCATGTCTGGTTCCATGCCCTTTGCTGTCCCTGACCAGTTTTGTTTACAATTGTGTGGTATAGGTGGTCTTCCCTTCTTTTGTGCATTCCGACATATACGGCAGCTGGATATAAAAACATACAAAAAAATAAATGAACAATAAATTTAAAACACTAGCAAAATGATTTAAAGTAGCTATAATTATATAGGTTGGGCCATATTTTCTGTGTACATGTACATGTAGGAAAATGAAGGCAAACAAAATTAATTTTGTGTCTCCTGTGGTAATGCAAAATAGGGAATTATGATGTCTGACCAGGATAAAATGGTATGTTTTAAATTATCACACTACTGGCAGCTGATTTTAGTTCTAGTTGGCTAGTAAGTCTTGCAAATCAAGAAGATTTTTTATGTTGACAATTAAGATTGACATATGCTTAAAGATACTCATTATCGCAAAAAGTTTCATTCAGTTTCTAGTTGGCTAGAATTGAAAGCAGAGGACATTATCAAATTCACCACCTCCTCATTTACCCTATACATTGTATATATTTATGTTATACATATACCCATTTTTTTATAATATTCTGAAGACATTTCTTGTATGATATCAAAAATATTTTGGTTATCAAATTAAATTTCCTAAATTTTGGAGTTACATGTGATGACGTCATTATTCTACTTTTATGCACCATATAGCATTTTGAAATTAAACAAAAAACATAAATCTACTCTTTTAATTTGAATCGTCAGAACTTTAGATAAAATATCTTTAATATTTAGGTACATGTATCAGCCCACTAAGCCAATCTCGGAATTAAGTATTTTCTGCACTTTTCATAGTTTATTACATACATATATTTATAAATGTATAAATAACCTGCCACACCAAGTCTGTGTGTTCATTACTTGTTTTTCTGCTTTTTATTGATCTGATGAGTTATAATTAAACCCTTTTCAACTGATTTTTATATTTTGTTCATATATTGCGCTGTTACAACACTCTTCCAGGTTGGGCACCTGCAAAAAAATTTAACCCCTCCATATTCTGTATGTGCTTGTCCCAAGTCAGGTGCCTGTAATTTAGTGATTGAAGTTTAATGCTGTGTAACATATTTGTTTTTTCATTCATTGTTAAGTACTAAAATTGTTGTTAGTTTTTTTGTTTGAATTGTTTTACAATTATCATTTGGGGCATTTTATAGCTGACTATGTGGTATGGGTTTTGCTCATTGTTAAAGGTTAGACGGTGACCTAAAGCTGTTAACTCGTATGTATTGGATCTCTGTTGGAAAGTGGTCTTATTGGCAATCATACCACATCTTCTTATTTTTATATGTAGTACAATTTTTTATATTGACCAAACTATATCATTATCATAATTGAAAGAACATTTGTTTACCTGCAGCTAATTTTGTATTGACATCAAATGTACCAACTCCTTTTTTACTACTATTTGCATGATGTGTCTTCCCGAATCTTATTCGAGCAATATCTCCACATTCTGTACATTGTATATACAAAATACCAGCAACACCATAAGGTTTAACTCCCAACGAATTATGTAATTGTAAAGGGACTTCACATTTGGAACATTGTTTCAACTGCTGAACAATATAGTCTAGTTCGACAACATATCTACAGTGGTTTAAGGGAAGTAAATCAGTAGGTAATGGTAATAAGTCAAAATCAACATTTATATTATATTCATCATCAACCACTACTTCATGATCTTGTATATCAGGTACAGACTCAAAAGCAACATTACACAAATCAGATGTTTCAATGGTTTTCAGTTGGGCATATGAGTGGTCAGGTTCTAAGTTTTGACAATGGACTGAGTCAAATGATGGTATATCGTGGTGGTCAGGTTCTAAGTTTTGACAATGGACTGAGTCAAATGATGGTATATCGTGGTGGTCAGGTTCTAAGTTTTGACAATGGACTGAGTCAAATGATGGTATATTGTGGTGGTCTGATTGCAATCCACTCCTGTGAAAAACTAGCCCTTGGATTCGTTGGTTTTTCTCTAAATTCTTCTTTTTTGAAAACTTTCCTTGTTTGTTCCTTTGAGACATTGTTCAGCAGACGATACAATATTTTACGATTGTCGTGATTTTATAAAATTTTTCATCATTCAAGGATTTGCAATATTTCAGTGACTAATTCTGAACGTACTTTTTAGATACTCACCACGATATCTCTTTCTTTGGGTGGATCTACGTGTTGAAAATTAGTAAGACAGCTTAAAAATATACCGAAATGAATACAAATTATAACAAAAATTGATAGTCATTCTAGTATAAATATAAAAGCTGGTTACTTGTCAAAATATTGAAAGCAAGTTTCTTCCGAGATTCCAAAATGGCCAATCTCGATGTCAACAAACCGTAAAAAGGTCGACTTTGTAGTTTTAAATACCGCCCTTAATTTAATTTCTGTGAATTATGAATCGAGAAAGCACTAACTTAGAACAAAAATGGCTAGTGTTTTTATATTATTTTTAATCGAGAAGAAAGTAAATATTTTGCAACGTTCGACCGATTACCGTAATGGCTGCGCATGCACCAATCGACGCAACGGGCGCGAAAATTTAAACTCGCGAGCCCCCTTAATAATTTTATTTAAGTTACAAATTTAACTGATAGGTATACAAGCAAAAATTTCTTACTCCAACTGTTATTAGAACTTTTTTTTTTTCAATAAGAATAAGTTGTAAATGATTGATTGATGAGTTGTTGGTGTTTAACGCAGTTCTCAGCATTCTTGCCTTTACCATAGAAGGTTTGTATCGTTATCCAATTTGAAATGTTTAAAGTTTAATCATCAAGTTAATTGAAAACCTATAAATTCGTGTATGATGTAAAATTAAAACTTCTACTATTTTATGATAAAAAAAACCCTTTGTCAACACCACTCAACTTCTAACCCTAATGTCATTCAATATTTTATCCATTTTTAAGTTTGTGTTATCCGTCCGTCTATGACACATCCGACTATCTCTGCAATTCAACAAGGTCAGCTGTTTTATTTTCTTCTTTTAACTCAGTAACTCTTCAAATCTCCTGCATTGATGTCATTGAATAGCAGTTTTCATACGTTTTTGTCTTTAGACCCCAGCGGAAACCCGACTTCATTGTTCATATGACATAAACATTAGTATCGTCATAAAGGACATATTAGCGTTATAAGATTTGAGACGTTTTGACGTCTTAAAGTGGACACGTTTCGGTGGATAAACATTATCGGACACGTTTGATCGAGTAAAAAATCGGACCAAGCCGTTGGACCTAAGTAGATATTCGGACACGTTTGGGGGTTAGGAAATTGCATACGTTTGGGTCATTAGTGCTTTGACGGACACGTTTAGGCGTAACGGATACGTTTGAGGGATTGGACTTTTGTGACATGTGTCAGTGTTACATATATAAGACACATTAATCTGTTTGAGAGCCGATAAGAATTTGCCATCAATCGAAAATAGTAAACGCAGAGCATGGTTATAAATGTCATTGTCTTCTTTGGTTAAACTAAGCTAGACAGGGATCGTTTTCCTCAATTTACCTTCAACTCACGACTTGATTGTTAGTTTCAGACTACTGAACGTTTAAAGGGTTTGCATTCAACCTTTTCTTCCCGATCATACCAGGTGATGTGTGTATCAGAAACACATAACACGTGCAATAAAATCGTTATCACACGTTTGTATTAAGCGTTTACAACTATAAGATTTAATTTCGAATACCTTGTTAATCAGTATTAATTTATTGTAGATGGCACGTGATGATGAGAACAACGCACATGTCTACATGTAAATTTTCTTGGATTGAATTTCGTTTGGTTCATGTTCACGTTTCATTCATGTCAGTTTTCAATGTGAAATCGTGTTTTAGAATTCAACTAACAGGTGTATTGAATGAATGTGCAGCGCCTATACTATAAAGCAGATGCTACCTGTGATAGAGGTCGAAGTACGTTTATAACTATTTAAATACTGTTTTTCAAAACTAAAATTGAAGTAAAATCTCATTTAGTGTATTTTCAATTGCACGGTAGAGCTACCGTAGTATAGCTTGCACTCGATTTATTATATCCTACGAATTTATGGCCAATTCTTTCAAAATCCGATTAATAGCCAGCAAAAACCAAAATGATTATGGATAAAAAAAATTTCTTCATTTCATTATTTGTCAGCCTTTTCTGTAACAAACTTTTCGAAACAAATGTATCCAAATGTGTTCTACTAAAATTTGAAAAATAGGTTACTAGCTTACAAAGCAGCCACTAACGTTGTCGTTGTTTGACCTAAAGATTAAACCGAAACACCCTTGTCGTATTGACTATACCGAAATACTCTCGGCGTTATGACTATACCGAGATACTCTTGGCGTATGACTATATCAAGATACTATTGACGTAATGACTATACAGAGACACTCTTGGCGTATTGACATACCATTACTATTTAAAACATACTGACTATACCGAGATACTTTTGACGTAATGGCCATACCGAGATGCTCTTGGCGTAATGACTATACCGAGATACTCTTGACGTAATGACTATACCGAGATACTCTTTGCGTGATGACTGTACCTAGATACTCTTGTCGTAATGACTGTGTATACCGAGATACTCTTGTCGTAATGACTATACCCGAGATACTCTTTGCGTAATAACTATACCGAAATACTCTTAACACAATGACTAAACCGATATATTTTTGACATACTGAATATAGCTAGATACTCTTGGCGTAATGACTATACCGAGATACTCTTGGTGATATGACTATACCGATATTCTCTTGGCGTAAGGTGTATAACGATTTACTCTTATCGTAACGAACATACGTAGATACTCTTGTCGTAATGATTATACCGAGATACTCTTGGGGTAACAACTATACCGAGATACTCTTTGCGTATTGACTATACCGAGATTTTCTTAACATAATGATTATACCGATGTATTTTTGACGTACTGATTATGCCTAGATACTCTTGCCGTAATGACTATACCGATATACTCATGGCGATATGACTATACTGAGATACTCTTTGCGTAATTGTTCTACTGAGATACTCTTCACTTAATGACTATACCATGATACTTTTGAAGTAAAGAGTATACCGAGGTATTCTTAGCGTAATGATACACCGGAATTATCTCGACGTAATGATTATACCGAGATACTCTTTGCGTAATGACTATACCGAGATACTCTTGGGGTAATGGCTATACCGAGATACTCTTGGCGTAATGACTTTACCGAGATATTTTTGGCGTAATGACTTTACCAAGATACTCTTAACATAAAGACTATACCGAGATACTCTTGGCGTAATGACTATACCGAGATATTCTTTGCGTAATGGTTCTACTGAGATACTCTTCACTTAATGACTAAACCATGATACTTTTGAAGTAATGACTATACCGAGATATTCTTAGCGTAATGAATACACCGGAATTATCTTGACGTAATGATTATACCGAGATACTCTTTTTTTTTTTTTTTTAACAACATAATAATATTTATTCATCAAATCTTGCTTGTTACAAATTTCACCAAGAGTCCAAGCTTCTCTTGATTCACCCTGTTACACTTTACTGATTATCCAGGGAAATAAACAGCTGATCCAACTTATTAACTTATAGGAATAGTATAAAAATACATTATTGTCCTATACAGAGACTGATTATTGCTAAAATTCTTTTTAATAAACAATAACATTGGACATGTTGATTTATATCTATCTATGTCTACTCTCTTATTAAATTCATTTTCAAAAATACTAAAGACATCAACAATTTGTGTTCTCTGCTCGGATACATAATGTGACTTATGAATAGAAAAGCTAAGATCCGTAATTAGATAATTCAAAAAGTAATATTTACTATCTGTGATTTTATATCCAAATATAAGATGTTGTAATTTAATAACAAAATCTATTTTACTTCTTTTAAAGAGGTCATAGATTTTTTGCCAAAATCTAGTCAAATATGTACAATACAGAAAACAGTGTGCATAATCTTCTTCTTGATTACAAAAATTACACTTATCTGTCTTAGTTACTTTCCACTGCAATAACAGTTTTTTTCGTTGGAACAATATGTTGTAATAATTTCCATCTTAATATTTGTAATTTATTTTCAGTCATATATTCAAAAATAAATTGGTACAACGAATTCATATTTAGCATGTTTAGAGTTTCTTGTATTTCTAGGATTCTAAGCCATCTGTTTATCCCTATTGACGGCGATAGCTTTATACTTATTAAAGAGCTATATAACATTTTATTTGTTAATAATGTAGTCTCAGTATAATGATTTTTTCATCTAACCTTATTTCTCTGAATATTAACTGTAGTTTTAACAGAATTTTCTTTTTGAACAACTTGGATCAATTCTTCTGGGATAGATTTTTTTAATTTATAAAATTCAGCGATCAAGTTTATTTTGAACTTTAATTTGTTTAGAATGTAGATTTCCGATAATGACATTTTATCATCTAAGATATCATTCATGTAAATCAGATCACCCTTAATCCAGTTCTCAAATATAATTGGTTTATTACCAAATTTTATAAATTTATTTCTACATGTTACTTGTTTTCTAATATCAACAATTATGGCTGGTTGCTTTGTTTGCCCCCCCCCCCGCCAGTCAAATTCCAAGACTTTATTACTTCTTTATAAAACTCAGGAACATCTTTAAAATATTTTAAAGATTTAATATCACTAGAATTCGTGGTAAATATTGACAGAATTCTGTTTGAAACATTTAAGTATTTAAATGGTATAAGCTTCCAAGTCGCGAGTTTACCATTTTCCAATCTATTTACCCATGATGCTTTCAAAACCACAAAATAACTTTTAAAGTCAACCATTTTTAAACCCCCCTTTTCATATGGACCTATTATCAGGTTTCTTTTAACTTTGCCTGGTTTTCCATCCGAAATATATTTATAGCTACTGTTTTCTATTTCTTTTAGATGATTTTCTGGAATTAGACAAACGCTTCCCAAGAATGTAAACAAAGGCAACATCAAAGTCTTTATAATTAGGATTTTGCCTAAAATTGAAAGATTTCGTTTTTTTCATATCACAAATAATTTATTCATATTTTACTATTCCAATTTAATTTTTTGCATTCCTCTTTATCATATCCGAAATACACCCCTAAAGCTTTTTAAATAGGTGTATCTCCCCACTTAATCCCGACAATTTCATCTTTACACGATTTCAATTTCCCAATTCATAATCCCTCTGTTTTATTTCTATCTAATAATAAACCTGAAAAAGAACCAAATACTTCTATTCGTTCATTGCAGTTACCACATCGTGTTTATCCTTTCAAAAACGTGTTGTGTCGTCTGCTAATTGTGAAATCTTAATACTATGACTTTTCCAATCTAGTTTTACATTTATCCCTTTTACATTTTAATTATTTTTTAATCTCTGGGCCATAATTTTAACAGCCAAAACAAATAATAGAGCTGAAAAAGGACATCCTTGTCTTATTCCACGTGAATTTTTGAAAGTTTCTGATACCCAACCATTGTTCGTAACACCTGTTATCTGTGTACATTGTTTTAACCCAGTTAATAAATGATTCGTTAAAAGCAAAATGCTTCAAAGTCCCAAACAATCCCATTCCAATGAATCAAATGCGTTTGTAAAATCTACAAAAACTATTGCCACCTCAATATTGTATGTGTCTGTCTGCATAGTCTATTACATCTTGAATTTGTCTCAGATTAAACCCAATAAATATATGTTTAACATAACTGGTTTGATCTTCATTGATGAATTTTGGAAGTACCTTTTTTAATCGTTGAGCTAGAACATATGACAAAAGTTTAAAATCTGTATTTAGAAGTGAAATTGGACGATAGTTTTTAAAAGTAAAGGATCTCCTTTATTGAATATCAAATTGAATATACTGGTACGCTGTGAATATGACAAACATTGTCTATCGTAGCCGGTATTGAGAACATCCACAATTAGTAATTTAAGTTTATCCTAATATTTTCTATAAAATTCTACCGTAAGGCCATCAAGCCCTAGAGATTTATTTAATTTCATTTTATAAATGCCTAGTGTGCATTTCTTTTATGTTATTTTTCCATCACATATCAGTTTATCCTTTTCGTCTACTTTGTTTTTTAGCTTTGTGTCATTGATATATTTTTGAGATAAATTTTTATTTGTAGATTTTACATTATACAAGTTTTCATAGAAATGTTTTATTTTAAAGAATAAATTTTTTGATTAGAAATTAATTCCCCATTGTGGCACCGTTAAAGTCCACAATTCATCTAAAGTCCATAACACCGCTAAAGTCCACAACAAATTTCCGCTAAAGTCCATAACGCCGCTAAAGTCTACAAACTTTCCGCTAAAGTCCACAAAATGACCTCCGCTAAAGTCAATAAAAAAACACCGTTTAAGTCCACAATAACAAGTTCCGCTAAAGTCCACAAAAAAAAACACCGTTAAAGTCCACACAGCTCTTTTCTTTTCTTTTTATCCCGGTATTATAATTAAAAGCATGGACTTTTGTTCATGGTAGTTATTTCTTATCAGTCTGAATTACATGTTTAATAAATGAAGATTACATGTATCTGTAGAAGATTTTGATCCTCATAATTTGATCTATCATGTATTGTGAATTTTTGTGAATCAAACTGGCAACATTTGTGAAAAGTTATCTGGCTCTAGTATATCCACTAAAAAGACAGAGTCTCTTTTTGTATATGCTAGATACAATGACATATCTTGGAGCCTTTGGCACTAGATATTCCTTTGCAAATATCTATAAACATAAGAACGAAACCCATTCAGTTTCTGTCATGCTCCCCAGCAGCCAAAACGGTCCATATATCTCAAAGATAGACTTAAAACCATAATGTTCATGTTTGAAATCCCAATGATAATAAATTTTTAAATTCCACTTTCGGTTTACCAGTTAATAGTTCGAACGATGATCCGAGTAACCTGATGAGCAAAACTGTTGAATTGACTACACTAAAATAAAAGTTTAACTCTGATTTCCGATTTGTTTGGTAATCAAGGGCAGGAACGGTGATCAACATTATTTTCGTTTTTTGGTTTTATGAGAATTGATAATAAACAAAAATGTAAGAAATAAATATTAAAATTTAATAAACGACAGGAAATTCTGTACAACATATACATATCTTAAAATTTTTAAACCTCGAGAATCATGTGATCTTAAGCTTGTATCGCTCACATGACATAAATAAGCTTTAAGAAAACACATGCTAGTTTAAGCTTTTTTATTGAAGCGTATTTCAAACTTTAGAGCTCCAGTGCTCGGTCCCCTTGGACATGCATTTCTTTCTTTCAACAAAATATTCACACCCGCCCTACTGAAGCTTCGTGCAAAAGTTTTAATTATCTTTTGCCTAATTTTTCTAGCTATGGTGGCCATCTTGGTTGCCATTGGATACAAATCTCGAAGGGGACCCGTGACCCGGCATTTTATCAAAAGGGTGGTTCAAATTGTCGTATTGTTTTATCGAAAATATTTTGAAAAAAGACCCCCCGAGGACTTTTTTTTTTCAAAAGAGAAAAAATTACGACGAACGGATGTACAAACGTCGACAATGACGGTCGCTCAGTGGTGGCAAAAACTCACATGTATAAGCAAAAGAAAAACGATTTAGATTTAAGTCCATCGAAACAAAATACATTTGGTAGTTAACCAGACTCAATTTTGAAAGGGCAGCAATCATGGAGCATTATATCAAAGTTTGGTCCAAATAGAACAAATGTTTTCAGAGGAGGAGATGTGTTATTTGTGAACGAATGAACGACGGATGCAGTAATGGCAAAAGCTTACATGACCAGGTCATATACATTACTTGACTTTCAACCGTAAAATAAAGGCTTCGATACAATTCTTTACTTATAATCTTATACCGAAATCTACATGTTTAAGACCCTGTACCCCTCATTGTCAGTCAAAGAATCATGTACCTCATTGTAGAAAAAAGTAAAATCAAAACTGAATTAGATGTACAAATACCCAGAATCCTTATCTAACTATTTCATTCCTGAAAAAAAGCAAACACTGCCTTATATAATAACTAGTGATTAACTGACAGAAAGACATTCTGCATTAAGTAAATGAAAATATAACTTCTTCCTCATATTGTAAAAATCAACATGACTATGTGATAGACAATTTTAATACAGTTTTTTTCTCCATTTTTTAGTAGTTTACATAATAATAATATAATTGTTTTAAACCAATTGCTATGTACGGATGATCCAGAACATATGCGCATTTGGACCATACGCGTACGGTCAGAACCGTAGACGTACTTTTTTTCAAAATACGGTCGGACCGTTCTGCCTAAAATTAAGAAATTGGTCAAATATAGAATTAATAAAAAAAAGTTGTAAATGAAATAAAAACTTATTTTAACTAAATTAAAGTCATGCTACATTGTAACGTTATATGTTAATCTCCGGTATCAAACTTGTCAGTAATACATGAAATGAGTTAAATTGCTGAAATTCAAGTTATATGAAGGAAATCTAATATTGAAAGATAAGTTTATAGAATAATAAGGAACTTTACTACAAAAACCGCCAAACTAGCTGTTTACTCGTGAAAAGACATAGAATTAATAAATAAATGGTTTGATAAATGAAAAAAAAGTATATCCTTTTTACCGTAGGAATACCAGTTGTCGGTGTCGTGGTGTTTCTTGTTAATGTTTATACGGAATCAACTTGCCTTTCACCACGCGACTTATGTTTACATGAAAACTTGTAAAGAGATAAAAAAAATACTTTGTACATGTACATCACATTTGTACAACACATCATATGTAAATATTTGAAAAAAAAACGGATTTGTAGTTTATATCACAAAGTTAAAATCCAATCTGCGAAATAACTAAAAAAAAAATACCAGACATCTAAAGATCGTCATAAAGTAAAACTAAAAACAGTATGTAACATCTTCAAGTTATCCAAATTTTCTTATTTTGCGTCTTTAACCCATAATGAAGTTTTGACTTGTACAAGTATAGTTTTCTAAGTAGTGCTCCGACTATCATAAAGTATTGTGGATTATATGGGAAAAAAATGATATTGGGACATCTAACAATAAACTGTTCTATTGTTTTAATATCCTTTTGATAACTTTCGGACAAAAAAAATTTCTTTCTTTTAGAATTTAAACCACAAATAAGTTCGATACGTAAATGCACGCATGCCCAAATTTGCTTTGAATAATCGATATCTAAGCTATGATGTAAATGATTACAACACGTCAAATATATGGTTCAACAGAAGCAAAAAAAAAAAAGTTTACCATTACTGTACTGTAGTGACAAATAAGTTCAATATTGCCCAGAATGACCTAAAGAACTATATAAATGTAGTTTATACGGGTAAATTAGTCACACCGAGCATATAAATCATTATGATGTTCTATTTTCGTCTTGACCACCAAATATTCTTTATTTCGAACCATTGATTGTCTCGTTCGATTAGAAAAAGCCATGCGTTAATCCATGATGGGTCTCGAATAATTTCACGAGTAGCCAAAATCAAACCACTGCCACGTCCAGAAGCTCTTAACATTCGCCTAACGTTTACAGGATTTGGTACATTCAGACAAACAGAAATTCCGATGTACAGTCTTGGGACAGGGACTGTTTGTACAACTTGACGAAAAAATGAGTTAACTCGTATTAAGACATATCTTGATGAAGGATTTTGAAGAAGACACAAATTGATGATAATATATTGAATTTCTCTAGGTAAAGTTTCTCCACGTTCAATGTTGTTTGTACTATGGGGTACACAATGCTGTTGATGAGAACTTTTTCTCATTACCTCCACTTGACGACGGCGGCTTATGGTGGATTATGTTGTTAACTCATCTTTCGATACATTATCTTAGCACTCATATTCCATTTCAGTATTTTCGTGTGATTCTTCTTCTCTATCAGTTTCTTCTCGTGTGTAATAATCAGTTCTATCGTTCTCGAGGTAGTCAGCGTCTGTGTCATGGTTTTCATCGTCTATGTCGCGATGCTTATCGTCCGTGTCAACGTGCTCATCGTCTGTGTTGACGAGTTCATCATCTGTGTATTGGTCTTCATCGCATGTGTCGTGGTGTACATCGTCTGTGTCGGGGTGTACATCGCCTGTTATGTTGTGTTCATCGCCTGTTTCATAGTTTTCAAAGCCTGTTATGGTGTGTTCATCGTCTGTGTCGTGTTGTTCATTGTCTGTGTCGTGGTGTTCATCATCTGTGTCGTCATGTGCATCGTCTGTGTCGTGGTATTGATCGCCTGTGTCGACGTGTTTATCGTCTGTGTCGTCGTGTCCATCGTCTGTGTCGTCGTGTTCATCGTCTGTGTCGCCATGGTCATCTTCTATCTCGTGGCGTTGGTCGCCTGTGTCGACATATTTATCGTCCGTGTAGTCTTGTCCATCGTCTGTGTCGTGGTGTTGATTGGCTGTGTCGTCGTGTCCATCGTCTGTGTCGTCGTAGCCCCAATGAATTTGTGAACTGTCTTCTGCAATTCTGCGTACGGCATTGTGATTGAATGTCAATGAGAGATAATGTTCACCTTGTCCTTCGGGATAATGTCCAATCGTTATGATAGGAAGGTGTCTGGTTATAGTGTTACTTCCATCGGGCCTTAATAAAGTAGTCCCGTAATTTAATGTGGAAACAATAACAATTTGAACATTAAACATATCGGATATAGCCTGTAAGGTGATCTGATCACCAAACTCTGTGTTTCTTGGCATTCTCCGTAAGTAGTTGGACCTCAATTCGATTAGCAGATTTGACCAAAGAACTCTATTATCAGCGGTGCCTAAACGGTTGTTTGCCCAAGATAAGTAATGACCTCGCGTCGTAATGTTTCTGCCGATCGATAAATACCGATTCTTTGCAACTGATGTGCAATTGCTGCAAATTGACAATTACCATCACCAATTGGATTGAAAGCAACTAGTACTGTTAATCTAAAACCAGATATAAGATTGTAAGTTTTATCTTTTGGGGTTAAAATCATGTAGTGAGGTGATTTATAATTTGAGTGTTTTTTTCTGTCTTTGTTCTGGATTAGAACTTTGTTTGCGTCCGGACAAACTTGATCCAGTTATAGCAGATACGTAAAACCACTGTTTCTGATTATCCTTCGAATAAGACGGTACAAAGGAGACTTGATATATATGGTTTTTCTTCTCAGCTTTACGGACAGTACCTAATAAAGCCCATGCCTTATTTGGAACTCGATTGTTTTTTCGAGTTCTGTATCGCACTAGAACTTGTTGTGCGACTTCATAAATCGGTGTTTTACTTTTCTTCATCCAGGCCTTGTTATTGTCTATCGTTACAGTGCTTAGTTGCTTTTAGTGCTAAATTTCGGTTATGTTTCACATGATCGTCCCAAACTTGTGTTGACTTAAAAGACTGTCTCAAATTACTTTGGCGAGTTCTACCATAATAGATTTCAAACGGTCACTTCCACGCTAAACAGTCCTTAGGACCATCATTTATTTTCCTCTCATATTTTTGTAATTGTCTAATCCAGTTAACTCCTACCTGTTTCATTTTTGATAAGTCAAATGCTTTTTTTTTCAAAATCAAGTGCATTCTTTCTACTTTTCCCTGACTCTGTGGGTGGTATGGACGGCTCTTTATTTGCTTGATTTTTTTCTTTTCCAGAAAAAGCCGAACTTCCCCTTCGAATTCCTTCCCACAATCATGCTGATTTACTTTTGGTTCTCCAAATTCCTCAAACAAACTTTTTAATTCCCGTTTAACAGTCGCTGAATTTTTGTCCTGCAACGGACGAAGCCAAACATATCTACTGAAATCATCCAAAATACTTAAAAAGTACTTAAACATTTTGTTTCTATAAGTGACTTATTGTCTTTGCATGTCAACTAAATCTATTTGCAAAATGTGATGCACAGATTGACTTTCCACTGGTCTGTATGGAGCTTTATTTTTAAACCTAGCCGTTAAGGATTTGTAATATATTTTTTTATTCATTTCTTTACTTATTAATTTTTCAGACAATCCAGAAAATCTGTTCTTCAACTGATGAAACATGCACCTCGGTCCAATGCATTTTTCTTATCAAACGTGGACACTCGTCTTTCTTAAGAACAGGCTTATTATCAAAATATAAACGTGATGGTTGCCCTTGTATAGTGTATAAATCTTTACGTTTTCAATATGTTGATATTACATTATTCTGTTCCAATGTTCTTTCCTTTACTGGAATGTCAAACGTTCCATCAATAGTACTGAATATTGCATCATATGCAGCTTCACTTTTTGGTGAGCATGATCTATGCACTGTTCTTGTTGTGAAAACCAAATTGATTAGAAATAGTAGACACGTTATCTTAATGCTGAAAAAGTAAAGATAAACATAATCAGGAGATAATACTGGGTTAGCCATGTCATGTTTTCTTTAAGTTTGCTTACTGGTTTCATGATATAATTTTTTTAACCATTTACTAGCATTACATAGGGTCCTCTTACACGATGGTCAGGGTCTGTAAACATTATTTAAAAATGAACCCATAAGAACCAGCTCTGCAATGATTGCCTTGCATTAACCAGGCTCAAGCTGGCAACCACTTTTAGCAGCCAATCAAGCAACTTTTTTCACAGCTTGTAGTGATTTTCAAAGGATTTTAGTCCGTTTTAAATATCAATAATGATAGCAGCCATTTTTTTCTGGTCACTATTTGTTTAATAAAAAATTGTACAATGTACAGTTTAAAGAAAAATGTTTGTTCTTTTTATCTTTTCTGATTCCTTATGTAAAGCCCCGGTCACACCTTACCGGGTAACGCGAACAGACGCCGAACGGATAACTTTTTTTCAATCCGTTCATGTCCGTAAGACGTCCGTTCTTTATCTGTTAGACGTCCGTACATATCCGTTTCATGTCCGTTTAGCGTCTGTTTTATCTGTCGACGTCCGTTCTGTCTGGTAGAACATTATGAGTATAAAAGTGCCCGTTGAACGTCCAGTAGGCGTCCGTTTTTTACGGAACTCGTCCGTTCCGTTTCCGTTTTTTATCCGTTACTTGTCCGTTATACATCCGTTGAAGGTACGATAGACCAGTTCACCAACGGACTTTTACAGGACGTATAATGGATAAAACAGACGATGAACGGATTTGAAACTGACATGAACGGAAGGGTAACGGATAAAACGGATACGTACCGAATGTAAAACGGATAAATTCCCATTGAAAATTTCGCGTCAGAAATGCCAATTATTCGTATGTCAAATTTATTAAGTGTCATGAATGTTTAAGCCCCGGTCACACCTTTTTTCAATCCGTTCATGTCCGTTAGAAGTCCGTTCATATCCGTTATACGTCCGTCCATACCCGTTTCATGTCCCTTCAGCTTCTGTTTTATCCGTCGACGTCCGTTCTGTCCGGTGTAAAATTTTCAGCATGTTCAAAACTTTGAACGGACGTCCATTGGATGAAGTGTCCGTTTAACGTCCGTTTTAAACGGTACTCGTCCGTTTCGTGTCTGTTTTGTATCCGTTACTTGTCCGTTATACATCCGTTGGAGGTCAGGTAGACCAATTCAACAACGGACTTCTACCGGACGTATAACAGACGTATAACGGATAAAACGGATGATTTACGAATGCGAAACGGACATGAACGGTGGGATAACGGATAAGTACCGAATGTTAAACGAATAAATATCGCGTAAGAAATGCCAATTGTTGGTATGTCAGATTTCTTGAATGTCATGAATGTTTTATATTCATGATGGATTGTGGAGTAAGAGCACGTCTTCACTATCAAGCAGCTCTTATTTAGGCCAGACTAAACACAAACGTTGCAAATATAATATTCTAGATAATAAACTAAAACCAGTTACACGGACACTTTTTAATTATTTTAAGGTCAAGTGTATGTGATTTACATGTATTAATATTGCCGCCTTTAATTTTTCACTTATCTTGTTCGTCCGTTTTATACGGTACGCTTCCGTTTGGTGTCCGTTTTATGCGGTACTCGTCCGTTGGATGTACGTTCGACATCCGTTCTATCTGGTACTTTTCCGTTTCTCGTACGTAACATATACTGTGTGTTTCCGTTAGCCATTCGCTACGCGTCCGTTTTTATATGGTCAGTACACCAACGGACTCCCAACGGATACAAATTTTGTCAACGGAAATGTTTTTTTCATTCGTTCGGCGTCCGTTCGAGCTATTCGTTAAGGTGTGACCGCAGCTTTACTATCGCTTATCTTGTTCATCCGTTTTAACCGTTACGCTTCCGTAAGGTGTCCGTTTTATGCGGTACTCGTCCGTTATATGTTCGTACGTAATCCGTTCTGTTTGGTACGTTTCCGTTCCTCGTTCGTTGCACATAATGTGTCAGTACACCAACTGACTCACAACGGATAAACCATTTGCAAACGGAAAACTTTTTTTTTCATTCGTTAGGCGTCCGTTCGAGCTATCCGGTAAGATGTGACCACAGCTTTAGGAGGTACAGAAACAACAAACTCTAGACAAACTACTCATATTGTTAAATCGCATTATTAAGACCTTAAATACAATAAAAATTGAAATATGAAAGAATATGTCAAAGAATTTAATTTTTGGATGTAACGTGTCTTCTGATTGGCTGACAGTGTTCTGTTTATCATCTCAAACATAATTCTGTCATGTGACCGTGACAAAATAAATAAAATAAAAAGGGGGTTCTATCCACAAGTGCTTGTGCCTTTTCTTTGTTCCTATTATAATTGTCTCCCCCTTTTTTTTTCTCATTCAGATAAATGACGACCGGTCGCTTGGTTTCAATTGTATGTTGTGTGTCAGAGAAACATTGCTGCAGATTCATGTTTTAGTTTTGCAAGATTTACATCAGAAACACTTACCATATTCGAATCCACATATTTGTCGTTGGATAAGTTGCAAAATACTGCATGTTTGGAATAACAGAAATATAATCGAAATGCTGTGAAGACTTGCTTTGATTCCGGAAAAAGGGCCCGGAAAATGGTAACAAATGCGTTCACGATACTATCAAACTGCACTTTGTTAGATCCAGGAATTATCACAGTAGATTAAGCAAATTTGCGAAATCACGGAAAATATTTCGCAACTCACAAACCCGCTGTAAGTTCTTTCACGTTTTCAAGGTCTATATTCAAAAGTCACTCTTAGACCCTTTCCAGAAATATTCTGACTTTGATCTCATTTTCATGGTTCATTGGTCAATGTTAATTTGTTTTTGTTTCGTCTGTTCTTCAGTTACTTGACGGAAAAGGAGAACTTGTAAGGTGTAAATATTTGTCTTGAAGATGTCATCTTACTGGGATTGAAGTTATTTCATGGTTTATTGCATTGATCAATGTTAAATTTCACTGATTTGGTCCATAGGTACATGGGGACAGGAAATTTTTTTTAGCCTTCCCTCGTTTTTTTCAAAAATCTGTAATTTTTTTCCATTAATTTCAATTATTTTCGTGTTTTACTGTTTAATACAAACATAAATGTACTAGAAAAAACTTGTATTTGCTATTTGCTATCAGTTCCAAGTTTACTATCCGCAGCGGTCACTGATATATTACATAGAGCTCTATGATTTGATCTGTGTTTTAGATACTATAAGGATAGTTCTTTTTTCTTGATGGTGCTTGCTTCCGAGATACTTTTAAAAAGACGTTTAGTTAATTCGGTGTATTGAATTAATTTTGTGCGGCCTCCATGTCTGTCTAAAAGATTTATCTAACCTTGACTTCATGTAAATTGATAATTGAAATGCTAATTTGTTAACATGTTTGTAGTAAAATCTCCCTGTTTTAATTTCAACTAAATTCAATAATAAACACTAAAACATGCAAAACATTTAGTGTGTCCAGTCTTGTTATAATAATTGTTACATTCAATATATAGGTTCCTTAGAACGTTATTCCGATAGCAATAATCAATACACAAGTATTTGATCTAGAGTTGTCTCATTGGCACTCATACCACATCTCTTATTTACACAGGTACATTGGGTCAAGATGATGTATTCTGCTCTCCCCCTTTAATTTTTTCGAGGCAACATATTTTCAAAATTCTAATTGTAAGTTATTTTTCATATAGATAACGCTTAACTATCTATTCCCTTTCCATCTAAAGTCATAACTTTACTTATTTGTGTCGTTTTACTATCCAGCTATTTTTATTTTGCTTTTATGTCGGTAACCTATATAAAAGTCGAAAAAATAGCTGGAGGGAAGGGCATGATACATCATCATTACTCAATCTCCCTGTGCTTATGTTTAATAACAATTTAATTAAATCTAAAAAAATCTTGTTTATATGTCGAATTTGTTGTATATGCTAATGTCTTTCAAAAGCAACATAAAAAAAACATTATTTTCAAACAGGTTACGGTACTTTTGCTTTGTACATTAGTTACGTCAATAAAGGGATTATATGCAAAGAATTACAAAACAAAATAAAAAAAAATTAGTCGGGTGTCCCATAGAAGAACGACAATACTCGTTCTGTTCAGACACTCTAAATGAAGAATGCAGTAATTGTGTATTAACTAACAAATTTTCTACTTAATAATTGTTCAGAAATGTTGTCCAAATTACCCTGTTTGATTCTCTGATCTGATCTTCACAATATAAAGATCAAATCAATGCAACAAAATCTTTAACAGATATTGTTTTTTTTTCATTCTTGTAATGCATAATATAAACTGATAAAAAATTACTATCAAGAACAAATATCCAGTTTTTGATTGTACTACCGGGACAAAAAAAGCGAATTGATCAATTAATGTTTTTAAAAAATATGTGGACTTTAACGGTGTTTTTTTTTTGACTTTAGCGGAACTTGTTATTGTGGACTTAAACGGTGTTTTTTGTGGACTTTAGCGGAGGTCATTTTGTGGACTTTAGCGGCGTTATGGACTTTAGCGGAAATTTGTTGTGGACTTTAGCGGTGTTGTGGACTTTAGATGATTTGTGGACTTTAGATGAATTGTGGACTTTAACGGTGCCACAGCCCACTATTTCCTTTAAGCTTATTTATAGATTTGTTTACTTGCCTCTTCTTTTCTAGACCAAGGAAGTAGGAATTGTTCTTTTCTCCAAACTCAACCCATTTTTCTCTAGATCTAATCTGTGCCCCTTTTTGCCTTTTCATCATAGATCTTACTTAGTTCTTTTTCTATATCATTAATTTCTTTTTCCAAATTATAATTTCCATCAGTATTTCTCTCATCTATTAGCTCCATTTTTTGTTCCAGATTTTTTTCTAAACGACGCCTTCGCTCTCTTGTTAACATTGCTTTATTTCTACAGTAAGTTGTAGTTACCTCCCTTACCTAGATTTAAAACCCATCCAATAAAGTCTACAATCTAATGTATCCTTTTTAAATATATATTTATCAATCAAGTATTTAATACGTTCTTGGTAATCTTTATTTTGTAATACTGAATTATTTATTTTCCAATACCCATTTCCCCTTTCTGATAACCCTGGCTTAAGTTTTAGAAATACACTTTGATGATCAGTAGACTGTATTAAAGCAGGTTTAATTTTACAAAATTCTATAAGAGGTAAACATTCTGTCCCTATAAAGATCATGTCTAGTCTACTAGCTTGTGATTTATCTTTTCTTCTCCATGTAAATTGCTGTTTATTTATGTGTAAGCTTCTCCAAAGATCCGATAGTTTGTTAGATTTTATTAATTGCTTTAAACCGTTAACAGGTTGAATAAATTTACTAGGACATAAAGACTTTCTATCTATTGGGTTAAGTGCCTCATTAAAATCTCACCCTAGTGTATGTATCCCAAGATTTTGTTCTTTCAAATTATCGCTTACTTTTTAAAAAAAAATGAATTTCTGGAAGTTTTAAAGTTCGGTGCATATATCCTGAAAATGTAAAGATAAAATTATTTATTTGCACATTAATTAGTACAAATCTTCCGTCACTATCACTAAATTTATTTATTAATTCAAAGCTCAGTGACTTTTTAATCAAAATTGCTACACCCCTACTAGCTGTTGTACCCTTACTACAAAAGGTTTCATATTCCGTTTAATTATTAATTTCTCTTTCAATATTTTCATCCAAATGTGTTTCTTGTAAAATGTTATTTGACTTTTTGTGCTTTTGTCCATTCTATAACTCTATTTCTTTTCCCCCTCGAACCGATTCCGTTTACATTGAGACTACATAAATTAATTGTGTGTGCTAAATCATTGTAATAGTTACAAATTAATATTGTAATTAAATATCAATATGTGTCTATGATATATTAACTGTACACCTTATATTTGCTAAAAGATTGAAATAAGAAAAAATCATTTTACTCAAATCATATTTATAAAACAATGTTCTATAACATACCGAGATACTCTTTGCGTAATGACTATACAGAGATACTCTTGGGGTAATGGCTATACCAAGATACTCTTAACATAAAGACTATACCGAGATACTCTTGGCGTAATGACTATACCGAGATACTCTCAACAAAATGACTATATCGAAATACTCTTAGCGTAATGAACATAGCGAGATACTTTTGGCGGTATGACGATACCAAGATGCTCCCAACATAATGACTATAGTGAGATACGTTTGACGGTATGACATTACCGAGATACTCTTGGCGAAATGACTATACCGAGATACTTTTGGCGAAGTGACTATACCGAGATACTCTCTACATAAGGACTATACAGAGATACTTTTGACGTAATGACTATACCGAGATACATTTGATGTTATGACTATACCAAATTACATTTGACATAATTACTATGCTAATGTATATTCAGTACGGGGACAAATTAACAAAGATTCTAATCGTTAGGATAAGCCAACTAGCTGAACCGAGCTGTGCGGCTGACACTCGTAAAAGACGGTATTTTGAAAAGGAGCAGAAAAATTACATTGTAACAGGATACCTTCGGACCCCTCGATGAAGTAATGACTTTACCAACATATACTGTATATCTGCTTAAATATGTGTGTAAGCTTTTTACAAAGTGTATATCCTCTTTATCATCATACTTTGTGTTAGGTTAGTATTCTAATATGTGGATATTGTAAAATAAATTCTAAAATATTCTAAATGTATGATTTATATGTTGTGTCCTGAGACAATCTTTACAAAGTAATTATACAAATATGAGGAGATGTTATATGATTATAACATGAGACCTATCACAAAAATCCACGGGACTTTAAAGTACGTAAACAAATAAAGTCCACTGAATGATAAATAAAGGCAACAGTATTATACCGGAAACGAGCAAAACCCATATGCTCTAATAAGTTATAAGAGGAATCAGGTTTATATTCAAATGAGGAACAATTTAATAGAGAAAACCGACGACTTGTCGTAAAAATAACAATAGTTATTATTCAGATTGCTAATAAACAATTGGAGTTTTTTTTATGGCACCTTCAACGGAGTTGGGGTGACATATTGTTATTCTACGTTTTTTTTTTCTTAATATTTTTTTTCTTATTTTTATTCTTCCACACATTTTGTCCACGCTTTTTCTCGAAATTGGTCAGACGAATGTTGATGGAACTATACCGTAATGTGAACCACTTTGTGAAGTTGTGCAAGAGACATTGGAATGGCTCAAAATGGCCGCCGTTACCATGGAAACAGCAAAAATGTAATGATAATCGATCAAACACAATGACACTTCATAAATATATAACTTGCCATAAGTCTATGTTGTAGCTGTTGTTGGAATATTCGAAATGGACACCGTAACCATGGAAACAGCAAAAATGTCCAAAAATTTCAAAATGCTCCAAACTTAATGAAACTTAAAAGAATTGTTGACTGGTAAGTAAAGATGAGACTTTTGAACTTGAATTTCCAAAATGCCTGCCGTTGAAATGGAAACTGCAAAAATGAGAAAAAAATTGAAAAATGAGCCAAACTTTCTGAAAATTTACAGACAAATGTGTTAAGATGTAGTTGTGTGCAATCACTATTTAAAATTTTCAAAACGGCTGCAGTTTAGTGGTACTTTGGGATGGGTGCCATCCGCTATTGCTTGCAATGGCAAATCTAGTTGTTTTTGTTTTATGAGAAGCATTACATTTTAGTTCATTTGGTACTATCATTTGAATACTTTCTTTTTGTTAAACAATATTTGCAGTTCAAGGGGTGCTCGTTTACATCAACAGCAATCATTTATCGTAACACTTATCATTGTATCTACATCAAATACCATCAAATGGCTAGCAGTACTCGTCCAAACTATGGTATAGCATTCACACATAGATATTTACACACAGAGATAAACAATCACAAAAAACAAAAAAAAAATCAAATTCAGTCTACGCGAATTAGAAATTAAACTCAGAATAAAATATTAAACATTGGATAAAAAAAAAATTGAAAACACACACTGTGAATTATAAAAAAAAAACTGTGATTTTGAATTTGAAATTGAGATTTGTGCAGATGTTTCTTGCGCATTGACCCAATTAACATGTTTATTGTTCGTTTGGATTTGTACCTGAGGTTAAATATTGTCACACATATGAACATTAGCATACCTTGACTAAATCGGGTATAATTTAATTGCCGTATAAAATTTTAAGTCTTGTATCTATAATGAGTTTATTAGTGGTCACAAATATAGAGGATTATGGCATAATCATGAAATCTTCAGTAAAACACAACTTAAAATTATACACCATTTTATGGTTTGTACGCCATATTCGTGTTTTGTCTACATCAGAGTCATCAGCGATGTTGCATTTAAAAAAATTGGAAAGTCAAATAAAATACATAATTAAAGAGCAATAAAAACCCAAATTCCGAAAAGTTGTGCCAAAAACGGAAAAGGCAATCTACCCTTGGGTACTAATCATAGTGTAAACCATAATATAAATAATTTAGATGAAACGTGCTTTGAACAAAAAATCAAACATGAAAACCATATTAAGTGACATTGCATACATTATTGTTTATTTGTAAACATAGAAAAGAAATTATTCGGAATAATCGGCATATCACAATCAATATCATATTGTGTTATCATGGCAAACAGTAATAAACATGATTCGTTCTACATATCAAACGCTTTAATTAGCAGCAGCTTCAACATCATTTACGTCATTAAGTGATCAGCTTTCAATGCTCCTCCAACAAGAAACGTAAACACGGGATAACAACTATGTACAGCATCAATTATCGCTGGACAAATTTGTGTTTAGCATCTACTTGTGAGGGCACATAATTATGCTCTGTTATAAAATGATAAATTGATCTGAGCAATAAAAGTTATGTCCTCGCTAAAGACAAAATGAATGAGAATATGAGCAAACCTTTAATTTTTTTAGATAAACAGTTTAGTTATATGAAAAAAATCAAAACAATTATTTATAAATACTGAAATTAAATTATTTATAACTATAGATACAGGTATAACATTAATATTAAAAACCTGCTATTTCAAATAAAAAGCTCATAACGAGCATCTCAATCAACTATCAAAGCTGTTTTTTTTTTTTGTCATTTTCAATAGTCATTTTATTATCTATGCAGTGTTTATCTATATTATGTCGGTTCTAGAATCTATAACTCAAGATCATCTCTTATTATTTGTGAATTAGACAACAAACATTTATCTATTAGGTCTTGATCACTCAAACACTAAACAAGACGAGATGGTCTTTGACAAAAACCCTGGTTCATATACATTTTGCTCAGATACCGATGTCGTTTAAGCTCTTGGGTATCGTATGAGTTGAGAAATCTATACTCCATACGTTAGTGAGGTTGTTATGTTGGTGCTAAGGAGAGAACAAAATAAAAATAATTTCAAAATTGAATTGTTTCGTTTGTATTAGATTCTGGTACTGAGATGATCGCTGTAATTGAGGTAGATGTCTAGAAATGAGGCAGAGACAGCTTTATCTGTGGTTTCTTTAATCATTTTTATCGCCTGTTATGAGGATATATTAATGATACCAAAGAGATGGAAAGAATAGCAATGTTATACTGTAATACCTACATGAAAAAAAATTATCTGGCATCTTTTATTGTCTTGTTATTACAAGTGTTTGAAGGAACTCCGACTCGTATGGGAATAAGAAAAGATAGGCATAGGGAGGCGCACAGTTGGTTATAAAATCTTAAGCTGAGATTCTTAGGTTTTACTAATCCTTCATAAGAAAAATGACATACAATCATTTGATAGTCGATCAGCAAAAAAATAATCAATCCAACTAAATTGACAGATTTGAAAAACAATTTCAAAATAAGTTAGCTGTATCAAAAATATTACAATTAAAATCTGGAAGTAAGACCCATTCTTTTTTTTTTATTAAATTTCTATTTTAAAGATTGGTTTTCTTCTCGAGAAAATAGTGCTAATACATATAAATTGCCAATGACATAAATTTAGTGACATAATAACTTCTTTGCAAAATTAGTGTTTGCGTACCTAGCACTTAGTATAAAAAAGAAGATGTTATATGATAACCAATTATACAAATTTCCACCGGAGACCAAATGACAAAGAAGCTTGGAAATATAAATCTGCCAACGGCATTCACCAATGAGAAATATCCAGACAACATAGAAAGATATAAAAGACCCCGACGTTAAAAATGTAAAACAATTCGACCGAAAAAAACTGACATCCTGAATTATGTACAAAAATATAAACGAAAAAAGGTATAATATAAAGCAATAAACAACAACCACTGACATGCAGGCTCCTGAGTTGGGAGATGCACATACAAGGTGTGCCTGGGTTAAACATGTTTCTTGGCGCCAAACATTCCCCATAAACTTGGACAGTGGTGTACGTTTCGACATAAGAAAAAACTATAAAAATCAGTTGAAATGATAAGTAGAATAATTTTGCCTAAATTTATTTATTTATTTTGTTGAAGAAGTCGTTACGAATCGACTGATAACAGGTAATACTTAATGCAGTATGAAAATGATAAAATGATGTATGATTTCAATGAGACAACAAATCACAAGAGACCGACGGACGAGGATGTCAACAACCTTAGGTAACCGTACATCTTTCAACCATAAGCAAATCACATATTAATGTATAGTAAGCTCTTAACAAAGTCATACAATGTTTGTAAAATGCATCTCGAATTTGATTATGCCATGAATATAAGGACATTATTGGTTTTATGTTGCATTAAAAAATCCTGTTTTCGGTCGATTAGGAACGACTTTCAAAAAGCTGGACTGTATACATCAACAGGAGAGGCTGACAACTAACGAAATGAAGATAAATCATTAGCATACATCATTGTGTTTAGTGCGAGTATGCTTATATTTGAAAGAAGTGGCAGGATATTATATAAAACCGGATGCAATCTAAACTACATTGAACTAGTACAAATTTCCTTAAGGGGCCAGCTGAAGCCCGCCTCCGGGTGTGGGATTTTCTCGCTGTGTTGAAGACCCATTGGTGGCTTTCGGCTGTTTTCTGCTCTTTGGTCGGGTTGTTGTCTCTTTGACACATTACCCATTTCCATTTTCAATTTTACAGTTTATCTACCACACAACTGAAAATACTTTCAATGAGGAATAATTGAAATCATGTTAATCATCAATTGCAAACGGTCAAATCTTTTGTCCCGAATTTGTTCAATATACATGAAATATTTTCAACAAGACGTTAAAAAAGTGGTTATTATTCAATCAATAAATTTTGAGTGGGATTAGTTTATCTTGAAAGGCCATTCACAAACACCGGCTAGGCATGATGTTCAGTGGTTGTCGTTTGTTGATGTGGTTCATAAGTGTTTCTCGTTTCTCGTTTTTTATATAGATTAGATCGTTGGTTTTTCTGTTTGAAGGGTTTTACACTAGTCATTTTTTGGGCCCTTTATAACTTGCTGTTCGGTGTGAGCCAAGGCTCCGTGTTGAAGGCCATACTTTGACCTATAATGATTTACTTTTACAAATTGTGACTTGGATGGAGAGTTGTCTCATTGGCACTCATACCGCATCTTCTTATATCTATTAATTCGACTATGCAGAGCCGTTGGGGAGTTTAATTGCGTCGTACCTTCTATGATCCCACCTAAAACACCATATATTAGAATACCTGTTTGAAAAGTGTTTTCGGGTGATTTTTTGAAATAGAAGCCTTGTTAAAAGACATACCAATCTTTTTTAAATCATATTTGTAAATTTGAACGGGAATTAGTTCGGGTTGAGCGGCTTATCACATTATTATAGTGTGTGAAAATGACAGAAATGATATCCACTTTGTCCTAAAAAAATATCTTTAATTATCACATTCCTTATGCTAACGTATCAATAGTTTTTGCGTCATTAAGCCGTCAGTATTCAAAGTAAAAGAATCCATCTGCCCAAGGAATCATCGACCCAACGTAAAATAAACTATTTCTTACCTTATTTACAGCTGAAACGTATAAACTACCACTGGAAAAATGTCGTCAGCATCTTCTCTAGAAGAGGGATTTGCATATTTTCATGTGTGCAATACACATTGTGTCCTAACTTCTAGAATATATATGAGCAAACCCTATATTAAAATAAGAAGATGTGGTATGATTGCCAATAAGACAACCCGTCAGCATAGACCAATTTACGAAAAGTAAACAACTATAGGTCACCTAAACTTAATTTACAGAAACTTTACTTCAGAAGTTTTGTTTACCTTTGGTCAAATAGCAGATGCTATCTTTTTTTTATATATATCCCTGCCTTCAAATGCCACAAGTTGAGTTTTAACGTAGGCCTAAACCAAGAAAAGCACTCCGAACGCATGAAACCTTTAAAGTGTTATCAACCTTAAAATAATCGTCAAAGTAAATTACTAATAAAATGCAAAACAAACCCCCCCCCCCCCCCACCCCCGTAAAAAAAAACAAAAAAGACAATGAAAAACCCATTGTGTTATTAGTTCAGCTAGTTTGTTAACCCTGTTATATACACAAAATGGGATAACAAGAATTACCAAGAATACCGCCCAGTATAGCATACTACATCACTCGCAAACACGTGACTCTCCAAAAAACCTGACATACAAAAAATGACAAATACGCAACAAAGAACAACACATTGTTCAAATATTCTGACTACTCTAATTTTTCTGAAAATGCCTGTACCAAGTCAGGAACATGGCAGTTGTTATGCAATAGTCCGTTGCCATGTATGTTGGCGTTTGTTTTTGTTAGCAGTTCAGTGTTTCTGTTTTTCCGTTGTTTTCCTCTAATAGCTGGTGTGTTTTCATCGGTTTTGGTTTGTGACCCGGAATTGTTTTCGCTTAATCGATTTATGACTAATGAACAGCGGTATACTACTGTTACCTTTATTTATTAGATCAAACAGAAAATGAGGTTGGCTTAAATCAAATTTACGTGCCACAAATATCCTCACTTGTTCATTCTGAAATATATGCCATAAAACTAAAACACACACTCAAAAAAAACTTCTCAGTGATTAAAGACAACGAAGAACGTCTGACATTATTTTGTAGCGATAAGACGTCGATATCGACTTTTAACATTTTTTATCAAGCTTTAATACGTGTGTGATCTCTGAATGCTGTAATCATGCAAAAGTAGCTTTAGTGGTAATCCAAATTAACGTTGAACTTCATTTCAAGTCGTTAGAACATATGCTAGAAAACCGTACAATTTCTGAAAGAGAGGCGAAAGATACCAGAGCGATAGTCGAACTCATAAGTCGAAAACGAACGCACAATGACATGGCAAAAAACGAAACACGATCAAAGTGACAGAAATTTTATATTGCAACAGCCACTTCTAGATCAATGCCAGTTTTGTTGCAAGGTTTTTTTTTACGTAAAGAGGGGACGGCAATTTCTCCTCACAAAACATTGGAGTTAAACTTTCATTTTTGACTGGATGAGGCTTCGTATTCATACAACCCGCACAGCCAGACGGACGCCCCTCTTTATCATGGTTTTTACTCCCTGGAAGAGAGAATTCTGACGGATTTCCATATGTCAATACCTTAGTCCACACTTGGAGTTGACATATATATGATGTTTACATAATAACAAGTTACATGAAAATGGTACTTTATACCTCGACATATGTTTATGTATGTTTAGGACTGGGACAAATTAACAATGAATCTAATCGATATGGTCTACAAACAGTGTGAACTGAGCTATATGGCGGAGACTTCGACTTGAAAAAGACGGTATGTTGAATAGCGAAGAAAAGTAACCTTGCAACAGGCTACCTACGAACCTTTCAAAGAGTTAATATGAGTGAATACGATAAAGGTGTTCGAATTGTTTTACCGCAAGGCCTGGTGTGTCGACAGGGTAATCGTATCATGTTATGCATGTATCAGCCCCCATGCGAATTCATACTCAGCCAAATATCAGAGTCGGAAATAGGACACAATCGGTTGAATTACAGATCAGCGACTTTACTGGTACCTAAAGATTTGAGAACGCGAAAACATGTTGCTAATGATTTTAGACAGATGTCTCTAGTGAGTTGAATGTCTTGTCGCAACGTGTTTCGTTATTTTAAACATTGGTATTCTTGGCAGATATGTAATCATTTCCGTTAAACTTATCAACAGTGTTTACAGACTTGGGATAATCTTAAATTTGATATGTTTTATAGATACTTGTCTATTTTATTACCTTTAGATATATATTGGTTGTTTTGTCGAAGAGTTGCTGTTTCATTGCTGTATACCCAATTCTCAAAATGATCAAATGTTGACTTGTAAGAGTAACGTTAGTGACAATATACATTAATTGAGTTTTGATTAGGTTGATACAATGATTTGTCAACACCACAGATATGATATCTATGTAGTTGATACATCATTGTTACACTTTTATAAATTGAAATATTCAATAATATTTATTGAAAAAGATAACATAGAAAACAAGAAAAACAATGATAATGTGCATGACGTAATAATGCTATGGTATTGACGTTTCCTCGGGAAAAGTATTTTTATGTACACGTTAGCTGTTCCAAATCTTTAATCAACCTTTTGTAGTTTTTGCCGCTGTGAATATAACGTTTTATCAAAGAAGATTCCCGACGTTTTTAGCCAGTGAGAAATGAGAATTTGTTTAGTCATATAATAATGTATTATGTCGAGAGATATTTGTTATATAAGGACAAGTCGTCGAATTTGTCTTGTGAAATTTGTAAATAGATATAAGAAGATGTGGTATGAGTGCCAATGGGACAACTCTCCATCCAAGTCAAAATTTATCAAAGTAAACCATTATAGGTCAAAGTACGGTCTTCTAATCTTTTTAGTTGATTTGATATGAACTCTTGTTTAAATTGGACCTAGTATAAGTTAGACATTCGACTTATTAGTTTGAATGTTCTGCATTTAGACAGATTATGATTATCATTATTTTTAAGGTGATTGCTACATTGTCAGCAGCAACATTTCGTACTTTGTATTTTTCCGGACGGATTTTGAATACCAAATATTTCTTTAAGTCTTCCTTAATGTCATATTAAAGGACTATGTATTTCCCTTCTTTTTTCAGATTAACCATATTCCCATAAAAAAAATAAATAAGATAATTGTTTTTTTTCTTCAAGTCATTCATTAGTACAGTGAACCTTCAGCATATATTTTATCTGTGACAGTTTGCGAACGTTTTGAAACAATCAGTATTTGATTAAACACAATATCAAGTTATTAATAAGTAGGATTATCTACGCAGGACAGGATTACATTCACATGTGTCAAATGCCGCCACACAACACTATATAAGTAGATGTTATTCATATTTTAGAAAGACTAACGAACGTCGTACTAAAACATAACTTTGCTGATTCTAAAATAGTGTTTAGAAAGCATGGCTTTATTAGCTGGGTTTGGACTACAATTTAAGAACACTTTAATTTATCTTCACACAAAAAATCCTGATAGTGGAAAAGGTGACATATTTAGTTATATCAAGGAAGGTGATTTTGCCAAAGCTGGAGATTTGCTACAGAACAAATCAGAATATAACCTCCAGAAAAAACAGGAAGCATCGGCTTTGATGATATCGATATGTAAATTTTGCCCTGCCAACAGAGAAGCGGAAGCTGTTTCGCTGGTGAAGTATTTGATAAACAGAGGTGCGCGGGTTGACAAAAAAGATGAGTGCGGAAAGACAGCAATATATTATGCAGAGAAAAACGGTTTAATAAAAATAACACAACTTTTCCAAACTCATGTAACTGATATGCTGCTGGACCAAAATTTGTTTTAAAACGATTGTTTATTGTTTAAAACAGTAAATTCACTGAATTGAAAGTACACCATGGCTTTAAGTATTTGTAAAAACATTGAGATTAGAGCATCATTTTTACTGTGTGGAGTTGTTAGTAAAAACAGTGTGCTGCTTTCGTTTGTAGTAGTATACAAAGCTGTATGGTATAATGAGTGGAAAATGGTATATCTGCTTAAGTATGTGTGTAATCAATGTACAAGCTGTAAATCTACCTAAGAAGTGTGTAATCTTTGCACACAGTGTATATCTGCTTAAGTATGTTTGTAATCTTTGTACAAACTGTATATCTGCTTAAGTATGTGTGTAATCTTTGTACAAACTGTATATCTGCCTAAGTAGTGTGTGATCTTTGTACAAAATGTATATCTGCCTGAGCAGTGTGTAATCTTTGTACAAACTGTATATCTGATTAAGTATGTGTGTAATCTTTGTTCAAACTGTATATCCACTTTACCACTATATTGAATTTTGTGTATGGCTAGTATTATAAATGTGGATATTGCAAAATAAATGTTAAAACATTCTAAATGTATGATTCATTTGTCGTGTCTTGAGACAAGCTTTACAGAGTCCTGATATAAATATGAGGAGATGTTAGATGGTTGTAATCAGAGAATTATTACCCAAAATCAGTAAGACTGTAAGGTATGTACACAACAAGATCACTGTTTGGCAAAACAAGCAAAACCTATATCCTTTAAAAAGTTATCAATGGAACCAGATTAACAAGTCAAATATGAACCAATTCTAAAGAGAAAACCAACGGCTTGTCGTAAAATATCGTCAGATTTCTTATAAAAAAAATTGGGTTGATTTTGTTTTTTGTTTTTATTGGAAGTAGTACATTTTAGTTCTGTACTTCCATCTGTATACCTTCATTGTGTTGGAACATATTTGCAGTTAAGATGAGGGCATGTAAACATAGACAACAATCATATAAATATGGCAAAACTTACCACTGTATCTACATCATATACCATATAATTAATGACAAGCAGAACTCGTCAAAACTATGGTTAAGCATTCACACATAAATACTTACACACAGAGATAAACAAACTAAAAAAAATAATTTAAAATCAGTACACATTAAAAAAAAAACCTACTGTGAATTAAAAAATACACATTGAGTTTTATGGGGATTTTGCTTGCGCAAATACCAAATAACCATGTTTATTGTGCGTTTTGATTTATACCTGAGGCTAAGAATCTTTACACCTATGAACCTTAGCATACCTTTACTGATTCAGGTTTAAAATAATTGGCGTTCACAATTTTAAGCCTGGTATCTATTGTGAGTTTATTAGTCGTCAGAACCATGCCGGACTTTTACAAATTCATGAAATTCAAGTAAAACACAACTTAAAATCATAAACCAGGTTGGTGATTTGGTACGGCAGACTATGTATTTCCCTTCTTTTTTCGGATAAACCATATTACCATAAAAAAAAATAAAAAAAATAATTGTTTTTTTTTCTTCAAGTCATTCAATCGTACAGTGAACCTTCAGAATATATTTTATCTGTGACAGTTTGATGAAACATGCTTTGTACAACAAATCAAACATAGAAATCATATTAAGAGACATTGACTTCATTTTTTTCCTAAACATTGAAAAGAAATTATTTTGGGTTAATCAGCGTATCACAATATCATATTGTGTAAGCATGACACACAGAAATAATATCTAATTCGATCTACAAGTAACAGCTTCGACATTTATGACGACATTAGGTAAGCAGCTTATAACGACGTAAGAGTCAATCAACCTAAGGAAAACTTAATCGTGGGTTAACAAACTTCTTAAAGCATTAATGGTACAGCTGAATTGTATAAATTATTACTCAGCAAATTTGTGTTTAGCAACTACTCATGTATCCAAATGTGCTCCGTTGTATAATCCAAAGAGCGACCTTCAAGCTTTCATGTGAACAATACAATTTATGTTCTCACAGATAACAAAACAAATCATAATATGATATGAGCAAGCCCTATAAGAATGTTAGATAAGCAATCTTAATTCTATGAAAAAGCAAAACATAAAGAAACAAAAATATCCCAACAAATATTTATAAAAACTGAAATCGTAAACCGTATAACTATTGACCGATATCAGTATAACTTTTATATTAAAAACCTGCTATCAAAATAAAAAGAGTTACCTAATCAACTGTATACGCTGGTTTTGTAATTGGTCATAGTAATTTTTTTCACTTTTTATGCAGTATTCAACCCTATTATTTTGGTTTTTTTTTTTTTTTTTAATTCTTTCTTATTTTCAAATTAGCACAAACCTTTTGTGCATTTTGCATAACTAAGTATGGCCAAAAATACCTAAAAACAACTGTAATACATCTGACTTGGTACAGACATTGTCAGAAAACAAAATGAAGCGTAAAGAGTGGATGGCAATTTCTCCTCACAAGACATTAGAGTTAAACTTTCATTTTTGACTGTATGAGGCTGCGTATTAATACAACCCGCACAGCCAGACGGGGCCCCTCTTTAGCATGGGTTTTACTCCCGGGAAGAGAGAATTCTGAGGGATTTCCATATGCCAATACCTTAGTCCACACTTGGAGTTGACATACATATGATGTTTATAAAATAACAAGTTACATACGCATGGTACTTTATACCTCGACATATATTCATGTATGTTTAGGACTGGGACAAATTAACAATGAATCTAATCGATATTGTCTACAAATACTAGTAGTGTGAACTGGGCTATATGGCGGAGACTTCGACTTGAAAAAGACGGTATGTTAAATAGCGACAGAAAAGTAACTTTGCAACAGGCTACCGTCGAAACTTTCAAAGAGTTAATATGAGTGAATACGATAAAGGTGTTCGAATTGTTTAACCGCAAGGCCTGATGTGTCTTTAGGGTAATCGTATCCTGTTATGCATGTATCAGCCGCCATGCGAATTCATGCTCAGCCAAATATCACAGTCGGAAATAGGGCACAATCGGTTGAATTACAGATCAGCGATTTTACTGGTATCTGAAGATTTGAGAACCCGAAAACATGTTGCTAGTGATTTTAGAACCCGAAAACATGTTGCTAGTGATTTTAGACACATGTCTCTAGTGAGTTGAATGTCTTGTCGCAACGTGTTTCGTTATTTTAATCATTGGTATTCTTGGCAGATCTGTAATTATTTCCGTTAAACTTATCAACTACTTTTTTTTCTACATTTTGCATAACTAAGTATGACCAAAAATACCTGAAAACAACTGTTATACATCTGACTTGGTACAGACATTGTCAGAAAACAAAATGGAGCGTTTTGGTTTTACTTGGTTTTATAGCTAGCTAAAACTTCCACTTGTATAAAGCTGTTGATAATTCCGTTATATTGACAAAATTGAATGAGCAACCCAAACAAACATGTGACAATAATTGGAATCCAGCATGCAGCTAAACTGTGTTATAAAATAAAATTGAGAATGGAAATACGGAATGTGCCAAAGAGACAACAACCCGACCAAACAGCAGAAAACAGCCGACGGCCACCAATGGGTCTTCAACACAGCGAGAAAATCCCGCACCCGGAGGCGGGCTTCAGCTGGCCCCTTAAAACAAAATGTGTACTAGTTCAATGAAAATGGACGTCACACTAAACTCCAAAACATATAAATGAACTAAAATTAAAAAACATACAAGACAAACAAAGGCCAGAGGCTCCTGACTTGGGACAGGCGCAAAAATGCAGTGGGGTTAAACATGTTTTGTGAGATCTTAACCCTCCCCCTATACCTCTAGCCAATGTAGAATAAACAAAAACACAGTAATACGCACAGTAAAACTCAATTTAGAAGAAGTCCAAGTCCTATGTTAGAAAAGATAACTTAAGAAACTAAGTAAAATGACAATGATACATACATTAACAAGGGACTACTAATAGTTACTGACATGGCAGCTCCAGATCTCGTTTAAACTGATTGCAAGATTATGTCTTCATCATATGAACATCAAGCACAATCCCTCCCGTTAGGGGTTTAGAATCATACCATCATAAAATATATGAGAAACATACATCACAGACATACAATACAACTAACTAAAAAAATCAAAAATGCATACAAATAAATCTGACATAGACGTATACAGAAACAATTATTGAAGTTGATCGTAGATACACAGTATAACAAATAAATTTGACTTAGATATCAACAAAGTAAGTGTTTGTCATTGATAGTACATTCAGGTTGTTGAAACATAATACCATACTAGTGTAAACTTTCCCGATAGAGCAAAGGGAAAACTGTAAAGTAAATAAAACGATACACAACTTCTGCACCTAGAATCTTTAACTCAAGACCATCTTTAATTATTTGTGAAGTCGACACTTAATATGTATATATTATGTCTTGTCACGTATTTTTACTTTCTGAGAAAAAAGATGAGATGTCCCTTGACAAAACCCTGGCTCATTAGTATTTTGCTCAGACACCCATGACGTTGTAGACAGTCTGAGTAGCAGCTGCAAGCTTTTTGGGTATCGTATGAGTTGAGAAATGTATACTCCATACATATAGAGTGAAGTTGGTATATTGCTGCAAAAAAGAGGAAAATGTATAATTTCAAAATTGAAATCGTTTCATTGTCATAGATTCTGGTATTGAAATGACCGCTGTAGTCAAATGTGATGTATGTGCCTAGAAATAATACAGGGAAAGCTGTATCCATGGTTTCTTTGATCATTTAAGTCTCCTATTCAAGAGGATACATTAATGATATCCAATCAGAAAAGTTTGGATTGTTAATAGAAAGAACGTCATCAGTTTACCTGTATGTGAAATTAAATGATCTACCTTCTTTGGTCTTCTTATTTTTTTACAAGAGTCTGAAGGAACTCACACTCACATGAAAATAACAAAAGGTAGGCCAGGAGAGGCGCAGAGGTGAGGGTGTAAATTGCAAGTCGAGATCTTGGATTTTTCTAATCCTTCATAAAAAAGGGAATTCACACAACTACATCAAAGTCGATTCTCGTACATTTGTAACCTTTATTTTTCGTTCTATGAGTTGAACGGCTGAATTAAGTTTTCCCCTTTTTACAGTATTTTGTATTTGTATATATTTACAAAACTATACGATGCGAGAATTTGGAAGAATAAAAGCAAGGTATATCCGTGAAATAAAGATTATCAATTTCCTTATAAGATACATTAGCTCTCTTTGTGGCAATAGAGATACAGTTGTAGAAGCTATTTGTTTGTGGTTAAAAGAACGGCTATGCAATTTAATAGATAACATCACTTTTTATTAGGTGAAGGTACAAATTGCAAGTCAAAAGACAAAAGAGATGATTTTAGTTTTCCAATTATGAACTTTCCATTTCTATGTAGCAACATTCCAGAAGCGCCTCCATATGGAGTATATATCTCCAGGTTTCTACGATATGTTAGGGCTTGTATTTCCTATCATGATTTCCTTTATAGAGGGTTGCTACTCACAAGGACGCTATTAAATTAAGAGTTCCAAGTGGTGAAGTTGACGTTATCCCTTCGTAAATTTTATGAACGCCATCACGAGTTGGTTGACCGTTATGGAATATCATTTTCACTGATAAAGTCGGATATGTTCCAATTGTCGCAATTACAATACCGTCCCTATTTCCCCGTATTTGAACTACCGAATTAGACTTGTACTTACATGACAAACACGACGGTGCAATATGAGGAGCTTGATCTGCTAACCCCTCATGAGCACCTGATATCATTCCCAGTTTTTAGTGGGGTCCGTGTTGCTCAGTCATTAGTTTTCTATGATGTGTTTTGACTGCAGATGGTCTTTTTCTTTTTTAGCCATGGCGATGTCCGTTTATTTTAGACTCATAGTTTTAATTTCCCCTTTGTATCTTTCGTCTCTCTTTTTCATCTTTTCAAAACCATTTCAATGAACTATGATTTACATTAACATTTCACTTGATTGTAATAATAAATTCAGCAACTTCTCAGATAATCTGCAAGCCGAGAAAAAAAGAGATAGCTGTCCGTTAGACAACATTCAACCAATCAAACAAAGTTGACAGATTTGAAAAAAAATCCATAAATTTCATAGCTTTATCAAAAATATAACAATAAAAAGCTTCAAGAAAGACACTTTTTTTCAATAAATTCCAATTTGATAGGTTGGTTTTCTTCTTGAGAAAATGGTGCTTATAAATATAAATTGCCATTGTGTTATATCTAGTGACATAATTTCTTTACAACACTTAGTTTTTGCATTCCAAACACAGTAAAAAAAATTATGAAAATGTGATATGATTTCCAACTATACAACTGTCCAATTGACGTAGAAGTTATTAACTATAGATCTGCAAACGGCTTTCTACAATGAGCAACACCAAATTAACTAAAATAGATATTAAGAGATAATCGTTTTATATATAATTTGATATAACTTGGCTAACAACATTGAGTAGAATAATGTGATACTATGTTATACATGTATGTATGTTCTGTTTTGTTTTTATTTCTGATTTTGTAATTTTCATATTAAGAATATTGTATTTTTTTTCGTCCGTTTAAGAGTTTCACCTTCTCCGATATTCTGTATAAACGTATATTTATCATATAAAAATATGGTATGATTGCCAATGAGACAACTCTCTACCAGAAATAAATGATATAGTAGTTGTTAACTAAAGCTCACCGTACAGCATTCAACAATGAGCAAAAATAAAACGCATAGCAAGATAGAAAAGACCCCGCCTTTATATATGTAAAACAATTTGACTGATAACACTAACGGCCTGATTTATGTAAAGAAAAATAAATAAGATATACAGAAAAAATTACATGTTCCTGACTTGGGACAGGCACATACCGAATTTGATGAGGTTAAACATATTAGCGGGAGCCAAATCCTCCATCTGTTTAAGTATATACAGTAAAGAGTTTTTGGTTGTGGTATGAACAATTTTATATCAATATTTTGCATTTTGGAGTTACGGACTACTCAGAGTTCTGCTTTCCAACATACTGACACTAACAAATTCGGTGCTTACACATCATTGGCTTCGCTTTCAAATATTCGGCTTTGAGCATTCCGGCTGAAGGTAAATCTTGAAAAGCGCTTTAGATGCATGACATTTATAAAGTGATATTTTCATTTTTTACAGCAAAGAAGAAGTGTGATATGAATTGATGACCATTTCAAATCCATTGTAATTTCTGCACATGTTCAAGGTCATAATTATGAATATATCCTGTTTTCAACTAGAACAACATGATATGTTTGCCAATTTATCTAGCTAAATCCAATTCAAAAAGAATGGTTAATGGCTGCAAGAAATGTGACCTTACTAAAAACACAATTCTAAATCATAGCCCAAAAGTCATTTAAAAGCAAATACAATGAATTTTTTATATATTAAGATTACCCTTCAGAATTAAAGGAAAAGAGAGGCGGAAAAATAACAAATAATGGACAATTATAATTCACAAATCTATAAAGACTGACTAAGCCATCGCAAAACAAGAAAGACGTCGAAAAGCAATGCCCACAAAACGCTATAATTTTGATTGATATATATTGATGTATGGTGTGATAGAGTTAAACATGCCATCATATTCTTATATATATTTTGTTTTAAGTATTTAATATTTCACCAAGCGCTTATTTGTAGACTTGTGGGAAGCAAGTTAGCCCTTTAAAATTAACCGCGGGAGTAATTAAAAATTACAAACACAAGTTAAATGTTACAATTTACTGCTATATATTCACACCAAAAGTGAGAATTGCAATTTTATTGCTGAACTTGAAACAAATTGAGACAACTACATTTTCATAAAGGTTAATTGGCAAATATTTATATACATAGACATTGGTGTTTATCACGTGATGTTTAATTACTCATCTGTTTCATTTACAAGGTACTGGTTACCTGGACATACAATGCTTCAAGTTAATAATGATGAATTGGTTTCTGGTGGCAATTATTGCTTGCATTTAACGATAAAAACAGGTCGATGTGAAAATGAATTAAAACCCATTGTTGTACATATTGCACAAGTATAGCAGGATTTTTTGGCGTGTCGCTTCACAAGGGGTCAGTAAGTAGATGATATGCTATCATACCTGGGAGTAATATTCTGATTCCGAGCCAGCCATTCGTACTCCTTATTATCGTCTGCTTACCAGTCAGCAGCAGATACAAATGTTCATGTCTTTGGTTTGAAACAGCTGGGATATAGCCCAAGACAAAACTATTGAACACGTTTTTTTTTATTGATTATCAAAAGTATTAGATGAAAACAAAAACGTGTCGGAACTCTCGTGTTTTAGATCGAACATTTTTGATTAAATTTCTAATCAGCTTTCAATTTGGTTTTTTTAATCCAATTGACATGTGTGTTGGATTAGTGTGTAATGTCGATATCATGTAAATAAACTCATCATGGATTCCAGGATTACAATTTTGTTCTCGTGTTTCTGTTCGTCTGTGAAAGTGTTCTATATGGGATAGACGGTTACCAAATTTTCTAACGAATACATGAAACTAACGAAGCATCCAATCTCTGATTTTAAAAATGAAAACACAGATAAAGTTAAGAAATGCAAGACCCTTTTAATTCAAATGTTTGAAGTTTAAAATAAAAATTTAGAACATAATCATAATGACAGTAATGATGTTTTCAATAACGGTAGCAGAAATAAGAAAGCGACAACAAAACATGTAGGGCCTCGACATTAAGCAACAAAGAAGGGCAGGTAAATTTCTTCCATGTAATTAGTTTTATTTTTCGGTACAAAAATGCAGTATTTGAGAGTTTAAAATTGGCTTCATTAGGCGGACAGTGTTAATGTCAAAGATGTATTCTGCTCTCGGAATCATTGACTCAACATGTAAACAACATAGTTATAACATTTAATGTTACAGAGATGTATAAGTCATTCGCTCCAGAAGGCACAGATGCCTCGTAACATTTGTCAGAGAGAATTCTGAAAACTTTCATGTAAAAAACTTCGACACTTACTCCTCAAAAAAATGAAAACAACACGTATAAATTTAATGCGTCCGAAGGGCTCCTCCAAATATCAAGTAAACACACTATTAAAACGGAACTTTAAAACAACTGTCATATAAGTGAGAGGTTTGACTGGCTATAAATCTAGGTTGAACCAAACATTTTCTTCGGAAAATGCATGTACCAAGTCAGGAATATGGTAGTTGTTTCTCACTACTTGGTTGATAGCGTTATCTTTGTTTTTTTGTAATTTTTTTTATAGTCTTCCTTTTTTTGAATTTGCTTTGTAGTTTAGTATTTTTGTTATTTTTTTCTTGTACTACCGGTTTGAAACGTGTCATTGGACATCTTAGATCGTTTCGTATTTTCTACCTGCAGCTCAAACAAAAGTACATATCATATCATTTTAAAGGAAACTAAATGTATTTTCCATTCATATCAGTTAAAAGGTGTTAAAAATTGAAGATCAAGTAGAATTTCGTTTAATAAACAGCCTCCGAATTGTTCTTTGTGTTATTTTGTCCTTCGGGACATTTTATTGGACACGGGAAAACTGACGATGGTATGAAAGTAAGACCGCAGTTACATAATGATGACTTCAGATAGCTTCTTTAGGACATGTATAATTTTTCTGATATTATTAAATGCCACTTACATCTGTTATATCTTATAATAAAAAAAAAGCAGAAAGATTTCATAAGGGTTGAGCAGCTCAGTGGGACATTTTTTCTCTTCCTAATCTAAACGCTTCTGACGATCCTCTTTCACTCACAGTTAAAAACGTCTATGACCCCTTTTTTCGTTAAAGGTATACAATACAGTTTTAAAATTTTATCACATTTAACCACGGGAATTCCAGATGTCATTGATGTATATGATTGCGTACGAACATTCTTTTTTTTTAATTACTATCTAAGACTTGCATTGCTGATGGTTCTTTTTATAACTTTTGATAATCAATTTTTAGAGGCATTTTTCAGTACAACATGATAAATTGACAAATAATCTATCATTTCACAGAATGAAAATATATAGAAGTTTTTACACTTGAAAACCATCTTATTGCCTATGAAAAACAAGCTCAAAGTTTTATCGAAACCTTTTCTAAATAACCCGAAATTTCTTTTGAACATGGTAACAGGAGCGACAAAATATTGCACCACTCATCAAAAAATGTTTCAATATATTCTTGTATGACATTATCAAGATTGCATCTTTTTACATGTTGTTCCATAAGTACTGTTTGTTTTGATTTGCTTATGAAGAGGTCTGTTTGAATTAGTAACTTTAAATCAATTTTGCAATTTTAAAATTGGACAATTTTTGAAAATGACCCATATATATTTATATATTTATATTTACTTTTAAACATCTGCTGAAGACAAGTAGGCTCATAGAAGACTGGTTTTATGGTAATGTTTTTGATAATTCATCCCAACTATGACTTTGAAAATTGATTAACAGCTTTTTAACAGAGAGTACAAACTAAATTAAACACAATTATTAGTACAAAATTAAATAAAAACGATATATTTTGATATTGTAACGTTCAAATTACTATATTTTTTTTAAAACGCAAAATGTATGATATATACTACACAAATAGACATCATATATACACATAAACACGTGTATATACTCAATACATTTACATAAATATTTCTTAGTTTTTGTAAAGTTCAACATGACAAAATATTGAAAGCCGTTTTAATTTTCACTCAGTTGAATTTGCATTATAATATTGTGGTGTATATTTATTTCTACGGAGTTTTTTTTTTCTGTTTTTGACATTTGAATAGATAATGAAATTCATCTGCTACTCAATTTCCACAGAGATTACAAATTCGCTCATTTTGTGGTATCATAGACCATCTTCATGTTTTTATCGGAAATTTTAAATTTGAGCATCTAAGTTTTGCTGCATATATATTCTGTCACACGGCTCAACTTTATTCAATATGTTTTCAAACGAAAGTCCTGATTGTATTATGGATAAATTGCACCTCTTGAAGAGTTATTCAGTTGGGAAAACCAATATTGGATAAATTGATCATTAAGTTGTCGTGAAATTATGTTTTTAAACCCAGGTTATCCAATGCAAGTTGATCTTGTCAAATAAAACTAAACCCATTTTCGTTAATGTGTTATTCATAGTGTAAGATAACTTGTTGTTCTTCAATAGTAAACTATTCCAAAACAACACCATTTTACGTTTAACAATAGTTTCCAAAGGGTATATTCCGAGTTCCCCATACACAATATAATTTGGTGTACTGCTTCTTAATTTTTAAATGTGTTTGCAAAATTGAAGGTAAATTTTCTCAATGCTATATTTACTATTAAATCCCCATACAAATGAAGCATATAATCAATGATAATAATACAGGACTAACTAATGAGTCAAAATGTTTTAGCTGCAAATCGACGGGAATACATATATTTTTAATAATTGTCCCCTACAGTTATCAACACAACGTATTGGAACTGTATATAGAACGTTTTCACACTTAATTAATTTTTTTACATAGACATTTTCCAATGTTTTTTCCAATCCTTATAACTTAATATTTTGTTTTGAAAAAATCATGGCAGTTTTTTTAAAATGAAAAATTGATATTCTATTTTTTGTCCCAGACATTGAAATATTTTACGACATATTGTAAACATATGAAAGAGATGGACAGGTTGTTTATAAACATCCAGCGGCATATATTGCATGCTTATCATGACGAAACATGTTACGGAAAAACAAATATAGTTAAGATACACAAAGGCAACAGTAGTATACCGCTGTTCGAAACTCATAAATCGATAGAGATAAAAACAAATCCGGGTTACAAACTAAAACTGAGGAAAACGCATCAAATATAAGAGGAGAAGAACGACACAACAAAAACACAACATAAAATCACACAGAAACGAACTATAATATAACAATGGCCATTTTCCTGACTTGGTACAGGACATTTTAAAATGATCTTAATTCATAAATGACTCTAAAAAAGTAGATCAATCGAAGGCCATTAACATTAATCTCTTACTGCTGCAATCTTGTTATTTTAAAAATTTAAAACAACTATCAAATAAAGTATTAAAATGGCACACTGATAAATATTGCAATTGTTATTATCAATATTTTTTTGTCGTTTTGTACCATTTCATTACTCGGCACCGCCAAAACTATATATGATAACCTTTATTATATACTTTTGATTAAACACAGTGATGATATGAGGATCGTGGTTGCTTTTCCTACTGTTATTGAGGACTTCGTTCTCAAATTATGAAACGTTAATCTTGTGAAACTGTGTAACAATTTTCTGATTGTAAGATTATCTTTTACAACACGGTGCTTGATTTTATAAAAGAAAACCAATAAAACTACATATATTTTAAACGACTATTTTAAAAGTGTAAAGTGTAAGACCTTTTAACTCATTATTTGCTATGCCTATCTGTTGAGAATGGTATTGCCATGGGAAAAATATCAATGCAATGTCAATGATAGGAATTTAAACAAATTTCAACATAAAGCAACAACAAAGCAACAACAAAGCAACAACAAAAAATAGTTTTAAAAAAGTGAGGAACAACGGAATCTACTCGAGAACAGATAGCAAATCCTTTCCAGCATGGGAAACCTATCGTATTTCTATTTGGTAATAGCGGTTTATATGTTTAAAGTCCAATCCATGATATAAAAACGGAGAAACCAAATTAACATCTGTAGATCAACAAATTGGTTTAACCTTTGACGGTGTACAGTAGTTTGATTTTAAGTCATGTTGTCATGTTCATTCATTTTTTATAGGAGGGATGTTTGGTTTTCAAATTTAATTCATACAAACTATTTTCATTCAATGAAAAACAGGAACAGTATAAAAATAAGGAGATGTGGTATGATTGCCAATGAGACAACTATCCACAAAAGTTCAAATGAAGCGGATGTAAGCAAATATAGACAACCGTACGGCCTTCAACAACGAGAAAAACCCATACCGTATAGCGGCTATAAAAGGCAGTGACATGAAAAATATGAAACAATTCAATTGAGAGAACTAACGACCTAATTTATAATAAAACAATTTACGAAAAAAAATATGACAGACATGAACCAACGACAACCACTGAACTACAGGCTCCTGGTTTGGGACAGGCACATACAGAATGTGGCGGGGTTAAACATATTTGTGTTTTTGAAAAAGTCCTTAACTCATCAGATGGATACAAATAGAAATACATCTAACAGAAACACAGTGTGGACGTGGACGGGTACTTATACGTCCCAAAAACAAAATGACACAAAGTACAGATCTGAGAGTACTCGCAGTTACTGACAACTAGTTCAAAGCCAATAACAACTAATGAAAAAAAATCATGTATCTAAGACTAAAATATCAATCAGTACACATTAAACATCCAATGGATTTAGTATAAAGACGTCATTAACAGTCAGAGAAAAACATGACTTTATGCAATGTCAAACTAAAGGTATCGACAGATTGTAGTACCGTGAAAGTACATATGTGTAATATTTAATATGGTTTTAATTTACTGATAACAAAATCAATATTTATACCAATAAAAACAATATTCAAAGATTTAATTACAGTATTAAATAGGTAACCTTTTAAATTATGTGTATGTAAAGGATTGATAAGTTTACACGGATCGTTTCTAAATTGCCGGGCTCGGTTTACAACATCACCGTAAAATTTAGAATGTGCTATTCCGTTTGAAATAAGTTTTCTACAGGTACAGCCAAACTTGCAGACCAAATTTTTGTATCTTTGAAAGAATTTAGTAAAGGTTTTAAGTAATTTATGGTAACGAAATCCCTGACTTAATAATATACTAGTAATACATAGATTACGCTCATTAAAATCCAAAACGTCACTACAGACACGAGAATAGCGAACGAGTTGGGATATATCAAAACCGTAATACGGTGGCAAAGGAACATCACCGTCCAAAAAGGGAAAATTAACAATTGGGAAAGAAAAATCATACCTTTTGTCGTAAATTTTTTTGTAGAGTTTCTGGTGTAATACTGAAATATCTAAATCTAGGAAAGGACAGTTATTACTGTTGATATCAGATTTATTTAAAGTAAGTTCTTTTGGGTAAATTTCAGCAGTATAGTTAGAGAATTCTTGATAATTTAACGAAAAATTATCATCAAGATAACGGTAAGTGTTGCTGAATTTATCAATTAAATGGAATTTAGACGATTCTTTACTGAGTTTGGCCATAAACTGTGATTCATAACAGTAAAAGAACAAGTATGTTACTAAAGGGCACAAATGGTGCCCATAGGAATACCTGTAATCTGTCGATAAATTTTATAGCCGAAACGTACATAAATGTTGTCAAAGAGAAAATTTAGTGCTTTAATCATCTCATCACACTTCCTGTAAGTATATCTATCATATTTACCTTTCTCATTAGAGAAAAAGGCTTTATATGAGTTGCAGCAAATAACTTTGCAACCAGATTTATTAAACGACTATTTAATTAGATAGGACAATTTTTGTTTGATAAGATTGTGTGGAAGTGTAGTATAAAGAGTGGAAAAGTCAAAACTGTCAACCGAATCAAAAGGACCATCAAAAGCGCGTTATTTATCTAAAACATCCAAAGAATTTTTTGCACTCCAAAAATAGTTAATGCCACTGTTTTCATATGTTTTATTACAAATATTAACGATAAGTTCTTTGATAGTAGTTAAGGAACTCGTTAAAAGCACCGAAGTATTAGTAGTAGAACACTTACTAGAGGCAGAGATGAAACGATTTTTTACGGGTTTTTAGTGTAGTCCAGGTAACCAATACATAGTGGGGACCTTCAAATGTTCAGAGGAGGCCTTAAGCTGAGCTGTGGTAGTGACATGATTATTTATTATATGACTCTCTGTTGAGCGTACGGCCTTGAATGTAGTTCATTGTATATATTCATTCTTAATGACTTCCGTGTAGTATTTACGTCATACCACAACCACATTGGAGGCTGCTTTGTTGGCCGGTTCGAACACAAACGCTTTGATAACACTTGAATTTTTTTATAATCCTAGAAATGAGCGTATTACTTACTCTTTTACTTATTTCTAAATTATTTTCGAAATAGGATATGCGAATATCAACAATATCCATACATTTATTTAAATAGGAATCAAGTGACTATTTGTCAGATTTCTCCCGTTTACACCATTATTTATAATAGGATGAAAGAGCATCTTTAATATTCTGACGACACTCTTCCCAATTTATTTTAGACGGTGGACGATATTTTGGTCCCTTTTTTAGAAAGTTTATAACCTCTCGGTCTTGAACGATGTTGAGGTTCCCTGTAATTACATGACCATAGGGATCACATCTAAACTTCGATGTTTTTTTTATCATTTTTTTTATCTAGTTATACAAATTGTATGTAGAAACAAACTATTTTTTTTAAAAATCAAACAAATCCATGTACTCTGCGATAGGTGATTGATCAGTGCATAAATAAAAAATAATTGGAAAAATGAAAAGAGCCGTGGACCTTTAATCCCCTTAAACATGCCTGACACATGTATTTCTACTTACAGTTACTTTAACTTTACGCTTGTTAATAATATTTTTATTTACCAAGTGTAGGAATGTACCATCAGACTCAAAAATGTCAACAGAACAAGTTAACAATATATTCTGTAAAGTGGGTTGACTTAATTGAAAAGCGGGAGTTTTGACTTCCATTAGAAAAAGAGGGTACATTGGATAGGAATAGGAATATTCCCTTGCACCAGGACACCTTTGTGATCATCAAAGACTTGTTGCAATGTTGCTTTCACTTCAAGAACGTGAGATCGGATTTAACGTCCGCATTCCGACTGCACGTGGCTGAGCATTTATCCATCCCGCACAGCTAAGCGTACACCCCTCGTTAGAATGGGTTAGCTGCTGGATGACCATATCTAAACCTTGGTCAACTATTAGGATGCATCAAAATTTGAATCATACAGCAATTGACAAATAAGCCGTAATGTTTGAACCATTATCTTTCTACTATACTGACAATCGCATAGTTACCTTTTCAAGGGGAAAACCAAATCAAGAGGGCCCGTAAAACTTTCAAAGATGTTACATATTAAATGATTTTCTTGTTACCAGCCAGTTTTGTTTGTAATAGATGTTTTTTAAGCAAATATAGGTGGCGCCTTGCTATGATACGACATTTGTATCTACGTTGGCAATTCTAGTTTTGTTTTTTTTTTCCATAAAGTTCGACCAATTCTTTCAACAATTTTAGAGTTTACAATGAGGAATACTTGACTGTGTAATATTCAGGGTGGACAAATCAAACTAGAATTTGTATTTCATAAGAGAAAGAAACGAACATAGGTTCCGCGTCGGTTCTTGGTTTTTCCGGATGTTTACTGCTTTGTATCGATCTGATGAGTTAAGCCATTTTCAACTGATATTTATAGTGTGTTTTTATGTTGTGCTGTTACACCACTGTTCCAGGGTAGGAACGGGGTCGCTCACAAACCTGTTCAACCCCGCCACATTATTTATGTGCCTGTCCCAAGTCTGGAGCATGTAGTTCAGTAGTTGTCATTGGTTTATCTCTGTCATATTTGTTTTTCGTAAATTATTTTATTATAAATTAGACCGTTAGTTTTCCTAATTGAATTGTTTCATATTTTTCATGTTGGGGCCTTTTATAGCCGACAATACGGTATGGGTTTTTCTCATTGTTGAAGGCCGTATGGTTGCCTATACATTTGTAATTGCATACATCCACTTCATTTGAACTTGGGTGGATATTTGGCACATTGGCAATCATACCACATCTCTTAATTTTTAAATAGATTGTACATTTACTCTTCCAGATTTTGCATTTCGTAGTATTAACATCTGATTCATTCTTCACCTAGGGTGAAAAAAATCAAAGTCATTCTGCAGCATGATGTTGATACTGGTAGAGTATTTGGTATAAGTACAAGGTTAATTACAGTAATGTAACTGCTAAAATTAAAAATCCCCCCTCCGCTGAATCCGCCCTTGTAAGAGTAAGATGTTTATTTTTGTCTTTAACTGTGTGAACTATTAATTAATAATTTAAACAAACTATTATGATGTGTTGTTACTGCGTGGCCTTGTATTACATTATACTAGATCGTATTCCTCTTCAAACTTAAAATTGTACTCATGTTCTTTTTCAATTTTTGGAATGATATAGTAATATATGATTTTTTCCATTTTTCTTTGAGTATCGAGAAGTTCTTTAAACCAACCTTTTCATTCATTTTAAAAGTAAATGTATTGATATATCACATTTAAACCAAAATGGAAATTGTTTATTTAACCATTATAACTTGGATGTCACTGGCAAAAAACTGGACTGTGTTTGAAAGACCTGACATAATATATAGATAAAATTATAATAAAAATGTATGCATCATCCAACTACAAGTGCTTGTGAAAAGCGTCTGTAAATTTTGGGGATAGATAAATTTTAAAAATACATTGGGTATGGTTTTCTAAATAAATTGTTTGATTTGAAGTGTTCTTAGAAGATAATTGAAAAAATAAAGCTAGTATATGTTTTACATTTAAAAATAAATTAAAATTTTGTTATTCCTATTCAAAAGTTGTATCTGGACTGATTTGTAGATAGAAATCGATGCATATTATATAATGTTATTGACCATTTTGAAAATCAATAAATTTTGTGAACCTCATGAACTTCGTGATTTTTAGTATACAAAGCTTTAAAAATAGTCGTTGACGAGACGGGCCAATCCACCTTCTTCATGGAAATAGTTAGCTATTTGTGTTGTTTTTTTCGTCACTTTTTTATGCATGTGAGTGAGTAAATATTTTTTTTTCAATGTGTTAATACTATTTGAATTTTAATTAAATACTTTAAAAACATGAAGGCTGTTATCTTCTTGACTTAGAGTTGTACGGGTTAGTCTAAACACTGACAATGACTCATTGGTGCACTGAGCCCTTTGAATTGGCACCAAGGACATGTTAACAAGGTAAAAAAGTATTTGACATTTGATTTAATTTTAAAGATTAATATTTTTATTTATTTATTTTTTTCAGAATGTTATCAATAATTTAAAGATGTTGATGATATTTTGTCAAAATGAGAAACATTTCTTCACAATTTTGATTCAAAATATAAGTCAACTAAATCCATTTTCTCATGTTTCTTGAAGAATATGACTAGTTCAGAGAAAAGACTAAAATTGTTTCCACAAGAAATCACCTAATGTATATATAAACCTACAATTTTAAGTTGGCAAACCAGGATGACACCTTTTATATGTTTTAATGTGCTTAATCTTTATTTTTCATTATTGATATACAGATAATTACATTAACGGTACCCATTTTACTGAACCAGATGCAAATGTCGACAAATGTTGTCTCTTCAGTGATGCTCAAAGCCAAAATATTTACAATCCAAAATGTATTTAAAAATCGAAGAGCTGATAAAACCATAAAAGGTCAAAACATATAGCAAACGCCAGGCAAGGAATATAGCTTTGAATGAGGGAGATCTTCATTAAAGATAATTCCAGTATTTTGTAACTGTTACCATGGTTAAAGCAAAATTTAGATAACACAGTATCCGTAATTTCATGACAGTACCAAAGTACTGGTCAAGGGGAATGAATGATTAAGGTAATGATTGACATAGGGAATGATTGACAGTGAGTGGCTTGTTAACAATTTCGTTAAGTTGTCAAGTTATAATATTTATCTGTGAGATATCTTATCTTATCTTATCTTATAAATACACAAAACGTAGATAACGGGATCGTATGTAAGATAAACATTGCAGTAGTACAAATGTGCACGATATAAATAGAAAGAATAAAATGTTACACAGGTAAATTATGTGTTATCTACCTTGTCTACAGTATGCTATCAATAAAACGTAACATAGAACTTGCGAAAGTCTAATAGAAATCTATGTATTCTAGGGATTGTACAATTTTTACAAAAAGTTCTTTCCGATTCTAGTTTACCATGCATCAAAATCTGTCAAGAACTGAATTAGAAGCACTTGCTACTGTCCTACTGCTGAGTTGCCAATTTATGTCATTGTATGTGCTCTTCTATATTCAAAACAATAATAAGATTTAACATTTCAATCTATAGACTAGGAAAGTTTCACATGCGCATCTACCCTTATTTTGTTCATGTCTATTTGGTTTGATCAATTAACTGTAATTAATTAATATTTCAAATTTAATTGTTTGATGTTGAAAGCTAAGAGGCAAAAGTGTTTTCGCCTAAAGTTGATTGTCTTTTATGTTAATATGCACCTGTTAAGCATCTTTCAAGTGGAGTTAAACTGAGGCTACTGCCGAAGTAGTTTTTGGTTTGATCGATGATTTTCGCACCAAGTTTATAGTTTTTAGGTGTAATTAAAACCTTTTGAAAGGTCTAAACTGTATGTTATTACCTGGTTGTTCGACCTTCATTCGGCGAGTTGCAACTTGCGTAAGTAGAATATTTCAAGTTCATTTTCCAACTCCAGTTGACATGCTACATTACAAAAAGAATATCAATTATACTACTAGGAATATTTTGGATATATATGTAAAATATGTAGGCCAAAGACTGTGAGTGATAATACCGTAACGAAATGTTATGCTTTTTGTTTAGTACATAAACATGATAAAGTGTAAGGTGGGCTCGGAAAACAATATTTTCATAAAAAAAATAAAAAATAAAAATAAAAAAAAAAAATGTATAAACAGGGAATTCTAAAAAAAAAAAAGAAATCATCGTATGAGATATAAAAAGATAACCCCATCACATGGTCCATTAGCCTCTTCTAAGTCTTGATTATCATAAGTAGTTATCCTCTGTTATTTTTAACACTGTTTGGCAAAATTATGTTCAATATTTTCACAACCTTACAGAATCGAGTCGATTTCGAGCGTAAATTAATTTATTTGTCCATTGTTGAAGACCATCATAACTGTAAGAAAATGAAGTAATAAGTTTAGATAAAACCTGGATTAACTATTAAAACCACCATTGCATAATCAAATGTTTGTTTAGTTTGATTGTCTGGAGACAGTCAATTGAAATTATGCTAACTTCTAATTGGTTAAAATGATGGATCACTTTATCAAAGTTGAATCTGTCAATCGCAAATATAATTTATAAATTTTATTCTCGAAAATTAACAACAAAAAGGTGGATTTTTTCATGAAAAACGTCTGTAATAAAACACCTACCTAAAATTAATTAAAAGGAAAGGTATAGAGCTTGACCCTATCTACATTATAGTATATTGTTGCTTGTCTTTTTTTTTCTTTTTTGCTTCGTCCCAATGGTATATGTTGTCGTGATTTCTTTAGAAATATTATTACTTTCCAACCTTTACGGGCACGAAATGAGCTAATGAATCCACAAAATCGACGTTGTAAGCTCAACCCTTTTATACATGGTATAGTCGAGTGATTACCTCAGTGTGTACTCAACATGAAGATGTGAGCATTTATCCCAATAACAACAGACAAAAATGACAAGTAAAAATTTCCTGTTTGACCTCGGATAGAAAAAAGATACAACGATATTAAAATATAATTTACCATGTTTACATTGTATTAAAAATGATACGTTGTCATTTTATCTTCTCTCTGGTTTTAAAATATTTCAATTAGAAAAGCAATTACATTTGTTTTGACAAGGCAAGAACAGTGTCATTATCAAATATACTACCTTCTACCGTGTGTACATATACTAGACACTGTCACCCATTTTTGTTAATTCGAAGTAGAACACCTGTTTTACTTCTCCAATAGTATTTACAATACCACAAGGAAATAATATCAAATCTGAGTATCTAGCAATATATGAAATTTTGATTTCTTTTGGGACAATTCATGTGTGTTGCCTGTTTATTTATTTCTTTCATCTATGTATTCCATACATTCATATACTATTTCAAACTGTATTGTGGTTTTGTGCTTTATCGCAGTTTTTTATCGAGTTCTTCAATGAAATTAAACCGAATCATTTTAATTGGTGTTTAAGGATGAAAGAGAGAGGCAATAACAAACCAAAGGGATTTTCAAACTCATATGTCGATGACAAACTGACAACGCAATGGCATAAAATAACAAAAACAGCCAAAATACAAACACAACATAGAAGACTATGCAACACGAACCACAGCAAAATCCGGAGTTGATCCCAGGTGATCGGAAAGCGTAAGCAGATCCTATCCTACATATGGCACTGGTCGTGTTGCTCAAGTAAGCATACATTCGTTGAAAAACTTATAGATAATTTTGAATTGTTTTCCTGTTAGTATTTTGTGGTGTTATATCGCAATATTTTATCGATTTCTTTTGAATTTTTTAAGGAAATTTAAACGGATTATCTTTAATTGATTTGTAAGAATGATAACAGAGGTGCGATACCAAACCACCAAGGGGTCATTAAGTTGAATACAAACTGACAACACCTGGGCCAAAAAAAACTAAAAACAGCCAAAAGACAAACGCAACATAAAAAACTAAAGACAGGGCAACACGAACAAAACCAAAATCCGATGGCGATCTCAGGTGCTCCTAAAGGGTAAGCAAATCTGATCCTCATATGGCACCCGTCGTATTGCTCAGTTAATGTCACATTCAGTGATACGTCTAATTCAGTGATAACACGGGGCGTGATTGTGGTTACGACAATTGTAACATATCCGTTGTCATCTGTGAAACAGATATGTCATCACCTCCAACCAACTCGTGATTGCGTCAGTATTTTTTTTTTTTTTTTTAATTTTGGAACCGTTGGTTTAATAGTTTTATAGTAAGCAGCAACCCGCTATCAAGGAAATCATGATAGGAAATACGAATCCTGAAATAACGTATCCAATGGAAAGCATATACTTTATATGCAGGTGCTGCTGGGATGATGGAAACCAGTGGAGAAGTGTGTCATGTGTATTTTCTATCATGTTTTTTGGTAGATGTAGTTACACTTCTCAAGAATGTTTTATAGTTAAGGTGTACAATTTAAATCCTTATATGGCTTACATACTCCTTATTGTATGAAGATATATGTGACCCGCCATGACATTTCCAGGCGTTTGGAGTAATAACGTCATTGTGAAAAAGACGTCGTTAAATATTAACATTACGTCAAATTATGTATAGGGACATACGAGGTTTTTTTCTATACTGAATTTGGAGTCTGGATGCTTTTAACATATTTAAGAATCAAATATAAAAAACCTTTTCAGTTTTTCGCTAAAACATTAGAAATAATAATATTTTACTTCATTACTCTCTTTCTGATGTGCACGCCTCGGAGAACATAATATAAAACTTCATCTGTCCGCCCAAACAAAATACTCAGAGACAGTCTGCATAAAAGCTTGCATACTTGTAGGATTGTTTGTCATAGGTTTTGATCATACTCATGATATGTTACTATACCGTAATTTTGTTTTTACAATCAGGCAGGAGTAAGGGGACTTAATCCAATGTTTAATTATCATAACACAATCAAACCTTGCGGAAGCAACCATTCATTTATTCTGGGAAGGATTGTTTGTCACTATACACAATCGACCACACTACTATTATTTCAATTTGAAATTTTTGAGGGATGAATAAGCTGTAACACAATGCAAACTTGTTAAATCAACATTATTGATAACGTTTTATCAAAAGTTGTCATACTAACTGTTATCTGTCTTCACGTGTAGTTAACCTTTCTTTATCCAGAATGTGATTTGAAACCTCTTGTTGAGGTTCTGAGACTTTGATCATATTTCCACAATCAAACACCTTGTGAAACAACATCTCGGAGACCGTTTGGCAATAACTTTTCATACTGAGTAGGAGGTCCTGTCATTATATACAGTTACGTAAAGCATACCTAACCATCATTTCGATTCGACAATTCATTATTAAGATATTTCACTTTTACCATTACATTACTATAGTAACATTAATACAACTTTTAAACACAAGTCCTCTGATACCGTCATGTGAATTTGATCATTTTACCGTCGTATGTATATAACAATTTCTGCAGGAGTTATTGGACTCTCGCTATTCTCAGCTTACTAAATCATACCTTGTGAACGCATTCCATGTAACACAGCGACAGGTGTTTTTTACGGCGCAGCAATTAATTTTTTACATCTTAGTTTTTTTTTTTAAATGCCCCTTTTGTCACTGGAGTAACTAAAGTAACTGTGAAAAGTTCTTCAATTATGTTACTTTTTTCAAATCATTTTTCCTCCTTATTTAGGATTATTTAGCTATGGCTTTATAATGTATGATATATAACTATGCCTTTAAAATTTTAACAATTTAGAAAAGTGTATAGAGTTTATTATAATCTTAATACTTAACTTATTTCAGGTTAGAACACAGGGTGTATTTGATATAATAATCATTTCTAGAAGCCAATAGATACTATACAAGCAAGTGATTAAAGACACGCCACATCCTGAAAATGTATCTGTAGAAAAGAGATGGGAACGGTATATTCTACTTTGTTCACACGGCCTAGTTTGAACATAGCTCACTTTGTTAGATTATTTAAAGTGTCTCAGACAGAGCTTCCAAATATACTCCGGGAATTACTTACGGTAAAAGAGCCACCCGCGTCTCTGGATGGCGATATTCGGAGTACCAGGTACATGTCCAAACAACTGAGAGCCTTTGAATGGAAAGTCATAGCAACTGTCCGTACAAAACAGTATGCTGATTTTGATGTTTCTCTTATGTACAAGATAATAAGAAATTTAAATTTAGTTCCACCACCAACACGAGGTTGGGACAACCAAAATCCACCAACTCCGACAGAAATTACAATTTGAGATGATGTAGAACGAATCAGACATAGCCGGAATGATATTGTGCATAGTAGTAATACAAATATCTCAGACTTAGAACTAGATAATAGGTTTTCACTTTTCATAGACATTGCAAGTAGATTTGAAGTATACCTAAATAAACGGAATAGAGAATATGTGTCAAGAATAGAAAACGTTAAAACTTGCTGCATAGATCCGGATACAGAACAAATATACCTTCGGCAGTTGGAAGATCTAGCTGAACACGAGAGAAGAATGGCATCAAGTATATCCACGGTCAGTCAAAATATTGATGTGTTGCGTCGACAAAGTAAGTCAAACTAGGAACAAACATGCTGCGACTGCTTTGTTGTTTTGTTTTTGTGTGCTTTTCAATGAATTTTCGTGTGAATTTTTTTTAATTTTTTTTTAATTCATTGATCTTTAACATAGCAGTACATATTTGATAACTATTCATGACGATAATACATATTGCAATGAAGCAATTAGAAGTGTATAGTATAAACAGTAGTTAGACCGAACCCTCGAAACCGTGCACCCAGTGCGATTGAAAAAAAAACACTTTCTAAATGTCCACGCAAAAACAGTACCACCGAGGGAGGCAGTTATTTGAGACTGTACAATGCAAAATTTAAATAAATAGTTGATATTTCTTAAAAGCACAAAAGCAGATTTATATTAATAAAGATTATCACTGAAAAACTCATAACCATTCTTTTTGGTGGGAGGGGTGGGGGGCGTAAAATATGATAGTTGAATTGTAATCACTATGTTTAAAAACCTTTTGTATATTGTTTAATCTTTGTCATTTACTTTTTTCAAACAAAAAATAACTCGAAATAGGATAACACGTGTATGGGATATTTGCAAAGACCATTATGATACTGAGTAGGTCCATATTTATAGATCTAAAATCAGACAAAATTTGTTTCAATAGTTTGATAGTATGATTCAATGTAAATAATTGAAGTATGTAATTGATTAATTTTCTTTAAACGTATTGTGACAATTATCCATTGATCTTGTCACTGAATATTGCTGACCTTGAACATGTATGTATTTTAAGTTTGGAATTATTTTTATATAAAATAATACATTTTGATATATCAATAAAAGTGTTAATTCATGATTACATTATACATTTGAAAAAAAATCAATGAACACGTATTTCCTGAAGATTTATTGGCTTTAGCACTACACCTAAAATAGATTATCAAATCTGAATGCCTTAAAATTTTGTATTTAATATTGGTAACATTTTCAGTTTCTGGGTTTTTATTTCGGCACTTTCTCCCAAAGACACAAAATGATGCAAAATATTCCATGGTATGGTATTCTTTCTGGTAGAATTCAATGAGATAACATTGGCTTTTTATCAATTCCAGGTGAAATGGCGATCTCTAGTCTGTATGCAAAAGTTGTCGCTTTACAGAATGAGCAAGAAGAAATCATCCCAAAGAAAATTAAAGGTGTGTGCACAGTGAGATTTGATAAGTATAGAAGTTTATAAAAACGACTAACTAGCAAATATAATAGGTATCGGATCGACTAGAATAAGCTATATTTGACAAATAGAAAAAAATATAAAGTAATATACGAACACGATGTAATAAAATCATATATCATATAGACATGATAGACAAACATTTCGCTGTATCAAATGATCTTCTTTAGTGTTATATACGATTTCATTACATCCTGTTCGTATAATACAATAAAAAGGTATCAACAAAAATACCGAACTCCTAGGTAGATTAAAAAGATGGAAGTCCATAAAACCAGACAAAAAAAAACGTCAGACTATTTGAACCAAAGGAAACCTGATACAGTCATCTTTTCAGTATTGTTTAAGATATATATGAAATAAAGACATACGCTTGTTTGCAAAAACAAAGTATATGTAAGCTCACTGAGCCTTTGTGAAATATTGCTATCACTTGTTGCCCGTACATCCTTCTTGTCATTTGTCACATATTAACGTTCATGACTTTCATCGCTTAAAATTCTGTAGCTACCACACATTTAATTTGAAGAATAAGTAAGGTTCCATAAGAAGCAATTAGTTCGAATTAGAAGTAAAATATTCCGCCTGAGGCATTCATTGATTCTGATTTGTACATTTTAAAATGATATTTTCTGAAACCTCCTTTTCTGGATCACTCTAACACTAGGAAAACGGTTTGAAAAATCTTTCACGAATTCATTTGTCGAATTTTCCTGACCAGTGGAAACGCTCTTAAATTTTTTCGGATACAGGGAATTTGTCGACCATTTTTCATCTTGTTGTTACTTAATAACTACTCATAAAGATAAAACAAATTACCCCTGGGTTAATTTTCTTTTTCGCCATGCCTTTCGCCAAAACAATACAGTCTTCGCCACTTTCATTTTTTCCGCCAACTTATTTCACTCTTTGCAAACAAGCTTTTCAATTTGCAGCACCGTCATCTCATATTCATCTGGGTTTAATTTTGAATCCCAGTGTACATACACCCCACATCAAACACTGCATACGGGAAAATATCGTCGAATTAGTTTACGGGAATACAATATTTCAATAGCAGTACATTTATGAAGATTTTAATAATATAACGTATTTTCTTTTACAAGAAAGTTGCTTACACTTGTTTCATTGTGTTTGTTGAATTTCGAGGTAGACCTTTCCAACAAGTTGTCAGAACTCCTATGGGAACAAACTGTGCGCCTCTACTTGCCGACCTTTTCTTATTTTCATGTAAGTCGGAGTTCTTTCAGACACTTGTCAGAAACAAAAATATCAAAGAAGTCAGATCGTTTAATTTCACATTCTGATATATTGATGATGTTCTTTCAATTAACAATCCAAACTTTTCTGATTGGGTTCCATTGATATATCCTCCAGAACTAGAAATTAAAGAAACACCAGACACGGCTTCCTCCGCCTCATATTTAGACTCATACCTTGAATTCGATATAAGAGGTCATCTCAGTACCAGAATCCATGACATACGAGACGATTTTAATTTTGAAATTATATATTTCCCCCACCTTAGCAGCAATATACCAACTTCACCTGCATATGGGATATACATTTCCCAACTCATTCAGTTTTCAAGAGCTTGCAGTGCTACTCAGACTTTTTAAAACGTTATCAGTGTCTGAGCAGAAATTTTATGAACCAGAGAACGTCTCGTCCTTTTTCAAAAAAAAGTTCATCGGAAGATACCAAGAACTAGTTGATAAATATCCGTATCAACTTCACAAATAATACATGATGGTCTTGAAGTATAGATTCTAGATACTGACGTTGTTTATCATTTTTAATGACGTGTTATAGTGTTCTTTTTATTTGTCTTTGTATATCTTCAACCTTTACTGTTTAGTCCATTCTTGGTAATATCCTTTTGACGTGGTTCAGTATTTATACATCCTGCTATTTGTGCTATTGTGCTATGGTCATTTTTTTATTCTGCCGCCACTAGGCGAAGGGGGCAATTAGTGTTAACTTATCTGTCCGTATGTCCGTCTGTCCATCCGTACGTACGCCTTAAAATTGGTGTCCGTTCTCTAACTTTAGTTTGCCTCAACCAAATATTGTGAAACTTATACACAATGATTATTATCATAAAACACAGATCAAAGTCGAATTTGGGTGGCGTCACTTTCATGACTTTTTCAGTTCTCTAGTTGTGTCCCTTTATAACGTTATATGATTTGTATCCCATAGATACATTATCCATTTGTTTTATTCATGTCTTTCATTTTTGCTTATTTGCTTGGTCTATAGATTGTATATATGCCATTTTGTTTTTCTTCGTTGACATAGTTATTTGTTTTTATAGTGATCAAGATTATAACACAATGTTGACTACTGTACCCTAATTTTTAATTTTTTTACCAATTTTGTCTGTTTGTTTTGCTCACACATTACTGTCAATATAATGGAATTCTATGCGACTGTCATACAAGTGAGAGGTTTGACTAGCTATGAAACCAGGTTAATTCCACCATTTTCTACATAATGAAATTTCTGTACCAAGTCAGGAATATGGCAGTTGTTTTCCATTCGTTTGATGTGTTTGAGCTTTTGATTTTGCCATTTGATAAGGGACTTTCCGTTTTGAATTTCCCTTGGAGTTAGGTATTTTTTTTTTTTTTTATCATAAAACTTAGCCATTCAAGTATAGAAAACATTTACATCTTTTTTTCTATTTAAAGTTTCATATGACATCAAAAAAAAAAACATCGTTAAAAAATAAATCGTAAAACTATGTTGAACACAGGAGCGCTAAACTGATTGCAAATTACCAGCCTAAAACTACATTTTTTATATAAGTTGCAATCTACTCATTTAAGTGACATAAATAAAGTCATTTGGTCACACAATTTTAATAAACAATACAGTTAATACCTTTTATTGATTAGTTTATTGCTGATAGTTATCAAATGCTTATATTTTTTTTTAATTAGCTAATTGTTGATTTTCGGTCAAGATCGAAACGTGTGACGAGTTCAAGGTTTTAAAGCTGATAAGGAAAAAGTCAGAGAGGGCCGAAAAAAAACCAAGATAGATGATACCCAACCGATATAATTCTTTTGCAAAAAAACTTTCGCTTAAGTATTATTTTTTTTTTTGGCACAATTTTATTTTTTTTTTTTTTCGCAAGCGGAAACCCGGGTTGACATAAAATATTATTGATTTTGTCATATTTATAAAATTTATGTTTACAAAACTTTTAATTGTTCGGAATACTAAGGATTATCTACCTCAGTAATAGATTACCCTACCTGTATTTGGCAAAACCTTTCGAAATTTTGTACTTGATTTATTGATTCGGGCGATTTGAACTCGGATAAAATGCTTTTTGTGATGTTTATAAGGAATTTAATTTAAATTACTTGTATACTACCTATGAAATCTGCGTGAATTAATTAACCCGTGATTTCCATGGCAATGAAAAAGGCAAATATCTGTCTTTTTCGTTCAGAATGATGGTTAATAAAGGATTCCAATATGAATTAACCTTCTTGCTACGAAAACTAACTATGTTAAAAACATCAGTTCGTTTCTATTTGTGAGCAAAATAACTTAACAATAAATACATTTTACATGCTTTTTCAATTAAAGTGTATTGTAAGGAATTTGGACTGCGTTATCATTTTGCCATTCTTCTGAAATGTCGAAAATGAGAAAAATTTGATGAAAATAATAATCCAATGTGTATCACCGACGTTTTCATTTTATATTGATGAATATTTTTATTTTGTGTTCATATAATTTATTTACATTACAGACTGGATGAAAAAAGAGATAGAAGACTGGAAAATGAAAGACACCAAATTTGTACCTACAAGATCAAGCGTTTATGTTTCAAATTGCATACAGAAACAGAGCTGCGTAACATTGACAGGCAGTTCTGGAGTAGGGAAAACATTCGTGGCTAGGCACATTGCACTTAATTTACAATCAAATGGATACAGAATTGTCCCAGTCTTAACATCAACTGATATAAAGGACTATTATGCGCCCGGAAAACAAACTGTTTTTCTTGTAGATGATATATGTGGTAAATTTACTATAAGCCAAACACAGCTTGAGAATTGGCAACAGATGCTACCAATAATCAAAATAATTCTTAAAGACAAGTGCTGCAAGATAATTTCAACATGTAGATTGCAAGTCTATATCGATGATAAATTTAGATTGTTAGAGCCTTTTAGAATATGTGAATGTAATTTGATCTCGAAAGAAATGTGTCTTACACAATTAGAAAGAACAACAATAAAAAAAATGTACAAAGTTAATGGAAATTTTGATGATAATTTACAAGTAAGTGATTGTTTTCCTCTATTATGTTCATTGCAATGTCTTCCTGTAAACAAATTTAGAGATTATACCAAATTTTTTAGAAATCCATTTGATTTTTATAAGGATGAATTGGACAATCTGAATAGAAGCGATGTTGGAGGCAAGCATAAAATATGTGGTCTTCTCTTATGTGTACTTTCTAATAATAAAATCCAAGAAAAATGGTTCGAAGGTAGAGTAACAGATGAACAGCGGCAAATTTTAGACGATGTATATGCGGCTTGTAGACTGAATATTAGTACACCGAAGACTGAAATTAAGGATGCATTAGAAACATTAGATGGTTCATTAGTTATGAAAAGGAATGCAAAATACAGTGTTGTACATGATAAAATATTTGATTTTATGGCTCACTACTTCGGTGGAAGAATGATTCGATGTTTGATAGATCATTCTGATTCCTATTTCATAAGTGACCGATTCCGATGGACAAAACTAAAGAACTTCAATACATCTGTCATTGAATTCTCTATAAATCTTACTGATGATTACTTTGGGCTGTATTTAGAAAGATTGGTAAACGAATGGTCGGTAGGTAGGATGACAGTCGTATTTATCAACAATAATATGAAATATACATTATTCAGAGAACAATTATTATTGCACTTACAAAAACATGACAAAATGCAGCGGGTGAAACTGGCAAACACAAAAGATACCTTTGAAATAAAGGGATGGGGTACTTCAGGCAGCTATCCAATGTTACATGCATGTTATTATGGTTATATTGATATTGCCCATTGGCTATTAGACAATGCTGTAGACGTGAATCAATGTAGAGATGATGGAAATACTTCACTCTTTATGGCTTGTTATAATGGTCACAAAAATATCGTCTCCCTCTTACTAGAAAGGAATGTTTCCATCAACAAATGTAATGAAAAAGGAATAACCCCTCTTTTCATTGCCTGTGAGAAAGGTTATTCTGAAATAGTAAATCTATTATTGGCTAGTAATGCCGATATCAATATCAGTATGAAAGATGAAGTTAATAGCATATCACCGCTACTGAAAGCGACTCTGTTGAACCACATTGATATCGTGAAGAAACTGCTGAAGAAAAACCCAGACGTGAATTTTTCTGAAAAAGATGGTTTCACGCCTCTTATATTCGCTTGTCAGAATAACTACACAGATATGGCACGTCTGTTAATTTATAATAAATCAAATGTAGATATGAAAACGATTACCGGTGCTACCGCTATACTCTTAGCTGCAGCAAATGGAAATATTGAAATCACTCGATTACTTTTAGAATTCAATGCTGATTGCAATGTACAACTTTACAGTAAAGAGATGGTATCATTTAGAATGTTGTCTTGTCCATGGACAACATTAACAAATGTAAAACTGTTCATATTCAACTTTACCATTGAAAGGGGAGTACCAAGCGTTCAACAGTATGCCCGCCTAAAGTCAGTAGATTATATATTTGATATTATGGCAGGTTCATCCCCTTTACACATTGCCTGTGCTATGGGTCATTTGGAAATAGTTAAATATCTTTTGCTCTATAACGCCTCTGTTAATCTGACAAAAGATGATGGAACAACTCCATTATTTTATGCATGCGAACTTGGACATGATAGTATTGTACGTTTGCTTTTAGATACAGAAGCAGATATCACTATTTGCAGAGATGATGGAAGATCGCCACTGGCAATTGCAAAAGAAAATGGTCATAAGAATATAGAGATGACCTTGGGTGATACTGTGCTATATTTTAGAGGTAACCAGTAGATGTAATACATGTAGATCTACTTACGAATATATAACTAAACAATCAATCATTACTTTGTAAAAAGAATTGTAGCTACTGAACTCCAGTGTGAACGAATGTAACAAACGCTATACGAAAGATGTATCATAAAGCATGTCAAATGGAGAACCATACTTTTGGTGAAGCATACTTTCGGAGAATAAATGAAGGCCGATAAGATCAATGATGTTTGGTAAAAAAGAATCATGTTTATAACGTATAGATCTATGAACTATGAAGTTATGTTGATAAGTTTAGTATTACACTTAGTCTGGAATACTTCTCTTTAAAATAGGCAGTTTATATTGTAGACAATCAAGGACAAACGGAATGATATTCGATAGTGAGAACTTTTTATTCAGGTTTGATATTGTTTCAAATATTTGGTATCTAATGATTTGGTTTGTATGTATATTTGTAGCATTAGACTTCTCATTTAGGGTATGTTTCAATCAGTTATACATAAATTAAGTTTATATCAGAATTTATGGGAAAAAATGCATTTGCAATATTTTACCTAATACCTTCATGAAGGGGTCCACAAATAAGGCAAGGCTGTATTTTCAAGACTCGAAATTCGAAATGAAAAATCATTGTGCGGGATTTAGGCAAAGTGTGCGTAATTAAGCGGTTTTTAAAAAATTGAGGAAATAATGTATGGATTCAGAATCCTTTATATTTGCATACCGTTAATACGAAAATTTTTACAGCAATAAAATATCGTACATCAACAACATTCTGTGGACGAATTTTCAAATGATCTGGTTTTTTTTCATACATTCTATAGACTCTTTTCACATTTTTTGATTGACTATATCTCTGAATAATTAAATGCTACATATAGTATTTTTCAATATTCAGATGCATTTCAACAAGTTCTAAAATATGTTTTGTTTTACCAAAAATTATAAATACCGTAATGATACGTTTGTTTTGATCCTTTACATAAATTGTTATAGTTTCACATTGATTGATTGATTGATTGTTGTTGTTTGCTGTTCGTCATGCTGAACTCAGAGTTGATAAGTCCTTCGCAATAATGTACACATTTCATTGGAACTACAGACTGTGAGTTTTGAAATATCTCATGAATGACTGTGTAGAGTTCACTGTTATTTGTTCTCTTATTTTAAATATATTATTGATGAATCCATAACTTTAGTTTTTTTTTTTTGGCTGCTTTCAAACACATTTCTATGGAATTTAATATTTTCATTTAAAGATTATTCCTATTTCAACATGTTTATTTTGTTTTTAATATCGGTTTGTTAATAAGTATTTGAGACACCTTGAGGGCGTTAGTCCGAATGGATATATTCAATTTACACCAAGATATTACTGTAAATGCAGAATAATAGTTTTCAATATCTTAGGAGAATGGTCTTAATTTCAGTGATTTGATCATAGGTTAATGAAATGCATGATAAATGCAAGGTATTCAATTTCATTGAACGATTTTTTTCTTGGTGTAAAGAATTTTACAGAGCTGGTATACCATTCGCTTCGCTTTCATGTACAGTTCATTTTAAAAAGGTTATGTGCGAGTTTATATATATATAATAGATAACTATTGTTTACTGATATTGGTACCTGTTATTGCATGTTTAATCAATATTTTCTGTTTTATGCTTGCTATTTGTTTGGTTATTTTTGTTGTTGTTGTTTTTTTTGTTTTTTTTTTGTTTTGCATGTCTGCATTCACATTATAGATATTGATACTTTATTTGATGTTTAGTCGTATTGCATTCGTGTCGGTTTTAGTCATTTGTATGATACTTGAAACTTTGTTAGGATTCCATGAAATGGTATTCGACAAAGGGGAATTTTGTATTAGCTTGGCTGTCAATGAAGAGAGAATACTGTATGTGGTCAATGCGTCATACCGCTTTATTAAAAATTAGGTCCTCGAATCGTCATAAAAAATGTGCACAAACAAAATTAGATAGTCCATTTCTAAGTGTAGTTATATTTTTTAAATCAAATTTTCTCGTAAGTAGCAGCTTCATCGTTAGTTCTAAGGTTCCTGCATACTTATTCAATGTTCAGAAAATTCTGCAAATGATTTTAAGGGCTGAGGACCACCTCCGGGTGTGGGATTTTCTCGCTGCGTTGAAGACCCATTGGTGGCCTTCGGCTGTTGTCTGCTATTTGGTCGGGTTGTTGTCTCTTTGACATATTCCCCATTTCCATTCTCAGTTTTATTACACTTTTTGAAACAGACATTTTCAACATTTTATTTTAGAAAGGCTGTCAAATGTGTGCGATAAATTTATCTTACAGTTATCAACGCAACGTATTGGAGAACTTTATAGAACATTTACACACCCATTTGTTATGTTTTTGCAACATATTTACTATATATATATGTATTTATTTTTATATAGAAATGTTCCAATGTTAATAATTGTTTTACAAGTTTTCAACAATGTGTATGAACTTTGTGTTGTCAAATCTTACTTCTTCTTTTTTAAATTCGTTTCACATTATTGTCCCAGTTTGGTTGTTTTTTCTTTTTTCTTTCTTTGTTTGCGATCTAAATAATTTAATATTTTGTTTTGAAAACTCTTGGTAGTTGATACCTTTTCTTAAAAAAGATTTTGATTTACCCAGACATGGAAAGATTTCACGACATATTGTAAACACATTAAAGTTCCTCAAACCATGGGAAAAGTAATATTATCCCCTTTCTTGCACTATTTTATATGTGCATGTATCTTTGTTCAGTAAGAAGAAATTATTTATAAGACAATTGCAACATTTGCTTCTTTTAAATTGTGTAGTTGGACAACATATTCAAACCTTGTATGCAAATTCATGTTTATCTATAATTAAACAACATCACATTAAAAATTGTTCATTGTATTCAGACTCGTTTTACTCTTGTTTTGGCATGCATGCACGTATTATCTACATATTTGTTGGTTTTAAACTTTAACTGACTGTGTTACACACCTTTGGGATATTTCATGAACAAAATAATAAAAAACTAAATGAACACCGGGTAATTGCAATCATAAAAATCATTTCATACAGATATCGCGTTGGAAGATACAGAACAAAATTGAAACGCTGTAAACAATACACAAACAATTAAAAACTAGTACATGACGTTGGCAATAAAACAAAAATGCACTATACAAACCAAAAAAAAATCAATATAACTAACAATTAAGTAAAAACAAGAAGCAAAACAAAGCAAAGCAAAGCAAATAAACTGCCAGGTAAAATAAAACAGAAGTCGGCAAAATCCTTTGTAAATATCTGTATATGTCATGCGCTGAAATTGGAATATGTATGACGTTCATATATATGTATATATATGGCCAAAATCAAAAATACATGTCAACTTTGCATGTACGTGAGAAGATAACATGAGAAATGACCTTGACCTTGGTTTAATCATACTGGAATTTCAAACCCTCACAGTAAACACACGTAAATCCGATTAACTTTCACTAAATTTCTGGCAATTTCTATTTCCCAGCTTATAATCCCTTATATACAATGATACCGATAAGTGCTAAGCGTGGTTCGCAAAATAGGTGTCTGAATAATTTTTTTGATTCCACCGCCATTCGAAAAATTAATGCTTGGTATAGACTCTATAGTCGTTGATTGATTTAAAAAAACTAATGGTACATTAATTGGTTGGATGATCACCACTTAATCTTGACCCCGTTGCTTCCCATGTTAAATTCTTCAATTTCAAGCAATCGTAGCTCTTTTGTCATAAGTTCAAATAAAGTGACATTCATTACATGCCAAAACACCGTCTTAGTTTGTATTTTACTGAAAAAATCAACATATTTTTTATATAATTGCATATAAGAGCGAACTGGTTCCGGAACTTAGCAAGTACCACCACAGGTACTTCAGATCTGAGAAACAGGCAAAATGAACCCTCCTTTATAAAATTCATGAAATGTTTTTATTTTTCAAAATTATAAATAAAAAAAAATGTTCTACAATAGTCACCAGTCATTCAGCTTTCATTTGATACCACAATTACCTAAGCCCTAAGTGGAAACTATTTTGTCTTTAATATGTACGACTTTCTAGTATGTGCTTTCTGACCGGGCTCACCTGGTGTTACACCTGGTTAGGAATTTAATGTTAATTTAGATACGATCAATGAAAACTCATTAATACTTTGAATAGACGTATTGTTAAAGGTTATCAAAAAGTTAAATCACAAAAATACTGAACTCCGAGGAAAATTCAAAACGGAAAATCCCTAATCAAATGGCAAAATCAAAAGCACAAACACATCAAACGAATGGACAACAACTGTCATATTCCTGACTTGGTAACACCGTAGTGAAATCTTTAAATGTTGTAACAGTCTTTATCGCTACTTACATTGATTTTGTTGTTTTTTAATATTAAAACAAAAACTAAACATATATTGCTATATATGTATAGTTATGAGGTCTCATGATCCTGCATCCTGTCTATACTGTCTATAAAAATAAGAAGATGTGGTATGATTGCCAAAGAGACAACTCTCCACAAGAGACAACATGACATAAAAATTATCAATTAAAACGAGAAAACTAACGGCCTGATTTATGTACAAAATAATGAACGAAAAATAAATATGATATATAGCAGTAAACGACAACCACTGAATTACAGGCTCCTGACTTGGGACAAGCATATACAGATTGTGGCGGGGTTAAACTAGTTTGAAGGAGCCAACCCTCCCCCTAACCTGGGACGGTGGTGTAACAGTACAACATAAGAACAAACTATAGAAATCAGTTGAAAAGGGCTTAACTCATCAGATCGATACAAAGCAGAAATACATCTATCAGAAACACAGACTTGGCAGGGTACTTATACATCCCCACAACAAAAAGGACACTTAGTACAGATCTGAGAGTACTCGCAGTTACTGACAACTAGTTCAAAGCCAATAACAACTAATAAAAAAATGATGCATTTAAGACTAAAATATCGATCAGTACAAATCTTATATTTTGGCATTGCGCAAGGTCATGCGTTTCTCAGACAGTTTATGACGTATTATAATAAATCCGTTGAATGTGTACTGATTAATGCTTTAATCTGAACGAATATGATGTATTTATTAGTTGAGATTTGCTTTCAACTATCTTTCGGTAACTGCGAGTATTCTTATATTGGTGCATTTTGTCTATTGTTTTTATGCCAGTTGTTTTAGTTTTTCGAACGTACCCTTTAAGTAAAGCCAATTGCAACTGATTTTTACAGTCTGTTCTTACTTTTGTTGCTGTTACACCACTGTCTTGGGTCAGGGGATGTTTGAGCGTTCACAAACATATTTAACCCCTTCACATTCTTTATATGCCTGTCCCAAATCAGGAGCCTGTAATTCAGTGGTTGCCGTTGGTTCATGTCTGTCGTATTTGTTTTTCGTAAACTGTATTGTTATAAATTAGGCTGTTAGTTTTCTCGTTTCAATCGTTTCACATTTTTCATGTCGGGGTCTTTTATAGCTGACTATACGGTATAAGTTTTTGCTCATTGTTGATGGCCGCACGGTGAACTATACATGCTATAGTTGCCTAAATCTACGTCATTTGGATTGGTTTATCATTGGCAATCATACCACAACTCCTTATTTTCATATTGAAACCGAATAATGTCAAGTTAGAAATGAGAAATGTCAAGCTGGAAGTATGAAATTTGAAAATAGATGTATTTGTGTTTAATTAGATGTCCTTAACAATCTGTCGTAGTTGGACTTCTGTATGTATTTTAGCTTTCTTAATTTGTTGGATCGCTATCTCATTAACCTTTTTGCGCATTTCACATTTTATTCACAGTAGATATGTCAAGTCGTACATATTTCTTAAAACATTAAAAATTGTTCCGAATAAAGAATACAGAAATACTTACCTACCTGCTGTTTCCGATTATTTTTTTATTTGATTGTCAATTTTTTTTAAAATGATAAAAATGAAATAAACTTCTAACCAAAACTAAACTTTTTTGGAAGTCAAGCTATACATTGTATACCAGCTCAAAATTGCTTTGTATTTATTAAATATTAATATCAAGATTATATTTAACGACAATGCTAAGCCTTGAATAAGATTAATTTTATTTCTATTTAATTTTATAAAGATTCGAAGGCTCGGACACGCAAATTCTATGAGAAGGAACCAACGGTACATGCTCAAGAAGGAAATGAAAATGAACTATAAAAAGGACAGGTCTCCCGTTTGTCACAAGTTTAAGCAAATGATTGCCATGAAAAATTCCCATATAGTCTATTTAGAAGAAAGAAATAAAGAAGAGATTATTGGATGTTCAATGTTAGCTAATAAACGTAGATTCTGCACTGTAAAGATCAAATCTGAGACAACATTAATTTATACAGATAATCTTTATCGAAACACCCTTCAGTGCTTCACTTAGCGAAAGTATACTTTAATGTCTTAAAACGAAGGCAGATATTATCAAGCACAAATATGGTTTTTATCATTTCTTAAACATCTCAAATTAGTGCATATTTGTAAATTATATTACAATAAAAGAAAATGTCGCAAATAGTAATAAAAGAATATTGTCAATATAGTAGGTTTGATTGACGATTGAGATTAACAGTTCAGCGGCAAATATTACATTAAACATGAAGGACAATTTTCTCGATATTATTTTGTCCTACACACAAGTGTTAAGCTGGGGTTATAACATGCTTACTGAAAAAGTAAGTCCGCGAGGTGATATATATGTGCACAGACACATTAATCTGTTTTTGTGGCCGATAATTTTTAACCCATCAATCGTAAACATATGCCATTGTTATCCTTGGTTGAAACAAGACGGGGAACGTCTTCCTCAATTTACCTTGAACTTGTGACTTGACTGTTGGTATTGGAACTCTTTTGTACTTTAGAACTCCTAAACGTTTAAAGAAATTGAATTCAAATCTTAAGGTCTCGAGCGTACCAGGTGATAGTTTGTTATTTAAACACGTGTCAGGTGCAATAAAATTGGTATCACACGTTTGTATTGAGCTTTCACAACTGACTATTAATTTCTGATATATTGTTTATCAGTATAAACTTTAGATGGCACATGCTTAATGAAATCAAAGCACGTGTCTACACTTTCAATTTCTTGGATTGAATTTCTTTGGTTAATTTTCACGTGTTTCATTGATGTCAGTGTTCAGTGTTTTATAATCCAACTAACAGGTGTATTAGATGAGCATGCAGCGGCTGTAATATGAAGCAGATGTTACATGTGAAAGAGGAGGAAGTCCTTTTATAAATAGCTATTTAAATATTGATTTTGGCAAAATTAAAAGTAAAATGATTTTGAATCTAATCACTAAGGCCACCCTTTATTTATGTATTTTGCAAATTATGATATTTAAATAAAACAATCACTACCATTTAAAACAAACAGTTACGCTACACTATTGATTTCATGACTGAGGGCTGACCAGTAGCGTTTTTTTTCTTTCTCGTTTTGAAGTATTGTTTAATTTAAAACATAGTAATGTAAATGTTAAAACAACAAATATACTAGCTATAGGAAACCAATGTGTTTGCTATTAAATCGTAATCTGTGTTAAATAAGTACTACGTACATTAACATAATGAATTCAAAATGTTTGTCCTCATTATTCTTTTTGGTAATCAGTTTTACAAATTTGCGGCAGCGGCAATCAATACAACAGGAATGGGGTGATGAGCAAGCGTAACTGCTGCCCCAAAAAAATAGTATATTGATTTTTCATTTTATTGATTTTCCTACTGTTATTGAGGACTCAGTCCTCAATTTATAAAATGTGAATGTTGTGAGACTGTTATCCAATTTTCTGATTGCAAAAATATATTTTACAACACGTTGTTTGATTTTACAAAAGAAAACCTATAAAACTACATAATTTTATACTTTAAGTGTATGACTGTTTAATTCATGTGTTGCTGTGCCTATCTGTAGTTGATGGTATTGCCATAAGAAGAATATCAATGCATTTTCAATGCCAGGAGAAAGTAAAACATTAAGCAACAACAAAATATAGTTAAGAAAAATTGAGGAACAACGGAATCCATTCGAGAACAGATAGCAAATCTTTTCCAGTGTGGAAAACCTATCGTATTTCTATTTGGTAATAGCGGTTTATATTTGTAAAGTTCAATCCATGATATAAAAACCGGAGAAACCAAATTGACACCTGTAGATCAACAAATTGGTTTAACCTTTGACGATAGACAGTATCTCGATTTTGAGTCATGTTGTCTTGTCAGCACTGATCATTCATTTTTTTGTAGGAGGGATGTTTTTTTTTCAACTTTAATTCAAACAAACTATTTTTATTCCACAACGAACAGTCTGAAACGGTTGTTTTCATTCAATTTTGTTTTTTTTCTAAATTTACATATTGTATATAGAAACAATTTTTGTAAGAAATCAAACAAATCCACGTCCTCTACGAAAGCTGAATGATCGGTGCCTGAATAACAAATAATTGGAAAAATGAAAAGAGTCGTGGACCTCAGTTTAATCTTCTCTAACATGTCTGGCACAAGTATTTCTACATTTACTTTCACTTTACTCTTTCGTTAATATTACTTGTAAAACTCGCCATAAATGTACCATCAGACTCAACCATGTCAAGAACAAATTAATTATATGTTCTGTAAAGTAGATTGACTTGATTGAAGGGCTGGAATTCTGACTTCCATTAGAAAAAGAGGGTATGTTGGATAGGGACAGTAATATTGCCTTGCATCAGGACTTCTTTTGGATCATAAAATAGTTTTTGCAAGGTTGCTTTAACTTTAACCATTCTCCCTAAACGAGACATCGGATTTAACGTCCCCATTCCTAAATGACGTGGCTGTGTATTTATTCATCCCGCACAGACAAGATGCAGAATTTAGAATGGGTTAGCTGCTGGATGACCATTTTAAAACCCTGGTCACCTATCATAATTTGAATCGTATAGCTATAAACAAATAAGGCGTAATGTTTAAACCATTTGTTTGTCTACTGTGCTTACAATCTGTTACGTAACTTCTCCAGGGGAAAATGTACAAATAAAGTCTCGGACAACTAGATCATGAGAGCCAATAAAATTTTCAGAAATGTTACATATTAAATGGTTTTCTTGATTCCAACTAATCTCTATCCTTGAAATATATACATGAAACGTAAGCCTTGAATATCATTTTAATTGGGGGATGATTACTCCATATCAGGTTCTGATAGAATGTTGCTATATAAAAAAAATACATTGTTCACATTAGGAAATGAAAGCCGTCTCTTTTGTAGTAAAATTTAGTTCTTTACTGACGCCCCTTATTGTCAAATTCTAGATGTAAGTCAAGATATGAAACAGACTAACTAGTAACTTCATCTTCTCCCAAATTCACGTGCTGTGCGGAGAAGCAATATATACAAGTTTCAAATTGATTTGAATCGGCCGTCTATCTAACTTACGACCTCCTGCATTAAAGCCGAGAACGAGATCACTGACGTAGATCTGCTCATTAGAAGTATGTCTAAAACGAATAAAGGAACACATTCGCCAGAAAGTAGCACTGTTTGTTTGCATAGGGATGTCGTCTGCCTGTTTAAAAGCAAGAAAACATGCTCACCACACTTCACTTTATTCACCATCTTGTTGATGCCGATTACACGGATAACGATTTGTTTGAAATGGAAGGTTTTTTTTCAGCGAGTATAAGTTTCGCATTGCTATTACAAGACATTTGAATTACAAGACATTTGAATTACAAGACATTTGAATCTAAGTTGGCAGTTCTAGTTTTTTTTTTTCTTATAAAGTTGAACCAATTGTTTCAACTATTTAAGTTGAGAATGAGAAATACTTGTGTAATGTGTACGGTAGAAAAAGTCAAGCTAACATTTACATTTCATTATAGAAGGAAACGGACATAAATGGTACATTTATCTAACAGATCTTGGATTTTTGAGTATTTACATCTGATTCACACTTCACCTAGAGTATTTTTTTCAAAGTCATTCTGCAGCATGGTTTTGATGCTGATAGAATAGATATAAGTATTTTGGTATAAGTGCATGGTTAATCAAAGGTTTTTCTTCCATTGTCCCCATTCTCTCTGTTACAAAAAATGTAAACTGGTTGTATAAAGAAAGTGAGAACGCATCAGAGGGAAGAGAATCAAAAACCTTAAGCCGAAGAAAAACAGAAAATACCATGACAAAAAAGGACCAAAGACAAATAAGTCTGATAAACACTAAACATAAAACAAAGAATTTGGCAACACGAACCACATAAAAAAGAAAGTTAACTCAGATGCTCTGGATGGGTCAGTTCTTTCTGCTCCATTAGCGACGTTGTTATATCAGTGTAATTATAGTGCTCCATTTTCTGCAATATGACCATCGGGCATTTACCAAATATCATCCTCCCAATCCTTTCTATAATATATGACCTATAGGTTTGTATTTTTCCAATTTTAAGAGCCCTCACCTTTGAAATAAAGCAACTACAGTGATGTCTTGCTTGTCACACTCAGTCTGACGTTATAAGTTTAAATCCCGTTCGTGGCATGGCTCGACCGACAGTCGCGTTAAACACCTTAAATAAATAAACCATTGAATCAAAACGGTCAGTAAATAAAGGATACGAAAAAGTTGTGAATACACGTATCTTTTAATCCATAATTTTTATACAATAATAACATTAATTTATGGGGTTGCTTTTGCTGTCATTTCTATGTAATATTTAAAACATACAAGAAATTACACAATATAAGTTTAAAGTTAATTGAAAAATTGTTTCAGTGTAATTAGATCTTGCTTTAGCTTGTCATATTGATATAGGTTGTCAAGTTCGCCTTTGAGACGTTGTACTATCATTATCCTATGTTTTGTAATTTTTAAGATCGTTTATTTCTTGTATACCAAATGTTTTCTTATATTTTTCCTTCATTTAATCTCATATGAATATGTATTCCCCGTCTTTGTTAGCTTCGTCAGATACTGCAAATTCAGAAATTATTGCGAGGTTTTTATTAATGCGAATAATGCGACTGTGTGAGTATCGCAATAATAAGAACTCGCATTTTGATTTTTGATACATATATTTGTATGCAGATTTTCCTGAAATCGCAATAATTAATCTCGCATTTTTGTCCATTCTAAAAAAATCGCAATATTAAATGCACGCATTAATTTCTGAATTTACAGTACTATCATATTTACTTTATTGACCCCCCTAAAAACAATTGATAAAAACAAATATGAAAAGTAAGGAACGACGAGCGCTTGAATTGAAAAAAAGCATGTTTATGTTAAGCCATTCATTCAATGTGAATGACACCTACGAAACATTGTTTATCTGTGACATTTTGCGAAAGTGGGTGAACTGTAAGCAGCTTTTAAACAATAAAAATTTGATTAAACATATATCGAGTTTTACTGTTGTACAGTGTAGTAGAATCACTCAGACTTGTTTCGTTTTAAATAAATATTAAATCGCTTATTTATAAGTTTAAAACAATGATTTCGTCTTGGTATTTTACTGTATCAATTAGATATCCAAGATTCTAGGTTTCAGGTGGTGCGACTCCAATACATTTTCAACTTGTTTTATAACTCGGGATATAATTAGGGTTTGGTTTGAGGTGTTTTTCATATGTTATACCGTTGTGTTAAAGATGAGCGCATTTATTGTTCTCACTGTCTGGTTTTTATTGCATGTTTTCTTTTGTGTACGTTTTGATATCCTAATGATCGAATAGGAAGGATGGGGTTTTAAAAAACACATATTCATGTTTGTGTGTCTATATCTGGTTTTAAAAACAAATCCGATAATCCGGCCAATCTTACAATCAAATTAGCCGACATAGCCAAAAATAGAATATAGGGGTAAAATGCAAGTTTTGTCTATTATCTTGAAAACCGCTTGAAAAAAAGAAAATGTTTCAGGGACAGAATTGTTGAATTTTAAGATTTAGTATCCATATTGTCTAGAAAAACATATTAGATAGATCGACACTAAAATGTCAAAAATGAGCAGCAAGATAACATCTACATAAAAGTCAAATGGACGAAATTGTCATTCGACTCGTTATTGGAGTTCTTGTTTTTAAGGATGTAGTCATGTCAAGTTTATGAATGTTTGACAGATGTTCGGACGCCTTGTGTTTTTCCTACGATACAGGGAAAAATATTTTGCCCCATATCACCCACTTTTCTTTTCATAGAAGACTTCAATAGCTCACAAAATGTCATGATCAAAATTAAGGCAGAAACTAGATTTTTTTTTCTTACAATTTGAGACCCAAAAATGCCAATGCTAGATAAAAGGTAAAAGTCCGAGTTAGCCTTTTCTCGACAATTTTATCAAATATCTCGAAAAGGAGTTCCATAACATATCAATATTTTAAGCTTATTTTGTTCCTGCACTAATGCTCTACTAACTTATAGTATCAATTTCAAATTGTAGTTTTTTTAATTGATACTGACTACATCCTTAAGTGACAATTTGTACCATTTTTTGCGGTTATGCCTGTCATTTGAAACTATAAAAGATACATAGACACTTTTTAAAAATGAAATAAAAGCAAAATCTACAAGTAGGTCAAATTTTGCCGAAATTGTAAAAAAATAGAGAGAAACTGTAAAAACTGATTAAATATATCAGCAATACAAGATCAACAAAAAAGAGATTTTTGTCGTGAATTCTATTTTTGTCCACAATGTTGGAGAGTGTCCATTGTTGAAGATGCATAAAGATCTAGGTGAGCGACACAGGCTCTGAAGAGCGTCTAGTTTATCCCCATGGTAATCAACTTCTAACCTTTTTGTAATTGAAGTCAATAACACACATATAAAAATATAATAACATAAAAATAAAAGAAATTAATAGAAATACTGTCGAAACATAAGATGCCACCATGTGGCAAAATACCTTCTATATTAACTATGCAACCTATGTTTTTCGTGAAAAAATTACAAAATTATCAGTTTTGTTTTCTTTTGTTGGATTGTTAAGGAAAGCGGGTTTTATCAATGTCTTTTTCTGTCATATACTTAATTTTTCAAAGTAATTATAGAGTTATCTCTGGTTTTCTTATGTTTAGGTCTGAGCGTGTTTGATACACTTTTTAGGTAAATCAAGAAAAGTGCATCGGATTCACGACATTTATGAAGTGTTAGTCTTAAGGATGACTTTTGTTTATTGAAAGCTGACCGCCTTTGACGCCAAAAACTGTAGAGGCGTCAGCTTATTAAAGATGGTGATAATCAAATTTACAATTCGGGAGGAAAAGGGGAGTCGTATTCACACAGTATCATATTGTGATAATCCGCTTAACCTGAAGTCATTTCATTCTAATTTTAAAAAATATGATCAATAAAGAAGCTAGGTGTTGATGTGTCTGTTTTTATTATAGATTTTCAACCGAAACACGTTTCAGACTGGCAGTATACTACTGTATTTTACTTGAGATTTAATTCAGTTAATTTATTATATAAATGATAGAAACGCACCAATGGCTATTCGTGATGGACTATATGTCTAGTCGTGTTTAGCCTGTAAAGGCAAATTAACCCCCCACAAAGCTGGTTGAAAGATTTGATTGCCTCTTATTCCATGCACGTCCCGTTGAAAATATTTCCTGTATATTCTGCACAAAAAACTTTTTTCCATTAGCCGGTAATGTATTGTGTATTTCTCATTTAGTGTATTTTCAATTGCATGGTAGAGCTACCGTAGTATAGCTTGCACTCGATTTATTATATCCTGCGAATTTATGGCCAATTCTTTCAAACTCCGATTAATAGCCTGCAAAAACCAAAATGATTTAGGATAAAGTTTTTTTCTTCATTTCATTATTTGTCAGCCTTTTCTGTAACAAACTTTTCGAAACAAATGTATCCAAATGTGTTCTACTTAAATTTTAAAAATATGTAACTAGCTTACAAAGCAGCAACTAATGTTGTTGTTGTTTGACGTAAAGATTAAACCGAAACACCCTTGTTCTATTGACTATACCGAAATACTCTCTGCGTTATGACTATACCGAGATACTCTTGCCGTATGACTATATAGAGATACTATTGACGTAATGACTATACCGAGACACTCTTGGCGTAATGACTATACCATTACTCTTTAAAACATAATGACTATACCGAGATACTTTTGACGTAATGGCCATACCGAGATGCTCGTGGCGAAATGACTATACTGAGATACTTTTGACGTAATGACTATATCGAGATACTCTTAGCGTGATGACTGTACCTAGATACTCTTAAAGTAATGACTATACCGAGATACTCTTGGCGTAATGACTATACCGAGATACTCTTAACATAATGACTAAACCGATATATTTTTGACGTACTGACTATACCTAGATACTCTTGGCGTAATGACTATACCGAGATACTCTTGGCGATATGACTATACCGATATACTGTAAGGTTTATAGCGATTTACTCTTATCGTAATGAACATACGTAGATACTCTTGTCGTAATGATTATACCGAGATAATCTTGGGGAAAAAAAACTATACTGAGATACTCTTGGTGTAACAACTATACCGAGATACTCTATGCGTATTGACCATACCGAGATACTCTTACCATAATGATTACATCGATATATTTTGACGTACTGATTATGCCTAGATACTCTTGCCGTAATGACTATAACGATATACTCATGGCGATATGACTATAGTGAGATACTCTTTGTGTAATGGTTCTACTGAGATACCTTCACTTCATGACTATACTTTTGAAGTAATGGCTAAACCGAGATATTCTAAGCGTAATGAATACAGCGGAATTATTTTGACGTAATGATCATACCGACTGAGATACTCTTTGCGTAATGACTATACCGAGATACTCTTGTGGTAATGGCTATACCGAGATACTCTTGGCGTAATGACTATACCGAGATATTTTTGACGTAATGACTATACCAATATACTCATAACATAAAGACTATACCGAGATACTCTTGGCGTAATTAATATACCGAGATACTCTCAACAAAATGACTATACCGATATACTCATGGCGATATGACTATACCGAGATACTCTTTTCGTAATGGTTCTACTGAGATACTCTTCACTTAATGACTACTAGTATACCATGATACTTTTGAAGTAATGAATACACCGGAATTATCTTTACGTAATGATTATACTGAGATACTTTTTGTTTTCTTTTTTAACATCATAATAATCAAATGATAATATTTATTCATCAAATCTTGCTGGTTACAAATTCACCAAGAGTCCAAGCTTCTCTTGATTTACCCTGTTACACTCCACTAATTATCCAGGGAAATAAACAGCTGATCCAACTTATTAACTTATAGAAATAATATATAAATGCATTATTGTCCTATACAGAGACTGATTATTGCTAAAATTCTTTTTAATTGACAATAACATTGGACATGTTGATATATACAGTGTATCTATCTGTGTCTACTCTCTTATTAAATTCATTTTCAAAAATACTAAAGACATCAACAATTTGTGTTCTCTGCTCGGATACATAATATGACTTATAAATAGAAAAGCTAAGTACCGTTATTAGATAATTCAAAAAGTAATATTTACTATCTGTGATTTTATATCCAAATATAAGATGTTGTAATTTAATAATAAAATCTATTTTACTTCTTTTAAAGAGGTCATAGATTTTTTGCCAAAACCTAGTCAATTATGTACAATACAGAAAATAGTGTGCATAATCTTCTTGATTACAAAAATTACACTTATCTGTCTTAGTTACTTTCCACTGCAATAACAGTTTTTTCGTTGGAACAATATGAGCTGCGTCATATAGAAATCGACCTTATGCAAATGATTATTAATACATCTGTTAACCTATTTCGGGTTGAGAAAATCTCTATGGAAAATCTGTAATGTTTGAAAATTAAGTTGATATAAGAACCCTACAAAATAGACAAAAAATCATCTTTTATTTCGTATTTGAAGGTTCCAAAATCAATCAAAGTCTGATACATGTACATGTATACGTGCACTTGCATAAGGTCGATTTCTATCCGACGCAGCTCATATGTTGTAATAATTTCCATCTTAATATTTTTAATTTATTTTCAGTCATATTTTCAAAAATAAATTGGTACAATGAATTCATAGTTAGAGTTTCTTGTACTTCTAGGATTCTAAGCCATCTGTTTATCCCTATTGATGGCTCTAGTTTTATACTTATCAAAGAGCTATATAACATTTTATTTGTTTATAATGTAGTCTCAGTATAATGATTTTTCCATATTTTCTTATTTCTCTGACATTAACTGTAGTTTTAATAGAATTTTCTTTTGGAACAACTTGGATCCATTCTTCTGGGATAGATTTTTCAATTTATGAAAATCAGCGATTCAGTTTATTTTGAACTTTAATTTGTTTAGAATGTAGATTTCCGATAACGACATTTTATCATCTAAGATATCATTTAGGTAAATCAGATCACTCTTAATCCAGTTCCCAAATATAATTGGTTTATTACCAAATTTTAGAAAATTTATTTCCCAATTTTACTTGTTTTCTAATATCAACAAATGTGTACGGTTGCTTTTTTTGCCCCCCGCCAGTCAAATTCCAAGACTTTATTACTTCTTTATAAAACTCAGGAACATCTTTAAAATATTTTAGAGATTTAATATCAATAAAATGCATGGTAAATATTGACAAAATTCTGTTTGACACATTTATAAGTATTTAAATGGTACAAGCTTCCAATTGACGAGTTTACCATGTTTACCATTTACCAATCTATTTACCCATGATGCTTTCAAAGCCACAAAATAACTTTTAAAGTCAACCATTTTTAAATCCCCCTTTCATATGGACCTATCATCAGGTTTCTTTTAACTTTGCCTGGTTTCCAATCCCAAATATATTTATAGCTTCTGTTTTCAATTTCTTTTAGATGACTTTCTGAAATTAGACAGACGATTCCCAACAATGTAAATAAAGGCATTATTAAAGTCTTTATAATTAGGATTTGTCCTAAAATTGAAAGATTTCGTTTTTTCCATATCAGAAATAATTTATTCATATTTTCTATTTTACTATTCCAATTTAATTTTTGGCATTCCTCTTTATCATGTCCGAAAAACTCCCCTTAAGCTTTAATAGGTTTATCTCCCCACTTACATTACTTAATCCTGACAATTTTATCTTTACACGATTTCAATTTCTCAATCCATAATCCCTCTGTTTTATTTCTATTTAATAATATACCTGAAAAAGAACCAAATATTTCTATTTCGTTCATTGCAGTTACCACATCGTTTTTATCCTTGCAAAAACGTGTTGTGTCGTCTGCTAATTGTGAAATCTTCATACTATGATTTTTTACTATCTAGTTTTACATTTATCCCTTTTACATGTTTGTTATTTCTTAATCTCTGGGCCATAATTTTAACAACCAAAACAAATAGTAGAGCTGAAAAAGGACATCCTTGTCTTATTTCACGTGAAATTTTGAAAGTTTCTGATACCCACCCATTGTTCGTAACACATGTTTGTATATCTGTGTATATCGTTTAAACCCAGTTAATAGATGATTCGTTAAAACTAAAATGCTTCAAAGTCCCAAACATAAAATCCCATTCCAATGGATCAAATGCTTTTGTAAAATCTACAAAAACTATTGCCCCCTCAATATTGTATGTGTCTGCATAGTCTATTACATCTTGAATTTGTCTCAGATTAAACCCAATAAATCTATTTTTAACATAACCGGTTTGATCTTCATTGATGATTTTTGGAAGTACCTTTTTTAATCGTTGAGCTAGAACATATGACAAAAGTTTAAAATCTGTATTTAGAAGTGAAATTGGACGGTAGTTTTTAAAAGTAAAGGATCTCCTTTATTGAATATCAAAGTTAATATACTGGTACGTTGTGAATATGATAAACATTGTCTTTTGTAGCCGGTATTAAGAACATCCACAATTAGTAATTTAAGTTTATTCCAAAGTTGTCTATAAAATTCTACCGTAAGGCCATCAAGCCCTGGAGATTTACTCAATTTCATTTTATAAATGCCTTGTATGCATTCCTCTACTGTAATTTTTCCATCACATATCAGTTTTTCCTTTTCGTCTACTTTGTTTTCTAGCTTTGTCATGTTTGTGTCATTGATATATTTTTCAGTTAAATTTTTATTTGTGGATTTTACATTATCATGATTATACAAGTTTTCATAGAAATTTTTTATTTTAAAGAGTAAATTTTCTTGATTAGAAATTTATTCCCTATCATCTCCTTTAAGCTTACTTATACATTTTTTCACTGGCCTCTTCTTTTCTAGACCAAGGAAGTAGGAATTGTTCTTTTCTCCAAACTCAACCTATTTTTCTCTAGATCTAATTTGTGCCCCTTTTTGCCTTTTCATCATAGATCTTACTTAATTCTTTTTCAATATCATTAATTTCTTTTTCCAAATTTTGATTTTCATCAGTGTTTCTCTCATCTATTAGCTCCATTTATTTGTTCCAGATTTTTTTCTAAATGACGCCTTCGCTCTCTTGTTAACTTTGCTTTATTTCTACAGTAAGTTGTAGTTACCTTCCTTACCTCGATAAACCCATCCAATAAAAGTCTACAATCTAATGTATCCTTTTTAAATATGTATTTATCAATCAAGTATTTAATACGTTCTTGGTAATCTTTATTTTGTAATACTGAATTATTTATTTTCCAATACCCATTTCCCCTTTCTGATAACCCTGGTTTAAATTTTAGAAAAACACTTTGATGATCAGTAGACTGTATTACAGCAGGTTTAATTTTACCAAATTCTATAAAAGGTAAAAATTCTGTCCCTATAAAGATCATGTCTAGGTTACTAGCTTGTGATTTATCTTTTCTTTTCCGTAACTTGCTGTTTATTTATGTTTAAGCTTCTCCAAACATCCGATGGTTTGTTAGATTTTATTAATTGCTTTAAACCGTTAACAGGTTGAATAAATTTACTAGGACATAAAGACTTTCTATCTATTGGTTAAAGTGCCTCATTAAAATCTCCCCCTAGTGTATGTATCCCAAGACTTTTCTTTCAAATTATCGCTTACTTTTAAAAAAAATTAATTTCTAGAAGTTTTACAGTTCGGTGCATATATGCTAGAAAATGTAAAGGTAGAATTATTTAATTGCACATCAATTAGTACAAATCTTCCGTCACTATCAATAAATTTATTTATTAATTCAAAGCTCAGTGACTTTTTGAATTAAAATAGCTACACCCCTACTAACTGTTGTACCGTTACTACAAAAGGTTTCATATTCCATTTTATTATTAATTTCTCTTTCAATATTTTCATCAAAATGTGTTTCTTGTAAAAATGTTATTTGACTTTTTTGTGCTTTTAACCATTCTATAACTCTATTTCTTTTCCCCCTAGAACCGATTCAAGATGTTTCTTGCGCATTTACCTAATTACAAAATGACATACAATCATTTGATAGTCGATCAGCAAACATTTATGAATCCAACTAAGTTGACAGATTTGAAAAACATTTTCAAAATGAGTTACCTGTATCAAAAATATTACAATTAAAATCCGGAAGTAAGACCCATTATTTTTTATTAAATTCCTATTTTAAAGATTGGTTTTCTTCCCGAGAAAATAGTGCTAATACATATAAATTGCTAATGACATAAATTTAGTGACATAATAATTTCTTTGAAAAATTAGTGTTTCCGTACCTAGCACTTATTATAATAATAAGAAGATGTTATATGATAACCAATTATACAAATGTCCACCGGAGACCAAATGACAAAGAAGCTTGGAACTATAAATCTGCCAACGGCATTCAACAATGAGAAATATCCAGACAACATAGAAAGATATTAAAGAGTCCGACGTTAAAAATGTAAAACAATTCGACCGAAAAAAACTGACATCCTGAATTATGTACAAAAATATAAACGAAAAAAGGTATAATATAAAGCAATACACAAAAACCACTGATATACAGGCTGCTGACTTGGGAGATGCACATACAGAGTTTGGCTAGGTTAAACATGTTTCTTGGCGCCAAACATTCCCCATAACCTTGGACAGTGGTGCAACATTTCGACATAAGAAAAAACTATCAAAATCAGTTGAAATGATAAGTTGAATAATTTTGCCTAAATGTTTTTATTTATTTTGTTGAAGAATTCATTACGAATCGACTGATAACAGGTAATACCTAGTGCAGTTAGAAAACGATAAGATGATGTATGATTTCAATGAGACAACTAATCACAAAAGATCGACGGACGAGGATGTCAACAACTGTTACTGTACATCTTTCAACCATAAGCAAATCACATAATGTATAGTAAGCTCATAACAAAGTCATACAGTGTTTGTAAAAATGCATTTCGAATTTGATTATGCAATGAATATAAGGGTATTATTGGTTTTATGTTGCATTAAAAAATCCTGTTTTCGGTCGATTAGGAACGACTTTACAAAAAGCTGGACTGTATACATCAACAGGAAAGGCTGACAACTAACGAAATGAAGATAAATCATTATCATACATCATTGTGTTTAGTGCGGGTATGTTTATCTTTGAAAGAAGTGGCAGGATATTATATAAAACCGGATGCAATCTAAACTACATTGAACAAGTACAAATTTTGTGTAGGGGCCAGCTGAAGCCCGCCTCCGGGTGTGAAATTTTCTCGCTGTGTTGAAGACCCATTAGTGGCCTTAGGCTGTTTTCTGCTCTTTGGTCGGGTTGTTGTCTCTTTGACACATTCCCCATTTCCAATTTCAATTTTACAGTTTATCTACCACACAACTGAAAATACTTTCAATGAGGAATAATTGAAACCATGTTAATCATCAATTGCAAACGATCAATACTTTTTGTCCCGAATTTGTTCAATGTACATGCAATGTTTTCAACAAGACGTTAAATAAGTGGTAATTATTCAATCAATCAATTTTGAGTAGGGTTAGTTTATCTTGCAAGGTCATTCACAAACACCGGCTAAGCATGATGTTCAGTGGTTGTCGTTTGTTGATGTGGTTCATAAGTGTTTCTCGTCTTCTTTTTTCTTTCGATTAGACCGTTGGTTTTGCTGTTTGAATGGTTTTACACTTATCTAGTCATTCTTGGGGCCCTTTATAGCTTGCTGTTCGGTGTGAGATCAGGCTCCGTGTTGAAGGCCGTACTTTGACCTATAATTATTTACTTTTACAAATTGTGACTTGGATGGAGAGTTGTCTCATTGGTACTCATACCACATCTTCTTATATCTATTAATTCGACTATGCAGAGCCGTTGGGGAGTTTAATTGCGTCGTACCCTTTATACTCCTATCTAAAACACCATATATTAGAATACCTGTTTGAAAAGTGTTTCGGGTGATATTTTGAAATAGAAGACTTGTTTAAAGACATACCAATCTTTTTAAATCATATTTATAAATTTGAAAGAGAATTAGTTCGGGTTAAGCAGCTTATCACATTATTATAGTGTGTGAAATTGACAGAAATTATATCCACTTTGTCCTAAAAAATCTCTTCAATTATCACCTTCCTTATACTGACGCATTAATAGTTTTTGCGTCATTAAGCGGTCAGCATTCAAAGTAAAAGAATCCATCTGCCCAAGGAATCATCGACCCAACGTAAAATAAACTATTTCATAAATTATTTACAGCTGAAACGTATAAACTACCACTGGAAAAATGTTGTCAGCATCTTCTCTAGAAGAGGGATCTGCATATTTTTATGTGAGCAATACACATTGTGTCCTAAACAGACCTGGGGTCAAGTACATGCCAAAGTAATTAATTACAATTCAATTACATTGATTTTTAAATTTAATTATTTACATCACAATTACATTGATTTTCAAATGTAATTAATTACATTACAATTACTTTGTTTATGTAATTAATTACATTTCAATTACTTTTGTCCAAAGAAATGCAAGAGCTGCATCATTTAGAATAAAATTATAAAAATGGCAACAGGTTAGAATAGAATGAAACTTTTATTTAAACATACACTTTTTAACAGTAAAACCATTAGTAAAAGATTCAAATAACGAACATCATTGTTACATTCAATCACCATTAGACTTTCACTCTGATTATTTGATTGCATTTCTTATTTTATTGGTACAAATTTTATATAATATATATATATATATATAGATCAAGATGAATATATTTTTAATTCTTATAAAAAATATCTTTAAAATTTCAAGTTTCTACTTAAAATGTTTATTTAAATGTTAATGGTTTTCTTATGTACCACATTTGAAATTTAAAGTAACTTTCAAGCTTCCATTTAGTACAGAATAGTAATGGTAGTTTTTTTCAGATTTGTGTTTTGGCAAGTCAAAATTGTCAAGCACAAAAAAATGTAAATCAAACTCCATTCTTTTATGTTTTGATTGTTGCATTTATAATTTTGTAGAAAAAACATTTAATAATTATATCAATCTAAACATATTTTAACATATAAATATGATGGTTTTAAAGTTTAAAATAACAATTACAATTTGTATGTAAATGAATTGGTATTGTTTTATGTTGCATTAACAAATCCTGTTTTCGGTCGATTAGGAACGACTTTACAAAAAGCTGGACTGTATACATCAACAGGAAAGGCTGACAACTAACGAAATGAAGATAAATCATTATCATACATCATTGTGTTTAGTGCGGGTATGTTTATCTTTGAAAGAAGTGGCAGGATATTATATAAAACCGGATGCAATCTAAACTACATTGAATTAATACAAATTATGTTTAGGGGCCAGCTGAAGCCCGCCTCCGGGTGTGAGATTTTCCCGCTGTGTTGAAGACCCATTAGTGGCCTTAGGCTGTTTTCTGCTCTTTGGTCAGGTTGTTGTCTCTTTGACACATACCCCATTTCCTTTTCAATTTTACATTTTATCTACCACACAACTGAAAATACTTTCAATGAGAAATAATTGAAATCATGTTAATCATCAATTGCAAACGGTCAATACTTTTTGTCCCGAATTTGTTCAATATACATGAAATATATTCAACAAGACGTTAAATAAGCGGTAATTATTCAATCAATCAATTTTGAGTAGGGTTAGTTTATCTTGCAAGGTCATTCACAAACACCGGCTAAGCATGATGTTCAGTGGTTGTCGTTTGTTGATATGGTTCATAAGTGTTTCTCGTTTCTCGTTTTTATATATATAGTTTAGACCGTTGGTTTTCCTTTTTGAATGGTTTTACAATTGTAATTTTTGGGGCTCTTTATAGCTTGCTGTTCTGTGTGAGCCAAGGCTCCGTGTTGAAGGCCGTACTTTGACCTATAAAGGTTTACTTTTACAAATTGTGACTTGGATGGAGAGTTGTCTCATTGGTACTCATACCACATCTTCTTATATCTATTAATTCGACTATGCAGAGCCGTTGGGGAGTTTAATTGCGTCGTACCCTTTATACTCCTATCTAAAACACCATATATTAGAATACCTGTTTGAAAAGTATTTCGGGTGATATTTTGAAATAGAAGCCTTGTTAAAAGACATACCAATCTTTTTAAATCATGTTTATAAACTTGAAAGGGAATGAGTTCGTGTTAAGCAGCTTATCACATTATTATAGCGTGTGAAATTGACAGAAATGATATCCACTTTGTCCTAAAAAAATTCTTTAAATTTCACCTTCCTTATACTGAACCATCAATAGTTTTTGCGTCATTAAGCGGTCAGCATTCAAAGTAAAAGAATCCATCTGCCCAAGGAATCATCGACCCAACGTAAAATAAACTATGTCTTAAACATGTTAAATTATTTACAGCTGAAACGTATAAACTACCACTGGAAAAATGTCGTCAGCATCTTCTCTAGAAGAGGGATCTGCATATTTTCATGTGAGCAATACACATTGTGTCCTAAACAGATCTGGGATCAAGTACATGCCAAAGTAATTAATTACAATTCAATTACATTGATTTTTAAATTTAATTAATTACATCACCATTACATTGATTTTCAAATGTAATTAATTACATTACAATTACTTTGTTAATGTAATTAATTACACTTCAATTACTTTTGTCCAAAGAAATGAAAGATCTGCATCATTTAGAATAAAATCATAAAAATGGAAACAGGTTAGAATAGAACGAAACTTTTATTTAAACATACACTTTTTAACAGTAAAAACATTAGTAAAAGATTCAAATAACGAACGTCATTGTTACATTTAATCACCATTAGACTTTCGCTGTGAATATTTGATTGCATTTCTTATTTTATTGGAACAAATTTTATATAATATATATATATATATATAGATCAAGATGAATATATTTTTAATTCTTAAAAAAAATATCTTAAAAATTTCAAGTTTCTACTTAAAATGTTTATTTAAATGTTAATGGTTTTCTTATGTTCCATATGTGAAATTTGAAGTGACTTTCAAGCTTCCATTTGATACAGAATAGTAATGGTAGCTTTTTCCAGACTTGTCTTTTGGCAAGTCAAAATTTTCAAGTACAAAAAAATGTAAATTAAACTCCATTCTTATATGTTTTGATTGTTGCATTTAGAATTTTATAGAAAATATTGAAAAATTATATCCATCTAAACATATTTTAACATATAAATATGATGGTTTAAAAGTTTAAAATAACAATGACATTTGGCATTCTAATCAAAGGACCTTCTTGTACTTCATTATTAGTTAAGTGAAAGAAATAACTTGAGGCTAAGATTATCGTTAATTGTTACAACAACATACTTACAATTTGTATGTAAATGAATTGGTATTGTTTTTTGATTTTTCGATTTTTTATGTAAACATGTGAAAAGGATAATGAAATAAATACAAATAAAGATAATTATATCCTACATGTATAATGATTAATGAAATATAAAGGAATATTGTATTCTTTCATCATGATAAAAGTTAAAAAATATTTAAACAAATCAAAGTACCATGAGTATACTGAACTATAAGTTGCATCAGAAAAGCCAAAAATGTTTACGATTTCCAAACAAATGTCTAAATGCAATTCAAGGTAATTGAAAAGTTATTCATAATTACTTGGAAAAAAGGCAATGTAATTCATTACGTTCAATTACATGCAATTGAGAATATGCTCAATTACACATTACATTGAATTTCTTTCAAAATTGTAATTAATTACAGCTAATTAGAATTACATTTTTAATTACCTCAGGTCTGGTTCTAAAGAATATATGAACAAACCTTATATTAAAATAAGAAGATGTGGTATGATTGCCAATGAAATAACTCTACAGCATAGACCAATTTACGTAAAGTTAACAACAATAGATCACCTAAACTTAATTTACAGAAACTTTACTTTAGAGATTTTATATGCTTTTGGTCAAATAGCAGATGCTATCTTTTTTATATATATCCCTGCCTTCAAATGCCACAAGTTGAGTTTTAACGTAGGCCTAAACCAAGAAAAGCACTCTGAACGCATGAATCTTTTAAAGTGTTATTAACCTTAAAATAATGTAGTCAAAGTAAATTACTAATAAAATACCAAAAATACTGTTGCCTTTATTTATTAGATCAGACAGAAAATGTGGTTGGCTTAAATCAAATTTACGTGCCACAAATATCCTCACTTGTTCATTCCGAATATATATGCCATAAAACTAAAACACAAACTAAAAATAACTTCTCAGTGATTAAAGACAACAAAGAACGTCTTACATTATTTTGTTACGATAATACGTCGATATCGACTTTTAACATTTTTTATAAAGCTTTAAAGCGTATGTGATATCTGAATGTTGTAATCATGCAAAAGTAGCTTTAGTGTTAATCCAAAGTAACGTTGAACTTCATTTCAAGTCGCTAGAACATATGCTAGCAAACCGTACAATTTCTGAAAGAGAGACGGAAGATATTAGAGCGATAGTCGATCTAATAAGTCGAAAACGAACTCACAATGACATTGCAAAATACGAAACACAATCAAAGGGACAGAAGTTTTATGTTGCAACAGCCATTTATGGATCAATGCCAGTTTTGTTGCACGGTTTTTTTTACGTAAAGAGGGGATGGCAATTCTCCTCACAAGACATTGGAGTTAAACTTTCATTTTTGACTGGATGAGGCTGCGTATTCATTCAACCCGCACAGCCACGGACGCCCCTCTTTAGCATGGGTTTTACTCCCGGGAAGAGAGAATTCGAGGGATTTCCATATGTCAATACCTTAGTCCACACTTGGAGTTGACATACATATGATGTTTATATAATAACAAGTTACATACGCATGGTACTTTATACCTCGACATATGTTCATGTATGTTTAGGATTAGGACAAATTAACAATGAATCTAATCGATATGGTCTACAAATAGTGTGAACTGGACTAAATGACGGAGACTTCAACTTGAAAAAGACGGTATGTTGAATAGCGACAGAAAAGTAACCTTGCAAATAATTAATATGAGTGAATACGATAAAGGTGTTCGAATTGTTTTACCGCAAGGCCTGATGTGTCCTTAGGGTAATCGTATCCTGTTATGCATGTATCAGCCGCCATGCGAATTCATGCTCAGCCAAATATCACAGTCGGGAATAGGACACAATCGGTTGAATTACAGATCAGCGATTTTACTGGTATCTAAAGATTTGAGAACGCGAAAACATGTTGCTAGTGATTTTAGACAGATGTCTCTAGTGAGTTGAATGTCTTGTCGCAACGTGTTTCGTTATTTTAAACATTGGTATTCTTGGCAGATCTGTAATCATTTCCGTTAAACTTATCAACAGTGTTTACAGACTTGGGATAATCTTAAATTTGATATGTTTTATAGATACTTGTCTATTTTTTTACCTATAGATATATATTGGTTGTTTTGTCGAAGAGTTGCTGTTTCATTGCTGTATACCCAATTCTCAAAATGATCAAATGTTTACTTGTAAGAGTAACGTTAGTGACAATATACATTAATTGAGTTTTGATTAGGTTGATACAATGATTTGTCAACCCAAGAGATATGATATCTATGTAGTTGATACATCATTGTTACACTTTTATAAATTGAAATATTCAATAATATTTATTGAAAAAGATAACATAGAAAACAAGAACAACAATGATAATGTGCATGACGTAATAATGCTATGGTATTGACGTTTCCTCGGGAAAAGTATTTTTATGTACACGTTAGCTGTTCCAAATCTTTAATCAACCTTTCGTAGTTTTTGCCGCTGTGAATATAACGTTTTATTAAAGAAGATTCCCGACGTTTTTAGCCAGTGAGAAATGAGAATTTGTTTAGTCATATAATAATGTATTATGTCGAGAGATATTTGTTATATAAGGACAAGTCGCCGAATTTGTCTTGTGAAATTTGTAAATAGATATAAGAAGATGTGGTATGAGTGCCAATGGGACAACTCTCCATCCAAGTCAAAATTTATCAAAGTAAACAATTATAGGTCAAAGTACGGTCTTCTAATCTTTTTAGTTGATTTGATATGAACTCTTGTTTAAATTGGACCTAGTATAAGTTAGACATTCGACTTATTAGTTTGAATGTTCCTTTGGTATCTCTTTTAGACTTTTTCATTTGAAATAAACTCCAATATGGTACTGACATGTTCTGCATTTAGACAGATTATGATTATCATTATTGCTTAAGGTGATTGCTACATTGTCCATGTTGTCAGCAGCAACATTTCGTACTTTGTATTTTTCCGGACGGATTTTGAATACCAAATATTTCTTTAAGTCTTCCTTAATGTCATATTAAAGGACTATGTATTTCCCTTCTTTTTTCAGATTAACCATATTCCCATAAAAAAAAAAATAAGATAATTGTTTTTTTTCTTCAAGTCATTCATTAGTCCAGTGAACCTTCAGCATATATTTTATCTGTGACAGTTTGCGAACGTGTTGAAACAATCAGTATTTGATTAAACACAATATCAAGTTATTAATAAGTAGGATTATCTACGCAGGACAGGATTACATTCACATGTGTCAAATGCCGCCACACAACACTATATAAGTAGATGTTATTCATATTTTAGAAAGACTAACGAACGTCGTACTAAAACATAACTTTGCTGATTCTAAAATAGTGTTTAGAAAGCATGGCTTTATTAGCTGGGTTTGGACTACAATTTAAGGACACTTTTAATTATCTTCACACAAAAAATCCTGATAGTGGAAAAGGTGACATATTTAGTTATATTAAGGAAGGTGATTTTGACAAAGCTGGAGATTTGCTACAGAACAAATCAGAATATAACCTCAAGAAAAAACAGGAAGCATCGGTTTTGATGATGATATGTAAATTTTGCCCTGCCAACAGAGAAGTGGAAGCTGTTTCGCTGGTGAAGTATTTGATAAACAGAGGTGCGCGGGTTGACAAAAAAGATGAGTGCGGAAAGACAGCAATATATTATGCAGAGAAAAACGGTTTAATAAAAATAACACAACTTTTCCAAACTCATGTAACTGATATGCTGCTGGACCAAAATCTGTTTTAAAACGATTGTTTATTGTTTAAAACAGTAAATTCACTGAATTGAAAGTACACCATGGCTTTAAGTATTTGTAAAAACATTAAGATTAGAGCATCATTTTTACTGTGTGGAGTTGTTAGTAAAAACAGTGTGCTGCTTTCGTTTGTAGTAGTATACAAAGCTGTATGGTATAATGAGTGGAAAATGGTATATCTGCTTAAGTATGCGTGTAATCTTTGTACAAACTGTAAATCTGCCTAAGAAGTGTGTAATCTTTGCACACAGTGTATATCTGCTTAAGTATGTTTGTAATCTTTGTACAAGCTGTATATCTGCTTAAGTATGTGTGTAATCTTTGTACAAACTGTATATCTGCCTAAGTAGTGTGTGATCTTTGTACAAAATGTATATCTGCCTAAGCAGTGTGTAATCTTTGTACAAACTGTATATCTGATTAAGTATGTGTGTAATCTTTGTACAAACTGTAAATCTGCCTAAGAAGTGTGTGTAATCTTTGCACACAGTGTATATCTGCTTAAGTATGTTTGTAATCTTTGTACAAGCTGTATATCTGCTTAAGTATGTGTGTAATCTTTGTACAAACTGTATATCTGCCTAAGTAGTGTGTGATCTTTGTACAAAATGTATATCTGCCTAAGCAGTGTGTAATCTTTGTACAAACTGTATATCTGATTAAGTATGTGTGTAATCTTTGTTCAAACTGTATATCCACTTTACCACTATATTGAATTTTGTGTAAGGCTAGTATTATAAATGTGGATATTGGAAAATAAATGTTAAAACATTCTAAATGTATGATTCATTTGTCGTGTCTTGAGACAAGCTTTACAGAGTCCTGATATAAATATGAGGAGATGTTAGATGGTTGTAATCAGAGAATTATTACCCAAAATCATTAAGACTGTAAGGTATGTACACAACAAGATCACTGTTTGGCAAAACAAGCAAAACCTATATCCTTTAAAAAGTTATAAATGGAACCAGATTAACAAGTCAAATATGAACCAATTCTAAAGAGAAAACCAACGGCTTGTCGTAAAATATCGTCAGATTTCGTATAAAAAAAATTGGGTTGATTTTGTTTTTTGTTTTTATTGGAAGTAGTACATTTTAGTTCTGTATTTCCATCTGTATACCTTCATTGTGTTGGAAAATATTTGCAGTTAAGATGAGGGCATGTAAACATAGACAACAATCATATAAATATGGCAAAACTTACCACTGTATCCACATCATATACCATATAATTAATGACAAGCAGAACTCGTCAAAACTATGGTTAAGCATTCATACACAGATATTTACACACAGAGATAAACAAACTAAAAAAAATAATTTAAAATCAGTACACATTAAAAACAAAACCTACTGTGAATTAAAAAATACACATTGAGTTTTATGCGGATTTTGCTTACGCATATACCAAATAACCATGCTTATCGTGCGTTTTGATTTATACCTGAGGTTAAGAATCTTTACACCTATGAACCTTAGCATACCTTTACTGATTCAGGTTTAAAATAATTGGCGTTCACAATTTTAAGCCTGGTATCTATTGTGAGTTTATTAGTCGTCAGAACCATGCCGGACTTTTACAAATTCTTGAAATTCAAGTAAAACACAACTTAAAATCATAAACCAGGTTGGTGATTTGGTACGGCAGACTATGTATTTCACTTCGTTTTTCGGATAAACCATATTACCATAAAAAAATTAAATAAAATAATTGTTTTTTTTTTCTTTAAATCATTCAATCGTACAGTGAACCTTCAGAATATATTTTATCTGTGACATTTTGATGAAACATGCTTTATACAACAAATCAAACATAGAAATCATATTAAGAGACATTGACTTCATTTTTTTTTTCTAAACATTGAAAAGAAATTATTTTGGGTTAATCAGCGTATCACAATATCATATTGTGTAAGCATGACACACAGAAATAATATCTAATTCGATCTACAAGTAACAGCTTCGACATTTATGACGACATTAGGTAGGCAGCTTATAACAACGTAAGAGTCAATCGACCTAAAGAAACTTAATCGTGGGTTAACAAACTTCTTAAAGCATTAATGGTACAGCTGAATTGTATAAATTATTACTCAGCAAATTTGGGTTTAGCAACTACTCATGTATGCAAATGTGCTCCGTTGTATAATCCAAAAAGCGACCTTCAAGCTTTCATGTGAACAATACAATTTATGTTCTCACAGATGACAAAAAAAATCATAATATGATATGAGCAAGACCTATAAGAATGTTAGATAAGCAATCTTAATTTTATGAAAAAGCAAAACATAAAGAAACACAAATATCCCAACAAATATTTATAAAAACTGAAATCGTATCCGTATAACTATTGACTTATATAAGTATAACTTTTATATTAAAAACCTGCTATCAAAATAAAAAGAGTAACCAAATCAACTGTATACGCTGGTTTTGTAATTGGTCATAGTAATTTTTTCACTTTTTATGCAGTATTCAACCCTATTATTTTGGTTGTTGTTTTTTTTTTTTTTAATTCTTTCTTATTTTCGAATTAGCACAAACCTTCTGTGCATTTTGCATAACTAAGTATGGCCAAAAATACCTAAAAACAACTGTAATACATCTGACTTGGTACAGACATTGTCAGAAAACAAAATGAAGCATAAAGAGTGGATGGCAATTTCTCCTCACAAGACATTAGAGTTAAACTTTCATTTTTGACTGGATGAGGCTGCGTATTAATACAACCCGCACAGCCAGACGGACGCCCCTCTTTAGCATGGGTTTTACTCCCGGGAAGAGAGAATTCTGAGGGATTTTCATATGCCAATACCTTAGTCCACACTTGGAGTTGACATACATATGATGTTTATAAAATAACAAGTTACATACGCATGGTACTTTATACCTCGACATATATTCATGTATGTTTAGGACTGGGACAAATTAACAATGAATCTAATCGATATGGTCTACAAATAGTGTGAACTGGGCTATATGGCGGAGACTTCGATTGAAAAAGACGGTATGTTAAATAGCGACAGAAAAATAACCTTGCAACAGGCTACCGTCGAAACTTTCAAAGAGTTAATATGAGTGAATACGATAAAGGTGTTCGAATTGTTTTACCGCAAGGCCTGATGTGTCTTTAGGGTAATCGTATCCTGTTATGCATGTATCAGCCGCCATGCGAATTCATGCTCAGCCAAATATCACAGTCGGAAATAGGGCACAATCGGTTGAATTACAGATCAGCGACTTTACTGGTATCTAAAGATTTGAGAACCCGAAAACATGTTGCTAGTGATTTTAGAACCCGAAAACATGTTGCTAGTGATTTAAGACACATGTCTCTAGTGAGTTGAATGTCTTGTCGCAAAGTGTTTCGTTATTTTAAACATTGGTATTCTTGTCAGGTCTGTAATTATTTACGTTAAACTTATCAACTACTTTTTTTTCTACATTTTGCATAACTAAGTATGACCAAAAATACCTGAAAACAACTGTAATACATCTGACTTGGTACAGACATTGTCAGAAAACAAAATGGAGCGTTTTGGTTTTACTTGGTTTTATAGCTAGCTAAAACTTCCACTTGTATAAAGCTGTTTATAATTCCGTTATATTGACAAAATTGAATGAGCAACCCAAACAAACATGTGACAATAATCGGAATCCAGCATGCAGCTAAACTGTGTTATAAAATAAAACTGAGAATGGAAATACGGAATGTGCCAAAGGGACAACAACCCGTCCAAACAGCAGAAAACAGCCGACGGCCACCAATGGGTCCTCAACACAGCGAGAAAATCCCGCACCGGAGGCGGGCTTCATCTGGCCCCTTAAAACAAAATGTGTACTAGTTCAATGAAAATGGACGTCACACTAAACTCCAAAACATATAAATGAACTAAAATTAAAAAAAAATACAAGACTAACAAAGGCCAGAGGCTCCTGACTTCGGACAGGCGCAAAAATGCGGCGGGGTTAAACATGTTTTGTGAGATCTCAACCCTCCCCCTATTCCTCTAGCCAATGTAGAATAACCAAACACACAGTAATACGCACAGTAAAACTCAATTTAGAAGAAGTCCAAGTCCTATGTTAGAAAAGATAACTTAAGAAACTAAGTAAAATGACAATGATACATAAATTAACAAGGGACTACTAATAGTTACTGACATGGCAGCTCCAGATCTCGTTTAAACTGATTGAAAGATCATGTCTTCGTCATATGAACATCAAGCACAATCCCTCCCGTTAGGGGTTTAGAATCATACCATCATAAAATATATGAGAAACATACATCACAGACATACAATACAAATAACTAAAAAAATCAAAAATGCATACAAATAAATCTGACATAGACGTATACAGAAACAATTATTGAAGTTGATCGTAGATACACAGTATAACAAATAAATTTGACTTAGATATCAACAAAGTAAGTGTTTGTCATTGATAGTACATTCAGGTTGTTGAAACATAATACCATACTAGTGTAAACTTTCCCGATAGAGCAAAGGGAAAACTGTAAAGTAAATAAAACGATACACACCTTCTGCACCTAGAATCTATAACTCAAGACCATTTTTAATTATTAGTGAAGTCGACACTTAATATGTATATATTATGTCTTGTCACGTATATTTACTTTCTGAGAAAAAAGATGAGATGTCCCTTGACAAAACCCTGGCTCATTAGTATTTTGCTCAGACACCCATGACGTTTTAGACAGTCTGAGTAGCAGCTGCAAGCTTTTTGGGTATCGTATGAGTTGAGAAATGTATACTCCATACATATAGAGTGAAGTTGGTATATTGCTGCAAAAAAAAGGAAAATGTATAATTTCAAAATTGAAATCGTTTCATTGTCATAGATTCTGGTATTGAAATGACCGCTGTAGTCAAATGTGATGTATGTGCCTAGAAATAATACAGAGAAAGCTGTATCCATGGTTTCTTTGATCATTTAAGTCTCCTATTCAAGAGGATACATTAATGATATCCAATCAGAAAAGTTTGGATTGTTAATAGAAAGAACGTCATCAGTTTACCTGTATGTGAAATTAAATGATCTACCTTCTTTGGTCTTCTTATTTTTTTACAAGAGTCTGAAGGAACTCACACTCACATGAAAATAACAAAAGGTAGGCCAGGAGAGGCGCAGAGGTGAGGGTGTAAATTGCAAGTCGAGATCTTGGATTTTTCTAATCCTTCATAAAAAAGGGAATTCACACAACTACATCAAAGTCGATTCTCATACATTTGTAACCTTTATTTTTCGTTCTATGAGTTGAACGGCTGAATCCAGTTTTCCCCTTTTTACAGTATTTTGTTTAGTATTTGTATATATTTACAAAACTATACGATGCGAGAATTTGGAAGAATAAAAGCAAGGTATATCCGTGAAATAAAGATTATCAATTTCCTTATAAGATACATTAGCTCTCTTTTGGCAATAGAGATATAGTTGTAGAAGCTATTTGTTTGTGGTTAAAAGAACGGCTATGCAATTTAATAGATAACATCACTTTTCATAAGGTGAAGGTACAAATTGCAAGTCAAAAGACAAAAGAGATGATTTTAGTTTTCCAATTATGAACTTTCCATTTCTATGTAGCAACATTCCAGAAGCGCCTGCATATGGAGTATATATCTCAAGGTTTCTACGATATGTTAGGGCTTGTATTTCCTATCATGATTTCCTTTATAGAGGGTTGCTACTCACAAGGACGCTATTAAATTAAGAGTTCCAAGTGGTGAAGTTGACGTTATCCCTTCGTAAATTTTATGAAAGCCATCACGAGTTGGTTGACCGTTATGGAATATCATTTTCACTGATAAAGTCGGATATGTTCCAATTGTCGCGATTACAATACCGTCCCTATTTTCCCGTATTTGAACTACCGAATTAGACTTGTACTTACATGACAAACACAACGGTGCAATATGAGGAGCTTGATCTGCTAACCCCTCATGAGCACCTGATATCATTCCCAGTTTTTAGTTGGGTCCGTGTTGCTCAGTCATTAGTTTTCTATGATGTGTTTTGAGTGCAGATGGTCTTTTTCTTTTTTAGCCATGGCGATGTCCGTTTATTTAAGACTCATAGTTTTAATTTCCCCTTTGTATCTTTTGTCTCTCTTTTTCATCTTTTCAAAACCATTTCAATGAACTATGATTTACATTAACATTTCACTTGATTGTAATAATAAATTCAGCAACTTCTCAGATAATCTGCAAGCCGAGAAAAAAAGAGACAGCTGTCCGTTAGACAACATTCAACCAATCAAACAAAGTTGACAGATTTGAAAAATAATCCATAAATTTCATAGCTTTATCAAAAATATAACAATAAAAAGCTTCAAGAAAGACACATTTTTTTCAATAAATTCTAATTTGATAGGTTGGTTTTCTTCGTGAGAAAATGGTGCTTATAAATATAAATTGCCATTGTGTTATATCTAGTGACATAATTTCTTTACAACACTTAGTTTTTGCATTCCAAACACAGTAAAACAAATTATGAAAATGTGATATGATTTCCAACTATACAACTGTCCAATTGACGTAGAAGTTATTAACTATAGATCTGCAAACGGCTTTCTACAATGAGCAACACCAAATTAACTAAAATTGATATTAAGAGATAATCGTTTTATATATAATTTGATATAACTTGGCTAACAACATTGAGTAGAATAATGTGATACTATGTTATACATGTATGTATGTTCTGTTTTGTTTTTATTTCTGATTTTTTAATTTTCATATTAAGAATATTGTATTTTTTTCGTCCGTTTAAGAGTATCACCTTCTCCGATATTCTGTATAAACGTATATTTATCATATAAAAATATGGTATGATTGCCAATGAGACAACTCTCCACCAGAAATAAATGATATAGTAGTTGTTAACTAAAGCTCACCGTACAGCATTCAACAATGAGCAAAAATAAAACGCATAGCAAGATAGAAAAGACCCCGCCTTTATATATGTAAAACAATTTGACTGATAACACTAACGGCCTGATTTATGTAAAGAAAAATAAATAAGATATACAGAAAAAATTACATGTTCCTGACATGGGACAGGCACATACCGAATTTGATGAGGTTAAACATATTAGCGGGAGCCAAATCCTCTATCTGTTTAAGTATATACAGTAAAGAGTTTTTGGTTGTGGTATGAAAAATTTTATATCAATATTTTGCATTTTGGAGTTACGGACTACTCAGAGTTCTGCTTTCCAACATACTGACACTAACAAATTCGGTGTTTACACATCATTGGCTTCGCTTTCAAATATTCGGCTTTGAGCATTCCGGCTGAAGGTAAATCCAGTTAGCCCTTTAAAATTAACCGCGGGAGTAAGTAAAAATTACAAACACAAGTTAAATGTTACAATTTACTGCTATATATTCACACCAAAAGTGAGAATTGCAATTCTATTGCTGAACTTGAAACAAATTGAGACAACCACATTTTCATAAAGGTTAATTGGCAAATATGTATATACATAGACATTGGTGTTTATCATGTTTAATCACTCATCTGTTTGATTTACAAGGTACTGGTTACCTGGACATACAATGCTTCAAGTTTATAATGATTAATTGGTTTTTGGTGGCAATTATTGCTTGCATTTAACGATAAAAACAGGTCGATCAGAAAATGAATTAAAACCCAGTGTTGTACATATTGCACAAGTATAGCAGGAGTTTTTGGTTTGTCGCTTCACAAGGGGTCAGTAAGTAGATGATATGATATCATACCTGGGAGTAATATTCTGATTCCGAGCCAGCCATTCGTACTCCTTATTATCGTCTACTTACCGGTCAGCAGAAGATACAAATGTTCATGTCTTTGGTTTGAAACAGCTGGGATATAGCCCAAGACAAAACTATTGAACACGTTTTTTTTTATTAATTATCAAAAGTATTAGATGAAAACAAAAACGTGTCGGAACTCTCGTGTTTTAGATCGAACATTTTTGATTAAATTTCTAATCAGCTTTCAATTCGTTTTTTTTTAATCCAATTGACATGTGTGTTGGATTAGTGTGTAATGTCGATATCATGTAAATAAACTCATCATGGATTCCAGGATTACAATTTTGTTCTCGTGTTTCTGTTCGTCTGTGAAAGTGTTCTATGTGGGATAGACGGTTACCATATTTTCTAACGAATACATGAAACTAACGAAGCATCCAATCTCTGATTTTAAAAATGAAAACACAGATAAAGTTAAGAAATGCAAGACCCTTTTAATTCAAATGATTGAAGTTTAAAATAAAAATTTAGAACATAATCATAATGACAGTAATGATGTTTTCAGTAACGGTAGCAGAAATAAGAAAGCGACAACAAAACATGTAGGGCCTCGACATTAAGCAACAAAGAAGGGCAAGTAAATTTCTTCCATGTAATTAGTTTTATTTTTCGGTACAAAAATGCAGTATTTGAGAGTTTTAAATTGGCTTCATTAGGCGGACAGTGTTAATGTCAAAGATGTATTCTGCTCTCGGCATCATTGACTCAACATGTAAACAACATAGTTATAACATTTAATGTTACAGCTGAGATGTATAAGTCATTCGCTCCAGGAGGCACAGATGCCCCGTAACATTTGTAAGAAAGAATTCTGAAAACTTTCATGTAAAAAACTTCGACACTTACTCCTCAAAAAATGAAAACGTATAAATGTAATGCGTCCGAAATTTATATATGCGTATAAATTTAATGCGTCCGAAGGGCTCCTCCAAATGTCAAGTAAACACACTATTAAAACGGAACTTTAAAACAAATGTCATATAAGTGAGAGGTTTATTTGGCTATAAATCTAGGTTGAACCAAACATTTTCGTCGGAAAATGCCTGTACCAAGTCAGGAAATGGTAGTTGTTTTCCACTTCTTGGTTGATAGCGTTTGATTTTGGCAGTTTTTTTTTATAGTCTTCCCTTTTTTTAATTTGCTTTGCAGTTTAGTATTTTTGTTATATTTTTTTCGTGTACTACCGGTTTGAAACGTGTTTTGGAAAAGAATGTCAATTGAAAGCATTGTTAACGGACACATCAATGCCAAACATCTTTTTTAATTCACATTTGAAAACATGTGAAAGAATTTAGTTTGGGTTAAGCGGCTTATCACAATATGATATTGTTTGAACATGACAAAGTGTATTGTTAACACTTGTTTTACAGCTGAAATGTAACTTTTTTCAGCGAGGAATTTACAAATGGCATGTGCAAACTATACTGAATCATTGAGTCTTTCATGTATGTACCCTTTGTTGTAGGAAACATGAAAAGGTTTCCCGGCCTTAACATATTCTTTTTACGAGCAAAATTATATTTACGGATTTACACAAAAGCTAAAACATGTTTTAGAAAGTATGTAAAAGTCTGTGGTAAATATAACTATGCAAAGGTAACTTGAGTGGTAATGCAAAGTTACTTTGGACTTCATTTAAATCCGCTTCAGTAAAACATATTCTCGAAAAACTGTTAAAAAAAAGTTGTAAAATGTACACCCAACATGATGCGACAAGATAGACTTTACCGTCCAAGACAAGGAAAGTGCCAAGTCAGGAAAATGGCCATTGTTATATTATAGTTCGTTTCTGTGTGTGTTACATTTAAATGTTGTGTTTATGTTGTGTCGTTGTTCTCCTCTTATATTTGATGCGTGTCCCTCAGTTTTAGTTTGTAACCCGGATTTGTTTTTATCTCTATCGATTTATGAGTTTTCGAACAGCGGTATACTACTGTTGCCTTTATTTAATGGCAATACTGTTATCGTCTCTTTGTTGTATATTCTAGTTTAATTATTTGTTGTCAATTTGTATAAAAAAATTAGGCAATGTATAAAATTGAACAAATATGACTTTTATTTCTCGCTTTTTACGCAAAAGATATCTCTAAGATATCTGCTAATGTACAACAAGTAACAACAGAAGTATCTAATTTGAGAGGAAATTGATATATTTTATTTGATTCACCACCACTTTGATTTATAGACAAAAATATGAATCGTCCGGTTTATCCGACTTAATATTTAAAAAAAAACATTCGGCGTGCTAAAAGTGTTATATTTTCTTCACTATCATCTTTGTCGCATAGTTAATATAGTGCTGTAATTTTTTGGTCACGCAGCGGTCTACGGAAGCATGCGTATCCATTCGTTTTATCATGCGTTATTTGTTATTGATTGGTGACGGCAATGTCAAAAATTATCACTATGAATAGAAGGAGATGGGGAATACGTCAATGAGAAAGTAATTAAACGACAATTGGAGAAGCAGATATAAACAAAAGACATATAGAAATCATGCAACAATCATCAATTGACATATGTCTATTCAGTATGACACGCTCTAAGTAGTCCAAAGTCTAAACAATTAAAGATTTGCCATTATAAATGCTCTAAGTCATAATATAATAATTCAAGAGTCTATCCTAATTTGAGGTAAATTATATGGCCTTCCAAATACCGTTTCGATTCCTAACATCACTGAAGAGACATTAATTGTCAAAATCCGGATATGGTGTACAAAAACCTGTGCATCTTTTGTTTGCGGTATAACATCTGTTCCGCAAGTTTATAGTTTTCTGTTTAGTATTAAATTCATAATTAAGAGCCATTTATTACATCGGTGATCCGTTTATTTGGTAATCGCCAATGGCAGTCAGTAAGATTTAAGAACATTTGTTGTTCGACCTGTTAGTGAAATGCGTTTTGTTAAAATATACTTTTTCACTTTTTTGGTCTTTTGGAAAATGTTGTTTGTGCTGTATTTAGACCCCTCTAACAAGAAATTTGTTTTGCATGCACACGTATAAAAATTGCGGTTTTTATCCAACGCAATCATAGGTTTGACCGTTGTTTTCAATTTAGACTTGTTTATATTTTTTCGTTTGGGCTTGTATTATATTTGCCTTCGGGTTTATATGATCCGTTCATCCTATTTTGACTCCACAAAATTCAAGAATCTATCCTAAATTGAGGTAAATTGTATGGCTTGTTTATATATATATATATATATATATATATATATATACATAGCCCAGACACTCAATGATTTTACAAAAGAAATAAAATTGTATATAGTTACGAAATTCAAGGCCCTTTCACGTCACTCTATATATGTTTACGTATTCTACGTATTCATTTAAACATTACAAATATGACGCAAAGGTAATAGAAATAAAAAAGCAACAAAAAAAAAACTAAATCTAGGTAACAATGAAGCACCCAAGAAGAGCAAAAAGATATTGTTAAATATTCTTAGTTTATATTTTTGTATAGTAAACTGGTCTTTCACATAAAAGTCCGAAATAATATGATAAACTGTTAATTTTATCCTAACTTTACCTGATATATACAACTTTATCCATTGTTGACGCCAACGATGTCATAAGCAGCATGTTCAAATGTTTAATACCAGTCATACTTTTGTTTGTATAAAGACTATTAGGAGAGTGGCAACGGTCCGGACAAACATTTCTCCCTCCAAACTCAATTATATTCTAATAGCATCCAGGATCAACACATTTTCTTAACTAATTTTGTTTTCTGCTTTTATTCATTTTCAATAAAAACAAACTAATCCACCGTCCACTGATTTTTATTAATAAGAAGTACAAAATTAAACCATTTAAAAATACATGTTCTCCCCTAAAGATGAATTCAAATATTAAATGTGGAAAATTGTTCGTGTTTGAATTACTTCTGGACCATGTGGACCCTTTTCGGTTTTATCAGTTATTCAACGTTCGTGTGAGATTTTGGACTCAATTATTTTAGTCTAAATTAACATTAAAGAGACATTAAGTGTCGAAACTAGTGCAGCAGTAGAAATGGTATTTTCCTTGTTATTGTAATAAAATCATGTATCTTTAAAAACTTAACTGGAACTCTAGCTTTATAAGTCACACTCGTTAAAAAGTAAAAACATAAGACTATGGACCAATTCGAGCGACAAATACGGATCATAACTAGATTAATGTCATGTTTCAACTATTGCATGCATACTCGGGACAGGAAAATTCAAATAACAAAAATAACGAATTCCAAAGAAAATCCAAAACGGAAAGTCCTTTATCATATGTCAAAATCAAAATCAAACAATGAGAATGTTGCTGCAAATTCTTATTTTTCATGTCTTTGATTTAACCCGACCGATAATCAAACCCACGACCCATAACCGAAATAGTTTTTTTTTCTAATAGGGCGTTTGCCGAAAGCGAATAAAGGAAAATAAAAGTCTGATTAGGAGCACAGTTGGTTTCCGGAATGAAAAACACGTCTAAGAAACTTCACAAATATTTGTTGTCAGAAACACTTTTTGTATGAGATTTTTTTAACTCCTTTTTATAGAGTATGAATTGTCCTTTGCTAAAACATGACATGCGTATCTTTGTTGACAGTTATGTCATTTTTATGAAGTTTGACCAAATCAATCATTTCAACCTGTTGTATCTCTATATTAAGGATTCTTTGCATAAAGTGTACGGTAGAAACGTTCAAACTTTATATACTACGATATAATTCGAGGAAAGAAACAAAGATTGTCTGTTCCAAACAGTTCATTGATTGTTTCAGTATATACATCTAATGTATTCATATTTCGTAGAGTAGCTAGTTTCACAGTTACTATATATGTAGCACGGTTGTGCTTGCGGTGTTGTTGTTTCTTCATCACAGTGAACTGTGTCTGTTATTTTTGGAAACAATATCAATATTTAAAGCGTTTCATTTTTTCTGTATAGAAATAAATGACCAATACATCAGATCAAGTCTTCCTGTAGTGCTTATGACTTTGTTGTTCAACATTTTTTTATGAAGAACATCAACCAATATCAGTTGTAGAACGGCATGGTTTCTTGATATATACTGATTAAAAACTTCGTGTTTGCTTTTAGCAACTCCAAACATTCTTTAATACGGTGTGTTTGTTATCTATTTTAACTTTTTTAAAGAGCTATGTGCTTTTCCAGTACAAGTGCTTATCGTGTACGTTTATTAAAGTTCTGTTAATCTACTGATAGAATAACAAATGGGTAATCTCAATACCCTGGTTTAACAGCGCCACATTTTCTAGAGTAAGGAACATCTGCAGTAGTTGTTGTTTGAAACTACAAAACACGTCTAGGAAACTTCACAAATATGTTTTTTTTCTTATTTGGACGCCACATAGAGTTGGTTGACCGTTAGGGAATATTTGTTTCACAGATGACGACGGATATGTTTCGATTATCGTAATCACAATCCCGCCCTCTTTTCCACGAATGTGACCTACCGAATAACATTTATCCCCGGGTTTGTATTATATGAGCAACACGACGGGTGCCACATGTGGAGCAGGGAGCACCAGAGATAACCGCCGGTTACTAACAGGGTTTTTGTTGCTTATTCTTTAGTTTTCTATGTTGTGCTTTGCGTACTGTTGTTTGTTTTTTCACCGTATTTTGCCACGGCATTGTCAGTTTGTTTTAGAAATATGAGTTTGAATATCCCTTTGGTAGCTTCCAACTTTCTTTTGAAAAATTCGGTGTTCATGACAGATCTTTTATTATCGCGTTAAATTTATTCAAATCTATATAGTTGCGCGTTTATTTTGTCAGGTTTGATGGACTTCCTTCTTTTTTTAATTTACCTTGGAGTTTGGTAATTTTGTTAATATATTGTTTTCGCTATTATGTCGTGAGATTGCTGTTTCATTAACGTATATCAACATCTCCTTTTTACAATATAAGTAATTAAGGGTCAATTAACAGATATGTGTAATGACGAGAGAGAAATACTAGTACCAAAATAAGTATCACGAGTAAAAAATAGTATGCTAAAATTGTATTGAAGATTATACTATTTATTTATTGAATGATAAAGTTGCTGACTAGTATGAGAATATTACAAGGATTTATGAAATTAAAATTAAAGATAAGTTCAAAATGTCTTCTAGCGTATCTTGCTATATGTGTTATGTAAAGATAAGTTGTCATATTTGTCTTGTGATATTTGTAATCTCTTTCAGATAATATGTTAAAATTTCACTTAGCATTAATTTAGAAGAGTTTTATGGAACATGCTCCAACACAAACCTGAAATGTATGAATGATCTGTTTAGCGATTGAAACGTTAGTATTATTAGGGTTTGTAAGGAACATTTTTCTCAGCTACCAATTTTTTTGTATCTTTTTTTATACCTTTTTTTTTCGTTTTCCTTAATGTAATCTGACATGAATTTTTATTTCCCGTCTTCATCAGATAAAACCATATTTTCAAAACCGATATAGAATTTAAATAAAAAGAATTGTTTTGATGCGAATTTTCAATTGTAAATAACACGTGGGAGAAATGCTAACTTCTAATAACACATACGATGTTTTAATTAATTGAATATTAAGTTCCTGGTAAGAGGATTATCTACGCAGGAAAAGAAATATATTCACGTGTATCAAAGGGCGCCACAAAAATCTATATAAATACATGTCAACCATGTTATAGAAAACTAACGACTATAGAACTTCGTATTAAAATCACATCTGTTTGCTGACTCTGAAAAAGTAGTTAGACATCATGGCTTTGTTAGCTGGATTTGGACTTCAATTCAAGAAAACTTTAAACCATTTTCACACAAAACATCTTGAAAATGGAAAAGATGACATACTTGTCTCTATAAAGAAAGGTGATTTTGAAAAAGTTAAAGTCTTAATACAGAACAGATCTAATGATAACCTTAAGAAAAAGCAGGAATCAACGGTTTTGATGATGATATGTCAATTTTGTTCTGCAAAGAATGAAGAAAATGTTGTTTCGCTTGTTAGTTATTTGCTGAAAAGAGGCGCACGGGTTGACAAAAAAGATGAGTGTGGAAAAACAGCAATATATTATGCAGAGAGAAATGGTTTAATGACAATAAAACAAATTTTCCAATTTCATGTAAGCGATATACTTCTGGACCAAGTATTTCAATAAAGCAATTATTTGTTGTTCCTGGTTGTAGCAGAATAGCTAAATTACAATTACACCATGATAACTGGAATTAATTGTAAAAACGTAAATATGAGGACTACAATTTTCCGTGTAGAGTAGTAAGTAAAAACGTAAAAGCTGCATGGTATAATGAGAGGACATTGGTGTATCTGCATTAGTATGTGTGGAATCTTTGTTCAAGCAGTATCTACTTGAGTATGTGTAAATGAGTAATCTTTGTACAAACTGTATATCTGCGTTAGTGTATGCGTGGAATCTTTAAACAAACAGTATATCTGCTTAAATATGTGAACATGTGTAATTTTGTATAAACTGTATATCTTATCTGCTTAAATATGTTAACATGTGTAGTCTTTGTACAAACTCTATATCTGCTTTATTTTAAAAGAGGTAGGTTTTTACCACCAGACTTTGTTTAAGTTTGGCATTTCATATGTGAATATTGCGAAATAAATTTATACATTTGAAACTTATCACTGGTTAGTCATGTTTTGCAACAAGCATTACAGGGTCATAGTATAAAGGAAGGAGATGTAGTATGATTTGAAATGAGAGAACTGTCACCATTCAATCCAGAGGACAAAAACTTTAACAACTGCAGGTCACTGTTTTGCTTTCATGAGCAAAATCCGTACGGTACAGGTGTAATACCACCAAGACCTAGTACATCACATCCGGTTTAAAAGGGGTCGAAAACAATATTCCCTTGACTGTGTCAGTTGTATGAGATTAACACTGCATTTCATTGCAAAAAAAATGTTCTGAGTCATAAACATACAACTTTGGTGTTTCAAAGGAAAATTGTTTTTTTATTTGGTGTTTCAATAAAATATTTTGGAAACTTGAGGAGACATGGTTACTTACGGGCTTCAAAGTTATTGTGAAACTACCTATTCTGGAGTTGGAGTACACGTGAATTAGATGTGGATACTAAAAATTTCAAAGTTCTTTTAGAGTACATACAATCTAAAACTCTTTCATCTTGCAATAGTATTAATTAGTATTGACTTCTCCACACTTTACCCCAGTATTCATCATTCAAACTAAAAGACAAATTGAAAGAGTTGGTCCTGTTTTGTTTCATAAAAAGAATGGCCAACGTAGATATAAGTATCTTGTCTTAGGGAGGGATACATCCTCACTCTGATTCAAACAACAAATTTTCTAAAAATGACATTATCAATATTCTTGATTTCTTGATTGACGACATATTTGTTACGTTTGGAGGACGTGTTTTTCAGCAAATAATCAGCATTCCCATGGGAACAAACTGTGCCCTTCTTCTTGCCGACTTGTTCCTTTATTTATATGAGGCTGGCTTCATACAGGAACTTCATCGGAAGAAGATAAGAAATTAGCAGTATCCTCTAACTTTACTTTCCGCTATATAGATGATGTTTTCTCACTAGATAATTCAAAAGTTGGTGACAATGTTGAACGCATTTATCCCATCGAACTTGAGATAAAGGATACAGCAGATACAGTCTAATCTGCTTATATCTTACGTCTAGAAATTGACAATGAGGGTCGGTTGGAAACAAAACTTTACGACAAAAGAGATGATCTCAGCTTCCAAATTATGAACTTTCCATTTCTATGTAGCAATGTTCCAACAGTGCCTGCATACGGATTAAATATATCTCCCAGTTGATACGATATTCCAGGCCATTTTATTTCCTATCATGATTTCCTTGATAGAGGGTTGCTGCTCACAAAGTACCTATTTACCAAGAGTTTCAAGTGATGAAGTTGAAATCATCCCTTCGTAAGTTTTACGGACGCCATCACGAGTTGGTTGACCGTTATGGAATATCCGTTTCACTGATGATAGCGGATATGTTTCTAATGTCGTAACTACAATCCCGTCCCCTGTTCCCGAATGTGACCTACCGAATTAGACTTATTACCGGGTTTATACTAACATGAGCAACATGACGGGTGCCACATGTGTAGCAGGATCTGCTTACCCTTTTGAGCACCTGAGATCGCCCCATGTTTTTGGTGGGGTTCGTGTTGCTAGGTTTTTAGTTTTCTAAATGTTATGTTGTGTATACGAAACGGGAAACAGAAAGTCGATGAACCATGAATTTGAAAACATATCACAGTAGAGCATGTTCACATAAAACTTGATCAAAAACTTCAGGAAGCTATGTCACAAATGGTCAGACATACGTACAGAGGATATACAGAACACAACACCTCGTTTTGAGTAAGTGTAAAATTAAAGTAAATCCTCAAATAGGCTCATCTGAACGCAGTAGTATATAGAAGGTTGCATACTTCTAGTAATAGATGGATGGATGGATGGATGGCTGAGCCGGATTTTTTCAACATGCTAATTCCCAACGTAACAGTCCGCGGGAAGACAAGTCACCTTGCCTGGATACATATGCCTTACTCCTAAATGCCACATGCTTAGCGAAGAAGCAGCCAATGCCAATTTTGACCCAGCTGGGGTTCGAACCAACGACCTCCCTCACTCAAGGTGAGTTTGCTACCACGAAACCACAGAGGCAGTACTAGTAATATACTTCTATTATTACAAACACAGTAAAGACCCGCCTAAATTGCATTTATTTGATATTTTTCGTGAAATAATCATGAATTTGCTAAATTACTGCCCAAACGAACTTTCTTTAAATAAATCAAGTATAAACGGTAATAACTGTCCTTTCCTAGATAGATATATTTCAGCTTTACACGGGAATCTCTATACAAAATTTTACGACAAAGGGACGAATTTTCTTTCTGTATTGTTAATTTTCCTTTTAAGGGTGGTGATGTTCCTTTAGCAACTTACTACAGTGTTTATATATCATACCGTATAGCGGGTTATTTTCGCTTATTTTGGCGGATAAATGAAAATCGCGAAAATTTATGCATACGTTAGGTACTTTCTCATAGATAAATCGTTTTGTAAACGATCTATTTTTTTCCGGTCGGCAGGTCAATAATGGTATAGGCTAGTTTTAACAACATAAATGCCAAAGGGCAATGTACATTGATGTATTTCATAAAATGACCGTCAGGGCCCGGTTGTTCAACTTGTCGTTAACTTAACGACTCGTTAAATTTAACGTGTCGTTAAATACTCTAGCATGTCGTTACTTAACCCATAGTTAAAATGGTGTTGTTCAACTTGGTTTAACGCCGTCGTTAGTTAACGATGACGTTAAATATTTTAACCACGCGTTAAATATTTAACTAAAGTTTAGAGATTATTTTTGTTACCCACAATGCATTGGTTTGTTAATATTTATTTCAACATGGCTGACATTTCTTCTGCTAAAAAACAAAGGGACAGAAAACCTAACTTTACTCAAGAAGAAGTAAATGTTATACAAGATCAAGTACAAAAAAATTACAAAGTGTTAAATGAAAAGTTTGGGGATGGAGTTACCAATTCTAGAAAGACTGCTGTCTGGAGCAGGATTTCTATCTTGGTCAGTGCTCTGGGTGTTGCCAACAGGTCTACCAAAGACTGTAAAGACAAGTGGGCTAACACCAAGAAGGAGGCTAAAAAGGTGTTTAGCCAACTGAACAAAGAGCAGAGGGCTACTGGTGGTGGTCCACAGCCAAAAAGATTGAGTCTGGCCATAGAAAGGACAATAGACCTTTGCAAAGACTCAGCTTCTTTCAAAGGTCTTGAAGGAGTTGAAAGTGTACTTGGTATGTATCAGAAACTAATTCATACTCTTTTGTGAATATATAAAAATAATGAATCTTAAAATGCTATTCGTTATTCAGTTATTCTCTCCGATTTCATGTAACTTTTTGTTGATTAAAAAAATCGCCGATTATTTATACCATGTCATCCAAAATTAACAGGTATTTAACTGATTTATTGATCCTTAATCATGTGTAAGCTTAGTATTTAATTGGCATTCGGCTATATTCAGTTTTGCTCAGTGAATAATAAGTTATTTTAATTCATTTAGTCAATTATTTATGTCGTCTGCATTCACATATTTACGTGCTAAATATTAACCTTGAAAGACGCTCAGCATGCTAATGAACATATTAGGTTTTGAACCTTATTACCTCATGACACACTTTCTTCTAACGATGGTTGATTTTAAATATTGTCATTTGACTATGTTGTAATGATGGTTTGGGACAATACATGTTCAGATCAAATTTTCGTTTATCCATGGAAGAACCTGCTTGCTGTTATTTCCCTTTGATTTGTAGCCTACAGGACGATGTCTCTCGGACCCTGGCTAACCCGTACCTTAAATTCGATCGTGGAATACGCTCGTAAAGGCCTAGACTAAAACAATTTTATTAATCATCTTTTGATGATCGTTCAAGATTTTGAAAATAAATATATATAGATGGTGTTAAACTTGGTGGGATATGAGTGAAAAAGTTATGTTGATAAAAAGGGGGAGGGGTCCTACAGAAAGGTATACACAGAAGTGCCACTGGAATAGGTCCTTTTTATTTTGTCAAATATACCAAGGGGATGTAATTTCTACATCTACAATTAAGTGTAAAATGTAGATGGGCCAGTAATTTTCATTTTACAATTAGCAATATATATATAGCCAGTGAGTTAGATTGTGAGTTTAAATCCAGCACGGGGCAGGTGCACTCCAATCCAATGATAATTGAATAAGGATTGGACATTTCCCTACCTAATGTCGGTTGTTTACTCCAGCTTCATCCACCAATATAAACTGACTTCCACGAAATAGCATGGAGTGCTGAAAGCGGCGTTAAACACCAATCCATTAATCCATCAAAACCAATAGATTTACTAGAAAATTATTTTAAATGGTGCAATACTGCCTTATAATTGGAAAGGAGTTTGTCTTCTGATATAATTCTGTTTCTAGCCATCTCATTTTGGTTGTCATTGATGCATATGGTTTGTCAGGCTAGGTCAATGAAAGCAAAGAAAGAATGGCTAAACAAAAAACCTCTTTAAGTAAGAAAATTTAACAATAGACACACATGACTTCCATTCATGATAATTTATAACAACCACCTTATTATATTTTCTAGTTGACAACTCAGCTGCATTGCCAGAGGAGAGTGCAACAAATTCCCAGGACCTGTTTGATACCCCTCCAAGCCAGCCACTGTCCCTATCTGGATCTGATTCCATTCATCAGCCATTACCACTTCTACCACTTCTACCAGCTGTAAATACCCAGGTGCCATGCCCAGCAGCTGCAGTAGTTGAGCTGGGGACTCTAACAACACAGAAAGCAGTAAATCCAAAGAAGAGGAAAGCAACTGCTGATGATGTTTATGAGCTACAGGTAAAATTTCACAATTGCATTTATTTTAGAAATAATTCAGAATAATTTAGAAACGATTGACATACCATTGTCTTATAATGAATGACTCGGTGGTAGGTTCAAGACTGTCATAACTCGGAAAAATGAAAAGGTAAAAATCAATTATCAACACTAAGAAAAATTGACCTTTTGGGTCCCCATCGATTGGTTTGTATCTATAGGCAATGATGTGAGACCGTGAATCGATCTTAAATTACACTTAATCAACATTTCATTTTCAAATGTTGCAATCTTCATCTTTATGAAAATCTTCCAATATAATTAATTCAAATTTATGGGCTTCCAGCCTCTGGACAAAGCATATGTCCAACAGATCATACACTATATCTGGAACTCTCAATTTCATGCAAAACTTCTGTATATTCCACAAGAGTTGTAAGGTATACAGACACATATAAAGATATACCGGTATGTTAAAAATATATAGATCTACATGTATCATTTTCATTTCAGATACTGTATTTGAAGGGAGAAATGACAAAGCAGACTAAAGAGATGAGGAAATTAGATCTTCAGATAGAGTTGCTGGAAGAAATGAAACGAGACAAAGAGAATACGCCACTAACATTTTCTCAACTTTTAATGAATTAAATTATTTATTTTTCTTATCAATCAACAATTATTTGCCAAAAAAAATGCATGTGTACGGTACCAAGTCACAAATGATGTTTAGGACTCAATTTCTTCGTTCAATAATATTTTGCATTTTTTTATTTTGATTTGATATATATATATATACCACTTTTGAGTCTCCTTGTGTTATTTTTTGGTGTATTCGAGACAATTGAATTTTACAATTGGTATGTTATGTTGGTTTTTTTTAATTCTGACTATGCATTTTTGCACCTGTCCCAAGTCAGGAGCCTCTGGCCTTTGTTAGTCTTGTATGTTTTTTTAATTCTAGTTCATTTATATGTTTTGGAGTTTAGTGTGACGTCCATTTTCACTGAACTAGTACACAATTTTATTAAGGGGCCAGCTGAGTACCACTTCCAGGTGCAGGATTTTCTTCGCTGCGTTGAAGACCCATTGGTGGCCTTCGGCTGTTGTCTGCTCTTTGGTCGGGTTGTTGTCTCTTTGACATATTCCCCATTTCAATTCTCAATTGTATTGGAAATGTTTATAGTTTGGCACTGTGTTCTAACCTTGGATTTGATCACTCTATTTTTATAAGGGCCATTCATTTTGATCGTTTGCTTTACATCCAGTGGCAAATATTTCATGCATGTTCATGATGAGAACAAATTAACAAAGAGTACAATAGGTATGATCAGACAACTCACACGTTTTTGTAAGGGCTCTTATAATATGCATAGCGTTACACTATTTCCACACAATGCAATCAGATTTTACATCCCCTTTCCAACCGGATGTGCCCGCGTATTTACACATCCAACAGTCTATGGAAGACCCACTTTGCGGCAAGGGTTTTACTGATTGGACGAACAAAGTCCAAAGGATGACCTTAAATCTATACCTTAATCAATCCTTAGGGTAAGATATCATTCAGAGTAGAATTAACAAGGAGATGATGTGTAAAAAAGATGTTGACGACGGACACCTAGTAGTGCCAACAGCTCACATTACCGTAAATGTAATATGAACTCATAATTTGCTTTCAATTCAACATGTCAAATGCATGTGTTTTGAGAAAACATAACTTGTATTTATATTTATCACAATTTTATATTGGATGAAAAATAAAGACTCTTTTGTGTTCAAAACATGTATTTCAGTTGAAGAAAACTCTTGCGATATGCTCTCTTATGTGTCTACCATCCTGTTCTCCTTCAAAATGCGGAACTTGCACTGGCTGGTCTTGCTGAACATGTACACCAAAAACATCATCCAAAGGTTCATTCCTTGTTAAAGCTATGTTATGTAGAACAGCACAAGCACCAAAGACTCGACAGACTTTTTCTGGTTTCATTCTGACCTGAAATTTAAAAACATAATGAAAGAACCTTAGTGAGCGCGCTCACATACCCCACGTCCCCACATTGTCATTGGAGAAATAAAATAAGTGTAAGAAAAAAAAATTGTATCAGAAAAAAAAATTGAATCATAATTTCCTGTCAATATGCACATCTACATAGTATGTCCTTATTATCTACACAGTTTCATGAAATTCTGTTGTGTGGTTTGAGAGGAGTTGCGATGACAAAAGGTTGCAGTAGTATATTGGGCAAATAAGTTCAAAGGGGCGTAACTCCTGGAAAAAAATTGAATCGTAATTTCCTGTCGATATGCACATCTATGTAGTATGTCCTTATTATCTGAAAAGGTTTCATGAAATTCTGTTGTGAGGTTTGAGAGGAGTTGCGATGACAAAAGGTTGCAGTAGTATATTGGACAATAAGTTCAAAGTGGCGTAACTCCTGGAAAAAAACTGAATCGTAATTTCCTGTCGATATACACATCTACGGAGTCATATCCAACTAAGTCAGACATCACGTGACTTTTGTGACGTATACTAGCCGCCATTTTGTATTATATTGCCCCATATAAAATGCATAGGTGCTTCAATAAAGTTGAGTTTTCTCATGAACCTGACCCGTTTTCTAACTTTTGCAAATCAATCCTTGATATTCAAACATATTTCTATCAAACAATGTTGGTCCTAACAGTTTAATTTTTGATTAAATTCTGTCACTGGAGAATCGTAAAAACATGTACTTTTTCTCGTTATTTCTCCGTTGACTCAATGCTAAATGTACCGACACCCATGTCTACTTGTATAACAAATAAAGAAATTCCGTTAATAAAAATAAAACTTTGCAACTCGATTAAGTATATTCAAACATATATCTGGCGAAAAATACTATTTAAAACAGTTTAATTTCTGGGCAATTTCGGTCAAAAATCGATTTAAAAAAGTGAATATTTCGGGATTTTTCAAAATGGCGGATGATGTATATGGAAATGTTGAATCAAATCGAGGATTTGTATAGTAAGACTTTCCTTGATTTAATTTAATTTTCATGTAGAATCTCTGATGTTTCTGTTATTTTCTTTGGTGATATTTCGATATGATTGATTTCAAAATTTATTGATTAAAAAAATATTATTTTAAGTGTGACACGGGAACATTTTATTTTGACAGATATCCAGGATATACTGTTACCAGAAAATAGTTAACAATAAAATTTATAATAAAATTTTTTCTCTTCTTTTTTTAAAAGGTTTTTTTCCTGTTTTCTGTATAATTTATCTTTCTTTAGAAATATATTTATACATTCCTTTTAGAACAAAAAAATATTTACGTCCCAAGAGAGAAAAAAATCCCAACAATTATTATAGATAAATATTCCATACCTTCAAAATCCCATCACTTGACGAACAGGTGAACTCTGACTCTGGATGTAATGTTACATTACAATATATTGTCAGGTAGACGTGCAAACCAAAAGCAACCAGGTGACATTAAACATCCTGTGTATACATGTATTACCAGAGTTTAAATTTTGTGATATACAAAAGTTTTCATAATAAATATCTTCTCTTCCCCGTGTCAAACCAGAAGAAGTATGTATCATAATAAACTTAAAGAAAATATGAATATTATAAAAAAAAATCTTTAAAAAAATAATTTTTGCTTTAAAAGATAATCAAACTAATATTTATGTTTCTATAATTATTTTAAAGAAATATTTTGATTTAAATGGATTTTGTATTATTTCGTAAAAAATTAAACGAGATTTCATTGAATATGATTTTATTATTTATTTTTTTAATTCAATATTTTAAGCAAAATCCAGGCATTCAATAAATCGATATAAAGTTAAACTTGTGTAAAAAAATTTGTTATTGTATACATTTCAACAGAGACATATAATACAATTGCTCTGATTTCAACAACATTGTATACCCGACAATATTTATCGACAGAGTTATCGGTCCTGAATAGGACTGATATAGTTGGGTATGATGATGTCCTTATTATCTGAAAAGGTTTCATGAAATTCGGTTGTGTGGTTTGAGAGGAGTTGCGATGACAAGAAACAGGACAGACGGACGGACAGATGGGTCAAAAAACATTATACCCTCCGCAACTCGTTGCGTGGGGTATAATTATGGGCATGAAGAGTTAATTTTTAATTCGGATATCTTTCACTTTGAAAAAAATACTGTTTCGGAAGAGTATTCTCTTCTACAATTGTCTCCTGGAAAATTACCCATGCAGATATCCCCTTTACAAAAAAATACCATGTTAATGACTTTTTTTCATTGCATTCTAAAAAAAACAATGGTTACTTTAATAGCAGGTTCACTATTGACAATCTTTAATTCATATGAACTGTGCGTCTTTCTGCAACAATTGTCTCTAGTTTTAGGGAGCTACCATTTGATTTTTTGGGGGGGAGGGGGGCTTATATGAAATTTTAAAAAAAGGCAGGACAGGAGTTTTGAGGGAAAAAAAGGCAGAATGACAATTTATGTAAAAATAAGTGTGAAAAATAAAAAGGCAGGACAGAGATCACAACTAAAAGAAAAAGGCAGGACAATTTTTTTCATCCTAGCCTCCCCCCCACAAAAAAAAAAATTAAATGGTAGCTCCCTTAGTGTCTACTTGTCCTTTTCATAATTAGTTTCTTTTTTGTGTCCCTTTTTTCTCCATAGGCGGATCCAGGGGGGCCCTGGCCCCCCCCTTTTGTGGGAAAAATTTGGTTGATTATATAGGGAATCACTGAAGCATGACTGGAGCGCCCCCCCCCTTTAGGTCAGTCAGCGGGCCCCCCCTTATGAATAGTTCTGGATCCGCCACTGTTCTCTATATATTTTCTTTCTTCTCGATTGAAGTTTTTTTTGCATTTGTTGTACGAAACTGCTGAGGTTATTTAAATGTTATAGCTCTGCATCATAAGGGGTGTTTGTAAAGATGATTCGTATATATATTATTTGTACATAAATCTGGAAGTTACTTATCTCGTTTGAATTGTTTAACATTTGTCATTTTTGGGTCTTTTACAGCGTACTATGTGGCGTGGATTATCTCATTGTTGAAGGCCGTACGGTTACCTATAGATGTTAACTTCTATGTAATTTGGTCTCTGGTTTTGAGTATTCTCATTAGCAATCGTACCACATATGTTTATTTTAACATATTTTAAGTACTCTATAATTATTCTTACCTCGGAGTGCAAAACATGAAATCTTCTCTTTAAGATTCCAAAAGCCCTTTCAATAATGGATCTTGTGCTGGAGTGTGCTCTATTAAATCTTTGCTGGTGTCTTTCTCTGGGATTTGGATAGGGTGTCATGAGAAAAGGGCGACATGCATACCCGCTATCTCCGAGGATCAAACCGTCTGCAAGTCTTCTGTTGTTTGTCTCCAGGTAATGACACAGGTTTGAGGTGTTGAAGATGTGGGAATCATGGGTTGACCCTGGCCAGTTAGCAGATATATTGGTAAACTTCCCTAAAAATATATTAAACTACTTTAATTTTATGAGGAGTACTAATTTAATGTTACAGTTAACTGCAGCTTGAATAAAGGTCAGTCTTTTGTTACTTGTGACAAATAACGAAGGAAACGTACATACTTTTTTTCATGAAAACAATTTTGAACATACATAAATAATAAAATTATTGAATTTACTGATAGGTTCAATCAAATCATCATGGAATAAAAGTTAAACGTACAAAAAAAAATACAACAGTAATATGCTTTCATTTATAAACATTGTATAGATTAGAAATAGTACATATGATTCAAGTGGCACATGAAACAGTGTTTTGGGTCCCCTCACAGGTGCACGTTCTAATTGAAAAAGATAGCATACAATGCCCCCACCCCAACCCCAAAGCCCAACCATGATTTATAAATTGTATAAGCACTAAGGCCCCATTTGTTAATATTACTCAAAAACTTTTCAACGTACAAATGTATTTACACATATTTTTTTCTGCTGATGAGGGTATAGTTTTAACAAAAGAGCTTTGAACGTACAAATTAAAAAAAAATCCGTTATTTTTATTTATTGAGGGGTGTTCAGGGGGTCCCTGATTCACACTTCCCTATTCCCTTACTCCTGGACAAAAATCGATCGAAATATTTTCCCATGTCCCCCCCCCCCATCTTTATTAGCCTCAGATTCCGATATCTGCATCGCCTTTGAATGCAAAATATGCAGATGAACATTTGGGGTGAGGGTTGTCATTTTACAACTCCATTTAAGGAATAAGCGTTCTAAATTTAGTTATCGTGGTCATCGTCGATCGATCACTGGTAATATTTGGGTCGTATAACATCGAGGGCCGAGTTGTTCGTTTACTGACGAGAAAGATTAAGGGAGATAATAATAAAGGTAAACAAATAAACAGGCGAAGAGGAGATCAGAGATACACAAGATTACTAAATTAAATAAGTACCTTCGTAATCACACACAGCCTGCACGTTCACACTATGGTACCCCTTCCTGTTGACAAAAGCTGCCTCGTCCTCTGATGGCCCTTGTATCTTGACGTGCGTGCAATCAATGCATCCCAAAACATTTGGAAAGTTCATTTGTCTGTGGAAACCACACTTCATTCTGTTTATAGAATAAATGTCTTTTGGCCACTGGATGAAGTTGTCTTTAACATCGAGCAAAGCATTAGTTACATCATTTACTGCTCTAGATACAGTTGCTTTATCGTACCCCATCGTATCTCCAATGACTTGTAAGAATGACCCAGAGGCATAAAACCTCAAGGCTATGCATACTTGTTGTTCCACTGTTAAAGCAGTTTCCTTTGTTGTGGATCTCCTCAATTTATCTCCCACAATATTACATATGTAGGCTATAGAGTCTCTTCCAAACCTATATCTTGTCCTCATTTCAGTATCTGTCAAATTATTTAGATGAGAAACCATTCCTCTGAAGATTCTCTCTTTTCTTTGCCTAGGTACCATCAACAGAGCAGCCATTTTATAAATTATAACCCTTCGTTAAGTATTTAACGAAGGTCTATAGCAGCGTTAGATTTTATAGAAGTTAACGACAGTTTAACGTTGCGTTAAATTTAACGTAGAGATGAACAACAGGTTTAACCATGCGTTAAATTTTAACGATGCGTTAACATATTTTAACGACAGCGTTAGACTTAACGACAAGTTGAACAACCGGCCCCAGGTGTGTAAACCCTATTCAATTAGTGTCAAATAGAGTGTAAGGTACTCTATCAGGTAACTACCGGCCTTATTAATAAGTGTCAAATTACATAAGAGTCACTCTTGATAATTTTAAAACCTAATTAGTAAGTACATCAAAGGTCCGGTAACTAATCAACCGTAAAATTTATAAGAAGTTTGTATACCTGTGACAAATATCTAAGTTACCGGTATTCTATTGATTAACTGTATCAGAATATAATCAATAAATAAGACGTCATTGAGGAAAAAATCAATTAACCATAATAATAGACACTTGTTTTGCAATTTTTACAACTTTTTATCTGCAACAAATTCAGTATCCGCAAAAATATTTAATAGGGATTTAAGAATCCACCAAAATAAAAACCCCCCAAAATTTTTCGTATACTTTGTTGCCCCTAAATCGCGAAATTTTACACCCGCGAAAATAACCCGCTATACGGTAACTAGTTCGCTATGCCCCATGTTTGTAGTGACTTTTTGGATTTCAATGAAAGTAATCTTTGTTTTACTGGTAAATTATTAAAGTCAGGGATTTCTTTACCACAAATTTCAAAACGTTTACTAAATTCCTCCATAGGTACAAAGATTTGGTTGGTAAGTTTGTCTGTTTCTGTAGAAAACGTATTTCCAACGGATTGGCACATCCTAATTTTTACAAAGATGTTGTATACAGAGAACGGAAATTTAGATACGATCCATGTAAACTAATTAAACTTTATTTTGACAGTGCACACTATCATGTGTTTCTCCAACTGTAAATGACGTCTTTACTCCAAATTCTTTGGATGTTGGATGTGTACTGATTGATACTTTGGTCTAAGATACAGGATTTTCTTTTATTAGTTGTTATTGGCTTTGAACTAGCCGTTAGTAACTGCTATTCTCTCAGATTTGTACTAAGTGCCTTTTTTTGTGGGGAGGTAAAAATACCCTACAACGTCTGGACTGTGTTATTTTTTACTTGTTTTTCTGCTTTGTATCGATCTGTTTTAACTGAAGCCCTTTTCAACTGATTTTTATAGTCTGTTCATATGTTGTGCTGTTACACCACTGTCCCAGGTTAGGGTAGGGTTGGGTGCCCACAATCAATCAATCAATCTATTTTTATAAAATGTACATCAAAATATTTATAATAAAACAAATCAAACTTCATAATGTCAAAGTGGTCATCATAATATTTTGATTAAGGTGGTACCAAATACCTTCACTAAAATTTATTTGGCTCGTTTAATTTTCATAAAATTTTGAGAAAATATTTACTTTGATCCTTTGACAACAGAGTTCACGAAAATCGTCGGTCCTGTCGGTCCTGTCGGTCAAAATGAGGTTCGGACCAGTATTTTGAAGGCTAGTGCCGGTCCCAATGACCGATGTAAAAACGGCCGTTGTAGTGCATATTTCGGCACTTTTTTTACATCGGTTATTAGATGTACTGCAACTGTTTCCAATAAGTGTTTACATCGGTTATCAGATGTATCCGCTGCCAATTTCCGGTACTGGTTTACGGATTTATTATAAACAAACCAAAGCGGCGATCTACACGTGGCCTACTTAATTTGTCCATAGAGCCATCCCTGGCAAACAATCGGCGATTGAACCCTACAATGGAGCAAACAAATACTGTAACAGCCGAGAAAGTGATTCAGATGATGAAATGGATAGTGAAGATGACTTTAAATAAGAACAATCAGAAGACCTGAACTGGTCTTTCATTGTTAATTTGCCTGTGGGTGCGAAGAATAAAACTAATATTAATAAAGTTATTTTTGATAAAATATGTTATTAATTTTTTTTCAGGATAAAATTGAGAGATTTTGTAGGACTGGCTAAAATTTTGTAGGACTGACAAATAATCATGCTTTGTCGGTCCCATGACCGACGGGTCAAAATAAGTTTTCGCGTACTCTGTGACAAAAATATAAGAATTTCAAAAAACTTGAACCACACACTTCATCGGAAAAATTTCATTGGATATATATATAGCAGTTTGACAAACACTAATTTTGATCATTGAGAAGCTTAATATTTCCTGAACAATAGAACAGGATTAAAACGTTCAGCTGATTTTTAAAGAGTTATCTCCCTGTAGTGTTATGTTCCACCTTAAGAGTGGAAATGGAGTCTGTGTAAGTAGTCACATAGCTATTAACTATTTTACTACAACAAATGGATAGATTGCTAAATGGATAGAAACTCTAAAAAAGTGATAAACTGCAAAACATTAGGCAATCAATTTTATTCATATAACTCCCCATTTCTCTTCAAAAGCAGAACACAACTTTGCACAAGTCAATGCAGCTGATAGAGGATAGTTACTTATTGATACTGTCTTTTCTATGTAATCCACATCCACCTGTAACAGACAATTAACAATGTAAGGTCAAAAGTCAAAAAGATATGTCAAAGCTACAGACATAGAAAATTATTCCGAGAATGTTAATTGATTTAATAAATTAATGTTATTATCAAAATCAAGACCTTCCATCAATTTTCAATGATGAAGAATAGCAATTTAAAGAATTTTCTTTCAATAAAAAATAAAATTATGTTTTTTCGTAGTATTTCATGAGTATGAAGAATCATGTCTATTGTAACTAATTGAAATAAACAATACAAATCTATCCATGTTTGGTCAAAGGTCAGATGTATGGCATCAATGAGAGAGTCATTCAGGGTCTAAAAGATACTTGCAATATACATCAACATCTAGCAAATTATTTTTTGCTAAAACCAATGCCAGGTACTGCCTAGAATTTGCAGAACAATCAATAGCAAGTCCTTTAACATAATAAGACCTAGAAACTAAGCAACCCTTGTCAATAAAAAATTATAACATAACTAAAGAAAAGAAATGTTTTGATAATTTTGTTCTTCAGAGTTTCATCTCATTTTTCAATTTGATGATAGGTAGCCAACATTTCAAAATGAAAATTATCTTTAAAACTGTTGTATAATTCCGAATTTGTAACAACATAAAATTTAAGAGGAAGATAATATATCATAACACTTAAAACTTACGCTGCCATGTGCAAGGGCACCCACAACAAAAACCATTGGTTCGTTGTCTGGTACTATATCCCTTATGTCTGTAATATCAGCCTGGAACGATGTACCAACTTTCTGACAACCAACTGGTAAATGGTCTGTAATGGGATTCTTAATCACCTATAAAAAATGACAACAATATAAATTTCATGTGTCCAAGCGCTTTTTCTAGATTTATAATGTATACACAGACTAGAGATTATTTTACTGACTAAGGATGTTCACTCCTCTGTTTCAAAATAACAAGCTTTTTAAAAGACTGTTCTAAAATGATAGTATATAAATAAAGGAACTAAAAAAGCAGAAAAAATGAAGGGTCCGTGTGCTTGTTTTCGAGATATAAGCCATTCAAAATTTGGCGGGAAATAATTCTCATTGAATATTCATACATTTAACATTAACACCTTTTTTATTTCAACAAGAGTGCACACCCTGAAATGTCTCGCCTTCTTTACTAATCATTGATATTATGTTGATAGTCCTAAATATAAAGCTTTATAACTTAACATTAACCAAGTAAACTAAACATTGACCAATGAACCATGAAAATGAGGTCAAGGTCAGATAAACCATGCAAGGCAGGCATGTACAGCTAACAAATCTTCCATACAACAAATATAGTTGACCTATTGCTTATAGTTTAAGAAAAACAGACCAAAACACAAAAACTTAACATTGAGCAATGAACCTTGAAAATGAGGTCAAGGTAAAATAAAACCTGTGTGACTGACATATAGATCATAAAATATTTCCATACACCAAATATAGTTGAACTATTGCATATATAGTATTAGAAAAAAAGACCAAAACTCAAAAACTTAACTTTGACCACTGAACCATGAAAATGAGGTCAAGGTCAGATGACACCTGCCAGTTGGACATGTACACCTTACAATCATTCCATACACCAAATATAGTAGACCTATTGCATACAGTATAAGAAAAACAGACCAAAACACAAAAATTTAACTATAACCACTGAACCATGAAAATGAGGTCAAGGTCAGATGACACCTGCCAGTTGGACATGTACACCTTACAGTCCTTCCATACACCGAATATACTAGACCTATTGCTTATAGTATCTGAGATATGGACTTGACCACCAAAACTTAACCTTGTTCACTGATCAATGAAATGAAGTCGAGGTCAAGTGAAAACTGTCTGACGGGCATGAGGACCTTGCAAGGTACGCACATACCAAATATAGTTATCCTATTACTTATAACAAGAGAGAATTTAACATTACAAAAAATCTTAACTTTTTTTTCAAGTAGTCACTGAACCATGAAAATGAGGTCAAGGACATTGGAATTGTGACTGACGAAAACTTCGTAACATGAGGCATCCATATACAAAGTATGAAGCATCCAGATCTTCTACCTTCTAAAATATAAAGCTTTTAAGAAGTTAGCTAACGCCGCCGCCGCTGTAGACGCCGCCTCCGCCGCCGCCGGATCACTATCCCTATGTCGAGCTTTATGCGGCAAAAGTCGCAGGCTCGACAAAAACTATGAAAAAATAACAAGGATTTTATAAGATTTTCAAATTTGGCCTTTAAACTATATGTAATAAAATTATGAAAAGAAATATTGGGGTAAGTGGTCAAAATGTTTTAATGGCAATACATGGATAAAACCAGAGGATTCCAAAAATCTGACAAAAATTCAAAAACAAGAGGAGCAAACATCCTTAACAACCAAGTTATAGCCACACATAAAGATCACTTCTGTTCTCTTGTGTTTTTCTTGACACTTTGTTTTTCTGCAATCCCCTGAAAATGGCACGACAGAATTCAAACAAACTAACAGATTATTCTACATGGTAGGAAGTTGTGGGTCTGCTATTTAATTTTTGATAAGAGGGATTGTTGGGGTTTTCCTTACAAAAAACAAGGAATTTGCAGTTTATGCTGTCTACATTATACTATTTGGAAGCAATAGGTAATATGTCTTATCTAAATGGTTTATGTTATTTTGACAATTTCGTGTTGATGGCAGCTCTTTCATAGCCTCTGTTTTAATTTATTCACAACATTTGTTTAACTTTGGACAATTTAGAGCTTGATAGTACAGATACTTGTCTGTTGATGAGGACTGAATATTGACATCCAGATGTCCTTCGGTTATTTGCCTCATTGGGTTGCTGTCTCATTATTACATACACCAATTCTCCATTTGTTAATTTATTTGTTTGTTAGTGTTTAATACCATTTTTAGCAAACTTATTCATGTTGTTCTAGGACATTGCAATTGTTGAACTATCAAAAACAAAAACAACTGTCACCACCAAAATATTGTTTTGTCAGAGTAATGGTTCTTATAAAGACCATGATGATGGTAAAAATCCACAAAAACTTATGCAGATCCCAATCAAAGAAGTCATTGTCAAGGTAAGACTTCTCAGAATGGGAATAAAAATTTACAGAGCACAATTTTGTGTTTCCATTTTGTAGATATTTTTCCGAGAAATACTGCATTATTATTCAGTAAAAACCAACGAGTACTCAATAAGTAATTTTTTACCAGGTTGACATTCCTTAAATCTATACATAATTATGACCCAGGCATGATGATACATATAGTTTTCTGTTCATTATCACAGCTAAACATAATGCATGGCACATAACTTCTCTATGTATTGTATGAAAAACAAAAACCGTTTCCTTCCATTTATTATGAATTGTGATATCAATGTAAGAATTTTCCAAGCAATAGAAGTTAAGATTTAAATCCTTTTAATTAAAAATAAAATGCTCCGCTAGGCGCAGCTTGATACGACCGCAGAGGTCGAACCCTGAACAGTTGGGGCAAGTATGGACACAACATTCAAGCTTGATACAGCACTGAATTTGGATAGTGATTAAATATTTGACACAGCATAGGTTTCTGACACAGAACTTAAAAATTTTTAATTTACCTATTCAAACCATATCATTATTATTTGCTTTTATATATAAATCAGAAATAACCAATTTAAAATGGAAAGTTTTAAAGAAAAAAAAAGGAAAAAAAGGACCCCCCCCCCCCCATTTTTTGAACCCCCTTATGATTCATCACCCCAAACTCAATCCCAGCCTTCCCTTTGTGTTATGGTACCTTGCAGTACAATTTCAGAGAGATCAATACACTTGAACACAAGTTATTGTCTGGAAACTAGAAAAATGCTTGTTTTTAAGCCCCTTTTTGGCCCCAAATTCCTAAACGTTTAGGGCAATTACCTCCAAACTCAAACCCAGCTTTCCCTTTGTGATATGGAACCTTGTAGTACAATTTCAGAAAGATCCAGACACTTACACACAAGTTATTGTCCTGAAACTAGAAAAATGCTTGTTTTTTGCCCCTTTTTGGCCCCTAATTCCTACAATTTTGACGCAATTACCCCCAAAATCAATCCCAGCCTTCCCTTTGAGGTATGGTACTTTGCAGTACAATTTCAGAGAGATCCATACACTTGAACACAAGTAATTGTCTGGAAACTAGAAAAATGCTTGTTTTTAAGCCCCTTTTTGGCCCCAAATTCCTAAACGTTTAGGGCAATTACCTCCAAACTCAAACCCAGCTTTCCCTTTGTGATATGGAACCTTGTAGTACAACTCAGAAAGATCCATACACTTACACACAAGGTATTGTCATGAAACTAGAAAAATGCTTGTTTTTTGCCCCTTTTTTGCCCCTAATTCCTACAATTTTGAGGCAATTACCCCCAAAATCAATCCCAGCCTTCCCTTTGTGGTATGGTACCTTGCAGTACAATTTCAGAGAGATCCATACACTTGAACACAAGTTATTGTCTGGAAACTAGAAAACTGCTTATTTTTGGCCCCTTATTCCTAAACATTTAGGGCAATTACCCCCAAACTCAATTCCAGCTTTTCCTTTGTGATATTGAACCTTGTAGTACAATTTCAGAAAGATCCATACACTTACACACAAGTTATTGTCATGAAACTAGAAAAATGCTTGTTTTTAAGCCCCTTTTTGGCCCCAAATTCCTAAACGTTTAGGGCAATTACCTCCAAACTCAAACCCAGCTTTCCCTTTGTGATATGGAACCTTGTAGTACAACTCAGAAAGATCCATACACTTACACACAAGGTATTGTCATGAAACTAGAAAAATGCTTGTTTTTTGCCCCTTTTTTGCCCCTAATTCCTACAATTTTGAGGCAATTACCCCCAAAATCAATCCCAGCCTTCCCTTTGTGGTATGGTACCTTGCAGTACAATTTCAGAGAGATCCATACACTTGAACACAAGTTATTGTCTGGAAACTAGAAAACTGCTTATTTTTGGCCCCTTATTCCTAAACATTTAGGGCAATTACCCCCAAACTCAATTCCAGCTTTTCCTTTGTGATATTGAACCTTGTAGTACAATTTCAGAAAGATCCATACACTTACACACAAGTTATTGTCATGAAACTAGAAAAATGCTTGTTCTTTGCCCCTTTTTTGGCCCCTACTTCCTAAAATTTTGAGACAATTACCCCCAAAATCAATCCCAGCATTCCCTTTGTGATATGGAACCTTGTGGTACAATGTCAGAGAGATCCATACACTAACACACAAGTTATGTCTGGAAGTTACAAAAATGCTTATTTTTGGCCCCTAATTCCTTAACTGTTGGTACCATAACCCCCAAAATCAATCCCAACCTTCCTTTTGTGGTATTGAACCTTTATTGTAAAATTTCATAGAGATCCATTCACTTAAACTAAAGTTAGAGTGCGAAAACCAATGTGTCTTCGGACGACGCCAACGTCATACCAATATAGGACCGCAAAATTTGTTTGCGGTCGTATAAAAAGTTCACCAACAACTATTAAAAATTTTGACTTTGAAGTTTTTTCTTACCTTTAAAAGTTTCTGTGGGCCATCTGCTGCATGTATGCTAAGTTTGTGAAGTAACTGAACTGAAATATGTAAATTCACAGTTTACTTTACAATAAATATGTTGGATAAACATGATAAAAACAATTTTCATCTCTAATTTGAGGTAGGCTAAGAACAAAAAAAATATTGTACAACTAATCAGATGACAAAACTTAAATTTTGGAGTTTGCAGGGGTTAATCTATTTCTCCATGTTGTGTTTTTCAAATTGTTTTTTTGTCTTATTTTTTCCAATGGGGTTATCTGTCCTTAATGCTTAATTTTGATTGCCCCTTTTTACAATTCAAACTATTTTATTATTTAAATAATAAATTCAGTATTGTATATTTAAACAGAGGGATTAGACAAAAGCCAAATCCTATCCAAACCCTTTCCAAAACAAGAAAAATTGAATAATCTTTTTACAATCTAATAACTTTCTGTTTTTTCCTTGATCACTCATTATTGCAGCAATTCAGGGTATGCAATTCCCCATTCTTGAAATTTGTATACTCCTGCAAACAGTTTTTTGGTTGTTCTATAGGAATCACCCTGTCCATCCATTGTTACCTCTGTCCATGTGTCTTGTAAGAACAACTCATCTTAAATGGCCAGAAAGATAATTGTGAAACTAGATACAGCTATAGAAAACAACATCAGGATGCGCAAAAGAATAATAGGCCATGTCCTACTCAAAGGGGAGATAATCCAACTAACTACAAAAACCACAACTCCTTCTAAATTGATGAACAGATTTTGATGAAACTGAACACAATTGTACAAAAGTAAAACACTACCTGAGGATGTGCATAAAGAAAAAATTGTGGTCCAACCAAGGGGAGATAATAAAAATTGCAGGGTGGTGAGTTTCTTTTTGTGAGTTCACTCACAGTTCTAGTTTATGTTGTATGTATATATATAATAAGAAGTGAGCTTTCTCCCTTGGTATCTTCTTTATTTTTGTTCATGTTGTTTTCATTTCATATTGTTTAACAAAACACCATCTTACCCATAAGCCCACAGAATCTGTCAAATGTTCTAGGAATTCTAGTCTGTGGGTTGATCTCTATCAATACATTTTTCTCTGTGTGTATGTAGACTTGTAATAGTCCTGCTCTGTTTAAAGGACTGTCCATCAACATCAATAAACACTGAAGAGAAAAGTTGAAAATTTAATGGTACAGTGTTTTTCTATTCTTATACATTTCAATAGATAGTAGAACATTTAAACTTTTTTTTGTGAAAAATAACATACAAGGTAACTTTTCACATTATCGTTATTTTACAGATGTATGTACTATATACATCTACCATATTAAGAATTTATCTGTGTTATGAGATTGTAATTATTATAATTACAATCTCATAACACAGATAAACTCTTTATTTGTTATTGATTTTTGTCTTTTGTTGGCTACAATTTAAAGGTGATTTCTGGCAGTAACATCTGTTATACACAAAATGCATATTTCATGTTTGTCCAAATAATCATGACATCTGTTGAGATAATATTTGTCAGGAAGGTGTCAAAGCAAAAAAAGTGACCTTTCAAGGCATCATAATTATTTGGACTAATATCATAAGTGTCAATTTATCAAAGCTCCAAAGCGGGAGTTCTTCCTCTGACAGACTTAGTATCTTTTTAGAAATTTAAATCAATTAAGGATGTACTTAGGTGAAATTAAAAAAATCTAGAATTTAAAATTGATACTGCAAGTCAGAAGAGCATTAGTTAAGGAACAAAATAAGCTAAAAATATTGATAGGTTATGAAGCTCCTTTTCAAGATATTTAAATTTTTTTAAATTGCGGGAAAAGGCTGACTCGGACTTTTACCTTACATTTGCATTGGTATTATTTGGGTCTCAAATCGAAAGAAAAGAAATCTAGAATCTGCTTAAATTTTGGTAAATGACCTTTTATGAGCTATTGAAGTCTTATATGAAAAGAAAAATGGGTGTTATGGGGCAAAATATTTTACCCTGTATCATAGGAAAAAAACCAAGGAGTCTGACCATCTGACACAAATTCCTAAACCTGACCTAAGTACATCCTTAAGGCATGTTTGAAACTTTTTCAAATTCATTTCTGAAAAGCCATTCTGCAAATGACAAATGACATGAACGTGTTTTGTGATAAATAAGGCAAAACTTGCTTCAGTCCTGATTAAATTTCTATATCTGCTAAAATCATTTTAAAATGAAAATAAGGAGATGTGGTGTGACTGTCAATAAGACAACTACCGTATAGCGGGTTTTCGCGGGTGTAAAATTTCGCAATTTAGGGGCAACAAAGTATATGAAAAATTTTGGCAGTTTTTATTTTGGCGGATTCTTAATTTCCAATTAAATTATTTTGATGGATACTGAATTGGTTGCTATAAAAAAGTTGTAAAAAGTGGCAAGCAGAAAACAGTTAAACTTATCCTTGCTGAATGACATCTTATTTATTGAATATATTCAGATACAGTTATTCAATAAAATACCGGTGACATAGATATTTGTCACAGTGTAAATGTTTTAGTGTAAATGTTTTGGGGTTGATTAGTTACGAAATTGACTGGACCTTTGATGTACTAATTAGGTAATAAAATTATCATGAGTGACTTACAACTCTTATATAATTTGACACTAATTAAGAAGGGTAAACTACCTAACATTCTGAGAGTATTTTACTCTCTAATATTATTTGACACTAATTAAAAAGGGTATACCAAACTGTATACATATACATTGTTTAAATAGCACTCATGCCCTTTGGCATTAATGTTGTTCAAACAAACACATACCGTTATTGACCTGTCGACTGGAAAAAATAGACACATAGCTATTAGAATGTTCCGAACGTATGCATAAATTTTCGCGGAATTTATTTTCGCGATTTTCATTTATCCGCCAAAATAAGCGAAAATAAACACCCCGCGAAAATAACCCGCTATACGGTATCCACCAGAGTTCAAATGACATGGATGTAAACAATTCAGGTCACTGTATTGCCTTCAAAAATGAGAAATACCCATTCCATTATCATAATGGCATATTGTCAGCTATAAAAGGTCCCAACAGGAAGAATATGAAACAATTCAACTGGAAAAACTAACGACCTAATTCATAGCAATTCAATTTACCAAAAAACAAATAAGACATACCAGAACCAACAACCACCACTGAATTACAGGCTCCTGACTTGTTTGTTTGTTTGTTTGTTAGCTATATCAGTAGTCAGTTTAAAAAATAAATATTCCTAATTTAGAACTCTTACTCTTGAGATGTATCCTTTTACACAAGATTTATGCATGTTTTCATATCTTCAAAGCAAAGCAATTTTTGTTCTTCTATAGGGAAGTCACTTTTGAGTAGACTTAAAAGAATATAATATGAGAGTACATACCTGATGTGTGATGTCTGGTCTACACTGTGATATGTCTCTTTTAAATTTCTTTGCGAGACCTTTATGTTTATCACAGTTTAATAATTCAAACTGTTTTCCAACCTGAAAAGAGAATACACATACATGTATGTCTGTGAAATTTTATATCTTATAAAAAAAAAAATTTCACACTTAACTATACACATAAAAACTTCAGTTGGTGTTTGGAATGTCATGCAAATAATAGATAATCATGATAATTATAATAAATTACTTGATTGAATTTTGGGTAATTAATTAATAATCTATTTAATACTAGTCTATGATTTCTGAACATTGCTGAATGTAATCGGTTACAATCGTTAAGTACTTTATCAAAAGTTATTACATTATTTTTGTTTTTTTTCATGACTTTCAAATACATGCTTCAAAATAAAACAAAATAACAAAGAAAGTCAAAACACAATTTTATGCCTCTCAAACTATATATAGCGGAAATTTACAATTTTACAAAACATCTTTTAACGCATTGTTTCCAAATGTTGAGCTGTTTTCTATATGGAAAGTATTAATGTAATCTGAAATTTAAAAAAAATTATTGAAATTTGGGTTTTTATTATAAAGAGAGAGTGGTGATTTAGTTCTTGTAATGACATGGACCATTGCATCAATCACTTCTTAATATATTTAAGGTCAATTGCTTCATATTTTGCACAACTTTACTGACATATTGACTTAAGTTTTGAGGTTTATTTTTTTACTCATAATTGACCATGTTGACAGGTATATTTGGATCTATTTCATTATAATTTTTGAAGATTCCTCCGCAAAAAGAAAAATAAACAGCTGCGCCATGAGCGCATGATACGCCCGTCTTCTTGTGTGTGAATTTTTATGCAAAGAGCATAAATAGTTTCTGACATACGGCGTGACATGCGAAAACCCCCTTTTTTTTTACAAAAAACTCAAAAATAAAATTTTGAATCAAAACCAAAAAGAATACAGATCTTTAAATTAATATAACTAAGAAGTGTGTAAAATTTTAAGCAATAATCATAAATCGTTTTTGAGATACGGCGCGACATGTGAAAAACCCCTCCCCCTTTTTTTACAAAATACTCAATAACTCAAAAATAAAATTTTGAATCATCACCAAAAAGTATACAGATCTTAAGGTTAATATAAATTTGGATAAGTCATTCTCAAGTTACGGTGCGACATGTTTACCCTAGACAGACAGACAGACAGACGGACAGACAGACGGACAGACAGACAGACAGACGGACGCCGGACATTTGTATACCATAATAAGTCCCGTCAAAAATTTGACGGGCGTATAATAAAAACAGTAGAATATTTTTTTAAATTATTTCATAGATGGAAATATTTAATTATGACGTGCATGGGTTTTTCTTTTTGTTTGGATAATTTCCTTAATTTCAGGTTATAAAACTGTCAATGAAGTAAAATTTATAACCTAGGGCATCATAATGTAAATCTCAAACTTCATTAGACATAATTTAAACTCATTTTGTTTCAAAAGCTGGAAATACAGTAAAGTTTTCCAGGAAATCCAGTTGAACATATGACAGCCTGAGACACTAAAAAGCAGAAAAAGGTGAAAATTATTATTTGGTGCCAAATATACCAACTAAATGCCCAAATGACTTTAAATAGGTGCCAATTTGACTTTTTCTGTAGGTGCTGAAATAACCAGTAGCTCTTTTCACAAAAAATCTTAAGTGTAAAATTTATCGTAAGTCTAAAATATTCCTTAACAATTCAACTAAATATTTTTATCGTAAGATTAATTTTACACTTAAGATTTTTTGTGAAAAGGACTACTCAGGTGCCGATTTGACTTGTACCTGATGGTAGGATTTGACTTGGAAACAAGACGTTTCAGCCATGGAGCCAGTTCGGCCTTGGTCGTTTCGGCCATGTACCACTTCAGCAATGTAATAAAAATAGCTTTGTTATATATACTTTCATTTATTTGTCTTTTATTTTTTGTTTTCAAATGATCAAATTTATTTTTTACAAGTGGATTGGTTTATAACAACACACGCCTTTGTCAATCACCTAGACACTTATTTTATCACATAGCTAATCCAATCATGTCAGTTATCTAAATAAATATACCAACTTTTGTATTATATGTCTCTGGTTAAAGCAATTAAATACAATTCAATGCAAAATCTGTGAAAATATCAAATGTATTATCAACAGTCGGAAAAAAGAAATATGTCTGTCAAACAGGTTCAACTTTCTAAATACTACTATTCACTAACATGACTAAGGTAATGTAAAAATGCATTACTTTTAAAGAAAAGTCAAAAGACGACACATAACATTAAAAGAATCGTCTGTATATCAGATTTTCATACATTTTTCTATTCTAAATAAAATTATAGAATAACAACATCATGAACATAAAGACAACAAACTAAGGACAGAGACATATATACACATACATGTATGTGTATATACGTCACTTCTAAGGAATAGCGAACAATACATTGTCAAATATTTTCGGCTAAGTTCTTTACCTGGCTCTACCTGCTGTGACATTTTCCTTACACTGCATCGTATTTATCTTTACTAAGAAAGTCTATTCACTTACTTACCTCTTATTATTTTATTTACAACATTGATAGAAACAGACATTAAGAAAAATGTGTGATGGGCCGTAACGACCAAGGCCGAACTGGGATATGGCCTAAACAACATATGGCTGAACAGGTTTATGGCCGAAACGTCTCGTAAGCGTTGACATGTTAAACATGTTAGAAGTTGATCTGAGTTCTTCTTCTTCTTCTTCCTGTAAGCGGCCACCGTCAACTGGTTGACTATTCTGCCACATTTTGGAGTGAGCGCTTGAAATATTTTTGAAATTATTGGAGTTGTCCCATATTCCATTGGATAGCTGATCGAAACAACTAAACAGGGAAAGTCAATTATAAATAATGAGGCTTCTCACAAAGGGAAAATGGTCAGAAATTGTGAAAGAATGAAGAGAGAGAATTTCGGACTGACAGTGGAAAAGAAGGAAATTATGGTAGAAATTAACAGAATTGTATCCCTCACTGTTCGGATATGCTTGCTGCTAAAATGTGAACAGGAAAATGAATTATAAATGCTATATTAACCTTTACAGATTCTAAAGATGCTCGTTCTAAAATCACAATTACTCTCTTTTCATTGCTTGATTTATTCACAGATTTTATAACTTTTGTAGACACATGGTCTCTGGAGGCGGCCATTTTCTTTGTTTATAATTACACTACAAATTATGTCATACTTTTCCGGTTAGAATACAATCTTCCGTCTATCAATAACATTAGTTTATGGACTAATGGTGTATCAATCATCTGTCTGTAAAGAATATAGAATCGAGATATTTAAGATTGAAACAAGAAAATTAAATAAACATAAGTTTAAACACTTTTAATTCAAAGGTCGGAACTTGTCAGAATAGATTTAGAAAAATCATTCTGCAGTTTGTTTACATTTGAAACCAAATTCCAGTAACAACACGACAGTTGTTCCATACATTGAAATACATTTTGCCATGTACAGTTAACAATTATAGTTAAACATTATATTAAGAAAGCCAGGTATATGACAAATAGGGTTTTCTTTCAAAAACTTGATTTATGGCAGAAATTATATTGCTTAAAAGTTTATCACTGGGACTAATACATTATCTATTACATGTAGTCCCAGGTTTACCAGGGGCGTGTTGTTTTGTTCTTCGGTAGTGAGCCAGAAGAGGTCCATTTCTGTTTGTTTGCATTGGGAAGATCTTCTGGCTCTCTTCTACCTCTTCCTTTTAAATAGGTAGTTTAGAGGCAGAGGCAAATAATAAATTTATGAATGCAGATAAAATAGAATGTGAGCTGTGTGATAAACGTTTTGGCAGCCTTAGTAGGACAGCCCTGTATGGACGATAAGCTAGAAAAATATAAGAACTTCATGGACAATAACAGTAAGGGGACGACTATTTGGTATTCTGGGGAGGGGGTGGAGGATTTTTTGCGGATTTACCATTTATTTTAATCTGTCGCTAATCATGCCTATTTTTCAGCTCTTACCAGGCCACCATATTCATATTAAAATCCTCCTATCTCCCACCCACCCCCAAAAAAATAAATATTAAAAGGTTTTCCCCTTATAGGCTTATTAAACACAAGTTTAAATTGATTGATTGTTGGTTGCTTATTTTTAACGCCCAGTGACAAATATTTCATGCATGTTCAGGAAAACACAAGTTTAAAAGTCATGTATATAATATAAAAATAAGGAGATGTGGTATTATTGCCCATGAGGCAACTATATCCACCGGAGTTCAAATGAAGTGGATGTAAGCAATTATAGGCAACCGTACTGACTTCAACAATGACAAAAACCCATACCGTATAGTCGACTATAAAAGGCCCCGATATGAAAAATGTGAAACAATTCAAACGAAAAATCAAATATGAGTTGACAGACATGAAACAACGAGAACCACTGAACTACAGGCTCCTCACTTGGGAAAGGCACATAAAGAATATGGCAGGGTTAAACATGTTTGTGAGCGCTCAACCCTCCCTTTAACTGGGGCCAAAATAAAAATATTGTATGTTTGGCCAAACGCGACCGACCCAAAAAAAAACCGCCGACTCAAATTCTTTTTTTGCCATTTTTTTTGAAGATTTTTTTTTCCGATTTTTTCGTGTCCGCTCCGTCATCTTATAAAACTTAATGTTCGTCGTCTTTGCGTTTGAAAGTAACTGTGAATAAGATTAAAAGAAAGCGTGTAAGAGACGCAGTTAATCGATATTCAAAGTTCTCTGTTTTTATCTTCTGATTTAAGGAACGTAAAGAAGTAAACATGTGAAAATGGCAGACAGTTTTTCATGGCTGATTGTCTCTACAAAGGTTTGACGGAAAAAAAAGATACAGTTGATTCAGGTTAATTGCATAGCCTATTTGTCAGACAAAATTATGCAATTAAGCGGAGTATGCTTATATTCGAAATGCCAAATTACGGAGTCAAATAACATCGACAGTAAAGGACATCCCTGAAGAAAGATGAACGGCCATTATCCACTTACAGCATGTTGAATGTTGATTTATTCTAATAAAAGTTATAAGTCTAGTGTTATTCATGTTATTGTATTTTGTATTCTATTAATTAAATTTATTAACACATTTTGTTTTAGTTTATTTGCGTACCGACATTTCCTTTACCTGGGATACAAAATTAGAACAAATTGTTCTAAAAATAGATTTGTTTCTATGACCCGTATGTACAATGTACATCATTACGCATAAACACAAAGCACTGAAATAATAGTATTTGCACTTATTTAGTTACTGAAAGTTTGTTCAAAGCTAATTACAACTAACACTGAAATAAATCTTGTCCTCCCAGACTAAATTATCATTCAGTACACAACCAACAGATTTAGTCATAAACAGTCTGAGAAATGCCATGACCTTGTATAGCTTGTATACATGTTTAAATACAAATAAGGTTTTTTCGAAAAGTGGCGGTCCAAAGGTTTTGCCCATCGAAAATTTGCAATAGAAATAATAGTTAGGACCAGCAGATTTTCTTCAAGGACCAACAGGGAAAAAAAGATTTTGAGAACACTGCGATGTCTTTGCTTTATACAAAAATAATCTAGTTTGGTTACTTTAAAAAAAAATTGATATACAAGATGTCCTTTTCAATCATATACCAGACAAACATAGACAAATTCTTGTACAGTTTGAGATTATTCCTGAAAATGGTCGGGGATTTAAGCAGGATTTGTTTAGCAAAATTGAGTTAGGAAAGCATAAAGAAAAAATGTCACGAACATAGCGATTTCTTCCAACCAATTTTCTTTGTTTTAACACTTATTGTATAATTACATCAATGTCAAAACAAAGCACACTATTACAGTCCTGTCTATAATACCAAATCGGAACTGACGTATCTTAATGTTCTAATAAATCATCGTAAACTTCATTTATGTCATCCAACATAAAAAAAATTCTGCTATATTCGACAGCAAATTGAATTTTTTGTTAAAATGCTTCTTCTACAGAATATCTCCAGAAAAGGTCCAAATTCATTTTCTTGGACTCGTCACCAGAAGACATTCCGGAGATGTACAGAAGAGACCAATAAAACACGCCCCATTTTACACCTTCTAAAAAATATTTTTGAGTAGTCAGACAAAACTGTGCAACTGGAAAAGTTTTAAGGCATGTCAGGGCCTTGATGTATGATTCAGGTATCACCAGTGAAAGAGGGTACATGACTTTCTCTAATTATGAGCATTTAACCCTCTTGCTACCGGAGGGACACATGTGTCCACACCGGCTGTGCTGGAGGGACACATATTTCCATATGTTTAATTATGCAAGTTTCTAACCATTTCTGTGTCTCTTTAAAATAAAAAACCAAAGATTAAACAGTGTAATATTTTCCTCAATGGGTCCCAAATGTCACGTCATTAGGGCTTGACGTCATATATTGCATGACGTCTCAAATGTCCAGGTGTCATATTTTCTGGCACACGAAATGCAACCATATAAAATTAGCAGGAGCAAGAGGGTTAAACCAGAACTCAATTTTTGAACTATAAGTCTGATAAATTCGATACACCATATGTTGAAAGTCATGTGTAATTTGAATATCCCATCATATCAAAATATTGCACTTCCCTCACAGTCATTATAGCTTAAGGAAAACAGATGCTTCCACTTTAATGTACTGTTAATAACAATATATTTATTCACTAGATGTTTTAAAATTTAACTACCACCTGAAAGGATAAATTTGGGGGTAAACATGTTTATGTTAGCAAGACCATAGAGACAGCTAGTCTGACGTTTCTCTTACTTAATTGTATGGCCTATTATAGTCCCACAGCCTAAACAAGACTCCAAAGCAGCCTGTTGGATGTCCGAGGGATATTTGACTAAATCTATATTTTTACAACACAAACAGAAAAGACTGTTGTATAACTTTCATTTTGTTTAGCCTTGCATGGACTTATGAGTTTGAATGTCCCTCTCGTATCAATCTAATTAAAATTAAATCCCTGCACTCGCTCATTTTTTTATGCTTGGTCACTGTGTGGGACCAAGCGTAAAATAAATGAGCGAGTGCAGAGATTTAATTTTAATTAGATTGCTCTCATATCTTTCCCCTCTCTTTCACATGAAATGCTCTGAATTAATGTTTCTTTAACTGCAACATGTACAATGGTATAAACTTTAATTCTTTTGTTTTTTATAGGAATGATCACAGTTGATAACAGTGATGATGGAAAGTAAGGAATACTAGTACTAAAAAAAGTCTGCCATGGTAAGTTGACAAATTCCCAAAATGATTTCTGTATAATGACTTTTTCAGTAGTTGCTGGAACATGTTGAACTGAACTTTAACAAGATACCAGTCTCTAATAACTGACTTTAGAGGTTTACACATCCTTTTTTTGTTTGTTTCCTTGTCACAATTTTTTTTATCATTTAGAGAAAAACAGGACGTAAAAAAATTAAACAAACAAAAACAATAACTTGATATAAGTAACTGGAGTTTGTTTTCTTCTATTCACACTGACTAAATAATAATATGCACATTTAATATTAGATTTGTTTATTAATGTTCAGGACGAAAAAATTCATTGTCAACTCAATGATATTTCTTTCTATTCATATTTTTGAAGTTTATACTTTATATTTATCAATTGCCTTCTCTTATAGTCTGGAGCAAGATACAAACCTGGGAGCAGGAAGTTCCCTAGACGTCGAGAATCCCCAGCTCCATCAGAAGGATCTGTTGGTTCTGAGGTAGGTTAACACTTAAGGTAGATTCACTGTATACTGCCATCTTGGATTGTACAATAGCAGTACATAATCGGTCTAGTTCTTTGCTTAAATCTGCAAATTTTGAGACAGATTTGCAATTTATGTGTAAGACTGTTTATTTGTAGCTTGAAAAATAGTACGGTGACCCATACTTTTTATTATATTTTTGAAAAAAGCGTAGTAAAATCTTCACTTTGGGAAAGTATAAGAAAATTCTATCTGAGGAAATTTATACCGATGATCCACCTTAAAGAGACAGAAATAGAGATATGGTTGTAGAAAAGCATGACATTTTGATGTCACAAATTTCTACCAATGAAATTGATATTAACCACACATTAATAATACAAAAATATTCAATCGTGCAATAAAAGTATAAATCAGCTAAGAATGAATTTTACCAAAATTAATGTTGAGAATGGTGACATATTGTATTGTACATGTTGCATGAGATACAATGGGGAAATCTGTTTCTAATAATTTTTTCATTGAGACTTAATGATGATTGGTTGTCAAATCAGAGGAAGCCAAGCATTTGCAATCATTATAAAACTGTGACCAATGAAAAACTGAGAACATGCAACCTATTGGTTTGACTTTGAAGTTCATAAAATTATCAACCCTTCCTGGAAAGTTTGAATAAACTAAGAAGTAGATTTTATTTTTCAGGGAGGAGTTATTCCACGACAAACCTACCAGGCTCCAGAAGGATATGACACGCCCACTATCAGACAGTTTAGGGATTATCTGGATAATACCGGATTGGAGCAAAACTTTAAGGATCTGATTAAACTTTTACTGGACAGGAATGAACTGCCTTATAACCCTTATCCTGGGTTTGTTAATAGGTTCAGACAGTTTGGTGAAAAGTAGGCATACTTGTAATGATATAGAATTAAGTATTGGATAGGGCATATTTTGTGAATCATGGAGAAAGTGGTATTTATGTTTTCTGACATTATTATAGTGAAATAAGAGAACAGTATGGAAATTTAGCATCTTTATTGAAATATGATTTATAAAGATCAGAGATCAAGCTAACATATACCACACACAGTGAATATTTAAAGATAACTAACCTTAGGGGAAAGGTTTAAATTTGTGAAGAATGAATGATTTTGTACATAATTTAAGGCTCTAACATTTTGTTGAGAGAAAAATTTAAAAGGTAAAATAAGGGAATCCAAAATCATTTATAAATTACAAATGCACCCATAAGCACTCAACTGATAAAACAAATTGATGACTATAACTTGAGGTACAGGTATTTTGAAGAGAATGTGATTAGTAAATCTATATTTTGAGCAATCAATCCCTAACAGCTTTAAAGTTTTGAAAGCATGTTTAAATAAATATGGATTGTGAAAGGTTTCTGTAAACATAAATTGGAGTTTTGACAATTTACATATTTTTATTTTCAGATTTCACATGGAACAAGAGTCTGCGGAGAAAATTCATCATAAACTTAGTGAGTTTTTATGATATATAGAGTTTTTATCTGAATGAAAAGAAAACTGGTTAGGCCTAACTTACGGATAGAGAAAAACCTTGTTAACCAATGTCTTGGATAAATACATTTTAAATAGTTCAATTTTATGTCTTTTTTATTTGTTATATATCAAAATCAAGAACTCCTGCACTTCCTGTGCAGACATTTTTTAAGTTTTAGGCTTTAGTGTAAGTTGAAGGGCCTTCAGACTGGTGTTTTAACACCTTGTTGTGTAAGATGGTCCTGAACATTTCTGTTTGAATCGATTATTTTGACTTTTTGAATCAGTCATGTGCAAATACTCATAATGAAGATTAGCCTTATCTGGCATATTTGTGTAAAATATTGACATTCCAGTATCTTAATATAAATATTTGACAAAATTGCTTGAAAGAATTAATTGCCTGTGATATCTTCATATTGATTTTATTTATTTTAGGGTATTAAGGGGAGGTAACTTTGAAATTCTATACTTTATAACGGAATCTGTTTTATAATATAGGCAGTAAAAACATATGGTGACTCCATTTTTTCTGATGATATTCTGAAAACATTTTATAGGAACTATCTTCTCATATTTTATTTTAAAATTCTATCAATTAGTTTACCTTCTATTCACATAATAGATTATCTGTATAATTCATATAAAGTGTGCCATTTTTTCACATCCTGTAAATTGAAAAAAAGAGCGGTTACTGATGATTTTTATTATAATATTTGTTATAAATATAAACATGATAAATATATTAAAATTTATACTACATTTTGTCAAAGTATGATACAATTCTATGAATTTGTGATAAAAAGAGTTTAATAAAAATCACTTTTTTTGTTTTCAGGAAATGCGATGAAGGAAACATTCCTGCCATATCTGTTTACTATTAAGAACCACAACACTGTTTGGGGTTTGTCTAGTATCCTCAAGGTCATCAATCCTCAGGCTTTGTCTAAATATAAATGGCTGCTCGACGACCTCACTCCCCATCCTGAAGATGTTTTATCATCTGGTGATTATACTGTGAGTGACAAACAAAATATTATTTTATCCCCTATATGTTAAATTTAATACAATTTTTTCTCTCTATTAATATTTTGTGAATTGCTTACTGTAGTAAAAATGTAAAAAAAAATCTCTAGGAAGACATAAGGCAAAAAAGAAGGCAATCATGTCAGCTGGTTACATCACACAGAAAGAAAACATTTGAATGCCTAAATAAAGTGTCAAGATTTCATACAAAATAGCATCTTAAAATTATTAGAAAACTGGTTCAAAAATTGTCAATTGCCTCTTGTTCAATCATGAAATTGTTTACTCATAATATTTAAACTTAGTCATGTGCTTATATTATTCTAAATGGCAAAATGTTTTGTCATATTGGAAGAATTGTAATAGTTTATTTGAATTACATAGTCCATGTACTTATTTGTTCATTAGAATCAAGTGATGTTAGCACTGGTAGGATCATGTGTATTTGATGGAACATTTTTCCCACAAGTCCACAGTGTAACCATTAGGAAGGAATACCTGATATCTGGGGAAGATGTACAGCAGGTAAGGTTTGACCTGAATGATTAATGAGGATATGGATGGAGTTGATAGAATAGAGAATAATGGTTGAAAAAATCGAGAATAGAGAAAAATTGGCCAAAAAAATAAAGAAGAGAGTATAACATGTATAATGAGGTGCTAAATATGATAAATAGTGTAAAAAGTAAAATAACAGAAATACTGAACTCCAAGGAAATTTTAAAACTAAAAGTCCTTTAACAAACGGCAAAATCAAAAGCTCAAACACATCAAACAATTGGAAAACAACAGTCATATTCCTGACTTGGTTCCGGCATTCCCTTATGTAGAAAATGGTGGATTAAACCTAAAAATACAGAATAGAGAAAATGGCCTTGAACTTAATTGATATTAAATGCAGTGTTTATCAATTTATAGTCTACTGTTCATAAGTGATGTGTTTTATTGTTTCCAGGGTGTGTCGATATTTGTAAATTCCATTATGGCAGAAATTGACAGCATGTACAGCAATCCACGACATATCATGTTGGGTGAGTTATAAGGAATTGTTTGAATTATTTTACATTTATCATTTCAGGGCCTTTTATAGCTGACTATGCAGTTTGGGTTTCGCTTTTTGCTGAAGGCTGTACGGTGACCTATAGTTGTTTACATCTATTTCATTTGGTCTCTGGTGGCGAGTTGTCTCATTGGCAATCATACCACATCTCCTTTTTTTATAATCATTATCATAATCATTAACTTAATAAATATTTTTTACTTATAATGCCCCATTCTCAGAATGAACTATGTCCCTCTTGATGACAATATGATTTCACAAGCTGTATTAGATAATCAAAAACAAAATTGCTGTATTAATTGCTCTGAAGTTGTTTGTTTGGATAAGTCTTGAGTTGTCATATAAAAATAAAAAGATGTGGTATGATTGCCAATGAGAAAATGCTCCACCAGAGACCAAATAAATGACGTAGAAGTTAGCAACTATTGGTTACCATACAACCTTCAACAATGAGCAAAACCCGTACTGTACACTTGCATCTGACATAAGTAATACCTAATATAAGTATTGAAATCACCAGACATATACAAATATATGTATAATCATGATGAATTGAGAACTGTTCCAGTCAACTAAAAGTTACTAATAATCTTGGACAATTGTGATAAGGGATACAACAAGAAACATGCATGACAGAATTAATAATTGGTGAAATAACAAACTGGTAACAGGAGAAAAGAAAGACAACAATTAATTTTCAGAAGGCTGTTGCATGCTCATCACATGTTCTCATTGAAAAAGCTAGCAAATGGAAGGATAACTGTTTGTTGAACACATTGTCACTGATAAAAAATCCTAAAAATGCCAATTTAACAGTGCAAAAGATTTTATCAAATTTAACTGAAACCTGAAGGTAATTGTGTGAGGCCAGTATAAGTCAAATTTGTATACTGTGGAATTGTCATATATACGAGGGATAGTCGTTTGATACAGTATTTTTTATTTCAGGTATAAACATTCCTTACGCTAATGAAGAATACCCTGATGTAATAATGTTTGAGTTCTGGGACCCTGATAGAATACAAGGAGACAAGGTATGTATAAAATATCAGGTTTTGTGCATATTGATGCTGTTAGATATCAGCTACCTGCTCACAATATGAAGCTTTTGGATAAGTTGGGGGTCAGATATTGACATTGGTTCAAACATTATTCAGTAGTTGCCACAATGTGAATCTTTTTGAAGAGTGAGCACTAGGAAAGTGCAAAAAAAGCTTCACATTTTGTTGAGCTGCTAAAATATTACTATGCTAAATGGAGGAATCCAGAAAATCTGTTTTTGCACGAATTCTGGGTTTTTTGTTTCTTAAGACAGTTTTATGCTTTGTTGTCCCAAAGAAAGTGAATGTTATTTGGTCTCTGATGTAGAGTAGTCTCATCAGCAATCATACCACATCTTCTTATTTTTATATTGATGAGTTCTGCTGGAATAGTTTGACATTCCTGATGACTACTTTTCACACATTGCAACATAGCTGATAAGTTCTACTCATGTCTCAAAGTAGGGAAGAAAAATAAGCAATTTTATGAAGAGCTGAGGAGACTGATATAGACAGAGGGAAAACAGATAATGTATCATTCAATATTTGTGCTCGTTGATATATATGAATACAGTTTCCTCCCCAGTATTTTTGAACAAGACCATGAAATTGAAAGCAGCAATTTCTGTAAAAATATAGCACCATATTTATGATACATACTATTATAAATTCCATTCAAATAGCATAATGCTGCCATGGTACTATGAAGCCCTGCAGCAACCATTTGGAAAAAAAAGTGATGCAGTGGATCATCTGAATGAGACAAAAAATATTTTGTTTAAAGTTAGAAGCACTAAGATGTTAACAAACATTGGCACCCTTGAGGGATAATCCATTAAAACAGATGTGGGTGGGTAGGAATGGAATTCATAATACCTCTACAATCAACATACTTTCTAATGAGTATTTTGCATAAATCAAATAAAAAAAAAAATAACCCTCGACCCATATCGAAAAAACAAAAATGTCCTTCCTACCTCCCACATCCATTTGAATGGAATAGCCCTGACTATGTTCCATGTTTATGTCTTAGAGGAAAAATTATTACTTGCTGCTTTTATAGAATATCAATATCTTGTTCTAGGCTTTATGTTTAATTTTACAATTATTAATTTTTGTTTTTTGTTTTTTGTAGGATGAGTTTCTACAGATTGTAAGTGATACAGTAGTCAATAATAAATACATTCACATGGAGTGTGTCCTGAGGATCAGCCCTTATCATCCACAATACATGAGGGGTACAATCCAATTCTCTTTAAACTTCTTGGAGATAAAAGATGACCTGATTGAGGAAGGGTGAGTTCTCTGTTATATGTTCACAAGAAAACACAGTGATTGGAATGCTTGTAAGGAAGACAACTTGTCTAGAATTTCCTTCTGCTTGCCTTCATCATTCTTTTATTTTCTTTGAAAATTTGGAATTGTTTCTTGTGACATCTCTGAATGTTTGAACACATATTCTTGTTTTTATTTTTTCTCGCATGCGATGAAAGTCGCGGAAAGTGAGACAAAGGGATTGCTTTTCCAGCGACAATGACGACGGCATCGACAATTGTTAAGTTTTCTGCTTAAGTTAGATTGATTGGAACTACTTGTGATAGATCAATGATATTTTGTATGAAGTTGCATTACTATCAGAACATATCAGTTTGAAGACTATTTTGAGGCCATGCCCCCTAGGTCATTGTCCATTGACTTTGAATTAATTACCAATGTTAAGTTTTCTGCTTAAGTTAGTTTGATAGGAACTACTTGTGGTAGATCAATGATATTTTGTATGAAGTTGCATTACTATTGGTACATATCAGTTTGACAACTATTTTGAGGCCCTGCCCCCTAGGTATTATTAGCAATTAAGTGAGTTTTCAATGTTAAGTTTTCTGCTTTAGTTAGTTTGATAGGAGCTACTTACAATAGACAATTATATTTTCTATAAAGTTACATTACTATCTGTACATCTCAGTTTGTTGACCATTTCGAGGCCCTGCCCACTTGTTCATGGTCCAGCGACTTTGAATTAATTAGCAATGTTAATGTCCATCTGATTGTCTTTTTCTGAATTTTATGCCTACAGGCGAGACATATCTCTGTTATTATTTACCTAATCAAGTAATGTAGCATAGGTTTTTTTAACATGACACATAATACAGTAATGATATTAAAATCTTCACACAGCCTCTTGAATGATATTCCTCACAGAATAACATTGTTTTATTCTGTATAGTTTGCAGAGTTTTGCTGAGTATCCCATGGCCTCTCTACATGAAGGAGTATTTCTAAATGCAACTCATGCAGAAGCTTATTTGTCCATCTTCTCACCAACAGTAGACCAGTATGATGATCAGACACCAAGGTCACCTTGTAAGTATCTCCATGGTGATAGCACAACAATATGATAAAAAGGACGATGTTTATTTCTAAGGTAACATAGTAACATGGACAGAAGTTTTAACTAATATTACTATTTTTTTAAATGTCTTTTGTTGTCACATCAACTTGAACCTAGTACATAAGTCATGTTGATTATGATGTGAACTTTATAACATATATGCCAAATATGGGTTTTGACTCACCAAACATAGAAATGTGGTAGTCACAGCAGGCCTTGTGGTCATAAAAATTTCAAGCACGATAATCATTCTAAGAATTAGAAATCAACCAATCCAAATACACGATTTGGTTTTGAGCAAAAATTTGTACTCCTGGTACTGAGAAAACGTTTATTACTGAGGACCCAGCTCATGCACTCATATTCTTGATATATAGATGTACATGTATTGTCATAGATGCAGGTATATAAATAGACTAAAATGTGTATGCCAATGAAAACAAACAGTTCTAACAATCAGAACAAATTCATATAAGATGTGTTGATATAGTTGATATTTCATGCAATCCTGTAACTAAAAGACTTTCCCATTGTATACCTGCTTCCATTTTAATGGATATAAAAAGGAAAATTCAGTTTGGTAAGTAGAAATGTTGAAATATTTCTATGGTATAAAGTAAGGATGACTTGATCAACAATATAATTCTTTCAAATTCAAATTTGATAATTTAAGTACCACAGAGCAGACAGGCCAGAGGTAGAGCACCAACTAGTCATGCACCCAGTCGAGCACACAGTCGGGTCAGCCAAATAACAGGACATAGCAGAAATAGAAAGTTCTCATCAGCTCAGGGCCATGATCTCACTCGTATACAACAGCATGTATATGACAGAATGGACCATATCAAACCGCAGAAAGTAAGAATAGATGGGTTCCGTATTGGTGATGAATCATCGTATGGACCCTTTGCATGGCAGATCACTACACCTATTAAGTAAGTGGGTTTACGAAATTGTTGCTGGAAGGGATCACCCCAGGCTATTTATAGATTGTTGCCTATAATAAAGTTTTAACTTTTTGTCATAAAATTAAGATATTACATATGTATGTATTTAAGATAACTTCTGAAGGTATAAAATTTATGAATAGTATATTTTTCAGTGGTTAGAATAAGTATTCTAAAGCTCCACCCTTGAAAATTTTTCAGTAGTGAACCCTGAATTTGCCATATACTATGTGTTAGGAAAGCTTATTATTTATTGGGTGCCTTGTTAAATATTCAGCTTTATCTCTTAATCATGTTGATATCAATACATATATAGAGAGAGTATTGAGTTGGTACTTGGTTTACTAGTATATCACAGAAATTGAATCAGACTGAATTGGGGAGAATTTGATATTCTCCCTCATACCCGTTTGCAAAAAAAATTGCAACATATCTGCAAGGGTGAGCAGATTTGAATAATTAAGAGCACCTTTTAATGAACAATTAACTGTTTGAATATATTTTTTATTTATATGTAATGCTATGACTAAATAGTCTTTTGTCTGCATTAACAAAGTTTAATTTTTTTAAATGGATTTTTCAGTTTTAATTAAATTAAAAAAAAAAAAATATTTGATATATGATAGATACTTGCAAAGAACATCAAATGTAATACACAGGAAAAAATACCAAAATGTTAAAACATTGCTAAATATTGTGAATTCACAGCATGGTCGTAGACAAAGTGTTTACTACCATACTTAAATATGATTTACAGCAATTTCAAAGTAAGTTTTCAGTTTTAAAAAGTTTGAATGGTCAATATTATGTTTTAAGATAAGGGACTTTGTTTTTTGGCAGTTTGGCAGTAAGCATTACACTTTTACACTGGCAGCAACATCCCAGGCAAGGTTCCACAGAACCCTTTACATTTTTTTTATTATTATATTAATTTTTTATTGAATATTTCAGAGCCTACTTACAGAAGAAAATGGCCAGTCATCAGATGCATGCAGAATTGTTTGAAGCTGTACTTTGTGGGATACTGTTATGGCTACTGGACAGGTAAGAAATATACAATAAACATGTTATATTCATTTTGGAGTAACTAGTCTGAAAATTAACAATTTTCAATATATTGATTTATTGATAAGTGTTTAAGGCCACTTTCAGCACTATTGGCTATTTTGCTTATGTGCTTTGTCTATATGCCATTTTATTTTTCTTTATTGACATATTGTTTGTTTTTATAGTGATTAAAATAATATTATAACACAATGTTGACTGCTGTACCCCTATTTTTGACATTTTTACGTATTATGTTTGTTTGTTTTGTTCACACATTGTTGTCAGTATAATGGAATTTTATATGAATGTCATACAAGTGAGAGGTTCAGCTAGCTATAACACCAGGTTTAATCCACCATTTTCTAGATAAGGAAATGCCTGTACCAAGTCAGGAATATGACAGTTATTTTCCATTTGTTTGATGTGTTTGAGCTTTTGATTTTGCCATTTGATAAGGGACTTTCCATTTTAAATTTTCCTTGGAGTTCGGTATTTTTGTTATTTTACTTTTTGTTGCGGCCAGTTTTTATTGGTGGAGGAAGCCAGAGTGCCTGGAGAGAACCACAAACCTTTGTCAGGAAAACTGACAATCTTAGTCAATTAAGATTGAGTCGAAAAAACCTGCCACATGCGTGGTTTCAAACTCACAACCTCAGTGTTGACTGGCTAGTGATACAGTAATTAGACCACTTGGCCACAGAGGCCTCTGATATTCAATATAAAACATATACAATGTTAAACACTAAATCTGTCAAATAAACTCATAGATACCAGGCCTAAAATTTTGTTTACCAGATGCAAGTTTTGTCTACAAAAGATTCATTAGTGACACACAAATCAAAAAGTTTAAGAGTAAGAAGTTGAAGAGCATTCAGGACCTAAAATTCCAAAAGGTTTTGTGAAATGCAGCATTCAAATTCTAACAAAAATTTTAGTCATCAGAAAGTTAAAGAAAAAAATCAGTAAATGGAAGTTTTCTATCCGTATTAATTTTTTTTACAGAGAATCATATGACAAAGATCTAACTGTTGAGTTGTACAAGCTTACCCACAGTACTGCAGGGTCATTATACCTAATAATGGAACAGAATAAAACCTTACGCTATATACTCAAAGCTTTTGTAAATGTGAGTAATGATCATTATTATAACATAAACTAAAACCATCAATTTCATGCATTGTGATTAATTGTAAGACAAAAAAAAAGCTTTTCGCTTTACATGAATAAAAAGAGATATTAGTTTCATGTCAATCATTACACAAATAACCAAAATACATCTATAGGGCAACATAGAGATAGTCTTCAACAACAGACAGGTGAATAAATAATTTTTCATTCTGTAAGTCCTAAATCATTGAAAGTTTGAATAAATTAATCAGAAACAATATACTAAGATATGACTGATATATTTTTAGCAGTGATTTAACAAAATTTCGAGAAACAGTGATTACTGTAGATAAAGTTTAAGACATGCTGCTGTCATTAATGACTACTCCAAAAAAACTTTTTTTCCATTTCTATTCCCTTATACTGTTAAGTTGAATGTGCCACTGTTGATGCTACATATTTGATTATTTTAAATAGCACATAAAAACTTATTCTAATATGACGTCGTTATTTCGCTTTGTAAGCAAAGCCGTGTTCTAATTAACTTTTTAAATATGAAAATATGATGTATAACTTCATGGGGAGGAAATGGGAACATCCAAACATTTGTAATGTATTTTCGTATGCCTTGATTTATTAAAATACTGTATTTGTCCTATTAGAATCCAAATAATTCCTTAAACAAAAGGTGAAACTATAAAACTTTAAAAGGTTAAGAATGTGGTGTTACACAGAAATCAATTTTTGTTTGCTGTTTACATGTTTGGGAAGCAGCATCAAACAAAGATAATACTGGTTGACACCAAGATCTTTTTCATCTTGCAATTGTCGTCAGAAATTTATGTAGTTTTGACATTATCTGATAAATATGAAACTGCTACTGGTGCTGTTGTACTATTTTTTTTTCAAAATTAGCAGCCAATTGTGGATATTCTGTGATATTCAACCTAAATCCACAATGAATGCTTTTTAAGGTCAACAAGGGATAGCAATAAGTTTAACCATATTGTTTATAATATTTTGTTTTAGAGACAAGAAACAGGACCAATGAGGGAATACTTGGCATTATACAGAGAATCATTTGTTCATCTGTTCCTAAGTAATTTGTAAGTACATGTAGTTTTTTTTATGTTCATTCTGATAACTTTTGTCACATGCACATTTTAGCAGAAAAAATAGCTGATGAACACATTTATCACAGTTTAAGTTTTTTTTTTATAGTTTAAGGTATTAACAGGAAAAAAAACCTCACAAATAACATCAGTGTGAGTAACATTATTTATTCATCCCAGAATCATAAAGTGGAACTCACCTCTTAATAATACTATTATTACAGTAAAATAATAGATTCTATGTTTATGTGATATCAATTTAATATATTTCTTTTCATAAAAAATGACAGATATTCATATGCAAATAAGTCATGCATATACTATAATACAATAATAATAGATATCAGATGTTTTTTTTATGAAATAAGATATACCAATTAGACATAATATTAAAAAATTAAATAAATACTGTTTTATAGCTTGCCTATGATGTCATAATTGATGTTTACATTGACGACGGCACATGCACCCTTAGTTTCTAGAGATAATTTTCTATCTCAAGCCATTGCATTGTATGAAAAATTATCACAAAAAAAGATCAAAGTAAAAATACACAAAATAGCGATAATGTAAAATTTACAATCCTTCTTGGTATTTCTTACAGATATGAGAGAAGTAATGAGCAGATAACTGTTGGTAAGGTAACTGTAGCACAGCTGGATGATCTCATGCCCAATAGTATGATTCAATTTGGGTCATATGACCATGTGCAAATGGTAGGTCTGAATACCTGTACATAGATAAAGATTTAATTGTAAAACTGGGCCCCATGTGAGCTTATGCCATCACTTAGCGTCCGTCGTTGTCGTTGTCATAAACTATTTCAAGAATCTTCTCCTTTGAAACTACTGGGCAAAATACCTTCAAACTTTAACTGAATATTCCTTAGTGTATCTAGTTTATAAATTGTATCCAAAGTTGTGATCCATCAACAAACATGGCCACCATGGCTAAAAATAGAACATAGGGGTCAAATGCAGTTTTTGGCTTTTATCTCAAAAACAAGCATTTAGAGCAAATCTGACATGCGGTAAAAATGTTCAATGGGTCAAGATCTATTAGCCCTGAAATTTTCAGACGAATCGAACAACCCATTGTTGGGTTGATGCCACTAAATTGGTTATTTTAAGGAAATTTTGCAGTTTTTGGTTATTATCTTGAATATTATTGAAGATAAAGATAAACTGTAAACAGCAAAAATGTTCAGCAAAGTAAGATCTACAAAAAAGTTTTTATATGACTAAAATTGTCAATTGACCCCTTAAGGAGTTATTGCCCATTAAAGACAATTTTACACGATTTGTTCATCATGTTTGCTAACATTTAAAAATCTTCTCCTCTGAAAGTACTGGGCCTAATACTTTTAAACTTTAACTGAATGTTCCTTAGGGTAACTGGTTTATAATTTGTATCCGAAGTTTTGATCCATTAACAAACATGGCTGCCATGGCTAAAAATAGAACATAGGGGTCAAATACAGTTTTTGGCTTTCATCTCAAAAACTAAAGCAGTAAGAGCAAAACTGACATAGGTGAAAGTGTTAAACAGGATTAGATCTACCTGTAAAGTAATCTTTAGACCAATAGGACAACTTATTGTTGGGTAACTGTCCAGAAATAGTTAATTTTTAGGAAATTTTACAGTTTTGGGTTATGTATTATCTTTAATATTATTATAGAAAGAGAGAAAGTGTAAATGACAAAATTATTCAGCAAAGTAAGATCTACAAATAAGTCAAATGCCTGAAACTGAAGTTACAGCCAGGTGAGCGATATCAGGCTCTCATGAGCCTCTTGTGTAAACCTCCTGAGTGAACTTCCACACCAAACAAGCAAATTGAAGCTAGAACTGCCAGAGAGTTTTGTTTGATAAGGAAATCAGAATGTTTGAAAACATTTATTTGGGTGAAAGTTATTGACCGATTGTGTAAAGTGTAATATTTATTTAAGTTAATTGATGATACAACACATAATGATATGGTACATTTTGGTTGAATTGAACATGCACAGAATGAAGCCTATTTCATATTCAAACATAGAATTCTATCACATCACCCTAAGAAAATAATATCCAATAGAATTTGAACAATGTGTAACATTATCAAATACAAATTGTAACACTTAACACCTGTACATAAACTGTCATAACATAAGACTGCTAATTTAGGAATTTTTATAAAAGCTTTCACTGTCAAAATAAAAATTTATGTAGTCATACTGTTGTTAAATAAGATATATTATTATACCTTACATATATTTCAAACAATTCTATTGGGTAAAACGTTATCACGTGACATGGAATAATTCAGTTAATTTTCATTCAATTGCAAGGAAGAACGAATAACCCTAAAAATTTACACTAGCGTTGAATAACCCTATTATTCACCGGCGAATAACCTTTTTAGTTTGTTGATTTGTACTCATGAAAATAACGCCACAGACGTAAATAAACAAAATGGCAACGTTCAAGTTACAGAAAGCCCATTGATCAAGATAAGAGGAAATAAGGCTTTTGACGTGCATCTTGTGCCGATGATATCTCTAATAACGGTCCTTTTCAGGGCCATCAATATTTTACAAAAAGAGTCTACCTTTGTTGTACATACGAGAATTCTAAGACACAAATTCCATGTATTTTTGAACGTCAACTTGTGTTTGTTACTGACTCAAGTAATGGTAAGTGCTTTTACAATGATTCAAAATGCCCTTCCACTGTTAGTTCGGTATAATAAAACAATTGTGGCCCCTAAAAAGCGATAAATATCCAAAATTGTCAACCCTTAAAAGTTATTTCACTTCGGGCTGCGCCCTCAGTGAAATGACCTTTTCATGTTGACAATTTTGGATATTCACCTTTTCAACGGGCCATAAACGTATATTGTTTCTAATGATCCTTATAGCGTATTAATAAATCATTATTAAAGATGAGGAATATTTCAATAGGCACTAAAGACATTGAAGAATATGAACTGGTACTGCATGTCTCTTCTACTACAGCTCTCTGAAGATAGTCTGAACAGGTGTCCAATATTTAAGGTATGAGTAACATGATGGTTTTCATAGTTCCTTTTAATGTAAAATTGATATTTATACTGTTCAAAAATTAGGGTTTGTTTCATATTTTGCAATTTTTATCCTGAATTTGTAGGGGTTGGCAGGGATGATAATCTTCTTTAAATTTATCTCCTCATTCAAACAGTTATAGAGAAGGAATATAGTGTTTCGTTTGTTTTTTAGCTCCACTGATTACCGTATATAATAGTGAGATTATTCATTGCAATTACTACAAGTGCTAAGAATTGATATTTTATCAATGTACACATTTTGAATTGTAAGTAAGATGCAGGCAGATAATTTTTCCCTTTGACAAATTTTTACCAAATGAAAAACTTTCATTAGGAAATATTGAAAAACATAAACTGTACAAAATGTCTTAAGTTTGTCCAAGAATTTATCCATCATTAATTTTTTTATATATAAATACAAAATTCTTATGAAAATGAATGTCCTTCCAAACATTTGATTGTTACATTTATTTGGCAGAAATGTTAACAGAATCTTATTTGATACTAAAAAGATTCTTATGTCTTTACTTGGCAAGTATAAGAATAAGAAGACGTGGTATGTTTGCCATTAGACTACTCTCCACCAGAGTCCAAATGACCTAAAAGTTAGCAATAATAGGTCACTGTACAGCCTTCAACAATAATCATGAGCAAAACAAGCTATAAAAGTCCCTGAAATGACAAATGTAAAAAAATCAAACCAGACCACTTACAGCCTGATTTTTATACAAAACAATAAAAAAAAACAATATGTTATACAGCAACAAACAACAACCAATGAATTACAGGCTCTTGGCTTTCTAACTCTTTAGATTTTTAACAATGATTAGGATTTTTTTTCTATTTCCAGGATATTCTCATTACCATGAAGTCTACATTCCCAGATGTTATACCACAACCTATAACTAGACACAGGAACAGACAAGATCCAGCAGTATGTACAGATATACAATATATTAAATCCCCTTCCCATATAAAAAAAAAACACCAGTAAAATTGTGGTAAGAGCCTGATATTTGCAACATCCATCATTGCTGTTTTTTGGTTTTATTTTCAATTTACAAAAGCATTGACTGTAAATTCAGAAATTTTGCGAAGTTTTTATTATTGCCAAAATTGTGACAAGATATGTGTCACACAACAAAAACTTGCATTTGTATCATTCAACAATCTCCCTAAGAAATGCACTGTAGAATTTTCAGTACATGCCATACATACAATATAACAAGTAACATCATTAAATGAAATACCATAATTACATTACATTATAGTTGGAAAAATCAGACATTTTAAATAGAGTTAGTCAAAAGAAAAGTTTTAGAAAAGACCAAGTAACAGATAGAAGGAGTAAAAAAGGAAAAAGAAAAAATAAGAATTATCCTGTTACACACCTTACTAAATTTTTAAGTTTAGCATATCCACTATTATTGATGCTGTAAACAGGAAGAAAATATGATTAGTAAGTCAAGACAAGTTTATGAAAGACCGACAACAACAGGGTCATAAGAAAAGAAAAACACAAACAGGCATTAACAGTTAACAAAACATTTAAGATTAAGAGCAATATAACCACAACAAAATATACGCTTTGTATGCAGAATTTGTTAAAAAAAAAAGGGGGGTGAAAGATGATAGAGGAATAATCAAACTCATAAGTCGAAACAACTGGCAATGCCATGCCAAATAACAAAAGAAAACAACCATAAGACAAACAACAGTATACAAAACATAAAACAGAAAAACAACGACTGAGCAACAAGAACCCCGCCAAAATCCTTGTTTAATCTTAGGTGCTCCGGAAGAGTAAACAGATTCTGCTCCATGTTTAAACTGTGATACAATACAGGCAAATTTGATACCTATGAAAATAAGTTTATCCACAGTAACAACATTCTTGTCAATTTATCTGGTTATAGGGAGTTGACCTGGAAACTGATGTTGTACATGGCTTAGAAGATGAAAATATTATAAATCATGAAAGATTAGGTTTGTAAATGCACAGTTATGTCATATTCATGCCAGATTGATTTTCACTTTTGTAAAATACTTGAGATCTCATACCCAGAAATATTTGTTTGTATACATATCATCTAATTACTTGTTATTTGTGTTGATCTGCTGTCCATTAATAACATTATTATTTGGAATTAGTTTTCTTTTGTGACTCACCAATCTTGCCCTCAAGCAAATTTTTGATGCCAAACAGTCAAACATTCATAATGTTTACATAATTCATAACTTTAAAGCAGATGCATGTTCTGTCGGATAATAATTATTCAATAAAAACATTGCAAAAATTTATGAATTTACAGTATTTTATTTTTTCTATTACTTTTTAGCTTTCAACTGTATAGAAAGCTATATAAGGCCCAGGCATGAAAAAATGTGTGAAACAATTCAAAATATAAAAACAATGATCTTAATATGCTAATCACAACAAATGGAGAAACAAAATTTACAAAGTTTATTGATATGTTTGAACTTTTGATTTTAGTGATTAACATTGATGAATGTGAGGCCAAAGATTCAGCTCCAAAGACAATATCAAGGGAATCTGTTTTCATTAAGGTATGGGGTTATGGTGTAGTGGTAAAATCTAAAAATCAAATTTTGCTAGAACTAGTAAAACTTATAATTTAGAGCTTTAAGTCAGAATAAGAATGTACTCAAATACAATGGATTGATAGATAAAACAAAAAGATAAAAAGGAAAAAAATGATTAAATCAAAATTAAAGGTGACTATGTTATACATGTACTAAAAATTATGAAAAAAATAATGCTTTTATTATAATTGTGATTATTGAGCAGAGGAAAAATGTTTTGATTTCGGAAAATACTGCATACAAAAAATGTTATCAAAATTTAAGATGAAAGTTTTTGTTTTCGTGAAGTCTATATAATTTCAATTTTTTCAAGAATAAAAAAATCTCAATAATTTCTGAACTTACAGTATTTTTGAATATTTGAATACTTCTCTGAAAAGGACTTAAAAAACTAAAATCTATATTCACAATGCTTTCATTCCATATGTCCAACATGTGACTTTTCAATTGCTCAACTTATGAACAATTAAGTTTCACAGATAGATAGTTCAATAAAAATAAACACAACTGAAATTAGAAAAATGTGTTATTCTCAGTTTACAAAATTGTTGGCTTTTTTATTTGCATCTTTTGAGATTTTGTTGTCTATATTTTCCAGTATATGATAGATACACATTTAGATGAATCCTGGCATAAGTACTTGACAGAGTTGGTGACAGCAGAGTTTTTCCCTCCGAATCCATTTCCACGTCTAACAACAATCTTTAGACAGAATGCTATGAGGTTTGTGAATTGTTACAGATAGACTTTAAATATATCAACAATGGACAAGAATTGTTACGGATTAACAAATAAATTGAGAGAATATTGTATACCTATTAGTAAAACTTATAGTAATATATTTGATTCAAGATTTCAATGCTTTGATATATAGATTGACGACACGTAAGTTTGCCAGTTGTCATAGTTAAGAAGTTCATTCACAGTGGATTAACTGCATGTTATATATGCTTTATTTAAGGAGCACCTGATCTTATTCATTCGATTTATTAAAGATGATTTCCTGTGAAATGTTTTAATGGGGCATTAGCTACGAAATATAAAAAAAATTAATATATGATTTTTTTTGTTCAATCATTAATGAAAGTGAAATAGTGAAACAATAATTCGCTTTTAGCAGCCAATTTGGTTCAATTTTGTCAAAATAAGCTACCGTTATCGACAGAAGCTGAAACTGCTTGTAAATGGTTCTAAAACACTTCACCCTGGTTAAAATAAGTCTTAATCACACAAAAAACAATTTAGAAACGTGTGTATGTTTAAACCGGAAGTTTGAAAAGCACGTGTAAAAGATGAAAAAACCCGGTGAGAGTCGAAATCCGTACATAATAGATATCACTATAATACGACTTTGAAAGTAAAACAGTTCCCTCCTTATGTAAAACAGTGTTTAATATATCTATCACATTAATGTTTGAAGGGTCTTAAGCTAATACAAAACATATTTGTCAATAGGAAACACCAAAACGGAACGAATAATAACCGATTACGTTTTGTAGTTTACACATCATAAGCTGGTTCACGGTTGTCTTTTTTTACTTTTTTTGTACGATTTCATTCAAGCAGATACCAGTTTATATTTAGCAATGCATTGAAAAGAAATGAGAATTTTGTAATGAAGCATTTAATTTTAAAATTTTTCAGTATTAATTTGATATTGAATAAAAATAACTTATTAATATGAAATGGGTAAAATTATTGGTTTGAAAAATGATAAGAGCGCCCTCTACAATGTCAATAACAAACATGGCGGAACGTAAACAAACCACATTGCGAAATTGAAATTTTCTCTCTTATTTCTTGCTTATTGTACTCTATAGTCCGCACCCCTGCTGTCAGGGTCAATTTTGGAGAATAAAACCGTGGACTATACAAGCCTTTTAACGGTAAGTAAAATCACTGATGAATTATTCACTTGCAAGTGAATAATTCGACCTATTCAATCTGTATTCATGTGACCTTCAATGTAACCCCTTAGCTGGACATGGTTTATGCATGTATTCAGCTATTAAAAGGAAAAGAATGTCAACACTGAAATTGAAACAAGGATGAACCATTTGATTGACTAATTCAATCCAAAAATTCATTCTTATACAGGTAAAAGTGATGATAAACATACTTTTTAACCTACAATATGAAATCAAACAGACTAAGAAAAATCCAATTGCACGTGTTCACTATCTGTTTATATTTATATTTATGTTTATATCGGGTTCTAATAACTGTCAGCATTCTTCAGAGGTTATCTCAATGGTTAATCAGATGGTGTCTAGTCAAAAATACACACGAAATGTTGATACATATTATTGAGTCCATGCATTGTTAATTGTTTATTTTAGACTTTTTGTAATTTGGATATACGTTTTAGTATGTTATAAATCAAATATGAGAATTTGAGTCAAATCTGTGAATATGAATTTGACAGCTAATGCCCCTTTAAAGATTATAGTTTTTTTTTCGTTTGTTTTCTTTTTTTATTAATTAAACTTTATATTGTTTTGGTTATCAAACATTTGCAATAATATACGCACATCTTATTTGCAAAATTTGAAGTATTTTAATATTCTATTTTTATTTGATGGTATAGTTCATATATAATTACAGAATGGACCTGTGTTTTGAGAGAGATTCAGTAATTACAGAGAATATCCTTAATACAAATATCAAGTTAGATGATAAAGAAAATTTTATTTACAACATTCCTGGAATTGATGCCTATGGTCAGTATAACTAGCCTGCGACTCTTTTCACAAAAAATCTTACGATTAAAATTGATCGTAAGTTATACTGAAATGTGTATGACTTACGAGTATTTTTACTCTTAAGATTTTTTGTGAAAAGAGCAGCTGATTCTAAATCACAGAAACCATTATATTTTATCGTTCCTAATTTTATCTAAATTGAAGTATGGTCGACAAAAAATATTTGGACTCTTATTACATGTATTATGTGATGATGAAAATAGAATAGATTTTTTTTAGGGAAAAAATCTATTTCTTACTTAATGCAGTATGGAACTTACTTAAAGGAGATGTGGTATGATTGCCAATAAGATAAATATCCATGGGAGCTTAAATGGTGAGGAAGTAGACAACTACAGGGCACTTTACAGCCTTAAACAATGAGCAAAACCCTTAACATATTGTGAGCTATTAAAAGCTGCAGCATGACAAAAGATGAAATAATTCTTTTATCGTTCTGTGACCAAATGTTTGAAAAGTCGTAAATAGAAATAAAAAGAAGAAGAATAAAGCAAAAATTAAATAGATTCATATCTTAAAAGAAACCTTGAATAGTAAAATTAATTTACATGAAAATATGATGCTATCAATACATTAACATGTTTCCATGGTAACTAGTCACTTGCATTGGAAATAAACACATTTATTCTAAAACCAGTTGTTGGCATGATACTGGTTATGTTCTTCTCATATATTTTATGATGGTATGATACTAAACCCCTAATGGGAGGGATTGTGCTTGAATTTCATATGATGTAGACATAATCTTTCAATCAGTTTAATTAAAGTCTTGAGCTGGCATGTCAGTAACTGCTAGTAGTCCTTTGTTACCGGTAATTGATGTATCATTGTCATTTTGCTTAGTTTCTTTTGTTACCTATTCTGACATCCAACTCCGACTTCTTTGAAACAGAGTTTTACTTTGTGTATTGCTGTGTGTTTGTTTATTCTACATTGGCTAGAGGTATAGGGGGTAAGGGTTGAGATCTCACAAAACATGTTTAACTCACCACATTTTTGCGCCTGTCCTAAGTCAGGAGCCTCTGGCTTTTGTTAGTCTTGCATGTTTTTTAAATTTTAGTTCATTTATATGTTTTTGAGTTTAGTGTGACATCCATTTTCATTGAACTAGTACACATTTTTGTTTAGGGGCCAGCTGAAGCCCGCCTGCGGGTGCAGGATTTTCTCCCTGTGTTGAAGACCCATTGGTGGCCTTCAGATGTTTTCTGCTCTTTGGTCGGGTTGTTGTCTCTTTGACACATTTTTGCGCCTGTCCTAAGTCAGGAGCCTCTGGCTTTTGATAGTCTTGCATGTTTTTTTAATTTTAGTTCATTTATATGTTTTGGAGTTTAGTGTGACATCCATTTTCATTGAACTAGTACACATTTTTGTTTAGGGGCCAGCTGAAGCCCGCCTGCAGGTGCAGGATTTTCTCCCTGTGTTGAAGACCCATTGGTGGCCTTCAGATGTTTTCTGCTCTTTGGTCGGGTTGTTGTCTCTTTGACACATTCCCCATTTCCATTCTCAATTATTTTACTATTTATTTCTAGGAACACCAAGTGCATTACAAGTTCTTGACACTGGAATCTACATGAACCTAAGTCAGATTGTTTCCATGTTAACACAACAGAACTACATACAGAGAAAAGGTCCATACAGGGTCAGTTTTTAATCAAAACAACATGTTTTAGTATATATACCACTTTGTCTTTCCTCAAGTTTGACAATTCATTAGTCTGCTGCTAGCCACATCTTAGTTAATGTATTTGCTGCTTTTCTGCTCACTAAGCATGCAAAGTATGAACAAAAAACTGCTTAACCCAGAGTCAGAATGTGTGCCGCAATTTTCCATTTCAAAATCTAATGCATTTTGGGAAAGTTTCAAAATCATGATTTGCATGATAAAATTTAAATTGTGGTTGAGTTCCTAGCCTTGTGACTCTTTGCAATTTTTATTTTCATGGACCCAGTGCATTCCTGATTACCCACTGTTAGTCTTTATGTTACCAATTGTTTACACATATATTTTTTAGGTTGGCATTTGTTTGGCATTAAGTGGTCCTAGTATACTGTATGGTAAAATGCAGCCATATTTAAACGAAGTTGAGTTACATGAACATTGCTATATTATGGGACCACCTGGATGTCAAGGGGAGGCAATTCAACTGTTTGCTATGATTGGTTAGTACATAGGAGTATACTTTAGTGTTTATATAAATTAGGTTGTTAGTTTTCTTGTTTGAATTGAAGGCTGTATGGTAACCTATAATTGCTCTTATCCACAATATTTTAACTCAGGTGGATAGTTGTATCATAGGCAATCATACCACATTTCCTTACTTTTTATTAAGTGTATACCTGTTAAGTTGATGATCCTGTTATTTGCATAAGAGTTCAAAACACGAATCTGTTTCATTTGCAAAAGGCTGCATACACACCAATAGAGAATTCCTTCTTCGTTTAACATTTAAATTCGTGGTTTACCTATAGCAAGGAAATGAACAAAATTTGGTATCCCACGAATAATAATGAATCCACAGTAATTTCTTAACAGGTAAAAACAGCATTTTTATTAATTGCATAGTTGCACAAATCTGAAAATGTTAAAAACACTTATTCTGGGAGAAAATGCAACCATTTTTGATGTTCCTCTAATTATTGATGTAGAAGTATCCAAATACACTTTTCAAGGATTCTGTTTATAAAAACAAAATGTTTTGTTTTTGTGTTTATTGACACTTAAAGTTCTTCAGTTGTGTTTTTACAACATTAAAGTTACAATTTCTTGTGTAAAAAGGTTACCAATAATAGGTTTATTTTTTCAGTTTATGTACATATCTTTTTTCTGTAAATTGCATTATTCTCTGACATTTATATTTGCAATCAAAGTGATAGGTTGAGTTAAGGGAGATATAAACCTTTAAATATCCCCATATTCCACCTGGACAATTTTGCAATAAGATTGGTTAACAGTTGTATGTTTTAAGTTGAAAATGATACTGATTAACTCATTTTCTTTTTGACAAACTCTTGTTTTAACATATACTTGTAGATGTGTTATAATTAACATATATTATTTAAACAAGTGCAACACACGTCATTGAAAATGATTAAAACTCGACTTCATGGTCATACTTTATTTTTTAGTCCAGAACTACCTTGTTGATTTGATACAAAAGAATATGATTCCAGTATCGGGTATATACTTTGGTGAAAGTCAGAATCGATGGACTTGGGAGGATATACTTACACTCAGAGCTGGATTTATATCAGAATTCTGTACTATCTGTGCCAGAAAGGAACCTATTTTTATGAAGGTAAAGATAAATCCATGAAAAGTTGGTTATAACTTGTTACGTTAGTGGAAGAGAAATATGGGGTTAAAGTTAATAAGACTAAAAAATCTCTGAATTTTGATAGCTACCTGTTTGCAGTGCCAGATGAAAGCATGCTGACAAAAGCATGCACTTTACTTGTAACGCACTAAATTTTTTGTCTCGCCTTGACGGAGTCAAAAAGCGAGACATAGGTATGCTGTTTCCGGCGGCGGCGGCGGAGTCAACAATGTATTAGTTTGTGATTAAGTCTAGTTAATTATGGTGAACCACTAGTGGTAAGTCAATGATATTTGGTATGCAGTTGAATTTGCATTGGCACATCTCATTACCATGAAGATTATTTGGCCCCGCCCCCTCAGTCATGGTTTATTGACTTTGAAACTTTGCTTACTTTTCATGTATTAGTTTGTGATTAGGTCAGTTTATGGGGAACCACTAATGATAGGTCAATGATATGTGGTATGCAGTTGTATAAGCATTGGCATATCTCATTTCCATGGAGATTATGTGGTAGGTCAATGATATTTGGTATGCAGTTGTATAAACATTGGCATATCTCATGTCCATGGAGATTATTTGGCTCCGCCCCTTCAGTCGTGGTCTATTGACTTTGAAACTTTTGCTTAGTTTATAAGTTAATGTTTGTGTTTAGGTTTCTTTGACTTATGAAAAGTCAATGGTATTTGGTATGCAGTTGTATTAGCATTGGCACATCTCATTTCCATGGAGATTGTTTAGCCCTGTACTTTTAGCCATTGTTCATTGACTTTGAATATTTGCATAACCTACATGTTAAAGTATTGTTATTTTAATTTCAACATTTGCATTATCAAAATAACAAATAGGCAGGACATATCTCTGTGTTAACAGTTTATTTAAAGTAAACTCTGTTTCCCACCATAACTTTCTATTGAACCAGTTCATTTGAAATTTTAGAATCATATTTTTTACACACATTCAAGCTGTAGGCTACCTTAGTGTATACTGTCCTCAATTTTTCAAAAAGGCTAGTTGTAGGGATAGTGGTTTTTATGTAAATTTTGATGTTTGGAATTGACTTCTTTTTTTCTAATTTAAGCATACTGTATGAAACGAGCTTGGCCATTGCATTTATAACCACCATCCCAGAAATATCTTTGCGACACTACTTGAATTACTATTTCTTCGGCTTTCACTTAGTATAATCAAGGAGCTTCAATGAAATTTAATGCCATAAAAATTAATCGATGTTAAGCTTGAAACAATTGAACCACTTTCATTGTATAAAAAATTAAGAATCGAGACTTATGAAGGGAGAAATATGTATTATTACTTATGATATTTCCTGTTTATTTTTGTGCAGGCCTTTGTTTTGATGGACCAATGGAGATATGTTCCAGTGAGAAAATATTTCCTACTCCACTTCATGACAGATGATGAAATTGAGTAAGTTAAAAAAAAGAGATGAAAGGGAGAATCAAAACTCATAAGTTGAAGAGAGACTGACAGAATCATGACTAAAAACCCTAAAAACGCATGAAAAGACTAAACAACAGTCTACCAAAAACGTAAACACTGAGCAACACAAACTCAAACAGCAACAAAAATTTTCATGTTCAATTGATAGGAATGTATATCTGTATGCATGGTTGTTATCAAATTATTCTTGATCTCTGAGAACTGAAAAGGAGGGAAATTAATAAATGCATTTTTCTAACACATATTGAGTTATTTTTATAAGTCATATCCACCAACTTTTCTGTATTGATAAAAACATAGCAATTATTTGGAAATTATTGTTTCAAACAAAAGAAAGTAAATTTAGACAATTCCTTTTCATAATACAATTTGTGTATATGCAATCTATTAATGATGCTATTTTATTAGTCAAATGACTATAATTGTTTTCTATATTTCAGAGGAGAGTTATTTTTCCCAGATAATCCAGTAGCATTTTACCAAAGCATATTCCTTAGCAGAGATAGGGTAAGTAAACATTTAAAATAAGGGAAAGATACCAAGGGGCAATAAACAACTATGAGTTGAAGAAACACAAATAATACTATTACCAAAAGAAGAAAAAGATGAAAAGACACACAGTTCTAAAAACCATAAACATCAATATGTTAATGGGAAATGGTATTGTTTTTTTTTCTCAAAAAAAAACTGGCACCATAAACTACAGATTGTATTAACTGCATGAAGATAATCATTCTTAGCATTTGTGTTCACAATGCTTGTAGATCATAGTTAAACAGAAATTTACATTCATTTTTTTGTATTTACCTGAAATTTCCTCTCAATTTCTTCATTAATTGTTCAAAATATTTTTCATTCAGACACCGTGACTTAAAGTTTACAAATCATAAAAAAATAGATGACTTTAAAATATATTTGTATCTAAAAAAGTGAAAATTGACATAGCAGAAGGCAAAAAAAAAATAACAGTAATTATGGTATACAGATATTATGATGGCATTAGTCCTTGATTTAATGCATGATATTTTGAGCAGGAAATAGAAGAAATGAATTTGGAAGGTGTATTTTCAAAATTTGCAAAAAATACAACGAAAATCAAAGGACAATAACTGTGTTCTCTAACTGTCAAAGAAATTGGTTTTCTGTTCAAAATCCTTTTAATTCAACTTATACATCATCGTTTATTGTTACAGGCAGCATTTCACTATCAGAATGGTGGACCAAAACAAGGAGTAAATTCCATGACTGGCCCTAATGTAAAGAATTCTGTCAATCATCTAGATTATATGATGGCTGCTGCAAAATCAAGATCTGATTGGATAACTGTTCACAGGGCCCTCCTTCTCAAGAGTCTCATTCAGCAGGTACGGATAATCTCAAATTTATAAGAGAGCTTAACCTTTCTTAAGATCTTACAGTATCTCAAATAAGCTTATGTTTAGAATCTGATGCTGCCACTACAGAAAATGTCAGATATTAAGGTGGGTCAGGTGTCTTCCTCCATCTTGGATTTCGAAGTAGCAGATAACGTTGGTCTAGATATTTCATGAAATGTGCAAATTTTGAGAGTAATATGTAATTTATTTTAAAGACTTTTGATGTAAATAAATTAAATTGTGTGTTATATCATAATTACGGCTGTAATTTCTCAAAAACACCTTATTTGTGTTTTAATTAGATTTTTTTCAACTTTGCCAAATAAGGGGAGATAACTCAGATAAAGTAATTTTTATAATAGAAAGTGTTGTGAATTAACCTATTTTGATATGTAGAAAGAAAACAAGTTCGGTGACCCCATTTTTTCTTTTTCTTATCTGGAAGCATCTTATAAGAGCTATCTTCTCACATTTTATCTTAAAGTTCTATCAAGTAGTTTTCTTTTTATCACAAAAAATTTGATTTTCCATGCATAATCTATACAAAATCTGACAATTTTGCACCTCTAGCGTGAAAAAAAGTTCGGTGACCCATACTTTTTGTTATATTTTTGAAAAAAGCATGATAAATACTTCATTTTGACAAATTATCAAAAAATTCTATCAATTTTAATTAAGACGCCCTAGCCACCTTAAGGAGGTTACCCAAGTTTGTGGTATGTCAGACAGTGTTTTATTATGTAGCTGAAGTTATTTCATTAACATGAAAACACAACTGCTAAAATATATTTTCCAGTCATAAAATACACGAATGTTATGTATGCATTACATGTGCCAACTATCCTATGTACCTGCTCAATGCATTTAGTAGTCATTTAAAGAAAGGATTACACATCCAAAATTGGTTTTCATTGCAGCAGATTTTTTGCACATGATTATTTATACATCCTTATAGTAGGAGGCATTACATTTTTAGTCTAACGTATCTAATAGAAAAAAAAGCAAAGGATATGTCCATTTACCATCTGTCCCTTAATCCATCTGTCTAGTATCAGGTTAAAGTTTTGGTTCAAGGTAGTTAACAGTGATGTTATGGTCACATCAACTTGAAGCTTAGTATGCATGTTCATTTTAAAGATGTAAAAAAAAACTATTTGCCAAATTAAGGTTTTGACTTTTCACTGAAAATTGAAATGTGATGGTGCAAGCAGGTCATGGTGTCCTATAATCATTGTCTTTTTTTTCAAATAAATTGTTTAGAACTTCTTTAATAAATTGTATAAAAATGAGGAGATGTGGTATGATTACCAATGAGACAACTATCCACCTGAGTTCAAATGACAGAGATAAAAGCTATCATAGGTCACAGCACGGCCTTTAACAACTCATACCATATAGTCAGCTAGTAAAGGCCCTGACATGTATCAATTTTCAAATTATTTATTTATGTTACTGCAAATTCACAATTTTGTTTTTGTTTTTCATTATTCCAAAAAATAAAAGCTAAATATTTTTCTATGCGGTCATCTTAATTTTACAGAATGACACCCATATTGGTGAGTCCTGGAAGATGCTTCACTCTGTCGCTGCCCAAGTGGAGTATATTATAGCCATCATTGATGCTATACAGGACCTGGTTCAGCTTATTATAGAATATAAGGAATTCCTTACAAAATATGAGTCAACACCAAACACGGCTGCAAGTCAAAGAACAAGGGCAACACCTCCTCAGTCCAGAGCTCAGACTGGTCAAAAGACAGCTGATTCACATAAAGCAAGAAAAGCAAATACTCTGCTACCAAATTTCCAGGTAAATGATAGAATTGGTACTGTGAATTTAGAAATTATTGCATGCATTTACTATTGCATATTTAACGAATGGACAAAAATGGGAGATTAATTATTGCTATTTAAAAAAATACTGCATCCATATATATACATCAGATAGAAAAATATGTTTTTTTATTATTGCAATACTCACCTAGTCGCGTTATTCACATACATGTATATAAAAACATTGCAATAATTTCTGAATTTACAGTACATGAAATCGAGATCAGCTTAAGTCAGAAATATCTGTTTTATTAAGCTAAAGGTCACTATTGATTAAAAAAAGGAAATTAGAAAAGAATATTATGGTTTGCATTGCAGCATAATTTCTAGGTATGAACAAAACTGAAATATTGAAGCTGATTCTGGATGCATATTTGATAACACATAACCATTATTATCTTTATAAGGCAATGGTTAAATGCTATCAAATTCTAGTTTGTAAAAAAACAGAATCAAAATTAAGACTGTCCCTTGTTGTTAATTATCAGGTGAAACAGACCTAAATGTGGCAGCTGATGTCTCTTTGATAACACACAAAAAACTGAAGTTTATCAAATTTTCATATGTGTTCTTTACTGTAAATATCTAGAAAAAAAATGTTACAAAATAGCACTGAATTTCCTTTTTTAAATTTATTGATTAATTTATGTGAAAAGACCATGCATGCAACAGTAATCATTAGCCTCCTTGATGGTGTACCTAGTATATACCTGTATATATATATATCAAAAAGAAGATGTCCCATAAACATAAATGTAGTTCCAGATGACAAGATTATGGTTCAGATACCATGGGAAATCTAGATCCACTACAATTGTACAAACTAAGGTCTATTATTTTGTTACAAGAACAGGCTGTGGTTAATTTAGGCCCACAACTTACACCAAATATTTAAAATTTTAATTTTGCATTTCAGAGAGTTATAAGAAATATTAAAATATTCATTCAATTATTTAAGAAATTTAGAAGGTCAATAAAGAAAATTTTGTGAAGTCAAACATTTATTCACTGTTTCAGAGTCCCATTGACGAAGGAGTATTTGGTCAGATGTGCATGGTGTTCCACAGACGTCTGGTAGAGATATGTAAAGGGAGGATAACTCTTGCAAGCGCTGCATTAGCAGAATTTGTCAAAGCTAAATTGAAAACATCAATAGAAGAGGATCCATATCTTAATAACTTTTACTTTGCTTACGAAGACCAGGTATTTGTAAAGTTTTTGCTTTCTCTTAAAAATAAACATTGAAAGAGAACTTTTGTAAATAACATTTATTAGAAAATAGACCATAAAAACACATTTTATGATAGTTCTTTCAAATTATATACATAACATAGCTGTGGCTTTAAACTTAAATACTGATTTTTTAATACTTTGCCAAAGAAAGTATGTCATTTATCATCGTAAAAGAAAGAGTCTTGGCACATGTATAGCTCTGATTCTTTGTCTTTTTTATTATACTTTGGTCAGTTTTGATTTAATGTTATTTGATTAATAATTATACCCCCACTACCAAGGGGGGAACTACGGATCTATGCACCCTAAAATTTTGTATCAAACTTGATGTAAGCATTCTATACCATGTGGTGCATTTTCACTTCGATTGCTCATAAACTTCCTGTTTACCGAATACTTAAATCATTAGTGAGCAAAGCTCCTTTTTAAACCAATTTGATTTTCATTATTAATCTTTTTTGTAGACATTATTCCGTTTGGAGGAAGTTAAGCATATGATGAGAATGGTACAAGACTGTTTATCTTCAGATGTGCATTTAATTAGTGACAAAGCACAAAGTGTTGTAGATGACCTTGAAACAGATATGGCTGAAGGTCGACCTAGTTCTGTAGCATCATATATACTAAATGATCCTTACATGAAAATAAAGCATCCAAGAGCCCAAATGACTGCCATATTGGAATGATTTTAACAAAAAGACAGATGTTATGATTCACTGATCATGGAAATGTAATAGTGCTAGCAGGGTATGGTGTCCTATTGACACATATTCTCGGTTTTATGTAGCCCTGGGTAAAATTAGAATATACTTTACGACATGCAACCAAATCGTTTAACAAATAGTTAAAAAGATGTCTTGTGCAATCAAACCAGTGTAATTTTGAGTACTATGTACATTTTTTGTGGTCACATCAGTCATTAGGCAAGGTACTAAAGTAGCATTTTTTTAATTTAAAAATAATATGAGAAATAATTTCAGTTATTGGCCCCTATCTCTTTACAATATGATATATTTTTCTTTCAATTATTGGTCCTTGGTTAATGTCCCTTAATGATTTTATATAGCTGTATATTGTTTCTGGTTATAACTTTTTACTTGAGTTTTGCTCATTGTTGAAGGTCGTATGGTTACCTATAGTTGCTAACTTTTACATCATTTGGTTTCTGGTGGAAAGTTGTCTCATTTGCAATCATATATACCACATCTTGGATATGGATACTCTGCTTAATTTCATGCGTTACAAGAAATCCATAATTTCAATATCAGTATACGTTTAAATCCGAGATATGATGTATAGCGCAAATTGACAACAACCCCAAAACATTAAAATAAATATGTTCAATATGTTGCATTCTACTAGTATAGAAACATGTTCTCTAGAATGTTATTTGTTTTACTGTAAATTCAGAAATTATTGCGAGGTTTATATTAATGGAAATAATGCAAATGGGTGAGAATCGCAATAACGAGAACTTACATTTCTTTAAATATGATACATATAGCTATATGAAGATATAACTGAAATCGCAATAATAAATCTCACATTTTTGTCCAATCTTCAAAAATCGCAATAATAAATGCACACAATAATTTCTGAATTTACAGTATTTGAGTATGTATTATAAGTGAAAATTATTTCTCTAATTTTCATGCTATTTTCACATGTCTCCATAGGTGTGAGAAAAAATTTTCTCCTCTCTAGAGAAAACTTTGTTTTTGGCAAATGATTGGACGAAGTTTCCATTATAACGTCAAATTTTCTTGATTTCTTCTGAATTTCCTATTGTGACGTCATGAAAAAAGGCGAACATGCCTGATGACGTCACATATAAAGAACACAACTTTCTGCAAATCTTTGAAGAGGAAGGTTAAACTTGTTTAGAAATTGTCTTAAAATCATTAGAGAAACAGATTCCCCTACTATATCTCGTGTATTATGATATTTCTCCACTCTCAACAGTTAAATTTTAAATATTTAAAAAGCTCGGCAAGCCTCACGATTTAAATTTAAAAAATTTACTGTCTCGAGTGGAGAAATATTGTAATACACTTGATGCAGTGGTGGAATATATATAAATCTACTTATCATTAGTCACTGCAAAATATTTCTTATGGATTCACAGGAAATCCAATATTTTTGTTATGAATTTAACTGATACTCAATTTGTTTCAAACATATTCTGAAATGAGACTGCCAAATTTAAATCATATTCTGTCCACCATTTTTTTATTCCATATTTTCTAATGTCTGTGTTTGTTTATATGTTTTCAACAGATTTATCATTATATTGAGTCAGACATATTTTAAACTGTGATATCTAATGTGAATCCATCCATAGATTTAGAAGTTCGTTTTGATATGAATATTAGTTGTTGAAAAATATATATATTTTTGTACTTATTTATTTAATGAATAAATATTGAAAAATAAAAGGAAACAAAAATTATAAAATTATCTTCTTTATTAGTTTGGTTAGAAATTAGACATCAGCTTCATGTATCAACGGCTCATTTTACAGACCAACACAGTCTATGGAAATGCACAGGAAATAATATCATTGATCATTTTTCAAAACAAAAAACTGCTAGAGGTTCCAAATATTAATAGTCTGGCCAAAATGGAAGATATTTCAGTATAATTTTTTTTTCAAGTTTTGTTCTAAATGTGTATCAGATTTGCCAACCATACACAAATTTCTAACACACAAAGCCTTAACTTTGGCACAAAAATTTGATGTTAAAACATGGACATGAATGGATGCCATAAATTGGATCTAAATTATACAAATGGCAAAAGTTGTTGGAAACTTGGGTTTTCACAGTTGATTGAAAGATTATTTTTTTATAAAATTCAGAGGCAAATATTTCAAACCTATTCAGTATGAGAGCACATTTGACAATAAACCAATAACCAGAATAGGTGAATGCTACAAAGCAGTTCAACATGGATGATCATGACGGATGGAAATTTGGGCCTCCACTGACAAAAAAAATTTAACGTAGTAAAAGTAGCCAAAATTTTGTTTTGCAACTGGTCACCTGCAGGACCTGTCAGGAAAGAATTATTTTCTATGCGCATTGTGCAAAGAGGATATTGCACTCCCAAAAGGAGGTTTAAAACACGCATTGTGCAAAGAGGATATTGCACTCCCAAAAGGAGGTTTAAAACCCGCATTCTCTATATATTTACACAACCCACACAGCCAAATGGGCACTCTTTAAGCATGCCTCTTATTGACAGACAGGAGAAATCAAGGTGACCATACAACAATTGCAATAATAAATACAGGAAAAAGTTTCTGAATTTACAGTATTTATTTGCTCCAGTTAACCTGTTGTTGGATTAAATGATGGTTTTGTTAAGAAGACACTTCTGGGGTTGAATAGATTATGTGTGAAGTATAAGGTTCTCCTTATTTTTGTTGTGCCTGCGACTTCTGTCGCAGAAAGCGAGACAAAGGGATAGTGATTCGGCAGCAGCGGCATTAATTAACTAACTACTTAAAAGCTTAATATTTCAGAAGATAGAATACCTGGATGCTTCATACTTTGTATATAGATGCCTTATGATATGAAGTTTACGTCTGTCATGTGTCCATTATCCTTGACCTCATTCTCACGGGTCATTGGTCAATGTTAAGTTTTCCTGGTTAAGTTTGTTTCTTAGATAACTATAAGCAATATGTCAACTATATATGATGCATGGAATGATTTTAAGGTGTACATGTCTGTCTGGCAGGGTTCATCTGACTATAACCTCATTTCATGGTTCGTTGGTCAATATAAACATTTCTTGGTTTGGTCTCTTTCTATAAGCAATAGGTACACTATATTCAGTGTATGGAATGATTGTAAGGTGTACATGTATTTCCAAGTTGGTTTATCTGACCTTGACCTCATTTTCTTGGATCATGTTTATGTTAATGTGATACTTGTAGTAAAACTTTATATTTATGACTATCAACATAAAATCAATTGTCAGTATAGCAGGTGAGACATTTCAGCGTGTGCACTCTTGTTATATACATTCCTGAGACAGCAACAAAACCATAAAAAAAAAACCAAAAGACTTCTAGAGGTCAACCAAGGCCTTAAACTATAAAACTACACACTTAATGGAAGTATAAAATGCCTGAGATTAGAATAGATGTTAATACATTAACAGACTAGTTATTAAACATGTATCAGATACATAAGTACAAATAAATCTAGCTCATAAATAATTTGCCCTATATTTACATATAGACAAGTAGGAGTGGTGCTGTCAAAATGAGGGTCTAGATGAGGTTTACAAAATAGATAATAATGGGCCAAAAAATTTTAAGAATAGAAAAATAATGGGTTCTAAAAAATATATATAAGAATTAGAGAAAAATGCCCCATGTGGAGGGGTAGACAATTTCATATTATTTTCCACTGTATAACCTATATAGATTTTTTTTTAAATTTTTAACACTAAGTAAATCAAAAACAACATATAGCTAATAAAAGGAAATGTGGTGTAAGTATCAGAGAGAAAGCAAACCAACAACACAAAAAAACATATTTTAGTATTTTTTTATTATCATATAAATAAATATAATATAATCATGAAAATATTTTTCATTCATCTTGTGTTCCAACAATTTATACAGGAATGTATAGATCAAATATATATACTGAATAAATAGAAATTTCAAATTAAAGTTAAACAAATTTGTAATTAATAAATTTCTCATTTATTTTAAATTTTGTAGGAACTGATTGTTTCATTTTTGTACGATGTTGATTGGTTTTACAAATAGTAGATGTGGGGCATAAGTCAATGAGACAGCAACCCAGCTACTTAAATAATCAAAAAGCAACATACAGTCTTCAATAATAAATGATATCGAATATGTCAAGATCTAAATTGTACATTTTTTTTAAGATAGAAAAAATATTTAACCAGGATAAGCAGGTACTATATAATTCTGAAATTAAAAATTTATTCAGTAAACTTATGACCAGCATGCACCTATAAGATATACATGTATATATATATATATATATAAAACAATACCAATCGAACACCATAACAACAAACCTGAAATAACAATATTTGTTCCTTTTTTACCTCACTCATAACATTCTAAACGAATAATGAATTGGGTTCAGAAAAATCTTGCTAAAAAACTTCTCAACATTAACTCATTTGTATATTTATATTAAATCAGCATGACTAGCAAAATTTTAATACTTCTTTGATTAAATTTACCCAACTTGTCAAAAGTAAAATATGATTATGAAACAAATACATTTGAACAGAATTAAGTATATTGCCATATTGCCTGTACCTGAGAACATGAAATTGCTATCTTTTACACCTTCTGGTAAACAGTGTGAGAGACAGACATGTAGTCAAAGCTAAACATATTAAAATAGAAGGCTTTTTAGTTTTCCTGTTCGTCTTAAATACAGTTAACCCTCTGATATGTATGTAAAACATCTAAAAAAACAAAAATCATTGAAACTAGAGCGTGAATCCAGTGATCACAGATACCCTTGTCTGTAGCAACTGAGAGATCATGATTTTGTTTCTGTAGCAGCATACTGTGGAATTTTATAAGATTTGATATTTTTGCCATAGTTCAAAGGGCTATAAAATGAAAAAAACAGATCTTCCCTGAATGTTGTCTTTTCTTTATTTATTTGAGTCAGGTGCTCACCTGAATGCTGATGTTTAGACAAGAATTGCTCGTATTTATTTCAATTTTGAAAGGAATAAAAAATAAATTCATATTATAAAGGGGTATAACTCTGGTTAATTTTTTTTTAAAGTTTTGAGAAAAAAAGCTTCTGTTTAGTGATCCAAATCTTTCCATCAAAATTTCAATCAATATCAAAAAGTCCTTTCTCATTTATCATCAAGAAACCACAAATATAGGATTTTTTTTAATTTTAAATCTAAATTTAAGTTCAATATTTGTTCACTTGTATTTGGATATTATCTGTGTTTATGATGATATGATTTTTTTGTCTATAAAACAACTAACTTTGCATGGATACAACAAAAATCATGAATGCAAAAGATTGTCAAAAATTAAGTGCAAAACAATTGGATAAATAAATATGAAAAAATGGAAATCTGTTGACAGTACACAAATTTTAACAGATAGAAGGAAACAGTTTAGATATCACAATTATATAACAATTTATAACATTAATATAAAAAATAACAATTAGAACAAAATATGTATCTGATCTATCTCTTTAACAAAATCCCCATTAAAAATATCAATATGTGAAAGATTATATCACAATATAATACTGTAAATTCAGAAATTATTGTATTCATTTATTATTGTGATTTTGTCATTTTAGACCAAATATGCGATTATTATTTTTGTGATACTGACAAAAATCCCGCTTCATTCATACAAAAAAATCCAACATGCGAGTTTAAATTATTGCGATTACAACCCTGTCGAATTTTTCACAATTATAAAAATATCGCAATAATTTCCGAATTTACAGTACAACTCTACTTCTACTAGGCAAAAAAATCTGAGTTGAAAGTATGATTGGTCAAAATTTATGAAACAAATTCATAAAAGACATTAATATCGAATAATCTTCCATTATATTACAAGTATAAAATTAAATATTCCATCACAAATCCCAAAAATTTCTTAGCAAATAAATATCTGTAACACCAGTATAATGTCAAAGATCTTGTCATTTAGAAACTTGTAGTATTGAAATTTGTACTTTATTTAGTATTTGGTGAATTTAATGTTCCAATAAATTGGTAAATGTGCAAAATTTGACATAACTAATCAAGAAACAACCTCAGACTTAAGCAATTTTGGCAGTATATATGAGATTATCTCTTGAAATACCCCTCTTCTCTAATGCATGCCTTTTTATTGTATACATCAGCAGATTTGTTTTGTAAATAAACTCTATCAGGGGTCATCACTTTCATAATACTACATTTCCCCTGTTGAAGGGTTGGCTTTATTTAAGGATTACTGTAAAATTATGTTAAATGATGTAAACTGTATATTTAATTAGGTTTATATATAGAGAGTAAAACAGAATTTGATTTGACAAAACATGCTTACATTTTTCTAACATTATGACAGCCTACAGTGACACACTTTAACTATTGTTTAATTATCTTAGAATAGAAACAAGTTTGGTTTTAACTCGGGGTTCTCACTAAAGGTTTTTAAAGGCAAGTCCAGGGACTCATCATTATTTGGCCATGGTGAGTCCAACAAGGAGAAGAGGAAATTTTATTGCTATATAATTGATTATTTCAGTCTACATGACAGAGTAGAGCATGGAAATGACATCAAATTTAGATTATTTTTAAATACTTGTTATAAAATGATGATATATGTGCTCAGTTGAGACAACATTTTACAATCCTGATGAACTTTTTATCTCACCAGTTTTCAAAATGATAAGTGGAGAGTTCTAGAAAAATGGTGGTCCGAAGGTTTTGACCACCAAATTTTGCAAAGGACAGACACAATTTTTGTATTTGGTAGTAGAAATAATAGTTAGGACCAGCAGATTTTCTTCAAGGACCACCAGGGAAAAACAGATTTCGAGAACTCTGTAAGTCCAGACAGATTTCCATGAGTTCAGGAGTCATGGACTCGCCTAGTAAAAACTGTAAAAAAAAGTTCCTTCAATAAAAAAATGGATGTAGGATCATATTCAGAAGCAACTTGTCAGTAACAAAAGCTTATATCATTTCAACCTCACACTAGATTCCTTAATTCAATATATTATTAAGATCCTAATTAAATCAGGTTAAATATGCTTGGAATAAATATAAATTAAAATAGTAAGCTAATAATTCATATACCAAACCTTTTATGGTGATATTGCACCTTTGTCAATAGAAAAAGATATAATACTGGTTAGAAAAAATACAAACAACAAAAAATACATAACAGCTGATTTACAACAGATACAGCTTATTAACAACTTGATTCAGAAAAAAATAATATATTAAAATATACATGTGTATATTAATTCTGGTTACCCCTTATGTAAGTGTTACACTATGGTGGATTCATTAATACTCGTTGGATACCAAATTTTGTGAATTTCATGGGTAATGGTGAACCATAAATATTCAATGAAATACATAAGCTTGTATGCAGATGTTGGCAAAACAAGTAAAAAAAATATCAACCAAAACAGAATTTTTCCAATCAATTTGGTATCCACAAAAATAAATGAATCCACAGTACTCGCAATTGGATTCAGTTAAAAATCACTCTTGGAAGTGATTTTTCACAATGACTGCTGGTGATTCAATCCGTAATGTTTTTCTGTATATCCCAGTAAACTATAATAACAAGTTTGTAATCCAGACCATTATCACCTTCAATCACCAGCAATCACTCAACACTAGCAGAAGTGATTTGTTACTGATTTACCACAGAAGTGATTTGTTACTGAATTACCATGTGTGTACTGTATATTCAATTTTTTCTGCTGATTTTGTATTAAAGTATTGTACAGGAATGTTCAAAATAACATATGATGAAACAAAAAAGTCTTAGAAAAATACAACATATTTTGGTCAATAAAAAGTCAATCATTTAAAAAATTATTTAATTCCACTTTAGTAATTTTGCCCAGTTTTAACATATATCTGAATTAACGTGTCATAAAACAATGTATAACCATGATAACCAACAGCAGTAAGTGTAAATAATGTATACTAATAGTAAGCTGAATTTATGTGTCATAAAACAATTAATAATCAACAGCAGTGAGTGTACTGGTAAATAATTTACACTAATAATAAGCTGAAGCTATTTTTAGATTTTTGACAGCATCTAAGAGATTAATTTCCATGTCATAATGGGACATATCTACAGCAACAAATTTGAATATATTATATTCTCTCAGTTTATTCATCCACTCTGGTTTGTTGTGTATATCTAACAAAGCATCTGTTATTTTTTTCTTTAAATCAGCTGAAAGTCAATAAAAGATATAAATAATATTTCATTTTATGTTATTTGCTTAAATCATTATCAGGCCATTAGTTTTTTTCTGTTAGACATTTTGTTATCCTTGGAACTTTTATGTGTTACTATGTTATACAGTAACAGTGTTTTGCTCATTGTTAAAGGCTATAAGATGACCTGCAGTTGTTTACATCCTTGACCTTTGGTCCTTGGGATAATACTATTGGAAATCATTCCACACTTCTAATTTTCATATTAATTTATAAAGAAAGACCCTCTAATAGACACTGCCTGTCATTTGTACTAGAAATTCAAAGTAGCATATATATTTGGATAAACATATTTAAGCTTTTCTATTATTGGCTTCATACCCAACACACATTGAACACAACATACATGTGATTTTCATCTGTCTGATTTATGCCATACATGAAAAAATAGTATTATTATTATTGTTATTCATAGCATTATCACCCCAAATCACTATGTTTCACAATGATTAACTCAACACCAGTAATAGAGTTATAACTGATTCATCTTGCGTGTACTAGTGGGTTTTGCTAATCGTTGAAGGTGGTATGGCGAACTTTAGCTTTAAACTTCTATGTCATTTGGTCTCTGCGGAAAGTAGTCTCATGTGCAATCGTACCACATCTTATTTGTATTCTGTTTGAAAACCTTGGTGTTTGATGTGGATGGTAGATCTTTGATATCTATCTTTAGACCTCAGTCTGATTTAGAGCTTACCATCATGTATGGATACTGTGGATTCATTATTATTCATTGTATACCAATTTATTGTGGATTTTGTGGGTTTAGGTGAATGAACCATGAATTTAAATGTTCACTGAAGTAGATATTTTCAATTGGTTTATAAGCAGACTTTTGCAAAACTACAAAAGTAAGTTTTTACAGATATACAATCTTTCCTCATCCCACGAAAATTGGTACCCAGGAAAATAAATGAATTCACAGTAGCTTTGGTTATTTTTGTTGTTGAGTTGTTGTCTCATTGATGCATTCTGCTCATCTCTTTTTATTCACACAAGTTTCTACTTCCAGTCTCAAATGCAAAAAGGTCTATTTCTTTTACCTTTTATCATTATTTCATCATTTACACCTACCTGGTAATCTTTTATTAAATACTATAGGATGAATAGGTAGAGGGCCAAATGATGTCAGAACTTTGATCTTGTCCTTCCCTTCAGGATGTTCTTGTAAATAATAATGTAAGGTGTTTGAGTCTATAGCTGCAATGTCTGCCTTCCTATCTAACACCATCTTGATTGAATTTCTATGGCATCCTGAAAGAAATTCAAACATATAAATCTGAATAAGATCTAATAACAACCTAAATGATTATCCACTGCAATAAAAACTTCTAAAAAAACAGTCAGAAAGAATAAGAAAATAGTTAATATATTCTGTTTTAAATCATTCTGATGTTACAGGGACCAAAAATATGACTGGTTTGTCTACTCAGTTATCAGACTTTATGGACAATTAATTTGATGCTCCTGAGTTCTTCTCCACCATCTGGTTTTTGATGAGGTTTGTGTTACTCATATTATTTGGCAGTGTCTTGTGAACTGTCACCTTTTTGTTTTTCTTTTTGTAATGGTGTTGTCTGTCATTATTCTGACCGTTTGAAAATAGAAGACCCTAACTTTCAAGTCATCTCAAAATGACTGAAATTGTGTGAAAAAGTTTCTGGGTCCTTGTAAGGGAGACAAATCAGATTATTCAATATTATAAAAGGGTGTAAAGTTAATTTTTCTATAATGTTTTACACATTTGTAGCAAGAAAAAGTACTGAGTGACCCCATTTTCTCTTAATATTCCTAAACAGTTTTTAAAAGATCTTACTTCTCAAATATTTTTTTTCAAATTTCTGTCCAATTTTTTTTTATTTTGCATAATGATGCCTTAACAATCATGAAAATGTACAATTCTTACAAAATGTGTAAATTTTTCACAACCTGTAGCTTGGAAATAAGGTCAGTGACCTATAATATTTATCATATTTTTTTTAAAATAGCATTATGTTTATAACCCTTTTACTACATGTACAACCTTAAGATCCATTTTTGTCACCTATCTCATAATTTAACTTTCTTATGGGTAACACTATATAAATAACTTATAGCTGAGAGGGTGATAGAGCAGATTGTTACCCCGAGAAAACATTGTCAACTGAGGCGAATCCAAGGTTGACAATGTCTTTTCGAGGGGTAACAATCTGCTCTATCACCCTCTCAGATATGTGTTAATTAATTTATTATACTGAATGTTCTGTTATTACTGTCGATTTAATTTCAAATTCAAAGTAATAAACTATGACGTCTTGTACATAACAACCATCTGTATTTAATAAAGCACACACTTGATCAAGCGTCTCAATGAAGGGTAATAGAGTATTTGCCATAGGATAGAGTCATATTTAATAAAGCGCACACTTGATCAAGCGTCTCCGTGAAGGGTAATAGAGTATTTGCCATAGGATAGAGTGGGGGGGGGGGGGGTTAGAGTAAATTAACACCCTCGTATAAGCCAATCAAAATATTGCATTTTTACGTGAAGTATTATAAATGTTTATACTGTACCTGATTGCAGAGTATTCCCAAAGAACGTGGAATTATATCCTCTTTTCTTCAGCTCTCCTAACACTATCAGAGTACCACTTAATGACATTGGTTCATTGAATGCAAAGGAAAACCCTTTTAAATCAGTGAATTCTTTAAATTCCTGTCTGAATAAAAATAATTACAAAAATCTATAGTTATGATAGTAACAGGAAAGTGCTTGTGTGAGTGTGTATGTGCATTTTGCTTCAGGAAAATAAAAGGAATCTTAAGTCTTCACCTGAATTATTTTATAAAACAAGTATAAAATGTTTCATAGAGAAATCACTCTTTTTGAAGATTTTTAACAATTAATACTGAGGATTGCTAGTGTATGGTTCAAAGCTTTTCTTTGTTTATTTAAAAGTAACATGACTGAGTCATAAATCAGACTGTTATCCCCATAAAATCACAAGTAAATAGGAATACATTTGCACAAGAAACCATGATTTTAAATTGAATCACTGTGCATATGATATCTAGAGCTTACTTTGTACCACTATCATCATTGACTGTTATAACATCAGAGAAATAAACAGGTTTTTGCTCTCCTCTAACATGGTTATATACTGGTGCAGCTTGGCAAAGTTCTACTTCTTTTTTCTCCTTTACAAGTCTCAGAAATCCTGGTGAACACATAAATCCTGAAAATGGAAAACAAAACACACCGAACTTTTTTAACATCATATCATATTGTTAATATTATACATAACTGTTATGCTTTTTTTACTCATATGTGTATGGCTCTGGTCTGGCTGTGGTTTAAGATCTTAGAATTGAGATGATTATATTCATATTTATATATGATTATCAAAATTATTGTGTCAATTATCAAAATCATTGTAATAAAATAATTTGCTCTTCATGGGCCCTTTAATCATGTTAATTGGAATAAAAATATCTTATCTTATCTTATCTATCACTTTAAATACATTAAAAGCTAAAACATGTAAATATAAATATGTTGCAGACATAAGGGGTCTCCTCCTATATAAAGTTCGGCACAGACCTGATGCTTGAATCCATGGGTCCCTTTTTTGATACATCAAATATATCAATGTGTCAGATGTTCGGACTCCTTGGTTTTTTTCCTACAATACAGGGTAAAATATTTTTGCCCCATAACACCCATTTTTCTTTTCATATAAGACTCGATCAATAGCTCATAAAAGGTCATTTACCAAAATTTAAGCAGATTCTAGATTTCTTTTCTTTCGATTTGAGACCCAAATAATATCAATGCAAATATAAGGTAAAAGTCTGAGTGAGTCAGTCTTTTCCCGCCATTTTTTAAAAATCAAATATCTCGAACCTATCAATATTTTTAGCTTATTTTGTTCCTTAACTAATGCTCTTCCGACTTATAGTATCAATTTTAAATTCTAGATTTTTTTAATTTCACCTAAGAACATCCTTAATACAAGTCGAACGAAACACATGCAAACATCATACAGCTTCAAATAAACTTATTGTGTGAAATATAACGACATACAGTGTTAATCCCAGGACCTAGCTTATAGCATGGTACCATAGTGTTATCTGAATATATTTTATAACAGAATTTATTATATACTGGCAGGGGCAAACAATGTACAGTACAAACAATTTTAACAAGTCTATTTATCATTAAACATTATTCAAAATATATACCAATATCTGCATCATTTGCTGTGAAAGGATCTTCTCTGTCTAAGGGGGGACCACTCCATCTGGACTCATGGATTAAGTATGTCTGGTTCCCTGTTACCTCCTCGAGGTAGTGCATAATTGTTTCAAATAATTGCACTGGTATTCCAGGAGACAAATATGTTATGAATCTTAGTTTGTCTGCCATTTCAGTTTGGATATCTGAAAATAAATTGATGGTCTTAAGACTAGTATAAAGTTCAGGATTATCAAAAAACTATTACCATGATTACCAATCAAAATCAATGCTTTGTTTCTCTACTATTACATGTAGTATGTGTACAAATGTATGCAGATAAAATAAAAGTTAACTAACATGTGCACATGGCTAATAACTAAAAACAACAGCCCTAAATAAATGTTTACATATAAACAGGAAGTGATTTTTGTTGGTTGCTTAAAAGTTAAAAAAAACAATCAATTTCCTGTCTACTCAACTGTGACACAAATATCTTCTCAATGCATGCAATGCAGGAAGTGGAAAGTTAGCAGGGTCCTAGTCCAGATAATCATGCCGTCTGCTGTGGGTATTTTTCGATTTTGACTTTTTTTGATCCCACATTGACGCAGGAAGGCGTCAAAGCAAAAATTTAAAATAGCCTTCCTAGACGTCATAATTATTTGGACTAGCAGGGTCCTTTCTTTACTATAATCATGATAATAGTGACCATTAATTATTTTTAAAAGAACTGACCATACTTTGACCTATAATGGTTTACTTTTATAAATTTTGACTTGGATGGAGAGTTGTCTCATTGGCACTCATACCACATCTTCTTATATCTATTGAGCTAATAACCATGATAAAGTAATTTCATGTAGAAATTCATTTAAAATTAGGAAACAGAGAACATGTACAGTTTTGTAAAAAAGCTAATATTGACTTGAATACTGAAATCCTATTTTCATTCCTATCAGCAATTGACCAAAAAGCCTAACTATCAACATGATCATGCATCCATGCAATATTGTCCACAGTGGCCTGGTCAATGCAAATTAAATTTTGTCTGGGCCAACCTTGACTGAAACCCTTTTTCAGACTTTAATATTAAATCCAATCATGTAAAATTGATGAGATAAGTATCTTCGAACACATGAAACCCTTTAAAAAGTTTCCTCTTAACGTTTCACTATACATTTTGACAACTTCATGCATCTAATAGAAATTTTATGTATATATATATATATATATAATGAGAGTTTAGATTAAATATTTTTCCATTATTAAATCCACCATCTAAAAAAAATTCCTGAGTGGAGACTCAGTGGGATTTACAAGTCATAAGTCAAATTAGATAGATCTACAAATCTGAATAAAAACTAAATATAGCACTTTTTTTTGCCTCTAATGGCTCTATAAAGATTTTTGCTTTGTTTCCTAAAAATCCAATATCATACGATTTACCTGTTATATTTATTAAAAGATATCCTACTGTCAGTACTGGAAATTTCTTGAATTGTGAATGTCAAATGCTAGCATACACTGTGCATGAACTGTATAACAAACACTTTCCCATGGCCTTGGCCTGGGGTCAAGTAAGAAAGAAAGGATAAATTTATAATGACAACAGGACCATTAATTCATATGTTTTTTTATGCTTTTGTACATTGTCAGGTATTGATTAAATAGTCTGTTTGCCATGTGTATAATTCTATATTACATGAAGCTACAATGGACTTAGAAATAGAACCCGGAAAACTCTCAAATCATACCGACAGCGAATGATCTTACACATGTTACATGCAGCGCATTACTGTACTATTGTGTCTAATATACAATTACTTACAGCTAAATGTCGGATCCTTTAATGCAACGGAATACTTATTATTCTCAGTCAATCACAAAAAATACAATATCAGCTGATTTCTATGCGACAAATTCTCTCTTCTTGCAACTCACTTCCAAGTGTCAGTCCTTACAAATTTCGAATTGGTAAGTTCGTTTCGCTGTTTTTCTGAACCTAACCTAGCTTGTTCCGGTTTCTAGTTTTACTTTCACTTTCTGAGTGGGACCAAGGACGAGTATGTCAGATTCTCTGAGAGGATTTATTGTGGGGTTAACAGTAGATGCTGGTTTAGCCTTGATTTTTTATTACTTTTACAAAAGAAGTAAAAGAGCAGCAAACGAAATTCAGGTTATTTTACAAATACAATAAGTTCAGTAGATAGGACACTTGAACTGTTGATATATATATATATATGGATTCGTATTCGTAATTACAAAGCTTATAATTTACAATAAGCCATTTTAATGTGTCGTCTTCACAAGGAATGCAAAAAAAATTTTTTTTTTTTAATAAGTGTATTGTGCACAGGTATAGTATAATAATAAGGAATAACATGAATTAAATAACGTGAGGTGACAAAAGACCGTGATTGATTGATTGATTGATTGGTGTTTAACACCACTTTCAACACTATTGTGCTATTTCGTGGCGGTCAGTTTTTATTGGTGGAGGAAGCTGGAGTGCCAAGAGAGAACCACCGACCTTCAGTACAACAATCCTAGTCAATTAAGATTGGAGTCGAGTGCTCCTGCCCCATGCTGGATTCGAACTCACAACCTCAGTGTTGACTGGCTAGTGAATTGAAGTGATACAGTAGTTCGACTACTTAGACCACTTGGCCGCTGAGGCCCCTCAAAAGACAATGAAAGAAGCCATTTGACATATCGTAGCACAGATCTAGTTAAAGGCACTGATGGGTATTATTTGGAACAAAGTTGCTTTTATTCAATGGATGACTTTTTTATATATCAAATATAATACCAATGGGGTATTGTATAGTTTCACAAATGTGATCCAATGTATATTAATGGGTAGTATAAATTGATATGCTAAATGATCACAAATTTTCATCTCATTTAAATGTATGAAAAACTGTGTATCACTCTTTATATATACATGATATATCTGATTTATAAATATGTTCTGTGATCTATTATAACATGTAATAGTAAGTCCCAGATTCGTTTAATAAATCAAAGTGGATAACATTTATCATCTGCTGAAACTTTTATTGATATGATTGATACATTGAAATCTAATTAAGATATCATGTACTGTACATGCATGACATGGGACAAGTGATAACCAAGGAATATATGAATGAATGAATTTTACAACAGAACAATCTACCAGTTGAAGACATTCGGAGAAGACAATTACTAACTTGTAAAACTTGTCACTTATCCCTTGGTATAGCTTATGAACATTTAAATAAAAATAACACTTAATGAATTTTGATTGTACAAAGCGTCTTTCTGGAGTTATCTTCTGTTCATCAGGAACACTAAAACCCAACAATTTAAAATCTAGGGATGACAAATTCTTGTACAGGTAAGGAGCTATGACCAAAAGAGACTGAAATAGAATAGCCAAATCCCAAGATCAACTTTGCCTGAGGTACATGTAGTTGGAACCTTAGTTTCTAAATAATTTCTTAATTTGTCAACAGAGAATTCCAAAAGGGTTTGTTATAAATCTTGTCAGAACCATTAAAGTATTGACTACTAAGCTGATACATGTAGTACCCTCAGGGACTAGCAGTCAACCAATAGTGGTAACCACACAGTGCTAGTAAATTTAAACGCTGAATAAAATATGTTTAAAGTCATAAAGATGCCAGTTGACATGGTTGATGTAATTTCTTCAAAAACTATTAAAGCATTTAACATGTTTATAATGAATTTAGACTGTCATTGGTATACATTGACGTACCAATTCAGGGACTGATTTGAACATTAACAGTGTATTTAAAGCTAAAATTGATGCGAAATATTGCATGGCAGCAAACACTAAGATTGATGTCTGTAATTAGTTTTCAAAAGTTTACCAAAATATGGTAGGCTAAAAAGAATTGAATCCTTCCATATGAGCCACACAAAGATCCAACATATATTCTACTGTTTCTACAGGTTCGGTGATGAGTATGAGTAATATAAAAGATTTGCCTCAGATGAGTAACTGGCTATAGTGTTAAGTAGTATAACTATTTGTCTTATAGATGGGTAACTTGCTATATAAAGATTTGCAATAGAATTGTCAGAGGGGTTAAAGTACAAAAGATTTGCTCATTTGGCACCTCAGACAGTGTGAAGTCATAGGGTAGTGACCCTTGGCATCAAATGTAAACACAAGATATAGAAAATAGATATGCAATATTTGTATACACTGCAGAATGTAATAAAGTTTGAAAAAGAAAATCTTCTAGGAATAAAAAGGTGATTATTTTCATGATATTTTGGAAAAAGTACAATTCCTGAATACAAAATGGTGAGTTCCCCAAGTATAACCAGGTAAACTGTGGTTCTTGTCCCCTCAAAATATCTTTCATTGTCCAAAAAATAATCTGTGTTATAAACAACATGAACAAATTGCTTTAAAATTGACACAGTGCTTTGGATCTGCTAACGAGCAATTGAGCTGAAGACCTTTTTTTTTTTTAGAATATGAATGTTTATATACAACAACAACAATTTTTATTTGTCAATCAAGACACCCCAAGGAGCAGACCAATTACAGTTTAAATTAAAGAATACAAAAAATTGTGATGTTTGTATTTATTTAAAAATTACAATAAACTAAAACTTATCACTATATACATAATATATGAAAAGGGAGACAACAACCACTGTGTATTCCCAAAGATACTGAGTGAGTAAACACAATCAGTACATGTATATATGATTCGGATAGTTTCTAATTTTATGGCCATCTCACATGTCTCATGAATCATTTCTAATGATAGCTGTCATTTTTTTTTATGAAATTAGAGGTAAAAATTGTATTTTAATAATCTTATGGCTGTTATATTTTATGAAGAAAGCAGAATGGTATGGCTTAGACAAAGATTTGATAAAGAAGCTGAAAGAGCTACCAGAACAAACAATTCCTTATGGATGCATAGAAGGTATAACAGCCAGCACCAGGAGTCTGAGGAGTCACTATGAAGATGATGTTCTGGGTGTCATTAGAAACACTGCATTGATCGAACACAAATCAAAAAGAAGCAATGGCGTATGGTAAGATTGTCAATTAAAAAAATGGAAAAAGGCATGATAAGCAATGTTAAAGAAACAGTTTTTAGCACCTTGAATTTTAGATTTAGAAAGAATTTGAGACCAGATATCGATATTAAATATATTTCAGATTTTTTTAAAGACATTATAGTTTGTCAGATATCAATTAGCGTATACTGAAATTTATTTTTGAATTTTTGCTTAATATGCTTAATGCCCTCATCTGGAATTAAGGAAGAAAAAGTACATGTATTATTTATCCATTAAATTAATATAATTTTGAAAAGGTTGCAACAAAAATTGTAAAATTTGAAAAAAAATTATGTAGGGAAATTGTGAGCATGATACTGACGAAATATTCTACCATATATTGATTTTTCTAGGAACAGCAGTGTTGCCCGTAGCCCTGGGTAAAAATATGACATTATTTTTAACGGAAGTGGGGGTGTCTGTGGCCAAGTGGTTTAAGTAGTTCATCTACAGTTATCACAAGCCTGTCAACACCGAGGCTGTAAATACGAACCCCACTCTGAGCAAGTACGTTCGACTCCTATCTTAATTTACTAGTAGGATTTCCAGTTCTTCTAAGATCAGTGATTCTCTCTGGGAACACTGGCTTCCTCCACATACAAAAACTGGCTGGCAGGATATTACCAAGAGGGTTGAAAGTGGGATTAAACACCAACAATCAATCAATCAATCAAATGGAAGTGGTTCTTTACTTATTTTTTCGAGTAAATTTGAAAATGGAAATGGGGAATGTGTCAAAGAGACAACAAGTCGACCAAAGAGCAGAAAAAAGCCCACTGTATAAATCTTTGTGAATGGATTGATGTCTACCGGCATATATATTATATATGATGTTATTGATATATTATTATGTTATCTAAATTTACTTTTTTTTTAATTTCAGGTCTGATGTCCAAAATGTTATCCGTGATGTTGTAGATGCAGTGCCATTTTATTTGCACAAAGTTAAAAAAGATGGTACAAATGATTGCAGGGTTCATGTCACTGAACCAAAAAGTGCAGGTTTTCTATTGGATGACCTAACTGTCACCTATGACAGTTATAAGTCAGACCAATCTGGTCTGCTTCAGCGTGGAATGGATAGAATTTTTGGTGAGGTCATCAAAGGCATGCATGAATATGAGAAAATGCTGGTTTTAGGAACTCCATTGCTGGGCATTGGGCAGTTAAAGCTGGAAAACGATAAGATAATCATGTCACCTCCAGAGAATGGGTCTCGATTCATACTAACTACACAAACCAAAGAAGAAGTCGTTAAACATTTCTCGTCACAATCAAAAATAATTAAAATTTTGCTTGGTATTACATGTGTTATAGGTGTTGGCCTGGCCACATACATTTTAAAAAAATGGTACAAACAATGGCAGAGTAGAAAACAAATCGAAAGAATGGCCCAGGAGGCTCAGAATGCAAGAATGGCAGCAAGAGCTGCTGCAAATAATCGTGAATCATCTAATAATTCAGACTCAGAGTGTGTTATTTGTCTAACAAATCCAAGGGAAGTAATTTTGTTAAATTGTGGACATATATGTGTGTGTATTGACTGTGTTCAAGCATTACCTCGACCAATGAAATGTCCGGTTTGTAGACAGAATGTTGAAAGGTTCCTCAACGCATACATGGCATAAGAAATTACTTGTGATTTAATGATAAATATTTTTATATATTATTTTTTTTTATTTCTATTAACATTGATTATCTATCAGTATATAGTGTATATATACAGATATATAGAAATCTACCACTTTTTCTGTCTGTCTTGATCAACTTTTTTGTTCATTGCAAATTTTAAGTTCTATCTAGAATTATTATTAGTTTGAACTTTGAAATTTTAACCTTTTCCACCTCCATGACCACATACCTTGTCATCACAATTACTTTTAGAGTTTTTACCTGTCTAGCACCCACCTTCACTAAACAAAATTTCTGAATGCATCGGGTAGAGGTATAATTACTTCATTGAGACAGCAACACAACAGCTCATCATAATAAAACAAAGTCATGTTATTGTTTATGTTCACAAAACTTAAGGCATTGTTCTATCATAATTTCATGGATTTGAACGGGGAAAAATACTAATATGCAATTTTAAAAGATTTAATGTGTTATGCACCTGAAAATTGAATGTTTACCCATTTCTGTTTGTACCTTTGAGATTGCATTTATTTTACATTATAAGTGTATTGTACCCCAGCAAAAAAAGTTTGGGAAATTTATAGGAAACTGCCTGTCTGTCCATCAATCTGTCCAAACTTAATGTTGAGTCTCATGTCCAGTTTGAACCAAAATTTGCACAATTACTTGTAATCCGGTTTTAGCTTTGCAGCACTTGGGATTTCTCCAATCAGTATTTCTGGACTTATTCTCTTAGAGCTTAAAATATAAAATGAAGAAGATGTAATATGATTGCCAATGATACAATGTTAACTCTCCACCAGAGACCAAATGACATAGAAGTTAGCAACAATAGATCACTGTACATCTTTCAACAATGAGCAAAACCCATACCTCATAGTCGGCTATATGAGGCCCTGAAATGACAAATGTAAAACAATTCAAATGAAAAAAACTAACATCCTGATTTATGTAGAAAACAAAGAACGGAAAACAAATATGATATACAGCAATTACTCACAACCACTGAATTATACAGGCTTGTGACTAGGGACAGGCACATACAGACTGTGGCAGTATTAAACATGTTTGCAGGCGCCAAACCCTTCCCCTAACCTGGGACAGTGATGTAACAGTACAACATAAGAGCAAACTACATGTATAGAAATCAGTTGAAAAGGGCTTAATTCATTACACACCTAACAAAAACAAATACCTGACAAGGGAGCAAATTAATACCCCCCAACGAAAAAAAGACACAGTGTACAGATCTGAGAGTACTTGCAAAAACTGACAGCTAGTTTAAGCCAGAAAAAAACTAAAATATAAATACAAAAATCATGTTTTTAAGACTAAAATATCAATCAGTAAACTAAACACCCAATGGATTAAGTATAAAGGCGTTATTAATAGTCAGAGAAAATCACGACCTTGTACAATGCCATATGATATAGGTATCAATAGATTGTAGAGCCATGAATGTGCATATGTATATACCAAGAATATTTAATTTAGTTTTAATTTACTGATCAAAATCAATATGTATACATGTACCAAGGATTTATATAGTACTATATAAATCTTTGTTTATACCTGGGACTATTATGCTAACAATATATTATGTCTCTGTTTATACCAATAAAAACAGTATCTGAAGGTCTAGTAACAGTGTTGAAATGGTTACCTTTTAGAATAAGTTTATTGAAAGGATCGAAAAATATAACCCAGATGGTATCTAAATTTTCAGTCTCTTTAAACAAGATCTCCATAAAAATTAGGATGTGTTATATAAATCCCGGTACAACCAAACTGCCACATGACGATCTATTGACGAATTTAGTAAAAGTTTCAAGTAATTTGTGGTACTGAAATTCCTGACTTGATAATTTACCAGTAATACATTAAAAGTTTTATACTATTCACTAACATGAACATTTGAAAAGAAGAAGCTATAGGGTATTTGCGTAAGTTTATAAATCCCACAGTTGTTTCTCAGAGGACAATGGTCATGTTCCAATTTTCGCAAATTACAAACCTCTTTTCCTCAAATGTTACACACATAAAATCTTGATACTGTTCAGTATTAACAAATACATAAGGCATGATTGTTAGAATAGAAATCTACATTAACAAGCTTATCATGAATATGGCACCGTTGTTTTCCATTCGTTTGATGTGTTTGAGCTTTTGATTTTGCCCTTTGATAAGGGACTTTTCGTTTGGAATATTTATTGGAGTTCGGTAATATTGTTATTTTACTTTTTATGCTTATCATAACTGTAAAAAATGTATATTTATCATAGTTGTAAGACACAGCAGCTATAAGCAAACTGCAATTTGGCAACATTTTATTTCTGGATGTTATCTTTTGTAAAATATGTCCAATTTTTATGGCTTGGCAATACCCCATAGGTTTGCAAATATTGCTTTTGATTTTTGGGTCAAAAGTCAAAGGTCAATTTCACAGCCCCTATTCTTAGATATTACATATTTTAGTTTGTGGATGTTATGTTTTGAACTGCATGTTCAACTATCACTAAAATTGAAGTGTTTATGCCCTATGGGGTTAATAAGTCAAAAATCAAGGTCACATTAGCTAATGAAAGAATGAAATGCGAGGATAATTTTGGTTTCTTCATGTCTTGAACAATTTATTAAACTTTTGCCATTTTACCAAATTTCATTTGATATATATAATGACCTATGAGAACACAATTACTCAGGGTCTGCATACAAGCCTATTGAAAACATATACATACCCAAGAATGAAGGGCACTAATGGCCGATTACCCTTAACAGCGACACCCCGCGGGGTGCAATGTTTTTAATGATGTTCGATTAACATAGAAAGAAATGGGAAAATAAATGGGTAACCTTCATTAATTCTTCATATTATTTTTATTAATCATCTGAATTCTTATTAACACATACGACCGAATTCTACATAGATTTACCTTTCTGGTGGTATTAAAAAATCCAGTTTATCTTATCTCACTGTTAGGTCTCCGATTTTTTGAAATTTCATTATCAAAATTCCCTTACTGACATCAGTAAATATCGATGAATTACCTCAAAAGAAGCGAGACAGCAGTAACTAAAAAAATTGAAGCACACTTAATATGCGGAGGAAATACTATTAACACATACTGTTGAATACTCCTGTCAATAAGCTATATTTTGATGTCAGAAAAGTCAGTTTAAATTAAGAAATTCTTAGGTCTCCGGCGTTTTGAAAAGTTGTCTTTGAAAAAAATAACCAACACAAATGTAATATACGAAAACAACGTACATTAGTGAGATCATACTGTTATACATGTAAAATAAAATCCGGTTATTCTTAAATAAATGAAATAATACATAATAAGTTCAAATTCAAAGTGTTCACTATGGCTTGTTTATTGTTCAAATAGAAACGATAAATATTGAATACAAAATAAAATTATATTTAATTATATTAAATTGTATTCGTCGGGATAGCTCATCGGTTCAATGGACATAATGGAGTTTTACTATAAGGGTTCTTGTTCATGATAGTTCAAAGTTCGTATAATTTCATATAATAGAGACTATAAAGATACTTTTTATTCATATTTGGTGAATTATATTTAATTATATTAAATTGTATTCGTCGGGATAGCTCATCTGTTCAAAGGACATAATGGAGTTTTAATTACTATAAAGGTTCTTATTCATGATAGTTCATAGTTCGTATAATTTCATATAATAGAGACTATAAAGATATTTTTTATTCATATTTGGTGAAACGTATTTAATGATAAATGATAAAGTATACATTTACATTTAAATAATAATAAACGATTCGCTGTTTAATAATTTTTCTTTCACCCGTAAAACATGTTTCCATTATTTGTATTTCGATAATATTTAAAGAAAATGAAAAGGTGGTATATTAAAAAAGTTCGAAATTGATATATTGTCAAATGAATTTTATTATCAGCAGACACCCTGTCGCTTGATTGTCTTTCCTATCTCCAATTACGATGTCTTATATATGCTCAACAGGATGCCACTGTTTGTTTTATTAAATTGAATCTGATGCAATACAGCTTGTGTTAATTGGTGACATATGTACATGTAATGAATGTATGCACGGTTTGTTGTGGAAGTATCATCCTGTAATGACATTACATCAATGTGGTGGAACTATTAAAACAAATTTGAGAACTCGAAAACTAATGCAAAAAATATTTCAAATCACTCTTTTTTAGGGAATCGTGTTCCTCGCTCTTTACGGTTTGACCATGGAAGTATATTGATTAGTGTTATCTATGTATAGATAGTTTAATTTGCTGCTTTTATTTTTTTATTTCTTCTTTTAATTTGTCATTTTCTTTATATATGATTTTTTTCATTACTTAATGGTGCAATACAAAACACGTGTAAGTTGTCTCTCGGTCATTTTAGAAATACACTGTTCAAAATGTTCTTGTGTGAAAATGTAACGCTTACAACACATTGCATGTTGGTTTCTGTTATAATGATGAATGTGTTGTCATTGTAAATGAATATTAAAAAACCGATTGCTGAAGACCTGGTGACAAGTTTTAATCTTATGCACAGCAAAAGAGGCCCTTCTTCGTTGATATGTTGGGTTTTCCTTGTATTTCAAAACACCTTTTGTCTGGTGCATATGCCACGACTCATAAAAACTAACTTGTATTTATCAATTTAGTTTTGTCCGACGAATTTGTGTCCCTGATTTTTTTTTATTTAAATGTTCGATCTTTCTTAGATAGATTGATAAATTGCTTTTTAAAAGGCGATTTATTTATCAAAGACAAACTATGAATCGCATAAATGAGCTTTGATTTAGGGACGACATCAAAAATTCAATGTAGGATAAAAAAAACTTAATTTAAATAGTTGGGGGGGGGGGGGGAGTAAAAATTGCTGCAAGGTTTGTTTATTTGACATCGATTTTACTTATATCTGTATTGGTCAATCAATTTTTCCCAAATTAAGTTAATAGGGGGTGAGGGTCAGTGAAAAAACTACGTGAATTAAGTTTGTTTATCCTACATTGAACTTTTGATGTCGTCCCTTATTGTCCTGTGAATTTTTATCCGTGACTTAATTCAGGCAAATTTTATACCTTTCTTGCACTGTTGAAAATAAGGACAGAGGGACATCAGATATAAATACTGTTAGTATCAAATCGCACTGATAGCAGTTAGAAAATTTTAGATGGGTGAAAATAAGTTGAAATATGAAAGAAAACTTTCAAATAAGAATTACTCCTAAACACACATAAAAAGGGGAGACCCACTATAAAAGCGCTTCATGATGATGTCTATAGTTATTACAATTGATAAATCTTCACTTATCAATCAGAGAGAGAGAGAGCTCTACATATCAATATCAATAAAAATATATTTTAACTGTTGAATAACTTATTCTTCAATTATTTAGTCTTAGAATTTATATCTTTAATTTTCACCAATTGTCTAAATTTGATTTATTGAACCTTTTTGTCTGCTTACGCCTTACATAACTAAAGATGATTGAGATATGTTTAGCCGTTTTTACATAAAACATTTAAAAAATGAAAAACATCTAGCTTGTAAGTTATTTCTTCAAAGACATATATAGCATCATTTTAAAGCAAACTTATTTGTCCAAGGCATAAATGAATGATTGTACTGAAATGAATGAATGCATGTATATAAAATTATTTTCATTTACCTGTGTTTAAAGTTATTGCAAATGGCTGATATTTTTGTTCGAGCATATTGTTTTTCTTTAATTGGTTAACATTTCATACCGATATAACATGTTAATTTTATTATTCTTCCCTTAGTTTATTTATTTTGTATTTACGTTGTATCATAGGTCAAATTTATTTGTTCAGTGTATGTTCAATGGTGTTAATATGTCCTTTGATTGAGTTAAGCTATTTCAGTTGATATTTTATAGTGTGTCTTTCTATGTTGTGATGTTACACTATTGTTTCAGAAAAAGGGTGAAGGTTTGGTACCATTAAAACGTTTAAACCCGCTGCATTTGTTTGCACCTGTCCTAAGTCAGGAATCTGATGTTCAGTAGTTGTCGTTTGTTGATGTGGTTCATAAGTGTTTCTCGTTTCTCGTTTTTTATATAGATTAGACCGTTGCTTTTCCCGTTTGAATGGTTTTACACTAGTAATTTTTGGGGCCCTTTATAGCTTACTGTTTGGTGTGAGCCAATGATCCGTGTTGAAGACCGTACTGTGACCTATAATGGTTTACTCTTATAAATTTTGACTTGGATGGAGGTTGTCTCATTTGCACTCATACCACATCTTCTTATATCTATATATAGCCTGTTGTTAGAAAGCAGGACAAACTTGTGTTTGATGGTGTTAATATGTTTATAAAAAATACAGCTGATATTATGCCATATAATTATTTCATTACTAATGGTGATTTAATTGCAATAAGCTACGGTCCGGTACCAATTTCGTCGTCAGCTCTGTTGCATAAGGACAAATGAAAATATTAAATTTCTTTGTAACAAGCTTAAGGATGTCATATAACCTCCTAGATGGTATTTTTTAAAGATATATGAACATTAAAACTCATGAGATACGTTTTATGACTGTTTGTTAAAAAATGTCATTCAAGATCAATTAACAAAAATTATGGATTTTTTCCCAAATTTTTCAAAATAATTTCCCCTTCGTACATTGATTTATAATCTCGACGAGGTTTTGATCTCAATATCATAGTCCTTTTAAAGACCACTTACTCAAGTATCGTAATTTATAACTCCCGTGAAAACGCTAATTAATTTTTATCAGAGACATGTCTCTGTTGTATTTAACAAGATTAGAAAATGCAACGACATCTATTGGAAGGAGTTAAGAGTTATCGTTAATTATCTACTGTCCAATATAAACAGATTGGGTTATCTCGCTTGGAAATGTGACATATTCTTGCACATGATTCCTTGAAGATTTAAATTCACGGTTCACATGTAGTCAAGAAATCCTCGAAAATTGGTATCACACGAATAATAATGAATCCCTGGTATTTTGTGCACACAAAAGATTGTGGCCTCCTGGTTATGAATTCTTGTGCGAATCATGCATATTCTAGAGAACAACAATCGATATAAGAGAGTTGGACAACTTTATATCACATCATCAGGGTACGTACTTTAACATTGCGAATGGTAACTGTTAAACTTAAACTGGATTATTTTATAAGTAAATGTTAACCAATGTTTCGATTGTACTTGGTTTTTTTTTTGTTTTTTTTTCATTTTGTTATATGTAGGGTTAATATAAAAATAAGAAACTGTGGTGTGATTGCCAATGAGGCAACTCTCCACAAGAGACCAAAAATGACACAGAAATTAACAAATATAGGTCACCGTACGGCCTTCAACAATGAGCAAAGCCCATACCGCATAGTCCGCTATAAAAGGCCCCGAAATGACAAATGTAAAACAATTCAAATAGGAAAACTAACGACCTAATGTATGTACCAAATAATGAACGAAAAACAATATGTTACACAGCAATAAACGACAACCACTGAATAACAGCTTAGCTCCTAACTAGGGATAGGCACATACAGAATATAAAAATCAGTTGACAAAGGCTTAAGTCATCATATGGATACGTCAAATAGAAATATAATACATCTAACAAAAACACAGAGTAGAAGTGGACGGGAACTTGTACATCCCCACAACAAAAAGACACTAAGTACAGATATGAGAGTACTCGCATTTACTGACAGCTAGTTCAAAGACAATTACAACTAATAAAAAAAAACATACATCTGAGACTAAAATATCAATCAGTACACATCCAACATCCAATGGATTTAGTGTAAAAACGTCATAAACAGTCAGAGAAAAACACGACCTTGTGCAATGCCAAGATAACAGTTATCGATAGATTGTAGAGACATGAATGTGCATATGTATATACAAAAATATTTTGCTTTATTTTTACTTACTGGTAACAAAATCAATATTAATACCAATCAAAACTATATTCAAATATCTAATTACAGTATTGAATTGGTAACAATTTAGGATAACAGATCGTTTCTACTTTCCTGACTCGGTAAACAATATCTAGTTTAAAATGAGGATGTGCTAATTTATAGTGTGTCTTTTTATGTTGTAACGTTACACTGCTGTTTCAGGTTAGGGTGAAGGTTGGTACATGTTAAGACGTTTAAACCCTCTGCTTTTGACAGGAGCTTGATGTTCAGTGGTCGTTTGTTGAAGTGGTTCATAAGTGTTTCTCGTTTCTCGTTTTTTTTATATATAGATTAGACCGTAGGTTTTCCTGTTTGAATTGTTTTACACTTGCCATTTTGGGGCCCTTTATAGCTTGCTGTTTGGTGTAAGCCTAGGCTCCGTGTTGAAGACCGTACTTTGACCTTTAATTGTTTACTTTTTACACATTGTGACTTGGATGGAGAGTTGTATCATTGGCACTCATCCCACATCTTCTTAAAATAAGAACTATATTTGTCTTTCTCATTTATTTTGGCACTAAATTTATTTCGTGCTTTACGTTTTAGTGTCTATAAATTCATAGGAATACTTTCACGCATGCGCAGTATATCGTAAAGGAAGCACCTGTTTGACTCCTCGATTATGATGGAAGTTTTTAACGTGAAAACATTTCTGAACGTTTTAAATAAAGTTCTATCTTTTTAATCGAAATTGAACGTTTTATATCAAAGATGACGAACATACGATCATTTGACGAGACTACGACAAACGAACTGCAAATTATGATCATTTTATAGAAATATTGAAATTAAAAAGCGAACTGTCAGGGGGAACACAATGTTGTTGAAACGACGAAACTACGACAAACGAATTGCAAATTGTGGTCGTTGGCCTTGAGGAATATTGAAATTAAAATGCAGACTGACTAATTTTACTGGGAAAAATATTTAACCGGATAAGTGACTCCTCCGATGGCGATAAGCGGATTAACTGTAATCACAACTTTATAACACCTGTTGTAAATGTTAATTTAAGCTGAGGGTCATAAACTTGTCAGAAACATGTAGACAGGTAGAATTATAGTATTGCGAAAATATTTTACACTTTCCAAATTTAAGTGACGAAATTGATTTGAAATACTTTCGTCATTTTGAAAACAGTTTCGTAAATTACGAAAGTGACGAGCGCTAGTGACTTATTTCTATATATCCCGTTTGAAATAAGTTTTCTAAGTACACCTCCTATACTACTTGTGTTGTGCGTTCTTTACTGACCAAGTTCATAGAGGGGAACGGATAGACCTCAATGAATCATTGTTTTGAACAATTTATACTATATAGGATTTAAGCATTGTTTCGAATGTACTTGGGTTTTTTGTTACGTGTAGGATTAATTACGCCTCCTATACTATTTGTGTTGTGCCTTCTTTACTGACCAAGTTCATAAAGGGGAAGGGTTCAGATCTCAATAAAAATAGTTAACATAGCCACATATCCATGTGCTTGTACCAATTTAGGATCATCGTCAGTACATGATAATCATTTGTTATAAATATCATTTACAGAATAGAGGAGTCTCTAAATGGGGGTTCTACATTTCCGAAATCACTGTACATGTGTCCCTTATTCTCTATTATTTATATTTAAGCAATCCGTTATTCATTATTTTTTTCCACTATTTTTCTCTTTCATTTATTTTTGTTTTTATTCTCCTTTTTCACATGGTTCTGTAGTCAATTATACGCGTAAAACTTCAACCAGACCCTCGTTTAGTAACACAACTTACAGTTTGTTTCAGTAGTTCAGTGAACAAGTCTTCAATATGTTGACGTGTTAATTTTAAGTCATTGTATTTCTAATATAAGAAAAGACATCCACAGTACGCTTTTCCTAGTGCGGTCGAAAAACAGATACCGAATGTTACATTTATTACGTCGCCCGTATGAGAGATAGACATTCACAGTATGCTTTTCTATGTGCGAATGGAAAAAAAGACACACCAAGGTGTTACGTTTATTGTAAAGGTATGGTCATTGCGTCTCCAATAGCATACATATAAATTCACAGGTTGATTTTCTAGGTGCGGTTGGGGGAAAAACACACACCAAGATGTTACATTCGTTGTAAATACACGTTCATTGCGTCTCAATAATATAGATACAAATTCATGGGATGATTTTCATAGTGCAGTTGGGACAAAAACCACACCAAAGATGTTAAATTCATTGTAAACTCATAGTCACTGCGCCATCAATATCAAATTTGACGAATTGTCAATGCAAGATCTTGTTGCACTTCGGTTTAAGAATACAGCGTCTTTCAACTATCCAAGCAGCGAATGTGATCGATCCTTCTTAAAACACAAATAACGACTTGTGACATAAAGGAATGAACATGGTGGTTGTGGTGGGGAGGATGATTCTTTTGATGAATATTCTGACCTTGTAATAACTTGGGAAAAATATTCTATCCCACGATAGGATGACAATTAACGTTTTGTTAATATATAATACATTACACTGCAATAAATAGTTGTGCATGTATTTAGTGAAAATAAATTAGCCTTACTATCAACTAATATAAATGAATATTCAATCCTCAAAAATCATCTTGCTCCTACCTTCCCCGATAATCATATGATCGCCCATAATCAAAATATTACTTTTCCTTAACACCTTGGCATCTTATCTTTCTCCGGTAGTTATCATAACATAAAATAGATATTAGCAACTACCACATATATTTGACGGTACATACATGTGATACAACAGCAACCACCAAAACCCGACTCCTCTGACACAAAAATATAAATATAGACAACCAACAATTAGCAATACACGGTAGAGATAGCCTGACTGTGTACAGCAAAATTGTGACGAGTTTCATCCAGTCTCACATGCACCAAAACTTCCTTTTTTGCCTTTTTATGTCATATATTGTAAAAGTAAAACACACAATGCAAACCTGAACAGCCAATATATCAACAAGAAGACCACTGACTTGAATATAAAAATGCTCTTAATTGGGAAAGCAGGGTCAAAATGTGCTTCCTATTACAGTAACATCGCTTACTAGATAGAAGCTGTTGTCGCTTTTACTAAACTTGTTCCAAAAAAGGAATTAGAAATGCATATGACATTGTTTTCTTATTTTACATTAACCAGAGATGTAATAAAACAACATTTAATTATTTGTTTTAAATTATTTAATCGTATCTAAACTATCTGCCTTATTAAAGACTTGGGTTCCTGATTTCTGTCTGTAGTCACATTTTCTGGCTCTTCATTATACTCTCATTGTTTGAAATTTTCCACCAATAATACAATCTGGTCTGATAAAATTACTGAAATAAAAAAAGAAAAAAATGGTTATCGAGTAACTTAAATTGAAATTGCTTACATGTTTTAGTGCATAGTACAGACTCTATAGATAAAATTAACACTGACTGTGCAACACCACACCGTTTAACTGGAACAATAGTGTCGTTATAATGATTTTAGTGCATCCGAAGCGCTTTTCTGTATCAAACTCCACAGTGAACATTCAAATCCAAACATTTGGTATTGATGTTTCCTAGCAGCTGTATGTTTCAAGAATATCCAGATTTCCTTTTCATATAATTATATCTACTTTTCTCCTTTAATAAATACCTGAAGCCTTTTTAAACTTATGAGTTTAAATGTCCCTTTGGTATCTTTCGCCTCTCTTTTGAAAGCATTTATTATGACACAATCTTGTAAGCTAGTGAGCATATTAGTATGTTCACCATGTTTATGTCAATTTTTTTCTGAGATCATCTTGATAGTCATATGAATGAATAAATAAACCAATGAGGGTCGGTTGAGAACAAAACTTTACGACAAAAGAGATGAAACCAACTTTCCAATTCTATGTAGCAACATTCCAGCAGCGCCTGCATATGGGGTATACATCTTCTAATTGATACGATATTACAGGGCTTGCATTTCCTATCATGATTTCCTTAATAGAGATTTGCCTCTCACAAGGAAGTTATTAAACCAAGAGTTCCACATGAAACTGATGGTTATATAAAGTACCGTTACTCTGGAACAGCAAATCATCTAGTGGTGAAGTTGAAATCATCCATTCAAAAACTTTACGGACGCCACGTACCACGAGTTGGTTGACCGTTATGGAATACCGTTTCACATATGACGACGGATACGTTCAAATTGTCGTAACGACATCCCGTCCTCTTTTCCACGAATGTGACCTACTGAATAAGACTTATTACCGGATTTATTCTTACATGAGTAACACTACGAGTGCCACATATGGAGCAGGATCTGCTTACCCTTCTGAACACCTGAGATCACCCAGGTTATTGGTTGGGTTCGCGTTGTACAGTCTTTAGATTTCTATGTTGTGTTTTGTATACTATTGTTTCTTTTGTTTTTTTTTGCCATGGCGTTGTCAGTTTTTTTTCGACTTATAGGTTCATGATGTTTGAGTGACCCTTTGATATCTTTTATAAGTCTATTATCTCTGTTCATTTGGGATTTTGATGTTGATGTCTCATATATTATAGTTGTTATACGCCTATGCAAATTGTATACCAAAGTCCGTCCGTTCATCTGTCAACCCTTCCTACGATAACTCAAATTTGCTTGAACCAATTATGTAATTTTAATAGAACATTAGGATTGACGACAGAAAGCTCCGTATTGCTTTTGAAAATGGATGATTTGTTGTTCCAGAGTAACGGGACTTTATATAATCATAAGGTTTCATGCAATTTTGCACATCTAATATGCCTGGATTGATTACCTAAAACAGAAAGCTTTCGGTTTGCATACCAGAGTTGAAGGACTTTATTTGCAAATTAGAATAAATGTTTCGTTTGCTGTACCATAACATGACCTAACATCCATCTAAATGCCTATTTACAGGGAATATAATTTCTTTAAGTTCTATAAATCTTCAAAAATAAATTATGTGAAATAAGACTGTTCAAAAACGATGCTCATTTTACAGTGTATAGTTATTTATGAAGTATAAGAACTCTGGCAAATTATTCCAAAATTTTATTTTGTGATGAAAACGTTGTCAGTAAGATCAAGTGTTGAAAAAATATTAACAGGGCAAAACAAGTATTAGAGTGAATAAATTGATTTCGACATCGACTGATCAAGTATTCTATTCATATTTCTAAATAACATAATTCAATTATAGAAGAACATAATATTGGTCAAGGGTATTTCATTTGTAATTAAGTAAATAGTACGGAGAGGGACAAATAAATAGCCGTTGTTTTAATAAACTGTGCATCTGTTGGAGTGTGAAATACATTTTTACTATAGAGACGTAATGGACAACGCTTTTATTGATTGACTAATAATTTCGGAAACAAATGTAACAGTTCGTATTACGACGATAAAAATATAGGATTTTATTTATCTCTGAAGATTGATAGACCTTAAACAAACTAGATAAATAACATAATCAGAGACTACAAAAGTTCCGTTTAATTGAGTAAATAAATCAAAGGTAAACACAAAATATCGACAAAGACAGTCGCTGACGATAGTTGTTATGTTACGCAACCTCAGTTTTCCTAGTTAAAAGGGATATCAAAGGTAGAAAAAAAAGAATAAACAATGATAATCATGTCAACATTCAAAACAATAATAAATATCCGAATAAAAAAACTATAATTACAGATATGTCCACCTGAACTTAATTAATGGCCATTACACTTCAAAGTATATTTTTAAAATATAGCATTGTTCTTAATAGGAAAAATATGATATTTTCAATATGATGCCCCAAGCACCCCCCCCCCCCCCCCCCCCTGGGACGACAAAATCAATCATGCTCTCTTACACTTTGCTGTTATCTCCTAGCAGTTTTCACACACATCGCGATCAAAAACAATAACAAAATATTATCCATTTAAATGCGAAAACAATTTATGTTATGTTGAATAGTTAATGTGTATGCAATATCAAAATAAAAATGTCAAAGTATGAAAATATGGCATGAAGTATCATAGGAAGTTACACGTATTGTATTTTCTTGCAAATGGCATGGTTATTCAGATTTTTACAAAATAAGTTTATTTCATCATTGTTTATTTTTTTTCAATAATGTTGGTAACCTTAATTGCTTCTGGCTTAAGGTCTCAATCACAATTCTCAAATAGATCGTTATATAAAAGTGCGGTCTCAAACACAACAAAACAGATGATGGTGAGAAGACACACGTAGGATTAGACAAACAACAGGTCACAAAAGTTACATAGAAACCATAAGGTTGAATTACACAAAAAAGTCCCTACTACGTTAATTGCATCCTTGTTGTTCCTAGCAAGTGAAGGCTCGACGACGATTCGCATTAGAGGATGAAATGAACGATACAAGAAAGACAGGATTACCTTGGTCTTCTTTAATACAGATATTCCATAACATTCAACCAAAACAAAATGTTGTTAAAAATGTATCGGAGTGATGACTTCACCTTATGAAAACCTTTGTCAATGACTTCATTATAAAACAACAAAAATTGTTTTTATTGAATAGCAAATACCATTGTCATGCTTAGGAGACATCACTTTTGAAATTGGCAGCTGATCAATTATGCATCTAGAATGCAATAAATTATAATAGAACTATTAGTTCGAACTACAAAACACTTTTATTAAGATGATTTGATTTTAATTGCCATTGTCTGACACAATAACTTAATATGTAAAAAATAATCATAAGTTATTTAAAATTACAAAAAAAAAATAAAATATATGTGACTTTAAAATGTTCACTTTATACACAACATTATGTAGGCTTGTACATTTATTTCCATTCATAGCTCGTAATTATCCGATCTGTAGTTTTCGTCACCATAATTTGATACTATACTAAGTGTAGGGTACAAAACCTTATAAAAAAAATGTATAATCAAAATAATATTAGCGCTTTTCAGAAAGTTGAAACATGCAAGTATATCCCACTGAGGAATATTCAAACATTTATTAGAAGAATCGAACCACTATAAGGCATGGGATATAGCAAATTGTTTAATTAAGACACACTCTCGGCTTTCTATGATTAAGGATAATGCGTTTATTGAATAAAATCACAGTCTGAAATCGGGTTTTATTGGATCCTTAACGGGAAAAAAATTCCCTGTTCAAATTGAGCAAGGAAAAATCATATTTTTCACAGTTGAATATTTTGGAACTGAAATTCATTTACATATAACTTATCGTTTTCCGTTTTGGAATATAGAAATATCATTGATACCTTCTGAAAATTTAATGTTTATAAGTTTGAATTTTTTCGAAACAACTAGCTGTACTTTTTATTACTTTTTCTGAATTTTGGGTTTTTAATGCTCTTAAACTTCGTATTTGATTTGTCCTTAAAATGTGTTTATGAATATAATTCGAAGTTGCAACGTTAAAATTGACATTCCAATGGCATAACAAAAACATCATCATTGCAAAATCGTATCTTCCCTTTAATTTTCATTTATCCATGACATTTTAGGCCCACGGGGGAACAGTATAAATCATTTCTAAAATGTAATTGCCGGAATCAAACTTGGTCTCCATATATTTTTCTATGGAACAATAAGATGCTTTAATTAAAAAGTGTCTTTCAACTTCATTTCAAACATCCTGGTAAAATGCTAAAATTCAAGGTCTTGTGTTATACTTTTTGAACTCATTTAATGTTGAATTTCATTTGTATAATCAATTTGAAATAAAAAAAGACAGCGTAACATTTGTGTAAAATATCAAACAAATATTAATATTTTAAAAATGGGGAAAATAGAATAAGCACACCTCCAAATGAAATGTATGCATGTTTTATACATGTTAGTCTGATTGTGTCATAGAATAAAATTCACTATTTCCCCTTATTTTTGGCGAGAGTGAAAATCCTGATTTTTTTTAGTACAAATGTCATCGTGTTTTATTTTTAATCTCTCATTTTCTGTTAAATGTACATGATGTAAACGTTATATATATATATATATAAAGTTAAATTTCATTCACTCTTTTTATCCAGACGTGAACGAAAATGTAGAAAAGATAGTATATTCAAGGGAAACTGCATTAGTGTTTAATAATGCTGATCTTACCTAGCCATACCAATAAATAAAAAATACAATATTTTTAGTAAAAACATACATGTCACTACCCAAATTTCTCTTTCTTGACCATGTTAATACTTTTTCAAACAAGGATAAATTTGCTAAAAACTGCGTATTACATTTTATTTGAATCTATTTATTTGCCGTTATTGTTTGTGCAATTGTTAAAAGCCACCAACCTTCAAGGACATCCAAATGAAGTTGAAATCTGAAAATGTATCCTTACCTGGAAATTTTTTTCCTCCACAGATATCATGGAAACAATCCCACAATAATGTAATTTCTATGTGACAGTTTGCATACTGTATATCGATTTACGTTAAATTCATGGTAACACATGGTTGCATTCAAATCGTGGCAGGTTATGTAGTGTATATATTTTATTTTTACGACATATCGTCAAGATACATAAGATAGGTTTATTATCCGAATCGATTTGTTGTTTGAGATTGTACCAAGACTTGAGATTAAAGGGGCTTTAGTAATTATTTTGGCAATATACGTTGAAATAGTCAAAACATGTTTTTCTTGGCTTCCAACATTTCCCAGAACGGTATATTGAATAATTATTGGTTATCAGCAGTCATTTGGTTCAATATCGTCAAAATAAGCCTTAAAATATTGCTGATATATAATTGATTTGCAAGACTATAATTCGACCTCATTTGAATCCGTATGCATACTACCTTTAATTTGAGCCCGTTTGGAGATGCTTGCACATGGGCTGTATTTAGGTATTGAAAAGAATATCAGCTCGATAACTGAAATTTAGGCCGAACTTTTTATATTATAATTTGTCCCTAACATTTATTACATGTTTTTTTTTTTTATTTTCGACACATGCAAATGTTATTCTGTATGTCATTGATTTTTGAGGCGCACGCTCGAATGTATGGTCCACCAAATTAAAATAAGTGAAATACTTGGTAAATATTACGCTTATGTTCCGGCTAATTATATAATTATTTGTTTGTATATATTGGGTTTCATTCGATCCTTTATAAACGACTTTATGCTACAGAAGATATTTTTTCGTCTGCCAGTCTGCCAAAAAATTAGGGCAAGCATTTGATAGTCGCTTTACTGAAACAAGAACTCAAGCAAAGGAAGTTTAAAAGACAAATATATATCGCATTCAATTTTCAGTGACTAGTGTAACATCGAATGTGTGCAGTCGTATACGCTATTACATATCACTGGTCAATTTGCAGATTACTAAATTGATTTTGATATAACACACTTACAGATGGGTGCGGTCCTAACCTGTACACAGGTTAACTTAAAGCAGTCCTTACGACTGCTCTATAGGTTAACTTTGGAAAATTTTAGCAGACCTGTAAGTTAACTTTATCCCTAGCAGACCAGACCTCATGTCTGCTTTTATAGGACTGCTGCAGACCAGACCTAAGGACAAGTTTGCTAGAGCAGACCTGTTCCCAGGACAGGTCAGCTCGACCAGACCAGAACTGTGGACAGGTCAGCTCGACCAGACCAGAACTGTGGACAGGTCTGCTTGACCAGACCAGACCTGAGGACAGGACTGCTTGACCGGACCAGACCAGACCTGAAGACAGGTCTGCTTGACCAGTTCAGACCTTTGGACAGGTCTGCTTGACCAGACCAGACCTGTGGACAGGTCTGCTTGACCAGACCAGACCAGTGGACAGGTCTGCTTGACCAGACCAGACCTGTGACCAGGTCTGCTTGACCAGACCAGACCTGTGGACAGGTCTGCTTGAACGGACCAGACCAGACCTGTGGACAAGTTTGGTATTTAACAGAGCAGTCTTGTCAGTCATGGGGACAGGTCTGCTTTTTAATCGGTCCTATGGATATTCTTAACCACGTTGATACATACAATAAAAGCAGTCCTGTTTACAAGTTAACTTTGGATCATGTTAACTTTATTTTGGAAGAGCAGACCAGACCAAAATTAACTTGGGATCATGTTAACTTTTGATAGCAGACCTGGTCATAAGTTAACTTGTGTGTAGGACTGCTTGTGGCAAAGTTAACTTCGTCCAAAGTTAACTTCAATTCTGGACATGGACCTGTCCTGAAGTTAACTTTTCGGGCAATCATTAAACAGTCATAGGACCAAGTCTGCTTTTTAAGTTAACACAAATTCTGTCCTAGGACCCGTCACAGCAGTCATAAAACCGGCCCTAAGTTAACTTTAACCAGTCATAAAGTCTGCTTATTAAGTTAACTAGCTGTACAGGTTAGGACTGCACCCATCTGTAAGGCACAATTTGATTGTCTTTGCAAAATATTCAAATATACAAAGCATGATAAGTTGACAGTCGTATATAGGCATTTTAACCAATTTTTTTGAAAAATAAATATTGATATCAAAAGTTATTGGCTAATTAAAAGATTGAACATAATTACAAGATTTGAAAACTTTACACATTATATACATAACGCTCAGATAATTTTGCTCTTTCCGCTTGCTCTTCATTAGCAATGTAAATTTATGCCCCTATAAGGCAAACAACTGGTCCTCTTGAAACTTTAACTACAGGGTCACTAACGGAATTATCAAGTATACTATTAAAATCTTTATAAAGATGATATGAACAATTATTAATATTCGACACAAAGAATAATATTCATTTACTACAATTCAACGTAAGAAATTTTTAATCCTTAAATTGAAAATCTATGTCAAATGTGTTGTCTTTCAAAAGAATAAATTGAAAATACGTTTTGTTTCAAATATTAAACAACGAAATTCCGTAGGTTTTCTTAGTGCAGTAAATAAATACACACAGATGTTGCATTCATTTAAATTATCAGGTCAGTTTGACTCGAATATCAGAAATAGAAATTCAGTTTGTAATTATTGACGCGTTGTCAAGGACAAATTTTTAAATGTATGGTGATTTTGTATTTTTTGTTTCAAAGTCTAGTGAAGCAAGAAAAACAAGTAAAGATGTTGCAGCAGAAATGAAGTATAAATAAACACTATCTTTTGCTCAAAATTAATCATAAATTGTGTAAAGCTTTTAAAAATTCATTCCAGATATCCAGCTACTCTGACGTCATGAAACTATTTGCAATTTTGTTGATTTTAGTCGTACTGTCTTGTTTTACTCAACAGGTTATAAGCCATCGGCGGCGTAAGTAATAACTTCTTCATTATAATTACTAGTATGTATCAATGTTTGTATAATTTCTAAACAGTTTAATAACAGACGGCTATAGGAACCATGCTCAGTTCTTGGTCTTTCGCTAAAAATGTATAGTATCTTTATAATTATACGTGACAGTATACGATACTTCTTCAAATATTAGAACGACTGAAATCGACACAACATATGTTTTACCATCACAAATTGGTTAACCGATACGATGTGCCGATGTCTCTACTCACTAGAGGTCGTAGATCTTTAAATAGCAGTATAGTCTTCTAACCGGTAAATTACCGATTGTGTTCTATTCCCGATACTGACATTTGACTGAATGTGAATTCGCATAGCGGTTGGTGCATTCATAGCAGGAGACGCTTACCCTGTCGTCGCACACAGTCATTCTCCTTTTGGAGTTTATGCAATTCCTTCAGTTTTTGTTTGTTACATGTACATTTATTTGTCTTTTCTTTGTCAATTTGCTCGATGTGATCATCGGTAAACAACTGTTGCCTTAATTTACTAAAAATCCCGTTTGTATACAATAACAATTAGCTATAGTTCCGTTCCTTTTAATTAAGTGGTAAATTATTTTGATAAATAAGGGTAAGATACTCATTTGCTGATTTAATTTAACTATAGTTACACCGTTATTGTCATAACGAACAACGCAATTTGATTATATGCATTTTCTAAAACTAAAGAATTCCAACAGATTAACTGGAGCTTACGACCGTTGAAAAAGTTCCTGATTAAACCCAAGGACATCTTGTTATTAACTTGATTTCAATATTTGATTTACTACTTATATATATATATATACACATGTTTATACTTATATTATTTCATACTTACAGATTATGGTAAAATGCGTAACAAATGTCGTCGTTCATGTCGTCATACAGGTAAATGTTCTTGCTAGTACGAACATTGTATTGTTTGTTGATCATGTTGATAGTGATTTACATTTCAATATTATATTCTAACATCGTGTTCAATGAGAAATACAGGTGATTTAATGATAAATATTTGTGATTAAATGAAAAACACAGGTGATTTAATGATAAATATTGGTGATTTAATGATAAATACAGGTGATTTAATGATAACTATTGGTGAATTAATGAAATAGTAGTTTAGATTGATAGAACTGTTATAAGATTCCTTCATACTTACACAGTTTTCATACAGAAGAACAACTATGAGAAAAATACAATAACCGTACCAAAGGAAAACATAACCACGTGACAATAGAAGTAGGTTAAATAGGAAATGTTTTTAACAATTAAAGCGGTAAAATAACGGGAAGATTGGCAAACTCCGAAACATCGGTGACCTTGCTTCGCTAAACTTAAGTCAATGTAGGGTAGCATTGAAGACGTCACCACTGTTTCGGATTTTGGAAGATTAGAGGATGAAAAGTTTTATTACCCGTTTCATTTGAGTATGCATTTTAAATAAGTATCAAATAAACGATGGATTTGATTAAGTCAAAAGACGTTTAAGATACTAAAGAGTTTATAACTATTGGTATATATGTATATTGATAAAGAAATCAAGTATTTTCTTAAATTTGGTGTACAACTTTTCAACTGCTCTTGTAGGATTTCAATTTCGCAGATGTTTCAAACGTTGTCTTCGGCGTAAGTCAATTATCCATATTACTTTATAGTTATGTTCAGATACTTTTAATGGTAGTAGCTTTAAGATCTAGATGGGCCCCTATTTTGTATTCTTTAATATTTTATGCTCTTTTTCTATATTTGCTTTTACACTTTTTGCCCATTAATCTCTATTCTTTATATTTTAGCACCTCATTATTCTCTATTCTTTATTTTTGGGTCCATTTTTCTATATTCCTTATAATTTTTGCTCATTATTCTCCGTTCTGCAAACCCCCATCCACATCGTCAAGTATTCATATTACCAGTACAAACTAGCATTACAAATTTAAATATATATGCGATAGAAAATCGAAGACATACACTATGCTTTTGATATTTGAGAATTGAATCAGATTGTTAGTTCACCGGGTTAGTTTCTTTTAATCTTTAATGAAACAAAAGAAGAAAAATCAGAGAAAGTCAATGATGAGTTGTTTTTTTTTTGGGGGGGGGGGGGGGGGGGGGGATTGATATGCATATATTACTTGTATATGCGAAATTGGTTCCTATTGAATGAATAACCATTTGCCTTTAACTTTTACAAAGTTAGTTTGAACTTGCCATGTAACATAAATACATGGAAAATATATTAAGAAATATACAATTTCCTTTTCTCAGTAGTATACTTAATATTTGAATTGCCAACACAACTTGGGAAGATTCTTTTGAAACCTGATCTTGTTTTGATTTGATCATTTTAAATTGATTATTCTAATTTAGTTCCTTTATAACTTTATTTTGTCCTATAAATCTCTCGGACATAGTAACTAGTATTGATACATGTATTGGTATCCTTCTTTGAGAGAAGAACAAGTAAATACCAAATAGCAGTATTTAACATGAATCAAGGGAACTAAAAAATCTTATTACATTTGTATAAGAGACATTTTTTATAATTATTTATTAATTTATGTGTGCGTATATAATTTACAATCTCACTTCTATATTAAAGATGAAAGGTGTGTGAGGAGATGCATACGTTTCGGCGGTAAGTGTTTTACAATTTTGTTACGTTTAAAGTGGTACATAACACTACAGGGAAATAACTCTGTAAAAATGAGCTGAACGTTTTAATCGCGTTCTATTGTTTAGGAAATATTAAGCTTCTCAATGATAAAAATTACTGTTTGTCAATCTGTTATATACCCAATGACATTTTTCCTATAAAGTGTGTGGTTCAAGTTTTTTGAAATTTTTATATTTTTTTCAAAGTAAATATTTTGTCCAAATTGTATGGAAATAAAAAGAGTCAAATTAATTTTATTCAAGGTGTTTGGTACCACCTTAAGTTCAAAATTTAATCATTTGCATACATTTCTGGAACTTGATCTATAATACCACAAATCCATGATACTTTCATCATTTTCATCAAGAGAACATAAAATAAATGTACGAATGTAAAAGTTAAATTATACAAGATTACGATATAAAGATTTGAAACACAAACATATTAAAGTATCTAAACGTTTCAACTTATAAAACATCTATATCTTAACATATATTTAAGCCTTACAAAATGCAGCAAAGCAGCTTATGAGGTTAGTTTAGCTGTTCCTAATATTATTTATTTACAGAAAGCAAAACTTAATTAAGAGCATTATTTTACTTCGAAGTTAAGCAGTTGAAAATGTTGAACATGTAATCATTATATTTTTTGTACATTTTGAATTGCAGAAAATAGTGGACAATGCATGAAACAATGCAATTGGTAAGAATATTAGGGAATGCACTGTTAATAGGTTGCAAGTTTCGATATATTGTATATCCTTAATGTCGTAAGCATAATACATTGCCTCATTTTTATGTATATACATAGGAATATTTAGAGTAAAAGCAATAAGTTTTTATTCATATAAGTAGTGATGAAACGTGACAATAAACATACATGTGTTGTTCACGTGAAATGCGGTTATAATACAATATCGGACTTTAAATTTGTAATGCCTTTTATATTGACTAATAGAACATGTTATACTTTCTGTTGAAGATTTAAGAAAAATATCTCTTTACTATCGGATTATATATATTTATATTTGAATGCATGTTTAAGAAGTCCATTTCAAAAGTTAAATAATAATTATATTGCTTCTCGGGTGTGTAAATTCACATCCCAATTCAAGCATTTTGTAATAGTCCTTTTAATGCAATTTTATGTTAATTTGATCAAATGTGATTTCTATAATATTGAAAAAAAATCATTTTGGTATAACTACTTTTAAACTTTATTGAATATATGATGTATAAAAGACTTTTTCGAGATCATTCTGTAAAATTAGAATTTACCAGATATAATCAAATTAACTGATATATCATGAGATCGTTCTATATATTATTCAGACAATTTTGTTTTTGAATTTCAGGAGTTCTGGCTAACGTGGTATGTCGAGTTAACAACAGAGAGAGAGAGAGAAACCAGGAAACCTCAAATGAAATAAAATAAACTAGCATATCCTGTATTTCTTAAATATCACTGGCAAAACAAATAAAATCTATTCTGATCTTACAAAATATGTTCATTTCTGGAACCTGTTCGTTGGTATCTTGATTGTTTTGTTTCTAATTAGAATAAGTGTTAAGAAGATGTTCAATGTTTTCTGTTGAAATAACATGTGATCTTTGGTTAGGGAGAGGCCTCAGTGACCTGATGGTCTAAGCAATCGAACTACTGAATCAATAGCCTATCAGCACTGAGGTTATGAGTTCAAATCTCAAATGTGGCAAGTGTATTCGACCACAACCATAATTGACATGGATTGCCAGTTTTCCTGCCTTATGCTGGTTGTTCTCTCCGGGCATTTCAGCTGCCTCCAACAATAAAAAACTGACTGCAACAAAATAGCACAATAGTGTTGATAGTGGAGTTTAACATCAATCAATCAATTGTTTAGGAAGACCACTCTTGAAATCCATATTATATGTTTGTAAAAGCCAGATTATTAAATAGCTTCCACTAAGCATTCAGTTCAATTCAGGATCTTGTATATGCGTTAGAAAATAGGTACACATATGTGATGCCGAATTAAAATAATTTGTATTCTTTACAGGCACATCTATGAAAGTGTTGATACAAACAAATTTGTTTCTTTTTAAGATGATTTCCCTAAACCTAGATATACGTCCTAAATTCACATCCTTTGTTTTGTTCTTGGCTATTTTGATTTGTTACAAATTATCCGTTATATAAGAAGTATGTGTTTTCTAAAGCCGATGTTTGTGTATGCTTAAAAAAGGAGATGTGGTATGATTTCCAATGAAATACAATCCACCAGTGACAAAAGGGCAAACATATTTACAACTATAAGTTAGCGTACGGTCTTAAGCTATGAGCAATCTCACATAGCTAAGGGGCTAAAAAGTCCCAGCATTACAAAATGTGAAATAATTTAAAAAGGAAAAACCAAAGGCTGATCAGCTAAATAAAATAAACAAAACCTAACGACGAACAAACATTGAAGTAAAGGCATCTGACGTGGGACAGACACATATAGATTGTGACCATGTTTAACATGTTTGTGAAAACAACCCTTTCCTTAATCCTGGGACAGGGATGTAACAGCCAACTCAGTTTGTAACATGTGTAAGGACTGGACTTGTGAGATTGCTAGGAAGCGCAAACACAACAAATCATGTCTTCCAAGGATAAACGTTATTCAGCTATGACACATTTACACCTTATCCCCCGAAAAAGAAATGCAATATGTTTGTGAACAATATGATATTTTCTGGCTGTCTATTGAATGTATCTATAATATATCTGAGCTTGCAATTTTAAGCAATACGAAGAAGGTGCTGGTTCATAATTGTCGGGGGCAAAAGTTACTTCGTGATTTCTTTTTAACCATGTACAAAAGTTGTATCCGGGATAACAATAGAATAGCGAGTTCAAAAGTTTGAAGAACATTTTTAAGCACTACCAAAGTTATTACAAACTCAAATATAGTCAACTGTGGCATCTAGCAAGATGATGGCAACACTTAAGGTTTAGGTACTTATACATCCTCGGATTTCAAATATTTGGCTATGAGTGTTCCTGATGAAGGTAAATCCAGAAAAGCGCTTCGGACGCATGAAATTATTAAACGTGTTGTTTTCAGTTTTTTAAGTAGTATTAGTACTGAGCTAATGATGAAATTGAGTTTTAAATTATTACAAAATAAAACAACTAGATTGTTATACCTCGTCTAACACTAGTAATACATTTTCAATGATAATTTTGTAAGCTATGATTTTTTTCTCTCTCACACATGGGCGGATCAATAGATTGTGGATATGGTTGGAATTATTCTAAAATTTTAAACAAAACGAAAATTAAAAAAATCATCGAAGTTTTCCTTTTGCTACAAAACATGTTTATTAAGGGTCTACGTATTACTAAATAAACGGTTGAGCATCAAACGAAAAAAAAATCATGCTGAACATTGATTTTTCTTCTGGTGTCTGTTATCGTCCATGGAACGCGCAATTTACGTAAATTCGGAAAAAATACCTACTATATCGATGATTTGCAGCAAAAATTAACACTTTGAATTGAAGTCACTAGGCGAACCTTATTTCGATATAAAATGAGGTGGAAGATATTATGGGAACAATATAAAGAGATAGTACCACGGCATCAACAAAAACAAAATGACAACAAGAAACACAAAAATAACAAAACATTTCACAAGAACTAGTCGCAAGATATTGCAGACACTAACACATTGTATCGGTCAACCAAGTCGTGACGAGCGTCATATGTGGAGCACGATCTGCTATCATTCCCGGAGCACCTGATATTCCCTGGTATGTTGTGGGATTAGTGTTGCTCAGTCTTTAGTTTCTATGTTTTTTCTCGTTTGTTTACTGTTGTTTGTCTTTTTAAAGTTTTATGTTTTTTATGTCTTGGAATAATCAGTTTGTTTTCGACTGATCAATTTGAATAGCTAATCTTTTAGTGTCGATTTCATTCGTTCTTCCTCAAACTCTGTTTGAGCAGGTTTTGTGCCTGGAGCACGCCATTGTTAGAAAAGTTTTTAACCTTAACGCATTAATAAATTATTGAAACGTAGTACGGCAGAACAGAGAGTATCAATTAAGACAACATTAGTTCACCGATGTTTACTATCATAAATGGATTAAGAAGTTGCACATACAAAAATATGGCAATAAGTAATAACTGGGGGAATCACATAAACTCGAAAAGACGCCATGCCAGGTGCATCGACAGGGTACGGGTCTCTCGCTATGCACACTTCACCCCTCCCTGCGAATCTACACTCAATCAAAATGTCACAATCGGTTATGTCTGAAGATTTAAGACAGCAAAACATGTCGCTAGTAGCTTAAGACACAGACCCAACGTATCGGTCAACTGATGTTTAAACTTATGTAGTGTCGATAACTTTCGTTCTTCCGCATAACTCAGTTGGAGTAGTTTTAGAGTAAGGAGCACATCCTTGTTAAAGAAATCCTATAGTTTGAACATGCGCAGCATAACGTATTAATTGAGATATGTCTACGATGGGACAAAGAGTATGTTACTGTTCAATAATGGGAAGTTGACATTGGAAAGTTAAAATCATCACTTTTGTAAGATGTTCAATTTTAACAATTCCGGATTTGCATATTTAAGTAGTGTAAGAGTTATATACACCTGATTGTAGGAATCTTGGACTTCCAGTTTTGTGTTTTTATTCTACAACTTCAAACTGTGAAATACTACTGCTGTTTACCGGATTGTTCAAGCTTTAAACCGAAAATTTGAAGAAAATTGGAAGATTTGGAAACATCATTACTCTGCACAAACTTTCCTCAAAGCCCTCCGTAAAAAGATCATGGATAAAAGCTATCAACAAATAAAATGAACACCAACAAATTACACACGGGTGTGTTCAGACCACTTTCAGAATAGAATTGGGAGAAACTATTTAAACAGTGAAAAGATTCCCACAGAATTCTTGGCACATAAACATAAAAATATAAATACTCCAAGGAAAACACCTTGTAACGTTATTGTACAATGACATGACCCTAGCATCACTGGGAGATGGGCTAAATTGGCAAAGTACTACCCAGTTTTTTTCTGGGCTGGGCAATACTACCTATTCTTTCTCTCAGATGATTGGACAGATTACAAGGTTTTATTTTTTTATTTTGGACAATGGTTTACATTTTGTAGAATTAACTAAAACAACGGCACGTAAAGACTGATATAACATAAAGAAACCAAGGATGTAACTTAATTGTTAGAAACTGTTGATACTTTAGTGTTACGTATCATAACCTCACATCTTTGGAATCTTTATGTTATGCGTTCCTGCAGTACTTTATAATATATTTTTTTACTGTAACATGTGGTTTTTATTCATCTTGTACTTCAAGCTGTAGTCCCCTCTTTGTATCCCATCTGAGATGACGAACGGAATTCCATGCCATTTATCATAAACAAATGTGGGAAAGTTTCCTACAGTATTTTAACATTTCGTCAACTAGTGGTCCCTGATATCATTAGTGAAAAGATATCAACTAGACAGTCAACAGTCTCTTTGCACGTTTGGCTACATGTCTAACAAGATCATTACACATGGATTATTCTAGTCAGCGATACTGTGTGTCCATGCATACAATGCAATATATATATATCGTCTGATTAACCTAATAACTACTAAACCCATGCTGTTAAAAATGGTTAAAAGCATCCACATCTGATAAAAATCTGAAATCGAATGTAACAATTTTATTATAATTATTGTTATCAGCAATCAATCACATGTACGTGCTAGGGTTAAACATATATCCATGAATTGAGGTGAATCTACAGTAACACCTCAGGCATCATAATACAATATCTTTATTCAAAGAATCTGTGTCTGTTATCAGATTTCTATGGATCCACTGAATCAGTAAAGGCTGAAAAGTATTCCATCAACTTTGTATAAGGTAAATCTAAATCCCGGTCGAAATACATGAAATACGAGTATACTGCAATTCATTTAATGTGAAGATTTAAACTTCAGTTACCTGTTATCTTGCTTAATGGCCTTGTCTACACAATGAAATTATATACTATATTAAGTAACAAAATAAACACCAAATGATAAAACGATTTTCCGAAAGTAGTATATTTATTTGTTACCCGTTTCTGTTCAACAATACAAGGTACTTGTTTTACTAAAACAATGCTGCATACGTCGATTTGCTTATGAAAGTAAAAATCTGATAAATATAAGTCTCAATCGGTATGTTCACAATTGAGGAAGATTATCATAGTTTGTAAAAAATATACACAAAAACACCTAACATTTTCTTCTTTTAGTAAAAAGCTGTGCCTATAATATGCAGCTTTTAATAAAAAGAAAATAAATCAGATGCCAGATTTACCTGGTTAGAATTTAGATTTAAATTGAATTGTACGATTTTTTATTTGTTGCTCCAAATGCAAGCGCATTTCGAAAAATAATACTGCCCATCAGTACTAGTGGTGCTTAAAAAACAGATTCAAGACATACGATGGTATCCCACATTGAAAAAACAATTATATCAAAACTCACATATGTAATAAGAAATGTTAGGAAATATCTGTAACTCTAAGGAATTACACCTCTATCAGATTGCAGTGCAATGATTGCCGCTGACAGTTTCATTAGTGGGCAAGGATGCTGCTGTTACTGTTATCTTGCTGAGTATCTAATAGAATATTTTGCAACAGTACTTCATCGATATTCAAATCGAATAAATCAAGGTAATAAACAAAACTTGAGGAAATTATAGAAGATAACATACTTTGTCCATCTTAATAAGAAAGAGGCGAAAGATACCATAGGTATAAGTCGAAAACAAACTGACAACGCCATGGCTAAAATTGAAAAAAAGACCAACAGATAAACAACAGTTCACAAGACACAACACAGAACAGTAGTTTATATAAATAATTATGTCTCATTTAATATGACTTAAAAGTTTAAGTAACATATTAATATTAACAAACTTTTAAGAATAAATCGAGAATAAACTATGCAATTCAAACGAAGGAGCAAATAATTAGATTTCACTTTGCATCACCTTAATTGTCCAGCATCCTGAAGTCGAAGACTTTTCGAACAGTCAGTTATAAGAGCAAGACAGGGATGACACATGTCGTGAAATCGCCAGTAAGCGTACCATAGTTTTGGAATGTAAGATGATCACACACAAAATATATGTCTAATGATATGAGATGTAAATTACATATTATGCGTTACGAAAGGGAGATAACTCGTAAAGTCACAATAAAATCAATATACAATTTGAGGGAAAAAAACATTTTTGTTTTTCTTTTATCGTTTGTTTTTAGACATGGTTTTGTTGGTCTCTAGTCAAAATATATTATTTCTTTTCCATTTGAGATCTGTCGCATATTTTATGGAAGAGAAAGTTATATTTATCCCTTCTGGTTGATTAAACTTACCCGTGATTCATTGAATGTACTTTTTCCTTTTGGTGGTGGTAATATCTGTATTTCGTAGATTAGTGATATTGTTATCACCACCATATATTTTCTTACTGTCAATTGTTATTAAAAAAAAACTGGTCAAAATCGTTTGTTTTCTCGTACTAGATAAATTGCCACCAAATAAAAATACTACTTGAAAAGTATCATATCATGAAAAGCATGAATCTCATATATGTCTTCTGGAGAGTATTTATAATGTAAACACTTAAACAGTAGGAGTTTAATCTCTATGGAGCAAAACAGCTTTTTTACAACACTATTACATGTGTTAGTAAACATGAGAAGGTAACAATTTACTAATGTATACTTTAAAGCACAGATTACATAATTCTACTAATGTGTTTATTTAATTGGATTTGGTTATCATTTCTATGTTCGTTTTGCTCGTATAGCTCTTAAATTGCTTAGGTTCTTATACATCAGTAGCTTTCAAATATTCGGATTTGGAAGCACCGCATGAAAGTAAATCCAACAAAGGCCTTTGGACGCATACACATTTGTAAATTGTTGTTTTCTTTTTTTTACAGCACTGGGTCGATACCGTTGCTTGTGGACGACCAGTCCCCGAGTGTATTATCAGCTCACTAAAGTTTCAACCTCAGATGAATTTGGCCTTTTATTTTTAGATATTGTTTGGTCATAAGGTTCTTCAACTCTTTCGGTTCTTATACATTTTTGGCTTTAAAAAATTAGGCTTTGAGCGTTCCTGATGAATATGAATCCAGAAAAGTGCTTTTTCTGCACTTTTCTTAAGATGACCGTATGCAAACTGTTCCGAAGTAAATCCGCCAAAATAAGAGATTAGAAGAAAACAATCAAGCTTCTTCTCATCATAGCCATATTATATACTAAGCTTTCAGTAGTGGTGGGTATGTTAAAGATATATTTATTTGATTCCAGGTATCATCTTAATATCCTCGGCCACGTCTTTCACTGGGGTTAAACGGGCGGGTTCAACCATATTACGGGTTGGGTAGTGACCATATCTAACATGTCTTATACGAAATTCTTTTCATTGTCATTTGTGTTATATCGCGAGTACTTTGGTACCTTGCACTGCACTGACGAATTATATCGCTTAGTTGATTTTTTAAACTGTTAGAAAACATGGTTAGATGCAAATGCATCCACATCAGATATATGTACCCTTTGTCCAAAATCTGAAATCGAATGTATCAATTTTATCATTATTGTTATCAGCAATCTATCACAAGTGTTAGGGTCAAGCATATATCTATGAATTGAGGAGATCCACAGTAACACCACATGTATCATAATACAAAATTCTTATTAAAAATATCTGTCTCAATATTCAAATCTCTAGGGATCCACTGAATCAGTAAATGATGAAAAGTATCATACCGACTTTGTATAAGGTAAATCTCTATCAAGGTGGAACTCGTACCTCTTTTTCACTCAGATAACATCTAATGAATTGTATGATAAGTTAATATATAACTGCCACCAAAAAGTACCACATACTAACAGTTAGAATCAGAATACATAACTACACATGGGATCTTATGTTCTGACAATCACATTGAATTCCGACACAACAGCTCATTTATGACTTAGTGAAAAATCCCCGTAACGAAAATAAATTCAGAGGCATATGTGTTTATTCGACACAAGAAAAAGAAAACAAGTCCTTTCATTTAATTACACGGAGGAATAATGGAAATTTACATTGTCTAAATAAGTGGTCATACTTGTAAATTAATAAATAAATAAAAAAGTTTGTATTATTTACAGCAATAAAACAGTACGTCATTCAGTGCCGTGTCATCTCCTACTCCTTGGCGTTGTGCCATTCTAACTTTCATGCCACATATAGCAGATCTTTGCGGACATGTTTTACTCCAAGCTCCAAATTTCCCCCTAGTTCCAGATTTACCTAAGTCACTATGGTTCCCACCATTGATTTTTCTGCACTTAAATCTTGCATAGGTTGCCGTTGTATCATCTCCTGTTCCCTGAAACATATGTATGTATATATATATATATATATTCTAAATTGAAAACAACGTTCAAACCTATGATTGCGTTGGATAAAAACCGCAATTTTTATACGTGTGCATGCAAAACAAATTTCTTGTTAGAGGGGTCTCAATTCAACACAAACAACATTTTCCAAAAGACCAAAAAAGTGAAAAAGTATATTTTAACAGAACACATTTGACTAACAGGTCGAACAACAAATGTTCTTAAACTCTGCTGACTGCCATTGGCGATTGCCAAATAAACGGATCACCGATGTAATAAATGGATCTTAATTTCAAATTTAATACTAAATCGAAAACAATAAACCTGCGGAAAAGATGACATACCGCAAACAAAAGGTGCAAATGTTTTTGTACACCATATCCGGATTTCGACAAATAATGTCTCTTCAGTGATGTTAGGAATCAAAACGGTATTTGGAAAGCCCAACAATTTTTTGCCTCAATTTAGGATATACTCTTGAATTTTGAGGAGTCAAAATAGGATGAACGGATCATGTAAACCCTAAGGCAAATATAATACAAGCTCAAACGAAAAATAAAAACAAGTCTAAATTGAAAACAACGTTCAAACCTTTGATTGCGTTGGATAAATCCACAATTTTTATACGTGTGCATGCAAAACAAATTTCTTGTTAGAGGGGTCTAAATACAGCACAAACAACATGTTCCAAAAGACCGAAAAAGTGGAAAAGTATATTTTTAACAAAACGCATTTGACTAACAGGTCGAACAACAAATGTTCTAAAACCTTGCTGACTGCCTTTGGCGATTGCCAAATAAACGGATCACCAATGTAATAAATGGATCTTAATTTCAAACTTAATAATAAACAGAAAACAAGAAACTTGCGGAAATGATGATATACCGCAAACAAAAGGTGCAAAGGTTTTTGTACACCATATCCGGATTTCGACAAATAATGTCTCTTCAGTGATGTTAGGAATCGAAACGGTATTTGGAAAGCCCAACAATTTACCTCAATTTAGGATAGACTCTTAAATTTTGATGAGTCAAAATAGAATGAACGGATCATATAAACCCTAAGGCAAATATAATACAAGCCCAAACGAAAAATATAAACAAGTCTAAATTGAAAACAACGTTCAAACCTATGATTGCGTTGGATAAAAACCGCAATTTATATACGTGTGCATGCAACACACATTTCTTGTTAGAGGGGTCTAAATACAGCACAAACAACATTTTCCAAAAGACCAAAATGTGAAAAAGTATATTTTAACAAAACGCATTTGACTAACAGGTCGAACAACAGATGTTCTTTAACCCTGCTGACTGCCATTGGCGATTGCCAAATAAACGGATCACCGATGTAATAAATGAATCTTAATTTCAAATTTAATACTAAATAGAAAACAATAAACTTGCGGAAAAGATGATATACCGCAAACAAAAGGTGCAAATGTGTTTGTACACCATATCCGGATTTCGACAAATAATGTCTCTTCAGTGATGTTAGGAATCGAAACGGTATTTGGAAAGCCCAACAATTTACCTCAATTTAGGAGAGAGAGAGAGAGAGAGAGAGAGAGAGAGAGAGAGAGAGAGAGATTCTAACACTACATCTAGAGTGATAGGATTATCCACTCGAGACAAGTAAATTTTCAAATTTGAAAAGTGAGTTTCGCTGAGCTTTTTAGATATTTAAAATTTAATTGTTGAGAGTTGCTAAATACTGTATTACACGAGATTTTTTGTAGGAATCTTTTTCCCTATTGTTTTTTAAACGATATACAGAAAATTATAATCCTTCTTTGCGGATGATCTGCTAAAAGATGTGTTCTTTCTATGTGACGTCATCAGGCATGGTCGCCTTTTCATGACGTCACAATAGAAAATTCAGATGAAAGCCTGAACATTTGACGTCATAATCAGATTAAGACCAATGAATAACTGAGATCAAACGATCCACACATTGATTAATTAAAAATAATAATAAAAAAATTTAAAAAAAAGATCAGTCGGGGAAGAATTAGAGAAATATGTTTATATGTTTAAAATAAAAAAAAAAACATCAAAATAAACACAAATGTTAATATTTTAACGCTTTTATCCTTCAGGAGACTTATCAAGACGTTGTTAAGTGTTTCTATGACGTTACGTCGTTGTATTGTTACACTATTTTTATCCATCTTATTGTTCGGGTATTCCGCTTTTTGGGGAAAAGAACTGTTCTTATCTGTTATGTTTTGGTCTGAATATCTTTATACAATGCTTTTTCATTCATTCTCTGTATGTCTCAGTGTCTTTTTACATATAAAGAACGTGAAATATTTTTTTTTATTTCCATATATTTCAATAGTGGTCACTGCACATAAGCGGATAAGCGGACATATATCATTATGAATTCATAGTGATTGTATGCTTCTATAAATAGAATATCATCATGTAATCATACTGAAGAGACGAGATGATCATTCCTGTAAACTTGAAAATACTTCGTGTATTGTGTTTAGATGTCCTTGTTTAATACCAACGAGAAGGTATCACCTTCCGAAACGAAATCTGATTTTAATCAGCTATAGTTAGAGGGGGGATAAGGCACCTGCGCAATGTAACGTGATTTTGTAGGCACAATATATATATTGTTACAGACGGGCGAATAGGGGTCGTGTATAACTATTTTCAGTGTTGATTATCCATAGTATTCCTCTAGATAGTCTTGTTTTAAGTGTAGTTGGTTGGCTCCGGCATAATCACATTAAAATGATTCCAGCGTAAAAGAATGACTTTTATTCTTGTCCATATGTTATTATCTCAATAGATAACTCATATAAGAGCAAAAACACAGTTAGTATAAATTAAAAGAGTAAGATGCTGGCCTTCCAATGGTTTGTAATATATATTTTTTTATTTTCCCTGAAATTGCACAGGCAAAATGAAGCTTAATGTAAAGCACATTCATAGTCTATCTAGTGTACGCCTGTTATATTGATACAACAGTATAGAATGAATAGGTTGGCATTTTTTTGGGGTAATCTTTCAGAAAACATGCAAGAATAAGAGCTATTTTAAAATACAAAATTGACCTCATCAAACATGTATTGATGATCATCATAAATACAAAAACCAGTCGCGCATTGTTTGCTACAAAAATAAATACTCTCCAAGTAATAAAGATAAAAAAAAAAGTCATCTTAAACAAACAAAAACAAAAATACTTAAATAAAAAAAGTCATCTTAAACAAATGACACTATACTTATTCACCTTGGTCAATGAAAGTTAACAGTTACCCGAATAAGCAATATTTTAGATATACGATTAAACTTAATACATGAATGACATACCGGTGATGAACAAACTTTTTCGTTAAATAATCAGTATCAATTGTTTGCATTTTTTTATTGAATTTAATATTGTCCCTTATTTGAGTAGCTCAAATTTATTATCCATACCATTCTTATTATTTTCTGCATTTTCGCAAAAATCGTCATACACAAGTATGAAAAATTTTAGACCAACAGACCATTTTCATATTACCGACCTTTGACTCCGGATTATATAATTTTTCAATAGGTTACATACTTTATGGTAGGACATCTTGGAACTGGTTAAATAAGAGCAACTAAAAGTAGTTAATTCAAATATATAACCGGTGCAATTAGGAGGGAGGAAGTTTATACCGATTGAGAGCTTTATTTTACTTATACACGTTGCTCTTACCTGACCGAATACCAGGATGTTGCTTCACAAAGTAGGTAACCTGTCGAAAAATTATAATATCTGGAGTCAGAATTCGGTATTATGAAAATAGTCTATTCAAGACACTTATATTCATCTCTTTTTTGGTTCAAGATTGCTGGAAATGCAGTTAAAACCTTTATACCACTGACATGATAGGTATATATACAGTCCTCATTTTAAATGACCAAACAACATAGTTCATTTTTAAAATCCTTACCGTGCTCATGTCAAGCAATTAATGTATAGTATATAGAGAGAATTTCATACGGCTTTTGCAATATCACATCTGTATCAACCCGAGACAACAATATAATCCGATGAGCTTTGCTCGGTGGTAAATATTTGGGATGAAGGTTGATACAGTGAGTGATATGTCTAAAATCAATATCCTCTACAATTTATCATATACCCCAAGTAAATGTTTTTCACGTTACATGACGTAATACAGATTCGAGGCTATATAAAGCCTTTGCTACCGTGAATGATATCAATGATGTGACGCAATGCAGATAAGGGGCGTGATACAGCCTTTGCAATCGATATCATCACGGATGGCTGATAGAGCACGATCGCAATTGTTCGTTTTATACATACAATAACCCGTATTTACTACTAAATATATAATAAAGTCAAATATTCATGTTACCGATTAAGTTGTCTGTATAAACCCATTCTTGTGATTAAAACTTTTTAATAGATAGTTATTTTAAATGTGGATGGACATATGTCTATTTTGAAGAAAAAAAGGATCAACCACGATAATGGACAATTCATCAGTCAGGGGACTTACTGAAGTAAGTCATTATAAAATCCAAAAAGTGTACATTTTCATTTGTTTTCCTCTTTTATATTTGGCTTTCAAACTAACCAAACGAGTTTTCTCATCGACAAGAATATTTACCAAAATAATTGAACCTTTTATATCTGAAAAATTCGAGATATACTCTTCATGAAAATCTTAATGTTCTCGTAGCTCAGAGGTGTATGGGATCTGAGGGGACAATTATACGTAAGCAAGTGATTTTTTTCTGGTGAAATTGGAGAGAAATCACAATCATATAAAATTAGGGTATCAATCATGTGTTTAAGAATTGCCGTTATAGTAATAAGTTTTTTTCTAAAGTTGTGATTAATGTTGATAATTTCTCTTTGTCTTTAAAAATGTGAAAAGCAAAATTATTTAACTTAACAAGTAATTTTTTCTGATCATTATACTGACATGTTTAGGTGATTTATTTGTCATAGAGAGAGACGCACTTGGATTTTCTACATTTGAAAATGCCTGTACCAAGCCAGGAATATGACAGTTGTTGTCCATTCGTTTGATGTGTTTTATCATTTGATTTTGCCATTTGATTAGGGACTTTCCGTTTGGAATTTTCTTCGGAGTTCAGTATTTTTGTGATTTTACTTTTTACATGTATTTCTGTATGTCCGCTGACTGTTCAATACATTGCCTAAGTGTGGTCCATTGCCTATTGTAATACAATGTTTAATTTCAGTTCATACTGAACTAAAGCAATCTCTACCCTTCAGAGCTCTTTGATTTTCCTCTATTTTCTATCATTGTTTTCCTTTACCAGGCACAGAGAGAGTCGAAGATTCTGATGCATAGTCAATGGTGCATTTTGCATTATTGCAATTATAGGCAGATCCACTGCTGTTTGCTCTGATCTCCCTGCTGAGTTGAACTTACAGCTTTCACAAGCATTACTTTTGTTCTACAAATGATCATGTGTACCAAATACCTTGTATTGCATATGTTATGTACCAGATTCGATATTAGTTGGATACCAATTTTCGTGGGTTTTGTGGGTACAGGTGAACCACGAATTAAAATGTTTAAAGAATTACAAATATCTATAGGCTTTGTATGCAGATATTAACAAAACCACAAAATTTATCATCCTTGAAACTTAAAGATTTCCTCATTCAAAAAATTGATACCCACGAAATTAAACGAATCCCCAGTATCATGATTCAAGTTCTTATTTGTTCTTGTTCCGTGTGCTTCCATCATTATTTTACTAAAATATTTGATTTGATTTGATTTTTATGGTATTCGGCATCACAAATCCTTCCTGGATTCAGAACCTTTAGTGTGATGAAAAACGATAAATGTATAAAGTGTCAATACTCCATTACGTTATTACACATTTTAACATTTCAATCTTTCTTTCTTTATACTATTCATAGGATAATGTTGTGGTTAGCATTTACTATACGTAAATAGTAGCTAAGTAAGAAGATCTTTTGCGCGCCCAAAAAGCTGTTGACAATTGTCTTTATCGGTTCTGACAATTATGCTTTAATCTTACTGGACTTAAAATTATAAGTAAATGTTTTCCATTCAAATGCACGATAATGTAATATAAAAGCTGTGTGATTGACGTAACTTCTCGTTTGGCCCGGATCATTGCAAAATGCTTTACGATGTACCACAATACTTTTAATTGAAAATACTGTAAGCAAAACAATATACTTTACCTGTTTTGCTTGAACTTGTAGACGAAATCTAACCAAACGTTTACCAGATTGACAATTCAACGCACTTGTCCATCGACCCCAAGGACCTTCTTTTGCCATTATAGTACCACCAGTATTTGGAGCGCTAGTTCCTCTTCGACATTTAAGTCGAATAGCATTTAATGCAGTGTCGTCTCCACTTCCTTGTTTAGGTTGAACCTATAGAAATTTATAAATTAACGCTAATTGAAAAAGAAAATGACTTTTTTAAAAAGAGTATCAAAATGTGGCAAAATAAAACATACATTGTGTCATTAGTTTTCGAGCCCAGTATGTATTCAATTTGGTGTGTGTCAGATATAACAGAAATGCAACTAAACTACTTGGTTGGTTTAGAGTGAGTAAACATTTCAAACGTCCTTAAATATTTTCTTATTTGAAACGCAAATAAAAAAAAAACCCATTTAAACTAGTTATTCAAAGAACAGTTAAAGGTCTTTCAACCTATCTAAATTATGTTTGACAAGAAAGGGTCAAATATGGTAACGTATGGTGTCAGAAGATTGCTCATCTTAAACTAATTCTAAAAAATACGTGGATTGCGGTAGTTTTGTGAAGAAATATTGAAGATAACTAGCTACTTCCAGTTTACTCAAAATAACTTCCGGCTTAATAAGAAAACTTGCCTTACACTGGTTCCAAACGTATATGGTTTCTATGTTCGCTTGCTCGAAAAAATGGCGATAATTCAGTTTGTCCGGCTTGCACAATGTCACTTCCGGTGTTATTTGATATATCTTTTTTCACTGATCCCAAAAAGATATGGTGTTTATTTACTTTTCCATAAGATAAGTGCAAAGATGGCCATTTCATATTTTCACAAAATCCCTTCCGCTTGACATTTGTCAAGGTCGTAGGTGTCACATAACATAATGCAGTAGGCTTTGTAATGTACCTATTTGAGGCAATAACCAATAAATCATAAAATTTATGTAAACATTCCAAAGGCAATAACTCTTATACGTTTTCAGATAAGTTTGAACCAATTGCATTAAATCTTCACCACTATGTCCGAAACGGTTTGCTTCATATCCTTTTTCGTAATCTCTTACAGTGTAAAAAAGCAAAAAACAAGCAAAGGTCTAAATTGAAGACGTCAATTTGACATTGACCTCCATTTCCTGATAATGAATTAATAGACATTTGGGGAAAGTATTTTACACATACGATTAGGATTACAACTACACTTTCAGGTAGCATTTAAAGTAGTCTCGTAGCGCAAATATAAATCGTCGTTCCAAAGCAAATTCTAACTCTTATGTTGTTTCTTTATAGTTGAACAACAGGTTTTTTTTTTAAATATATGAAATAATGTGTACACATTAATCATTATACATGGTGTTATCCAGATTCAGCATGCCGTTAATGTACGGAGCATGATAGAATGGACATGATGGACAAACATCATTTAATAAATTTTACATGAGACATAAAAACAAGTCGTATTGTCGTTGGCTATGTGTAAAGAAAGGGCGATCAACTAACATGACTAAGGAACATGTTGACAATATTTAATGTATATGATAAGACAAACCTTTTCCATATTTTATTTAAGAAAATGAGAGCATACAGCGGTTGGGTGCTTACGAACTATTTATTGTTCATGGCATTATGCTTGCCGATTGGTATATGTTTATTTTTATTATTTTTTTTCTGAATTGAGAAAACAGTTGTGGCCACATTTTAAGTATAAAAAATATGCGTAAAAATACAACATCGTTATCAATGAACATCTTTGTGTCGAATATTCGTCAGACTCTTTAGAAATGTAAAATAGGTGAACTCAAGTAGTTGGAATTTTACTATGATTTTTCTTTTCAACTGATTGAACCAGGCCAATACCATGTCTGGACCTGTGTCACTGCATGTAATTGATTGATGTAGGATCGGCAACAGGAAGTGGTTGCACGGCAGATATAAAAATTGCGCACACACCGCAACTTATTATTATTAATCTGCAAGCAAAATATAAAATCTTTCCGTTTGATAGAGGCAAGGAAAAGTTTGTATGCAAGGTCTTTCGGACGGACGGACTAGACCTGCTTTCGCCTTCAGTGACGCAGGTAAAAAGGACTTCCTGGTTCTGAGTTAATTGTTTTCGTGCAATTTTTATAAAGAACTTTGGAATTTGAGTATAGACGTTTTATTCACGTTGTCGATAATTCTTTCTCTCCCATGAACATGGGTGGGTCTGGTCTGATCGAAGCATGAGCAGTAACTGTTACTCATGAGCCGAGACCGTTACAATTTTCTTGAAATTGTGTACTTTCGAATGCACGTATGACGATCACACAAAGTTTATCCGTCATTTTTTTCCGATAATTAATAGGGATAAAAGGTGCAAAGGTATATCAGGCGAGAAGAAGTTGTTAAAAGCAATCACACATTATTAAGGTCGGTTAGGGAGCAGTTTCGGATATAAAAGCGTAAGCGTATTTCAAAAGCACTGATGTACGGCGAGCTTCATAACTATATTGTGTAGAGAAAGTTTAAAAAATCAAACATACTTATTATATAGAATATAGCTTGACCACGCCATCGAAAAAAAAAATGAAAAGTAATGGGAATTGTTTTGGTAATATATCCGACACATCGATTCAAATATATTGTGACCATTTGCGCTGCATTGGTGTGTCGTCGAAAAGACTTATTTACAAATCCAAAAAGATCATTGATTTTACTAGGTATATCTATTGTTACTTTTTTTATATTTTGAGATAACCATTGTTTTTGTCAACTATAATCGTACGTCTAAGTGTAATCCTAGGTAAAGACCTAGTTGCCGCAAATGTCTAGTCACCACATATCAATACTCAAGTCTCTACGACTTATGGTTAATGAGTTACTCCGACATATGTCAAATGCAAAAAGGGAAATTATTCTTATATGATGTCACCGGAGCACTCGGATGAAATAAAATAAAACACAGTAAGAACAATTTGGCAAAAACAAAAAAACAAACATATTTACTGTTTAAGAGGAACAGCCATAACAGTATCATAGTGAGAAGTGTATGGTCACACAGGGTCAACTAAAAAAAGCGGTATCACTGTTCCATATAATGTGGGAAAAATCTTTTCGCAAGCTTAAGAATCTCAACATCAAAAAGTGGTGGAAGAAAAAAGAATAATCAGAACAAAATCAAAACGTCTTGCCAAAGGAATGTGGACAAACCTAATAATATAATGCTGTAAAAAATGTATTAATTAACATTATGTCAAATGTAGGCTACATGTTTCGATAACACCTTTCCACTTTTAAAAAATATAAATTGGTTCCAAATTAAGTATCCCTCAAATTCACATACGGCTAGAGTCTTTTAGAAAATTTGTTTTCTTTAAGTGTAATCAACAGATCTACAACATGTACGAAATACAAATACAAATAAAAATATCAAGTCGAAAGAAAAATGCTCATACATGTTTGTTCTATTCAATAATTTTGATGAATATCTCATTGTTTAGAATCGGGACTAAACAGTTATTCAGTCGTTTTCTGATAGAACTTAAAAATGAAAAAAAAAAAAACTATTATAGTATGACACCAATAACATTACGAAAAACACGCGTTTTCAAGGTAACTTCCAGGAAACATGCTCGATTCAAAGTGTCCTTGTGTCCTGAAGCCAGATTAAAAAAAAACATTTTAGTACATCACTTTATAAAATAGATAAATAATAATAAAAAAATAACCGAAACAGAAGAGATATATATTCGATCAATTAGTAATTCAAGAACCATAAGAAACCCTCGAATACAATATTAAACCAAGCAGCAAAAAAGGTGTAGAAAAAAAGATGGTGCATAATGCTAGTCTAAAATCTGGAAGTTATCGACATGTGTCATTTTTTTAAATTTGCGTTGATGAAAGCTTTCTGAAAGATTCTGACTAATATTCATAGCTCATTGTCACACTCTTGAAGATTTCAAGCTTGACGAATTGATATACACGTTTATTGTTTTTATAATTTACGTTACCATGGTTACCCTCTTGCTGTCTTTTCGTTGTTTGTGTCTTTGGATTGTGACTAATTGACATTTATCTTACATGTAACATGTCTAGTTTTTTAGTCAAAAAGGTTACCTTCAAAGAAAATCCACTTGCATGATATCCCCTTGCACAAAATTCAGGTCTACTTCATGTTCCCCGTCGCCCTCCATTTCTTACCGACAAAACTCTTGTCACGTTTCTTTGAGCAGATTTAATGGTATGTCTGATATCTGGTGCAGTTTTTTTATGGGTTGATAGAACCGATACAATAAGGCATATACTTATGAAACATAACATTTCCCTGAAATACAGAACATAGTTTTATGATAAATTACAAACCTGCTCGTGCATTTTTCATTGTTATTCAACGCAAAATAATTATCTAAGATACTTGGGACGATCTCATTTCACAAAGGATTTCTATTGTCTACTTATTGTACCTCAAACTTAAATACCCGGTGTAGGTCTTTAAGTTGATGTTCAATTTACTAAAAGTTAATCGGGTATGACTAATTAGATACGCCTTCTTAAATCAGGGGGTCCGAAATAGGATCGGGTAATAACACCCAGCAAAATACCATAATTTACAATTTTAGAAAATTTTTGATTCAAAGTGCTTTTGGTTGCTTTAATATCTCCATTCAATAATCAAGCAGTGGAAATACTAACCTGTCCTAAACCGAGAGATGTTGGCTGCAATAGGAATTTATTTACATAAAAAAGTCCATATCTCATTTACTTATAGTGGTCGTTATTGTTTGTAAATTCATGACGTTTTGTTTTTTTGGTATTCGTCTACCGTGGAAAAAAAAGAGGGAAGGAGGGCAATAGCTTAGCTTACGACTTCGATCATGATTTAACTGTATTCTATTACGGCATAAGTTTTACTTCTAGCGAACGCTCTGCCTTATTGTAAAAATTGCCACTTTAAAATTGTAATCATTTGCCTCAGATTGATCCACTTTGCATCTCGTCGTAAATATGCATGACATATTTGCCACTGAACATAAAAGGAGCAATTAATTAAACAGCTTCATTTAGTGACGTATAATCATTTGGTTTCAGTAAATAATCGTCACCCAAGGGTGACTGGGGAATAGAAATATGGTCACTTGGTCTTTTTCCGACCGGCAGTAAAACGCTTGCCAAAGTGGGGCGTCCGTTTGGCTGTGCGGGATGTATCAAGTTTGCAGCCACGTCCGGTCAGATTGGGGACGTTAAATCCGATGCCTCTTGTACAGAAAGTGCCATGCTCTTTGCACGTTAAGAACCCTTGCAACAACTCTTTGAGGGGTCCGTAGGTGGCCTGTTGCAAGGCAAACTTTCTGTCCCTATCCAATATATTCTCATTGTCCAGTGGCAGTCCAAATTTCCCCGACCATCATCCCAGATGGCCTCTATTATTACATACATACCTATTGTATTTATTGGTAACTTGTTTTCGTCCTGAACATTCATGAAATATTTGTCACTGGACGTTAAGCAACCAACAATCAATAAATCAATAAATAATCGTCTCAAACAGTTTTCCAATTTTTATATTTCATTTTTATTTAAGTATGAATTTTTAAGAGTAAATCTTTCTTCCATCATTTTTCTCTTTGCATTTAATCTTTTTTTTAAACATTACAAAAACGTTGTCGTGGTACACATCAGGGGTTACATTGTGTCCTTTAGCAAAACTAATAGGAGAGGGGATAAGAACAGAAAAACGATCTTCATTGAGTGCCAATAACTCATATATTGAAGCGAACAATGAAGACTGTCTCGTCTCCGTGTCAACATTTGCTGTTTCAAGTTTATTTATATCTCAAACTGGTATAATAGTTGCCATAAATTAAAGCAAAAATGGATAAAAAAATGTTGACAACAATTTATTTAAGGATTCAACTTATTTTGGGCGTTTCATTTATCTATTTTTTAGATATTGTTTTGCTAATTGGTTTCGTTATATTTTTTTTTCATCTACAATTGTCCTAGCAAAAGTCGCAAAAAAATGTGTTAAAATCAGCCATGCGACTTATTTGAAAAGATTTAGCTGAACTTTCTTGTTGATTACACATTTCGATCATTCAACTCGTGCATAGATCGTTTTCCCCCTAATGTTTTTTTGACGTATAGATAGCGTGAAATTCTCACTACACCAGGAATCGGATATACATTCCTATTTCGATGGGACAAAACTGCGTATTTATATATCTGATAGGCCAAACGAACGCACCCATTTAGCAAGGGTATACTGTGTATACTGTGGGACGGGAGAGGTCTCGAGATGTCAATATTTTGATTGTTTGATTTTGAATAAAAGGTGATAATGTACATTAATGCGAGAGCAACACAAATACACAGACATATCAAAACATTTATAGTCAACTTTCAGTCTTTTTTGTTATAGAAAGATCCGTATACAGAAAAATAATCAGTGAAAACAGCCTAATGACTTAATAATAGTTATACGGAGTTAACTCAATAATAATTACCGTCAAATATTATATATCCCAAAAGTCACATTTGATTTAATACTATTTACCGTCAAAGATATCCCGACAATCACTAGTCTCTGGTTGAAAATTTTCACCTGCCCTATTTTAATTTTGATCGGTGAAAATTGAAGGAGTTGTAATATAAACCAGTAGACGAAAAACACTTCACTGTATAATAAAACGGTAAAATAAATGATGATAATGGATGACGACCAGCGATAAATAAAAAGAATATTCAGGACGATAACATGTAAATACAATATGAGTATTAACCCCGCTTTTAACTAGACTGACACGCTGAGTCGGTGTTTTTACACGTAAGTTCCCAAGATATTAGTTCGCACGAAGAAAAGTCACCCGACCCGGACACATTTCCGACTCTGAGCCGACCAGTCTGTGCTCCTAGCACAAGGATAATAGTTACGCTGAACGGTGCCCACTGGTCACCTGAACAGAAACGGTTAAAATTGAGTCTATACGCGACAAAAAATAGTACATGATTTCCGGTTTAAAGTGAAAGTACGTTACTAAGGGGATACTCAGTGCAGCATACTCAGTTTATAATTGCTGCTATACAATACGGATATGAGCTTAATGCAAAGTTCTGGAATCACCATATTTCAAAGGATACTGTTGAGAGAGGTACAAAAAGTAAAAAATAATACACAAATAATCAATAATCATAATGATTCACTCAAAACAAACAATTGAAAATGCATAGAAGATTCATCTGTAACTCTATTAACGAGTGATATGGCTTATTTTTCAGAAAAAAAATAACCTAATGGCCTATATTGCACTCTCATGAAATATAACTAAAAAGATGGTATGCCTCGAACTCGGGTACCTTTAAACTGCCATTGGTTACCTCTGGTCACCCTATACAGAAAATAATAGTGCATACAGTTACACTGGTCATTTGATACAAAATGCATAGTAACTTTATTAACCTTACTTCCTTTGCAGATAAATTTACAGTGGTTCTTCTAATTAATTGACACATATATAGATATTGAATGGCCCTTAAACAGATATTGAATTTCTATACATCTTGTCACCTTTTACATAATTAATTGTGGTGACCTCTGGTCACCCAACACATGTATTGAATTGCAATAAACATTATAAGATATTGAATTTGGTTACCTCTTGTCAACCCGGCAAGCCTTCACAGATATTGAATTTTGTTGCACCTTGTCACCTTTTACATAATTAATTGTGGTGACCTCTGGTCACCCTACACATATATTCTATTTTTTATCTTTAGACACTGTGCATAACTATTGAATTTATTTAACTTTAATAACCCTACTTAGATGTTTAATTTGGTAATATATGGACACCCTACCAAGATGTTGTATATGGTTAACCCTAATCACTCTACAATGATGTTGAATATGGTTACCTCTGGGCACCCTACAAAGATATTGAATATGGTGACCTCTGGTCACCCTACCAAAATTTTGAACATGGTTCTTTCTGGTCACCCTACACATATATTGAATAAGGTTACCTCTAGTCATCTTACAAAGATATTGCATATGGTTACCTCTGGTCACCCTTCACATATACTGAATATGGAAACCTCTGGTCACCCAACACAGATGTTTGAATTAGTTATAAACTTGCCATCCTACACAGATAATGATCACGGTTATATCTGGACATCTTTCAAATACTTTTAATTGAGTTATGTTCGGTTTCAAAACCTACATACTGGCTTTAACCACCTCTTGTTACCCTAAATATGTCTTTATTTTGGTAATCTCTGGTTACCCTACTAAGACAAATACAATCAAAACCAAGGAGTAAACAGATATACCAAAAGAAATTTACAACAACATTAAAAAAGTAAGGAACAACAGGAATCTTCTTAATCATGTCTTGAACGCTCCCATCGTGTGAGTTCTTTCTTAAGTCCGGTAATAATGAAAATGTACTGATGACTGTGCAAGAGTTTTAATATGATTAATCATACATAAATTACTAAAATATTGAATTTGGTGACCTCTGGTCACCCTATACATATATGAACTTTAAATACCTCAAGTTACCCTACACAAATACTGAATTGGGTTACCTCTGGTCACCCTTCACATATTTTGAATGTGGTTACCTCTTATCTTACACAGATAGAAAACTTGATTACCTCTAGTCACCGTGCATAAATATTTAATTTGGTTACCTATAGTTAGCCTACTTAAATATTTAATTTTGTAAACTTTGGTCATAAATTGAACGTGGTAACCTCTGATCAACGTACACAAATATTGAAAAAGGTAACCTCTGGTAAACAATTACAGATATTGAAAATGGTTACCTCTGGTCAACCTACAATAAATTGGCTTTTATTACCTATGGTTACAATTCATAAATAATGAATTTGGTAAGCATCGGTTATCCCGGTTCACACTTTTGCGCTACTTTTATAATTAATATAGCAACTTCTGGTCGCTGTACACATACATTGAATTATATTGCCATTGTCAACACACACATATATATATAGCAATTGCCTTTTTTGAATGTGGTAACCTCGGGTCGCCATACACAGATATAAAGTTATTTATCTTTAGACACCATACTTAAATATTGAATGTAGATACCTTTATTAAACCTACTAGTAAGCTGTTTATTTTGGTAATCTCTGGTCACACTGCCAAGATGATGAATGTGGTTACCTCTGGTCACCCTCCAAAGATATTGAATATGGTTACCTCTGGTCACCCAACCAAAACTTTGAATATGGTTACCTCTGGTCACCCTACACATATATTGAATAAGGTTACTTCTGTTCACCCAACCAAAACTTTAAATATGGTTACCTCTGGTCACCCTACACAGATATGGAATAAGGTTACCTCTGGTCACTTTACAAAGATATTGCATATGGTTATCTTTGGTCACCTAAAAAGATATTATATGTGGTAACCTCTGGTCTCCCTACACATATATTGACTATGGTTACCTCTGGTCACCCTACACATATTTTGAACATGGTTACCTCTGGTCACCTTACCAAAACTTTGAATATGGTTACCTCTGGTCACCTAACAAAGATATTGGATATGGTTTTTTTTGTCATCTAAAAAGATATTGAATGTGGTTACTTCTGGTCACCCTACAAAATATTGAGTATGGTTAGCTCTTGTTACTCTTCACAGATATTGAACATGGTAACCTCTGGTCAACCTACAATAAATTGGCTTATGTTACCTATGGTTACAATTCATAAATAATGTATTTGGTTAGCATCTGTTATCCCGGTTCACACTTTTGCGCTTCTTTTATAATTAATATAGCAACTTCTGGTCGCTGTACACATACATTGAATTATGTTGCCATTGTCAACACATACATATATATATAGCAATTGCCTTTTTTGAATGTGGTAACCTCGGGTCGCCATACACAGATATAAAGTTATTTATATTTAGACACCATACATAAATATTGAATGTAGATACCTTTATTAAACCTACTAGTAAGCTGTTTATTTTGGTAATCTCTGGTCACACTGCCAAGATGATGAATGTGGTTACCTCTGGTCACCCTCCAAAGATATTGAATATGGTTACCTCTGGTCACCCTACAAAGATATTGAATAGGGTGACCTCTGGTCACCCAACCAAAACTTTGAATATAGTTACCTCTGGTCACGGTGCACCCTACACATATATTGGATAAGGTTACTTCTGGTCACCCAACCAAAACTTTAAATATGGTTACCTCTGGTCACCCTACACAGATATTGAATAAGGTTACCTCTGGTCACTTTACAAAGATATTGCACATGGTTATCTTTGGTCACCTAAAAAGATATTATATGTGGTAACCTCTGGTCTCCTTACACATATATTGACTATGGTTACCTCTGGTCACCCTACACATGTTTTGAACATGGTAACCTCTGGTCACCTTACCAAAACTTTGAATATGGTTACCTCTGGTCACCTAACAAAGATATTGGATATGGTTTTTTTTGTCATCTAAAAAGATATTGATTGTGGTTACTTCTGGTCACCCTACAAAATATTGAGTATGGTTAGCTCTTGTTACTCTACACAGATATTGAAAATGGTAACCTCTGGTCAACCTGCAATAAATTGGCTTATGTTACCTATGGTTACAATTCATAAATAATGTATTTGGTTAGCATCTGTTATCCCGGTTCACACTTTTGCGCTACTTTTATAATTAATATAGCAACTTCTGGTCGCTGTACACATACATTGAATTATGTTGCCATTGTCAACACACACATATATATATAGCAATTGCCTTTTTTGAATGTGGTAACCTCTGGTCACCCTACACATATATTGAATAAGGTTACCTCTGGTCACCCAACCAAAACTTTAAATATGGTTACCTCTGGTCACACTGCCAAAATGATGAATGTGGTTACCTCTGGTCACCCTCCAAAGATATTGAATATGGTTACCTCTGGTCACCCTACACAGATATTGAATAAGGTTACCTCTGGTCCCCCAACCAAAACTTTGAATATAGTTACCTCTGGTCACACTGCCAAGATGATGAATGTGGTTACCTCTGGTCACCCTCCAAAGATATTGAATATGGTAACCTCTGGTCACCCTACACATATATTGAATAAGGTTACCTCTGGTCACCCAACCAAAACTTTGAATATGGTTACCTCTGGTCACCCTACACATATATTGAATAAGGTTACCTTTGGTCACCCAACCAAAACTTTGAATATGGTTACCTCTGGTCACCCTACACAGATATTGAATAAGGTTAACTCTGGTCATTTTACAAAGATATTGCATATGGTTATCTTTGGTCACCTAAAAAGATATTATATGTGGTAACCTCTGGTCTCCCTACACATATATTGACTATGGTTACCTCTGGTCACCCTACACATATTTTGAACATGGTAACCTCTGGTCACCTTACCAAAACTTTGAATATGGTTACCTCTGGTCACCTAACAAAGATATTGGATATGGTTTTTTTTGTCATCTAAAAAGATATTGATTGTGGTTACTTCTGGTCACCCTACAAATATATTGAGTATGGTTAGCTCTTGTTACTCTACACAGATATTGAAAATGGTAACCTCTGGTCAACCTACAATAAATTGGCTTATGTTACATATGGTTACAATTCATAAATAATGTATTTGGTTAGCATCGGTTATCCCGGTTCACACTTTTTACGCTACTTTTATTATTAATATAGCAACTTCTGGTCGATGTACACATATATTAAATTATGTTGCCATTGTCAACAAAAATATATAGCAATTGCCTTTTCTTAATGTAGTTACCTCGGGTCACCATACACATATATAAAATTATTTATCTTTAGACACCATGCATAAATATTGAATGTAGGTACTTTTATTAAACCTACTAAGATGTTTATTTTGGTAATCTCTGGTCACACTACTAAGATGTTGAATGTGGTTACCTCTGGTCACCCTCCAAAAATATTGAATATGGTTACCTCTGGTCACCCTACAAAGATATTGAATATAGTAACCTCTGGTCAACCAACCAAAATTTTGAATATGGTTACCTCTGGTCACCCTACTAAAATTTTGAATATGGTTACCTCTGGTCACCTTACAAAGATATTGCATATGGTTATCTTTGGTCATCTAAAAAGAGTTTGAATGTGGTTACCTCTGGTCACCCTACACATATATTAAGTATGGTTACCTCTGGTCACTCTACGCATAATTTGAACATGGTCACCTCTGGTCACCCACACAGATATTGGCTATGGTTACCTTTGGTCAATCTATAAAAATTTGGCTTATGTTACCTATGGTTACAATTCATAAATAATGAATTTGGTTAGCAATGGTTATCTCGGTGCACACTTTTTGCGCTACTTTTATAATTAATATAGCCACTTCTGGTCGATGTACACATATATTAAATTATGTAGCCGTTGTCAACAAATATATATAGCAATTGTTTTTTTTTAATGTGGTTACCTCGGGTCACCATACACAGATATACATTTATTTATCTTTAGACACCATGCATAAATATTGAATTTAGGTACCTTTATTAACCCTACTTAGATGTTTAATTTGGTAATCTCTGGTCACACTACAAAGATGTTAAATGTGATTACCTCTGGTCACCGTTCAAAAATATTGAATATGGTTACTTCTGGTCAACTTACAAAGATATTAAATAGGGTGACCTCTGGTCACCCTACCACAATTGTGAATATGGTTACCTCTGGTCACCCTACACAGATATTGAATAAGGTTACCTCTGGACACCTTACACAGATATTGACTAAGGTAACCTCTGGTCACCTTACAAAGATATTGCATATGGTTACCTCTGGTCACCCACACAGATATTGGCTATGGTTACCTCTGGTCATCCTACACAGATATTGAAAATGGTTACTTTTGGTCACCCTACAATAAATTGGCTTATGTTAACTATGGTGACAGTTCATAAGATGAATATCGTTGGTCAATTTAAAAGATATTGAATGTGGTTAACTCAGGTCATTCTACACAGATATTAAATATGTTTACCTCTGGCCCCCCTACACAGATTTCGAATTGGGTAACCCTTTCATATTATTGAATGAGATTACCTCCGGTCATCGTATACATATATTTACTTAAATTACCTCTGGTCACCCTTTACAGATTTGGAATGTGGTTACCTTTGGTCACCATACACAGGTATTAACTTTAGGTTCTGGTCACAATTCATAATTAATGAATCTTTATTAGCATCGATTATCTCGTTTCACACTATCCAGATGTTAAATTTGGTTAACACTTCCCGCAACATTTATATTGAATATGAATATTGCTCATCATAAACAGATAATGATTATGGATATCTCTGGATACCCATCCTATAATTTATTTACTTTTGGTAATCTGACGCAAATAATGTCTTAGGCAACCTCTTATTACCCTGAACTGCAATTCATTTTGGTTAAATCTGTTCATCCTATATATAATTATATGACTTTTAAGGGGTCTCATGGTTTCTCCGGTTATATACAATTAATAAAAAAAAGATTTTGTTGACATTTTAAAAATAAATATGATATATTTCACATTCTCATTACAGGGTTTTTTGTTCGTGAATTAAATAGAGGAAATATGACAGGTGTAACAGGCGATTTTGAAGGTAATGGTTACAGTTTCAAACATAATTATTTCATTAATCATAGTAGAGGTCATATTAAGACCAATATTCAATTCCTAAAATCAGAATTCGAAACGTAGGGTTGATAGTACAAATCAAATACTTCAAAAACTAGAAAAACTGCACAAATTCCAAAATTATAGTTAAGGAATGTCAAATTATGATACATTATCGCGGTGTATATTTGAAACATCGTTATTTATTCCGCCATTTCCATATCTTACAGGTTTGGAAAACTTTAATTTGGAAGACCTCCATGAATTGCGACATGAAGAAAAGGAAGAAGTTAAAAAACAGATTGAAGCCATATATATTGAGGCAACCTCTTTGGAGAAAAAAGCCAGAGAATTGGGTATGAATTGTGTTTTCTCATTTATGCCCAAACCGCCACAAATGTCGTGATATTTTTCATACAGTATTGTATAGATTACGCTGTTTAGATCATACAATTGAGAAATAATTCATTTAGGCTTGAATTTATACTGATTTTACCACGGATTGACCTTTTATGCTAAATATTTTACAACGACCGATGGCATGGATAATATGCTCTTCATTTTTTAAAACTTTATTCAGCTACGATCAATTATCCTTGGCCAATTTGTAATGGCTCAGCGACTGCGTATATATCTTTTTTAAAAGTGTTTCAAAATTAGTATCTTATTCCAACAAATCGAAAATTGTTACTGTTTTTGTTTTTTTGTGTACATATGCAAATTGAAAAAATATGATTTATTCTAGGAAATTACACGCACAAATATTATATTTCCCTACCATTTTAGCATGTGATACAAATTCAAAACAGTATATTCTTCGCCACGCACAAACCTTAACAGAAAAAGCAAATGAGATGAAAGAAAAGATATGCTTAGCATCAGGTGATTTATTTCTTTATCTGTATTATATTATAGATATACATTTATAACACAGTAGTGTTATTTTTATGTTAATACTGTAGACTTTTGTAGTTGAATATATCTGTTGGCACGCAAATTGGAAACTGAAAAACAGAAAATTCAAAAGGCACTTAATCAAATCCACTTGTCATAACCAAATTGACAAAGCCACGACAATAAACACAAAATCGGGAACAAGACAAACATCATTCCACGGAATTGGTTTGCGGTTTATTCCTTACTTTATCATTTGTTTATTATCTCAAAACTAGTGTACATAACACACTTTGGCAGTTCACTTAATACTGATCAGTGTTTTATTTCAATTTTCTTATGATGCCCTTTATTAGTAAAAAGAAAGGATTCATATCAAATTTTTACTTCCCCACACACACATACCAGCACACCCACATACACACCAACACAACAACACACATACACACACCAACACACAGAAGGTCTGAAAAAGTTAATTTATAATTCTAAAGAGGTGAATGTCAACAACCTCACAAAGAAATGAAAGAATCATAATTCATATTTTATTGTAAAATTCAGAGTTTACCCAGAATCATATCACTCTTAACAAATCTGTCAAATGATCCCTGAATAAACAAGTAATATTTTCAATGATACGTTTTTATTACAATTGAATACACATAAGTATGTATAAACAATGTCATTTAGCTGTAAATTTGAAGTGAAGAAATGTTAACCTTATATTCTAATATTAAGGGAAATCATTCCAAACACCTGATGAACTACAAATTGCTATAAAGCAATCCATAGCTTCAAACGAGGAACAAACATTAATAGTTGAGAGACTTAAGAGGAACTGTTCATCCCATGGCTTAGAATACAGAGGTCAAACACCAGGGAATGGGAATTGTTTTTTTGAAGCAATCACATGCCAGCTAGATAGAATTGGCGCAGACGTTATTGCTCCCGAACAATTAAGAACAAATGTTGTAAACTACATATCAACACATCCTAGTTTTGAGGTAAACTAATTTACTTGTTAAATACATTCACTAATTATCAAACTCCTCCATGGACAGAAACATAAAGAATTAGTTGGACATGTTTTCAGGGGACAAATCAAAACCGTTGGCAACAATAGTGGCGCATCAGCACAACTTAAATATATGATTTAAATCAGTTAAGAAGCTATTAACACACAAATACCATCAAAAATACTTCCGACAGAATATTAATTTGGAATTGACGTAACTGCCCGTAATACCTGTGATTAATGCAATTTAATATTTAAAGATTTACAAACTGATAAAAGAATAAGCATCAGTTAAGACTTTCATATCAACCAGAATGCTTTTTTCTGCAGATGTTTAAATAAATCATTTACAGTTAATATAGTACAATGCTAAATAATAGGTATTGACAAAAAACAATAAAATAAATAAAAAATGTATGTTATGATCATGATGATTTTTGATAAAATGTAGTTATAAAAGTATTTGTTTTGTATTAATCAATTTCAATGTACAGTAGTTAATAAAGACTTATGTAAGTAGCTTTCTTTCAATCAATAGGGCAGTCAAGGCATTGTGTTATTAGAAAACTTCGTTGAAGACAATTTTCCGGACTACTGTGACAGGATGTTACAGAATGGAGAGTACGCAGACCATGTTGTGGTCATTGGAATGTCCAGAATGCTACAGAGAGACATAGTTATTGTCACCAGTGCTCCCAGTACCAATAATGAGGATAGTGTCCTTTGGGTAACTGGTTGTGATGGTTTTTCCGGTAATCCTATTCTTCTTGGGCACATTTTCGAAAACCACTACCAGTCACTCCAGCCAAAAGGTAACTGATAATAGAAATTATATAATTTATGATTATCTCTCAGAAAGAGATACCTTTACAGTTATAGTTTAAAGTAACGCATATGTAAATCTATGTTAAAAAAATAATGTCTACGGTTGATAGTTGGGAAATATCTTATAACACGAGATATAGTTGTGGAATCTGTTAATCTAATGATTCCAATAAAATTTGATAATTTGTTTAGATTATTTACAAAAAGTCATACTCTTCTTGTCTGACTTCATCGGGCATGATCACCTATTCCAATGACGTCATTATATAAAATTCAGAGGAAAGCAAAATATTTGTCGTCATTATTATATTTCGACTAAGGAAGGACTTCGATCAAGTGACCCACGTTTGGTAAAATGTTGATCAATATTGTGCTCAGAAAGGAATAAATACCATAGAATCAGTAAAATGTCCATATTTATATATTTGATATTTTATCAAATTGTTTTTGGCAAAACGAAATGAAATAAGTTTACTTTAACTTTGTTCTTCATTAGGCATTTTCACATTTTCGATAGGAGCGACCCTAATGAGTCTACGTAGACGGAACACATTTTTAAGCCTTATATCTTTGAATTAGGTAGATCATCACTATATATCTGTATATCGCCATCTTGAATTGTAAAATAGCAGCACACAAGCGACAAAGTTCTTTATTTAAAACTGCAAATTTTGAGACATAAATGCTATTCATTTTTAAAACTCTTGTTTGATAAATGTAAATAAGTGCATTATATCATTGAAAAAATAAGTGTTATTGTAAAAACCGGCTATCAGTCTTTGTTTGATTCAATTTGTCAACTGAGCTAATTAACGGAAGATAACTTATTTGGTGAATTTTCTTTAAAGGAATGATAATGAAATTTCTATTTTTCGCAAGAAAACGGGATTTATTTTCACCCTTTTTCTTTTGATTTTCTACTAAATTGTGGCTATGTATAAGAAAATTATGTCTGAGAAAAAAATTCAGTAATGATCTACCTTAAATCGTTTTACGTTTTTTCACTGTAGACTGTTTTTGAAAAAGAAAAATATTAAAGGAAGTATTGTAAATGTGATATTTATATAAGTTTACTTTACATAATTTGATTACATAATTACTGCATTGATATCAATCAGCATTAGAGGCAAAGTTTTTCTAATTGGCAAATACATTCAGATGCAAAAAAGCTTTATTTTAACAGATAAACTAGTATTAATTATAAATTATTACGTTTTTTTGTTAATTGTAACGTTTATACAACAAATTTTAGGTGACAGTGGCAAACTTGATCACCACACGAATGATAAGCATGCAACAAATGATGATAACCTTTTTATTCCTGTTGATGTGTGCAACGAAGAACTCAGCAACTATAACATGACACATGATGTTGAAGGTACAATATTGTTCCTTCGGAAATGTTCACTAGCCATACTTATCATCAGTGATTTTAAAATGATTTGAATAACTTATAATTAGCGGGAATTTCTCGCTACATTGAAGACCTGTTGGTGACCTTCTGCTGTTGTATTTTTCTACGGTCGGGTTGTTGTCTCTTTGACACATTCCCCATTTTTATTCTCAATTTTATTATAAAAAGTAAAAGTCATTTTATCATCCACTTTTATACATAACCTACCATTAGTATACATAGACGTCAATATTCTATAAAAAATAATTAGTTGTATTATAAAGTTGCAGTTTATAGATACTACCAATGAGCATGACTTTATCGAAGGCTTTTCGAAAGTCAACAATGCATTTAAAACACATTTTATTTCCATTTCTCCGTACTTCCAACGACAAAATTATTATACTTAAATTTGACTTTACATGCGAAATTTAAAGTGGTTTATCTAACGTCATTTTGTCGCAATAGTTGTATCATGTGTCCTCCTTTTTTATTATTAACTGTAACGTCTATGTTATACTGCAAATGCGTTTTATTATTGTATTAATACTGTGTCGCAAAGTATACTTATGTTTATAATTGTATTTTTTGTAACTCGTTAATTGTTTTGTCAGAGTTAAGCCATTTTCCATTATTTGCTTTTATAGTGCGTCTTTTCTTTTAATGTTTTACTGCTGTTTTACGTGTAATGTGCAGGTTTGCGCCTGTTGAAACGTTCAAATATATTATATGCAACTATTTTTTTGTGTTATTAAAATTTGCTGTTACAAAATATTAGAAATTATTATAAATTAAGGAATGTATCTCCCTCATGCAAAGCTCTGATTTCTTTCACGGATTTGGCTATACTTTTTGGACCTTTTGGATTATAGCTCTTCATCTTTTATATAAGCTTTGGATTTCAAATAATTTGGCAACGAGCATCACTGAAGAGACATGTATTGTCGAAATGCGCATCTGGTGCAAGAAAATTGGTACCGTTAATTTTATTGTGCAGAGGTCGTTTGTTGGTATTTTTCATCGATGTCATCATTTGTTTTTAAATTTATAACAAGTAAACTAGTGTTACTACATAGCAATACATATGCTTTTCTTACCCTAGATATGCCATTCGTAGAGTTTGTGAGATCCACCTTCATCAAAAAACGGAAAAATGGTACTGATTGCATTGTTAGACGTTTAAGGTATGGGAAAGTTTATTTTAATCGAAAATATATAGTTTTGAAATCAACTAATTTCTATATGCTACCTTCTTCCTATGACCTAATGGTTTCAATAGAATTAAAAGAAAATAAATATCTATCACAGCAAAACATATACCTTCAGATTATTGAAAAATAACTCTGTTTGTTATTCAGAATAATTTTACTGAACTTCAAATAGTCTTACAAAATATAAAAATCACTGTATTAACAAAGGGATCATTTTTAAGAACTCTATTTTTTGGGGGACAATTTAAGTCTATTATACTATGGTGTAACTCTTTCCAATGTTTCTGAATATATGGATGAATTTTTGGTCACACTATTACACTGAAACATATTGTTGTGTTTTATCAGCTAGCATTTGTGACTTTGGCTTCAGTTTTTGCTTATCATTCAACAGAAATGAAGTGGACAACGAAGACGTCATAACCAAGCATGTAATGGATATAACAATCACAGGGAATTTTATTCACAGGAAAGCAAATAAAACCACATTGCAATACAGGTGTGAAAGGTAACTTTAATCATCTAAGTCGATAATCTATAAAGGAATTTTATCTTGAAATAAATCCACTCTTGTTTTTCTCCAAATAAACAATAAATAGAAAAAGAGAACAACTTTAGTAACAATCGTAAACATTCTTAAAGAATCTATTTACATATCTTACATATCAAATTTGCAAGACAATGCTGAGTTAAAAGATACATTTGTGACAGAAAATAATATTGGTATAGTTTTGAAAGAGATAAGTTGTATAATCTTGACTTCTGGTTGTATGTTATTCTCTTGCTTTTTTTCAATAATATACGTTTTGTGTTATAGTTTATACAGTAATTATAGTATGGCCTTTAATAACAGATAGTTCCGAAAGCTTTTAAACGTATTGAACTATGAATTTTCTGAAATATTGCACAACATTTTTCTCTTTGGTTATCTATGAAGTTAAGATGCATATTTGTTTAAATTTTATCATGTTTATTTTAGATGTAATAAACCAAGAGGACAAAAAAACAGGTCCTTTGAATACCAGGGCAAATAATTGTCAGGCATATGTGTCATTCCAGTATGTTATGTTAATGTAATATTCATTTATCTCTTTTACTTTTCTTTTATGATGCAAAACTATAAATTAATTTATAACTTTTAAGCGTTTGAACATCATTATTTATTGATCCTAACATCCTTGTTGTAGTTAAGCAACCTTTTGTCCGTGTCTTGAGAGTGGGAATTAAATGCATTTATCATATTACTAAACCAAACACATTTAAACAGGTATTCACCGGGCATACACCATTCATGAGTTTCTGGCTAGTTTACCTGACATTTCATGTGATGAGCGGGTCAATACACCCTGTCATGGTTGAAATTATTATATAGAGAATCCCTGTATCAAATTATATAGAATTTGGTATATATCATTTTGATGATAAGTTATCAATTTACAAGGAGAACACAACAACCATAGCAGTTATTCGAAGTAGCCTTACACATATTTTTAGAAAAAATAATCCTTTTCTTCAAGTCCGATAGATCTTAAATATTGCTTACAAGCTGTTTTAATAAATATAATAATGATACGTTTGGCAAAACAGTACTAACCAGTGACGTTGTACATGTAAAAAAAAATCATTAAAGGGCATGTTAATATCTTCTTACACAGATTTTTGACCCATTTGAGTAAAAAAGCAGTAATAATTCGGCAACAACTAAAACACAATGGACACAGTTTACAGATAAAAGAGGAAAAACACCAATCACGCCCAGATCACAGCTTACTGCTTTATATAGATGCTTTACTTGATCAGGTATTCATGTCGTCGGTATTATATATAATTTATTGCTCATAACGAATTGACTTATTTTTCAATTATAAGTTGCTGGCACTCTTATAAACACAATGATAATAAAAATTGTGTATGCTGACATTATTGGAGTTTAATATTTTCTCAACCATTCTGTTCTTTTCGATGTCTGTGTTTGTCTTCCGGCGCATTTTTTCATAATTTGCAAAGATTATAATAAATGAATAGGTTGAAATAAATCAAAAATAAAATGATTAGGATAAAATTGGCTTGCCAGAGAGTCATTAATGCATTTACATAAATATCGGACGCTTGTATGAAATATTTTAATGAAAAAACCAGTTTAAAGCTGAATAGCATTGATGATAAAATATTCTAGAAGACATATATTTTTACAATGACATATATTGATACAACGACATATTTTGTGTTGATTTGAAAAAATCCTTAAGCTCAAAAAGATTTTAACTAAATTTGAAATTAGTTGTAATTGACACGAATTTAATTTTATTTCATTATCAATAGGGGAAAAAACCCATGGAAATATTGTGCAAAGCATGGAAATGGGCTCGAGATCAAGGGCATTTTGATGTGCACGATAGAAGATACTATCTGACACCAGTTGACATTAAGAATATATGTCAACGTTACAAAATGGATAAGAGGTATCAAAACATAATCAAAAGATTTACTTAAAATATGTACTTACTACTTTGTTCTTCTAAAAAATCCAAAGAAACAGGCTCATTGTTGAAGGCCGTATGGTGACCTATAGTTGTTAATGTTTGTGTCATTTTTGGTCTTTTGTGGATAGTTGTCTCATTGGTAATCATACCATATCTTCTTTTTTATATTTGTCTCTACGTATCCAGTCATCGAACCACATCTTCTTTTTTTATATTTGTCTCTACGTATCCAGTCATCGAAAAATAACACATTATCCGGACTTCAGTTACCTCTGATAACTTGAACCAAATCTTAATATTGACAAAGACTTTGCTACCTCTGATAACACTTAACATATACAGACTTTGGTAACCTCTGGTTAATGAACACATATATGGACCTGGGTCGCCACTTGTACCCTTAAATGTTTGTAGAATTTGATAATCACTTTTCACCATTTTGTTAACTTTGGTCACCTGAAACATATATATAATGATACACAGGTATTGACTAGGGCTACCTTAATCGTACTTGTGTTTCCTATGTCTACTTTAGATATGTATATAATCTATATCCCTTTTGAAACCGTACACATATATTGACTTTGGTTACCACTGTTCACCGCAACTTTGGTCACATCTGGACAATTTAAAAAAAAATGATAGCTTTACACAAAGTATATCCTTGGTTCCGTCTTGTTACATCTACATACTTTAGTAAAGTGAAATTTAAAGAGCATTTGGTATTTAGTACCTTACACTCGAAATGACGTTGGTTACCTCCATCACATTTATAGATACAGCCTTTGGTTTGTGGTTCTTTAAACTGATGCACTGTTTGCAAACCCAATGGTTCGTCTGTTAAAATCATTACTTTATTCACCATTTTAATCTTTTTACCAATCTGATTGTAAACATGCACTTTACACAGTAAATTAACTTTGGTGTTTTCTGGTCAAATTATACAGATGTACTGTTGACATTGATTTTGTATATGTCAGTACTGGTATTGATCTATGATATTTCCTCATTTGTTTTAGAATTCACCAGAATGATGCTGTAGCTGTACACGAGCTATGCACACAAATACTGAAGGAAGAGATACTTTTCTACCAAGAATTGAAAGAGTAATTATTCTTATATAATAATGTACTTTTGTAAATTTTAATAACTGATATAAGCATAATGCTGATAAAGAGTAATTCTGAAATTACTGATTGATACCCTGTTTTGTTCTTCAGACATGACTGGATTGCCTTATGTTCAAATAGTTTTTATAGTACTCGTCTGTCCAATTTCGTATATGATTTTGTCTGTAAAATGTTTCAATGAGAGCTGTACAGATGAGTTTTCTGTAGACTGAACGTATATCTGACTCCTCATAATAGATGATTTGTATTTTTGGTTTTTATCCTTTTGAGTGTTTCAGTGCTACACTTGTTCACAAGTCATATATTTTGTCAATATATTTTACATTTTTGTCTTTTTCAGTTTTAATAGAGGTTATTTAATATGAGTACAATGTAGCTAGTTTGTCGTCTTCTTTTCCATTAAATGGACATGATTTCAACATAAAATATATAATTCATACTCATACTTTTGGTCATTAAATATGTAACATTTACATTGTAGGGGAGTACAGCCATTAGTAATTATTTACCAGAATGAAGCACAAAGAAAAAGAATGGTGAAACTAGCAGAAAATGTGGTGTTTTTAGATGCTACATATAAAGGTATATACTTGTATATAATCATGGAAATTTCAATTTAAAATATTGATACGTTTAAAAGAATTGAACTGTGTGACAATAAACTTACAACATGTTTTTTGTTTGTTTTAAGGATTAACTGCCTATGGTTATTCATTCTATGCTCTTGTTGCAAGAGATGAACAGCAAGGCCGAGGCACTCCTCTTTCGTACTGTATCTCGTCAGATGATACTGGTGAAGTTGTCAAAATATTTCTGAGATCTCTGAAGACTACGGCTGAAAATCATGGATTTGATTTCCGTCCAAGGTTTGTGGGTATCAAAGTTGACAATATTTCGAATTCAATATCATTGCTTATTAACACTTTTCATTTTCGTCTTATTATTTGTTTACAATTAGTAACATTATTCGGAGTCAACATCAAATCTGATATGGATATAAAAGATAAATAAATACCATTCAATTATATGTTTTAATTAATTTGGCTGTAAAAATTACAGGTTAAACTATGACATTATTCACATATTCGTGCAGTGATAGTTATTTGAAATGACAAATACACAATGCTATGAAAGATTCATCTAAAGAAACATTTTTTCATGCATATCAAAATTAATACAATTAAGGTCCACAATAATTTCAGTTGAATTTTGGCAAAGAATATTAGATAAATAATTTTTGCATAATAATATTTTTCTAATGGACTAATGAAACTTACAAACACATCAATTTCCTTAAAATCTTTTGAGTGTGATCTATAGCAAGGCTTTAAAACCAAAGCATTTAAGATTAAAGCATAGTCAGGTTTATACATAACATAATAATTAAAGCTTTTTTAGGCTTGTTTCCAAACTTTTTAATCACAAATTAAAAATCTAATTGATATAAAAAAAAAAGAATTTACATAATTATTTACAAATTAACAAATAGTATTATAGAATAAAACCAATATGAGATAAAGATATAGATTGTTGATACTGCAGTGTTACATTTTGTTTACTAGATCTTTTATGGTAGACAGAGATACCAAAGAAATCAGCGCAATTAATGAAGTATTCCCAAACAGCTCTGTTTTACTTTGCTGGTTTCATGTTTTACAGGTATTATATTATTCAATATATGTATCATACATTTTACCTTATTCTTTATGGGAAAAAAATCAGTTATTAAATGAGAGTTATTCTGTGAAGTTTCACTCTTTTGGATCAATAAGTATTAATTGCATTGGATTTAACATTTTATATCTTTTTTTTGTGTTTATAAGCTTGAGGTCAGTTTTGAATTAATAAATAGACTCTTTCGCATTAATACTTTCATAGATCAAATATTATCTTGTTGAAAAATAATTAGTCATGATATATTCAAGACAATGTTTAATTATTATTATCTTTAAGACATGAACTAAATATAAATGATTTGATTTACAGGCTGTGTACAGATTTTTGAATAAAAAAGAATCTGGTGTATCAGGACCCATGCACGCACATACCAGAAAAAAAGTTATTGACTATATTAGAACTATGAAAATATGTACCAAGGTAATCAAACGTGATAGTTAAGACAAATAAAATATAATGAACCTATGATACCACAGTGAAATATAATAATTTTTAAATTGGTCAATAATTTTGAGTTGGTCCTGACAAATTCAAATAATGTATTCGAATATTTAATATGTACTAGGTGAATGTTAATTTACATAGTATAACTTGACCTGCTTCTGATAATAACAGTTTTATATGCAGAGGATGTGAAACATTGTTAAAAAATTAATCACGAGTGTGTTGCCTCACAATGAAACACGATTGGTTATTGATATGTTTATATTATAAGAAAAATCCCTGTAGAAATGAAACCTCAGTGGGATCTTTTTCTCCTTTTCCAACATTGTAATTGTTTTAATATCAAAATCATATCAACAAGATTTTTCAAATAGAGTCAATTAAAACGCAATAATAATAATAATAAAAAATACAATCAATGAATTTTGGTTGATAAAAGATGAAAAAAAAACACTGAAACATATAGAAATGAATCTCTATTGAATTAAAGCAGTAAAATAATTTGGAAAGTACAAATAGTTGCTTAATGCGATTTAAAGATCTTACCTATAAATATACAATGCTTATGAGTACACGCGTGTTTAATCTATAAAATCTGATTTTATACTCAAAAGAAATGTGTCAATATAATTTTTCCTCAGAAAGAAGACTTTTCTCAAAAAGTTTAAATGTTGCAAGAGAAGATGCCTTCCAAACAAATAGCAGACTACTTGTTAGACAACTGGTGTACTGACAAGTGGGGATGTCGATGGGCCAACTATGGAAGACATTTTTTTCATGAAGATCAAGATACAAATAACTTAGTTGAAAGGTTATTAATACATTTTATTACTATACACCTTATATTTTACAAGATCGAAATTTTAAGCATCATCTAATTATCATCTGTTTGATAATAGTAACTAAGTATATTTTATTTTGGGGATAAATTTTCTGAACTGTCTCTGTTTTTATGACCTGATTTATAAAAAGTATTACACTTTGTCTAAATCCTACTTCTTCATGGGTAACCAAAGACAAAGCAGGATATAAACTTTACAATTTTTAACAATATGGAGAGGATTTTTGCCGTTCTTTCATGATAGGGTTATGCAAATTTAATACAAATATCATAATTGTCAATGCAAGTCGATAATTACATAAAAGCAGACAAAATGAAAAAATGTAGTCTAGCAAAACCTGATGTGTATGAGGATATTAAAACAAAAAAATATAATGCTACTTATAACATTCAAATGTTAACACATTAATATTTTATGTACTTTCTATTTGTACATTCAAATATAAATCATAAATTCAAAGTCCTTAACATTTTGTCATTTTCAGGTTTTTCCTGGGCATGAAATACCATTTCCTTGGTGGGTATGCCAATAGCAGAGTAGAGGACTTACTACTCCTTCTCCATGGAAATGTAACTATGTTTTATGAGTAAGTAAGTTTAAATTTGTCACAATCCTGTTCTTCTTATCGTTCACTTGAATCGTCTGAAATTAGAAAGATCATTTTAATTTAAGATGCAAATACATTGAATATTGAATACTGTGAATTCAATTTTTTAAGAAATAATTTATTATTAGATCTTTGAATTATGTTTTCATAACCAAAAATAAATTAACAAAAACATCGTAATTTTAGCTATCTGGATGAACTCGCAAAGATTGGTCGCCTGAAAAATATGGGAGGACAAAGGAGAGACAAAAGTAAATTGACAGCAGAGAATATGCTCAAGGCAGGACTCGACCAAACTGTGCAATGGACTTCATCCACAGAATGCACTGTTCCATCACAGACAGCATTTGGGACGATTTATAATGTGGACATTGTCAATGAAGTGTGCAATTGTCCAGCAGCAACAACAAGAGGTATTTTTTTAGCATCTTAAGTCAGTCCAACAATGTTTAAAAGTACACCATCAAGTATGAATTGTTATAATCAAGATTAGTAATTTCGGGTACCGTATATGGTTCCCGGAAATGCTTATCCTTCTAAAGCACCTAATTTCACTTCAGGTATTCAGTGGAATTCGTGTTGTTTATTATTGTTTTTTACTGTTGTTGTAAATGTCTTATGGTTTTATGAGTCTCCTCGGTTTTGATTGTTTTTGTCTTCCAACAAGGCATTATCAACCGTCATAAGGTTATACAAGTGCAAATAATCATTTTCCTCATCAAATTTTCTAAAACAATGCGATCCAATTTAAGTAAATCTTTACTCAACGTTCATTAGTGGTTTTGTTTAAAGTTTGTACAATTGAAAGTGAACCATAAAAGTACAAGTTATTTATGTTCCATTCTCTACTATTTTTCAGGAATGTGTAAGCATGTTCATTTAGCTGAATTGATTGCTTCTAAAAGGAACATCGACCTTACTGTAGAGCGCAGATCAGAAGCAATGGATGTATTTAATGCAGAACAATATTTTTATGACAGTGATAACAACCAGGTAGAGGTTTTGTCAAGATTGGGAAATGTATCAGTTGTTAATTTGACCTCTTTCAAATGTACATGTTTTGCCAATAGCCATGGTAAACATTGTGTTTGTGTGATGGTAGCAAAACTGGTAGTTCCATCACCTGACATAGAGTCTACCTCAATTGATGAAACAAAACAACAATTAATTGAAGACAAAGAAACAACCGACCAGGCTATTAAAAGAAAAATTGAGGAAATCAATTTATATGTAAACAATAAAAATTTCCAGACAATTGACGTGAAAAAAAAGAAAGCTATTTGTCAAGCACTCACAACGGCATTACATATTTGTAAGACAACCAACTTTTCCAAAACAACAAGAAAGCGAAAGCAGCAACCGCTGTTTCCAAGCAGAAAATCCAAAAGTCCAAAAACTGATCATGACTATTCAGTAAGCCGAAAGTGTGTTCTGAAAAAACGGGGGCGTAAAGTTAATGATGATGGCAGTTTCAAATCTACGCACAGAAAGAAAGGATCCATTCGTAAACCATTTCAATGAAAAAAATAATGAAATATTATAACTGCCTTTTCTAGATATTCGTTCAAAAATTGTATATGTTACATAGGTGCTTAAATGCTTTAAAAGTAGGACATATACAGTTTGCTCTTGAAATGTTTTGCAAAGATACTGATGTGAACAAATGGATATAATTTAATATAACAAATACCTATTCCTAATGATGATTTTGTCAAGCAGATAACTTGGCTAATTATTACATTGGACTAGGTCTGTTTGTTGTCTCAAGTAGGTTATATTTTTTAAGCAAATGATCAAATATGTTTTAAGTTAAGATAATACGTGTCATGTGTCTAATAAATCATTACCTGGCAGCATTGTCTGTATTGTCTTCCAAAAGGCCTCAAAAACTTTCCCATGCATTGCCTTGTTTACATTAGTTTTATTTAGTTAGGCTATAACATGGCCAACAATTTCTCTGCAAATATAAGTTAAGACAGCAATTTTATTATTATAGGACATTTCTTTACCTACACAATTTTATATAATGACACCATCTTAATTATTCTAGTTTTAATAAGAATCACTTAATCTAAGCAAATAAAAGACTTAATTTACAAGAATGCATTTTATTTTATTGACTTAAATATTTTTTTTTAAATGTTTTAATATGTTAATACTATAATGCTTAATTTATGTCATTACTAACAAAAATTGTATTCAATAATTTCAAATGTTTCCTAGCTACAACAAAATAGAGCATGTTAAACCGTTGGAAAATAAATGAGAATAGCAATGTTATACATATCAATAAAAAAACAAAGGACCAAGTCGAATTGTAAGGCCAAATTAAATAGTAATTTGTACATCAATAATTATAAGTCAATTGTTCTACCTAGCTTTCTGATAAACATGTAGTGTGGATTGTTTCAAGTTTATGACCAGTAAGAAGTAGATTGTATATGATTTTATAGTTAGTATTCTAACGATGCTATTAATTTTAAAATGATTGATTCCATGTCATTTTGCTTTGAAAAGTTTATTATTTAGTACACAGAGAAATGTGAAACCTTGAGTTGTTTTTTACGTTTTGGTCGGGTTGTTGTTTCTTTGACATAATCCCTGTGTCCATAAAGTTATATTAAAACGAAATCTGTTTTTAAACAGCTGGTAGTATGTTTGTGTTTGACTGTATATTAAAATGATAACTACACATTTCCATTCGCTTTTAACACAATTGTTCATTTTCTATATATAGACCTCGAGTGTAAAAAGATAGATTGCATTATAGACTTGATTATGAATTTATGATCTGAATTTTGTCACAAATTTAGTCTAGAATAATTATTGAAACAGATAAGCAATCAATTGAATAGATGATAACTCAGTTTATAATTGATTGTTGAGAAGATAAATACATAATGATCATGGTATTTGGAAAATGTATGTTTTATATATTTCATGTTAATCTAGATGTTTGCATTTTCTATTGTGTATTTTATTCCATACTCTTAGTATGTAATAAAGATGTCAAGAAGACGATTGCCTTTGTAGCCATTATAAATCCAATGTTCATAAAATCTGAACAATTGAATTCTCCTCAAACACTTACTTAGTTTTTTCAATGTCACCCTTTTTTTGGGCAGATGTCCCTTTCATTTTTTTGCATACAGCCTTTTTGGTTGCTTCTTTGTCAACAAGAGCCTCGGTCAAAGTGTTTAAAGATTGAACTTGATAGTCAACATCACCTGAAAATGAAGTGAAATACAGTTGTGATCTTTTCTTGGAGTTAAGCTGATAAATATATGTAATAAGACATATTAAGCACCGTTATGAAAGTTCTTACAACTTAAAAAAATGTCTTACAGATTGGCAAAGCGACATGTATATGATTCACAGTAGACATATGATTTCAAAAGATACAGTTATATACCAAGGGATCATAAACTCAAGCATGAACAATATTATGGGCACCACATAATAAGCTGGATCTGATAACCAATATAGATAACCTGAGACCACCCTAGTTTTTTATGGGGTTTATGTTGCTCAGTTTTATTTTTTCTATATTGAATTATAATGATTGCATTTTTGACTTTCCATCATTTTTTTAAATTTTTTTGCTCAGCTTTGTCAGTTTGTTCTCCAAATTTCAGTTTGATTGTTCCTTTCGACCCATTCACCATTCCTTACCTTCTAATCAATCAATGCTTAAAAAAACACGAGATCATCAATTTATGTGTTTTAACCAGCATAAACTGTTTTCTTTGAGAATCAAGTGTATTCACTAAAGTCTTACCGTTTGTTAACATGGACCAGGCTGATGTGATCGGTGGCACTATGTTTGTTGGTTTTGGAATCAAATTGACTAGTCTTGAAAGTTCCTTTCGATTTTGTTGAGTAGTATTTGATTTCCCTATTGTCAAGTAATCACCTATCTGGTGAACTGACATTCTGTCTGGTCCCTGGACTCTGGCCGTGATTTCATCTCCCTTCACCATATAAATCATTCTTTTCTCCGTTTTGTTTGTTTTCATTGACTGTAGTCTACTTCTCACAGGTCTAATGTCTTTTTAAAATAAATTGGAAAATAATCATGAACCCTTATGATAAGAATAATGAGAAACTTAAAATTGTGTTTTTGTTAGCCTATTAAAAGAAATCAATGACTTGAATTATTTAAGGCACAATGTAAAAATAAATGATACAGGGAGCTTCTAAATGTATAAAATTACCAAGTAAATATCAAACTAGTATATGTATAGGTTGTTACTAAACAGATAAAAGCCATTCCTGAAAATGTGAAGGTACAGTCATCACACAGGACATTTAGCTTTGTTATTCATAAAAAGTAATTGGAAAGACAATAATAAAACAAGTAATGATTCATATCCAAATCCATGAAGTGCTAAATATAATGATTGTTGAGGTGAAATATAGATTGTTGGTGATCATGGTATGCAAATGATCAAAAAAATATAATGTACATACTTGCAATCCTAAACTCCTCAAAAGAAGTAATCTCATTCCAATCCGTCGTCTCACTTGTACCTGTTGAGATAAGAGTATTATTCAGGATAATTGATAAGAAACCAATCAAAACACAATTACTTTAATCATAAAATGTAATCCTAGTTATCTTCGGTAATTAATTCCTGGTGGTTGCATTGATTTTGTGTACAAAATAACTACATAATATCAATGTCTTGATCATTATGATACCATTTTTAGAAACAAAGTGACATTTTTCTACCCCAATATCTCCTAAATAAAATTAGGTTGGGGGTTGAGCCAGTCAACTCCAAAGCCTGCCCTGTGAAGAAGTATATTAAAAACTTCAATTGTTTTCTTTATATAAAGTATAACAAAAACTATTATATGCTTCATATTTAAAAATATATCATTCTAAAATAGGAAAATAATTCATTTTGGTCAATTTCCCTACTTTTTTGTCACCTTTTTCAATGTTCATAAATTTAACTATGGCTCCACATCTTGCCCATTCAATTTTGATGAAATTGGCAATATCTTGTTAAGTTGACCACATGTAACCAATTCAATATTTTTGTAAAGTAATCTCAACAGGAAAATGAAATTACTTTTCAATCAAACCTAAGTAGCATTTTTACAAATATCAATAACAAGTTTTAAGTTCAAAAAGAATGATAGTTTCAGTATCATAAAACTTAATGAACTTATCCATCATGATTAAATGCATACATACCACTCTCATCTACATTTTCTGTTGACTTCTAAAAATAGAAGATAAAAATTATAATGATTGTATTAGGAAATCAATTGATTTATCAAAAATTATCTAATAATGATAAGTATAAATTGTCTACATAATCAATTGTAAAAATCCTCTTGACAAAGTAAGAAATTTTAATTATTTTCTAAGATTTGTTTTTTAGACGACTCTGAAAGACAATGTACATTTTTTAATGGTTATTAATATATTGAAATTAATATAACAATATAACATATTCTCCCTGAACCAAGAATGTATATCTAACCTGATCTTCATCTTTTTTCTAGATCTTCGGTTGTCTAACATTATCTACTAATGAAAAGAAATAAAACCATGAACCATTCAAATGTAAATGTTGATATTTTTTTGCAATTTATATTAACATTAATTGTTTCATTTTCTGTTATAAAAGACTAAATAAAACAAGTTTTGTTTGCGTAAGTGTGTCCAGAGGTTACCATATTTCATATCAACATAAGGTGATCAGAGGTGACAAAATCTGAAATCTACAGAAGGTGACCAGAGGTAACCAAATCCCATGTATGAATAAGATGACCAGATGTAACCAAATCAATTATCTGCATAAGGTGACCAGAGGAAGCCAAATCCGAAATATGCAGAAGATGACCAGATAATTACAATATCTGCATAAACTTAGGTAACCAAAACTTATATTTAAATCAGGTGACCAACAGTAACAAAACCCTATTATAACTTTTAAAAGTGACCAGTAATTACCAGATACCATATCTTGGGAAGATGACCACATGTATCCAAAATTAAGAATTTTGTAAGGAAATTCTTAAAGAATATTGAATTTACTTTTCAATCAAACCTAAGTAGCCGTTTTAACAAAAAATGATAACCAGTTTTGTGTTAGAATAGAATGATAATTTCAGTATTATAAAAACTTCATGTACTTATGCATCATATATAATGATTATATATCACAAATTAAATGCGTACATACCTCTTTCATCTACATTTTCTAGTGACTTCTGAAAAAAAAGATAACAAATACAATAATCGTATAAGGAAATCAATTGATTTATCAAAAATATCTACAGAGGATAAGTATCAATTATCAACTGAACATGCTCTTGGCAACGTTTGCAAATTAAATCATTCTCTAACGTTTGTTTTATAGATGATCATGGTAGACAAAGTTCATTCTGTTAATTGTAATAAAATATTAAAAGTAATATATAATACTTTTCTATATTCTTGTTGAACCCATGATGTATATCAAACCTGTTTTTCTTCTTTTTTCCCTCTCTTTGATTTTCTAGCATGTTCTAAAATGATAAAAAAAACACAACATGACCAGTTGTAGGTAAATATTGATGACAAGAAATAACCAAATTCGAATAATACATAGGGTGGCCAGAGATTTCCAATATATGCATGAAATGAACGGAGGTAAACAAATCCAATATCGTCGTAAGGTGACCAGAGGTAAGTAAACACATTCAATATCGTCGTTAGGTGACCAGAGGTAACCAAATTCTATATGTTGTTCAGATGACCAGAGGTTACCATATACCATATCTTGTAAAGTTGACAACATGTAGCCAATTTAAATTTTTATAAGGTTATCCCAAAAGAAAAATGTTTTTTTTAATTAAACCTTAAATGCCATTTCACAAAATTCGTAACAAGTTTAAAGTTTCAATAGAATAATAGTTTCAGTATTATATAGACACAAGGCGCTTATCCATCATAAATAAGAATTATATTTAACAAATTTAATGCATACATACCTCTTTTATCTACATTTTCTAGTGACTGAAAAAGAAGATAAAATATATAATGATTACATTAGGAAATCAATTGATTTATCCAAAATAATATAATGAGGGTAAGTAAAAATTGACTTAATAATCAACTTTAAATGCTCTTGTCAACGTTTGCAAGTTCAAGCATTTTCTAAGATTTGTTTTTAAAAGATCAGGATAGACAATGTTCATTCTGTTGAGATCATTAATATTTTAAATGTAATATGCAATACAATTCTATAGTCTTGCTGAACCAGTAATGCATATCAAACCTGTTCTTGTTCTTTTTTCCTTCTCTTCGATTGTCTTACATTTCCTACAAATAATAACAAAAAATAACATGACTTATGTTTTGATGACCAGAGTTAATTAAATCTGAAATCTGCATAAGGTGACCAAAGGTCCTCAAATCCAATATCTGCATAAGGTGACCAGAGGTTCCCAAATCCAATATCTGCATAAGGTGACCAAAGGTCCCCAAATCATATATCTGCATAAGGTGAACAGATATATAACAAATCAAATTTCTTCATAGAGTCACCAGAGGTCCCCAAATCGGAAATCTGCATAAGAAGACCAGAGGTCCTCAAATCCAATATCTGCATAAGGTGACCAGGAACTCTAATCCAATATCTGCATAAGGTGAACAGAGGTCCCAAAATCCAATATCTGCATGAGGTGACCAGATTTATCCCAATCCAATATCTTCATAAGGTGACCAGAGGTCCCCAAATCCAATATTTGCATAAAGTGACCAGAGGTCCTAAAATCCAATATCTGCATAAGGTGACCAGAGGTCCCCAAATCCAATATCTGCATAAGGTGACAAGAGGTTACTAAATCTAGTATCTGCATTAGATGACCAATGGTAATCCGATTTCATATCATGTTAAGATCACTAGAGATAATCTGATACCATATATGATAAAATTGATCACTTATAGCTAATTAAATATTTTTCTAAGTTAATCCAAAGAGAAAAAGAAATTTTTCAATCAAACCTAAGTAGCGATTTTAAAGCTATCGATAACAAGTTGTAAGTTTAAATAGAAATTTAGTTTCAGTATCATATAGACGTAATGAACCTATCCATCATACTAAAAAAATGATAAAATAAATACAAACCACTTTCATCTTCATTTTCTGTTGACTTCTGAAAAAAGAAGTTAAATATTAAATAATCGTATAGGAAATCAACTGATTTATCCAAAGGATCTAATGAAGATACGTATAAATTGACTTCGTTATCGGCTCTTGACAACGCAAGCAAATTCAATTATTTTTAAGATTTATTTCTAAATGATCATGGAAGATAATGTACATTTTTTCTGTTCAGTGTTACTTAGATAGTAAATATAATGTTATAGTATTCTATATTTTGAACCAATGATATATACAAACCTGTTCTTCTTTTTTCACCCTCTTCAAATTTCTCACATTTTCTACAAATGATAAAAAAAACTCAACATTTAAAAAAGAAATTGTGGTATTATTGCCAATGAGACAACTGTTCACAACAAACCAAATGACACAGAAATTAACAAGTATAAGTCACTGTACGGCCTTCAACAATGAGCAACGTCCATACCGCATAGTCAGTTATTAAAGGCCCGGAAATAAGAAATGTAAAATAATTCAAACGATCATACATCTAAGACTACATATGACCAATTTTTGTAAAATTTAATGACCAGTGAATAACAAAATCCGAAATCTGAAAAAGGTGTCAACTGTCAAGAGAATTCCAATAACAACAGAAAGTGACCAAAGATAACTAAATACAGTATCTGCTTCAGGTGATCAGTGTTAACACAATTCTATATCATTTTAAGGTTGCTTAGGGTACTCAAATACCATATCTGGGAAAGTTGACCATATGCAGCCAATTAAATATACCAAAAATAATTAATTTCAATCAAACCGAAGAAGCCATTTTACAGCTATCGATAACAAGTTTTAAGTTCAAAAAGAATAATAGTTGCAGCATTATATAAACATAGTGTATGTTTTCATCATATTAAAGGTTTGATACAATAAATTAAATGCATACATACCACTTTCATCTACATTTTCTGAGGACTTCTAAAAAAAAGAAGATAAACATCTGATATTTGTATTAGTAAATTCAATTTTATTTATCCATAATTATCTTATGAGGTTAAGTAAAAATTGACAACATTTTCAACTGTCAATGCTCTTGGCAATGTTTGCAAGGTCAATGATTTTCAAAGATTTGTTCTTTAAAAGATCAGGATAGACAATGATCATTCTGTTGAGTGCTATTAATATTTTAAATGTAATATGCAATACAATTCTATAGCCTTGCTGAACCAGTAATGCATATTAACCTTTTCTTGTTCTTTTTTTCCTCTCTTCGATTGTCTTACGTTTCCTACAAATGATAAAAAACATAACATGACTTATGTTTTGATGACCAAAGGTAACAAAATCCAATATTTACATAGGGTGACCAGAGGTCACCAAATCCAATATTTACATAAGGTGACCAGAGGTCACCAAATCTAATATTAACATTAGGTGACCAGAAGTCACCAAATCCAGTATTTACATAAGATGAACTGAGGTCACCAAATCCAATATATGAATAAGGTGACTAGAAGTTACTCCATTCTAGCATATTAAGGCAAACAGAGGTTAACAAATCCAAACTGGTTAAGATGACCACATGTAATCAACTTAAATATTTGTGAAAGGTAATCAAGAAACAAAAAAAATGATTAGTTCAATCGAGCCTAAGTGGCCATTTTACCAGAAACGATTGCAAGTTTCAAGTTCAAAAAGAATAATAGTTGCAGCATTATATAAATATAGTGTATGTTTCCATCATATTAAAAGTTTGATACAATGAATTAAATGCATACATACCACTCTCATCTACATTTTCTGAGGACTTCTGAAAAAAAGAAGATAAGTATATGATAATTGTATTAGTAAATTCAATTTTATTTATCCAAAAGTATCTTATGAGGATCAGTTTTATTTTATTTAATTATCAACTGTCCGTGCTCTTGGCAATGTTTGAAAGATCAATGATTTTTCTTTAATTTGTTTGTAGATGATCATGAAAGATAATGATCATTGTGTTAAGTTTTATCGGTACATTAAACTTAATGTAATAATATTCTATATTCTTGTTGAATCCATAATGTATATCAAACCTGTTCTTCTTCTTTTTTGTCTTTCTTTGATTGTCTCAAATTTTCTACAAATGATATGAAAAACATCAACTAGTTGTATGCAAATGTTATTTACCAGAGATAACCAAATCTGAAAACTGCATAAGGTGACCAGAGGTAACCAAATCCAATATTAACATAAGGTGACCAGAGGTCACCAAATCCTATATTTCCATAAGATGACCAGAGGTAACCAAATCCAATATATGAATAAGGTGACTAGAAGTTACCCCATTCTAGCATATTAAGGCCAACAGAAGTTAACAAATCCCATTTCTGGCTAAGATGACCACATGATATCAACTTAAATATTTGTGTAAGGTAATCAAGAAACAAAAAAAATGATTAGTTCAATCGAGCCTAAGTGGCCATTTTACCAGAAACGATTGCAAGTTTCAAGTTCAAAAAGAATAATAGTTGCAGCTTTATATAAGTATAGTGTATATTTCCATCATATTAAAAGTTTGATACAATGAATTAAATGCATACATACCACTCTCATCTACATTTTCTGAGGACTTCTGAAAAAAGAAGATAAATATATGATAATTGTATAAGTAAATTCAATTTTATTTATCCAAAAGTATCTTATGAGGATCAGTTTTATTTTATTTACTTATCAACTGTCCGTGCTCTTGGCAATGTTTGAAAGATCAATGATTTTTCTTTAATTTGTTTGTAGATGATCATGAAAGATAATGATCATTGTGTAAAGTTTTATCGGTACATTAAAGTTAATGTAATAATATTCTATATTCTTGTTGAATCCATAATGTATATCAAACCTGTTCCTCTTCTTTTTTGTCTTTCTTTGATTGTCTCAAATTTTCTACAAATGATATGAAAAACATCAACTAGTTGTATGCAAATGTTATTTACCAGAGATAACCAAATCTGAAAACTACATAAGGTGACCAGAGGTAACCAAATCCAATATTAACATAAGATGACCAGAGGTCACCAAATCCTATATTTCCATAAGATGACCAGAGGTAACCAAATCCAATATATGAATAAGGTGACTAGAAGTTACCCCATTCCAGCATATTAAGGCCAACAGAAGTTAACAAATCCCATTTCTGGCTAAGATGACCACATGATATCAACTTAAATATTTGTGTAAGGTAATCAAGAAACAAAAAAAATTATTAGTTCAATCGAGCCTAAGTGGCCATTTTACCAGAAACGATTGCAAGTTTCAAGTTCAAAAAGAATAATAGTTGCAGCATTATATAAATATTGTGTATGTTTCCATCATATTAAAAGTTTGATACAATGAATTAAATGCATACATACCACTCTCATCTACATTTTCTGAGGACTTCTGAAAAAAGAAGATAAGTATATGATAATTGTATTAGTAAATTCAATTTTATTTATCCAAAAGTATCTTATGAGGATCAGTTTTATTTTATTTAATTATCAACTGTCCGTGCTCTTGGCAATGTTTGAAAGATCAATGATTTTTTTTCTTAAATTTGTTTGTAGATGATCATGAAAGATAATGATCATTGTGTAAAGTTTTATCGGTACATTAAACTTAATGTAATAATATTCTATATTCTTGTTGAATCCATAATGTATATCAAACCTGTTCTTCTTCTTTTTTGTCTTTCTTTGATTGTCTCAAATTTTCTACAAATGATATGAAAAACATCAACTAGTTGTATGCAAATGTTATTTACCAGAGATAACCAAATCTGAAAACTACATAAGGTGACCAGAGGTAACCAAATCCAATATTAACATAAGGTGACCAGAGGTCACCAAATCCTATATTTCCATAAGATGACCAGAGGTAACCAAATCCAATATATGAATAAGGTGACTAGAAGTTACCCCATTCTAGCATATTAAGGCCAACAGAAGTTAACAAATCCCATTTCTGGCTAAGATGACCACATGATATCAACTTAAATATTTGTGTAAGGTAATCAAGAAAAAAAAAATGATTAGTTCAATCGAGCCTAAGTGGCCATTGTACCAGAAACGATTGCAAGTTGTAAGTTCAAAAAGAATAATAGTTGCAGCATTATATAAATATTGTGTATGTTTCCATCATATTAAAAGTTTGATACAATGAATTAAATGCATACATACCACTCTCATCTACATTTTCTGAGGACTTCTGAAAAAAGAAGATAAGTATATGATAATTGTATTAGTAAATTCAATTTTATTTATCCAAAAGTATCTTATGAGGATCAGTTTTATTTTATTTAATTATCAACTGTCCGTGCTCTTGGCAATGTTTGAAAGATCAATGATTTTTCTTAAATTTGTTTGTAGATGATCATGAAAGATAATGATCATTGTGTAAAGTTTTATCGGTACATTAAACTTAATGTAATAATATTCTATATTCTTGTTGAATCCATAATGTATATCAAACCTGTTCTTCTTCTTTTTTGTCTTTCTTTGATTGTCTCAAATTTTCTACAAATGATATGAAAAACATGTACTAGTTGTATGCAAATGTTATTTACCAGAGATAACCAAATCTGAAAACTGCATAAGGTGACCAGAGGTAACCAAATCCAATATTAACATAAGGTGACCAGAGGTCACCAAATCCTATATTTCCATAAGATGACCAGAGGTAACCAAATCCAATATATGAATAAGGTGACTAGAAGTTACCCCATTCCAGCATATTAAGGCCAACAGAAGTTAACAAATCCCATTTCTGGCTAAGATGACCACATGATATCAACTTAAATATTTGTGTAAGGTAATCAAGAAACAAAAAAAAATATTAGTTCAATCGAGCCTAAGTGGCCATTTTACCAGAAACGATTGCAAGTTTCAAGTTCAAAAAGAATAATAGTTGCAGCATTATATAAATATTGTGTATGTTTCCATCATATTAAAAGTTTGATACAATGAATTAAATGCATACATACCACTCTCATCTACATTTTCTGAGGACTTCTGAAAAAAGAAGATAAGTATATGATAATTGTATTAGTAAATTCAATTTTATTTATCCAAAAGTATCTTATGAGGATCAGTTTTATTTTATTTAATTATCAACTGTCCGTGCTCTTGGCAATGTTTGAAAGATCAATGATTTTTCTTAAATTTGTTTGTAGATGATCATGAAAGATAATGATCATTGTGTAAAGTTTTATCGGTACATTAAACTTAATGTAATAATATTCTATATTCTTGTTGAATCCATAATGTATATCAAACCTGTTCTTCTTCTTTTTTGTCTTTCTTTGATTGTCTCAAATTTTCTACAAATGATATGAAAAACATCAACTAGTTGTATGCAAATGTTATTTACCAGAGATAACCAAATCTGAAAACTACATAAGGTGACCAGAGGTAACCAAATCCAATATTAACATAAGGTGACCAGAGGTCACCAAATCCTATATTTCCATAAGATGACCAGAGGTAACCAAATCCAATATATGAATAAGGTGACTAGAAGTTACCCCATTCTAGCATATTAAGGCCAACAGAAGTTAACAAATCCCATTTCTGGCTAAGATGACCACATGATATCAACTTAAACATTTGTGTAAGGTAATCAAGAAACAAAACAAATGATTAGTTCAATCGAGCCTAAGTGGCCATTGTACCAGAAACGATTGCAAGTTGTAAGTTCAAAAAGAATAATAGTTGCAGCATTATATAAATATTGTGTATGTTTCCATCATATTAAAAGTTTGATACAATGAATTAAATGCATACATACCACTCTCATCTACATTTTCTGAGGACTTCTGAAAAAAGAAGATAAGTATATGATAATTGTATTAGTAAATTCAATTTTATTTATCCAAAAGTATCTTATGAGGATCAGTTTTATTTTATTTAATTATCAACTGTCCGTGCTCTTGGCAATGTTTGAAAGATCAATGATTTTTCTTAAATTTGTTTGTAGATGATCATGAAAGATAATGATCATTGTGTAAAGTTTTATCGGTACATTAAACTTAATGTAATAATATTCTATATTCTTGTTGAATCCATAATGTATATCAAACCTGTTCTTCTTCTTTTTTGTCTTTCTTTGATTGTCTCAAATTTTCTACAAATGATATGAAAAACATCAACTAGTTGTATGCAAATGTTATTTACCAGAGATAACCAAATCTGAAAACTACATAAGGTGACCAGAGGTAACCAAATCCAATATTAACATAAGGTGACCAGAGGTCACCAAATCCTATATTTCCATAAGATGACCAGAGGTAACCAAATCCAATATATGAATAAGGTGACTAGAAGTTACCCCATTCTAGCATATTAAGGCCAACAGAAGTTAACAAATCCCATTTCTGGCTAAGATGACCACATGATATCAACTTAAATATTTGTGTAAGGTAATCAAGAAACAAAAAAAATGATTAGTTCAATCGAGCCTAAGTGGCCATTTTACCAGAAACGATTGCAAGTTTCAAGTTCAAAAAGAATAATAGTTGCAGCATTATATAAATATAGTGTATGTTTTCATCATATTAAAGGTTTGATACAATAAATTAAATGCATACATACCACTCTGATCTACATTTTCTGAGGACTTCTGAAAAAAGAAGATAAACATATGATAATTGTATTAGTAAATTCAATTTTATTTATCCAAAAGTGTCTTATGAGGATCAGTTTTATTTTATTTAATTATCAACTGTCAGTGTTCTTGGCAATGTTTTAAAGATCAATGACTTTTCTTAAATTTGTTTGTAGATGAGCATGAAAGATAATGATCATTGTGTAAAGTTTTATCAATATATTAAACTTAATAAAATAATATTCTATATTCTTGTTGAATCCATAATGTATATCAAACCTGTTCTTCTTCTTTTTTGTCTTTCTTTGATTGTCTCAAATTTTCTACAAATGATATGAAAAACATCAACTAGTTGTATGCAAATGTTATTTACCAGAGATAACCAAATCTGAAAACTACATAAGGTGACCAGAGGTAACCAAATCCAATATTAACATAAGGTGACCAGAGGTCACCAAATCCAATATTAACATAAGGTGACCAGAGGTAACCAAATCCAATATATGAATAAGGTGACTAGAAGTTACCCCATTCTAGCATATTAAGGCCAACAGAAGTTAACAAATCCCATTTCTGGCTAAGATGACCACATGATATCAACTTAAATATTTGTGTAAGGTAATCAAGAAACAAAAAAAATTATTAGTTCAATCGAGCCTAAGTGGCCATTTTACCAGAAACGATTGCAAGTTGTAAGTTCAAAAAGAATAATAGTTGCAGCATTATACAAACATAATGTATGTTTCCATCATATTAAAAGTTTGATACAATAAATTAAATGCATACATACCACTCTGATCTACATTTTCTGAGGACTCCTGAAAAAAGAAGATAAGCATATGATAATTGTATTAGTAAATTCAATTTTATTTATCCAAAAATATCTAATGAGGATCAGTATTATTTTTATTTAATTATCAACTGTCAGTGTTTTTGGCAATGTTTGAAAGATCAATGATTTTTCTTAAATTTGTTTGTAGATGATCATGAAAGATAATGATCAATGTGTAAAGTTTATCGGTATATTAAACTTAATGTAATAATATTCTATATTCTTGTTGAATCCATAATGCATATCAAACCTGTTCTTCTTCTTTTTTGTCTTTCTTTGATTGTCTAAAACTTTCTACAAATGAAATGAAAAACATCAACTAGTTGTATGTAAATGTTAATTACCAGAGATAACCAAATCTAAAATATGCATATGGTGACCAGAGGTAACCGAATCCAATATTAACATAAGGTGACCAGAGGTCACCAAATCTGAAATCTGCATTAGGTGACCAGAGGTAACCAAATCCAGTATTTCCATAAGGTGACCAGAGATAACCAAATCTAATATATGAATAAGGTGACCAGAGGTAACCAAACCCGTTATTAACATAAGGTGACCAGAGGTCACCAAATCCAATATATGAATAAGGTGACCAGAAGTAACCCCGTTGTAGTAAGGCAAACAGAGGTTAACAGATCTAATTTCTGGTAAAAATGACCACATGTAATCAAAATTAAATATTTGTGTAAGGTAATCAAGAAACAAAAAATGATTTTTTCAACTAAGCCTAAGTGGCCATTACCAGAAACGATTGCAAGTTTTAAGTTCAAAAAGAATATTAGTTGCAGCATTATATGAACTTTGTGTACATATCTATCATATTAAAGGTTTAATACAATAAATTAAATGCATACAAACCACTCTCAAGGTGACCACAAGTATTCAGATGCAATATCGCGGTAAGGTGAGCAGAGGTAACAAAACCTAATATTTACATTATGTGACAAGAGCTAGCAAATCCAATAAATACATATGGTGACCAGAGGTAACCAAATCCAATATCAGCATAGGTGACTAGATGAACGTATTCCAATATTTACATAAGTTGACCTGAAGTAACCAAATCCGTTATCTTCATTAGGTGACAAGAGGTTACCAAATCAATTATCTGCATAAGGTACACAGAGGTAACCAAATCCTATATATGCGTAAGATGACCAGATGTAACCAAATCCTATATGCGGAAGGTGACCAGTGGTAACAATTCAAATATTTGCAGAAGGTAACCAGAGTTAACCGAATACTATTTTAGCATAAGTTGACCAGATGTAACAAAAGCCGCTATTTGCATAAACTAACAGAGGTAATCAAATCCAATAATTGCATAGGTTGACCAGAGGTAATACAATACTTTTTTGCATAAGATAACCAGAGGTAACCAAATTCAATATTTGCATTAGTTGATCAGAGTTAACCGAATCCAATATTAACATAAGGTGACCAGAGGTCACCAAATCTGAAATCTGCATTAGGTGACCAGAGGTAACCAAATCCAGTATTTCCATAAGGTGACCAGAGATAACCAAATCTAATATATGAATAAGGTGACCAGAGGTAACCAAACCCGTTATTAACATAAGGTGACCAGAGGTCACCAAATCCAATATATGAATAAGGTGACCAGAAGTATTCCCGTTGTAGTAAGGCAAACAGAGGTTAACAGATCTAATTTCTGGTAAAAATGACCACATGTAATCAAAATTAAATATTTGTGTAAGGTAATCAAGAAACAAAAAATGATTTGTTCAACTAAGCCTAAGTGGCCATTACCAGAAACGATTGCAAGTTTTAAGTTCAAAAAGAATATTAGTTGCAGCATTATATGAACTTTGTGTACATATCTATCATATTAAAGGTTTAATACAATAAATTAAATGCATACAAACCACTCTCAAGGTGACCACAAGTATTCAGATGCAATATCGCGGTAAGGTGAGCAGAGGTAACAAAACCTAATATTTACATTATGTGACAAGAGCTAGCAAATCCAATAAATACATATGGTGACCAGAGGTAACCAAATCCAATATCAGCATAGGTGACTAGATGAACGTATTCCAATATTTACATAAGTTGACCTGAAGTAACCAAATCCGTTATCTTCATTAGGTGACAAGAGGTTACCAAATCAATTATCTGCATAAGGTACACAGAGGTAACCAAATCCTATATATGCGTAAGATGACCAGATGTAACCAAATCCTATATGCGGAAGGTGACCAGTGGTAACAATTCAAATATTTGCAGAAGGTAACCAGAGTTAACCGAATACTATTTTAGCATAAGTTGACCAGATGTAACAAAAGCCGCTATTTGCATAAACTAACAGAGGTAATCAAATCCAATAATTGCATAGGTTGACCAGAGGTAATACAATACTTTTTTGCATAAGATAACCAGAGGTAACCAAATTCAATATTTGCATTAGTTGATCAGAGTTAACAAAATCTGAAATCTGCATAAGGTATTATCCATCATATTAATTGATTTAATCAACAAATTAAATGCATACATACCATTCTCATCTAAAATTTGTATGGACTTCTGAAAAAAGAAGATAAAAATATAATAATTGTATAAGGAAATCAATTGATTTATTCAGAAGTATCAAGTGAGAACAAGCATAAATTGACCCGATTTTTAATTGTGAATGTTCTTGACAATTTTTGCAAGTTCGTTCATTTTTTTTAGATGATCAGGAAGAAAATTCGATGGTAAAGTGTTTTCAATGAATAAACATTTAAAATGTTATGCAACAATCATCTGTAGTCTTGATGAACCAATTATAGATATCAAACCTGTTGTTGTTCTTTTTTTCCTCTCTTTGAATGTCTAACTTTTTCTAAAAAAAAGAATAAACAAAATCCATGAAGAGAAACTAAAGGTTAATATTTTTAAAGTCAGTACAATTCAGAGTAAAAATATATACTCAAATTATTAAATTGCAATATAAAAAAAGGGTAACCTCTCTGTCAAGTATAGATTACCTTGAACAACACGAACCATTTAGTGCTTTTAAATAAGTGTGGGTGAAACATAAAAAAATTAATAGCTTAACGTGAACTTACTTCTAGCGAAAACTGTGTGAATTATATATATTCATAGGAATTAATTCAGAAGCATGCTTTATTATTTTTTCTGCATGCATTTATGTTTATCTATCATTGATTATAATGTAATGTAAAATTGATACAGGATAGAAATGAAGTTGTGATAAAGATACATGACTTCACAGCAGAGATAATAAATAAGGAAATTGTAATTATTGTGTCAAGCAGAACATTAAGTGAGAACTATAATATGTAAAAGTAGTGGCATATTGACTACACATTGATTATATTTGAAGCGTACAGATTTAGGATAAAGCACACCAAACTAAAAGTTCACAGTATTTTATACATTACCATACATCTGTATATAAGAAACAAAAAAATAAATAAAATCCAACAGCTTATACAATGCAAACAAGAAACTGACAAGTTATATAACAAAATCATTTGAAAAGACAATATTTAAAGAAGACTTGAAAAGTAGTGTGCACTAAGCAAACGGTACCTATGCCAGCGTCATTCTGTATTAATCAACTAAGTCATGAGGGGGAACATTAAACGTCTGCCTTTACCATGTGAGTCTGAATGTGAGAACAACAAATCTTTGGATTTCAAAGATATCTTAGAATAAGTTCATTTAGTGCAATCTATAAAAAATGTAAGAAATATCAACATGAATATATCTACAAAAATTAATAAGTCGACTTCTGTTATGAAATTAAACGCAACTTATAGAATTATTGAACAAATGGAAGAACAATGATCATTCTACAATTTTGTTATATCGCATTTTGTCCTTGCAAATTAAATTCTATTTCATTGTATTACTTTAAAAAAAAAATAGAAATGGTAGAATTTTCTATTGCACTCACCAGGTGGAAAAATTGAGCACAAACTGCATAGTCCTGGAGTCATACACTTTTTGTGGAAATTCCTTTTACAGCATGAACATGCTCTCTGCAATATTTAATAGACATGTTCAAATTCTATGAATTAATGTAGTTATTGCGAAAAATGTTAATATTAGTGAAAGTTCATCAAATTGATATAAAAAAAAACATTTATATTCTAACCTACAATATCACAAGGTTCTGTTAAAAAATTATCAATTTTAACCATAAAACGTATTTAAATAAGCAATAAAAATAATAAAGCACCCTGTTAAGTTGAACATCAACGATCTATAAATGTATATTTACCATGTTAGTTGGTTCTTTAGCACACAAGAAGCATGTCATAACAGCACCTTTTGTTTCTATAGTAAAATAGAAATAGATGTTAACATGAATTAGGAACAACATTCTTCTGCTCCAAATCACAAATTGCAGCAGCTGATAATAAGTCATAAAATTGAAAATGTTTACACTTGGTTGATGTTATTTTTTACGTTCCTTCCCGTAGATGGTAATTATGATGGTGATGCTCATTGATGACAGCGGCAGTTTATATGAAGAAGACAATCGCATAAATATATCGGCTAACTTAATTAGACCTACAAAAACTAGTTGATTTTTAAACATCTACTTTCCATGTTTATATTTTCATTAATAAGATCGTAATATTTGACAACAACACATTATCATACATATATAAGACATGGAATATCATAAAAATAAGTACAGTTTGAGCTGTAGAAAAAAGAGAGAAATTATTACAGAAAACAACCGGAATTATTAAGCTATTATTTCCAAACTACATTTTTAAGTATAACATATCAATAATGAATAATACATTAAAGAAACATAAATACATCATTTATAGCGTAAAGAAATTTGGTCAGAAACAATAGATAAAATTAAAAACAAATCATCAATGAATTGAGATAAACATCAAAGAAAAGGATTTCAAACACATTATTGAACATGTTAAAATTCATATTCCCTTTTTATTAGATTCACTTATTGTCTAGCAAGAAGATATTAAGTATTTACATAACATACGGTACTATTAGTAAATGCTTTTATTCTATTGATTACTTACGCACAGCTTGAACAATTTCACTGCCAATTGTGAATCTTTCAGCTAGGACGTTTAATTCCAAAGATGTATCTGTCTTACTTAGGTATCGGTCGAGGAACTAAAAAAATAATTCTTAAATGTACACATTGTTTTGTAAATTTTCTATGGCCTGTTCAAAACTGAATGTTTAAATTACTGAAATGATTCATGTAGGCCTAATAATGATATAAAAATGTTTTTTTTACAAAAGGTAAATTAAAAGTACCACATATTTATTTGTTTTTCTTTCCATTACATTTAAAGTAATTTATGCAAATCATAGATTTGGTTAAATTTCACACAACCTTTGTGCTTTGCGGATTTTACTGAAATAGTTTACATGATATATATTCCAAGTTATTGTTTACACATATTTAAATAAACAGGTTTGGGAAACAAGTTGTTTACAACTTACAACAATATTTTGTTCATCTTGTTTGTACGATTCTGCCTTTTTTTCAAAATCAACAAGGGTGTCTTTTACGTGCAAAATTGTGATCTTTATTAGTATATATATATATCATTGATTTAAGATTCAAGCTTCAATTGAACTTTCATTTATTAACTCTCAATTCATACATGCAAAGCCCAATGTTTTATGTACCTTCAAACAATAAACACCACATGAGCTAAAATCATTTTGCAGAGGATACCCAACTGCTGTACAGATTGTCCATGTACCAAGATCTCTGCTTTTAGTGAAGTAGCTACATAATATAATATGAAAAGAAAAATGTGTTACTTAAAATTGATATATATTAAAAAGTCAAGCTGGCTATAGCCATAATGCCAGCCATTGCCTTACCCCGGACTGTATCATAGAACTTACATGTCTAGCTAGATGTATGATACTTAAGGAGATATTGCACATTCCATAGAAAACCGTTCATTTGACCAACCTTTCTAATGTAGGAAAAAAAATATTTGCAGCTGTTTTAAAGTTGATATCAACAACGTTTGGAAAAAAATAACTGGTCTTCAGTTCTTACTGCTATATTCAATTTACAAAGCTGTGCAATCAATAATACAATTATAGTTCAATTCCAGTATCAACCAGAAGTAATTTTCATTTTAGATTAACAAATTATATTTCTCTAGATTTGTCCTTATAACTTGTGACTCACTTCTGAAAATTTCAGAATTATAAACCTTTTTTTAAGTATATATATCAAACACAGAAATAAAAATTTACTTTGAAACAAATCACATGCATTAAAGCAATAAACGACTGTCATGTAACTACAGTTTCAATCTTACTTGAAATTCTTTTCATATGTTCTCAATTTCTTTGATATTTTGAGCGGGTCCATACTTGTCACAATATGGTGTTGGACATCCATAACCTGAAACAAAAATTATTCTCTCTTTTTAATTTCACATACTTAAATCTGTTTACATTAACATTTATAAAAAAATAAATATTTTGCTTAATTACTGGTTGTTGCTCAATGTTCAGAAGCAAATATTTGATAATATTCTATACGAAGAAGCCAATATTTTATATCTGATATTTCTTTTCTAACTATCATTTCCATGCAGTATAAATGCTTTCATATAAATGAGTGCAATATCAGTTGGAAAAATGTATGAGAAAATATATATATTAAGTCAAGTAAGTTGAATTAAGTTATAGAAGAACAACTAACATGACTAAAAACTCAACGAAATGTCTGAAATGCTGTTCTTGCAACTCATTTTTCTATTAACTTATAACCTCATGGAAAAATGCCTGAATAGTGTAATTAATAACATTAATTGAGCAAATAAACCTACCACAGCAACCCAATGACACTTCCCGTCATTAATGCACCCAATGACAGTGTCATACTGTTGTATATCGTCCTAAAAAAGTATTGTAAAATGTTATTATTAACTTGCAAACTGATAAAAAAAAAGACCGATGAAACATTAAATACATTTTATAAACAGCAATATAATACCATACACAATACAATATTTAGCATATTGTTTTATTATTTATCATTTGATAATTTACATATATCATCAATATGTTAGAATGTCTTATTATTTTGTTAAAACGTGAAAGGCGAATTGGTAATATCCAGCTTTTAGCTGTAAAAAGAGTAATCTATGTGTAAATCAAAAGCACTTATATAAAAAGAGTTTATAACAGATGATTATATAGTATTATACCTTTTTAAACCAAGTTACGCTTTTCCTCCCTTCAAAAATTGAGGTCAGAATCAGACAATCTGCACGGGACACTTTCTGGAAAACGGAAATATGTATAAAACAAATTGTGTGACAAGAACATTGGATTTATTTAACTGTTTCTATTACATCGGAACGTGAAATTATATAAGGTTTTTCTTGCCTGGTTCAATACTTCTTCAAAGTCAGTATGAAATTACCCATCAAAAATACGAGGAATAAAAGTAAATTCATTTTTCTCATAGTTAATGAGTTGTGCATATATTTCCTTAACGACAATTCCAAATGGGATATAACTCTTATAAGGAATATCCAGATAGCTTCGGTTAAATAATATATGACATCATAAGGGTGTAACGGGTAATTGAGTAAACTAATAAAAGATCGCAGTAGATGTATCTACACGCAAAATCGAGATTGGGGAGGTAACTCTATTAATGAGAGTAAAAAGTCTTCGTTAGGGCAATGGCGAAAGCTCATAAGCTGTACGATATCATATAAAACAAAGTCAAAGCTATATCTGTTAAAAATAATAGCTCAACTTAAAAAAGGCGAACAAAATATAAATAATAATATCAAAATAATGATAATAATTATAATCCTTAAGTAAAGCTAAAAGTCTTTCAACCGAAAGGTAGAAAGACCTTAAATTATATAAAAGGGAAAAAATAAAAGATGATTTAGTGGAACAAATTTTTCATTCTCTGCAAAAAGGGTGGTGGGTGCGAAAGTAACTTTTACAATACACAGTTTACTTTGGTGAAATTGAAAATGAATAAAAAATGCATAAAACAAGTTTAGAATGATAATTCAGATACCCTTAATGGAGGAATGGATCATGTAGAAAAAGCGAAATTAAATGAATTGATCCTGGAAGTTACAAAAAAATAAGCATGCTTTAAAGTAGCCGATGAAAAAATCAGTCAACTCTAAAATAAATGCACTGAAATATGATAAAACGGTTATTAAATAAATACTTTTAATTCGTTTACCTGTACACACTGATCCGTCCGTTTTTGCAGTACACTACAATAAAGATTAATTATCTGAAAAAAAAAAGAAAATGATAAGGTCAGATCTTTTCAATCAGTATGATACAAAGGAAACCATCAACAAAACTAAATATCACAAAGGTGAAGACATACAAGTTTGATCAAGATAACACATAACATAAAGTACCATGATTATGTTATCAGTTTAAGACAGATTATTTAAAAAAATCCTTGTACATTTTATAGAACTAAATAAAATCAAAAGACCTCCAAAAACCTGAATGACTTACCTGCATTTTTTTTGTTGTTAAATCTTTCATCAATGATTATTTCTGCTTTTCAATGGAAATAAAGTAGTGCTTACATTGTCAAATTGGTATTTAATTTTTTTTGGTATCTGTCATATTTTCTTCAATGGCAAAACAATGCATTTTAAACCAATATGCTATTAAGCCATAGTGACTATATTTCTTGGCATAAAAGAAAACACAATTACTTTCAGGCCAGTAACTCTTTAAGGGGTCACAAAAATTAGCAATTTAGTGGCATCAACCAAACAATGGGTAGTTTTATTTGTCTGAAAATGCTTTACCTAATGAACCTTTTCACCAATGTCAGATTTAATTTTATTTTAGATACCCTAAGGATGATTAAGCTTACGTTTGGTTGGAATTGGTTCAGTAGTTTCAGAGGAGAGTTCAAGATCTTTGAAAACGTTTAACCTTTATTACATAAATTAAACCATTAGTACTGTTACCTGATCATTCAACTCCTCCTCAATTTTTAAGCTCATTAAATCCGATACGTAAAGAACATTCCCATACACCGTACCAAACTTTTCGTCAGCATTTCCTTTCCATGAATTCCATATAGTTTCCAAAAATGCTTTAAATAAATAATCATTTTTAACAATCAAAGTAATACAAATAATAATACCTGAAACAAATGACATCAATTAAGTTTCTTTTAAATTTTGGAATTCTACGAAAACAGAAGTGCAATCTTGTTTAGCACAGAAGATCACAATATTTGGGTAGGGTGACCAGAAGTAGCCGCAGTCAATATTATATAAACAATAGGTGCCATATTATTTAAGTCTATAACCGTTTAAATTGCAAAGAGGTAATAAAGGTTTACAAGTTACAGAATGACATGAGGTAATTAATATCAACATATGTGTAGGGTTAGCAGAGTAAGTCAGAAACTATGTAGGGTGACCAGAGGTCAACCAAAGTCACTATCAGTGAAGGGCGACAAGATGTAACCAGTCAATATATTTGTAAGGTAAGCGAATGTTAACTAAGACAATATGCGTAGGGTGACCAGATTTAATCAAAGAATATATATCTGTTTAAATGTCGCAGAGCTAGCCAAAGTTCATAACTTTGTCACCTGACTAAAGTTAACTAAAATCAATATATGTGTAAGATGACCACAGGTTACAAAAGTCAATTACTATGTAAGGTGACCAAATGTAGAGAAAGTCAATAAATGGGAAGGGGTGACCAGAGGGCACCAGTCCATAAATCTGTAGGGGACAAATGTAACCCAAATCTGTATATGTGTGAACTGCCTACAAGTTAACAAGTTTGATAATTGTGCGGGGGTAACTCAGGTCAATAACTTAGTAGGAAAAAAGGTTATAAAGTCATTTTATGTGAAGGGTGACCAGAGGCAACCTAAGCCAATATATGAGTAGGGTGACCAGAGATAACCGAAGTTAATATCTGTGTTAGGTGACCAGAGGTAACCAAAGTTAATATATGTGAAAGGTGACCAGAGGGCACCAGTCAATAAATCTCTATGGCGACCAGATGTAATCTTTAATCAAAATCTATATCTATGTAAACTGCCGACAGCAAACGAAAGACAATATCTGTCACGTGTATGGCGTTAGGAAGTAACCAGTTTCAATATATATGAAGGGTGACCAAAGGTAACCATTGTTTAATCTGGAAGATATGATTTTAGTATGCACACAATTACTGCACAGAGTTTGGTAATTTTAATTTTCCAACGAAAGAAAGAGGTAGGGCCAATATGCCGAGGATTTTTTTTCACAGAAGGGCCAATTTCAAAAAGTGCCGACAGAATAAAATTTACTATAAAAACAAAAAATAAAAATGCTTTTTGATCAATATCTCGATTTACATATAGTATGATATGTGTGATCAATAGTTAATTTAACCCTAAAAAATGATGAAAATCCAATATCCGGATTTTCGGGTGTTTTTATGTGGAAAAAACAGGGAATCCCCCAAGAAGGACATTTCAAACCAAAAAAAAGTTATGCTTTTTATGACTGTTGTTATACATACTACTTTTTACTTCAAAAATGAAATTGGTTTAGTGTGTCCTTATTACATAAAAAACAACTTTTTAAAGAAAAAATTGTAACATCGATAAATTGTACCGATATACCTTCTAAATAAGAGTCATAATGATCAGAATCGCCGTAGCTCCACCATTAGAGCACAGAACTACTAATAAATGATGAATTTGAAGAAAGGGTTCGAACCTCGCTCAGAACTTTTGCATTTTTTTGTGTTGTTATATTAAATTTTAAAGTTTCTATCATATTTTTTCGGATGTTTGCTTGACTCATAGAGTCATTCTGGTTCATTTTGACTATTCAGTTAGTTTACTAGTATATAATTTTACGTGTATCAAAGAAAAATAATGTATCGCTTATTGTGTGCAATCCTATGACTGTCCATACTCTTGAATTACTTTCTATTCATGTGTTTACATTATTACGTATTTCCAAGGGACAACTGCCGTCAAATTGATGTAGGTGCCTGTACATAACCAATAACACGAGAATTAATTCTATAGAAATTAAGCCTACATGTTGCGGGTGTAATATACACATAACTTAAAATAAGGCCATTGTATACAAGTTTCATAACAACAAAAAACAATTCGTCGAAACCTTTTTTGAACATGGTATTATATGTAACAAATGCAGTCAACAACAATTTTGTCGCCAAATCACAAACTGTAAAGATACTAGTACTGAAATTTTTACCACCTTCTATACACGGGTACCTAACTCATCAGAAAAATAAAACAACATAACAGAACAAATCAATTACACTACAAATCGCGATTGTAGGTAAAACATCAAGAAGCTGTTGCATCTGTATCACAACGAAGGGCCGATTTGTTAAAATTACAGAAAAGGCAATAAAACATGAAGTAGTAACACAGGGTGATCTATGACCAACTGATGTAAGATGTTCTCCGGTTTTAATTTTATATACATGTACATGTATTTTCTTGTCTTATCTTATAGACGATAAAACCTTAAAAGACCAGGACAAATACAGATATACATATTCAAAATGAGAAAATCACGATTTGAATTAGTTCGATATTATTTGGCTCCTTGACAATTTACATGGTATGGCACCTCGCATAAAGGATGTTAATAATAAAATAAAATCAATATTAAAAAAACAATAGTCTTGGCCTTGTTTTTGTAGGAATACCTGTTCAAGGTATGAAAATAAATAATGTGACGTATTTTCTTGTACTATAATTAGCATCTATCGGGCTATTTAAAACATTATTTACCTATCTTATCGAATGAAACAAATCTCCGGCAAATTGGCCCTCCCTCTTTATTTTTTTGGATTCCTAGCAATTTTATGTTATGGTTTACGTCTACTTTGAAATTTAATTGTAATTTTATTTATTTCATATCGGTTCAGAATAAGATTCTCTTATTGGATAAAAAGGGGTAATATGACATTCATTATTTTTCAGTAATAAATTCCATCCTTCATTAACAGAACAAAACGGACCAGAAAACTGGTCGTTAACGAACTTTTACATGAGAATGACAGGTGGGCGTGGTTTCCGTCTGATAATGACCGTTGAGGCGTGGTTTCTCTGTAAATGACCGTTGGGGCGTGGTTTCTCTGTTAATGACCAATGGGGCGTGGTTTCTCTGTTTAGAGAGATTTATCCATTTTTAAAACATGTTCCTTTCTTTAATATTATATTTAATTTGTTGAATTGTTTATTATTTGTTTTTGTTAATAATAAAATTAAAGAGAACTTGATTAAGTATTTATATACTGAAAAATTGCACTAAAATGAATGGGAGTATTCCTACAACTGGTCTTCACTCTCTGCCATACAAATCAACTACTCGAGTTCGCTTTAGGCATTTTGAATTAATGAAAATTTTCAAAACATAGTTCCTCAATGAAATAAACATAATAGTTCTTCAAAAAAGACTGGTCATTATCGTGATACATGGACTGCCCGTAGGACAGTAATATTGACTATGACAGCGATAATGACCTCGCCTTCGCGTCATTATCGCTACCTTAGTCAATACCACTGTCCTGTGAGCGGTCCAACTATTATATAAATATTAAATCCTGAATTAAAAGGATTAAGTCGATTAGAATGTGACCTTACTCTTAATACTGTTCAATGGCATTTTAATATAATTACACCAACTATATATAGCTAACAACATTACAAATGTCTACATTCATAAATACATATAAATATGTTACTGGTTGAGTTGACAAATAAAACTGTAAGATCAGCATAACATCAGAAGAAACCTTCTCAAGCTCAAGAGATAAATCATTGAAAAATATTATTAAAAGTAAATGTCATAATATGGAACCTTCTGGTACTCTTGATCAAACCTCTAAAGTAGGTAAATCCCTAACTTTGTATTGTGTAACTTTTGTCTTTCGTTTGTAAGGTGGCACTAGATCAATAGCATTTCCTTTCTTCTTGAAGATAAATATAGAATTGATTTAAAAACTTACCTTTACTTCTTTCTTTTATGACAGCTAACATTATCCTTAAAAAATATTAAAATACAGTTCATCCATTGCTTAAGTTATCTTAACATTATCAATATCATCAACTACATGTATAAGATTAGGCCGTGTTCACATTGACTTAAACTCGGTGTTGTGTTAGTGTAACTCACACATTAACTAAAGATAATTGCGTTCCCATTGATAAAACTTAATGTTTACATGAAGATTTAATCAAGACTCATCTATCATCTTTGCCGAACACATAGTTCATTTGAAAAGGTCTTCCTGAATCGATCAGACGTACACACTGACAGAAATATTTGCCACTGGTCTTTATACTCAAACAGCGATTCACTTATAAATGCATTACTGAAAAAGGGGGAGGTTAATTGTTTGTTTGTGTAGTATCTGAGACTCGTTAAAATACTATTAGAAATAATAAAAAAAACATTCTCCCCTCCCTTTGACAAATACTCCTTGGATAAAAAAAAAAATAGCACTTGAAACAAACAGAAGAGATAGAAATGTAGTGATCCTTAACATAGCAATTCTTTTTCTTCGTCTGTAAGCACGCTAATGGCAATCCTACGTTTTTAATGCGTAATCGAGACATCTTTAAACTACTGCAAATCATCCAAAATGACTTTCTTAAAGGAGCAACCACTTTACTTCAAAAAAAAGGGAGAGGGGTTCTGAGTTCTCGCGCGAAAGTTTATAATTAGTTTTTTTTCGATGGTACCAATTTATATAATATTTAACATGTTTAACACTATAATGTATGGGAAAACGTTTGATTCAGAATATTTGTTCATTCTATAATTGTCTGAATGTCTCAATTTTTTTTTTAAATCTAATTGTGGAAAAATCCACCCCCCCCCCCCCCCCTTTTTTAAAGTCAAGTGGTCGTTTATTAACTGTAGAAAAGTTGTTCGAAAATTTGAATTCGGTTCTACGTAATGAACATTTAAATGACATATAGTTTACGAGTGTGAACAAATCTTATGTACATGTAACTAAACAAGGTGTATAGATGTGAACAAATTTAATGTGAAACTAGCGTACATTACATTAAACCAAATGTAAACATGTTTACTGTACACGACGTTTGGTGTGAACACGGCCTTAGTGAATTATTTATTTTGTGAATTTTTTTTATATCTACTTCTACTTAGAGTCTTAGGGTGAATATATCCTTCTAGTCTGTGATTCGAACATTTAAAAAAAACGTGTCATCACAAATGACAAATCATGCAAAATGGATGAAACAATCATTTTGCTTTGAATGACTTAATTAAACTTAATATGCTTAAGTTTGTGTTATTCATTGTATTCAATTGCTCGGTATGTTAATTTTACTTACAGATAATACAGACGGTGACAGGCTCTATGGTGTATTGCTAAATAGAAAGATGAATTGTCTATTTTAAGCTTTCTATTTTTAGACATGTGTTAGAACTACAATATTACTACACACAAGAGCACTATTTATAGGGTGACCAGTGGGCACCGTTCAGCGTAACTATTATCCTTGTCCGTGCTCCTACTCTATGATGTCACGTGTTAAGCGTTGAAATAGCCAATACTAATTTAACGTCTTTGTTTGGCCCGGTCGGGATTCGAACAAACGACCTCCCGCTCTCGAGTGGAACACCTTCACATGAGACCAACCAGTAGAGCGGTAGTACATAATATACCAAAACCTCAAGTATAATAAACAATACAGTTTCACAGACTTCTCACAGTTACTAAAGCGAGCTAAAAGTATCTAACCTAAATTAAATGCGTGAATTGATATTGTAAACTACACGTAAACATCGATGATCGACTTTAGTGTAGATTTCATGGATCAACGCTCTCGGCAAATTAAAAACTCTTGCACAAATTATTTGAGTGGTCCGAATGTGGCCAGCTGTTACAAGTCTAAATTTCTATCCTAATTCAATATACCCTCATTTTCCAGTGGTATTTTAAAGTTTCACGTCCAACCTCACTGTCGACCTCCTATTGCACGACCTACCTATTGAGTATTGTATTTAAAGATTTTATGTGTTATAGTCATGAACATGCATGAAATATTTGCCACTGGATGTAAAGCAAACAACAATCAATCAACTTCATAAATTGTTCCATGTACTTAGCACTCAAAGACAAGATCTTGTAAATTGCTATAATGTACTATTTCCATTTAAATTTTTATGGGTTTTTTTTGTTTTTTTTTTTCCTTCAATTTATTACATAACTGACTGCTTATAAAAAAGTTTTAAATATTTTTTTACTATGGTTCTTATCTACTGTTTTAATACGATTTATAACATGATGTTTTGTCAGGCAAGGATAAAACTAAGAAAGGTAAAAGTTATTTCAGGTGTTTTGCTTCAGTTGGACATAAAATGGGAATAATATAATACATATAATACATCTATCTACGAATATATGTCACCTAAACACGTTTTGATCGGGTCAGAGAAACCTAGTTGATGCTATAGATGTCACATTTATGCTTTTTAATACGATTTTATTCATTGAAGTTTGCATGCATAGTTTTTATTTTAAAAAAACCCAAAACAAGATCTATTAATTAATTGAACTGAACAGACAACACTAATTATTTTGCATTCGCATGTAACGTAGTGTAGGAAAATTACAGAATCAAAAAGGAATGAACATTTACCGGATGAATATTGTTCAGGACCTTATGCATCTAGGTCTGTTCGATTAAAAGTTCTGAAACAAGCTGTTTAAAAAGCTAATTGATGGAAGAATTTACTTACTGTTTTCTTATGTCTGGTCTGTTTCATGATTACTGACAGTTTAAAAACATCAAATATATATATAACAAGAAGTTGTTGTGCAGAATATTCATTGGTCAGTTATAAATGAGGTATGTACAGGGTTTTGAATGCCTCATTTATTAAATAAGAAATCATTATTTTGAAAAGTTGGATTCAAAAATATAAATTTACCCCCTAATTTTGTAAAACTATCATTTGGTGTTATTTCAATGCTAAACAAAATATAATAAATGAATAATCGAATGATGCACTGCCATTTAATCGGTCCGTTTCCGTTGCAATTTGGTAAATGTTAATTGTATATATCAGTCTGAGTACTGTTTAACTATCATTTAAGGTGAACATATTTAGACTCGTCCAATTCAGGGGAATTAGGTCTCTGCGAGTGCTTTTTGTGTACTTTTCTTATGTTTTTGACGGTTTGTAAGTCAGTAAAAGTTCAATGATTACGTTAATATTGACATTAAAAGACCTCCTCACAAAAAGGGCTGTTCAAATCCCCTCGCCCTTCAGGCTCGGCGATCTGAATATCCCTTTTTGTTCGGAGGTCTTTTAATATCAATATTAACTTATCATTGAACTTTTACTATTACATATACATAACTGCAACTGTTGCAATGGCAAAGTTTTCAATACACATTTCTTGATATAGTACGATTATTATAATTCATTACAGAAATCTTCATTCATAAGTGATATACTTATATGGTGTTTACAAGAAGAAAATAACAACAGCGAGTTGTCTTACGTCACATCTTTTTTTTTATTTATAGTATTATGGGAATTTTAAGTGAACGTAAAATGTATGTAATGTCGCGTGTTTTCTTTTATTTTTGAAATTTATTATGAATGCATTTTAACGCTTTTAAAATGGTTGCCGCCATCCTTGTGTCGTTAGATTTCATATGCCACGCCTAAATAGTAGTGGAGCATCACGTGCTTTAGTCTGTATGTCTGTTCGATATTCCGTCCGTCAACACATAAAGTTTAATTTTTTGGTCAATGTAGTTTACTATGAAGTTGTTGTTATATTGATGTGAATCTTAGTACACAATCATGCTCATTTTAGTGAATCTTTTAGAGTTTTGACTCTGATTTTATGGTTTACTGATCATAAAAATATGATATATTAATCCAATATATTTCAGCAAGGTTTAGATTTTGGTCAAGGTATTTTATCATGAAGGTGTGGTCACATTAACTAAAAAAAAAAAATATGTTAATTTATATAACACAATTTAATTAAACGTAATGCCAAAGTACAATTTTGAACTTGATTTCCCGATTAACTGAACATGGTAATTAGATAGTGCAATGAGTATAGTGTCTATGGATACATATTCTTGTTTGAAATGTATTTCTCGTAATTATTTACAGTCGTTTATTTCTATTTTGGTTTGCTGGTGTTAATTGTTTGTTGTCGTATTAATTTGTAATCGTACCTTAATTCATCAATGATATACCAATGTACGTACCAATTAGGTTCTGCTTTACACATTTTCTGTCCTTTGATATCATTGAAAACTATTCCATATGAAAAACTGTCAAAAATATATGTGTCAAATAATTGGAAAGTGAACACCTATAAAACAAATAAGGATTCTAGGTATTTCTCTGAAATTTGAAAAAAAGATAAACGTCTGATTCACAAATGGTCACTTCCGCTTCCGGTATTTTGCAATGGCGTTGTCAGTTTTTTTTTCTTACGAGTTTTGAATGTCTATTTAATTCTGATATTACATTTACGATAGATCTACTGAACTGTGCATGTTCTGTATAATTGTAATTGTATTATTATGTAAAGGAGAAGAAGAAGTTGGTTAAACTTGTGTCCGATCCTATTTGTTTCTTTGAGCAAATAAAATCGTTTTAAACTGAATTGAATGTCTACTTCGTATCTTTCGCCTCTTTTTTTCGCGACGCCATAAGGTAGCTTATATCTTATATACATCTTGAATATATGGTTATTAGGCACTTTACATTGCAACAAGTTAGAAAAAAACGAAACTTCTACCAGTTTGCAATTTAGAACAATGATCTACATCACAAAGGAAATAAATATCAAAATTAATGCGTTTTCGGATTAAATACGACATCCTGCGAATGTAACGAACAAATCAATGTAAATTGTCGATATCTTTAACTATTGCAAATGAGTTATGAAAACAAGAAAAACTCTTACAAACAATAGTCCATTGGAGTTTGGTAATTTTTTTTTTTTTTTTTTTACTTTGTACTTACATGTTTATTTTGATATATTTACACAAGTAACAGTTACTAAACTTAGCAGGGAAACGGATTGAATACTTTATAGCAGATACGTCTGACTCAGTGGTTTACAGGTCTGTACATGATAAGATGACCTTTTATCGACGCAATATAGGATTTGCTTGATAATTAATGTAAAGGTATTTATTTTGAAAACGTCAGATGGGACATACATTTTAAGCTTATATTAAAATGTAAACGATGAACAAATTCTTATATTTACATCGCAATACGTCGGAAGGAAAAAGATAGTGAACTACTTGTTTCAAAAAAGTTTATTATCACTCATGCACAGACATGTAATATATAAAAGTAATTCCTTAATCATTTTTCCATATTTAAAAAGAAGGGCCATTTTTCCATGTATTGATATTCCTTAAGGGATCAGAGCCTTTAAGTTGTCAAATCTTAGCAGCATGAAATTTAATATTAGGGAGTATATATCATATATTTAACCTTGTGTTTCACGTTTTGATATATTTCCATAAATCAAAAAAATATTTATCGCTAAATGTTGCTGTATTTATACATGTTTCGTTTCGAGTTTGCATTAACCATGTTTTTGAAGGATATTGCTTACCAAATGAATGAATAATTTGTACCCGAAAGACAATACATTGCTTTACTTCTAAAATAATTTAATATTATTTATGATAATAAAATTAGATGATGTCGTAGGATTTCAAACTCTCAAACAGAGACCTTATAATGTAGATGCAAGCAACTAGACCTTCGACAATGAGGGAATCCCATACCTCATTGTAAACTATAAAAGTCCAGACATGACAAAGTGTTAAACAATCTATATAGGAAAACCAAGATCACCGTTTATAACAACAAACGAAAATCAAATATGCTATACAGCATCAAACAATAAACTGTGAATAACATGCTCATGACTCCTACAGACACATGCAGAAGTGGCGGGGTTAAATATGTTTGCCAGCGCCCCTAACCTTGGACAGTAGTAACAGCACAACATAAGAACAAACTATAAAAACAGTTGAAAGGTCTTGACTCATCAGATCGATATATAACACAAAAACAACTTAACAATAAAAAACACCAACGACACAAAGCACCGATTTTAGAGTACGTGCAATTGCTGAAAGCTATTTCAAAGCCGATAACTAAACAAAATCATGTATCCAAGACAATGTCAATCCGTAAATATAAAGACGTCATAAATATTCAAGGAAAACATAATATTAAACAAACTATACATATTTGGCTGTGATACTATGAATTTAAATAAATATTAAAAAACAATATGTGAAAATGGTCCTGTTGTGAAATATTTTTAGAGGAAATTGGCCCTACTACTTTTTGTTTCCCCTACAGTAAAGCAAATTACAATTGGTTTACCTTCAATGGCTATTCCAAAAATATAGCACACGACATATAAAAGCATATAATATTAATACTCTCTTTCAAAAAAAGTTGGAAATACTTTATTAAAATAGGCAAAACATGTTGCTGCAATTATATTCGACTTATTTCGTTACAGATGAAAATAAAAGTTTAATATAAACATGCATTTTTTTCATAAGAATTGTGTTTGCGTTAAACATGAATGCCTATGTTTATTGAAATAAACAAAATTTATTCAAATAAAATCTACCTTAATACGATTATTTAAACAATACTTATTTTACATTTATAATTGTGCGCTTTTTACCTTCATCAGAAACGCTATAAACCGAGTATTTGAAAACCAGGTATGTATCAGAACCGAAAAAGTTGAGCAGCTATATAACCAAAAAGGACATGAAAAATAGCCAAATCCACCTAAGGTCAACCTCGCCTGGTGGAGTTAAAAGATTAGATTCTTAATAATTTCTGAATTTATATAAACAAACAATTTAAGAAAGGTTTGTTATATATCATGTCAGTACTGAAGTATTGATGTACTGAGCTGACGATACCCTCGGGGACTGATTGTCCACCAGGAGCGGCATCGATGCTGTTATAAATTATGAATACAACTCTATAAATTTCATGCGTCCGAAGCGCTTTTCTGTTATAAATAAACATCTAAATATTTTTTATCGTATTTCTTAAAATGTAGCAAAATGTATGATAAATCCTAGCATATGTCCAATTTTGATGGATGTTTGCACGTTTGGAGTATTTATAAAAAAAAAAGAAAAGTGTCGAATTCAGGTTAGGATTTAAAGGGCATATCCAATTAATATATGATCGGAAAAATGTTAGCTTGACATATAATCGTCAAACTTGTCTTCATCGGCGCTATTTTTACAATGTTGAACAAATCCCCCCTTTTCCTCGGAATGGATCCAACCCTGTCAAGTGTAAGCAATACATTTTTCATCATCACCATAGTTAATTCGAAGTAATTTTATATAAGCCTTAAAATCCATTTTGATTTATTTGGGTTTAAGATGTTCTTCGATGCAGAGATGAAAAAGTTTTTTGCAAAGATGCGTACAGTTTGTGGTAATCAGATCAACACGAATCGTCAAATAACATAGGCTTTATCAATTTACAATTGTTGTCAGATGCGACTATTTCGTGATATCGCCTATGATATTGTTATGATATTGTAACTATCATATTTATTTAGTTGGCCTAATTAGTTCTGTGTGGCCTTAAAGTTGTTTACGAAATGATATTGTAACTGTGCAGTTTAGAAATCACTGGAACAATCATAGAGACTGATGAAATGATTAGAACTTTCGATTTGACATACATAACGATTCCAGAATGATCATAATAAGATATGCGTAATTTAAACTTCTTACACTGTTCTAGAAGATTCCGTTTTACACTTTTCTAGGAATTTCCCTTCTACAGTCTTCTAGAGATTTCCGTGACAACTATATATATACAGACACTAAAGTTAAACATTCAGATATAGACATTAATATTCTCATGAGTTCTCTCAGTTGGATTGACACTTGTATTCACGTTAACTACATCATACTAGATTGTGACTTATGACTAATTGGACATAATATTCTGTTTGGATTCCCGCAACAGTGAAGAGAAGAATTCCGGATAAAGAAAAGACAAAAGATATATTTTGACAGTTAAGTTGACATTTCTATTTGTGTAATACTTCTTGTAAACTTGTGTATAATAAATCTTTTTAAATTTTATTATTGATTTGTGTCATTTGTTGGCTACAATTTAAAGGTGATTTCTGGCTGTAACAATAAATAATAATGCGAAATAACGAAAAAAAAAAAAAAAAAAAGACCTGTAAAGCAGAAATATTTCCGCTTACCTTTTCGCCATGCACCGTTTTTGCCTTTTCCCTGTGATATTAACGTATTTTATAAGAATAAGCTACACGTTACACTATAGATGCAAAATACAAATTCAATGTGAAATTTGAAATTTCTATTTTTATTATTGTCGCGTGAATATTTGCTAATGTGTTTGTTTCTTAGTTGCTTAACTAATATCATTTGAATTTGCATCTTGTAAAAGACAATATGCAGCTCAACCTCCAATAAATTTTGCTTTTGGATGATAATGTCCTTCTGAAAATCTTTTATGGGATAAAAGGTTTATTTCTTGAATGCCTTCATCCATTGATCTACCAAAAAATACAATCACAAATAATTTGGCATTTAAGGAATATTTTGGTCATGTTCTATGAATATATAAAGCATTGGTGTAAATGTAATCGCATTACAAATATAAAATATATGTTATACATACTTCTTCATAAATATACCAAATTAGATAAAATAATTTAGCTAAAAAATTTAAAACTCATTGAATTCAATAAGGGTAAATAATCATATTATAATTGCGATTAAAATGCATGGATGTTACAGTATAGCAAATCAAATATGACTGGCCTATATGTAACTAGAATTTAGCAACATTCGAGGGCACTAACAAAAACGCAATGAACCGGAACAAAAATGTTGAACCTAATGAACGAACAAATGAGTATTGCGTCATCGTGAATAGAATTTTCAAAGTGTCCAATAGTTTAGATCTTAGATCTACAGGACTACTAGTATATAAAGAATAATAAAATGCATGTTATCACCAAAACATCACATGGGCCTATAATCAAGTGTTTATAGTTGAAAGGGATGTAAGTAGTAAAGTACCTTTTCGTTTAAAAAGTTCACAACACTAAGTTTCAAAATAAGGGTTTTTTGCTTCCAATGTGTTCCTTTTCATCTAGCATCTGTCGTTTTACATTGAAATAGTTTTTCATGCTGCAGGTGGAATCGAAATTGTGATTTTGACCATGACGTTTTGTCCTTTTCATTGCATTTTAATGGTATGTTTTCCTTTGAGGTTACCGACAAACGTGTCAACCCAATAGTTAATAAAAATTTTGGTTTTATAAAACTTATAGCACGTATTTATCAGCTCTGACAACACCTATGCACAACCCTACATCTACTTGAAGATGCTTATTCGAATGTAATAATTAGATTATTGTGCATTTGCATTCGTAGTGCTGTTTCCTTGTATAAATTACAACTTAATGGTGCATTATAAATGTTATGTAAATTGTTTAGTGATTTACAGATTTTTAAATAACTTCCTCATTTTTCAAAATAAAAATTGTGTTGGCACTAATAACCATGAACAAAATATTCTTTCCTGTAACAATGAATTACTTCAAATGGAATTATTACAATTTCAAGAACTTTTATTCTATTTATAATGATTTCATCATTTTTTCCCTAACTCATCAGATCGACACAAAGCAACAGATCTACTGACAAAAACACAATGTATAATGATTTCATTTGCCCTTTTAACAAAATATCATTAAAATAATCATTAGGGCCTTTCATTTGAACGGCAGATAGCCTATGGTAATCAACTTGTTCATCCGTCCATTCGTCTGTCACAAATCGTTTCCATACTCTAACTTGTGAGCCCCTTGGTGCTCAGTTTCAACGATGAAACTTGACATGATTATCAAGGTGTTTCACGATAAATAAAGAAAAACCCTAAACGGTATTTAGTAATGGATGCTTGAAATATTTCTCCTCTTTATCCGATTTATTTCCCTTAAAAAATTCTTTCTATCAGAGACAATTGCTTATAATGATTGTTGTACAAGAGGTTTTATTTGGACCATTGGTCAGGCAACTATGAGAGAAGATCCAGTTTTTGGTCAGCACAGGGTCTTGCTTTTATGTCAGCTAAAAAGTATGCTAGGAATCGTAAAAAATTATCTACTCAAGTAAATTATAATTATGTATGTCATTATGTACGCCACACATACGGTAGTACGCGGGTGGGGCATTATGTTACCAATAATTATGATGTTATCTTTTAAAGATATTCCAAATTAAGGTTTTGACTGTTTTGTGGTTCACTGGACATAGAAATGGGATACTGTGAGCAGGGCATTGACCCCTGTGGACATATATTCTTGTTTTACCGGATTTTAGATGCAGCTAAATATAAATATTATTTTTTTTCCTATCTCATCAGATCGATGCAAAGCAACAGATCTACTGACAAAAACACAATTGACACAAAGTACAGATCTGAAGGTACTCACAGTTCCTAAAATCTAGTTCTAAGCCAATAACAACTAATAAGAAAAGCATGTATCTAAAACTAAAATATCAATCAGTTAACATCTAACTTCCAATGAATTTTGTATAACGACGTCATTAACAGCCAAAGAAAAACAAGACCTTGTGCAATGTCTAAATATAAGTATCGTCATATTGTAATTCACACTACTGTTGCGAGTTGTGCTGGTCTAACGATTTGAAATAGAGACTTACATTTTCTAATGACTTCAGAATAATTTTTTTTTTGGGGTCAATATCCCTAATGCGCCTCGAAGTGAGGGACTCAAAAGTAACAAAAATCTCTGTCCAATGATATTGGACATGTTTCAATGTTTAACAAGCGACTGAGCTTAACCATTTGTGCTGATTTGGGGAGCAGAGGACAATAGATTAAAGATGTGAAATTATGAAGTTATTAAATGTATGCAAAGAACTAAATTTTCAAGGAACGTATTGTGTAAAAAGGGGATTTTTTACGAAAAATTGTATTTGCTTTATGTATTATTGAAGAAATAAAAAAAAAACAAAAAAAAAAACACAATCGACGAAGGAGCTCCCAATAATATCTGCATCCAGTAGATGTTCAACTGCAAAATTTTCTGCTCTTCTAACTGTTGCTATACCAACCCAATAAAATCTCGATATCATTTCTGAACAGTTTATGTGTTTTGGGAATGCTGACACCCTCGTAAAATATACTAGTTTCTGACGTGTTATTCGGATCTGATTTTTACCAAGCCCAAACGGAAGACCATTTCATCTATAATTTATCTATACCTAATGTTTTGATGATAGATACAGTCGTAATGGTCAACAGTATTTCAATGGTGTCCACTTCATTGGCAATCACACGTTGGAAGTAACATTGATATTGTTACTTGCATTTTAATTTTAGTATTTAATTTTTGTCACAACGAATTTACAATATATGGACGAATTTTCCTTTCAGTAGTATGTGTAGTTGGCCACTCCACACGAAGTGAACATTTCGCAGATTGATTTACATGCAAGCACTTGCACTGAATTCACAGATATTTTCTTTCACGAATTCAACATGAGATATGAGGTTTGCGTCAATCAAAGAGCAACATTCAGAGTTGTCATCTAGTGTCAATGCTAGTGTCTAATTCGCTCTATCTTGTAACAATTTTATTACACAGATATTTTTCTATTAATTGTCATGATAAATTATAGTATTCTAGCTTGTTGATTTTAAGTCTCACAAATGAAGACTTTATCACAAGCTGTTGCAGATTATTGTATGTCATGGATGTTCTAATGTTTGTTATACCGTAGGGTGTTATCTCGTAGGGATAACACAATCATCTGTAATATGTTATCCCCAAGGGATAAGTCATGTTCTGTAATATGTTTTTTCCAAGGATAAGACATGTTCTGTAATATGTTTTCCCCAAGGATAAGACATGTTCTGTAATATGTTTCCCCCAAGGATAAGACATGCTCTGTAATATGTTTTCCCCAAGGGATAAATCATGTTCTGTAATATGTTTTTTCCAAGGATAAGACATGTTCTGTAATATGTTTTCCCCAAGGGATAAGACATGTTCTGTAATATGTTATTCCCAAGGGATAAGACAATCATCTGTAATATGTTATCCCCAAGGGACAAGACATGTTCTGTAATATGTTATCCCCTAGGATAAGACATGTTCTGTAATATGTTTTCCCCAAGGATAAGACATGTTCTGTAATATGTTTTCCCCAAGGGATAAGACATGTTCTGTAATATGTTTTCCTCAAGGATAAGACATGTTCTGTAATATGTTTTCCCCAAGGATAAGACATGTTCTGTAATATGTTACCCTTTAAAAAAAATTGCAGACATGTCCATTTAGGGTCCCATTCAAAAACAATTTTTGCCGTACTGTTACTGAAAATACTGTTTCAGTTATTGGCACCACTTCTAAACATCCAGTAGAATAATATTTCAGGTTACATTCAAAATCAATTCGAAACATGAACAGGGCTTATCTTAGCTTAACAGTCGGGTTTTGTGTTTGACAAAACTGTCCCTGAACGATAATAATATTTTACAAACGAAAGTGAACCAACGCCTGGTAATTCTGTAGTACGGTAGAGTCCCTGAAGTTGATACCTCGGGCATGCAGGGTCGTTATGATAAAGCACATAAAATGTAGAAAGTCTTATAATTAATAATAATATTTGTTAAAATCACGGTATGAAAAGTCGTTTTATTATTTTTAAATACTTGAATATATTTAGAGAATTTTCAATTCATATTTGCTAAAAAGCGGAATATATTACAAAATAATTTCCCTCTAGGAATCTATAGTAAACACCATATTTCTTATTGACCCTTCAAGGTCAAGTCACAATAAATCAATCTGAATGAATCATTGTGAATGGCAAAGCTCAAATTGCGTAGAAAATCAAGTATATTGAAGATAATTAAAACTACTACAGTCCCTGTAACGTAAAAGTTAACACTTTTTTCATTCGGGAATCGTACGTACAGCGTTCGGTCATCGTTCGTATAGCGTTCGGTCATCGTTCGTACATCATTCGTATAGCGTTCGTACAACGTTCGGTCAGCGTACGTTCATCGTTCGTTCATCGTATGGTAAATGTCATCGTTTAGGGTTTTGTATATCGTGTGGTTCATGGTATCGTAAAGCGTTTTATTTGTCGTATGTAACATGGTATGGTTTAGCGTTTAACGTTTCGTTTATCGTATGGTTTAGCGTTTCGTTTATCGTATGGTTTAGCGTTTCATCTATCGTATGGTATATCGTTTTTCGGGTTTTATTTCAGAAAATTATTTCGTTTATTATTTTGAGTTGAAATCATTTTATATAAAAAAAAAAAATGCGAGATAAAAAAAAATACAAGATTGGATTGATTAATAGTTGGTTGCGTACTTGTACATCGCAAGTAACAACCAAACGGATATCCCACTTTGGGATTTTTTTTGACTGTCAGCCGAAAGACGACCTGTAGTGATCATATTTCTATCACCTTGTCACCCTTTGTACTATATTAGATTGGAAAGATTGGATTGGAAACATTTCACTTGTTAATTAAAGCAAGTTATGTTAATTATTATATTTTTTATTTAATACTTATTGCGTAATTAATAACATTTCAAATTTGATCTTATAAAAAGTTAAAAAAAAACAAACCTAAACAATACCCTTAACTAGTTCAATGGAACGTGAATTATCTTTATAGCTTTATAGCTTGCTGTTCGGTGTGAGCAAAGGCTCTGTGTTGAAGGCCGTACCTCGACCTATAATGGTTTACTTTTATAAATTGTTATTTGGATGGAGAGTTGTCTCATTGTCACTCATACAACATCTTCCTATATCTATCTATTTTACATAAAACTTATGTAGTCGTAAAAAATAGCATTGGTTGTAACGTTTTATCTTGATTGAGAAACGTTTAGCAATGCAATAAACTTACTTTAAATGTATTATAACTTAATGTAGATTTCGTACTGTATACCATTTCTTACCGATAGAAAAAAATGTTTGCAACTAATATCATTACACTTTGGAATAGCCTGCTGTATAAAACGAAGGGAAAACATTTCCTTCCATCACATTTTGACAGTAGTACATTTGTTGTATCATGAGACAAATACGGCGAAATATATTAGTCTCTCTCTCTCCTCCTCCTCCACCAAATATTTCTTTAATCCAAATATTTCCTTGACACAATAAACTATGTATAACTTTCTATAAATGAGGCTTTATATGAGATACACGTACTATATCTAAATGTATAAAAAAAAGACAAGTTATCAATGGTATTTGTTCCCCTCAATGTCAGAGTCTAATTTAAATCGAAGATTGCCAGGGATATATAAAAAAAATCGTGAAGACTTCTTTTAAACCCAGCGTCGCTTGCAATTGCTGCTGTTGGTGTTAAAACTGTTATTTTGACTGTACAAAGGGTTTAAGTCCATGTATGAGTAAAATACAGAATGAAAAAAATAACTCTACCTTTTTTTCATACATTTATTTATTTTAGAGGTAAGCTTCTGTCCAAGTTTCATAAGTTTTAACGCAAATCATTTAGATCGAATCACCTCAAATAACCAATCAATTGTATATTAAAAGTTATTGATTTATTCTTTACATACGAATCAATGAAATATTTGTCACTGGACGTTATGCATGCAATCAATGATCAATTACAAATCTACAGTATTTATAAACATACTGCAATTGTATATATGAAAGAGACTAAATAATATAAATATTAATTCTTTCACATATATTTGAAGGATCGAAACAATCAGTTCTACAACTGGTTGTTATTTAAAGACTTAATGCAAATTTTACAAATATTACATGCCTCTGTGAACTTTCATATTGGCGCACCAAACTATTTCCTTTTATCGTGCATAGCTCATTTTTCGATTCACTTAAGGTTTTTACCGATCTTCTAAATTGTTTATTACATTCTGAAACTAAAATCCTACACAAATTGCCAAAACTTTTATTCTCAGTCTAGACAGCGTAAAAGATGAATGCACCTTTGTACAAACGGTGTTTTGAAGACCGATATCCATTTGCACTGAAAAAAAATTAATTTGCCACAACTTAATTACGCTAATTCTTCTTTTGCAGCATTCATTTGCGCCAAAAAATGTAAAATGTAGAAATACCGCAAAGGACCGATTAGTGCACTAAGAACAAAGTTTTGCACTTATTTTGAAATCAATGATAGTATTGACTCAAAGAACATGGCATACAGAAGGAGACTTTCTAAAAGTACATAATTTCAAATTTGAAAATTTATGATTTTAAACGAAAACCAATGTGGTTTTAGAAAGGGTTATTCAACAATTGATAATTTATTTGTAATTCATTCATTGTTTGAAATTTTAAAATTAAAAAAGAAAAAAATATTTTGTGCATTCGTCGACTTTGAAAACGCGTTTGACACGATTTGGCGAGACGCACTATGGTACAAAATGCTTTTGAATAATATGAATGGATGTATGTATAATGTAATTGTTAATATGTATCAAGGTACTAAGTCGTGTATTTCATATAACAATTCCATGTCTGATTTTTTCCCATGTAGTAACGGGGTTAGACAAGGCGAAAATTTATCGCCTTTTCTTTTTTCTCTATTTTTGAATGATCTTGATTCATTTTTGCAAACATGTAATATAGAGGGCCTTAAATCAGTGTCAACAGAGCTTGAAGAAAAACTTGACATATTTTTAAAACTTTTTATTATTCTGTATGCTGATGATACTGTGTTGATGGCCGAATCCGCAACTGAACTCCAAAAACTATTAGATTGTTTTCTAGATTACACAGATGTATGGAGGCTAAAAGTAAATGTTGATAAAACAAAGGTCGTAGTTTTTTCAAGGAGACGACCATCATGTAATTTTCAATTTTTCTTTAATGAAAAAAAAACTGGATATCGTTGATGAATTTAATTACTTGGGCATTATTCTAACAAGAACAGGCAATTTTAATAAAACAAAACAATTTAACGTAGAAAAGGCCACTAAGGCTCTTTACGAAGTGTTAAGACTAGGTCGTCTTCATAATCTTTCTATATGTAGTCAGTTGGACTTATTTGATAAAATGGTGAAACCAATATTACTGTACGGTTGTGAAGTATGGGGTATTGGAAATAATGACATAATTGAAAGGGTACAACTGAAATTTTGTAAATTATTATTAGGTCTGAAAACATCAACACCCTCTTACATGATTTATGGGGAGCTTGGAAGATATCTTATAGACTTGGACATAAAAACTAGATTGATCTCATTTTGGGGGAAATTAAATTCTGGTAAAGTGACGAAACTATCATATACTTTATATAAATTGTGTTATCACATGTCTATTAATGACAATGTGAATTTTTCATGGTTAAACAGAGTAAAGACTATTTTAAATGAATGTGGTATCCCAAATGTATGGGAAACACAATCATTTATAAATTGCAAATGGTTAGTTTCATTCATCAAGCTCAGACTTAAAGATCAGTTTGTACAAGTCTGGCATTCTCTGCTTGAAAACTCACCAAAAGCACTTAATTATAAACTTTTTAAAGATTTTTTTGGAAAAGAAGATTATTTTGAAATTCTTGGGAACAAACTATCTATTGATTTGTGTAGATTTAGGACCACAAATCACAAGCTCCCTATTGAACAGGGTAGATGGAACAATATAGTTAGAAATAATAGACTGTCTTCTATGTAATAAAAATGACATTGGTGATGAATTTCATTACATATTAGAATGTAAATACTTTGAAGAAAACAGGAAACATTGTATGTCACATTATTATTTTAAAAATGCAAATATTGTTAAATACAAGCAGATTATGTCTTCAAAACACAAATCAAAACTGATTAAACTTTGTAAATTTATAAAGATTATCAACACAGGTATATGTGCTCCTGGCTAAAATATATTTCATACATTGTCTTATCAATTGTCTTGTTTGTTCTGTCTTATTGTAAATACTGTACATAAATGTCTTCTCTATACCTATGTATATGGTTTATTGAGAATAAAGATATATATATAACTAACAACACAATTCATAAGAAAATCATATCTTTAGTAATTATAAATTGATTTAATGTTTTATCGACACGCGCCACCCTCCGTTGATTGTCACTTGTGTAATCGATAGAAATTCGTGTTTGTTCAACCTTGACCCGTTTTGATCCACTTGTATACTGATTAAACATATTTATGGTATTTCAATTTTCTCTGATCTCTTTCGTTTGTTTATTACTGCCGTATTTATTTTGTTTTTCTGTCTGTTATATTTCTTAGTTCTATGTAATAGTGTATTTTCTACTATTTTTTTTTAATTTGTGTTCCTTTTCTTTTGCTTGTTTCTTAAGCTTACTCTTTAATAGTTCTCTAGTATTTTTTTATAAAAATATTTCAGAATGTATATATATATTCTTATTTACCAGCACATAAGATACACATGTTCAAAGTATAACAGTTTATTACATTTTTGTCGAGCCTGCGACTTTTGTCGCAAAAGTGAGACATAGCGACCTTACATTCCGTCATCGGCGTCGCTGTCGGCTAGCGACATCCACAAATATTCACTGTAAGATTAAAGTTTTTGATATTTTAATTACTTTCTTAAACTATCCTGTATTTCTACCAAACTTGGACAGAAGCTTGTTTATGATCATAAGAAAGTATCCAGGAGAAAATTTTGTAAAAAAAATCATGTTTATCCGTATTTTACTTATAAATGGGCTTAGTTTTTTCTGTCAGTTAACATTACATACACTGTCGTTAAAGTTTTAAAAATTTTAATTACATTCTTGAAATATCCAGGATTTCTACCAAACTTGGACAGAAGCTTAGAATTCTATTTATCCGTACTTTATTTATGAATAGAATTAGATTTTTCTGCCAGTTAACATTACATACACCCTGTGGTTAAAGTTTTTAAAATTTTAAAAACTTTCTTAATCTATCCTGGATTTGTACCAGTGACAAGCGCTGATGAAAAAGTCAATAAGTTTACAAATACGAACCTATGTGCATTTAATAAAGCAACACTTGAACTTATTAATATCATTTTTTTTTAGTGTAATTTTATTTTTATTTAATATATTTAATGTTACCCGATAAAATTCACTTGAATGAGTATTTCTACTGTAAATATCACGCGTACTATCAACAATATACGGAAATGACACGGCTGCGTATTGTAAAGTTACTGAAGGAAGATTAATGTCAAATTCATATCCCCGGGCGGCGAAATTACCGGTTTGTCAAAGAATATAGAGAAAATGGAGAAATATAATGCGCGCTGTTAAATCATGCTTTGCAAGGATATTTACAGATGACTTTTTTTTTGGTCGTCAATTACTTAATTTTTTCTAATGGACTTCTTCATAAATCAAAAACACGCACAAATTTTAGACCGCAAAACAATCACATGGCATTGAATGATTTTCCAACTAAAAACTAGTTATAATTGCCTATTAAATTTTTCATTTTTCTCGTTGGGTTGCTTGTCCATTGACATTTACACCATATCTTTTTTTTCGGTATTTGTAAAAAGCTGCTCATCGATCAATTTCACAAGAGTCTTAGAAATCTAATGAGAAAAATACTCGTAAGTCATGAACATTTAGTATAACTTGCTATCACTAGATGTCCTTATGTGTTTTTTGTTGTTTGATTGCTGTCTTATTGTCGTTACCCAAGGTGTTCTCTACTGTTTAAATCGGTTTAAAACAATTCACATTTGAAATAATTTTGCTCAGATGAAGAGTAATAAATTGAAGAGGTTTATATATAAATTCTTAGTTCAAAGTAAACATTAAAAACAAAATCTTTTTTTCAATTTTTAACTTCCCAAAATTTTAAACTGTATTGATTTTGAAGATGTGTCTCATCTAAACGAAGTCTGAATGGTCTCCAACTTACCAGTTTAGTGTTACCCTGTTTGGCACATACCTACATATAAACCTCATCACATTTGATCCCAAAATTGTCAATAAAATTGAATTTGTCGTAGTAAATTCCATTGAGCACAAAACAAAACCAAACCAGATTTGAATTATATGGATATTCAAATTTTTTAAAAGAAATATGAAGAAAAATGATAATTATCTTGTTTGACTTTGAAACACGGATTTAATTCTTTAAATTACATTTTGCACGAAAAACACCTCAAATCTTCCTTGGAATGAGACCTCTTTCTTCATAGAAATGTATGAAATAGTTTACACTGGACATTAAACAACCAACAATCAAACAACTAAAATATATCCAAGGGATTATTATTATGCATGTACATGTACATAAATGCCAATTAAATACCATATAAATATATTGAATAATCAACAAAATATAATGCTGCCAAAAAGAAACATTATCATAAGGATATCAAAATAATTCACAGGTTTTTTTTTCAAAATGAATTGCGAACAATCCTCTTTCAGAAGCATTTTCCAATGTCCGTGCTATCGCTCCGTGTCGGTCAATTATTTTTAGCATAAAGTTTTTTAAATCGATGAAACACATTATTATATAAAGAAGTCACAGTAAACATTAAACTTATGCATGGCGGAAAAGAAACATAAGAAAATAATAGGTGCAATGTGCATGCAGCCTCGCAAATAATATTAAAAATTAATAACATTTAATTTATTTTTGATGGAATGATGAAGTTTCCAGAACATAGAAAATACACCAAAAAATCTATTAGACTAAAGTACACTATCAAAATGTGCTTGGTGTCCATTTTACAATATATCGTTTAAGAATTTAGTGTATTCTTATTCATTCCGACATCTGTGTCCCTGGATCTGAACAAGATTTTTTAACCGAATGTTATAACTTAAAATATAAAAAAACTTTAAAAAAAATTCTTCGCGAAAACAAGCTGGCCCTAAAGCTAAATGTCATCGTCAGATGTATAATGGAAGGCGATAAACACTTTAGAATATATACCACCTGCTGGTTCTTTTTACGTTGACACTTATTTTATTACGTAACAAGTACGAATGTAAAATTATCGATATGGTATATTCCAGTCGAATATACACGGTATCTCTGGACTGGGGTATTTAAGATATTTTGATCTGACACTCTATGTAAAGTAATTTGTGCTTTATGTAAAAAAAAATGCGTATAACCATCGTATTTTCACAAAATCTTTAAAATGTGTTGACTTTGAGCATACATGTATATATATATATATATGTATTCAAAACCTGCTTTCCAATAATGGACCAATCTCATTATTATCAGCAGTGAGCAAAGTATTTGAAAAAAGTGTATTTAAAAATGACTTGTATTTAATCACTTATTTAGTTATATTTCAAATAGACAAGAAAGCGTTTTTGTTTCAAGTTCATATTCGCCTTTTGAGAATACAAATGCAGGAGTTCCGCAAGGCTCTGTATTAGGTCCCCTATTATTTATGTATATTACATAGCTGGTAATTTGATAAGTCTACCTCGATTGAGTGCTGATTAAACATCCCTTTCTAATTTAAGTAATAGTCCTTACACAATAAAGGCTGTCTTAAATATCGATTTAGAATAAATAGTCTAAAGATTGGCTTATTGATTTTAATCCTAACAAGACAAATGCAAAATATGCTATTTTCCTTTAATTTTTCCCCAGATGACATAAGAAATCAAGTAGTAGAATTGTCTTCTGTCATTAACACTTAGGAATTACTTTTGATCCCAATGGTAATTTCTATACACATATAGAATACGTTTTAAGTTGTGCAAGCACAACATTAAATTAAAAAAAAAATGAAATATGTACTGACTAGATAATCTTACTGGTGTGTTCTTTTTCGCCTTAGCTGTGAATTCCAGGTAAAAAAAGGTAAAAAATATGGTACTAAGGCGAGATGGGAATTGAACTAAGGCGAAATGTGAATTTAGATAAAAATATTAAATAAACAAATTATAAACCTCTGTGTTCTTATAGCAATTTAAACAACATGTGATTATTATAGGGAATTGTTGTCATGAATTTAGAACATGACGTTAAGTTTGAAGCAGAATGATAAGTCACTGGGTCGCCCGTGTTTGCTAGTCGGGTAGTTATATATTTTCAGAGACACAGGGTGACATTTGCTAGTGGACAGAAGAAAGTCCAGAAAGCTCAATATGTTTTATTCTTCACATAATGGGACTGCCTCTACGATTTTGCCTCTTTTTGGTCAAATATCTAAATTATTATAATTTGCGAAACAGTAATAATTATGTGATACTCAGCATGCAGTTATAGATAGATATAACTATCGAATGAAATAGTCTAAACCTCGACATATGTACGTCCAGAAATATGAATATATTTATCTAAATTGATACTATTGGGTTCAGATACATGATTGCACGCCAATCTTTATTATAAATAAACTCATCATAGATACCAGGATTACAATTTTATGTTTACGCCAGACGCGCGTTTCGTCCACAAAAGACTCATCAGTGACGCTCGATTCACGGTTGATTGGATAAAAGTGATGGAATGCCACGCCTATATTAAAACTGAGGTTCTATGAACCGACTGCAGATACGGCTCCCAGTATTCGAATTTGATATAAAAAAAATATTGATATCTCGTTTTGTTTCAATATTAAAAGTTTGGAGTAACGTAGTTGAATTTTAGATTAAATTTGGGAAGTCTTGTACATCCCCATTTTTAAAAGTTATTCAACAAGAAATGCAAAAAAAAAAAAATCAGCTGGTTTTGAAATTTTTTAAGAGTTTGCAAATATTTTAGAAATTAGAATTATGATATAAAATGATTTTTTTTCCTCAACAGTGTTTACTGAAGCAATTTTTCCTCCGAATCCCGAAAAGTTAATGATATATTCCAGAGTTTAATACTTGTAAATCCCGAATTCACACAAGTCCCAGCCCGACGTTCGTAAAAGGTCTGTTCTAGAGTTTAGTTTAATTTTCAGAAATTAAAATCAAACAAAGTGTTTTATAAAAATTCGCGTTCAGACAAGGAAATTAATATAGGTAACTATAGGTGGCCTGGATTGTAATAGAAAATATCCAATGAAATGCATAAAATTTTCTAATGTTATAGGTCACGCATGGACTGTATTACTTTATAGAGATGCCCATGTGGCAAATCGAAGATAAGATTGATTTACCCATTGTACTTTAGAATTGCAACAAATCTTAAATTCACTTGAATACATTGACCTGTTATCTTGTCGACTTGAAAGCCAGCCACCAGAAGGCTTATATCCTAAGAAGAGACCTTGATGAAATTTTTAAGTTAAACAAATCGTAATTTTCACGGGAACGAATATTTTGTAAAAACGTTGTAGTGATCAGATCATCAATGACGTAATCTAAAAAATAAAAGATGCGAAGGTTGAAAATAGTTCTACCTCTTAATGAAGAAAATATCAACCGTCTTATACGTAGCAAGAAAGTCTCCCGAAGCTTGTGGACATATGTTGCTGGTGGGTATAGTCACACCGACTTACACTTGACTTTTTCTCTGCGGTTACAAAGCTCGTGGTCGAAATCAAATAGGAAGCTAACATTAGATTTTTACGAGGGGGGGGGGGGGGGGGGGGGGGGGGGGCTATGATGAAAAATTTTGTCCTGCATTTTTCTTTAAATGTATATAATCTTAATGTAAATGTAGTCCTGCCTTTTTATTTTACTCTTTGTGTCTCCATGCAGCCTCGAGATATGGGACTACGTATTTTCACGTCAGACAAACTTCTTCGTGCATGAGACTTCATATTCGATTAAGTAATTTCAAAAGGGAATGGAATGCCCATCGATTGATAAAGGGAATCCGTAGAAAAAAATTAGTCCATTCGATAATTCTTAACCTCATGTATAAACGTATATGTTAATTTATTATTGTGCACTGTTTAATATGGTCAACAGGAAATGTCACTTGCTGAAAGTCACAAATGATAGCTGAAACATATCATGAAACAATTACCACGATTATGATATTTCATTTGACTTCTTGGGTTAGTTGACCATGAAATAGTGCATTATAGTTTTAACAAAGAAGTAATTCGGGATCAGAAATGTCTAAATTGATAAGTTATACAATGCATTTAAAAATCCATTGCAAGAGTATTGTATACTTAGAAATCATCGCCCGCTGTTGTAAGTTCAGTTTTGCCATTTTTCGTGCTTGTCATGAGACGATATTTCAGGGGTTTCGATTGTTAAACTCATCAAATCAAATAACGAACATATTCCATCTCAACACGAGAAAGAGTGGCTCATTTACATCTATCAATGTTTATCGCTTATAAGATGTTGTACTTTCAATGCTATCTATAAATGCAGAGTAAAATTTAAAATGTTTGGTATACAAATTTTAAATTAGTCATCTTAAAAAAAAATCAGAAGATAATGGGAAATATCCAAAGAATCATGATATAAATTGAAAGAAAAGAAGAAAACCCAAAACATTTTTTTTTTATATTGAAATTGAAAATCCAACTGATCAAAAGTCGTATTGACGTTTAAAATTCTATACACTTTAAACTAGTACTTATAGTATCTCAAAATGTCCAAACAGAGCCCGTTTTATAAACGCACACTGGACATAATTGTTATATTTCTATTTAGACTTTCCACATTTTATCAACCGTTTGTGAACTATTTTTGAAGATTACGAATCCGTAGCTTCATTGCACATTTTGCTTTGTTTAGAAAATAAAATACACAATTACTTGTATGTAAAATTGTTTTAATGGAAGCGTTCTGAAGGTACTTGATAGGATGTACGCCAATTGATGAGGGCGTGACACATTTTCACGAATGTTCAATCAGCCTTTTTTCTGTTGTACAAAGTTTGACGTGCGTTGATGTTTGAACATTGTGACTGTGTAACCTGATTCAAAACTTAATTAATTTAGAAAAAGTACTTTGCAATCGCTGAGAAGACGTTGAGTGTATTTTACATTTGCCCTTTCGAAGCCTTGTATATCTTACCATGCTGTATGGATTTTGCTCATTGTTGAAGGCCGTACAGTGGCCTTTAATTGGTCATTTCTACGTTATTCATTCTATGGTTAAATTCTCTCATTAGACATTATCCCATCATAGATGATCAGGTGTAATATAAAAAAGGAAACTACATTATCGTATCTCGAATACATATCTATAAAATATAATAAAGAACACTTTAGTAAGATTGAGTACAACAGAAGCTTTGCCTTATTAAATCCTCCATGCTGTCTCCTTCAGACTGTCAAATACCGTCACCTTAACTGTTAACATGGTATTATATGTGATAAATTGCTGTAAACAATACTAAACTGAGTGTTTATTCACAGTACGCACTTCCTATTTTAGTTGTGGTGATATAAATCTTAATATCATTGATACACGTTTGAGAAATATGTGAAGTTCTTCAAATGCAGATTTAAACCTTGTTAATATGAAACACAATCCCGCAAGCAGCTGTGGCCATCCTGTTGAATATAGTATTCACCTTCTTTTTTTTTTGGTGCCCGTTTCACATTGAAGCAAGAGAAATATAATTTTCGAAATTAGAAAGATCTACGATATCCTTTTGCTACTATTGGCTGGTGACCTTTCATTTCAGCTCAGCAAAAATAAAAAAATAGTTGAGTCTGCACAGTCTTATATAAAAAATACACAAAGATTTAGTAATTCAATTAAAATTCAGAATTCCTACTTTCAAACTCTTCACTCTAGTCCAGTTTTATATATTACTCTGTATTATATTGTTTTTTTTTTGTTTTTGAGACAAGGCCATATTTGGTCAAATGAGATGCACAATTACTCCAAGGCGAATTACGAGAAGTGGTTTCGTATTTCGTTATAGAAAAAACCCTACTAGTTTATGTAAAGTAACGACTCTTGTACGGTGTCGCATTATTATCTTTTTGATAAATTGGTGCAATTGGATGCAAACAATACTGACCATAAAATGTCAAGTTTGCGAGATCAGACAGTAACCCAACAACTAAACAATTGAAAATCAAGGGATCAATATTTAACAATAGCCAGCAATAAGCTATTTTCATAAATAAAACATGATTAAGTCGAATAATTTGCGAGTAAAGAAAAAGAGACTACCATAGATTTGTTATTAATCCTAAATGCTTGATCGGTACAGATCAGTATTCAGGAGTTACCTTTTTTGCATAAACCACATTACAATAGAAATTGGAAAATAGGGCCTGAGTGGTTTTGTTTACAATTATTTCCCATTATGTCGGCAGTGAAAATCTGCAATTGTTTCATCATGTTGTTTGATTTACACATTATTAAAAAACTAAGAATATGACGGATGCATTTATAGTTAGCTGTTTAACGTCCAGTGGCAACTATTAGATGTATTAATAGGAGGACATTTAAAATGTGATGAATATAAACAAGGACATCCTTTGTTATGCAAACATGTGTATCACGGCACAAGCAATGACCTATAGACCCTGTGTATCATATGTATATTTAGGGTGGGGTTGCTCCGAATACAGGAGGTATATAGATACAGGAAAATAAAGAAAAAAATATAAAATAAGAATAGAGTATAACGGGCAAAATGAAGAATAGAGGAAAATGGTCTTAGATTATTAAAGAAAAGAGGGAAATGGTCTAGATTTTTGTTGTTGTTACAAAATACAAAAATGAAAACGCTAAATTAAAATTTCACTTACAGTTTTTAGATTTTTCATTTTTTCAGTTTTTAGAAATTTTTCATTTGCCGGACACGCTCTTTTTTGATGATTGTTAAGTCAAGTGCATTAGTAGTAAAAATAATACACAATCGTTAGTACATTGGTAGGGATTTATGTTTGGGGTTGATGAGGCACATAACAGAATATTGTTTCTATTTGAAATTTCTTGAATATTTGTTTTTTTCGACTGATTTGATAGATGAATAGAAATATAAATATAATCTAAAAACTGTTGACTAAACACCCTGCAGACTGCAGTTTACTCGCACATTCACATTTTCCACGGCTATCAAAATTCATAATCGTATCTTTTACTTTGTTTAAATCTATTTCAGTGTTTATTTTTCAAATTTTTTATGTAAATAGTTTTGGATCAACATCGAGACAGAATAAATTATAATTTATTGTTAATGAATGATTAAAAACTGAATTATGCATCCAATCTAAATTTTTAAGCCTATTATCACCTATATAAAAATATTTAACAGAACACAATTCTAGTTTTATATTTAAAAAAAAATAAGTACGCCAAACGAAACTATGCACGCTAAGAAACGATGTACGCTTAACCATACGATATACGCTAAACGAAACGATGTACGCTAAACGATACGGTATACGCTAAACGAAACGAAGTACGCAAAACCATACGATGTACGATAAAAGGACACTTATGTTATCGTTTAGGGTATGGTTTATGGTACATGGTTTCGTTCGTACATCATTCGTTCAGCGTCCGTGCAACGTTCGGTCAGCGTTTCGTTTGCATTCGTACACCGTTCGGGTAGCGTACGTACATCGTTCGGGCATCGTCCGTACATGATTCGGGCATCGTTCGTTTTGTTAACTTTTACGTTACACGGACTGTAATACTGAAATTATCAAATTCATCTATTTATTTGACAAAGAGTCTTTTTTTGTGTGTACCTTTATCCTTTGCAAAGGCCAATGTCACAATTGTGATTTAAAATACCACATTTTATAGAGGTTGATCTATTGGTGGTACCTTAACGTAAGATAACATGCATATTGAGGAGGACCCATGCTTATGTAACATGACAAAACACTTTCTTATACTTGTCCGACACGCCGAGTTGGTTATTTAAACTCAAAAGTCAACAATGAAGAGACCTGTAGCCTTTTCTCCGAGTTTACTGGTCTAAGTCGTATAACTGCATGACTCCAATTTTACGGAGATGAAACAAATTCAAATTTTAAAATTATGGTTTAAACATTTTGGGAATTGCAACATTTATTTGTCATAAAATATTTTTAAATTTTAGACAAATTTATACAATCTGTATTGGTACTTAAGATGTAAAACACATTGAAATCATAGACGCAAAATTCAAGAGATACATATCAATTCTCGTTAGAAATCTACACTGCTCAAAAAGGGAAGCAAAAGGGACATGAACTTCAAGGAAAAAAAAATTAACAAAACGAAAGAAAACAAATCGCGCTAATTTTTTAAGAACAAAAAAACGTAAGGGCAACGGATATAAGTCAGAAGATCACAATTATTGGCATAGGTCAAAACCATATGTCTCGCAGATATAAAGGAAGGGTAAAATTAACACGAATAAAAATATGATTACAAAAGGACTTGTTGTAATTAATGAATTGAAGTGTCCTTATGAGACAAAATATGAATCATGGATATCTATTAAAACATACAAGCTCATAATGCATGCAATGTGTAGAATATATATATATATATACATATAGATAATCAATGAGGTATGGACTAATGTTTATTATAAAAAAAACAAAAGCTTTCTATTGCTTTTAAATTCCAAATATAATATAAAACAATGAATTAAAATCTTCATTGAAAAGCAATGGCCCGTTGTTAGAATATTTTCATTTATGTATTCGCATTATTGGCATATTACCCGGAGCTATTAAAATCTTTATCATGTTAAACTAGTTTAGCTCTTTTCCTGTTCACGACTTTTATAAAACCAAGGGAATATTGAAAAACAAATTGGAGATCATGTACAGAAATAACGATGGGTAAGTCAAAATAAATTTACAACGTTGATACAATAATTTAGACAACTGAAATCAACTATCTTGTTTAAATTGTTTTACATTTATTAGTCATTTCGGGGACTTTTATAGCTGACTATGCGGTATGGGTTTTGCTCATTGTTGAAGACGTACGGTGACCTATAGTCGTTAATTTCTGTGTCATTGGGTCTCTTGTGGAGAGTTGGCTCGTTGTCAATTATACCACATCTTCTCATTGTTATATAAACTAGTTAAACCACGCTATATAAAGGGAATAAAAATAGTTGCAAGTAACAAAAAATTTGTGCAATGTTATTGCATATATTTTCAATCATGCTCGTTGCAAAAGCAACGTAAAAACCGTTCACTCGTTCAGTTAAATTAGACGGAGACACTTACCATTCCGATTCAAAGGGCGCAGAAATATGTTGATCCTTGCACCTCTCCAGTCCGGAACTTAAACCCTTGCTTTATTGATGTGTCTGTTTGGATGTGCGAGATATGTTTTAATTTGCAAATACGTCCGGTGGGAATACTGACACTCGTTAGGGTAAATATCATGCTATCTGTACGTTAAGTAATCCTATCAGTAATTGAACAGGGAACCGTTCGTGGTCTATTGCAAGGTAAAAGGTCTACCCTAATCTGCAAACCTTATTTTTTCTGTATAAGTCAAACTTTCACGCCTATTATTCCGGGTGGCCAATCTTGCATAAACAACCCATTAAATTGATCGTTAATTTGTTATAGTCCTGAATACGCATGTAATAGTTGCCATACGATTGTTAAAACAAAAATAAATCAATAAAGCTAACATTTGCGGATCACTTAAGTTTATCCAAATTGGTTGTAGTGATATTGCTTAAGATCTTAATGCTGTGTTGAATCACATATTTGCTAGTTCAATGTACGTGCCGTTTTTATCGGCAAGCAAATAAAGGCAACAGTAGTATACCGCTGTTCGAAACTCATAAATCGATAGAGATAAAAACAAATCCGGGTTACAAACTAAAACTAAGGGAAACGCATCAAATATAAGAGGAAAACAACGACACAACACAAACACAACTTTAAAATGTAACACACACAGAAACGAACTATAATATAACAATGGCCATTTTCCTGACTTGGTACAGGACATTTACGTGTGTTAAAATAAAGTTACAGTTGGATTGTTCGGCCACTTACAATATAAACATTTAAATCATTGATTCAGAAGTTTTTAATGAAAACTGAATTTTATAACAACATAGCATAATTTATGATATAATAGTCAAAGAAACTACAAACCCTTAGCCGGGAATCTCATTATATATCCTGCAGGATACCCTGTCTTAAATGTGAATCACTCTTGTGTAACGGATTACCCATGCCTTCATGTATTTTCCAGTACCAGGTTACTTATTAGCATGCTTGAAGTATTGGGGTTTTCGACTGAACAGATTAAATTTAATAAATATTCATACAACTTCCCGTACTATGTTCACAGACTTTTACTACCTGACATAGATCATCCAATATACGTTGGTAGTATAGCTGAAGGACTATTGCCAGGTACATTCTATCGAGGAGAAAAGCCGGACCCTGATGCAATCCTAACATTTTCGAGGAATTCAATGTGGTTCAAAACGAAATAAATCTTTCAACTCCCGAAATTAAATCGATAAAAGAAAATCCAGGATATTGCCTCTTAGCCCTCAACGATCCGGACTTTCCTGGGTATGTTTGGCTTTACGCTCCGCATAAAAAACCATTCAATATGAAAAACGTTCTTATCGAACTAAACGACGACATTTTTCCCAACAATGCATTCCGCAAGCTAGCTGTTAGAAGATCAAAGGCTGATGATGAAGATTTAGACCATGATGTATCGAATGCATATGAATTGAATGGACCGTCAGTCACTGAAAAATATTTCAATCCATTTTACAAAGGTTGTACAAAAGGGCCATCACTTATAAGGGACAATATACCTTGCTTGGCTTATCTTCATTGGCCAACGTTAGCTGATCCATGGAAACTTCGATTGAAGTCAAATGGGTGGCTGAATGAAGAAATAGTGAGAATGGTCGTATCCCAACAGTGTTTACTAGCCCCAGTTGGACACTGCGACTGTGACGAAAATGAATTGCAATGGCGGATATCTTTTAGAGGAGAGGGATTGATATTTCAACAGCTAAATATAATTCAATTATATTGCTACATTGTTCTGAAAATGATTTTGAAAGATGATTTAAAGGAATGTCTTCCTGGCAACAATAAAACAATATTATCCTCCTATTGTATAAAAAATCTGATTTTCTGGTGCATAGAAACGGAAAATATCAGCTGGATTCGAGACAATTTTGTTACCTGTCTTCATGTATGTCTTTCAAGATTGCAAACATATTTAAAGAACAGAAACTTACCTCATTATATTATTCCGGCAAGGAATTTATTCACTTCAAAAATGACACCTGGTTTTTTGCTTTACATTACAAAATGCGATTAAAAAGTATATCCAAGACATAACAAATGTAATCAATTTGAGATCATTTGACTTTGTCCGCGGGGTTTTTTCAACAAAATAACCAGTTGAAAATATATAGTGAAGCTTCTATTATTGTTTGTTATTGCACCCAAAAGTTAGATAAATTGTTTTTCCACTATAGTCAAACAAATCTATTTTGGGTAAAATACAACAGAGTAGTTACAGAAAAAAGCATTGAAACATACGAAAATGTTTTAAACGGAATAAGCGCTGCTAGTGATAATGCTGTTTTCAGAGATCTATTTTCTTTGCTCACAAAAAGCATTCTATGTGTATTATCGTATTCGTACTACAGAAAAAATCATGACGATAAGTATTTAAAAAATGGAACATTTTTGAATGTAACACTTTGTTCTAACATTTCATCCTTACAACTAAGGTCTGCTACCATTTTGTTCATGGAAAACAGATCTGATGAATGTATCACTGTATGTGAAATTCTATTGAAAAAACGATTAAATGTCATACCAATGAAGAAAACATTTTATGATATTGTTCAAAAAGTGAGGGATGTTACCAAATTGTGTATGGCAATTGATCAGCTTGAACAACTCAAACACATCCGACAAGAGATGTTAGCTGCTGCATATTCCTTAGAAAATAAGCCTACTACATATATTCCATCTGAAAACTCCAAAGGAGCGGATATAATGAAGATCGTGGATTCTTCCAGACACCACTTTTACGTACGGTACATGACTGCGGAAATGTGGGCCGTTCCCGATGTTATTCAATTTGAACTTCTGTCAGTGCCCACTAAACTGAAGAAACATTTAAGTGATGGTTGTCCGTGTCCAAAATATGATCAAGTTCCTGCAATACAAATGCATCCTCTTCTTATATGTTATTTGCTACTTTTCTTAAGTTTCGACAGAAAAGCAGATTTTTCTATGAGAAATTCAATACTACTAAGACTAAATTATCTCAAAAGAGATGACGTCTCGGTTGACAATGACAATGGCGTTTTATTATATAATATTCTCGCGTATTGCAATGGCAAAGCAGACCATAAGGAAAAAGCAGCAAAATATGTAGTACAATCCTTAAAAATATTTCCGTCGCGCCAGAATGCTGCTTTCGGATATCTGAAAAACATTATTCAACAGTCATTGAAATTTATAACGAATATTTGAATGCGGTGTTCAAAAACGGTTTAAAATAAAACTTATACAAGATACTAGTATCGACCATGTGTATGTTATTATGCTACATTATCGTTATCATCTGGACTATGAAACATCGGTAACTGACAAAAAAAAAAAGGAATATTATTTAAAAATTAACCGTCAGAACTACTTAAAATGGCACTAATTTGTAAAGAGGGTTGGTGTATGCTACATTTCTTATAATAATCTGCTTTTCAAAAATCATGTAACAAAGGTCAGTTAATTTTTCTTGCCACCACATACGCTCAAACCCATCAACTGCCTCTAAATAAAGTCAAGTTCGAACTGATGAAAAATTTAAGTAAAAAGTAATATTTTATGTATGTTCTGAAAAAATAGCATTCATCACACAGGGGAGGATCCAGGACTTCGATGTCTGGGAGGGGGGGAGGGGGGAGGACACCATGAAACCAAAATTAGATATTTGTTGAGAGATTAATGTCTATGCGAGTGTAGGTGGCAATAGTTGTATTGTGTTTGTGTATGTACGTTGTTTTGTTTTTGTTTTTGTTTGTTTTGTTTTTGTTTTTGTTTTTTTTTTTTTGGGGGGGGGGGGGGTAGATCATCGTTTTTTTTTATTTCTATATGTCTTAATTTTTGAACTTAAGTGTTACCATTTCACGTTATTCTTTTATCATTATTATATTCGTCCTAAACATGCATTAGATATTTGCCACTGGACATTAAGCAACGCGCAATCAATTCATCTATTCTTTATATTTCATCATCTTTTAATTCTGTTATCTATAGTTTTTGGTCCCACTCCTAATCTAACCTTGCATGCCCATTATTCTCCTATCTGTAATCCCAATTCATACCCTCATAAATGGTGACCCATTCAAAGCCTCATATGGTAAACGGACAGAAAGTCACAGTACAGAAAGTCACGAATTTGATTGGACAAAAAGTCAAAAATTTTATGGTGCACTTTTTTTGTGGAAAAAAGAGGGGGCAATGAGTCTTTAAAACAAATTCATTGATGCCTTTTTTGAAAATAAGACGAAAAAAATACGACATTCATTTAACAAAATCGTGTATGATATTAAAATAAAACAAGTCACATTATACATTAAAGACAGTTTCGAGAAAAAATTACATTCACAAGAACTGGTAATGTGAGTATTTTGTTATGAAGACATATTCCATATTTCGATACCAACAATCTTGACGCTAAATATCTATGCGTTATTGTGTACCTTTTATTATAAAAAAAAGACACATATTATACAGTGTAGTTCATAATTTCTTTGTGATCAGAAGATTTAACCTGTTACATGTAATCATTCTTGTAATCAATCTTAATTGTAATATTGTATTAAAAACCAATACAATTATTCGTACTATTCCAATCAACATGTACATGTAGTTTTTACATTAAAGCTTTTGCAGAGACATTACACACAACGCACAGATAAGTTGTCATAAATCATGCATGTTGAAGATTGGATTAATTAACGTCGAGTTAAAAGTCAAATCAAGCTGTGATTAAATTTCCGTTCTAGATAAGCACATTCAGTAGCTATAAAATTATGTTAGAAATTTTCTTTTGCGACCTGGACTGGAAGGGGGGGGGGGGCGGGGAGGAGCACCCCCGGTAAATCTGCCACTGACACAGACTGCAAACATTTGATCGTAATCACTTATCCATCAACCAGTACTGCATGTTTACAAAAAGCGGTTATGGAAACGAATCGAAAACAACTGTCATATTTCTGACTTGGTACAGTCAATTCCTTATGTAGACAATCGTGGATTAAACCTTGTTGTATAGCTTGCTTAACTTCTAACTTATATGACAGACGCACAGAAGCCCATTATGTTGACATCAATATGTGAGCATAACAAACAGACAAATGTACAAAATGTCAAAAATTGGGGTACAGCAGTCAACATTGTGTTATGAAATCAGATTCGTCAACAGAGTGAGTATCTTTAGTAATAGTAAAAGTTCAATGATAAGTTAATATTGATATCAAAAGACTTATACACAAATGGAGAATTATTGAAATATCTGTAAATTTATAAATTAAAGTATAAAAATTTGTATGATATTTTGTTACTTTCTCATATACAATTAACAGCTGTTTACGTACAAATATGCATGCTTTAATACAGTCATACTTGGCCATTTTGACGTCCTTTTGATATGTTGAGTATTATAGCAATGTGTATCCCGATTGAAAAATTATATTCGAGAAAAATGAAAGACTTCTCTAGAATCTTTAGATGTTACTTATTTTTTTTTATATATGCAAGATTTCCATCGTCTACAGTATATAATCTCGTGCTATAGTACAATTCTACGGGATAAATAATTAGTCCTCAGTTTTGTCCATTCGGTTATTACCATATTCACTGGTTCTTTATTGTAACTCGTTACAGAACCATCTTTCGTTAACAATTCATTACTAGGATAATAATTTTCCGCAATATTGTTTCTCTCGGGTATGTCATGTGGTGTCCGTTGAGACGTACTTTGAGTTGTTCCCGGACAATTAACGATCATTTGTCATCAAACAAACATATAATTATGCATTCAAGTTGTCAGATACAGAGTTTTATTCGAATTGAAAACGTATTGCGGAATCAGACATTTTTCTTTGCAATAGTTCGTCAAATTGTTTGTTTTGTGCAACCGTGAATAAGTTTTTCCAGTCTCCAATCTCACCTGAAAAATATAAAACAACACAACGCATTGATAAAAAGAATAAATAAAAAAAAATACATGCAACTGCACTATAATACAAAAATAAGGAGATGATGTATGATTCCCAATGAGACAACTATCCACCAAAGTTCAAACAAAGTGGAAGTTAGCAATTATACGTAACCGTGCGGGCTTCAACGTGAGAAAAAACCCATACCGTATAGTTTGATATGAAAAGGCCCCGACACGAGAAATATGAAAGAATAAAAAGAAAAAACTAACGGCCTAATTCATAAAAAAACAATTAACGAAAAAAAAATATGACAGACATGAACTATCGACAACCACTGAATTACATCATTGGCTTTCAAATATTCAGCTTCCATCATTTTTGTCCATCGTTCCTGGTAAAGGTTAATCTGGAAAGCGCTTTATTTTCATTTTGTAAATGTGTGTCATAGATATTTCACAACAGTCTACTTTAAGGTAGTTCTCAGACCTACATGTTAAACAAAAAGTTGAATTAAGTGATGTTTACATGTACCTTTCCTATACAACGTAGACCGGCCTTTAGGATCAATTGCTACCAAATCATCAACTTTATTCTTTTTCATGTATTCAAAACTACATTTACGTTCTATCTCATTATAAAAAGATGCATCTCGTTCCACACAGAGAAATTCACCCAATTTCTTCACGTTTACTGCAAAATTCTGAAAATGAATTGCTTGAAAATTAACAACGTTTTCGCGCTCTATTATCGTTTAATAACAACGGATAATTGCTATCAACAAATGGTATATGGGTAGGCACTTCTTTCAAATGTGCAAGTATATATCAAAAAACAAAAGAAGTATTAAAAACTTTGTGAATGCCTGCAAAAAAAAATGAACTAAATCAGAATTATCTGGTTATTAAACTCCTAAAGGAAAAGTGAGGCGACAGATATCAAAGGGATAATCAAACTCATTAGCCGAACACAAACTGACAATTTTATAGAAAGATAAAAGAAGAATGCGTCTGAGGACACGCATGCCCCAGCTCAAGCTTTGCAATTTCAAATTTATAAAGGCACATAACTCTAGTAGGTAAATCAACCCAAATTCAAAATCTGTATTCATGTTAAAGTTTTATTCCTTGTATATGAGTTTCATAAAATTTGGATGAGAAAAACCTATTTGCGGAAACGAAAATGGGACGAACGGAAAGAGGAACAGCTGCAAGGTCAAGGGTAACACTTAATGAACTCAGTGCCTACGGCGAGGGCATGAAACAAAATCAATCAAAAGACAAACATCAGCATCAAAACACAACACAATAAAAGACTAAACTACACGATCCCACAAAAAACCGGGGGTTATCTCAGGTGCTCCGGAAAGATATGCAGGTCCTGCTCAAAATGATACTTAGGAATCATTTTCAAATAAAAAAAGGGTTTAGTATAACAAAAAAAAAAAAAACCTGGGAGCACGTATTTGACATTCGTCAGTGACTTTGTAGTATCTGTATTTTTTCAATTGTTATAAAGATTTGTATTTCTATTTTTTAAATGTCATAAGGATAGTCATAATAGTCAGTTGAGTTGAGTTCATCATATGTTTTAATAGTGATATAGTTAACTTTTTTTTCTTTGCATTAATTGTTTTAACTGACTTTGATGTTGTCAATATTTGTTTTGAATTACTTAACATACTTTCAGGGGGTTGATATGCGATCGGAAGAAAAGCTACCTTCCATCAATTTATAATTGAATCATATTGCGTCTACGTATTGTTTTATTTTAATGGGATATTGTCACGACAGATTAGTCCTAGTTAAAACAGTTGTATCAAAGGTTCATCGAATGCTTTTAACTTTATGTACAGTTCCCTACACGAAAACATGTTTACTTAAGTCATGTGTCTTTTAATCTTTACCTTCTTCAAATCTTCATAAAATATCGGAAATATGTTTGTCGGATTTTTCTTTAGTTCTGTTGCCCATTCTAATGTGTAATCGAACCAATCTCCATACACTCGAGGAACTGAAATAAATAAAAATATCATATATAATTATTGAATGATATAAAATAATAATATGTTAGGTTATTGAATGAAATTGTTTAACACTTTAACCCTAATTTATAATACATATATCTCCGAATAGTTTAGAAGTATATTTTCAACTTTCACTTTTATTTCTCCAACCTAAGATTTTTCAATTTAAAGATCGGCATTTTGCTTCTGAAACAAGAACTTTTTGGTAAATACTTTTTAGTCACCTCTTCGAACATCTTACGGACGCCATCATAACAGGCATAGTTTGGGTGTCCGTTAGGGAGTATCAGTGTCACAGTTAATAATGTTTTGAAGCAAATCACGTACTATTTTTTTCTCATTTTTTCATTATTACCGAATAAGACTAATCTTGGTTTTATCTAAAACTTGTTATCATAAGCAACACGACAGCTACAACTTGTAGAACAGGAATTTCTTATCCAACTGGAGCATATTAGTTCGTCAATATCTTTTGGCAGGACTGGCTCCGTACAATGCATATATTTTAAACAAGTACATGTATCACTTCAAACGTTGTCTGGACACGCCCCCCTTTTTTTCAAAATCAATGATTCACACCGGGTTTAACTGTTTATAAACTACAAATTTATTAGTTTGCATTTGTTTTTGTATTTTGAAAATAACGACAATAGCGTTTTGTATCCCTCATCATGCAATTCTTAACTTCCGTGTCCTTTGTAAATGTATAATCGTTTATAACTTAGCAAATCGCACAACGATTTTAGTTTATGTATTTCAAAAAATACAAAATGAACAATTCTCAACATAAAGTTTTATAAAAACAATTCCTTTACCTCCTTCTTGCATGTTTCGATTAAAGTAATCAGACCATTTGAGATTTTCCAATCCGGGCATTTTCCCTAATATTGCAAAATAGTACGAAATCTTTAGGATTTCCCAGAACTAAAACTGTTTTATGGGCCTTTTTCAAAAAATGTGGATTTTCTTGTACAATCAATATTTCTAAAAAAGTGTAAATATTTTTATCCAGTTTTTAGATACACAATTTAGTTTTTGGTGTGTGTAACAAGTTCCAGCAAATTCAATATGAAATTTAGCTAGAAAAATTGCTTCCAGTGGGTTTCAAAGGGTCCAAAAAAAAAACAAATTGCTTGTACGAAATTAAAAAACTAGTCTTTTTTACATGCTGGTTTTAATACCAAGCGGAAATCATTAATTTTTTTTGGTTATTATGAATATATAGGTATCACTGCAGGTATGTATACACAAATACAGGGAATTATTAGATTTTATTAGCATTTTTTTTTACTTTTCATTTCGTACTTTAAAAAATGTCAACTACATAACACAAATGAAATAGTGTTGCCAATAAACAACTGATTATATCCCTTGTAACTAAGGAAGTGCTCTCTACTAACTCTTCATCCTCTGATGACGTGCTTAAAGTTACAGGATGACATCATGAATTCATTTCAATGTAGATTAGTTTTGGTGAGTACAAATTACTCCGTAATTTAATTCTATGTCAACTTTGTAACGGCAAAAACATTGATTAATTTTTTGCATAAATATTTTTTTTTACATAAATCATTCAAAGTCTATCATGTCTATAATACTGACTCTAATTCAATAAAAAACATTTATCTGGTAGTATTAGGGGCAAGAAAAACATCCGAAAACCACAAATAGGTCAACTACATAACGGTCAACTACATAACGCATCGAATCGTTATGTAGTTGACAGAAAGCGTTATGTAGTTGACAATGCTGAATTAAATTGACTTGAGGTCACCTTGTCGGGCTAATCATCGAACCTTATACTATGATTTAGCATCCATAATTTGAACTTGTTTATCTATTTGCTTTCTTAAACAGAATAATTGTTTTAAAACTTGTTGTGGTGTTTCCAAATGTACATTTTATCGTATTTTGTATCCGGTAGCCCTGTACCACTAGAATTGGTTGCTTGGTGGCTTTTATATACCGTGATTTTATAATGCCGTGAAATATACCTTTAAATAACTGTAACAGGTAACATTTTATCGTATTTTGTATCCGGTAGCCCTGTACCACTAGAATTGATCAGAATTGGTTGCTTGGTGGCTTTTATATACCGTGATTTTATAATGCTGTGAAATATACCTTTAAATAACTGTAAAAGTTAACACCAATCGTCTGTGTGATTGATGTAGACATCAGTTTGTAAATATAATGATTGTTTATTGATTTTCTGTCAATCAGTAATAAAGTTTATGTATGCGTTATTTCAGAATCCTCGCTACTTGAATTTAGGATAACTGCGTGTTAAATTTTTGCGTGTGTTTTACCAATCAGCGAAAATAATACACAGCGAAAATTTAACATGCCCATTTTGCCATTAAATCGCGAAATAAACCAGACGCGAAAAAACCCCGATATATATACGGTATATATAAAACATGGTTTCACTTTGCTGCAAAAAATCTGTAATTTTTATTTTTTATCATTCCAGCTGTAATACAAACTAGTTACGAAAGGTAAAATGGGTCTTACAGTGAAAGAAAGACAACAACGTTTTAGGGACAAATTAAAAGGAGACCCAGACAGATTAGAGGCCTTCAGGGCAAAGGAAAGAAAGCGGTATCATGACTACAAAGAAATTGGTATGGTTAAATCTATAAACGAGATGTCTGAAAGATCAAAAAGAAGTAAAAGAAGGCGATGGAGGTTATCAAAGAATAAAGAAAGACAACGAAAAAAATACCTTGAAAACGACTTAACTCCACCAGCATCACCAGCTCATATAGAAATGGTAATTCCACAACCACCCACATGTTCCCGTCAAAAAATCCAAAGTAAGAAAAAAAGAAACAGAGATCAAGCAAAATGCTATAGAGATAAAGCTATATTAGAGAAAAAGTTGGAAATCACAAAAAGGAAAGCTGAATTGTACAGATTACGTGTACATAGAATGGAAACAGAGAGAAGAAATGTAGATTCTCCAAGATCAAAGACAAAAAAACTGCTCAGAAACTTTTCAAATTATGATGCCAAACACTGTAAAGTGAGAAAAGCTTTAAACTTTCACCATGCACTCCTCAAGCAGCTAAGCGAGAAGTACAAATTAAATTCAGCTAAAAGACACCTATCTGAAGCAATTGTGGGAAGAGTTATAAGAAAATACAAATTTGTTTCTGAAGCTAGACGTACAATTGGAGTACGAGGTGGAAAAGATAGAAGACAAAAGAAAGGTTCAAAGACTGTGAACATGAAGAAAGCAGTCAAAGAGTTTTTTGAGCGTGACGACAATTCACGAATGTCGACAGGAATGAGACAAACAGTTACTAAAAACAAAGAGAAACGCCAAAAAAGATTCATGCTTGATACCCTTCAACATTTGTACAGGAAATTCAAAGCAGAGAGATATGAAACATGTAAAAGTATCAGTTTTACTACATTCTGGAGACTGAAAACATTCTGGGTTAAATGTCCTACAGAAAAGGAACGAGAAACATGTTTATGTAAAACATGTGAGAACTTATCATATATGGCTAAAGAGCTTTACGGAAATGATGTGATATCAACAAAAGATATTTCTGTTCTAGTGGAACAGGTTGCATGTTCAACGGACAGTATGAATTGTATGTTTGGAAACTGTAAGATGTGCAAGGAAAAACAGATTGATCTCAAAGAGTTTGACCAAAACAAACTAGTAACTTGGACTCAATGGGTTACAGAAAAAGAAAAAAGAGAGATAAAAGGAGACATCAAAGATGTAACAATAACTAAAAGAAAAGAAGAAGAGATAACCGCAGGCGACTTACTTGACAAAGTCCATGATGAACTTTGGCTCAAGTATAGGAGACATTCGTTTATGATTGATAACCAAATGAACCATTACAAAAATGTTAAAGGGACATTGAAACCATCAGAATGTTTTTTGCACATTGATTTCGCTGAAAACTACATCGCAAAATTGGCAAGAGAAATTCAAAGTAAACACTTTGGTGCATCTCAGGTACAAATTTCTCTTCATACTGGGTATTTCGTTACAGGAACAATGACTTCTTTAAAGTCATTCTGTGGCGTGTCAGATTCATTACAACATGATCCTATCTCAGTTTGGGCATACTTGAAACCAATATTGATGCAAATTAGATCTGAATATCCAGAGGTAGATACACTGCATTTTTACAGTGACGGGCCATCCTCCCAGTACAAGCAGAAGATGAACTTTTATTTATTTAGCACAGAAGTATTTGACCATGGCTTCAAGCAAGCATCATGGAATTTTCATGCTTCAGGCCATGGCAAAGGAATTCCAGATGGAATAGGTGCATCCGTCAAAAGGTCGGCAGATCTAAAAGTGAAACATGGAGTAGATATTGTAAATGCAACTGATCTCTGTAAACAGATTTGGGAAGCTAACAGTTCTGTTAATGTTTATCTCATCAAAGAGAAGGACATTTTAGACATTGAGTCAAAAGTGAGGTCCTGCAACCTGAAAACAATACCAGGAACCATGAAGATACACCAGCTATTTACAGAGAAGATGGGTAGTGTCAGGTATCGATCTGTAAGTTGTGAATGTTATGAAAAAGTTTGTGATGGCCATGACCAGCAACCATTCACCTTTTCCCCGATTTGTACTGAAAAAACATTCGTTAAACGAACAAAGCAGATTGAAACGTCTGAAAATGAAACGAAACCCAAGGATGAACCTAAGAAAACAAGAATCGAAAATGATACTGTTGATGAGGACAGGACTGAAGGGAGAAGAAGAGAAGGCAAATACAGGAGGTTTCTGAAATTATTGCAAGCATGTGAAACATTTGATGAACTGCAACTGAAGTGTGTTGAAATTCATGAGCAAATAGAAGAGGTGAGTGGGTCTGCAAGAAACAATGAACATTATTCTACAGATATTTTGTCCGTTGCACTTCTCCCAACAGATTACGAAACAAAGGGGGATGTACCCGTGACAGTGAGAGCAGATGGTGATTGTTTGCCAGCCTCTGGCAGTATGTTTGTATTTGGTAATGACAAACACCCATCAGAAATTAGAACCCGAATTATCATAGAACAGGTGATGAATGCAGAGTTCTATCTAAATGAAGATAATCTTTTGAAAGGCTATGATAGAAGCAATTTCAAAACAGGCACATTGATAAAAGGATACACCATGTATTCAGACGAATACATGCATGGCAATCACATCACAGACACAGTGATAAAGGAAATCTATTCTAAAGAAGTTCTAAAAATAACAAAAGAAAGAACATATTTGGGCATATGGCAGATCCATAGTCTTTCTTCAGTCATTGGGATGATGATTGATTCTATCTATCCTGAGAAAGGCAATCCGTCAGTCAGAAAACATCTTTGTAGACATATATAGCCACGAGAGGTACGTTCATCAATGCCAGCCCAAATTATGTGGACCACAACTAGGCTTGATATGAATAACAATAACTGGGTGCCCAATCATTTCGTACCAGTCTTGCCAAAGAAATCGTCTGATCCTATCACATTTGAAAATGTTAGAATAAAAAATGCGTACAAAGAGCTGTTGATTTCGAGATCTCAAAAGCAACAAAACAAAGATAGCAGCAGGATTGAAGACAATACAGTAACCATTGATGCCTGTATTGGAAGTCATGTGCTTGTATTGTATTATGGTCAAGCATATCCTGGTCTGGTTGAAAATGTTGACATGGAGTCTCAGATGGTTTTCGTAGAATGCATGCACACAGTTGGGAAAAAAAATAACAACTGTTTTTCGTGGCCACGAAAGATGCGTGATAGAAACTGGTATGATATTGATGACATTCTCAGAACAATTCCACCTCCCGAGGCTGTGAAAGGGAATGATTCACATTTCAAGGTTAATGATTCAGACTGGAGAGAAGTCATGGTACAGCTGGGTATAAAGGACTTTGTTTAATTACTCGATCCTCTGAAGATACTTTTTTATTAACTTTTGTTGTTGTTTGAATATATGTTGTTATCAGTCGTCAGTTCCATTGTCAGAAGTTTCAAGTTTACTTTACTCGTGATAATATTGTCCTAAATATGCTATATGTGTTTGCTATCTGATTCTTTTCAATGAAGGTCATTTTTTTTCTTGTTAATCTGAGATTCGATTCGAGATGGAGTTCAAGGTTCATTGTTAATTTTTTATTTTCTAGTCAATTAACAGCAAGAAATGCTTTTTTGTCAACCACATAACGATGATGTCAACTACATAACACATATTTCAACTACATAACACTTGTCAAATGTTGGTGTTTGTGCCTTATAATACTTGATTTAATCTATTGTTGATAGTTGTCAATATTACAATTGTCATATATTTCAATTTTATGGTAATTCAATTATAAAAATATTATTTTGGTGCAATCTATACTGAGTTTTATAGTTGATTTACACAAGTATTCTGACCCTTCCATTAAAAATCTGCATAATGTCAAAAATATGTTTCTAAAAAGTGTTATTTTAACTGTTTTGAAAAAAGTGTGATGGTTTTTATGGAAATATATATCAAGCAAAATGTAATTATTATTAAAAAAAATTTAGGGACCGAAACTAAATCCGTTATGCAGTTGACATTTGTCCCATACTTGTTTCTATTTTATTTTTTTAAATATGTTTGTAGTAGCATTTAAGATTGCATATTTTTATTTCAGTTTGTATTGTTGTTAAACTATTCAATTTCATTTATTAAAGTTGAAAATTTAATATTTTTTTGTATAGTTATTTCACAACTGAAATATCCACATTTTTTGAAAATGACCCTTATAAGACTTTTATAAATGCTTTGCGGGCAGAAATTTCAGAGGAAGATCTGAATGAACAATTCGTGGATCTGGTCTATCTTCGAACGCCTTAAGTTGTGTGTATTCAAGATTGCAACCCAATACTGTTTCTTTTGTTACATCGCAACTTCCGGAAAGCAGCATGGAGATGATTTCTAACAACCAATGGGAACCTGTGTAAATAAGACAAAGATTAAAAATCATCATTTGTTATATAACTGTAAAGTCAACACTATAACACAAACACATATTTAATTATAGAAGAAAAAAGGAAAGAAAAACATACTGCACATCCATTATATTTGAACCCTTTTTTTCTAGTAAGAGATACAATTATTCACCACAATCAACATTTTACAAATTTAAAGAAAGTACACAAAAGAAATTAAACTTTTCAATTCGCACATGTAGCTCATTTATTAACCAGATATTTCTTCAAACGTTGCTTAGGCTAAAGCCTGTGCTAAATGGCTACCTAATACTACATACTATAAGAGCCTAGTTGGCAATTGTGGTTAGAATATATCAAACTAAGGTATAACTGTCAGATTCTGGCCCTGTCCGTGTTGTTGTTAACATGTCATTTTGATTTTATGAAGTGTCTTATATTCTAACAACCAATAAGAACCTGTGTAAATAAGACAAAGATTAAAAATCTTCATTTGTTATATAACTGTTGATAAATATTCCGTATCAACTTCACAAATAATACATGATGGTCTTGATGTATAGATTCTGCGTACTGACGTTGTTTATAATCTTAATAACGTGTTATATTGTTCTTTTATTTGTCTTTGTTCTATTATTAATATTACTTTTACTGTTTGGTCTGTTTTCCGTGATATCCATTTGACGTGGCTCGGTACTTATAGATCCCGTCAATGTGTTGTTTGTATTATCTTTGATTTTTGCTGGTGTGTTATGTACGTGTGACTTTTTGTGTTTCTTTGGTACATATGACGTGGCTCTGTACCTTTTAAGATCCTGCCATTATGTTATTGTTCTATTATAATTTTGAAAATACTTTGAACGACAAAATTATTTTACTCGCGTAGTGGTATTAACCATATGTGGATTCTTTAAAATTCTAAAGAACTTCTGCAGAATTTTAAATATCGGTCTTTTTCTGAAATTAGTTCTAACAAAACCTTTGATTTTTCAACCCTGTTTACCACCATTCCCCATGTGAAATTATGATTTTGAAAATACTTTGAACGACAAAATTATTTTATATTTCTTCCTGTGTGACGTTTACATTCTGACGTCAAACACGCGACTCTACACTAGAGTTGATGTGAATGCAGTCACAGGACTTCAAATATTTCAATCCTTTAAAATACATATATAAGTAAGCAATGAATGTGGTTGTTAAATTTGATAGATGCTTTTTGTGCTTCTTTGTTAAATGTTGTTTGTTTTTGTTCTAATTGAGATTGTGACACAGTGATGACTGCTGTACCCCTATTTTGACAATTTTACCTATTATGTCTGTTTTGTTCACGCATCGTTGTAAATATAATGGAATTTGATGCGACTGTCATACAAGTGAGAGGTTTAGCGCTATAAAACCAGGTTCAATCCACCATTTTCTACATTTGAAAATGCCTGTACCAAGTAAGGAATATGACAGTTGTTGTCAATTCGTTTGATGTGTTTTATCATTTGATTTTGCCATTTGATTAGGGACTTTCCGTTTTGAATTTTCCTCGGAGTTCAGTATTTTTGTGATTTTACTTTTTTTTTATGTGTGAAATGGAATTTTGTGCCTACAGCAACACATGTTTATGACAATCTGTATTAATAAAGATGAAACACAAAAATAAACCAACCTTCTAATCTTCAAAATCAAATTCGAAAAGCATAAAGGTGTATTGCACAGCTGAATATCTTTCACACAGTAAGTGATAAGTACGAATAAGTTACCTTATTTCACAGAAGAACAAAGCAGAATGTCTGATTTTCGTGAATCAAAATTCCTTATATCTAACATCTTCTTTTCAACATCGTTCGCGAATTCTGGGTAATCCGGAAGCAAAATACCCTGATAATACGGTATCTTTGATCTGTAAACAAAATTTAAATAAACAGCTGCGCCATGAGCGCATGATACGCCCGTCACTTTTTCAAAGAATAAAGTCCAATAACTTCTCAATGTGATATCAGAAATTCATGAAAAACTAAAGGGAGGTTATCTTTACAGATATAAACCAGTCAAAGTTTTATGATAACTGCTCAAAGCATTGCCCGAAATCAGGAAAATCTCCCCCTTTTTATGAATAAAATCACATAAATCCGAAATGTAAAATCTAAAATTTATAAAAGTTAAAAGGGAGCTTACGTCAATATACATCAACAATTCACAAAAGTCTAATTAAAACTACTGAAAGCATTTTTGAGTTATTGTCCGAAAACTTGAAAATCCATATTTTCTAATGAATAAAACCTCGTAACTCAGAAGCGTAAAATCTAAATTTATAAAAATCGATAGGGAGCTCATGTCAATATATATAAACAATTCACCAAAGTTTTTAGCAAATTGGTGAAAGTATTTTTGAGTTATGGTCCGAAAACTTGAAAATCTCCCTTTTTTTTAATGAAATAAAACCCAAAACTCGGAAACTTAAAATCCAAAATTTATAAAAACGAAAGGGAACTCACATCAATAGATATAAACAGTTCACCAAAGTTTGATGCGAATTGGTTCAAGCGTTTTTGAATTATTGTCCGACATGTTGACAACGGACGGACGGACAGACGGACAACGGTATACCATAATACGTCCCGTAAACGGGCGTATAAAAAAGACTCAAAAAACTTTCACACCATTCACTAAAAAAAAAACCAAACAACGTCATCACTAGCCAGATGGCGTCGGACTTATATACATTAGTGTTGAGAAGCACGGCTGCCGACTTGGCAGATTTTCTCGCTGAGTTGAAGACACATTGGTGGTCTTGTGCTGTTTTCTGCTCTTTGGTCAGGTAGCTGTCTCTTTGAAAGATTCCCCGTGTCCATGCTCTATTCTTAATATATTTGATTGATATATAATTACTACTGGAGAAACTAGAATTAGACACAAGTTGTTTGATGGCAAAATTTCTGTTCCTATCAAATTTACACACATTTTCGAGTGACAGTAAAAATTTAACCGGCCTTCATCCAGGACGCCTCTATTACAAGACCTACCGATTGTATTTATTGTGAATTTGCTCTCGTAACGAACACGAATGAAATATTTTCTACTGTACATTAAGCAGTCAACAATCAATCTTGTGACACAATAAGCATATACACATGCATGTACATACATTCAAAAAATTAGGTCAGTCGTAAACAGTACTGCTTTCTTTAGTTTAACAGTATTTTCCACTGCGAATCAATTGCTATCCATTATTTGAGACAGGCTAAACATCTTTCATCAGTCTATTTAGCTCATCAAATTACATAAATATTTAGATGAAATAGCTTTAATTCTTTTCCAGAAACATTTTATACAACGCGTTGAAAATACTATGAAGAAATGAAAGTTTTGTATTTGATAAAAAATCAGCACGTATAATTATTTCCAAAACTCAACTTGAACGAGTTTTTATTGCTGTTATTTTTTGAAGTTCGATCAATCAAGTTGATTTTCAGTCGAATAATGACTTTTTAATACGTTTTATGTGTTAACGAAGTTTCACAGATAACAATGAAGCGGAAGCCCCCCCCCCCCCACAAAAAAAAATTAAAAAAAAACAAAAGATAAATATTAATTGGTATCTTATAATCATTGTGTACAATTAATAACCCCTGAAGATGCTTTGCATAGTGGAATAATCTATATTTAGATAGTACCTTATAACCCTAGCACATACGATCAATATTCATTCATGATACGTAAACATACAGTTAATTTTTATTTATTAATATTCAATTGTATAAAGTTATGCCCTGTCACATTTGTGTATGTACACTTATGGTATGAAGTTAGTGCAACTTATGACACAAATACATATTTAAACATTGCCACACTGCATAATTTCCTCATTCAAAATAATTTCAATTTAAAATAGGATAGAATTGTGTTTTATAACATTCTAATGTTCTACATGTATTTGCAAATGTAAACAGTGATTGAATAAAAAGTTCATGAGTCTGCTTGTTGATTATTTACAAAAAGCTAACAAGAGATCTAAGCTACTTCTTTTATACTTACACTGTTGAGATCAATTTATCCATGATTACCTTGAGCTATAGGTAATATGATACGCTAAATATATATAACCCTTGTAAAACTACGGAAGCCTGTTAGGGCTATAGTGAAAAATAAAGACATCGTATGGCAGATGATTTTGTCGTTTTAACTGCATTTTATGTTAAAATATAGACAACTTTTATTCGATTGAATAAATAGATAAAATATTTATTGATAAGTGATAAACTAATAAATCAATCGAATAATTTATTTATTGATTATACTAATATTGATTTAGAGAACAACATTTAGTCATTCATATAAGAAAATAGATACAAAGTTTTGATTTTTCTACCCTATATACCACATTGCCTCACATTCTCATTAAGGAATTCACACACCTAATTAAATGGGCATTTAGAAAGTCAGAATGTGAATATATATGTTCAAACTCTTTTAGGGCATTTTTTAGTAGCAATAAACAAAAAAACTATGTCAATTGGACATGCTTTGATACTATGTATGCCCTTGAATTTTTACTAGATAACATTTTTGTTCGCTTTGGAGATTCCGTATATCGTCAGGTTATCGGAATTCCAATGGGGACTTACTGTGCACCACTTATTGCGGACCTTTTTTTGTATTGCTATGAGTTACAATTTATGACAAAAATCAGCAAAGACCCATCGAAACAACATCTGATACACAAATTTAATAATACTTTTAGATATTTGGATGATATTTTGGCTCTCAATAATGACGACTTCAGTATGTATACTAAAGAAATTTATCCTGTTGAACTTTCTTTAAATAAAGCTAATACTAACAATGACCACTGCCCTTTCCTCGATCTTGATATCTATATCATTAACGGAAAGCTTAATACTAAAATATATGATAAAAGAGATGATTTTTCATTTCCTATCGTTAATTATCCATTTTTAGATGGTGACGTTTCCTTGTCACCATCCTACGGTGTTTATATATCTCAACTTGTACGATTCGCTCGTGTATGTAACAATGTTTTAGATTTTAACGAGAGAAATTTATGTATTAAAGAAAAATTATTACACCAGGGTTTTCGATATCACAAACTAGTCAAAAAATTTACTAAATTTTATCATCGGTATAAGGACATCATTCGTAAATATAGCTCAACATGCAGACTTCTTACACGTTCAGTTATTTCACATCCAATTTTTTATGGAAATATTCTTTATAAAGCACAAAAATGTCAGTATTCACCTCTGAAGCTAACAAAACCTTTAAATAGACTTATTAAGAAGGGATATAGTTACGATACTGTTGTCAGGTCATTAAAGATTGCATATTTTGGCGTTAATATTGATTCACTTATAGGGTCTTTGCATCGGCACTAAACACATTTATTTAAAAACCAGTCGTTGGCATGACACGGGTTATGTTCTTCTCATATATGTTATGATGGTATGATACTAAACCCCTAACGGGAAGGATTGTGCCTGATATTCATATGATGAAGACATAATCTTTCAATCAGTTTAATTGAAGTCTGGAGCTGGCATGTCAGTTAACTGCTAGTAGTTTGTTGTTATTTATGTATTATTGTCATTTTGTTTATTTTCTTTGGTTACATCTTCTGACATCAGACTCGGACTTCTCTTGAACTGAATTTTAATGTGCGTACTGTTATGCGTTTACTTTTTAACATTGGCTAGAGGTATAGGGGGAGGGTTGAGATCTCATAAACATGTTTAACCCCGCCGCATTTTTGCGCCTGTCCCAAGTCAGGAGCCTCTAGCCTTTGTTAGTCTTGTATTATTTTTAATTTTAGTTTCTTGTGTACAATTTGGAGTTTAGTATGGCGTTCATTATCACTAGTACACATGTATATATATTTGTTTAGGGGCCAGCTGAAGGACGCCTCCGGGTGCGGGAATTTCTCGCTACATTAAAGACCTGTTGGTGTCATTCTGCTGTTGTCTGTTCTATGGTCGGGTTGTTGTCTCTTTGACACATTCCCCATTTCCATTCTCAATTTTACAATAATTATATAGTAACCATAATGTATGACATCTTATGTTAAACTTCTAGCTATACCTGTCGTTTATACGACATATGATTTAAACATCACAACATAGGATGTTGCTACGATAAATTCTAAAGCATAAACCTTCATAGGTCCATATACGCGAGTCCAAACCTAACTTGCTTTCTACAGGAGCCAGCTAGGCCCCAAATTTTATAAGGGCCCCGCCGAATGGCGGACGCCCTATAGTGATCTGTCCGTCCGTCTGTCCCAAATTGTGTCCGCTCTATATCAAGAGAACCGTTATGATTTCAAAGTTTATACTTGACATGTATATAAATCAACACCAGAGGGTGTGTTATAATTCATGTAAAGCTTCCTAGGTCAAAGATCAAGGTCAAAAACTATGGTTTTATTTGACAACCTCATGTCCAATGATAAAGATACAAATTTGTTACCACACATTATTCACAGCGGGGCCCACAGAGATGGCTCCCATCTCAATGATATCTAGTTTTTCAGGGGCTCAGTTGAAATTTTATGAGCCCAACCAATTTCAGACTAATACCAAACAAAAAACAAAACTTAAATGTACTTTAATTTTATATACAAATAAAGCCTGTTTGGGTTATCCTATCTGTAGCTTTTGAGTCTGGTACAGATTATGTGTTCACAACTTCATAATATTTAAATTATTGCAACCAGAAATGTATCATACAATTTTACAATACTGATTTTAGGTACATTTCCTACCAAAATTGTCTCTTCAATTTGAACTTCCCGTTGACAATATGGCTGTTTGTGTGGAACATTACATTTTCAAATCCAAGGCATCCTCTAATTGCGTTGATCAAAAATATTATTCAATTACTTTTTGTACAAGATTGGATAGTAAACTAGATATTTTGATTTGTATTTCCGATATTCTTCATTGACGATTTTGTAGTATACTGTCCTGAACATGCATGAAATATTTGCCACTGGACGTTAAGCAACCGACAATTAATCAATCAATTTCACTACTTTTTTTTTATAGCAGCTGTTTATGGGATGTGACATATCTGAATGTTTGTGTTGCTAGGAGAAGTTGGTGTTGATTGCAGATCTTTGAATATTTCTGTTCAATGTATTCAAAAACTATTATTGGAGGATTGGGAGTTTGACGTATTGTATAAACACATGTTCTATTACAGAAGACTGACTGTGTGTTAACCTCTAAAGGCCCTTTAAAGTCTAACCCTCAAGCTCTGAAGTCCATTGAAATAAAGAGGAAATTACTTATTTATCTATTGATAGTTATTTATTTTATTGCTCTGTTGGATCATTGATATAAGACCCCAGAAATTATATACCTTTTTATAATTTACATTGTTTTGGTACATTTGTAGTAACATATAATTAAGGATCCCAAGTTTGACATGTATTCAGTTCTAAAGCTGGCCTGATCAAAACTGTATAAAACGAAACTTTAAATGGAATGGTTCCTGAAGGGTCAACATGAAATTAAACTTTAGTAACTATGATGATCGTAATCATTTAATAAAAAATTTGAAAAAAAACGACAAATACAAAATCAATACAAAAATGTGAAAAAAAACCGACAAATACAAAATTAATACATTACACCGGTTACCTTAATCATGTCTTTTGGACGTCATTTTTATAAATTAAATCGTAAATTTTACTTATTTTTTGCTTGAATTGATAGCTTGTGCTTCTGACAACACTGGCCACATGCATGGAGCACCATAATACTTTGTTGGTTTGTGTATTCCATTCATATAAATATATTTCTAACATTTTTTTTTGTCAAGGGTGAGGTATTTTTCAAAAGGAAATAGACCTTAAAAACTTATCTGAACATCAACTATGGCTAAAAACTACTAACATATAATACGTTAAAAGCTGTCAACACTGTCAAAATCAATAGAAAGAAAAAAAAATATTTTATCTAAATTTGATATGGACCTTAATCATAATTCTTTGGTTTGTGCTGTTTCTCCGTTAAGCAAGTATTAAAGAGTTCGAGCAAAGACTGGTCGGTTCAGATACAAAATCTAATACATTTATTTTTTAGGGTTTTTAAGTATCAAACCTTTGCATTTTTTTTCTTTTATAGGATGTTTTAAATTGAATTCCTTCATCACTGACATGGTTAATAAGTAATGTGTATTCATTTTTTCCTCCACCTACAAAGTTACTGGTTTACTTTATTCGAATATTGTGTTTCGTACTTTTGCAAACTTTTACAGCATTGTTCAGTCCTGTCTGAAGTTGAATTCATTTCGATGTCAAAATGTATTACCATTTCATTCTTGTAGTATATATTATAAACAAAAACAAAAACGAAATGGTATGATGTCGGACATAAAAATACATTTTCTAAATAAAGGTGGTACATGTACCAAACATCTTGACGAAAATTAATTTGGCTCGTTTAATTTTCATAAAATTTTGACAAAATATTTACTTTGACTCTTTGAAAAAAATATAAAAATTACAAAAAACTGGAACCACACACTTTATCGGAAAAATTTTATTGGATAGATAGCAGTTTGACAGACACTAATTTTGATCATTGAGAAGCTTAATATTTCCTTAACAATGAACGTGATTATTTTGATTTTTACAGAGTTATCTACCAGTTGTGTTATGTACCACCTTAAGTTTACTCCGTTTTATTATTTACTTTTCTGAACCCTGAATCTTTGGCATTTTGAAGCACCAAAGTTCGCACATAGTTTAAACATCTATCGGTGTCACATAAGCCTCTTTATATGAAATTAAATCCTTTCCTTCATTAAAACGTCTTCCGAATGCAGCTACATAAGACATTTTGCATAAATGTGGTCCAGGTTTCAATCCATATTGATCAAGGTAGCACTCATATGAACAATTAAAGAAACAAGATATTTGTTCTAAAATAAAAAAAAAAAGGAGAAAACATCATGAATAATATATAAACATATAAAAAAAAAAACATTTCAAAGAAAATATTAATAATAATAATAATAATAATAATAATATTATAATAATAATAAATTATTATAGTTATAATAAATTTGCTCAAAAAGAGGCGAAAGATACCAAATGACGAATAAAAAAAGTTGAAGAGACACCGACACAATAGGCAAAAAACGAAAATGACGAAAAGACACAGTCTATACAAAACACTTCTTTAAAAAAAATGACTGAGCAACACGAACCCCATGAAAAACCAAAGGTACAACGAATATATCGTTATGTTTACTTTTATTTTCATCCAGGAGAGTTTGGAGTAACACATTAGAAAAAAAAATAATTACATGAATTTTCAAATTTAAACTACTCAAAATTTATGAAGTAAATAAATAAAAAAAGGTAAAGCCTATTCCGGACAAGGAATCAGATCTATGTACGGGGGAGATAATGATATTCCTTTAAATGACAAGCCAGATAACACGCCACTTATATGCAACAGCAAACTCTTAAAAAGAGAGGAGAATGATACCAAAGGGACATTCAAACTCATAATTCGAAAATAAACTGACAACGCAATGGCTAAAAAAGAAAAAGACCAACAAACAAACAACTGTAGAAAAACACAACATAGGAAACTAAAGACTGAGCAACACGAACCCCATCAAAAACTGGGGGTGATCTCAGGTGCTCCGGAAGGGTACTAAGCAGATCCTGCTCCGCATGTGGCACCCATCGTGTTGCTCATATTAGTACAAATCCGGTAATAAGTCTAATTCGGTAGGTCACATTCGGGAAAAGGGGACGGGATTGTAGTTACGACATTAAGAACAATTAAGGGATTCCTTCATTAGAACGTGATATAATTTCTACAGACTTTGCTTTTCATGGGTCAAGTAAGTGTACATTTTAACGGTAAAACACTTATTTTAATCCCTTGATTGATTGTTGGTTGTTTAACGTTCAGTGACAAATATGTTTAATGCATGTTCAGGACAAGAACAAATTAAAAACAAATACAATATATATGTTCTGTGATAACGGCCGTTTTGGATGAAGGTCTGGGAAATTTGGACAGCCATTTGAAAATTAAGGTATATTGGATATGGACAGAAACTGAGCCTTGAAACATGCCACCTGCAGACCCCTAAACGAATTGTTGCAAGGGTTCTTAACGTGCAGAGTGAATTCCTTGAACGGTTGAGTTAATTACAAATGTTAGGAATAGCAGTGAACACCGTGTGTAACCTAAAATGTGCAATAGTTGCAACACGTTCCTCTAACAAAATTGTTCCGCGTTTCTCCATGCTATGTGATGTGCACTTTCTGTAACGCGCTAGATCTAGGGTACGAGAATTAACATCAACAGTTTCTCTGGTTTAACCGATCCAACAACAAAGCGTTGATAAAGCAAACATGTCAAAAATTGAATCGGGACCTGAAGGTCTCTTCATTAGTCAGTAATGACTTAACGACATTGATAGATGGTAAAAATGTAAACGTAGGAATAACTTTTGATAAATGGTTTTAAATTCAGTTCGATGCCGTAGTTCGAAATTGTGAGTTATATCAAGCTTTCCGTTTGTTTTCCAATGCAGTGTTGTGACGTTGTCATGAGAAGCACGTGCAATCATGTTTGTTGAATTTTATTGGGAAATAATATCTCATTTTAAAATGCAACGCACTCGTTTTCTGCCAATCAAAATGACGGATTTTTATGAAACATACATGTAATGTAATAACATACAATATAACTGTACGAGATGTCGTCTACATCTTATTGATTCAGAAATAACAGAGAACTGAAGTAAAGTCCCTTGATTTCAAGTGTGCATTTCTAGTACATCTTTAAACATTTTTTGTCAATTCCTAGCAAGTACTTTTGAGACAAAAACCTAATATGGACTACATGTTAAAAAAAAATTAATAAGTTTAAACTTGTTCTTTTTACGGAAATGTTATTTATTCTACGCACCTTTTTTTTCATTCAAAACTACAGCTAGTGCAATCATACATGCACAACAGGCAAGACCACATATCATGTTGCACATTTTGTTTCATGCTGAAAGAAATTTACAAATACTTCAATCAAGATTTAGTGAAAAAAATATTAATTATAATTCCATTAAGCATGTAACGCCAGTTTTGATCGGATGACGTCTGGCGTCGCCAGTAAAACTGTTTTTGCGACCGTAAAATCCCAAATTGATGGTAGCAACTTTTCAAATACAAAACTTTTATCCCTTTAATATAATTTTCTTTTGAATACACTTGATTTCTCACTAGGTCTTCCTAAAATATTCATGTAAGTCACAACGTTATACTACAGGCTGCAATAGAGCTAGATTTGTTTTCTAGTCATTAACGTAAAATCAAACAGCGTCTTAAAGGGGTACCCAACACTTTGAATAACATAAATTTGGCTCGTAATATTTTGAAAAAAATATTTACCTTGACCTGTTGACAAAAATATAAAAATTTCAAGAAATCTATACAAACGTATATCCTATGATGCGCTCTATACAAACGTATGTCCTGGTTATTGCTTCGCTCGCATCACGGCGAGATGCTATTAGTTTCGTACTATATTCACGCCATCTTGAAATTATTATGTAACAAACATAGGTTCTCATTGGTTGCCTTATGATTTTGGAAAGATTCTTTTGGCTAGAATGAGATATAGAATAGGGAACGAACATGTTCCGGACAGGAGAAGATATCAAATACGGAAAATTTAAAGTATGTGTATTCAAGATCTGATTTGACACCCATTTAATGAATAGTTTTGTCCGGGTAGTATATTTTGATTTATTTATAAAGTTGAAGTGATATTGATAAATGCATTCTCAATTTGTATTTGGTTACCAACACTCTGTGAAGCTGTACGTTACATTCGATCTTCGCGCCATCTTGAAATTATTATTGAAAAAATATCGGTTCTGATTGGCTGCATAATGATTTGGCTAAGGTGATATTGGCTAGAATGAGATATAGAATTGGGTAGGCAGAAAGACCTGATCAACAAAAATTGCTAAATGTTGACATAATTTATTATTTAAACTAGTAGTATGGTTGTGAGGCTTGTTTAGGGGGGTATCAATATCCCATATCCCATTAAGTCTTTGTCCCAATATCCCATATCCCTTTAATGTTTACCCCTAATATCCCGATAATTTTTTTTTACAAATCTCCCGTATCCCTAAAACTATTTTGAAATATCCCAAAAAATCATTAATTCATTCCCAAACCCATTTTTGTATACAACATTATACAGTTATTTAATATGTAACTATGCAATAGATCAAAATATATATCCCGAGGTATGAAGATCAGCTCATTGTTCTATTGCCCGAAGCCAACGGCTGAGGGCAATAGAACAATTAGCTGATCTTCATACCGAGGGAAATATATTTTGATCTATTGCACTGTTACACATTCAATAACTGTTTTATTACCTAATACATACTGAGTCAGTTCTAACAAATTCTTAGAAATAAAACACATGAAAGTAACAACTGTATTAATTATAATGTGTAAGGAGCATACATGTACAACCAATACTTTAGAAAAACGAACATGAAATCATTCTCCTTTCTTGTTTCTTACCGATGCGTAGAAATCTTTCAACGTCGAAAACATTTCTTCCTTGGAGAACCTTTCGAAGTCATTGAATAATATGTGCTTTTGGTAACAGTAATCTCTGAGAACATTTACCGACATTTTGATCACATTTTTTGTATTTTTAGCGTCCCTATTCTCAAGTAAATCATTGAAGTCTCCATCATCAACATTTGCAAACCGCTCCATCGCGGAAGTTATTAGCAGACGATCAAAACAATAAACTCAAGAACGTTTAAAAGACCCAATTTGATTGGACAACATGAATACCTTTCAACTAATCAGATTTCAGAATAAGAGGTCATAACAGGTCAGTGCAATAGACTGCACACAGGTGCAATAGAACGATAATTTCCAGTGCAATAGACCATGGAACAAAAAATGGCAGAAAAATAGCAAATAATATAGAAATATTAATAAAACAGTAAAATACTCTTTATTAGGTAATAATCGTAAATACATGTTGTGCGTTGTAGTATGGATGTCAAGGATGTGGACTTTTTCACAGAGAAAAGTTAATCATTCAGAATTATCCAGAGACCTTTAAATTTTAATCTACATATCTCTGGAATAACCAATATATAACTAAGCGTTTGTAACAAATAAAAAGTTACTGTAGAGATAAGCGTGAGCCACCAAATGTGAGCTCATCAAAGGCACGTAGCTAAGAGAATCACCTAATGTGAACTCACAGATGACACGTCGTTTTAATAGAAATGCTAAGAAGCAAAAAGTCCAATTCTACAATAAAAAAAGAACGGAATGAATATAATATGCGGCAAAGAGCTGTACATGAAAAAAAGCATGTAGTTAATCTATTAAAACGCAAATTATCAAATCAGGAATATATCCTGTTGGCGAAAGGCTTGAAATTTATACCAACGTCATCAAGCAAAAATGCAAAAATGTCTATACTTAAAGACTACAGTGAATTTGCTAGACAACTGCGATGTCGATATATGTTCCGTCATGAAGAAAAAAAATTGTAAGGGTCCCGCGGAACCCAGTGTCTCGCCTGCTTTTGCTGTTAATCGCAGGCTCAACAAAAATGAGGAAAAAAAATAATAAAAATATTCCTCTCGATACTATCTTTTGATTGTAAGAAGCTTCTGTCCAAGTCTGGTAAAAATCCAGGATAGTTTATGAATCTAATAAATGTTTTAAAAACTTTAACTGCATACTGTATGTAATGTTAACTGGAAGAAAAACTAAATCCATTTATAAGTAAAATACAGAAAAAACAGGTACAAAATTTTAACAAAATTTCCTTCTAGATACTAGCTTTTGATCATAAACACGCTTCTGTCCAAGTTTGGTACAAATCCAGGATAGTTTAAGAAAGTTATTAAAATTTTAAAAACTTTAAACACAGAGTGAATGTTATATTTCCTGGCAGAAAAACTAAGTCCATTTATAAGTAAAATACGGAAAAAATTGATTTTTTTTCACTAAATTAACTTCTGGATACTATCTTATATTTCCTGGCAGAAAAACTAAGTCCATTTATAAGTAAAATACGGAATTTTTTTTTACTAAATTAACTTCTGGACACTATCTTATGATCATAAACAAGCTTCTGTCCAAGTTTGGTAGAAATCCAGGATAGTTTAAGAAAGTTATTAAAATTTCAAAAACTTTAACCACAGAGTGAATATTTGTGGATGCCGCCGCCGACGACGACGACGCCGACGACGCCGACGACGGAATGTAGGATCGCTATGTCTGGCTTTTTCGACAAAAGTCGAAGGCTCGACAAAAATGACCTTCATCCATTTCATAGCAATACAGGATATAAACCTGCTTCTACGTGCCACACGTCGAAAAATTATATCGATTTAACAAAGCTTGAATTATCTTTTCTAATAAATAAAAAAAAAAACAATCTTACTAAGGGCGAAAGAATAGCAAGTACGCAATTTGAAAAATGATGAAACAATAGTAATAAAAAAGGCAGATAACAATTCAAATTGTGTTATTTCAGACAGACTAGACTACATAACAGAAGTCACAAGACAACTAAATACTCAACATTACTGCCAATTAGATTCATTCAAAGGGGCATTGGTTGTCAAATTCATGTTCATCGATTTGACTCAAATTCTCATTTTTGATTTATAGCATACTAAAACATATATCCAAATTACAAAAAAGTATAAAATAAACAATTTACAAGGCATGGGCTCGATAAAATGTTTCATCGTTTCTTGTGTATTTTAGTCTAGACGCCATCTAATTAACTATCGAATTGACCTCCGAAGACTGCCGACGGTCATATAAGCGATTTATAAACATAAATATAGATATAAATAGATAACAAACTCGTGCAATAGGATTTGTCTAGGTCTGTTTAATTTTATATTATAGGTTAAAAATATAGGGACGATGGATTCATAATATATGATGGAACATCAGACGAAATTGCAAATTCTTATCTCTATCTGCATAGAAATAGCTGTCACTCACAAGATGTATTTCTAGGATTTATTAAAGGTGAAGCAATACGGCAAATTAGAAACACAAATAACCATAACAATTTAATAAACAATCTAACTAATTTCAAAGTGAAATTATTAGATAGGGGTTATGATAACGTCGAAATAGATGATAGTATTACTGATGCTTTATCAATTGACCGTACTGAATTATTACAGCAAAATAAATCGAAGGAAAAAGAAAATATTCTGTTAGTTTTGATAACAAAATATAACCCATATATATATATATACGTAAAATAAAGAAACGGGCATTTATTACAGTTTGACGAATTGAGATTGTGTATAAATATTCAATGCTGCACAAATAGTTGCGTATAGCAAACATAAAAGTGTTGGAGATATGCTTAGTAGATCAAAGTTGAAGACTGTAACATAAAATTGACAGTTGGACCCCTGATGATGGCAGATCTGTCATAATAACTAGCTGACTAGACCTATTGATGAAGAATTAAAATATAATTATATCAATATATACATGAATAATTTTCATATTTGATTATATTAAAATAATGCATCTAAAATTATCATCCCAAGCAAGAGCCTCTAATCCCAAGCTTTAATTGCCGAAACACTAAAATAGTGATCAATAGTACGTGTTGGGTCCTATCATGCAATTTGGGATGCGTGGTTGCATGGGTGTTTTATAATAACAAAACTCAATGAAAATCAACAAAGCACTTAAATAACTTTTTCTAATAAATTTTTTTTGGCAATTTTATCAAGTGAGATGTAAATATTTCTGTACTTAACTTTTAATTTTCACATTTTTTTTTCATTTTTCATTTTCAAAATTCAATATCCCTAAAAATGCACAAATATCCCATATCCCATTTATTTTTAGGACAAATATTCCATATCCCTAAAATTAAAATGGCAAATATCCCGTATCCCAATTTTATTCGCAAGCTTAACTGAATTCAGTAATACTTGTAAATAAGCAATAGGCTTAAGTTGTATATGTTCAACCGTAAATATCCACCAGAAATGTATGTAATTGCACAGAACAAAAGAAGACCAGACAAACTTGAAACTAGGTCAAGTGTATTCGTATCTGTTCACTCGGATATATATATATATATATCTCATACAAACCAGCAAAAATGGTAAACGTGTTTCGAACAGTACGTACTTTTTAATTGTATTGTAAAGCAGGAACATACGCTTGTAAAGATCCGAATAGGTTCAATGTACACTTACGTAAACCTGTTTGTTTTTAATGAGATTAGGTTAAAGTTGTGGTTGCCGGAGACGACAGCTCCTGAAAACACAACATTGGCTCTCGGTAAATAAAAATTACACACACACACACACACACATATATTTTACATATACACATACATACTACATACATACATTACACAAGTATTTTAGTCAATACTTACAAAACAAATCGATTGGAATAAAGAAAAAACGTTCCGTTTGGTGTACCACAATAAGTAACTGGTATACTATGTACATATATTGGTTAAATTGACTTGTTTTGTTCTGCGAAATTCGTGTAATCCTTTACTTCTTTGTATTTATTTTCTAAAAATACAACGTTTACTGATACATAGTATTGTACTTTCTTTACAAAGGGTTTATTATCGAATGCGGATGTTTATATATAAAGCCATAAATCTAAATGGAATAATTTATATTTCGGGCTGTAAACCGAAAGGACCGATATTGATTTTAATACTGTTTTTCATTCATATAATAGAAAGAAACATTTAACAATATGTAATATGTAAAACATTGATTAATAGGTGTTTACTTAACGTCCAGTGGCAAATATTTCATTTTAAGAACGATAAATAACACATGATTGCGTTTGAAAGTACAAGTATTCAGTTAAAAAAAGTAAGAATTAAACTATCACAGTACACATTTGATATACAGACAATTGTAGAATACTGTCGACTATATGTAAATGGATCTGTAAATTGTTAAAAGACATATCGTTGGTAAATATCGAAATACCTTTGACCCACGCTTTGACCACACCCGGCCTTCTGTTTAGAACAAATGCAAATTGACTTTTTTCATCCTGGTACTCGGTCAGGTAAGAGCAATTTGAAGAAGTAAAAATAAACTTACCACATCTTCTTATATCTATTACAATCGGAACAATTGAGGGGGAAATGTACTGTTTTATGTTTTCTATAGTTTAGTTTAAACATATTTATTCATAGTGGATTGGGAAACAAGTTATTACAATTTATATCTTTCCACTTTGCTGGTGCGAGTGCCTACTTGTAGCGGCATTAGACTGCTCTTTTTCGAAATCTACAAGGCCACGGTGTCTTTTACATGCAAGAGATATTACTCTCTCTTAACGTGGGTAGGCCATGAAAAAATAATAAACAAATAACTGAGAAAAATAAAAGAGAACACATTACTAATTTTACATGTCAAACTACTATTGCTTACACAACTACAACTTGTACACAACATATTCAAAAAAGTTAAACGACTAATAAAGCAGTACGTATTAAACACTGATATATTTAAATTGTATACATCCATGTCACTACTAAACTGTCCTGAACATCCATGAACTACTTGTCACTGGACGTTAAGCAACCGATAATCAATCCATCAATTGTTCTACTTTTTCAAGCAGTTGTGTATGGGATATGACATATCTGAATGTTTGCCAGAAGATGTTGGTTTTGATTGTAGATCTTCGAATATTTATGTTCAATGTTTTCAAAAACTATTATTGGAGGATTCAGAGTTAGTGACACATTGTAAAGACAATATAGGCATTCTTTGATAAAGGCATTCTTTTTCTATATATTACAAACAAGAACGAAATACATGTAGCAAGAGTGCTCACGCTGAGATGGCTCGCCTGTACTGCTTTACTAACAATTGATTTGACGTTGAAAGTCTTAAGGATAAAGGTTTTACTACAGGTGTAACAAAATTCAAAGCGCAAATGTCCATAGTGTTTGAAGTGCAAATGTCCTATCGTTGTACAGGTAAAAAAGCGCAAACGTCCTGTGCCAACAATTACACAATGACGGGATGTATAAGTACCGAGCCAAGTCGAATAAATATTGCCATCAAAATTATTTATTTTGTAAAAATATTTCCTTTCTCAATTTGGACTGTTTACCTAACAACAAAATTATTCAGACTATTTGTCCCCATTCAAATGCATTGATCGTCCAAAGATAGGAAATTTCAACCCCCGGAACCCCCCTCTAGATCTGCCACTGACCATCGTGTATACTTTGTGAAGTTGATACTGAATATTTATCAACAAGGTCTTGGTATCTTTCGATGATTTTTTTTTTTAGAAAAAGAACGAAGGGTTCTTTGACATGTCCCTGGTTCAGCAGCTTTCTGCTCAGACACTGGCGACGTTTAATAAGTCGACGCCGCAAACGTTGGATAGAAATTTATATGTGTCACATACTGCGACTTTCGTCGCACCCGAGACAAAAAATGATGAAGGCGTCGGGCAAAACAGAATTTTATAAATCATGTTTTCCGTTTCTTGTTGTTTAATTTTCTGAATACTTATACTTTGGAATTACAAAGCACCGAGTTCCGCACATATTTAAAACATCTATAGGTGCCACATACGACTCTCCAAATTATGGCAAAGCTTTTCCTTCAGAGGAACGTCGTCCGAATGCTGATAAATAAGACAGTTTATAAAAAAAATGGTCCAGTTTCAAATCCAAATTGATCATGGTAGCACACATATGAACAACTAAAGAAACAAGATATTTGTTCTGAAATTAAAAAAAGAATTATAATAATCATAGTGAAAAAAAACATTAACACATTACATTAAGCATTTTGTTTAGTATATCGAATGTATCCAAACTTGTTGGTACCCGAGGACGTTTTTTTTTTTAGAAAATCAACATACCTAGGGTTTAATTTGTTTTTATACCTGTGTTTCAGTGTTCACAAAGTAAAACAAATTTATTCTAAATGTATAAATAATAAAAAAAATGATGATTAATGATGTCTTCATAAAAGAGGCGGGCTATAACAAAATGAGAGTCAAAGTTCAATAATTGAAGAGACACCGACAAAAGAAGGGCAAACATAATTGATTGATGGTCGCTTAACGTCCAGGGGCAAATGTTTCATGCATGTTCCGGACGAGAACATATAAACAAGAAATAAAATAGGTAGTTCCGGTAATAGAGGCCGTCTAGGAGTAAAGTGAATGAACTTGACTGAAATTTAAAAATGAGGGTATATTGGATAGGGATAGAAATTTAGCCATGCTTGATTCCTCCTACTGACCAATCAAAGGCTCTTAACGTGCACATAGTGTATCACTATCTTTACAGGACGCATCGGATTTAACGCCCCTATTCTGAACAGACATGGCTGTGTACTAAAACATTCCGCACAGCCAAAGGGACGCCCCACTTTGTCAAGGATTTTACTGCCTGTCGAAAGTAGACCAAAGTTGGCAAATTTCTATTCTATAGGCACCCTTTGTAGAGCGGTAGAGAGCGGTAAAAACGGAAGAAGACGAAAAGACAAAAGTCTACAAGCACTACAATAAATACTCAGCAACACGAATCTCATCAAAAACTGAAAATGCAACGATTGTGTCGTTATTTTACTTTTATCTTCATTCAGGAGAGAGTTACTGTTTGAGCAACGTATTTAAAAAATATTGAAACGCATATCTTTCTACTTTATTTTATTAATAAATATTTTTTTGCGTAAAATTTAAACTAGTCCTAATGACGGAAATGACATCTACTTTACTCACCTTTGCTATTCCAAACTACAGCTAATGCAAACATACAGACAAGACCACATGTCTTGTGATACATTTTTTTTCATACTAAAAGAAATTTAGAACTAATTAAGATATAGCTTTCTGCTTAATAGATTCTTTTTCTGCCTTAGTTTTGCCTGAATAAAACAATGACTTATAACACTGTTAAATTTGCTTCCAAGTTATCTAATATATAAAATAAAAAATGTATACAGTTATGTATATATTTTAAATTATGATTTGCAGTACCATCGATCAAGGTTATCAAACACCGATGACATAAAATAATTTTGACAGATAATCAGAGATTTATAAAAGAATGTTAGACAGATACCCATAAGCTCAACACCACAACCAATTAAAAACAAAAATTAAATCATCCACATTATAATGATATAAATAAATGTATTTACTGTCTTCTGATTGGTTAAAATTATTACCTTTATTTTCAATGTTGTTAATTTTTATGGCGACACGCCCACTCTGACGTTGTGTATTCATACGCCAACATGTGTGTACGTTGTTATTGTTAATATACATAATATAAAAAGCTCTTTGAGCCTTATTTTTGATAGAAATTTATTTATAATGAATGGCTATTATTTATTTTGAATTTATTGAACCATAAAATGAATTTTTGACTCTTCACATTTTACATAATCCGCTTCGCGGATTATTCAATGTGAAGAGTCAAAAATTAATTTTATGGTTCAATAAATTAAAAATAAACAATAGCCATTCATTAAGTACTCATAATTGTTTTTATACTATACACCTTCAAGATGAAAAATATGAAGAAAAAAAAAAATAGAAAATGACAAGATTGGTTAAAGAAAAGTATAAATATAAAACAGAATATTCGGTATGATTGCCACTGAGACAACTACCAACAAGAGCCAAAAGGATACGGAAATTACAACTATAGGTTACCGAACGGGGTTCAACAATGAGCAAAGCCCATACCGCATAGTCAGTTATAAAAAGCCCAAAAATAATGACAAGTGTAAAACAATTCAAAAGAGAAATCTAACGGACTAATTTATGTACAAAATAATGAATAAAAACAAATATGTTACACTGCAACACACGCCAACCATTTAATTACAGCTCCTGCTTGGGACAGGCACATACAATATTTGGCGGAGTTAAACAAATAAGCGGGATCCCAACTTTCCCCCTAATCCTGGGATTGCTAGTGGTGCAACATAACAAAACAATAAACAAACAGAAAATCATATTCAACAGCAATCACTACAACCACTCCTAACTTGGGACAGGCACACACAGAATGTGACTTGATTAAACATGTTAACGGGCGCATAACCCTCCCCTAACCTGGGACAGTGGTGTAACAGTACAACATAAGAACAAACTATAAAAATCAGTTGAAAACTGAGGTTGAAATAGGATTAACTAAGCAGATGGATACAACTAGAAATAGAAATTCACTTGGAAATATAGCTTACACAATTCAGAAAAACTGACAAAAGTGTTTCCAGTACTTATTTCCGCTTTTAATTGTACTATTGTTAACATAATATAAGCAGGATAATATAGTACTTGTAATAAATTGATGTGTCAATACTTACAAGACAAGTCGATAGGAGTAAATAACCGTTCCGTTTGATGTACCACGATAAGAAACGTGTATGCTATGTATTGGTTAAAATGACTTATTTTGTTCAGCAAAATTCTTTTTTTTCTTTTTTTGCAACGTTTACTGATAAATAGTAATAAACTTTCAAAAAATTATTAATGTTGTTGTTATAATGTAAGCCATAAATTAAAAAGTAAGTTATATGTAGGTCAAAAAACCGGAAGGACGATATGGATTTTGATACATTGTTTTCCCATTCGTATATATAATAAATATATATTCTTACATTGATACCAGTGGATTATCAGATTTATCTAATCGAGAAAGTTAAATTATTAATTTTAAAGTCCGAGCCTTTGATAATTAAACTATCGAGATTGGATAAATCCGATAATCCACGAGTAACTATGTAAGAATCTGTTTCTCTAATGATTAAAACATAAATTTTCTTTTTTTGTTAAACTAAAATCCTCTTCGAGTGCCTTCCACATTCCACAAAGTTGTCAATTTCATTAACACCTGTTAGCATATTTTGATTCATCCAGTGAGCTGATAAAGGTTATGACTCTTAAATTCATCAAATCATCTTCTGAGATCACCGGCAACCACACGTTGGTTAAATTTTTTTATACAATGGGTTCAGAAAGGTATAAATTGCCATAGAATTAGAGAAAGATAAATATCAAAAGCGATGTTATAAATAACACTTGATTCATTGATTTTTGTTTGCTTAACGTACAGTGGCTAATATTTCATGCATGTTCAGAATGATATATGATAGTGTTTGAAAGTACTTGCATTCAGTCTTTTGGAAGATTGGCGAGAGGCCCTGGATAAAAATCATTATTTGGCTGCAGTTCTTATGGACCTCTCAAAGGCTTTTGATTGCCTTCCACATGAAATTTTAATTGATAAATTGCTCTCATATGGTATTAAGCCATATTCAGTCTTTTTACTAAAATCATATTTAACTGGTAGAAAACAGCAAATCAAAATTGGAAGCATTCCTAGCAGTTGGGCTGGCATTCATAAAGGGGTACCGCAAGGCTCTATATTAGGCCCTATCCTTTTAATGTATTTTTAAATGATATTTTTTATTTTATGAAATATGGCTCGCTGTATAATTATGCAGACGACAATACTTTGTCTTTTTCAAGAACTGGTTATGACAATCTTATATCAACCCTAAAACTGGAGTCAAATCAGCCGATAGAACGGTTTAGAATAAATAAAACGCAAGCCAATCCTGACAAGTTTCAAGTGATTGCAGTTGGAAAGAAAACTTTTGACATGAACCCAACAATTGAAGTTCAAAATTCAAAATTAACTTGTGAAAAAATAGTTAAATTGTTGGGTATAGAAATTGACTATCAACTAAAATTTGACATCCATATTGGAAATATCTGTAAAAACGCAGCTAAGCAACTCAGTGTTTTAAAACGCTTAGGACCATATCTTTCTAGGCTAAATAAAATTACTATATTTCATACATTTATTTTAAGCAACTTTAATTTCTGCACTTTTGCATGGCACTTTTGCTCGGAAACTAACACTAAAAAACTAGAGAAAGTGCAGGAACGAGCACTTCGTTTTGTCTATGACGATTACATCTCGTCATATTTGGAATTATTACAGAGAGCTGAGCTGTCTTCTCTACAGATCCGTCGTATCAGGACTATGGCATTGGAAACTTTCAAAACTCTTAACAATCTAGCTCCCTCTTGTCTAAATAATCTGTTAAATAAAAAACAAACTAATGATTCTTTCAGGTATAGTAACATTTTGGATATTCCTAGGGTAAGAACTACTTCTTTTGGCAAAAACTCTTTTCGTTTTGCAGCTCCTACATTATGGAATAGCTTGCCTGACCATTTCAGGACTGAAAATAACTTCTCCCAGTTTAAAAGCTTAATTCAGTCCTGGAATGGATCAGAATGTAGATGTAGTGCATGCAAGTAGTATTTCTTATTTTTTTCTCATAGCTTTTAAATTTTCATTTACTTTTTAGTTGCTTATAGTGCTTAATGATTTTGATTGCTTTGCATGGCTATTCTATTCTTTTTATGTGTGCTTATATGTTACTGCTTATATATGTATGCTTTGATTGCCTTGCATGCATATCATATTCATTCTATGTCTGTATGTGTATGTATATCTGTTTTAAGTTATGTGTTTGTTTTAGGGAAAACGGTACTATTTATTCTGCCATAGGCGACAATACTAACATTTTCTAAATTTACCACTTTTTATAATAAAAACCTGGATAAAACAGTTATGTGTGGTGTTAGTACTTTATTATTCTGTTTTAAAAATTGAAGCCAAATAGTATCATGACCAACTTCCAACGAGGCTTGTTTATGTTATCCGTGCCCACCGTCATTTCACACCAAATTTATGAAATTTTGGAAGTCTTTTCGAAAAAAAAAGGCCAACCTAATGCAGGGAAAATGTAATAGTACCGTTTTCCCTATATGCGCATTAGTCTGTTGTTGAAAATTAAATATCGTTTGCTGATTTTCCGTATATACGAATGGGAAAGTTTAAAGCGCATGTATGATTGGTATTTTCGTGAATTGCCCTGCTGATGAAAATATGTTTATGAATTTAATGGGTTCAGTGTAATCATTTAATACTTATGTTTTTTTATAATCAAAAGCAGTCTACAGTTATGGTCGTGTTGACACCCTACAATCGACCCTTTAGTTCACACAGACTAGTGCATCGAAAAAAGTTTGAAGGTATATGGCTGTACTTAGATAAATACAAGTTAGTATATGCATTTATGGTTCATAGAATAAACAAAAGTTACCTGGATTTAGATGTGATTTTTTTTTAAGTTTGGAGAGATGAAAAAAAATATATAAACATCGGAGTTTCACGTTAAATAGTCCACTCAATTAAACAATTTAAATAACTTATTGTTTGAAGACATCTCTTCTCTTTAGATTGTCCAAATCAATTAATACAACTCACTGCATTTATTATTTGGTTTATAGTAGCACCATATGCTTCACATAAAAAAAACAATCAATGCAGTTAAAAGAGGTGATAAGAATAAAAGCATGTTTGTGCAGTTTTCGACATTCATATTCAATTAAGATTGAAATCGAGCATATCTGTCACGTGCAGGATTCGAAATCACAACCGCAATGTTAAAAAGGCAAGTGATGCAGTAGATCAACTACTCAGACCACTTGGCCACCGAGGCTTTTTACCGTGTGTTAGTTTTATTTAGATTTATGATACATGGTATATGTCAATACACATGATACATGTAGGTTGTTGCATAATCAGTGGCAATTTAGGCCAGTTTAAACAGGTAGAATTTAGGTATAATTCTTGGTGCATGCGTGGCTTTTGTCCTCACAATATTTAACACTGTTGCGTGGCTTTTGTCCGCCTAGTAATATACACTGATCTATGATTTTTGCTCGGACAATATTGTAAACTGATTCGTGGTTTTTTGCTGTCTAGTATTGGACATTCATGCTTGGGTTTTGTCCGCACAGTATTTGACACTGTGTTTTTTTTGTTCGCATAGTACATGTAGTATTGGACACTGGTGTGCCTATCTCATGTCCCCAACATTTATTTTATATGTGAATTTTTTAGTCGCATATCTTTTGAACTGAATAAAAAGTGAGTTTTTGTCTAGATTGAAATTATAATTAACATTATGTTCGTCGATTAACTCGTTTTCTTTTATTTAACAAAATTACGCATCAATGGTTAATCTCTCATCGTATTTTCCATTAATGTACCCTCACCTGAAAGTTTTGTTATACTCGAACTCCATTTTATATTTTGTGTCAGAAGTTTGATATATCTAGAACACTTATTATGTGTTTTTGGATGTCTAAAAATGGGGACCCATAAAGAACAAATAATGACTTTGAATATTTAGAAAAAAAAAAAAGATTACAAGATAGTGTTTCTTTTGGATGTACGCGAATATTCCTGAACTAAAAAATGTATAAGTGTTTTATCAAATCGTTTTTTTTTTCGGTAATTGAAGTATATGATTATGGTCCACACAAGGAAAACCAGAACGGGGAGCGTATCACCTGCTCCTTCTGTGTCTATAGCCAGAACGCAAATTTGATCTACACCTCACGAACGCCGTGATTTGACTCAAATTAAATTTAAAGTCATTACCCCATCTAAATTTGTTGGAGTAGTCGGTAATATCTTTGAAAGTTTAATCAAACTAATTGAAAGGATGAGACAAGCAAATTGTTGGAGTGAAGAGAGGAAAGGAGAAATGTTGCCGGCTTTCTTGAGGGGGAGAGCAGCTGACTATTTTGAGGATTCAGATATTGGAATTTAAAATTATTTTGATACCTTGGTTCAGAAGTAAGAAAAAAAAAGATTTTCCCCAAAAGAACTTGAGAGCAGTAACTGTAGTGAAATCAGATTTCTGTTGATAGTATTTAAGTCATTTTAACACTTGCAAGATGAGCACACGGAGGTTTGTCACTTGACGAGCACGACAAGTTAGCCTTGGAACACTTTTTGAAAGGACTTCACTCTACATGAAGGAAATTTGTTATGATGACCGACCCACAAAGCCTCGAACAAGCATTCATAAGTACAAAACTTAAAATGTGCAATGAATGTCTTATGCGCATGGAAGAGTTTGGTGTTATACACGCATTTTTTTCTGATGCAAGTATGTTTTAGAAACTTAAAGATGTAACACGAAAATTACATAGGCTCGAGAGAAATTAATATGGATAGTGGTCAAACATATCAGGGACGGGCGCGAACAACAAAATGTCAGCAAGTGAATTCTCATTATAGTGGAAAAGGTTTAAATTGAGGTCCAAAGATTGAAACCTAATTTGTAATTATTGTCATTAAGAAGGAATTCAATTATACCTGATAATGTAAGAGGAATTAGATAAGAAGAAAAGATTTTCTGCGAGCGATGCAACCTTATTTATTGACAAAGATGCAGCTGTTTAGTGGAATGATGTATATGTAAAATGTATACGAGGTGATGAAAATAGTGTTATACATGTATATAAAGTACGGCTGGGTTATTAATTTGATTCATTCAGTTGATATTCCAGCTAGGTTAGTAATATTTTGTTTTAGTCGAATAAACGTAAAGGTGTAAAAAGAAATGATTGGAATTGTTAAAACCAAGAGTCAATTCACTGCTAAATACATTGTTATACCGACACAAGCTTGAGCAAAAGTATTTGACAGCTACACTACACGAAAAGGCAGATTTACAACAATTTGGGCAGTCATGTAAATGTTTGACAAATGAAACTACTTTTCTGCCAGATAAATTTGCGGACCTACTAATGTATATGTAAATGTATAATTCCTTTGGCATTATTTAGGACGTCCTCAAATAGATGCTAAAGATAACTATTTTATTTCCATAGCTTTTTTCATATTCCAAAGATATGTGAAGATAGGCCTTACATTTGCATGCACTTTCCAGGATAGGACATGAATGCAAAGTTTAAAATTTGCATAACTGTTTTACAGACGTGTGGGCAGTTTTGAGAGACCGCGGTTTATAAAACATTTACAACCAATGTAAATGCTGCCAAATGTTTGTGTTATATTTGCAAACGTTTGTCGATATGGTTTATGTATGTAAAGAAATGTATTTTATTTACTCAAACTTTCAAGTATCATAGTGATTTTGATAAATATTAAAATTTGCAACATATCTTTACGCAGGTATGCAAAGATTTGAGAGACCGCGGTTTATAAAACATTTACAACCAATGTAAATGCTGCCAAATGTTTGTGTTATTTTTGCAAACGTTTGTCGATGTGGTTTATGTATGTAAATAAATGTATTTTATTTACTCATACTTTCTAGTAGTTTAGTTATTTTGATAAATATTGATATTTACAACATATCTTCACGCAGGTATGCAAAGTTTTGAGAGACCGCGGTTTATAAAACATTTACAACCAGTGTAAATGCTGCCGAATGTTTGTGTTATATTTGCAAACGTTTGTGAATATGGTTTATGTATGTAAAGAAATGTATTTTATTTACTCATACTTTCTAGTAGTATAGTTATTTTGATAAATATTGATATTTACAACATATCTTCACGCAGGTAAGCAACGTTTTGAGAGACCGCGGTTTATAAAACATTTGCAACCAATGTAAATGCTGCAAAATGTTTGTGTTATATTTTGCAAACGTTTGTGGATATAGTTTATGTATGTAAAGAAATGTATTTTATTTACTCATACTTTCTAGTATTATAGTTATTTTGATAAATATTGATATTTACAACATATCTTTACGCAAGTATGCAAAGTTTTGAGAGACCACGGTTTATAAAACATTTACAATCAATGTAAATGCTGCCAAATGTTTGTGTTATATTTGCAAACGTTTGTCGATATGGTTTATGTATGTAAATAAATGTATTTTATTTACTCATACTTTCTACTATTATAGTTATTTTGATGAATATTAAAATTTGCAACATATCTTTACGCAGGTTTTCAAAGTTTTGAGAGACCGCGGTTTATAAAACATTTACAACCAATGTAAATGCTGCCAAATATTTGTGTTATATTTGCAAACGTTTGTCGATATGGTTTATGTATGTAAAGAAATGTATTTTATTTACTCATACTTTCTAGTAGTATAGTTATTTTGATAAATATTGATATTTACAACATATCTTTACGCAGGTATGCAAAGTTTGGAGAGACCGCGGTTTATAAAACATTTCCTGCCAAAGTAAATGCTGTCAAGAGTTTGTTTATATTTGCAAACGCTTGTCGGTTTCTTTCGTGAACGTAAAGGAATACTTTTTATTTACTGTATTGTTATTATATGAAACATTGAAATTGTTGAAATCTTTACACAGGTATAGCTTTACGGTACAGCAGTTTATATCGAACATGTACAACAAACGTAAATGAGGGTTTTGATTAATGCTGAAAGATGAAAATGGAAAATAATCGTCTATTTTTGTTTTAGATAAAATGGTCTCATATATACAGAATAGAAACTAATGATGATAATGAAACATAGAGAAAAATGACCTAAATTATCATAGAATACATAAATGATAGACCCTTTCCAGACCCTAGTAAATGCTGTATAATGTGTGCATGCTTAATATCGCATTTACGAAGAAAATATATCCATATATTGTATTGTACCTTTTGCAGCAAAGTTTTTAGTACCAATGGTTTCAGAGACCGTGCGAATATTTGAATTGATTAAGTAGATCTTGTGTTTCCCGAATTCAAAACAGAACTGAAGATATAATTCATGGTATTAAAAACTAGCAGGATGCTTTTTAAATGTCGGACCGATAATATTTTTCTATTTGAATAAATAAAAAAATATTCAAAGCTTTACTCCAGAACCACGGAAAATAGTGAAAACGTTAATGAGGATTTTGTTTTAAGATCTTGCTTGTATAACAATGGCTTTTAAATATTCATAACTGTCCGTACAGCATTGTTTACATTTCAATATGCTTGTATCAGAACGGAAACTTCAACTAAGACGATGAATTGTAACAATAAACTGATATTTTATTTAGCATATATAGATACATAATAATGGGTTGACGGATTGATTTGTGTAAACGTTCAGTTGCAAATACTACATGAATTTCAGGTGTAGGAAGAGGTTCTTTATTACGATAACACTGTACTATATTGTTAACAGCAATAATTTGTGTTCTTCAAAATACGAAAACAACCGTTACGATGTCATTCAGGAATGAACTATAAACTAGAATAGATTAAGATTAAACCGATAAAAACGGTACGTTTTCTCAACTAAAGCTTGAGTAAACCAATCTTTAGTTAGATAAGATTCTGCTTATTTGTGATTTTTTCTTATTTTATACAAGAGAATAATAATTAATTATTTTAATATATCTTGAGCCAAGGCGTGTGTTTTGCACGATCCTACAATTTGAAAATACACGAGTACGCACATACATGTATGTTATCAAAATGTGTATGTCTACAATTGAAAATGTCTTATATTACAATTAACAAAGAGCATGAATCAACTATCCCTCAATAGGTGGTGAATGTGTCACTCATATGTAAATGAAGAGATTTTCCAAACTTTGAAATTGGTCCATCCTTTAGCACAACAGGGTTCCTAAAAAGGAAAACCGTGTGTGTTTATTAACATAATTGATCAAATAACGCTAATTGCGTATAATAAAATCCAGACGTTCTAAAGACATTGATAATATACATGATATACAATATACCAATTATGCAAGCCAATATGCCAGATAAAGACATCGAGATCATTTCTGTAATTAAACATGCAATTTGCATTCATGAAAATGTGTTAATACTTTAAAAAAGGCATATAATTTAAAATGTTACATGCTAGAAAATTCAAGAAGAAATAAGAACAGTAGCAACGTATCTTAGTTCTGTAGAGGATAAATACCATTTCATATTTAAAAGTAAAATATATACGTTTACAAGCTTATTGCCTAAACATATGTTGAAATTGTAAACAGTCAAAATCTTTTTAAACAATTATCTTTTGTTTAAAATAATCATCCCTGTTTCCTCGCTTCTCATATCAGATATAATTACTTCGATGCAAAGCAAATAATTTTGTGTTTTAACAAGAATAGAAATAACAGCGAAAAAGACAGTGTACATCAATTTTTAAAATCTGACTGCTCCTGTATTAGTTTTATTCATATATGATATTTGCATTTGCAAGTATCTTAACAATTGAAAATTTAAATAAACGTTTTGGTTCATTTTGGTTTTCCGATCTTGACTTTATCCTATTTAAAGGTAAAATGATCTATTTTCCGAGTATATGTTTTTGTTTCAATTGAAGTCTACTTTTTTAACATATTTCTAATCATCCTTAGCCAACATGAGTTTAAAATTTGTATACAAAAAAAAGCTTAGAATTATATACACATGAAATGCTTTCTAAAATAAGTTAAACATTTGTTCAATAGAAGTTTGCAGTGTTGAGCAACATTAGGCCCACGTCACACTAGACCAAGACCATGAAGATCCCATTACGATCTATAAAAAATATAGGAACCCGGTGAGATCGTGGTACAGTCGGCTTGAATGTTCAATACTTCATATAGTTTTCATTTTCATACCACGACCTTGCTATGATCCTGATAAGATCTTGGTACGATTCCACTACGACAGTAATACATTCAAATAACGATCTTGTCACGTTCTTGCTACGTCATATAAGACCTAACCACGACTTACACGATCTCTGTTCGCTTCAACTAAACTTCCTGATTGCATTAAAGTTTGCTATGTTGTGTGGACCAAGTTAACGTGTTGAAAGCAGTACAGTTACCAGTTGTTGCTTACAATCGTGACTTATGATCTTGGATTGCGAATAGTCTCATTGGCAATCATACCACATCTCATTGTTGTATCATATAAGAATATGTCTATGTTTATGAAAAAAATTCAAAATGTTAAAGAAAAAAATTAACCGGATTCAATTCAAACACGAAATCAAAATAATCTTTTAGAACAGAATACTGCTGATTATTTTGGCATACAAAGCATCCTTGTTCGATTGGTTGGTTGGTAGTAGCTTAACCTTATGATGTCAAATTAAATGCAAGAAACTTTAAACAATAACACAATAAGTACAGGAGTCTTGTGTCAATTTGCTAAACAACATGACATTTCAGCTGGTTCCTACCAACAATTTTACGTTGGTAAGGTACTGAAAGTTGCCGTGCAAACTCCGCCTTCAGACCTCTTAAACAGTTGTTGTAATGCTTATTAAACTTGCGGGGAGTGTGACCCTTTCTACACAAGTAGTTGTATTTACTTCAATCTCTACTATGAGCAGATGTTGCTTGGAATCTGTTCATCCCTACAAGCTAAACGAACGCCCACTTTCATGAAGTTATTTTCTATCGTTTGAAAAAAGACCATTGTCAAAGATGCCCATTTTAATAAATCCTTCCGGTCAAAAGGATTTTAATGCTGCTCTTTTTAAGGTTATTAAGAACTCAAACTAGCGACGGACGCCAAATAACTGCAAAGGCTTAACATTTTGTTTTGTCTAAATAAGAAGTGTTAACTCCATTTATCTAACAAGTTTCAGATAAATTACCGACATCGAGTCATGCTAAAATATTGTCTGCAAATGCAACTCATTTCTGTTTATTATTTAATTAATTACAATATATACACACACCCTATTACCGACAGAACCAACGCAAGGTCATCATGAGGCTTTCGAACCTGTTTATCGCCTCGTTTTCGATTTGACGGGTAGGTTAATCTCTGGGCTGGATTTAGGGGTGGGGGGGGGGGGGGGGGGGGGGCATCTTATATGTTTTGGTTTTTCCTCTCGTATCAACTGATGCTGGTCATTTTCCCAGATAAAATGGTCAACATTTCAAAAATTTCTTACAAGCTACTATTTTAATACACATTTTTCAGGTTTCTTGTAATATATGTAGACCAAGTATGACTTTCTTTCCAAAGAAGAACCAATTCTGTTATTTGATTACCCATATATACACGATTGACATTTGACAAGTTCACTTGTTTTGGCAATCGCAACCGACAGATTATTTTCCTATATGCAATTACTGACATAGATAATGGCAATTCATCATAGTACCAATTATACGAATTGAATGAAAAGCATGTCACTATCGGATTTAGAGGGGTTAAAGAGGTTTTTTGGATCACTGCCTCGCTTTGAAATGTGAATGAAATGAGTAAAAATATGAGTACAGGTAGAGAGGAGATAGATTGATAAACTTTATTTATCTAAAAAACGGCTTGCAATCAAAATCGAGATGCCCAATATAATCGCCCCATGATTATTTCCCCCGAATTCACAGTATCAGTGCGGTATCGTTCCACGTTGAAGGTCATACTGTGACTTACAACTGATTTGAATTACTACTATAGGACTTGGGAAGTTGTCTAATTGGCGAGCATACCACAATTTCCTATGCTTATGTAAACTGTTATATATATGTAATTTCTACAAGGGTTTCCTCTCCAACATTACAGTTGAGCCTCTCTTTTATATTCATATTTTTCAGTTTACCCTAGAATACAACTTCTATTGAAAAGTTCAATCGTTTAGAAATGTCGCAGACCGTTTAACATGCGCTTGAAGTGTAGACCCCACTTTCTTGGCCCTCAATTTTTTGTTGAAAATATTTTTTTCATATTTCAAATAACTGCACTCATAAAGTGTTGCAGTTAAAGTTAAACTTAGTATTATAAGAATTAAACATTAAGATAAAAAGGGTATGCACTCCATTAGTGTTATTATTGTTATAAATGTCGGCGAAAAGCTCTACAGAACTTATGTTTGTAATATTTCATGTAACCCGACTTAAAAGAAAATTTTCTATTCTATTCTAGCGCATGGGGACTGGTTAAACTTCTCATAAAAACACAAGGAAGGTTTTTGATCATATGAATCTTTTTCGGTATTTATAGATTAACAAAAATAAATTATTGAATATATCCTTTTATCAAAATAATATAATTGGTGTTAAGTACTCAAATATCAACATTTATTTAAAACATATCATTGAGACTTTTTATATCACTACAACAAACAACAAACACTGATCTAGTTTGGCTTATGAATTGTCGTGGCAACATTTAATCAAAATTCAAACAACAACATTACATAACAAAATTATTTGTCACTCAAAATAAATCTTGACGACGATTAAACTAATCATTGTATCACAGGTTGGCGACCCAAAGCTTGTGTACTAGAGGGCGGTCCAGTCAGCAATATTTCACAAGTAGCAGCTCATAATTTTTCCAGCAACCAAATTTCACTACCGGCTATGTATTGATGTTTTGTTTTTAGTGTCAACATAAATTGTATTTGTTTGTTGTTTGTTTTTTGTTGTTGTCTATCAATGTTTCAATTGCCAAACGTCAAAATATAAAACTGTCACGGTCGTCAAAATCAGGATACATTACCACATATCCTCCATATTTTAGTATGTAATCTTAAGACCTTTCCCCTCCTCCGTTAAGCTCACATGTCAGGGTGAAAATTTATAACGTCAGGAACGCCGAGTAACATTGCTTGGCCATATAAGTGAACATTTTTGAAGCATACGAGATTATATGCCTTTTAAATTTAAGTGATAAAGGAGAACACCACACGGTACCTTTCCAATATCATACCCAGAACAATGCAATATTATACACAGTTTGACTGGTTATGAGGATAATAGCAAGTTTGTTGTCCCTAAATACCAACTATAGCTCGATGCGAAGCCGAAGGCAATAGTTTGTATCAAAGGGACAACAGACTTGCTATTACCCTCATAACCAGTCATTAAGTGTTTTATTATACCGAACAAAACATTTTCTATTTGGAGCAACGATAGTTGTCCTTGATATTTACTTGTAGAGAACAGAAGGCGAATGGGTGTGCTAATCCACATTTTGAGCTGGGTATAAAACATTTGACATGCCCCTTAAAATTATATTTCAATCATGTTCGATTCAGTGCCTATAAAAATAAGTGGTTGTTAATGAGACAACTATTCACCAGAGACCAAATGACATAGAAATTAACAACTATAATAGTTCACCGTATAGCCTTCAATTAGGCATTTCAATTTGACTGGCAAAACCTTAATAATCGGGAAGTCATGAATTCCTTTTCCCTATTTTTTTTTAGGTTTTGTAAAGATAACATTCTGATTGAAAAGGTATCAGCGTATTATCACTATATATCTGACCATTTTGATTATCCACAGTATAGGCGCTGGTATCTCTACTTGCGCTAATGACGCTTTCGCCTTTAATACTGCTTCTGCAGGCCCTTACATGTGATGTTGTCTTTGAATTTGCAAGAGAGCGCCTGAATTTGTATTGGAAAAGGTGTTTAGACTTCGCCTGCAGCTACCATTTTAATATCTTGATTTTTTTATCAGCGACATCACGATTACTCTTTTCATGTTGTCTATCTGTTAGTCGAGCCTCAACTGTAGGCACTCGTGCATCCCAATTTTGCACCCCTCCCGATGACCTAAAATTCTAGGCATTTGTCAATCTAATTAAGATATCGATCTCTGATTTCGTTATACTACATATGAGCTCATATGTAGTATAACGAAATCAGAGATCTATGTTTTAATTAGATTGAGGCAATTGTATAAACAAAACATGTGAAAGAAGTACTCTTATGTTTAATAATTATATACTTAATAAATAGGGGATTACTTCATGCAGTGCCACATGTAGTATTGAATTCCACAAAACAGGTTTTGAATAATGATATTAGTTAAAATAAGTACAAATATCAGTGGCGGATCCTGAATTTTCATAAGTGGTGCCCACTGACTGCCTAAGAGGGGGCCCGTTATAGTCATGCTTCAGTGATTCCCTATTTAACAGCAAATTTTTTCCACAAAAAAGGGGGGGGGGGGCAGCTATTCCTTTTTACAACAAAAAACTCCTTTGTATACCCCATTCATCAAAAGCACAGAAAGACATGTAAAAGTAATGCCTAGTAGAACCTTTTGAAATGTTTACGACGTGTGGTTTCTGATTACTGATGCGGACATCCGAAATATAAAAAAGGCAAAGCTGTGAATTTTCAATAAGTTTTAAAATGTTATCTGAGATGCTTAATATTAAAGCCTCCAATATGTACATGTAATTAGTGAAATAATTGTCTTAAATGTGGTATTACTGCTAGAACAATTTCATTCCTGACTTTAGTCTGTGTACATATAGCTTTTCCATGGATCCGCTGTACGGGTAGAAAACTTTATGGTCCCTCTGGTTCAAACATTCCTCTGCGCCACAAGCTGACAAAACGGTTGTACTCATAAGGTACACTTTTAAACCAGTGTACAAAGGCAAAGTTGACAGGCTTGTACTGGTCATCTGTTTTGATAAAAAATGTTATGAAAAATCTGATGACACCCGGACGAAGTTTAAACTCATTTTGCAAGATGCCCCCTTCACTTCCACACCATGAGGCAAGTACAACTGAAGATCTTGAGAGTCGTGAATTGCTGCTTCCGTATTTCTCGCCGCACATCTCAATTGCAAAATATTTGCTACAACTGCCACTGATTTCATATTCATTTATATCAATAATACACCGTACCGATTCTTGTAGAAAATCCAAATAGTGGTCGTTCATAAAGGCATCATGTCGTATTCCGTTGAAGCTGATGTCTGCATTACAAAACCAGTCGTTCGAACGGCTGATATCTCCGGTTGATAAAGATATCAAACGTTGCACAACTGCTGTATCTTTTGTTTCTGAATGGGCTGTATTTTCGAATTTAAACGAGGAAGAAAAAAGGTCCGAAAGGTGATGTAATTTTGTAAGTCCATGAACAAATTGGATTTCTGATATTTTACGCATAAACTGAATCGCTGGGGATCGCTGATTTGTACTAAAGGATCCTAAAACGCCATTCATTCTTTCGAATCCGAAGAACCAGTATCCGTGAAAGGGTCCATAGTCTAATATGCAGTCAACAAGATGGATATGTAAGTGCATGTTTGGTGTTACCATAGCTGACCCATAAATGCTCTCAAATGTACGGCAGAATTCAACAATTTTCTCGTGGCCTTTTCTTAAGTCCTGGATAGTTATTGATGATACGCATAGTAACCAGCATGCCTCAACAAATAACAACCAACAGTCGAAGTCCTTTTTCGGTAGATGACCTTTCAGTGCAATCGGTGAAAAATATAAGGTCCAGTTTTTCCATTGTTCTGAGGTTAAACTGGAAAAAGAGGATTTGATTTTTCGCGGAATTCTTCCAAACGATGCAGGAACAGTTACATTATCAACCATGTCTTGAATTTTTTGAAGATCTTGGCCTGTTAGTTTGTCCTTCCATATAGTCTTAAACATATATTTTGCGGTCCCTTAGAAAAGATTGTGCATTGGATCAACAACAAAGGATGATATTGCATTGAAATATGGAAGTCGTAAAAGTTCTGTATACCGCACACCGTGTTTACTTTCTAATTTTTGTTTTGCTGTCATGTTGTCTTGCTGTCTGATTTCCTCTGCAATCGACCTATGTTCATGATCTTTTCGTGGTTCGTCTGTAGAGTTGAAACCACCATAGTCAGTTTTTTCACCAAATTTTCCTGAAAGAACAATACGTGTTATTATATCTATTTTTACTATTGTTATGTGCACATAAATGAGTAGGCATGACAATTATTTGCCTACAAGCATTAAAAATGTTATTCATACCAGAAAATACAAAAAACAAAAAACACAAAGAAAAACTGTCATTTTGATCTTATATCAAATGAATAAATTCCTGATTTCACCAACCTTGTAGTAAGATAAAAAATTGAAATATCGCTAAAATATATGCACGCAACAGTTTCGGAATTTACAGTAATCAACTGGTTTTATTGATTCGTGATTCGTTACAGTACACTTGTTCACATGTACATTTGTATTTACTCAGACTGCACCCAAAAGGGTAAATACAATATACAAACCGTACTATTGTCTGGCTATTACTGACAATAGTTTAATAGGCAATATCTGCGGAAATTGTATTTAAGGCGAAAGCTTTATAACGCAAATTCTAAAATAATGAACAAAAAATGCGTTCCATGTCATTCCTGATACTTTAAAGAATGTAATTAGGAGCTACAACACTGTCCAACCAAATTTTATTCATAATACAAGGAATGTCACGTGTGATGAAAAGTGTACCTAATTTATCCTCCACCGTACATTGCGTTAAAAGTGATGAATCAAGCATTAAATCAGTAAAATATTCCAACACACAAATATTGGTGCATTTGAAAAAATTGACCAAGAGTGTAAGATAATGGATTTAATTCTGAAAATGTAAGTATTTCTCAATTTGTGAATTCTTTGTGTGAATGTTCATTTATAGAAAGGATGCAGTGTATGAAGATAATTCGTCAAAGGCCGTAACTTTTTATTGTAAATGATGTTTCAACCTAAAATACACAATATGACAATGTTCAAATAACAGACAAGTCACAAGTTTGGGGTTACACTAATGTCCTGACAATGTCCTGACAAAGTCCTGACGGATATGAAAATGCTAATTACGTTTTCATTATTTAAAGGATTTACTTTAAATTTGGAACCAAGCAAGATGACAACATTAATTTGATAAATAAAAGAAAAAAATAAAAAAAAAATATTTTTAAGAGTTAGAAAACTTGACCTGACCAACTTCGACTTTGAAATCACTAATGTCCTGACCGATATGAAACGGCTAAATACTATTTTATTATTAACTAAAAAGGATAGTGCCGTTTATATGTTAGATAGTTACAGTAAAGATTTCAGATTAACACCATCGACAGAAATTTAGTTATCAGCTATTTATTCTCATGGAAAAAAGAACTTGCTTGTTAAATTACCTGATGTTCAACAACAAACAAATGGATATGGCTGTGGTGTTTATGCTATTGCCAACATGGTGGAATATTGTCATAAAGAAAAACTCAACACTCAAAGACGTACGAAGTTTATTGAGAAATACATGCGACCACATTTAATATCGTGTTTGGAAAAAGGACATTTTACACCATTTCCTCAAAATACAACATCAAGTACAGACTTTGTTAGGATTTTTGCCAGAAGAATTGAGTGTAGTTGTCACTGTGGTAAACCAGATGTTTTTGAGAACATGATTGGATGTGAAGCGAAAAGAGGACGGATCAGCTGTACTAAGTGGGTTCATCAGACATGTTCAGGAGTTTCAGAAGATTGGTACTGTGATGAACATCGCGATGCTTGAACATTGTATTGTATTGTATTGTATTGTATTGTATTGTATTGTATTGAATGGTATTGTATTGTATTGTATTGTATTGTATTGTATTGTATTGTATTGTATTGTATTGTATTGTATTGTATTGTATTGTATTGTATTGTATTGTATTGTATTGTATTGTATTGTATTGTATTGTATTGTATTGTATTGTATTGTATTGTATTGTATTGTATTGTATTGTATTGTATTGTATTGTATTGTATTGTAGTTTGTATCATATTGTATTGTGTTAACTCCTATATATTAGGTATGAACGTTTTTCACTGTGGTTATCTTTATTGAACTCAATTTAATTGAATGTCTTCTTTTTTTCTGTTAGTGAAAATTGTGTGTATTAATTTATTTTATTTCTTTGTGATTCTAACATAATTTTAATTTATATGTCTAGGTTAGTCTATGGAAAGGCAAGCCCCTCGCTCTAAATTTCATAGTATATATCTTTCCATAGACTATCCAATTTAGCACATATTTACAACTCGAGTAATCTTTTAATTGGTCTGTTGATAGTTTATTTTGACTGACTACTTGTATCACAGGTGTTTGTAAAACGGAGCTCATTAACGAATTTTGTAAATCTACTCACCAGTATCATTGTAAAATATGTGATTTCAAAAGGCCCTTCACTCCAGAATGAAAAGATGGTAGCTGCTGGTGTAAGTATGTATACTGATATAAAGCGGTGTTTTACTATACATGTTCTTCTTAGGTAAGATGACAAAATGAATTGACCAAAAGCAGGTAATAATGAAATTGCAGTGGAAGCTTTACATGTTTTGAAAACATTTTTTAATTTCACAGTAAAACTAAAGCTATGATAAATTTGAAACATATAGATAGTTTGTCCCCAAAGATATAGTCTAGCAGATAGGCATTAAAAAGCAACTACAAATAGATCAGAGATTATAGGTTTTGTGTGTTTTTTTTTATTAGTTCAAAGTAAAAACTAATAGATTTATCAGAATATGTTTATATATATATATATATATATATATATATATAGGTGGCACATTATCTTCAGACATAATCACAGTTTTTCAATTTATGACATCGTCCTGAACATGCAGGAAATATTTGCCACTGGACATTAAGCAACCAATAATCAATACATCAATCAATTCATGACGAAATAGATCACTTTCCTTAAGAAAGTTTAAAAAATTATTACCAAGTTGCTTTAATTTTCCTTCACAACTTTTCATAGTACACACTTTTCTGTGTACAAAGTAATTGCATGGATGATACATTATCATAATTTTAAGATATCGTTGTACTCTAATCAAGGTATAAAGAACCATATGTATTACCCTTTATTTTAATGATAAAATTTGCAATTGTCAAAAACATTTTTTAGATCCAAAGATTTTAATAGCAGGAAATTTAAAAATCAATGTGAAAACTAATTACAAACTATTTAATTTAATGTCTTTAATTTGGAACACAGCATTTTATTTCAAAATAGCCAGTAGCAATTTTTGTTTTAAATATCTTGATTACGATACAATGAAATCTTACCCTTGTGGTCATTCATGCGTAGTCACTTAGTACACAGGAAAAGTATGTACTATGAAAATTAGAAGGCAAATATAAGCAATTTGATTGGACGAGAAGTTGTAAGTATGTGCTAAGCTTGTATATACATCATTTTTAAACAATACGAATCTCATTTCCTGCCTTTATATGACATATATAATCACTCAATAACTAGATAAACAAAAAATAAATAATCAGATGGGAAAGAAAATATTCCAATTTGTGATTATAGTAATTAATATAGGTGTGATTTAATTTTAATGGTTCATGTCACCTTCCTTTGTGTTTACTTTTATACAGCTTTTTGATTTAATTGTTACATCGATAAGAAAAAAAAACCCTTTCCATTTACTTAGTTATTAAAATCATTAATATAGGTAGCTGATCACATTTCACTTTTATAATTATTTAATTGGGTTTAATAATTCAATAATTAGTTTCATTAGTCACACTTATTAATCAAATCAAATAAAGTAGAGTTGTTAAATGAGGGGTAAACAATACTCACAGTCAGCAACTTGTACTCATATTAAATTTATTTGCTTTGGATGTTGTGTTTTATGGATAGGATAAATATAAATTCAATGACAATATAAGGTAAGAACTAAAAACGTTTTTGTTTGTGTATTAAGTTTAATAAATTGAAGGTGGTTAGGTCAAGTTTTTATTTCGTATGAAATATTGTTTTCCAATTACTTTATAAAAAGTATTAAAAAAACCGTTATAATTTGACTTGGTTTCAAATAAGAACTCAATCATACCAACAATGTTACAAGTATTAGCACTTTTATATCGGTCAGGACATTAGTCACGACAAAGTCGATATTGGTCAGGTCAAGTGTTTTTACCCTTAAAGTATTTGTTTCCCAATTCTTTTCAAATAAGTATTAAATCAATGTTACTTTCTTGTCTGGTGTCAAATTTTAAGTCAATCCTTCCAAAGAAAAAAAGAAATTAGCAGTTTTATATCGGTCCGGACATTAGTCGCGGCAAAGTCGTAGTTGGTCAGGTCAAGTTTTCTAACTCTAAAAATTTTTTTTTTTTCATTTTTTTCTTATATTTTTGTATTAAATGTTTTAATCTTCCTTGATATCGAATTTGAAGTCTATCCTGTGAATAATAAAAAAGTATGAAGCCGTTTCATATCGGTCAGGACATTAGTGATTTCAAAGTCGAAGTTGGTCAGGTCAAGTTTTCTAACTCTTAAAAATATTTTTTTAAATTTTTGTTCTTTTATTTATTAAATTAATGTTGTCATCTTGCTTGGTTCAAAATTTAAAGTAAATCCTTTAAATAATGAAAACGTAATTAGTATTTTCATATCCGTCAGGACTTTGTCAGGACATTGTCAGGACATTAGTGTAACCCACAAGTTTGATATATGTTGACATCGCGATTGATAACAGTTAATTAGACACAATAAGCAGTTCAAACATTCGCTAAACAATAATGTTGATATCACTTACGCATTGACGGCCTATTTCATATCAATTATTTGCTATTAAAAAAGAGGGACGAAAGATACCAGAGGGACAGTCAAACTCATAGATCGAAAACAAACCGACAACGCCATGGCCAAAAAATAAAAAGACAAACAGACAAATAATAGTACCGAAGACACAACATAGAAAACTAAAGACTAAGCAACACGAACCCCACCAAAAATTGGGGGTGATCTCAGGTGCTCTGGAAGGGTAAGCAGATCCTGCTCCACATGTGGCACCCGTCGTGTAGCGTATGTTAATACAAATCCGGTAAATAGTCTAATTCGGTAAGTCACATTGGTGAAAAGGGAAGGGTATTGTAGTTACAACATAAGGAACATATCCGATATCATCTGTGAAACGGTTATTCCATAACGGTCAACCAACTCGTGATGGCGTCCGTAAAATTTACGAAGGGATGATTTCAACTTCACCATTTGGAACTCTTGGTTTAATAGCTTCCTTGTGAGCAGCAATCCTCTATCAAGGAAATCATGATAGGAAACACAAGCCCGGGAATATCGTATCAATTGGGAGATATATACACCGTATGCAGGCGCTGCTGGAATGTTGGTTATTAACTTGTTGGTTTTCGAGGATGAACAACACAAGTTCAAGGTTACAATGTACTAAAAAAGGTCACATGGGCGCAGCCATTCGTGAAGGGAACATGACATAGAGATGAAATACGCTGGCTATCTGTGATTGGTTGTTATATCATTTATATATTTTTCTCCTGGAAAGCGTTATGAATAAAGTTTCATGCAAGCACAAATTTGTCCTCCAATTTATATGATTATGGGCCGGAAATGCTTTTTTATCTTGATCAAAATTGCGGAAATGTTCTGCTAAATCGCAAGGTATGATAAAAAACCCCATTATTCACCAAGAAAAGCCATGGGACCATATAAATTTAAGTGCGGCAAAATCACAAATAGATCTCGCGCTCAAATTAGACAATAGCAGTTTTTCCATAAATACTTTATTAAAAACGCCATTTAAGGAGATAATTGCTAAAAAAAGCATGGCCGGCAATGGGGCAACCATTTAGTACTTTATATTCTAAAATAGTTTCAGAATATGTCAAAAATGGTTTTCAAGGAAGGAGTTCGACGTCAAAAACGCTTCACTAATGTTGTGATATTTACAAATAGCTCAGTTTTCATGTTATAGTCTGTTTCTTATTTGTAGTCAAAATACGGGTAGGTACAGAATAAAACTCGCCTTGGTGTGTATTTTCTATTTTTGTTCAAAATGTTTCTCACAGGCTTGTTATACAGACGTAAGCCTAACATTTGGTGGTACTTGTTAGATCATGACATATCACGTTTAGCAGAAATCTTCGGATTTAATCCTCCCCCTTTTCTGTAAAAATTGCTCAAAGGGTCCCTTTCATAAGCAGAACGTTTTCACATATTCAAAACATGACCCGGACCATTACTATGACTAATATAGACCACCAGAAGCTGTATTTTATTAAAACTGACCAAAAATGTGCACATGTATCCGATTTCTAATACTATAATCCGTTTCAAATAAGTGTTTTCATTTTATATTGAACTCGTCCGAATTTTTAATTTGGTTTTCGGCGCAGGGTCATTCAAATTAAGTTCTTTGTTGATCAATATCAGAAGCACATGATAATTCGAAAAGTCAATACTAATAAAGAGACACATTATTACACCTGTAACAAACAGTACCGTAATGTCTATAAAACAGTGTATTTTTTATAAGTTTTTCAACAGGGGTAGGGTTCAGAAATGAATTCCTGTGTTTTGTACAGCTTTCGATGAGGTCTTTTGCATGGTGGTATGAAGTCAAGTATTGCGGCAAAAAAATCGGATTTCAGAAATGGTTTATAACCGTATAGGTTACAATGTACTAAATAAAGTTACATGGGCGCAGCCATTCGTGAAGGGAACATGACATAGAGATGAAAAACGCTGGCTATCTGTGATTGGTTGTTTTATCATGTATATATTTTTCTCCTGGAAAGCGTTATGAATAAAGTTTCATGCAAGCACAAATTTGTCCTCAAATTTATATGATTATGGGCCGGAAATGCTTTTTTATTTTGATCAAAATTGCGGAAACTTACCTCCCCTGTAATGGCTGCGCCCATGAACAAAAATTTGTAGCAGTACATTTTGAGATATTTTAGAATTTACGGAGATGTAGAGTCTTTAAAAAGTGGTACAGATGATTTTGTTTCAATGAATTGACATAACTATAAAAAAAAAATATAATGTCTCGTCAATATTAGGCAATATTAGCCCATATCCATGTACCGCGGATGAGCTGAGCACAACGAAGTATATTACATAACGAGTAATGAAGTAATTATTTACTTTTCTATATTATTACAAGAACCAAAGACAAATATGTATAGTCCCTGGCATAACCTAAAGTTTTCTATAAACATATAACCAGTGGTATTATAATGATACAATTCTCAACACAAAAGAAAACTACATCATACATGTACATGTAGTGCAGTTCCAGTAGTCAGATAAAACTATAAAATTGGATTGTTTTTAATCCAACATGGCATCACAAGAACAATTTGATGATTTGAAGACCCTTATTATGGGAATAGATAAGAAAGTTACTGGTTTTTCTACACAGCTGAATAAAGTTGAACGCAACTTGACAAGTATGATAAACGAGGTAAAGGCTGATGTAAATGTGCTTAATGTTAAGTATGAAACCTCACACAAAGAGCTTAACACTCTTCGTAATGAATTCATAGAGCTCGAAAGAGGTGTTCAAGGTATGGATGCACAGATTCAATTCATAGAGAATGATAAACTTGAAAAACAAAAAATAGAGTTACAAGAGCAAATTGATGACCTTAAAGAGAAAGCCATTCTACAAGAAAAACATGATAGGAAGTATAACATATTTATATACGGAATAGATGATAGTAAAAAAGATGAGAATGTGTATGCAATAACAAGAAAACTCTTCAGTGAAGACATGCATATTGACAACAGAAAAGCAAATTCTATACCCATCGCAAATGCGCATAGAGTTCCTACACATGGGAAAGGTCTAAAGCCTATCATAGTTCGTTTCCTGCATTTTGGGGATGAGCAACTTATCATGTCCAATGCACACAACTTAAAAGGGAAAAAAATACGCATACTTGATGATCTGCCAATTTCAATGAAGGAGGAGAGATTTCTACTTTCGCACAATGCATACAAAATAAGAAAAAGGGACAAGTTACAAACAAGAATTCGAGCAAAGGGGGCGCACATGACATTAGAGACTCGTTAAAATAGTTCAGAAGAATGGTCTCCATGGGAATAACTGCAGTTTCATATACTTGTATATACTATTCTAAGATAAAAACCGGTTTATTATACAAAATGTCATATATAATACTATTGAGTATATAAATTAACCATGAATATAAGAAGATATAAATTTAATAATGAATTTTACAAAACATAATAAATGTATATTACATTGAAACAAGAATTTTGTATTGTTAGATTTCTATTTACAGGCTTCTAGATTGATAGTACATGTAGTAAGTATAGAAAAAAAAAGAATCGTTGCTTTTTCATTTGGCTGACATTTTATTCTGCTTCTTTATTTTTGCTCTATTTTGTTCGACTAGTTTGATTTGATATATAGCTTTACATGCCTTTATTTTTGCTTTTTTAGTTATGAGTTCTTTATATGTTGAGTAAATGCATGCATGCTTTAGCTTACATATAGATATTATATGTTATAATGTGATTTTTTTGATTTTTTCGTTCTGCATTTTGTTTTCAGCTGTTTATATTTCTAGAGAAAATGCATGCTTTAGTCTATTTCATAGATAGCACAATGTATGTGAATTTATAAGATCACCTTAAGAGGTGTATATATACACAATTGGAGGATGGGCGGGGTTATTTTTTATACCTTTAAGACTCTACATTTCTTGAAAATAAACATTTAGATTGAAATAAAACATGTACATTTTGTACCTTCAATACTCATAAAGGGATAGAAATTAATATCTTAAGGTGAGCTTTAAAAAAATAATATTTAGTTTTTGATCTCAAATATAGTAAATAAACAAATTGTGTATGCTTATTTAAATCTTAAGATGCAAAGTGACACCTCACATATTGTAGTGATGTGATATAAACATAAGACAAACTTGACCAGATCAGATAAGGAAGAACAAAACAATGGACATTTTGTGGTAAGGTGCTTCTTGTGTGATCTCTTCTCTTTTGTCTAAATAATTATTTTCAATATTTTATGTGTAAACCTAATTCATTAATTATAAGTTTGTAAGAAATGGTGTTTAAATATTGAGATGTAGTACATATTATCATGCAAATCAGTACAAAACTTAGTCACGCCTAAATTTGATATAAAAACAAATTGAGTTATCTCCCCTAGAACACATATGTAAATCTGCATTAAGATAAGAATAATCTTAGTTTCATATTATATGTTTTAAATGTGTTTCATCTTCTTTTTTGTTTATTTATTTTATGTATATATTTATTACAAAACATAGATTTCTGGTATTTGGCATATATATGAAATATTTTTTAAGGAAGTGAAATATTATGAAATCAGTCCTGATGTCTCGCATGAACTATTTTTTCCTTTGTTTTTACAAATATCATACTTCACAGTTGAAGAACAAATATCATGATGGAAGGAAAAAACATTAAAATAATGTCCTATAATTGTCAAGGACTTCACATGAGGGAAAAACGGGGAGATATTTTTGATTATCTTTATTCAAAAGATTTAAATATATATTGTCTCCGGGATACACACTTTGTAGAACAAGATGAAGTTTTGATGAAAAACCAATGGAAAGGCCATTGTGTTTTTAATTCATTTGCTTCAAATAAACGAGGAGTTGCTATTCTGTTTAAAAATGATTTTGACTATAAAATACATAAAGTTAAAAAAGATGGAGATGGCAATCTGGTGGGATTGGATCTTAATATTGAAGACAAGAGATTTACTCTGATAAATGTTTATGGGCCAAATATTGATACTCCCTGCTTCTATGACAAATTAACAGAAATAATAGATTTCTTTGGAAATCAGCTTTGTATTATTTGTGGGGACTTTAATCTTGTTCAAAATTTCAACCTTGATACCCATCACTATATAAATATAAACAATCTAAGATCTAGAGAGAACATTTTGGAAATTAAAGAATATACGAATCTCATCGACCCATTTAGAGAAATATATCCTGATCTTAAACGATTTACATGGAGAAGGAAAAACCCTTTTAAACAATCTAGATTAGATTTCTTTTTGATTTCTGAAAGCCTTATAGATGACATTTGTGAAGTAAACATTGGTAATAGCTACAGGTAAGATCATTCACCAGTGATTTTGACTTTAAAAATAAATGGCAGAGGCCTCTGGAAGTTTAATAACTCTCTCCTTCAAGATCCTGAATATGTAAAACTAACAAAACAACAAATTACTAACACAGTTGAGCAATGTGTAATGCCAGTGGATAGAGGGGATGCTTTACATGGTATTGATAATTTAGATATTGAATTTTCAATTAATGACCAATTATTTTTGGAGACCCTTCTCCTCGAGATTAGAGGTAAGACTATTTCTTATTCAACATTTATAAAAAGAGAAAGGACAAAACAGGAAATCCAACTGACTGAGGAGATACAAAATTTAGAAAATAAGGTAAGTACAGAGGACACTCTTGATGAAATAGAAGCCAAAAAATGTCAACTTAGAATTTTGAGACAGAACAAGGTTAAAGGTCAATATGTTAGGTCAAGAACCCAATGGATTGAAGAAGGAGAGAGGCCCACTAATTTTTTTTTGTAATTTAGAAACACAAAACTTTGTCAATAAAACTATTAAAAAACTAGTTACTGATGAAAATACTGTAGTTGAAAATCAAAAAGAAATCTTAAAACTATCAAAAATATTTTATGAGAAACTTTACAAAAGACAAGAATGTCTTAAAAAAATAAACTTATCAAGGGAATTACCATCTTTGACATCTAAATTAAATGATATCGAAAAAGAATCATTAGAAGGTAACATTTCTTTTACTGAATTAACACAAGCTTTGAAAAAAGGATGAAAAATAATAAAAGTCCTGGGTCAGATGGTTTTACTGCAGAATTTTTTTTAAGTATTTGGGATAGACATTGGAAAGTTTGTCTTGAGGTCAATAAATTATTCATATCAGATAGGGGAAATGTCTGTCACACAGAGGCAGGGTGTTATCACATGTATTCCAAAAGAAGGCAAGTCAAAACAGTTCTTAAAAAATTGGCGTCCAATTACACTTTTGAATTCAACATACAAACTAGCTTCTAGTTGTATAGCTGAGAGGATAAAGTCAGTTCTAAAAAGAATTATTGACTGATCAAACAGGCTTTATCCCGGGTAGATTTATTGGGGAGAACTGCAGACTTATATATGATATTTTACACTTTACAGAAGAAAATGATATCCCTGGTATATTATTACTCATTGATTTTGAGAAGGCCTTTGACTCTATATCATGGGCCTTTCTCTTTGAAACACTGAAGTATTTTAATTTTGGAGACTCTATTATCATGATTATGAACTGGATTAAAAAATTTTATAATGATATTACATCTACTGTCACCCAGAACTGCTGTCTGTCAGACTTTTTCCGTGTGGAGAGAGGCTGTAGACAGGGGGATCCTTTGTCTCCTTACCTTTTCTTGCTATGTGCTGAAATATTAGGCATTTTAGTAAGAAGTAGTGATGAGATAAAGGGTATTATGATAGATGATTCAGAGTATATCTTGTCTCAATATGCAGACGACACATCACTTATCTTAGATGGGTCGCCTTCCTCACTGGATGCATCTCTCCGTATATTACAATTCTATGCTGAGATATCAGGACTGAAAATTAATTTAGACAAAACAAACGTTATATGGATAGGTAGTAATAGACATAGTCAAGACAAAATATCTGTAAAGTGGGGACTGAAATGGGGTTTCATTACCTTCAAATTATTAGGTATCACTTTCTGTGTTGATTTAGATAGAATGTTAAATCTAAACTATGCTCCTCGAATACAAGAAATAGAAAAAATATTACAAAAATGGTCAAAACAGTCACTTACCCCGTTTGGTAAAATAACAATTATAAAGTCACTAATTATATCAAAATTAAATCATCTGTTCCTGTCCATCCCAGGTCCAGATGATAATATGATACGTCAACTTAATAGTAAAATTTATTCATTCATTTGGGATGATAAGCCTGACAAGATAAAGCGGGATCTTTTATGCCAAGAATACTTTAGAGGGGGCCTAAAAATGATTAATTTGAAACATTTTATACAAGGGTTAAAACTTACTTGGGTAAGAAGATTATTTAAGTCAAAATCCAATTGGATCCAATTATTTACCTCCACCCAAAATATAAACTTTACAGAGTTGGCTTATTTTGGAATTATTAAAAAATCAAAAAACAAATTTTGGGATGAAGTTTTTCATGCCTGGAAAATTATGTCAAAACTCAGACATCCATTTCATTTTGAGGAAGTCATTTCGACATCTATATGGCATAACGAACATATTAAAATTGATAACGTCAGCGTTTACTATAAAAATTGGTCACATCATGGGGTATGGACTGTAAATGACCTGTTAGATGAACATGGAAATATATTAACATATGAAAATTTTGAAATTATGTATAATTTCAAACCCATGTTTCTACAGTTTTATGGGCTTATATTAGCACTAAAAAAATGGCTACAACACCGAAAGAGAGAAAAAACATCAGGCTATTATACCTTTTAACATTAATATTTTCTTTAAGTCCGAAAAGGGCTCTAAGGACATGTATACTATTTTAAATCAAGGAACTTTACCTATAGATTTTGTAGCAGAAAAAAAATGGGAAGGTATTCTTAATAAAGTTGTAGAAAATTGGAAAAAAATACACTTGTGTGTTACCAAGGTTTCAAAAAACACTAGGTTATGTTGGTTTCAATATAGAATTATTCACTATATCTTAGGGACTAATGCTCTACTCTTTAAAATGAAACTTGTTAACTGTAATTTGTGTACATTCTGCAAGGAAGAGCCAGAAACTATAGAACATTTACTTTGGGGTTGTCATATTGTAGCCGACATTTGGCACAATCTAAATTCTTGGATTTTCGATATAGTTCATATAGAAATTCCACTAAATTTGAATATTGTCATTTTTGGCCTCTATGAAAATTATAAATTTAATTTTATTAAAAATAAAGTTATCTTACTGACAAAGTATTTCATTTACAGATGTAAGATGCAAGATATAAAACCTCATATTAAAGGTCTTCAAAATTACATAAAAGAAAACTTGATTTTAGAGAAACATATTTCTTCAAAATATTTAAGTATGGAAGAACACAACTTGTACTGGAACCCCTGGGCTAAGGTCATTAATTAAATTTAAATTAGGTTAATGTATACACATATGTGTACAAAAAAATGTATATGAGTATTTGAAAGTACTTGTATAATGTTATACCATATGCATGCTCATATATTTCTTGCACTACTATTACTATTATTACTATATTAATGAAAATATTATTACTATACTTCATCCATAGATTTCATAGTGTTAGTCCATAGAATGCTTATCATGCTTATTTATTTCACTTGCTTGATTATTGTACCACAAGATAAATATATGTTGATACCTGTAAATTCATGAAGAAAAAAAAATTGCGGAAAATTTTCTGCTAAATCGTAAGGTATGATACAAAACCACATTATTCACCAAGAAAAGCCATGGGACCATATATATTTAAGTGCAAATAGATCTCGCGCTCAAATTAGACAATAGCAGTTTTTCCATAAATAGTTTATTAAAAATGCCATTTAAGGAGATAATTGCTAAAAATAGCATTGCCGGCAATGGGGCAAACATTTAGTAATTTGGTGGCAGGTACCAGTTTTGGTGTACCAGAACATGTGTCCCACGCAGAAATGTGGTTATAGTTAAGCATTGAGGTATATAGTTGCATCATGTGGATTGGAAAAATAAATGAATGTAAATTCTAGGCTATTATACTACACAAGTAAGTAGTTGCATACACAGGTTGGGGATTTCATTCACACATGGGTCCAATCAGAAGTAAAAATTGTGGTCTCCTCACTTGACGGCATCCAATCAAAGTGGGGAAAAAATTCAGTTTTATTTAAACAAAAATATCTTGAGATCTTGATGGTAAGGATAGGTTCGGACAAGGTTCTAATTCACTGAATATCATTTATCTCTTGAATTTTGCCTAAAATTCTTGTCTGCTATTAGCAGGATTCTGCAGGTGAAGATTAGATTTGTATCAAAGCATCACATTTTTTGCCTTATTTACAATGCATTTATAAATTTAAAAATATCCATGCTGGACAGACACCCAAATTTAAAGGTTTTCTATATATTCACATAAGCACGCACACATCTTAGTTACTTGAAACCATACATTTTATTTGTATATAAGCTTGAATGAATTTTCAAGAAAATAAAATCATAAATCCATGAAATTCTAAAGATTTATTGTAAAATAACTGGTTTCTGTCACCTTTATATTCTCAAAAACCATTCCACGGTTAATCGAGAAAGGGGAAAGAAACATGTCTGTATATTGTACTTTTCTACTCATAATAATACCTCCATTATTTGGAGAACCACTTCTTTAACGTATACTGTACTCTATCACATCATCAATTCAGGATACATCCGTCATAAAATCAATACTTATATTGGAAATGTTATCCGATTAAAATAATCATCATACAATCCAAAATTTATTATCAATCAAAGCTATTATGTTTATCGATCCGATACATGCAGGATAAACAAGTTGATTTGGGAAGTTACCTAATTCATGCAGGAAAAAAATAAATGAATTATTAATCGAATTCATTGACAATTTTGCAAAATTGAAAATTGAAAGTAAAGCAACAGACAGCTCTCCAGAAGATACATACGTTGACCAAATACAGTAATTTCGTCTCAAATGAGAAATAATATTAGCAAGATTGATGGATATATAGTGGCAACCAGAGATAACACGATCTCTATTCGACAGGAGGCGAGCATGAAACCATAGACTGTAAACAATTGATAATGAATTTGATCATCAAAATTCCAAAAAAATAAATAATTTAAAGGCACATAACTCTCTCTATATCACTGCTAGACATTCAAAAACTGTCATTACCGAAATTAAGAGAGAGAACAAAAATGTTGTTGACAATTCATTTTGGATTTACTTTAATTTTCTCATTTGAAATATCTTATAACAGTGTTTTACGCAAGTACATTTACTGCCTATTTTTGTTCTTATTGAGTCAGTAATCTGACCTGTAAGTTGTTTACATTTGTTATATCACCCTACTGATACATGAAGGTTGTATGTTTACTTCTAGTGGTATGTTGAATTCCTTTGCTAATAGAGATTTAACGTGGGTCACATCTGCTTTGTTTATAAATTACATTATGATTGAGGATGGTGCATAGTTTGTGAATATTTGATGCAATTAAGTTAAATAAACAAGTAGAATTTAAGTTTAAATATTTGTGCATACTTGGTGTATTCTTAGTGACAAAGCGTGAATGAGGTAAATGTTTTTGTTATTCTAAACAGATCCTTGTTGGATTCGAATTCAGTTGGAATTGTGTTGTACTATTATTTTTTTAATTATTTTGCTGCACTTTACGACCTGCTGCGTGTTTTTTTTTTGTCCAACGAGGAATTAACACTGATGCTTAGTTGTTGTCCGCACAATATTGGACAATGCTGCGTGGTTTTTGTCCGCATAATATCATACACTGATGCGTGGTTTTTGTCCGCATAGTATTGGACACTGGTGCGTGATTTTTGTCCGCATAGTAGACTATTAGACACTGTTGTTGTCCGCATAGTATTGTACACTCATCTATGTTTTCCCCCGCAAAGCATTGGTCACTGTCATGACTTTGTGAATTTGTTTTATACGGAATGAAAGGAAATTCGTCGTATTTTATTGGTGTTGTTTTTCGTCAGTTTAGTTTTGAAAGGTACAATGCATCTTCTAGGTAGCACGGTAGTATTTGCATTCCAGAATTTAGGTTGCTGTTTTGTGTACCCTACTTAATATATCTGAACAGTGTGATTGGACAAAACATACTGTATCAACTGAACATACTTTCTCAAACTGAGTGATGAACCAGGTGTAGAAAAATATGAAATAATTTTCCATACAGATGAAAATGAATTTTTGAGAATTTTTTTTAAATGCATGATGAAAGACCTAAAAGCACAAGTGGCCTTAGGTTTCTAAAGATATCAAAAAAAGTAAACGGTCATGACACATATTCAAATTCATTTCTGAATACTATTAGTATAATGAAAGAACTTCAATTACCTGTTTATGTAGAATTTTTGGCAGTGTTAGAAAGTGTTGAAAATTCTAAAAAGGCTATCATTATCTTTTATTGGCCAGGAAATACTACCGTGCCCCCTCCAATGTCTACTTACAGTGCCTTTTATCATTTGATATACTATACCCTGACCTGAAAGTTTTGTTATATTATAACATAAGCAGAAATAACAAGAAAAACTCAAGAAGGGGAGGTGATATATTGGACTAATTTATGTCGTTTAAATCATATAGCATTTAAAAGGTCTTCGTATTCAGGGTACTTTCACTGTAGTGGCATTGAGAGCCTTCCGGATTAAGGTAAATCCAGAAAGTGCACGCATTCTGAGGATTCATTTTTGTTTGTGTTTGGAATATTAAACTCTCCTATTAAGTATCCACTATTTTGTTAAAATGTTTATTTAATTGCGATCATGGGACGTGAAATATATATCTATTGAAAATGTCAACGTGATAACCTATAATCTGTTAACAGTTATCTCCCCTAATGGCCTTGTGCGTTTGCACAAGGAAATAATATTCTATTTTTAACGAAATAAACACCAGATCTAAGTCAAATGATTTTCCGAAAGTTAAATCTTTATTTTGTAAACTGTTGATGATAAGCAATACCAGGTATATATATATTTGCTTATACTATTTAATAATAACAAACATATTTATTAGATAATTGTATTGGTTTGAATTGTTTGTCTTCGTCTTACGTTTTAAATTGTTTTGATGACCTACTTGACTGTTGTGAAGTAAATATGTTAGTATTTTTCAGATGCCTATGATCAAACCTGATTTACGATTTATTATGTCAAACGGTAAGAAACAGTTTATCTGTGTATTCTATTTATAAATACAGACATGGCACACATTGTTTTACTAATTTAATTATAAACATTATTTCATTTGCACGCGATGATTGAGAAATAAATGACTAAGTTACTTGATTATTATTTTTTTTTTCAGTAGTCAGGCTTTTACAATCCCTGTTCATCACCACCTGACTATGGTGTTAAGGGGTTTGATATAGGAAACAAAAAAATTAATATTTGACTACATTTTTTTTCTACTGTGAATATATATTATATGAATATCAACATTATAATAAAAAGGGGAAAAGAAAACAATCACACACACATACACCCACTCTTGCACTTGCTTTAACATAACATATATCAACTTGTGTATTGCAAAGAAAAATGTGTTCTTTGTAAAGATCTGCTCTTTATAAACTGTAAGTTTCATTTTTTACTTTATATTTTTGCTAAAAGCCCTATAATACTTGGCTTATTGTCATACAATTTACATTTGTATATATAGTTCTTTGCAATGATAATCATCAAATTCAACAGTAAATTCTCATTTTGAAGGCCAAGAAAAATGTGTTTCTTAGATAATGTAAAGTTCACAAAATATTGTTTCAATTTTTGTGAAAAAGATTGCCATATAAAATGTGTTATTGGACATTCATAGAATAAATGCTCCATGGTTTCATCAGAAACCTTACAAAAAGTACAAAGCTTTGAATCTTTAAGTTTAACTTTATACAAGAAAGTATTAGTTGCAATTATTCTATGTAAAAATTTGTACTGAAAAGTTCTTAAATAAGTGTCTTTACATGATTTTCTTAAAATAATATAATATTCTGACCAATCTGCAATTTCAATACCCAATAATTTCTCCCATTGTAAGAACTTTTCTGTTAGCAGTTGCACATTTCTGTCAACAAGATTTTTGTATACAAACTTTGCCTTTTTGTTACACAATAATCTTTCCAAAAAATTATCGATACAGTTAAAAGTTTCAAAATTTACATGAGCAATGTTTTCTTTAATATGTTCTCTCATATACTTTGGAATGTTTGCAATGAGACCATAATACTTTAAGAAATTATTTGTTTGAAGTCTTGGTCCTATCTGATCAAAATTACAAAAATTCTTAGTCTATACGTTAACAAGGTCAAACAAAGACTGCACTCCCCTTCTCTGCCACTGAATAAAGTACGGAAAATCTACTAGAGATGCGAAATTTAAAATATCTAATGTCAAAATATCTTGAACAGAAATATTGGTAGTAAGCCTTGCTACATGAAAGCTAAAAAATACATCTTTCCAAAAAGGATTGCTAAGACTATCAGAGATTTCTCCGAGTTTCTCCTTTTGAAAATGCAATACTCTTTCTCCTCCATACTGTTCAAGGCTTTTCAATAACAATGATTGCCAACTACCAGATAAATTGGACGAAAACCTCTTTATCCAACCAATCTTAAGGTATATATTAAAATAATGTATATTAATCATATTTAAACCTCCTTGTGGAATATCTCCGATCAAAGTACTTCGTTTAATTCGATCAGGTTTTCCACTCCATATGAATTGAAAGAATAAAGTATTCAATTCATTGAATTTTGACTCTGGCAAGTTGGGTAGTGCAGTCAACAGGTGAATTAATTTTGGAAGTGCCAAAGTCTTGATAACAGTTATCTTTCCCATTAGGGTTAATTTTCTATGTTGCCAACTCTTAAGAATGCCTGACACCTGATTTATCTTTTTGGAGAAGTTAATTTCTGGCATACTGTCAAGATCTATAGAGAATTCAATTCCCAAAAGTTTAAAATTTGAATAGCACCACTGAAGTTTTAAATCAGGACAGAGAATCAGATCTGAATACTTTTCCTTGACAAACATATATTCATTATGAAATTTACATTACTTAACTGTTAGGGAAACGTCAAGAATTAAATGTACAATAACATAATAGGTAATAGTTTTACTTGAACCGAATTCATAAATCAGTATGTGTTTCGAATTTACGTATTTAATAAATTAGGAACCACTTATGTCGTTAGCCAAATATGTTAAATAATCATTACTATGGTTTAAGATTAATCAAACTAGGGGGGGAGGGGGTGTGGTGAAAAGATTTTCCCTTGTTACAGGATGAAATAATAAATGTAAGATATCCAGTGACATTAATGACATCATGTAGTAAACTTAATTAATATGTTAGTAGATCGAGTTATAAATTTGAGAATGAGTTGCAACGTTTGATGCTTTTCAACTAGCAGGCATTACAAATAAATGTGAAAGCAAATCTACAATTCAAGATTAGTCCACAGAGAACAAATCATTTATATGCTGCAATGAATAGATTACGTATTAGGATTTGCAGTAAATGATGCATTATTTGTACTTGAGAATTAATCACACATTGAAAAGCAAAACATTTGACAGTATACCACAAAGATAACACATCACGAACATATATGTAAGACTGTATGCCTTAGTCAGACTTGATCACCATGTTAGACGTTGGTCGTAGTATAATACATATGAAAGATTCTTTTAATGCTCGTCAATTAAAATCGGATTTGTCAAATACAGCTGTATAACAAGTTTGGATTATGACAATTGTTATCCATTCGTTTGATGTGTTTGAGCTTTTGAATTTGCCATTTGTTTTCTGTATTCATGTACGGTCTACACCAAATGATTTGAGAGCAATATCAACACACAGTTAAGAAATATCATTAACTTTGGTTAAATTACACGATATATTAAATGGCAAATTATTCATCAGCTTACGTAAAATTACTATCGTTATAAATACAACATAAGCGATTCAGCTGTTACTACGCATTAAAACTAACATTTTATTTCGCGTGTTATGTATAACAATTGCGTTTAAAACATGAAGAATGCATTATACATGTTATATATTATATTATGCATTTACTATACGGTTATTAACGATTGTTATCCTTTGTTCTAATCATTTCAGATGAAACTCTTGAAAGTTTGATAAAAGGTAAGTCATTAAAATGTAATTAGCCCCCTACCGACGAAGTCGAAGGGGATTTTAGGTTTGCACTCTGTCCGACTGTCTGTCCGTCCGTCTGTCTGTCTGTCCATCCGTCAGACCGGCAAATAAGTTTTCCAGACTTTTTTTCTTCATTCTTTAAGATATTGATTTGATATTTGGTGTATTGTTATATCATGACAAATTACAGGTTAAGTTTGATTTTCACGATTTTAGCTTTTCTCCTTGTTCGGTTAAAGCCCTTTCCCTAGAATTAAATTTTTATGAAAAACTTATGAATTACCAGACTTCTGTTCAAAAGGAAAAAAAATCATTTTTTAACTTTCCCTAGAATCAAATTTTTGATGAAATACTTATTAATTACTAGATTTTTATTCAAAGGGAAATAACTCATTTTTTAAAAAGAAATTTGTAAAAGACATTGTATTAAATATAAATGACATTTTTGATTTTTTCCCTTTTCTTTAGTAAATTGTTTTAAGAATATAGTGAAAGGCTTGTTTGTTATTTTATGTAGTTTACACCATGACAAGTTATAGATCAAGTTTTAATTTCGTTCCATTACAATGAATTTTTAACCGGTTGGGGACTATGTATTGCCATGCAATACTCACAGAATACTTGTTTAAAGTAAATGTAAATCGAAACGTGTTTTAGATTGTTATCGTGGTAATGAAACCACGAAACTTGTCTCATTCGATAATAAAGCGAATAAACTCATTATATAAACCAGGATTGAAATTAAGTATTTGCACCAGACGCGCGTTTCGTCTACAAAAGACTCACCAGTGACTCTCGAATCTAAAAAAAGTTTAAAAGGCCAAATAAAATACGAAGTTAAAGGGTATTGAGGACCAAAAATTCCTAAACGTTTTGCAATATACAATTAAGGTAATCTATTCCTGAGGTAGAAAAGCCTTAGAATTTAAAAAAAAGTTTTGTAAACAGTTAATTTAAAATGATGACTATATCAATGATAATTAACGTCAAACACATACGTGCTGACTACTGAGGTGGTGATACCCTCATGGAATAAAAACTCCACCAGCAGTGGCATCGACCCATTGCAGGATTGGGATTAAGTATTTGCGCCAGACGCGCGTTTCATTTACAAAAGACTCATCAGTGACGCTCGAATCTAAAAAAAGTTTAAAAGGCAAAACAAAATACGATAGAGAGTTCTGTAGTGTTGCTATAACGTTAAATAAATAGAGACCAAATTCTTTTATAGATGCAAATGGTGAATATCAATTATTTAGGTATCTAATGTTTGCTAATAGAAACTATATTTTTATGCCCCTTCCACGTCCGTCTGTCCGTACGTTCCAAAATTATTGTCCGTTCTCTTTCTTTAGATTGCCTCAACCAAATGTTAGGAAACTTATACACAACGCTTATAACCACAAAAAAAGCAGATCAAGATTTAATTTTGTTTGCGTCGGTTTCATAGATCTCGAGTTCTGTCGTACTTTTATAATTGTTAAATTGACAAATTTGCAGTTTCCGCAATCTAACTTTATTTTGACTGCACCACAATGCGTCTTACCCCCAAAATCAGATCAAGTTTGAAATAAGATGACATCACTTCCACCGTTTTCGAGTTCTGTCCCTTTGTAAATGAAAAAAGTGACAAATTTGCAGTTTCCGCAATTTATTTTTGCCTCAACCAAATGTTTTGAAACTAATAAACCATGTTATGTCGACCAAACACAAATTAAGGTCGAATTTGGATAGTGACACTTTTGCCGTTTTTGAGTTATGTTCCTTCTTCAATTGCAAAATCGCTGAACTTTCATCATATTTACAAGCCACATTCTTTGATTATTTTTAAAAATCGTGACAGCTCAAATTTATTTACTCTGTTTTCATAATAAACAGCATGCTAAAAATAAAACTCGAAAGTGTTAGTCCAAATAATTGGCAAGTGTGTTTTTATATATGTCAGGTGTGACGTTTAATGTTAAATCCAATACCCATTTCTAAAGATTGTATGATCAGTTAAACAGATCAACACAGATTCTTTGCAGTGCTCATAGTTTGAATTTGAACATTTTAAATCAAGGTTAGTTTAAATCTTTTTTGTACAGGTCGCTAGTTGTTTAGTGACTCTCCATGCTCCCCTTTATTTCATCCTACTAAGTAATGAACTGTTCAAATGGTTTAGTCAGTGATATACATTTTAGTGTCCCTTTTCCTTTAATTCCATCAACAATATAATGATCAATTCATTTGCCGTTTCACTCTCTAATTGAAAATGGGTCAAATTTTCAAAAGTGTACACCTAAGCATAGTGTTTTGCTAACAATCTAAACAAAATTGAAATCAAACCAATGACGTGACGTTGTTTTTATATTTTGGAGTACCAGTAATGATATTCCTGACTTTTGTTTCGGGTTTTAAAACAAACAATTCAGAAGATGTGTTTGGTTTGGACACTTTTTGACGTTAATTCCTTTCAATATTTAAGGCACTGCACGTAATCGGATAAAGCAGAACTTTTGCTGTTTGAAACAATTCCTTGTAAATTGCAATATTGACGAACTGATTGAAACATCTTACCAGGACAAGCTAATTGATTACGCTATGTACAACACTATGAAGGATTTGCGTGGTTCTGTTCTGCAAGTTGAAGGTATTCTGAAAAGAGCATCTGAAGCAGACGAAGACAAATGTTGGAATTTTCTAAATCTTCTGGCAAATGTTACAGGTTTTAATTTGAGGACTTTGCTAAAGCCAGGTAAATTAATTCAATAATTTAAATTGTTTATAGTAAGATGTTTATATTTTCCCACAAATGTGATCCTCATTTTTTTTATAAGATATTACAACTTAAATTTATTCCTCTACTTACATATACAAAACATATATCGGATGACAGCAGACATAAAACATGAAAATAATAAACATTTAGAAAGCATTTAAAATTGATCAATGGATGCCTTTTAAAACAAAGTGTTGGAAATGCTATAAAAAATCAAACCCGCAAAAACAAAAGGTGAAGGAATGGGTCTTTTTACAGAAAATGAAAAAAAAAGAACATTCTCGAAAGTAGTACATATACTTTTAATATTAACATAAAACGCAAAGAAAACGAATTTAGTGACATACGGGAATGATTTACACTAACCATGATAACAGGTTTGAACGAAGTTAAATGATGATCTCACTTTTATTTAAAAATATCTGTTTTAAACAAATATCTTTTTCGTTTGTTTATGATTCGAGTTTTAATGACTGTCAGTTTCACGTTTCCTGGGGATGCTTATATTCTTACGTCATTATTCAATGCTGTCATTTACACGGATTGAATTCGGTTAACTCATTCATAAAAATCATACGACATAGGAGTATAAAGGAACAGTCTGAATGAATCATGACATTGCTGATCAGTGGACACACAATATATTCATATTTTACCACGGATGTGTTCTCAAAGCGTCTGAGCGTGAACATGAAAATAGTATAATAGCCTTTAAAGGCTTCTTTTGTCTTAATAGGTTTTAATGAGTGTTTGCATTGCCCAAATAATTCCCACGTTATCGTCTACAAGTTTGTTTTGTTTCTGTATATAACACTGAGAGTGTAAAAAGAGACATTGTTACCATGAGCAACTTGACGGGTGCAACAAGTGGAGAAGTCTCCGTTGTAACTGATTTCATACACATACAAAAAACCCAGCAGAAGTTTAATTTTTAATTATACGTCGGTAACATCAGACTTCAATGTAGAAAATAATACTCCTTTAACTTGAAACTGTGAACAGTCGAAGTTTAGATATGTTCCCTATGGCCATGTTATTACGGGGGACCTCAATATCGTCCAGGACAGAGAGGTTCAAAACTTTTTGAAAAAAGGACCAAAATGTCGTCCTCCATCTAAAATAGATTGGAAACAGTGTCGTCTGGTCACCAAAGATGCTCATTCCTCGTTTCTAAAAAATGGTGTTAACGGGAAAAATCTGATAAAAAATCTCTTGATTCTTATTTAAATAAATGTATGAATGTTTAAAAATAATTTAGAAGTAAATAATAGAGTACATAATACGCCTATTTTTCAGAATAAAAATATAAACTTCAAGAACTTTCTAAGCGGTTTGTGCTTTTACTGGCCGACAAAGCAGCCAACAATGTGGTGTTGGTATGCCGTAAATACTACACCGACGTTCTTGAGAATGAAATTGTAAATTTATCTACATTCAAGTCCATGCGCTCCACAGAGAGTCATATAGTAAACAAACATATCATAAACACATCACAGCTTAAGGCTTCTTCTGAACATTTGAAGGTCCCTACTATGTATTGGTTACCTAAACTAAACAAAAAAAAAACAGTAAAATATCGTTTCATCTCGGCCTCTAGTAAGTGTTCTACAACTAATCTTTCAGTGCTTTTCACAAGTGCCTTAACTACTATCAAAGAGCTTATCATAAACTATTGTAATAAAATATATGAATATAGTGGAATTAGCTATTTTTGGAGTGTAAGAAATTCTTTGGATGTTTTAGATAAATTACGTGCTTTTGATGGTCCTTTTATTTTTGTTGACAATTTTGACTTTGCTACTCTTTACACTACACTTCCACACAATCTTATCAAACAAAAGTTTTCCTATTTAATTAAATGGTCGTTTGGTAAATCTGAATGCAAATACATTTGCTGCAACTCATTTAAAGCCTTCTTCGCTAATGAGAAAGGTAAATATGCTAGATATACTTACTGGAGGTGTGATGAGATGATTGAAGCTGTTAATTTTCTCCTGGATAATATTTATGTACGTTTCGGCAACAAAGTTTATCGACAGGTTGTAGGTATTCCTATGGGCACTAATTGCACCCCTTTAATAGCAGACTTGTTTTTATACTGTTATGAATCACAGGTTATGACCAAACTCAGTAAAGACCCGTCTAAATTGCATTTAATTGATAAATTCAACAACACTTACCGTTATCTTGATGATATTTTTTCGTTAAATCATCATGAATTTTCTCAATATACTGCGGAAGTTTACCCAAAGGAACTTACTTTAAATCAATCAAATTTAAACGGTAATAACTGTCCTTTCCTAGATTTAGATATTTCGGTTTTAAACGGGAAACTCCACACTAAAATTTACGACAAAAGGGACGATTTTTCGTTCCCTATTGTTAATTTTCCCTTTTTGGATGTCGATGTTCCTTTGTCACCAACTTTCGGAGTTTATATTTCACAACTCGCTCGCTATGCCCGTGTCTGTTGTGACGTTTTTGATGTTAACGAACGTAATCTATGTATTACTAGTAAATTATTAAGCCAGGGATTTCGTTACCACAAATTACTTAAAACCTTTACTAAATTCCTCCATAGATATAAAGATTTGATTTTGAGGTTTCTGTTGTACCTGTAGAAAACTTATATCAAACGGGATAGCACATCCTCATTTTTACGGAAATGTTGTTTACCGTGCCCGGAAATTTAGAAACGATCCTGGTAAACTAATTGATCCTTTAAATAAACTTATCCTAAAAGGTTACCAATTCAACACTGTAGTTAGATCACTGAATATTGTTTTCACTGGTATTAATATTGATTTTGTTATCAGTAAATTAAAAGCAAACTAAATATTATTGTTAAATACATATATACATTCATGGATCTACAATCTGTCCAAACCTATATCTTGGCATTGCACAAGGTCATGTTTTTCTCTGACTGTTTATGACGTCTTTACACTAAATCCATTGGATGTTGGATGTGTACTGAATGATAATTAAGTCTTAGATGCATGATTTTTTTTATTAATTGTTGGTGGCTTTGAACTAGCTGTCAGTAACTGCGAGTACTCTCAGATCTGTACTTAGAGTCTTTTTGTTGTTGGGATGTACAAGTACCCTCTACGTCCACTTGTATTTGTAGTATTTGTATTTTTATCCATCTGATGAGTTAAGCCTTTTCAACTGATTTTTATAGTTCGTTCTTATGTTGTACTGTTACATCACTGTCCCAGGTTAGGGGGAGGGTTGGGATCCCGCTAACATGTTTAACCCCGCCACATTCTCTATGTATGTGTCTGTCCCAAGTCAGGAGCCTGTAATTCAGTGGTTGTCGTTTGTTTATGTGTTACATATTTGTTTTTTGTTCATTTTTTGTGTATAAATTAGGCCGTTAGTTTTCTCGTTTGAATTGTATTACATTGTTATTTTTGGGGCCTTTTATAGCTGACTATGCGGTATGAGCTTTGCTCATTGTTAAAGGCCTCACGGTGACCTATAGTTGTTAATTTCTGTGTCATTTTGGTCTCTTCTGGAGAGTTGTCTCATTGGCAATCATACCACATCTTCTTTTATTATATGGTTGTAAATTTTGTTCTTTTTTTACATTTCATTGTCCGTTGCTCTTCATTCTATAAGTATTTAATGTCAATTTTCCATCGACGTTTACAGTATTTTGAAGATTTATAATCATAACAATTAAATGAGTGATCTTACATGCACAAACGTACCGTGTTGATGTCCTTGCTCAAACAGTTGCTGAGCAGGCTTGAAATCGTAGTGAAATGTTAGCCTTTGATTCATATTTTAGACCCCACAGTAAATTTGAGGTGAGGGCAAAACTTACAGCGACTAACTTTTACGATTAAGCAATTCATTGCATTTACCAATACTTCTTTTGTCGACTCAATTTTTATAAACTGTCATCTGATCTGTCATCAATGATAATTATTAACAACGATAGTGTACTTAATATTTTTGTAGAACATTTAAAAATTAGTAGAGATATGACTGTGATTGGTTTTAAGTAATTGTACCTTTATTTGATGATTCTTGCTATTTAAGAAAAAACCATTTCCGAAGAGTCAAAACAACGTTTTAAAAATGTCACAAAAAGCTGCCTTCAGGAACATACAGAGTATATAAAAGACCAGTTAGAAATTAAAAAGACGCTGGATATAATGCTAGAATATAATGTCATAACGGTCAGAGACCATGACGATATTCAAGCTGCTAAAGGTCGTAGGAAAAAGGTCGAAACGTTCATCAACTGTGTGTTTGGAAAAGCGCAAGTTGATTGGATCCCAAAATTTCTGTATGTATTGGATCATGAGGGATATTCAAATTTAGCCGACCAATTAACAAGAACACGACCTATTTCACCTATTCAAGGCAAGTTTGATATTATAAGTTTCGAACGAAAGATCTCCCATTTTGTTATTAATTTTTGGATCGATAAATAGATACCCAGTTTAGCAATATGATTATATTTTATACAATATGTCCAAATGGGTAAATATAGTCTGGGAAAAACACTTTTATTTACTTCAACAATAAAAACATATATTTAAAAAAAAATGCTATCTTAACCTTTTTTAGCCTGAATCATAAATTATTATCAGGAATCATTACTATGTGCTTCGCGATCGGCAAATATTTACCGTTTAGCTACATTTTATTGTTGTAAATATAATGGAATTGTATGCGACTATCGTACACATATGATACAAGTGAGAGAATTAGCTAGCTACAAAAACAGGTAGAATTCACCATTTTATACATAAGAAAATGCATGTACCAAGTTAGCAATGTGATAGTTGTTATCCATTCGTTTGATATGTTATGAGCTTTTAATAAGGCACTTTCTATTTTGAATTTTACCCGGAGTTCAGTTCATTTGTTATTTTACTTTTTAACATATGTTTTGCAGCTGAAGAGTAAAGGTTGTTAGGCTTCTTCTTTCTAATTGCCGATTATTTAAATGATTAATATCTATAATACACTAAATATTTCGGGCACACATATCTCCATTCATGCTACTGAATTACCCATTTTCATGTTATCGTCACTGATAAAAGATAATAAGTAAAAAAAAGTTAATATCAAATTAAGTTTCTAGAGTCTTTGCGTTATAACACTTGACATTTCTATCTCATTGATGTTGTTGTCATCTGTCCTTTCATTTAACAACAATCAATATATCCGTTTATTGATATTTTTTTTGTATTTTGATTATTAGTTCATGTATTTCTTATTTCTATATAAAAGTGTCAAACGTAACTGTAGTTATTATTGACATGTATTGATAGATCTCTACATTCCACATGGACAAACACGGAGATTAACTGCCCGAGTGAGAGCGCTTCCAGAAAACACAGAAAGACACTTGCTTGAAAATGATGGTGTTCTTGTAGACGCAGCTGTTCAATCTGTATTTAGCAGCCCTCTTCTTAATTTGAGAGAGGGGTCGATATATCTCTTACTCAACATTTCAAAAGACAAATCATTTGAAATGCGACATACAGCAACCAAAACGATGACATCCTTGGTACGGAAGATGCTGCAAAGTGAAAAATTAAAAGACAGCATTACAGAGAAAACTTTTGTTCTGGTAGAAATTGAAGAAACTGATGAAGATGCATTTCTAAATGAGACATTTGGTAAGCGATATCTACTACATGTAGGTGAACATTTAATGTGAAAAAAACTTGCTTTTCTGTTTAAACTGTATTTTGTCCTTAAAATACGTTGGTTTTCTGGTTTGAATTGATTTACCCTGGTAGTTTTTGGGGCCCTTTATAGCTTGCTGTTTGGTGTGAGCCAAGGTTCTGAGTTAAAGACCGTACCTTGACCTATAATGGTTTTTCTTTTACAAATTGTGACTTAGATGGAGAGTTGTCTCATTGTCACGCATACCGCATCTTCTTATATCTTCTTAAAATATATCTTATTTATCTTTTACTTGTTCTCGCCTGGTTCCTCTTATCTAACATACTATCTGTCTTATTAGTAATTAGCGTGTTGTTATGATTGTTTAATTATTATATATTACACATATGAATTGAACATGTTTGTTGTGTTACTGCGATAACTACAGCGGGATTCAGATCTATACTCTCTTTAGAACTTTCTGAATAGTATGTCATTTAACTGTTCTAATCGGTTAAGACCGTTCAACTTAGGAAAAACCTAGGGTATTATTGGCAGAACCTTTCATATGTCAAACTACGTTGTTGGCTAGAGCTTTGAAAAACATGGTTAGTTGAAGTGTGTTGATTAGTTTTAAGATCAATACCGATTGTTTTTCTATTATTTTTATCAACCCAAGATGGCGGAAGACATCAGATCTGCCTTACATCGTATATCACTGTCTGTTTTTTTATGTAGATGAAGAGCTGGTTTTGACAAGTGTTGGACCACAGTATGAAAAAGAATGTTCCAGTAAGTAACATATCAGACATGTGATAGTTTTAAAGTTGATTAAGACATCTCTAAGATTGTTTTTTTGTAATTGCAAATATGATTAATACTGAACTTTGTAAAATGTTGTAAATATAGAGGTAAAATACCGAATTTCATTTTAAACGTAAAAAAAGAGGGACAGAATATACTGAAACTGAACTTGACATCTTTATAAAAGAGGGACGAAAGATACCAGATGGACAGTCAAACTCATAGATTGAAAATAAACTTATAACATTCACATACAATAAAAAGAATAAAAGAAAATATAGATTAACTGTTGGACGTTATGGATTTTTTTTTCAAACTTCAAATTTTTCGACTTCAGGCAAGATTACCTTAGCTGTATTTTGCGGAAACTTTCGGATTTGGGGTCTTTAAAAATCGTAAATTTTATACTTTATTTTGTTTTTTTTACCTTTTTTGGTTGGAGCCTCACTGATCGCAGAGCTTTTGTAGACAAAACACGCTTCTGGAGAACCAAAACCACCAGAAGTCAGCACTTCCGTGTATGTTGGCATAAGTTATCATTGATTATGTCATAATTATAAATGATAAATTAACTGTTTAACATATTTTCTTCGAAATACTAATGATTGTTTATCGTAGCTGTATTTTGCAAAACCTTTCAGAATTAATGGTTCTCAAAGCTTTACAACTACGTTCTTTATTTTGTCTATTTTATTTTTATCGGAGCGTCACTGATGAGTCTTTGATAGGCGAAACGTGCGTCTGCCGTACAAAATTTTAATCCTGGTGTATATGATGATTTTATTTGTGATTCATCAGTCATTGCTTTGTCTAATGGTTTTAAGATTAAACTTGAAACTGTGTTTGTTGTTCAGATATACATTTATATATTGTCAGTGTACGTTAAAATGAATCTGGTAAACTACTGCATATTTCAGGATGCATACAAAAGACCATTATAGATAACTATGATTTTATATTGGATGAGATTGAAACTGATGCTATTACAGAAACCTTGAATAAGGCGGAAATTGTGCCTGATTTTATTCGACACAAGTGTATAGACAATATGGGTAGTATATCAAGAACACAAAGAGTTGGTATTTTTCTACAATACGTTCTTACACGAGAAAGTATGCTTAAAACATTCATGCACGTGTTAGTTAATCAGGAGATAGATGTGGAGAGAAAAATGTGCTCTGAATGTAGTGGAATACATGTAAAGCGTAAGTGACGGAAGTTATATATGCACTTACATTAAAGAAATTAAACTTTCTAGAGTAAATTTAGTTACTAAAATGAAATACTAATGGAATATTCAACATATACACTGTAGATTTGATGTACCAGCCTTGTTGGTCATATATTATTATAGATTGTTTCATCAGCATAAACCCTAAGGGAACACTGTTTTATAACTTTGGAAAGGAGTATTAGTATTTGTTGTAACATATGTTATCGGAAAATGGTTTTTGAAAATCCGTAATGGCAAATTAGATTTCAATCAAACTATTCGAAAAATGTAAATTCTTGAATTTAATAGATAGTTTTCAAAACAAGAAAAATTAGAACATGTGCTAGTGTATTTGTTTTTGTTAAGATAGAAACGTTCACGAACGAAATCATTTGATACATATGAGTTCAACACGCTTCTCTTTGATTACCCTTAGAAGGAACGATCTAACCACACACAATAGAATGACAGTGATATCAAAGTATATGAATACATCATTTACATGAGAAGCTGCTATGTGATTTTGACCACAAGTTTCAAATCAAGATAAATAGCCAAATTTATTTACGATCATGTTTATCCGAGGGAATTCGAATCTGTGTTTCTCATTGCAAATGAATCATAAGTCTTATAAAAGTTTTTTAAAATCTCATATACTTGACACATACGTGAAGTTAGTAAATCAAAGGATTTGTATTATTGACAAGATCGACATAGTTCCATTGTTTTAACTCTTAAAATCATTATTTTAAAGATTCGTTTGGAGACAAACAGAAAAAAAGAACATTTCAATTCCAAATAGAGAAAGATGAATATGGTAAGAAAGTGAAATAAAAATTCGTTCTGCCTTAGCGCTTTTCTTGATTTACCGACACCATGATCATTCAAATAAAATAATGAAGGTCAATAATGTATTAAGTAGTCAAACACGAGTAGATATATGTGAAGAAATGGACCTTAAATACTAGCAAGATACGTCTAGGTAAAGTTTGTCTGAGGTAACTGAAATTATTTATTATTATTCAGAACCATAAGAACATCATACTATTTTCGTTACAATAAAAAGTTATAAATGGATGTTTGATATTACTTAACATTATGTTATATTTTCTGAAACATGAAACCCGCTGATGGGGTCTTGAATTGAAAATAATGAAAAGTATTTTGTGGTCAGATAGGATGATAAAATTCTTATTTACCGTAATTATGAACACGGAGATGAACGTTGCCCATAATTGATATCTGCATTTGTGTACCAGCTGAGCATTTTAACTTTAAAAGGTGACCAATTTATGATATCTTTGAACATTGTTTATATCGCTATAAAACATATTTTGGTATCAGTAGATTAAAAACATACTTGATATTATTGTTATACGCACATGCACTTTTACGGTACTACGATCTGTCGATATCTTTTGAAATTGCGGAAGATCAAGTTTTTCTCTGACTGTTAATGACGTCTTTACACTTAATACATTGGTAGTTGTATGTGTAGTGATTGATATTCTAATCTTAGATACATGACGTTATAATTTAAGGAATGAAAGTCCGCATATTCAAATAATTATTATGTACTCGGTGCAATGTTTAAGTACTACCTTAAATACGAATAGTTGTTATGCAGTTATTGATTTATATATATCTTTCTATGTTCATGCGGGCTCCATACACATTTGTTATCATTTTATTTAAAATCCATCGATATGTGCAACAAAGACAAGTCATTATCAATTATATTTAATAAAAGCAGATTTCTTACAATTGTACATTCTTATCTACAGGGGAAATTATCGTGCAGTTCAAAGATACATTTCATGAACCTGGTGAACATGGTAAAGTAGAATTAGGGTAAGTGATTTTACATTTGTTGTTTTATTTTCTATAAACGTTTTGATGTACTCGTACTAGTAAATTACATGGTATGAAGTCAACCAGCATCATGATATGAATAGAATTAAAAATTAATTCTTACCTTTATTTTTATCTCTTTGCAAAACTAATAGCCAGAATATCAGTGTTAATGAAATATATAACTTCGCGATTGTGAGATGATATGTTGGACACAGTGTCAAAGCGTATATGCTGAATGGCATACCTTTTTAATTAACATAATCAGATAATTAATTTACTATTTGTAGACATGGTAAAGCAGAAGAACATGCACCAATAGAAGTGACAGTTGTGGCAGCTATTGACATCGGGACGAGCTATTCAGGATATGCATATTCAACTGTAAAAGCCTACCAAACTGATCACTTAGATATAACATGTAATCAATCATGGAGTTCTGGAGGGAAACAGCTTATTTCGTCTAAAACTCCTTCTTGTATTCTTATGACAAAAGGAAAAGAATTAGTTTCCTTTGGCTACGACGCAGAAAAAGAGTATGAAAATATAATTGCCGAAGGAAACGAAGAAAGTTATTACTTCTTCGACAAATTCAAAATGGCTCTTCATAAAACAAAGGTAATTATTGACCACCCTTTTAATTTGTTTACAAGAATGTGTAGCCATTGACAAACGCAAGATTGCCCTTATTATTTTAATAACTTATTGATGGATTGATTAACTGAAATTAAGGTTTCTTATCATTTAAATATTATATTCTCTATTGTAATAATTTGACATACGAAAACCACCCAATTCACATGTCTGAAATCCAATTAAACTGTACCTAATGTCATTGGTTTGTAACAATATTTATAACTTTCTTTAACTCGAACAAAACTTTTTTTCATTCCCAAGCACACAATTTATTACCTGTATGATTAATGTATACGAGTATGCAAATAACCTAATGTATTTAAAAATACATACCAAACAGTCAAATATTTTTGTACAATCGTACATTGTATATTTTCTTCATATTATGTTTAATTCTGTCATTTAGCTTGAACCTGAACAGATTGAAATCAGAGATGTTCATGACCATGCAGTTGCAGCCATAGATGTATTTGCATTGGCTATTAAGGCTTTGAAAGAGGATCTTGAACAGCACTTAATTGAAAGAATAGAATTTTCTCGTGAGAAAATTCGCTGGGTTCTAACAGTGCCAGGTTTAAGAGATTTCAATGCTGAAGAATTCATGAAAATATGTGCAGAAAAGGTTTGTCAATTTTCATGATTCTATACATTTTATGTTGCTATGTAGCTGAACGTAGTGAAGGGGGAATTCAGTTTTACCCATATCCGTACATTCGTACGTCCCTAATTGGTTTCACAAACACAATGCTTATAACAACAAAACACAGATCAAGTTTAGATTATGGGTTTCATCACTTATACCTTTCTAAATTTGTGCCCTTTACAAATGGTAAAGTATGCTTAATTTTTCGTTTCCTTTTTTAACCTAGATTCACATTAACCAAACGTTATAAATCTTATACACAAAACTTATTTCCACAAATTACAGATCAAGTTGGCGTCACTTTCATCGTTCTAGATTAATGCCCCTTTACAAATGAAAAAAGGCTGTTTTCTAACTTAAGTTTGCACCGACCAAATATTGGTATGAAACTTATACAACATGCTCATTACTACAATATACAGATCAATTTTGAATTAAGATGGCGTAACTTTTGTTTTTACTTTACAAAAAGTTTGCCTTAACCAAGTGTTATGAAAAAGAGGAGCGAAAGATACCAGAGGGACAGTCAATCTCATAGATCGAAAATAAACTGACAACGCCATGATTAAAAAGAAAAAGACAAACAGACAAATAATAGTACATCATGCTTATTACCACAACAATCATATCAAGTCAGAATTTTTGTAGCGACACTTTTACCGTTCATGAATTATGTATCTTTATAACTTTATATGCAAGTGGGTGTATCATCTGGACACATTCCCAACTGTTTTCATGTATAAGTTTATACATCCATGTTTCAAAATTGCTTAGGTTAACTTATATTCTATATTCTAAAAACGTACCTGATATTCTTTCGAGTACATATGTTAAGTAATCACATAATGTACATAATTTAAATAAAAAATTAGTTGAATTCATTTTCGACAAATTTTTCTAATCCAAACGTAATATAATGTTCCTTTTTAATTCCAGGTAGGCATTAGAAGAGAACAACTGACAATAGCAATGGAACCAGAGGCAGCGTCAATCTTTTACTTATACAAAAGTATGAGAGAAAAACCTAAAATGGACAATAAGTACATGGTTATTGATGTAGGAGGTGAGTTAACGTGAACATTCAATTGATGGTTCCATAAATTGTTCTTAGTCATATTGGTCTTGTTGGTTTTTAGTATTTCCAGAATATAAAATACAAATTTCTATGTGAAAGTTTTTTGTTATTGTTTGTTACATGTAATGTTGAGGAAAACTTCAGACTGTAAAATCATAATTCCATTTGATCGAAAAATGTTATCGAATTAAATTTGAAATACATCTGAGAGGCTATATCTGTCGAAATATTTTTTTGTATAAGTCAACTTCCGGTCCAAGTCGAGATGAATAACTATATATTGTTTTTGTTTCAGGAGGAACCTTTGATGTGAGTGTACACGAGGTTTTAAACGAAAATCATCTACGTCAACTCTGTTCGCCTTCCGGTGGACCCTATGGTGGCACAACTGCAAATAAACATTTTTTGAAGATATTGACAGAAATAGTAGGCCCAGATGTCATGAAATCACTAAAAACGGAGCATTCAGGAAGCTATCTTGAACTAATGAGAGAGTTTGATTGCGCTAAACGTGTAAAGCTATCGAAACATAATAGAAAAACAATCAATTTTACGTTCCCTATAACAATATTTAATCGGTTATGTAATCGTTATTACCACCGTCATTTTCAACAAATGATAAAGGAATCTAAACACAAAAATAATATCTCAATAGTTGGGGACAAGTTACGAATAGCTAAAGAAACAATGTATTCATTTTTCGTTACGTCTGTTCAGCAAATAGTTAAAGAAATAGACACAGTCTTAAGAATTGTGGACGGTGAAGTGAAAAATATACTGTTAGTTGGCGGTTTTGCTGAATCTGAAATATTACAAGACAAGATTAGGAAATCGTTTCCTGAGAAAGTTCTAGTAGTATTTGAAGAATCTGATCTGATTGTTCTAAAAGGAGCAGTCCTATTTGGTCATCAACAACATATTATTGACAGAATTATATAACAATGGTGTATGATATATTGAGATATAAAACGAAATAAAAGATATGTTGGAAACTTTTTGTCTAAAACACACAACAAATAAAAGACTTAATGTTTAAACAGATATGATTACATCATGTACATATAACGCAGACATATTCATACGGAATACATGCAGAAAATAAGTAACAGCATCATATGGATATTTAACTCTATGCTCAGAGTATACGGTAGTGTTTCAATGTATTGCTAATGAAATTATCGCACTTTATTTTAATAATTTCTACAAAAAGTCGGCACTCCTATCACTTGTAAATTTTATTTCAAAACAATCATATCAATATAAACAGTTCCTCATAATCTGATAAAATAAATTTCCAATCTTTTAGTCATTTTCAAAATTATCTATTGCGGCTAGTTCAGACAATTCCATATCAGTTAATTCAGATATGTGCATCCAATGTTCAGACTTTTCAGTAGTTATTGACTACCTGTGAATAAAGTATCATCCTGAATTGTCTACAAGCGATTGTCTGAATAGTACTGTACATTCTTTTGAAAGACTGAACACGACTGAATAGTTTTTTAAGACTTTTCAGGTACTATAAAGATCAATAAGACCTTTTATGACTAAAATTCATTTAGTAATGTACGGATATTAAATATGGAATTGAGAAAGGAGACGGGGAATGCGTCAATTAGACAACCACTCGACCAAAACAAAGAAAATAGCCCAAGGAAACAAAATCGGTCTCAACGCACCATAACATCACGCACATAGAGGCAAGCTTCAGCTTGCCCCGTAACAATCAGTTATACGAGTTAACGGAAATGGACGCCACAATAAACTCCGAAGAATAAAAATGGTTAAAAATAAAAAAAATGGAGACGTTTGGCGGAAATTTTTGAGAAAATATGTGAATTTTGTTCAAAATTGATAAAAGTATCGAAAAATTACAAAAATCGGAAACGAGTATCATTTTGGGTTTTATAAATGCAGATACATGTTAGTTTTAAATTCTAGATACGGTGCTTCTTAAAAAATGTATCACGTTAGGTTATTTGGAAAATAGAAACATCGCAAAATATAAAAAGAAAGGGTTAACTGAATCGAGGATTTTGAATATGATAAAACATGAAATGCAATTTTTGTTCAAATCTCTTAAATCAAACACGAAAAATGATGCTTTTTCTACTGTGTGTGAGACTTATTGTATATAACTATATATTGTTGCGTGGTCAGGCCAGTCAATGACCGATTCAATACTGATAAATTATCATATACATTGCGCACAACTCCCTTTGTGTACTTTGAAATTTCTATTGTGTATGTAAATTATGTATATTATATACTTGTAACAAGGACATGTTTTATTATAAGCAAAAATTTACTCACCATATCTTTGAAATAAGTTCTATTTGGTAAATAAAAAAATCATAAATCCAACTTTTATGAATGAATTACGCATTTCCTTTCACTTAACTTTTAACGAGTAGCACGTGGCAAAAGATCACTCACCCCGAAATTGAATGTAATAGAAATTAACATAACAAACGAACTGATTGAAGTGCTATAAAATTGAAACTGACAAATAAATACAGGTAGCTGTTGTGAGAAAAAAAAATGCAGATAGAATGAATTCTTATTTCAAATGATTATATATGGTGAGTTGTATAAATATACAAATAGAGGATAATTACATGTACATTTGTATATATACGTACATAGATAGCTGATAATTATTTATAATGGGGGTGTAATCCATCATTTGCTTTTTCACCGACAACCGAGACTGTAAAAAATTGGGGCCCCTTAGTTGCTTCCCTGGGCAATGTTGGGTTGATGTTACAGATGATGAACTAATAAAATAGGTTGAAAATTAAACAAAAAGAAAAGAAATTAAAAAAAAAAAACGCACCAGACAAACAAAGACTGAAGTTCCTGTATTGGGACATGCGTCTAAATACAGTGGGGACAAACATGTGGCCTGTGAATTTATAATCCATTGGATCAATGATTGGTTTCATCATTTGTGGAATTTGTCGTTGTTATACGACCGCACACATTTCTCGGCCGTATAATGGTGTGACGTCGTCGTCGTCGTCGTTGTAGTAGTTGTCCTTGTCAAGAATCATTTAGTTTTAAGACCAAGACTTAAGTATAAGCGTATGGATAATTATGAAATTGTACCACATAATTTAAAACTACAAAAGGACGGTTTTGATCATTTCTAATACTGAGTATAAATTGCTTATTTCTTGACCAGTTTCAATGGGGGTATATGCAAAGTCACGAATTTTTGGGGTTCTTTAATAAGCTAAATACAATTGTGTCTTTAGATTCATGATTTAAGGCCCCGTTCTTACATAGGTCCAAATTGAGGTCAAAAGGGTCCAATATTTAAAATTGTTTCGGTATCAAAAATTCAATTCATGGGGTGCTTTGATATGCCGAATTAAACCCTGTGTTAAGAAATTTGATATTTGAAAATAATAAGTAAATTGTCAAATGAAATCTTGGACCACATTCACTCCGTGTCAAAAACCTATGCTGTGTCAAATATATAATCACAATCCAAATTCAGAGATGAATAAAGCTTGAATGTTTTATCTATACTTGCTCAAATTCTTTTAGGGCCCAATTTATGGGTCATATCAAATTGCGCCCTTCGGAACATTTTAGTAGAATATATCTGAAATACTTACGAAAATAGATTGCAATTTTTAAAGAAATCGTTAGACTTAAACAGTACAAGATCTTGTTCAGGTCGTTCTCGAATTTGGAACCGCCTCTTATAGGCATCAATTGTTTTTATTTGAAAATACAATTTGTATGCACATTTACGGATGTAGTCAATTCAAATTTAAAATCAGATAGAAGTGTTAGTATGTTATTAATCATATATAAGATTTAGAGTCGAATCTGTGGACAGGAATTTGACAGTTAACGTTCCTTTAAATGAAGTTTTGTATAGGATAAGAGAGCAATAACAATTTTGACATGTTTGATACACTGCAACCATGTGTTGTTTATCCATGTACATATATTCGTATATTATCGATTCTGTGTACTTCTATGTTCGAAACCATATTATGGATTGAGAGTGCTGCAGTCTCATGATACAGTTAAACCAGAGTTTGAAAACAAAACATGCAGTATATTATATTTCAAATATGCCCCCCCCCCCCCCTTTTTTTTTTATCAAAAACCCAACATGATCAGAGAAAAATAGAGAAATGAAAAAAAATATGATACGGAAAAATAAATACTTAGCATGAAACTAAGAAAATGTTGTAAACTGCTTGACCTATATTTCTATACCCTTTATATTTGTTTTCAATTTGCTAGGTCAATTTTCATTTACAATGCTTATCACGCGCACACGTCTGGAATTAGCAGGGAGGAACTATAGTGTTTTGACATTTTATATGTGTTTATATTATCTCCTATCAATTAACGGATTATTAATACTACGCAGTTTTTAACCTACAGCAGAGATTCTAAATGTGTGATTGATCGTTCCTGTGGAAATTTCATTTATGCAACAACACTTTAGTGTTCCTCTTGTTTCTTTGTTTTCCTCTTATAGTTTATGTATTTCGCTCGGTTTTGGTTTTCTCTCTATCGATTTATGGCTTTGAACACCGGTATTCTACTGTTGCCTTTATTAACCGATTTTCATTTTTAATCAATCAATTTGGAAGATTTAAATCAGAGACAGAACGGGTCAACATTATAGGGCAATATGAACAAGTGTATAGCAATTGAACTTGTATCATGTTATATATATTTATCCATTAAGATATACGACTGTCCGACGGTAAAGTGAGCCCTGCAGTGTGCATCATTTTCTGCAGTCTCTATAACTACATCTTGTCCAACTCTTTCTGTCATTCCCTGTATTGTAAATGCATAGCATTATAATAGGTATTTTGATTGTGAAAGGGCAGACTATTTTAAAAATGAAACAGAATCTGTCAATCATTTTAAGCACATTAGTTCACACTTCACTTTAATACACATTCCTAAAATTCAGTATTTACTTGGTATTGATTATAAATTAGATTTTTTTTTGTGTTTCAACCGTCATGTTGCAGATTTGAGGAATTTTTCATAAACTTATGTGAAATCCGCCTTGAACAACAGTATACCCAGTAACATTAGAAAACATCGATTAAATATGAAGTGTGAACTCTTTAAAAAAAAGTAGTATTACTGCTATTTGTCAAATATTCATTTTATTTCAATCAACACAATCAATAAAGTATTTGCAGATACAATTTATCTACATTAGAAAATTTTATTTGTTCAAAATATATATTTGAATATATATTGCATTTATTTCATGAAACTGACATTTCAATATCTCTTAATAATCTCTACACATTCAACTGAACAAAAAACTACTCCTTCCAGGAATTTTTCTTTAACCGGATATTCCTAAAGTAGCTGAAAAAATCATCTAAATAAAGTAGATATCTTCAAGATAGTTCTAGAGGCAGATTGAAAGGAATTTAACACACAACTCATTCTAGAGTATCATTGTCGAAAAGAAAGGTCAACAATGATGGATCTTTATAGTCCATTAGCAAAGGTATTAACATACACAACACCTGAACATGAAGTATCAGACACCCTCTTTAATATGTATTCTGCAATCTGATCTTTCAATACGCACATCTTTAGATTTGTTATTGACCTTATACACAGGCTGGCAGGATGTAACACAAAGATTTGCATTGCTCGTCATTCCAGTGATATATGTGTTATCATTGTACGCACACTTTCTTTACGCGCAATCTTTAAAAAAATAAATTTGCAATACAAAAAACTCCTCATCCCATTCTACAATTCTAAATTAGGCTAGTGTAATAAATTAAAAAGTATTATCGTTTGCAGATTCTTACCTATTTTGTTAACATTTTTTCCAAATCGTTTTTGTGCGATGTAATTATATGAACCTTTTTCTATTAGACGTGTTAATAAAAACGACAACTCTTTTGCGACTGTCATACAAGTGAGAGGTTTAGCTATCTATACAACCAAGTGTAACCTACCATTGTCTACATGATAAAATGCCTACCTAGTCAGGTATATGACAGTTGTTATCTATTCATGTTAAAATTTTTGAATTTACCATTTGATTCTGAACTTTTTGTTTTAAATTTCCGCGGAAATCTGTATTTTTGTTATTTTACTTTTTCTGAAATTTTTCAAGGGCAAACATTCATTGTATATACTGTTTTAACTTTGGATTATATTTTAAAACACACAAACGGAAACGTGTTGGCCATAATAGAGCAATTGAAACGCAAATTTCGAGATATTTTGTTTTATTGAGCAAAGTTCAAAAACAAAAAAAATAAAAAGATGAACCAAAAAAAATAAAAAAAACATAAAAAAAACAAGGCAATTAAAAAAAGGATTGTTTCATTGGCAATCATACCACATCTTCTTATTTTTATATTCTACAGTTGGGAGCAGACCAAGCATTACATGTAGACGGGCGGAAAAAGTTAACGCAGCGTTTACTAGCGTGCACTTCATACAAACGCCGCGTTAACTGTGCATTAACTCCGAAATTTCAGTAGACATAAAAAGTAAACGAGCGTTCACTTTCGCGTTCACTCCGCGATAACGAAAACACGGCGCGTCTTCTAATTTTGTAAAGAGTAAACGGGGCGTTTACTTCCGCGTTAACATGGAAAAGGGCGCGTCTCCAATTTTCGTCAAAAGTAAGCACGTTTAGATTTTAAATTATTGAAAAGACCAATAAATATAAAGAATAACTTTTCAAATAATGCAAATATATGACGATTCAGGAGACAACAAGAATGTGTCCATAGTACACGGATGCCCCACTCGCACTATCATTTTCTCTGTTCAGTGAACCGTGAAATTGGGGTCAAAATTCTAATTTGGAAATTAAATTAGAAAGATCATATCATAGGGAACATGTGTACTAAGTTTCTAGTTGATTGGACTTCAACTTCATCAAAAACTACATTGACTAAAAACTTTAACCTGAAGCGGGACAGACGAACGGACGAACGAACGGAACAGACGGACGAACGGACCAACAGATCAGAAAACATAATTCCCCTCTACTATCGTAGGTGGGGCATAAAAATTAAAGTTAGATTTGTCATTTAAATTCACTGGTGCTTTGTTTTTTCTAACTATTCACATTTTATACTCCCATTTGTGCGAACTATTTTCAAGATCGTACACTGTCGATTGCCAACCTGTAACAAAAAACCTATTGGTTAAGTTGTTCTGATAATTAAGTTTAACCACTTAATATACTTTGGTACAACTAATAATATAGGTGAGATACACGTTACATTTACGCTTTTAAAATTAGATAAATAAATGTTTGATGTAATCTTCTTAATTACATTTAACCGTCAAATAGATAACGATTTATTAGCGTATGTTTTATTTGGAAAAACGTTTTATTAGCTAATGTTTTGTTTGAAAATATGTTTTATAAGTCTATGTTTTGTTCGGAAACATATGTCATTTCTATTTTAGTGTCTTCTGTGCAAATAACACGATCAATTATCCCTTGATTTATTTCCAATATTGAAATACGTAAGTTTGTATTTGCTTTATATTAATTCAATTGAGAAACATCAGTAGGATGATTAAAAAAGTAATACAATTGATAATTGCTCTAACATGGATGACAACTAGTGTACACAGTTGTTCATGTGGTGGGCAGCACCCTCAAGATGCATTTTGCTCAGCTGATTATGGTAAGTGTTCTAACATGTACATTAAGGATCATGATTAAACTTTTTTGTTGCGTACATGATTTGCATTTTTTTGCCATTTTAGTTCAAACAAAATTTAAATGAAATATTTTTTTCACTATTGAATTTCGTTTAAATGGTTTGTTTGTACTATATCACTTTGTCAAAATCATCCTACACTTTCCCTTTAAAAGAATCATATCAACCGAAATATTTTTCAAATATGAATATACTAAAATAACTTTAGACATGAAAACGTGATTATGTTTCAATTTTAAATAATGTGATGCCTATTCATTTGTTAATTTTGTATTGTCAATGATGTTGACCATTTGAGGTAAAGTGTCAGTTGTGATCCATTCGTTTAATGTGTTTGAGTTTTTGATTTTGCCATTTGATTACGTACTTTTTAAATTTTCCTCGGAGTTCGGTATTTTTGTTATTTTACTTTTTTCCCATCTTGCGCTTCTTTTTTGAAAGAATATTATATCCCTTAAAATGTGTTTCCGATCTAGTATTGTCATAACTGAATTGCAAAATTCGACTTATGAGTTTAAATGTCCTTTTGGTATCTTTCGCTTATCTTTTTGTTAGCGAAACATGCATTCATTATTTACTAGTTATCGAGCATTTTATTTAACATACCACTAGAACTTATTTGTTTTTATGAAAACAGTCAATTCATATCACAATGACTCGATTACACAAAAAAAGAAATACCCCATTCTTAGATCATATGACCTTTTTTGGAAGAGAAAGAAAGAATATGTCAAAAGGGTATTCAGACTCATATATATCGCAGACATATTCTGTGTATATACTCCATAACGGTATTACAACATATTTATTAAACTGTATATTTGTGAAATTAATAATGATGATGTTGATGTGAGGTTTCAACGACCCTGACTGGTTATACAGCCATTGCACGGTCGGTACTGGCTTGCGCCTTTGTGGGCATTTAAATAATTTGTATTTACCATATGGTAATTGAAATAAGTTGAGTGATAAATATAGAGAACCTAATATGAATACAAAGTAAAAATGAGCAAAAATTTGAAAAAAAAAATCTAAATAAAATAAATAGATTGATGAATAAAAAAAAAATGACGAAAATTAAATAGAACTTATTAATAAATAAAATAAGAGAATACAATAATAAAAATTTGTATAGAAACCAATGAAAAAGCCAAAAACAAATACAGGATTACACAAGCATAATTGCCGCTCAATACGGTATGAAACAATATGCATACTGGAAACAAATGCTTGCATACAACATTATGTACATATGTATATCCTTGATTTCATGGCCAAATATCCTTGGATATTGGTTTGACACAATTGTAATACTTATTTTACATGTCAGCAGTCAATGTCGATAAGCTGAATAATCCTTATTCTAGAAATAAGAAGATCTGGTGTGATAGTTAATTGTATAAATATCACCACTAATGATGTGGATGTAAGCAATAACATGCCACCATACGTCTTTCATTAAACATGTTAAATGCTCTGACGCGACAGACTGTGAATCTATTTATACGATATAACCATCGGATTGCGTTATGAAAATAAATTTACAGTTCACAAATATGTAAATTATTGTAGAGAGTATTTTTAACAGCGCTTACGTAATGAAAACATCACCCTCAGCGTTATACATTACAATGTCAATTCACCAATACAATCATTTAAAATTAAACATGAATTTTAGAGGAAATGACGTAAAATTAACACAAATAATTTCACATGTAAAAAGAAAGAATGGGGAAATGAGAACAAATCTAATTTGAATAACAGAAATGTATCATTCATATGCAAGTATACGTTATGAATTACTGATAAACCTACAACATTTTAAAAATAGACATGGTAAAATAAAAGAAAACAATTCTTATATGATTTGCATATTAGGGAATACGTTGATATGATTGGTCGAGAAGACTTCCGGTAGTTGATCTTGACGTTGTTTATGTTTCGATAGACGACGTTAACCGAACTTCTTTTCGTAACCAATGTAAACAAGATGTTTGCGATAATAACACCGACGCTAGCAAGTAATTTTTCACTGCACGTTAATCGTTAAATTGAATAATAAACACAAAAACATTCATTTGAATGAAAATAATAATTTTTGTAGTTTATTTTTTATCAGATAGCACATATTTTTGGGTTAACAAAAAAAATATATTTATGTGCAAGGCCTATTCAATGACACAAACATACAAATTACGTGTGACAGAGGCTACCAATGTGGAAAAATATATTCCTCATCTCCAATTTTAAAGAAATATAAGGATTAAACGCCTTTTTTAATATTTTATATTTTGCACTAATTTTGTACTGTACAGCTTTATTATAAAATAAAACGCCTTTTTAAAAGAGTTTATTGGTGTATAAACTGGACCAAGTCACCCACAAACATATTATAAAAGTCATGTGGACTTTTATTTGTTTGTAAGTGAATTAGTCGAGTTTATACACCAATGAATTCCTTTAAAAAGGCGTTTAATCCTATAATAAAGCTGTACAGTACAAAATTAGTGAAAAATATAAAAAGACAATAAGCTTTACACTTTTTCAGAACTATAAAAAAACATTTCTGAATAAATGAGCCTTTTGAAAAAAAAAAACTAGAAATGCAAAGCCTTTCACGCACACACACATACACAATAAGTTTGTATCGTTAACGGTAAGTTACAGGCAGCCAATGACTGGCGAATTAGAAATATGACGGACATCAATCAATACACTTACTAATACAGAGGCTCCTGTCTACGATGAGACGGCAGAACTATGCGATAGGCTAAATCCTAATTGTCTTGTTATTTATTCGAAAACCTAAGCCCTTAAACAAAAACAAAAAAACTTCCACATATACTTAGTGAGTTGTGATTTTATATCGCAATTTGTAGGAAATTGAAAATTTATGTAGTATTTTTTGTAAAAATATGTAATCCGCTTCAAAGTCGAATTTCACATGACATCGACTATAAATATATTCAACTCTTAATGATTGTTGTAAGATTTGTTTCTGTATCTGAAGTCTACTGAAGGTAAACCTATGAAGAAAAAAATAAAAAAATAAAAAAAAAAAAATAAAAAAATCGAGGATTTTTACTTAAAAGACGTCGTACTTTAAATTTGTTGTATTTACAAAATCATTTAACCTATCTATTGTTTAAATAAAGCAAAATTCTGACGCGTCATTTCAAGAAATTTCAATTAAGATATTTATTCATGATGTTTATAAGACGTTATCCGATATAAACATATGTATAAGAAACAGAAAAATTTCTACTTCGTCTATACATTTTACATAAACGATACTGTAATCTTCTTCTCTATTTTTATCTGTTATCTGTTTGTATGTATGATTATGTAGTAAATTCATCTATTGTTTTGCAAGAGCATCGTATGATTTACTATATCGTATGATCTTTCAGTATTCTATGGCAAAGTTATCAAGTATGATCTTATACCAGGTCCACCAGATGATTTCGCCAATAATTTTGCGACTTGGAATTATACATTTAAAATTATTTTCAAAATGAAGGTATGTATCAGTATTTAAATGAATGTCAAAATTTAAATGTTTTGAAAGTTTACATGGAATATGAAAACAAGAAAAGGATCCTAAATTTTAATGATACAACTCTCAACAAGACCAACTAACATAGACATCAATTCTGAATACGTCTGTTTAAAGGTTTTGTAGGCTTTTGAGATGAATGACAACATGTTTGTGCTTTGTGTAGAACATTATCACAAAACATTGGATGTGAGTTAACGGAAGATACAAGATGTCTGCATGTCGATTTATACATGATTTTACGAATGATGGCCTTCTTCTTATGATAAAGTTTAGTAATTGTTTTATCTAGTTTGAGATATTGAAAACCATGGTGTCATAATTTTCAGTAATACACAGATTTCTTTTGCTAAATCAAATAAATGTTTGCCTACACGAGCGAATCGAACTAGTGCAGATATATAAAAATCATCAGATGGTATCAAAAGAATGTCATCATATAAAAAAAAGAATATTAAACAATAGGAAATGACAAATAATTCTCTTTATCGTAAATGTTGGTATTAAGCTTCCCGTTAACGATATAGATATCAAAGATTCAGGAAAGAGTAGTGTTAATTGTAAGTTTTAGATTTTTACAAATATCAGCTTTTTAGTGTACACACAGAAGTCGTCATTATTGAGAGCCAATGTATCAACCAAATATCTAAAAACGTTATTTAAAAAATGCAAGTGCTGTTATCGTATCAACAGAGGTCTAATTGAAATTCTTTTTTGTTATTTGTTACCATTAAAAAAAATTGGCTTCAAAATTTGAAAATATGTATATGCATTCTGACTTTTTAAATGCCAATTTAAGTGGGTGTGTTTTGTTCCTAATGAGATTAAAAGGCAAAGTGGTATATAGGTAGATAAATCAAAATCTTGATTTGATATACTGCAAAAGTAATTAATTGCACTACTTTCATAGACCGTTTTTGCACTATTACTACAAGGTTTTTTATTGCGCCAAGTTATTTCAATAGTTTAGTAGTGAAACATGGTTGAAGACGAACTAAATCTATATTTGTAAGGTGTTTTGTGCAGCTACTGAAGCCAGTACATAGTGGGAACTTTCATTGTGTTTGGTTCTGTTTGCTGAGTCAGTTTGAATGCTGCTGAGTTCGTGATTTCTTTTTGCAGAATCATCTCAATGTTAAATGTACGAATGAAAGTAATGGCAGCTTTATCAGCAGGGACACACAAATATTCCTTAACGAGTTCCTTTAACTTATGTTTGGTACGAGAAATAGGGCTATAACGGTTGTTGTAAAATGTTTTTTTTTTAAATGTTATTTAAGAATATCAACTATAAAATTGAGAATGACAATGACGAATGTATAATAGAGACAATAACTTGACCAAAGGGAAAAACATCCGAATGCCACCAAGTGGTCTCCGGGGGTAGGCTTCAGCTGTCCCTTAATCAAAATGAGTTCAATGAAAATTAGCGTCACACCAAACTCCAACACACATATAAATCAACTAAAATTTAAAAAAATGAAAAACTAACAAAGGCTATGCAATTACTGAACCAAAAAAGTAAATATAAAGATGCATTTGCTTTTAGAAGACTATGAAATGTAAATATAAAAAAAATCACATCTTTTAAAATCCTTATAAACGACATATTTTCAATTATTTCAATCTGTATCAAAGAAAAATGAAATTTAATTATTTTCTAAAGAGCTTTAGAAAGTACTTGCTTGAACCAGGAATAAATCATTTTGCTATATATGCAAAAATTTCAATAGAATAATCAACAGAACACTACAAGATGAATGACCAAAAAAATCTAATCGATAGTAAATATCAAGTAAATTCGGAACGAACATCAATTAAAGTGAAATGTGAACTCAAGTGCTAAGAACGGTAGACAGTTTCAATTTCACTATGATAATAGTCTACTAATTACATGAATATACAATGCGTTGCATTTACAATAGGGAATCACTGAAAGAGTTGGACAAGATATTGCTGTAGATACAGCAGGAAATGAGGGGATCTGTGGTGTACGCTTTACTGTCGGAAAGTCTTATATCGTAATGGGTAAATACACTGTATAATACAATATGAATTGTTATAACTTGTACATAATATACTGCTACATGTATATAGCTATAACGTGGACTCGCACAATATATAATTAAACTAATAATAGTATGGTACGATACAAGGAGACAATCAAGAAAACAAGAGGACAAAGAAAACCGAAAAACACTAAGGTGTGAAAGGTTATTTATGAATAACGTAGGTACACGTTTATAATTGTGAAGTCCGATACTTGTTTTTCCTTGATACTGATTGACGAATACAACATAGGAGGTCTGATAAACGGTGACATGTTGTTGTTGTGTTGGATCTTCTGATACCAGAAACATGCTCTAATCTGTCTTCTTTTTCAAAATACATACATTTTGAACATCACTGGCAATGTACAAATGTGCGAATGAAAATCTTTAATTTTCAAGTGAACTGTGTACTCATAGCCACAACAACGGTATATATTAAAACACTGTGTAATTACAGTTTACCAAATTAAGTTCTAAGTACAATATTGAAAAAAATATAGATAAGTCAAAGGAGAAAGTTCCATTAGAAGATTGAACGCCACTGAAACAGGAGATTATAGTAGAGGTGGACGTTCCTTTTTAGTTAAAATGACATATTTTTATATTTAGAAAAATCAGCAAATAATTTCTTTTCTTTTTTTAAGGAAGAACAAGATCCGATGGAATGAAAGAGACTGATTCCTGCAGATTTATAAGTCAACTCAACAGTCTGTCACCATATCAATCGTTTTACCTGTTTACAAGAGGTTCTTATTCGTACAATAGAAACTGTAGAAGGAGATGCGTAAGTATTAAGTTTGATCTTACCTTGTACACACCATGATACATTTCTGGAAATATAATTGGTTAAAAGCGACCATATTGAGACATTGTATATCTAATATGGGGTTAATAGGCATGGTTTATTTCAAAACACGATAAGAAGTGATATGACGTCCCTTTAGAGAATTAACTGACACTATATATATATATATATCGTATTAGGTCACTAGCACACTGTATAACTTATAGTATACAGTCAGGAACCTGATGTTCAGTGGTTGTCATTTGTTGATGTGGTTCATACGTGTATCTCGGCTCTTATTTTTTATATATTGTACATTATGACCTTTTGTTTTCCTGTTTGAATAGTTTTACAGTAGTCATTGTAATGCCCTTTATAGATTGCTGTTATATGTGAGCCAAGGCTCCATGTTGAAGGCCGTACTTTGACCTTTAGCGGTTTACTTTTACAAATTGTGACTTGGATGGAAAGTTGTCTCATTGGGTCTCTTACCACCTCTTCTAATATCTGTGTTTGTGTTTCATTTTGCATTTTGTGGCAATATCTTAAACTATACTGAGCTAAGCTGAAGCTACATGTTCTTTACATCTTTATATTGATCAAATTTCATATCTTATTTTTTTATTCTTAGTAAGAGAATTTGTTTTATATTTCAAATGTTTGATATTTTCTAGATAATTTATTAAAGGGGCACTAGCTGTCAAATACACGTTAATCGATTTGACCCAAATAAATTCGATTTATAACAATGTACAACATTTATCCAAATTATAAAAGGTATAAAATAAACAATTTACAGGACATGGACTCGATAATATATAGCTTCGTTTATAGTGTATTTTAGTCTAGACACAATTTAATTAACTATCGAGTTGACCTCCGAAGCCCGCCGATGGTCGTATAAGCGATATAAACATTAATATATATATATATATAAATAGATATAGAACTCGTGCAATTGGATTTTTCTACGTCTGTTTGATTTTATATTACAGATTAAAAATATATGTTAATTATCGTTTTTACCTGTATAAGAATTAAGATTTTTGTTGATCGAACCAGTCAATCAAATGATTTACATTTGTGTAACTTTCAATGTTGACATTTGTTTTTCTATTGATAACCGGACACCGACACATGCGTTATCCATCTCTAGTTAAGGGGTTAAATTCAAGGTCACATGAATACGGTTTCTGTGATGTTGAAATATTCACTTGCAAGAGGAATACAAATGTAATTACATCGATGTTTGTAAGCTTACATGTATTTTGACAAAATTGAACCATACACGCTGCTAAATGCGAATTATTGTTTCACTATTTCACTTTTATTGAGGATTGAACAATGACATTAATTGTTCACTCTGGACAATCTAGGAGATTAAAAATAATGAATGCAGATATGTTCTGTGCATTGAATATCTTAGCACACAAGCTATCAATATTTATTTAGATAGACTGTGTTGTTTTTGGTCTAAATCATTTCTTTTTTTTTTAATCTTGACCATCATTGATAAATAGTACACACACGAATAAAAAAATCACATTACCGTCGTGTTCTATATTTCTAAAAGTAGAGATCGATTCCATTGAGAAGCACCTGCTTTAAACCATACAAAGTAGGAAATATTTGTGATATGACGTATAAAGACAGTGTTTTGTACTTCCTAAATTTGTCTTTTTTTCAGCAAAAACAGCCATTTATTTAGAAAATGTCCAAATTCGGAAACTTTTATCGATTCGTGTCTTATATACACTATATCGCGTTCGCAGTCGACGAGCTGCCCACGAAACTTAAACTTCTTTGTTTCAACACTTGCCCAATTAGACCGCGATTTCACAGGCATCTTTTAACGAATGACTATTATAACAAAAAATAACAAAACAACAATGCAAACGCCATAGAATTAAAGCCTTTACCGTTTAGGATGAGTTGCATTGACTGCTTTGTATTATTTAAAGGAATTGGAAATGTTGTCATTGCTCGGATCTTCTTAAGTTTAGCAGAGGGATTCACATTAATTAAATGAAAACAATATTCGATCATTTTGTTTTGTAAAATTGTCTGCTATACATCATGTACATTGATGCCCAAAAATCAAATATTTTGAACATATGAAAAACAAACGTACCTTACAGCTGTGTGTTTAAGCTGTTAATATATTTTTTATCTACACTATTAAAAAATGTTTTTGTTAATTCACAAACATAACACCAGTGCGATTATAATCAAATCAAATTATCATGAATATCATGAGCAACCAAACCAACAACGATTGAAAGCACGAAATCAAGAAAAAAAATTAGAAATTGAAATAGAGTAAATGTTGTATACAAAATATACCAAGAAAGTAATTTGATTAGATTCTTATTTATCATGCGTCGTACTAAAGAACTGAAGCAACTGAAGAATTCAAACATGCTAAAACCAATGGCATTATGTTTAAAGGTATTGAAAGGAGGCAATTATCACAGGACTGTATAAAAAAACTATTCAGGGGCACCAAAATGTGACTGCGATACAATTTATATTAAAAACATCATTTTTAACACACAGATAACAGGTGAATCGCAGACCAGACATAAAAGTTTGAAAATGTCTTACAGAACGACAGTTATATTAAATAAACGCTTTCTACTTTCAGAAAATTGGTCCAAAGTCAAAAGGATGCAGATATCAGCAGGAAAACGCAGATTTTACGACTACCAAATGCCTTGCTAACAAAGCGCTTTGTCAAAGAGAAAGACGGCGGTGCCGCTGGGTTAATAACGAAACCTGTAACCCTATTTATGTCATCACGCGGACTATTCAAATACAATCTGTCCGTGACAATCCATAACTTTTTTCTTGCAAACGTTTTAATGACAAGGAAATACAAATTGATTTTGAGTTCCTAAAATAGATCTTCCATTGAAAATTAAATGAAAACGTTTCTGGATAATAACTTTCTTTGTCTTAGTATAATTTGATTATGTTCATATTTACTTTATATATGGTTACAAGGTTAAACTAGGATAATTGGTTTTGAATTCAAAATGCAGGAATCAAGGTTAAGATTAATAGAAATAATTTGTTCGCTATGAAGCTTGCTTCCTAGCAATAACTTATATCATTAGGTTTACCTTGACAACATTTGATGACATTTATGGATATTTTACATATTGTTTTAGAGGAAATGACCTAGAGCATTGTTCTTTGTTTAGATTTGAGGTAGTCAGATTGTGTAAGTTTCTATTACGAAGAATAAAGATAACAAGGAACCGCAAAATTCAGCAGTCATTCAGTATATACTCTGTCTTAAATAGTTATGCCAATCAACATGAACAATAACTAAAGAACACTTCCATTAAATCAAAAGTTGTAAATAAAAAATAATATAATGTTTGGGTTGAATAAAGTAAAGGTTAGTATCAAATCCGATCTTTTTTGTTTGGTAACCAAAGCAGAGCGAAATGCATAATTATAGTATATGAATAGACTTGAAACTCAATCGGATATATGTATTCCATACATCTATTTGCATGTTTTGATACTGATTGTGAATTATTTTAGCAATTTTAGGTTGGTGGCTAAGGCTTTTTTCATGATATCGCCTTTAAACCATTTTTTTTTGTAAAATAAGTATAGCTTGCTGTTCGTTGTGAGACAAGGGTTCATGTTGAAGGCTGTACCTGGACCTATAATGGTTTTACCTTTTATAAATTGTTACTTGGATGGAGAGTTGTCCCATTGGCACTCATACCACATTTTCCTATATGTTTAGTTTTTTTTTGTGTTTTCAAACAAACAGTATTTATTATTGTCCGTTCAATTGCATTGATATAATAAATAGGCAAAATGTTGTTCAAAAACAAGTATGCTAGTGCCTGTCCCAAGTCATGAGCCTGTAATTCAGTGGTTGTCGTTTGTTTATGTGTTATATATTTGTTTTTCGTTCATTTTTTGTACATAAATAAGGCCATTAGTTTTCTCGTTTGAATTATTTTACGTTATCATTTCGGGGCCTTTTATAGCTGACTATGCGGTATGGGCTTTGCTCATTGTTGAAGGCCGTACGGTGACCTGTGGTTGTTAATTTCTGTGTCATTTTGGTCTCTTGTGGAGAGTTGTCTCATTGGCAATCATACCACATCTTCTTTTTTTATAATATGTAATTTTTTAAGAAATTTATAAATTATGGTTCCAATGGCAACACAAAATACATAATAAACCCAGATTTGTTTTCCTATAAATAAATAGAAGAAGTCCAATTAATCGTGGACGATTACATGATGGTGACAACTATACTATTAGTTGGCGGTTTCACTGAATCGTAAATATAACAAGACAGGATTTTTTTAAAGAAATCGTTCACTGGAAAAGATCTAGTAGTATTTAAAGAATCTGGTCTTATTCTTCTAAAAGGAAGTCTTATTTGGTCATCAACCACATGTTTTTAATAGAATTATTAAAAATTCGTGCATAATGATGTGCTGAAATGATAAAAAAAAAAAATAGTATACGAATCGTTTTTTATCTGAAATTCACGACACATAAATGACTAAATGATGTACGCCACCCTGTTTGAAAATAACAATATTTCTAAAAGACTGTCATTAATTAAAAATGTAGAAATAACATAACAGAAAAAGCAGAAAAAAGGAAGGACCTGTGCGCTTGTTTTTGAGATATAAGCCATTGAAAATTTGGCGGGAAATACTTTCTCTAGATTTTTCATGTATTTAACGTTGACACCTTTTTTCTTTAAAAGATATGTAATCATATCAAGGATTTCATATGTTTTTCAAATATGGCTTTTCAAAGTATATCTAATACAATTATGAAAAGAAAAGTCAGGGTTAGCGGGCAGAATTTTTAAATGAACATAGATAACACCAGAGTAATCAGAACATCTGACATAAAGTTCAAAACGAGAGGAGCGAACATCTTTAATGTGTAAAATATTAAACGATAACATATAACGCAGAAATACAAATAGTCGGCATTCCTATCAAAAGTTAACTAATTGTAGTACAAAACATTCTTTTCGTTCCGATCAGCTCTCGAAAGACTGAACAACATATCTTAAAGTCATGTTCGGTATTTTAGTCAGTATTCAGACTTGTTGATTACGGCTAGTGCAGTACTGTTTCATTGTTTTTCAACTCAGAACTGTTCATCCTATGTTAAGACTGTTAAGTAGTTTTTGACTTCCTGTGAGAATAGCATTATACCAGTTTGTCCAAAAGCAACTGAATTCACTACGAGCGATTGTCTGAAAAGTTCTGAAAATATACAGGAAGCCTGAAGGTAGCTGAATAATTGTTCAATAAGAAGTTAATTGATTCTTAATATGGAATTGAGAATGGAAACCACCATAAAACGGCAGAGAGAAAATCGCGCATACGGAAGCGGGCTTGAGCTAGCTCGTACCTTATCAATAATGTATACTGAGCCAAATGAACGCCACAATAAATTCTGAAAAACAAAAAAATGAACCAAAATTAAAAACACACCAGACATTCAAAGGCTGGAGTTTCCTTTCATAATTTAAGGTTCTCAATCCCGCATTTGAATGGTTAATAAACGGTTAATGATCGACTTGTTTTTGTATTCAGTTGAATCATAATTTGCATTATATCGTTTCATGGACAAATAGGAAAAGCATACAGCCAATTTTTTAAGTTTCACGTTCAAATATAGTTATGATACATTCATCTTAAAATAGACATAATAATGACACCACTTCATTCTATGATTGACAAACATGACGAGTTTAGTTTTCAATTGCTTTGTATCAGCGAATGTTTCCTACAAATCAAAATGTATACATGTACGTGTAAAGATCGTTTCAAAATTGAAATATACTACATATTTTAAGAAGCTGATTATGAAATCAATATGGAAAGACAAAATCTGAAAAAAAGGAAAACAAAGTTGCGTTTAGTGACTACAGTTTGATCATAACAATAGGTCTCTTTTAATATATATTCAACAACGACAAAAAAACAAAACAATGACGGCGTTCATAAATGTTTTGAATTGACGACCCTGTAAATGGCTTTTTAAAAGTTTAATCGTAAACATTCCTATCAAGTGTAATACAACACATGCTTAGACCACAATGTATTTCAATTTAATTCGCATGGTGTACATTGCCAGACGGAACAGTTGATGTGTTAACAATAACCCCAACGTTAAGTGATTTGTGCATTCATGCCTAATCAGAGAAGCATATCAAGTTGAATCTACCTGGCTCTCAAGATTATAATACATCTTTCGTGTCTTATTATGCAACCCCTTTTTTAATTTGAAAGTGTCTATAATTATTCATCAGCAATTTCCTAACAGAAAATGAAAATTTTCGGAAATTGTCTAGTACCTACGTCTATTTTGTATACAGTATACCGTACAGAGGATAATTTTCGCGGGGTGTAAATTTTCGCCTATTTTCGCAGATAGAACAAAATCGCCAAAACAAATTCCGCCAATAATGAAGGTGCACATGCAAATGTATTGATAAACGTTTTGAATCCGCCAAAATTATAACCGCTAAAATATTTCGTATACTTTATTCAATGAAAATCGCGAAATTTTATACTCACGAAAATAACCCGCTGTAAGGTATCATACGCCCGCAGGCATATTGTTAACTGGCATTTTTTTTTCATTCTAAATTCGCCATACAACTTTAACAATAACTACATACCCACTACAATAATACCGTTTTTATTTCCAAACAGAATAATATAAACTATTTACTCCTTTTCTGAAATATCCACATAATTATATTTATTTTTAGAGAAAGCGTACAAACATATATTTAAACTATTTAAACAGAAATAAACTTATTCCAAAAGTAAAAACTAAATTTACCGTTCTAAATACAACGATATATTTATTTTTTAACCATATTTTCCCACTGCACAATTAAAAATTGTTCCCTGAAACATATCCTCTCCAACTACACCATACACAGTTCATAGGGGAGTTTTATTTTAAGAATAAAAATGAGCTAATGTAGGGACTTGGAAAAAAATCTGATCAAGATATTAACAATTATAGCAAAGAAAGGAAAATTTTCTAAATTATTTTCGACAAAAATTATCTAAACCTAGTTAACATTATTGTTTAGGGACCAACTGAAGCCCTCTGCGGGGTGCGGAATGTTCTCGCTGTATTGATGACCATTTGGTGGCATTGGTCTGTATACTGCTCTTTTGTCAGGTTGTTGTCTCTTTGATTTTGGTTTGTTTCGTATGTTCATTTTTAATCAATAAGAACTTGTCATAGTCATTTACATGTCATTGACATGACTTAAATGTTTAAAAATAATTCTTTGTTAATTACTAACATATCATCATATAACAGAGCATGTAAATCAGTATCGTATTCAAAATATAATACTGACATTGTCCAACATCATCATACCGAAAACAACAACGAGCAACTCGTATGAATTAAAAAAAACAAACTGATGATTACATTTTGAATTCCTAAGCTATATGTTTATTTTACAACAACATGACCAATAGCAAACAGTATGTACAGTAAGTATATGGTAATAATGAACGATTTTAATGTTATATATGCAATGTACTAATGTGTTTCCGCATTTATTATGTATATGTTATAAACAATCTTATTAATAATTCCCTTCAGTGAGCAAATCTGCCACAATTGCAGATCATATTATCATATTATTATACATGTTCCATTACAATATAATTAAGTGTTACGAGGTCGGTGCAGGGTTTCTTTTTTAAAAGTGTGTGTCTTTTATAAACGTCTGCTCGTGTTGTATAGCCAAACATCAAACTGAATCGTGCTATACGATAACTTTTTAGCAGCATCTGCTTTGAAATAAATACCATCTCTATTTAATTATTTCATGTGTTCATTTCCCCAACTATTATCCCCTGATTTTCATTGGTAAGAAAACAAAAATATTGAAAGATATAAGAATCAGCTTCTTTTATAAATTGTATATTGATAGAGAGATAATCAGTTAATAGGATGGTTAAGAAAGTACTACAACTGGTCATTGCTCTAATATGGATGACAAATAGTGTACACAGTTGCTGGTGTAATATTTTGCAGCACCCTCAAGATCAATTCTGCAAGTCTGACTATGGTAAGTTCTAGAATGAACGTGTAAATCAACGGCCTTGATTGATGAAAGTGTGTAACATGTGTAACGAATAGAATTTGGATATTTTTTGCTATTTTGGTTGAGGCTTCATCAAAATTAGAGATTGTTCAATAATGGATTTAAATAAAAGAAGATTAGTTTGAACTAAATCACTTCGTCACAAACACACTATACTTTCCAAAAAAAGAAACACAACAACCGAAATGATTTTTAGGAATATGCACTTTTTCCCTTTGACTTAAGTGATTGAGAAAAAAAAAGGATTATGTTTAAATTTAAGTGTCCATTGTTTAATATAAAGTCCGAAAAGTTGATATTGATCACACGGCTGCATGAGTTAGGCCCACGTGCAAAATTATGTCTCATTCGTTTTTTCTATAGGATGGTTGAAAGGGAATTAAAGGCACCCAACATTGATTAATTCAGTCAATAAATTCATTCTCTAACCTGCTACGATATACCCTGACTAGACTTGACACAACTAGGAACATCGTCATTGTTCGTTGTCGGACCGGTGAATAAAAAAAATGCTGTGCTAGACTTTCTGATGTTCAACCGTGCAGATCTTCCGGAGTAATGCAACGGTACCAGCTATCCAGTTTAACCGTCAAATGTTTTGACTTTATATAGACAGAAGAAGCTGTGGTATGACTTAAAATGAGACAACTCTTAATCCAAGTCATAATTTGTAAAAAGTAAACCATTAAAGGTTAAAGTACGACCTTCAACATTGAACCTTGTAATACATTGAACAACAAGCTAAATGACTAGTTTAAAATAAATCAAGCAGGAAAACCAACAGTTTAATTAAAAAAACAAACGAGTAACGAGAAACACTTATGAACCACATTTACAAATAACAATAACTGAATAATAAGTTCCTGATTTAGGATAGGTGCAAATAAATGCAGTGGGTTTAAATGTATTAACAGGCCCCACAATTTACCCTAACCTGAAACAGGTGTATAACATCACAACATAGGAAGTCACACTATTAAACATCAATTGCAATGACTTGAATCGATCAAAAAAAAAAATATTATCAAAACAAGTAAACATACACATACATTTGATCTATAACAAAACATAAATATAATATAAAAAACTATAGCCTGTGACAAAATGACGTAAAACAACTTACACAGAACTATACATCAAATAATTTTGTTGTTAGGAGTACTGAAATATTTTTTACAAACTAATTGGTGTTCAAAGTACAAGAACAAAAGTAAAAATCGTAATGCTAAACATTTATCAAAGGTGGTACATATCGAAATAGTGAGACGAGATATAACACAAAAAGGCAAACATTCAATAATAAATATGTATAATAAATTGTGTCAAAATGTAAAATTAACACAAACGTATGACTTGATACTTCGCGCAGTTGATGAGTGCTAGTTAGAAGCCAAAAACAATTAAAAAAAAAATAGGTCGTGCATCAGAGACTAACATTATTCAAAACGCATCCCAGGGATCAAGTGCTTTTATCGCAATGGACGTTAAAAAACATGGCTTGTGCAATTCCAAAAAAAAAAAAACCAAATTATCGACAGGTAGAAGGATAGTTAGGATTTAATCTTAGTATGAATATGTATAATGCTATATATAGATACAGCATTTGCTATATAGACAATAAATGTGGATGTGTCAATATCCATTAAAAAACCCATTCAGAACGAACATGATGAACACAGATTTATTTATGTTTTATTTTATTGATGACAAACTCTACTAATCAAATCTTTGTATCTATGAAAGCATTTACAGGTAAAAGTTTTAAGTAATTTATGGGAACGAAATCCCTGACCTAATAACTTACCAGTGATGCATTGGTAACGTTGGTTAAAATCTATGATATCACAACACACACGGGCAAATCATACCAGTTAGAATACATAAAAAATGTGGACACGATGGAGCTAAAGAAACTTTCGCGTATAAAAAAGGAAAATTAACAACAGGGAATGAGAAATCTTTTCTTTTGTAAAAAATATTGGTATCTTTCTTATTTTAGAGTTTCCCTTTAGAAACTGAAATATCTAAACCTAGCTTATAGAAAAGGTCATCTACTGCTTTTTTAAGTTTGATTTATAAAAAGTAAGGTATATGCTCATTTCATCTGGGTTCTTCAACTGACAAAATCTGACCGGGATAGTATCAATTGTACGAGGTCTACGTCGAATACCTGCACATACATAGTGAAACTGTCTCCGCGAAAACAGCTTGAAGTCTTTGAATTCAACAATTTCATCACAGTGAGTGGTGAGAATGGAGATCGCCGGGAACCTTTACGCCGCTCAATATAGAGATGAATACATATGCTGCCCGCAATAAACCTCTATAGGGACGTTTCTCAAGCGTGACAACGTTGAATCGCACAAAGTTCGTGCTAATGTTTACTTCCTAGCCAACAATAACGTAATAGATTTGAACTCAAATAATATTTGTGGCATGATATGATGAAGAATATCATATAAATAACACATAGCTGAGAGGTTGATAGAGCAGATTGTTACCAAGAGAAAACATTGTCAACCGCGGTGAAGCCAAGGTTGACAATGCTTTTTCGAGGGGTACCAATCTGCTCTATCACCCTCTCAGCTATGTGTTATTTAATTTATTATACTGAATGTCCTATCATTATTGTCTTTTACAGATTAATTTTATTTTAAAAGTATGTTCTATGACGTCACGTACATAACAACGTTACGGGTATTAGAAAAAACAACAAAAGTGAGGCAAGATGTTTTATTTTTTTATTTTGACAGTCAAATAATTAAATCTGAGCCAAAACGTGGAACTTAAGCATTATTTTTTAATTACTTGATGTAAATTCAATTCATTGTCCTTTAAATTATCGATTTTTGATTGGTCTGGACAAGAGGGTGACATTAAAAAAAATTGTCACCCGCTCAGCCATGTGATAGAGTAAATTAACACCCTCGTATTAACCAATCAAAATATGGAATTTTAACGTGAAGTATAATAAAAGCGTATGATGCATATACAATTTATTGACTTTATAGTGACTAGTAACGTCATCTAGATGCCGGTTAAAAATGACATTTGTTGTAACTTGGTAGTCTGATCAGTTGGTGTGCTTAATTTCAGAGTATTAAGTTACGTTAGTGTTGTGATGCTTATTTATTAGTTATTTCGGTATGGGCAATGATGTTGAACATTTGAGCTCAAATATATTTTTCCACAAGTAATGTATCTTTTAAGGTAGAATGTTATGTTTCTTAAAATGTGTTTCACTATTTATTGTTGATTTGACTACATTGTAAAACTTGACTCATGAGTATGTCTCGCCTATCTCTTTCAACATAACATGCTTTCATTGCTAGTTACCCAACATTTTATTTGAAAGACCACTTTAACATTGTTAAAACCATGAATCTACATATTTTCGATTCATTGTTTTTCAATGAATATTGGTTTTCGTGGTTTATGTTAATTCAGGTGAACGACAAATTTAAATAGTTAACGAATTACAAGTTTTCCGATTGTGTGCATACTTTGGCTTAATCACAAAATCACATATTGTTTTCGGAGAGTTTTCCGCAATCCACGAAAATTAGTTCCGACAAACATAGATGAGTCCACAGTATATCGATTTTTATATCATGTGATCTCTTTTGTAAAAGAAAGATGATTTATATCAAAATGATATTAATACTTTTAAATCGAAGACTTAATCAGTGTAGAATGAAATCCGTCATGACGGTATAACAACATATTTATTAAACTGTATATTGGTCATAATAAGATTAAACCCCTCTCTTAATAGCCGCACATTAATATGCAAAACAACAAACATCATGTACATACTAGAAACATTTGGTTGAATACAACAATATGTCAAACTGATAACGGACAAATCCATTTCAAGTATTTGTAGATAAACACATTATATAAGAATTATTGTTTTACAAAATAATCTCTTGTTTTACAATGACGTACGTTCTTTCAGTTTTCTATGGTAAAGTAATCAATGAGAAACTTATAGAAGGTCTAGGAAATGATGTTCACAATAATAAGGCGATTTGGGAATATACTTTTAAAGTTATTTTTAAAATGAAGGTAAGTTTCAGTAATTGCATTCAAAATCTTTCAATTTGTACTTTCAATATGAAATAAATAAACTTGCTATGATTGACAATATGACAGCTCACCATCATGCAGAGGAAAAATTGCACAGAAGCAAAACAAAAACTATAGAGTAAGGAATATAGAAGTACTTGTTTGAACTGTGGACATAATAATAAAAAGACATATTTGCTTTTCAATTACCATGGCTTTCAAATTTAAGTTGATGTGACTGGCATATATACTCCATAACAATGATGGTATTCGATGAAAGCTCGTAAAATTAAAGATATACAAAACGAATGGTTGCATTTGAAAACATTGAAAAGGGAAGTCTTTTCTTTTACAGCAAATTTGAAAAAAGCTCTTGAAAAAGTGAGGCGAAGGATCCCTAAGGTACATCCAAACTAACAAGTCGAAAATAGATTGAAAACGCCATAGGTTAACAGATAAAAAGAAACAACAGTACACAAAACACAAAACATAAAATGGAGAACCATAGACTGAGCAACATGAACTTAACCAAAAACTGTAAGTGATCTGAGATGCTTAGGAGGGATATCAAATCCCGCTCAATATATGGCATCAATCGTGTTGCTCATGTACGTACAAAACCGGTAGTTAAAATTATCAAGATTATGCATCAATACAAACAATCAATCAACAAAATTGGACTTTTCACTGTAAATTACAATTTTACAAGTGAATGCAGAACCTTTAGAATATCAATTACAGTGAAGTGTGAACTTTTGTTCTGATAATGATATGTAGTTTTTGATTTCGTGTAAAATTGTCTGTACTTTGAAAATGATAATAGCTTAACTGATTGAAGTATGTTTATTGATGTATACATTTATAATACAGGGGATGATTGAGGGAGTTGGACAAGATGCCGTTGTAGAGACAAAAGGAAATCAAGCCCTCTGTGGTGTACGCTTTACTGTCGGAAAGTCTCATATCTTAATGGGTAAATATACTGTATGGTACAACATGAATTACTATAGACTTGTACATACTGTCCAACAACTGGGACTCATACACTTAAAATTGAAATACTAAAAACGTGAAACGAAAGCAAGGAGACGATAAAAAATAAAATACACAGAAAACTAAACAACTAAATGGTTTGAAAGTAAACATATATAAATACTATAAATAAAGGTACATGTATATAATTGTGAAGTCCCATACTAGTTTTACATAATATTGGTGGTAGAATTCAAACTAGGAGCCCTCACAAACATTATTACAAAAAATCAGGCATCAGTCACGTTGCTAGGTTTAAACGATAGGGGTAATAATCATGAATAATAACGGCTGATATGGACCAACTCAAATTAAACACATCTGGTATTGTGCATGTTTGCAATTGAATTAAATACCTTTCAGGAAAACAATGTTCTAATAGCCACAATATTGGTAATTATTCGAAATATGTTTGGTGTAATAAAAATATACATAATGTCGTCAAAAGTACAACATTCGAAACAATATTCTAAACAGTCCGGCCAACAAATGAAGTCCATCAGAGGATAGAACGCCAGTTAGACCTGAGACTAAAGTACAATTATATGAAGTGTTGTCTTTTCATTTTTTGAACAAAGTGGCATTTTTTTATATTATGAAATCAGTAAATAATTTCATCCTTTAGGAGCAAAGAAACCCGATGGAACGAAAACAATAGCATTATGTGTTTTCATGACACAGCTCAGCAATCTGTCACCATATCAAACTTTTTACCTGTTTACAAAAGGTCCCTATTCGTACAGAAATAACTGTGGATTAGGATGCGTATGTATCATAATATTAAGCTATGTAGTTATTGTTTGTACTTATGTGTTTTTGTCATTATTTGGAAACATCTATTATAGTATTTGGTTCAGCTGAATTTCTTGTATGCATCGTTTTGTTAGGTCAATCAGCATTGATGAATAGTGCATACACAAATAAAAATTATCCTTACAGGAAAATTCCTGTTGTCTGAAATGACTGTACACAAAGGTAACACAACACAAATTCAAAAAGATAAAGTCTATAATTGCGATGACCTAAATAACCAACGACGTTTAAAATCCCGCAAAAAAGGCAATTATTTTATATACACCGTACTATTTTGTTTACAGCAATAATAATAACACATAAAGAATAAAAAAAAAAGGAAAAAACTCAAGGCCTAAGGTCACAGTGTATAGAAAAAGGAAATAAGTATCAAGGGATTTTCAAAAAAAAAAAAATTGAAAAAGACTTTATCAAAATATATATATTCACAGACACAAGAAATGAAAAGACTGGAAAACACAATTGCTGTAAATACTCAGATTATAAGTCAACCACAGAATTTACGATTTTGCTCAACTAACAATACTATTGTAACTAAAATGAACAACGATATGCCAACAAACTGCATAATTACAGTAAGACAGTACACTCAAAACGCTTTCTTTTTTTTCAGAAAAGTAGTCCAACATCAGTAGGTTGCAAATATCAGTCAGGAAGTGATCCGGCGAACACCTGCCTTGCCAAGAAGGCACTGTGCAAAAAAGAAGGAATGCAGTGTCGCTGGGATAATAATGGATCATGTTAACGCATTTATGTAATCAACATGCGGACCTCAATGGATGACTAAATACAAATGGAAATTATTAAATAGACTTTTAGATCGACATATTGATGAAAATGGGTATTAAAAGTGTTTGACTGTTTCAAACCGTGTGGTTATGCTCAGTTCTAGACAGTAACTTATTCAAAAGTCGGATTACGGATACCAGATGGACATTCAAACACATAAATCGAAAATATACTGACAACGCCATGGCTAAAAAAGAAAAATAAAGACAAACAGACAAATAATAGTACACAACACATAACATAGAAAAAGACCAAGCAACACGAACCCCACCAAACACTAGGGGTGATCTCAGGTGCCCCGGATCCTGCTTAAATTCAGATGAACTTAACATTTGACTCTTTATTAAACATGTACTCTATATATTTTGGTCAACTTATTTATTCACCTCGTTTTGATTTCTAGTTTATACAAACAATGTTCTGTCCGAAACATGTTTCTCCGTCTAGTTTGATGTGTAATATATACTAATCGAAATCTGAACATCAATATTCTGTAGTTTTATCTACATTTATATGTTTTTCATTGGGTAAAACCGTACAGCTTGTAAGTTAACAGTATCACTAATACCACATAGTCTTATATCTATAAATATACCTAATCATTCATCGTCATTGGAGAAAAAAATCCATGATAACAAAAAATATATCTACAAACAAAAACAAACTCACATCTGACAGAAAATAGTTGCTAGTTAATTATATGCATATAGCATGTACAGCATTTTACATATACATGAATATTGCGTTCTGTGTAAAATTTTACAAACCACTGAACGATGTATACTTTGTGTGTGAACATCTGCCATGTTGGTTCTTTCTACAATCAACATGTTCAATACAGAATATTTTCATTCAAATATTCAAATGAATTATTTGACAACTAGCTGACTTTAAGGTCCCATACGATACGTTGACAGAAGTCTATGTATAGCAAGTATATTTTACTTAATATACACATATTATAGTTATTAGTTATATGGACCACGAATAAGTCACTAAGGTTATGAAATTACTGCCACTTATCCTGGCTTCAGAATGTATGACCATACTTTGTACGTGTGTTCATCCAGCTATTTTGGTAACCCTTAAAGTAAGTTTGGCTCATCCAGTTATGTTACAGTGAATGGACCGAAACACTGATGACTGAGCTGATGATACCCTTGGGCTGAAACAGCCTACCAGCAGAGGTGTATGTCCATCATACTGGATTCGAAATGCTCAAAATAGATGAAGAGCATTGCTTTTATATGTACAGGGTCAACACAATAATGCCTTTAAAATATAAAACATTATACAGAAAACTAAGTTTTTACTTAATTTCTGTTAGTAAAGTTTCTAAAAGGAGTTGATCATTTATAGTATATTGAATTTCTAAGTCATTTATCTTTTCTAATGTTTCTCTGTTGTATACTAGTGATGCATATTGTTCTTTTACCGTATTTATAGTCTCTTTAACAGCAGCTGAATATTCAATGTCAGGTAAAAGTGAATTGTTAAATTTCAATAGACCTTTACCAATTATAAAGTTATTCATCTTTAAATGTAACATTATTGGGGAGTGATCAGATCTATAACTGTTAAAAAAGTGTACATCATGTACATGTTGATTAAGGCCTTGTGATATTTAGAAGAAATCCAATCTTGCTTGTTTAATGGGATTATTTTTTCTCCATGTAAATTTTTTTAGTTCAGGGTACAGTTCCCTATAGGGATCTGTTAAATCATAATTTTCTATTATATCTAAAACTTTCTCTTTGGCATTCGGGTTATTTACATTTTGATAATTATAAGTATCAAGATTTTGGTTTTGGACTAAATTATAATCTCCAGTTATTATAACTGATTGGTTGTTCAAGTTTTCTATTGTGTCACTAACTCTAGAATAAAATTCAGGTGAATCTTTATTTGGACCATATAAGCTTATTAAAGTTAATCTTTTTCCTTCAGTTTCAATATCAATTCCTAACAGATTCCCTTGATCATCTTTTTTTATTCTATGTATCTTGTATTCAAAGTTTTTGATAAACAATATTGCTACCCCTCTTTTGTTCGTTTCAAAGGAATTGAAAATACAGTCTCCTGCCCATAGATTTTTTATTGATATTTCTTCTTTTTCTGAAAAATGTGTATCTTGCAAACAATATATGTGGCAATTTTTTGCTTTAAGATAATCAAAAACATCTCTCCTCTTCTCCTTTGAATTTAAACCTTGACAATTGTATGAAACAATTTTTATACCATTATCACTCATTTATTAAATATTTATTTTTATAGCTGAACAAAAACTTGAGATTTGATAAGTGTATTGCGACCTTATTCTTCCATAATGTATTATATAAGTTAGTGATAATGTAACTCTGAAATGTCTGACCTCCTCTAACTTGTCTGCATTACTTTCCTGCTTTTTTCTAAATGCATCATAATTGCTGTACAATAAGTAATACTGGGCCAAAATGAAAAAGAAACATAAAAAATAAAAGAAACAAAAAGAAAGAAAATTTGAGATCATAGTGTAAACAACAAACATCTAACAATAATTACAAACAAATTATTATTGTAGTGAAGAGTAACATATCCACTTGTGTTCAAATATTTTTTAATACAGAAATATTGTATACAAAGGGAGATTATTCTATCTAACTGAAATTATAATAAAAATTATCACCCTTATATAATGTGTTTTCATATCAAAATCTAAATGCATTAAATTTCAACTGTTTTAATAAGTTTTTGTTTTGTTTCAATTCAAATGAGTCAAACCCAAAGAAATAATGGATTATTTCAATATATGAAGATAAGAAATATGTGTATATTTAGTTTTTGCTTATAACATGTACAAACAGATGTTTGGTTTTCAGTGAAATCAATAGATTTGTTTTCTTTATATTATTCATGTCGTGTTAACATTTACAACATTTTGCAGGTGTATTTTCTTTTCTTCTTTTTTTTTTTAAAGCAGTGAACACACACTTCATAATATTTACACCAAGAGCATAGGAAATCATGTATATGTAACTGAGAATTAATAGCAGCTAATTTAAAAAGCTCTTGCCATGCACAAATTAAGCTTCAAGCATTTCAACACAAACAAAATACATTTAAATACAAACTAAGCGCTAGTAGGAAAGTAGTTCATGAAGCATGAAAGGGCTATACGATTGCATCTCTTTTAAAAAAAAATTCTGCAATAAATTTTAAAGTAATCTTTGTTAAGCCAGGATCACTTATTCATTTGAATCATTTGTAATAATTTCACCTTCTACTAGTATCATGGTATTATTTGAGACAAGATAACAGTAATGAAAGCCTGTTGCATAAAGTTTCATTATAACAAGGCTTCTAATGATGAATTTTGTATAACTTTTACAGTTTTACAGTTTCTATTATCTGTTGAGTACTGACCTTTCGACCAGTCATTTAAGCGTGAGAAAATATCAGTCATTAAGCTTTTAAATTTTGAGACTATATAATATATATATATGACATGTACATAGTTTAAACTAGTATCTTACATGTATCTTTGCTATTTTTGAGGGGTGTGAAAAACATTCCTGTTTGTACCTATAAGAAAACAAAAAGGCAAAATACATGCTGGAAAGCAATAAAATAGAAAAAGCTAGTAAACAAAAAAATAGTTAAACAAGAAAATCAGCAAAAAACATACACACATCACAAAAAACAAGACAACATTACACATCTATACTTACTGGTATGTCAAACCCTAAAAAATATTAAAGTATAATAGATACATTTTTGTATATTTGTTTATGAACACAAATATTTAGACCAAACAAGTAAATATACAAAAAAACTGAGATGCACATCAACAATCCTAGCACTACTTGTTCTACATGTACATGAACAAGTGCTGATCAGACACAACTGATGTCTTTACGGACGTTCCAGACATCACGTGCGTTTAAACGGGTTTCTAGAACCAAGTGTACACCTCTTGCTCTTATCCTTGTTTGTAGTTTTTCTTTAGTCCTGATGTTATATGCTATTTTCGCAAGATCGTAACGTGCCTTTTTCATAATAACTGGAAGATCATCAACAATTCGTATCTTTTTGTTTGCAACTTTGTAAGCCTGAGCCATAATACATTGCTTGGCAGCATAATGCATGAACCTAACAATAATTGCATCAGGGCGTTTTGTACCAACAACTGGAGCTTTTGCGGGAATCCTATGAGCAAATGCAATAGGGAAACTGTCGGTTTTGAATCTTTCTTTTAAGATCTTTAACAAATAAATTATCAATCACTTCCAAAATTATCTCATTTTGTTTTTGTTCGATTCCGTAGATGAGGATGTTGTATTTTCTATCATGTTTCTAAAGTAGTATTTGACATTCTTTGAGTGAAGCAAGTTTTTTGTCTATGTCTATTTTGAGCCCTTTCAATTTCTCTGTTTCTAAACAATTTAACTGAGATTCCAAGTGTCCTACACCTCTCTCAAGGTCATTGTGGTCTTGCCTAAGTAATTTTACCTCAGTGTTTGTGATACTGAGGTCAGATTTTACTTGCCTTACCTCAGATTTCACATCACTAATTAGTTCAGTCAAGTTTTTCTCCACGGAGCCAAGCCTAGATGAGAACTTTGTTACCTTAGTATCTATACCCATCATTAAATTTTTAAGGTCAGCGAAATCTTCTTTTGTCACCTTGGCCATCTCTCAATACAAAGTTTTCATTCAATCAATCTACTGGTTTTTCGATATTTAACCGTACAGTATTTATTTGTTACCACAATATTCTGCGCTTAAACCATTTTCATTTTTGAAAGTTATATGACTATTAATTTCATATTTTTAACAACACAAACACATTCTAAATGGATAAATTACTCTTTTTGTTTCAGCTCGAAATTTTCATGGGCGCCGCCATGACAGGGGCGATAAGTTTTCCTCTATATATATTATGTAATACAATACTGTAAAAAAATAATTAGTTAAGATCGTTACAAAAGTACTACAACTGATAATTGGTCAAGTATGGATGACAAATAGTGTACAAACTCGTAAATACCTCGTAATATTACTGGTCCCTTACACAGAAACAACTCAATATATATTTTGCCCAAAATCTTCATTCTAACAAATTGGATGGAATACTTCATGTACTAGTGAAAGGGATTTGACATAGTGTTTTGTTTTTGTTTTATATTTTTTCCGTGTGATGATAATAAACTTCACATTTGCTTTTAATTGCATTATAATGGCTTTCAACGACTTATATGGTGAGTTGTCTCATTGGCACTTATACCACTACTTTTTCTATTTCAAATGAAAGTTTGTGTTACTAGCATTTAATCCATAGTATTGATGGTAATCGATGCAAGCTCGTACATTTTAGGATATACAATTGTACCACAGTATTGGCAACCAGGGGTAGCATTTGAAAACATTGAAAAGAGAAGTCTTATTATTAATACGTTTACAATAAAAAGGCTACTAAATCAAATATCACAACCAAAATCAATTGGCTTCAAACATCACTTTTTAAATTATTACACAAGCAAAATTTAAAAAAAACGTCTTCGTTTGAACAATATTTTAAGTTGGTTTTGACAATTTTAGACTAGGTTACATATAACTTTTATTGAGGGATAAGCATTACATGAACAGGTAATAACTTACTCTTTTTGTATCAATCAAATTAAACAACGTTCTTACGTAAAAAATACTCGTGTCCCCTAGTAACTTTAATATATAGATACATTCAAAGCATGTATAATACAGGGCCTAAGCGAAGGAATTGGACAAAATATTATTATAGAGACAGCAGGACATTATGACTACTGCGGAGTGCGCTTTAATGTCGGAGAGTCTTATATATTAATGGGTAAATATACTGGTACAATATCAATAGATATACACTTGTTCATATCGTCTTATAACGTGAACACGTACAAACAATATCTTTGAGCGATATGAAGCGATAGCAGGAATTGGGATGAACTATTACAGTGTTATTACTCATGACACAACATATCATTTTATGTTGCTCAATTAGTTGGTGTTTTGAACGTCTGAGATAATGACAAATGGCTCTTAATCGGTCCGTGGTCATATTGTTGGTTTTAATGATATTGGTAATAATAAGGCTAATATGATCCATTCTGAGTTGAACATTTATGACATTATGTCTTTTTTTGCAAATGAAAACTTCTTCTTTGTAGGACAACAGTATAATCATAATTATACTCATAGCATGGGTATATATTTGTTGCACTGTAGGTGTAATTACAATATTAAGTCATATACAATTACAACATTTGAAAAATAAAAACAAATGATAAGGAGGAAGTTCCATCGGTTGAACAAACTCAACAACAAGAGATTAAAGTAGTTTTACATAAAGGGTTAGTCGTTTCTTTATTTTATACAAAATGGCATATTTTAAATTAAGAAAGATCAGCAAATGATTTAATTTTTTTAAGGAGCAAAGAAACCGATGGAACAAAAACTATAGAAGCATGTGATTCTCCTAGCCAACTCAGCGATCTATCATAATATCAAACGTTTTACCTGTTTACAAGAGGTTCTCATTCATACAGATACAAATGTAGACGATGCGTAAGTATTACAATATTAAGCTATGAACTTTATGTTTGTACTTATGATTTTGTTTGTCATTTGTTTGTAACATCTTTTATAGTACTGAGTTTAGCTATATTTCATGTACATATGTATGAATTTTTTTTTGTTAGCTCAATTATCATTGATCAATAGTGCACACAGGAATAAAAATTTCCCGTACAGGAAAATCATTGTCCGCGGAATTGAATTGAATTTTTTTTTTGCCATTGGATAAGGTTTTTTTCCGTTTTGAGTTTTCCTTGCCAAGTTGGAGTTCGTTTTTTTTTTTATTTTGCTTTTTGTGATATTATAGCATCCAGGAGTTTTATGGTGGAGAAAACCGATGTACCCGGACTGAAATCTCATAAAATATACCGACCTTTGGTAGTAGAACTTGTATTCCTAGTCAAATAAGAATAGAGTAGAACGCAGTTTACACAAAAAAAAGTTCGAAAATCTGTCAGTTCTAGCTAATTAAGACGAGAACCAGTAGTTTTCTTTAGTCATGTCTGTAATAATTTGTACATGATTATATAGAAAATGTTTCATTTGTATGATTTTAGTTTAAAGCAACTATGAGCACAGGATTTATTTGTTTTGCACAGTTTGATTTGGAAGAAATGCCGACATAGTTAGATAGTGCAGTTAGTTGCACAATTACTAACACAATTCCATATTAATATTCTTGTAATTGTTATAAAATACATCAAATGACATTATTTACAAACTTAATCTCGATTTATATCCAATTTTTAGAAATTTAGATGTGACGTCACTTTTTGTGGCGTGGATACATTCGTGTGACACATGTTCTTAATTCTATATTGCTGTTTTTATGTACTGTCCTAAATTAAATTTAGGTATTCGTTGTAATTCTGTGGTTAACATGTCGAAATGTACTATTACATTATTTATTTATGTATGTCTCTGTCCTCAGTATTCTTGCATTTATTTGTACTGTATTCCTGTCATGTACTGTTGTCATTTTAGCGGTATATTTAACATTGCCATAAAGCGTGAGTTTTGGCTAGCCACACAACCAGGTTCAACCCACCATCTTTTCTTAAAATGCCCTGTACCAAGTCAGAAATATGGCAGTTGTTATCTAATAGTTCGATTCTATGTATGCTGCATTGTCGTTCGCTTTTTGTTGCACTACGGTGTTTCGGTTGTTTCGTTGTTTCCCTCTTGCAGTTGATGTGTTTCCCTCGGTTTTAGTTTGTAACCCGGATTTGTTTTCTCTCAATCGGTTTATGCCTTTATTTGTTTTTATAAATAACTATTTATTTAAGATAAAATTATATCAATAATTTGATAAAGACATCAAATGCTTAACACAATTTAATGTTCTTTTCAGTCTTTTATTACGTGTTCAGGGAAAAGTTAATACCAGGTCCACCCAGTGATAATACCCTAAATAGAGCCAGGAGGATATATTCAATAAACATAATATATAAAATGGAGGTACACTACGTATTATTCTGAATACAAAATGCCTTGTTTATAATTATCGGAATACTAGTTATATGCTTATTCTCCTTTAGCAGGTTTTCCTTTCAATACAAAGTATTATACATGTTATAATAAAGAAACATTTTGCGAAGGTTTCATTTACGCTAATATCGCGATAAAAATATAATCGTGAAAACAATTTCATTAAACTCACATAACATGTTAAACACCACCGCATGTTTGCAATAACGTTTCGGAGTTTAGTGTGGCGTCCATTTCCGCTGAACTAGTAAACGTTTTTGTTTTCAGTTGCCAGGCGAAGACCGCCTCTGGGTGCGGGATTTTCGCGGTTTGATAAAGACCCATCGATGGTTTTGGGTTGTTTTCCGCTATTGGACACATCCCCCATTTCTATCCTTAATTTTAGACTTATATCCAGATTAAGAGCCACAATTATTCTTCCAAGCGATTGATCAACATTGCTCCTCTTATATTGAAATGAAATTATTTTATTAGCGTGTATAGCTGAGTAGTTAATACATTATTGAATTCTTAATCTACCCTTTGATGTTTGTTATTTTTGTGTTAAAGGGATATACTAAAGGGGAATGGACTAAAACGACTGACTTTATTATTTCTCATGTATATTCGTCACATACGATTTCAAGATGTCAGAAAAAGAAGAAATGTCAAGTCATCATAAAAGGAACCTCTTTTTGGCTGGAAAATTCCGCAACAGAATAATTGACTCATTGTCAGCAACATGTTTCCAAATAAAGACGATTGAATTATCCTAGGTGTTTCCAATGTATGACCTGTTCCTGGTTGATTGCTGTTGCACACGCCGATCCCATTTTTTCTACAAATAGTTGCAAATTGTCATATTTGTTTTACTAAAAGGATTCCACCAACAATTAGGAATACAAAGAAGAGTATGAAGAGGACTGTGTAGTTTTCAAACACAACTTACCTGCCTTTCACCCTACCAAGCTTTTACATGTTTACTAGTGGCTCTTAATTGTATATACGCAACTGTTAAGGAGGATGCAACATAAGTAAGAACAACTGATAAAGAAATACTATAATATGAAATATGATATTTTTAATTTTTTTTCAAGTTATATGACGTCAATGTGTATTACAACCAAAATCATAGTACGTCACATCCGGTTGCATACGAAATAGGGTCAAACAAATATTCCCTTGAATTTGACAGTTGTATGAAATTGATTCTACATTTCATGCATTAAAACAATTCTAAGTCATAAACAGATATCTTGGGTGTTTCAAAACACCATTATTTTTTATCTGGTGTTTCTATAGAATATTTTGAAACTTTAGGTTACATGGTTACTAAAGCTTGCACACAGGAAAAAGTGGCGAGCATTGACTTCCAGTGATGGTTTATTTTCTTATATGCAATACAATGTCATGTGAAATTTAGTCTATAGTACTGGACAGGATAAAACTTTTACTCATGCCAATTATTTCATATTAGAAACAGAGATGAATTCTGCAAAATTATTTGAAAAGTGCAAATTCAACAAAGACTAATAGGGGAAAACAATTGCGGTATTACACCTCAAACCGAAATAAAATACGTTACTACTGACATGACTGATTGATAAGAAAAAAAATACAACACTCCTTTGTTGGCCATACAACACATAATGTAAGTGTGACAAGTAAGTGCTAGTCGATTTTTCAACACTTTTGCAGAAAGTATTCAGATATATGTATCTTTTTTGTCAGATTTGTACGAAACGATTGTTTCTTATAATCATACATCCTCCTGCACAGGAGCATACATGGTACATGATACATTGATGAAATAGTAGATGACCATACTGTTCTTAAATAAATCAGCTTTCTACCTGTATTTTGTCTTATCATTTATGAAACAAAATCATCAACTGTAATGTAACAGTCTGCTTAATGATATGCCACCAAATTGGACGAACTTGTATAAGCTATAACTATCAGTTTTTGTTCTCCCTGATGTTTATCTTGAGCTTGAAAGTTAATGAACACCAATAGTACAATCTCTGTTTTAAACGGACCATGATCGAGTGAAAAAACACATACTCATGACAAGCACAATATGACGACCTAACGATACAATATTTTGACATAATGAGACATCGCTCAATTAAAAAGACACATTAGAATCTTCAATGTATACATTATAAAACTTGAACATGTTTCATCACAATGGCATTAAAAACAATAACAAGCAAATAATGGTTTACTTTTAAAAATTGTAACTTGGATGAATAGTTGTCTCATTGGAACTCATACCACATCTTCTTACATCTACATAATAAACATTTAAATAATTCCTCAGGATTAAAACTTGCAAAAGGGGAAGAACACTTATATAGAAAAAAGCTTGTCTATAACATGTACAAGGAAAAAAAAAGATTATTTCAAAATTGTCAGATAAATCGAAACACTTGTATCGAATAAAACACAAATACTTTTAAAGGCAAAAAACATTCGTATATTTTTTAACCCTATATATGGTATAGGATCGATAAAATTCTTAAATTATTTGGAAACAATCAAAAAGAAATAGACCCTTATCTTTAGCATATCCTATAACAGAACCGAAATATTTTTTTCTGATGTTGTTTAACCTATGCCATCCCTGAAAATATTGTCTTGGCATCCACTCCTTTTGAGGATTATTCACCTCGAAATACTTGCATAAATAAAATCGGTATTGCTTTTTTTTACATATTTTTTACATAGTTAAGTGTTATTTTTCAAGCCGGAAAAGCGAGCTACAGACATTTGTAAAAAACATTAATTTGCCTTTGTCTGTTATGAAAAGGATGACTTTGAAAAAAAATCCATTTGTAAACTATAATGGCCCATAATTTACTAAATGAAAGGAGATTCTTAAAAAATGTATTGTGAAAGTTTGATGCAATCTGCAGAGCAGAGTGTTTTTGAACACATCATTCTGAAAAAAGACCGACAGAATTTTGATATTTTGCAATAGAAATGGTAGTGAGGACCATCACATTTCCTTTAGGGACCACCAGGGGAATTCTGCTAAGATTTCTGGCAAAATTTATAATTAATTATTTTCTTCTAGCTCCTAATGATAATATAAAATTTAGAATGATGGAAACAGGGAATGTTTTAAAAAGACAACACTGTGACCAAAGAGTAGAAAACATCCAAAGGCCACCAAGGGGTTTTCAACACAACAATAATTAAATTGAAAACATTATTTTTTTTCAAAGGACAAAATAATGGAATGAGTATAAAATATATGAAGATATAAATAGAACTATTTTCAATTTTAGCAGTGCTGTGTATCTTTCTATCCGTATATACAGTTCTATTGTTTTTTCCTAATGTTAGTGCAATCGTAAATTCAGGAGATAGACATGCGAGTCTAAGTACAGTTTTACAAATTCACTGGTTCTTCATTTGGTCGAGCTGATTTCACTATCATGACTTTATTTTCCTATTTGTGGCACATATTTAAAGAACATATCTTTTTTTGAACTAGGAAGTGTCACCCTTAGAAGTTAATTGCATGTTATCATGACATAAAACGACATTACACTGTTTTCGTATTAGTAATTGGAACTTAAGATTGCATAGAACATGTAGCTGTGATATATTCAAGTATGTTTTGCACTATTGTGAAATGAATATCATAGGGTTAAGGATCTGCGTAAACATTGCCATTCAAACATATAAAAACAATGGTTAATATGTGATAAGGACACCTTTATTTTTCTTTCAGAGTCACCAGGATGTAAATACGAGTCCAACAGAGGTGACCTTTTAAAGTACCTTTCTAAGTACATTAAGTATGGGTTGTGCTAGAATCAAGGAAGCAAATATGTTTGGTTTGATAGTGATGAATGTTAGCTAAGTGTAGCTTGTTCATTATCAAAAAGTAAAATCACAAAAATACTGATCTCCGAGGAAAATTCAAAACGGAAAGTCCCAAATCAAATGACAAAATCAAATGATAAAACACATCAAACGAATGGACAACAACTGTCATATTCCTGAATTTGTACAGGCATTTTCAAATGTAGAAAATGGTGGATTGAACCTGGTTTTATAGCGCCAAACCTCTCACTCGTATGACAGTCGCATCAAATTCCGTTATTTGTACAACGATGCGTGAACAAAACATACATAATCGATAAAATAGTCAAAATATGGTTACAGCAGTCATCACTGTGTTACAATCTCAAAACAAACAAACATTTACAAAAAAGCACAAGAAGCATCTATCAAATTAAAAAAAAACATTCATTGTTTCGCGTTTTTGGCGTCAGAAAATGTAAACGTCACATAGGAAGAAATTTTGTCGTTCAATGTAAATACAAAACAATTATAATTTCACATGGGGAATGGTGGTATATAGGGTTAAAAAATCAAAAGTTATCTTAGAATTAATTTCAGAAACAGACCGAGATTTAAAATTATCCAGAATTTCTTTAGAATTTTTTAAAATACCACTACGCGAGTAAAATAATTTTGTCGTTTGTCGTTCAAAGTATTATCAAATGTATAATAGAACAATAACATAATGACATATAATAGAACAATAACATAATGACAAGATCTTTAAAAGTACAGAGTCACGTTATAAGAACAAAAGAAACACAAAAAGGCGCATATACAAAACACACCAACAAAAATGAAAGATAATACAAACACATTGACGGGATGTATAAGTACCGAGCCACGTCAAATGGATATCACATAAAACAGACCAAACAGTAAAAGTAATATTAATAATTGAACAAAGACAAATAAAAGAATAATATAACACGTAGTTAAGATGGTAAACAACGTCAGTACGCAGAATCTATACATCAAGACCATCATGTATTATTTGTGAAGTTGATACGGAATATTTATCAACAAGGTCTTGGTACCTTCCGATGAACTTTTTTAGAAAAAGGACGAGACGTTCTTTGACATACCTCTGATTCATCAACTTTCTGCTCAGACACTGGTGACATTTTACAAAGTCTGAGTAGGAGCTGCAAGCTCTTGAATATCGAATAAGTTGGGAGATGTATATCCCATATGCAAGTGAAGTTGGTATATTGCTACTAAGGTGGGGGAAATTTATAATTTCAAAATTAAAATCGTCTCGTTTGTCATAGATTCTGGTACTGAGATGACTGTGTATGTCAAATTCGAGATAAAAGTCTAAATATGAGGCGAAGTAAGCCGTGTCTGTTGTTTCTTTAATTTCTAGTTCTGGGGGATATATTAATGGAACCTAATCAGAAAAGTTCGGATTGTTAAATGAAAGAACACCATCAATATATCTGAAAGTGAAATTAAATAATCTGGCTTATTTGATCTTCTTGTTTTTGACAAGTGTCTGAAGGAACTCCGATTCATATGAAAATAAGAAGAGGTCAGCAAGGAGAGGCGCACAGTCTGTTCCTATAGGAATGCCGACAATTTGTTGAAAAAGTCTACCTTCAAATTCAACAAATATGTTGTCGATAAGAAACTCCAGCATACTGATCACTGGTTCCACTGTGTAGCATGTTTACCCTTTTGTTCACTATTAACAAAATATGCCTTATGATATCCCAAAGTAATAAATTTATAGCGTATGCTACCATTTTTTTGTTGAAAGGCATTGTGGATTATTTCTTTCAGGCGATTTTTCAAATATTGACAATTAGCTCTCCAGCATACTGATCACTTGTTCCTCTGTGTAGCATGTTTACCCTTTTGTTCACTATTAACAAAATATGCCTTATGATATCCCAAAGTAATAAATTTATAGCGTATGCTACCATTTGTATGTTGAAAGGCATTGTGGAATATTTCTTTCAGGCGATTTTTCAAATATTGACAATTAGCTCTCAAATATCTTAAACTCAAAGCAAAGCTTTTTTATTAATAATAATTGCTTATGGTTATGTCGCACCAAAAGGGAAATTAAAGTCGAATCCCGGCTGTCGATAAAAGAGATTATTATTCTACAATTGCTACTTTGTGTCTTTTGAATTTACGTTTGTTATGTTTGTGTATCTTGCCAATCTGGAGACTTAAATCCCTTACAGCTAATTGTCAAAAAGTTGTTTTATAATGCGATGGCACTGATATGTTTTATCCCGCCACATTCTTCATTGTTCTATAAATGCCTATCCAAGGTAAGGAATTTATGATTTATTAGTTGTTCGTGCTCTCTGTCATATTTGTTTTCTTTGGGGTTTTCTTGTACCATAAATGAGCCTTTTATGTTTTTATTGAATTACTTACCATTTTACATGTCGGAGCCTTTTACAGCTTGCTATGCTGCATGGTTTTGTTCATTCTCGTAGACCGTAAATTAGCATATGTATGTATTTGCTAATATCCATGACATTTGATCTCTAGCGGATATATGTCAAATTATGTCAAAGGGACACAAACAAGATAAATGCCAAAACGATTGGGTTTGTAATCAATGAGAAAAAGAAGGGCATAAAGTAAAAGAATGCCAAACTCCAAGCAAACCAGCATCAAAAAATGATGATTAATCTGATTCTAGTGAGAGTGAAAGTGGGGAATAGACTGACATTGATCATGTTGATCACAGTGAAACCCCACCTTCACAGTCCAAAGTGCAACCTACAGAAGCAATAACAGAAACAACAACAGATATCAGTAAAGTCAGCATTACAGAAACTGATCCCGATTTAAAGGGGGAAAAACCAAAGAAAAACAAAAACAAAGACAAAACAAAAAAACAAGCCAAAAGCTGAATCAAAAGGACCAATTGATAATTTATTGTGAATTCTGAATCAACAACACAAGCACAAAAACAGGGGAAGAGACCAGCAACAACCCCTACAGATGAATATCACAACAGACAAACTGACTCCAGCAAATCTTCAAAGACATAGGTACAAGAACAGTTACCATGTATCATTTCCTTTCAAAATATATTATCTATCCAACTATCCCTAACTTAATGAACCAAATAATTTGTACTTGAATAAATATCTGTAAATATTCCTATTTTATATAAACTTATGAAAAACATTTAAAAAAATATGTGGCAGTGTATGATACAATACCTTTAGATTGTATATAATCTGCACAAAACAAATATAACAAAACATTTGTATATAGATTTTTGTCAATACAACATATATAGATCATGAAACTGATCACATTTTTTTTCATATGAAATAACTAGTACAGTTATACATGCATATGTAATAATTTGTGTTTTAATGTATCAGAATATCAATATGTGCGTTATGTTGTATAATCTTGTAAACATAATAACAATAGCACTCTTCCATATTTATATAGATATGCAAATTAATTACATCGCCATTTCCACACACCTGTATACAAAATGTAAACAAATCAGCTTGATCTATTAATACCTGTTTTTATATACAGATAATTATCATTTTTTAGTTGTAGCCACGACAGTTTCGATACATACAATATTTCTTCATCTCCTTAACTATTTTTGTCAAGATCTCCTCGTCTTGATAAAAATCTGTATAAGTAAAGTCAATTTGAAACCTAGCACACAAAAAGTTATACTGTCTGTACATTTATCATAAGCATGTGAAAGTATTTGATAATAATCTCCCGTTGTTTCTGCAAATCTTTTATTAACGTCTCCATTTCTGAAAAGTGTTTTAAAAATATACAAGTTTTGAAATATAAATTCAATACTTACCCATTTAGAAAGATATATTACATCCAACACAGTTATATATTTCTATGTAATGTATGGTAATCTATTAAAGTCGATCCTCGTGCAAATCAATCGTTTTACATGTGAAGGTCAATATATTTTACCAGTCAACGATTCTAAATATAGAAATAGGTGGAAACCTATTAAAGTCGGTCAATATGAAATTAAAACTATGTGTGTACATGTATTTATACTAGCAACTCGCAGAGTCAAGGCCAAAACGGTCATTATTTTTTATAAATTACAGAAAATTCCATATGTGGAAAGATTTTCCTTACTCATCCATCAAGTTCCATCCGATGGTCAATTCTCCATGCATTTTTCCATTAGATGGAAAATATTCCTTCAATTTCCGTCAGATGGCAAAAATACCATCAGTTTTCCAGCAGATGGCAAAATACCATCAGTTTTCTATCAGCTGGCAAAAATGCCATCAATTATACATCTGGTGGAAAATATGCCATCAATTTTCCATCATCATGAAAAAAAAATCCATCAAACATTTTCCATCAAGCATTTTCCAGTATTGATGGAAAGTTGATGGAAAGTTGTTCCAATACTCCATCAACATGATGGAATTTTACTGGCATTTTTTCCATCACAAAATTCCATCATGTTCGATTGAAAATCTAGGGAAGGGAATTGTTCTTTCGAGACAATATTTTGAAGAAAAAGAGGACATGCTGGCTATCTAGATTGATGGAGACAAATTTTTGTTGTCATTGTATTGCAATGCTGCTGTCATTTGTATTATACAATCCATCCTGACATCAAGATATAACTGATTAACTATGTAGCTATATAGATATACATAATAAAGTGCAAATATGGTCAGTTTTGGTTGATGCTTAAAATAATTTTGTCATACGAGTCAGCCTGAGGTATCAAAACTACTGAAATTTTCTTGCGAGACAATATTTTGAATAAAAGAGGACATGCTGGCTATCTAGATTGATCAGGACAGGTTTTTGTTGTCATTGTATTGCACTGTTGCTGTCATTTGTATTATACAATCCATCCTGACATCAAGGTATTGCTGATTTACTATGTGGCTATATAGATATACATAATAAAGTGCAAAAATCATGAATATGGTCAGTTTTTGTTGATGCGTTTAAATAATTTTGTTATACTAGTCAGCCTTAGGTATAAAAATTACCTGAAATTTTGTTGCAAGACAATATTTTGAATAAAAGAGGACATGCTGGCTATCTAGATTGATGAGGATAATTGTTGTTGTCATTGTGTTGCAATGTTGCTGTCATTTGTATTATACAATCCATATTGACATCAAAATATAGCTTATTTACTATCCGGCTATATAGATTTACATAATAAAGTGCAAATATGGTCAGTTTTGTTTGATGCTTTAAAATAATTTTGTTGAACGAGTCAGCCTGGTATCAAAACTACTGAAATTTTCTTGCGAGACAATATTTTGAATAAAAAAAAGGCATGCTGGCTATCTAGATTGATCAGGACAAATTTTTGTTGTCATTGTATTGCAATGTTGCTGTCATTTGTATTATACAATCCATCCTGATATCAAAATATTGCTGATTTACTATGTGGCTACATGTATATAGATATACATAATAAAGTGCAAATATGGTCAGTTTTTGTTGATGCGTTTAAATAATTTTGTTATACTAGTCAGCCTTAGGTATCAAAATTACTGAAATTTTGTTGCGAGACAATATTTTGAATAAAAAGAGGACATGTTGGCAATCTAAATTGATGAGGATAATTTTTGTTGTCATCGTGTTGCAATGTTTCTGTCATTTGTATTATACAATCCATACTGACAATAAAATATAGCTGATTTACTATGTGGCTATATAGATATACATAATATTAAAAGTGTAAATATGGTCAGTTTTGGTTGATGCTTTAAAAAAATGTTGTTATACAAGTCAGCCTGAGGTATCAAAAATACTGAAATTTTCTTGCGAGACAATATTTTGAATAAAGAAGAGGACATGCTGGCTATCTAGATTGATGGAGACAAATTTTTGTTGTCATTGTATTGCAATATTGCTGTCATTTGTATTATAAAATCCATCCTGACATCAAAATATTGCTGATTTTCTATGCGGTTATATAGATTTATATACATTGAATAAAGTGCAAATATGGTCAGTTTGGTTGATGCTTTAAAATAATTTTGTTTTACAAGTCAGCCTGAGGTATCAAAACTACTGAAATTTTCTTGCGAGACATTATTTTGAATAAAAAGAGGACATGCTGGCTATCTATATGGATGGAGACAAATTTTTGTTGTCATTGTATTGCAATGTTGCTGTCATTTGTGTTATACAATCCATCCTGACATCAAGATATAACTGATTTACTATGTGGCTATATAGATATACATAATAAAGTGCAAATATGGTCAGTTTTGGTTGATGCTTTAAAATAATTTTGTTATACGGGTCAGCCTGAGGTATCAAAACTACTGAAATTTTCTTGCGAGACAATATTTTGAATAAAAGAGGACATGCTGGCTATCTAGATTGATCAGGACAAATTTTTGTTGTCATTGTATTGCACTGTTGTTGTCATTTGTGTTATACAATCCGACCTGACATCAAAGTATTGCTGATTTACTATGTGGCTATATAGATATACATAATAAAGTGCAAATATGGTCAGTTTTCGTTGATGCATTTTAATAATTTTGTTATACTAGTCAGCCTTAGGTATCAAAATTACTAAAATTTTGTTGCGAGACAATATTTTGAAAAAAAAGAGGACATGCTAGCAATTTAAATTGATGGGGATAATTTTTGTTGTCATTGTGTTGCAATGTTGCTGTCATTTGTATTATACAATCCATTCTGACAATAAAATATAGCTGATTTACTATGTGGCTATATAAATATACATAATATTAAAAGTGCAAATATGGTCAGTTTTGGTTGATGCTTTAAAATAATTTTGTTATACGGGTCAGCCTGAGGTATCAAAACTACTGAAATGTTCTTGCGAGACAATATTTTGAATAAAAAGAGGACATGCTGGCTATCTAGATTGATCAGGACAAATTTTTGTTGTCATTGTATTGCAATGTTGCTGTCATTTGTATTTTACAATCCATCCTGACATCAAGATATAACTGATTTACTATGTGGCTATATAGATATACATAATAAAGTGCAAATATGGTCAGTTTTGGTTGATGCTTTAACATAGTTTTGTTATACGAGTCAGCCTTAGGTATCAAAACTACTGAAATTTTCTTGCGAGACAATATTTTTAATAAAAAGAGGACATGCTGGCTATCTAGATAGATTGGGACAAATTTTTGTTGTCATTGTATTGCAATGTTGCTGTCATTTGTATTATACAATCCATCCTGACATCAAAATATTGCTGATTTACTATGCGGCTATATACAATGATATAGATTTACATAATAAAGTGCAAATATGGTCAGTTTTGGTTGATGCTTTAACATAGTTTTGTTATACGAGTCAGCCTGAGGTATCACAACTACTGAAATTTTCTAACGAGACAATATTTTGAATAAAACGAGGACATGCTGGCTATCTAGATTGATGGGGACAAATTTTTGTTGTCATTGTATTGCAATGTTGATGTCATTTGTATTATACAATCCATCCTGACATCAAAATATTGATGATTTACTATGCGGCTATATAGATTTACATAATAAAGTGAAAATATAATCAGTTTTGGTTGATTCGTTTAAATAATTTTGTTATACGAGTCAGCCTGAGGTATCAAGACTACTGAAATTTTCTTGCGAGACAATATTTTGAATAAAAAGAGGACATGCTGGCAATCTAGATTGATGGTGAAAAATGTTTGTTGTCATTGTACATGTTGTATTGCAATGTTGCTGTCATTTGTATTATACAATCCATCCTGACATCAAAATATTGCTGATTTACTATGCGGCTATATAGATTTACATAATAAAGTGAAAATATGGTCAGTTTTGGCTGATACGTAAAAATAATTTTGTTATATGAGTCAGCCTGAGGTATCAAAATTACTGAAATTTTGTTGCGAGACAATATTTATTGAGGACAAAAATATTTCCAAATTTTTTAACCCTATATAAATTAACAGATTGACACATTTCCCATTTCCATTCTCAATTTTATAATTAAGTGCAAATATGGTTAGTTTTGGTTGATGCTTAAAATAATTTTGTTGTACATGTTGTACATGTACCAGTCATCCTGAAGTATCAATCCTACAGATAATATATATATATATATATATACATATATGTTCCTGCGACAGAAAAAAAAATGTTACATTGGAGCCAGTCTGAGATGTGAAAACTACTGATTTTTTGTGATGATTCAATTATTTGAATAAAAAAGGACATGCATACTTGCACTGTTAATTGGTGCAGAAAAAGAAATATTATTAATATTACGCTGGCCATAAGTATGATTAACTGTACACCAATATTGCTTTCAATTATCATGATTATTTTATATGATCTAAGTACTATTCATTTTTGGCATTGTTTGTCAATTTTATCTGAAAACCAAGTTTATAAGATTTGCGCTACAATTTAAAACCGATAATAAAAGCATTGTAACCAATATCGTTTTTAATTTATAGATAGGCAGATCGCGGATAAATTTGCATTACAAGCCAAGTTTTATGCGTACTTATTTTACAAAAAAATGAATATATATTTAATCTGTATTGTTTATATAACCATCATAGGCATGACCACGGAGATTTTAATTTTATTGTGATTAAATTCGTTTTTTAAAACAAATAAATAATTTTGTAGTCGAACGCTTTCTTTGAAATTTAATTGCATTATGGGTAATTTCGGATCGTGTAGATAAAATGGGGAATGGTGTATGGTGTAATGTGTAAGGTGTATGGTGCAAACGTGTAACGTGTATGGTGTAATGGCACAAGGTGTATGGTGTAATGGTGTATGGTGAATGGTGTAATGGTGTATGGTGTGAGTGGAAAGTTTACACCATCCAAGGACTGTAAATGTCTCATTTTCAAAAACTAGATAAACAGTAAAAGTTTATTTGTAAATGACATAATTGATAATAAAGGAAAACTTAATCAAAATATGATTTTAGAAAAACTATCCTGCCATGCTAATTGGTTTTCGGAATATTCTAAATTAATAAAAGAAATACCAAAAACTGTGATTACAAGAAGAATCAATTAAAACAAAAGTTGCTATTTACTCCGAATATAAATTCAAAGATAGAAAAGGAAAAACGGTATCATTTGAAAACATTTCCTTCAAAGACATTTACATTTCCCTCTTAAATAGACATTATGAAAAACCAATAGGATTTCAAAAATGGGACAAAATGTTTATTTTAGAAAACAACACAAGTAAAAGAAAACAAATGCTGAACTATATCTTTTACTATATACAAGATAATAAATTCAAAATGTTAAGATGGAAATATCTGCATTACATTTTACCAACCAAACAATTACCTTTCTCTTGGAAAATAACTAAAACTCCGCTATGCAATATTTGTAATGTCAATGAAGATTATGAACATTATTTTTTGACATGCAAATTTCTGAAATCATTTTGGGATCAAATAAAACTATTACTTGATAAACTTAAAATAGGACATCATGTAATATCTATTAGATCCCTTTTGTATGGATAAAAAAATGAACGATACAAGTTATTACAGTATTAATGATTTATTAACATATATACTTTTTACTGTATACATAGGATATAATGTATCCGAGCAAAAAACAAAGCAAATTAATGTGTTCGAAATTTTTAAAAAGGAATTTCTTCAATATCATGAAATATTGATAAATAAAGAAGGCAAGATATTTGAGAGCATATTGAGGACAATTTTATAGTTTCCGCCTTTCTGTACCTATTAACTGTTATATTGTTTTCTAAGAATATTCAATTGAAACATTAGTAGACAATAACCAAAGTTACTTTCGTTACATAATTTCACTGCTGCTTCACTTTGTCTAACTGTCTGCATTTAGTCATGCCGTTTTTGTGACAGTTAAACAGGGATCCCATCTTCTTTATCAAATTTGGTAAAATAAAAAATCAAGAAAGAAACTAGAATTAACAATTGAATACAACATTTTACACATTTATGTAGTTATAAGCATAATGCATATAACATGTTTAGTATCTACAAGATTAACGCAGAAATCAATTCTTTATAGTTTACGTACGGGTTGAAGGTTCTTAAAGCCAATATGATAAACCAATGTGATTCAGATCACATCAAAGATACAACTTTACATCCCGCAAAGACGTTCATAAAATTTAATGCATAAAAGAATATGTAAAAAAAGGGATAGATACATTGAAAAAGAGAGACGAAACATACAAAAACTGCATTCAAACTCATAAGATGTAAATAAACTGACAACGCCATGGCGAAATAAAGACAAACAACAGTACACAAATCCACCATAGAAAACTAAAGACTGAGGAACACAAATCTCTACAAAAAAACGTGGGTGATCTTGAATGCTCTAGCAGGGTATGGAGATCATGCTTCTCATGTGGCAACTGTCGTGCTGAATACTGAATAATTAGGTTTTCTTAATACAGCTTATTACATTTCTATTTTATACTAAAACATAACATTTAAAGTTTTTACTCTTTATACATGTTATATGAAAAAGTTTATTTTCATTTCTTTTAAATGCCTTTTTTTAAGCAATATATGCACGGCGCATTTGGTTTTTCGAGTAAAGCCACAGTCCATTCATTTAGGTTCGTATAGAAATACGTTTTTATATATTATTAACTCAGACATAAAATTGAACCTGGCTTCTTTGTTACATGTAAATGTAGTTGTGAACGAGATCAGTCAAACGTGACAACATTATGTTTTTTACATTACATACAATATGTGAAGTTTGAAAATTGAGTAACTAAATATTATCAATACTACAACATGTTCAATAATAACTAATAAACACAGCATTAAGAATAAACAGGTAAATAAACTTATTAAAATATTTCTAAACATTCATTCGTCTTAGAAATCAAAATATTTAATTAATTAAAAATGCAGGCCGATGAAACACATGTGCGTAGAATTTGTAGCCTTTGGTTTATACTAATCATTGTTTTGATGTCTTCACGTTTCAATCAACAAGAACTCGTTTGGTCATTTAAATGACATGGCTTAAATGTGTAAGAATATATTTTGGTTCATTACTACTATATGATCATATAACAGAGCATGTAAATCAGTATCATATTCAAAATGGAAAACTAACATGGTAAAAAATTATCAAACATAAAATAACAATGAGCAACTATGTATGATTTAAAAGGGCTTATATTTACATTTCCAAAGCCTTTATAATCCTAGCTCTTGTATATTGTTATACTATGGCAATATGCTAGTTTCACAACAACATGACGAATTACAAACCTTATGTTGAACGATTTTAAATGTAATATATGCAATGTACTTTTTTGTTTTTTACGCATTTAATATACATAAGTTATAAACAATCCTATTATGATTTCTCTCCAGTAATCCAATCTTCCACAATGGTAGTCATATTCTAATACTATTTTACATGTTCCTTTACAAAATGTACAATATGAATAAGGGTTCGGAGGTTGGTAGAGGTTTTTTTTTGTAAAACGTATGTGCCATTTATTAACGTATTCGCGTGCTGTATAGCCAAACATCAAACTGAATCCTGCAATGCGATGACTTTTTATTAGTTTTTATTTGAAAATAGAACACATTTCTAGTTCAGCTTCCCCTGTGTTCATTATCAATCTATTATCCCCTACTTTTAATTGGCAAAATAATTTGCAAACCAAATATTGAAAGATATGAGTCAGTTTCCCTTATATATGTAATATACTACAATACTATAGAAAAATAATCAGTTAGGATGGTTACAAAAGTACTACAGCTGCTAATTGCTCTCGTATGGATGACAACTAGTGTACAAACGAGTTGTCACTGTCCTGATATGCAGCATCCTCAAGATCAATTCTGCTCAGCTGATTATGGTAAGTTCTAGAATGAAGGTGTACCTAAACGGCTATGAGTGATATTTTGTTTTGTGTAAAATGTGTAACATTCAGAACTTTTTTGTCATTTTAGTTTAGGATTAATCAAAATGGAAGAGTTTCATTAATGGATTACAAATAAAATGATTTATTTGAACTATATAACTTCGACACAAACAAACTATACTTTTCCACACAAAAAAAAACCAACAAAAAACACAACAGCAGAAATGTTTTATAAAATAACATTTTTGTTTCAAAATCTTGAGTGACTGAGACATGATTACGTAATTATGTTTTAATGTCAATGTTCATAGTTCAGTATAAAGTCAAATTTTGATTGTGGATAACACCTGACCTTTTCGGGTCAGCATGCGTACAGCTGTACAAGTTAGGAGTACGGGAATAATTAGGACAGTAGAACATGAAAATCATATCTTATCCATGTTATCCATAAGCTTGTTGAAGGGTAACGTCGCCATTAAACTCTATTCAGTAAGTAGTAGGTATAAAAGACTCCTAACCATTAATGAAATTCATTCAATAAATAGTTTCTCCCACCTGATACAATATGCCGACTCGGAACATCGTCATTATTCGTTGTCGGGACGATGAATCAGAAAATGTTGTTGGATAAAAAAATTCAACAAAATATATATTTTTTTCTGTTTCCTAATATTTGTTTTGTACCCTTCTTTGTTATGTTTTTACTGAAAACGTACCATTGAGTTATATTTTCCTGAATTACCGAGTGACGCCGAAATGCTATGCAAGAACGTCACAGAAAGGTATGCGATAATGACCGGGAGGAGTTAATAACTGTATCAAAATAAAAGCCCGCTAAGCACCATTTCGAAAAATACGGAATTCACGAAAATTTAATGTTATTGTCAAACTGTAAAAATTTTAAGTTTTTTAGTCTAAGTATAGGAAAATTTCATGTGTTGTTTTACAAAAAGCATCGCATGGTTTACAATTTCGTATGCTCTTTCAGTATTCTATGGCAAAGTTATCAAGGAGAAATTTATACCAGGTCCAGCAGATGATGTTTACAATGATTCTGCGACTCGGGAATATACATTTAAAATTATTTTCAAAATGAAGGTACGTATAAGTATTTAAATGATTTTCAAGGTTCAACTCATAGAATTTGTACATTGAATATGAGACAGATGTAGTATGATTGCCAATGAGAACAACTATCATAGAAGCTAAGAAAAACAATAAGTTAAGGAAATTAGATAAATGATAGAACTACATTCTGTAATTCTCGTAAATACCTTATTATATTACCATGATTACTGGTCCTTAACACAGGAACAACTCAATATATATTTTGCCCAAAATCTTCATTCTAACAAATTGGATGGAATACTTCATGTACTACAGATGGGTGCGGTCCTAACATGTACAAAAGTTAACTTTGAGCAGACTTGTTGACTGCTTTTCAAGTTAACTTGGGAAATTTTAAGCAGACAAGCAAGTTAATTTTGTCGTTGGTAGACCAGACCTACGGTCTGCTTTTTTAGGACTGCTGCAGACCTATTGACAGGTCTGTTCCAGACCAGACCTGTGGACAAGTCTGTTTTTGGCCAGTCCTGAGACAGGTCTGCCCCAGACCAGACCTGTGGACAGGTCTGCTCCAGACCAGACCTGTGGACAGGTCTGCTCCTGACCAGACCTGTGGACAAGTCTGCTTTTGACCAGACCTGGGAACAGGTCTGCTTATGACAGATTGCCGTGTTTAAGACTTTTTGATTTAAATATGTAAACAATAATTGCATTGTTCTTTTTTTTCCCAGTATAGCAAATTTCTTTACTCGTTAGACTCTATCGATATTATACACATTAAAATTATGTTTTTTCATTTCATATTCTTATATACATTAAACATTGGCTATAAAATTACACACTTGTGGTCACATACAGCTATCATTAAAGAAAGGAAAGTTTTTATTTAATTAGAAGGCGGATTGAAAGGTTATCCAACGCATCGGAACAATATTTTTGAGGGGTCTGATGGGTTATTTTCGTTCTTCGTGATCGGCGCATTTTCGCTATCGTGATCCGTTTTTCTACAGATTTTTTTTTTTTTATATTTTCGTGATCCGTGATGATGGAATTTTTTTTTCTGTGAATCGTGATTGACAAAAAAATCAACTCGTGAATCGTGATGAGAAATCCCCCCCCCCTAATCAGGCCCCTCATTTTTATGTCATGGGATATCAATATCATTGTCGACGTTGCTTCGTTCCCCATTTTTTACAGTCTCTTCCTAAATTTAACTTTATGCATTACATGGATATTTCATCGTAATTCACCTTGTTTGCCTTGGATTTAAGATTCTGTTTTCGACAAATATTCTAACGAAAATTGTACAGTGTCCGGATACATAAGGTGTTGAATAATTACGAACAATCGCGTCAATTTCGTCAGATTTGTCTTTACCGATTAAAAATGATGATATGGGACTTCAAAAAATATACTTGTTGTGCACATGAATGAAATAGTTGCCACTTGAGGTTTAGCTACAAACAAAATCAATCAACCGACATAATGTACTAACAGTATACTTTCTCAGAAGAGAACTTCTTATACTTTTCATTATAAAGTAAAAATGAAATCAGACATGTCAGTGTTGGATGATGCTGTCAACTAGTTTTGTTATACACACAATCCTGAACTACTAACTTTAGTGATGGTCTTATATTATGAATACATAGATGAAATGCTGACAATTTAAATTGATGCGGAAAATATTGCTTTCATTTGTATTATAATACAATACATCCTGACATAAACAACTTCTGATTAAATATAATGCAGCCATATAGGTTTACATACTAAAGTGCAAATAATGTCAGTTTTAGTTGATACGGTCACAAAATTTTGCTATACCAGTCAGCCTGAGGTATCAAAAGTACTGACATTTTTTTACATATCAATATATTGAACAACAGGAGGACATGCTGGCACTCTAAATTTGTGCGGACAAAATTTTCTATTCATTGTGTTCCAATATTACTGTCATTTGTATTATACATTAAATCCTGACATAAGAATATTACTGAATTATTATGCGGCTATAAAGATTTACATACGAAAGTGCAAATATGGTAAGTTTAGGTTGATACAGTCTAATAATTTTGCTATACAAGTCAGCCCTGGGTATCAAAACTACTGAAATTTAGTTACGTATCAATATATCATGTATATAGAACAAAAGGAGGACATGCTGGCATTCTAAATTTATGCGGACAAAAATTTGTAGTTGTTGTGTTCCAATATTGCTGTCATTTGTATCATACATTAAATCCTGACATAAAGATAGTTGCTGATTTACTATCTAGCTATATAGATTTACAAAATAAAGTGCAAATATGGTCAGTTTTTGTTTATGCGATCAAATAATTTTGTTATAGGAGTCAGTCTGAGGTATCCAAACTACTGGAATTTTGTTACGTATCAATATATTGAATAAGAGGAGGACACGCTGGCAAAATTTTGTAGTTATTGTGTTGCAATATTGCTGCCATTTGTATAAAACATTCATTCTTGACATAAAATTATTACTGAATTATTATGCTGCTATATAGATTTACATAATAATGTGCAAATATGGTCAGTTTAGGTTGAGGCGGTCAAATATTTTTGGTATACAAGTCAGCCTGGGGTATCAAAACTACTGAAATTTAGTTACATATCAATATATCATGTATATTGAACAAAAGGAGGACATGCTGGCACTCTAAATTTATGCAGACAAAAATTTGTAATTGTTGTGTTCCAATATTGCTGCCATTTGTATTATACATTAAATCCTGACATAAAAATAGTTGCTGATTTACTATCCGGCTATATAGATTTATAAAATAAAGTGCAAATATGGTCAGTTTTGGTTGATGGGGTCAAATAATTTTGTTATAGGAGTCAGCCTGAGGTATCAAAACTACTGAAATTATGTTGCGAGACAATATTTAGATTAAAAAGAGGACATGCTGGCAATTTAGATTGATACGGACAAAATTTTGTATTCACTTTATGTTCCAATATTGCTGTCATTTGTATTATTCAATACATCCTGACATAAAATATTACTGAATTATTATGCGGCTAAATAGATTTACATGATAAAGTGCAAATATGGTAAGTTTTGGTTGATACGGTCAAATAATTTTGCTATACGAGTCAGCCTGGGGTATCAAAACTACTGAAACTTTGTTACGTGTCAATATATTGAACAAAATGAGGACATGCTGGCACTCTAAATTTATGCGGACACAAATTTGTAGTTGTTGTGTTCCAATATTGCTGTCATTTGTATTATACATTAAATCCTGACATAAAAATAGTTGCTGATTTACTATGTGGCTATATAGATTTACAAAATAAAGTGCAAATATGGTCAGTTTTGGTTGATGGGGTCAAATAATTTTGTTATAGGAGTCAGCCTGAGGTATCAAAACTACTGAAATTATGTTGCGAGACAATATTTTGAACAAAATGAGGACATGCTGGCACTCTAAATTTATGCGGACAAAAATGTGTAGTTGTTGTGTTCCAATATTGCTGTCATTTGTATTATACATTAAATCCTGACATAAAAATAGTTGCTGATTTACTATGCGGCTATATAGATTTACATTATAAAGTGCAAATATGGTTAATACGATTTAAAGAAATTGATATGTATTGGAATATGTATTCAGCTCGTATGGATGTGAAGTTAGCAGCCGGTTCGTTATTCGATATTCGATATTCAATATCCAACCGGATACTAGCAGTATTAGTTGAAAATCATAAAAAATATAATATTTGATAACATTAAAAGCATGATTTTTATAGTTGAAAGGAGTGAAAAGATACGTAGGAAATCGTTTTATGACCCCTTCAAGTAGTCTTAAACTCTCGTTGTCCTCAAATATAAACCCTTATCAATGCTTATGTAATTTGCATATTTGTCTTTATGTAATATAGATTTTTATCAATAAAACGACATCAAAACTGTAATTTTATATCTAATATTTCTTAAAACAAAAACAAAAACCGATCACTCTAGAAAACATTTAGAAATATAAATAGAAATATATATGGAAAGCCCCAAAAAAAGAAATACATAGTGAAAACCTACCTGAGACCGCTGAAATGACGGTGAGACCCCCTGTTCTTTTAATGTCCATAAAATACGACAAATTCATAGACTCTGTAAAAAGAAGATTGTATCAAAAGGATTTCCCAGAAAAATGTAATCTTCGATATCTACGGATGGCTTAGATTGTCACTTTTCAGCTAAAAGATGTCAAATTTCAGGACAAAGGGCACAGGGCAATGGTGAGAGCCCCCTGATCTCTCAATCTGCCTTATTTTGAGCAGACAGTTAGTTAATAGGTAGATACAAACGTGAATAAAAGGAATTTGGGTACACTTCTTGTCTTCTATGTTTACGGAGGGCCCAAAGTGCCAGTTGGATATTCAAAATATATAGCGAAAACCTATCTTAGACCGCTGAAATGAGGGTGAGACCCTCCTGTTTTTTCAATGTCCATAAAATTCGACGAATTCATAGACTCTGTATAAATAAAGATTGTATCAAAAGGATTTTCCAGAATAATTTCATCTTCGATATCTACGGAGGGCTTAGATTGTCACTTTTTAGCTAAAAATTGTCAAAATTTCAGGACAAAGGGCACAGGGCAATGGTGAGAGCCCCCTGATTTCTCAACTTTTATAATATTATGCAGACATTTAGTTACTAGGTAGATACAAATGTGACTAAAAGGAATTTGGGTACACTTTCTGTGTTCTATGTTTACGGAGCGCCGAAAGTGCCAGTTGGATATTCAATTTATATAGTGAAAACCTACCTGAGACCGCTTAAATGACATTGAGACCCCCCTGTTTTTTTCAATGTCCATAAAATTCGACGAATTCATAGACTCTGTATAAATAAAGATTGTATCAAAAGGATTTTTCAGAAAAATGTCATCTTCGATATCTACAGAGGGCTTAGATTGCCACTTTTCAGCTAAAAATTATCAAAATTTCAGGACAAAGGGCACAGGGCAATGGTGAGAGCCCCCTGATCTCTCAATCTGCCTAATATTAGAAAGATTGAGAGATCATGGGGCTCTTACCATTGCCTTGTGCCCTTTGTCATAAAATTTTGACAATTTTTAGCTGATAAGTGACAATCTAAGCCCTCCGTAGATATCGCAGATGACATTATTCTGGGAAATCCTTCTAATGCAACCTTAACATATATAGAGTCTATGATTAAGTTGAATTTTATGGACATTGAAAGACCAGGGGGGTCTCACCCTCATTTAAGCGGTCTCAGGTAGGTTTTCACTATATATTTTGAATATCCAACTGGCACTTTGGGCGCTCCGTAAACATAGAAGACAGGACGTGTACCCAAATTCCTTTAAGTCACGTTTGTATCTACCTATTAACTAAATATCTGCATAATATTAGAAAGATTGAGAGATCATGGGGCTCTCACCATTGCCCTGTGCCCTTTGTCCTAAAATTTTGACAATTTTTAGCTGAAAAGTGACAATCTAAGCCCTCCGTAGATATCGAAGATGACATTATTCTGGAAAATCCTTCTAATACAACCTTTACATATACAGAATCTATGATTAAGTTGAATGTTATGGACATTGAAAGACCAGGGGGGTCTCACCTTCATTTAAGCGGTCTCAGGTAGGTTTTCACTATTTATTTTGAATATCCAACTGGCACTTTGGGCGCTCCGTAAACATGGAAGACAGAAAGTGTACCCAAATTGCTTTTAGTCACGTTTGTATCTAACTATTAACTAAATGTCTGCATAATATTAGAAAGATTGAGAGATCATGGGGCTCTCACCATTGCCCTGTGCCCTTTGTCCTAAAATTTTGACAATTTTTAGCTGAAAAGTGACAATCTAAGCCCTCCGTAGATATCGAAGATGACATTATTCTGGGAAATCCTTCTAATACAACCTTTACATATACAGAGTCTATGATTAGGTCGAATTTTATGGACATTGAAAGATCAGGGGGTCTCACCCTCATTTAAGCGGTCTCAGGTATTTTTTCACTATATATTTCTTTTTTGGACTTTCCATAAATATTTATTTTTATATTTCTAAATGTTTTTAGAGTTAAAGGTTTTTCTTTTTGTTTTAAGAAATATCATATATAAAAGTACATATTTGCAGTTGTTTTATTGATTAAAATCTATATTACATAAAGACAAATATGCAACTTAGAAAAGGGTATTCGAGGACAACAAGAATTAACGACAGCTTGAAGAGGTCATTAAACGATTTGCTACGTATCTTATCAGTCCTCTTAACTATGAAAATCGTGCTTTTAATGTTATCAAGTATTTATTTTTTTTATGATTTTCAACTAAATTTTGAATATCCAACCGACTGCTAGCAGCCGGATGGATATTGAATATCGAATATCGAATAACGAACTGGCTGCTAACTTCACATACATTCAGCTCGTTAGCATTGTAACCATTATCGTTTTTTCAATATTATATAGAAAGGCAGATCACGGATACATTTGTATATAAACAAGCAAAGTTTTATGCGGACTTTATTTACAAGTAGATATAAGAAGATGTGGTATGAGTGCCAATGAGACAACTCTCAATCCAAGTCAAAATTTATAAAGTAAACCATTATAGGTCAAAGTACGGTCTTCAACACGGAGCTACATTTATTTAATCATTTTTATATCACGGAAGTATTAAATTGACTTTATTTTTCTATGTTCATACCAAGAAACAAAGACATTAAAAAACATTAAAAAAATCATGTAGAGCGGTCCTGGTTACAAGTTAACTTTGTGTTGAGCAATCCAGGCCAAAAGTTAACTTGAGATCAGGTCTGGTTCGATCGGAGTTGTCAAAATCAAAGTTAACTTGTTTTAACTTATGGCAGAACTGGTTTCGAAGTTAACTTATACCAATAGCGGACCTGTTTCCAAGTTAACTTTTTCGTCAGACATAAAAACAGTCCTAGGACCAAGTCCGCTTTTCAAGTTAACTAGATTGTGGTCCTATGACTGGTCAGAGCAGTCCAAAATCCTGTCACAGGTTAACTTTGACCAGTCCAAATGACTGGTTATCAAGTTAACTTGCTGTACAGGTTAGGACTGCACCCATCTGTAATAAAAGGGATTTAACAAATGTTTTTGTTTTTGTTTTTGGATTGCTTCAGTTTGATTATAATAAACTACACATTTGTTTTCAATTGTATTATAATGGCTTTCAATGTCTTTGATGGTGAGTTGTCTCATTGGCACTCATACGACATCTTTTTTCTATTTCAAATCTAAAATGGTGTTACTAGAATATAATCCATAGTATTGATGGTATTCGATGCAAGCTCGTGAAATTCATGATATACAATTGTACAACAGTATAGGCAACCAATGGTGGCATTTGAAAACATTGAAAAGTCTTATTATTAACACGTCTACAATACAAAGGTTACTAAATCAAATATCACAAAAAACGATTTGGAATTTATTTTTTTTAACAAAATCAATTGGCTTCAAACATCACTTTTTCAATTATAACACTAGCCAAATTTAAAAAAAAATCTTCCTCTGTTTAAGATGTGTTTTGACAATTTTAGACTGACTTACATGTAACTATTATTGAGGGATAAGCATTACCCGAACAGGTAATAACTTACTCTTTGTTTTTATCAATCAAATTAAACATACCCATGTTTTGACTTACGTAAAAAAATACACGTGTACCCTAGTAACTTCAAAACTTTTAAAAATACATTTCCTTTAGAAAAAACGCATATATATATATATACATGTATAGCATGTATAATACAGGGTCTGGGCGAAGGAATTGGGCAAGATGTTGTTATAGAGACAGCAGGAAATTATAACTACTGCGGAGTACGCTTTACTGTCGGAGAGTCTTATATTTTAATGGGTAAATATACTGTATGGTACAATATCAATAGCTATACACTGGTTCATATTGCCCTATACCGTGGACACGTACGAACAATAATTTTACGCGATATGAAGCGATAGCAGGAATTGGAATGAACTCTCACAGGGTAATTACTCATGACACAACATATCTTATTATGTTGCTCAGTTAGTTGGTGTTTGAACGTATTAGATATGACATAAGGCTCTAAATCGGTCGGTGGTCACGTTGTTGGTTTTTATGATATTGGTAATAATAAGGCTAATATTAATATGATCCATTCTGAGTTGAACATCTATGACATTATGCCTTTTTTTTGCAAATGAAAAACTTCTTCCTTTTAGGACAACAATATACTCATACTCATACTCATATCATGGGTATATATTTGTAGCACTTTTACAATTACAACATTTAAAAAATAAAAACAAATGATAAGGAGGAAGCTCCATCAGTTGAATGAACTCCACAACAAGAGATTAAAGTAGAATTACATGAAGGGTTAGTCGTTTCTTTATTTTTTTTTAACAAAATGGCATATTTTGTATTAAGAAAGATCAGCAAATAATTTATTTTTTTCTTTAAGGAGCAAAACAACCCGATGGAACAAAAACGATAGGATCATGTGATTTTCCTAGCCAACTCAGCTATATGTCATCATATCAAACGTTTTACCTGTTTACAAGAGGTTCTTATTCATACAGATATAACTGTAGACGATGCGTAAGTATTACAATATTAAGCTATGAAGTTCATGTTTGTACTTATGATTTTTTTGTCATTTGTTTGTAACATCTTTTATAGTACTGAGTTAAACTATATTTCGTGTACATGTGTATGCATCTTTATGGACAATCATTACTGATCAATAGTGCATACCGGAATTCCCCGTACAGGAAAATCACCGTCGTCAAAATTGAAAGTAAAAAAAAGGTAACAAAACACAAATTTCAAAAGATAAAGTCTATGCTGTCTAGGACGAGTCATAATAAATGATTTAGGAATTGATATACTTGTATGTGTATTATGTATTATAAAACAGATTTAGGGATGTTGCCAATCCTCGGATAAATATGCAAATGGCTTCAATTTTCTTATCTTTTACTTTAGCAGGAGGATTCAGATCATTAATTTGTGAAAACAATATTCGATCATTTTGATTTATAAAATTGTCTGCAAAACATTAATGACTAAAACGAAATATCTTGAATATATGAAAAACAAACGAAAATTAAGTCTGTGGGTTTAGGTCTTTATATATTAGTTATCTTACAGAATTAAAGATTGTCATTTTCAAGATGTTGTGATTTTTCTCGTATCATATAATCGTTGTTAACTATAACCAAACAAACTAAGGACGTTTGAAATCACGCAAAAAAATAGCATTAACAATTTAGTACTTGTAAACAAAACATGTCTACCAAGTATATTATTTAGTTAAACAATTATTTTATATACATCGAACTTTTTTGCGAACAGCAATTATTAGAACATCTAAAGAATTAAAAAGAAAAATATCAAATCCATTTCCTTATGTCTCAGTGTTTGTAAATAGGCAGTAAGTATCAATGGATTTTAAAAACCAAAAATTGGAAAAAAATGTATAAAATCACATATTTTCACAGAAATAATAAAGTGAAAGACTGGAAATAGTCATCAAAGGTACCAGGATTATAATTTAATACGCCAGACGCGCGTTTCGTCTACATAAGACTCATCAGTGACGCTCAGATCAACATAATTATACAGCCAAACAAGTACAAAGTTGAAGAGCATTGAGGACCCAACATTCCAAAATGTTGTGCCAAATACGGCTAAGGTAATCTATTCCTAGGATAAGAAAATCCTTAGTTTTTCGAAAAATTCAAAGTTTTGTAAACAGGAAATTTATAAAAATGACCATATAATTGATATTCATGTCAACACCGAAGTGCTGACTACTGGGCTGGTGATACTCTCGGGGACGAAATGTTCACCAGCAGTGGCATCGACCTAGTGGTGTAAATAGTTATCAAAGGTACCAGGTTATTATCTAATACGCCAGACGCGCGTTTCGTCTACATAAGACTCATCAGTGACGCTCAGATCAAAATAGTTATAAAGCCAAACAAGTACAAAGTTGAAGAGCATTGAGGACCCAAAATTCCAAAAAGTTGTGCCAAATACGACTAAGGTAATCTATTTCTTTTAGCAATTGTTGTAAACACTCGAGTTATACGTAAACGGTTTTTCTCAAATAAAAAAAACTATTGTAACCTAAAAAAGATAATGATATACCAAGCATCTGGAGCATAATTACAGTACAACAGTAAACTGTAACCTCAGTTAGCATGTTCTATATATAATAACTACACAATATTTTGACTTTTTTTCAAATTGCATGCGTTGAACATTTTTAACTAGTTAAACGGTCAATAGTTTCCAACTGTAGGACATCGATTAAACTCTTTGAGCGCAAAAGTATTTATATTTAGCGGTATTTAAAATGCAGCTACGGGATAAGAGATTTTCAAAAATACCTCAGGAGTTACGACGTCGCGATTACCTATTGTATCTAGGGTTGACGTCAGTGCAAGAGGTAGCTTAAAAATTTTATAATATTTATGAAGTAAAAGTTAAACAGTATGGTTTGCTTTCTGCTTTTTATAATTCAGTATAGTTGATTTATCTCTGTCATTTATTGTTAGTTGAATAGTAAGTTTATTGTTCCCCCTCGGATACAACTATTGTTTTCGGATACGCCTCTTGACAATAATTGCACCTCGGGGACAATGATCTTACTAGTCCACTCATACCCAGTCATTAAGTATACAAGAATCACTTTCTATCTTCAGCAAACTGGTCAAACATCAGTCGGTTGCAGATTTCAATCAGAAAATAATTGCCTTGCCCAGAAGGCACTGTGCAAACGAGAAGGAATGCAGTGTCGATGGGTTAATAATGGAACATGTTAACATATTGATATCACCAACAAGCGGACCCCAAATGACTGACTGAATCCACACATAAATCATTAGATAGACTTTCCAATCGACATCTTTATGAGAATGTTTAGTAAAAGTGTTTGCCTGTTTCACACTGTGTAGTTATGCTCAGTTTTAGATAGTAACTTATTTAAAAGAAGGGCGAAAGATACCAGAGAGACATTCACACCAATAAATCGAAAATAAACTGACAACGTCATAGCTAAAAAGGAAAAACACAAACAGACAAACAATAGTACACAAAACACAACATAAAAAAACAACCGACTAAACAACACGAACCAAATCAAAATCTAGGGGTGATCGCAGGTGCTCCGGAAAGGTAATCAGATCCTGCTTAGATTAAGATAAACTTAGCGCTTGACTCTCAACTTAACATGTAACCTACATATTTTGGTCAACTTATTGATTCACATTGCCTTGGTTTCTAGTTTATACAAACAAGGTTCTGTCAGAAACATTTGTCTCAGTTCAGTTTGATGATTTGTATTTACATTTCAAAATTTGAACATCGAAATTCTGTAGTTTAATCTTTATTTATATGCATCTTATTTGGTTAAATCTAACAATTTATACGAAAACAAATATACACCGAATCATTCATCGTCATGGAGGGAAACAAACATGATGAAAATATATACCACCAAACAAAAACAAACTCACATATGACAGAACAATAGATGATGGTCAACTTGTGAATAAATCATTAACTTTTTGCATATAGCTTTTTACATATAGTTGAATAGAGCGTTCTGTGTTATTTTTTACAAATCACTAAACAATGTTCACTTCTGCCATGTTTGTTTTGGTTCTTTCTACATTCAATTTAGAACATTTACGTTTAAATATGCAAATGCATATTCTCTAGTAATGCACCAAACTTGATGCTTTGATACATTTGATAACAAGCAATAACGGCCAATGGTTAATTTCATTTTGCCATCTTGCCTGTAGTTATCTTCTTTTTTTTTGCAATATATGGCAATTATTTAAACATGAATAATTCAAATCTCAACATGCCCATTGTTACATTAAAATGTTGGTTTTTTATTTAATTTTTGACAAAGATTCAATATATACGCTGAGAGAAGACTTTGAAAAAGCAAATATTTTACTAAATAAGCACATGTAGACATCAATTTTATGGACTACGAATCAAGATGGTTATGAAATAACTGGTTTCTGATACAAAAAACAATGGAATAGATATAAAACGAGAACGTGTTTCGTTTAAATTAACAGGTTTATTTTGAGAGGAAATAACATTGACTGCATTGATGGATAGTTCTCGCATTGTAAAACTAAACTAAATCTACTTGTTTTTCCATTGTCCGCATTTTTTTTCTTTTTTTTTCGATTGTTTTGTTGCTCAAGCATGATGATTCATTTAGTGCATGCGTGCAACTCTTTTATCCAAATGCCAACATATTAAACAAGTTATAGTTGTTTATTAAAATGAATTAATAGCATATTGTTGATGTATTATATCTTTTTCAGCTGAATATGACACTTGTTTTCCTGTCGTTTGATGTGTTGGCGCTTTTGAATTTTGTCATTTGATAAGGTGTTTCCGTTTTGAATTTTCTTGAAGTTCTTTTTTTTTTGGTTATTTTGCGTGATGTTATATCATGGCATCCAAGAGTTTTATGGTGGAGAAAACCGGTGCAACCGGAGTGAAACCTGATAACCGATACTGACGTTTGGTATTAGAACTTGCATTTCTAGTCAAACAGGAATAGAGAAGAACGCAGTTGAACTCAAACCCTATAATTTGTTCCAACAGGCTACGTATTAGTCTGAACGAATTACTGTGACCACGCAGCTATAGATGACCTAAATGTTTAAACACGATTTACATAGAAAGCAAACACATGACTGGTATACATACTGTACACTACTCATCAAAGGTGTAATGTTTCTGCAGATCGAACGATTTATCTATTAAATGAATATAAAAAAAACAGAGAAAATTTGAAAATATTCTAATTGAAATAACTTCAGTATCACCGAAGAGACATTTATAACATAACGAGCTCGAGACATCGTTCAATTTAATAGAAACATTCGAATCTTAAATGTATAAATTATAAGACTTGAACATATTTGTTCTGTGTTATTAAAACCAAAACAAGCAAATAACAATCATTTAAAAAATTCCTCAGGATTAAAACTTGCAATAGGAGAACAACGCCTATATACAGGAGGTATTCGAGTGCTCTATGTGGTAACCATTGTATTAACACTGAGGTTGTGAGTTCGAACCCCGCTCGTGCTGGTGCACTCGATTCCAAGTTTAATATCTACAAAATAGCCCAAAAGCGGTGCTTAAAAGTGGCGTTAAAACACCAAAAATCAAATCAAATCAACCTATATACAGAAAACAAATGTTCATAAGATGTGTACATGTAAGGACATAAAAAGATTATTTGAAAATTGTCAGATTAATCAAAACACTATTTTCAAAATCATGTCCTATGGAAAACAATCATATCGAATAAAACACGTAAAACACAAACATTTTCAAAGTCACAAACCACTCGTATCTTTTTGAACCCTATATATGGTATATGATCGATAAAATCATTTATTTACTTGGAAAAAATCGAAAAGAAATAAATCATTATCTACAACATAACCTGTACCATGACGGAATATGTTTTTTCGGATTTTGTTTTACCTAAGCTATCAGTAAAATAAATGTATAGAAATCCACTCAATTGGAGAACCATTCATCTGGATATGCATGCATACAAAAAATCAATATTCTTTTTTTTTTTGACATAGTTTAGTGATTTTTTAAAACCTACAACAGAAAAGCGAGCTACAGACATATTATGAAAAACATTTACTTTGACTTTATCCGTTTTGAAATGGTTTGATGACTTTGAAATAAAAATCCACTTACAAACATTATCTGCTAAATGATAGGAGATTAATAAAATGCATTGTGAATGTTTGATGCAATATGCAGAGCAGAGATCTTTAAAAATTGTAACTTTGAACACATAATTCGAAAAAAAATACGATATTATTTGGGGATTTTGCACTAGAAATGATCGTTAGGACCATAAGATTTCCTTTAGGGATCACCGGGGGAATTATGAAGAAAATTCTGGAAGGGATTAATAATTCATTATTTTCTTCCAGATTCTTATAATAATATAAAATTGATAATGAAAAAAGGAAATTTATCAAAGAGACAACAGCAGACAACAACAACAAGGGTCTTCAACACATCAAGAAAAATATAAAACTGGAGGAGGGCTTCAATATATAATCGAAGTATTTTATCTTTAAAACGAAATTAATATTTATATCGAAAACGTTTCTTTTAAAGACTTGTTTTAAACTGAGATTTACTGTGCGTATTGCTGTGTGTTTCTTTTTACATTGGCTAGAGTTATAGGGGTAGGGTTGAGATCACTCTAAACATGTTTAACTCCGCTGCATTTTTGCACCCGTCACAAGTCAGGAGCCTCTGGCCTTTTTTAGTCTTGTATGTTCTTTAATTTTAGTTCATTTATATGTTTTGGAGTTTAGTGTGACGTCAATTTCCACTGAACTAGTGCACAATTTTGTTTCGGGGCCAGCTGAGGACCACCTCCGGGTGCGGAATTTTCTCGCTGCGTTGAAGGCCCAATGTTGGCTTTTGGCTGTTGTCTGCTCTATAGTAGGATTGTTGTCTCTTTGACATATTCTCCATTTCCATTGTAAATTTTATTATTTTTTCAAAGGATAAAATTATGGATTGAGTATAAAATACATGAAGACAAAACATGAACTATTTTCCATTTAAGCAGTGCTATGTGCATTTCTATCCGTAAAAACAGTTATATTGCTTTCTCATAATGTTTGTTTTATCGTAACTTCAGGCAAGTCTAAGTACAGTTTTACAAATTCACTGGTACTTCATTTAGTCGAGCCGATTTCCGATTCATGACTTTATGAAGTGTCACCATAAAATGGCATAGCACTGTTTGGGTATTAGTAATTGGAACTAAAAATTGAACAGATCATGCAAATGTGACATATGATTAATAAGTATTGCATTATTTTGAAATGTATATCATACTATAAAGGATCTGTGTAAACATTGTCATTCACATTTATAAAAATATGGTTAATACGTAATCAGGACATTTTCTTTGGTCTGAAAATCGACAAAGATTCCCCAGGATGTAAATACAAGTCCCTCAGAAGTGACCTTTCAAAGGTATGGGTTGTGCAAGAAACAAGTAAGCAAATGTGTTTGGTTCGAAGGTGATTAAATTAAGGTAATCGTAGCTGGTTCATTATCCACTACCTTTACTACTTGTTCAATAAAAAGATGGAATTTTTAGGTGCTATTGAATAACATTACATATCTGTTCAAATAGTTATCAAAGGTCCAAGGCTTATAATGTAATACGCCAGACGCGCGTTTCGTCTACATAAACCTCATCAGTGACGCTCAGAACAAAAAATGTTAGAAAGCCAAAAAAGTACAAAGTTGAAGAGCATTAAGAACCCAAAATTTCAAAAAGTTGTGCCAATTACAGCTACTGTAATATATGCCTGAGATAAGAAAATCCTTGGTATTTCGAATAATTCATACTTTTGCAAACAGTAAATTTATAATAATGACCATATAATTGAAATTCATGTCAACACCGAAGTGCTAACTACTTGGCTTGTGATATTCAAAATGTGATATCCAACTATTATAAATCAGCTATTTTCCTGCGTCCTCCACCTATTTAACAACTTTCCTTCTTATGAAGTGATTATAATACATTCCTGCACCACAAGTTTGGCATAAAAAAGGAAAATAAAGTCGAATCCCCGGCGTCGATAAATGAGATAATTATTCTTCAATTGATACTTTGCGTCTTTTGAATTTACATTTGTTATGTGTGTGTATCGTGTCAATCTTGAGACTTAAATCCTTAACAGCTAATTGTTAATATTTGTGTTAAATTGCGATGGGACTGATATGTTTAACCCCGCCACATTCATGACATTCTACATTGTTCAATAAATGCCTATCCATAGTAAGAAATTTCAGTAGATTATGTAGTTGTCGTTCGTTGCTGTCTGTCATATTTGTTTTCTTTGATTTTTGTTGTTACATACAAGTGTTTACCTTTTTTCATGTCAGAGCTTTATATAGATTGCTATGCGGCATGTTGTTTATTCATTGTTGGATGTCATGCATTAACATGTATAATTGCGAACATCCACGATAGTTGATCCTTGGTAGATATATGTCCCATTGGCAATCATAACACATCTCTTTTATGTTACTTTAGCAAACTTATCGAATAAAAATCGGAACAAGGTTTCCCACACATACTGTTGAATACTAACAATATTACTTTTTTTAATAAATAACTGTGGATTGAGTTTCAGATATTTAGTGAACGAATTTCAGTTTCAGCCTTTCTGTCCTAATATACAGATATATTGCTTTCTTAAAGTGTTCTTTCAATTCCAGGCGACAAAAATTAAAATAACATTAGTCATTCAAATTCATTGTTGCTTCATTGTTTTTAACTGTCCGCATTGCATATACCTGTTTGAGTAACAATTTCAAAGAGATATTCGTTTTCTTACCTGGTTAGTTCCATAACAAAGAGGTAAAATTTGATTTGACAATTGAATACAACAGTTTACATATTTTGGTACTTCTGGAGAGATGTCATATAACATCTTCAGGAGTGATGCACAAAGCAATCTATTTTTTTTTGGTCCCGCCGCGTTATTGCGCCTGTCCCAGTTCAGGAGCCTCTGGCCTTTGTTAGTCTTGTATGATTTTTGATTTTAGATTCTTGTGTATTTTTCGGAGTTTAATATGACGTCCATTATCATTGAACTAGTTTACATTTTTGTTTAGGGGCCAGCTGAAGCACGCCTTCGGGTGCGGGAGTTTGTCGCTGCATTGAAGACCCATTGGTGATCTTCGGCTGTTGTCTGCTCTTTTTTCGGGTTGTTGTCTCTTTGACACATTCCCTATTTCAATTCTCAATTTTATTGCAGATTACGTACAGTCTGAACGGTGTTAAAGTCAGTATGATAAACCAAACTGTTTAAGATCTCATCAAAGATACCATATTAATCGCGCAAAAAAATTAAAATAAATAAGAGAAAACTAAGGCCTACATACAATGAAAAAGGGAGTCGAAAGATATAAAAGCTACATTCATACTGATTAGTCAAAGATGAACTGAAAATGACATGCCAAAAAAAAAAAAGAAACTAAAACACGTACAACTGTATACAATTTACAAACAAAGAAAACTAAAGCCATACAACATGAACCCATCAAAATCTGAATGTAATTGCAGGTACTCCGGAAAGGCAGGTTAGATCCAGCTCCACTTGTGGCACATGTCATGTTCTCATGTAAGTACACATCCGATTACAAGTACAACAGCACTGATAGAGACTAATTAGGTTTTATTAATGAGGTTTATTCACTCTAATTTCTACTTTTTTCTAGTTTAAACTAAGATATAACATTGTAAATTTTTACTCTTTATATGAATAAAGGCAACAGTAGTATTCCGCTGTTCAAATGCCATAAATCGATTGAGAGAAAACAAATCCGGGTTACAAACATAAACCGAGGGAAACACGTCAAGTATAAGAGGAAAACAACGAAACAAGAGAACACTGAAGTGCAACAAAAACAAACGACAATGCAACATACACAGAAACGAACATTTAGATAAAAACTGTTATATTCCTGACTTGGTACAGGATTTTTTAAGAAAAATGGTGGGTTGAACCTGGTTTTGTGGCTAGCCAAACGTCCATGCTTTATGGCAACGTTAAAAATACCGCTAAAATGACAACATTACATGACAGAAATACAGTACAAATAAATGGATTTGTACTAGCTGTCAGTAACTGCGAGGACTCTCAACTCGTATTTTCTTGTTAACTTGACCTGTTGATACTATTTGTAAAGCTTTTGTTTTGTTATTTAATGTTTACTTTTTCAGGGTTATATTTGTTCTATATACCAGCTTTGATAAGTGTTTCGTATTACTATAATTTTCACTTCTTCGTACTATGAAAATTATCTATTTTGTGAAAATATTTACTTTCTCCATTTAAACTGTATATACCTAACAACAAAATTATTTTAATTTACCTGTGTATAAAGTTATTGTAAATGGCGGATTTTTGTTCAATGTTCTATGTTTTTGTCTGAAATTGTTTAACATTTCACAGCGGTATAATACTGTTACTTTAATTATGCATCCCTTATTTTATTGATTTTGTATTTACATTGTATCATATATCAAATTTATTCGTTCAGTGTATATTCACTTATGTTAATATGTCGTTTGATTAAGCCATTTCAATTAATTTTTTAAAGTGTTTCTTTCAATGTTGTGATGTTACACTATTGTTTCAGATAAGGGTGAAGGTTTTGTATTAATAAAACGTTTAAACCCGCGGCAATTGTTTGTACTTGTCCTAAGTCAGGAATCTGATGTTCAGTAGTTGTCGTTTGTTGTTGTGATTCATAAGTGTTTCTCGTTTCTCGTTTTTTATATAGATTATACCGTTGGGTTTTCCCGCTTGAATGGTTTTACACTTGTAATGTTTGGGCCCTTTATAGCTTGCTGTTCGGTGTGAGTCAAGGCTCCGTGCTGAAGACCGTATTTTGACGTATAATGGTTTACTTTTATTAATTGTGACATGGATGGAGATATATATAAAAAAAAGAAGATGTGGAATGATTTCCAATGAGACAACTCTCCACATGAGACCAAATGACACAGAAATTAACAATTTTAGGTCACCGTACGGCCTTCAACAATGAGCAAAGCCAATTCCACATAGTCAGCTATAAAAGGCAAATGACAAAAAATTTAATGTAAAACAATTGAAACGAGAAAACTAACGGCCTAATTTATGTACAAAAAACAAACGCAAAACAAATATGTTACACATCAACAAACGACAACCACTGAATTACAGGCTCCTGACTTGGGATAGGCACATACATACAGAATGTGGCGGGATTAAACATGTTAGCGGGATCCCAACCTTCCCATAACCTGGGACAGTCTCTCAATGGCACTCATACCACATCTTCTTATATCTAAGAACACCGAAAACAGAGAAATACATAAATAAATAATATAATAGTACATTTCGACATGTTAACCACAGAATAACAACGAATAACTAACATCAAGTTAGGACATTACACAAAAGCAGCTTAATAGAATTACGAATAGTGTGTCTGTCACACGAATGCATCAACCATTAAAAAAAATTTGATTAATAAATATGTTAACAGTTTATGTGGTTTATCGAGGAAAACACAGTTCAATCATCAATATTTTATATATAATGAGCTTATGAATATAATTTATACATGGCTACTTTTTTACAAGTACTTGTTAACAAGATCAGCAAATCGTGACAACATACTGTTTTTTTAACAGTAAATACAATATGTGAAGTATGACAATTAAATTATTTACAATATCAATACTAAAATAATCATTAGTACAAACAGTCTTTGATATAAGCAGGTAGATGATATTTTGATACTGTTTTCATTCAAACTTTATACGAATATTTAAAAACAAATATTACATCTTAGAGAGACAAATATTCCAATAACTTATAACGAAGTTGGGAAACACGTGTTCGTAAAAGTTGAAGCCTTTGTGTTAGACTAAAATCATGGGTGCCTTAAGTTACTTTTACAACTTTGGTATTTTCACGTTTTCGTCTTCAAGTTTGTTAACAGTAATTCCTACGACATGACCTACACATGTTTAATTTGAATGGCAATGTATGATATTTATCGGCAATGTGTACATTTTCCCTTTGAAATTTCGACCTCAAATTCCTTAGATCATGAACAGAACCTGATACTAGAAACAATTACCGTTGACGTCATGTATCAGTACAACAACGTCACGTGTGCATGTCCCTCTGCGTCAATATACCAATAAAATACGCGCAATTTCGTTTCTGCATTTAAACAGTTAACCAACGTTTCAATTATTGCATATGTTTAAAATGTTAAAAAAAAAAACAAATCCATAAATCCATCAGATAAGTATCCAATGAAAAGAATAATTTATCGTTGTATTTGCTAGTACTTGCTTGATATTCCTGCAAATAAAGTCAGTATCAAAATTTATATGTATCAAGAACAGATTTTGAGAGATCTTCAAAATACAAGCCAGACAAAGAAATTTTTAATGGAATTAAACACTGTATAAACAAAGAGTCAGTTCATGTCTTCAAACTGGAAAACGAACGTTGCCGAACAAATAATCTTATACTGGTATCTATGATGAGTTTATTTACAACCACTGGGTCGATGCCACTGCTGGTGGAGTTTTAATTCCCCGAGAGTATCACCAGCCCAGTAGTCAGCACTTTTGTGTTGACTTGAGTTATCATAGATATGTTCATAATTATAAATTAACTTTTAACAAAACTTTGAATTTGTGAAATACTAAGGCTTTTCTACCTCAGGAATAGATTACCTTAGCTGTATTTGGCAAAACTTTTAGGAATTTTTGGTCCTCAATGCTCTTCAACTTCGTACTTTATTTGGCCTTTTTAACATTTTTTTTTCGAGCGTCACTGATGAGTCTATTGTAGACAAAACGCACGTCTGGCGTAGATATAAAATTTTGATCCTGGTATCTATGATGAGTTAACTTATAGCAAATAACAAATGAGCAAATCTGTGTGAATAAAAGGCAGTTATGTATACATTTTCAAAACTAAAGCCCTTATGTCATAGCGTATGTACATAGTTGGCAATATGTTAAGAAAACAACATGACTAAATGCAAACCTTAAGTATTAATAAAGTTGTAGTGGTAAACGATTTAAAATGTTAAATATGAATTGTACTTCATAGTTATTTTCACAATTAATATTTATTTATGATAAAAATCCCTATGAATATTGTTGTCCATTGAACAAATCTTCCACAATTATTGCAGTTGATTTAATATTATCCTACATGTTAAATTACAATATAACTAGGTGTTAAGAGGTCAGTGAAGGGTTATTTTTGTGAAACATGTGTGCCATTTATTCACGTGTGCTCGTGCTGTACAGCCGAACATCAAACTAAATCGTGCAATATGATTACGTTTAAGTAGCGTTTGTTTGGACATAGATAATATCTCTGTTTGAGCTTTTAGTGTGTTAATTACCCAAGCTATTATCCCCTGATTTTCATTGGTAAAAAACACAAATATTGAGAGATAAAGGAACCAGATTCCCTTATATATGTTGTATTGTATATCAATAGAGAAATAATCAGTTAGGATGGTTTCGAAAGTACTACAACTGATAATTGTTCTAGTATGGATGACACATAGTGTACACAGTTGTTCGTGTGCTGGTGTTAAGCACCCACAAGATAAATTCTGCAAGGCTGGACATGGTAAGTCTTAGTATATCAAGGCCCGTGATTGAAATGTTTGCGTGTAACATGTGTGTCGAACAAGCCTTTTGTAAGTTAAGTTTTAAGTTGAATAGAAACGAAAGATTTTTCATTAATCAATTACAAATGAAGTGATTTGTTTGAACTCTACCACTTCGTCTGAACAAATTATACTTTCATCAAAAAGAAACACAACAACCGAAATCTTATTAAAGAATATGATTTAAATTTTTTTAATCTGACTGAGACATGAAAACGTGATTATGTTTAAATGTCAGTGGTTTTATTCAAAGTACTGATCTCAGCTGTTGATCACTTGTGACCTTTTCAGGTTAGCATGCAGACTGAAGCTCGAGAAAGGCGAACAGGAATAATTAAGACGGTACAACACGCAAATCATGTCTTATTTATGTAATCTTTAAGAAAAATATGTAACAGTTAATTAAATTCAGTCAATAAATTTTCTATCTTACCTTATATGATGTGCACAGCATATATACTGCTACCTTGAAAGTCGCGATTATTCGTTTTCAGACTGGTGAATAAAAATTTTATCGCTATAATTAATGCTGTTGAACCGTGCATCGTCTTCCAGACTGTTGCAACAGTACCAGCAATTTGGTTCAACCATCAACAGTAAATCTTTTGTCTAACCTAGCCGCACTTCATCCAGGTGCTTCACATGAGCAATCTGATCGTGAGACCATCAGAAACAACATAATTTGTCTAAGCTCTCCGACGAATACAAGCAAAGACAGGCTGAGGAAAAAAACTGCTCAAGGTCCTTGAGGTGTACAATGTTAGTGCATGGAATTTGTTGATGCAAATTCCCGGCAACCTTAACGGCAATCAGTACAAAGATGATCTTAAGTCACCACATATGTTGCTGGTTATGAAACTCAAACGGGACATTTTTCAGCATCACAATGATAAGTGGCACACAGCTAGTGCTTCTTATGACTTCTAGCCATTTATAAAGTAACAGTTTCTTCATGGATATCAAAATTAACATATTAACAGATTTGAACTTAGAGAAACACGTGGGGATGAATTAAAAAAGGACAGACGCGCACAAAGTCGTCATCATGTTTCGCATATAATATAGAGAGAACTCTGCAGGACCGTATATTTGTCGTTTGATAGGGTCTGTTCTGTGTTGTAGGCTTACGGTGCGTATAACATATATCTGCTTTATAGTGAGGTCATTTAAATGCTATGGACTCAAATGTGGTACATTTTGACGTTTTGTGTAATTTAAATGTTTGATTAACTATTGAACTAAATTTCTGTGTAATGAGATGTGTATTCCTTTGATATGTCTGTATCAAAAATAATGTTGAACATTTGAGCTAAAGTATATTATGTTTTATGTAATGTTTCTTTTTGAGAGAATATTTCATTCCTTACAAATTTGTTTCCATATTAATTTTTGATTTAACTACATTGTAAAATTCGACTCTTGAGTTTGAATGTCTTTTTGATATATTTCAACGACTAAGGTTACCACTGCTAGTTATTTATTTGACATACCAATACCACTTATAATGTAAAAGCAATTTGATATATACCAAGATGATAATTGAACTCATAAATCAAAGTTATCTACAATGTAAATCCGCAATTACTGTAATACACCATATCAGTTAAACTGTATATTGGTGAACTTATCATGACAATATTAGACCCGTACATAATTGTCGAACATTAATGTATGAAACAACATACATACTTAACACTTATGATTGCATACAACTTTATGTAAATATGTATATGTTTAGTTTTATAGTAAAAAATCTGTGGCTATTGATTTGACACAATTGTAGTATGTATTGATCATGTAAGCAGTGAATGTTTATAAGCTGAAAATTATCTTATAGTAATAAAGCGATCAAGTATGATATGCAATGTTATAAATATCCACCAGAGTTCAATGACCTGGATGTACGCAACTATATGCCAACTTTCATGAAAAACCTTGACGTGACAAAATGTAAACAAATTCAAATGACAAAAAACATAGGCATCATTTATGTCAAAGCAATTAACGAATCACAATTATTTATTATCATTAAACAGTATTTTGAACAGCACATTATTTTATGAGAACACTATTCTACGAGCTTTACAGCTTAATCAAGAACATACTCAGCTCTTCCCGTCCATTGTGAGTAACAAATTTCACTTCTAATTTTCATAGTAAATGACTTTCCATTTTTTTTTTGAATGGTTTTACACTAGTGGTTTTGGGGGCCCTTTGAAGGTTGCTGGTTGTAAATTAAATATTTAAAGAGTGAGTTGTATTAATTACCAAACAATATACAAATTTCAAAAAACTGATTTATATAACTTAGTTAAAATAGACTAAATGACATATTGTAAATTGTATTATCGTTTTAAAGTCGTTCTTACCTCGTGTGTTTTAGCTCGTACATTCGGAGACATAAAAAACAAACAATTTCTTTATTTAATTGCTTTCGTCGCTGAACAGGTTTTTTGTGGGGGATTTACATTGTTTTATTAATAAAAGAACATGCTGAAGAATACTTGACACGTCAGTGTTATTAATGATGTTTGTATGCCGTTCTCAGATATGAACATATATATTAGAAATTCAACTTAAATTATATATTTGGCATACGCCGTTTTGCATCATTCAATATAGATTAAGAAAGCTAGAAGTTCATATCAAATATTCAATAAAAAAACAACTTAAAACTAAAGAATTTTGATACTTAAGCAAGCACATGTTCCAGTTTATACAGGATTAATTCTGACATGTATACATAAACAAGTTTTCATATCTTAGAGATGTTTTATGAATTTGTTGAACATTCAACTATTTGTTAATCCCGAAATAGATGAACAAAAGACATGGCGTATTCTGTTTTTTCTGTGTTATTTGTCTGTATTTTTTATATAATTATGTATTATTCAAAAGATTATTACATGTCATTTTCATATCTGTTATAATATCAACCTTGGATCCGAAGGTTCCATGGCTGGTATTGACATATGGCTGGTATTAACCGAGGGCTGATACTATATATTTCCGAAATGAAAATTGCCATGTTATGATATTTTCATAATATGCTTCAACAATGCAGAAACATACATGTAACAGTTTAATATATTGATCCGTTTCACATGTTTGAGTGGTTCTCAAATAGAAGTTCAAAAAGTTAAATGTTTACGGACTACGGATGCTATGTGTATAACATCAGCAGAGGACAAAAGTATAATATATTGTCAATACTGACGATGAAAAAATCAACAAAACATATCGTTTCCTGTTTCCTTATATTTGTTTTGTACCCTACTTCACTGAAAACGTACCATTGAGGTGTTTTTTTCGGAATTTGTCGATTCACGTCGAAATGCCATGAGATAACGTTAGGTTAGACATGCGACAATATCTGGAAGCAGTTGATAAATATTTTATATCATGCTTTTAAGCACTACTTCGAAAAATACTGAATTCACGTAAATGTAATGCTGGTATCATATTGTAAAATTATGAGTTATTAACTTTAAGTATATGATAACTTCGTGTATTATTTAACAAAATCATAGCGTGTTTTACAATATCGTATGTTCTTTCAGTTTTCTATGGCAAAGTTATCAAGGAGAAACTTATACCAGGTCCAGCTAATGATGTTAACAATAATGACGCGATTTGGGAATATACCTTTAAAATTATTTTCAAAATGAAAGTAAGTATCAGTATCTAAATGATTTTCAAAATTCAAATTCATTGTATGTGTACCTGGAGTATGTACAAAAAATATGTGGTATGACTGCCCAAGACACAAACTCTCCACCACAGAACGCATAGCATAGATGTTAAATCAAACTATAGGTAAAGAATAATAGAAGTGTATTCTGTATTTCTCATAAAAACTGTTATATTACTTGTCGTTAACGAGCTCGAGGGAACTACTTAATATATATTTTGCCAAAAATCTTCATTCTAACCATGCTAACTAATAGTAAAAAGCAATTATCATAGTTTTTTTTTTGTTTTTTTGTTTGTTTTATGGTTTGATTTTATGTTTTTTTTCTGCTGGCATTTAAACTCTTATATAATAAACAAGGCAAATAACTACAAATTTGCTTATCAATTGCCTTATCATGGTTTTCAAATTTAAGTTGGTGTTACTTGCATACATTCGACTTGATCGATAGCATTGATGGTATTTGATTAAATCCGTGATTTAGGATATACAACAGTATAGACAATGAACTGTTGCATTTGAAATCATTGAAAATGGTAGTCTTCATTATCAACACGTCACGTTTATATTCTTTTTTCTATTTTTGTGACGTCACTTTTGTGGGTTTGATGTATTCTTTTGACGCACACTTCATAATGTTTTGTGGTGTCAATAGGAGGTGTCCGTTGTTTTTCTGTGGTTAACATTTTTTTAATGTACTAATATATTATTTATTTATGTGTGTCTCTATCCTAAGTGTTCTTGCGTTTAGTTGTATGTATTCCTGTCAGGTATTTTTTTTTCTTCATTTTAGCAGTATTTTAAACATTGTCATATAAGCGGGAGGTTTGGCGAGCCATAAAAAAAAATTCAACCTATCTCATTTGTTTGTTTTTTTTTAAATGTTATGTACGCAGTGACGAATATGACAGTTGTAGTTTGTTTCTATGTATTTTGGCGTTTGTTTTGTACAAGTTCAGTGTTAATGTTGTTCCGTGATTTTTATCTTACACTGGATATGTTTTCATCAGTTTTTATTCATGATCCAGATTTGTGTCATTTAGATCGACTATTAAACAAAAATATAATACTGTACCCTTTATGTACCAAAATAACATTGGCATCAGCAAACAACATCACTTTTGAATTATTACACCAGCCAAATAAATAAAAATTATAGTATTTTCCCTGAGAAATATTCTAATGTTTGTAAAGAGAACAATTCGATAGACACTTAATACTAAGTTAACTATTATTGAGGGATTATTATCACCCAAATAGGTAATACCTTACTCCTTTTTAATCAATCAAATTAAACATAACCATGTTTTGACTAAGAAAAAATACATGTGTTCCCTAGTAACTTTTATGTATAACATGTAGATATACATTTCCTGATTTATATATTCATTTTATAATACAGGGAGTGAGCGAAGGAGTTGGACAAAATATTGTTATAGAGACAGCAGGAAATGGTGCGCTCTGCGGAGTACGCTTTAATGTCGGAAAGTCGTATATCTTAATGGGTAAATATACTGTATGGTACATATCAATAGTTATACACTAGTACATAATACCCTGTAACGTGGACTTATAAATACAACATATAATTAAAATAATAAAATGGTTTTAAGCGATATGGAATAAACTCTTTCAGGGTTATCACTCATGACACAACAGAAATAATCATGTTGTTCAGTTAGTTGGTGTTTTAACGTGCTTAACAATATAATAAGGCTTTAGATCGGTCGGTAGTCACGTTGTTGTTTTTTTAATGATTTTGGTAATTATCAGGCTAATATGAACCGTCCTGAATTGAACATCTCTGGCAAAGTGCATATTTTGCAAATGAAATTTTATACTTTTTAGGAATACAATGTACTCATACCCACAACATGGGTATATATTGATAACAATGTTGGTGTAATTATAACATTAAGTCATAAGTTCACATTTGAACAGTTATAAAAAAAAAGTCAAAGGAGGAAGTTCCTTCGGAAGACCAAACACCACAGAAAGAAGAGATTAAAGAAGAATCACATGAAGGATTAGTCATTCCTTTTTTTATCAAATGGCATATTTATATATTTAGAAAATCAGCAAATAATTTCTATTTTCTTTTTCATAAAGGTGCAAAAAAACCTGATGGAACGAAAACCATAGCTTCGTGTGATTTCATCAGTCAACTCAGCAATCTGTCACCATATCAATCGTTTTACCTGTTTACAAGAGGTTCTTATTCATACAGACGTAATTGTAAAAAAAGATGCGTATGTGTTACAATATTAAGCTAATATAAATATACGAAGATGTGGTATGAGTGCCAATGAGACAACTCTTCACCCAAGTCACAATTTATAAAAAGTAAACAAGTATATCATATATAGGTCAAAGTACGGTCTTCAACATGTTTGTATTTAAGTTCTTTTTGCCATTTTTTACCTTGGGTTTTCTCATGAATTGGTAATAACATTTATAGTACTGAGCCTGCCTGGATTTGCATATTTATACAAACATTTTTTTTTAATTCCGTTTCTTGTTATCATACGTCATATTTTAATATGTATTATTACTAATATGACTAAGATAACTTGGTTTTATTACCGAAATCTTTGACATTTCTAGTTAACTTATTAATAGCATTTTGTTCATTGCGGACAACCTCGAGATATTTTCTGTACATTGTATCTTAGCACACACATGACTCAGGTTATGAATATGTGTTGGGGACAGCCTATATAAAGACGATGTGGTATGATTGCCAATGAGATAACTCTCCACAAGAGGCCAAATGACACTGAAATCAACAACTATATGTCACCGTACGGCCTTCAACAATGAGAAAAGCCCATATCGCATTGTCAGCTATAAAAGGCCCCGAAATGACAATGTAAAACAATTCAAACAAGAAAACTAACGGCCTATTTTATGTACAAAAAATGTAAGGTTGTTTTATGTTTTATGTCCCAACCATTTTTGTTTTTAAATCTTGATCATCATTGATGAATATATTTTTACACGAAAAAACAAATGCCCTTACAAGAAAATCAGTGACTTCTTAAACGTCTGTTAAGCAATAATAAAACAGAAACATAAATTCCAACAAAAAAAAATACTATACCGTTTAGAACTAGCCATAATAGCTGATTTATGGTATGATATAAGTGCATGTGTATTATAAAAAAGATTTCAAGCTGTGGTCATTGCTCGGATAAATCTGAAAATGTCTGCAAGTTTTCCTACTTTAGCAGAAGGATTCATATTCTTCATTTACTGAAGACAATGTTCCATCATTTTGTTATATAAAATTTTCTGCCCTACCATGTATACATTAATGACCAAAAAACAAAATATTTTGAACATCAGAAACACAAACGTACATTAACATGTTACGTCGTCTGCGTGTTTTATTTTTAATACATTTTTTTGTATCAACAAAATTGAAGATTTTGATTCTTTCAATTCACATCAGTGTTGTGCGGTTTTTCAAATGACGATATCGTAGTTTCCTATGGCCAAACCAAACAACAACGATTAAAATCGTACAAAAAAGGAAGTAACATTATAGTATCTGTTTTATACAAAATATGTCTACTAAGGATATAATTTAATTTGACAATTATTTCATATGCATCGTACTATTTTGAAGACAGCAATCATCATTGCATCTGAAGAATTCAATAAATGATAAAACCCATTTCATTATATTTTTCTTCGGGCAATTCTGACACCAAGATGTGTGTAATACAATAAGCAACATCTTAGAATATGCAAAATCAGACTTATACATGTCATACACATGTCATGATGATATACCGTCAAAAAATATTTTTTTTTGGATATCCAAGAATTGTATCCTATTTTACCAATCACTTTGAAGTAGGATATTCTTTCACAAGATTTAGGTATAAAACATCTTCACAGCTCATTTTCAATGTGAAATAATAAAAACTCATTAATTGATCTAGATACATGTATAAACGTTACAAATCTTTGTCCAGTTACAATATAAATGGTATATATAGTACAATGTAAATGCATGAAGTAAGAATTAATTGAATTGTTAAAACGTACCAAAAATACAAGTCAATTTGTAAGTAATTTATCATATAATCTATATAAAAAGGGTGCTGTGTTTCTTCTCTTGTTTCATGGCATTAGTATCGTGGAAAAGCAGATTATTATAACAACTGTTAACGAAATTTTAGTCTCATACACAGAGGAAAAAATAATTTCTGCCTAAATGTTTTTAAGGTGGTCAATTTAAAAAAATTAAAATACAACCAAATTGGCAACATCACTCGGATTAAATGTTTTAGTAATCTGTTGTTATGCATTTAAATGAGGGGAAATAATGACCCGACATAAGTAATTAATTCACACCTTGGAACATTTCATTGAAACGTTGTATCGTCCATGTTGTTTCTTTAAAAGAATGACCTGTCGTTCGGAAAAACAAAAACTCCATAAAGGCATATTCAGACTGAGAAACACTTCATTACAGCATTTGTTTTATACACTCGTGTATCGCAGACCATATTGTTTTGCGCAACTAGCATATTCATGGTATCTCCAATAGATAATGATATGTCAGCAAGTTGGAGCATATATTGTCAGTAAAACATACGCTTTCTGTTTTCAGAAAATTAGTCCGGACTCAAAAGATTGCAAATATGATCCTTTCAATACAAATGACGGTACCATCTGCCTTGCCAAGAAGGCATTGTGCCGAAGAGAAGGATGGCAGTGCCGCTGGGTTAATAATGGAACATGTTAACGTGCTTATTTCATCAACACGCGGACCTCAATGGCTGACTGAATGCACTTGCAATAATTAAATTGAGTTAAGCCTTTTTGCAACTGATTTATATAGTTTGTTCTTATGTTGTATTGTTACACCTCTTTCCCAGTTTAAGGAAGGATTCATGCCCACAAACTAGTTTACTCCCGTCACATTGTTTGTACCCGTCCCCAATCAGGCGCCTGTAATTTAGTGGTAGTCGTTTGTGCTGTATAATGTAGGTATGAAGGTAATTAAAAAGTCACAATAAAACAAACATTTTGAAAATTTTTGTCAGCAAAGGCAATCTATGCGAGTTTGGAAGACAAACATGGGTGTTTCAAATAATTCAATCTTTTATAAATTGTTTTTTTACTTTCAATAAACCAATCATATCTGTGTCACGCCGACACACAAGTTCTGACTTCTGGGCTGATGTTACACTCGGGGAAAAAACATCCATAATCTACCTAATGGTTGTAAGAACATGAATACACCGGGATAATAATTTAGTACGCCATACGCGCAGTGACTCTCGAATTAAATCATTTGAAAGGCTAAACAAATGCAAAGCTAAAGAGCATTAAAACTGAAACTTCCAACAATGTTGTGCTTCTATAACTCAAGCTGTCGGTTTCCCCGTTTTGAGTTGTATGACATGTGACATGTCGTGTATTTAATAGCTTTCTATACAGTATGGGTTGTGCGTATCGTTGAATAATTTAATTGCTTACATTGTCGTCATTTGATTTTTACTTTTGTACTTATTGTGAGATCTTTCTATTCCACATATCATTTAGTTTTGTTGACGTGATATATCACTTGGTGCAAATGAAGAGGACATCTTTCTGGCTACTACCTATATAAGTATACTCGTAAAAAATATTCTACGATAATACTGAGGTCAAACATGATAGGTTTACACAACTCTTGGATTGCTAAGAGTTTGCCTAAAATGTCTTTGTGTATAAAACGTAACCAGCAATATAACAGTCACACGTATATGAACATAATATGATGTGTGTCTCGTTACTTGTGGTTTATTATACATTTGATATCAATAGTATAGATATAGCTTCACCAGATGCGCATTTCTACAATAAATACCCCTTCTATGATATTCGCGGTCAAATTACAACATTTATTTACAAAATACAAGAACCTATAATAAAAAAGCGAGTATATCTGAAGGACAATCAAAATTCCAAAGTCGGCAATCGTCAAAACAATTTAAAAATGAGAAGCGACAAACTATAGTTAACACAACACTACAGAGAAAACAAAAGACTGAGCATCATAGATTTTGAATAGCTAATAAACCTATAATGATAGTGTGTGAGGTATTAGTTTGGTCTCATCTGACGTTGTTTATGTATTCATATCAGTTCGATATGCCTGTGTCTGTTTTGACGTTATAGATGCCAATATATCTAATGTATGTATCACTCGTAAATTTAAGTCAGGAATTTCGCAAATAGCTCAAAAACTTATAAAATTATTTACATGATACAAATAATTGCTTAAGAAGTTTGTTTGCACTTGAAGAAAACTTATTACAAACGAGATATCACATACTATCATTCACGTGGAGTTGTTTATATAACCTATTAATTCACATACGATCTATGTAAACTTATTGATCCTTTAACATGTTTAAAATTCTGTTTCTGAACTCGTCAAAGTTAAACAAAGAGTAAACTAGGGTAGACATTACACATTTCAACTTTGACCGCGTTAACGTAAAAATAGTAAACGCGCGTTTACTAGTGAACGCGAAAATGGAAGTTAACTAACGAAATATGTGCACGCGGTGTTAACGTGCATTTACTTTATGTAATGCTTGGTCCGCACCCTACTTTAACATCCGATAGGTTTTTAAATTTAACACTAGGAGAATATTGGTTAATTCATTGGTATTGACATTGATTCCGTTATAAACAAATTTAAGCATAAAGAATATTAATACAAAACAAGTTATGAACACTTACTATTGATATTTATATTATTGCATGTTTTTAAAACTGTTTATGACATCTTAAAGCTGAATCTATTGTATATGTTTTGATTGATATTATCATTATAAACATAGCGATAAAAACAAACTAATTATAGATGCGATAATTGAAATTTTGTATTTGCACCAGACGCGCGTTTCGTCTACAAAATACTAATCATTGACGCTCGAATCAAATAAGTTAAAAAGGCCAAATGAAGAACGAATTTGAAGAGCATTGAGGACAACAATTCTTAAAAGTTTTGCCAAATACAGCTTAGGTAGATTATTTTGATTGAATATATATATATATATATATATATTGCTATACTGTTATTACCCTTATTGTCCTATACATTGTCGATAATTATATGTTGGCTTTACAAAAGTTTTTTTTCTCTCGGACTGTTATAACATTTCTCACACTAAATCCGCTGGATGTATGCTGATTTAAGTATGTTAAACTTCATTTATGTAAAAGGTGTAATTAACTTTTAACTAAGTTTAAGTACATTGGAATATTCTTAAATCGGTACTTTTTGTCATAAGTCTTTCGTAAGTGTTCAAAGTAGTGAATATTTTAGTCTTCTATGGTCGTTATAACACATTTAAGCCTAACTTATTCAGTGCGGTAATTGGAGTACTGTTAAGAGATTTGTTTCCTGCCATCAATTCAGGACTGTAAAGTAGCTCAATAAACATGTATGCTGATGATGGGAACAGGTGAATAACAAATACTGAATACTCTAAACATTTCTAAACATGGTCTGATCAAATTGTATTCATAAAATTCATAAAGCATGTAAAGTGTTATATTAATGTTCGTACTGACAGACTAAAAAACTCAATAAGATTTGAATCAATTAATAAGCATATACATATAGTTATTGAGCATTAGTTCTATAATGACTAAAAGATAAAAGAAAAGAGATCTGCAATCCTAAACAGAATTTTCAATAACCAACATATAAAAATTGACTACCATGATTACGACAAAGTTAAATATTAGAATATGATGTAATTAAAAACCTAAAGGAACTGATTATAAGTGAGCAGGATGTTGAAGATGTGCTCGTCAATCTTGATATTTCAAAAGCTAAAAAAAAAGGGTTGCCCAGAATTTTTACTTAATTATAGACAAATAGCTTTGCTGTAGAACATTGGTAGGACAATGGATAGGTGGTTTTTTTTTTTAAATACCTTTTTAACTTTATTATCACAAATTCTGAATTGACAAAATTCCATTCAGGTTTTATCCCTGTTGATTCGACGGTAAACCAACTGCTATGTATAATTAACGATTTTGGTAAAGCATTAGAAGCAGGAAAAAAGGTAAGGGTAATTTTCTGCAAGTTTGGCATAAAGGCTTACGTCATAAGCTTACAAAAATCGGAACTAATGGAACATTGCTACTTTGGTTTGAAAGCTATTTAAAAACAGGAAGGCAACATGTTGTCATTGGTGGAGAAACGTCTCAGCTGGGGTACCCCAAGGGTATATCTTGGGTCCTATTTTATTTCCGATTTATATAAATGACATAGTCAATGATGTAGAATGTGGTATTATACTTTTTGCTGACGACACTTCAATTTATATAATGTTAGATAACGAATATGAAGCGGCAGAAAAGCTAACTAAAGCTATTGAGAAATAACAGAATTGGTATCAGCAATGGCTTGTCAATTTCACCCAACACAAAACAGAAATAATGACCATTTCAAAAAAGCACCATAAACCTCATTTTCCACCAGTGGATATGAACAATAATATCATAAAGGAAGTTGAGTCACACAAGCATTTAGGGGTTTTTATAAACGAAGATCGAAGCTGGAACAATCATGTAAAAATGAGTATTGATAAAGCTATTCCAAGATTAGCATTATTCCGAAAGCTAAAGTTTAAACTTAAAAGGACAAATTTAGAAAATATTTAATTATCTGTTATACGTCCAGTATTAGAGAATGGAGACATTATCTGGGATAACATACCTGACTATTTAAAAACATCTCTGAAAAACTTACAACTAGAAGCAGCAAGAATTGTTACAGGTGGTACCAAACTAACATCGAAACAGTTGGTGTACTATGAAACAGCTTGGGAAACTCTCCAGTCTCGGCATAATAAACATAAGTTAAAAAAATGTCACCAAATGTTTCACTTAGATTGTCCTAATTACCTTCCTGTATTAGTTCCAAATCAGAAGCTAGATCTACACGACCACAGGATTAGGGGGTCCTCAAATTTACAAACTATATTATGCAAAACAAAAAAAAAACAAAAAGTCATTTATACCAGCCGTTATAAACCTTTAAATAATATTCCAGACGACATTCGTTTAAATCAATCAAAATGGGGTTTTAAGACGTATCACTCTCAAAATATTAATGAAATACCTTTGTATTTTCAATAAGGCTGTAGAAGAGAACAGATATATTTAGCAAGACTCCAGAGTAGTGTTCTAAGGGACCATCTTGATGATCTCATCGAAAACGCACTGTGTTCCTATGGTCACGTAGAAACTAGCTCTCATTACTTCTTCAAAAGTCCAAAATATAATGAAATTCGAAGGGGACCTCTCAGGACAGTCTTTTGTTTTAATCTTAATATTATCTCATATGGGGACAGTTTAAAGTCTGACAAAGACAATATGTAAATATTTCATAAAGTTTCTGAATACATAGATAAAACAAAACGTTTTGAAAGTTGATCGTGTTTATATATGTTTATATAAGATGTATAAAGACGATGTAAAATCAAGTGGATTGCCCGGCGTAATTGACTATCATCGGACATGTGTGGTGGTTCCAGTGACTGTCTATCAAGAAAGTAAATAAAAGGTGACTGTTTCATTTTTGTTTGTTTTGTATTTATTCAATTTATCATAATTTTTTATGCTACCTTAAACTTAATATACTGTTGGCACGTACTATTGTTTGCTAAATAGATGTTACCTGTTTTCGAATCCCATATGTGAACTTCATGAAACATTGTAATACTTTATTCTTGTGTAAAAAATGTAATTTTTCACTAATAAATACTTTTTAAACTTCACAGAATTTGTATTTCAAAACAGTTTTATAAGACCCTAACTAAAGAAAACGCGATTTCCGATAAACCATTATGTAATGCTGTAATTCTGTTTTCAATGCATAACATTTACTTTAAAATAGTCATACTAATATTGGTTGACAATAGACAAAAAAGTACGTAAATGCGATTAGATGAAGTGAGGTCGATAAAGGTTCCTTTTTGTGCCAAATTTTTTTAACTTTTTAAGTATTGTCGTGCTGAATCGCCAAAATGCGAACTTCTGTATGATAAAGTTAATACAAACAGTTCAAGCATATATCATGTATATCATGTATATGTTTTACAAAATAAAACCTTTATAATTTAATGTCTTTTTAAATATTTACTCCCTTGAAGATGCCCAGTAACATGTCGGAAAAATAGTATTTTTAATACAAATAGTTTGTGTTAATATTTTGTTCGGGACAACATTCCAATAGACCACATATCAGAAAAGATGGTAATGCAAATATTGTCAACAATTATTGTATTAGCATGGAGTACCAGTGAGGTACATGGCTGCTACGGTGCCTTTTATCAACACCCACAAGAACAATTCTGCTCAGCAGATTATGGTAAGCTCTCGAAATCATGTAGCATGCACCATGGGGATTAAATGACTGTTTTGTTAATAACAAAATGGTCTTTAAAACTAGTGTTATATAAAAATAAGAAGATGTTGTAAGATTGCCAATAAAACAATTTTCCTCTAGAGTTCAGATGAAGTGAATCAAAGCAATTATAAGCCATCATACTGTAAGCCGACAAGTAGAGCAGGATGTACTTACCCTTCCGGATCACACGAGATCTGTTCTGATTTAAGTGGGGTTCGTGTTGCTCAGTCTTAATTTTTTTGTTGTGTTTAGTATTTTCGACGCGTACCTGTTTCGTTCCTTGCAAATGCATTGCTAGTTTATTCGCTTCTCTAATATTCTAAATGACAATTTAGTAGATTTAATGATTTGTTCTGGCGAAATGAACTTAAATGAAGCCAACATCACTAACCATGAAATTTCTGGAAAGGAAGATGAATACCTAGATGGCTTTTGGAACGTCATTTCTCATTTCAAGATATGAATTACTGGTTGAAAATTTGCCCTAATGAAAGCTGGTGCATGTACAGTTAATGTTTTTATTAACATGTTAAATTTAAACCTTCGATTAAATATTTAGATATTCAAGAAACAGCTAGTGTATTTGAATTAATAATATTAGACCTACACAATATTGCATGATGTTTTCAGCATTGTATGGTAAAGTCCTCACGGAAGAATTTATACCTAGTCATCGTGACGATACAGCGAATAACCAACCTGGCTGGAGGTACACAGTTCGTATTTTATCTAAAATGAAGGCAGGAAAAAGAATTTTTTTGAATCGCAAAACGCCTATTTCATGCGTTTTGAACAAAAAATTATGTTCGATTTAAAGAGAAATACGTTTATTATTCACCATTTTCATGAGCAATTCATTACTTTGTCCAAGGAATTTACATGCATTTCTTAACTATCGGAGTAAATAGAATAAATGGCGTTTACGAATACGATGAACGGTTTAACTCCAGTGCCTAAATATAACAAATCCTGATTTATTGTATACAGATACACATATAAAAAAGAGTTAGAGATCAAATAGCCTATAATGTATGCGCATCAACTTTGTTATAACATAAACGCTATATGATTTATGAATTTTGACAGAAACTAAGGTTTCAACCCCCTTATGCAAAGTTGGCTTCGATGGATTAAGCTATTTTTGTTAACGTATGTTTGGTTTATAAATTTTATAGCTCGGTCTTTAACATCCATGGCTTTCAAACATTCGTCTTTAAGTGTTCCTGAGGAAGGTAAATCCAGAAGAGCGCTTCGGACGCACGTAATTTATGACGTGTTGTTTTCATGTTTTGTCTATGACCTTAACGGTTTCTAGCCTGACAAAAAGCGCCAAAATATGACGTCGTATTTTGCATATCTTATCAGTCTGAGAATTGTTCTTAAATTATATGAAAGTCGCAGTTCAAGCTGAATTCGTTAAACTATCCCATAAGTAAGATTTTGATGCTATATATAGAAAAATTCCATATTTTCATTTACTTTCTTACATATCAGGGAGTGAAGGAACGAGTAGGTTCCGAGGTAGTTGAAAAGACACCAGAAGGTAGCTCGTTATGTGAAATTCGTTTAACGGTTAACGAGTCATATATAATAATGGGTAAATATAGATTTTATAATAATAATAATTTCCTTCGCAAGTAAGAAATGGCTATAGTTAGAAGTGTTAAGTAGAACTTTTAAGAAAATCTACTGTTCATAAATATAAGATGTAGCATGCAGTTAACATGGTTCGATAAACGAAGAAACCAATTACAAAATCATGCAAAAGTTGGTAAAAAACGTTACGGGTCAAATAAATTAGAAAAAAAACTGAATTCAAAATGACATTAAACATGTTAAATCGAAATAAAAATTCAGCAATATAAACGCCAATACTCTTGGGGATGGAATTACATGCTCTGAATTTTTTTTAGGATGCATTACGCTGATGGTTCTTCGAGTGTAATCGCAAAATATATTTAATACAATAATAAAGAGTAGCTGTTAATGATCATTACTGATTGATCTTGCACAATGTAGCACTTGAACGAACTTTTTATGAAATCAGTATCTGAAATCTTCTTTATTTGAGTAGTAACATCAAATATACGAAGGTTAGACACCATGATCTCATAAAAGCAAGCTGGGAAAGAACTTTGAACTTTGATTACATTGATTGATTGAATGATTCATGTTTAACGCAATTTTCAGCACTATGTGCTATTACGTTGCGGTGATTGTTTGATGTTAATGAAAGCCGGAGTGCCCATAGAGAACTTCTGACCTACGGCAATACAACTGACTGGAAAAGTACTTAATGTTCAATTGCTTGTGAATGAAAAGAGAACATTTAGAACTGAGATAAATTAAAAAAAAATCTATTCCAACGATAGCCACTAAAAATATTCATGTGAAATTATAATGTCAAAAATCTCTTTAATAGTAATCTCTTTTGTTTTATAGACTTAGTTTTAAAGGCAGATCTATACTTATTCCAGTATATATTTTTATAAACAATTATTCAATGACTGGTTTAATTTCTGATCAATGAATTCAGATTGCCTATTATGCAATGCATTTTGCAACGTCTAACACATACCTCATTAGTTTAAATTTAGTATTATACGGTTAAACATGTATAATAAAAGCATATGATTTAGCAAACTTAGATTACTCGTATTTAAATTTGTTTGTAATTTTCCCTTGATTATTTCAGCTATTTAATTAGTTATTCGTGTATCATATGTACATTATATATATATTCTGAACTTATTTCTTTACATTAATATATGTTTGTCTCTATCAACTCTATCACATGGATATAATGAGAACATAACCATACGATGTGTTACGACAATAAATTGACGGATGGAAATAGGACACACATTTGTCCAATTTAGCTGCAAATAAAATTGTACTGTCAGTGATAAGAAGTTATATATAATACAGATAAAGCTAATCATTTAATCTTAACCGCACATGTGATACATGTCGGAGATATTAACATCAGAAACGTCATATTGGGTAATAGAAAATATTGGAAGGAATTAAAGGGTATGATAAAGATAAGTAAAAGAAAAGAAAACAACCTACACCAAGAATGTCATTAAACAAAATAACATAATACTTGACATTGGAATTCCGATAATGTTAGCATACCCTTTTATACTTTAGTGGCAAGGAATGTTTTGCCTATGACAAATATAATCTGGTAACAAATTGCCATGCTTTTTATACTAAAAGGTGCAAACGATATGGATAGAACGAAAAGAACATCGTACTGTGATATTTCTAGACGGCTCAGCGATCTGGCACCTTCCAAATCGTTGTTACATGTTTACAAGCGGCACTTATTCATACGCTTTAAACTGTAGGAGGGGATGCAACGTAAGTAATAAACATAGGATAGCAAACAGTATACCTTTATTTTTCCCGTGTATTGTCTTACTTCTGCAATATAGAGGGATACAAGTTAATTTCACACCTAAACAGTATATGACGGCTATGACAAACATTAAAACAAATTCACGTAGGCTATTATTTGTATTTGTTCAAAGCAATATAGCAGTTGATTCAAATCTAATAAAAGTTTAGGTTCTAAATAATTGCTGAAACGTAGTTTTTGTGATTGGCTATATCAGATATAAGAATTATGGATGTGCCAAAAAACAAACAACAGCCGAACAATACCAAGCGGCCATTGAAGATTTAAATAAGGATGAATTTAGTATGGTGATGGACTTTTGAATGTTATAACTGGCTCATAAAAAAATCCAGTGGCATCAGTATTAAATTTACTTAACATTATTTTGAACGATTGCATCGTGTCTTTATTAACCACTAAGTAAACATGGATATTTTGTAAAGTGTGTTTTCAATTTTAACTTACTTTTGTCCAATTGTTGTGAAACCGTTCTCTCTACATTAATCCGATGACATGATTCAACACAATTGCTATCAAATGTTACTATTAAACGTTTAAGTTTTAATTTCCAACATGTTAATGCCCGAGTATAAATAAGCTTGTCACCGGTAGTAATGTGAACGTTATTTTTTGGGAATTTTACAGTTTAAAGAATTGCAATTATTTGTTTCCTTGTATGCATTCCTCATTTCCATTCCTAATTTTATAAATGAACAAAATCAGTACATTTGAATGAGACCTAACCCCGAAGGTGACCTATCGAATTAGACATATAAACGGGTTTTACATACCTGAGCAACAAGACGAGTGCTTTATGTGGAGCAGGATCTGCTTATTCTTTCGGAGCACCTAAGATCACCAACAGTTTTGAATGGGGTTCCTGTTGTCCAGTCTTAAGTTTTATATGTTGTTGTGGGTACTGTTGTGTGTCTGCTTGTCCTTACCTTTTTTAGCCATGGCTTTTTCAGAGTATTTTCGACTTATAAATATCCCTTCGTCTCTTGCAAGTAGGTCAGTATATGCATCTCCATGAATAAGTTCGCCCGTCTTTTATGTTGAAGGTGTGATATATCAACGTTAAATTATTCGTAACGTAATGCGTCAAAGTACTATTATAACCCGTATAACTCCAGCATGCATAAGTGCGTAATCAATCTTTAAATGAAAGACTGTGTTACATGTGCAATTGTTGTTTCAACTTACATCCCAAATTCAATTACGATCAAGTATAATTGAAGATTATTGATTCATCTTAAAATTCATTTCCTATCATACATTTCATACAAAAAAAAACAATCTTTAACCCGCAAAAGTATAACTTGTAAAGTACTTGTACAATGTAAGTAAACGTCGATAGGTCGATAGGGTTGATGTGTACATAATTCACATGATGGTATATATATATATTTTCCAACATTTTCGGTATTCAAGAGCTTGCAGTTGCCACTCAGATTTTTTACAACGCCACCAGTGTTGGAGAAAAAAAGTTGATGAACCAGGGGTATGTCAATGAACATCTCGTCCTTTTTATAAACAAGTTTATCGGAAGATACCAAGACCTTCTGGATATATGTATGTATATTCCTCACATCTCACAAATAATACACGATGACCTTGCAGTATAGATTCTGGGTACTGACGTTGTTTGTGATCTTTATAACGTGTTAAATTATTTCACTATACTTTATGCAAATTTCTAATATCATCCATTCATTTCATTGGACATGTGGCATTCGTTAATTTCTTCTAACCTTTCATAAGCCCCGCCCACCCATAACTGCATCTGATAATATTTGCAACAGGGGTTTTTGTCTAAAATTAACACCAGCCTGAGCCCGAGGTTTGCCGAGTCGGAACAATTTACATAGAATCTATATAAGAATGCATAACAAAGTAACTAAGGATGTGACGTTGCATACGGAACACTTAAGTATAAGTTAAGGTCATTACACTTATTAGTAAACTTTCTTGATTGATGACTTTCCGTTTTTACAATCGTCCTCCTGATAACATAGTCCACGCTTAAATCAGGAGGCATTCAGTATAATAAAAAAATGCTTCCCTTGGAGAAATAAAAATATTAACATACTGTCCTTAGATGAAAGTGTTAGGGTGATTAACACCCTCGGTGACGAAAAAAAAAACACTCATACCCACGACTTTGTCTTGGGTGATAATATTTTCTCTCGTGTGTTAATATACCCTAAAAGTTTAATCCAAGGACATATCCAATTGACGTGGCTCTGTACTTATACATCCCGTCATTGTCTTATTGTTTTATGGTAAACTTCTTGTATTCTTGTTTTTCAGTTTTGCTAATGTACTTTGTCTATATGTATTTGTGTTTCTTTGCAACATATTTGTTTGTTTTTAAAGTGATTAAGATTATAACACAGTGTTGTCGTATCCATATTTTTGACATGTTTACCTATTACATGTACATGTATTATGTCTGTTTGTTTTGTTCGCAAATCGTTGTCAATATAAAGGAATTTTATGCGACCGTCATACAAGTAACAGGTTTAGCTGGCTATAAAACCAGATGTAAATCCACCGTTTTCTACATAAGAAATTGCCTGTACAAAGTCAGGAATATGACAGGATTTTACAATACCCCTACAATCACCACCTGACTATGGTTTTTGGGGTAAACATTGAAAAATATGTACAAGACTATCCCTTTTGTTTTTTAAATTCATATTTATAATACAAGAATATAGTTATTGAAGAAAAAAAAATAGCTACTCACACTCACACTTTCTCTCACTATGGAATATGACAGTTGTTATCCATTCATTTGAAGTGTTTGCGCTTTTGATTTTGCCATTTGATTACGGACTTTCCATTTTAATTTCCTCGAAGTTTTTGTTATTTTACTTTTTAAACTTGAACAGAAAAGTTCAGATGTTTTCAAACAATATTAATAGCATATTTGATACACTTCATAAATATAAGCCTACAAACTGTCAAATATTTCATAGGAACACAGTTACTGCATATACATTTCCTTTTGTTTGTTTCAGAACCTGAATGTAGAAGAGGTAGGTAAAATAGGTTGTAAAGTTTAAATACTCTTTCATCCTGTCTTGCAAGAAATGCATTGTGCAAAAGACAAGGAAGACGATGCATTTGGTTTAATGATAATAAATGTTAACTTAATTTATATACATTAACTTGTTCAATTCGCTCGTGTATGTATCTACGTATTTGTTATTAACGAAAAAAATCTCTGTATTACTGAAAAAATTATTACACCGATATTTTCAACATCACAAACTTGTCATATCATATATGCAATTTTATCATCGGTACATGTACATCATTCGTAAATATAAATCAACATAAATAAATCGTATATGCTCAGGTTTTTCACATCAAATCTTTTATGGTAATATTTTATACAAAGCACACAAATGTCGTCATAAAGATAACCAAACTTTTAAACAGCCTTATTCAGAAGGGATGTAGTTACGATACTGTTGTCAAGTCATAATGAGGATCGCATTTTTTGGAATTATTAATATTCATTCACTCAAAGGGTCTTCGCATCAGAACTAAACATATTTATTCTAAATCTAGTTGTTGGCATGATACGAATTATGTTCTTCTCGTATATTTTGTTATGGGTTGACACTTAACCCATAACGGGAGGAAAAGTGTTTGATTTTCATATGACGAAAACATAATCTTCCAATCTGTTTAATTGAGGTATGTAGCTGGCATGTCAGTAACTGCTAGTAGTCCTTTGTAAATTTATGTTGATCATTGTCATTTTCAATTGTAAGTTACCTATTCTAACATCGGACTCAGCCTTACCTAAACTGAGTTTCACTGTGCGTTTTGCTGCGCGTTTGTTTATTCTACATTAATTAAGTGTAGATAGAGGGTTGAGATCTCACAAAGCATGTTAACCCCGCCGCATGTTTGCGCCTGTCCCAAGTCAAGGACCTCTGGCATTTTTGTATTTTGCATAGTTTGTTTCAATCTATTTATTTTCTATTTATTTTTTTAGACATCTTTCACTTCCACGCTCGCGCCGATGACCATAATTGAGACCTTCTAATTCTTTTTCTCGTTTTAATTTTTTCGCCTGTATTTGTAAGAGACCACACGCTACTAACTCGCCAGCCAAGAGTTTTCATATCAGTTATGTATCCCGTCATACTTTGAACGACAAAATTATTTTATTTTATTGATATTCTTTTACTGTTAAGCCTGTTTTTATGTATCCCGTCATACCTTGAACGACACAATTATGTTATATCTACATGTGTGACGTCAAACGCGCGATTCTACGCCAGTGCTTAAAATGGTTCAATCCTTTATGGGTGGATTTTACATAGATAAACAAAATCGTATAATAAAATACCAAAATGAGGAAGTTTAATTTGATTATGCCTATTTTGCTTCTTTGTTAAATTTGTTTTGTTTTTATAGTGATTAAGATGATAACACAATGTTGACTGCTGTATCCCTATTTTTGACATTTTCACCTGTTTGTTTTGTTCACGCATCGTTGTCATAATGGAATTTGATGCGACTGTCATACAAGTGAGAGGTTTAGCTAGCTATAAAACCAGGTTCAATCCAACATTTTCTAGATAAGAAAATGCCTGTACCAAGTCAGGAATATGACAGTTGTTATCCATTCATTTGATGTGTTTGAGCTCTTGATTTTGCCATTTGATTATGGACTTCCCTTTTTGAATTTTCCTCGGAGTTCAGTATTTTTGTAATTTACTTTTTTTAGCAGTCTTTGTAACGAATATGAGAGACAAAGAGCTACTTCATTTTGGGCAAATTAAAACTGTTTTATTTTCAACAGATTCACAATTTTTGTATTCTTTCGACCCTTTTTTCGTATGCAACTGAATGTGACGTACTATGATTTGGTGCTATTACACCTTGTTTAGTCATTTGCATGAAATGTCTAAAATGTGTAAGAATATGGCTTAGTGTATGAGTAGCATATCAACATAAACCAATTCATACTAAATTTAAATTAAAAAAAAAAAATAAAAACGAAAAAGTGTTAATCAAATGAAAAATCGAGAACCACATTATCAGTATTATTTTCATAATAGGAAACTTACATGATAAAAAAAAATATCATACATAAAATAACAAATTCACAACTCTGTATGAATGAAAAGTAATTATGTCAAAGCCAATGTACATATACCTATATGTTATAAACAATCCCCTATTAATATTGCTTCTGCATAGTCGCAGCTTACACTATTGTATTTGATTTACTAGTATTCGACATATTTTATTGCAGTATAATTTAGTGATATGGGGTTTGTGAAGGCTTGTTTCTGTACAATATGTCTGTAATTATTGCATGCATGCTCGTTCTGTTTATCCGAATATCGCATTATTATTGCATCATGCAAGTGAAGGAAATATGTACAGCCTCTGCTTTGTAAAAAACAAAATCACATTTATATGACATAGTATCTTGTACAAGTAACCCCACCAACTATCCCCTGATTCCCATTGACAAAAGAATTTGAAATCTAAATATTGAAAGATATAAGGATTCGGTTTCCTTATATATGCCAGAAATTGAATCAGTAGGGAAAAAGCAATAAGTTAGAATGGTTACAAAAATATTACAACTAGTAAATGTTCTAGCATGGATGACAAATGGTGTACACAGTTGTTTGTGTCGTGGTTTGCATCACCCTCAAGATGAATTCTGCTCTGCCAAATATGTTAAGTTTTAGAATTACTGTACATAAAGGGTCATGATAACTTGTTTTTGTAACATTCATAATTCTTTTTTTTTTTTGGCAATTTAGTTTAGGCAAAATAACGGATGTTTTTCCCTAATAAATTTCAAATGAAATGGTTTATTTGAACGTGATCACTTCCTCATAAACAAACTATACTTTCCCAACAAGAACCACAAAACCATAAATGAGTTTTAAAAGATGAAGTTTCTCAAAAACGTTCGTGTTTGAATCATAAATAGCGATTGTATTTAAATGTCAATGTTCAAAAGTTCAATTCAAAATCTAGATTGTGGCTGTTGATCCCACATGACTTTTACGTGACAGCGTGTTTACAGCTGCAAAGAAAGGCGTAAAGGAATAATTAGGGCAGTTGATCATGCGAACGTGCAAACCTTGTCTTATCCGGGCATTCTAAAAACCGTTGGAATTTATATACACACACCTAAAATTTTAACTAGTTTCAGTTGATACACTGTTTATCTTACTTGCAACGATAAGCCGAAAGTAGGAACAGCTACTCAGAACATCGCCATTGAGTGTTGTTAGGTCGAGGAAAAAGAAAAATGCTGTCGCTAGACTTTATGATGCTCAATCGTGAACGTCTTCCGGACAATTGCAACGGTACCAGCGAATCGTTTAAACCTGATCGTGAGAGTTTCATTAACAACAAAATGTATGCGTGGTCTCCTTCGAAAACCGACACAATAAATTGTGACTCGGATATAGAGTTGTCTCAATGGCAATCTTACCACATCTTCTTTTATCGCCCCACAAGTTAATTATCATGTTGTGATTGGTTAAACGTCGTCACGTGGTGACCCCCATATGGATTCGTAGGGGGTTAGTAAACTTATTAGGGGGTTCAAGACGTCACGTCTACTGTTAATGGTGACCTCATCTATTTATGTTGTTGTGTTTCAATGTTTATTTTTCTACAAAACGCATCAGAAAATATGGCAGCGTGCGATAAATTCGTTATACGGATCTCTACTGACCACCTACGGTCCATAGAGGGTGAATAAAATCCATAGGAGATTCGGCCTGTGTCCTCGCCCCTTATGGATTTTACTAACCCTCTATGGATGCGTAGGGGGTCAGTAGCGAACCATATAACTTATAATATCTATCTACAGACAGTTAAAACCATATCTGTGCAAACCGAGTAACCGCCAGATATCTTTACGTTTATTGCAGTTCATTATATCAATGTCACAGATAGGCCTTCAACACAAAACAAACAAAGCCCACTGCATGCTTAAAACGACACCTAGCACCGGCTATTCTGTAAGAAAATTTCGATAGAGTTTGTAAATACGTTTGGTTTAGCGATGAATCAAATTCATTCCTAAGAGACGCAATTTTTGAACATACATTAATATGAACTGTGTCCTTCAGGTCCTTGCGGATTACAATTTAAATTGAGGAAATATGATGATGCATCACCCGGGCAATCTTAACGCCGCTCTATATATAGATGAGCATTTTTTGGCCGTAATGAACCTCCATAGTGACGTTTTTCAACGCCCTGTTGCACACAGCTTGTGCTGTTGTTTACCCTCGTAACAGTGTTCCCATTGCCGCCTAAATTAACGTGTTTGAATTCCGAATAACATTGGTGGGATGATTTAAAAAAAAAATTAAAACAACACGTAATAAATTGCGTCCGAAGCGCTTTTCTTGATTAAACTTCATCAGGAACGCTGAAAGTCGAATATTTGAAAGCCAAAGATGTATAAAAACTAAAACAATTGAAGAGTTGTATAAAAAGGACCAAAATAGCCCAATCCGTCGTAGGTAAATTTCTCCTTAGGGAGTTGGAATCTTAGTTTCTTTATTAATTTCAAACTTCATAAGCGGACAATTTTAGAAAGGTTTGTTATATATCAAATCGAGACCGAAATACTGACTGATGAGCTGATGATACCCTCGGGTACTGAGCCTATTCGTCGTCAGCATCGGCGCAAATTACGCTCTCTCCACCAAGAATTATATAAAATACTCTATACTGTTTAATGGTAAGCTAGTGTTGTTCATATGTCCCAGGAATAAAATTCATTTGACAACGTCGTATCGTTTTTTAGCTATTCAACTGCTACTACAATTATAAAGACTAAATATTCAGCGATCAACAAAACGTATGAATCGAAAACCGGAAAGGAGGGCGATCAGTATTGTAAAACAAGCAAGACACTGCACTATCAACATGACAAAAATCCAACTGTCTTAAAAGACCATTTTTTGTCTTGATAGGCATGAACAATTACCTGACATACTCAAAAAGTATGACTGATGTCTTGATTTTTTCTTGACAAATTCCAAGTTACATTTAATTTGTATGAACATTTTACTCGACATATTCTCAACATTCTGAGTACGGTCTTAAATTTGTTTTGACAAATTCTCGACATGTGCATACTGTCTTGGAAAAGAGAGGCGAAAGATACCAGAGGGACAGTAGACATGTTTGGAGTTTCTCGACATGTTCTTGGCATTCTTTTTTTTCTAAGTATGGTTTGACATATCTGAACAGTTTGAATTGTGTCTTGAATTTATCTGACAATTCTGAGCTTTACAAATCATGACCATTATCATGAATATACATGATATGTATTGTTCTTTATTTCTATTTAACATGTTTAAAGAATATCTGTTATTACAAGTTAAACTTATCACCAAAAAATTTAAAAAAAATGGTCATGTAAACATGTTTATAAATACAAAAAATAAATATGAAAATATATTATCATATACAAATGTGAGTATTATGATATAAACCAACTCAAATGTGGGTTTGTTAATAATTACAAATATTGATTTATTATTATTATAAATACGTGCTTAATGTCATACTGTACACATATTTCATTTTGCATGCATAATATTCAATGTTAACATAGTAAATAATAGTAAACAAACAATTTATCAATATGTTCAATCTAAAAATTAGTAATAGATTATTATATCATAATGCTAAGTTGATTCTACCGGTAATAGAAATGAGGATAAAACTTTTGTCAGGAATGTATCGATTCACGATTCAAACGAAATCTATTCTGTCGAAACAGTGTCCAGACATATTAAAACATCTTTAAGACCGTCAAGAATGTGCCAAGATATACTGTGGATTCCTTTTTATTCGTTAGGTTCCAATTTTCCTGGCTTTTGTGTTCAAAGCAGTCTTGTAAAACTGTGAACGGACGTGAGTGAGGATTATGGCTGATTTTGTCATACATATGGTGATCCGAATTAGTTTTATTCGTGGTATTTTTAATTTCGGTGACTAGAGAAACCTGTCATATCAGAAAACACCGTGTAAATAGTGACGTCTGTTTCATACTTTTTGACAAGATGACGTCCGCGCCAAATATCCTGTTTGATCTTCATAATTTTATGTATCGAATGCGACTGAGCATATGCTGTCATTAAGGACAAAATGTCCACCAGCAAAAACATCGACTGAGTGGTTGTAAAGGAAAAACTAAACAGAAACATCGACTTAGTGGTGGTAAAGGAGAAACTTTGCAGATTCATCAACTGAGTGGTTGTGAAGAAGAAATGAAGTTGATATACCAACTGAGTATTTGCAAAGGAGAAACAAATCAGAGACATCGACTGAATGGTTGTAAAGGATGAACGAGGCATAGATATCGAATGAATGGTTGTAAAGGAGAAACGAGGCACAGAGACATCGACTGAGAGGTTGTAAAGAAGAAACGAGGCAGAGATATCGAATGAATTGTTGTAAAGGAGAAACGAGGCAGAGATATCGAATGCATGGTTGTAAAGAAGAAACGAGTCAGAGATATCAAATGAATGGTTGTAAAGAAGAAACGAGGCAGACATATCGATTGAATGGTTGTAAAGAAGAAACGAGTCAGAGATATCGAATGAATGGTTGTAAAGGAGAAACGAGGCAGAGATATCGATTGAATGGTCGTAGAGGAGAAAAGAGGCAGAGATATCGACTGAGTGGTTGTTAAGGAGAAACGAAGCAGAGATGTCGACTGATTGTAAGGAGAAACGAAAGATTCAAAATAATTATTCAAACATAAAGGTGGTAAATAATTTGCCATCTCATGGCAAAAAAATGATAAAAAGACAAACACGAGTACTCAAAACAAAGCATAGAAAACTAAAGACTGAACAACCAACACGATCCCCACTGAAAACAAGGGTCAATAAAAGGTGATGCGTAATGACACATTGATACCATGTAATGAGGAGATTGTCCGAACAAATTTTAAAAAAGCATCATGGTGTCAAAATATCGTTTACTTTTTCAGTATTCTATGGCAAAGTTACCAAGGAAAAGCTTATACCAGGTCCACCCGATGACGTAGAAAATAATTTAGCTACTTGGGAATATACATTTAAAATCATTTTCAAAATGAAGGTAATAAGCAGTTTTTAAATCGATTTAAACGTGCAAAATCATCGAATGTCTAAATAGAAATACATTCAGTATTCTCGAAAACATTTTGATATATGACATGCTCATAACACAAGAACCACCATATATATTGATTTCGAGAATTTGTATGCTAAGATACTTAGGATTCATTATTATTCGTTTGATACCAATTTTCATTGGTTTTGTTGGTACATGTGAACCACGAATTCAAGTGTTCAACGAATAACACATTTTTTATAGGCTTTATATGTAGAGAATGGAAACCACAAAATCAAATACCCACGATAATAAATGAATCCACAGTATACAAAACAAAACACAAAAAACTAAAGACTGAGCAACAAGAACACTACCATGAAAAAACATTATACTTTGAGCCATATTACTATATCACCTTTCTAAACACCAACCATTTACCTCATTTTAAGCAACGGTAGTACCCCAATCTGATATTAAACTGTGTTATCAAATTTGTTTTTCTCAAGACCACCACTTTGAAGTGCTGATACTTTAACTATCTGGCTCCAGTGAAAGAAATATAAGCAATGTTTCTAAGCGTGCATATGTTCCAAGATCTCTAAAAACAAACTGATTTAAAAAATGATTTATTTAATCATTTCATATGTTAGCTTACTCTAGATAATTCTGGGGTATATCGACCGGGAATGTATCATTTCCTGTTTACGAAATGACAATGCACTAACCTTGACCTGTATACATCAGGTTTGCTCTTCTCTAAATAAAATGTTATGTAAGTATATTATACTGTATCAGATTTGCGAAATCGGCTAATCTTTAAATAAAAAACATGCATAAGCTACTTAAGACATACGCTATCATCTGGCATAATTTAAATTACAATAAGTATAAGTATATTTGCATAATTAATTACATACATATTTAGAGTTATAGGTTCTTATTTAACAACAGATTCCCCGTTTTCTATGAGCACCGTCAAAGACAATATATATTTCAATAAGAATATCTTAACGGAAACTAGCAATGGAAGATACATTGTGTGCCTCTTTTTGTGACGTTAAACATCATTTGATATAAAATTGAATAAAGAATATCGGATAATTGATAAATTGCAAAACTACTTAATAAATACAGAAAATTATTCGCACATTTATTAGAAATAAAAAAGAATATGGTGTATTAATACTCAATTTTACAATACCAGCTTAAATGTTTTTGCAGAAACTAGGCCTACATAATGAATAATACAATATTATTTTAGTTACTAGCACCATTTAAGCATAAAACTCATGCCCAATGCAATGCGTATTCATTAACTAGAGACCAAGGCACAAACAGACCATGCCTGCTAAAATATTGTCAAATTTCATAAGATAGTATGGCGATGCTTACTTTACATCAGGCGAAATATTTAAACTGGCAAGCCAAGTTTTTCAGCATCATAATTTCTTGTTCAAAATCTTGATCATTTAAATATTTGTGGCACAAATTAACGTGTCTTCACCTCAACAAACTATAGGTTTAGTATATCTGCTCACAAGGTGTATCGATTAGACTAGCTAACTTTTCACATTGGTTTACATTTTGGACAACACATCAGATGCAAATTGCCAATTTAATGAATTGAACTTAATAACTGTTCTGTTTAAAGTGCTAGAAAAGCTGTCAATCGAAAAAGAAATCATAATGGACCACTTTCGAGTTTGTCCTTCACCGGTGAAAACTCGTCAATTATGCGCGCCTTTATGACGTCATTTACAAGATAGAGGGAATCGCCTGTATCCCTGCACTATTACCATTCACCAAGCGTCTTAGTGATCATCATTGTGCAGGATAAACTAGAAATAATGTTTGTTCTGTAGATAATTCCCTAATGACAGCAGTGCTGATTGTCAATTATGAGAATTCAATTTGCCGAATAATTCGTGCAATATAGCATCATAGTTTTCCAACCACCCGCTCAACATGGGAACGGAAGTGATGATGCCCCTAAACGCACGACTGATGTTCACTAAAACCAAACGTTTTGACGGAAATGCATCAAACTAGAAAGTTGTCTATCGGAAGGCTCGTTTATTATCATATTGAAATTAAATTACTCGAATTGATATCAAGCGATATCCAATTCTCACTCGTTATGAAACCTATAAATATGTTGCCATGATATCAGGAAAATCAGCCAAAATTAGATTTAGTGCGAAAACTGTATCGTCAACTCAATATACGTTGTGGAAGAGTCAAATGGTATTCTTAAGGATGCTACTCTTGTTCTTTTTATTTTATTCATGTATTGCCATTGACAAAGTTTGCCCGCTAACCCATACTTTTATTTTCATAATTGTATTACATATTGTTTAACAAGCCATATTTGTAAATCTTATAAAATCCTTTTCATATTTTTATAGTTTTTGAAACAAAAAAGTGGTTAATGTTAAAACTAGGATAAAATCTAGAGAGAATCATTTCCCGTCAAATTTTCAATGGCTTATACATTGTGGATCTCGAAAACAAGTGCACGGACCATTCATTTTTTTCTGCTTTTTTAGTTTCTTTATTTCTATACTATCAGTTTACTATCACTTTGAGCGTTCCTGATGAAGGTAAATCCAGAATAGCGCTTCGGACGCATGAAATTATTAAACGTGTTGTTTTCAATTTTTTAGAACAGTCTTTTAAAACGTTTGTTATTTTGAAAGAGAGTAGCGAACATCCGTAAGTCTATTAATATAGACTTTTCCTCATTTATAAGGAAACCAGCATCAGCCAAGGCTATTTTGACGACGGACGACTGCGAATTACACGTGTTTTCATCGAGAATTATGCGGAGTATAAAATCAAAAAAATGTATTCCGTGTATGCCAAATGTTTACTGGTGACCTTAAACATTTTTCACTTTAAAAATACTCTGTCCTCAAAATTCAAAATATCTTAACTGATTAAATTATATATAACGATATACATTTTGAATACAGGGTGTTACAGAAGGGGTTGGTCAAGATGTTGTTGTAGAGACAAGAGGAAATGGTGCTCTCTGTGGAGTACGCTTTGATGTCGGACAATCTCGTATCTTAATAGGTAAACCTAATGTAGCAAACTTCTTTGTACCATTTGAATCATCGGTAAAATAATGTTGCTTTAACATCATTACAACAGACAGAAACTTTGGAGCTTCCCCTCCATATTACACATGTTCGGAACTGAAGATTTTGCGACATTTATGAGTTTGAATATCTTTTTGGTATCATTCGCCTTTAGTAATGATTTAAAGCGGACGATTTTTCAATGTATTGATGGCACTTGTCTGATATGGAACAGCCGGAGTTGACAACTACTGACACTGTACACAGTTGAAAATTCAAATCAATCTAATTCATACGTTTTACTCTTTTGGTGTAATTACAATATACCAACTTTAGTCATAAGTACCTAACAGCCATATAGCGTATATTAGACATCGGAACTTAAAAGAATTACTGACTAGCTCGGTAGTCAAAGCTTAGTACAACAGAAACGATTGGGTCAGCATCCCTGAAGAAGCACCCACCATTCATATGAGTCAAGGAATATTGTAGAGTTTGTACTATTCTGTACTGCAGAAACACGATGTGTTGGGTCGTGGAGAATAGACAAACGTGGCTGTTAGGTACTTTCAGACATTCAACATAAAGATAAGTCAATCAAGAAGAAATTGAAATATATTTGCATTAATGTTTAGTCTATCCTTTTAAAATAAAATGCATATTTTAAAATATAGAAAATAAGCAAATATTTTCATTTGTTCTTAAAGGAGGAAAAAAACCCGATGGAACGAAAACAATAAATCTCTGCAGTTTTAGGAGAAAAATCGGCAATCTATCCACATATCAAACGTTTTACCTGTTTACAAGAGGTTTTGATTCGTATAATTTCAACTGTAGAAGAAGATGCGTGAGTATCATATTGTTAAATGATTTCGCACATGTTTGTCCTTATTTGATTTCTTTCTAATGCGTGGTCTGTATACATCCGTACTGTATTGTATATCGTAATATATTTTTTTATGCATTTTTGTTGTCAATCCACTTTTTTATATACAAAAGTAAGTGTTTGGATTCCAAGAATACTTTTTAAAAAATAAACCACCTTTATATAGGTCTTTTGAATCTATTTACATAATTTTGTACCAGCGGGACAACTAAAGACATTGGCATTATAAAAGGAAATATGTACTGTGCTTTACATATCTTAGTGAAATCGTTATAAAAATCGGTCGGGATCAGGCCGTTTTTTTAATACTTAACCCCTTATGTTTAAAATCTCGATGAACACTGACAAAAGGTGCATTCACGAAAAATCGCTTTCAGGGAATAAAATCCTCTACAAAGACTGTAAATAAGAACACAGAAACAAAAATTAAAAAACCTTAAAGGTCCATATCGTCCAAAGGGAACCACATTAACTAATTTATGGTATAAAACAAGTGCATGTTTATCATTTTTAAGGTTTGGAGATATTGTCATTGTTGATATACATTATTAAAATTGCTTTATATTTTGTTATATAGCAGAACGATTCACAATATGCATTTAGTGAAAACAATCATTGATCTCCTTTTTTGTTAAATGTTATGGTATACATTGATAACCAACCAATTTTTATGTTATTTTAACCCTTTCCTCCATGGAATTTTTTTTTTACATACTTGATTTGCATAGGATTTTTCATTAAAATGCTGAAAATATGCTTACTTTAATGAAATATTAACTGTACCTCTAATAGACTAGTTAGACATTTGAAATTTTTTGTCAGTTATACATTTAAGTCAGATCTTCAAAATTTACCAAAAAAAAATTTTTTAATATTGTTGCCATGGTAACAGATAATGAGATTTATCCAAATATAAAATTAAAATGGTTAAATTTTGGGTTAAATCTTGTAATGTCAATTTGTTTCTAAGAAAACAATGAGAGAATTGAAAGTACATAAATAATCTGAATGGAAACTTTATTTTCTTTAAAAATTGTCTATTTTTTTCCTCATAGCAACAGAAGTATTTCCGTAGCAACCAAAGAAAATTGTGATTAAATTTTGAATTTAAAAAAAAATGGTGAAAATATTTAAAAATAAGGTTTTTACAGGTTAATCAAGATGACTCATATATTGGAATATATTATGGAAATAATATTGTACATTATTTTTCCCTAGCAACAGTTTCTGTTCATAGCAACCAACTGAAATCCTGTATAATAAGTAAAAAATGAACAGTTGACACTTAGATATTTTGGATGATAACAAATGGAAACTTTTTATCACAACATTGCACTTGAAAAAGATTTATCATATGTGTGCTCCTAGCATCCAAATAAGGCCCAAGAATCAGACTAAAAAGTAGGTGCTTAGGCCAACAAATTAGAAAATGCATTATTAGTTATCAGATATCATGTTTCTAAAAGAAAATCTATGATGTTTGTGAAGTTGTTTAACAAAGACCTTTTTGTATACTAGTAGTGATAAATATCACAGTTTGAAAAGGCAATATGAAAATAATAGCATGTGGTATAGTTTCTTTTTATTACATTTTTGTACACCATTTTGCATCTGGTTTTGGTTGTGTTCAATGGAACACTGACATTGTTAATGTTAACATGCTGATTATGCATATGCCTGTTTCTCTTTGTAAAGTCCCCTTGAAAATGTAACATCAATCCTGAAATCTAGAAGGGTATTAAACTTTTTCTTATGTTGATATCCTGCTGTGCATTTCATCACAATTTGAATTTATAAAAAAAAAAACATTATTTCAATTTAGGTTTTTTCCTATAAAGGCAAACCCCTTCCCCTCCAGAAATAACAATACATTAACTTGAAAGAATTCAGCTAGCCCCTTCCTTGTTTCACGTCCAGTGGCAAATATTTCATGCATATTCAGAAGGAGGTCCTTATAAATCCTTATTTGTTTACCTCTTCTCAATGCTAGTCTTCTAAAGACCTTTCTGTAGACTGTTTTGCATACAATAATGAAATAAGGAAATGTGGTAAGATTGCCAATGTGACAACTTTTCAACAGTCCAAATGATGTGGATGTAAGACAATGACCATTCATAGTTTATGTGTTAAGCATGTTATGACAAAATGTGAAGCAATCTACACTAGAAAAGCAACGGCCTGATTTATGCTAAAAGGGTAAACAAAAAGATGATAGACAGCAACCAACAACAACCACGGAATAATAGGCTTCTGACTTTGGACAGAAACATACATAATGTTGTTGTGTTAATTATGATTATGAGCGCACATTACTCCCCAAAGAGAGGCAAAAGGGACTTTCAAACGCATAAGTCGAAATAAACTGACAACACAATGGTAAACAACGAAAAAGAAAAAAGACAAACAACAGTATACAAAACACAATATAGAAAACTTAAGACTGAGCAACACAAACTTGGGCAGTGATTCAAATAGACAATAAATGTGGATAGTAAAATTAAGAATGGAAATGGGGAATGTGTCAAAGAGACAACAACCCGACCATAGAACAGACAACAGCAGAAGGTCATCAACAGGTTTTTAAAGCAGCGAGAAATTCCCGCATGTGGACACAGATGATGCCCCCGCTTGCATATCATATAGTTGTAAAGGGACATAACTGAAGAACGGTAAGAGTGACGCTACCAAAACTTGAACTTGATCTGAGTTTTGTGGTAATAAGCATTGTGTGTAAGTCTCATAAAATTTGGTTGAGGCTAACTTGAGTGGAGAACAGAAACTAAAATTCAGCAATTTTTCTATTTGTAAACACGCATAACTCTAGAACGGTTGTGTATAAGTTTTATAACATTTGGTTGAGACAAACTAAAAAATTCAGCAATTTTTATGATAATAAAGGGACATAACACTAGAATGGTAAAAGTGTCGCCACCAAATTTCGTACTTAATCTGTATCATGTAGTAATAAGCATTGTGTATAAGTTTCATAACATTTGGTTGAGGCAACATAAAGTTAGAAAACGGAAACAAAAAATTTGTACTTGATCTTAGTTTTGTGGTAATGAATATTGTGTATAGCATAACTCAATAATGGTTAAAGTGACACTACCCAAATTCGAACTTGATCTGTGTTTTGTGGTAATAAGCATTGTGTATAAGTTTCATAACATTTGGTTGATGCAAACTCAAGTTAGAGAACGGAAACCAATTTTGGGATGTACGTATATAGACGGACAAGGGTAAAACTTAAAGCTTCCACCGCTATGGCAGGGGCATAAAAAAAGGAATAAAATGTAAAAGTCTGCTTTGAATGGCTTGAATCGATAGGAGTGCTAAGCATCCATCCAAACTCCTGCTCTTTAATAGCTGACTTGACTCATTAGATTGGCAAGAAGTACATATAAAAAAAAACAAAAAAAAAACATGTGAGTTAGTGAGTATTGATCTAAGAGTACACAGTTACTGAAAGCTAGTTTAAAGCCAATTAATTATAACTATCAATAGGTATTTTGTTTTCTCCCAGACTAACAAAATATTAGTCAGTAACAGCCAGTGGAAGTAGAAAACAAGTTCCTCAAAAATCAACTTGAAAAAAATTTGCAACATACAATGTATGAACATGACATGTTCTTTCATCAAAGTTTAGGATACTAATATTATTTAATATCCCTCTTGTTCCTCTACTAAACATTAATAATAAGATGTGCTGATCAGTTGGTTGCTTAAATTTAAGGTAGCTTTTAATCAAATGAGTAACTACATTTTGATTCTCTGAAACCCGAAATACGGCGAAAATCGTGAAGAGAAAAATGCACGTATGTCTGTTCTTTTAGTCTGACATATTTTATAAATGGGAAGTGAACCGCAAAGTTAAGGCTCTGTAATTTGTTAGTCAAATTGTTACTACTAAAACAAAGTGGTTCACGGAACCATATGCCTTCATGATTGTTGAAATAAACATCGCGGGAAAAATATTCATCATCTTTTGTTTGTGTAAACATCACTGTAAAAACGGTAAATTCTTTTGGTGGGCGGGGCTTAGAATCACAACTTACGGATGCTGAATATTGTTGCATAATTCGCTATTCTCGTTAATTTATTTGAAGAACTTAAAATAGTTATGATTGAAACTTAAATGGCACTTTCTATAAGCAAAAACATTGAAAGATTGTACGTTGAATGATTTTTTTGTGGTCATTAGAATTTGTATGTTCCCGCCCACTTAATGACTCGCCGGAAGTCGTATAATGGGATTCCCCAAACACATGTTTACATTTTACAAGTTGCTATATTTGTTCACTCAATGGGTCAGAAAAGAATTGTATATCTCCGCGTTGTTCATTAAATTTCTGATATTTCAACGTAAGTTTAAAAATAAAATGCTTTTGTTGCAATAATGTACGAATCCAAAGCGAGAAAAGCGGCAGTGAACACTCGGAGTTTCAAAATAAAGTTTTTCTTACGGAAAATAATTTTTTACGCATACTGTATCGTAAACATTGATTATTAGGTATTTTATAACCAGTTGGTATTAATAACCAACAATAAATGTAGTTAACGTGACAATGTCAGTGTTCTGAAACTTGGTTGTCATCAAGAACCTCGAAAAAATGGCGACGGCTATTTATAACAAAAATCGGCACGTTTAAAGTATTAATGCATTGCGAAAACAAATATTTCATCAATGCAATTCAAGTCAGATATTCTTATGAATATCCGTTTTATATTGGATACAAATTTTATTAAGTCTGATACAGACATTTCGTAGTCAAAGTGTTTCAACTGAGGTACTATACAGAGGCGTCAAAAACCGTCATTATGGAGTAAAGGGGGTGGCGTCAAAAGGCGTCATTATGGAGGAAAGGGTTAAACATATGAAAACACAAACGAAACCTTTAGCCTGTGTGTAAGATTTTAATATCAAGTAACGCGGTATAATTGTCAATGAAATACACGATATATTTTATGGTTGTTTCACTAGTCCTTATGTTTACGGACTTTAACGTGTGATACAAAAGATAAAATCTGCATAATCTGCAACAAATGTATAAATCACCGCGAAAATAATGGATACTTAATCAACAATTATTCGTTTTGTCTTCAAAGAAAGTACGTTTAGAAATTACAAGTTCTAACTCCGTCAGGGATAGCAGCTTTATTTATTATATATATATATTAAAATAGGAGACTTTTGGCTACAATATTTTCTTGTATCTGCTTTTAGTCAAATAACTCCTCATGTATCAAAATATGTCTAACCCTTTCACATCCAAATGTTCAGTTTTTTGCGTTTTTTATAAAAGAAGTTAAAAATATATATATATTTTTACAGTATTATGTTCAATTCAACAAATTCAATACGTGTACTAGTGTTGGAAATATTCGTGGTTTTAATTTGAAAAGAAAAGTGTGTTATGCCAAACAAAATTAAAAGCATTAGGAATCAAACACATTATTTAAAACGAATCCATATTATAGTATTTTGTTGTACAGTACTACCTGTGACATTATCTTATTAATGGTGGCCATAAAAACTATGTCCACCATGATGGCCCTATATGTCCATCATTATACCCCCTGTTGCTTAATTAAGTACAGCTCTTTATAAGAACCAGGCAGAGTGCCATATACATGTGATATATGAGGGTTTCAGATTTTATCTATAAATGACCTAGTAGAAGCAGTAGCTGAATACTGCTCAAAAAATAAATTTGAGTGGGAAAATATGAGTGGTTGCCATAGTAACGAACACTCTATTTTTTGGTAGTTAAGCGTGGTAAAATCTTTCAAAAATCAGCTAAATCACTACAATTCAGAGCCTGATTATGAATAGAATCAAACTTTTTTCATAAATTTTCATGTTTAACATTGATACAACTTGGTTTAAGCTTCATTTTAGTTAAGATTGCATGTCAACCAAATTTGTAAATTTTTTGAAAAAATTTACCAAAAAATGCATATTTTCAACTTTTCTGAATTATAGATTTTTGTGAAATTATCAAATTTTCTCGTGTGTTTTTCAGAAAAGTGCAAATGTGTCCAGCATAGTTAGCACTGTATTTATTAAGTTTGAATACTACTTTAGCAAATTAAATAGAAAAATGCGTGGGACTCTCTTTAATTTTATCACCATAGCAACCGATTTTTTCCTTGGAAACGGAGTTATTATATGCAGAATATTGCAGTTTAAGAACTGTAATGTCCTTAATTGTTTCATAACCGATAAGAAAATACATAAAAGCAAACGCTGACTCTAAATTACCATCGTCAAGTGTTGCAGACTTCAATAGTTACCATGGAAACACATATAATGCATAGCAACATCCATTATAAAATGTATGAATGGAAATTTATGTAAAAAAAAATAAAAATATAGAGGGTGTTCATTTTCAAATTGGAATATGACTGCATGCTTTGCTTCACTCACAGTCTTGTCTGTTCTTTTCAGAAGGTTCAACAAATGTAATATATAATGTTACATTGGGGTTGGAGGGTTTTGGAAAAAAAGGGGGGGAAGGTTTATTTTTAAAAAAATTTCATACATGTAGATCCTTGAAACAATAATTGCTGCAACGTTTGGTTGGATTTTGTTCCGTGTTCATCATCCGATAATCAATTTATGAGTTGTTGCCATGGTAATGGACACTCTATTTGTTGGTAGTTAAGCGTAGTAAAACCTTTGAAAAATCAGCTAAATCACTACAATTCAGAGCCTGATTATGAATAGAATCAAACTGTTTTCATAAATTTTCATATATAACATTACTATAACTTGGTTTAAGCTTCACTTAAGTTAAGATTGCAGTTCAACCCAACTTTTAGATTTTTGTTAGGATATACTAAAAAACACATATTTTCAATTTTTCTGAATCATGGAGTTTTGTGAAATTATCAAACTTTCTCGTGTGTTTTTCCGAAAAGTGCAAATATGTAAAGCTTAGCTAGCATTGTAGTAACTAAGTTTGAATACTACTTGACCGAAATAAATAGAATATTGCGTGGGACCCTCTTGAACTTTATCACCGTGGCAACGTATTTTTCCCCTGGAAACGAGAGTTATTATTTGTTGAATTCTGCAGTATAGGGACTTCAATGTTCTCAATTGTTTCCAAACCTTTAAAAAACTACATAGAAGCATATATATACTTTTACTTTAAACTACAATCGTGAAGTATTGTTAACAACATTTGCCATGGTAACAAATATCACCCATAACAACATCCATTCAAAAGATATATAATATAATTTTATGTAAAAATTACATATAATTATGTAAATAATGTTAAATTTTCTAATGGTAATATAACTGCATGCTATGCTTTGTTTCACTCACAGTCCTGTCTTCGCTCCTTGAGAAGGTTCAACAAATTGAATATATATACACTGTGGCATTTTGGGGGAGGGGGTGGAGGGTTGTTAGTTTTTGTTTGAATCTTTCATAGATCCTTATAAGGACATTTGAGAGGTTTAGCTACCTATAAAACCAAGTTTAATCTACCATTTTCTACATAAGAAAATGCCAGTACCAAGTCAGAATTAATATATGACAGTTTTTATCCATTCGTTTGATGTGTTTGAGCTTTAGATTTTGCCATTTGCTTAGGGACTGATATTTTGTGTACAGTGTAAATCTTAAATAAATGCTTCAAAGTCAAACCAGATAATATTAACTATTTTACTTATTTCTGCCAAAAAAGTACTGCATTTTTGAATATTCAAATAAATGAAATCTGATTTGGATTAGTGTTTGTGCTCAATGGAATTCATTACGACTTGTTGAATAGTTATTCCTAGTAAGTGACTATTTTGGGATCGAATTTAAAGAAGATCATATTCAAGTGTGACTGTGTCAAAACAAGGGGAGGGAGAGTTTAAGATTTGAAAGTGAAACCTTTTTTTCTGATTATTTAACTTTCTAAATTTAGGTACATCTCTCCTCGGTTCATCTTTCTCTAAGCATATTAATGAGGGAAAGAAAAGCTATTAATCTATACTCAATAACGCTTTCAGATATGATTTTTCATACACCTATTTGAAAGTACTTCAAAATGGAACTAAAACTGTAGGAGATGGAGGTTATACGTCAATAACACAGCAATCAAACGACAAAAACATCTAATGACATCTAGCGGGCAACATACAGTTTTCAACAATACTAGTACTTATAGGTATCTATACAATATGTCAAATTCTTAATCATTACTAATTTATATAAAGACTTAATTGAGAATAAATCTAACAGAAATGAAAAAAAAAAAAATCTTCCATTAAATCGCAATTCTTCAAGTAATGTAACAATTTAGGAAGAAGCCTAAACATAAGAAAGTTAATAATTTAACACTTATCAACCTTTTATTACTACACAAAGGCGTATTCCCCCCTTTTTTCCCTACAAGAAACTTTCCTTGGAGCCGTGGATTGCAGTATTTCTAAAACATACACGAAAATTGGTGGCGTTTATTATGTGTTAAAACAGTTATTGGCCAATCGAATCGGTATATATCATTTACTCTACACGGTTGGGATGACCCTTTAACCCGAACTCCTCTAAAGATACAGAGTGATTGACAGAATGGGGCAGTAATTGACATGATAGGAGAAAAGGTGAAAACATTATATGGTATGTATTAGAGGGAAAAAAGGGCTCCAGAAAGGTTCTCCTATGATCACATGGTCACTTTTAGAAATTTCTTCAGTTAACCAGGCCATTTTAGGCAAACTTTACAGTTCTAAACTGATCTGGTTCTCGGTTTTAATCGTTTTTAAAGTATCAAACAAAGCAAAGTAAAGCAAAACGGGCATAACTCGGGAACAGTTAAAGTGACGCCACCAAAATTAAAAATTGGATCTCTGTTTTGTTGTAATAAGCATTGTGTATATGTTTCATAACATTTTGTTGAGGCAAACTAAAGTTAGAAAATGGAAACCAATTTTGGGACGGACTAAGTTTACATGTTTACTATCTAAAAGGAGAGGAGGGGGATTTCAGAAGGATTAAATTTGTGCTTCAACTAAACCCAATCTCCCCTGCAAAAAAGATCTAATGTTACCGGAATCATGAAATTATGAGATATATGTAGTACGGTGCATAGTAAGGAATGATTCATAATTAATACAATTATTTTGTACAATAATTTTGTTCTGATATAATTTTGCCGAAAATAGCATAATTATTTTACCGGGATTAGCACAATGCCAACTTAGCAGATGTACCTATTCGTCTATCTCGGAGATCCAGAATTTCAATTGCGGAAAAGTAGTACAACACATGATATTAATGATATGCTTATAGCCATATATATTAAGAGGATTCCATTATATTGGACTTCTGACAGCAACGATCTCCAATTGACTATTTATTTTTTAAAGTCGCCACCGACTTTAAATGTGTTCAATTGGTCTGTCCGTCTATCCGTCCGTCCATCACACTTTAGTTTCAGTTTAAAAATGCTTTGACCAAATGATTCTATTTTTTGGTTTGTAATCTTATTATTATGTTACAGGTCAAGTTTGTGATTTTTGCTGGTGGGATAACATCTCAGACTTGTGTGTGCCCTAAGAAATTAAGAATTTTCTTACAATCGGTAAGGAACAATATTTATCATGCCTTACCATAAGCCAGGTTGGTCTATTGCAATCCCATGAAGTTCGTCATCTGTTAACTTTCATAAATTGATTATCAGATGATGAACTCTGAACAAAATCCGACCAAACGCAATTATCTTTTCAAGGATCTACATGTATGAAACATTTAAAAAATAAACCTACCCCCTTCTTTTTTTCCCGACCCTCCAACCCCAATGTTACATTATATATTACATTTGTTGAACCTTCTAAAATGAAAACAAACATGATTGTGAGTGAAGCAAAGCATGCAGTCATATTCCAATTCGAAAATAAACACCCTCTTTATATGTATTTGTTTTACATAATTTTCAATTTATACAGCTTTTGAATGGATGTTGCTATGGATAATATTTGTTTCCATGGTAACTATTGAAGTCGGCAACACTTGACGATGGTTATTTTAAGTAATGGTATGCTTTTATGTATTTTCTAAATCTCTTTTTCATAAGTATATAAGTAAGGAGGCCAATGAAATTTTGCACAGTTGTCATAAATGTTGTGCCGTTTATTTTGAACCATTCATTAGGGCAAAAAACTTAGTTATCTAAAAAAACATTCAGGAGTTTAATATCTTAATGGAATAACAAATTGTATCATTGTAGAGCAATTTATTATTATGGATGATCTTTTTTGCTTCTTATTAAAGAAGGTAATGCACAGTTATAAATGGTTAATGTATATATGTTACAACAATAAAATTTGACCATCATCCAGTTTGTTTGTCCATGACACTTTCTAAAAGTATGAATATAACAATTCATTAAAGATGGCTTCTTATAACTTGAATAAGAAGAACTTTGTAAAAAAATGAATTATAAATTTTCTTTAAAGATGGCTTCTTATAACTTGAATAAGCAGAACTTTGTAAAAAAATGAATTATAAATTTTCTTTTAAGATGGCTTCTTATAACTTGAATAAGCAGAACTTTGTAAAACAATGAATTATAAATTTTCTTTTAAGGTTAAGGTTAATTTGTAACTAACCCATATTCATGGAAAATGATAGTATGAGGAGTGGGGCATCTGTGTGCTATGAACATATTTTCTTGCTGTATAAATAGTTACACCCTACCCCCAGCTGGGTCGAGGGGCCTATTTGAATAATTATTTACAATTTAAAACACTTATTTAACACTTTCAGTGACAAATTGTTTAATTTGAATAAACTTTGAAAGTACTTTTAAAAGTAGTAACTTTGGGAAATAAAAATATTAAAAATTGACTTTTTACTGAAAATGATGGAATTATTTTTGCATAAAAAGCCTAAAATGTTGTATTTTTGTTACCAAAAATGCTTATAGATCCCAAAAATTTGAATCATTTTTTTAAATTATTATGCTTGATAAATAATGTACAGTACATCATTTGAAATATTAAACTTGGTAACTAAAGAAATTAAATCATTTATATATGGTAAACTTCACAATTTGTAAAAAGTAGAAATTTGAGAATTTTGTTCTAAGTTCAACCTAAATTTACCCGAAATGTACAACTGAGGTCACAATATTGTTTTTACAATCTGATTGTATGTGTATCACATTGTCTTGAAAATGAATTGTTTTAATTTTGTTGGCAAAATACATACCTGAAAAATAATGAATAAAGTTGGCTGATTTTTCTAAAAAACGCCTTGTTTTTTTATGAAATTTTGCCTTGGCAGTTACCATGGCAACCATATATAATTTTGAAAAAAATGTGCAATTTCCAAACATGCCAAAGTAAAAGGATCTGCCTACAAGATTATGGATACTTGAAAAAACGACAATCAACCATATACTCTTTATTTTCAGAAAATCGGCCCAAAGTCAATAGGCTGTAAATATCATCTGGAAAATACAAATGATAAGCCGACCATATGTCTTGCTCAGAAGGCACTATGCAAAAGAGAGAGAAGACGGTGTCGCTGGGTTAATAATGAAACATGTTCATGATGTTAACTAGCTTATGTCATCAACAAGCTGGACCTGAATGGGTTATTGACCACCCATAGAAATAATTTATCAGACTTTTTGATCGACATGTTAATTATTTTCAATTAAAGAGGTTGTCCATTTTTGATCAGTTTTACATGTAAGGTTAAGACACTCATTGAACTTGCATATTTATATAACAAGTACCAATTTTGGTAGTCATAAAATATCTCATCTAATTCATGTTATTGATACATTAAGGTTTGGTTTCCAGTTTCCACGAGCAAGGTTCTGTCAGAAAAACGCTTCCGTTTGTTGTGAACAATGTGAGAAGTAAACAAAATTAACAACCGAATTGGTTTAATCTACATTAATTTGTATTCTGTTGAAAAACTGAAGAAGTATTATTTACATACCAAAATAAAGCCTAACAAATCATAAGTAACCAAGGATTTATGTAAGGGGTTTTTTGGTTGACATGAAGAATTTGATTTTATGATGTCTCTACGTTGCAAGGAGATTTAGTCCTAGCTGAATGATTTTTTAACAGTTTTTAGCTAGATGTCAATAACTGCAGGTACTTTCATATGTGTACTAAGTGTCTTTTTTGTTGTTTTGAGGGTGTATATATATAGATTCCACCACTGCATCGAGTGTGATACAGTATTTATCTAATTGAGACAGTTAAATTTTTAAATTTGAAACGTGAGGCTCGCCGATCAGTTTATATATTGCAAATTCAACTATCAAGAGTGGATAATTATCGAATTGCACGACATTTGGTGGTGGAGTCTGTTTCTCTAATGATTTTTAGACGATATGCAGACAATCTTTATCCTTCTTTTCGAACGACCAGCAAAAAGATGTGTTCTTTCTTCGTGACGTCATCAGCATGGTAGTCTTTTCTCATGACGTCACAATATGAATTTCAAAGGAAAGCAAGAAAATTTGACGTCATAACCGAATTCTGACCAATGAAGAACTGAGATCAAACGAACCCCACCATGCACACGTTTATTAAATAAAAAAGAATCAAATCAGGTAAGGGATAAATTGTGTAAGAGTTAGAAAAATACCGTTCTGGTCTGTGTTTTTATCAGACATTTATTTCTGATTTGTTTCGTTCTGATAAGTTATGCCGTTTGCATCTGAGATTTATAGTTTCATCTTATGTTGTAGAGTTACACCACTGTCCCAAGTTATTTGGACGGCTTGACTCCAGCAAACTAGTTAATCCCATCCATATTCTGTATTTGCCGTTCCAAGCCAAGATGCAGTAGCTAGACTTTAATATATTTAACGTTGCATGCCATCTAAACAATTACACCTGTTCAAGCAATTAGGTTCAACAGCTGACCGTCAACATCCTGGCCTGCATAGAAAACACTAGGATCTTCAGGTTGCTGCATCCGGTTACTTCACCTGAAAAACCGGACAGTAACATCAACCAGAACAAATATCTCAGGTCACCGACAAAAACCGGATCAGACAGTATGAAAGCATCCGCGTAGGAACTGCTTAAGCACTACACGTCCTTACTTCACCACAGTACTGCGACAACTGCATCTACCTACAAGGGTTCGATTGTGCAACATAATATATTGCACACATTGTGTAAACATCAAAAGACTCAGGAGCCAGGCTTTTGTTAAGAACGTCTCATTCTTTATCTAAAATAATCATTGAAAAGTACCATGACCTAATACATAGAGAATAATACATGGTAAAATCCGTATCACATGCTGTAATCCCGTGATATCAATTTCAGCACGAGGGATGATTTTGGTCGAGTATGATACGGTATGTGATACGGATTTTGCCATGTTTTATATGCTTTATCAGATATTTAAATACGAGAGTTTATATGAACTGCTTACTGATCGAAAGCACCTGGGTTACATTCAGGTTTATTTTTGCCTTATTCTAACGGCTTTATCATATATAGGAACTGCTTAGTTATTCATCCAAAGCACCTTGGTTAACTTACAATTTGCGTCCTGTAGTCCATAGAAACATTTTGTTTATCGAATTTTGTTGTTTATTTGTGTTTTGTTTTCATTGAAATTCTTTTTGTTTTACTTTAGTAATGTTGTACTATATAAAACACATTCTGAATAAAACCTGAATAAAACCTATTAATAAAAAAATAGTAACAATAAACCCGCAATTGAATAACAAGTATACTGTAATAAACAAAAGACTACTTTGAGACGTGAGAAAATGTGCACTTTTGAAATATCAAAATTTATAAAGTTTAACCCTCTTGCTGACCGTTTTTTTATGATTTCATTTCGTGTGCCAGAAAATATGAAAGCTCGACGTATGTGACGTCACAAAAAAAATGTCGTAATGACCGTTCCATTTTTGACCCAGTTAAGAAAAATATTTCTCTAATTTTTGTGCTATTTTCATATTTCCGAGAAGGGGTGTGATAAAGGGTAGGCATGCGATAAAGGGATGCGATAAGGGGTAGACATGCGATAATGAGGTGTGATAAAGAGTCTGCATCAAAATTGAGCGATACAGATTAAACAGCAGGCTATTTATCAAATATTCAAAACTACTGTATTTACTACTAAATATATGATAAATAAAAAGTATGGGTCTACTTCACAAATAACAAGATGGACTATATTATAAGTGTTGTAGGTTTATATCATTTGTAATTTTATAAGAGTGGCCCTTATATTGGAACCGACGTTTCTTTATTACTTTATTATAAAAGCAGTTATGATAATTCTGTCTTAGCAAAAAAATATACAATGTCAGAGTATCATGTCATACAGAAAACCAACATTCAATTATATCATATTTTAACAACAAATGCGTTTAAAAAACCAAGGCAGAATGATGCGTACAAAAAAGATATGTAAAGGATACAGGGAGAGAAGGATCTGATACAAATAGTGATTCAATTCTTTAACGCAACGATTGTTAACAATAAATGGTTAGAAATGAAGAAAAAAAATGAAAAGAAATACGTAATAAAAATTGTATTTTGTTGCTTTCAATTCTGTTAGTGTAGATCACAATATTGGCATTGGATATATATATATATGTATATATATGTATATATAAATGTGTAGAAATTATGGCAAATAACTACGAATTTAAGAACTGCATATAACGAATTATGTTAATTTTCTTTTGTTCAGTTGGAAGTATTTCTATTAAGTTTTCTATACATATATTTCTATCATCATTGACGTCTGAGTGGAAGCTAACAGAATAATTGGGATCTATCTCTTGTTCCCTGTTTTGTATGTGATGATATTGATAGTAATTGAGCATTTGAGTATTGATGACTTGGTTGCTCATAAGATGTATTGTGGAAAACAGGTTACCCGTAAAAAGAATATTGGTATTTTGGTTGCTGATTTGTAAAATATTGGTGATTTAATTGCTGATTTGGAGAGTATTGGTGAATTGTCTGCACAAAAGAGTTTTGCTGATAAAAAGATTCTTCACTTGAATTAAATTGTTCAGGATTAGAGGGTTTATCACAGCTGTTGTTAAGTAGTTTGTTGAGTTCTTCATCTACTTTACCAAGTACATAGTTGGTGAATTTATCTCTAATTCCCACTATGAGTTTGTCACTCGAGGTACAATCAGGAATAAATTTGTTTTCTGTGTTAGGGATACTGTGGAAAGTCCCACCGTCTCCCTGTGTAGTCTTATAGGCCTCTAGTGTCTCAATTCTCGTCAATAGATTTTTTACAGTCTGCTCCAATTCTCGGTTTCTGGCTTCAGCTTAAAACAGTCTATCCAGCACTTTAGTTTTTTCTGACATGTTTTCATTAATAGTATTCTCCTTCAGCTTCTGGGAACCAGATGAATTTTTTTTTTCTAGGACTTCTTTCATAATGGTCATAATGTTGTTTAAGCACACAAAGTTTCAATCAAATCTGATGACACCCTTTGTGGACTATTTTGCATGGTTTTATGGTAGGCTAGGTGTTAAATTTTAGAGATACATGTACTAATTTTAAACAAATTGTTTAATATAGGAACTTATCCTTATCTTAATGTATGGATGCTGCATGATAGAAACTGGATTATTTAAAACTATATTCGTCGTATATGTTTTTACTTGTATTAAACATGTTAAAAGGTTTCAGTTACTATATAGAATGGCCTACTTGACTTTTGGCAAAGAATGATTGGAAAGCTGTCAGCATTAATTAATAAAGTTCTTTCCTCCAACCTAGAATTTCCGGATTTTTAACACACGTCTAGTCCGAGGTGTGTGAAGAATTAAGTCAATCTTTGCGTTTCCGGTTACTTTTTTTTTGTTCGCAGAATATGAATTTTGTGCTATTTAAAGATTTTCTAATCCTTTCAAACTAAATACCATAACACATTAGCAGAAGAAAGTATCTGTCACAAGATCTTTTACTATTTTAAGGAAAATTAAATTCTACATGAACCCCGGAACGGTTGTAAGCAGGCAAAGGAGTATTAACCTCCAGAACATGACTGTCATGAAGAGTTGAAGTAAAAATTCTACATTGTTCTAGCAAGTATATGAAAGGCATACTAGTAGAGAGTCAATGTCACGAATAGCTGATTATGAAAATGCAAGAGGTGTGATTGTTTCACACGTCGCATATAAGGTACACTCAAGCCTTTGTTCATAATCTAAGCTTAAATAAACGTTACAGTTATCTTCTAAATACGCACAGACAAAGTAAAATTAACTGACAGCCAAAAAAAAACCCAACAAACAACAGAAAAATGTACTATTTTAAAACATTATAAAATTCGCATAAGCGTTTACTGATTCTCTCTCTTTCTCTTTCTCTGTCTCTCTCTCTCTCTATGTAGAAACTCTAACAGTGGCCATGAAAGTGTCTTTATTTCCTTAGCTCATATCTCATTCAGATGCCCATTGCATTGGGAAACGGGTGTTCTAGTGGCTGTGCTGCATGTAGCAGGTTGATAACTTAAAACCATTGTTACAGGCATAGGTGACACATAGAAAGTTGCAATACATTTGTTTTCTTTGTTCCTTCACTACATCGCGGTTCAACGCCACCAATTTCGCACTTTGTACTGCTAGATCTGGTGATGTTAAGTTGTTTTTTTATAATTTCATTTCACATTCACATTGCATTTTTTTTTCTTTTTTACTCTGTGATGCTAAGCAATTGAGAAAAAAGAAGGTACTAGATTGATTCTGCTCACGTCATGCATGCACATTATGTTGATATGTTAGTAAAATAAATATGCCATGTATAACGATTTTATAATCTAAAAATCATCAACCTGTGTGAAAAATTATTTTATTTCTACGTTTGAGCAGGAACATATATATTAGATATACTGTTCCCAGGTTTGAGTGTTATATGTTTTTCTTTCGACAGTAACCAAATTATCCAAAATAAGGTTTAAAATAAGTTGTTCTGTGAGTGAATGTTTTCAAATCTTTTATTAATACGTACTACATAAAACTGTTTTATTTTTAATTTGCCCATGGTGCGTTTTAAAAAAATGATGTCCTAAAATGTTTATCACCTCAATCAATGAGTATTCATATACCTTAAGTATAATGTCTGCGTTCGCTTTTCTGAATTATTTTCTTAATCCTGTTCATAACATCTACATTTTGTTGTTAATTGTTTCGATTAAAACAAATTTTATCAGTCTTAATTATCACGGTTATCCTTAACTTTGCATGCACATGGTAATAACCGCTGGATACCAAAAGTCTACCATGACCAGATGACCAGGTTAATTTACCTTTCTCAATGTTTCTTTGATGTCAACATTTTAATTACACAACTTAATTTGCACAGGACCTCGATTAAGAAAAATCAAACAAGGCATAAGATCACTCATTGTTTTGTTTTCATCTGCATTTATTGCCAAAATGGAATATACACTAAACATGCTAAAAATAAATCAAATATATCCCATCGGATATTCTATTTTTTTGAAGATTTTTTATTTTCACACAGTAAGCCGTCTTCGTATCTTCTATAGTCATGATAGTAGAAAGAAAAAAAAAGCAAAAAAATAAAATTAAAAGAATAATTATAATTTATTTTCCTGTAGATTATTGACAAGAAAGTGAAAGATTGACTTTGTCTTAAATTCGTCATTTTTTAGTGTTAACGATTAATATTTTTTTTCAGTTTTCAAGTTGACTTTTACAACCTTCATCACAACAGGTTTTGGCCATGTACATGAAAAAAAACATTCACTGATTCATTCACGATGACACTTTATCAAAAGTTAGCAATCCGGCCTATTCTCTTAACACGATACTAGTAATCTAACCATGTTTCACCGCCTTATCAACGGAAATTGGCGTTACTAAGAAAGGGAAATCACTGATTTTAAAAATGCCCATATGTTCGAATAGCAGAATACAATGTATAAAATTACAAAAAGCCTTCCATATGACCCTCTTGATCAGTGGCTGATCCAATATTATTATGAATTCATAAAATGTTCAGTGCTTGCTATTTTGTCTTAAACCGGTTCTACATTGTACATAAATTAGGAAGGAGGGTAATATATTTTTTTTATCTCATAATTCTTCTGTTTTTAATTCTTTCAAGTGGTTGATTATAAGTCCCTTTTCATTGAATGTTGCTGCAACTATCAATGGTTTATTTTCTACTGTATCTTTTAATAGGTCCACACAGGTCCCATCTGCTTGTACACCATGTACATGTTGTATTTATTGTACTTATGATTCTGTTATATTATTTCTCTATTTTTCAAAGTTCATTTAATATACATGTATTTGTAAATTTTTTTACAAACAAAAAAGTTCATGTGTGACCCATCAATCAATTAATTAATACATTTCTATTGAAGGGTAATTTGTAATCAGCATCTCATTTTACTTTAGAACAATGTGAAAGAAGAAATGTTGTTCACATTGAAGCCCGTTTATTGTGGGTTTTTTTCTTCACAATCTCGTAAAAGGATATTCGTAACGATGATGTGATAACACAATCCTTAAAAAGAGAAAAAAAAAATATATTAAATTCCAACACAACAAACTTTGGATTGATTGGTACCAATAATAACAAATATCCGTTAATGGAACTGTTTCATACGATGTTATTTACATTTACGGTTTAATTCAATTAAAAACCATATATATTGATGAATTTCGTGAATTTTCAAAGAAATTGATAACCTTATGCAATTGGTATAAAAATAAAGAAAATAACAGGCAAATCGCGCACGCTTATATATTGTTGATCGGATCATTTGTTTATACAACTCCAAATAATCATGTTTTTCTATGGTTTTTTTCGTTAGTGGAGATGTTGTTCTGATGTTTTGTCAATCACGGAGTGCTTAACCAATTGAGCTTGACATTAAGGATACTACCGAGAACAACAAATAAACTTCTTCATATCTCGCTATTGACACGGGTAAACGACATAAAGATAGAATTTGATGATGAACGTGAAAATTTCAACTTTCCAATTGCTAACTTCGCATTTCTCAGCAGTAGATGAGTGGCGAAAGATACCAGAGGGAAATTCAAAATCGATAATAAACTGACATCACTATGGCTAAAAAAAAAAAACAACAGAAAAACAGAAAACTGAAGACCAATTAAGGAACACGATTCCAACCAAAAACTGGGGGTGATCTTAGGTGCTCCAGAAGGTGTCATACCCTCTGTTCCAAGGGCGTTCACATATCTCAGCTAGTAAGTCTCTCTGGTTAATTTTCACTCTGTGTGAAGTTCATTAACATGAGTATGCTGTTTAAAGAAAATCGGCAGTTGATAGTAACCATCAAACATTCTTTAAACAATAAGAAGTGTCAACGTTTCAATAACCTGAACGGTACCAAATTTTCTGCATCAGATGTGCATTTCGACAATTAATGTATCTTCAGTGATGCTCGAGGACAAATTATTTGAAAGTCCAAAGCTTATGAAAAAGATGAAGAGCTATGAAACAGAAAGTACAAAAGGTATAGCCAAAGCCGGGAAGGGAATCAGAGCTTTGCACGAGAGAGATACATTCCTCAATTCTAAATAATTTTCAAAATTTTGAAACAGCAAATTAAAAAACACAAAATCCGTATTTTCATGCCTGTACAAAAGTACTAGAACTTAACTCACTGGAGCAAGATCTCGCAGTCCTGCGGTCTGTGACATGCTAGATAGTAATATAGTCGGAATTTTTAATATTGCCGAATGTGACAGTTGTGTTATTGTTAATTCACATGACGGAGAATGCACGCGTTGCAAGAAACGCTTACATTGTCGACACAACCGTATAGCTTGCTACTTCTAGAGTTAATGCTATTACCGCAGGTTTCATTTGTTACCTTTAATTGTCCCTTCCTTATCGATGTACGATATTTTGTACATAGATAAAGCACTGTCGCCTTAATTTTTAATATTTTACTGTCATTTGTTAATTACAAAAAACTATTTTTTTTTAGATTTTTAATATCACACTGTTTTATACACACACACACACACACACACACACACACACACACACACACACACACACATAACACACACACACACACATAACACACACATGCTTTAAAAAGTTGCGTTACAATGTTCAATTCCAATTTTAAATACATATAAAAAAGAAGATGTGGTATGATTGCCAATGAGACAACTCTCCACAAGAGACCAAAAAAATATTGTTGTTAGATGTTTTAGTATACGAGATAACACAGAAAGTATGGCAATTCCCCCAATAAAGACCAGGTACAATAACTTTCAATGTTCTGATAACGTATTCAGTAAATTTATCTTTACATGACATTTGGGATAAAGTAGAACGAAATCTGCAGGTTAAAACACAGCCGTAAATTATCAAAACGTCTGATTTGACAAAATGTGAATTAATTAAAACCGACTATTAATGTATTAACAACATACAGTTCGGTGCAGACCAAGCATTACATGTAGACGGGCGTAAAAAGTTAACGCGCCGTTTACTCGCGTGCACTTCATGTAAACGCCGCGTTAACTGTGCGTTAACTCCGAAATTTCAGTAGACATTAAAAGTTAACGGACGTTTACTTTCGCGTTAACCTCCGCGAAAAAGGCGCGTCTTCTAATTTTGTAAAGAGTAAACGGGCGTTTACTTTGGCGTTTACTTCCGCGTTAACGTGAAAAAGGCGCGTCTTCTAGTTTCGCAAATCTCGAAGTAAACGCACGTTTACTGTTTTTAGTAAACGCGCGTTAACGCAGATTGTCATCGTATCCTGTTTACCCCGTCCTTACATATCAAATGATAAGGTACACTAAAATTGAATACCCAACTGGTCATTTTCGATTGACATATTGACGATTACAGTTAATGATCTTACACCCTTTTAATTAATTGAAAATTAATCATAGCTAGTATATTTCTTTTTCTGCACAAATAAATAGTGCAAGCGTATGTCCTTCTTTTATTCGAGTAATTAAATTATCACCAAAATCCAGCAGTTTGCACATCTCACTGCCAGCATCAATCAAGTATAACAAAATTATTTGACCGCATCATCCAAAACTGACCATTTTATTATTTGCACTTTATTATGTAAATCCAATCTTACTAGATCTTACTATACAAATCCTTGGTAAATCAACATAGCCTCATAGTAAATCAGTAATATTTCAATGTCAGGATGGATTGTATATAATAATAAAGATGACAGCAATATTGGAACACAATGACTTCAAAAGTTTGTCCACATTTATTTAGAGTGCCAGCATGTCCTCTTTTTATAAAAGATATTGGATCGTAAAAAAATTTCAGTAGTTTTGATACCTCTGGCTGACTCGTATAAAACATTTTTTGACAGAACCAACCAAAACTGACCATATTTTCACATTATTTTGTAAATATATAAAAGCTTATAGTGAATCAGTAATAGTTCTATGTCAGGATGGATTGTATAATAAAGATGACAGCAATGTTGGAACACAATGACTACAAAATTTTATCCGCATCAATTTCGAGTGGCAGCATGTCCTTTTTTTTTATTCAAAAAATTGAATCGTAAAATATTTCAGTAGTTTTGATACCTCAGGCTGACTCGTATAACAAAATTATTTGTCCGCATCAACCAAAACTGACCATATTTAAAATATAATATATAAATCTTATAGTCGCATAGTAAATCAGAAATATTTTTTTTGTCAGGTAGGATTGTATAATACAAATGACAGCAATATTGGAACACAATGACCATAAAATTTTTTCCGCATCAATTTAGAATGCCAGCATGTCCTCTTTTTATTCAAAATGTTTAATCTTGAAAAACTTTCAGTCGTTTTGATACCTCAGGCTGACTCGAATAACAAAATTATTTGTCCGCATTTACCAAAACTGACCATATTTAAAATATAATATATAAATCTTATAGTCGCATAGTAAATCAGTAATATTTTTTTTTTGTCAGGAAGGATTGTATAATACAAATGACAGCAACATTGGAAAACAATGACAACAAAATTTTGTCCGCATTAATCAGAGTGCAAGCATGTCCTCTTTTTATTCAAAATATTGAATCTCAAAAAAAATTCAGTAGCTTTGATACATCAGGCTGACTTGTATAACAAAATTATTTGACCACATCAACCAAAACTGACAATATTTGCACTTTATTCTGTAAATATATATAGTCGCATGGTGAATCAGTAATTTTATTTTGTCAGGATGGATTGTATGATACAAATGACAGCAATATTGGAACACAATGACCATAAAAAATTTTCCGCATCAATTTAGAATGCCAGCATGTCCTCTTTTTATTCAAAATGTTTAATCTTGAAAAACTTTCAGTCGTTTTGATACCTCAGGCTGACACGAATAACAAAATTATTTGTCCGCATTTACCAAAACTGACCATATTTAAACTTTAATATTAGAATCTTATAGTCGCATAGTAAATCATTAATATATTTTTTTGTCAGGATGGATTATATAATACAAATGACAGTAATATTGGAACACAATGACTACAAAATTTAGTCTACATTAATTTGAGTGCCATCATGTCCTCTTTTTATTTAAAATATTGAATCGTAAAAAAAATGTCAGTAGTTTTTATACCTCTGGCTGTCTTGTATAACAAAATAATTTGACAGCACCAACCGAAACTGACTATATTTGCACTTTATTTTGTAAATATATAAAGCCACATAGTAAATCAGTAACATATCTATGTCAGGATGGATTGTATTATAAAGATGACAGCAATATTTTAATACAATGACTACAAAATTTTGTTCGCAGCAATTTAGAGTGCCAGCATTTCCTCTCTGTATCCATAATAATGAACCGTCACTAAAGACAGTAGTTCGGAATGGTTTGTATTTGAAACAAAACTATTTAACGGCATCATCCAACACCGACATGACTGATTTCATTTGTACTTTATGATGAAAAGTATGAGAAGTTTTCTACTTGGAATAGTACACTGTTTGTTTATTATGTCGGTTGACTGATTTTGTTTGTAGCTTAACGTCCAGGGGCAAATATTTCATTTATGTTCACAACCAGTATATTTTTTTCGGACGTCCCAGATATCATTTATTATCGGTAAGGATAAGTCTGTCTAAATTGACGAGATGGTACATAATTATTCAACACATTATTCATATCCCTACACTGTACAATTTTCGTTTGAACATTTGGCAAAACAGAATCGTAAATCCAAGGCAAACAAGGCGAATTACGATGAAAAATCCATGTTTTTAATGCATCGAGTTATATTTAGGAAGAGACTGTTAAAAATGGGGAACAAAGCAACGTAAAACATGATGTTTATATCACATCATATATAAATATTTTTCCGATGCGTTGGATAACCTTTCTATCAAAAAAACATTTCCTTAATAAAGTTTCTAGAAAGGGTTTTATATGCATTTTAACGACGTTTCCGTCATAGTAGAAATATGTTTGTGAGTCGATATTTGTACATGTACCTTTTAAAAGAAAATATAGAAAATCAGCTACTTAAAGTTATTGGAACTGATTTTTTTGCAATTGATAAAAATTATAATATTTCGAATTAAAAGTGTTTATAAATTGTTTTGGTTTTAAACACATATACGTAAAATAATTAGATAAAGGTCGTTTTGACAAAATAAAATAAATGTACAAATGTACACAAAGTTTATTTCATAATTTACACAATCAGTTAACGCGAAAGGTAAACGCGCGTTTACTTGCAAGTGCACGTAAAAATACTATTGTGAAATCTGTAGTAAACGCCCGTTTACTTTTAAGTGCACGTAAAAATAAACATTTGAAATTTGAAGTAAACGCCCGTTTACTACTGACTAAACGGACACAGAGTAAGCGCGCATTTACTCGGGTAGACATTAAAAATTCCCATTTTGACCACGTTAACGTACTTATAGTAAACGCGCGTTTACTGTTAAACGCGTACATTGAAGTTAACTAACGAAATATGTGCACGCGGCGTTAACGTGTGTTTACTTTATGCATTGCTTGGTCTGCATTCAACTGTATGTAATCGATTAAACTACCAAGGACCTGCCATCTCTGTCATATTAATAAAAGCATTTTTTTGATTTTTTAATTTTCTGTGACAAACATCCCATGCATATGAAGGACAATATCATATCAATGAGTCTTTTGTAATGCACTTTGGTTCATACTGACACAATGCGTTTCATTGTTTACGTAGTAGCTCCTCAGATACATTTTTGTATTTTGACAAGTCCTGCATGTCACGTGCTTAGTGTAGATGTGGGAATTTCAAATTTGATGAAAGTCAAATATTTGAAATTTACCGTGTTTTTAGGTGGGTAAAACAGAGAATCCAGCGAGGAGGACATTTCAAACCAAAATAAAGTTATGTTTTGTGTTATTGTTATTGTTCGACTGTATTACTGAAAAAATGAAATTGGATTTAGTGTGTCCTTAATACCTTGAAAACAACGTTTTAATAAAAAAAAGTTAAACATCACTAAATTGTACCTATATAACTGCTTAAAAACAGCAATGTTTACACTAGTCGCCGTGGCTCCGTCGGTAGAGCATTATACTATGAATGATTGTTTGTTTTTAAGAGGGGGTTCAAATTTCCCGCAGATATTTTGCATTTTTTGTGTTGAAATATTAAATTGTAACGTTTCTATCATACTTTCTCAGGTGTTTGTTTAATTCATTGAGTCATTATGGATCATTTTGACTATATATCATTTCATTAAAGAACAAATAAGGTGTTGCTCATTGTGTGATTTCCTATTACTATCTTTACTCTTGGTATACATTCTATTCCTGTGTTTACATTTATTATATATATGCAAGGAACAACTGCCGTTAAACTGAAGTAGGTGCTTGCAATTAACCAATAACACGAGAATTGATTATATAGCAATGAATCCCTAATGTTGTGTGTGTAATATAAACATAACGAAAAAATGGCCAGAGCAGGAAAATTTCAAAACAACAAAAACAATTTTCGAAGCCTTGAACATTGTGGAACAAGAACGATTTTGGAAATGGTATTATATTAACACATGCAGGCAGCAATTTCATCGTCAATCCTTAACTGTGTAGATACTAGCACTGACAATCTACATGCTGTCTCGTCGTCCATCGTTCAAGCCAATATGCAATTCAGACACACTAGCTGTAAACAATGCTGTCTTTGGCTTGAATATTATGTGGATATTTATACCCATCCAGTTAATGGTTGGTTTTGTGAGTGTAAGGTGGGAGCCCTAACTGTGGGATGCTGTGCCCATGTAGCAACGATCATGTGGTACATTGAATATGCCAGACATACATACTATAAAACCAAAACAAACAGATATTCCGCTCCATTTAAAGATGTCAGGATAGACATTGAAACAGAGACCGATCTTGAATCAGATTAGTTGTATGTTTTGTATTTTTATCTAACCCACGTTTTTTTACTACAATAGTTTTGTTAGTTGTAAGTTAAACAGAGCTATACAATACATGTACGCTACAAATCATATACCAATATTAACACGCCTAACTAAAGCATCATATTTTTTAATACAAAACTAATTTTGAATATCTATGAATTGATAATTCACACGTTAATGCTGATCAGGGGCGTTACTACAAACAAAATTTTGGTTTTGATAAACCAAAAATCAAAAGTATGGGCCTTGCTTATAGTAGGAATACCTGTTCAATATATCAAAATAGATGATGTGACGTATGTTCATATAATTAGAATCTATCTGGCTATCAATGATAAAAATGAGGGGAAAATGGCCCTACCTCTTTTAAATGTCAGTAAATGTTAAACTACAACATCAAAAATTTACAATGTTACTTTATACGCTTCACAAAAACATAGAATACTATAAGAATTCAAAAGCCACTGAAATTACATATATAAATTGCAAATCACACAATGACGCTTTTGAAATTGAATCAGGCTAATAATATCATTGATTTAGAATAATATTCAAATCAGAGACATGTATGTTGGTCGTGGAAATAATAGACGTAGTTCTCATAGCTCATTTATGTTATTGTATCGCTTTGTGAATAATTATGAATAAATTGTTATTTTTGAAAAAAGTAATACGATTGGATGTTTACAAAGAACACATTGGTTTTGTTAAATAAGAGTTAAAATAAAACTAGCAGAGACAATTAGTTAAATTTACCTGAAAAATATAATGGAAACTTTTATAAGAATAGTGAGGTCAATAAAAAAAAAGTCGAATAAAACAAGATACAATCCGAAATTGCTTCTGTTTTTATAAACAAATTTATTAAGGGCTGTATTATAACAACCAACCTAACTGACCATAAAAAAAGTACGAAATTTGCACTTTACTACAATTTGCGTAACAAGATTTATTTTCAACTTACTTATCTTAAACATGTTGTTCATAATGTTTTACGTCAACGATATTCCTCCTTTATTTGGTATTAAGATTAGAATTTGCTATACTTATTACTGCGTGTTCATAACAAATGTATAATCTTGCCACTAATAAATTTGGTATTGCACTTTCCATTTGATTTCCAAAATAAGGTTACCCCTCGAATATAAAATAATTTGCACAAAATTAGCAGTTTTTCCCCTGTTCTGTATCGACTACATATGACTTCATATTTTTCTGCACTGTACGAATATTTTTTGTATCCTGCAATTTAACATGGAACTTAAACACATATTTTATATATTTTGTCCTATAATGCACGAATGATGCTTTAATCCTACGATTCTACATTGAACGTGATCAAAACGTTAGTTTAACAACCAAACCGTTGAATATGTTTTAAAGTGAAATCGATATGACTTAGACACAAAGCACGACGATGATCCTTATTGAACTGTGATGTAAACAGTAATTTGAACGAATAAGAAGGAGCAAACCAGAAGACTATACACGTATATTATACGTTTAGTTCACGTGTTTTTGTACACCTGTAATTTTATCGTAGAAAATACGATTGCAGGATCAATGGAATTGCATATTGTTTTAACTAAAACTTCGAAATAATTGATTTGAACAGTTAATAAACATGATAACTACAGGCAACAGTGATATACAACTCTAACATGAAGATTACTAGTTATTTAACATAACATCATTTACTTTTATGCTCACAATCATTTAATGATACCTATTGTGATTCTAAAATCTAGAAAAATAATATGTAAAAATTTCTTCAAATCTATAATATTTTTTATACAATATCTTGTCCATTCCTGAAATTCCAGAAAATAAAATCAGCATCTATCAATGACTTACAAAAATGTATTCATTGGCCACACAAACAATTCATGAATAAAAATCGTTGGTGTCAACTATATATAGCAATCCCTGTAAAATATTTCTTTACATAACCCCTGTTAAACACATTTTTGATTGATCGATGCACCAATTTAAACAGATGGATTATATGAGAACATTTCTCATAAAACAAAATAAGAGATAATTATTCATTCAGGTGATACAAAGTTTTAAATATCACTTCACTTTATGTTTGTACAATTTAATCGTCTGAACTGAAATTTGGCAGCAGTATACATGCTCCTGTAGGAATATTTCTCTTGAATGGTTTCCTTCAGTTACTGTTGTAGATACTATTTTATTTTTACTATGCATTGCTAATGTAAAATACTGCTTGTTTTATCTTATTTTGAATACATTTTTACATTTGGAGCAGCATTTGCTAACCCTTCTGGAGCTTCTGAGATATCCATGTTCGAATAGGATTCGTGTTGAACATTTTCTAGATTTATAAGAGGTGTTTTGTGCACTTTTTGTATTTTCGACGTTATCTTGCTATTGCGTTGTCAGTTTCTCTACATGTACAACTTATGACTTTTAATGTACTTTGGCATCTTTCGTCGCTTTTTCTTTTCTAATTAACAATAAATAAACAGTACCAACAAGGCCCATGAATTTCATACTTCAAGATATATGTGTTCATTTTTATTTCCGGATTTTCGAGTCTCTTGGTAGGGGCTGCTTCCATTTTCCAAATTAAGAACTCTTAAATTGTCGTATTAATATAACAAGCAGGTGTACGTATTGTTGTGCTCAGCATACCCCCTCAAACTAAAAGTACCGTTAAACAAACAAGTATGGGATCTGTGATGAGTAGGCGTCTAGGAGACCCAGATTTCGTTTACACGTTACAATTCAGCAGCATCAAGCTACAGAAAGAATATTTATTAGAAATAAGAAGATAAGATTGGCTAGAAGTATTAAGGAGGGTTGAGATCTCATAAAATATGTTAAGCCCCGCCGCATTTTTGCGCCTGTCTCAAGTAAGGAGCTTCTGGCCTTTGTTATTCTTGTATGTTTTTTTTAATTTTGACGTCAATTGTCACTGAACTAGAACACATTTTTGTTTAGGGGCCAGCTGAACCTGCCTTAGGATGCGGTACTTTCTCGCTGTGTAGAAGACCCATTGGTGGCCTTCGGCTTTTTTCTGCTTTGGTCGGGTTGTCTCTTTGACACATTTCTATTTTCCATTTTTTTAAAGTCTTTTTGTTCAGTTTGGTTTAAGAACAATGTGACATACATATTTTAGGATGAACGGACAACCAGACAGATAAACAGATGAAAAATATGACTGCAATACAGTTTCACTCCTTTAATAGGAGGGTTAAAATATGTATCATCCATTTTTAGCCTACTATTTATTGATCTTCGAACGAATTTTATCCGTATTGATTTAATAAGTTAGTGACAAAGTTAATAAATGTGAAATAATTCTTATTGAGACAGATATCTGTCAAATATCACATGGCAATAATGAATGAATAATGAATTCTACGTGAGAATACTAGACATATTACTTTTCTTTAGATTTAAAAAGGTAGGTCTAATGAAAAGATATGTGCAGTTAAACTCCGTCTATTTGTTTATTCAGTTACGGAATATTTTTCATTCCCTACATCAGTGAGAAAAAATAGTGAAACGTTTAAGTGTAGCTTGCAGATCGACTAAAAAGACCGGAAAGTTTGATATAAAAAAAATACAATTACGTCATTAATACAGTAAAAACTCATTAAATAACAGTCAGCTGGAAATAAATGATAAAACCCGTGGAGACAACATTGGCAGGTAAGTTAAGTTGTATATGTTTTCTCATTACAAGACTCCAGCTGGGTCACTCTTTAAGAACATTAACATGTAAGGGATAGCTTCGATTTAAAGTAACATCTGTTTGCTGAAGGAAATCTCCAATAGTTACTTATTTGATTTATAAATATCGGTAAAAATTATTCCAATTTAAATCTGAAAACTTTATTGTGACAATAGTACAATATCTAAATACAAAAGGACGAAACAACAAATGAATATTTAAAAAAAGTTAATTTGGGGATTTAGTAATAACGAAATCACAGAAAGTATATAACTCTACGGTTTCAATGCAATTACAAAATATAAAATATTCAAACACTAATTTGTATTTATAAACTAACTGTCAACAAATTTAATGTTTCGAAATACTTATGATATTCTACGTCAGGAATATATTATTAGGCATCTGGCCTTGGTTAGTCTTGTATGCTTTTTTTTAATTTTAGTTCATTTTTATGTTTTTGGATTTTAGTGTGACTTCCGTTTTCACTGAACTAGAACACATTCTGTTTAGGAACCAGCTGAAGCCCGTCTCCGTGTGCAGGATTTTCTTGCTTTCTTGGTGGCCTTTGGTCGGGTTGTTTTCTTTTTGACACACTACCCATTTCTTTTCTCAATTTTATACCTTATCTGAATTAGGCAAACCTTCCGGAATTTCCAGTCCAAAAACACCTCACCTTGTCATTTATTTGACTACTAACGTTTGTGATTCGAATGCGACGTGTGTTGTACAGAATTAAAAGTATGGGATCTGTGATGAGTTGCCGTTGACTGTCTACACACTTCCTCTAGTAATGGACTTCAAGTTTTACTTATACATTATGGTGGAAGACTATATGTTGTTAGCTTAGATGTTTTTGTATCGATAGGTTGCTTCTCTTTATTTCATTGTCATTTCATTTATAAATTTTCCTCGCTGTATTCATTAAATGTCGGTGCAAACTTTTTCGCATTAATTCATTGGGTTTTTATCTTGTAGTTTGTTTTTGTAGTTCAAAACAATATAATGATTACACAAAAGTGCCACTGTCAATAATAAAATAAAGAAACATTAACAACAGAATCAATATCAACAATGTCGAAACAGATAATTCAAAGAAACAATAATACAATAATGAAAAGATATTAGAAATAATAATAATGACACCATGACATCAATAATGATATATGAAATAGTTATACAATTAAGAAAACAAAAAAGAATGTCATCAAAACAGGTACATTATATATATAAAAATATATTTATGATGACAATATCAACCAAAAAAACCCCATTATCAACAATACATATACACCATAGAATTAATACTAATATACAAAATAGCAGCAAAATGGAACCATCATCCTTATAATTAATAATATGACAATAGAAACTATGAGAACAATAAAGATTCACCATAGCAATAATATTAATAGAAGCAATGTCAATAATAAAGATACATCATAGCAATAATGATCATTGAAACAATGTCAACATTAAAGATACACCATAGAAATAATAATAACAGAAACAATGTCAACAATAAAGATACACCATAGAAATAATAATAATAGAAACAATGTCAACCATAAAGATACACCATAGAAATAATAATAACAGAAACAATGTCAACAATAAAGATACACCATAGAAATAATAATAACAGAAACAATGTCAACAATAAAGACACGAAAGAAACATCATAGTAATAATGATCATAGAAACAATGTCAACACTTTTATAAATTTTAACTTGGATAGAGAGTTGTCTCATTGGCACCCATGCCACATCTTCTTATATCTATTAAAGATACACCATAGAAATATTAATAACAGAAACAATGTCAACAATAAAGATACATCATAGGAATAATGATCATGGTTTTTATGTTATATATATCTAATACCAATTAATAGATAGACATTAAAAAAACTGGAAGACAATTGTCAACAAATAGAGAATTGATTTAGAACTAAATGAAAGCTTTGGAAATGCATGTCTTAAAACAATAAAATCAACTAATGGAAATAGTAAAATGGTCCTGGACAGTAAAATGAAGAGAAACATATTCTTAAGAATAATTTTAAAGATTGCAAATGAGTGACCATTGAGGAGTTTGGAGATGAAATACCGTAATTGTAAAATCTATTAATAATATTCATCCAGGATTTACAGAATCATCCACTAAAAAGATAGATTGCAATTTCTTTGATTATCATTTCATATAATACAGCGTAGTGTTCCATTCATTTAAATGTCATTTGATCTGAGAAAATCGGACACCACGCATGTATAATTATTATTCCAATTTCTACTACTGATATATCATTATTATCATAATGTGATATATTTTTTTTTTTTTTTGACATTGTGTTTATATATTTGCTCTGTGTATATGCATTCAACCATCTGTGATATTAATGTTCATATCTTTGATAAACTGTAGAATGAAATTATCATGACAATGATACCACGACTCATTATTGGTGCCTGTTATTCCGTGCCTCATAATTATAAAATACATAGCGTTGATCTGACCCATTGATTAAGTACTGTTTCCATAATGTATGTACACATGTAACACCTTTTTTTATTACACGTCCTTATAATTTACAATGTTGATTACTAGCAACCTTCTATCTCACTTTCACATCTTCACTCTTTGACGTTCCACAGTTGGAGAGAAAAACATCAACAAAATCGTTATCAACTTTTTGTCAGGTCAAAAATAGAATAGTATAACTGTTACAGTTTAATCATGTTGTATCACTGTTAATTTACCTCCTTTTAGAATTTTGCAGTTCGGACAGAATTCAGATAGTCACTTTTATTTTTTTTGATAACTGTTTCAAATCAACTTGGATTTCCATCAACCTTTACAGCGATTTCAATTATATTTAGATCTTACAGGATGCCAGGTTATTTGGTAGATTGTTTTAATGCTGTCAAATTGAAAGATTTAATTAATAGGCAATTTAGTTGATTTGAAAAAGTTAAAAACAAAATAAAAAGTCACTATTTGAATTCACTCCGAACTGAAAATTCCAGCTATTTTTGGTCGAGCAAAAATATGGTCTTATCAGACTAGGGCAGTTTGTAGTGACTACATCAATAAGACTAAATGGCTTTCATCCATGACTTACGTATATCACTTATGGTTTACATAATGACGGAAAGACGGGAGTAAAGCATCTTCAATCTAAATCAATTGAAAACAAGATAATTTGAAATTCGAAATTGTTTAAAACCATTTGTTATAACAAATGTTCGGATGTTTTTGACAGATGTATTTCTGTAGGAGCGATAAAAAGTCCTTTCTGATACATTAAGATATGAAGCTCCCTTGATGCCGTAAATAATCATAATTCATAACTATAATTTTCAATTTGAAAAAAAGGAACCAATAATGACTCTATTTTGACAAAAAAACATATATCTTTGTCAGTTTTTCTACCGAACGTCGGTAGATCTTTCCGGGCATTACGGCTCCCTCCACCAATATAAAGTGACTGCCAAGAAATAGCACGATATTGTTGAGAGTGGCATTAAATACCAATCAATCAATCAATCAATCAATCAGCAATACCGATATAATAATGCTGAGTAGATAATTTTATATATATTGTTATGAAATACTTTTTCTAAATGACTGTGATTTAATTGGAATCTTTGGCAATAACTGTACTGTTTTATCATATTATCGCTGCAGCCGGACAATTCGTAAACTAGCTCCTGTATTAATTGATCTATTCTGCAACCGAGACGTTTGCAATTTGGATTTTTGTAAATAGCACTATCTCTTTTTTTCTATATAATGCACTTTCGAAAGCTTCTAGATCAGAAACAGTAAACTGACATTCTAAAACAAAATAAATAATATCCTCTAATAGATCAAATATTTGAGCTCCAGGTGCTCAACACACAGTAGAGGACAAATAAATCAACAGTTTTATATCCGTATTATTTTACGATAGCTATACGGCACAAAACCTTGAACAAAAAGAAACCTATACAAGACCATGAAATTACAAACAAAATATGTCGAGAGATAATCTACTACATATGGGTGCAGTCCTAACCTGTACAGCAAGTTAATCAAAGTTAACCTGTGACAAAATTTAGGACTGCTCTGACCAGTCCTAGGATAACAATCAAGTTAACTTGAAAATCGGACTTGATCCTAGCACTTTTTTATGACTGCCGAAAAAGATAACTTGGATACAGGTCCGCTACTTTTATAAGTTAACTTCGAAACCAGTTCTGCCATAAGTTAACTTTGATTTTGACAACTCCGATCGAACCAGACCTGATCTCAAGTTAACTTTTGGCTGGTTTGTTCAATACTAAGTTAACTTGTGACCAGGACCGCTTTACTACGATTTGCTTTTTAAATACTTTTAAATGTCTGTTTCTTGATATAAACTTAACAGATTATATACATGTATTTGTAAAGAAAGTCCGCATTAAACTTTGCTTGTTATACAGATTTCTCCGTGATCTGCCTTTTTAATAATTAGAAACGATATTGGTTAACGGGGATTAAATATAGATTACAATAATATCAAATTCTTTAAGTCGTATATACATGTATTCTATATAAAATGTTATAAGTTCTGATCGGTATTAATTATAATTTTTCTATATCAGGATGGATTGAATAATAAAGATGACAGAAATATTGGAACACAATGACTACAAAATGTTGTCCGCATCAATTTAGAGTGCCAGCATGTGCTCTTTTTATTCAAAATATTGAATCGGAAAAAAATTTAGTAGTTTTGATACCTCAGGCTGACTCGTATAGCAAAAGTATTTATTCGTATTTTAACGGAGGAATTTTTGAGTTTTTTCCCACATAAATAGGGAAATAACTTATTTCATAATATTATCTTAATCATTTCTATTCAGTTTATGTAACTTCCTTGAATATTTACAATATAATCCTAGTTCCTAATATAAAGGCACGAGTAGTATACCGCTGTTTAAAAGTCATAAATCAATTGGGAGAAAACAAATCCGGGTTACAAAATAAAACAGAGGGAAACACATCAACTACTAGAGGAAAAAAAAAAGGAACAACAGGAACACTGAAGTGCAACAAAAACAAACACATAGAAACGAACTATTTGAAAACAATTGCTATATTCCTGACTTAGTACAGGACATTTAAAGAACAAATGGTGGGTTGAACCTGGTTTTATGGCTAACAAAACCACCCGCTTAATATCTTGTTTTATGAACACTTAACCTTCACAATGCCTACGTTGACTATCGAATGCATGTAGTCAAAACTTGTTTTAATCTACATGTAATTATTGATTGTTATCAATAGAAACATAATAGAGTTTAGTAGTGAATGTAGAGTACATCACAACGTGTTAAGATCTAGCTATGTGAAGACGGTCTTATTAAATAATACATAATTGAATTCCCCAATCCTAGCCATCTTGAGCGTGCAGCCTTATACCGTTAGAAAATCTAATGTGACAGGATGAGCTGGTTCAAATAGACAAAAGATTAATTTGAAATCTATTGAAACCAATCCAATGTTATCGCCTTCATGTTCAAAAACACAAGCACTCGTCTCTGAAATTTTTGTCCATATATATACCTGGACTATTCTTTCAGACAATACCTATTTAGAAAAAGACTAAAACGTAATGCAAAGGTGCATGAATTTTTTAGATTCACGTTAAAACGTCCACAGTCTCGAAAATCTTATTTTTGTTTGTTGGAATCACAATTCTTAAACATGTTAAACATATATTATTTCCAGCCAATTAATTGACAAAATGTGTATATTGTTGTGCACTTGTCTGTTCTGGTTCTGTAAAAACATAAGGTTTACTTTCATAAATTTTGACTTGGATGGAGAGTTGTCTCATTAGCACTCATACCACATCTTCTTATATCTAAGGTCTTTTTTTTTAACTTGCATTGGGTGGGCGCCATTGATCTGTTTTGAAAGTCTTACCGACAATTTTAAGATCAATAACAACAATAAAAGACTTTGTTCTATATCATTTTTTCTTAATATTTCAAATCGGTTTTGCAATGATACATGCTGAAAACACTTTGTTTGTGAACTTTTGCAAGATAAAATGTTTGGTCCTACCAAAAATACTCCCATGTTTTAATGGTTGTCCAGCTTTTTCGTCCTTTATCCTACTAGACCTACCTTACTGAACCTACCTTTTGTCGTTCTCGTTTTCAATACGCATGAACTACTTGCCATCATAAATCAAATAATCAATAATGAATCGATAAAACACCATTCTATTAAAATATGTGTATGGTTTTAATCGACTAAGTGACGACACAGTAAGTACAATGTTCATCTTAGTCTTTTCTTAAGTCACATTCGAATTTTTTTGTTGGTTTAATATTCAATGAATAGTATTTTTTAAGATTTATCAACGAAAATTTAGGACTCTTAATATTTTTTCTGTGACTTTGCAGTTAACACTTATTGAGTTTTTATTGAAACACGTACTTATAATACAAGATTTAAGAAACATTATTTCAAAACATGATGTCAAGTCTTTTGAATCATTGATTAGCCAAGGAGAATCATATTTAGACCAATTCTTTGGTTTTAAAAGGTTTATTTTTCTTAATTCGTTGGTACTTTTGAGTGCCAATTTGAAATCATAGCTGAACATTTTATATAAAAGCTGAAAATATATGAAAAAATATATAAGTTAATGAACAAAGATAGGAATAGATAAATAAAAAAAATTGATGATGCAAATAGGGAATGTGTCAAAGAGACATCAACCCGATCAATGAGCAGAAAACAGCCGAAGGGCACCAATGGGTCTTCAATACAGCGAGCAAATTCCGCGACCGGAGGTTGTTTGCTATACACATATATATACAACGAACAAAATATAAAGAAAAGCTATTTATAATTTTGTCATGAATACCCTTTACAGGAAAAGACAAAGAATAGACATGTCCGTATTGCTTTGGTGCAAGCAAGTAACATTAATACTATTAATCGGAGAAAGTTGCAATGCCAACCAAGATTGTAAGACAATATCTAGCTGTGAAATGATGTGTTATACCGAAGGACCTAAGTATGGCTGCAACGGAAGAGGACTGATAGAAGTACCAAGCTTTCCTGATTCAACAATAGACATGTATGTAGTTATTGATGTCATTATATGTAGAAAACTGTTACATATCATGTACATGTATTCTCCGCCATTGTATACAGTATTTCATAATGCGTTGTCATCAATTAACTGCAATTACTAATCATGTAAAAATAACTCTGTTGAGACTTACAGAATAATTGACTTGTTTATAAAGAGCATACACATCTCAAAGTTTGAATAGTCTGAAATATTCGTTCAATTAACTAGAAAGTCTTCCTTAAACTAAATATTTGGCAAATCTACGCTCTTAAAAACAGGAAATCATATCAGGCCGATCAAAATGGTTCAATTAAAATACGAAAATACCTAAGTGCTAATAACTATCATTAAATTGTTCTGACAACACAAATACCTAAAAGTATACAAAACATGTTAACTGATCAAGACGACAAAAAAGAGGGTTGTATGCTAGATGTAATTTGTTACAACATTGTGATATCTTCATATTATGGTTGTCAACAAGGACTCGAGTACTTGGGTATCGCTCGCTTACCAGAACGAATATCCAAATGACCTGCAAGGACGTTTAGTTTAGACGATGGTAGTATAAATCATTTGTTTCCTGTTAAAACATAGTCTTTGTCTTTTCAATGAATTAATTTAATGTTCAATCATTGATTATATAATTGTTAACTTACTAAGTACTTTTTTTTTAAATGAGCTTTTAATTAAGGTTTTTAATTTCTAGGGTATAATTAGTTTTTACATGTAACCTTATCTAAACACGTGGTGACTTAAACGAGAGGCGAAGAATACCAACGGGACATTCCAACTCATTAGTCGAAAATTAATTGACAACGCCAGGGTTGAAAAAAAGACAAAAAGAAAAACAACATAGAAAACCAAATACAAAGCAACACGAACCTCATCAAAAACCCGAGATGATCTTGATTGCTGCGGAAGGGTTTGCAGATCTTGCTCCTCATGTGGCACACGGTTAAATATATAATTAAATTTACATTCGGGGGAAAGTGTTCAAATTGTAATCATGACAATTAGAACATATCCGTCATCATCTGTAGCAGATGAAGCAGATAGTCTGTCAACCACCTCATTGGAATGAATGATTTTTTTTCATTGACTACAAATAACATAGTTACAGAGAATTAATATATCATGTACAGTTACCTTGAATATTCAAGAACAGGTGAATAATACAGACTGCATTTTATGCACCTGTCCTAAATCAGGAGCCTGTTGTTCAATGGTTATAGTTTGGTGGTGTGATTCATGTTTGTTTATCATTTATCGATTTTTATATAGATAGATTAAACCGTTGGTTTTCCCGTTTGAATTTCTTTAAAATAGTCATTTGGGACCACTTTAAAGCTTGCTGTTCATTATGAGCCAAGGCTCCGTGTTGATGGCCGTGCTTTGACCCATAATTGTTAACTTTGTATATAGTGTTACTTGAATGGAGAGTTGTCTCATTTGCACTCATATCACATCTTCGTATTTATATAAAGTTTTTTCACATGTGACGTCACTTTGTGCGTTGAGGCTTTGGCTAACTCGGCTGTGTATTTTTATGTGTTGGATTAAGTTGTTTTATGTAATGTATCCGTTTTTATTCTGTAGTTAGTCCCCACTTCGGTTTTATCATGCATATCTATTATATAGTCATTTTATAAAATTTACTGTTTGCAAAAGTATTAATTTTTCTAAATAATAAGGATGTTCTTGTCCCAGGCAGAAAACCCTGGCCGTCTTAGGCGCAACTTTTTGGAAGTTTTGATCCTCGGTGCTCTTCAGCTTTGTACTTGTTTTGGCTTTCAAACTTTTTTTATCTGGGCGTCACTGGTTAGTCTTGTGTGGACGAGACGCACGTCTGGCGTATTAAATTTTAAACCTAGTACCTTTTGTTAGCTATTATTCGTGTGTTTCTTTGTCTTATATGTTCTCCCATTATTTGTATTGTAGTCATGTCATGTAATGTTGTCATTTTAATGTTATATTTAACATTGCCATAAAGGCGGGAGGTTTGGCATGCCACATAACCAGGTTCAACCCACCATTTTTTTTCTTAAAATGTCCTGTACCAAGTCAGGAAAATGGCCATTGTTACATTATAGTTCGTTTCTGTGTGAGTTACATTTTAATGTTGTGTTTTTGTTGTGTCGTTGTTCTCCTCTTATATTTGATGCGTTTCCCTCAGTTTTAGTTTGTAACCCGGATTTGTTTTTATCTCTATCGATTTATAAGTTTCGAACAGCGGTATACTACTGTTGCCTTTATTTAATTACAAATTGACAAGGAGGAATGACATTATATGGTGTTTATCAATGTACTAGTTTTGCATCAACTATATAGTTTTTGAAGTTCATTAACTGTTAAAACTTATATTTGGACAAAACGTACAATAGTGTGGTAACAATTTCTTTCAATGTTATAGGTTGCACTTTGTTTTACAAACCATGCCTCTTTTGTGGAGATATATAAAATATTCATAGATAAATTTTTGTTGAACTACAGGTTTCTTCAGATATGATTTTTATGTTTCATCTGGTAGAGACATAACTTGGGATTGTTACCAGTAAATGTACACATACATAGCGGTTAAATTGAAGTCCGAAAGTAAACAGTTCGGGGCAAATAAATATTGAAAATATACCGCACAGCCCTATATTATGACATTTGAAAAAAAATATTGGTGCATATAAGCTTTCCATTCTATGATATATATCTTTTTACGAATCTTCATAGTAAGAGTGGCACAGTTTTATCGATAAAAGGAGTTCCTATGGAAATTACATTGTCTATATTTACAGAATTGCAACCTATAACTATTGCAATTACTGGAAATGGATGAGAGTAATTGACCTGTGCTTTATGACCCCAATTGATTGTCTACATTCTGTCATTTATGACCTCCAATAAATCGCTACATTTGATGTGGACAATACCAGATGGACATTCATCAGAGTATGTCACGGGTGGTACTGTGGCTTTACCATATGACGTCTTACAGTACCAGCTAAGTAATTGCACAGGCAGATTTGACTACAAAACGGTGTCAGCTAATTTGTAAGCTTATTCATTCTAAATATACCAATGATATCAGAATAACATATTGAAGTTGTTAAATTGAATTGTATGATTTTTTTTAATTTAGAGATTTGTCTGACAACTTCATAAGAACCTTATACAATGATACTTTTGCTGATTACTTAAATTTATTTCTCATGTAAGTATTTAAATATACTGTTAACTTGAAATATAGATAAAACCCATAATGACAAGATAATACTATGTTAGAAGAGCTGTCACTACCAATTAGTTTACCCAGGGAACATATATTCCCTCCGTCGAAATCCCACTAAAAGTTTGCAACTTGTAGAGAATATAACATGTATTCCTTTGACTTTGTATTACACAAAATAAATTGAGTTCGAAAACGGTATGGTACCGAAAAATAAATTTAATTCTTAATTTTATAGCGTATAATTTGGCACTTGAGCTTTGAAATAAGTCAGTTTATACTTTAATACGTTCAAGAAACAATGTATTTTAAAGAAAAGCGAAAGATATAAATTGAATATCCATTGCAAGCATGTTTATGTATTCAGTCTCGGACATGCATGACATAGTACTAACGATACATAAACGTATTTATTCGCATTTTTATGAACAAAAAACCTCCCTTTTCAACAGAAAACCTGCGGGGTTTTCTGGTAAGTACACGACTTTGCCGTATAGAAAAGCACATTAAAAAATAAAATTAAAAAAATACCGCACTCTAAGGAAAATTCAATCGGAGAGTCCCTTATCAAATGGCAAAATCAATAGCTCAAACACATCAAACGAATGGACAACAACTGTCATATTCATGACTTGCAACTAGAGCTGAATTGGGAATACTTCCAATAGAATTTAATATTAAAACACAAACTGTATTATATTTAAAGGAGATTGAATGATATAAGTTTAAACACAAACTTTATTATATTGAAAGAAGCTAACATGCTAAGCCAAGATTAAGACACAGAAGAAGTATACTCCTGGTTTACCTATGTAAACACATATTTTATGTTTGATTCGCTCGTGTATCTAACAACGTCTTTGATGATTTATACGAAAGAAATCTCTGTATTACTGAAAAATTATTACACCAGGGTTTTCGATATCACAAACTAGTCAAAACATTTAATAAATTGTATCATCGATACAAGGACATCATTCGTAAATATCAATCAACATGCAGACATCTTATACGTTCAGGTATTTCACATCCAATCTTTTATGGTAATATTCTTTACAAGGCACAAAAATGTCGGCATTCACCTCAAAAGCTAACCTAACCTTTAATCAGACTTATTCGGAGGGGATATAGTTACGATTGGTTTGAATATTGATTCACTCATAGGGTCTTTGCATCGGAAATAAACACATTTATGTTGGCATGATACGGGTTATGTTCTTCTCATATATTTAATGATGGTATGATAATAAACCCCTTAACGGGAGGGATTGTTTTTGATTTTCATATTATGAAGATATAATCTTTTAATCAGTTTAATTGAGGTCTGGAGCTGGCATGTCAATAACTGCTAGTTGTCCTTTGTTAATGTATTTATCAATGTCATTTTGCTTATTTTCTTTTGAAACCTATTCTAACATCGGACTCTATTCTTTTAAACTGAGTTTTACTGTGCATATTGCTATGTTTTCTTTATTATACATTGGCTAGCGGTATAGAGGGAGGGTTGAGATATCACAAAACATGTTTAAGCTAAAGGGTGATTTTTATACCCAATTCATCAACACAATCACAAGTAAATAAATTGGTTCTACATAAAAAAAAATCATTAGAACTGAGGACAGTGGACACTGGACTATCTACTGTAATTGAATGATATTGCATATGCATATATATATAAACAGGTCTAAATTGAAAACAACGTTCAAATGATTGCGTTGGATAAAAACCGCAATTTTTAAACGTGTGCATTCAAAATAAATTTCTTGATAGAGGGGTCTAAATACAGCACAAACAGCATTTTCCAAAAGACCAAAAAAGTGACAAAGTATATTTTAACAAAACGCATTTGACTAGCAGGTGGAACAACTGATGTTCTTAAACCCTGCTGACTGCCATTGGCGATTGCCAAATAAACGGATCACCAGATGTGACAAAATGGATCTTAACTATTAATTTAATACCAAACAGAAAACAATAAACTTGCGGAAAAGATGGTATACCGCAAACATGAAGTGCAAAAATTTGTACAGCATATCCGGATTTCGACAATTAATGTCTCTTCAGTGATGTTAGGAATCAAAACGGTATTTGGAAGGCCATAGAATTTACCTCAATTTAGGATAGACTCTTGAATTTTGAAGAGTCGAAATAGGATGAACGGATCATATAAACCCGAAGGCAAATATAATACAAGCCCACACGAAAAAATACAAACAAGTCTAAATTAAAAACAACGTTCAAACCTATGATTGCGTTGGATAAAAACCGCAATGTTTATACGTGTGCATGCAAAACAAATTTCTTGGTAGAGGGGTCTAATTAATACAGCACAAACAACATTTTCCAAAAGACCAAAAAAGTGAAAAAGTATATATATATATACAAGTCTAAATTGGAAACAACGTTCAAACCTATGATTGCGTTGGATAAAAAGCGCAATTTTTATACGTGTGCATGCAAAACAAATGTCTTGGTAGAAGGGTCTAAATACAGCACAAACAATATTTTCAGAAAGACCAAATGAGTGAAAAAGTATATTTTAACAAAACGCATTTGACTAGCAGGTCGAACAACTGATGTTCTTAAACCCTGCTGACTGCCTTTGGCGATTGCCAAATAAACGGATCACAAGATGTAACAAAACAGATCTTATTATTAAATTATTACCAAACAGAAAACAATAAACTTGCGGAAAAGATGGTATACCGCAAACATGAGGTGCAAAAATTTGTACACCATATCCGGATTTCGACAATTAATGTCTCTTCAGTGATGTTAGGAATCGAAACTGTATTTGGAAGGCCATATAATTTACCTCAATTTAGGATAGACACTTGAATTTTGAAAGAGTCAAAATAGGATGAACGGATCATATAAACCCGAAGACAAATATAATACAAGCCCAAACGAAAAAATATAAACAGGTCTTAATTGAAAACAACGTTCAAACCTATGATTGCGTTGGATAAAAACCGCAATTTTTATACGTGTACATGCAAAACGAATTTCTTGGTAGAGGGGTCTAAATACAGCACAAACAACATTTTTAAAAGACCAAATGCATTTTGAAATGAGTGAAAAAGTATATTTTAACATATATATAAAAGTCTATAAAAAGGACCAACCAGCAAATTTACTATGTCTAGAATAGACGATACTGTGCAGATAAGGAAATAATTATATCAGTCTAGAGATTTGCACAACGATACTAATAGAAGATGGTATTATACGAAGATGTTGTTATTAAATCGTGTTGACAAATATTTCGGAATAACAAATAGCCTTCTTCAGTGTCAATAAGTTTAACAATACTGATTGTATGTATAAAAATAGTTCAGTAATACAGGTAAGTTTTTGTCGATTGATTTAATCCAAAATCCTTTTTTTTATAAGTGAATTTTAGTTGTATTGTCTACTTGTTTTGTATTTGTTACAAACTTAATGATTAAAATTTATATGATAGCAAGTATTTGAATTGAATTGTAAAGTTCTCAATGTGTCTTTAAGTGTAAGATCAGAAACAACAACAACAAAAAAAGAAGAAAATCCTTTCATTTTTGGAGTTTTTGTGTAGGCGTAGTGTTTTTGTCATGCATTCATACATTCTAAGCATCAAAACTTCATATTCAAAGTTGATCAATTGATCTTTTTTACAGAAACTTAGAAAAGAATAGTCTAACTACACTTCCGGAAGACCTGTTTAGAACTAATACTGAATTATTGGAAATGCAAGTATCATATTACAATATCAGTTATCACAAATACGATGACGGTACCTACTATGAACTGGCTTCCGAAGCTGCCCAAATCACCTTACAAAGATAAATTTATTTCGTCTTCAAGCCATTGTTCCACTACTCAACTGTCTATTTTACTTACTAGTACACTTGGTAGAATAAAAAACCTGGTAATACAATGTTCAAATAGGGCCTTTTTAAATTCATAAATTCTAAATTACTTTCGGAGTGTCACAAATCTGTTGGAATTACTTGATTAACTGTATGCTTATATTGGTGATTTCCAATTTGTTTAAAGTTTTGATTTTTCGACTCTATATACCGCTTTGCCTCATAATCTTTTTAAGAAAAAAAATTACACACCTAATCAAAATTGGTTTTTCTTTTTCTGACATCGGAATATGACTTCTTTTATACAGAGTTTTACTGTGCGTATTGTCGTTTGTTTGTTTATTCTACAGTGGCTACAGATATAGGGGGAGGGTTGAGATTTCACAACACATGTTTAACCCAGTCGTATTTTTGCGCCAGTCGGGAGGGAGCCTCTGGCCTTTGTTAAGACTTGTATGTTTTTTTTTAAATTTTAGTTCATTTATATGTTTTGGGGTTTAGTATGACGTCCATTTTCACTGAACTAGTACACTTTTTTTTTAAAGGACGTTCAAGTATTTCACATCCAATCTTTTATGGTAATATTCTTTACAAAGCACAAAAATGTCGCCATTCACCTCAAAAACTAACCTAACCTTTAATTTGACTTATTCGGAAAAGATATGGTTACGATACTGTTGTAAGGTCATTAAGGATTGCATATGTTGGTATGAATATTGATTCACTCATAAGTCTTTGCATCGGAAATTAACACATTTATTCTAAAACCATTTGTTGGCATGATACGAGTTATGTTCTTCTCATATATTAAATGATGGTATGCTAGTTTTTCTTTATTATACATTGGCTAGAGGTATAGAAGGAGGGTTGAGATCTCACAAAACATGTTTAACCTCGCCGCATTTTTGCGCCTGTCTAAGGTCAGGAGCCTCAGGCCTTTGCTTGTCTTGTATATTGTTTTACATTTTAGTTCATTTATATGTTTTGGTGTTTAGTATGACGTCCATTTTCACTGAACTAGTACACATTTATATTTAGGGGCCAGCTGATGACAACCTCCGGGTGCGGGATTTTCTTGTTGCGTTGAAGACCAATTGGTGGCCTTCGGCTGTTATCTGCTCTCTGGTCGGGTTGTTGTCTCCTTAACATATTGCCCATTTCCATCCTCAAATTTATTTTAAGTGAAATTAATTTAGATATAAAACAAATATAAAAAGATACTAGTTCAAACCTAAAAATAAATAAATCATTTAAAGGTTTTATAAAAACAAGATCTAAAACTACTTGTCAAATTTGATCCATAATAAGATGCAAAACATTGGTAAAAAAAGTAAACTTTATTTATATAAGCCCTTAAACACATCTACTTTTTGAAGACTATCTAAGAACATCAAATTTTATTACAAAATTCAAAACAAAACTAAGAGTTAGTGACCATTATATGAATATAGAACAAGGAAGACATTCTATTATTCCTAGAGAGCAGATAGTATGCCTTAAATGTAACATATCAGAAGATGAAATATATGTTTTATTAGATTGTATATTAAATAGGGAACTAAGAATCAACTTTTTGACTATTTGGAATTAAACTTTTCTTTTAAAACATGTAAAAGTTAGTCTGATGAAAAAAGGGTGATTTTTATACTCAATTCATCAATACAATCACAAGTAAATAAATTGGTTCTACATAAAAAAAAATCATTAGAACTGAGGAGAGTGGACACTGGATAATGTACTGTAATTGAATGATACTGCATATAAATATATATATATATTATAAGTGAATTTTAGTTATATTGTCTACTTATTTTGTATTTGTTACAAACTTAATGATTAAAATGTATATGATAATAAGTATTTGAATTGAATTGTAAAGTTCTCAATGTGTCTTTAAGTGTAAGATCAGCAACAACCAAAAAAAAAAAGAAGATAGTCCTTTCATTTTTTGAGTTTTTGTGTAGGCGTAGTGATTTTGTCATGCATTCATACATTCTTAGCATCAAAACTTCATATTCAAAATTGATCAATTGATCTCTTTTACAGAAACTTAGGAAAGAATAATCTAACTACACTTCCGGAAGACCTGTTTAGAACTAATACTGAATTATTGCAAATGCAAGTATCATATTACAATATCAGTCATCACAAATACGATGACGATACAATCTAAGATCCTAAAGTCATATGAAACAAGTTTCTTGAACCTCTTATGTTGTCGAAATTATTAAATAAAGGCATGCATATATACTTAACTAAGTATTGCATGTACGTTTTTCATATTTATTATATAACTAATAATGGATTATCGAAGAATAATATTTCGTTGAGTGGTCGTTGATCGCATGCTTATTAACTTTTAAATTTGTTGCCGAATTTTACCGGATCGTTACATTGATTAACAATAAAAACATTACACGAGGAAAACATGACAGATAAGTGAATTAATAGAGCCATAACATTTTATATAATATTTTCCATCCGTTCTCATATGTTAATTAAAACGAGAATTGAAATCATTCCTCAGTAAACGAACACAATATCGTCCCCCGTTAATTATTTATCGGAATGAGTGTCGTAACATCATCCACGATTCACTCCGTACATAATGCTTGAAATGAAGAAAAAAAAAAAACTTAAACGTTTGACTACCTCTTTACAATACAATACAATGCAAGTTCCAACTATGTACTGGCTTCCGAAGCTGCCTAAAACACCTTACAAAGATAAATCTTTTTCGTCTTCAAGCCATTGTTCCACTACTCAACTGTCTATTTTACTTACTAGTACACTTAGTAGAATCAAAAACCTGGTAATACAATGTTCAAATAGGGCCTTTTTAAATTCATGTAGTAGAATTAATTACTTTCGGAGTGTCAAAAATCCGTTGGAATTACTTGATAAACTGTATGCTTATATTGGTGATTTCCAATCTGTTCAAAGTTTTGATTTTTCGACTCTATATACCGCTTTGCCTCATAATCTTTTTAAGAAAAAAAAAAATACACACCTAATTGAATGGACATTTAAAAAGTCAGAAATCGAATATATACGGTCAAATTCTTTTAAGTCAAATTTTAGTAACAATAAACAAAAGATCTATGTCATTTGGACTTACTTTGATACTATAACTGCCGTGGAAGTTTTAGTATATATCATTTTTGTTTGCTATTGAGATAGTATATCGTCAAGTTATCGGATTTGCGATGGGGACTAACTGTGCTTCACTAACTGCGGACCTGTTTTCATATTGTTATGAGTTGCAATTTATGACTGAAATAAGCAAAGATCCATCGAAACCAAATCTGACATAATAACATATGATAAAGACATAATCTTGCAATCTGTTTAACTGAAGTCTGGAGCTGCCATGTCAGTAAATAGTGGTAGTCCCTTGTTAGTATATGTATCATTGTCATTTTGCTTGGTTTCTTGGTTTTTCAGTTTCAGACATCGGAATATGACTTCTTTTATACAGAGTTTTACTGTGCATATTGCCGTTTGTTTATTTATTCTACAGTGGCTACAGGTATACGGAAAGGGTTGAGATTTCACAGCACATGTTGAACTCAGTCGTATTTTTGCGCCAATCGGGAGGGAGCCTCTGGCCTTTGTTAAGACTTGTATGTTTTTTTTTTTAATTTTAGTTCATTTATGTTTTAGGGTTTAGTATGACGTCCATTTTCACTGAACTAGTACACATTTTTGTTTAAAGACCAGCAGAAGCCCGTCTCTGGGTGCGGGATATTTTCGTTGTGTTGAAGACCTACTGGTTGCCTTGGGCTGTTTCTAATTTTTGGTCAGGATGTTGTCATTTTGACATATTCCTAATTTCCATTTACAAGTTTATTTCGAATCAGTTGTTAAATTATTTGCAGTATTTAATTCATTTTTTAGGAATATATTGTTACTGTTTACCTTCAAGAGCACGTTTATTTACATTCTTTCAGCAAGGTTTCCCGTTGCACTCACTCTATGTGGTGGCCGAAGTTTTAACGAAAAGTCTCGTAGTTAAGGTCACTGCATACGGGAAAATATCGGTGAATCAGTGTGTGGGAAGACAATTATTAAATATATGTACATTTATAAAGATTTTTATAATGGAAAAGATTGTCTTTCAAAAAAAAGTTCACGTTCACTTCTTTTATAGTAAAACTTAACCATTCAAGTGTATAAAACATATTTAACTATATATGACTTTAAAGTTTAAATGAAAGGTCAATCCGGAGGCGGAAGATACAAATTGGACATTCAAAACAAAGAAGTCGAGATAAACGACCATTGCTATAAAAAAAAAAGAAACGACAGACAACCAAAGGACAAATAAGTTCACAAATAAAACCTAGGAAACTATAGACTGAGCAAAACGAGCCCAACGAATAGTATTTAGTGATCAAAAACCTCCGGTAGGAAAGCAGATCCTTCCCCACTAGTGACATCCATGTTGCTGCACATGATAAGTTCAAATTCAGAGATGAGTCTCAGTTGTTACTGAAAATGAAAAGAGGACAGGATTGTTGTTTCGACATTTTAAACATATTCGTTGCCATATTTAACACAGGTAGTATGCTCTACCATCCCTTAATGATATGACATGTGCAAAATGGGCAAAATTAATGGAAGACTTTAAAGTGATTACTTAGAACCCTTTGCTCGAAAGCTTTCTTGTAAGCAGCAGCCCTCCATTGAAAAAGTCATAAAAAAACCCACACGTTTTGGAATATCGTATCAACGGGTATGTATAAACTCTATATGCAGTTCCTGTTGGATTGATGTTAAATAAAAAAGAAAATATCAAATTGCTCATACCGTATATCATTTATAAAGCCTATTTTAGTTGATATCTATCTGTCATGTTTGTTTGTCATTGTTTTTTTACAGATACTAAACATTAAACCGTTGTTTTTCATATTTGAATTAATTTACATTTGTATGTGCTTTTTATAGCTAACTATACGCGATAAGCTTTATCGTTGTTGAAGCTCGTACTGTAACCTGTCTTTGCCTGCAACCACTGCGTTGATCACTGATGGATAGTTGTATAGTTCACAAAATTATCACATTGTCTTAATTTTATTTCAAAAGATAATTTCATATGCCCGTTAACGATTTCTCTAATTGTTGCATTTGCAAAACTGTAGGAAAGTTTAACAAAAATTCCAAACTCCCTGGTAAATTCAAAAAAGGGAAGCCATAAATCTTACAAAATTAATGGTTATCAACTGTAAGCTGAGTGTACAGTCAAACAGTATGCAATTCAAGTAACATCGTAGTTATTGTTTCAAAAATTGACACAAAACGGTTATGATCCTAAAACTCTTTCAGAGTGGCCATCAATTTACGGGAATACACTATCAAAGGACTCAATTATAGTTTGGTTTACCGTTATACCTGTGTTATAGATGACCGCGAATATTTCTCGTTATTGTAAAAATATTCCAAATAAGATTAACTAGATGCCAAATTCTATCTTGTATTTTACTTTGCCAATGCAAAATGTTTAAAACTAATCAACTGTAAATCTATACCTCGATTTGTATTTATCAGTTTGAATGTCTGCAGTACAATGTTTAATGCACAACAAGCTGAAATAAATTGGAAAGCTACAGATCTCATTTGTGTAAATAAAACAAATCCGAATAAGGCGCTACTATCTAAAGGGCAATTAAACGTAACATAGTTGCCACCCTAGTCTAATAAACAATTTACATTTCAAACATAAATATAGGCTGCTTCCCAGTAGTCTTCATCGAGAAGAGAATGATAGTCGAGAAGCCGTTCATATCTTGTTAATCTAATAGAAAGAGAAACATTAAGGTGTAAACAGAAACGTAGAGTATCACAGGAACAAAACTGGAAACGACATGATGGTGAATTGCATACTAGTTTTGCATAATTTTTGTTCGAAGACTAGCCAATGACATTTGTTTCGAGAAAAATCTTTAAACAAATATCGGAGTTATTAGTTTGATGTTTTTTGTGTCAGGAAAACAAATTGTGTCAATACAGACTTAGAACACATTATGTAGTCACCTTTGCGCTATAGAGTAACATCCTAATTTCAGAGGAAGTACATTTGTGTCGGGAATAACATTTACAGATAAAATATTTCATGTAAATCATGCCAATATAGAATAAAGGATTATACCATACGGCACTGAGAAGCAGTTCAAATTAAATTGGAAATAGTGTCCGTGCTCGTGGCTTCTCAAAAAAACACTCATGAGCAATTATTGGCTAGAAGACATTGGCATGATATTTAAGCACAATATCTATGTCGCAAATTAGATTAGCTCAAATATGTCATTCAAAACAATTTAATCCACCTCTGGTCGCTTTTTGCTCTTTCTGAATCATTAAAATCTTCTGGTATATTAAGAACAACGAAGTAGAGGTAGTGTGTTTAAAATTAACTTATAAAATGTTATGAAAATAACGTAGCGGCATCATAGTTGAAAAGAGAGACAATCGATTATAATATTTTGTTTTTCAACTGTTTGCATGCATAAATAATTTCAGCGCATTTATATAAACTAATTATGTAAACATATTTGATCAAGAATGCATTCATTATTTGTTATTACTTTCTTACAAAGCAATTTTACTGGAAACGCCTTGACGACCTTGCCACTTAATCTGTTCTCCTCTAACAGATTTTTGAAGACGCTGTAAGTATTGTAGATAAATATTCGCTAACCAAATTTATGAAATGCCATGTTTACTTAAATCATCTTAATTTTTTTCATTATCTCCGTCTCCGTATGTTTAAGTATCTTTCAAACAATGAATACATATTAAAGAGGGGCGAACGATACCAGAGGGATGAAATACGAAATTATGAACATGATTACCCTCTAGTCTCCAATACAACCCACCAACAACAAAAGGTTATAATGTTTAAATCAACTTAAAAATAAATTATATAAGGCGAAATTACATGAGAACAAGATAAAGAGAAAATTAAAAAAAAAACATGTTTCATATAAGTTGGAAATTGTTCGTGACATTGATACTGATCATATTTGTTTTAGAATGGGTAAATGACATTACAGTATCGTCCATTTTTGTAAAACAGAACACGAAGATCTGACAAATCGTTTTGACAGCTGTAACATTTATCAGAAACATTATGCTTAATAATACCAAAGATATACAACTTAGGAAGAAACTTATTATAGAAAGAAATATTATGAATACCATACTTTATTCATAAATGTTTGACATGTATCTACTGTCTTGTCCAAAGTACAACAAAGTCAAGGTTTACAAGTAACATTAAGATAATAATCCAGAGTAAAATATAGTTTCCTGATTATCATTTTCAGTTTGGCAAACATGATAAATGTATTTAGCTAAAAATAATTTAAATTGCATGAAAAAGAATTCATGCAGGTCTTGACGACTGATATATCCTGACACTTTATGTTTAGAAAAACAATTAGTATTCGGACAAGAACTGTTCCAAATTTGGGCACACTATGTATTTCAAGTATCTAAATGATATACCGAGATGCCTTTTGTTTTATTTTCCTCTATTTGAAATCTGTTAGAAAATCGATAATACCTAATTTGTTAAAACAGACAAATAACTGCCAATTGCACTAATTGTTAAGGTAACCAACACGTTATACGAAGACATAAGACAATCATCATCTGTTAGAAGACAATCAAGAAGTGACAAGGTCGTCTATTATTATTTTAGTTTGTACTATATCTTTTTACTTCAAAGGAACTTTGGAATGAAGATCTGGTCATAAATTGCTATTAGAATAAATACGGTAGTTGCTGTAAAAATACTTTTAAAATGCCTAATTGTGTTCGTTGGTTTTAGTTGTTCTTCCTTGACTATCGACACATTATATGTACTTGTATATATACAAATTACTCTCCTATAAGTATTCCCTCGGTTTTCTGTAAGTTTTCGAAATCTAAGACATTTACTTGAAAAAACCTTTTCTGTCTTATTTAATATAGGTATTTATCGAACAACTATTTAACTAGCGTAGCTGATGCTGTTTTAAAGTTCAATGTGGCATTGATACAATTGTAAGTAAACAATAACTGTAATCATGTCAATATGTTTGCTGAATTTCTTAGGGAAAAAAGAAGTTAGCAGTATTCATTTTCTTTACTTTTCGCTATAAAGATGACGTTCTCTCACTAAAAGAGAGGCGAAAGATACCAGAGGGACATTCAAACTCATACGTCGAAAATAAACTGACAACGCCATGGCTAAAAAAGAACCAACATCCAAACAATAGTACAAAAAACACAACAAAAGAAAACTAAATAAAATTGAGAATGGAAATGGGGAATGTGTCAAAGAGACAACAACCCGACCATAGAACAGACAACAGCAGAAGGTCACCAACAGGTCTTCAATGCAGCGAGAAATTCCCGCACCCGGAGGCGTCCTTCAGCTGGCCCCTAAACAAATATATATACTAGTTCAGTGATAATGAACGCCATACTAAACACCAAATTGTACACAAGAATCTAAAATTTAAAATAATACAAGACTAACAAAGGCTAGAGGCTCCTGACTTGGGACAGGCGCAGAAATGCGGCGGGGTTAAACATGTTTATGAGATCTCACTGACTGACTAAGCAACACGAACCCAACCCAAAACTGGGGATGATGTCAGGGGCTCCGGAATAGTTAGCAGATCCTGCTCCGCCTGTGGCACCCGCCGTGTTGCTCATGTTAGTATAAACCCGGTAACAAGTCTAATTCGGTAGGTCACATTCGCTTACGCTCGGTCTAAAGATATTGACAAATATAATGCCTACCCATGTAAAATGAGCATAAAGCATGGCATGCAAGACTTTTTCCTAAGTTTATTATTTTTTTCCCGATATTATTAACATTTTCATTTTTAAAAGATACATAGGTGTGAACACTTTGACGACCTTGCCACTTAAGCTGTTCTCCTCTAACGTAAACATGGTACAACTGTAAGTATTGTTTATCAAAGCTATCAAATGAAAAGCTGACTAGTTCGTTATTACACGGAGGAGGGAGATACTAAAGGGACAATCAAAATGCATGAGTCGATCAGAAACCGACAAAACCACGGCGAAATAGAAAAATCTACCATAAGATAGACAACTATCTACAAAATAATACATATAAATAATGTAACTGACCGACATGAACCCCACACTGGAGGGTAATTGCAATCGATTCGGCACCATTCGTGTTATCCATAGTAAGAGACACTGATAAGTATTACTAGTGTTAGATTATATGACAATCGAGACTATAGGACATGATTGTAGCTCCGACAACTGAAGCAAATCGGTAGTCATCTGTGACATAGATATCCCATAACAATTAACAAACTCAAGATGACATCCGATATTTTCGAAGAAATTACTTCTTTTGAGCCATTTTTGTATAGCTTCCACGAAAGCAGTAACTCTCAAAAACATATGATATTAACGCATGCTCTTAAATATAGTTTTAACACGTAGCTCTGTATATATATATATATATATATATACACAAGTCTAAATTGAAAACAACGTTCAAACCTATGATTGCGTTGGATAAAAAGCGCAAATTTTATACGTATGCATGCAAAACAAATTTCTTAGTAGAGGGGTCTAAATACAGCACAAACAACATTTTCCAAAAGACCAAATAGTGAAAAAGTATATTTTAACAAAACGCATTTGACTAGCAGGTCGAACAACTGATGTTCTTAAACCCTGCAGACTGCGATTGTCAAATAAACAGATCACCAGATGTAACAAAATGGATCTTATAATTAATTTATTACCAAACAGAAAACAATAAACTTGCGGAAAAGATGGTATACCGCAAACATGAGGTGCAAAATTTTGTACACCATATCCGGATTTCGACAACTAATGTCTCTTCAGAGATGTTAGGAATCGAAACGGTATTTGGAAGGCCATATAATTTACTCAAATATATATATATATGAAACGCTGCTGAAATGTTGATACATAGAAATGGAAACATCACAGTTGAAAGCTAAGATCATCCCATCAGATCTTAGAAAGTGTTTAGTTTCTATCCATATCGCCACTAGAGTAGGTTGTTTCACAGTAACCTTGGAGTCCGCTGTTAAATGATGATATAATTGATTCGGACCTATCACGTAATGTAGGAAGATAAATGAGAAACTAAAGAGGTCTAATGTCCAAAAGTCTTGTAAATGGTTAATCTGCTGCAATAAGATACAACTGATTCTGATTATTATCAAAAGAATACAATGTTCAAAATACTTATAAGTTGAACGATAAACGGAATAATTTAGGAAAATGTCATAGAACATGTTGAACCTCAATATAGTTCCAAACATTCCACACAATGAAATAGTAAATAAAAGGCGGAATCACATTAGAACATGATTTACAGAATTGTTAATAAGAATATATTGTGTAAACACAGCGAGTACAATAAGTTCGAAATTGTTCATAATATAATTAATACTGATCATAGCTGTTTTAAATAGCCAATGGAATAACAGTATAGTACATTAATAGAAAACAGAACACTAAAAACACATGACAAAGTCACAAATCTTTTTCACAGCAGTAACATTATCCGGGTTTTTTAAAAATACATTTTAGCTGATTTTGAAATAAAAACTGTGAGTAATAATACCAAAGATATACAACTTAAGAAGAACTTGTTAATCTTAGAACGAACGTCCAAAAAAATTATAATAATATCATACTTAATACAGATGTGTTTGTGTAATGATTAAGAATATAAGTAAATATGGAAACGTGTATCTACTGTCTTGTCCAGAGTACCACAAAGTCAATGTTGAATAGTTATATTAAAATCATCCAACGTAAAATCTAGTTTCATGAAATTTATATTTAGTTTTAAATAAAAGGTAAATATATGCAGTTAATATGATATTTATATAAATCGCTTGAAAGAATATTCAGGCAGGTCTAGACGACTGATATATCCTGATTACTTGAATGTTACATACATTATGTTTTGTAACACAATTGATATTTGGACTATTCAAAAGTTAGACACAATTTATATTCTAAATATCTGAATAACAAACCGAGATGCTTTTTTATTTTTCTCTATTTGATACATGTTGGAAACTAGATATTACCCCAGGATTAGCTCTTATATCGTTTATAAGGATATTACATCCCCATGTGATGCTATATAATATAATTTACTGTTGTAAGATATGTCTCAGCATCTTAAAGTTCAATAGGATAATTCATAGTACGTAATAACTATGATTTAAGAAGAATGTGGTGTACGTGAATAAGCACAGCTACCAAACATCCTAAATATCTGAAACTGATCGAAAATAGAACAAACAATCGGCAAATAATGGCATAATCGTGCATTAAACAAATTAAACCCCACTGATAAATTAAATAAAACGGAAAAATAGCTGAAACCTGCACCACTTTGTCAAGTAACCAGAACTTAAGAGGACATAAGACAATCAACATATGCTATGGGATAACCAACATATGACAAGGTTGACTATCGTTATAGAACTGGTACATACATTGTTTCACTTCAAAGAAATGTTGGAATGGAGAACTGGTTATAAATTGTTATTAGAATTAATGCATTAGTTGCTGTGAAAAAATGTTCTTGTTGATTTAAGTAGTTCTTCCTTAACTATCGACACATGATATGTACTTGTATGTATATACGAATTACTCTCCTATAAGTACTTCTTCTGTTTTCTGAAAATTTTCGAAATCTAAGACATGTACTTTAAAAAATAAACTTGTTTGTTTTATTAAATGTAGGAATGTATCTGACAACTATTTAAATAGCGTACCTGATGATGTTTTCAAGAATAATGTGGCATTGACACATTTGTAAGTAAAAATTAACTGTAATCATCTTAGTATGTTTGATGACATGCCGGTATTTACCTAATGTAGAATTTGTCCTTTTAATCTTTTGATTCATCTTTGGCATTGCAAACATTTTTTCTGGTAATTGCTGTTTGCTTTATATTAAACATATAAGCTCTATGAAGACAAATTAAATATTACAATTGTGGGTAATCACAGTGCCATGTATACTGAAAGCGAAATTTTGTATGCCTGAAACAGCATGTAGTAATTTAGAACATTCATACAAATGGAAGCTAATAACAAAGAGTATCAAAAGTAAAAACCATTATACCAAATTATATCTGTTTTGATACTCTGTTTTCTTTGCATGTTAACCGTCAAAACAATAAATAATTTCATCACCTATATATATATATGCTCCGCTTTATAATGTCAAGAACATTTTGAATATATATATATATATATATATATATATTATCTATATTATCTATTATGCAAGACGATCCGGTACATATTAAATCTGCTGGTTGATAATATTTCTAGACTACTACATATACTTTTTTTTTAGTTTGACTACCACATTTCAAAATAAGAATCATTTGACATCTTACTGATGAAGGATACTAGTTATCCGACATATTTAACATTTGTTCATGATTTTACTTTTTTTTTGTGATGTTGTACACTTTTAGATTTGCTTAGTATATATATAAATATACATATATATATATATATATATATATATATACAACTCGTCTAAACATCAGCCCAACAATGTTAGATCTGTAAATTTGCTTTCGCAATTTTTTTGTTCTTCCCTCACCGGGATTCGAACTATGCTACTGAGATATCGTGACACCAAATCGCCTGCACTGTATCCGACGCGCTAGACCACACGACCACCTAGGCTTCACAATAATAAAGCTTTCGGTGGCCTGATGTTACCTTTCCTCGTCAGTTTTAATCTAGCGTCGTAACACAGTACATGATATATAAGGCATGAAGATGGAATTGTTACAGATCAGCTAAATTATCTATTGTAAAGGATCCTACAAATTAATGTACGATGCAGTCACAGAAATAACTATATTATAAGTACGTCTGAACCAGTGACGACTCTACAACATATTTTATCCATCGGATCACCAGCAGTGATGGTGATACAAGGCTGAAAATACATTCTGTATATATAATTCGTCTAAACATCAGCCCAATATTGTTGGATCTGTATATTTGCTTTCGCAAATTTTTTGTTCTTCCCTCGCCGGGATACGAACTCGTGCTACTGAAATATCGCGGCACCAAATCGCCTTGCACTATGCCCGACGCGCTAGACAAACCGACCACCTAGGTTCTACTATAATAAAGCTTTCGGTGGCCGGGTTTTACCTTTATTCGTCAGTTTTAATCTAGCGTTGTAACACAGTACATGATATATAAGGCATGCAGATGGAATTGTTACAGATCAGCTGAATTATCTATTGTAAAGGATCCTACAAATTAATGTAACATGCAGTCACAGAAATATATATATATAATTACTCTAAATATCAGCACAACAATGTAAATCTGCAACTAAAAATACAGCTTTCGGTGGCCTAGTGTTACATTCTTCGTCAGTAGAATCTGGAGTTGTAACAAAGTACATGATATCAGGCATGACGATGGAATTGATTGCAGACTAGCTAAATTATTTGCCGTAAAGGATCGTAAGATGCAGTCACAGAAATAATTAGTTACGTCTAAACAAATGGCAACTCTACCACAGATCCATCCATTGGTTTACCACTGAAGGTGATACACAGCTGAAAACACATATATAGTGGCCTATAAAAATTATCAACTAACAGATTTAATATGTTCTAGATCGTCTTGAATAATATAAGTAATAAAATCATAATATGCGTCTAAAGATTTACGCAACGGTACTAATATATGATTGTAATATATGAAGATTATGTTATAAAATCGAGTAGACAAATATTTTGGCTGAACAAATATGCTTTGTAGAACAAAAAACCACATACGTTGACATAAGTAAGTAGAGCATAGCTGTTTTAGAATAGGCAAAAAAAAATAACAGCATCTTACATGTATGTAAAACGGAACAAGAACACTAATAAATCTTCTTAACAGCTGTAACATTGTCAAGGTTGTTTGGAAAAACATTTTATAAGATTATATGATATATATTGTGCTTTATAATATCCAACATGTCCTACTGCAGGAAGGACGTATTATATTAAAACCGAACGTCCAAATTAAACAAAAAATAGATTCATGATAAATACCATACTTATTATCATGATTATCGTTACAGTAAAATCGGTCGTATTTAGGTAGAGGATTTCAATCATATACTAGTTTATATTTGATTGATTGATTTGTGTTTAACGCAACTTTCAACACTACTGTGCTATTTTGTGGTGGTCAGTTTTTATTTGTGGAGGAAGCCGGAGTCCCCGGGGAGAACTACCGACCTTTGTTAGGAAAACTGACAATCCTAGCCAATTAAGATTCAAGTCGAGTGCACCTGACATGTGCGGGATTCGAAATCACAACCGCAGTGTTGACTGGCTAGTGATACAATAGTTCGACTACTTAGACCACTTGGCTACCGAGGCCCCTTCTAGGTTAGATATTTGAGGCTATGTTTAACCTTTTCCCATTGTATTAATTATCATATTTGTACAAACATTACTTCCAATTTGTCAAATAAGCAATCCTATACAAAAATAAATCTATAGTTTTACTGAATGAACAACCTTGTGTATGTTTCCTATCAAATTAACTGACTGATCACAATATAACCAAGGTGGTTAATGTACACATTTTAAATGTCAAGTAAAAGTAAAAGGTACAGAGCATAAGTTAATAATTTAAACACATTTTGCTTCTTCTGATATGTCGTTTTGAGTTGAAATGTCATTGATTGATTATTTTTTTAGTACGAAAACATTGAATAAGTATATATCTAAATTAAACTTCCATCTAATGTTTTGCTTAAAGTAAAACAAGGTCAAAGTTGATTATTGTTTCATTTTTTTATTATTATTATTATTTACAAAATGTTCAGCAAAAATACCGAACTCCAAGGTAAATTCAAAATGGGGAAGGTAAATTAAAACTGACAAATCAGACGTTATTGAACAACGGAACTAGTGAGAAAAAAAATTGTCATATTTCCGACATTGTAAAAGCGTTCTCTAAAGAAAATATTTGGTTAAAGTTCGTTTTCTAGCTAGCTAAACAACTCAATTGCATGACATTTGTTTAATTATAGTTCCGTTAAATTGTCCAAATTGAGTGAGCGACTCAAACAGACATTCTAGACTAATGTAACAATAATTTCGGATTCAGCAGCCAAAAACTGTGAAAACATACAGAACAGAAATACAACACAATTGACTAAAACGTTCAGACAAATTTACAAATAAGTTTAACAAAGACGCCAACAAAGAGGTTAATAAGGTTTATTGTAATGTTTGGTATAAAAGTTAAAAGGAATCCATTTAACAATTTATCTGCAATTATTCTTTCTCTGTTTGGAGGCTGTTGGGAAATAATATTAAGTACTTCCAGATTATCTCTTATGCCATTTATTGATATCATGAATTCCTAACTGCCGTAATACAATTTTCTAAATACGGTTTTATTTCATTTTTAAGAGATTTCGCAGCATTTTAGTTCAGAGTACGCGATAGCAATGAATAAAACAATAGTATCGTGAATACCTCAACAACCAAACATCACAATAATAACTAAAACTGATCTAAAGGAGAACTTAGAGTCTTGAAAAAAGTCAGATGTTATTAACATGCATCAAACAATAATGACTTTATGATGACTTTAAACAAAAAGGTCAAATAGTTGTCATCAGCACCAATTTGGGAAGTCACTGGCACATAATGATATGACATTAACACTCAACACCTGTTAAAAGACATCAAACCACTGACAAGGTTATATATTTTAATTTTGGTTTGTTTGTTCAAATTTAAATATGGAATAAAACATCGTTAGACAACAGGTAACTACATTTTTAAACATAGAAGTCACTTTGGAATGCAGATCTTGTAATACATTGGTGTCAAAACTAATACGTCATTTGCAGTTAATTTATTTGAAGATTGCCAAATTATCTTGGTTGGTTTTAAGTTCTTAACTATTTACATATTATATGTACTTGTATACATATAAATTACTCTCCTATAGGTACTTCTTCTGTTTCCTGCAAGTGTTTGAAATCAAAGACATTTACTTGTAAAAACTGACTTGTTTTTCTATTTTAATGTAGGGATATATCGTACAACAAGCTAACTAGCTTACCTGAAGCTGTTTTCAGCAACAATGTGGAATTGATATATATGTAAGTAGAACATAACTGTTATCATGTTAGTATGTCTGTTGACAGGATATTATTTACTTAATAAAGAACTTGTAATCCTCATCTATAGACTCAGCATTGGCATTGCAAACCATTCCCCTTGTCATTGCTTTGTTTTTTGCCCGAATATGTAAGCTCTATAAAAACAAATTAAGTAATACAATTAATAGATCACCTCTGACATAAAATGTTTACATTGAATTGCATGATTTGTTGTGCATATTTTTGATGAATTCTAAATTAAAACCAGTGAATGAAAAGAAAGTTTGAACATCAATGTAAAAGTAATGAACAGTTCAATATTACCACGGAGGCGGGACATACAAAAGGGAGAATCAAACTGCATGAGTCGATTTAAACCCGACAAAACCACGGCGAAAATAGAAAAACCTACCGTAAGATAGACAACTATCTAAAAAACAATGCATATAGATAATGTAACTGACCGACATAAATCTCACACTGGAGGGAGATTTCAGCCGCTCCGGACAAATAGGCAGTGTATGGTCCATACGTTGAACCGGTCGTGTTGCCCATAGTAAGAGACACAGATAAAGTGTTAGATTATATGACAATCGAGACTATAGGACATTATTGAGGCTCTGACAACTGAAGCATGTCGGTAGTCATCTGTGACATGGATATTCCATAACAATGTGCACTCATGATGACATCTGTAAAATTTTCGAAGACATTACTTTAACTTGACTTCTTTTGCCCCATTATTGTATAGTTTCCTCGAAAGCAGTAACTCTCAAAAACATATGATATTAACCCATGCTCTTGAATATCGTATATATATATTATATATGAAACGCTACTGAAATGTTGCTACAAAGAAATGGAAACATCACAGTTGAAAGCTGAAATCATTTCTCTTGTTGTACAGTTTTATAAACAACAATCCTTATTGTTTCTAAATGTTACTCAAGATATATTTCTGTGGTATTCTTGATTACAAGTTCGATAAGATAGATTGTTTAACATAGTCACCAAACTGTGAATTATTTTTAAGTGAGACGACATCGTCTGTAAAACGGAACCGGAAGTTAAAGGATAACGTTAGCTACTTAGATTGTCTGTAGCCCATCAGATCTTCAGAAAGTGTTTAGTTTCTATTCATATCGCCACTAGAGTAGGTTGGTTCACAGTTACTCTGAAGTCTGGTGTTAAATGATGATATAATAGATACAGACCTACCATGTAATGTAGGAAGATAAATGAGAAACTAAAGGGATTCAGTGTCTTGTAAATTGTTGATCTACTGCAACAAGATATAAATGATTTAATGATTTGTCAAAAGGGTAGTATGTTAAAAATACTTTAAAATTTTACGATAAATGGAATGATTCAGGAAAATATCATATAACTCCTTAAACCTTAATATAGTTCCAAACATTCACCACAATGAAATAGTCAAAAAAGGCGGAACCACATGAGAACATGATATAAAGAAATTTAAATAAGAATATGTTGTGTAGAAAAACAGAATACAATAAGTTATAAATTGTTCATAGCATAATTAATACTGATCATAGCTGTTTTAGAATAGGCAAATGAAATAACAGCATAGTCCATTTATGTGAAACAGAACACGAAAAAGTCACAAATCTTTTTCATAGCAGTAACATTACAAGGGTGTTTTTAAGAATACATTTTAGATGATTTTGCTATAAACACTGTGCTTAATAATACAAAAAATACACAACTAAAGAAGAAACTTGTTAAACTAAGAACGGACGAAAAAAAAAATATATAATGACTACCATTCTAAATACATAATTTTATGTTTGTGTAATGAATAAGAAAAATAACTAAATATGGACACTTGTACAATGTTGTATCTACTGTCTTGTCCAAAGTACAGCAATGCAAGGTTCGATGGTTATATTAAAATCATACAAACAAAACTATAGTCTAATGAACATTATTTTTAGTTTGGCGTGAAAGGAAAATATATACAGTTAATAGGTTATTTGAATCGCGTGAAAGAGAAATCTGGCAGGTCTTGATGACTGATATATCCTTGTTGCTTGAATGCATCATACATTATGTTTTGTAGAACAATTGACATTTGGACAAGAACTATTCAACATTTGGACACACATTATATTCTAATTATCTAAATGACATACCTAGCGAGATGCCTTTTTTTTTTTCTCTATTTGAAACATGCTGGAAAATACATATTACCTCCGGGTTAGCTCTTATATCATGAATAGAAATATTACCTTCCTATGCGCTGTTATATAATATAAGTTACTGTTGTAAGTTATTTTTCGGCATCTTAAAGTCAAATATGAATGTTGATAGAACGAGATAACTATGATTTAAGAATAATGAGGTTAACGTAAAAAAGTGAAAAAGCACAGCGACCAAACATTCAAAATATCGAAAATATATCGAAAGGAGATTAGTGTATTTAAAAACATATCATATAACGCATCAAACAAAGAAACGTTATGCATAAATTAAATAAAAATGTCAAATAGCTGCCATAATCATCAATTTGTAAACAAACATCTATAATAATTATCAAACAACCAACAAATGTTAAAGTTGTCTATTTTAATTTTAACTTGTTTATTAAAATCATATCATGCAATAAAAACATCGTTATAAAACTGATAACTACATGTTTTCACTACATAGCTTATTACGAATGAACATCTTGAAATAAATTGCTGTTAGAATTAATACGTCAGTTCCTTTAAAATAATTTTTGTGTTGCTTTATTTTATTCCTTGGTTTAAGTTGTTCTTCTTTAACTATCGACACATTCTATGTACTTATATTAATTTCATTCCTATAAGTACTTTTTCAATTTGCTGTAAGTTTTCGAAATCTAAGACATTAAATTTTTAATTTAGAGATGTATCGTACAACTATCTAATTAGCGTACCTGATGCTGTTTTCCGGAACAATGTGGCATTGAAACTATTGTAAGTAGAACATAATTGCAATCGTGTTAGTATGCTTGTTGACAGGATAGTATTTATTCAGCTCAGTAGTCAGTACTTTGATACTGACATGATTTTTAACAAACATTTCTAAATTTGTCCGTTAATAAATTATGAAATCATTAGAAACTAAGATTTCAACTCCCTCAGGCAATTTTAACCAGAAGTGGAATAGGCTATTTTATTAGGTCTTTTTGTTTTGGCTAATAAAGCTCTTCAACTGTTTCGTTTCTTACATCATTGGCTTTGAAAATTTCGGCTTTGAGCGTTCAAGATGAAGATTAATCCAGAAAAGCGCTTTGGACACACGGAATTTATAACTTGTTGATTTCTATTTGTTTTGTTTCTCCATTGTAAAGGCCTCATTGTGACTTTAAAATGAAGATCAGAAAACAAACATTGATAAAAGCCTTATTCTTTTGCTTTTTATCTCACCGGGGCCCAAAGGGCCCCATGTGAGCTTATGCCATCACTTGGCGTCCGTCGTCGTCCGTCGTCTGTCGTCGTCGTCTGTCATCGTAAACTATTTCAAAAATCTTCTTCTCTAAAACTACTAAGCCAAATACCTTCTAACTATAACTAAATGTTCCTTAGGGTATCTAATTTATAAATTGTATCCGAAGTTTTGATCCATCGACAAACATGGCCGCCATGGCTAAAAATAGAACATAGGGGTCAAATGCAGTTTTTGGCTTATATCTCAAAAACTAAAGCTTTTACAGCAAATCTGACATAATAACAATTGTTCAATTGGTCAAGATCTATCAGCCCTGAAATTCTCAGACGAATCGAACAACCCCTTGTTGGGTTGCTGCCACTAAATTGGTAGTTTTATGGAAATTTGACAGTTTTTTGTTATTATCTTGAATATTATTATAGATAGATATAAACTGTAAATACAAAAAAGCTGTCAATTGACCACTTAAGGACTTATTGCTCTTTTAAGATAATTTTACACAATTTGTTCATCAAGTTTGCTAACATTTAAAAATCTTCTCCTCTGAAACTATTTTGTCTAATACTTCTTAACTTTAAATGAATGTTTCTTAAGGAATCTAGTTTATGAACTGTATCCGAAGTTTTGATGCATCAACAAACATAGCCGCCATGGCTAAAAATAAAACATAGGGGTTAAATGCAGTTTTTGGCTTATATTTCAGAAACTAAAGCATTTAGAGCAATCTGACATGAGGTAACAATGTTTAAAAGGTCAAGATCTATCAGCCCTGAAATTTGTAGACAAACCGAACAACCTATTGTTGGGTTGCTGCCACTTAATTGGTTATTTTAAGGAAATTTTGCAGTGTTTGCTTATTATATTGAATATAATTGAAGATAAAGATAAACTGTAAACAGCAAAAATGTTCAACAAAGAAAGATCTACAAAAAAGTTTTATTTGACCAAAATTGTCAATTGACCCCTTAAGGAGTTATTGCCCGTTAAGGACAATTTTACACAAGTTGTTAATGGTTTTTAACTTTAAAAATCTTCTCAAATGAATTTATTATAAATTTTGTATTTTATTTCCTTGTACGTCAAGAAACATAGACACTATGGCTAAAATGGAACATATGTGTAAAATGCATTTATTTGCTTTTGATGAAAATATGACAGATACAATGAACATTTAAATGACATTTTTAAGCCACTCATTAATATATATTGAAAAACAAAAATAATCATTGATGAAAGATTTAAACAAAAAAATAACAGGTGAGCGATTCAGGCTCTTGAGAGCCTCTTTTTTGTAGTTTTCATGTTCACGTTGTATTTTTGTTGTGCATTCATTCGTTTTTAGTCACAGGGATTCGGTTAGCAGATTAAAAAATGTTTTATCAATGTTTTTCAAATCTATTTTCGTAGTTCCTGTCTATTTGTATTACATTATTAACGTTTTTAACGTTTGAATAAATATTTCTTTGTTTTCTAGCAATGTGCAGTTTACTATCCATATCCGTATACTGAAAAATCCAAAAGGGATATAAATCACCATTTTGAATAGCTTACCCATCTTTAAATAAAAAAAATAATTGAAAATATTTCTATCTGACTTTAAACCTTACAAAGACACTCATTTCATTCTTAAATGATTCTTTTATCAGAAGCATGCATTGATTTTCCGATCAACGACACCCTTACTCGGCTATCGTTTCACTACTTTGACAACATTGTGTAAACAAAATAAACCGACATAATAGGTAAACATTATAGAAATATATGTACAGCAGTAACCATAGATATAATCTTAATCACTATAAAAAACAAACAAATAAGTCAATAAAGAAAAACAAAATTTCAATTTAAATTATCTAAATGACATACTGAGATTCCTTTTTTTTTGTTTTTCGCTATTTGAAACCTTTTGGAAACTAGACATTACCTCAGGATTAGCTGTTATATCATTGATAGGGATATAACATTTCTATGCGATGTTATATAATATAATTTACTGTTGTAAGTTATTTTTCAGCATCTTAGATATGAACATTCATTCATAAGTAACCAGAATTTAGCTTGATCGGCCAAATAGGTATTAACCATCTTTAACAAAAAGATTACTGGAATTTTCAATCAGATTAACAAAAATTAAAAACGGGTTTCTATCTTATTCATTCCAAAGCCCCGGTTAAACTAATTCAAACTGATGTTAATTCCTTTTAAACTTTAAAGTGTCCGCCTCCTTGTAAGGTAAATCACTCAAGCAGAAAAGAAACCCCAATAGATATGTCTATTGTCTGTCCATTCCAAACGTTATTGATTTTCGTTAGATAATATATCTCCATCAAATATACCCCATTAAAATGAATTAATGAAAAATACAAATTAAGTAAATTATAGTTGTTGATGCAAGACTTCTAAATACTGCAAAAAAGAAAATTTGTTGACTAAAATTTAAACATCTAACTAATATAATTGCAATTGGTCATGCAGTTAAAGTATATTAAGTAACTTATAATTGAATATTTTCAGTATTTTCCAAACGAGTCAGAATTCCTCTCTGTAGACGTCAGTTTAATGTTTAACTTTTCATTTCGGTCGAACCATCAACCTCACTAACGTGACGTATGAATCAAATGTTAGACTTGATTTTTATGCGATCTGAATATGCTTGATAATTTCCACTGGACGTTACAATAACATCGATAAATTCAAAGGAAGCGCTTTACCAAAACAGGATCTCCCATGTAATTGCAATGAACTAGTTTAAAAAGTAATCAGTTTCGAACTTTTAAAACTTCATATCACTCGATTTGATTTTTTTTTTTAATTTATAAAAAAAAAAAATCCGTAGAACTTAAATACTAGTGTTCATGTTACAAGATATAAACTAATTATTTCGCATGAATATCTAAAACAGTAAAGCCAAATCATATCGTTTTAATTTATTCATCAAGACATCTCCATGTCAACGCCCAACAGATAAGATTAAACCGCATCAATTCCCCAATCCGAAATTTGTTAATACGTGTTTGGATGACCCGTTCTAATACATAGGTAATGGTACGAGTTTGTTAGTATTAGCAATCTAAAAAGTCATCACACGATAAAACTTCGTATTATATCAACACATTTGATGATTCTCAAACAAACAAACTGCCATATATAAAACTTGAATTTTAATTCATGTATTGACCTTCATGTGTTCTTTAATTATCTTTATTAATGAATTTATTTACATAGTCCATTCAGCCGGCACTAAAAAACGTTAATTCTTCAATTATTCAGGTTTCAAAGTTCATGTTTATCGTATAAACTTTGAAACGTACTGTCTTGACAACTTTTACATACAGTGTGGCGACTTTTACAGTTTATTCGTAAATTTTCGTTTCAAAAACAAGAAGAAAGGGATTTCCAATTCTACACACCCATAAAAGCACTAACTATTCTAAGTTTGTTGTAATTAAAATATATCTGTCACGTGCTCTGTATACGTACTGGTGTTGTTAAATCTTAACATATTCTAAACGTATGAAACTAATTAATTGCCAGTGACAATGTAATATTACGGAAGATGCGGTATAATTGCCAATGAGACAACTCTCCACCAGAGATCAAATGACATAGAGGTCATCGTACGACCTTCAACAATGCGCAAAACCCATACCACATAGTCAGCTATTAGAGGCCCGAACTGACAAATATAAAACATTTAACAGTCTGATTTTAGTAAATAATGAACGCAAAACTGAAAAGTTAATAAAGAAAAAAAATTATTGATGAGTTACACAAAATGAAACTGTATTCGATGAATATGTGATGATAGATTTATACTAGGACGTCATAATTTTAAACAGTCTGTTAGAACGAATACGAATCTCATTTCAGGAACATAAAATCAAGCGCCAAGATAAATATCATAACCCTATACTATGATACAATAAGTTTTTATAAAACTTTTCGTATGGGAATTTTTTTTTCGAATGTAAGCTTATCACTTGTCATTTAATTTCGTGAACTTTCAAAAGCCGAATATTTATCTTCTTTATAAGCAGCCTGTAATAAATAGTAGCCTTGTTTTTCTTTTTTTTTCGGGGGAGGGAGGGGGGGAGGGGCAGTCATGTTATATATGACAGTTAAATATTGGAACATAGATTCTTTCAATGAAATGGATTAAGACATCATTTTACTCTATATGAAAATATAAGAAGATGTAACATGTATGCCAATGAGATAACGGACACCAGATTTAATGTCGGCCACCTTCCGCTGCCTGCAACAATGAGAAAAAACATACCAAATATTCGTAAGAACAAACATAGTATAGAGATTTATTATTCCGATATCTTATCTTATATATTATATAACTGAATATTTAGATATTAAAACAGTTTAGCCATTTCAATGATTTGTATAGTCAATCCTTCTTACTAGTATATATAAAATCCCTGGCCACATGGATTCTATTCATTCATGAGTAGAATCGTGAAGATAGTTCAAAGTTGACGTTTTTCTTTAACTAAATGGTAATTTGATCCGTCCTTACTGTCAGAAAATGATATGCATTTAAAATGATTATTGCTTTAAATAACCGAAAAGTAATTTCACGATACATTATATTTGTACTTATACTATCAACAATATCAACAATATTCATGTAACCTATATGGTAAAACCATGCATAAGACTAGACTGTAAATAGTGATTGGTTCATCTGATATAATTAGAGCGAAGGTGAAATAAAACGACTTTTTAATCAGCGCGTGCCATTCCGCAAGTGACGAACGGCACGTGACACACGACTAAGTAAAAATTCCCAAGCATCATATTCAATTAACCTTATCCAATAAACAATCGTCTTTTGATCGTTACTAATTGATTAGTTGATACAAAGATTTGTGATTTACTATCCTTGGTTGATAGTAGTTCGATAAAAGAATAATTGAAAAAAAAATTTATTTAACGGTGCCAATGTTTTATTTTGTATCAATGGGAATAAAGTAAAACTTCTTTTTTTTTAAAAGTCAATTTTTAGTTATATTTAGAGCAAAAAAAAAGGGCGGTTTTTCTCAAGTTGGTTTGCTCAGAGACATACTCTGAAAGTAAGTAAGATTTTTGATAAAAATATTGACTTTTGAACATATATAAAAAAATATAACACTATAGTACAAGGTGGTTTATATAGTCAATGTTGCACCCGGCCTATTGGATCTAGAAGTCACCTATTTGAAAAATTTGGCAAGTTTATTCAGTATCACGGACTACATGTAATATAACAGGGGCGGATCCAGAATCACGATGTCTGGGGGCACCATGAAATCAAAATTGAATATTTGTATAGATATGTAAATATGCTTAAGTGGATACTGGTGGTGGTGTGTTTTGGGAATGGTTGTGGTTGTGTCGATTTGGGGGGGGAAGTGGGGGAGGGTAGATTTTCATTTTTTATAAGTTTTATTTTTTGGACCATTTCTTCTCTTTGATTTTCTGCCAATTGGTCTCTATTCTTTATATTTCGCCACAGTTTTAATTTGTTTTCTATACTTTTTGGTCCATTTCTTTCTTCTAATCCTTTACTCTTTTCTTTTTTACCATTATTTTCTAATCTGTAAACCTCATCCATACGTATACCTTCATCCATGGTGGTAACCTATTCATACCCTCATACATGAAAATTGAAACAAGAAACATACACACATAAAACTGTATTATAGGACGGTTATAAAGTAAGTCTTCTAAAAATACAATATAATATATAATTTATTACATTAGGCTTTAAAGCTCATCGGTGTAAACAAGAAATAACAAATTATAATTGCAAGAAAACATGTAGGCAGAGAATGTTAATTATTTTGTAAAATACCGTCCCTCCTTTTAAAAGCCAGGATAATAAATTTTCCAAAAAAAGTCAACTCCTTAACATTGTGTAGAGTTAACAACTGTATCAGTTTATATACGCTCGGTCTATACCAGTAGTATTCTTTTATAAACTTTGCACGCAAGTCTCTATATGCCGAACACACAAAAATAAAGTGGAATTCGTCCTCAATACATTCAGAAAACGACTAGTTTTAATATTTAATGAATGTGCAGATAGTCTTATTTTTGTAATAGCCTTTCAGTATAGAGGAGGATATATTGAGTCAAGTTATATTGTAAATCTATGTTTGTGATTATATTTCTGTAAATAACACACTTACTACTGTTTTCGAACACAAAATATAGTTATTGTGGTTTTTATATCTAGTAGGCGCTGTTATATAAGTGAAAAAGCGTTTTCAAAGGTCAGTTCAGACTGGCGTTGCCACAATTCACCTAGTCCGATGTTGTGTAATTAATCCTTAACGAGTTCTACACAGTTCATCGACCTGCGAATGATATTTGCACCAGAAGTTTTAAGATCTTCGTAGACACCTCTCAGAATACAATTATTCGTGTTCAAAAGTTTTAGCCAATGTTTAAAAATCTGCAGTTAACGTTTAATTACTAAGGGAATATGTCCCAACTCAAAATACACCATAGCAGTATTGGTTGATTCCTTCACTCCGAGTTATCTTTAACAAAAACATAAATGTACTTTTTCGATTTCATCTGCTTTGAACTTCACAGGCATAAGTTAAAACACTACCAACATAAATATCAAAAAGTGACTTGACACGTGTCTAACTGTTCACTGATTTTCGGCAATATAAAAGAAAAACCGACACGTACCTTAAACATTGTTCAATTACTCATTTATTTGTGGTTCTTTTTCTATAAAATTTGGAATTGATGCATTAAATATCAGTCTCTACCATAATATGAAATTTGTTTACATGTTATAGCATACCTTCTAGTCCTTAGTGGCATATTATAAGTCCTAAGTGCAATAAGGAGTCCTTAGCAGTGTTCTCGTATATGACATGGACGAACTATTATATATTTTTATTAATTTGTTAACTCGACATTCAATATAAAGAGGGCAGTCAAAGATGAATTGGGACTCAGTTTTCGTTTTTCGATTGTTACAAAATATCACACTTGAACCTGTTTGGGGGTCCAGATTTGCAAATATCATTGTTCGGGCATCGTCTGTACATGATTCGGGAATCGTTCGTATTGTTAACTTTTACGTTACACGGACTGTATACAACCGGTACATACATTTTTTCCAGTTAAAACGAACTTTGGAAAGAACATCTGGTCATAAATTGCTGTTAGAACTAATTCATTAGTTGCGTTACAAATATTTTCGGAATGTCTAATTTTGTTCGTTAGTATAGATAGTTCTTCCTTAGCTATCGTCACATTATATGTACTTGTTGATATAAAAATCAATCAAAGTACTGCCTCTATTTTCTGTACGTGTTTGAAATGTAAAACATTAAACTGGTTGGTGTTATCTTAATGTAGGGATATAGAGAGCAATGCTCTCACTAGCGTACCTGATGCTATTTTCCAGAGCAATGTGGATTTGAGAAAGTTGTAAGTAAAACATAACTTAATCATGTTTGTGTTTGTTGACATAATAGTATTTAACATAACTTAATCAAGTTTGTGTTTGTTGACATACTAGTATTTACCTTATAACAAATTTGTTTTCCTTATTTTTTTTTTATTCAATTTTGGCATTTTCAATTTTGTCCTCGGTCTTTTTGTTTGGGTTTTTCGAACATATAAGCTCTATGAAGACAAATCATGAATTTTAAATAAGACGTCAATCACCTCTGACATAAACCTTTTACATTAAATTGTATGATTTATTGCGCATATTTTTTATCAATTTTAAAAATTAAAACCAGTTAATGAAAAGAAAGTTGGAACATGAATGTAAACATACTGTCCAGTTTGTTATTACACGTAAGTGGGAGTAACAATAGGGACAATCGAAATGCATGAGTCGATCAGAAACAGACACCCGACAGGTTACTAGTGCTGTTGGAAACTAGATATTACCTCCGGATTATCTCTTGTATAATTAATAGGAATATGTAACATACCTATTCAGTGTTTTATATAGTATACGTTACTGTTTAAACATATTTTCCACCATTTTAAAGTTTAACATGAACGTTCATAGTACATGACAACTATGATTTAAGAAGAATGAGGTATACGTGAATAAGCTCATCGACCAAACATCCTTAATATCTGAAACTTATCGAAAAGAGATCAAACAGTGTTTAGAAATGTCACGATGATGCATCAAACAAATTAAACGTTATAAATAAATTAAATAAAAAGGACAAATAGCTGACACCTGCACCCATTTGTCAAGTCACAGGTTCATTATAAGTGACATCTGTTATAAGACAACCAACAATCACAAGGTTGACTATCTTAATTTACTTCCTCCATTTTCTATATGTTTTCGAAATCTAAGACAATTAATTGAAAAAAAAAAACTTTTATTTAATGTAGGGATTTATCGAACAACAATCTAACTAGCGTAGATGATGCAGTTTTCAAGTACAATGTGGCATTGGTATATTTGTAAGTAAACAATAACTGTAATCATGTTGATATGTTTGCCGAATTTCTAATAAAAAAGGAGGTAGCAGTATCCTTTAATTTACTTTTCGCTATATCGATGACGTTCTTTCACTAAATAATTCAAAATTTGGTGACTATGTTGAACGCATATATCCCATCAAACTTGAAATAAAGGATACATATACAGTTTATTCCGCCTCATATTTTGACTTACATGTAGAAATTGACAATGAAGGTCGGTTGAAATTCAAAACTTTTCGACAAACGGTTTAATTCAACTTCCCACTTGTGAACTTTTAATTTCTATGTAGAAACATTGTAGCAGCGCCTGTATATATCTCCCAATTGAAACGATATCCCAGGGTTTGTATTTCGTAGCAAGATTCCCTTGATATAGCGATGCTGCTCATAAGGAAGCTACTAAACCAAGAGTCCCAAGTGGTGAAGTTTAAATCATCCCTTCAAAAAGTTTACTAATGCCATTACGAGTTGGTTGGCCGTTGTGGAATATCCGTCTCACAAATGATAGCGGATATGTTCCAAATGTTGCAACTAAAATCACGTCCCCTTTTCCTCGATTGTGACCTACTGAATTAGACTTATTACCCGGTTTGTTTTAACTTGAGCAACACAACATGTGCCACATGTAGAGCAGCAGCTGCCGACCCTTCCGGAGCACCTGAGAGGTTTTGGTGGGGTTCATGTTCCTCAGTCTTTTGTTTCCTATGTTTTGTTTTGTGTACTGTTGTGTGTCTGTTTGTCTTTTTTTCTTTTTAAGCCATGGCGTTGTCAATTTATTTTCGACTTATGAGTTTGAATGTCACTTTGGTATCTTTCGCTACTTTTTTGCTGTCATGATAGTTTTTCCAAAAGAAGAATATGTTATCCACATCTTTTAGCATTGCAAACATTTTCCCTTGTAATAGCTGTTTGTTTAATTTTGAACATATAAGCTCTATGAAGACAAATTGAATATAATAATTGGTCAGTAATCACTTCTGATGTCAACCGTTTACATTGAAATGCATGATTATTGCTCATATTTTGCATACATTAAAACTAAAACCAGTTAGCGAAAAGAAATTTTGAAGATGAATGCATAAAATGGTAATCTTTATTCATGTTATTACACGGAGGCGGTAGATACAGAAGGGACAACCAATCCGGTCGTGTTTCTCATGGTAAGTGGCAATGATATGTCTTACTAATATTCTATTATGACACAAGACTTTGTGATAGGATTCTTGTCCCGGCAATGTAATGAAGGAAGATAACTGAGAAATTGAAAAGGTGTAAATGATTTATATACTGCAATATGATAAAAAAAAAATAAAAAAATAATGATTTGGCAAAAGTTTGTTTAAAACATTTGACAGACTAAGCAATATAACGATTTCTAAGTTGTTTGTTATAACACTTAAGTCGTTTTGGTAACCAATATAGTGGGAGAAGATTCCTTTCTACATCCTTGAAATTCAAGGGAATTAAAAACAAGATTTGGGATGTTCTTTTTATTGTGTTATGAGAGGAATTGTGTTGACTTTCAAAGGGGATTGTCAATACACAATGACCTCATCAAACAGTTTACGCAAAGTAAACTGTAAACTCAGATAAAATTGTTCTGATATCCACATATAAAACAAAAAAAACAACAACAACACGAAAACAGCCGGCTATAACGTTTTATAAAGACAACACAAGGCTACAAATATTGATATTTGATAGAATTTAAAAAACGAAAACCATATTTTATTTATGACAACAGTACAAAAGTTGCACGACTTTCAATCTCTCTCGGTATCGCAGGTATGTTGATGCTGTTTTACAGTAAAATGGCTATTTATTCATAAGAATGTATAATCATTTTAAATTATTTAAATTTTCTCAAGAAACTTTCATACCCAGAACTAATTTTTTCAATCCCTTATATCATCCAAAATTGTAATTTCTGCTGTCACAGAACCGCCCACTTGGTTACCATGGTAACGGGCGACATTCAAAGATGGCTTGTGAACCTTCAACTCCAAGAGCCCGGCACATCCCATAGAACTACACTAATGAATGAAAATAAAATTGTATTTGGTTGATAAAGATGTGCTCTTTCACGTACAGCTGTTTCTTTTTCAAAATATGCCTTTTTCTAATACAAATTAACATAAATGACATACAATCGAACCATTTCTACACAAAAAACAACTTCCATTCCAATTTTAAAAGTGTTGTGTTCCTTTTTAACACAAGAAACAGCAATCTCGGTATTCATGAGCTTTCCAAGAATAAATATGCCAAGTATAAAAGATATCAATAGATATTAACGGGGTGCGCCAATGCCATCTTTATCAATGATTGATACACAATTCCTTTCGCGGCGACATTTTAACACTGAAATGATTCAAATTCGATTATTGGTAAACGCACTTACACGTGAACTCGTGCTGACCCCGCAAGATCATTGATCAATAAGAAAGATGTAGTATAATCATGCTCTGGTCATCAGTAAATTATCTCTGCACGTGAAAACATGTTATATTATTTCAACAATTTATCGTTTAATTTAGTATGTCAACTCTGACCCAATGACCAAACCAGAGACATCCTAAATTTACAGTATAAATAGCTCTCACTTTATTTAAGTCTGAGTAATAAACAATTAATACAGAATTATCTTCTCTGCTGTCTTTAATGATTTTATTCAGCTTAATTTTCAATTAGCAAATACAATTGGTTGTAACACAGACAGCTATATACTATGAACATACTGATGTATATACAAGCCAGAGTCTGAGCTTGATTTGCTATATGATATAAAACTAAATTGACGAAAAAAGGTCATTTATTCAAAATCATAAAATGCAAAAAAATACATTTTGCAAATGAAAAATTTGTCAAAAAAGTATATAATTAATATGAAATTATGATACATGAGTAATACGAAATTACATCAACTAAAAACATATCAATTGAATAAATGACAAAGAGAAGCAAAGTATGGGAGAAAAATCTGCCACAAATCCACTCTGAGGTTGAAAGAGTGGATCCGTCTCCCGAGGAATCTGGCGACGGGAATACAATTTATATATAACTTGTTGGAATTTGGTCGCATGACCTTCAAATACACCTAAAAGTAATAATATATTTTTGTAAAACGTTTCTACATTGAGGTGAAATATTAAAAGTTCATATAATCATAAACCTACATACGTTACTTTAAAATTACCTCTTGCTGATAAACATGATTAAATGTGTAAATCTTATTCCGGATAGGACCACACCGATACAGTTACAATAATCATCGTTATTTAATATATGTACTCAAATGTCGTCTTACATCTAGACATATAATAACATTATCCCCTAAATATTATAGTACAGACAATAAGTTTTAGTACAATTAACCGAACACATTTTTGCCTCATTTGAGAGATCTGAAATATCTCTCCATAATCATTGTTAACTGGACAACTAATAATAAAATGTTGTTCATACATGTATTTAATCTTCAAACAAAATAAAAGTACATGTTTTGCAATGCCCTGATTTCTTTCTAAATAGGAAGTTTTATATCTGACTCTTTATATTATGGGATAATGAGTACTATTTCTCATTTTACATTTGGCGTTTTTCAATCAATCACTAGAACACACCAGCGAAATCGCGGGCATTTAGAGCGTGGTTGAAAGTATGTAAACTGTTGTAGGATAAATTTTTGTAAAAAATTTTATGATGGAGAATTTTAGGAAAGGTATCAAAAGTCATTGGTACTTGGGGACAGAACAATTTGTTATTAACCCTCCTCATTTTTTCCAAAATCCATTATTTCTTGTTTTCTATCAATTATATATTATATTATATATTATATTATATATGATAGAGAGTCTCTATATAATATACCAGTGACCGTCGTGGATTGTAAACGTGTAATTGATAGTAGATAGCAAATACACTTTACTTATAGTATATGTATGTTCATAGTATACAGAAAAACGCGAAAATAATTGTCCTGTCCAAAAGTACCTATAAAAATTATCTGTAATTTAAAGAGTCCTAAACGGAAGTCATGTCTATGACTTAAAAGTCCGTCCGATGACGGAAACTATATCCGGACGCCTTTATTTTCGTTTTCCTCCCAAAAAAACCCGAACGGAATACTCATAAGCGAGGATAACAAATGCGATTATGCATTGTACCTACATGACACAGACGCATGATGATTAATTTATTGTGGAAGGAAGAGAAGCGACACACAAAATGAGGTCTTCTCATTTAATAGTATAGATATAAAGATAGATAAATTTATTATGGAAAACACATTTTTAAATTGAAATATGTAAATAGGTTTCTAATTTCCAAAAAGAAGTGAAACTATGTGTTTATTTGTTACAGTGGTATGCATGTGAAAACCTTTATTTCTTGATTTTATTATGAGTACCAATTAATTATCAAATACATAATGTTTATCTCAAAAGTTCCTTAAACACTTATTATAATTTTTCATTCTTCAAAATAGTTTTTTCACACTTAATATCAAAAGCATTGTACATGTCACATTTAACTGATAATCCTTATCACAATACACACAATACTTTTTTATTTGGTTTTCTATGATCCATTATGGATATAGAAAAATATTATCCTGTTGATTTTCTTATGTTATTTTTCTACTGGAAAATTCTTTATTCTTTAGTTTTTCCTTAAATTCACATGTAACATGCCAATAATAATCTTATATACATGTAAGCACATACAGTTTCCAGCCTGCCAACATGTGATGTTTTAATTATAATTCTCACTCATTCCATGTTTATGTATATATCTCAATAACTGACATATAATGAATAATGATGTGAACATTTCCTTTTATGTGCTACAATACAAGAACGAAGTGCACAGTCCTTTCCTCTGATTTAATATTTTAATTTCTTTGTTTTCAATGTTCCAGAGTCAGTTTGAACATGTAATGTTTCCTTTTGTTGCCATACTGAAAATTACTTCATTCCAAAGTTCACATGTGACATGGCATTGGTTATTTAATATTCAGCACGGTTATAGTTTTGTTATACATGTATATCCTCACACTTTAAAACATTCGTTTCACTTTATTTTCATGCATAGATCTGAAATTATCTCAATATTTGGTTATTAATGGTCTGACAATTTCCTTGTGTGTGTTAATCTTTAAATGAAACAAGTAATTTCTTTTTTACTCTGATTACTTTTTTCCAATTTCAGTTTGTAAAACTATGATAACACCCTTGCTTTCAAGATATCTAAATACAAAAAAAATAATGTAAGCAGTTAGTGGCAATTTGAAAGTAATTGGTATTTATGTTATGATACAACTAGAAAACTTCAGTTTAAATTTAGTGTTCTTATATCATTATGGAATCAAAGTAAACTTGAAAAAAGTTCTGCATTGATTTAAAATGAACTTTTAGTTTATGAATTTTCTGTAAACTACAATAAAAGTTTAACTACAGCTTACTTTAACTGATATTTACCCATCACAATGCTTTACCAATTTGTTATTATTTATGAATTTACCAATATTGACTGAATGTAACTCAATAGATCAGAAAAGTTGTATACACTTAACACATGAGAGTCTGGATGGAGTTTATAGAATAGATAATAATTATAATTAGCAAAAAGTTCAGAATTAAGGGCTATAAAAAATTAAAGAATAAAAAAGGACCAATAACAAAAGAGAATAATGGGTTGTTAAAATATAGAGAATAGTTAGCAAAATAGACAAAGAATAGGGAAATGGTATAAAAAAGAATACCAGAAATGAAAGACCTCAATCAAGATTCTGTCATACATAATAATATTATTTATGTTATTGTGTAGACCTCTTGTTTGATATTACAGAAACTACATGTCTTTAGGCATTAAAATGCCATTTTAATGTGTGCATGGCATAAATCAATCTACAATTGAAAGTTACAATTATTACTGCAGGTTTTAAATTAAATTTTATACACACCAGGTTGAAAATAAACAAAAAAAAGATTTATGTAAATTGTTGTAAGTGGTGCTTGTCAAAATGTGAAAAATTTACATACAAAGAAAAATAGACTTCAGATAAAAATTTGTAAAGTTAATAATTATAACGAATAACTATCAATCTATTGACTAAAACATAAAGGTAAAATAAATGAATAAAGAAAAATGTAAATGTACACAAAAAGAATGATATACGATGACAGTATGATAACTATCAGATTTATAAACATAAAATTAATGAAAAATTGTTTTTAAGTTATGACCATTATAATAAATAATAGTTGTAACATATTTTTATATCTCATGTGCCTGCTGAAGCAATTTGGTTAAATGTAAGTAAGCCAGTTGTATGATTGCGTGCACAGTGCCCTGTATGCGTATATTTGTAACTGGTTTTTTTTTCTTTTTTTTTTTTTGTAATATGTTTTACATTGGAATAAACACCTAGTAGGGAAAAAGTTTTACATCAGACAATCTGAGAATTCATGCTCAAAATATACTTTTTAGATCTTAATAGGTCAATTGTTTGCCTCCAACATAAAATTCGAATCATATGCTTAAAGGTCGAATTAAAGGGGGTTGAGGGATCGGACTTTTAACAAATTCCACTCTTTACGTTGCATTGATTTTGGCCATCATGGGCTCTCTATTTTAAAATAGTTGACCCCAATCTGTCCATGGCAGGTCAGTCTGCTTAGTTACTTAGGCAATGGTCAAAGAAGATAGGATTGTTTATAAGCGAGTAAAATAGTGTTGACTTGCATACATTATTCATAGGAAGTGTGTTTATACAGACTGCCCTGGTCATGTTGACTGCAAATTTAGACCCCTTTTAAGTTAACAATGCAACTTTATCTACAGATATATGTGAAGATAGGTTGATTGTTGGTTATTAAAAATTCAGTGACAAATATTTCATGCAAATTTAGGACAAGACAGTTAACAATACATTAACATACAAGACGTAAAGGTCATATAATAGGCCATCCCGCACAACCAAAACCAATGCCCCATATGAAAAATGTTTAACAGTAAGACGATGAAGATCGAGATTGACTTTGTTTCTATTTACTTGTCACCCTTAACCTTAAGGTGATGTATATGAAGTGGATAGGTGATTAAAAAGATTACAGTCAGATTTATGTGTGTACACACATGATTACGGAAATCTATACACTTGTAATAGAGATTTAAGAAAAACAATTGAGGTGGTACATAACACTACAAGGAGATAACTCTGTAAACATCAGGTGAACGTTTTAATCACGTTCTATTGTTAAGGAAATATGCTCAATGATCAATTTAGTGTTTGTCAAACAGCTATATATGCAATGAAATTTTTCCGATAAAGTGTGTGGTTCAAGTTTTTTGAAATTTTTATATTTTTGTCAAAGGGTCAAAGCTAATATTTTGTCAAAATTTTATGAAAATTAAACGAGCCAAATTAATTTTACTCAAGGTGTTTGTTACCACCTGAAACTTATGAGGTAGTAGGGTACCACACTCAAGTCACAAGGTCAAGTTTAAAAATTGCCTCAGGTCACTAGCCATAGGCGAATTTAAAGAATCTATTTTGTTCTAAACTGACCTGATTTTTGGTTTAATATGAACATTTTCATAGGTCACAGATCCTTTAATAAATTCGATGTAATGTTTTGTCAAACACCAACATCTTCGCAAGGTCAGATTTGCTCGGGGGGGGGGGGGGGGGATAGGGGGGAGGGGCAGACAGGGGCACTTCAATACTTAATTGATGAAGTTCTGTTACCCAACCCTTCTCATATAATTCAGATCTCAAAAACCTTTAAGTTTTCAAATATTGCGTAGGTAAAACTGGAACCTTTTCCCAGGAATATTTAAGGCTAAGATTCTTTATGTAATGTTTACTTAAGGCGAGACTTTCGGCTGTAAAAACATGATCGGGCTTTACATATACAAGTAATAAGAACTGTATTGACCTTATCATATATTTCTGATAGTTTACCACACCTATTCACATATTTTCAGACTGGAAAATGTGAACTATTTCAGTGGCACGTCCTATCACCTTGTTTATAGGAAGTGCCAATCCCCCCCCGAGATTTTGCCATGTTAGATCCACACATATATACAGTCTTCACAGTTGGCCACATGCTCACCAGCCAAGGCTTGTTAAATGATAAAATGACTATCAGGCCTGTAAAAATTTCTATCATCCGCCAATAAAATAATTACAAAACTATCAAAAAAAGTTGCATCTGGCCTGTGGCTGAATAATTTGATCATGATCACTGCATATTGCCATATAGTCATGATAGTCTGGTGTGCATGTAGATGATATAGGGACTGTAAATATTTTGGTTCTTTTATACTGCATCTGTACTTGCGGCATGAACTGATGATGATTTTCCTATTTTTATTTTCATTTTCATCTAAAAAGAGTTGTTTGAAGGGCAAAATAAAAAAAAAGGAATGTGCATAAGGCCATTAAGCCTTTAAGGGAGGGTTTGGCTCGGGGTTTTCAGAATAAAAAGGGGGTCATACATGAATTTTAATGATGCATAAATTTTTTACAAGCCCAAATCCTAATTTGTCCTTGGAACATGCTACTATGCAGGAGTACGGCGATATGGAACGTCCGTTCATACCTGTAGAAAGAAAGAATGTTCATATTTCTCCTTCACAATCTTGGATATATGATAATGATGATAGACATGCTTTAAAATAATGTTCATTTCTACTCACCGAATGCAATTTCCAGCTCAGCTTATATTATGGTCTAACATATGTAGCTTCCCTTCTACAATTTTGTGTCAAATGTAGTTTGCCGACCGACCCGTCTGTCGAAAGGAATACAACAAAAATTAAAGAGGGTAACTCGCTTACGGTGAAGAATTTGTTTCCTTTTTTTTTTACAAAACTTGACATATTTGATTAATTATCATCGAAAAAAATGTCCTTCATGGATAGCAATTCAAATAAAGCTATTATGCTGTATAGTATAGGTAGTCATATTCCTTCAATTTACTTCGGGTACACCGACGTAGCATTTTAACTTCCGCATAATTTATCAATAAAATTGAGAATGGAAATGGGGAAAATGTCAAAGAGACAACAACCCGACCAAAAGGAAACGAATGGGTCTTCAACACAGCGAGGAAATCCTGCACCCGGAGACGGGCTTCAGCCAGCCCATTAAATAAAATGTGTACTAGTGAAAATGGACATCATACTAAACTCCAAAACCTGTAAATGAACTAAAATTAAAAAACATACAAGACTAACAAAGGCGAGAGGCTCACGACTTGGGACCTGCGCAAATATGCGGCGGGGTTAAACTTGTTTTGTGAGATCTCAACCCTCCCTCCCCACATAAATCTAGCAAAAGTAGAATAAACAAACACACATCAATACGCACAGTAAAACTCAGTTCAAAAGAAGTCCGAGTCCGATGTCAGAATAAGTAACAAAAGAAACTAAGCAAAATGACAATTATACATACATTAACTAGGGACTACTAGCAGTTACTGACATGCCAGCTCCAGACTTCAGTAAAACTGATTGAATGATTATGTCTTCATCCTATGAAAATCAATCACAATCCCTCCTGTAAGGGGTTTAGTATCATACTATCATAAAATATATGAGAAGAACATAACCCGTACCATGCCAACAACTGGTTTTAGAACAAATATGTTTATTTCCGATGTTAAATAACAATATAAACTATTTCAAATATAAATTTAAATGAGTTCATAAGCATATTCTGCAAGAATTGTAAACGCGTCTTTTTTTTAAACGGAGGCTTCTGGTGTGATGAAGCAAGTTATTTACGACTCTTTATCGACAGAAAAAAAGATAAAGATACCTAAAGGATAGTAAAAAAATATCGAAAATGAACGGACAATACCAACTAATTTTCACGAGCGATTTAATTTCGCGACTTTCGCGAGCAGAAAAAGAACGCGAGTATAAATCGTCGCAAATATGTAAAACTTGGATGTTTCCTTATTTATCTCACTACAAACTGCTCAGAGTCTGAAAAGACCACATTTTGTGCTCGACAAGTAAAGTCGAGCACAGATTTTACTCGACTAGACTCGACATTATCTAGACAGTACTTAACTGTACTTAACTGTACTCGACTCTGGTCAACTTTACTTAATAGGTCTGATTCAGTATTTGATAATCTTGGTGTAGTCTGAAATGGTCTAAACCAAGGTTCGACCAGTCTCGACCTGTCTCGACCAGTCTCAACCAGTCTCGACTAGTCTTGACCTTCAAATTTAGTCTTGACTGGTCTGAATCAGCTATTTAACTAAATTAAATATTGATCTAACATAATTCCAGGTTATTTGGTAGTTTGGTTTCATTGCCGTGGAATTAAAGAATTAAAAAAAAACAAGAATTTTCAGTTATGAATAAATTCAGATAGTCATCTTTAATTATTTCCATAACTTTTTCAAATCAACTTGGATTTTCCTCAAACTATACAGCTATCTCTATTATACAGCTATCTCTATGATATGATCTAACAGAATGCAAGGTTGTTTGGTTGTTTGTTTTATTGCTGTAAAATTTGAGGATTTAATTAATAGGTAAAAAAAGCTAGAATTTTCATTCTGATTGAATTCAGATAATCAACTTTAAATTTGTTTATTACTTTTTCAAATTAACTTAGATTTTCATAAAACTATACATTTATCTCAGTTATATATTGATCTAACTGAATCCCAGGTCGTTATGTGTTTTATGTATTGCTTTTAAATTTAAGAACTTAATTAATCTACGTCAAAAAAAGCTAGAATTTGCAGTTCGGACTAAATTCAGATAGTCATCTTTAAATTTGTTATAACTTTTTCAAATCAACTTGGATTTTTATCAAACTATACAGCTAGCATTATTATACATTGATCTTACTGAATGCAAGGTTGTTTTGGTTGTTTGTTTTATTGCTGTCAAATTTGAGGACAGCAATACACCAAAATACAAAACAACCTAACATTCTGTAAGATAAATATATAATAAAGATAGCTGAAAAGTTTGATGAAAATCCAAGCTGATTTGAATAAGTAATACAATTTTAAAAAATGACACCTTTCTTTTGTTAAAACAAGAATTTAATATAATCATGCTAATAGAACTTTCATGGCAATCCTTGATAACCTTTTAAAAAAGGAAATGTGTTCCAAAGTTACAGTAAAAAATTATTTCAATCAAATTTAAATAATTTTTGTCAAAATTAAAGACATGGCATACAAGAAACACTTTAATAAGGTTTAATTACATCAGTACATGTATGTCTTACAGATAAAAAGAAAGCCCTATTTTTCCTAAACTCGTGTATTACTTATCTAGTGAATTCAAAAGGCCTTGCGATTTAAGTTAAACAGGATGTTGCAATTTTGAATAAATGTTATTTAGAATTTAATACTCTCTGACCAGGTGTGTTTTTTTAAGGAGTTTGCCCAAAGCAGGAGGTTTTACTTTATACTTCACCACTAATCAGAAGAACAATTTTATTAATTTCTTTAATTTTTTATCCCTTTTTGATATATATTATATATACTATATCCCAAATTATAATAATAGATATATTTCTAATATAAGGTTAAACAATTTCAGTGATTTAGTTGGCTGGTGTTACCTCATTAAAAATATAATTATATAACTGTTGTATCATGTGTATGTAACCATGAAACCTATGTAGTTTTTTTTTTTAGGAATTTAGGAAATTAAAGTTTTAAAAAAAAACGCATGCCAAACAAGAAGCATCTTATTAAGGTTTACTTACCCTCAGTATAGGTGTGGTTTTTAGGTAAAAGAAAATCTTTTTATTAACAAAACCCTAAAACCTTAAAATTAATTAATTAAATTAATATATAAGTTAATTTGATTTAACTATCTCTATTTGATAAATCTGAGAATCATGTAAGGATGTAAAACTGTTTATTTTATTTTGGCTGTTGTCATGTCAGTTAAAAAGAAATTTATTTTAACAGTTAGAAGTTTTAGTTAGCACTGAATTCTGATAGTCACCTTTAAATGTTTTTTTTAACTTTTTCAAATCAGCTTGGATTTTCATCAAACTTTTAAGCTATCTGTATTATATATTTATCATACAGAATGCCAGGTTGTTTTGTATTTTGGTGTATTGCTGTAAAATTTAAGGACTGAATTTATAGGTATAAAAATGCTAAAATTTTCAGTTTTGACTAAATTCAGATAGATACCTATGATTCAAATAATTAAATTCGACAGCAATAAACCAAGTGACCAAACAACCTGGTATTTTGTAAGATAAATATATAATGGAGATAGCTGTAGATTTTGTTGAAAATCCAAGTTGCTTTGAAAAAGAAATAAACAAAATTAAAAGTGATTTTGAATTCAGTCTGAACTGAAAGTTCTAGCTTTTTTACTTATTAATTAAATCCTCAAATTTGGCAGCAATAAATCACACTACCAAACAACCTGGCATTCTGTAAGATCAATGCATAATTGAGATAACTGTATAGTTTGGTCGAGACAAGTCAAGACTAATCGAGCCTTGGTCGAGACCATTTCAGACTACACCAAGATTATCAAGTACTGAATCAGACTTATTAATTGAAGTCGAGACCAAAGTCGAGTACAGTTAAGTAAAATTAAATACTGTCTAGATAATGTCGAGTTTAGTCGAGTAAAATCTGTGCTCGACTTTACTGGTCGAGCACAAAATATGGTCTTTTCAGACTCTGAGCAGTTTGTAGTGTCTACATCAAGTAATTTGAGAATCGCAAAATCAAATCGCCGAGCAATAGGCTAGAAAGGTCTTAATGCGAAATAAAGTATCCGCGAAAATAAATTGGTTTACAGTGTCTTGGCAATAAACGGATGACGACAAAAAGACAAACAACGATCGCATTATGAATAAATAAGTAAAAAAAAAAAAAAATAACAAACAACACAATAGATGATAATAATATAAATCATGGGTCATTTTACAACTAACCAAACCTTGAGAGGTTGATACGTGAAAACATTTTTTTAACGACTGCAACCGTGACGATAAAATATTTATATAAAACATTTACCGACTGTAACAACCCGTAAAACGTTTGTTTTAAACATTCAAGGTCTGTGACACCTACCTTTGCAAACCTGTTCGTGCATTTTCCATTGCTATTCAAAGCAAAATAATTATCTAAGATACCTGGCACGATCTCCTTTGACAAAGGATCCCTTTCGTTTACTTATTTTACCTCGAACTTATCACCCGGTGTAGATCTTTAAGTTGAGGTTCAATTTCCTAAAAGTTAATCGGGCGTGACTAATCAGACACGCTCTCTTAGAATCAGGGGGTCCAACTTAGGATCTCGAAAAAACAGCCAGCGAAATACCATATTTTTTGTTGTTTTCATGTCTCCGGTCAATAATCAAACGGTATTTGAGTGGAAATACAAACTGTTCGAAACCGGGAAATGTTGGCTGCAATAGGAATTTATTTACAAAATAAGTCCATATCTCATTTACTTACAGTGATCGTTATTGATTGTTAATTCATGTCGTTTTGTATTTTACATTCGTCTACCGTAGAGAAGAAAAAGAAAGAGGGGGGGGAGGGGGCTTAAAGCTTAACTAACGATTTTGATCATGGTTCAACTTTATTCTATGATGGCATAGTTTGACATCTAGCCAACGCTTTATCTTATTAAAGTGTCGCTATAAAATTATCAATTGCTTCAGATTGATCCACTTTGCATCTTGTCGTGAATATGCATGATATATTTGCCACTGGACATAAAGGGAGGAATAAATTAATCAGCACCATTTAGTGATGTATAATCATTAATCTTCAGTTGACATATCTCTCAAGCAGTTTTTCAATTTTTGTATATTTGATTTTTATTCATATTTGATTTTTTAAGCGTACATTTTAGCATTTTTTTCGTCATTTTCCTTTTTTTTTTAACTTTAAATAACGTAGTCCACATCAGGGGTTACATTGTATCCTATCCAGCCAAAAAAGTAGGAGGATGTAGTAGAACAGAATCTTCATTGAATTGCAATAACTCATATATTGAAGCGTACAACGACGGCAGTCTCTTCTCGGTGACAAAATGTGCTGTTTCAAGTTTTTTTTTATGTCTGGTATAATAGTTATAAAAGCGAAAATGGATAAAAATGTTGTCAACAGTTTATATAAGGATTCAACTTATTTTGGCCGTTTCATTTATATTTCTAGATATTGTCTTTCTGATCGGGTTTGTTATTTTTTTTTTTTTTCATCTACAAAAGTTGCAAACATGTGTTAAAATCAGCCATGCGAATTATTTGAAAATTTATCTGACCTTTGTTGTTGTTTACAGATTTCAATCATTTAACTTGTGCGTAGATCGTATTTCCCCTCAAAGAGTTTTCAAATTGTCCTTAAACGTATAAATAGCGTGAAACTCACACTACACTAGGCATTGGATATACATCATTTATTTTTCGACCGGACGAAGCTGCGTATTTATACATCCGCACAGCCAAACGGACGCACCCTTTTAGCAAGGAACGGACGGGATAAGTCCAGAGATGTCAATATTTCTATACTTAAGTCAATCCTTTGGTTTTAAATAAAAGGAAATAAAGGTATATATGTATGCGACAGCAACCCAACAACACATACAAATCAAAATATTAAAAGACAATATAGTATTTTGTTATAGAAAGATTGTTTGGTTGAAAAATATCACCAGCCTTTTTTTAATTTCAATCGTTGGAAATTAAAGACGGTGTAATATAAACCAGTAGTAGGAAAACACTTCACTGTATAGTATAGTATAACGGTCAAATAAATGATGATAATGAATTACGTCCAGCGGCAAATTAAATGAATATCCAGCACGGTAACATGTAAATATATGAGTATCAACCCTGTTTTTTACTAGACCGACACGCTGAGCCGTATTCTAACACAAAAGTTTACAAGATATCAGTTCGCAGGAAGAAAAGTCATTCCTACCCGGAAGCATTTCTGACTCCGAGCCGACAAGTCTGTGCTCTTACTCTTAAATGCCGCTAGTTTAGTGTTAAATGTAACAAATACCAATGTTAACGTCTTTGTTTGACCCGGTCGGGATTCGAGCCAACGACCTGCCGCCCTCGAGGCGAACACACTCCCACGAAACAAACCAGGAGAGCGATAGTACAGAATATCATATCAAAAACTAATGTACAATAAATACAGTTCCACTGAATTCTCACAGTTACTAAAGCGAGCTAAAAGTATCTAACTAAATTAGATGCAATAAATGATATTGGAAACTACACGTAAATATAGATGGCCGACTTCAGAATAGATTTCATGGATCAACGCTCTCTGCAAGTAAGAAACTCTTGCATTCATTATTTAAGGAGTGTGGACGTAGCCGGTTGTGGCTATAGCTCTTGCAAGGCTAAATTTCTGTCCTTTTTCAATATAAATGTACCTTCAAATTTCAGTGGTATACCTGTCCAACCTCACTATCAATCTCCTACTGCAAGACCTACCTATTGTATTTAAAATGTATATGTTCTCGTTATGAACAGGCATGAAGTATTTGCTACTGGATGTAAAGCAAACAACAATTAATCAACTCCAATAAATTATTCCATTTACATAGTACACGAAGACAAGATATTGTATAATGCTATAGTAAAAGTTTTTTTCAAGGTGTTTGTTTATGCTACATCAAGACGTGAAAAAGGAATGACGAACGACTAAATTAAAAGTGTTTGTTTTCATATAATACATTGTATTTCAATTTAAGAATGATGATCAACTTTGCGAAAATATATCATATATACACGTTTTGATCGAGCCACTCAAACCTACATAACTTGATGCTAAAGATGCTACATTTAGGCTATTTAATACGATTTTATTCATTGGTGTTTACATGCATAATTTGTATTTAGAAAACAAAACACACAAAACACGATTTTATAAATTAATTGGACTGAACAGACACCCCCAATTATTTTGTATTGGCATGTAACATAGTGTAGTAAAATTACAGAATCAAAACCAAAATAAACATTTATCTAAATATTGTGAAGAACCTTATGCATCTAGGTCTGTTCGATTAGAAGTTGTGAAACAAGCTGTTTAAATAGCTAATTGTTGGAAGAGTTTAATTACTGTTTTCATTTGGTCTGGTCTTTACGAATCTATTTCATGATTACTGACAGATTAAAAACATCAAATACATATAACAAGACGTATTTGTGCATGACATTCATTGATCAGTTTTAAATGAGGTCTGTATAGGGTTTTGATTTCCTGATTTATAAAATAGAAAATCGTTATAATGACTGTGGATAGCATTTTTTGATTTTCACAACCCTTAAAGTGTTGGGACAGACATAACAACGAAATAAAACATCCCTTACCGTTATTATTAGTTGATTTGACAGTCTTTTTCAGTTTTCCACAGACTAAGACAGTCTTAAAATGACTATTACTGGAATGGACAGTTGTTCTTTTCGTCCAGTAATGCATATTAATCAAAATTCGATCATCAATGAGATGAATATCGACAACCTCTGTAGTAAAAGGCTGACATAATTTAAAATAAACTTACCCCAAAACATAAGCAACACCCATCTATATTAAAGTGTTTTTTGTTTTTTTGTTTTGTGTTTTTGGGGGGCGGTGTTCGGACGGTTGACACTGACTTCTTTCATAATAAAGTACCCGATCAGCTGTTCGTGACAAGTTCAATCTGGACGTCGACGAAACGTTCTAGCCAATCTCGTTTTGTATTGTTTAGAAAATGACGTCTGCTTTAGATTTCGATGCAATCATCGAAAATCAGTGTCTAGTTTTTTAAAAGTGCATTAACCTGCCTACGATTTCCCTTGAAATATAGAACATGTAACAACTAGGATAACTGAGATGGGAAATTAAGCATGCCTTTTCAATTTACTTTATTTTGCTATAGCATGATTAGCGATTTGATACAATACGACCAGATCTAGGATTTGAGGTTCGACTCATGCAATTTTGATACGCAGATCGAGACAATTTATTTTGATTTATTCAACGGAAAGATGTCATTTTGTTTCGAAGTTGAAAGGCAACCGAGATTAATGCAGGTCTCGCCCCCACATTCATTCGAATATGGTTTTCGGTAAATATATTGCATTATGCTTTTCTAATTCAAGGAGTTTTTCAATACAAGATAATAGTGTTTTTTGTATATCTGTCGGAGGTTTCGTGAATTTTTCTTTTTTTAAATCAGCTGTTGATTTTTGTTTAAGGTCACTATTATCCATGTGGAAGACTCGTTATTTCTCGAAAAACACTTAATAACAATCGTTTGCTATAATAAATGGGTATACTATGATAGCACAATATTTTAGTTATAAATCACATTATCATCTATATGTCATTCCAAACAATATTATCATCGTCTGTAAACTTTGTGTTAAGTGATTTTTACTGTGCGTATTGCTGTGTGCTTCTTTATTCTACATTGGCTAGAGGTATAGGGAGAGGGTTGAGATCTCACAAAACATGTTAAACCTTGCCGCATTTTTGTGCCTGTCCGAAGTCAGGAGCCTTTGGCCATTGTTAGTCTTGTATGTTTTTTAATTTTAGTTCATTTATATGTTTTGGAGTTTAGTATGACGTCCATTTTCACTGAACTAGTACACATATAATTTAGGCCCAGCTGAGGCACGCCTCTGGGTGCCGGATTTTCTAGCTGCGTTGAAGACCCATTGGTGGCCTTCGGCTGTTTTCTGCTCTTTGGTAGGGTTGTTGTCTCTTTGACATATTCCCCATTTCCATTCTCAATCTCATCAAAATTGCAAAACAAAGATTACCTTTTGCTGTTCCTCGATCATTTTTAATCCATTGTAGTATTTCGGAGATGTAGTGTCCATGATGTCAATTAATATTAAAATATCAGAAAAAGGTGTGAAGTGCAACAACATATTGCATTTTTTTTACTATTATTATGCACAAATACTCTCTCTCTCTGTTCGGGTTTATAAAAGCGTATACTTTTATCTTTTCATTTTTTTATTTTCATTTTATAATTTTTTTAATATATTATTATTATTTTCATTTTTAAAAGATTCATTAGTGGGAACACTTTGACGACCTTGCCACTTAATCTGTTCTCCTCTAACGTAAACATGCAAATACTGTAAGTATTGTTTATCAAAGCTATTAAATGAAAAGGTGACTAGTTCTTTATTACACGAAGGCGGGTGATACTAAAGGGACAATCAAAATGCATGAGTAGATCAGAAACCGAAAAAACAACGGCGAAAATAGAAAAAATTACCATAAGATACGCAACTATCTACAAAACAATACATATAAATAACGTAACTGGACAACATTAACGCCACATTGGAGGATGATTGCAGACGCTCAGACAGGTGGGCAGTATATGGTGCATATGTTGAATTGGTCATGTTGCCAATGGTAAGAAACATTGATAGGTCTTACTAGTGGTAGATTATCTGACAATCGAGACTATAGGATAGGATTGAGGCTCCGACAACTAAAGCATACCAGTAGTCATGTGTTACATAATTATTCCAAACAGAATACTTCAACTTTACTTCTTTTGATACATTATTTTAAAGCTTCCTCGAAAGCAGTAACTCTATATTCAAAACCATATGATATGGACGCAAGCTCTTGGATATCGTTTTAACACGAAGGTATATACTTCATGTATTTATGAAACGGTACTGAAATGTTGCTACATAGAAATGGATACATCACTGTTTCAAGCTGAAATAATTTCTCTTGTTTTACATTTTTATTATCATTAATCCTTATTATTTCTAAATGTTAGTCAGTATATATTTCTGTGGTATCCTTGATTTCAAGTTCTTTAAGATTGATGTGTTAACATAGTCACCAAACTATAAGTTATTAGTGAGAGGACACCGTCTGTATAGCGGAACATGAAGTTAAAAGATAACGTAAGCTTCTTTGTAGTATTCTGTTTGACGTACAATTCATGTGATTACCAACAAGCAAGTTGAAAGTAGAGGACAGTTTGTTACCATACGAATTGTAATTGTATGTTGAAAAACAAATTGTCAATAAAAGGATCATGCAGAAATCTTTTTTTGAATCAGAATGATGTTTACTCAATTAAAATTGTTCCTTTCTGTAGGAAGATATTTGAATCTATGTTAAAACTTAGTTTAGAGAGAGAAAAAAAACAAAGCCGGACACAATGTCAGTCTGTAAAAAGGAGAAATACTAGTTTCAAGGGTAGATATGTCAAATATTTATTTTCATTACTGCAAATGGGAAAGAGACTTAGATTGAATGTACCTAATCAGATCTTTAGAAAGTTTTTAGTTTCTATCCATATCGCTATTAGAGTAGGTTGTTTCATAGTAACCCTAAAGTCCGGTGTTAAATAATGATATAAGAGATACAGGCCTATCATATAAAATGAGAAACCAAAGAGGTTGAATGTTCAAAGTTTTTGAATGGTTGATCTACTGCAATAATTTACAAATGATGTAAAGGGTTTTTCAAAAAGGGTAGTATTTAGAAAATACTTTTAAGTAAACGGAATAATTAAGGAAAATATCATAGAACTCGTTAAAACTGGAACATGTTTAAATAGTTCCAAACATTTCACACAACGAAATAGCCAACAAAAGGCGGAATCACATGAAAACAAGATATAAAGAAATTTAAATAAGAATATTCGTGTAGACAATGCGAATACAATAAGTTAGAAATTGTTCATGACATAACAAATACTGATCATAGTTGTTTTAAAATAGGCAAATGCAATAACAGTATTGTCCATTTACAAATGATTTATGTGAAACAGAACACGAAAAAAGCCACTTATCTTTTTCACAGCAGTTATATTATCAGGAATTTTAAATATACAGTTAAGATGATTTTGCTATAAACACTGTGCTTAATAATACCAAAGATATACAACCTCAAAAGTTTACCAAACCTTTAAACATACTTATTCAGTAGGGATGCAGTTACGATGCTGTTGTCAGGTCATTAACGATGGCATTTTTTGGTATTAATACTGATTTACTCATATGGTCTTTGCACCGGATATAAACACATTTGTTCTAAAACCAGTTGTTGGCATGATACGGGTTATGTTCTTCTCATATATTTTATGATGGTATGATACCAAACCCCTAATGGGAGGGATAGTGCTTGATTTTCATATGATGATTACATAATCTTTCAATCAGTTGTATTGAGGTTTGGAGCTGGCATGTCAGTAACTGCTAGTAGTCCTTTGTTTATGTATGTATCATTGTCATTTTGCTTAGTTTCTTTTGTTACCTTTTCTGACATCGGACTCGGACTTCTTTCAAATTGAATTTTACTGTTCGTAATGCTATGAGTTTGTTCATTCTGCTAGAGGTATAGGTGGTGGGTTTATATCTCACAAAGCATGTTTAATCCCGCCGCATTTGTGCGCCTGTCCCAAGTCAGGAGCATCGGGCTTTTGTTAGTCTTGTATATTGTTTTTTTTTAATTTTGGTTCCTTTATATGTTTTGGAGTTTAGTGTGAATCTTAACTACAAAAGAAACTTGTTAAACTTAGAACGATCGTCCAAAAAAAATATAAGAAAAACCATACTTAGTATATTTAAGACAATGATAATCCCTTTCTTCATGATTAAATACGAGCTTTAGCGAGTACTTATCATGAAGAAAGGGATTATCATTTTCTTACAACCTTATAATATTGTAAAGTGCTCAAGGCTCACATGATCTCTTGATTGGTTGTATAAAAGAATTTGTTTCATAGTCAGTGCAATGTTTGTAATTAATGCATGACTTCCTTTTTTGCCATTTCATTTATTGATTAGTTTTAGTGATGTAAGGACTTTCTTATAATTTTGAAAAATATAATAGATAGTGTTTTAGACATCAGTTGACACAACAGTACAATGAAATGGTTAGAGGTGTTTCCTGATTGTGAGTATGAATGTAAATCATGTAATATTTTCGCAAGGAATTATCTTTTTGATTTTTTCCAGTTTAAATCAATAAATTCAAAATTTTAGTTACAACTAATTTTTATTTTACATTTAGTATGTTAGTCCAGTCCTGTACATCATATACTACTTCATTATGTCGGAAATATTCAAATACAATGCCTTTAAAATATATTCAAAAGTTAAACTTAATACATTTTTTAAGATTTTTATCGGAATCAATATTGGAAATTACTATTCTCACTTACCCCGGATCCAGTAATCTGAGATTTTAAAAGAGTATAAGCTAAAGATTGATGTTTTTTTTCAATTTTAAAACTTTTTTTCTTTTTTTTTTTTGCACTTCTTTGATATTGTTTATTAGTATTTGTTTTAGTATGTTGAAATTATTGATATGCTCATAATAACGTTAACGGTATCAATGTTATTGCACCGGTAAACTTCATCTTATTTTCATATTTTTGTTTGTTTCAAAATTCAACTTTTAATCAGTTTTAATCACAAATTCTTTTAAGCTAATAAATGTGCTTCGGGGCATTTGTAACTCATTTATAGAAACTTTTTGTTTTGAACTGTAGGTAGGCCTAAACAAAGAATAATCCCTTACTAAGAACATGATATCATTCATTCTTCATAATTAAGAAACACCAAAACCTACAATTTCATTGGTCGAAAACACTTTGCTATATTCTAAATACGATTTGTGTAATGAATAAGAATATAACTAGATATGGGAACTTGTATTTACTTTCCTGTCCAAAGTACAACAAAGTCAAGGTTGAATAGTTGTATTAAAATCATCCAAAGTAAAATAAAGTGAACCTTATTTTTAGCTTGACACAAAAGGTAAATATATACAGTTCAAAGGTTGAAAGAGAGTATGGACGATTGATATATCCTGATTACTTGAATTTACATACATTATGTTTTGTAAAACAATTGATATTTGGACAAGCACTATTCAAAATGTGGACACGATTTCTATTCTAATTATCAAAATGACATAGCGAGATGTTTTTCTTTTTGTTTTTTTTTATTTTTCTCTACTTGAAACCTGTTGGAATCTATACATTATCTCTGATTAGCTCTTTTAACATTCATAAGGATATTACATTGCTATGCGGTATATAATATAATTTACTGTTTTAAGATATTTTTCAGCATCTTCAAGTTCAATATGAACCAACAGTCTTTATGCCTGATTATGCATCACACAAATTAAACGTTATGAATAAACTAAATACAAAAGACAAATAGCCGAAACCTGTCCCACTTTGTCAAATAATAGGTACATTATAAGTGGACATAAGACAATCAACATATGTTATAAGAAAACCAACAAATGACAAGGTTTTCTATTTTAATTTTTGTGTGTTTGTACTAATAATATTATACAATAACACATCGTTATACAACTTGTACATGCATTGTTTCACTTGAAAGAGGCTTTGGAAGGAAATTCTGTAAAAACATTTCTGTTAGAATTAATTCGTTAATTGCTGAAAAATTATTTTAAGATTACCTAATTTTGTTTGTTGTTTTAAGTAGTTCTTTCTTTACTTCCGACACATGACATACACTTGTATATATAAGAATTACTCGCCTATAAGTACTTCTTCTGTATTTGTAAGTTTGATTGAAATAAACTGGTTTGTTTTATTTAATGTAGGAAGTTATCGAACAACAATCTAACTAGCTTACCTGATGGTGTATTCAGGAACAATGTGGCATTGGCATATGTGTACGTAAAAAATAACTGTAATCAATTGTATGTAGTGGTCGACTACTTAAACGACTTAACCACCGAGGCCCAATCTAGTTTACATATTTGTGGCTATTGTAAACTTTTTGCCATTTTAATAATTACCATATTAGTAAAAACATTACTTTTAATTTTGAAAATAAGAAATCCTATCCAAAAATAAATCTAATTTTTTTTCTGAATGAACAGCCTCGTGTATGTTTCCTATCAAGTTCACTGACAGATTACAATATAATCAAAGTGGTTAAGGTACACATTTTCAATTCCAATCATAAGTAAAAGATCAAGTGTATCAGATAATTATTTGACATACATTGCCTCTTCTGATGTGTTGTTTTGAGTTGAAATATCATTGTTTCATTATTTCTTAGTATGGAGAAACATGGAATAATATAATTAAATATATAACTTTTATCTAATGTTTTGCTCAAAGTAAAACAACGTTAAAGTTGATTATTATTCAAAAAATGTTTTAAACAAAAATACCGTGCAAAAACCCTACAAATTAATTTGACAAAGACGCCAACAAAAAAGTTGATGCAGTTAATTGTAAAGTGTTGTATAAAACATAAATGTATCTATTTAACAGTTTATCTGCAATTATTTTTCTCTGTTTGAAAGTTGTTTGGTATTATTAGAAAGTACTTCCATATTATCTCTAATGCCGTTTAGTGAGGTCATAATTTCCTACACGGCGTTATGGAATTCTCCTTAAAAGACTTGATTTACTGTTTTGAAAGATTTCTTCAGCATTTTAGTTCATAGTAAGTAAACATGATAAAAACAATGGTATCGTGAATACCTCAGCGACCAAACATCACAATAATAAATAAAACTTTTCTAAAAGAGAACACAGAGTCTTTAAAAAGTCAGGTGTTTATAAAATACTTCAAACAATATTGACGTTATGAAGGTCAATTAGCTGCCATCATCACCATGTTGTGAAGTAAAATGGTTCATTATGGTAGGACATTATACACTCAACATCTGTTAACAGACAATCAACCACTGGCAAGGTTGTCTATTTTATTTTGATTTGTTTATTCAAATTATGTTATGAAAAAAAACTTCGTTTGACCATTGGTAACTGCACTTTTCCACTTAAAATGATGTAGATCTGGTAATTGATGCGTTAGTTGCTGGAAAATTATTTGTATATCGCCTAATTTTCTTTGTTAGTTTTAAGTAGTGTTTCTTTAACTACAGACCTTCTAAAATTCAAACTTACCTATTTTCCGTGCATTCATCATTCATCGTTCGTTCTGCGTGCGTGCTCCGTTCATTTGTCGTGCATTCAACGTGCCTGCGCTCATCGTGCATCATTTCGTGTGTTTTCCATTCAACGTGCGCTCAACGTTCATTCATTCTTAATCGTGTACAGTGGGCTCAACGTTCATTCAATCTTAATTCTGTAAAGTGCGCTCAACGTTCATTCATTCTTATTCGTATAATGTGACTCAACGTGTGTTAATTGTTAATCGGATGATACTCATTCAGTGTTTAATTCATTTTGTAAAATGATTTTACAGTCTTGTATAACCTTAACGTACTGATTAGAAAACATTTTTTTTAAATTGCGAGATACTCATTTTCTCATCTACATGTATATCATAATGTTATAAAAATGAGTTTACTATTATGTGTATTCTGATTAATAACTTTATCTTAAATTAATTGCATTATATTTGAAACAGCAAACATCAAATCTCTTGTTCTCGAGTTTGTGTTATATAATTCTTTATTTTATTTAAAATAAACATTGAACTTCCCAGGGTTAACTTGCACTTTTCATCGTGTTCATGATTGCAAATCTGGCACACCGTTTTAAATGTATGTCTAACAGAATAATTCCGAAAAAAATAATTTACCTTAGAACTTTGTCAACTCTCTAGGATTATTAAAAACTGATGGATTTTTTTTCACCATGGGGGTATTTTTTATTCCGTTACTGAGGATATTTTTGTCCTTTACGAATCCATAGGAGAAATTTGACTCCAATAGTATATATTTTGTCTCATAGGAAAAAACGGTAATTTTTATCTGATAGATTTTTTTTTCATTTTTATCAGATATAATAGTTATTTTGATAAATACAAATAATTCATTAAAGTTTCGTATGCATCTATCAATATAAAAAAAAATCCCGTCCAGCAATTGTGTCTAGTAATACGAACACTGTCAGCGTGTATCGCAAAACATGCTCTCTCCCTGAAAATGCTCGTCACATTATGAATAAGATTGACTATTGTTTGCTTGCTGCAAAGTGCTGTGTATTATTTGCAAATTCAAAACGATTACAGTATAACTAAATGTTATGCAACTTAATCACCGATGGAGTACATTTTTTGCCTGTTCATGTACATTTATCAGTTTGGTTTTTAAATCATTCCAATTGCTTTTCATCCGAGCTTTCATTGTTGATAAATAATACAGAATACATGATTCGTACATCAAATATACATGTAGTAAGTTACGTTTGACTTGCAAATGGGTTCAACATACTAAAAGTGAACTGTTAGGTCTTGTATGTATCCTTACCTATCTTAGGCTTTATAGCTCAAAAAGGTATTATTTGTTTTGCCTGAGCATTTGATGATTCTTTCGTCTCGATTTCAAAATGAGGATTAATTCAGAAATGTTGAGTGAATTCGGAACACTTTACATTGGTTAAATAATGAAATATATATTTCAGAAATTTACACAAGTCTAAATTCGGTTTTGACGCCCAGGGACACTGTCGTTTACAGTAAAAGATGAAAATCTAAACATGTACGTCCTTATCAAAAAGAAGATGTGGTATGATTGCCAATGTTCATAATTATATCATAATTAATGTTCTCCCCCTAATAATGCATATAATAGTTGCCACTAGACGTTAACCAACCAACTGTTAATTCATCCATCGTATCACCGAAGTTATTGTGCACATAAACTACTTATTCACATCCCTACGTCTTGGTCCCCTCACAAAACAACACTGTATGAATTTCATGCATCCGTAACGCTTTTCTGGATTTACTTTCACCAGGAACGCTCAAAGTTAAATATTTGAAAGCCAAAGAATGTATAAAAAAAGAAAGGAGTGAAAAGCTATATATGACCAATAAAGGACCTACACAATCGCCACATTCTTTATGTGACTGTCCAAAGTCATGAGCATGTAATTCAGTGGTTGTCTGAGTCTGTTATATTTGTGTGTTTTTTTTATATAAACAGATTTGTCATACATCAGGCCGTTAGTTTTTCTAAATTGAATTTTTTCATATTTTTCATGTCGGAGCGGGGCCTTTTATAACTGACTTTACGGTTTCCGTATTTTTCACTATTAAAGGTCGTACGGTTGATCATATATAACTGCTTACATCCTCTTGATTTGGACTTTCTTGAATAGTTGTCTCATTGGCAATCATACCATATCTCCTTATTTTTACATAAGAGCTAAATCGATCAAAGGCCAACTTAGTCTGAGGGAGCTGAAACCTTCGTTTCTTAATAATTGGTTTCTTAATTTATATTCTGACAATTTAAGAAATGTTTGTAATATATATATATATATATATATCTGTTCGTGACATAAGCATCAAAATATTTCAGCTATGAAATTGTAAACCCTTAAATAAATCATATTTCCCTCGGGCAATACCCGCGGGAATTACAATTATTACTTTAGTACAATAAAAACCATTATCAGAAAATAGGTATAAAAAGTGTTTGCAACTATTGAAATCAAGTAAAAAGAAGTGTATATATATATATTTATGACTCGGAGGTACAATGGGGAACATGGTATTTAATGGTCACGCTGAAGTGCGATGGTCTGCGCCGAAGTGCGGTAGGCCGTTCGATGACGTGCGATGGTCTATATGACGCGTGATAGCTAGATTAAAATCTACAAATGTGCAATTATTATGAGCAGTATATTTTTTTCAAAGTCAGTATATACATTTGCATTTACTAGTGTTATTGTATATGGATATATAAGTTACAGTTGCATACTGAATGAGAGATCGTCCTCTTTGATTTTCTGCTCATGGAAATAATTCTGCGTTAACATGTATCTTTACTTTATTCCTCTCACGAGATCTTCGTTTACTGTTATATTATACTGAGAAGAGTCTGTGGACCCGTATGTATTTAGGGAATGCCATACTCCATCGTTCGTAAAAACAACTTTCGTATATTTCACGTTTCAGAGTGCTACATGTATATAGAATTTTACCAAGAACTCAGAAAGTTGATGCCAGCCCGGGTTATGCTTGAACCTCTAAATTCTAGATGTCAGGAAACTTACTTGTGTTTGTGTTGGATTGCTGTCTGATAGACGCATACCCGCCATTTTATAGTTTTTTTTATTTTTTTGGTTTAGGGGTGCATCCAGTTGCATCTTTTCATTAACAATATATTTACGTGACGAAACCTTGACAGATTTGTTACTTCAATAATTTTTTTAGGGAAAAGGAAACCTCTTCTCGCATGTTGCACTTTGGGTAATTTTTAACCTTGTTCTCTTTGGCAGAATATGGCCTTAAATTTCAATTTTGATATATTAAATATAAAAAAGCCAGAACGTGGTTCCTAAATAGATATTTGTCAAAACCCCAAACGCTAAGTAAACCCAATCTCTTGATATAGGCCCAAAAATCAGCACGTTTTAGAGATTTTGTGAAAATACGATGGTTTTGTACATTGATCTAACCTTAAACATGACCACACATAACTAAATAAACTAAAAATAAGATAAAAAAATTCATTCTTGTTGTCAGATCAAAATACCTTTAACATGCCAGTACATTGACACGGATTATATTCTACTGAATTTACTATATCGATAATTTTACATTCGTTATTATTACGTAATATATATGTTAGCTGCAATAAGTGAAATAAGGCATTACGTTTAAATCCTAGGCAATAGGCTAACGCCTAGGCATTAAGTCATTGCCTGAAATTTTCAAGCATTAAGCTTATTTCCTGAAATCTGATGAAGATTATTCAACCTTTTGCCGAACATCATTTCAGGTAATAAATTAAACTTGGGATTTTTGTTTTATTTTCCAAATACATGTACATTTGGTGAAATATTATTTATAAATAATATTTTAAAAACTATATTCAGAAATTTAATATACATTCATTTAGCTGGTCACAAAAAGACAATGGTAGATATGAATGTTTGCCAGTCACATATCGTTCCATCGATTTTATTGAATATATTAATTTTCTTAAATACCCGTCTTGTCTTTTCAATTCTTAACCTGGATTATTAGCATTTAAGGGACTACAAATGTCTTGAATTTTTGCGGAATATTTATCAGGGAAAACAAACTTTGGCGCCAGAAAAGAAGACAGCTATAGAATATTACAACTAAAAATGGTTTGACATTTTTTTACCATTGGAGGTTTGAATGACTGGTTACTAAAGAAAACAAGAATAACGAGGGAAATTTCAAAGTTAATGTTTATCTAGAGGAACTGTATGGTATTTCGGGAAAACACAGAAAGAAATAAGTCATAGCGGCCTATTATTATTGTAGACCGTATAATAAAACAACCTAATAGAGGCTATACAAAATTTTTTATCACAAGAGTTATACAGAAGAGGACAGGTTCACTATGTAGCATCACAACCGGATATAGGTACCCCCGAAGCGGTGGAAAATACAAATGTGAAGTAGGGTCAAACTCTTCTTATTTGTATTATATTCTATGTTTTGCTGACCAGCAAACTTTCGTGATACTGATTTCTAATGATACTTATATCCGGTGGTGATGCTACACAGTGAGGCTAATATAATGGATTTCCAATCAAAGTCAAATTGAAACTATATTGTCTTATGGTGTACCAAGATCACATAACCAAATTCTATTCTATTAGAGCTATTATGCCAAAAAGTGCTTTAAAAAGTGGCTTCTAATTTAATTGATGTTTTCACAATACCTGGTGTGCCATATGAACAGCAAAGTGACAAAGGTCTTGTATTTACAGCTTTTGTTATATCTGAATAATGCTGTTGTAGCCAGAACTATCTATTTTTCATGGAAAGCTAATACATCCCTTTATCAGAGGGTTGATTGAGTGATCAAAAGGAAATATTTATGACAATCTTACTGTACGGATGAGGTACAATGAATTAACTAAGTGGTCAGTTGGAATCAGATGAGTCCTTATATAAAAGAATTCTGCTCTACACAAATGTATTGGATGATCACCAGATGCAAATGCTAGAAACTTAAAAACTTTGCAATCGTCTGTGCCATATCTCAGCATCAAGTGGTAACAAATAAATTCCAATACAACTTTCTATCAATACTAAAATAAATAGATGTGGTGTGATTGCTAATGAGACAACTATCCAACAAGTTAACATATATTTTACAAGGTTTGTTCAATGAGTTTTGTTATCAATATTTTACTAATGATTTGAGTTCAGGTAATTCACATTTTAACTTCAGTTCTTATTATCTTATTATGTACCAAATAAAATTGAGAATGGAAATTGGGAAAGTGTCAAAGATAGATATAAGAAGATGTGGTATGAGTGCCAATGAGACAACTCTCCATCCAAGTCAAAATCTATTAAAGTAAACCATTATAGTTCACAGTACGGTCTTCAACACGGAGCCTTGGCTCACACCGAACAGTAAGCTATAAAGGGCCCCAAAAAATTACTAGTGTAAAACCATTCAAACGGGAAAACCAACGGTCTAATCTATATAAAAAACGAAAAACGAGAAACACTTATGAACCACTTCAACAAACGACAACTACTGAACATCAGATTCAAAGAGACAACAACCTGACCAAAGAGCAGAAAACAGCCAAAGGCCACCAATTGGTCTTCAATACAGCCAGAAAATATCGCACCCGGAGGCGTGCTTCAGCTGGCCCATAAACAAAAATGTGTACTAGTTCAGTGATAATGGCAAATGTATTTTAACTATGAATAAATTTCCTCTCATTTTAGGCATTAACATTATTATTATACTAGACATAATTTTCAGGATTTAAGTTTAAATTCTAGGATCTAAGAGTAAAACATAACATTAGTTAGGCAAAAGACTTACTGCCTAGGCGTTAGCTTATTGCCTAGGATTTAAGCTTAATGCCTAATTTCACTTATTGCCGCTAACATATATAAGTCCTGTGGCCACGTGAGAAGTAACAACAGCTAGGTAGTACATGTATGTTTACTAGAATGTTTAACGTCTTCCATTATGCATGAGGGTGTGGATGGGGGTTTACAGAACAGAGAGTAATTGACAAAAAATATAAAGAATAGAGAAAACGACCAAACAAATAAAGAATGGAGAATGATGAGGTACTAAAATATAAGGAATAAAGAATAATTGGCAAAAAGTAGAAATAATAGAAAAAATGGCCTAATAATAAAAGAATACAGAAATAAAGATCCCCCATTCAGACCCTCATACATCTGACGATGACATTTAGCTTAGGGCAATTATGGGCATACGATACAGTTTTGATCCCATGGTGATGTTTTTACGAAAGATTGCATACAAGCTATTTTTGTAATAAAAATTATATCTTCATCTGCTAAATTTAAAAGATAAATGGGTTCGAAAGTTTCGACATTTTGGTTTCTTGGACTCTGTCCTTTGAACAGACATCCTTAACTTTTTTGTTTCAAAAGATAAACATATGCGGATTTCGATAAAGAGACTTACAAATATCTTCGTTACAAAATTAGGCTTCGGGTTTATATGATCCGTTCATCCTATTTCGACTCTTCAAAATTCAAGAGTCTATCCTAAATTCAGGTAAATTATATGGCCTTCCTAATACCGTTTCGATTACTAACATCACTGAAGAGACATTAATTGTCGAAATCCGGATATGGTGTACTAATTTTTGCACCTTTTCCTTTCGGAATACCATCTTTTCCGCAAGTTTATTGTTTTCTGTTTGGTATTAAATTAATAGTAAAGATCCATTTTGTTACATCTGTGATCCGTTTATTTGGCAATCGCCAATGGCAGTCAGCAGTGTTTAAGAACATCCGTTGTTCGACCTGCTAGTCAAATGCGTTTTGTTAAAATATACTTTTTCACTTTTTTGCTCTTTTGGAAAATGTTGTTTGTGCTGTATTTATACCCCTCTACCAAGATATTTGTTTTGCATGCACACGTATAAAAATTGCGGTTTTTATCCAACGCAATCATAGATTTGAACGTTGTTTTCAATTTAGACTTGTTTATAATTTTTCGTTTGGGCTTGTATTATATTTGCCTTCGGGTTTATATGATCCGTTCATCCTATTTCGACTCTTCAAAATTCAAGAGTCTATCCTAAATTGAGGTAAATTATACGGCATTCCAAATACCGTTTCGATTCCTAACATCACTGAAGAGACATTAATTGTCGAAATCCGGATATGGTGTACTAATTTTTGCACCTTTTCCTTGCATGATACCATCTTTTCCGCAAGTTTATTGTTTTCTGTTTGGTATTAAATTAATAGTTAAGATCCATTTTGTTACATCTTTGTGATCCGTTTATTTTGGCAATCGCCAATGGCAGTCAGCAGGGTTTAAGAACATGCGTTGTTCGACCTGCTTGTCAAATGCGTTTTGTTAAAATATACTTTTACTTTTTTGATCTTTTGGAAAATGTTGTTTGTGCTGTATTTAGACCCCTCTACCAAGAAATTAGTTTTGCATACACACGTATAAAAATTGCGGTTTTTATCCAACGCAATCATAGGTTTGAACGTTGTTTTCAATTTAGACTTGTTTATATTTTTTTCGTTTAGGCTTGTATTATATTTGCCTTCGGGTTTATATGATCCGTTCATCCTATTTCGACTCTTCAAAATTCAAGAGTCTATCCTAAATTGAGGTAAATTATATGGCCTTCCAAATACCGTTTCGATTTCTAACATCACTGAAGAGACATTAATTGTCGAAATCCGGATATGGTGTACAAATTATTGCACCTTTTCCTTGCGAGATACCATCTTTTCCGCAAGTTTATTGTTTTCTGTTTGGTATTAAATAAATAGTCAAGATCCATTTTGTTACTTCTTTGTGATCCGCAGTGTGATCCGTTTATTTGGCAATCGCTAATGGCAGTCAGCAGGGTTTAAGAACATCCGTTGTTTGACCTGCAAGTCAAATGCGTTTTGTTAAAATATACTTTTTCACTTTTTTGATCTTTTGGAAAATGCTGTTTTAGCTGTATTTATACCCCTCTACCAAGATATTTGTTTTGCATGCACACGTATAAAAATTGCGGTTTTTATCCAACGCAATCATAGGTTTGAACGTTGTTTTCAATTTAGACTTGTTTATATTTTTTTCGTTTGGGCTTGTATTATATTTGCCTTCGGGTTTATATGATCCGTTCATCCTATTTCGACTCTTCAAAATTCAAGAGTCTATCCTAAATTGAGGTAAATTATATGGCCTTCCAAATACCGTTTCGATTTCTAACATCACTGAAGAGACATTAATTGTCGAAATCCGGATATGGTGTACAAATTATTGCACCTTTTCCTTGCGAGATACCATCTTTTCCGCAAGTTTATTGTTTTCTGTTTGGTATTAAATAAATAGTTAAGATCCATTTTGTTACATCTTTGTGATCCGCAGTGTGATCCGTTTATTTGGCAATCGCTAATGGCAGTCAGCAGGGTTTAAGAACATCCGTTGTTTGACCTGCAAGTCAAATGCGTTTTGTTAAAATATACTTTTTCACTTTTTTGATCTTTTGGAAAATACTGTTTTAGCTGTATTTATACCCCTCTACCAAGATATTTGTTTTGCATGCACACGTATAAAAATTGCGGTTTTTATCCAACGCAATCATAGGTTTGAACGTTTTTTTCAATTTAGACTTGTTTATAATTTTTAGTTTGGGCTTGTAATATATTTGCCTTCGGGTTTATATGATCCGTTCATCCTATTTCGACTCTTCAAAATTCAAGAGTCTATCCTAAATTGAGGTAAATCATATGGCCTTCCAAATACCGTTTCGATTCCTAACATCACTGAAGAGACATTAATTGTCGAAATCCGGATATGGTGTACTAATTTTTGCACCTTTTCCTTGATGAATACCATCTTTTCCGCAAGTTTATTGTTTTCTGTTTGGTATTAAATTAATAGTTAAGATCCATTTTGTTACATCTTTGTGATCCGTTTATTTGGCAATCGCCAATGGCAGTCAGCAGGGTTTAAGAACATGCGTTGTTCGACCTGCTTGTCAAATGCGTTTTGTTAAAATATACTTTTTTACTTTTTTGATCTTTTGGAAAATGTTGTTTGTGCTATATTTAGAACCCTCTACCAAGATATTAGTTTCGCATGCACACGTATAAAAATTGCGGTTTTTATCCAACGCAATCATAGGTTTGAACGTTGTTTTCAATTTAGACTTGTTTATATTTTTTTCGTTTGGGCTTGTATTATATTTGCCTTCGGGTTTATATGATCCGTTCATCCTATTTCGACTCTTCAAAATTCAAGAGTCTATCCTAAATTGAGGTAAATTATATGGCCTTCCAAATACCGTTTCGATTCCTAACATCACTGAAGAGACATTAATTGTCGAAATCCGGATATGGTGAACAAGTTATTGCACCTTTTCCTTGCGGGATACCATCTTTTCCGCAAGTTTATTGTTTTCTGTTTGGTATTAAATTAATAGTTAAGATCCATGTTGTTACATCTTTGTGATCCGTAGTGTGATCCGTAGTGTGATTCGTTTATTTGATATACTTTTTCACTTTTTTGATCTTTTGGAAAATGTTGTTTGTGCTGTATTTAGAACCCTCTACCAAGAAATTTGTTTTGCATGCACACGTATAAAAATTGCGGTTTTTATCCAACGCAATCATAGGTTTGAACGTTGTTTTCAATTTAGACTTGTTTATATATATATATATATATATATATATATAAAACGTCTGAATAATAGTCAACGATTTTTCCCACGAGGGCGCTGGATCGTTACGAGTAACGATACACGTACACAATAAATAAATTATATAAACGCCTAAAAAGTGTACACAACAACACCAATAACAAAAAAAAGAACTATAAATGTAATTATTTATAAATATTTCGGATAACAGATATCCTTCATCAGTAAATATGATTGTGATGTTGAATGAATCATTTATCAGTCTACTTAGATTAAACTATACAAATCTTGAAATTTATACAATAAAAATGTCAAACCGAACATCAGGTAAGACGCTTGCACAATTCTAAATATGTGTTAAACACGACATAGGTTATATGACTAATTACAACAGAGAGTTCAAATATATGCTTTAAATAAAAATAATAATGTGCGATATGAACTAGCACAATTCTAAAGCTTTAACGGTGACGACAGTTATGATGTTACAAGAACGATTGCGTCAATAAGAATTCCAAATAAACAGCACTGAACGATCTAAATTTGTAAATATTTCAAATTTGACAACGGTAGAGTAGTTGCAACAGAGTCTGTGTATTTAAACATCGCAAACAAACGGCCGTTAAAATATAATAATAAATTTTGACTAAGGTTAACTAGTTGAACGTGGCTTGGTACTTTTACATCCCTCAAAAAATTAAGCAATTTAAATTGTATATTCAACAGATTTATTTTAGAGATGAGTAAGGTAAAGAAATAGAAACAGAGACTGTAATAAAAAGTAATACAACCCAAATGTGAAGCACTGCATGGAGTCGAACTACATCTTTTCATTTATCCCATTTGGTGCCAAAGTTGTTAATTTTCTTATCCAAAATCTTTCCCGAGTGAGTCTATCCTCCCTAGACCAAGCAGAGTTGTGGTCAATGATTGTAATGGTCAGTCGATTGAGATCTGCCTTAGTGTGGCCAGGGGATCTCAAATGTCGACTGAGAGGGAGGTCTGGCTTGCATTGGTAGTCGCTACGATGACCGTTCATTCGTTTGTGAAACGGCTGTTCTGACTCGCCAACATACTGTTTACCACATTTACACTGTAGGAGATACACAACATTTGTAGTCTTGCAATTAACATTGCAAAATATGGTGTATTCTGTACCAGTGGAGTGACTGTTAAAAGTCTGGGTAACCAGTATTTGTTTGCAAGTCAGACATCGTTTGTTTCCGCAACCTTTGCAAGAGCCCACAGACGAAGAGCCTGCTTGAGAGGATAAATCAGCTCTCACCAGCAAGTCTTTAAGGCTTTTGGGCCTACGGAAAGCCAGTACAGGTGGCTCGGGAAAGATCTTGGATAGTTTAGGATGTTTTTCGATTTCTTTCCAATTTTCGCGGATTAGGTGAGATAAGTTGTCAAATTTAGGATGGTAAGTCAACACAAAAGGCACCCTCCTGTTGACCTTTTTGACTTTATATTGTAAAAGTTCATCTCGGCTGATGTTGTTAGCACGAGAAAAACCTTTATCAATGTCTTTTCTTTTGTAGCCCCGATGTTTTAGGTGACCGCGAAGTTCTTGTAGTCGTTTTTTTGCAATATCGTTGGTGGAGCAAATCCTTTTTATTCGTATGGCCTGGCTGTAGGGAATGCTCTTGGTGCAATGTTTAGGGTGACAACTCAAAGGAGATAGATATTGGTGTTTGTCTGTGGGCTTGCAATACAGATCTGTAAATATGTTTCCATCCCTCACTTGCGTTGTAGTGTCAAGAAATGTGATCTTAGAGTCAGAGATTTCATATGTGAATTTTATTGAGGGATGGGCATCGTTGGCATGTTGAATGAATAAATTTAGTTCTTGTTCAGTATTATCCCACTTCATGTCAATATCATCGATAAATCGGAACCAAGAGAGGGGTTGATAAAGAGAAGAATTGAGAATTCTCTGTTCTAATTTCCCCATAAAAATATTGGCATAAGACGGGGCCATCTTTGTTCCCATTGCTGTTCCATTAACTTGGAGAAAGTGTTCACCATTGAATGTGAAGTTATTGCATTGTAATACCAAAGTTAGAAGCTGGATGAGACATTCAGTCGGTGGATGTAAGGTGTTACGAGAGTTCCAGACTTCCCTACAGGCTTCAATACCATCGTCATGGGGGATGTTAGTATAGAGGGAGGTAACATCAAGCGAGACAAGGATCGTTTCAGGTGGGAGAGGGTTCAAAGATTCCATTTTCTTCAGATAATGTGTTGTGTCTTGTATATAGGATGGTAAATTTTCAACATGTGGTCTCAGATGAAAGTCAATAAATTCTGATATTTTCTCTGTAGGGTGGTCATTGGCGGAAACAATTGGTCTACCTGGATTATTGACTTTATGTATTTTGGGCAGAAGATAGAAACGCCCCGGCTTTGATTTTTCAGGTTTTAGATATTCAAATGTGTTTTCATCAATATGTCCCTCTTCACACATGTTTTTCAGGTTTGTGGTGATCTCTTTGTTGAATTGAGGGGTGGGGTCAGAGTCTAATTTCTTATAAAATCTCTCATCAGAGAGTTGACGTTCTGCCTCTTGAATGTAGTCACATTTGTCCATGACGACAACAGCGCTACCTTTATCTGCTGGTTTTATTATAATGTCGTCTCTGTTTTTAAGTAGCCGCACAGCTTCATTTTCTTCAGACGACAAATTGTTGAATGTTTGGGAAGTGGCAGTGGACAGATGTGTTACGTCGGATTTAATTTTGTCAATAATATGTTCTAAAGTAGCACATTTACTGGGTTTAGGAATCCATGAACTTTTTTTCCTGAATCTGGGAATATCGACATCCTCTTGGTCGTCATCTGAGTCGAGATCACTTGTGTCACTATCAGTGGTACTTTTTGTGGTGTCCTTAGAAAAATATTCCTTGATTCTGAGGGATCTTGCTAAATTGTCTAGGTCATCCTCCAAAAGTATAGAATCTATTTTGCCCGGCGTGGGACAAAAATTAAGACCTTTTGACAGTACCTTAGTCTCGGTCTCCGACAAAGCAACTGAAGACAAATTGACTACAGTGTTTGTAGAGTTCATGCAACTTTGTTTTTTTCTCCTGAATCGGCGATTCCGGGATTTTTTTCCGGTTTTGATGGTACGATTGAGAGTTAAAGTGGTCTGCTCTCTTACAACAGTGTCTAAAAGTACGCCGTCTCGTTTAAATTTATTAATTTGTTTTTTGTGTAATTTCCGGGATTCAATGCGATAGAGAGAGAGAGAGGGAGAGAGAGAGAGAGAGAGAGAGAGAGAGAGAGAGAGATATTATTTAAAAAAAAGACTGCATGTAATAGAATTATACGACAAATCATTTTACACTTTGAACTATTAATTATTTTACACTTTAAATTTCGATTCTCAAAAATTCCCCAACAGACATTTTTTATATTGAATTTGTCATTGTTTTAAATAGTTCCATATTAGTGATATGAAATTATTTAGGGACCGTCGGGTTCGGTAAAATTTCCAATTAAAAACGCATGTTTTAAACTCCCGGTTACGCTTGACCGCAGGATAACACGTATTTGTTGATAAAATGACATACCGGCGCGTGCCAACTAATTAAATATGCTAGTCAACAAAAGAAACGATACAAGGCAATATTTTTATATAATGAAATTGGATACACTGTACCAAGATAAGTATTTGCCCAATTGGTCTAATATTTACAGAGTGCCATTTTCTTATGAAAACCATTGATTAAATACAATTACGCACATTTTTTTTTTTTGCGATTTTTGTTCTTTTAAAAATCGTATTTTTACACAAAAATTCCAAAATCGATATTAGAACTTAGAATTTTAAACTTAAATATGGTCTGCTTAACATTTTGAATGCATTTGTAGATATTTGAATACTCAATTCTCATCTTCGAAATTAACTGCCGACTTTTGTCATCATTTTCCGCAAAATAAATTTGACCCCTGTGTTCAATAACATGGTATTTTCTGACTTTCTAATTTGGTCAGATTCTTTTTATCATAAGCAGTTTTTCCTATTTATTATATTTTATGACAAATTGGAGTTCAAACTTGTGTATATTTTCATTTGTTGACTATTAGAGTAATTATACCAATATATTAAAAAATAAATAGTTATTTGATTTTTTATATCAAATACGGAAATGACATTATATAGCATTATATAGCTTCGGGGTTTGACGATCAATGCTTTTGAATGGGAACATATGGTTGGAACCACCCCCTTTTATCCTAGGTTGAGAACCCTCTTTTTAAAAATGGCTGAATCCGCCCCTCTTTAAAATATAACAATTTATAAATAAATTAATTATCTTATTTAATATTAAGTTAAATTATAAAAATCGATCAATTTTATAATTTGACAACACTCATTGATATTGGGTGCGTTCATCATTCATCATTCAGCGTGTGTGTATCGTGGGTTCATCATTCATCATTCATTTTTCGTTAATCCTCCGTGTAACGCTCATCGTTCATCGTGCGTGGATCGTGGATCGTTCATTCATCATTCATTCATCGTGCATTCACCGTGCGTGTATCGTCCGTGCGTGTATGGTGCGTGTGGTCAGTTTGAATTCTATATTGTCTGTATCTACACAATTTATGTACTTGTATATATACAAATTACTCTCCTATAAGTTCTTCCACTGTTTTTTATGGGTGTATAAAAGCTAAGACAGTTAAGTATATATTAGTTTAATGTACTAAATCCTGAACTATCGACACATTAAATGCACTTGTATATATAGGAACTACTCTCCTACAAGTACATCTTCTGTTTTCTGTAAGTTTCTAAATCTAATACATTTAATAAAAAAAATGGTTTCTTTTATATCATGTAGGGATTTATCGAACAACAAGTTTACTAGCTTACCTGATGGTGTTTTCATGAACAATGTGGCATTGCTAAATATGTAAGTAGAACATAACTTAAATCATATGAGTAGATTTGTTTATAGGATAGCATTTACCTATTAAAAAAAACGTTATCCCTATCTATTGTTTCTTTTTTTCTATTGAATAAGCGTTATCCTGGTCATTTGTTTTTTATATACGCTCTTTGAAGACAAACTAAGTAAAACAAATGAGGCGTAAGCCATCTCTGGCATGAACGGTTCATATTGAATTGTATGAATTACAGCGCCTTTTTATGTTTAATAAATTCTTTGTTAAAACAGTTAATGAAAAGGCAGTTTGAAATGAATCTAAAATACTGACAAGTTCGTTATGACACGGAGCTGGCAGATATCTATGTACTTAAAGGATAACATTTCAAAGTTTTTTGTGAGAACATTTATTTCATTTTGGTATTAAATACAGCGAATGAAGATTCTTTATCTTTGAAATACACAGGAACTTAAAGCAGGATTCAGATTTTTCTCTTTAAAATGCCATGAGAGAAAGTATTTTAAGTATCTAACTGAAATTTCAATACACAATGCCTTCAAAGAAAATCGAAAACCATATTTCCATCATGGCAGCAGTACCTTTAGTTGCACGATGTTGAAATCTCTCTCGTTAATTCTTTGATGTACAACATTTACAAGCAATGATACTTGAGATGAGTTATCCAGCAGGATTATCCCGTTCATCTTATAACGCTTTAGCATGTATAGCTATATATATTAAACGAAATACCAGTTGATCTAGGATTTAAATGTGACGCGTGCAATTTTGCAAAACAGAGCGTGACTAGTTGTCTTGGTATATTCTGTGGATACAATAAATTTGTTTGCAATGGTTGGAGGCGACCGAAATAGTTGCAGGATGCGCCCACGCCTGTTATTGTCTTTACGTCGTTTATTTTTTTCTTTGTAGTTTTCATTTTTTAGTCATTTTCTGTTAGTTGTCATTGTGTTGTAAATATAAAAAAGAAGATGTGGTATGATTGACAATGAGACAACTCTCCACAAGAGACCAAATGACACAGAAATTAACAACTATAGGTCACCGTAAATTAGTTGATTTTCGACTTTGAATATCTTATTTCCTTTATAAAGGGATAATTCACAATTTTAAGTAGACTTTTTGTCCAAGCTACACAGTGACAGTAACATGGTTTTACAATAAATCATCAAAATAATTTGTTTACACAACTTAACTTGTTCATGTTAAAGTTTTGAATGATTGAACAAAAAGCCGAAAGCAGTGAATACTATTTAAGATAAAACATTGCAAAGGTAGATTCGGGGTTTAAGGAAAGGGGAAAGTGTAATTAGTAATGTAAATGTCATCAATGGGCAAACTATCGGAAATATTGGTAACGAGTTTTTATAAAAAGAAACCTTTCTGTCATCAAAAAGCACTAGCAAATGAATTTTAACCTGAAACTGTCATTTTGATCCGAACATCTCCCAAAAGACCGAACACTAAATTATTGAGTCAATTTCAGACTTATTCACTGCGGTGAATTCAGAACTGTTCAGACCATTTGATTGCAGTCAATGACAAGCTTTTAATTCTATGTTCAGATTATTAAGTAGTTGATATTTACCTGTATAATGTAAGGAAGGAGTGTTACATTCTTCCTGTGTACCGGAAATGGATACTTTACAGAGGATATGCATTGTTATGAATGTTACATTCTTCCAGTGCACCTGACATAGATATTTTACAGTGGCTATACATGCACATTATTAGGAGTGTTACATCCTTCAATTGTAGGTGGTATGGATATTGTACAATGGATACACATTGTTAAGAGTGTAACATGTTACTAGTGTACCTGCCATTGGTACTTTGGGTATATCAACATTGTTAAGAGTGATACATACTTCCAGTGTACCTGATTTTGATACTATACACTGGATATACAATATTTGGAGTGATACATGCCATTAGTGTACCTGACATTGATGCTTTACAGTAGATATACATTTGTAGGAGTGCTACATGAGTCCAGCGTACGTGACATTGATACTTTACAGTAGATATACATTGTAAGAAGTGTTACAGTATTCCAGTGTACCTGACACTGATTCTTTACTGTTTATATACATTGTTAGGAGTGCTACATACTTCCAGTGTACATGCTATTGATACTTTACAGTGTGTATATATTTTTAAGAGTGCTATATGTTTTTATTATACCTGATATTGATGCCCTTCGGTGGATATAAATTGTTAGGATTGTTACATGTTTTTAGTGTTCCTGACATTGATACTTTACAGTTGGTATACATTGTTAAAAGTGATACATACTTCCAGCGGACCTGACATTGATACTTTACAGTCGGTATACATTGTTATGAGTGCTACAAGTTACCAGTGTACTTGACATTAATACTTCACAGTGAATATGCACACATTGTGAGGAGTGCTACATAATACCAGTGCATCTGACATTGATACGTTACATTTGATATACATTGTTAGGAGTGCTACTTGTTACTAGTGTAGCTGCCATTGATACTTTACGGTGAATATAAATTGTTAGGAGTGCTTCACGCTACCTGTTTACCTGCCATTGATACTTTACGGTGAATATACATTGTTAGGAGTGCTTCACACTACCAGTGTACCTGCCATTGATATTTTACGGTCAATATACATTATTAAGAGTGCTTCACGCTACCAGTGTAACTGACATTGATACTTAACAGTGAATATCCATTGTTAGGAGTACTACATTTTGTACATGTAACTGACATTGATACCTTACAGTTGATAAACATTGTTATGAATGCTACATGTTACCAGTGTAATTGACGTTGAATCTTTACAGTGAATGCACATTGCTAGAAGTGCTACATGTTACAAGCATTCCTGACATTGATAATTTCATATGAATATACATTGTTAAAAGGGTTACAGTTACCATTGTACGTGATATTGATACTTTATGGTGAATATATATTGTAACGAGTGCTTCATGCTACTTGTGTACATGCTTTTGATACTTTACAGTAGATATCCATTTTGTAGGAGTGCTACATGATTCCAGTGTACCTGACATTGATACTTTGCAGTGGATAAACATTGTGATGAGTGCTACATTAAAAGCCATTGGTTCATTTCTTGTCACTGCCAATGGTCCCAATCTTTTGTGAATTAATTGTGTCCTAAAACATTTATGCCCTTGATCTGTTTATAGATTTTAATAGCATAGAAAAAAAAATGATAGGGGTATCCATCCATTACACAAAATCAGTACATGAACAGCAAAAAATACACAATGTTGTACATTCATGTATAACTTATATCGCCTCATTGATTTATACATCATTTGTTTTTTTGTTTGTTTTCTATTTTCTTTTTGCTGTGCATGAACTGATTTTGTGTCATGGATGGATACCCCATATCCTTTGTTTTTCTATCATATCTCTTTTATCATGAATGCAGTACATTAATATTAAATCATCAATCGATTTAACCATCAAACAGTTAAAAAAGACCATATAAATTGTGTTATTTGACTTACTTTGTGGTACACATGAAATGAATATAACTATTTCTTAAAATGCATGTACATGGAGGAAATTGAAGTTGAAAATAACAAAATGCACGGCAAATACTGGAGTTATATCCCGTCAAAAACAATAACAGATAGCTATTTATAACTTTATATTGTAAAAAAAAAGAATTAATTGTTGACTTTCATTCCATTATTAACAACTTTTTTATGATTTTAAAGTTTAGCGATTCTCAAGTGTCGAATCCTCGTCAGCATCCATTTCACAATTTGATATCCGAATAATGGTATTTCAATCGTTTACTATAACGCAACATCCTGTCATATAACTACTTAAACCGTCATTGATATTTGTGTTAATCATTAAAAAATAAAGATATCAAACTGCAGCAATATATATTCACAAATAATGCTTCTTATTTTTTAGAGATTGCCAAGAATGTTTTGACTGTGAGTGCTTGTCTTATTCAACCTATCAATGGATAACAAAAACGATGAAAGACCGTGAGGGATACAGATTCACATGCCGTAACGGAGTAGTTCTCCCTAACACAGTCGTCAATTGCTCAGGCTAGTTGTCCTCTTTGTGGAAATGTATTATCTTCTCATTTTAGCTTTGTTGTTGTTATTGCTTACTTTTGATACCGTTTTCTATCATTATGAACAGGGTATACGGGATTTCTTCATTTTTTTAAATTTTATGATGTACAGTACTTTGCCATGAATGAGTCCGCAAAATGGCGACGACATCACCCTCCATGAAATCTGTTTATGAATAAATTCATCTTTGTCACTTTCCTTTTATTGTTTTATAATTAAAGATTGGTCCTAATTTCATTCGGATAATAAAATCTCCCTACAGGTGCACATATGTTTTGATTATTCTCCTCATGGAAAAGAAATCGTTTGTTAGGCAACATGATACATCACTGAAAGGACCTCATCGATGAGTAGAAAGATATCCTTGTAAATGTGTTTAAATGATGGATTTTCGAGTGACAATTTGAAGAAGCAACCGGAAGTATTTGTAGAACAATCAAGACATTTCTAAAGCAGTTCGAAAGCGGCGGAACAACGACAACTTAACCTGAAATATGGCTGTGAAAGACAACCCCACAAGATGACAGGGTCCTTTCCGGGAGTGTAACACTAGTCGCAGACAGACTCTGAAAGATATTACAATACGATTTAACGCTAGGACAGGGTGTAATGTGTATTCTACAACTCCATGTAGAAATTGTTTGAAGAAGAATATTATTTAAAAAACAACAACAATTTCCTCAGTAAATCATTAAAAACGGTAGCGGTTTTGTAGCAGAAGTTGCAGTGGACAGTCAAAAACCTTTGGTAGGCGTTAATTTATAGTTAAAGGACAAAAATGATGCTTGAAAAAAATAATGAAGTTTACGTCTTGCAAAAGTCATAGGAGATATTATGTCATGAGTGTCGTGGTCGTGACTTAGAGACTAATTTTCGCGCATCAATGATGTGGTGAGGGTGTATTTCTTACTATAGCAGTTGAACCCTTACACCCGTGCAAACAATATAAGCAGTGATGAATACATTTCTGTGCTCGACGATTATCTCTAGCCTGTTATAGCTCCGACACTTTCCAAATCGCTGAAGGACCTTCCAAGAGGACAATGCACCCTGTTACTTATCTTTGCGTTCAAATCAGAGGAAACGATATAAACACACTTCCTTGGTTTCAACAGAGCACGTACATTTATATTATTGAATCTAGGTGGAAAGTATTCAAGGTTCACTTTGAAGAGAGAGCAAACGAAATTGGAAAGCGTCTGATTTAGAACAATTTGTATTTTACATTTAGAGCAACATCCTTTTGCAACAAAATATTGGTCTCTATGCAAGTCTTGTACGTTGTTGTAGTCATATCACAAAGTATGAGCTCCATCCAGTAACTAATTTTCTATTTCTTGGATTGTGGTTTCAAATTGTTTTTATTGATGTCTGAACGTCAGTCATTTTGGTAATTCTTTCAAGGCAAAGTACTGTATTTGTATTCCTTGCCGTTCATACATATTGCAGTATTTGTATTAAGTGCCGTCCATCCATGCATGAATTGCTGTACTTGTATGCTTGTCGTCCATCCATAATGCCATAATTGTATTCTCTTTCGTCCATATACAATGCAATATTTGTAAAGTAGATGTGTTTTCTGTAACAACAAGAAATAATATTATCTCATTAGGATTACAAGGAATATTATAAGTAAAACTTATACTTATTTGTTTCCTATATTTAGTAGTGATTTTATTCACAAATGAAATAGTAATTCACAAGGGTACGACAAATATTTTTTTCAGGAAAAGACATGTAAAGAGTTTGCTTGTCTGATAAAAGTAGTCAGATTGCTTTAAATGGCAAGTGGCGTGTATAGAATCAATGAATAATGAATAATTATGATTAAGAATAAATTATCGATTAAGTAAACAGCTTACAAATGGAAAGCTGTATATATATACAGATCATCACCGAAGGTAGCCTTTTGACGCGTTGATTTGCAAATCGGTATCATATGACGTACACTCAATCTTTTAAAGAAATATAACTTAAAAAACTAAAAAGGCACAACACAAATACTATTCATATTACGACACATTATCACATTACAAATTGAAAAAGTTAATCTAAACAAGAGGCTCTGAAGAGCCTGAATCGCTCACCTGTAATTTTTTGCTTAAATCTTGCATCAATGATTATTTTTGCTTTTCAATATATATAAATTAGTGGCTTAAAATGCCATTTAAATGTTCTTTGTATGTGTCATATTTTCTTCAAAAGCAAAACAATGCATTTTACCCCTATGTTCCATTTTGGCCATAGTGGCTATGTTTCTTGACGTACAAGGGAATAAAATACAAAATTTATACTAGATACTCTGAAACTCATTCAGCCTAAGTTTGGCTGAAATTGATAAAGCTGTTTCAAAGGAGAAGATTTTTTAAAGTAAGCAAACTAGATGAACAAATTGTGAAAATTGTCTTTAAAAGGGCAATAACTTCTTAAGGGGTCAATTGACAATTTCTGTCATATAAGACTTATTTGTAGATCTTACTTTGCCGAACATTTTTGCTGTTTACAGTTTATCTTTATCTAAATTAGTATTAATCTACAATAATATTCAAGATAATAACTAAAAACTGCCAAATTTCCTTAAAATTACCAATTTAGTGGCAGCAACCAAACAATGGGTCGTTAGATTCATCTGAATATTTCAAGGTTGATAGAACATGACCTAATAAACATTTTTACCTCTGTCAATTTTGCTCTAAATGCTTAAGATTTTGAGATATAAGTCGAAAACTGCATTTTACCCCTATTTTCTTTTTTTACCCATGGCGGCCATGTTTTTCGACTAAACAGAAGATAAAACACAAACTTTATTTTACATACACTAAGGATAATTAAGCTTAAGTTTGGTTGGAATTGGTTCAGTAGTTTCAGAGGAGAAGATGTTGGAAATAGTTTACACCGGACGGACGGACGACGACGACGACGACGACGGACGACGACGACGAACGACAACGGACGACGATGACGGACACCAAATGATGGCGAAAGCTAATATTTCATTTGGAAAGGTGAGGTAAAAATTGAAAAACAATTCCAATAACATTGCGAGATATCATGGGACGAAAAGAAGAGCATACTAGCCGACAAAGCATCGAGCATGCCGACTGAAGCCATACGTCACAATCGACAATCAGTAAGACCCAGAAGGTGCACGGAATATTAGGAATATGAAGGTTTGAGCATTTGCGCATTTTCACCGCTTGAGGATAACACATTTAGTTCGATGGAGGATAAACGTTATATGCACAAAGTATGTCAAAAGTGGTGCAAACAAGCGAACTATATAATATACCACTTTCGAGGTATGTCTTTCACCAGAAAAAGTTCGGCAGTTATGCGTGCCTTTATGACGTCATGTACCAGATAGAGGGGACCGCCTGTATCTCGGCATAATCAAAGTTGATCGAGCGTCTTCTTTATCGTTATTATGCAGGACAAACACTACGGTACTTAAAAAAAAAAATTCCTAATGAAGCATAGCTGGTTATCAATTATATGCATTTGATTTGCCGAATAATTCGTGCAATATAGCATCATATTTTTTTCAATCACTCGCTCAACATGAAAACAGGAAGGAAGTGACGATGACCGTAAACCAATGAATGATGTTCACTAAAGGCATTTTTTTTTTTAAAGATAATCAATATCATTAGCATTACTAATGGAAACTATTTCTTTGACCACATGAACAAGTTCGTGTATAATATTCCGAACAGATCTATCACCAAATCAAATGCGATCATTTTAATACACTTGCAATTTTACATGGATGTCTTCATTATTAAGAATTGGTTTAGATATACATAAGATTAGAGAAAGTGTTAAACATATTATACTGATGCATCATTTGGTATATATATATATAAATGTCGAAATCCGGATATGCCTACAAATTTTGCACCTCATGTTTGTGGTATACCATCTTCTCCACGAGTTTATTGTTTTCTGTCCTGTTAGATCTGGTGATCAACTTATTTGGCAATCGAAAATGGCAGTCAGCAGGGATTAAGAACATCAGTTGTTCGATCTGTTAGTCAAATGCGTTTTGTTAAAATAGACTTTTTCACTTTTTTTGGTCTTTTGGAAATTGTTGTTTGTGCTGTATCTAGACCCCTCTACCACGAAATTTGTTTTACATGCACACGTATAAAAATTGCGGTTTTTATCCAACGCAATCATAGGTTTGAACGTTGTTTTCAATTTAGACTTTTTTATATTTTTTCGTTTGGGCTTGTATTTTATTTTCCTACGGGTTTATATGATCCGTTCATCCTATTTCGACTCTTTAAAATTCAAGAGTCTATCCAAAATTAAGGTAAATTATATGGCCTTCCAAATACCGTTTCGATCCCTAACATCACTGAAGAGACATTAATTGTCGAAATCCGGATATGGTGTACAAATTTTATCTCCTCATGTTTGTGGAATACCATCTTTTCCACAAGTTTATTGTTTTCTGTTTGGTATTAAATCAATATTAAGATCCATTTTGTTAAATTTGGTGATCAATTCATTTGGCAATCGCCAATGGCAGTCAGCAGGGTTTAAGAAAATCAGTTGTTAGTCAAATGTGTTTTGTTAAAATAGTCTTTTTCACTTTATTTGGTCTTTTGGAAATTGTTGTTTGTGCTGTATTTAGACCCCTCTACCATGAAATTTGTTTTACATGCACAAGTATAACAAATTGCGGTTTTTATCGAACGCATTCATAGGTTTGAACGTTGTTTTCAATTTAGACTCTTTCATATATATTTTTATATATAATTCTCTAATAAAGATAAAAATAACACATTTTTTATAGACGACGGATCACGTTTGGCAGTTACGAGAATACAAAATGAGTTATCGTGTAATTGCAACGAGTCTATTTCAATGAGATCATCCTCTGTGGATTTAGCGATTGAAACAACCCCGGCTATGGAATCAACCATTGACAAAGTCCAGCATAAAACCAAGACCAATGGCAAGTCACATTAATATTAAATTTATACATATATGTATTAGTGATAGAAGATGGGAAATCATTAATGTATTATCAAAGCAACAACTGAAAACATTTATATGTAAGGAAGACATTAATGCCAGCAGACTATTTATCACTGTAAAAAATAACTGGCAAATCTAGAAACTTGACAAAACATGTATTCATACCATGAGACATGCACACAGCGAATATTTGGTATTATTATAACATCCACTGTACCCCTTTAAAATGCACCAGTTGCATGACCGATTAATGATGCATCCATAAATAACAAAACACAATACATTTGCCTTACCTAATTCCCCGGATGAAGTTGCTGTTGTAGAACTGATAAACAAAATACGCATTCGCTTGACTTTGTTCTCAAACGAAAATATTGCCATAACTATGTAGTCGTACTGAATATGCATGAGTAAAATAAGAGATTTAGCGAAATATCAAATTATACGCATTTAACTTTACGTACTTTAATGTTAAGAAATCGTATCGATAGAGACTTTATTTAGGCAAAACAGAAGAAGAAAAAACGTTTTACGTATTTAGTTTAGGTACCAATAATGCTACATCAGATCTTTATCATTGATAAACAAACAAACCAAATAATCATATTTCACTGACTGTTGCTATAATGTTACAGCAGCTATTATTATTGGATTCCCTTCAGGAAATGAAAAATACTACATTTATAGTTATATATATATATCGATTTATGGGCCCTCATCGTAAAAACACATTATAGTGTTGAATCATTTTTATGAATGGAACTCAAATAAGGTTTTATCTATTTTTTCTACAATAAGATTCATCTTACACATATATAGCTGTTATAATCAGTGGAATGGTTTCATCAATTACGCTTGTAACAGTTTTCACAGCACTAAAAAGGTTCATAAACACATTGAGTAGAATTAAACAGGTAAATATTCTTTTCCCTTATCATCTTTATAAGACACAGACAGAAACACACGTATATATATATACATTTTTACCGACAAAGTTACGGCACAAAACGAAAAACAACTAAGAGTCAAATAATTACTACAGAACTCATCAAAGCTCTACAAAAACATAAATCAGACAACACAACCCCACCAAAATCGGTTTTAATATCAGGTGTTCCGAAAAGATAAGAAGCCATATCAGATATAAACACACATTACCCGATCACTCCATTATTTTCAAGTAGGTTCGGAACAAAACCAAGACTTTTGAATGTGTAATTTTCCGCATCTCCACTTAGTACGTAACATAAAGGACTTGTCAGTTTGGTGTCAGAATTTCTTAGAAGCTACTAGTACGTAAACAGTCAAACACAATGGGTCAGTCTGTAACAATTACATCTCAAAAGACTCATTAATATGTTATTGTCCTTCATATGCATGGGATGTTTGTCACAGAAAATTAAAAACTCATAAAAAATGCCTTTGTAAATATGATGGAGATTGCAGGTCTTTGGTAGCTTAATGAACTACATATGTAGTTAATAAATTATTAGTCTGTTTAATTCATTCTCATTTAGGCAAATCGGAGGTTTTCATAATTGACGGCTGTGTTTTAACCTGTAGATTTAGTTCTAGTTTATCCCAAATCTCATGTAAAGTTAAATTTACTGAATACGTTATCAGAACATTGAACATCATTTTACATCGGCTATAATGGTTGAATCCCCATACTTTCTGTGTTATCTCGTATACTAAAACATGTAACAACAATGTTTTGTCGCGATACCTTGGAAGTTTCAAGATGATTCAATTTTGATTGTACATTTTCAACCTTAACATTTCATTATGTGTTATGCTTAATTTTGGTTGCAATTGAATTGCAAACTGTACAATTAAATTCAATAACAAACATTAGGAATATTTTCTATAATTTAGTCAGAACTGACTGACACTGAAAACACCAACACAATCCATGATGGTATCAATTTCATCAAAACAATACACTGTAATGGACAGATTGACAAGGAATACAACAACATACCACCTAAAAGTCACATGACACTGTCTTCATTCAGCAATATTCCTTCCATTCACCATATAATGGTTTTAGAGAGACATTCAACCAGTGGAATGGCGAAAAGTGACATATTTTGTGTCAAAGTTTCCGAACAGTAGACTTGAGTACAACACAAGCATGTGTTTAATATTGGAAATTGAACATTGTAACTTTTTAAGCATGCGTGTGTGTTTGTAAAAAACAGTGTGATATTAAAAATCTTTGAAAAGTAGTATTTTTTTGTGTATTTCACAAAGGGAAAAATAAAATAAAATAAAGTCATCGATATTCAAAATCTCGTACATCGATAAGGAAGGGACATATAAAGGTTACAAATGAAACCTGAGTGAATTGCATTAACTCTAAAAGGAGCAAGAACTACGGGTGTGTCGACTAGGTAGGCGTCTCCTGCTACGCGTGCTTTCCCCGCCAGGTGAATTCACAATAAAAAAAATTCACAATCGGCAATTATACATATCCGACTTTATTGGTATCTACAGATCAAAGACCGCAAGACTAAGGAATCTTGCGTTAGTGAGTTGAGACACTGACAACCAAATATTGATGGTTACCATGAACTGATATAATGTCGACTTTCTTCAAGCAGCACAACCATATTAATGTTATTCATATAGAGTGAAAGTTCACCAGCGAATCTTATTAACTGAGATATGTGAACGCCCTTGGAACATAGGGTATGCTACTGCTGAGAAATGCGAAGTTCCCAATTAAAAAGTTGAAATCATCACGTTTGCCATAGATTCTATTTTGATTTTGTCCATCCGTGCCTATAGCAAGATATGAAGCAGATTTTTGTCGGTAGTATCCTTAATGCCAAGGTCACCAAATTAAGCCTTCATTAAAATGAGGGCCATTATTTGACAGAACACCATTACCATTTAGAAAATAAAACATAGAAAAACATGATTATTTTGAGTTGTATAAACAAATGATCCGATCACCAATATATAAGCATACACGTTTTGCATGTTATTTTCTCTCTTTTTGTACAAATTGCATAGTATCAATTTCTATGAAAATTCACGAAACAAATGATGTTCTTAAAATAAACAAAATCATCAAATATAGTAGCTTTATGGTTGAGTAAAACCGTATACGTTTGTCTGATACAGTTCCATTCCCTGAAGGAGTCCAATGCCGGATATTTGTTTTTATTAATATTAATCAATCCACAGTTTGTTGTGTTCCGATATGACGTTTGTATTTAATATAATTTTTTTTCTCGTTTTATTCATTATGTTATCGCCTCATTGTTACGACTATCTTCTTACGGTATTGTGAAAATAGCATAATAACCGGGCTTCAATGTGAAATGTAACAAAAACATACATCGTTATATGCATTTCCCGAATCCGTCAGTTCGACGACATAGGTTCTATGAAACAAATTGTAAAAGATGAATTATGAATTTGTGCATATTACTCCACTCGTAAATAAAAACAATTGAAAGGCAAAATAAAAAAAAACGAACGAATTTGAAGAGCATGACGATTCAAACATTCCTTAAAGTTGTACACAATCTAGCTGGAGCTATTTTTTCAATGGTGTGTAAAACATACGTATGTAGGTTTTTCTTGTCGCAAAGCATATTATCAAATGCAATTGATAACTGCTTCAAAAATGGAAAAAAGATGATTTTGATACATAATAGTAACATACTTTACCGTGTTTGTTAAAAGAAATCTGTTTGTAAGTTGTGAATAAGGTGTCGATATTTGTACTATTTTATATTTTTGTCTGCTCTAATTTAATGTTGAAGCGAGTTCATTTGGATGTTGTTTTCGAAATAATGTGCTGCATTGTATATCCTTCACCAAGCGGTTGCACAATCTGCTCGCAGCTTGAGAGTCATTTGATTTTTTTGTACTACTACATACGTTCTAAATAGTCAGAGGAAGAGGATTCTGCACTGGTAAAAGTGGTAACACTTCAATATTTTGCTTGTATAAAGTCAGACTATATGGTCAACTTATAATTTGTTGTTTTTTGTATGTATTTGTATATTTTGTTTAGTGAGTCGGGTGTTGCATATTCATATAAACGATCGATTGTTTGTTAAAAATGACAAAAATACCGTACTCCAAAGAAAACTCAAATCGAAAAGTCCCTTATCAAATGGCAAAATCAAAAGCTCAAAAACATCAAAAGAATAGAAAACAGCAATTTATTTTTATTTAAGCTGATCATTTCATTTTAATATGGACAGGTGATTTCTGATATCAGAATAACTTTATAAATATTTCGAAATTAACATATTGACCCTAAATGTCTATTTTTCATATAAAACCTTTACAAATCGATATGAACTAAAGCCGAAAAAGATATTTTACATACATTTCAAGATAACAACTGCAGAGTAAGCTACATTAGTATTTAAAGACAATTTGTTTAATCCATTGTTTGTTTGTATCATGTGTTCTGCATAGAAATATTGTTCAAAGACCTTGCCGTCAACAGGTCACTGATAACCTGACAGTCAGACAGGTCAATCCACTGGTCTATTGAGACCCAATTTCACTGCCGGTTAGGAAAAAGTAAAATAACAAAAATACCGAACAGGGTGGAAAATTCAAAACGGAAAGTCCCGAATCAAATGTCAAAATCAAAAAGTCAAACACATCAAGCGTATAGATAACAACTGTCGTATTCTTTACTTAGTACATGTATTTTCTTATGTAGCAAATGGTGGATAAAACCTGGTTGTATAGCTAGCTACACCTCTCACTTGTATGACAGTCGCATAAAATTCCTTAGAATTTCCATAAAAATGTTTGCATACTTACTAATTCTTACATTTTACTTGATGCAAAATATTCATAAGAAATGATAAAATGTCCAGCTGAGATGCGATGGCCCAATTTTGGGAGAAAATGAATAGAGAATTCTATAAAATTTTACTGAGCTGAATATCTGGATTATATAAATCGAACGTTGGGAAACATTTTTCAGGTGTCCCAAACAAAGCAATACATACATTATCATTTCTACAAAATACATCTTGCAGCAATTACAAAATATCTTAGAAGGTAAAGCATTGGCTCATTCCTAAAAATGATCACAAGATCATGGCAGAAAAAATGAAATATTTGTAACGTAACTAATTTATGTCATTTTACAGTTGACATATTCATTGAATACACCTGTATATTACAGGCAACATTAGCTTATCAGTGTTCAAATTTCATAATTCCATTCAGAAAATACAAAACAAGATATAACAAAAACAGAAACGTCTCCTACTTTGCAGGCACCCCGCCATGTGAATTCCTAATTTGTCAAAATATAACAAACAAAAATAGGACACAATCGGTTAATCAAATCCGACGACTCTTCTTGTATCTGAAATCTAAGAACGAGGAAATGTGTCTCTGGTGGGATAAGACATAGAAACATGACCTGTGATAGACAAATATTTCTTGATTAGCGATTGTTGACCATCACATACTTAGTAGTGAGATGCGATCAAGATGTATACTTATTGTTTTATAAGATGTCACTGTTACATGTCCATTGAACTAAGATAAGATACAATATTGCAACCAACTGACAGATCTATAAATATCTTATATTGACATTCTTATTCTTACTTTTTCGTCCTCTCGGCGACTATATAGACATGATAGAGGTTAACAATAAACGTATATCAATTGAAACATGCAGTTAATGTTCATATATTATATTGATGAGGATTAATGGAAACTTAACGTTCTGAGGGAAATAAAACATGCATATACAGAGCAATATCATATAAAGCTAATAAGAATACACGCTTTATCTGACTTTACTTGCGTTTATCACAATGGAACAGGAAGACATGTTGCCCTTCTCGGACTAAATGTTCTGACCCGGTGTCAGCCATTACTTGCTCTTACTACTAATTTGATTATGATTGGCAGGGTAGAATAAGTATCTAGTATACGGTTAAAAGTATCATAACATACAGTTTACCCGCCGATAATAGACCCACAACAAGCCGCACCTGAGATGAACACACGTAAACGATACCATTGAGCCTTTTTCCGTTTTGAAAATTCCCCGAAAATGTAACGATCAACTGAATATCCCATTACAATTGATAGACGCTAATTCTATTTTATTCTCCCATGATTAATTGTGTGTACTGCGTATGCTATGTGTCCATATTGTTAACTGTATAGTAAAATGTTAAAAATGATAAAATTCTTTTATCTTATTTGTATTTGTATTTTCTCTAAATAACTAATTTCAAAATTTCGGACCTGGTTCATAATCTATCACGTAGAGCTTTTCTCATCACTTGGAATCCGTCGTCCGTCGTCCGTCGTCCGTCGTTAACTTTTACAAAAATCTTCTTCTCTGAAACTATTGATCCAAACTTAATCAAGCTTAGTCATAATTGTTATGCAGGTATCTAGTTTAAAAAAATGTGTCCGATGACCCTTCCTGCCAACAAAGGATTTATAGGCAATCGTACGGCCTTTAAAACCCATACCGTATAGTTAACTATAAAAGGCCCAGACATGAAAATATGAAACAATTCAATTGAGAAAACTAAGGCATATATTATAACAAAACAGTTTACGAAAAACAGTTATGACAGATATGAACCAACGAGAACCACTGGACTTGGGACAAGCATATACATAATTTGGCGAGGTTAAACATGGTGTGAGTGATAAAAAGTAAAACAAAAAAATACAGAACTCTGAGGAAAATACTAAACGGAAAGTTTAGTTGGCAAAATCAAAAGCTCAAACACATAAAACAAATGGATAACAACTGTCATATTCCTGATTTGGTACAGGCATTTTCTTACGTAGAAAAGGGTGGATTAAATCCTCCTCTTACCAGGGAGAGCGTTGTACATGTAACGGTTTAACACAAGAACAAAATATAAAAATCAGTTGAAAAGGGCTAAGCTCATTAAATCGATACAAAGAGGAAAACATTTTTAACGAAAACACAGACCGAACGTGGTAGCGTATCTATACATCCCACAACGAAAAAGACACTACGTAAAGATCTGAGATTACTCGCAGTTACTGACAGTGATTCCAAAGCAAATAACAAAAAATAAAAAAAAATCATGTATCTAAGACTTAAATATTGATCAATACACATCCAAAATGGTTAAAGTGTTTTGAGTAATCGTTCGGAGTGTCGAAAGACGGGCGGACGAATGGATGACGGACGGAAGGAAAGACGATGGTAATCATAATGAGTCATGTCTTTGACCTGCGTATACAGATATTATTCTAAATCATATTGATCTACTATCTTATTATTAACATCTGTGCCGGACATTTACTCCTTTGCAACTATATATATATATTATATACAATTATTGACTTTTCATTAGGGCAATACGATGATTTATCAACCCCAGAGATATGCAATTCACCGAGGCCAACGGCCGATGGTGAAATTTTATATCTCTGGGGTTGATAAATCACTCTGTGAACTAAAATCAAAAGTCACGAATTGTTTTATTATATGACGTTTTATCCTTCTTCATTTTTTTTAGTATTTGGTAAAGATACTCTTTAAACTGCTCCCTGTGTTTATACTAACAATATCATCTGATTTTGTAATTGCTAATTTTCATAAGTTGAAATGTTCAATAAAGTTTTCTCAAACAATTCACCGAAAACAAATAGAAGAGAAAAATAAACCGAAAACAAGAAAAAGAGAAAAAATACACCGATCACAAGAAGAAGAAAAAACGAGAATTTACATGATGCCATAAACCTACGTTATTGACGTTGCCTTGGGATATCTATATGTAGATACACGGACGCTATTCCAAATCTTATATTAAACTCTAGTGATTTTTCAGCGGTGAATATGATTTTTATCAAAGAAGATTTCCTATGCTTTTACCAACGAAAAAACAGAAAATTTATAGTCACATAATGAACAACCATATCAACTGACGATGACTGAAATTATCCCAAATACAAAAGTACCATCGAGTTGACACTATCACTGAGATGCAAAAAAATACCAAGTTCTTTTAATTGGTTTGTCGGGACTGTAGTTACGACAATTTAAATATATCCGTCGTCATCTGTGAAACATATATTGAAGAACGGTAAACCAACTCGTGATTACGTACGTAAAATGTACGGAGGGATGATTTCAACTTCGCCACTTTGAACTCTCGGTTTAATAGCTTCCTTGTGAGAAACAACCATCTATCCAGAAAATCATGAAAGGAAATACAAGCCTTGGAATATCGTTTCAATTGGGAGATATACACTCCGTATAGAGGCGCTGCTGGAATTTCGCTACATAGAAATGAAAAGTTAACAATAGGGAAGCTGAAACCATCTCTTTAATTGTAAAGTTTTGTTCTCCATGATACGTTAATATTGATATTAAAAGACCTCCGAACAAAAAAAGATACTCAGATCCAGAGCCCGGAGTGCGAGGAGATATGATCAGCCCTTTTTTGGGGGAGTTTTTTTTTAATGTCAATATAAACTTATCTTTGAACTTTAACTGACTTACAACTGTGAAATAACGTAAGAAAAGTACACAACAATCACTTGCAGAAGCCTGATTCCCCTGAAATTGACGAGTCGAGTCTAAATATATTCAACTTAAATGAAAGTTAAACAATACTCAGACTTACATATATATATAGATCACAGTTACCGTATTGCATTGAAAACGGAACAATTAAATGGAAAGTACAACGTTTGACTATTTAAATATTATAATGTTTTTGCTTAAAAATAATAAGATAGGATAATTTATAAAATTTAGGGGTAAAATTATATTTTTTAGTTCCAACTTTTCAAGATAACGATTTGTTGTTTTAAAAATTAGTAAATAAAAATCCGATATAGACCTCATTTATAACAAACCAATGAATGGCACATACAAGTGTAAAACTAAATAGATATGGTATGATTGAGAATGAGACATATCTACACCAGAGACCAAATAACACAGAAATTGATAACTATAAATCACCGTACGGCTTTCAGCAATCAGCAAAACCCTTACCGGAAAGTCAGCTATAGGAGGCCAAAAGATGACAAATATATAAACCATGCAAACGAGAAAAACTAACGTCCTAATTTATGTAAAAAATAATCAACGAAAAAAAAATATGATCTTCTTCTTATATAAATTTGATGTTTTTAATGTGTCTGTAAATAAAGGCAACAGTAGTATACCGCTTTTCAATAGTCATAATTCGATTAAGAGAAATCAAATATGGTTTACAAACTTAAAACGAGGGAAACACATCAACTACAATAGGAAAACAACGGAACAACAGAAACACTGAACTGCAACAAAAGAAAAAGCCAACATACATATAAACGATCTATTTAGAATCACGAAATTGATTCGAAAAGACCAGACCATATGAAAACCGCAAGTAAACCTTTTCCACCAACAAGTTATTGAAACAGCTTTTTACACAACTTCTACGTGTTTTAATCGAACAGACCTATATGCATAAGGTCTTTCAGAATACTCGGGTAAATGTTCATTTTAGTTTTGATTCTGCAATTCACCTACACAACGTGACATGCAAACCTGAATTAATTAGTGTTGTGTGTTCAGTCCAATTAATTAATTAATCTTGTTTTGGTTTTTGTTTTAAATTATAAAAAAACTTTGTCTCTAACTTCAATGATTAAAATCGTATTGTAATATTGTAAATATAAGATCGTTAGAATCAATTAACGTAGGTTTTAATTGCTCAAGCAAAGCGTGAATAGATGAGATATTTTGGCAAGGTTGATCTTCATTCTTAAATTGAAATACAATGCATTACATGCCTGTACCAATTCAGGATCTTGTCTTCGTGTATTGTTTACTGGAATAATCTATAAAGTTGATTGATTGTTGTTTGTTTTACGTCGAGTGGCAACTATGTCATACATATTCATGACGAGAACACATGAATTTAAATACAAAAGGTAGGTATTGCACTAGGAGGTCGACAGTGAGGTTAGACTAGAAACCTAGAATACCACTGGAAACGGATGGTATATTGGATAAGAACTGACATTTAGCCATGCAACAGCTTGCCACATCCAGACCCCTCAAAAAATTGGTGCAAGAGTTTTCATTTTGCAGAGAGCGTTGCTGCGTTAAATATATTCTGAAGTCGGTCATCGACATTAACATGTAGCTTCCAGTATCATTTGACGTATTTAATTTAGACAAGATCCTTTAAATTCGCTTTAGTAATTGTGAGAATTGTATGAAACAATAACATTTATCGTTCTTGGGTTTTTTTGGTATGATATTCCATACTACCGACCGCCTGGGTGGTTTCGTTGGAGCGTATTCGAGAGCGGGGATTGTTTGTTTGAACCCAGACCGGGTCATGCAAAGACATAAAAATTGGTAGTTGTTGTTTCAACGTTAAACACGCGGCATTTAAGAATAAGGTCAAAGACTGATTGGCTCGGAGTCACAAATGTGTCCAGGTAGGGTGACTTTTATTCCTGCGAACTGTTACCGTGTGAACTTACACGTTAACATTACGGCTAATTTAGCGTGTCGGTCTAGTACAAGCGGGGTTATTATTCATATTATATTGCCATGATCTCACAGGACACAGTGACACAAAAAAAAAATACGTTCTAAATGTAATGGAATAAACAACAAAATATCACAAAACGAAGAAACCTAAATATTGTCGTGGCCAAACATTTTTATGCTTATAGATAATGCATCAATACAATTAATCAATTTACACAATGAAATGCACTTTATCTAAAAAAAAATTACAATTTATGATTAAAATCAAGTAAATGCTGAACATTATGAATGTCAATTAAAAAGGAATTTTGAACTAATATGCTTAAAACGACAGTTTTTTATTCACTTTTAAACATGTTAAAATAGTATATCCTTTCAAAATCAAAATATCTTAACTGATTGCATTATATATAATTCTATACATTTGTAATACAGGGAGTGACCGAAAGAGTTGGACAAGATGTTGCTATAGAGACAGCAGGAAATGATGCTCGTTGTGGTGTACGCTTTACTGTCGGACAGTCTTATATTTTAATGGGTAAATACACTGTAAGATATATTATGCCCCTACTTACATCTAAAGGGCATCGTCACAAACTGGTTGACCGATATAATATGTCTTTGTATCAAAATACAGTGTTAATTCATTAGATACTAGAAAAGTTTTTTTTAAGTAAACTTTTACCGTCTGTGTTCCAAATGTATTAGTTTTGTCCGAAGAAAAAGTAATATGAATTACCTGTATAATTGGATGCATGCATAGCTGGAAACACTAACCCTGTCGATGCACTCGATCTCGCTCCTTTTGGGGTACATGCGAATTATTCAGCTTTTGTTTTACCTTAATTTACATTAAATTACCTGATTTGTTATATTGGAACACTGGAAAACATTCAAGAAAGTAAAGCTTTACCGACATGTGCGAGCCACGCTTCATGTAACGATAACTGGGAATAACTCAGACGATGTAATTCATGACACAAAAGATGGTATTTGATTGAACTCCATCGGTTAAAATAGATCACGTAAAGAGTAAGCTGTTCATTTTTTTTTTTTTGTTTTGTTTATCATTCGTTCTTTTCATTTAAACAATAATATAATCAAACAATCGTGTTGTTTCTATTAGGAAAAAACAACACCGATGGAAAGAAAACGATATATAATTGTGATTTTTCTGAGGAACTCGGCGATATATCCCCATATCAAACGTTTTACCTGTTTTCAAGAGATTCTTATTCGTACAATAGAAACTGTAGAAGAAGATGCGTAAGTAATTAAATATCAAGCTAGTATGTGTATGTTTGTACTTGATGTGTTTTTTTTTTCATTTACTGGTAACACCTTTTATAACTTTATTTTTCATGTATGCATCTTTTTGTTATTCCCTTGATTTATGTGTATAGGATAAGTTAGTTTTTACATTATGAAGGCAATAACCTCGTGTTTCGTTATTATACGTCAAGTCCTAATTTCAATTGTTACTAAGATAATTGATTTTAATTTCAAATCTTTTAAATTATTTAGATAATTAAAAAACAACATCGTGTTCGCTGCAGACAACCGAAGAGATTGATATAGTGAATGAAGATATACTCTGTGTATTGAATATCTTACCACACAAGTTTTGAATACGTGTCGGGATTAGACTACGTTGGTTAAGGTCTCAACCTTTCCTGTTTTTAAATCGTACATATCAGTGATCAGTCCTTAATGACTGTATGAATAAGATTTTTTTTTAAATTACGAATTCCAAAAATTCAAGTCTATATCGTCTGAAGAATTGGAGATTTTGTAATTTCACGAATCACTCTATAAAGGACACGAAATTGTTTCTCTTTAGCATAAGAATTCAAATTATTCATTTAATGAAAACTATTTTCGATCATTTTGTTTTGAAAATTGCCGTTTATACATTTATCACTAAAAAAAATTATTAAAAAATATGAAAATCAAACGTACATTTAGTCTGTGTGTTTAAGTTTTAAACACGAAGTAACGCAGTACCATTGCCAGTGTGAAAAACAAAAACATTTTAAACGGAATTCTTACAAAGTGGTCTCTCCCAGTTTTTATGTTTACTTAAATGGAACATTGATTTTAATATGCAGGCATACAGACTGTACCTTTAAATTTTCATTTTAAATGTTATTCAGTGTACAGAGGTTTCTATTTTCAGATAGATTAAGCGTGTACAATTTAATGTGGTTAAGTATATTCTAGACGAGCACAAATAAGTAGTTACATGTAGATATGTAGTACAGAGGTAGAATCGGAAAAGTAGGCCAATCAAAGGCGGAACATTTGGAATGCCACTGAACATAAGGCTTTGCTGGTTAAGGACAGACCTGTCACAATGTTGTTGAACGTTCAGACCGCGTGGCACTTACCCCACATGAATCATCGAAATTAACTCCACATTCCAAAAGGATGTTGATCCTAATATTTTACATCTTGCACAGTCAAATGAGCGCCTAACTTTTAAACGGGATTTCACAACCGAAATGGAATAACTATAGAACACCACATTTCTTTACTCTTGTCAACCCGATGGTTCAGTTGTGTGTAAATCTATGAGTCTTTGACGGTATTGCATTTTTAGAGTTTGAAAAACAGAAAAATAATGTTTCTTATTTCTGTACACTACAAACTGCTCAGAGTCTGAAAAGACCATATTTTGTGCTCGACTAGTAAAGTCGAGCACAGATTTTACTAGATTAGTCTCGACATTATCTCGACAGTACTTAACTGACCAAGGTTCGACCAGTCTCGACCTGTCTCGACTAGTCTTGACCTTCAAATTTAGTCTTGACTGGTCTAAATCAGCCCATCTAACTAAATTAAATTTTGATCTTACAAAATTTCAGGTTAGTTTGGTTAATTGCTGTGAAATTAAAGAATTGAATTAATAGGTAAAAAAAGCAAGAATTTTTAGTTTTGATTAAATTATTAAATTCAGATAGTCATTTTTAATTATTTCTATAACTTTTTCAAATCAACTTGGATTTTCATAAAACTTTATAGCTATCTCAATTATAAATTGATCTTACAGAATGCCAGGTTATTTGGTAGTTTGATTTATTGCTGTCAAATTTGAAGATTTAGTTCATAGGTAAAAAAAGCTAGAATTTTCAGTCCGACTGAATTCAGATAGTCAACTTTAAATTTGTTTATTTATTTTTCAAATTAACTTGGATTTTCATAAAACTATACAGCTATCTTAGTTATATATTGATCTTACTGAATCTCAGGTTGTTATTTAGTTTGGTGTATTGCTGTTAAATTTAAGGATTAAATTAATCTAGGTAAAAAAAGCTAGAATTTGCAGTTCGGACTAAATTCAGATAGTCATCTTTAAATTTTTTTATATCTTTTTCAAATCAACTTGGAATTTCATCAAACAATACAGCTATCTCAATTATATATTGATCTTATAGAATGCCAGGTTGTTTGGAACTTTGGTTTTATGGCTGTCAAATTTAAGGATTTAATTGATAGGTAATTTAATAAGCTAATATTTTCAGTTCAGACTGAATTCAGATAGTCAACTTTAAATTTGTTTATTATTTTTTCAAATTAACTTGGATTTTCATAAAACTATACAGCTATCTCAGATATATTTTGATCTTACTCAATCCCAGGTCGTTATTTAGTTTGGTGTATTGCTGTCATATTTAAGGATTTATTTAATCAAGGTAAAAAAAGCTAGAGTTTGCAGTTCGGACTAAATTCAGATAGTCATCTTTAAATTTGTTTATAACTATTTCAAAGCAACTTGGATTTTCATCAAAATCTACAGCTATCTCCATTATATATTTATCTTATAAAACACCAGGTGATTTGGTAATTTGGTTCATTGCTGTCAAATTTAAATATTTAAATTATAGGTATCTATCTGAATTTAGTCAAAACTGAAACTTTAAGCCTTTTTTAACCTATTAACTAAGTCCTTTAATTTGACAGCAATACCCCAAAATACAAAACAACCTGGTATTTTGTAAGATACATATATAATAAAGATAGCTAAAAAGTTTGATGAAAATCCAAGTTGATTTGGAAAAGTTATAAAATTTTAAAAATGACACCTTTGGTTTGTTAAAACAAGAATTTAATATAATCATGAAAATAGAACTTTCATATCAATCCTTGATAACCTTTTAAAAAAGGCAATGTGTTCCAAAGTTATCGTAAATATGTATTTCAATCAAATTTAAATAATTTTGGTCAAAATTAAAGACATGGCATACAAGAAACACTTTAATAAGGTTTAATTACATCAGTACATGTGTGTTTTACAGGTAAAAAGAAAGCCATATTTTTCTTAAACTCGTCTATTACCTATCTAGTGAATTCAAAAGGCCTTGCGATTTAAGTTAAACAGGATGTTGCAATTTTGAATGAATGTTATTTAGAAATTAATACTCTCTGACCAGGTGTGATCTTTTGAATTAGTTTGCCCCAAGCAGGAGATTTATACTTCACCACTAATCAAAAGAACAATTTTATTAATTTCTTTAATTTTTTACCCCTTTTTGATAAATATTATATATACTATATATATCCCAAATTATCAAAATAGATATATTTCTAAAATAAGGTAAAAACAATTTCAGTGATTTTGTTGGCTGTTGTTACCTCATTAAAAAGATAATTATATAACTATTGTATGTAACCATGAAACCTATGTAGTTTTTTTTTTGGAATTTAGGAAAATTAAGACAAAAAAAGACAACAAAAAACAACAAAAAACACATGCCAAACAAGAAGCACCTACATAAGATTTAATTACCCTCAGTATAGGTGTGGTTTTTAGGTAAAAGAAAATCTTTTTTTTAACAAAACTCTAAAATTTTAAAATTAATATTTATTATATAAGATAATTTGATTTAACTATCTCTATTTGAAAAATCTGAGAATCATGTAAGGATGTATAAATCTTTTTTATAAACAAGTTTAAATTGAAAACAACGTTCAAACCTATGATCGTGTTGGATAAAAACCACAATTTTTATACGTGTGCATGCAAAACAAATTTCTTGGTAGAGGCGTCTTAATACAGCACAAACAACATTTTCCAAAAGACCAAAAAAGGGAAAAAGTATATTTTAACAAAACGCATTTGACTTGCAGGTCGAACAACTGGTGTTCTTAAACCCTGCTGACTGCCATTGGCGATTTCAAAAAAAACGGATCACAAGATGTAACAAAATGGATCTTTTTATCAATTTATTACCAAACAGAAAACAATAAACTTGCTGAAAAGATGGTATACCACAAACATGAGGTGCAAAAGTTTGTACACCATATCCGGATTTCGACAATTAATGTCTCTTCAGTGATGTTAGGAATCGAAACGGTATTTGGAAGGTCATATAATTTACCTCAATTTAGGATAGACTCTTGAATGTTGAAAGAGTCGAAATAAGATATAAACCCGAATGCAAATATAATACAAGCCCAAACGAAAAAAAATAAACAAGTCTAAATTGAAAACAACGTTCAAACCTATGATTGCGTTGGATAAAAACTGCATTTTTTATACGTGTGCATGCAAAACAAATTTCTTGGTAGAGGGGTCTAAATACAGCACAAACAACATTTTCCAAAACAACCAAACTTTTGAAAAATGTTGTTTGTGCTGTATTTAAATCTGTTTTATCATGTTTATATATATATCGTTATTTTATTGTGGCTGTTGTCATGTCAATTAAAAATAAGTTTATTTTAACAGTTATAATTTTTAGTTTGCAATGAATTCAGATAGTCATCTTTTATTTTTTTTTATAACTTTTTCAAATCAGCTTGGATTTTCATCAAACTTTTCAGCTATCTTTATTATATATTTATCTTACAGAATGCCAGGTTGTTTTGTATTTTGGTGCATTGGTGTCAAATTCAAGGACTGAGTTAATAGGTATAAAAAAGCTAAAATTTTCAGTTTTGACTAAATTCGGATAGTACCTATAATTTAAATATTTAAATTTGACAGCAATACACAAAATTACCAAATAACCTGGTATTTTTGTTTTGCATGCACACGTATAAAAATTGCGCAAACTACATTTTCCAAAAGACCAAAAAAGGGAAAAAGTATATTTTAACAAAACACATTTGACTAGATGGTCGAACAACTGATGTTCTTAAAACCTGTTGACTGCCATTGGCAATTGCCAAATAAACGGATCACAAGATGTAACAAAATGGATCTTTTAATTAATTTATTACCAAACAAAAAACAATAAACTTGCTGAAAAGATGGTATACCGCAAACATGTGGTGCAAAAATTTGTACACCATATCCAAATAACCTGGTATTTTGTAAGATAAATATATAATGGAGATAGTCGTAGATTTTGAAGAAAATCCAAGTTGCTTTGAAATAGTTATAAAAAAATTTAAGGATAGCTATCTGAATTTAGTCGGATCTGAAAATTCTAAATTTTTTTACCTTGATTAATTAAATCCTTATATTTGACAGCAATATGCCAAACAACATAACAAATAACAACCTGGGATTCAGTAAGATCAATACAAAACTGAGATAGCTGTATAGTTTTATGAAAATCCAAGGTAATTTGAAAAAGGAATAAACAAATTTAAAGGTGACTATCTGAATTCAGTCTAAACTGAAAATTCTAGCTTATTTAATAACCAATAAATTTAATCCTTAAATTTGACAGCAATAAACCAAACTACCAAACAACCTGACAGTCTATACGATCAATATATAATTGAGATAGCTGTTTATTTTGATGAAAATTCAAGTTGATTTGAAAAAGTTATAAGAAAATTTAAAGATGACTATCTGAATTTAGTCCGAACTGCAAATTCTAGCTTTTTTGACCTCGATTATTTAATCCTTAAATTTGACAGCAATACACCAAACTAAATAACGACCTGGGATTCAGTAAGATCAATATATAACTGAGATAGCTGTATAGTTTTATGAAAATCCAAGTTAATTTGAAAAAGTAATAAACAAATTTAAAGTTGACTATCTGAATTCAGTCGGACTGAAAATTCTAGCTTTTTTTACTTATTAACTTAATCCTCAAATTTGATAGCTATAAATCAAACTACGAAACAACCTGGCATTCTTTAAGATTAAAATTTATTGAGATAGCTGTAGAGTTTTATGAAAATCCAAGTTGATTTGAAAAAGTTATAGAAATAACTAAAGATGACTATCTGAATTTAATTAAAACTGAAAATTCTTACTTTTTTTTAACTATTGATTAATTTCACAGCAATGAACCAAACTACCAAATTACCTAGAATTTTGTAAAATCTATATTTAATTTAGTTAGATGGACTGATTCAGACCAGTCAAGACTAAATTTGAAGGTCAAGACTAGTCGAGACAGTTCGAATCAGGTCGAGACTGGTCGAGACTGAGTCGATTCTGGGTCGAGACTGGTCGAGACTGGTCAATCCTTGGTCGAGACTGTTTCAGACTACACCAAGAGCATCAAGTACTGAAACAGACTTATTAAGTTAAGTCCAGACCACAGTCGAGTATAGTTAAGTACTGTCGAGATATTGTCGAGACTAGTCGAGTAAAATCTGTGCTCGATTTTATTAGGTCCGAGTACACAGTTATCGTCCTTTGATTTTCGTTGTCCACGAATATAGTCCCTAGTGTGGACAGTGTGTTACTTGCTATTTTTTTTATACCCCTTCCAAATTTATTTCTCCATGTTTTATGACTCAAATAGCAAGTAGGGGGGTGAAATGACACTGTAAAAATATTTGGGTCATGAATTTTAAAGTAAAGTAGTGATTTGGTCCAGCTGAAAAATGTAAAAAATTAGCACTTCGGAAGCTGTCAAAAGATTTGAAGACCCCCTTAACATAAAATTGTCCATATTTTGAGTTAGAGCCGATGAAGTTTTCTATAATTTTGATATAATTTGTCCCAAAAGTAGTACAACACACTGTAAAAATATTATTGAGAAAGCGCAGGTGGGATTTTTTTAATTTTCATTTATTGTCTAAAAGAAATGCACTACGAAATAACTGTGTACTCGGACCTAAGAGGTGAAATCAGGAAATATAGAATCTGTACTTTGGCAACTTCCCCGAATGATTTGATGGTGTCAATTTGTCAAATAGCATAAAACTAAAGTATTTAAACTTTTATTTCATAGAATTTCTGCAAAAATGACCGATTTGGGCATTTTATGGTCAAAATAATTATTTCATAGCTTTTTCAATTTTGATGCATAAGTGGCATTCTGACTTTCTATCTGACAGGTTTTTATGTGTCAATATTTGTGTTTCTATGCTTCAATCCAGTTGTATTACTCATTTGTGAACTCTGAATCTACAGAAAAGAAGATTATCTCATACAATATGTGCAAAATGTGTTGTATATATGACCCTCGTCTAACGCCCTGTTTGGATCAAGTTAAATGTGAGGAGCTTGGAACATAAAAGTTGAAGTCCATAATAAAGACCTCACTAAATTTGTATAAAAAGCACTTAACAATGTCTTTTGTAGCTGTTTCATGTCACATAATATCTTTCTTTTCTTCTGTAGGATAGCAAGTGGTTCAAATATAAGCCTGTTGAGACTAAAATTGCAAGCATGTTTTTCACTAAAAAGTGAAAAATCTTTGTATCAGACCATACTGTCTGCAAAAAAAGTTGAATGCAAGAGTCTTTTTGTGCTCAGATTTATTGTATCATATCACCTGAGTATAGAAATGATAGAAAAGACACAAATTTTTACTTCATATAGCTTCAATATGCATTTTTAAATGTAAATATGTGCTACGGCCTAAATTGACCCTAAATTATTTTCAGTCTTACTTGGCCTGAGACCCTTTTAAACTAATATGATATGTTATTTGTAAGTTTTCTTTCCATTTAAAGTACATTAAATACATATGTAAGGATTATTTATAGCCAAAAAGCTTTACAAATTTAAAATTGCTGGAAAATATTACATCTTCATGTAAGGCCCCCCTTCATTGGAAAACCTCCATTTTTAGGCACAGGCTCATATAAATTTGACTTTTTAATAATTATGTTAAGTCTGATAAATCAAATGAGTACTCTATTGCTTTTAATACATAACATATTATATATTAAGACATTTCAAAAGTTTTTTTTTGCAATATTTTAATTTTTTAAGCCCTAAATGTTGATAGCTGAAATTTTTCAATTTTAACGTCTAAATTTAACACACAAAGTGGAATATAGAATTAGTCATATTGTCTATAATATATATCCTATTGCCATGAAACTTTGTAAGCAGTGTTATAATTTATTAAGCTTTGGTCATACCAAGTTTCATTAAGATTGGTCAACTTTTTCTACCCTATTAGGTCCGAGTACACAGTTATCGTCCTTTGATTTTCGTTGTCCACGAATATAGTCCCTAGTGTGGACAGTGTGTTACTTGCTATTTTTTTTTATACCCCTTCCAAATTTATTTCTCCATGTTTTATGACTCAAATAGCAAGTAGGGGGGTGAAATGACACTGTAAAAATATTTGGGTCATGAATTTTAAAGTAAAGTAGTGATTTGGTCCAGCTGAAAAATGTAAAAAATTAGCACTTCGGAAGCTGTCAAAAGATTTGAAGACCCCCTTAACATAAAATTGTCCATATTTTGAGTTAGAGCCGATGAAGTTTTCTATAATTTTGATATAATTTGTCCCAAAAGTAGTACAACACACTGTAAAAATATTATTGAGAAAGCGCAGGTGGGATTTTTTTAATTTTCATTTATTGTCTAAAAGAAATGCACTACGAAATAACTGTGTACTCGGACCTATTGGTCGAGCACAAAATATTGTCTTTTCATACTCTGAGCAGTTTGTAGTGGTACTAAGCAACAAAAAATAGCGTTCAACTTCTTATGAGATACCATCAACGTTCAATTGCTGTCTTGTGACACAGAAACCCTGTATTTTGTTGTCACATTAAGACACAACAGTATGATCAAATTCTTCCAAGAAAAGTATACGTTAGAGACTATTGGCTCTTCTTTCTTTTGTTTTTGTTTACATAATTCCTCAAGTATTTAGATGTTGATCAATATGTGGCTAACAAAAGTTTGCGTGTGAGCGCTACTGATTCAAAAACATACATAAAAAAAACTAGGATCTACAAAATTAGCGAGTTCTATATTCAATATACGGATAGTGATTATTCTTAAATTATACAAGTCATGTAATATCGAAGTTTGTTAAAAACAACAAAAACAACGACCATTGAAATCATGCAAAAAATAGGAAATTGCAATATATTATTTGTTTTCTTTCAAAAGACGTCTAACAAGGAGATACTTTGATTAGACAATTATGTTATGTGCATCGAACTAAAGCAACTGGAGAATTAAAACACGATTAAACCAATTTCATTATGTCTGAAGGTATTGAGAATAATGATAAGTATCAAGGGATTTTAAAATACAAAATCGAAAGAAGGCTGTTTGAAATATATTTGACTATTCACGGACACTAAATTTTGACAGAATAGGAAACACTTTCTATTCAAACAATCGTTTGAAACACACGGGTTACATGTTAATGCCGGAACATACGATTTTGAGCAACAACCATATCTTGTGTATCTACAAAGTATAATGATATATATACAAGCTTGATCATATCATACAGAATGACAGTAATATTATATAAACGCTTTCTACTTTCAGGAAATTGGTCCAAGGTCAGATATGTGTACACAGCTACAGATTATATGACTTCCCTCTGCCTTGCTAAGAAAGCACTGTGCCAGAGAGAAAGAAGGCAGTGCCGCTAGGTTAAAAATGACACATGTTAACGTATTTATGTCATCATACGCGGACTTCAATGGCTGAAGCACATTTTGCCTAAAATAGATATTGAAAATGTACTTTGCTTGTGAATTTTTTTTTATATTTCAAATTACAAATAAATTATATACTAATTATTTAGGCTTTTTGACTGTTTACCCTTTATATTAAAAAGTGTTTTTTTTTTTATATATATTTGATAGAAATAGGTATTTCTATATCATTAGCTAAACTTAAATTATAAGTGGCTGCCTTGTTATTTGTGGTAGTTAAAATGATATGTTTTACCTTTGTATGTGACATATGACAATTGAGTTCTTAAAAAAATATCAATACTAAAATAATCACTAGTACAAACAGTATTTAATAGAAGCAGGAATATAATATTATTTAGCTACAGATTTAATTCAAACTCTATACGTGTACGAATATTTTCAAAGCATCAATGTATCTTAAAACGAACAGTATTTCAATATGTAACAATCCGGGTGAAAGACACGTAGAAGTTTACGCCTTTGGTAAGATTAATAAATGTTTGCTGTTTAAAAGTGTGGTATCTTAACGTTTTTATCAAAAAGTACTTTTACAGTCATTAGATTGACATGACTTAAATGTTCAAGAATGTCTTGGGTTATAAGTAAAATATCATCATATACCAGTAAAAACGAAATCTTCATAAAAAAGTCATAAAGTGTTAATGAAATGAAAACTTAACAACCATATATTAATCAGTTTTCAAAATGGAAAACTTACATTGTCAAAAAAATACATCGTGCAGAAAATTACAAATGAGTCATTCTAAATGAAAAAAAGTAATGATGTACCAGTGTCAAAGCTAAAGCACATATATTTATATCTCAAGTACATAGTCGTATCATAACAATATGTAAAATTAACAACAATATGACGAAATGCACACCTTAAACATATTAAATACAAGAATATTATATTAGTGAACCATTTTAAATCTTACATATGCAATGTACTTTAGAGTTTTTTCCGCATTTAATATTTATATTTGATAAATAATACTTTAAATATTGCTCCAACATGAATACAGCTTCCACCATCTTTTATTTATCTAATACTTTTCTATATGTAACATTACGATTTCATTAAGTGATACTAGGTTTGGGAAGGGTTATATCTGTAAAACGTGTTTGCCATTTACTCATGCATGCTGGTGTTGTATAGCTGAACTTCGAATTGAATCGTGCAAGTAAAGCACATTGGTGAACCTGCTGTTTGTAAATACTAGTAGATCACATTTATATTACATCTTATCATGTACAAATAACCCAATCTACTATCCCCTGATTCCCAATGGCAAAAAAAATTGCATCCAAATAGTTTAGTATTCAAAGATATGAAAATTCAGTTCCCATGATAGTTTATGCCATATATTGAATCAGAAAAACAATCAGTCAGAAGGGTTGCGAAAATATTACAGCTAATAAATGTTCTAGTATGCATGACATAAAGTGTACACAGTTGCTCATGTTTTGGTTTGCGACACCCACAAGATAATTTCTGATCACATGATTATGGTTTAACTTAGTTTAAGAATTAACGTGTACATTATGGGCCATTATAATCTTTTTAAATGAACAGGATTTATATATTTATTTTTCCATTTAAGTTAACGGCTAAATCAAAATGAAACATATTTTTCTTCAATTGATTTCAAATAAAATGGCTAGTTTGAGAGAAAATACTTTGTCACCAATAAACTATGTTCTTATGTCTAATTGTTACACTCCTGTCCCAAGTATTGGGGGGGGGGGGGGGGGTATGGCTAGTAACATGTTTTACTCAGACAGATTCTGTATGTCTCATTCCATGTATGGAGCCTGCAAGTCAGTGGTATCTCATACTTTGTTTTTCATCTATTGTTTTGTACATAAAACATGTTGATATATGACTCGTCCAACATGTTATGAACATTTATCATATCGGGGCCGTTTATAGCTGACTATGCAGTTTGCGTTTTTTTCATTTTTTTAAAGGCCGTACGGTAGCCGATTGTTGTAAACTTCTTTATTGTTTGGTCTCTGGTAGAGATTTGTCTCATTGGCAATCATAAAACATCTTCTTATTTTTTACAAATACTCCTCAAAAACACAACAACTAAAATGTAAATTTTAAAAAATTTTGTGACTAAGACATGCACATGTTTAATATATATACAGTTAAACCTCGTTGATATCCCCGTTGTGTCGAACCCGGTTGAGTTGAAGTAATTTCTCGGTGCCGGTACAATTCCCGTTTGATCAATGCATAATTACCTCTAATGAGTCGAACTCTGTTGATTAGAATACTCGGTTAAATCGAGTAAATTTTATAGTACAATCGAAGTAAAATTAGTGTAAATTGACCCCGATATCTTGAAGTTCGAAAATTAGAATTTTCGAAAAATGCAGACCTAATGATAAAAATTCAAATCAGATGTATTTCTTATGTAACCCTTATCATTTTCAAAAGAGATTAAAGCTGAGTAAACATACTTGTTTGTATAACAGTTAAAATGACATGTTTAGGGTGACCGCTAATGAACACCTTTGTTGATCGTTCATGCGGAATGTTAATGTGTTGAGCATTTTTCACCTGAGATAAAAACGAAACGAATTTAAATGACCCAAGCCGATATTAAATGAATCGTTAAATTCAAAACTCATTTATTACAATAAATAAAAGGTTTATGACAATTAAAATAAATTCATGATAACTCAATGTAAAGCAGACGACCTCATCAAACTTATTTCGTGCCGCGTATGATTTCATTATTTATAGTGACTGACCTTTGTAAATATTTGTGTAGACTATTGATTTTATTTGTGCATAATTTGTATCTGTACTTGTGTGTTAAATTATTACGAAGTACCAAAAATGGAGATTTAATATTACACAATCATAAAGTGTCATATCGAAAAAAAGGCACACTGTTCATTGAATCTAGTTTACACAAATCTCAAACCGTATTTCATGCATTCCACATTTATGACGACACGTTCGACCTCGGATGAGTCGGACCTCGGATGAGACGAATACTTTGGTCCGGTCCTTTCTACTTCGACACAACGAGATTCGACTGTATGTCCAATAATTCAATTTGAAGTACCGAAACTGTCTTAAATTCGCACGTGACTTATTTTTAGGTCAGCATGTAACGTTGATCGATAAAGGCTAACGGCATTATTTGGGACAATTGCAAGCGGGTGTAATGTGTATAATAGGCACGAATTTCATTTAATAAAATTCTGTCCTGCTGCGATGTGGCCAAACTAGACACAATATCTCGGAGCACTGTGGTTGTTTATCTTGAGGCTAGTCAAGTTAAATATTTTGCAGTCGCTAGACATTATAATCGTCCAGACTACGGCAACGATATCAGCAATCCGGCTTACCTGCTGAGTTCTGGCCTAAGCAGGATAACAATAGCAAACCCAAATACTTCCTCGATATGCTTCACATCAGAAACATGGCTATGAGCGAACCAGAAACAGCATGATAAGGCACAGATCTCCGATGAAATGGATGTTTAGGGACGATAAAGTACAATATTGTAAAAGAAAAAAAAAACGCATTGTGTGAAGATTGTGGTTGCTATATGTCATTTCTGATGACAAGGGGAAATTTAACTTGTTATATTTAAGAGCTTTTCATATCTCAAGATTTTCTGAAAGAAAAACGAAAGAACTGTTTCATGTTTTTGATTTGATGTAATTTTTCAAACAGAAGTCGTTCTTAAATTGTGTTGTATTTGCACAATCATTTCAGTTCTATTGATAAAGAAACATAATGAGGAATATATTGACCCGTCTGCGCAAAAAATATAAAAGTATATGTCATTTTGTTTCTAGTAGAGAGTTAACATTCATATCACATCTTCTTATTTAAATATTTACTTGTGTTGATATCTTTTAGATGTTACATGAATGTGATAGATATTAATCACTTTATGATTCATGAAATCAAGGTAGTAAAAAGAGACCTAATAATATCTTCTTCGTGATGTCTATTGTATGTATTTATTTTCATGTATTTCTGTAGACATGTCCTGTTTAACAAAAGCATCATATGGTCAAAAATAAAGGCAACAGTAGTATACCGCTGTTCGAAAGTCATAAATCGATTGAGAGAAAACAGAACCGGGTTATAAACTAAAACCGAGGGAAACACATCAACTATAGGACAACAACGAAACAACAGAAACACTGAAGTGCAACAAAAAACAAAAGACAATGCAACACACACAGAAACGAACTAGAAGATAACAACTGCCATCGTATGCTTTTTCAGTATTCTATGGCAAAGTTACCAAGGAAAAACTTATACCAGGTGCACCCCATGATGTAGAAAATAATTCAGCGACTTTGGAATATACATTTAAAATTATTTTCAAAATGAAGGTAGGAAGCAGTTTTTAAAAGGATAAATGTCCTAGCAATATTCTGCCACAGGAAACTTTTTTCCAATAACTGCTTCATCAGACCAAAGTATCAAAAATAATCACAGAAAAAAACTTTAAATTAAAAAAACTAAAGACAATGATACAATTATTTCATGTAAGCCTGGTATACTGAAGTTGACATTTTTTTCCAAATTAAGAAGAATAACGTTAACATCTCTGCAATCTTAAACAAGCTTGATTAATAAGTTAATTATCTGTCACAAATAAGATTTAACAATAACTTAAATGACTGAAGAAAGATTGTTGAATTTTGACATAAACATTAGTCTTCTGGAAATTGAGAAACTCTTGCTATTATATACAAGTACTCAAAATCAACATCTGACAGAAACCATAAAATCTCAAATCATTGTCTGGTCATTGTTGACATGATGTGGGCTTTTGCTCATTGTTGAGGACTGTAGGGTGACACAAAGATGTATAAATAATGTTCTTTGGTGGATGGTTGTCTTGTCAACAACAAAAAAGTGGTTGGATGCACAAAACTTTAAATAGATGTCATTGGCTGTCAATTACTTGTAGAAGAACAGTAATTTTCAACAATAAAACGGAGCACATTCATGTGAAGAGAGCATGGCTTGACCGCCAACAACCAATCAACCGAATACAAAATATGTATGCTTAGGGTTTTCCTACGAACCATAATTTTTTGTACCAATCCACAAGATTTTTAACGATATACATAAAAAAAGACAAATTATCCTCTCAGAGAAATATGGAAAGAATTCAGCAGAATAAAAAAATATTTCCTATACTGACCTATCTTAATTTTTTAAGCACACAACCCTTGCATGTTTGATACACACATTGTTTTGTCCAATGTTTATTATAAATATCTGAGTGATCAAAATATAAAACAAAGTTTGCTGTTCCTAACCCATGTATTCTATAATGTCCAACCACTGATTATAGAGAAATATTAAATACGATATAAAAATTAGAATAAATTTATTTATTAATAGTGAAAACTTCTACTTCTTTTTTTCCACTCTTTTTTTTAACTCTCTTTTCGAAAAAAAATTTTGGAAGCCCCTTAATTTGTGTATAGGTATTTTCTTTATGGGTCCTTTTTTTATTCCAGGCATCATTCTATATATGTTTCAAAATTTATGTTTGTGGGAGGGGGGGGGGTGTAAAACAGGATTCGTTTTCTGCGACAGGCTGCGATTGGTTCAGAAAAGCAAGTACTCCCATATGGGACAACAACCTGAATTTGCAAATATATTATCAACAAGAGGAAAACTATAGTTAACAGCTTAATTGGACATGCCATTAACAAAATAATTTTTAAAACTGTCAAAATAACGGACACTAACACTCGAAAATTTTAACTAAAAACAGGTAAACAGAGAAACCTCTTGTCTCCTGAATAAATTATGCTGATGATATATTCACTGAGATTGTCTTTTATATATATAATTCTATAATCACCACGACTATTAGTGATAATACTACTGAAATACTATCTTATGTGAATATCGTTGTCAATTTAAAAATATTGTGATGTGCCCAATACTTCATTTTTGACAATTCTGGTATCCATAACTACTGGGTTTTATATATTGAAACAATGTACTAATTTTAACGTTGAAATGTCAACGTTGAATCAATGTTGACTATGTGTTGATCAATGTATAAACCTAAAATCAACAAAAGATTCAACGTTGATTCAACAAAGTGTGCCTGCAGGGTAGAGCCACGTAATGACAAATATAACATTGTTAACGTTTAAGATGATATTACCATTTCAGTATAAAAACCAGGCTTACCATACATATTCATTTACTAGAGGCTACGACACAAAGAGACCATGCCAAACACAATAGTCATGATAGTCTTAGATATCCTAAGGTATCATTGTCTAGTTTAAAACATAAATATCAAGCGAAACAGCCAAAACTGGCAAATCAATTAAATGTTTTTGGCAGAACTAAACGGTCTCTAGCTTAACAAGTTATATGTTAAGTATGTATCGTTACATAGTGTATTGATTATTTGCCTTGATTCAAGCTTTGGACAACATATCTACTGCTTCAGATTCAGGTTACAACTTTCTGAATTTAACCTCATATCTATTCTGTTCAAAACGCTAGAAAAAATGTCAATCGAAAAATGAATTTAAACAATTAAAAAGTACGATGATTACATCTGAGCCATGATTATCAACCATGTAACCGATATGATCAGATTTTTTTCATTTTATTTTATAGGAATCTATTGAATATTAAAGGCAATTTCTTGCTGAATACAAAATAAGAACAAATGCATTTACATATGTTATATAGAGATTTGTTTTTGTACTTCCCGAAGGAATATTTTGATAAACAATGTACGTTTGATTGTCAGTAAACACATTTCTACAGAAACAATTTAAAAAAAGAACCATCTACAATGTTCTCGCTCCCTCTGTGAGTGCTGTGCTATTTTGGTTTAAGTCTTAATCCTTATGAATGTCATGGGAAATCTTTTTTTTTTTTTTTACCTCAATGGTAAACCTACCAGCGGCCATATTACTCGAGTTATATGAGTAAATAACAGCAGCCATTTAATATAATGACCTTATTTACGACAATAAATTAGATTGATAATTTCTAATAGCTAAGTTTAAGATACACCTGGTATATAAGGGAAATAGGCCAAAATAACATTTAGTGAGACAAATATTTCGCTAATTCCATATACGATGAGTAGGAGTCAAATTGTATTCTAATATCTAATAATCTATGCCATAATACATGTAACTCATCAATGGGTTTATATATATATAAATATAAACTTTTTTTCATTTATTTGTTTTTGTTGTTCTTCAGTGTTTTTGTTGTTCCGTTGTTTTCCTCTTTTAGTTGATGTGTTTCTTTCTGTTTTAGTTTGTAACCCGGATTTGTTTTCTCTAAATCGATTTATGATTTTTGAACAGCGGTATACTACTATTGCTTTTATTTATAAGGAAACAAGCATCAAACAAGGATAGTTTGACGAAGGAAGAAGTGTTTTCATAGTGACCCATGCCGAGTGTTTATTTAAAAAAAAAGAATAATTTCGTTTCAATTCGTTTGATGTGTTTGAGCTTTTGATTTTGCCATTTGATTAGAGACTTTCCTTTTAGAATTTTCCTCGGAGTTCAGTATTTTTGTGATTTAACTTTTTTCGTATAAGGCTACAGTAAAAGTTCAGTGGTAACCGGTATCATTCACTTTCCCGTTGAATGTTTTGTTGTTGTTTTGAACAGATGTCGATATGAACAAATTGTCAAAATAACAAGATTCAACTGTTTTTGTTAATCGATAAAAATTTGGTCAAAATATTTTATAGCAGTCTCTCAATTCCAGAATTCTATTTTTTCGGGCTATCTATTTTTATTTTTATTTATTTGCTCATATGTACAATATGGCTCTTCTTGTCTGAATTTAAAGCTTTACCTCAATGGAGTTGAGTTTCAAAAGACACTTTTATTACGCAACCTTTATCAATAAAATCTTCAATCAACTTAGTGAATACGGCAGTATTCTGCCGTGCTGATTTTTTTTATTTGTTTATGAATAAACGTCTATCTTAACTGATTGAATTGAATATATAAAGATATCAAGAAAAGCGCTTCGAACGCATGAAATTTATGTTGTTTTCATTTATTTTCTACATTTTGAATACAGGGAGTGACAGAAGGAAATGGTCAAAATGTTGTTATAGAGACAAGAATAAATGCTCAAAACTGCGGAGTACTCTTTGATGTCGCATGTCGACAATCTCACATATGAATGGGAAAATATACTGTATTGCACCATATGAATTATCGGAACCACCGTTGCTTTAATATAATTCCAACATACATTATAATAGGATCTACCCCTCCATATTACAGTCCTTGGATGATGTAAACTTCCCACTAACACCATACACCATTACACCATTCACCATACACCATTACACCATGCACCCTGTTCCATTACACCATACACGTTACACCTTTGCATCATACACCTTACACATTACACCATAATGCAAGTTAATTTCAAAGAAAGCGTACGACTACAACATTATTTATTCATTTTAAAAAAATGAATTTTGATCACAATATTGTAAATTAATGTATAAAATTAAAAATCAGTTCTTATCAATATTTTGCATAGTTTGAAATGTCGTACACCATTCATTCGCAAAATTTCCGATCGTACGTTACACCATTACACCATTCCCCTTACACCATACACCAGAGCACCATACACCTTCTACCATTGCACCAAATGCTATACACCATTACACCATACACGTTTTGTTGGGAAGTTTACACCATCCAACGGCTGTACAAATATAAGGAAACTAAAGATTTTGCGACATGAACCGCTTTATAAAACCTTGAATGAATCTTAATTCGTAACCATGCACTTGATGATTGCTCAAAAAATCGGTTAAGATGAAGAACTACAAAAGTTACAAGACCGAGGGTTAATTATTGGATAATTCTAAGGGTTAGATAAGATTCGATTACCAATCCGATATTTTGTGATAACTTGGTATAGCGTATCGACGTATTTTATATTAGTAACATGACGTGTGTCACATGTGAAGCAGAAACTATTACTTATTCCGGACCACATTAGATCACCAGGGTTTGTGTTGGTCCTTCCTTATTTTTTATGTTGTATTTTGTTTACTGTTGCTACTTTTGTTTATCGTTATTTGTTCTTGCCATGTCATTGTCAATTTGTTTTCGACTTATGAATTTGAAAACGGCTTTATTAATGCTCGATAGCGGACGAATGTCACGTTGTTGCTTTAATGATGGTATTTGTGACATTATACGGGTCATCAGGAGATGATATTCATTGACATTGTACACAGTTGAAATAACAATTAATTTATTTAATACTTTTTAAGAATTTTTCTCACATCAACCGAAACATTTGAAAATTGCAAAAAAGATAGGTCAAAAAGAAGACCGAAAGCCACTGAAACAAGAGGTTGACGTAGAATTACATGAAGGGTTAGCCCCGTTCCTTCAAGACATGTTTCATCAATAGAAAATCAGCAAATCATTTCATTTATTCTTTAAGGAGGAAAAATTCTGATGGAACAAAATCAGTAATTATCAGTGCGATTTTATGAGGAAACTCGGCCACTTGTCCCAAAACAAACTTGACCTCAATTTCTTATTAACTACGGATGGTAGTAATTATTTATATGACTTTAAGATCGACATGTTAATGTTAATTTCCATTAAAAACTTGAATATTCATATAAAAAGCACTCCAACTGATTTTGGTATTCATAGATAAGCTAGGTCAATTTATTCATGGTTTTGATTTTTGGTGTCTTGTTTACACGAAAAGGGTACTGTAAGAAACACGTGCTTTTGTTTATTGTGCATAATACGACAATTGATATTTATGAGCAACCGAATAAGTAAAATCTACATTTATTTGTATTTTTTTGGAAATTGAAACTGTATAAATATAATTGACTCTACAATAATTTTGATATATTCCAGAAATAATACGTTATGTCTTTCACAAAGCTAATTACCTCTTTAATTAAGCAATGTCCTGAAGTGATTGACGCAGGTTTCTAAAATCTTTCGTAACCTCCATCAATGGATCAATAAAGGAAATCTTTTTTTTCATTCTCAACAATTATTTACTAACCGAAATAAAGCAGAACAACTCATAACTAACCCAGGATTTATGCAAGGGGGTTTTGGTTGTTATAGAGCGATTTGATTCTATGATGTCTCTTCGTTGTAAGGAGATTTAGTCTAAGATGCACGATTTTTAATTAGTTTTATTGGCTTTTAGCTAGCTGTCAGTAACTGCCAGTGCTCTCATATCTGTACTAAATGTCTTTTTGTTGTTGTGGGGATGTATACATACCCTTCCACGTCTAGTCTGTGTTTTTTTTTCTGTTTTTTCTGCTTTGTATCGTTCTGATAATTGAAGCCCTTTTTATCGGATTTCGATAGGTGTCCTTGTGCTGACTTGTTACACCACTGTGCAAGGTTATTGGAAGGTTCTGCTCCAGCAAACTAGTTAAGTCCCGTCACATTCTGTATGTGCCTGTTCCAAGCAAAGAGCATGTAAGTCTGTAAGTCAGTGGTTATATTGAATGATTGTTTCTTAATTATCGTTCGGTACTGTTTATCATAAACAATTTGGATCATTGTTATAAACAATTATCAGGCCATTAATTATTTTGTTGGAATTGTTTGACATTTTTTTTTCATTTTGGGGCTATTTATAGCCGACTACATGGAGTAGACAGTATTACTTTGTCGAATGCCGTAGAGGGACCTATAGTTGTAAAGTTCTATGTCTTCTTGTCTCTGTTGGAGATTTGTCTCATGGACATTAATATACCGTCTTCTTATTTTTACATATTTGCCACTGGACGTTAAGCAACCAACAATCAATCAATCATCTTATTTTTACATTTATTCAATTTATAAATCGATGTTGTAATTTATCATCTCGATCATCTATTAATTTGAACACAAATGCCAGTTTTTTCGTTATTAGTTATTAAACAAGCAAATATATGATGTTTTATGGTCTAATGAACACATTAACCACTTCTAAATGTACTTCACGTGATGCAAATAGCAAATATGAACGTTGAAGAGTCTGCACATAATTTACTAAATCGTTATAAATGAAAATATATAAAACTGCAACGGATTTTATAACCCTTATAAAAAAAAAACTATTTTCATGTTAACATCTGCCATATACTTATAAAGTAATTTCTACAATTAATGCGCACAATTCTGCTGTTTATATTCATATTTATATTGACAATAAATGAAAATTTTATGCAATTTTATGATGAGGTTAAACAAGGGCGTTAAAATGATAGCTTCGATTAACGTGTTTGCCTGTTTGATTTTAAGGATATATTGGATGTATAACCAACATCCAAATTATGTGCGGATAGTTTAATACGAGCATTTCTGTCATAATTATGTTGTAAAGATATATTTTACAAATTAATTTCCTTCTTGCCGCTTTCTCCTTTTAAGATCCCCACAAAAACGTCGACATTAGACGTTGCAAACGAGTATTTTCAAATAAAAAATCGTTTTTTCAAAGTGCTGGACGTTAATTCAATAGGGTATCAATCAGCCAAGATGGCAACTAAATCATTGCAACTTATTATCACTGTAATATTATTGATGACCAATGTAGTCCATGGAGGACCCGTAAGCAGTGGTTGTAAATGTTTTGGACGTTATCAACACCTTCAAGCTCGATTCTGCAAAGCTGACTATGGTAAGTTCAAAACAAAATGTATGCACTAAGGGTATTAACTGATTGTCCATCGTAAAACATGTCATTGAAAAAAAAGTATGTTACAATGTTCTTTTTATAATATATTTCCACTGGGGTTGTTGTCCAACCTACAATATGTATTATGTTTATAGGGAAAGAGGACTTTTTATAATAAACATGCTACTATGTGAAAATATGAACCACTAAGAAAACAACATGTAATTACTAGATACCTCATTAATAGTTGTTTGAAAACACATATCATTTCAAGCATTTATAGCAGAAAAAAGTGATAGATATGAAAAAGAGTAATTGATATTCAATGTGCTTGCAGTAAGATTTTCCTTATTAAACGTTTTCCTAGCTATATATTTCTCTTTGTTAAGTACAAACCGGAATGATATAACTGTGTTTGGTGCTCCAGCAATTTTCTTTTAAGTTCCTCGTTAATATTATTCTAATTTAAACTAGAGGCTTTAAAGAGCCTGTGTCGCTCACCTGGTCTATGTGCATATTAAACAAAGGACACAGATGGCTTCATGACAAAATTGTGTTTTGGTGATGGTGATATGTTTGTAGATCTTACTTTACTGAACATTCTTGCTCCTTACTATTATCTTTATCTATAATGAACTTTGCCCAGTAGTTACAGTAGAAAATATTTTGTAAAAAATTACAAAAATTTACAAAATTTATGAAAATTGTAAAAAAATTGACTATAAAGGGCAATAACTCCTTAAGGGGTCAATTGACAATTTTGATCATGTAGACTTATTTGTAGATCTTACTTTGCTGTACATTATTGCTGTTTACAGTTTATCTATATCTATAATAATATTCAAGATAATAACCAAAAGCTGCAAAATTTTCTTAAAATTACCAATTCAGGGGCAGCAACCCAACAACGTGTTGCCTGATTGGTCTGAAAATTTTAGGGCAGATAGATCTTGACCTAATGAACAATTTTATTATCGTCAGATTTGCTCTAAATGCTTTGGTTTCAGAGATATGAGCCAAAAACAGCATTATACCCTATGTACTATTTTTTAGTCATGTCGGCCATCTTGATTCGCGGGCGGGGTCATCGGACACATTTTTTAAACTAGATACCCTAATGATGATTGTGGACAAGTTTGGTTAAATTTGTCTTAGTAGTTTCAGAGGAGAAGTTTTTGTAAAAGATTACAAAAATTTACGAAAAATGGTTAAACATTGACTGTAAAGGGCAATAACTCCTTCAGGGGTCAACTAACCATTTTGGTCAAGTTGACTTATTTGTAGAGCTTACTTTGCTGAACATTATTGCTGCTTACAGTTTATCTCTATCTATAATAATATTCAAGATAATAACCAAAAACGGCAAAAATTACCAATTCAGGGGCAGCAACCCAACAACGGGTTGTCCTATTCATCTGAAAATTTCAGGGCAGATGGATCTTGACCTAATAAACAATTTTACTCATGTCAGATTTGCTCTAATTGGTTTGGTTTCAGAGATATCTACATTTTACCCCTATGTTCTATTTTTAGCCATGGCGGCCATCTTGGTTGGTTGGCCAGGTCACCGGTGACATTTTTTAAACTAGATACCCCAATGATGATTGTGGCCAAGTTTGCTTAAATTTTGCCAAGTAGTTTCAGAGGAGAAGATTTTTGTAAAAGTTAACGGACGACGGACGACGACGGACGCCAAGTGATGAGAAAAGCTCACTTGGCCCTTTGATTTCGAAGAAAATTGAACAAAAACGCAATTGAGTCATATTCTTTAATTATAATGTTTTAGAAGTATTTGAATCTTAAGTAAAGAAAATAGATTAAACAGATGTACATCTACAAATGAATTCAAAATGAATTTTAATATTTATTATTTGGTAAATTATTCAAAACTAAGTTTTTGCTCAATGTTAAAGGCCGTACCTGACCTATTATATTTAATTATCATAGTATTTTGATTACATAGTATGCACACAACTTACATGTATTTGCGAACGTAAACTTATGAAATTAGTGTCTTTTCATATGATTTCTACTTATTGGTTAAATTGGTCATTAACTTGTATACTGAAACTGTCATGTTGCTATGCACTTAATCTTAAACGTCAGAACAAACAACTATTCAGGAAATTTTAGTCTGTTTGTAAATTTCCTGACGTACATGTATCCTATGCGATGCCTTCCGTACTTTTCAGACGATTTACTTGCAGGCAATTCAGTACAGTTTTTTTGCTTTTTCAGCAAATTCAGTGTGATATCGAATTCGAAAATAGTACACATTGGTGAAATTAACATATATCAAATAGGAGTGTAACGCATGAAAAATATATACTTTTGATATAACCATGATAACTTCAAACTTGTAAAGAAAAGGTAAAAACACACAGACGAATTGAAGTCATTGAAAATTTGTATAAATGTGTTGTCTTAGTTTGAATCATTTTTTTTTTTTTTTGCTTTCTTATTTATTTGTTTTTAAGTTTAAAGAATTTCATCGTAATGTTTTAAAACTCTGCTGCATGTGTATTAATGTTTTACTTTCAGTAATGACACTCTCTGGCATGTCTGGCATTTTATGTTATTTTGTATTGGCCTTAATTTGATAATGTGTTTTCTACTTTACAAGTGAAATATATATATGAACTCTGTCATCGATTTCGCTTGATTATAAGTGTGTAAAAAAAAGCTTTGCAATAACAACAAGACATTAATAAAGTGATAAATAATATTAATTCATCTGGTAATCGCATTGGTAAATGTTCTGAATTCGACGTACATGCACTAACATATGATTATAAAACAATATTTTCCACTGAATCTAACAACTTTATTGTAGATAAAGATTGACATTTCTATTGGCATATATTCAATATCTTTTGTATGTTTTATTGATATTTGTATTCATGTTACTTGTTATATAAAAAGATAAGTTCTTTTGTGCAGATTAAATAATGACACTAATAACTGACCTTAAAAGGCTTGATATCAACAAAAAAATCATTAAAACATATGGTTGCATAAAATAATATCAAGGGGAAAATGTTTGTTTTTATATTAAATAATTTACGAAGCTTACATATTAATCAATTGTGAAATATGCAACAAAAAGTCATTATCATTTAGCTGGATAAACTTTAACTTTATTTAAATCATTTCGGTGACGTCAGCCTATTCATTTACCGTGGATTCTTTTTCTAGAATCAACGCTTCCTAAATCTGCCGCTGAAATTGACTCACCAAATTATATTCAATTGTTTCCTTTGTGTGCCTAATTTCATTAAGTTTGAATTGGCTAATTTACTGATTTCTGTTCACTAATGGAATTAATTTAAAAACTTACCTTTAATTTTTGTAATTTTTATATGCCTTCACTGGGAATCGAACCCTTCCTTGTAATCTGTTATGTGTGACTGACATCAACACACCGACGAAACCTCTCGGCTACCAATGGGTTACACTATAGATGTTTATTTTATATATTTAAATGAACATCTGATATACATCGGTTCATAGGACACACAGGGCTTGTACCTTTATATAGACACAATAGGCAGTCGTATAGTATGAGTTGGTAGCCGCGAGGTTAGCATGGTTAAAATCAATGCGTTAAAGATCGGGATTTTTCGGTTTAGGTTCGAATCCCTGTATTCTCTCTGTTGTTCCAATTCTTAAGCTATCCTTGTTTTTTTTCTAATTTTGCAAGTTATAGCGGATATTTTTGTAATAATAGCGAGTTTTACCGTTTTTTTATATATTATTATCGGCTATTTCACACGTTTGAAACAAAAATGATTACATTCTATTTGTCAATTTTTGTTTTATAAATATAGTATGATTTCATCTGTTTTACTACATAATTTTACAAAGGTTTGTTCGCAAATTCCTATGCGAGAAAATCGTGATGTGCCTAGAGTGTTAGAAAAGTTTCGATAACATACTTATTATATAGGTGTAATACCACCAAATCATAGTACGTCACATCCGGTTGCATACGAAAATAGGTCGAAAAAAAATATTCCCTTGAATTTGACAGTTGTAGGTAACTGATCCTACATTTCATTGCAGTAAAACATTTCTGGGTCATAAACATATATCTTGGGTATTTCAAAGCACCATTATTTTTTTATTTGGGGTTTCTATAGAATATTTTGGAAACTTGAGGTTACATGGTTACTAAAGCTTGTACACAGGTTAAAAAAGGGGGGAAATTTGATTGGTTAACTTCCAGTGATGGTTATTTTCTTATATGCAATGAAATGTTATGTGAAATTTTTTCTATAGTACTGGACAGGATCAAACTTTACTCATGCCAAGTATTTCTTTATTTGAAACAAAGATAAATTCTGCACAATTTTTTGAAAAGTGCAAATTTAACAAAGACTAATAGGGGAAAATCAATGGTGGTATTACACCTATATACTTTATATATGCTTTTTGGTCGGGTTGTTGTCTCTTTGGCACGTTCCCCATTTCCATGTTCAATTTTATTAGAAATAATTTCGAATATGTCTTATTTTGTATAAACAGATAATATATAACACATAGACAATACAGTAGGCAAAGGTAATAGAACGTTGGGATTTATACGTAGAAATCTCAAAGGCTGTACAAAACCTGTAAAGGCAGCTGCATATGTATCCATGGTAAGACCTGCAGTGGAATATGCATGCACAGTATGGGACCCAACAACCCAAAATAAAATCAAGGCAATTGAACAGGTACAGAAAAGAGCAGCACGATTTGTGAATAACAACTACACAGACCGAACACCTGGCTGTGTCACAAATATGGTAAAAAATCTAAAATGGGAAAGCTTAGAAGAACGGAGGAAAACAAACAGACTATGCATGCTATTCAAGATCCAGCATGATCTTATAGACATAGACCGTCACCAATATTTAACCCCAAATGATAACCGGACCAGAGGTAAAAACCGCTTCTACCAAGAAAGAACAAGTACAGACGCCTACGGCCAATCTTTCTTCCCGAGGACCATCAGGGATTGGAACAACTTACCAACATCAGTTTCATCGGCCAACACCGTTGAGGGATTCAGAGCTGCCCTTAAGGCATGCTCTGAAAGGAAGTAGGAAACACCAGTTGTACATAATTTTAATTGTATAATATTGCGAACGTTTTAAATGTAATTTGTAAATAGCCAAGAGAGAACTTTCTGTGTTGCCCGACACTGCGTAAAGTTTTCGCGCTGAACCAATAACATTCAATTTTGAATCCGGTTCCTTACCTGGAAGAAAAAGAAGAAGATTCATATGCCTGGTAATATAAAGATCTTTAAAGGTAGAAGTGTTATATTTGTATTTTGTTAACCAATTAATTGTGATCTGAGATTTATCAATGCATCGTTGGACACGATAACATGGTTATTTAAACTCACTTACAATACCTTCTAATTAAGAAAAGGCTTTAATTTTGAAAAGAAATTAACACAATAGTTTAAGTTATAGATACAATGGATAAGCGTAGATTCATGAAAAACAAACCATTCGCCCTCCGGGCTCATGGTTTCTTTTTCAAGAATCCACGCTTATCCATTGTATCTATATAACTGATACAAAATTGTACAAGAAGTACTACATATAGTAACTGTTGAATAGAAATTCAATGCATGCAATTGTTTTTACAAATTGGGCCAAGTGGGCTATTGGAATATATGTGTTGTTATATGGCCTAATTAGCTCTTTTCTTAATAATAGAATACATCAGATACAAGCAAAAATGTTTTAAGTGTTTTGGGGAAACTTTTACTTGGAATTCCTCCGAATGCTTCGGTTTTGAAACATTTTACAAACACATGCACCATACTAATGCGAAATATCGTTCCGATGAACAAGATCACATTAAAATGGACACATCGGTGATTTCTTACCATATAACACCTTTGAAAGTATGTTTGAATTCGTTATCATTTGTATTCAATAGGTGTTTGTTTAATTTTGATGATATTATTAGACGTGTTACGAAAAGGCATATTTTCGACGCTGAGGTTGACAAATTTTACTTTAAATGTGGGAACGGAGTCAGTGATTATATATTTAAACAGGTAGAATTAAAACCCTGTGCGTCTTGATTCATTTAAATCATATTTAATAGAGCATTTGCATTATTCTGGAAACGTGCACGGATCGACGTAATTGTATCGGGTAGATTTGAATAAAATAGTGATTTAGCCCCGACCTAAATAAAAATAAAATTATGATTAAATGAATTATAACATATCTTCCACGGGATCAACTTGACTTAATTCATCCTTTCCTCATATACGTGTTATACGATACGTCGATACGGATGCGCCAGCAAATACGTGAATAATACAAAATTAATGCTCTATTTGGAACATGATTGTGTTATATTTGATATGACAATTGCTTTTTGAAATCATTGTTGGTGATTATAGGACGTGAAAGTATGCGTGCAGGAGTGCGTGGGTTTTGAAATGGAGGTGAGAGTAATCCAATATCATGCGATTCTAGATTCATATTATTCACATAGTAGCCAGTTAGAAATTATTTTTATTATTTTATATCAGTTCCTGAAAAAAGTTACATCTGTCTCTCCACTAATTCCACACTAGACTCTACAGTCTGGTTGATTTTTCTCTCTCGGATGTTTCCATTAGGGTCCAATGACTATAAAAGTATTTAAGCGCCTTATACCGTGTCCGACATATACCCGATTCTCGATAAACGCAAGTTCTTTTTTTTACATGTTCGTTCTGTTCGTGGTTTGGTGCCTATAGGGGGTAACGAAGGGCGATCGACACGGTTAAATTTTATCCGCTAAGATGACAAAAATCCGGGGGAATTTACTCCAAACATTGCCCAATTAAAGGCAATACATCATACTGTTGGGCATCATTGTGGTGTCCTAGGGAACCACTTCGTCTGTGGTCTGTCAAGACATGCGAGGTTCCGTCGATTGTAGATAACACTGTAGGTAATGTGTGCCACCCACCATTACATTACGGGGTAGCTTCTCAACCACAAAATAACCATAATAAGACGGTTGATTGGAGAACGTTTATGTTAGTCTTTAGTTTTCTATGTTGTGTTTTGTGTACTGTTATTTTTCTGTTTGTCTTTTTTTCTTTTTTGGCCATGACTTTATCAGTTTATTTTTGATTTTTGAGATTGAATGTCCCTTTGGTATATTTCGTCCCTCTTTTATTTATTCGTCCTGGGATGTGAATGTGTATTCTATGTCTCTTTGCCCTTAACATTTCTAGAGTGTTTCTGGTGTCTCTCCACATACCCGAAAAAAATTAGTAACGGTTGTTGGCGAGTATTGCAAACACATTTCTACCTGCTAAACTTCTGTTGTACAAATTAGTTACTGGATCTAGAGGAAGGTTTAGAAGCAACAGTAGCAGAGTCATGATATTTTTCAAAATCATCGAAGGATCTGGAGGTGGAATACTTAAAATTCGAATCGGTAGTCTTGCTATGTTTTGGTCCATTTCACCTCTGTCTAAAAAATTAAATGTAACATAATTATTAGTATTGTATTTGAAAAATTTCTCAATAGTATTGTAGCACCAGTATGGTGTGTTTAAGTCTTTTTCGTGATTCCTTAGCACTTTGTGTTAACCACGTGAATAAAGCGCTGAGCAAATGTGATGGGAACACAAGATGGAATTTTTTGTCCGTACATGTGATATTGTATAAGATGTTTTGATGATCTGGTTTTCTGTCAAATTGTACACGCATAGTCTGCACACTTTAGGTTTGCTTAATCTGAAACAAAACAACTGTTATATGCTTTTTTTCATAATTTGATTGGTGAGGAAATATCTGTGTTCCTCAAATGAGAGCGATGAACAAATAACACGCGCCAAATTCACAATTCATATGATACAAACATGCGTAAGTATTCAATCCGAAATATTTGTTCAGAAACATACAAACTTGATTGCTTCGATAGTTAACTTGAATAAAAAAGGACGGCTGTTATTTAATAACTTGATTGACAATGAAATAAAATTGAGAATGGAAACGGGGAATGTGTCAAAAAGACAACAAACCGATTAAGGAGCAGAAAACAGCCGGAGGCCAACATGGATCATCTTTTTTATAGCGAGAAAATCCCACATCCGATAGCTGGACTTTAGATGATCCCTTAACAAAAATGTGTGTTCCTACTGTAGAAGAATGATTCATAATGCGCGCATGATGTTTGTTTTTCATCATACAGAAATTTTTTAATTTTGAATTGGATAGAAACGAGTGATTGTGTGTGTGTGAACTTGCATAAAAGATTCAAAACACGCGAGTGATTTTCAACACTTAATAAATTGAGAAATGTTCATCTCTTCCATTAGCGGGAAAAGGCAAAATACAAACGAGTTTCCCCAGAGACGCGCACATTTTTTTTTTCGTCTTGTAATTTAACTTTTACGATTACATCTGATTCATTTAACCCGCATCTCAATGATATAGTCTCTAGTGAAAAGGTCAAACACACATTATTGTGTTAACGTAGCATTTCGAACCAGTCATACAGGGTATAGCAGGTAAGATATAATATATTCTATATTTTATATCTGAACTAGTCCACTTATCTAAGGATATTTGAAAAATAAACACTTTGTAAGTTTTGTTTTACAGGGGGTTGATAAATAGGCTGTCTCACGTCATTTCCCTTTTATAAGAGAAGTCACACTTTATAAGAAAAATTATGTACGGCCACACACAACTCTTAAGTCTTACTGCGACTACATAAATCATACGTATGTGTTGTTTATCTTCTACTCACTGAATAAAGTGGCGCGAAATTGATTTGTAGTTATAAACCGAGCTGGACACAAAAAAATGGAATATTAATCTTGAATATTTACAAATTAAACTGACACTAACAAACTGGTTGACTCTGTTATATTTTTTAATTCCAAAGCAAACTGATTCCTTTCGCTTTTATTTGACTGTGTATGGGAAAATATTGAGAGGAAAAAGGAAACGTCCACAACGAAATTCTGAAAAAACTGTGAATGATTCTCCGTCATCAAACCAGACGAGTTTCATCGATAAAATAAAAATGTACGAAGGTAAATAACAATACACAGTCTTATTTGTGTTCAAATGAAAACAACTCAAGCAGTATTTTTAATCAAAACTTTCCGATGAATAATTCCAATCAACAATACACCGGGCCAATGGCTAGTTCACCGATAGGATATCAACCTTTTCAAACATATCAACCATACCCCCCTCCCCACCACCACCACCTTTAGATCACGTAACGCATCCACCTAATATACAAGGAATAGAACTTACACTTAAAGAAATGTGTCACAGGATGGCCAACATACAAACAAAATGTACAACACTTGACACAATAGAGTCGCGGTTGAACAAAATGGAAACAAATTTTGGTTTTGTGGATAACGAAATTATAGACTGTAAAAAGCGCATTAGCACATTAGAACAAAGTGCACAATTTCTGTCAAATGCACACGACGATCTATAAGGTTTGAGATTAAAAGTTGACACTATCAATTCTGGTTTGGAATTGACGAAAAATGAAAACAAAGAAGTTCGTGATAAACTTGTGGATATTGAATCCCAAAATCTAAGGCAAAATTTAGCATTTTTTTAACTGGAGGTAGCTAGTGAGAGCAATGAAGGAGCTGAGGGGGATGCAACGGGGACAAGGAGGGTGCAACGGGATCAACATACAATGAAAACTGTATTAACAAAATTTTGGAGTTCTGTGAAAACAAACTGAAAATAGAAAATGCAAAAAACAAGATTACTTTAGAAAAAGCATACCTATTAGGAGAAAGGAAAATTGACGCAACCAAACCAAGACCGATTGTGGTGAAATTCAATAATAGTGAAATGATTTGCAGTGTCTAAAATCGTTTAAAAAACAGCAAATACGGTATAAGCCCACAGTATCCCAAAGAGGTTCTAGAATGACGAAAAAAAATGGTACTTATCAAGCTCAAAGAAAGGAAAAAAAAAAAGCTTATATTGTTGGAGACAAATTGTATGTTAATAGTGAGCTATTGAAGGAATAGGAGGTAGCGGAGAGTGATTGTGCTCAAAATAGTGGTTCCTTGAACATTTGCTCTTGGAATATATCATAAAGGTTGATCCGGAAATTATCGGATAGAAATTTTTTGAATTTAGTGTATAAATATGATATATTGTGTCTAAATGAATGCTGGCTAAAATGTCCCGATGAATTTGAATTGAAAGGCTACGAAAAAAAGTTTGTGTATAGAGAAAAATGTAGAGGAGGAGGTGTAGTTATTTTTTATAAGAAATGGTTAACTCCCTATACTACTTTATTAAAATGTTGTGCAGATAGTAGGATTTGGTTAAAAATTGATAAAAATGTTTGTTTAAATTATTCAGATTTGTATATGTGTGCTGTTTATATGCCGCCTGATAAAAATGTTTTTACCGGTAATATGATATAGATGTTTTTAATATCCTGCAAGAAAATATTGAACATTATAGTACATTAGGAACTGTGGCTGTGATAGGCGACTTGAATGGACGAGCAGGTCTAATGCGGACAATATAGTTAATGATACATTAGATAAAGAACTGATAAACAGTATTTCTTTTATTGACTATGTTAATGATAGTTATATTTGTAATAGGAAATCTGAAGACATTACAACTCCAAATAGTTTCGGTCAGCGTATATTGCAGTTATGCCAGTCGTCCGGTCTACGTATATGTAACGGTAGATTTGGAACAGACAGTGAAAAAAAAAACATTTAATAATAAAAACGGTAGTAGCGTTATTGATTACTTATTGTTTACACATAGTGAAATGTTTAAATCTTTAAATCGTTCTATGTTGAACCATTTAATATGTAATCATGTCATGCTCCAATAGTAGTTGAATTGTACCTTAAGGGTAATAATCAGACTTACGGTCAGTGCCATTGTTATAAAACTAAGTTCAATGTATTTAACTGGAATGAAGGGTCAGAAGATGATATCAGAAGTAAATTGATACTCAACACACAAAAGTTTGATGATCTACTGGTAAATTTTGACGAAAACAGCGATATTGATACATGTGAAGAAAGACTTAATTATCTTTTAACCGATATATATGAACAGTATACGAAATCTGAAGTAACATTCAAAGAACAGTTTGAATTTTGTGAAAATAGCGATAAAGTTCATAACTCTAATGCAGACAAGCCTTGGTTTACTGATGAATGCAAAACATTATATATACAATATCAAAATGCGTTAGACAGTTTCAACAAATAACGCTCGGATGAAAACAGAATTAACTTTAACCTTGCAAAGCAAAAGTATAAGTGCTGCGAAAACAAACTTAAAAGACAATATAAGAATCAACGAGGAAATATGCTCTCGTCACTTAGGAAGAAAAATCCAAAACATTTCTATAAGAATTTTTAAAAGTAAAAAGCGCGTTATTAATAACATTTCATTGGAACAATTCGAAGAACATTTTAAAAAACTTATGTCTAAACCTCCCGAAGTGAATGTTGGAATGAGTAATACTCCGGAAACAGTTTTTGAGGAACTAGATCTTCCGTTTACAGAGAAAGAACTTGATTCGTGCATCAAAAAATTAAAAAGAGACAAGTCCACTGGTTATGATGATATAATGAACGAGCATATACTGTTTGGTAAAACTTTATTGAAACTTGTTCTTTGCAAACTTTTCAACAATATTTTATGTTCAGGAAATTTTCCGGAAATATGGGTGAAATGTATTTTAATTCCAATCTTTAAGAAAGGTAATCCTGACGATCCTGGAAACTACAGAGGTATTTCGTTGGTGTCACATCTAGGAAAACTATTTACGTCGTTGATTAATTCAAAACTTATAACATGGTGCAAGATTAACACATTGATCTCTAAGTCATTAAGAAAGAGTAAACGCTTAAATTGCTGTTTCATCAATTATATTAAAGCCTTTGAAGTGTTTTTCATATAAAGTTGTGGTTTATAGATATAAGAAGATGTGGTATGAGTGCCAATGAGACAACTCGCCATCCAAGTAAAAATTTATAAAAGTAGACTAGTTAGATGTCGAGTTAGTGGTAAACTTCTTACTGTAATTAAATCTATGTATTCAAAATTGAAAACTTGTATAAAGTGTAATGGAAAAATTTCAGATTTTTTTTAATGTAATACTCGCTTGATGCAAGGGGAATCTTTATCCCCGTTATTATACTCGTTGTATGTTAATGATATGAAAGTAGAGCTAATTAGTAATGGATGTCAGTCATATGAATTGAAATCCTTAAATTTATTTTTGCTTATGTATGCAGACGACACTGTTTTATTTAGTGAGAACATAGATGATTTGCAAAATATGATAAATGCTGTAAACTCTTCTGCAAATGAATATGGTTTATATACTAATATGTCTAAAACTAAAGTAGCCGTGTTTAGAAATAGATGTAGTGTAAAAAGTCAAGAAAAATGGTTTTTGAATAACAACCAACTTGATTTATGTGACAGTTTTGTATATTTAGGTATCCTTTTTAATTATAATGGTAGCTTTTTACATACACAAAAAATGTTAGCCAATCAAGGAAGAAAGGCTGTTTTTGCTTTATGTAGTAAAATTGTAGATGAATATTATAACTGTGAAACGTTACCGTCCTTATTTGATACTTATGTATCTAGTATTCTTAATTATAGCTGTGAAGTGTGGGGTAATCATAAAGCTGATGATATAGAGAAAGTACATTTGTATTTTTTAAAACGAATTCTAAAGGTTCGAAAAACTGCTGTTTATAACATGGTTTATTGTGAATTGGGACGTTACCCAATGTATTATGAAAGACACTTTTGGTTCAAATTATTAAATACTGATAACTGTATACTTAAAGCATGTTATGAAGATATGTTGGAGAGTTCATTTATTTAGGAATTTTTGGTCCTCAATGCTCTTCAACTTCGTACTTTATTTGGCCTTTTTAATATTGTTTGATTCGAGCGTCACTGATGAGTCTTTTGTAGACGAAACGCACGTCTGGCGTAAATATAAAATTTCAATCCTGGTATCTATGATGAGTTTATTAATTAAAAAACCCAAAGACAAATTCAATTGGGCATGTTCAGTCAGAGATATTTTATGTAGATATGGCTTTCATGATGTATGGCTAAAACAAAGCGTAAATAACGTTGATATATTTATACATGAGTTAAAACAAAGAATGAAAGATACCTTTATTACTGATGTTAATGCTTTTTTTAACAATTCATCAAAATGTATACTTTATAGATATATATATGACATAGATATATTGCAATTTTTTTTAGATAGACCTGTTAATCAAATATATAAACCTTTTATATGTAAATATCGTATCTCTGCCCATAGCCTCAATATAGAGACAGGCAGATATTACAATGTAGATAGAGAAAATAGATTATGTACTATGTGCAATAGCAATATTGTAGAAGATGAATACCATGTTATTCTAGAATGTAATAGATAAAGTGATGTAAGAAAACAATATATTAAGAAATATTATTGGCAATATCTATCCACTTTTAAACTTATACAGTTGTTATCAGTTCACAATGTGAACAGAAATTAATAATTTAGGTAAATTTTTGTTTAATATCGAAAAAATTCGTCATATGTAGTTGTATTCCTTATTTATCGTATGAATTTATTGTCATTCTCCGCCATACGTGCATTGTGTATAATTATTGTTATTTATATTACACTGATGCATTTAAAAATTATTGTAAAACTGTATATTCTATAAGCTGTTTTGCTTCTGAATAAAGTATTATTATTATGTATATATAATTTATAGGTGAAAGAATAACTATGTTTTCCGCAAAAAAGAAAATAACTTCAATCTCTAAATTAAAGATGAGTTGCTGGTGGTTTTAAAAGCATATGAGACAGGACAAACATAATTTTAGAAATGATGGTCAATGTGTCACACATCAAGACCTACAGGAGTTGTATAGAAGGTACACTGTCAAGCAGCTGAAACTGCGACTGCCAACAAAGCTGTGCAAATTGTTGGCAATACCGCTTAAAAAAATCGCAGATGTCGAAATAAGGTACATGTTTAATATGTGAATATTTATGTCAATGGAAAACAAATGGGGTTGGCATCACAAACATCGATGTAATCGTACTTGATTAATTGCTAATTGCTTTCTCCATCCGATTTAATTTTCGATACGTTTTCTCTTTTTGCCAAAATTAACATCAAGAGGTCAATGTGTACGGCCTTATATAGTAAGATACATCGAAACCGCATATTAAAAATGTAATTTATTTTGAAAAAGTTATGACCATTGCATATTCCGACTCAATTTTTAACTTATACCCATCAACATGTCGTATTAGCAGTCAAACCAAATTAAAAATATAAGACGATGTGGTATAAGTGCCAATGAGGCAACTGTCCACCCAAGTCACAATTTGTAAAAGTAAGCCATTATAGGTCAAAGTACGGTCTTCAAAACGAAGCCTTGGCTCACACCGAACAGTAAGTTAATATGAAAATTAAGGATTTTTAAGAGTGAAACAAATCTTGAATGTCTCATACCTAACTGAATTAACCTTGATCTATGAGCTAAGTGAGTAAGAGTGTGTTAAGAAAGAACTACTTTATATTCATTTCATTTGAAGGAACCAGACCAAACTGATTAAAGAAATGGAATTGAGACTGACAATCCCCAAAACACAAGCAGTAAACAAAGATGTTGACGTTAGGGAGACAGTCGGTGTTGTTTATACTGTTCCACTTTAAAATGCTTCTGTTGGAAACAACTCTGACAATGAACACCAACCAACGACGTCTTATGTCGACAATCCCTACCAAAGAAAAAGAGGAAACGAGAAAAACGCACAACTCTCTATCATGTTTTTCTTGCTACAGAAAATCAACTGCTTTATACTAGTAACAAGGTTATCCGAAAAACTATGCCTAAAGTACTGGATGACCTGACAGTGACTGTAGTCATTTCTGAAAGTGACTGTAGTCATTTCTGAAAGTGACAGCAGTTAGGGAGGTAGTTCAATGTTAAAGGAAATAACTCTTAAACTCGCATATACTGCAAGCTAGTTCAAAGACAATTATTACTTAAATATGAAACATATTCACTCAGACTAAAATATGAATAGGTACACATCCAGCAAATTTAGCATACAAACGCCGTAAACATTTTTTGAGAAACTCATAGCATTGGCGGCTCAAATAAAGGATAGACCCATATGTCATCAGTGTTAATTTTCCTACTGTCATTTTCTTTAGAAACGGTTTGCGGATTTCAACAAAACTTTCCAGGAATTTATCAAATACAAACTATCTGTATTGGTTGCTGTTAAGGTGTAAATGCAAAATGCAAAGCTATTATATAATGCTTTTGAAACTTTGCAATAATGTTTAACAGGAAAGTAGTGAGTCACATCTTATACAAAACCCTTATGAAAGGAAGACAAATTGAGCTGAAACTTTTTTAAGACAAAGTTGGAAGGAAATAAACGGAGAAAATGCATGCCTTTGACGCTATGTGACCGGAAGTACATATTCTAAAACCATATTGCAACATGTGAATCTTTCAAGGTGAAATCGTATAAAATAAAAATCGTGTTTAGGTCTTTTAAAACAGATGCCGTTAGATAAAAACTTGGAAGGCCAACAACTTGATCAAAATACATATGATCACTTCTCAGTTTGCCTTTTATAACAAAGTATATAAAAAATGACCATTACATATAAATTCCCGATTGGGTATAAAGCCTATTATAAATACTTAAGATAACTTGCAAGGTATATTAAGGAATCGCATGACCCTAGAATTGTCAAATTTGTCATACAGTATGTACAATTTTGACGAAAAATTCATACAAGTAGTAACCCCGTTCTTCCGCTTACCTGCACTTCTACATGTCCCCATCTCCTCCTTAAACGTTTTGCTCTAGAGTTTCTTATAAATATTATGGAATTTATAATATGTATTTCTTATATTTCTTATGAAACAAATGCTATGAAATATTGGTTACACACGGAATATGTATAATAAAATTGTCTCCAAAGGGGCAATGTAGTTTTATAATACTATTCAATGAATACACAGGAAATTTGTTTTGTATTGTGACACAGTCTTCACATTTAAAGTATAATTTGTCAATCCCAACGTCGGGTATATACCTTTTCGTAACACGTCTATTGTTTACTCGATTGGTGCATGTAGTGATTGAGCTAGTAATTGTGGTAGTTCATGGCAAGGAAATCAATTATCTAGCCAATGTTATGATATTTAGGGTTTAACGTCAATTTGGCAAAGACCAACAATGCGTATTATAGTTTTCCCATTTTATAGATATTTGTACCGAGCGAGTAATTGAGCATCGCAAGATAAAACAATTAATAACAAATTTTGAACATCCAACCCTCGTTAAATGATATTGACGTGAAAGATATTTCTTACATTTTAAGATGAATGCCAAATTATATCGATCCCACAATCTAACTAAAAGTCTAAAAATGATGATATGAAGAGGTTTGTTTTTAATGAGAAAAGATACTGTTAATTCAGAAATTATTAAGAGTTGTTTTCTATTCAAGCGAATCGGTGATACAAAATCGCGTTCAAATAACTAAAACATAGACCTGAATGCAGATTTTTTAAAATAAATTGCAAAAATAAAAGTCGCATTTTGTCCATTTTTTTGAAATCACAATAGTCAATGCAATTAAGTTCTTATTTACAGTACATATATGCATCATTTAACATCACTCACACCATAACAAACTACAGTTTCTCGACTCTAAACTATCGATGTAGACCTATGCTGATACTCATACATTAACGTTAAGAAATCATTTAGGCAAATGTAACCGTAGATGGATTTGCTTGTCATTTTAGGTACGTTGCTCTTGTTGAAAGCAAATGAAAAAAGCTCTGCGGACGCACGAAAACGAAAATTTTAAAGTGTTATAGCACATAGCTGTAGCAGCCTTAACCTGTACAGCTAGTTACCTTGATAACTATAAGACTGGTGAAAGTAAACTTGGAACATAATTCGTGACTGCTTATACCGGTCCTATGACTAAAGTCATGTTAACTTGAACAAATTTAAGTTAGTCATAGGAGTGTTTTTTTTACTTCCTCAATAACTAACGTAATGACAGGTCCAATTTTGAAGTTAACTCTGGACGAAGTTGACTTTGCCTAAATCAGTCTTGAAAACAAGTTAACTCTTGACCAGGTCTGCTATTAAAAGAGGTCATTGATCTGGACGTCTATATCCTATAACCAGACCTATATAATAAAAGTTATCTTTAGCATGTTCTGTTACACGATAAAATTGACCAGACCGAAGTTTTACTAGTAATCAGAAACGCTTTGCTTGGTGAATTGTAATTTAGTATCGACTTACGATCAGTGAAAAGAAAAATAGTAAAGGAACCACACTCCGAGGAAAATTCTAAACGGAAAGATCCTTAGCAAATGGCAAAATCAAAAGCTCAAACACATCAAAGGAATAGATAACAACTGTCATATTACTCACTTGGTACAGGGGTTTTCTTATGTAGAAAATGGTGAATAGAACCTGCATTTATATATATATTATAAAGTAGACATGTTCCCATGACTGACGTGTTCGATCTTTCAAAAAGTAGACAGGACAGGTTGACAGCAAACCTGATCAGGCTGACCAGTTATTAGGTCTTTTTTGTTAAAGCTGACCTGTCCATGAGTCGGGTCTGTTTTAACTTACCTGACCTTGGTTTTGTCAAGCTGACTTATCACAAAAAGTAGATCTACATGTAGGTACGGTCTGCTAAGTCTCTTAATTAGAGAGCAGTAGTTTTGTGCCTTATTTTGTACATAAATCAACCGTTATTTTTCTCGTTTGACTTTTTTTACATTTATAATTTCGGACTTTTATAGCTTAATACGCGGTATGAGTTTTATTCATTGTTGATCGACCTATAGATGTTTTAATGTCTGTGCCATTTGGTCTCTAATGGAGAGTTGTCTCAAAGGCAATCATACCACATCTTCTAATTTCTTAGATAAGGACTGCCCTCAGTTTTTTGGACTGCACACATCTGTAATTCTAATAAAGTATAACGGTTACAATAGTCTTGTCAATTTAGTGAACAACCTGCAACTAATTGCAACACAAAGTTTTTCTCTGAAAAACAAGTCTGTTACTATCTATAAACAACATACTAAAACTATACAAAAATATATTTTGCGGAAAGTGGTGTAATTCATGTAAATATTTTGCAGTAAAAGTAAGGTTATATGAGTTGCTTCCCCTTATGTGCCTAAGTTGAAAAAAATAAATTAATACAAAAAATGTTCTGTATTTTTTAAAACAATTGTAGTTATACAATACAATACATAATGATCTCAATTCAAAAGAATAAAATTACAAATGCATCACTTTCCTGTCCCAAAATTTGTATATTTGAATAAAGATATAGACCGAGATTGTGTTCTGCTATTTTACAATCCAAGAATCTAATTCTCCTTTACAGTGTTGGTATGAAACCTATAGATGAAAAACTGTACTGAGTTAGATTAGCCAACTTAGTCACAATCCTACTCGGTATTTGAAAGAATTCTGCCCCTGTGTTAAAGGCTGCCGGACAGTTAATTTTTAGATGGGGGAGGGGTTCTCGAAACTCATGTTTTGTCCTCTATAAAAAAACATTTTTTTTCATTTTCCTTCTTGAACAAACATGTTAAGATTTAGAATCCAACAATTGTTTTCATAAAAAAATAAGAATGATAAGTGTTAAATGATTGTATGTTAAATATTTTTTCACAAATGAAAATTTCAGGCTCCTCGAAGCAAATAGCTACTCATGTAATTAGCGATTATCTCAGTACTTACACACCAGCGCTGTTACCTTGAATCCACTTTCCACTGTTTGCTAATCGGATGTGTACTGATTTATATTCATCAACTGTAGTGTAATTAGCTTTGAACTAGCTATTAGAACTCAGTGTCATTTTGTTAATTGGTTATATACTCCATGCTGATCTTTTTGAGTCGAACCCTTTCCAACGGAGTTTTACAATTTATTCTCATGTCGTTTGCTATTTCAAAACTGTTCCTGAGTATGAGAGGGCTGAGTGCTCGCAAACATGGTTAACCCTGCACACTATGAATATTATTATCACAAGTAAGTGGCCCTTTATTACTTGATGGTTAGTGTTTGCTGTCGGTCATATTTGTTTTTCCACTTATTGTCTTAACAGTTTTATAATTTAAACGATGAGCTATTATAGTTGTTAATATCCACACCCACATCATTGTTATGTTATCTCTTGTGGAAAGTTTTCTCATTGGCAATCATACAACATCTTCTTATGTTTTTAAAGTGGGGAGATTTTACAATAAATAATGGTTTCACTGGCAAGTGATCAAACATACTACCAAGAGATAACTGAAAGAGTTTAGTGGACCTTAAAAGCTAAACATTAATATAATTGAAAACAACACGTTTGATATTTTCATGCGTCGAAGCGCTTTTCTGGATTTACCTTCTTCAGGAACGCTCAAAGCCAAACATTTGAAATCCGAGGGATGTATAAGTACCGAAACAGTTGAAGAGCTATATGACAAAAATACCTAAAACAAATAGCCAAATCCATCTAAGGTCAACTTTGCCTGAGGGAGTTGAAACCTTACTTTCTTTATAATTTCAAAATTTATAAACGAGCAATTTTAGAAAAGTTTGTTATTAATCTTGTCAATACCGAAGTACTGACTACTGAGCTGATGATACCCTCGGGGACTGATAGTCCACCAGCAGAGGTATCGACCCAGTGATGTAAATAATTGAAAACAACACATTTAATAATTTCATGCGTCAAAGCGCTTTTCTGGACTTACCTTCATCAGGAACACTCAAAGCCAAACATTTGAAATCCGAGGGATGTATAAGTACCGAAACAGTTGAAGAGCTATATAATATTCTTTAGGCATGAGGTGTATTTTTTTAAAATATTTTTTGTTTTGTTCAAATGAGTTGAATACAGGTCAGCACATTCCGGAAGCAGAAAATCGCGTCTTTAACATTGATATTAATTTCTGTAATAGAATATAATTATGAATAAAGAGAGATTTGAGGTTTTTAAAGTCAATGAGAAAGCAACTCAAACGACTAACAAAAACCAACAGACATACTTTCAGATTAGATATGACTATCTAATCGCTATCTCTGACCATAAGTCGCCCACTTTTTTACAGTTCTTAGGATAAAGCTGATTACCTTTTATTAAATTAATTCAATTAGATATCTTAAAGAAGGAACTTGGTAATGCTTTTCTTTATATATGTATATCTTTGACCATATTATTTTAATACAGCAGACAACCCATGTTAGTTCTTTGTCATTATCATTTGATTAATGTTTAAGACCACCACATACAGGCTTACAAGGTACACACATAAGGCGCTGTAACTATTAACACTTTCTCCAGGAAGTGATCCCATCAATTCATTTAACATGCAGTGCTTATCTCATTTTCAACATTCAAAATCTGACTACTTTGGTACAATTACTATTTAAATTCAAGCTCTTGAGGTAAACTTATAATTATATTGACAAAGCTTCCATTGAAACTGCCTTAAACAATATCAGATCTACATTTCATTCTTATTCAGTGAACTAGTATATGTTCCCAAATTTTAAAAGCTTATATATCTGAAATTAAACGTGGATATTGATATAGCTTGCTAAATACAATTGGTCTGTGTTTAACTGTGACTTTATGCAATTCAAATGTTGAAAAAGTAGCTAATGAAAAAATACACAGTAAAAGGACTACAATCAATGACGATGCAAGGACACTAGAAAAAAATAACTCTTCCAGCAATTAACATGACAAAATCAAAGTCAGTATTACCAAACTGATTAACAGTTATTTTTTAACACAATCATTTTTTGTTTATTATACCTACACGTATAATTACTATAAATACATAACAGAAACATAAGATAAAAATTTCAAACTTCCACAAAATGTACTTTTGTAAAACTGAGTTTTACTGTGTATTTATTTATTCTACATTGTCTAGAGAAACTAGGGGAGGGTTGAGTTCTCACACAACATTTTTTACTCCAGTCACATAATTATCGCACCTATCCCAAGTCAGGAACCTCTAACCTTTGTTTATCTTGTGTTTTTTTTTTATAATTTTGGTTCATTTGTATGTATTGGAGTTTCAAGGGTGGTGTCCATTTCGCTGAACTAGAGTACACAATAATTAAGGGGTCAGCTGAAGCCCACCTCCGTGTGCCGGATTTACATGCTATGTTAAAGACCCATTATAGTGGTCTTGTTTTCTCTTTGACACATTCCCTGTTTCCATTCTCCATTTTCGTTTTAAAAATCAAACTGGAAATAACCAAGATTTTAAACTTTTCATTTTTTAAACTCCTCACATAGGGGTATTAATTATGTTTTTAGGTCTGTGCGTCCGTTTGTTCGTCCGTCTGTCCCACTTTGATTAAAGTTTTGTGTTAGAGTTTTCGGTCATGGTAGTTTTTGATGAAGTTGAAGTCCAATCAACTTGAAACTTAGTACACATGTTCCCTATGATACTAACTTTCTAATTTTAATGCCAAATTAGAGTTTTGACCCCAATTTCACGGTCCACTGAACATAGAAAATGATACTGCGGGTGGGGCATCCATGTACTATGGACACTTTCTTATTTTGTAATAGGTTCGTAAAACAAAATATTTCACACAACAAATTGATTATTTTTGATATCGATAACAAGAGGAATACATATGCATATAAACATTAGATAAGATAGTCTGTCTATAAAGAGCCTATGAATAACCGAGCTTTTTATTTCCATTTTTCACCATTTTTAAACTACATTAATCACATTTTACACAAGAATTACAATTATTTTTAAACACTAATTACTATAGGACTCCTTAAGATAAACATCAGATGGTATTTTCTATTTAGATCCCAATTCGAAAGTTTTTTAAACCATCAATAACCGAGATTTTTTTCATTTCCAGTAATTGGGTTTTCTGTCTTAAAACATATATTCAACCAAAATTACCTAAATATTAATATTGATAACTAAAGGACTTCACAAAATAAACATAAAATAGTATGTTCTTTTTTCTATATATATCAAATTTAAAAAATATTAACCATTAACAACGGAGATTTTCTACGTTTCCAGTTTTCGACGTTTTTTCACTAAAAATCACTCATTTCACCTCAAAATTACTTCAGTATGAATAATAATAACTAGAGAACTACATAATATTCTATAAAGATCAGGTTTACTGTCTTCAACAAGCTTTACACATGTAGGTCTAAAAATGTAACCATAAATAACAATTTTTCTTCTTTTCCAGTTTTCCGCATTTTTTCTCTAAAAACCACATATTTCACCCAAAAATAACCTTTTCCGCAAATTATATCAATGTATAATTTTAGTATGTTGTAAATACAAGTCTATATTATAATTTGCATTAAAAATACCTTGTGTTGCAATTAGTTGGAGGTTGACTGATTTTAGAGCTAAATTGACCAGGCTACAAATCTAGAACTCGGTACACGGTTCTCTCTTATATCACAATTTGAGTAAGAACGAAATAATGTGAAACAAAATAGAATACGCATATTTTCGTTAATTTAACAATCTAATCATCATTTACTTTTTGTTAGGTTTTTCACATTTACAGACTTTGAACAGTTTATAAGGTTGCGTTATTATAAGCAGTAAGTAAAATAATTTTCACGAGCACAGAGAAAATTAGCACAACATATACTCATGCAATGTTTCTTCACTTGAACTTCATGTAATGTAAGTAAATATTAGACAAAGTAGTTTATCCATCAATTCACCCATTAAGCATAAAAAGCAAGGAAAAGGTGTTAAAAATTAATCTCCAATGGCAAATTATAGTGTTTTTGATTTTTGCAACATTTTTTTTTTAAATGTACAGAACTATCAGTTTGATTCAGAGTAACTTTGTTCAATGGAAAATAAAGTTTTTCCATATTGAACATGTGTTGAATCAAATTTGTTTGTCCGTGAATTTGCATTAAAATGAATAGGTAGCTAGTCTATTCTGTTACATAGTAAACGCCTATTTATCAAAATTTCACAGAAATGACTGCAGGAACGTCATTTTTTACTGCAATCTAGTTTTGCAAATCGGCATATAGAAAGAGAAAACATGTATAATGCATAATTTTCAAAATTCCTATAAAGTCAAAGTAAGTATTTTGACAAATTAGAAATACAAAAAATAAAATACAGTGTATCAAAATTGTGGTTAATAATATTGCTAGACGTTTTCAGTATTGTATGGCAAAGTTATAAAGGAAGGCCTGGATTCAACAGAACCCCTTGGCGATACTTCGACTACGAGCTACACAGTTCGCATACTAGCTGCAATGAAGGTACGAAAGAGTATGTAACACCGCATGCACTGTGTCCAGCGCTCTAGACTACTAGGCCACCTAGACTGAACTAAAATAATTCAGCTTTCGGTGACCTATTGTTACCTTTCCTCGTTAGTAGAATCTAGAGTTGTAACACAGTGCTTGATAGGATAAATCCAAGTAGAAAAATATGAAATATAGCTCCTTAAAGGGGGGCATTAAAAATAAATGGACTTTTTGAGTTTACTTTTTACATTGTGACCTTTGATGGAGAGTTGTCCCATTGGTACTCATACCACATCTTCTTAATTCTTTTTCTTGGGTGATTGTAATGAACCGTACATTAATTAGTACAATATAGCAAAAGGAAGATCCTCAGACATATGATAGTTTAAGGATTGTTGACTTGCAATTGTGCTACTAATAGAAAAAAGTCTTTGATATGAAACGGTAATTGTGATCTGAACAGAATTAACAATGAATAATCATGTCATCGTACAGTCGTTTAGTCAAGTAAATTTTCAAACTTATATACCTCTGTCAATTAAGAACTTTTTTGATATTTCCCTTCCATGCAAATAAGATATATTCAGTTGTTGGTATTATATCAACATAATTAATGTTCTGTGAAGCTAGTTAAACAGTACTGAATTGATTGCAAGTAAATAGTCGGAAAAATACTGCAATAGTTAAGTCTGAAAATTGACAGGAAGATTGACCATAACTTAATCATTTTTGTTCAGACTTTGCAGATGACATAAAGATAAAATGACATCAAAGTCAAAAACGATTGAGGCCACATACAAACCCGTCACATTTAATGAAGGGTTCTGAAACGTGGAAAGAGTGTGAGATAGTCCATCAAAAGATACATGAGGCCTTTTAGAACTGAATATGCGGTATTGGCTTTGCTCATTAATAAATATCATACGTTGACCTATAGTTGTTAATTTCTGTGACAGTTGGTTTCTTGTGAAGAGTAGTCTTATTGGCAATCATACCTCATTATTTTACATTTATCCGTTCATTAACTTCTGCCAATGGTGATCACAAATGTATAGCTTCGATTGTGTTTTTCAAAACAGTCGTGAAATCTGTCGAAAAACACGTATTTAGTTTATATTATATGGAGCAGGAACTGCGTACCCTTCCATAACTCAGAGATCTCCCTCCCGTATTTTGTAAGGTTCGTGGGGTTCAATTTTTTATTTAATGTTGTATACTATTGTTTGTTTGGTCTTTTTTTATAGAATGATGTAAAATGTGAAAATATAGAAATTGACAACAAACAATAATTTGCTCAAAAGGACAATAAGTTAACCTCATAATATGGCATTTAGAAACTGGTAATGCCAGTCTTACACTGAGTGGTAGCGATATATTTGTTAACCATTTATAAAATATACTCTATATAGATATACACTTCAAAACAGGGAATGACAGAACGTGCTGGTTCTGATACAATTATAGAGTCACCTTCTCGAGTGTTTGAGAACTGTGGAAGAAGGTTGACGGTTGGAGAATCATATATTCTAATTGGTAAGCATATGCATAAAAAATAAAAGGAAGATGTGGTATGATTGCAAATGAGCCATCTATCCAAATTAGTTCAAATGATGTGGATGTAAGAAATTGTTTGCGAACTATATACAAGAGTTTAATGCAATATGAACTATCTTCGAAAGTACCAGAAGGATATTGTCAGTAATTGTTTTAATGATATTGAAGTATGTGTTAAGCAATGTTAAGACAAAACAAGAAACCAACTAAAAATCATAAGTCAGAGAAACATACAAGACTAACAAAGACCAGAGGCTCCTGACTTGGGACAGGCGCAAAAAATATATGTTGCGCAAAAACGCAAAAACACATGTAACGTCAAAACCGTCAAAACAATCTTAAGAAAGAAATGTTTCCTATATTGAGTTATTCAACATTTAAGGACACAGTAGTAAAACAATGTTCATATATTAACATACAGCATACGGTTTTATACGATTAAACCAAGGTAAGACAGACATACACTGCATTAAAACCTTATTGTTAATTTTGCCGTTCCTCAAACCTAATAACAATCGTCACAATGTGTTTACTTGCAGGAAATAAAGGCGTTGATGGAAAAAAGAAAATATATAGCTGTGATTTTGTGACACAACTCAGCAACCTGTCAACTGACGAAGCATTTTACTTATTTACTAGTGGCTCGTATTCATACAAATTCAACTGTGGAAGACGATGCAAAGTATGTATTAATCAGTTTAATTGAAGTCTGGAGCTGGCATGTCAGTTAACTGCAAGTAGTCTGTTGTTATTTATGTATTATTGTCATTTTGTTTATTTTCTTTGGTTACATCTGCTGACATCAGACTCGGACTTCTCTTGAACTGAATTTTAATGTGCGTATTGTTATGCGTTTACTTTTCTACATTGGCTAGAGGTATATGGGGAGGGTTGAGATCTCATAAACATGTTTAACCCCGCCGCATTTTTTGCGCCTGTCCCAAGTCAGGAGCCTCTAGCCTTTGTCAGTCTTGTATTATTTTTAATTTTAGTTTCTTGTGTACAATTTGGAGTTTAGTATGGCGTTCATTATCACTGAACTAGTATATATATTTGTTTAGGGGCCAGCTGAAGGACGCCTCCAGGTGTGGGAATTTCTCGCTGCATTGAAGACCTGTTGGTGACCTTCTGCTGTTGTCTGTTCTATGGTCGGGTTGTTGTCTCTTTGACACATTCCCCATTTCCATTCTCAATTTTATAATGTAGATAAAAACAATATACGATATTTCAACCCTTAAAAAACTTAGTTCTAAAATGTTAATAGTGCAAGGTATTTCAATTTCCTATCATACATGTCGAAGGTAACCTTGCATTTGTGTCTGAATGTCACAATATACTTCTTTGAATAAGTCGTGTTATAAAATTATGTTGTCAAAAAAGAATTATGTTATGACGTCATTTCTTCCAAAATAAAAAACAGAAATACATGCTTATTAGAAATACTGAATTTAAACCAAAATATTTCTGTTGGAAAAATTGTAGTTTCGAAGAAGGTTGTTATACATGTTGTAATTAAACAATTAAGTACTAGCCGATCAAATCAAATAAAAACTCTGGGCATCTCCTTTTTTCTGGGTATTCCGCATCTACCAAACTGTCGCAGCTACACCTTTTCACACCAATCTCTTCGATTAAATCAAACGAAAATCTGCGTATCATTTGCGCATGATTCATGTTCGATTATGTTGAAATGAAACATCCTTCAAAAGGATTTTACGACAAAACATGATACGATGACTTATTCAACACGTTCAATATTTCAAAATTTCCAAACAATGCAAGTCGCCTACTTAGCAAAAAACGTTCGCAAGGTATGTCTATAGGTCAACTGCCTTCTAAAAAATGTTTTGTTCATAATAATATTGATGTAAAACATTTAAATGCTGTCGATCTTACCTTGGAAGGGTGTCTACTGACGAATGAATTTCAGGCAGCAGTTTTAACTTTAGAGTCTGCCCTTAGGATTTATACTGGTGTTTCAAATAAGAGATTATTACAAAAGTGATATTTCCTAACCAACGCAGTAATTCAAGAATTGGAATTGCATTCTGAATTGTATCTCCCTTTCAGATTTTGACAAGAGAGTCAAAAGAATCAAGAGGCTGTCATTTCAAATTTGACGATAGCAAAAAAGATAATTTGGATTGCCTTGCGAGTCATGCACTGTGCAAAAGACAAAGAGGAGGATGTATTTGGTATAATGATGATAAATGGTAGACAACGATATGGCCCGCAGCATGCAAAACGTCAGTAAATCACTAAATAAAAGTTACGAACATAAGATCTCTTCAATTAGCACGAGTATGTTTGCAATAATAGAAATGTATTGTAACTGAATAGCAATGATTTGGTCCCTGTTGAATTGCTGTCTCATTGGCAGTCATACCATTCTTCTTTTAACTTCAAATAACTCTATTCATAAAATTATAAAAACAGTACAGTGGTGATTAAAACTGTTAAACTCTCAAAGTGTCTTTCAGAAATCTCTACAAATTAAACGACAAAAAAACATCCAATGCAAGAGCTAAATAAAAAAAAACAGTACAAAATATTTTATCAAATCAGAAAACGGTGTAAAGATGTTTCTTTCCTACAGGAAAGACTCATTTGGTTCGCTGTATAAACTGTGAAGATACCATACTTTAAAAAATGAAAAGCTAGACATCTAGATGCAACATCTGTTCCCTTATTGCACCAACAGAAACTGACACATGAGAGACCTATTATCCACTCTGTCTAAATCCATTATTAGTCCATTAATACTAGTAGTCTTTTCCCAAAATATGAAAGTTAACGAATACCGTTATCAATGAAATGTCAAACATTGATTATTACAAACATGTATTAGCTCCTTTCATAGTACAGTAAATGCAGATAATCCCATATGGCAAAATTTGGGGTACTTTGCAAATTTGCATAACGGCCATTTTGCCTTATCATGACGGCAGCCATTACAATAGGATAAAATATGCTCCTTAAAAATGCCAATATGCCAATTCCTATGCAAAATCAACAATTTGTCCGCATATAGGTGAATTGTATATGTATTTTTTTTGCTTCTGCTCGTGTACAAATGAACATTGTCTATTTTGAAAACTTTCGGCCGTTTTAGTTTGAAAATCGGTAGCGTAACCGTAGTATAATTGCTATAAAAAATAACGAAAAATCGTAAAAAAGGCAAGATTCAAAATAGAAATAAAGATACATGAAGATATTGTTCATGATTTGTCCGCAAATAGGGAAACACCTTGTAGGTTGAATTTTAAAGTTAAATATTTTTTAACTTACCTGCTTTCTTAAGTTTACTGCCAAATTCTTTTAAAGACATGATTATTTCAACCTTCCCATTTCGTAAAAAGCCAAATTTTAAGCACTTTTTCTCAGATTTACAAAACATTTTTGTTTATAACTGCCAAAGGGAGTTTTCGTAGACACATGAATTTTAGATTCATGACGGAAAAGGACGGGATTATCCTGAAAATTGATATAATTTATATTTTCAATCTAAAACTAAGGGAAGTAATTTAAATCATAGGGCCCAAGTCACATGGTGCAAATCAGATGCAAATCAATAAAGTATATTGGATTTTGCCATATGCCCAACCAATCAGTCAACAACATAGCATCAACAGCCGTTAGAAACTTCTACTAGTTACCTTCCAGAAACTTCAACAAATGTTTTAGATATCTCCCCAACAAACACAAATGTGTACTCACAATTTCATTTTAACAGAATAATTGTCTTAAAAGTTTTGACAAAGTCAACAAATGCATTAGAAGACGTACAGGATTGATGTCATGTGACATGGAGTTAGAAATATGAGGATTTATTACAAATGTGACGTAGTTGCTGATAATGGTTAAGTAAATGATTCATCTGGAGGCTCTACATGCATACAGACAAGTCTAAATAACGACGATAGGACAGTTTATGTGAACTTTGCTCAACGTCAAACTGAAAAAAAAACATATGTCAAAGTTATCACTCATAAAATCTTAACAGACAGACTCTAAATGGTTTTATGGTTTACTTTTACAAAGTGTGACTTGGATGGAGAGTTGTCTCATTGGCATTCATACCACATCTTCTTATATCTATCTAAACGAAAATCTCCATTTGAAAATGTTTAACATGATCATGATGAAAGAATACAACTGCCACTTAGATTTTGACCAGCAACCACTATCAACAAGGCGTAGAGAATAGCAGTAAAAGAAATTGCTGTGTGTCTTAAACAGCATTAGTTGTATATATTACATATGGTATAGCATTCTCCTGTTTTCATTGGATAGTCCGATCACGTGTTTCAAAGATTATTTTATGTATCCAAAGCCTTGTTTCTATTTATAAGTATCTTGATGCTATGTTTCTATTTATATGTATATTGACGGTCAATATAGAAAATCTTGCTAAATTTATATTTATGACGTCATGACGTCACAGATACAGTTAACAACCATAGAGGAGCGCCGCAGCAGACAAAAAGAAAGTCTATCAGATGGAATTATCAGGAATTCTATGTTAAATGCAGACGCTAAGAATACAAAAAAAAAAAAAAAAACTAACACAACATGCTATGAAGTTGTTCTAAGAATATTGATATTTTCAATAATATGTTAAAAATCTTGCAAGATACAATTTAAAAATACACAGGAAAACATTGAACATTTTCCTAATACATTATTTACATAAGTAAGATATGAATTAAGGACTTTCACTCAGTCAATACGTTATATATGGACCTGTTAGATTATATTGACACTCTGACTTAGTCCTAGGTCAATACAATCTGAACAGGTCCATATATAACAGTTCATCAACATCAATTACATGTGATGGTAATACATGTTATAGTTTATTACATTGACAACTAATGCCTTTTTGGGCGATGTTTGACATCAAAACGTTTAATATACTAAGTATAACAAATACATGACCGAAAAGGATCAAAAATCAAAACCAACCCTAACCAGGAACTAAAGCTACGCATGGAGATACAAATGTATATATTCATTAATTAATATTTTTTTTATTTTCTAAAAACAAATCTAAATAAAGCAATATCCTTAATTTATAGACAGTACAGACAAACTGAGTCACTAAGTTAGTGTTTATCTCGAATATAAACAGTATGTATGCAGATATTTTAAACCAAGTGGTCGAAATAATATTGAACGTTACAATATTTACTTTACCGTACACGAATTCCGATACAAAATGTCTCATTAGTGATGTTTAAATTTCATAATTCGATTAGAAGAATCGCGATAACAAACGAAACCTTTGGAAATCGCATGAACTGGGTGCGTCATCTGCAAATACATTATCAGTCAAAATATCACAATCTTTGAATTCCGGAATACTTTTCTGGTATCTGAAGATCTAAGACAAATAAAAAAATGTCGCTAGTAAGTTGAAACAGACATATCGTATCAAACAATGGTTTCTTGTTGTGACACAAAATTCATTGATAAAACCAATGAATATAGTGTTCTTTTCAGTCATAGTTTTGTTTAAAAGCTCTGATGGGGCGCAATTTTGTGTAAGGAGCGCATTCCTACTCATAATATCCTTATAATGAGAACATTCACGAGTGTTTTTCATATCAATTGAGATGTGTTAACGTTATTTGCATATGAGTGCCACTGAAAAAAGGGTATTGCCTGACAGGATCATGTAGCTATTTTTTTCATACTGAATGACACGTGTTTTTTGTTCATTGTGTTATCATAAATCTCTGTTTAAAAGTTTCAAATTTTGACATGGTGTGGCCCTTTACATCTGACTTTACGGCATGGGTTTTTCTCATTGTAAAAGGTCATACGGTAACCTGTAGTTCCAAAAATTTATGTCATCTTGATTCTGGTAGACAGTTAGTTGTCTTATTGCCAATCAAATCGTATCACCTCATTTTATTATCGAAACATTTTTAGATTAAATCGCTATACGATATCAAGATAAACGAGTAATTGCGTTGGAAATTGACTCAATTTACAGATTATATGATTTTCCAGAAAACGAGAGAGACAAGACAATATTTCATGGAATGAACTTCCATCAATCAATGAACCAGTTACATCATCAAATGGGTTAAATAATTATAACCAAAAATTAGCATAACTAGTAATTGTGCAAGTATGTATACATTTAAATAAAATGTAAATAAGTTAGGTTAACAAGAACTTGTGGAAAAAAACCTTAGGGAAATGGTAGATGTGAATGGTTTTTTAATTGAACATCTGCAATGTACTAGAGTTATATTTACATTTACATGTACTCTATTTACAATCCTATTAATATTGCTGCTTAGTGAAAACAATTCGTTGATTCCATGTAACTTGATATAATTCCACACACAATTAAAATGTGATTATGTTTCACGAGGGAGGTGAAGGATGATTATAATGTTTATGCTATTTGTTCTCAAGATTGATCCTGATTTTTGCCTAACAGTCGAATTGCATTGTACACGCGGTCAAACCGGGTTTTCCAGCTTCCATTTGAAATGAAAACATTTTCATTTTATTTCTTCTGTGTACTAACCCTTCTATCATCCCTTGATATTAATTTACGTGACATTTGCACTGCACATATTTAAAGACAAGAGAATTCAAATAACCGTGCGTTGTACATTTTGAACAAAAGAAAGACAAAGTAAGGATGTTTCAGAAAGTGCTACTACTGTTTATCGTCCTCACTTGGATGACAATAGATGTACACGGTTGTTCATGTTTTGGCCTACAACACCCTCAATCGCAATTTTGTTCAGCTAACTACGGTAAGTTTAAGAATTAATATGTTCATGAAAGGCCTCGTTTTACGTTTTTCAAAACGAAAGTAGTCTCAAATATTATATTTTAATTCCGATTGAAGTCACATTATGTTTTAATGTATGATTAGCACTGGCCACACCAATTAAATGCTTTTTTTTTAAAACAATGTTGACGTTTCAATCAAAATTTGTCATTCCCATAAATGGCCTTCAACTTCCTCACTTGTTTTGCCCTAATATTTTGTAAACAAAAAATAAGAAAAACAAACTGCTTCGGTTCAGTTATTAAGAGAAAGTTTAATAAATCGTAAATATATGGCTTTCATGTAAATGGTGTATAATTTTGCATCTGTAATTAAAACATGCTTGTCAAGAAAAGAGCAGGTTACTCACTTATTCTTGTTTGTTATTTTTGTTTTGTTTTTTTTTTGGGAGAGGTTTTGGATGGAATGGGGGAAACATGCCACTTTGAACTGTTTCTGCAAAATATAAACTTAAAAATAGACAGATGGTTAAGTAAATAGATTGATCCCTTTCGATTATAGATAAGTAATACAGGTAAACATCTTCAATCAATACAAAACCGCCTCCTCTGTAGATATACTGGTAGTGTTCTTATCTTGACTGCGGGGTATTCTGGATTAGATCAGCTACCTGGTCAAGTCAGAGACTAAAATATAATATTTACCACCTATCTACTATGAAGGCATCAATTAGATTTCATGGCGAAGATTAGTCTGTCCGATGAAAAATTATGAAAAATAATCAGTCTCGGCAGGGTGATATGTCCTAGTGTGTACTGTTACCTGGTAAATTAGTATGTACACAATCTGGCAAGTATCACATCAGTATGTTCTTGTTCTAATATGCATTAAACATTTGCAATATGATTTTAGGCACTTACTCCATCATTCCTTATCACTTACATATATTATAGAAAGCAATCTTCAATTAAAAAAAATATAGCAAATTTGGTACACCAACCAAATACATCACCATTTAACAAGGCTTGAGCGATACCCAGTCATTTACAACATAACTAGTCACCATTGCTAGATAGAAAGGTTTATCTGAGTCACCAAACACCTAATGGTAATGCGTGGTTAGTCATGTTATATCACTGAGCCTCACTAAAACAATCCCATAACACCGAAACAAATAAGAAAACTACACATATCTTATAAACACTTAAACAATACTATATTTTATGTTTTAGATAATGCATATTTTAAGGTTTTTCTTGTCGTAGAACACACCGAGGTGTGTCAGGGTTGATCAAATGAAAGACCGACCGTAGGGAGGTCTTTCTTTGGGCAATCCTGATACCCCGAATGTTTTTTGTGGATCGAATCAGTCAATCAAATGATTTACCTTTGTTTCACATTTAATGTTGACATTCTTATCTTTTAATAGCCTAACACGCATCCATCATGCATAATCTATCTCTAGCTAGCTAAGGGGTTAAATTGAAGTTCACATGAATATGACATTGGTACCTTTTCGTAGTCAGAAACTCTTATATAAGTGGTTGCGTTATTTGTTCTCTCTCATATTTATAATTATTCAACGGATTGATCATAAATCGGGCCAATTGCAAGTGAATGATTCATCATCGATGTTTCTTAGCTTTTTTTGACAAAATTGAACCATACTGGCTGCTAATAGCGACTTATTATTTCACTATTTTACTTTTATTAATGATTGAACAAAAAAACATAATTTAATGTGTGTATGCATCTCATAGCTAGTGCCCCTTTAATAGAGTAAATATTCACTGGCCTTGGATGTAAACAACTATGGGTCACTGTACATTCTTCTCCAAAGAGCATAACACATACCGTATAGTCAAAATCAGATATAAAAGGCACAGACATGTCATAATGTAAAAAAAATAAAATGAGAAATCAATTGGCCCGATTTATGATCAATCAGTTGAAGAATTATAAATATGACAGAGAACAAATAACGCAACCACTTATATAAGAGTTTCTGACTACAAAAATATACCAATGGATTGCTGTGGGAGAAGACTGGTTTAGTTCGTCAATTGTCTTTATAACAAACAAAAAATACCACTTGCACTTACCGAAGTATTATTTGTTGTTCGAAACAGTAAGTAGATTCCAGTATTTCTAGTATGTTTATGTGAGAGGCGTATGTGTCCATCCTATTCAAAAACATCATTTAATTTAGTGGTTACCACTAACCATATTGCATTATTATGGGACTAAATTATGACATTATTTTAGTAAACGTAGACAACACTCTTCTGATTTGTTCTAGATTTTTGATTAAATCAGATATTCTTTTTAGTATAGTCCTTGCTCATTCGTGTTGAACAGCTCTATGTATCATAATGATAAACAGTTTATATTTAGGAAACGTATCACCTTTATACAGTTGTGCATACATACAAGCATTTTATTTTGACAGATTTACAGGCGAACGTTAACTGCAAAGAAAAAAACCAGTTCATAAGTTATGTTCAGTTTTCTATTTGGTCTTAAATGATGAAAGGATTGATATACTTGTTATATATCATTTTCATTTAGTCTTTACAAATTATGAATCAGTTCAATCAACAACTGACAGTATCAACATAATATTAATAAGTACAATGTGTATAAGCAATAATACACTGTATCTCTTCTGCTTCCATCGTCTTCTTTATGTATTTTCCTCCAGGGTTGTCGGACAAACAGGTGTTGTTTTTTTTTTTCTCTCATAAGGATGCAAATAAAATCGTATGCACAATACATGAATCCAAACTAAAATGCAGTTCACAAAGCCTCTGTTTTATCAGTTTTACATGTATAAGTACACAAAAGGACATTCTTTTTACACGATATTTCACAGAATTTCGCGTCCTAAATCAACACACGATTACCTTTTTGTTCGTTTACAACTTCACATACAACCCTTCAGTTGTTATTTCCAATTTAATTGTGAAAACCAAAAAAAAAAAAAAAAATCTTCTCCACGCAAATATTTTTCATTGAAAAAAGAGGTTTGGTGTTACCAATTAAATTTAAAGGGATTATATACCTATGTATAGTTACTTCTTTCAGAAGAATCACTATGGACGATACCAAGTTTCAATGAAATATGATTCAAGAGATAAAAGAATGAATTGTAAAACATTGTAAAAGGTCATAATTTTCCTTGATTAAAATGCAAATTATAACATATTTTAACATTTAATTTGCTTGATTGTTATCGTGTGGTGTTGGTAAAGGCAGAAATAATCCTTTCCTCCATTTATTAGATTGCCATACAAAATAAATCGTCGTGGGCGGATATCTTAACTTTAAAAACAAATAATGTGAATTTTGTACTGTTTTTCTGTCATGAACTGCTGTCTTATTAGCGGTATTTTTTTAACATTAAAGATTAAGATATAAATAAAGGCAACAGTAGTATACCGCTGTTCAAATGTCATTATTCGATTAGGAGAAAACCAACCCGGGTTACAAACTAAAACCGAGGAAAACACATCACCTTTAACATGTATAAGAGGAAAACAAAGGAACAACAGAAACAATAACCTGCAACAACAATAAATGCTAACATACATAGAAACGGGCTATTAGATAACAACTGCCATATTTCTGACTTGATCCAGGACAGTTTAAGAAACAATGGTGGGTTGAACCGAGTTTTATGGCCTCTCCAACTTATATGGCAATGTTAAAAAAATACCGCTAAAATGGCAAAACGAATACTTCATGACAGGAACACAGTACAAACAAACGCAAATTAATCTCAAATTCAGTTGGATATATATATATATTATACGTATATGAGTGCCACTGAAAAAGGGTAATGTATGACATGACATCATTAATATGTCTGAAACATGTGACGTGTAAAAGTAAATGATAAAACTCTTCAAATTGATATGATTTTATCTTCCATGACATAATTGTGTAGTAATGTAGTTGTTTTCTTATAAGTCACGAGACGTATTTTTCGTTTTTGTGTTTGATATATGTCGTTTTAAGAGTTTATTTTTTTTTCATGGTGTGGCCCTTTACAGCTTACTTTCCAATATGGTTTTTGCTCATATCAAAGGCCCCCTACGTTGACCCATAATTCCTTACATTCAGTCATCTTGATGCTGGTATTTAGTTAGTTGTCGTATTGCAAATCATATTACATCACCTCATTGTATTAAAGAAACCTTTTTCGATTAAATAGCTGCATGATATCAGGATGAACCAGTGATTGCGTTGGAAATTGATCCAATTTACAGATATGGTGATATTTTGGAAAACAAGAGAGACAAGAAGATATAAAATGGAACGAACTTCCATCAATCAATGGACCAGTTACATTTAATTTAGTAAAAAATAATAATCCATAACTTATCATACAGAAACATAACTTGTGGGAGAGCAATTATAAATATGTTTAAATAACATTTGAATAAGTTAGGTTAACAAGAACATATCTAAATAAAACCTTAGGGAAATGGAAGATGTGAATGAGTTTTTAATTGAACATCTGCAATGTACTAGAGGTATATTTACATTAACATGTACTTTATTCACAATCCTATTAATATTGCTCTTCAGTGAACATAATTCGTCGAACACATTTTACTTAATATAATTCCACACTCAATTAAAACGTGATTATGTTACACGAGGGAAGTGAAGGGTGTTTATAAAGTTTATGCTATTTATTCGCAAGATTGATCCTGCTGTTTACTCAACAAACGAATTGCATTGTACACGCGGTCACACCGATTTTTCAAGCTTCCATTTGAAATGAAAACATGTTTATTTCATGTAATATGTGCACTTACCCTTCTATCATCCCCTGATATCAATTTTACATGACATTTGCAGTGCAAATATTTAAAGACACGAGAATTCAAATAACCGTGAGTAGTACATTTTTAACTAAGGAAAGAAACTGTTAGGATGTTTCAGAAAGTGATACTTCTGTGTATCGTCCTCACTTGGATGACAAATGATGTACATGGTTGTTCATGTTTTGGTTTACAGCACCCCCAATCGCAATTTTGTTCAGCTAACTATGGTAAGTTTAAAAATTAATATGTGCATGAAAGGCCCAATTTTACGTTTTTCAAAAACTAAATTGGTCTTAAATCTTATGTTTTTAATTCCGATTGAAGTTAAATTTAAATGTATGGTTAGCACTGGCCAAGCCAATTAACTGCTTTTTTGGAAAAAATGTTGACGTTTCAAACAAAATGTGTCATTCTCATAAATGGCCTTCAACATTCCTCACTTGTTTTGATCTATTTTTTTGTAAACACACTTCGCTCTCACTACATATGGAATTTACTACTCCCCATATGGAATTTACTCACCCCATTTATATCGTATTAGGTCACTAGCACACTGTGTAACTTATATTGCTAAACCTTTTTATCTTATGGTCAGCACTCGCACTGTGTAGATAAAAATATCCACGAATCCTTGATCTATTCTTTTGAAAATATTAGTATGACGTCATATAGCCTGTTCCGGCATCAAATTTTAGCATCAGACATGTTAAAACTGTTTGTACGCTTTAAGAAGGTGAACAAATGACAAACAGTAACCAATGACCAAACGAATAACCGATAAAAATGTGGTTATATCATATCATGATGCTGGATCAATCAAGTTACGGCATTTTTCGTATTTCACTTCGTGAACTTTTATACGATAAATATTTCTTCATGTAATAAATCGGTAACAGGCCACAACAGTAATAGAACATTTTAATATTACAAAGTAGAAATGGGATGTCTATTATTAAAATTTAGTAACTGAAATGTCTGCTGAAATCGGGCACTCGTGTTTATTCCAACAAAATGTTAATGCTAAATATGGATCCCTGCCGCATTATCTTGACGCACTGCCTCCTTGTGAAAATACATGGCTTCCTCTTCCTTATATAACGCCTTGTAGTATTTTATGTTCGGTAATGTGATCACTATTCTAGTGATATTTTTCGAATAACTTCCTTTTGAACAGTTACAAAAAGTTAATGAACACCATCCAATGACTTTTCCACAATTCATCTGTTAAAAAAAAATAACATAATAAATAAGCCAGCATCAAACTATGTTGTGGAGGTGCTGAATTTTATTAAAAACCAATATTGTCAATCGAATTAATATATTTTTTTTTGTCGTGTATCCTATACATGATATATAATGGTCATGTTTAGTGAACGTTTATAATCTTGTGTTATATTTAACATTGCCATAAAGCGCGAGGTTTGGCTAGCCACAAAACCAGTTTCAAACCACCATGTTTTCTTAAAATGTTCTGTACCAAGTCAGGATAATGGCAGTTGTTATCTTATAGTTCGTTTCTGTGTGTGTTTCATTGTCGTTTGTGGTTTTTTTTTTTTTTTTTTTGTTTCTGTTGTTTAGTTGTTTTCCTCTTTATAGTTGATGTGTTTCCTTCGGTTTTAGTTTGTATTCCGGATTTGTTTTTCTCTCAATAGATTTATGACTTCGAATAGCGGTATACTACTGTTGTTTTTATTCGTCAGATATTATCCTACACAGGTTTCGGAATATTTACTGGAGACTATCCGAACTAATTTCGGCTAAACTACGCTATACTTTCAAAAGACAAGATTTCGTTTAAAAATTCCCATATATAATTATGATATTTGACAGACTAGTGGTTTTTGAACATTTCAGAAATCATATTTGAAAAAAAAAAATAACTTGTTACACGAGTTCAAAATGCAAGGGATCAACAGGGGTGTTGTCATGCCTATTAATTTGACTATCTTTTATGATTGAGTGATTACTAGTATTTAATATTCTGGGGGAGGGTTTTAACGGTTGACTAGACTTCCTATTTGTTTTAAACTTTTGTACAAATTTGTGTCCTGCATGTTTTGATGCAGACTTATAATTTATCTTATGTTCTGTGCAAAGCTGTTTAATATCAGTTCTTACCCGGGCAAGTTGGCTATTTGAAAATCCTCCTCGAAAATACAATGATTTCCTCCCAAATATTACTGTACTGTCATAATAACACCGTTTGGTCAACAATATTGCATATTTTCCAGTATTCTACGGCAAAGTTACAAAGGAGACGTTAATACCAGGCCCACCAGATGATACTGCAAACAACTTTGCGATCTGGAAGTATACATTTAGCATTATTTATAAAATGAAGGTAGGAATAAATACAATTGGAATGTTAATTGTGTGAATTTAAACATAGAATTATATAAAATTTTCAAATGCAAATGGTTCAAGTAAAACATACATTATTGGAACCACTGCTCACATATACTTTGCAAGAAACATGTATTCTTAAACACCGAATGGAGAAGAACTAGCAATAAACGTCGTTTTTTTGTATCCAGCTAACTCCACAATGTTAGTGTCATTCCCGTGGTAACCTGCCTCCCAACACCGTTTTGTTAGTCTAATACTAGTTGGTAAAAAGAGATAACCTTGTAGGAAAAGTGTCAGGTATAGCAATAATATATTTTAAAGAATTATTCTTATAGGTTTTCAAAATTTGAATATAATTAAGAAAAAAAGAATGTACAGTTCTTTTGTTCCTTTTTATCTTTCATACACATTTAATGATAACTTTTTCATTTTAACCCAAATTTTTATCACAATGTCTGCTTCACTAGATTACAACATCAAAATATAACAAACAATGCAAACTAAATATTTGTAATGATCATGTTGATCGAAAAAGCGACTTTCATGCTTTACATTATCTATACAGGGGGTGACAGAATCTGTTGGTCAAGATGTTGTTATAGAGACAAGAGGAAATGGTGCGCTCTGTGGAGTACGTTTTACCGTCGGAGAGTCTTATATTCTAATGGGTAAATACATTGTAGAATGTAAAAATCATTGAGGAATGATATCAAATATTTTCAAGTGATGTTAAAAATGTGAAATATAAATATGTTAACTAAATTATGTGAGCCAGCTCTTCAAATACATTATCACATGGTACATGTATCTTTCGAAGTATTGCAAATTTCCAATGGGTCTTTTAGTGTATTTAATTTGTTAATAACGAACAAAATGGCAAAACTTCATAAGTATTAGCCTTTAAGCTGTTATAAAGAATATTAATCAATTCACACTGCAACTATTTCTAAGCTATAATCTTAACGTGGTGTTAAACATTGTTTCACTCCTATTTTATCTGACATAAAATGATAACATATACGATAAATACAACAATCTATATATTGTACATCTAGTGAAGAGTAAGTAGATACACATGATTAAACCAGCGGTAAAAGCTAAAAAAGGAAAACAAAATAATAATAAAAAAAGACGAACAATTGTCAATAATTTAACACAACAGATACAACTAAGAATGTGAATCTTAAATAAATGTTGGCCCCAATGGTACAATGTAAAGAAGGAATATAATGGCAAATAAGCAAAATGACGAATAGCTTTCAGAACTCATTAACTAAGAATTTAGCGACATTTACATAAACAAATGGATATAAAACCTCATATCCTGGACATGAAAACGCATTACTTTATTTTGTTAATTCAAGTTAATTGAATATCTAATTAATAAACAAAATACTTGAAATGACATTTTGCTAAGAGTAAGGAGATAAAAGGACCTATCAAGATATAAATGAAATAACGAATGAATAAGATAATAGCTAATTACAAAAAAATAGACAAGTAACTATCACATTATCAAAACTCAGGTTAATTGAATATTTGATAAAACAAATATTTGGTATGACAGCGATAGTTCTGAGAGAATTATAACAGTCATATCTTCCTGAAAACGAAACTAATTTACCTTTCGTTATCAGAAAAAAGAAGATGTGGTATGAGTGCCAATGAGACAACTCTCCATCCAAGTCACAATTTATATAAGTAAACCATTATAGGTCAAAGTATGGTCTTCATCACAGAGCCTTGTCTCACATCGAACAGCAAGCAGTAAAGGGCCCAAAAATATCTTTTAACAGTAAGTCTTACATCGGACTCTAACTTTTGTTGAACAGAGTGTGTCGGTGCGTGTTGCTTTGTGTTTGTTTATTCCACATTTGCTAGATCTATAGAGGAGGATTGAGATCTCACTTAACATGTTTAACCTCGCCGCATTATTCATTCTGTTACAAATCAGAAACCCTTAAACTTTGTTCGTCTTATTTGTCTTCTAATTACGGTTTATTTGTATACATCGGACTATAGTGTGGCGTTCATTTAGCTGAACTAGCATGCATTATTGTTTAGGGGCCAGTTAGAATACGCCTCCAGATGCGGGATTTCCTTACTGCATTGAAGACCAATAGTTGACCTTGCACCGTTTTCTGCTTTTTGGTCGAGTGGCTGTCTCTTATTCACACTCCCCGTTGTTATTCGCCATTTTTTTTCTGTTAGATGTCCTTTTATTCTGAAATATATATGACGGTAATATACTCATGATATAATCACGTCCATTGGTGAAAACTATATCCTGGCCAATACATGTTTCACGGTCATGTGTGACGTTCGGTTCACATTTTCGGACCCGCAATCTTTTTATTTACTCATAGTGCGTATTGTGAAGATCAAAGAAGATCGTCACCACTTACATTATACCTGATTCGCTAGTGTGTCGAATAACAAGACGCATCAAACTTTACTTCACATTGGACATGTTTGAAGAAAATGTCCACTTCAGAGAAGAACGAGGGTACTCAATGGGTGATTTTGTTGGGTTTTATTTTTTAAATTAAAGATATTATAAAAAACTACTGTTTAAAAAAATTGTTGCTGTACTATTCAACTTGGCTGCATATATGTTCTGATCAACCCTCTCACGTTTTTTTTTTTTTTTTTTCTTTTTTTTTTTTTGAGGGGGGGTGGGGGGAACTTTAAGTATAAATGTTCCTTTTGTTATATTCCACCTCTCTTTAAAAAAAAAGTCCACGACATCCCGAATTTTCAAGTGCAAATACATTATTTTGTTAATAAGTTCAATAAATAACCAATATGAAATTATCAGTTTACTTTCCAAATGTAAATCCTATTATCATGATTATTACAATGTATCTTTATTCAAGATCTAATATTCAAAATCTCCGATTACAGAATGCTGTTATTTACACGCTAAATGAAGATTAAATAAAATGCGAACTGTTATTTTACAGTCCAAGATGTTTAAAACAAAAAATGAATTAACTTGTGTTATAGGTTTAAAAATTTTCTTGATTTTTCCCTTTTGAACTTCTCAAATTCGATATTCGCTGGTGATTTATTATAAAAATAATAAAAACTTAACTCTTAGGCTTATGAATTAGTACTTCAAACTCATGTTAATATATTTCTAACTAAAGGTTAAACTGTTCCTTTCGAAAATTATTTACACAAGTAATTGTAAGATGTTTGTATTTAGGAAGAACAGGCTCCGATGGAAAAAAGTCTATTGGATTGTGTAATTATATCAGACAACTGAGCAGTCTGTCACCTTACCAAACGTTTTACATGTTTACAAGAGGTGTTAATTCTTACAATTTAAACTGTAGAAGGAGATGCGACGTAAGTAACTTAAACGCAAACCATTCACTTATAAGTTCTCTTTCATAGTTGTTTGTCATTTGCTAATATTCAAGAAGTTACTATTTGTGTATGAAACTATTAATATTGCACTGATTGGGACGAGCCGGAGAGGATTGAGATCTCATAAAATTAGTTTAAGCCTTCTACCTATTCATGTGCCTTGGAGAAGTTGGCAGCTCAGTAAATGACTATATTTTGTTATATCTGAATTATCCGTTATCTGTTGTTATTCCTAGCATTGTGTGGAAGTTTATTTTCAAATCAGATACCATTTTCTAGCTTCATTAAATATGTTTACACTAGTATGACAAGCGTAATGTATTTACCCTTAAGAAGTTGGGGGTTGCACCAACTGTCTGTGTTTGTTATACGAATCACACAAATCAGAGCTTGTTAAAAAAAATATTGTAGAATAAAGAAGGCAGAAACGTTTCTTCACATAATCGTATTCCGATCATCTAAAAAAATTCATGTTGTAAAGTTTTCATATAGAATAAAGGGCATCTCATATGAATTGATTAAAGCTGACCACAAATCAACTCAAAGTCCTTTAAAATATTGTTTATTCCTTTGACTACAATTCAATAATCTGAGTTTGAAACTCATGTGCTGAAAAGGGTACGTAGATATGGAGACAAGGTTGAGGAAAATACTACAATATTTAGATATAATCAAACAAAACTATCAAATGTAAACGGCAGAGGTATTAAAGAATGAGCAAATACGGAAGCACGAAAAGTAAATCAATGCTTTCTAAAAGCTACTTCGTTTGAAAAACGATCTATGTAAATATTTTGTCGTATATTTTGTTGCTTCTAAATCGTTAAATTGCACAACTGCTAAACGATAATCGGACAAAACTCGGGCTCTTCGTAGGCATATGCATACATTATTATAAAAAAGTATTCGGAAGCATACATTGTTCTGATATAAAAAAAAAAGTGTATTTTAGAAGGGTAACTATCTGTCAATAACCTCGCACAGATAATATGTATATAATATGTGTTTCCCATTTTCAGAAAATAAATCCAGATTCAACCGGTTGTAAATATGAGACTGGTAAAAATGATAAGCTTACCATTTGCCTGGCCAAGAATGCTCTGTGCAAACGGGAAAGAAGACGGTGTCGTTGGGTTAATAATGAAACATGTTAGAGTGGTAAAAAAATCAATCAATTTGTACGTCAATATAAATCAATTATATATAAAACTATTAATCAGACTTTCTGATGTACTTGTAAATGAGTAATTTATCGTTAAAATATTGTTGTTTAAATATTTTTAATTGCCAAGCTAATATTGTAATTCCATGAGGTAAAATAAATATAAAAAAACAAATTTCAAGGACAATTCAAAATGATAAGTCCCTTATCAAATGACAAAATCAAAATCCGGAATTTAGCAAACTATTTGAAGAAAAAGTGTCATATTCCTGACCTGGTACCGGTATTTTTGTTTTCGAAAATGGTGGGTTTAACATGTTTGTTCAGCCTGTAAAGTAGATCTACAAAAAGAATCACTAAATTGACAATATTTCACGTTTTAGACACGTGGCAAATGTGTACCAGGATCTGATAGCCTTCCGGCACACCTTATACCCCCCCCCTCCTTGGTTGTTGTTTTGATTCTTGTTATTCAGTTTTCAATGTAGTGTTATTAATACTGTTGTTTTGTCCTTTTCTCGTATTTCATATTTTTGAATGATTGTGTCGGTCTTTCCTCGTTAAGCTTTTTCTTAAAAGCGTCTTCAGCTTCAATTATTGAATCCATGACATTAACAAAATATGTAAGTTTACTAAAGATAATCGGCTTAAATTGTAAAATTAGACGGTAGTTCTGAATACAGCACTAGATTCCCTGATATAGCTTATAATAAAGCAGTCGTTTAATCAATAAACTGTGAAATTAACCTTCTGTTTGTTTTTATTTTACCAATTCTTGAACTCAGACATGTATATCATTTCGTAAAAAAATATCATCCTTGTTTGATGAGCTCCTTATCATTTGGTATTGTTTTTTCTTTTCTCTTTTCTATATAGATTTAAATCTTACCGTAGACATGAAGTCGCGTTTTTTTTTTTTCATTTACTCTACGCCATCTAAACCTAGTCAAAAAGATATCGGGGTCCACCAATATCTTGATGAATCTAAGAAATTATTGAAGGATCATGATTCAGATGAAGTCTTAGAGTTGCAAATTAAACTGGGAGAGAGAATAAAAAAAAACTAAAAAGAGATCAGCTGAACAAGCGCATTTCAGAGCTAAAAGCAGACGTTGATGTCAAGGACACAAGAACATCATAAAACAAATTCAAGAAGTCAAAGGGTGCAACTACTTTTAAAGAATTCTTATAAACCGAATAAAGATGTCAATGAGGGATTGAAGAGGTTAGAATTTGACATTGACACATATTCAAGCATATTGAAGTCTCAGCGAGCAGATATTTCAAAAGATTTGAACAAAACAAGTAAACGAAAAGATATAAGGGTAACAAGAGCTATTGCATGAATTAAACAAGACAATTAAGCTAACGTTCCCGTTTCTAAAACCAGTCATCATAAAGGAAAACATTCTGTATCTCAGAATGTACGAGTTTGCATGGAGATGGAAGGGTAATACTGAGTTTAAATCTGAAACAAATTCCAGTTCTGAGGATTCATCATCAGATAATGAATTGTCAGCTACATTATCTTCAATGAAAAAGAGTAAAAGTCTTACAGTGAAATATGTAGACAAAGTTATTAATCTGCAGATTTTTTACAGTACGAGTATGCCAGACAAGATTTTGAGTTTTATCAATAAATTAATTTAAATAAAAACAATTGAAAAAGAAGCGCGTTTATAGTTATTACATAAAATTGCCTATTTTAGTTCAATGCATCGTCATTTGCAGTATTTCTCGTTTGTCATCTGTAATAGAATGTTATGCATCATATTTAAGACTCATTGAGTAAGGTAGGACATGATGGTCTTCTGACTCACAAATATTAATAAATGATATGTTAAGTGATCACATTTTGCTAAAAGTAGTGAGGCAAGTTAATTTTATATAAATCTCCAAAAATTAAACTGGTTCAGGGCAAATGTGGTTTTATGTCGAATATCAGCGTAATAAATGTAAACATAGAAATTTGCCTAATACAACTGTTAGATGCATAACCAGAACTGTCCATCATATATGTGCTTCCTGTTGACGAAAAAAGGATAATATTAAAAAACCGCATCCAGAGTGTTCACTAAGTTAACATATCATACTGCATTAATAGATATTGCGAGAATTACATGAAATGTAAACCTGAACGGGATTAATGGTTTTTATGAACGATTTGCAATTTCTATATGCACATCTGCAATGTACTTAAACTTATTAATACATTAAGTATTTCCTTTTCAAAATAATCCTATTATATTGCACGTCTATGAAAGCTTTGACGAATTTATTTGATTTTGCATTATTCTACGTGTTTATATTCCATTAAAATGCAATTAAACAAAAACGATAGACAAAATGATAGAGGTGAACAGTTAATTTTGAATAACGAGTTCTGTAAGTTTTTTCACCAATTTTATTTATGCATGGGACAAAGTGGCATTGTATTGTGAAAATAAGTTATAATAAAAATTTCCAGTTCTTCTATTGCAAATAGGTTCCAATTTCGTCTTCCTTTTTTTTTTTTTTTTTTGCCACATATCATACTTTACCATCCCCTGAAATATGTCGGCACATTTTGTTAATCCAATTTCTTAAGATAATAGGATGTACTTTACTCATTGCTGTAAATTAATTCGAGAGAGTAAGGAATGGTTAAGATGTCTTTGAAAATTTTCCTGCTTGTTATTGTTCTATCTTTTGTGACAAGTGATGTAAACGGATGTTCATGTTTTGGCAATCCACACCCTCAAGAACAATTCTGCTCAGCAGCTTACGGTAAGTTTTACAAAATGAAACGGGTCGTTCATATAACTTGGCAAGGCTAGTAATCAGTAAGCTTTAGAAATGTGCTTTTTTAGTTATGATGTTAATGCAATGATATACGACCGATTTAATTATTTTTTTTTTACCAAAAAATGAGGAGATTCTAAATAAAACCATAGTTGAAACTTCTGTTATTCAGAGCTAAGAATATATACATGTACGTAGATTTCAAATTATCACACCAAAATGACTATATATTCGATTTAATGACAAGGTAGTGTGTCAGCGAGGTTAGCTACAAGTTATTTTAGTACATCAACTGTAATGTTCTATCGTCCGTTCTTGGATATGCTGAAAGATGAATCTTTCATCGTCTCTCGATCAATTTATTTTCCTTGTTCCTTGCATGTATAAAACATAGCCTGAAATTTAAGGATTAAACTGGTGGGCATTGAATCATCGATGCTAGCATAGTTTATTTGAAAGATTTCACTATCATTTTTTTCAGTTTATAAATGCTGTACTAAATCTATGGTACAGAGACAACATGTTAAACTAAACAGTTGATTAAGACTGCTGTGCTGGTCAAATCTATTTTTTTTTCTTTATCCTCTGAAGGCCACAAGTAGAGAGTTTGGTGAATATCATCTGGGTTCTAACTAATAACAGAACTTGACTACAACAGTTTAACGATAAATCCTTTTTTTTTTGTTCTCGTTTATTTGTGTGTAAATTTTAATATCACCTACTTCAACAGTGGATAATCAACTGTAAACCGAAAGCTAAAAAAAAAATGTCAAATTGTGTTAGTACTAATAAATGAGTAGACTTTGGCAATCGTAAAACTTCATTGTTTTAAATTACATTCAGTCTTTCCACTTTCGAATATAAAAAGTGGAAGAATTGATAACTCGCAAAACCCTTATTAGACTTGCACCGCCTCATTAGGCTTTTCTTCGTTAAAATAAAGCCCTTTGTTGTGGATGAGTATATTTTATTTATATAAAAAAAGATATATCGTTGGTCTATTCTATACTCGGAATGGTGAAGAACTTGACTAGTACACGTAGTATTAATCTTTGCCAATTGTTGTCATATGGAAAAGTAAAATAACAAAAAACACCTAGTAAATTTAAATGACTAAATCAAAAACGTAGACACATTTAACGAATAGATAACAACTGTTATATTCTTGACTTGGTATGAGCATGTTCTTATGTAGAAATTGGTGAATTAAACCTTGTTTTAAAGCTAGACAAGCCAAACCTCGCACTTGTATGACAGTCGCTTAAAATTCCATATTACTACAACAATGTGTGCACAAAACAAACCGACATTAAAGGTAACTAGACAAAATGATCCGCCCACATCTATCTCACAAAAGAGCGAATATCAATAAAAATCAAAACCCTGACCACATGCACACCTTCAATATATGTACAAACAGACAACAAAGTGAAAACTTCTTAGGATTTAAACTAGGAAGAGTTATGCGGAATAACTATATACCCATAATGGGACGGACGGAAGGACGGACACGGGTAAAACAATGTCAAAAATAGGAATACAGCACTCAACATTGTTTTTTTAATCTTCATCACTATAAAAACAAACAAATGTGTCAACAAAGAAAAACATAAAAACACATTTAGCAAGCAAAAAGACAAGAATACACAAAAAAATACGATTTCACAATAACACAATGAAGGGATGAATAAGAATCGAGCCACGTCAAATAGATAATACTAAATAGAATAAACAGTAAAATAATAAGAATACTATAATACGTTATTTAGATGATAAGCAACTTTGGTGCTAAAAATCTTAACTGCAAAAGTATCGCGTATTATTTGTGAAGTTGATATGTTTATCAACAATGTCTTGGTATATTCTAATGAACTCTTTTAGGAAATGAACGAAACATTCTTTGACATAACCCTGTTTTATCAACTTTCTTCTCAGGCACTGATGACGTTTTACAAAGTCGCAGCTGCAAGCTCTTGCATACCGAATGAATTGAGAAAATGTATATCCCATATGCAGGTGAAGTTGGTATATTGACACTAAGGTGGGGGAAATTGATGATTTCAAAATCAAAATTGTCTCGTTTGTTGACTGTCCCTCTGATATCTTTCGTCCCTCTTTTGTTATAGATTCTGGTGTTGAGATGACCATTCATGTCAAATTCGAGGTATAAGTTTAAATATGAAGCCATGTCTGTTGTTTTTTTTAATTTGTATTTCTGGAGGATATATTTATGGAACCCATTCAGTAAAGTTTGGATTGTTAATAAAAAGAAGGAACTCCGACTCATGAAAATAAGAAGAGGTCGGCACGGAGAGGCGCACAGTTCATCCCTTACTAATGCCGACAATTGGCAAATGATTGGTAGAAAAATTCTACCTCAAAATTCAACAAATTTGTTGTCCATACATACCTCCAGCAAACTGAATACTTGTGCCTCTGTATTGCATGTTGTACCTTATTGTTCACTATTTATAAAATATGCCGTATGGTATCCCAAAGTAATTACTTTAGAGCGTATGCTAGCATTTTTATGTTGTAAAGCATTGTAGATAATTTCTTTTAGGCTATTTTTAACCGGATTTTCGAAAAAAAATATCGGTTATTGATTTGGGGATGTACGGCGTGCGGGAGGTCGATCGGGAGGTCAGGTGGGCCGGTGGCAGCCAAATGTCCGGGCATTTACTCATGAACCGTTCAATCAAATCTTTTAAAATTTTAATATGTTGTTACTGACAATAATGACGATTTTGACTTTTACCGTTCAGGAGTTATGGTTCTTGAAAGATTGAAAAAAGTTAAATCACAAAAATACTGAACTCCGAGGAAAATCCAAAACGGAAAGTTCCTAATCAAATGGCAAAATCAAAACCACAAACACATCAAACGAATGGACAACAACTGTCACATTCCTGACTTGGTACAGGCATTTTCTTATGTAGAAAATGGTAGATTGAACCTGGTTTTATAGCGCTAAACCTCTCACTTGTACGACAGTCGCATCAAATTCCATATTATTGACAACGATGCGTGAACAAAATGTCACAAATAGGGGTACAACAACAACACGAACCCCACCAACAACTGGGGTTTATCCCAGGTGCCCCGGAAGGGTAAGCAGACCCCGCTCCACACGCGGCACCCGTCGTGTTCATGTTATTATAAAGCCGTGAAAAGGGAACGGGATTGTAGTTACGACATAAGGAACATATCTTATATCATCTGTATAACGGATATTCCATAACGGTCAACCAACTCGTGATTGCGTTCGTAAAATTTACGAAGTGATGATTTCAACTTCACCATTTGGAACTTTTGGTTTAAAAATTCAATTGGGAAGCTGAAATCATCTTTTTGTAGTAAAGTTTTGTTTTCAACCGACCCTTATAGTCAATTTCTAGATATAAGTCCTAATCAAATGGCAAAATCAAAAGCTCAAACACATCAAACGAATGGATTACAACTGTCATATTCCAGACTTGGTACAGGCATTTTCGCATGTAGAAAATGGTGAATTGAACCTGGTTTTATAGAGCTAAACCTCTCACTTGTATGACAGTCGCATCAAATTCCATTATATTGACAAGGAAGCGTGAATAAAACAAACAGACATAATAGGTAAAAATATAAAATAGAGGTACAGCAGTGAACACCGTGTCACAATCTTAATCACAACAAAAACGAACAAATATTTAACAAAGAAGTACAAAAAAGCATTTATTACATTTAACAACCTCGTTCATTGCTTACTTTTTTGTGTATTTTATATATGTATGCCAAATCAACCCATAAAGGATCGAGGGATTGTAAGCTCTGGGACCGAATCGTAATTTTAACATTAACTCTGGCGTAGAATAGCGTGTTTGACGTCAGAATATAAACGTCACACAGGTAGAGATATAAATTAATTTAGTCGTTCAAATTATGCAAAAATTATAATAGAACAGTAACACAATGGCGGGATGTTTAAGTACACAGACACGTCATATGTATCAAAGAAACATAAAAAGTCACACGGACAAAGCACACAAGTAAAAATGAAGAATAATACAAACAACACAATGATGGGATGCATAAGTACAGAGCCACGTCAAATGTATTTCACCAAAAACAGACCAAACAGTAAAAGTAATATTAATAAAGACAAATAAAAGAACACTTTAACACGTTATTAAGATGATAAACAGCGTCAGTACGCAGAATCTATACTTCAAGACCATCATGTATTATTTGTGAAGTTGATACGGATTATTTACCAACAAGGTCTTCGTACCTTCAGATTAACTTTTTAATAAAAAGGACGAGACGTTCTTTGACCTACCCCTGTTCATCAACTTTCTGCTCAGACACTGGGTTTTACAAAGTCTGAGTAGGAGCTGCAAGTATATTCCGTAAGTAGGTGAAGTTGGTATATTGCTACTAAGGTGGGAAAAATTGATAATTTTAAAATTAAAATCGTCTCGTTTGTCATAGATTCTGGTAATGAGATGACTGTGCATGTCAAATTCGAGGTATAAGTCTAAAAATGAGGCGGAGGAAGCCGTGTCTGTTGTTTCTTTAATTTCTAGTTCTGGGGGATATATTAATGGAACCCAATCAGAAACGTTCGGATTGTTAATGGAAAGAACATCATCAATATATCTGAAAGTGAAATTAAATAATCTGGCTTCTTTGATCTTCTTGTTTTTGACAACAGTCTGAAGGAACTCCGATTCATATGAAAATAAGAAGAGGTCGGCATGGAGAGGCGCACAGTTCGTTCCCATAGAAATGCCAACATTATGTTGAAAAAGTCTACCACTATATTCAACAAAAATGTTGTCGATAAGAAACTCCAGCATACTGATCACTTGTTCCTCTGTGTAGCATGTGTTATCCTTTTGTTCGCTAAATGGAGTTTTCAGTCGTGTCCGTGCATTTACTCATGAACCGTTCAAACAAAGCTTTTCAAATTTAAAAATGTTGTTACTGATGACAAAATGGAGGTCAAGTTCAGTAATGGCACTTTCCACTTTTCGTGTTCAAGTGTTATGGTTCTTGAAAGATTGAAAAATGGCGTTTCCAGTCATGTCGTTGCATTTACTCATGAACCATTCAACCAAAGCTTTTCAAATTTAAAATGTTGATACTGATGACAAAATGGAGGTCAAGTAGGATAATGACGATTACCACTTTTACCGTTCAGGAGTCACGATTCTTGAAATATTGAAAAAATGGCGTTTCCAGTCGTGTCTGTGCATTTAAGCAACCAATGCTTATTAAATTTTATTATGCTGTTTCTGATGACAAAATGGAGGTCAAGTTTGATATTCACGATTTTCACTTTTACCGATCATGAGTTATGGTTCTTGAAAGATTAAAAAATTGAGTTACGGTTCGCGAAAGATTGAAAAATTGTGTACCATAACTCGGAAACGTAAAATCTAAAATTTATAAAAAAAAGCAAAAAGGAGCTCACGTAAATAAATATAAACAGTTCACCAAAGTTGTATGCAAATTGGTTGAATCATTTTTGAGTTAATGTCCGACATGTTGACGACGGACGGACGGACGGACAACGGTATACCATAATACGTCAGGTAAACGGCCGTATAAAAAAAATTAAAATTAAGATAAGATAAGTTGCAGATCTATATTAGTATGTTACAAATGAAAGAAAAAATATTTGGAACTATCAACTATATATATAAAGTTTGATTTTGTTTATACACAAGTGATAAGATAACAGACACGTCTGTTAATTGTCAATCCAATCACCCTATTATAATATGAGTGACAGATTTATTAGAACATTATTGATTATATTTGATTATAATTTAAAAATAAATATAACATCATATCTTTTTACATCATATCTAATTTTAAAGTCTATAGTTGAATCATATTTAATTTTAGATTTACATTATTGCTTCATGGAAATAAAGTTTGAGTTATTTCTATTTGGACAGAAATGGTTTAACTAAGAAGTATTTCATCAAAAATTGAATTCTTGTGGTTCTTTGATATGCTGATTCTAGCTATGTATTTTAATTTAGATATAGGTCCATAATAGGTAAATGTTCAATTTCAACTTTTTCAGTTCTTATACCACTTTTATTTCGTGTCACAAACCCATGCTGTATCAAATATTCAATCACAATTCAAATTCAGAGCTGTTTTAAGCTTATATGTTGTGTCTATACGTGCTCAACTGTTCAGAGTTTGACCTCTGCAGAAAAATCCGGTTTCCTGTCTCTCTGACAGCCTCTTGTACAATTTCACATGGGGAATGGTGGTATATAGGGTTGATTAATCAAAAATTTTAATAGAACTAATTTCAGAGCAAGATCGTGTTTCAACATTATCAAGAAGTTCTTGATTTAATTAGAATCCACATATGGTTAATACCACTACGCGAGTAAACAGTTTTCAGTATTTTTGAAGATCCTCTATCACTGCGGACAATTTTTTGTCAATCTTATTTACAATTCTTTTGTCGAACATGTAAATGAGAATTGTATATGTCTATCGTCTGTTCATGATAAGTATTTTGTTGCGGACAAAGCTTCAAATAATATTGTCGTGATTGTGTTGGTATGTAACTCGTACTACATTGAGTGTCTTGTTAAAGAATTAGGGAAAAAAAGTACTCCGGTAATCCAATGTATAAAAACATATCATTTGACAACGAAAATATTTTGGCCAATCATGTCCTTCATGGCTTGAATGAACTTTACATAGAACAGAAAATCGGACGACTTACCTTGTTTTTATTGGATACTTAAGTTTACAAATTCGGTACAATCAATAAAAATCGTATATTCTGCAACTTTATCGAATGTGTTCTATTCCTAATTGGGACATTTTGACTGAGTTTGAATTGGAATGTTTGCTGATGATTGCATATCAGGAAATGCTTACCATATTGACGCACCATGCATCACTACATTTGGAGTTCTTGCGAACCACTCAGTGTTTTTGTTACCAGGATTCGTCTTCTTAATCGATTTTTGAGTTAACACTTCGGTAAATGTCTGCTGTGTAAATATAGGAATATTAACATAAAAAGACGCAAGAAACACATGCAATTACAATTGTCTAGATAAAATTGAAAGCGTTTGTTTTGTTTCGGTCTCCGACGTTATCACGTTAGTATTGTCAACAAGATAAAAACACACTAAAATATTTGATTTTCAACTTATTTCCCTCTAGAGGAAAGGGTTTTTCAATATCTATTTACCTAAAATTATCATAGCTCCTGATTTTTATTTATTCTTACCAATAGTATTTCCCGTGCTTGTGTAAAAAAAAAGAACATCGTATGCTTTACCACTGGTTTATGCTTTCAGTATTATATGGCAGAGTTATCAGGGAAACATTCATACCAGGACCACCTGATGATATTGCCAATAACGACGCGATCTGGAAATATACTGTCAGCATTCTCTTCAAAATGAAGTTATGGATCAGTATTTTTTTTTTTAAATTTTCAAATGGAAAATCTTTGGCTTTGTGCAGAGAACATTATAGCAGCAACTGCAGAGGGACATTCAAACTAATCATTCTACTTTTATAAAATGTGACTTGGATTGAGAGTTTTACCACATCTTCTTATTTCTAATCAGTCAAAAATAAACTGACAACGCTATGCCTAAAGGAAAAAGACTAACAAACAACACAGAGAGCTAAAGACTGAGCATTACGAACCCAAGGAAAAAAAAGTGCTCCGGAAGAGTAATCAGATATAGGTACACATGTGGCACGTGTCGTGCCCGGTAATTATCCTAATTAGGTAGGAGTGTGTTGATTGAGCACTAGCGAATATTCTTATTCAAACGAAACAAGAGTATGACGTGCTTTTTGCAACCAGGCATCATACACGATGTTTGTTTATGTACGGGAAATGAACACTGCTTTTCGTTGAAAAAAAAAATCAAAGACATATAAATCCGATCAGAGGTAATTTGACATTCTTTACACCAAACCGATGCCGTTTTTACAAAAAATATAAAGGTGAAAGAGAGACTGTTTCTTACGATTTTTTGTTCTTTTTTCTTTATTGATTTGTATTATAGCAATCAATAAAACAAATACGAATATATTAGGTATGCCGGGAGGGGAGATGTAACAACAAAAAAATCATGCGACGCCCGTAAGAAAGGAAAAAGAAAAGATGAATACAAAGTATAATCACAAAAATACTAAACTCCGAGGAAAATTCAAAACGGAAAGTCCCTAATCAAATTTCAAACATATCAAACGAATGGATAACAACTGTCATATTCCTGACTTGGTACATTTCTTATGTGGATTGAACCTGGTTTTATAGCTAGCTTAACCTCTCACTTGTATGACAGTCGCATCAAATTCCATTATATCAACAACGATGCGTGAACAAATCAAACAGACATAATAGGTAATAAAGTCAAATATACATGTATGTCAAAACACACATAACATGCATTATTTAATGTGATTTTTCATTGCAGTGTTTTATATTTATATTGATGTTTGCCTTTTATTCGGGTTTTTTACGGATATTTGTTTTGTAAATGAAGAGATATACGAAAATTAAAACAAACTTTTCTGAGAGTTTCATTATCTTGTTTTAAATTAATGAAAATTAACAAAGTCTTATAGGCACACACTTACTGTTGATTATTATCTAGTAGTTTTTGTTCAACTCGTTAAATCCATATATCAGTGCCAAAATACGCTTGTTCTTGTCGTTTTAAACTTGTTTTTACAAAATGTTTTAACATTAACAATTCATTTATACATTTATGACAGGGAATTACAGAAAGAGTTGGTTATGAGGTAGTTATAGAGACTGCAGGAAATAGTGCGCTCTGTGGAGTAAGCTTGCACGTCGGAAAGTCATTATTTCTAATGGGTAAATAACTAAATATACTACAGAATTTAAATGCAATACGATTTTTTTCACTAGAGTACTATCTTACGATTAACTCATTCAACTTTATTGTTACATGTTGTAGTAATGACGTTACCATAAGAAAATCACACTGATTATTTGGTCATAATAATTAAAATAATAGGCCTAAGTGGTACATCACCAGCAGTATAACACTATGCAAATTGAATACCCATTTGATAAATTTCTAGTGTCCGTACATTTTTTTTTAAAGATTAAACCACATCAGGAATGATGGAACGGCCAGTTTTAATTATTACGTTACCAGGTTTGACCAAACATAATCTTAACATAATATATAGAAGAGGGGCGAAAGATACCAGAGACACAGTCAAACTCGTAGATCGAAAATAAACTATAAACGCAATGGTTAAAAAAACAAACAGACAAATAATAGTACACAGGACACAACATAAAAAACTAAAGACTAAGCAACATGAACCTCACCAACAACTGGGGGTGATCTTAGGTGCTCCGAAAGGGTAAGCAGATCCTGCCCAATATGTTCCATCCGTCTTTTTGCTCGTGTTATTACAAACCCGGTAAATAGTCTAATTCAGTAAATCACATTCGTAAAAAGGGAAGGAGATTGAAGTATATACATCATGATCACAGTCTAATATATTCCCGCAAAAAGGAAAATTCGAGTATTGCAACTGACACTATAAGAAATCAATCCGAAATTTGCATAACAGTACATACAGTCCGTTTACTAACTGCACAGGAAATTGTGATAAATTTTTATTTTACCGAAAGTTAAGAAAAATACAATCAGAGAAAAAAATTCGAAAGGAACAAAGAAAAATCTACAAAATCACCTCCTGACGATGAAAGCTCAGATGACAAAGAAAACACAAATAGTGGCTTAAATTGTGCAATTTGTAACAGGCATTACTTTGACGACACCATATATGATGATGACTGGATAAAGTGTACAAAATGACAAGACTGGTATCACGAGTCCTATACTGGAAAGTTATAGAATGATTTGAAACAATTCAAATGTAGAAAGCACCAAGGTTTCACATAAACACGTTTTATCAAAGTTGGTTGCGAAGAGAATATGCAGTAGCTTGAATAGATCTTATGGTTGCGAGATACCAAGTTTTCCCTATATTGATTTCCTCCTAAAATATTAGGAAGTGAACAACTTTGTGTGGATAGGTGGTGTGCTTCTTATTATAATAATAGTGCACACACTGGCCTCAAATTGAGAGAATGATGTGGCAGACATCCATTCTTTTTTACATCACTCCCTTCTCTACATCAATCCTTTTCTATTCCGAGTATTTCATCTTTCATCTTCCAAAAGAGGGGCGAAAGATACCGGAGGAGTAGTCAAACTCATAAATCGAAAATAAACTGACAACGCCATGGCTAAATATGAAAAAGACAAACAGACAAAAAATAGTACACAAGAAACAACATAGAAAACTAAAGATTGAGCAACACGAACCCCATACATAACTTAGTTATTTTCTGTAAAATCTCACCATCTGGATATCTATCTTGATTTTTTTATTCTACGCTAGTACTATCCTGAACATATTTCACAAATAATGAAAACCTCTTTTTTACCCGTAGTGATAAAAGGGTTGCGTTTTGATTACCTTTTCATATTTGTTGACCAATTTATTATTTTGTATACTATATCATGTTGCTCTTGTTGCACACAATGTGTCTTAGTATATTTATAAACTTGTCTTGTCTTGTAATCTGTATGATCAGTTGATCTTGATTTGAATAAGTAGTTACATTTGGAGTTTTCAATGTTCTGACTTTTAAATGCCTTATTTTCATTGCGACGACAAAGGCACGTTCTCCTGTTTCAATATGATGCTAACACGTAATTTGATGGCAGACATCGTCTGAATACCGAAACACTTAATTTTGTCACTATATTCTCCAACAAAAACTTCTAATTCAGATTAGATTAGTAGTCTTTTAACACTCTTTTTTTGCGTTTTCTTTTTTCCGTCTTTTTTGTTGTCTCGTTTATCAGCTGGAGGACACGTACTACTATCGTCCCACTGGAGGCAGGTTATTTCTTTTTAACGAAGATCATCTTTAGCGAACTTCAGGCAGGTCCGGATGTTTAGTCGGATAAAGAGTAGTTCTCTGAACTCCTTATTTGCTCTATGCATAGGACTTGAAATTGTAGTTTCCAGATTTGTCTTATTATCTTTTTTTTCCTTTTGCCATTCTCATTTGTAATTGTTCAGTTTAACGTCTTTGCAACTCTTGATCATTTTCTTGCATTTTTTTAATCTATTATGATAAGCTTTGGCAACTGCTTGGCTTGTTTTCATTCTCGTTAGATATTTGTATTTAGATTTTTGTAAGAAATTCAGCTTCACTAGCAATTCAAGTTGTAGTTGTGCATGGAATAGCAACACTTTGTTTCTTTCATTTTGATACTCCGGTTTTATTACAACAACATTTTCCCATTTCTCGTTTTTATGTAGATAATAGACAGTTGGTTTTCCTGTTTGAATTGTTTTTTATACCAGTCATTGTTGGAGCCCTCTATAGCTTGCTGTTCGGTGTGAACCAATGCTCCGTGTTGAATGCCGGACTTTGACCTATAACGGTTTACTTTTTTACAAATTATGATTTTAATGGAGAGTTGTACCACATCTTCTTATATCTACATATCTATTTTACAGATTAAATGATGCAATAAATTAATATGCACTATTTACCAATTTGAATTATTTTAAAGAAAACTCTAAAAAACAGAAACTTTGAAATTGTGTGCCAAAAACAACTATTAAAATGGTAATTGATGCTACTCCTTTCATGTTTTTAACGAAAGTCACTTATTGAGATCCATATTGTATCAGACAAATTTATTTACACCTGTTTTGTTTACCCTAAAGGCCATGAAATTGTTTGTTTGTATACAATTAGTAGTAGTTGATGCTCCATTGAAAGCTCTTCTATTTTTCCTTTTACGAAGGATATTCAGATGAGATGTATACTGGATATAACTAAAATATTTCTGTATAGCTATACAATGATTGCATATAACGCCGGAATAACAATAAACGCTCTAGTGAGATAATCAACTGAAGAAAACAAATATCAGGTTAGCGTCAATTAGACATGTACAGCAATCATACGACAAAGCTAGTTGAAACTAAACTATTTGAACATGTAAGCTAAAAGAAGCATAGCAAATAGAAATGAGCAGAATGACACTAACTACATCTACTGTATCAAGTATGTGATGAACCAATGTGCTCAAAATCGGGTTAAGAGTTTCAAACAAACATATAAGGATAATTGTCATATTTCGTTCACTAACAGGTGGAAGAGGTGACAATGGTGCTAAAAATATCAAATTTTATGATTTTATTGGAGAACTCAGTAATCTGACACCATACCAAACGTTTTACCTGTTTTCTGGAGGTCCTTATTCGTACAAATTTTAACTGTGAAAGAAGATGCACAGTAAGTTATGAATATGCAATATGTGTTTGTTTTGAAGTGATTAGGATTATAATTTAATGTTGACTGATGTACCCATATTTTTGACTGTTTTACCCATTGCCTGTTACTTTTTGTTCACACATTGCTGTCAATATAATGGAATTTTATGCGACTGTCACACAAGTGCGAGGTTTGGCTTGTCTAGCTTTAAAACAAGGTTTAATTCACCATTTTGTACGTAAGACAATGCATGTACTAACTCAGGAATATGACAGTTGTTATCCATTCGTTTGATGTATTTATGCTTTTAATTTTGCTATTTGCATAGGGACTTTTCGTTTGAAATTTTCCTCGGAGTTCGGTATTTTTGTTATTTTACTTTATACAAATTTAATTCTAGATCTACATTTTTGCAGAAACTTTTCACCATAATGATAAGAAAATAACTAATTATCATTTTTATTTTTGATTAAAGCAAACGGATAGTTAAACAACAGCAAATCGTATCCAATACACATGTTGAAAGTTAAAAACACAAGATTGCTTTCCTCATCTCTGCTGATCAGTAGCCCCTTTTAAAACCTATTCGTGCAGTGAATATTTCTATGATGGTGCAATTAGATTTAAATCAAAGTGAGGTCTTCATATCGGAAGCATCGACTTTAAATATAAAATAATTTATTTGTGGCAATCATCTTTTGTCTCCGTTGTCTTTCTTTGCATATGCATCTTAGCAAAATTTTTATGATGTAACATAGGTATTTATATATATATGAATACTTTTGAAGTTTGATTTCATGGGGACACACCCTAAAGAAAATGCTACATGTACTAGCAATGTCTGTATTGGGTTCAGAGTCCCACTAGCAAATTTTGAACTACTTGTACTTAAATGCGGAAGTGTACTTCATTTCACAAATCAATTAATCTGTATGTGTGTGTCATAAGGTTACACAACTTAGTTAAACAATATGATATACCAAAGGAAAATAAAAACCAAGACAAACGAAACATAACATAAAACAACCAACAGACGTTATTGACACAAACAAACATTGAGCAGTCTCGACCACAGCAGACTCTTAAGATTCAGCTCTGGGGACTTCTGTTTGTTCCCCTTATGTATACTTGAAGGCATATCTCTCAGAAAAGAAATAATATTATTCTACTTATACCCAGTTCATCTGTTCTTTTCAGAAAATTCGTAGCAGGTCATGAGGTTGTAGATATCCACCTAAAAATGAGTTTTGCCTTTCACAGAATGCATTGTGCAAAAGACAAGGAGGAAGATGTATTTGGTTTAATAATGAACAGTGTTAACTAGATAATGTAACAAATGTGTAGGAAAATGTGAATTAAACACGTCATGCATACTCTATACATACCAGGTTTTTTTTCAATAGTCATTTACTCTCTTCTCCGGTTTTGTGATCAAATCAAGATTTTCATTATTTCGATTAGTTTTAGAGTTTTGTTTTGTTATGAATAGAAACAGTTTTATTTTCAGTATAGAGCGTTGGTCAATAAGCAAGTACGTTCGCACAAAGTAACCAATTTCATTCGAATTACGACACCAAACGGTAATTTTCGACTACCGTTAGAGTTTAAATGATTAAAAGTTTACTGTGTTTGTCAAAATATCTATAGTAATTGCTGTTAGCAATGGTTAGATCTTAAACACTGTTACCGTTATTATAAGTCAAAATTTATTATGATTTGTCGAAACAATCGCCATGAATAAATGGAACCCGCAGTTTTTCATGTCCATACCAAATAATATAAGTTACCAACATGTAGCTCATATTGCGTAAGCAGGGACGTCAAGTTACTAGTAGCAGTAAGAAGTTGTTGTTAACCTGTAGACGTTTTAGGCAGTGTAATCTATATGACGCCCGTCAATTAAAAGCAACCGTTTTTGCATTTGACGTCGTTAACGGGAATCAACCCTTATAGTTAATAATTTTATTTTGGATGTCACGCGTCTTCTGATTGGTTGACAGTGTTTTTTCTGTCATCTCATAGACATAACTTTGTCATGTGACTGTGACATCATTACCGTTTTTTCATGATTTAATGCCTTAAAACGGAATTAACAATTAAATTATAAGGAATGACTTATAATTTTTCTGTCTATTCGAAATAAAACATTCGCATAAAACAATGTGGTACGTTTTCACACTTAAAAATAAACCCATTCAGTGTGTACCACATTTTTTATGTTATTGCTTTATAGACAGAAAACATAGTAGGCATTCCTAAAAATGTACGACAAACCGATAAATGTAACGTTGCAACGAAGATATCTGTAACATAACGCTACCAGTCGTGTTGAATAACATTTTTCCCTTATCTCTTAATACATCAACCAATCCCTGTTCCTAATTACCACCACGTGAAGACCATGTATTTCTTACACCCGGTCACTGTTTTAACAATACCTTGTCAACGGTAGATTTATCCTTCTTTGAACACAACAGCAAATTACAAAATGGCGACAAAACAGTTCGCTTCCATAAAAGCAGACGAGATTAAAAAAAAATGCTAATTAATGCAAAAGAAACGATTAAAAGTAATCAATAGGCAGCACGAGTATTTAAAGCACATTTGAACGCAACTAATCAGGAAGCAAATGTTGAGGAATTTGACGCGTGTTTGGACACTTTTACATGAACTCACGTGAACACTACAAAGCAACATCGTTTGAAAACATCAGATATGCCTCAAAACAGACATCTTAATGGTCACTGGTGTTAAACTGAAAATCGTAACTATAATTACGACGATCCCAATAGGGCGACGGCAGAAATAGGTTAAATCTTTTCCGTCATTTTTCTCAAATGTAGCATGTTTTTGTCAGGTGTTACTCAGCTGCAAGGTTTTTCTATACCATTATCATCATATCTAAATCATAACGGTGCACTATAATTGTTGAAGCGATTAGAAAATTGCCGTCGAAAAATTCGGGGTGATAATTGATATTCCAAAAAAAGGATAATCTTAATTCCGGTAGTAAAAAATTAGAATGTAATCAGAACTAGATAGTGTTTGATTGATTTTGATACTAAATACGTCTGTCTGATAGCATATGATGCAAATATGGTAAGGAATTATTCACGAAAATGTTCCAATATCTTATGACATTTCTTTTTGTTCATTTTGCTCAGAATTTTAGTATAAACGTTCAGTTAAAAGCACCCCACCCCCTATTTTCCTTTTTTAAAATTTGGGTCTCATTACTGAATGTAAACAAAAGGGGCAGCGATCTTATAATAACTTAGGCTTTTATAGGGCACAGGGGAGGAATTGGGGGTCCTTTTTTTGGCGAGCTGCTGGAATTTTAAAAAAAATCCCAATTCATATATTGCCGAAGACCAAAAATCTGATCCATGTTATGACTTATGTATTTATATAGGAAGTAACCCACAACCATCCCCGTTGTATAGGGTACATTGGGATAGGGGAGTTTAATTTGCCCTTTTGATTGATTATGTTGATTGGATACATGCGATATTAGAGGCAAAACATCTGGCATATTAAAATGTAGTATACGGGACTTTCATTTGGAGTAACGAATTGAAAGGATTGCACTTTTGGGATATGGGATATGGTTCCCTGAATCACCCTATTGTCTCGTCGAATCTTATGAATAGTACATCAGCAAACTTCATCCGTTATGCACTAGTCTATGGTAGACCGAAGGAAACATTCAATGATGACGAGACAGTTTGGTACTATAACTCTCGATTAGGGGAAAATACGTTGGCAAAATTCATGACGAAGTTGAGTAAGAGGACTAAACTTTCACAAATTTACACAAAACATTCCATTCATGCGACTAGAGCAACAATATTGACAAAAAGCATGTTTAATCTATAAAATAATGGTAGTGACAGAACACATTTTTGTTCAGTCTCTCACTGAGAACAAACACTAAGAGAAAATAGCAATAGTCGTGCAATGCAAAAAAGTCTAGCCCCCAAAATTCTGCTGTTTTAGATTGCCACCACCTAACAATTCTAGTAAACTTGCTTTAACGCCACATTGAACAGTAGAAGAATGTACTAGTATTGTGCCGACTGCGGAAACTGTAGGGATGAACGTTCATGCGCGGTTTCACAATTGCAGGGTTTTAATATGTCTGATCCCTTTGCAGACTTTCAATCAAGTTCATTGCAAACCGAGACAAATATCTCAAATGTACAGAAGAAACCAATATTGGCAGTTTTTTTCAGGATGTACTATTTGAACAATACATTCAATTTCAAAATGATTCTGCTTTGCCTCGCCAGGTCTCAAACCTACTGACCAGGGTAAATTCCGTACCCGGTCACTAAATGACTATGTAACTAAAACTACTCTTAGTACTTTGCTTCTGTAAAATAACATATTGCCGATTCGAAATTTAAACATAACTTTTCATAAAAACCTTTCAACTTCTTTTCAGTGACATACCATGTATATGCATTCTGTTTTATGTCGAATAATTTGAAGAAAAAAAATAATGTATAAAAATATTCCACACATCATTCAGTCTTATAGTGCCATTACATTTAATGATGCAATACATTTTTTTTTGTATCAATTTTGTCCTATATATAAACAATAAAAGTTTTTATTTATTCAGAACCTAATGATTTACTTAAAACGAGTAATTTTAAAAACTCATTCCTCGAAGTAATTTTACTTTTCTTCATTTAGAACGAATAATTGAAGTGGGTAATCACACGAGAATGTTAATCTGAAAGAAATCCAAAAGATCAGAGAAGAGGGCTCGACTGATTTTTATATTTCGTTCTTATGTTGTACTGTTACACCATTGTCCCAGGTTAGGGGGGGGGGGGTGGTATACCGCTATCATGTTTAACCCCCGCAGCATTCTGTATGTATGTGCCTGTCCCAAGTCAGGAGCCTTGTAATTCAGTGGTTATCGTTTGTTTGTGTGTTACATATTTGTTTTTCGTTCATTTGTGTACATAAATTAGGCCGTTAGTTTTCTCGTTTGAACTGTTTTACATTTGTCATTTCAGGGCCTTTTATAGCTGACTATGTGGTATGGTCTTTGCTCATTGTTGAAGGCCGTACGGTGATCAATAGTTGTTAATTTATGAGTCATTTGGTCTCTTGTAGAGAGTTGTCTCATTGACAATCATACCACATCTTCTTTGTTGTATTGTCTGCATTACCTAGTCTTCTTGGTCATGTTTTAAAGGAAAAGAACTATTGTACTTCACAATAGTGGAAATTTATATTTGTATTAACCGCAAAATCCGTAAAATTCTTTTGTAGTTAAAACAATAAATCACTTTGCTCAAATGAAAAAAATCAGAGAGTATTTTAAACATCACAATGTTTGCAGTACATTAAAAACTATTTTACAAATTATTTAGCATATACATGTAGATGTATTATTATCCGTTGCAGATGTCTTCTTCGTGAGGCGATTATTGTTCTACAAGAACTTACCACGGACACACGCAGAATATTGGGAGAATACTCTTTTATGCAATTCAGTTTCTGACAATGATGTTTTATCTGTAAAATCTATTCGCTTTCAATGGAACAACATTCACAAGAAGTTCCATTATAATAGAACAAGTGGTGCTGGTGAAGATCTGTTCACTTTTATGAGTATCATTATCCAACAACACGCTTTAAATCAACCAAATCCAATTTGGAAACAGTTGTGTCTTACTAACAGCAGAATATGAGAAAACTGAGAGTTCAAACGTGTGCTTTCCCTATAAACGCTATCGATGAAGTGCAGCAGTCAACTTTGGACATTGCAAGCTTAGACATGTTAGAGGGGCATGTGGGAGACTATCAGAAATTTACAAAAAAATGAAATTAAATATTCAAATTTACAAAATCAGGTTCAAACTCCACGTGAAAAATTATTTTCAGAGCAGGTTGAAGGCTTACAGGCAATGGCAGTTGATAATAACTTTCCAAAGCACAAACAGCTAAAGCTATGCTAAAGCATGTAAAGCATACCAATAAATGCAACTGCCTACTCCTTGATGGCGCAAAAAAAGAGTATGTTGGCTTCTAAATTTCTACGGAGGAAGGCCCATACTCTTTGATTCACCTGGTTATGCTATCAGGTGATGCAGATAGCTATATGCAGGAACAAAACAGACGTTTACAGAACTAGCAGAATCTCTTTCTGAAAACATTGATGAAAAGCAAAATAGACAGCTGCACCGTAAGCGCACGATACGCCCCTGTCGCTTATTCAAAGAATAAAGTTATATGATAAATGTCATATAAGAAATTCACGAAAAACTAAAGTGAGGTTATCTTTATAGATATGAACCAGTCATCAAAGTTTCATGAATACTCCTAAAAAAAAGAAAGTAAAATCACAAAAATACTGAACTCCGAGGAAAATTACAAAGCACTTTAAAAATATTGTCCGAAAACTGGAAAATCAACCCTTTTTATGAATAAAATCCCATAACTCGGAATCATAAAATCTAAAATTTATAAAAATAGCAAAGGAACTTACACCAATAGATATAAACAATTCCCCAAAGGTTCATGAAAACTGCGGAACGCATTTTTTTCATTAATTGTACGAAACCTGAAATATTCCATTTTTTTAATGAAAAAAATCCACAACTCGTAAACTTAAAATCTAAAATTAATAAAAAAAAAACTATATGGAGTTAACGTCAATAGACATGCTTATATACCGCCTGGTTTCGTGGTAGTATGTTCGCTCAGGAGTGCAGAAGGTCCTTGATTCGAACACCTGCCGGGTAAAATCAAAGACTTTAAAATTGGTATTTGCTGCTTCTCCCCTAAGCACGAGGTATTATTAAGGAGTAAGAGCAAATACTGGTTTGCTCAGAGTCAGAATAATGTGTCCATGTAAGGTAACATGTCTCCTTGTGGACTGTTACCTTTTGAACTACATGTAGTGTAAGAGATAAATTAGTCCTGGTAAAAAGTGCCCGGTCAGACTAATATAACTAGTATAAAAAGTCCATGGTTACAGAATTTACTAGTATTTTTAGTCAGATGTCAGTAATTTATGTCCCCAGACTAATTTTCCTAGAAATTTATATCCATGTCATCAATATTCCTAGGTAAAAATGTCCTTGTCCTTTATTTTACTAGGACAATGTATGATAAAAGACATCATTTACATATATTAACAATGGAATTTTTAATTCTTATGTTTTAATGTTGTTTAACAGTTGTGCATTAAGCTTTTAATAAATTTATGTGCCCAGACTAACTTTCCTAGGAATTCATGTCTAGGGCATTAATATTCCTAAGTAAAATAGTCCATGTCCTTTTAATATCTACATGTATACTAGGGAAATGTGTAATAAAAGAAATCATTTACATGTAAACAATGGAGTTTTAAATTTCTTTTGTTTTAATGTTGCTTTATAGTTGTGCATCTAAAATCTTTTAATAGAATTTTAAGTGTCCAGACTAATTTTCCTACTTCTGTCGCAGAAAGCTCGACATATGGATAGTGATCTGGCAACGGCAGCGGCGTTAACTAACTTCTTTTAAAAAAGCTTAATATTTCAGAAGGTAGAAGACATGGATCCTTCATACTTTGTATATAGATGCCTTATGTTATTAAGTTTCCGTCTGTCATATGTTCATTGTCCTTGATCTCATTTACATGGTTCAGTGACTACTTGAAAAAAGATAAAAAAATTTAGTATTGATTTCTCTCTTAAAATGAGTAATAGGACAACTATATTTGGTATGGGGGTACGTTGCAAGGTCCTCATGCCCGTCAGACACTTTTCACTTGGCCTCGACCTCATGTCATGGAACAGTGAACAAGGTTAAGTTTTCATGGTCAAGTCCATATCACAGATACTATAAGCAATAGGTCTACTATTTGGTGAATGGAATGATTGTAAGGTGTGCATGTCCAACTGGCAGCTTGCCGCAAGTGTCATCTGACCTTGACCTCGTTTTCATGGTTCAGTGGTTTTAGTTACGTTTTTGTGTTTTGGTCTGTTTTTCTAATACTGTATGCAACAGGTAAACTATATTTGGTGTATGAAAATATTTTAGGCTGTGCATGTCAGTCTGGCATGTTTTATTTGACCTTGACCTCATTTTTACGGTTCATTGTTTAATGTTAATTCTTAGTTTTTTTGTCTTTGTTTTTCTAATTTCTAATTTCTGATAAGCTTTAGGTCAACTATATTTGGTGTATTGAATGATTGTAAGTTGTACATGTCTGACTGGCAAGTTTCATCTCGCCTTAACTTTATTTTAATAGTACATAGGACAATGTTTAGTTTTTGTGGTTTGGTCTATTTCTTAGATAAGAAATAAGGCCTCTATATTTGGTGAATGGAATGATTGTAAGGTGCACATGTAACCTTTTCATGGTTCATTGGTCAATGATAAGTTTTCATGGTTTTGTCAGTTTATCATATACTTTAAGCAATAGGTAAATTACATTTGATGGATGTAACGATTGTAAGGTGTGCATGTCTGTCTGGCAGATTCATATAACCATGTCCGCATTTCATGGTTCTGTGGTCAATGGCAAGTTTTCTTGGTTTTGTCATTTTATCAGATATTATAAGCATATGTTTACTTGTTGGTGTATGGAATGCCTGCAAGGTTTCATATAAAAAGAAGATGTCTGTCTGCCTAGGTTAATATTACTGTGAATTCATTTTCATAGAACATCGATAATATTAAACAGCAAAAATGATGAGCAAGACAAGATATACAAATGAGCCAAAATTTTGTCAGTTGCCTACTCATAGTCATGATAGTAGTTATTGTCATTAAATGGTATTTTTACCCTTTAATGTGTAGGGCAAGAACAATAGAAGATAAAGGGAAACTTTAAACAAAAAAAATTATCAACAAAACAAGATTTACAAAAGTCAACAAATCCTAAATTGTAAGTCCACTTCTATTCAAGTAATTGCCCTTGAATAATGATTATTATGAAATCAAGAAGTGGTATGATAAATGAGAGAACTATCCACTAGATTTCAATTAAGTGAATGTAAGCAATGCAATTACTTAATGAGATAAACCATACCCTATACATGCTATAGTCATCTATAAAAGGCACCACATACAAAATTTGAAATAATTCAAACTTCAAATATAGCAGGCTAAAGTAATTTATAAAGAAAACAATTTATAAAAAAACAAATATGACAGACATCAACCAACATCAACCACTGAACTATGTACGGGCTTCTGATTTTGGACAGGCATAATATGGCCGGGTTGATATAAAAATAAGATGCGGTATGATTGCCAATGAGACTTTTCTCCACTAGAGACCAAATGACAGAAGTTAACAAATAAAGTTCACTGTATAGCCTTCGATAATGAGAAAAACATGTACCGCATAGTAATCTATTAGAGGCCATGAAATAACAAATGTAAAACAATTCAAAGGCGCAAGCTAAGTGCCTGATTTTTGCACAATAAACAATAAACCAAAATCAAATATGATATATAGTAACAATTGACAACCACTGAATTACAGGCCCCCGACTTGGGACACACACTTACAAAATGTGGATTGGTTTAACATGGTTGCTAGCGCCAAATCCTTCTCTAATTAAGGACAGTGGTGTCAGTTCAATAAAAAAACTATAAAAATCAGTTAAAAAGTGCTGTTTTCTGCTCTTGGGTCAGGTTATTGTCTCTTTGATACATTCCCCTTTCCATTCTCAATGTTGTTAACTCATTAGAATGCAACAAAACAGAAAAACAGCTACCAAAAACTAGACCGGATGTGGCTGGAAATTTATTCTTTCCCTTTAACAAAAAATGACTCAACGTACAGATCTGTTAGTACTCACAGTTACTGCCTGTATCAAGTCAGGAATATGACAGTTGTTGTCCATTCGTTTGATGTGTTTTGTCATTTGATTTTGCCATGTGATTAGGGACTTTCCGATTAAATTTTCCTCGGAGTTCAGTATTTTTATGATTTTACTTTTTACTGACAGCTAATTCAAAACAAATGTCAACTAATAAAAGAAACATATTTTGAGCACCCAACCCACCCCTAACCTAAAACAGTGGTTTTTAATAACAGCACAACATTTGAACAAACTGTAAACATTTGTTGCAATTGGCTTAACTCAAAAGACTGCAACAAGGCACAAAAACAACTAATATAAAAACCATAGACACAAAGCACTGAAGTAAGAGTACTTATAATTAATATTCAAATGAAAGTTTATCAAAATGTTAATAAACATGATAAAATAGACATTTTTATTGCTGTATGTCTCTTCATTTATAATTTTTGAGTTTTGTGTATTTGTAGGTCAGACATCTTGGTTTTCATGATCATCAACAGGTCAATACTGAACAGAAAACTTAAAGTTGATATTTTCCTACATAGTGTGACTTTTTTATTAATTAGAAATGAAATGTGTTTTTCCTACATAAGAAATAGGAAATTTCAACATAATGACTATAAACAAAAAGGAGTCATATCATAGATGCACAAGAACTTAATCGTGTAAATGCAACAACATAAATATCAATTGAAAGAAGGGACGAATGAAGAAAAAAATTAGTTTTTTGTTTTTTCCACTGATTTACATCGCTCCATCCAATAAAGATGTACGAAGGAAGATCTTTGAAGAACAAATTCCAATAATGTTTTGTCTAAGAATTGTAGGAATATTCTAGTGGATGAAATAATTTATTACTTGACTCTTATATAGTGGACTGAACAATTGTACACAGCAAGCTGAAACAAGAAAACTAAAACTTAACAGGAAAAGTGTTTATTTTATGAGTTTGCAAATATGAACATAATATTATGAACACCACAAACGTATAAAATTCAAATCGTTTGCATATTCATGTATTGCAATGAAAATATAACAAAGAAAACTATACCTCATGAAAAAAGTAAACTATAAACTGTGCTTTGTCAATTTATTCAGTCTGAGTCAGAATATGAAATATTTTTTTCAGTTTAATTTTTCATAATAAAATAAACAAGACAAAGATTTCAAAACAATATATTTTTCTTTTATTTAGACATGTCATCATTGTATTTCAGTTAAAGGATTTTATTTTATTGACTTCAAATATTATTATACTTTTCAAAATAATAATAATCTTTATTGTCATATAAACAAATTAAAAACATGTTTGTGACAAAATGAAAAAAAAAGTACACTCATATATATATAATATGTATATATTAAAAACTTATAACGATTTACTACCAAACAGAATTTATTGTAACATACACATTACTGCATATTTATAATTTGAATCCCATGGGATTTTATTTTGTCCCATGGGATATTAAAAATCACATGGGATAATTATAGTTCCATGGGATTGTTTTTGTCCCATGGGACAACAAATATCCCATGGGACAACAAATATCCCATGGGACTACAACTATCCCATGGGACCCTAAACAATCCCATGGGATAATGGTCAATCCCATGGGATTTTTCCCTGTCCCACGGGATATTGAAAATCCCCATGTTTTTCTAAATCAAATTGCAAAATATATATAATAATAACAGCAGAAAAGCAATGAATTTATTGAATCCCATGTAATTTTTTGGGTGGAGGGATATCCTGTAAAAAAAATAGATTTATGTAAATAGCTATGTTAATCCTAAAAATAGAGTTTAAATGTTTTCATTGATTTCGAATGGGAAATAATTGTGTTTCTAAAAAGTAATCTAGAATTCATAAATAAACATATATTGATACTTACATTATCTGCTTTGTTGTTTAAATGTTTAGTTTTGAACAGTTATAACACAGTATATTGCATTAACATTTCCAATGAAAAAAAGATATTCAACTAAAAAGATTCATCAACTATAGAAACAATACTAGGAAATTGATAATTAAAACACACAAAAAAAAACCACTGTACTTACTTTCATTGATGTTTAAAGGAAATCAATCATCCCGTATTACCGATTATAGGGTTTAAGTTATTTATTTTTCATTATTGAAGGTCGTATGGCTTATTAATATAACTGCTAACATTCCTCTTGACTTGAACTGATTTGAATAGTTGTCTCACTAAGAATTAAATCACATCTTCTTTTCAAAAGCCAACTTAATCTGTTGCAGCTTAAACCTACGTTTTTTTAAAAAACGTTCTAAAAAAATCTAAATTTACATACTCACAATTTAAGAATTGTTTTGTCATATATATCTGTATCAAAATATTTCAGCTATGAAGATTTGTAAACCGTATTTCCCTCGGGCAATACCCATGGGAATTAAAATTATTACTTAAGTACAATAAAATCATTATCTAAAAAACTGTTTGCGATTCATTAACTTCAAGTAAAAAGAAGTGTATATATACACTGTGTGTATGACTCGGAGGTGCAATGGGGACCATTAAGTTTAATGGTCATGCGTGAAGTGCGCTGGTCTGCGCCAAAGTGCGGTTAGCCGTTCGATGGTTTGCGATGGTCTTTATGACGCGGGATGGCTAGATTAAAATCGACAGATGTGCAATTATTATAATAATGAGCAGCATATTTGTTTCAAGGTCAATATTTAAATTTATATTTACTATGGATGTATTAGTCAGTGGCGGATCCAGAACTTTAAGAGACATTTCATAATAATGTTAAAACACAGTTCTATTAATAATTAACGAGATCATAAAACTAAAAGAAAGCATTATACACTGGAGTATAACTAAAAGTTTGTTTTGACACAAGACTTGTAAGCAAAGGCTCGGGTATACTCATTTACACTGGATAACCTATGTGTGGTCATAAAAAAATACAGACATATTTCCTCTATATACAAATAAGGAGATGTGGTATGGTTGCCAATAAGACAACTATGCACCAAAGTTTAAATGAAGTAGACGAAAGCCAACATAGACAACCGTCCGGCATTCAAAAACCCATTCCGTGTAGTCAGCTTTTGACGACCCCAACATGAAAAATATGAAACAATCCAACTCTGAGAAAACTGACGACCTGTTTGACGCAGAATTGACAATGTCCATCTTGACACCTTAAACATGTGAATACTACATGTATATAATTTTAAGCCTAAGTGACTCTCAGTTTTATATTAAAAATGAGTATGAACTTACTTAGTTACCCAGGGGGAATACTTTATGAAAAATCTTATTCACGACGTAGCAATGAATATTTTATACTTTTCCGTTATATGTTACCTGTAAAATGGCGCAAATGTAGTTTTTATCTTTTGGCGCAAATAAAATATAACATTGAGGCGCAAATGAAAGATTTGATTTTGTAAAATGCGCCCGATAAGATCAGGTATATAATCAGATCATAAACTTTCAATGGTATTTTTTAATGCCATGTAAAAACAAGAAATATATTTGTAATGTTCTTAGTTAAGAAAGATTTCATATGTTATTTTTCGTTTATGATAATCAAACTTAACGTACAGTTTGGCTTGTTTAGTAAACAATTAATGAATATATGTTTATTGCAGGATTTAGATGACATGTATCGCGAATATCTACATGTACCACATTCAAATGGATACAATGATGAAGACAATAATTTTATTGCTGAGAATGAAAGCAAAGAACTTGAAGACACAAAACCCGTCGAACATATATCCGAAACTGATGAAATTGCACAAGCAGCTGTAGCTTTCGTTCAACATCAAAATGAAGATAATACATGTATAAATAATGAAGATTTGAATATGGCCAAAATAACTGGAGATTGTGGTTGTCTTGCCAAATGTTACAACCAATTTGAACAAGATGAAATAATAAGTAGTATACTATCTATGCGTGAACTATCAAAAGAAGGTAAAGACATGTATTTAATGTTCAATTAAAATCAAAAGGCATAGATAAATCCCGTTGAAGATACGGAGAGCGAAAGCGAACCAGATATGCATATACCTTTGACGACAGAGAGGTTTGTCGAGATGTATTTCTGCTTACTCATGATATTGGCGAGTCCTGTTTAAAATCTTTGCTCAAACACATGAACACTAATGGTATTGCTCCACGAAAACATGGAAGTTGTAAAAGACGTCCACAAAATGCATTTTCATTTGAGGAAATTTCAAATATTGTACAATACTTGAAAAAGTATGCTCATCTGCATGGTTTACCACAAGCAGCTCCTCCTAACAGACATGACTCTGAACCCCAAATTGTGTTACCTTCTTGTGAGTCAAAACAGTCTGTTTTTGACACATATATATATTAGCATGTCAGGCAGATGGAACTATTTGTGTCCACTTAACAACATTCAAAAATGTCTGGTCGTCTTGTTGACGGCACCTAAGATTTGCATCTATACATTCTGATGTGTGCAGTAGTTGTAGAAAGTTACCATAATCTGTTACTCTAGCACAAACCGAGGAGGAAAAAATTGAAAGTTCCCAAAATTACATATCACATATGGAAGCTGCAAGGAGAGAATGAGAGATGTACAATGGATGGTTGTCAAAATCGCGAGAAGAATTTAGTAATTATAATCAAGGACAGGTTTTAAAGAATGTTCACTATACAATTTTTTGATTTATGATTGCTAATGAGACAACTATCCATCAAAGTTCAAATGAAGTGGATGTAAGCAATTATAAGCAACCGCACGTCCTTCAACAATGAGAAAAACCCAATACCGTTAAGTCGGCTAAAAAAGACCCCGATATGAAGAATATAAAACAATACATCTAAAAAAACTATTACCAATTTTAAACGCCCCATTTACAAAACATATTCCCCTCGACTTGCAATTAAAAGTTTCAAAATTGAGCAACACGAACCCCATGAAAAACCGAAAGTGCTATGGAAGGATCAAGAGTTGATGCTATGCAATATCTTTGTTCTATTTGAGATAAAATTGAAAAATTTAAAGAAATCAAACTGAAATAAAAAACGCTACCAAAATGAAAAGCGTACTTATATTTAACATCCAACAAATAAAAGTATTTTATTACTTGTTGTTCTGTTACTGCAGGAGTAAACAAAAATTGGTATATGACTGGCTATCTTGCTTGGAGTGTGCTAACTGGCCAACATCAGAAAATAAGCCTAATGATGCAGTTCCAAGATCATACAAAATGTTTGGTAGATGCTGGATTTGGCCAAGCTAAAAAAGTTATTCAAACGATCAAACTGTGATACTCTATCTCATTTATGAGATGCCTTCCGAAAATCATCATCAACAAATGAAGTCGTTCAGTATAATTAAGAGAACAATGAAACTACCTGGCATTGGAGAGATTGGAAACCATTCTTATCTGCTTTGTTTAAACCTGTTCCAGGTACCAGTTTTGATACCTCAGGCTGACTCGTACAACAAAATTATTTGAACGCATCAACTAAAACTCACCATATTTGCACTTTATTATGTAAATCTATACAGCCGCTTAGTAAATCAGCAATATTTTGATGTCAGGATGGATTGTATAATACAAATGACAGCAATATTGGAACACAATGAATACAAAATGTTGTCTACATGAATTCAGGGTGCCAGCATTACCTTTTTTTATTCAATATATTGATACGTAACAAAATTTCAGTAGTTTTGATACATGTACCTCAGGCTGACTCGCATCAACAAAAACTGACCATATTTGCACTTTATTATGTAAATCTATATAGCCGCATAATAATTCAGTAATATTTTTATGTCAGGATGTATTGTATTATACGAATGACAGCAATATTGGAACACAATGAATACAAAATGTTGTCCGTATCAAATAAAAGTGCCAGCATGTCCTCCTTTTGTTTAAAATATTGTCTCAAAATAAAATTCAGTACTTTTGATACCTCAGGCTTACTCGTACAAAAAAAATATTTGACCGCATCAACCAACACTGACCATGTTTGCATTTTATTATGCTTATTTATCATGTTTATATAGCCGCATAAAAACATCAAAAATATTTTTATGTCTGGAAAGATTGTATAATACAAATGACAGCAATATTGGAATACAATGAATTCAAAATGTTGTCCTGATCAATTTAGATTGCCAGCGTGTCCTCTTTTTATTCAAAATATTGTCTCGCAACAAAATTTTAGTACTTTTGATACCTCAGGCTGACTCGTACAACAAAAATATTTTAACTCATCAACCAAAACTGACAATTGTTTCACTTTATTATGTAAATCTATATAGCCGCATAGTAAATCAGCAATATTTTGACGTCAGGTTGGATTGTATAATGATTATGACAGCAATATTGGAACACAATAACTACAAAATTTTTCCCACATACATTCAGAGTGCCAGCATGTACTTTTTTTATTCAATCTATTGTTACGTAACAAAATTTCAGCAGTTTTGATACCTCAGGCTGACTTGTACAACAAAATTATTTGACCGCATCAACCAAAACTGACCATATTTGCATAGCCGCATAATAATTGAGTAATATTTTTATGTCAGAATGTATTGTATAATACAAATGAGAGCAATATTGGAACACAATGACTACAAAATGTTGTCTGCATCAAATAAGGGTGCCAGCATGTCCTCTTTTTGTTAAAAAATAATGTCTCACAACAAAATTTCAGTAGTTTTGATACCTCAGGCTGACTCGTATAACAAAATTATTTGACCGCATCAACCAAACCTGAGCATATTTGCACTTTATTATGCTTATTTATATAGCCGCATAAACAAGTCAGAAATATATTTGATGTCAGGAAAGATTGTATAATACAAATGACAGCAATATTGGAACACAAAGACTACAACATTTTGTCAGCATCAATTTAGATTGCCAGCATGTCCTCTTTTTATTCAAAATATTGTCTTGCAACAAAATTTCAGTAGTTGTGATACTCAGGCAGACTCATTTAACAAAATCATTTGACCGCATCAAACAAAACTGACCATATTTGCACTTTATTATGTCATGTATGTATATCTATATAGCCGCATAGTAAATCAGCAATATTTTTATGTCAGGATTGAATGTATATATACAAATGACAGCAATAGTGGAACATAATGACTATAAAATTTTGTCCACATAAATTAAGAGTGCCAGCATGTCCTCCTTTTGTTCAATATATTAATACGTAACAAAATTTCAGTAGTTTTGATACCTCAGGCTGACTCGTACAACAAAATTTTTTGACCGCATCAACCAAAACTGACCATATTTGCACTTTAGTATGTTTATTTATATAGCCGCCTTAAAAAATTCAGAAATACTTTTATGTCAGGTTAGATTGTATAATACAAATAACAGCAATATTAGAACACAATGACTACAAAATTTTGTCCTCATCAATTAAGATTTCCAGCATGTCCTTTTTTTATTCAATATATTGATACGTAACAAAATTTCAGCAGTTTTGATACCTTAAGCTGACTCGTACAACAAAATTATTTGACCGCATCAACCAAAACTGACCATATTTGCCTTTAATATGTAAATCTATATAGCCGCATAATAATTCAGAAATATTTCTATGTCAGGATGTATTGTATAACATGTATAATACAAATGACAGCAATATTGGAACACAATGACTACAAAATGTTGTCTGCATCAAATAGGAGTGCCATCATGTCCTCTTTCTGTTAAAAATATTGTTTTGCAACAAAATTTCAGTAGTTGTGATACTTCAGGCTGACTCCTATAACAAAATTATTTGACCGCATCAACCAAAACTGACCATATTTGCACTTTATTATGTTATGTATGTAAATCTATATAGCCGCATAGTAAATCAGCAATATAATACAAATGACAGCAATATTGGAACACAATGACTATAAAATTTTGTCCGCATGAATTTATAATGCCATATTTATCCTTTTGTTCAAAATATTGATACGTTACAAAATTTCAGTAGTTTTGATACCTTTGTAAATCTATATGGCTGCATTATAAATCAGAATCAGAATTTTTTTTTGTGTAAGGATGGATTGTATAATACAAATGAAAGCAATATTGGAAAACAATTAATGCAAAATCTTATCCACATCATTTTAGAGTGCCAGCATTTCATCTCTGTATTCATAATATTGAACTGTCACTAAAGTCGACTCAGTAGTTCAGGATCCTGTATGAAATATTCCACACAGAATGTACACGGAATATAGTAGGAATATTGCATTGAATTCCTACCAGAAAAGAGTGATAATCTAGTCAGACAGTAGTAGGAATCCACACGGAAAATAGCCGAAATATTTAAATTAGCAGGAATTTCATAGTAGAAATATTGTATATTCCTACCAGGAATATTTAAATTAGCAGGAATAATTTGGCGGGAAAATAAAATTCCTACTAGAAAACCTGGCAGGAATTTTTCAAAATTCCACATAGAAAATAATATTTTCTAGTAGGAATCTATAAAATATACAAAATGTAAGTGTAATATATTCACAAATACACAACTAGGTCAATCATTTAAGTTTGAATCTCAACAACAAAAAAACAAAGGAAATGCATGGAATATATTCATTTAAAGAAAATTGACTTTTGAAATGTATGAGGAAGCTGTGATATATCCAAACATATCGGTAGATGGGCAAACATGTTGATTCTAAGATGAAATTAAAGAGTTATGAAAAATGAATAAGTAAAAGTATGCACTATTGCTGAATTAACTGATTACTAAATATATTGGCAAACAGTTAAAATATTTCACCTTAAAAGTATAAAATTTACCTTCTATCTACATCAGCCATATTTTCTCATATTTCAATATTGTAGTTGTATAACCCTTTCAGCATATTGTGTTCCAAAAAAACTTTTCATTCTCCTACCCTCCAACTTTTGAATTTGTGAACTGGAACGTGTTTGCATTTAACACAGCAAAATTTGTGTCATTAGAAAACAGGAATCCAGTTTAAGATAATTAAAAAAGATTCCATGTAGAAAGATTTTCTAGTAGGAATAACTTAATTCTGGCAGGAATCTTGTAGTAGGTTAATGAATAATCTTATCATACTTTCTGTCCAAGTTTCCACTTAAGATTTTCAAAACAGAAAAAAATTCATACAGACTTTTAAAATTCCAGCTAGATGGTAGGATTTTGCAAGTGGAGAAAATAAAAAATCCAGCCTGAATTTTGTTCATTTTTCATGTCCGCCTACTTTTTATATGGAATCTTTGATTTTAGGTGCATTCCTTCTACATTCCTACATGTGTCTAGGTGGAATCCTACTACTTATTTCGTACGGGATGGTTTGTATAATAAAACTATTTGACCGCATCACCCAACACTGACATGATTGATTTTATTTGTACTTTATGATGAAAAGTATGAGAAGTTCTCTTCTGGGAATAGTATACTGTTAGTATATTATGTCGGTTGATTGATTTTGTTGGTAGCTTAACGTCAAGTGGCAAATATTTCATTCATGTTCACAACGTACGTCTCAGATATCTTTTATAATCGGTAAAGACAAATCTGACGAAATTGACGAGATTCTTCATAATTATACAACACCTTATGTATCCGGACACTGATCAAACAAGATGAAATATCTATGTATAAATGCATAGAGTTAAAATTAGGACGAGACTGTAAAAAATGGGGAACGAAGCAACATCAACGATGATGTTGATATCCCATGAAATAAAAATATTGTTCCGATGCGTTGGATAACCTTTCTATCGGCCTTCTAATTAAAAAAAATAGCTGCATGTGATCACAAGTGTGTAATTGTATAGCCATTGATTAATGTATATAAGAATATGAAATGAAAAAACGAATTTTTTAATGTGTATAATATCTATAGAGTCTAACGAGTAAAGTAATTTCGCATCTATACTGGGAAAAAGAACAATGCGATTATTGTTTACATAATAAAAGTTCAGGTCTAATATGAAAAGTCTTAAACACGGAAATCTGTCATAAGCAGACCTGACCTCAGGTCTGGTCAGTAGCAGACCTGTCCACAGGTCTGGTCAGGAGCAGACCAGTCCACAGGTCTGGTCAGGAGCAGACCTGTCTACAGGTCTGGTCTGGGGCAGACCTGTCCTCAGGACTGGTCAATAGCAGACTTGTCCACAGGTCTGGTCTGGAGCAGACTTGTCAATAGGTCTGCAGCAGTCCTAAAAAAGCAGACCTATGTCTGGTCTACCAACGACGACGTTAACTTGCTTGTCTGCTTAACATTTCTCAAGTTAAATTGGAAAGCAGTAAACAAGTCTGCTCTAGGTTAACTTTTGTACAGGTTAGGACTGCACCCATTTGTACCATCATTTCGTCTTCCGTCATGACAAACTGTGTATAGTTATTGTTAAAGAAAATTGTAATGGGATTGAAAAAGAAATAAACATTCTTCGCCGCCCCTTAGAACAGTTTGATCCTTTGGCTCGTCCTGGAGTTATTCTTGCAGCCGGACTTTCACGTGCCAGGCATGAATATCTATATTCAAAAGTCCGTCCATATACTAAGAAGGAATATCAGACTGCATGCATTTTGTCAAGCACCAGGAGAAGAATAAACTTGTAAATGGCAGCAAACTAAAATCGACGACAAAATGTATGATTCAAACGTTATATTGATTTTTTACGTTAGAACAAATTTTCATGTGGAATTAAGATTAAAATTTCTCAACTGGTTTTTCACCGATCGTTGTCAATTTTTTACATTGAGTTGACATTAGTATTATCTGTTTAGGTAATAAAAAATCTGATAATACATAATGTTTGCCATAAGGGTCGTTTTTGCTTATCGGGCGTCATATATATATGATAAATAAAATACCATAAAATAATAATGAAATGAACAAATGTTAAGTATTTCGGATAACAGATATCCTTCATCAGTATGATCACGATGTGAAATGAATCATATCAATCTAGTCTGATTATAAAACTATAACAATCTTGAAATTTATACAATAAAACATTCAAAACTGAACATCATAGAGACGCTTGTACAATTCTAAATGTTTTAAACATGACGTAGGTTATGTAGCTATTTACAACAGATACTGCAAAGATATGCTTCAAATAAAAATAGTAATGTGCGATATGAACTGGTACAACTCTAAAATTTCAAAGGTGACGACAGTTGAGATGTTACAACTGCGATTGCGTGGAAATAAATTCCCAATAAACAGCACTGACCGATCCAAGCTAGTATAATATTTCAAATTTGACAACGGTAGAGAAATTAAAACAGAGGCTGCGTATTTAAACATCCCAAATAGATAGCAGTTTGATAATGATTAAAAAAGTAATAATAAATTTTGACTAAGGTTAAATAATTGAACGTGACTGCGTACTTATACATCCCTCCCAAATGAATAGAACCCTGTAATTTAAACTGGTATAATTAAAAAATTCCTTACAACTGTAAGAGTCCAGTACGGAAGCCTGAGTTACTGTAAACAAGTGATAGTAGGGAAAATGATATATATTGCATTCTCTAATAAAGATAAATATGACACATTTTTATAGACGATGGGTTACGTTTAGCAGTGACGAGAATACAAAATAAATCATCGTGTAATTGTAAGAGTTTATTTCAATGAAATCATCCTCTATAGGTTTAACGATTGAAACAACCCCGGCTTTGAAGCAACCATTGACAAAGTCCAGCATAAGACCAAGACCATTGGCAAGTCACATTAACGATATTTAAATTTATACATATATGTGTTCGAAATTTGAGAAGGGAAAACATTAATGTATCAGCAAAGCAACAGCTGAAAACAAGTATATGTAAAGAAGTCATCATTGCCAGCAGACTATTTATCACTATAAATAATGACTGCAAAAATCTAGACACTTGACAAAACCTTATTATTACCATAAAAGATGCACACAGTGAATATTTGGTATTAACATAACATTCTCTGCACCCCTTTAAACTGCACCAATATCATAACCGATCAATGCTATGCATCCGTAAATAATAAAACACAATACATTTGCCTTGCCTAATTCCCATGGATGTTGTAGAACTGATAAACAGAATATGCATCCGCCTGACTTTGTTCTCAAAAGAAAATATAGCATTAACCATATAGTCGTATCAAACATGTATGAAATATTTGCCATTGCATGATAAACAAACATCAATGAATTAATGAATAACAAGAATGTGTCCATAGTACACGGATGCCCCACTCGCACTATCATTTTCTATGTTCAGTGGACCGTTTAATTGGGGTCAAAAATCTAATGTGGCATTAAAATAAGAAAGATCATATCATAGGACACATGTGTACTAAGTTTTAAGTTGATTTGACTTCAACTTCATCAAAAAATCTTGACCAAAAACTTTAACCTTGAGCGGGACAGACGGACGGAGGGACGAACGGACGGACGGACGAACGGACGCACAGACCGAAAAACATGATGCCCATAAATGGAACATCAAAATAAAAAATTCAGCGAAATATCAAATTATACGCATTCAATTTAATGTACTCTAATGTTTAGAGGTCGTATCAATGGAAACTTTATTTAGGTAAAACAGATGAAAAAGACGTTTCACGTATTTAATTTAATTACCAAATATGCTACATTAGATCTGTATTATTGGTAAACAAACAAACCATATAATCATATTTCACTGACTATTGCATATTGTTACTACAGCTATTATTATTGGATTCCCTTAAGGAGATTAAAACTACTACATTTATATTAATATATATATAAATCGATTTAGGGGCCCTCATCGTATAAAACCATTATAGTGTTCAATCAATTTTTTGAATGGAACTCAAATAAGGTTTTATTTATTTTTTTCTACAAATAGACTCATCTTATGCATATATAGCTGTTATAATCAGTGGACTAGTTTCATCATTTACGCTTATAACAGCTTTCACAGCACTGAGAAAGCTCATCAACACAACGAGTAGAATCAAACAGGTACATTTTATTTTCCTTTGTCATGTTTATAAGACACAGACAGAAACACACGTACATATATACATCTTGACCGATAAAATTAGGGTACAAAACGAAAAACGACTAAGAGACAAATGATTGCTACAGAGCTCTTCAGCGCTCTACAAAAACAGAAGATCGGGCAACACAACCCCACCAAAATCGGTGTTAATATCAGCTGTTCCGAAAAGGTGAGAAGCCATATTAGATATAAAAACACATTACCCGATCCCTCCTTAATTTTCAAGGACATTTGGAACAAAACAAAGACTTTTAAATTTATATTTTCGCGTCTCCACTAAGCACTTGACATGAAGGACTTGTTAGTTTGGTATCATAATATATTAGGAGCTACTACGTAAACAATTAAACACAATGTGTCAGTCTGAAATAAAGTACTTTACAAAAGACTCATTAATATGTTATTGTCCTTCAAATGAATGGGATGTTTGTCACAGAAAATTAAAAACTTATAAAAAAAATGCCTTTATGAATATGATAGAAATGGCAGGTCCTTTGTAAATTAAATAATTACATATGTAGTTAATAAATTATTAGTCTGTTTAATTAATTCAAATTTTGTTAAATCTGAGGTTTTCATAATTGACGGTTGTGTTTTAACCTGTAGATTTCGTTGTAGTTTATCCCACATCTCATGTAAAGATAAATTTTCTGAATACGTTATCAGAACATTGAAAATCATTGTAAATCGGCTATAATGGTTGATTCCCTTTACTTTGTGTTATCCCGTGCACAAAAACATCTTACAACAATGTTGTATTGCGATACTTTGGTGGTTTCAAGATAATTTATTTTTTATTGTAAATTTTCAACCTTAACTTCATCAGTATGTGTTGTGCTTATTTTGGTTGCAATTTAACTGTACGATTGAATTCAATAATAAACATATTTTCAACTGATTTTTATAGTTCGTTTTTATGTTGTACTGTTACACCACTGTCCCAGGTTAGGGGAGGGTTGGGATCCCGCTAACATGTTTAACCCCGCCACATTCGGTATGTATGTGCCTGTCCCAAGTCAGGAGCCTGTAATTCAGTGGTTGTCGTTTGTTGATGTGTTACGTATTTGTTTTTCGCTTGAATTGTTTTACATTTGTCATTTCGGGGCTTTTATAGCTGACTATGCGCTATGGGAGTTGCTCATTGTTGAAGGCCGTACGGTGACCTATTATCTGTGTTATTTGGTCTCTTGTGGAGAGTTGTCTCAAATCATACCACATATTTATATAGGAAACATTTTCTTTTATTTAGTCAGACCTGACTGACACTGAAAACAACAACACAATCAATGATAGTATCGATTTTTTCACAACAATACACTGTAATGAACAGATGGACAAGGAATACAATAACATCCCACCTGAAATTCACAAGCTTCTGTCTTCGTTCATATAATGGTTTCAGAGAGAAATTAAACCAATGGAGAAAAGAGACATATTTTATGTTAAAACTTCCAAACTGTAAACTTGTAAACAAAACATGCATGTGTTTAATATTGGAATTGAACATTGTAATGCAACTTTTTAAAGCGTGTGTGTGTGTTTGTATAAGACAGTGTGATATTATAAATCTTTAGAAAATAGTTTTGTTTGTATTTCACCAAAGGCAAAAAAAAAATGAAAAGCGACAGTGGTTGATCTACGTTTAAAATATCGTACATCGATAAGGAAGGGACAAATAAAGGTTACAAATGAAATCTGAGGGAATTGCATTCACTCTTAAAGGAGCAAGAAATACGGTTGTGTCGACTAGGTGAGCGACTCCTGCTACGGGTGCATTCCCCGTCATGTGAATTCACAATAAAAAAAAGTTGTCACATTCGGGAATATTAAAAATCCGACTATATTACTATCTAACATGTCAAAGACTGCGGAGTCTTGCTCCAGTGAGTTTTTAGTACTTCGGTACTGGCATGAAAATACGGATTTTGTGTTTTTAAATTTGCTGTTTCAAAATTTTTTAAATTATTTAGAATTGAGGAATGTATCTACCTAATGCAAAGCTCTGATTCCTTTCTAGGCTTTGGCTATACTTTTTAGTTCTTTTTGGTTTATAGCTCTTTATCTTTTTCATAAGCTTTGGATTTTCAAATATTTTGGCCTCGAGCATCAATGAAGAGACATTGATTGTCGAAATGCACATCTGGTGCAGAAAATTTAGTACCGTTCATGTTACTGAGTCGTTGACACTTCTTATTGTTTAACAATTTTTTTCATGATTAGCTGAGATATGTGAACGCCCTTAGAACATAAGGTATACTACTGCTGAGAAATGCTAAGTTGACAATTGGAAAGTTGAAAACATCACGTTTGCCATATATTCTGCTTTGATTTCGTCCATTTGTGTCAATAGCGAAATATCAAACAGATTTGTTTTGGTAGTATTCTTAATGTCAAGCTCACTTAGTTAAGCACGCATTGAAATGATGGTTATTAATTGACAAAACATCATCAACATAAAGAAAAACATAACAAAAACATGATTATTTGCAATTGTAAAAACAAATGATCAGATCAACAATATATTAAGCATACGCGTTGTGCATGTTATTTTCCATCTTTTTGTACAATTTGCATAATGTATCAATTTCTTTGAAAATTCACGAAACAGATAATGTTCTTTAGATAAACAAACTCATCAAATATATAAGGTTTATGATTGTGTTAAACCGTATATATAAATAAGTTCGTATGAAACAGTTCTATTCCCGAAGGTGTCCGATCCCGGATTTGCTGGTATCATTAGTATTAATTTATCCAAAGTTTGTTGTGTTCCGGCATTGGGTTTGTATTTAATATATATATTTTTTCCATTTAATCATTTTTTATCGCCTCATTGTTACAACTATCCTCTTACGGTATTGTGAAAAATAACACGAAAAACATGCTTCAATGTGACATGTAACATGAACATACATGTATATCGTTTTATACATTTCTTGAATTAGTCAGTTCGACGACATAGGTTCTATGAAACACATTGTAAAAGATGAAATATAAATTTTTGCATGATACTCCACTCGTAAACAAATACAATTGGAAGGCTAAATAAAAAAGAATAAGATGAAAATAAAACTACGTGTTCCTAATTGTTCAACTTTTGATTTGCGGTAAGTTTGCATAAAATTACGGTAAATGTATCAATATCATTGTATGTCAACACGTTAAATGTTGACACTGGGTTTGTGATGTCGATGCCATTGAGGAAAAAGCATGCAATATAGTTGACCAATTAATTGTTTTCTCATTTATTTCTTCTTCATGACTTTACTACTGCAGTGCACACATTATTAATTTTCATATTAAATTTGCATTTGTTTGTTGTTTTGCCATCTCATATCACATGTCATGTATTATAATATAGGTTCTTATGGTTGTGGCCTGTTATCTATTTCTTCCATGAATAGATAATTCTCGAATCACACTGCAAGGAGTGTGATACGAAAAAGTCATACGAAAATCTGCTTTAATTTGATTGGCTTATCCAGCATCGCAAGAGGATATTACGGCATTTCCATTGGTTATTCGTTAGGTCAATGATGACTTTCAAAGGTTAAGACGATGTACATTTCGTCCATGGCAACAGATATTATGATTTCATCAATAAAGTACAAAACACTAACACATTTCACCTGACAATCTTCTTTTTGTCAATTTTTATTACATTCTGGAGTGTACAAAAAGTCTTAAAATGTCTGATGTTAAAGTTTGACACTGGAAAAGGACATATGACGTCATACAAGAATGTGCAAAAGACTAGATCAACATTTCGCTGGATTTTTTAGTTTTACACATTGAGAGTGTTGACCATAAGAGAAATAGGTTTAACAACTTGTGAAAATTGGATATCGCTTGATATCAACTCTCGTTTTTAATTTAAATAGTAATAATAAACTCGCCGAAGGCTCGTTTATTATTATATTGAAATTAAATAACCCTGGTTTGAAGGGTGTAAAAGCCAAAATGATAAATCAATGTGTTTCAGATCACCTCAAAGATACAATTTTACATTCCGCAATAAAGTACATAAAATGTATTGCATAATAGAAGCTTCAAAAATACCAGGCTAACATCATTTGAAAAGTTACAACGGGTTTGATGAAGAATTATTAGGTTTTCTTAATGGGGTACAGAACACAAGTAAGTTTTATAAAAAAAATCAGCAGAGTATTTTAATCACATACATTGTTTGTGTACTATTAGTAGAGAGAAATCAAGCTCTTCAATGATAAAAACTAGTTTTTGTCAAACTCAATTATATCCAATGAAGTTATTCCTGAAAATTATGTGATTCAAATTAAAAAAAAAGAGCATGAGTCAAAGTAAATATTTTGTAAAAAAAATGGGAATTAAACGAGCTAAATCTATTTTAGTCAAAGTGTTGGTACCCCCTTCATGCAGCCTATATACTTACATTTCTAAATAATATTAGGACATACACTTTCAAATTTTTACATATATATGAAAAAGTTTTATTCGCCCCATTTAAATATATTTTTTATGTTTGAATTATTACACGATATATTTGGTTTATCGAGGTAAAATACATTACATTCATCTTAGTTTGTATTGAAAAAAGTTTAATCACAAAAGTACCGAACTCCAAAGAAAATTCAAAAATGGAAAGTCCCTTATCAAATGGCAAAAATAAAGCCCAAAAACAACAAACAATGGAAAACAACTGTCATATTCCTGACTTGGTACAGGCATGTTCTTAGGTAACAAACAAATGGGAACTAAACCTGGTTTCTAGTCCGTTTCTATGTACATGATGTATGTTGACGTTTGTTTTTGTTGCAGTTCAGTATTTCTGTTGTTCTGTTATTTTCCTCCTATAGCTGATGTGTTTCCCTCGGTTTTAGTTTGTATCCCGCATTTGTTTTCTCTTTATCGATTTATGACTTTTTTTTAACAGCGCTATACTTCTGTTGCCTTTATTTATTGCTATATCAACCTCTCACTTGTATGACAGTCATATAACAATACGTTTTTATAAATCATTATTATACATGGCTTCTTTGTTACATGTGGTAGTTAAAATGATGTTGTTTAGATTATATAATGTGAAGTATGAAAATTGAATGCATGTAACTAAAAAATATCAATACTAAACTAAACAGTATTCAATACATTTATGAGCAGGTAAATATTAGTTCGCTACTATTTAATTCTAACTTTATACGTATACGAATATCTTAAAATATTGATATATCTTAGAAGGGAAAATATTTTCATAACTTATAATCCAGGTGATAGACACGTAGAAGTTTACGCCTTTGAGTTAGATTAATCAATGTTTGCTGTAATTTACTTTAAATATCTGGTATATTCACGTTTACATAAACAACTACTTGTACGGTCATTAACTTGACATGACTTGAATGTGTAAGAATATGTCTTGGGTTATTAGTAATATTTTATACTTATTGACTGGGTATAAGTGGAATATTAAGTTTATTGTCCCCGAGGTCCAACTATTGCTCTGAGAGGTAGCCGAGGGCAAAAGTTGTATCCGAGGGGACAATCAACTTACTATTCCACGAATATCCAGTCAGTAAGTGTTTTATCATACCGAAAGAGACAACAGACAATTAATGTCGGGGCTAAATCATTAATCGAAATTTAAACAAGCTGAAACACAACCATAATGTCGTTTACTTTACGCGACGTCATAGAAAATCATAACTGACGTATAATAAATCATCACATAACAGAGCTGCGAAATCTTCAAAAACACGAAAAGCGAAAAAGTATTAATGAAACGAAAAATCGAGAACCACATTACAGTATCAAACACAAATAGGAAAATTGACATTGTCAAAAAAATCAGCCTGTAGAAAATAACAAATGAGCAACTCTGCCTGAATTAAAAGTAAATACGTACACATCAGGAATACATAGTTAAATTATAGCAACATGTTAAGTAAACATCAGCATAAAGAAATGCAAACCATTAGCATGCTTAGGAAATAAGTCATTGGTAATGTTGAACGATTCTCAATTTTACATATGCAATGAATTTAAGATTTATTTCCACGCAACAATGTTAAATCTGCAAATTTGTGTTCTTCCCTAGCCGGAATTTGAACTCATGCTATTGGGATATCGAGACAACACCGCCTGCACTGTGTGTAGCGCTCTACACCACTCTTCCACCTACAATTTAGACTGAACTACGAAATTCAGCTTCTTGTGGCCTAGTGTTACCTTTCCTCGACAGTATAATCTAAAGTTGTAACACAGTACATGATATATATATATATATCATGTTAAAAATCGTTCTTTAAATATTGCTCTCTAGTGAACAAATCTTCCAACATTATATTAGACTTAATATATTTTCACATATTACATTAAAATCTGATTAAGTGACACGAGGTTGGTGGAGGATTATTATCGTAAAACGTGTTTGTCATTTATTTACGTATGATCGTGCTGTATAAGCAAAGGTCGATTTTAATCGTGAAATAGATTACTTTTTAAAAGCCTACGTTTTGTTTAGAAACAGATAACATTTATATTCGACCGTCTTCTGTGCCAATTATCCGATATATTTTCCTCTGATTTATTTCAAATATTGAAAGATATAAAAATTCAATTTTCCTTATATATGCTATATATTGAATCAATTGAGAAACAATCAGTTAGAATGATTAAGAAAGTACTACAACTAATAATTGTTCTATCATGGATGAAAACTTGTGTACAAAGTTGTTATTGTTCTGGTGGGGACCACCCTCAAGTTCAATTCTGCTCAGCTGATTACGGTAAGTTTTATTATGGACATTTACATCAAGGGCCATGATTAATTTTTTTTTTTGCAACGAACAGGATTTGCATTTTTGCCATTTTAGTTTACGCTTAATCAAAAATCAAAATTTGAATTTTCTCAAAAACTTGCGTGATAGAGACATGAAAACTATATCATGTTTTAATTTCAAATCCTGTAGTTTAATTGTTGACATGTTTAAAGTCAGTATAGTGGATGTTGATCACACGTGACCTTTTCTGGAAAGCATGTGTACAGCTACATGAGCAAGGCATACGGGAATAATTAAGAAAGTTGAACGTGCAAATCATGTCTTATCCATGTGTTATCCATCTACAAGCCTGTTGAATGAGTATAAGAAATACCAAACCGTTGAATCAAATTCAGTTAAAAATTGTTTCCCTAATCTGCTGATCATGCTGATATATGCCTAAAATAGACAAAGCTACGTCGACATCGCCATTGTTTGTAGAAAGTACTTCGGTGTTGACATGAATATGAAGTATATGGTCATTTTTATAAATGAGCTGTTTGCAAAAGTATGAATTATTCGAAATACTAAGGATTTTCTTATCCCAGGTATAGATTACCTTAGCCGTACTTGGCACAATTTTTGGCATTTTGGGTTCTCAATCCTCTTCAACTTTATACATATTTGGCTTTCTAACTATTTTGATCTGAGCGTCACTAATGAGTCTTATGCAGACGAAACGCGCGCCTGGCGTATCAAATTATAAGCCTGGTACCTTTGATAACTATTTGTTGTCAGGTCGATGAATAAGAAAATGCTTGCTAGACTTAATAATGTTCTCGTGAAAGTCTTCCGGACTATTGCAACGGTACAAGCAATTCGGTTCAACTATTGACCGTCACAGTTTTGGCCTACCTAGGATGCCTACATCCGGGTACTCAGTTATGAAACCTGACCGTTAGAGCATCAGATACAGCATCATTTGACCCAGGTCTCCTGTCGAATAACGGCATAGACATTCTGAAACCATATCTTTGAAAACCGCTTAAGCGATCAAACGTCTTTACAATGGCACAGTACTGAGACGCCTACATTGAATTGCAAAGGGCAGAAAGTGTAGCAGATTAAGGGTCTGGTAAACCGCAATATAATCTGGCTAAGCGATGCATCAACATTCATTCTCATTATGAGGCGATATGGCCGTACAAGCGTCAAACGACGCCGCTATTAGTGGTTCCACAAGGAACTGTGTCCTAAGGTCCTTGATGTGGACAATTTTAGCGGAAAGATCAATACTAGTATATGTATGAGCTTTTGATACCACAAACACTGCCCAAAATGAACCTTAAGCGCGACAATACACGGTCGCACACAGCTCGTGCTACTGTATATCCTCTAGCCAACGAAAACGTAACCGGGGCTCCCTGGCCGTTCATTTTCGAAAGATTTGAACTCAATAGGCCATTTATGGGATGATTTGAAGAAACCAAAATAATAAACACGTGCACAGTCGTCATCCAGCGCCGCAGATTGTACTCTTGAACATTTATACATATATGCGTCGTTTGATTGCGTACTTGCCGACACGGGTCCGTCTTGTGTTACAGGATTATGGTGTGTAAAACACATTTTGACTTTATAGTGACGTCATCTAAATGCTATGGATTTTACAGTCGTAAATTTTGACGTTTTATCGAACATGAAAGTCTGAACAACTATTTTGCTAAGTTTCAGTGTAATATGATGCCTATATATTTGTTAATACTACATATGGTGTAGCATTCTACTGTTTTCATTGGATATTACAATCACGTGTTTCAAAGGTTATTTTACGTATCCGTAGCCATATTCCTATTTTTAAGTATATTGACGTTATGTTTCTATTTATATGTATATTGGTGGTTAGCATAAAAAAATCTTGCTAAATTTAGATTTATGACGTCATGACGTCACAGATAACAACCATAGAGGAAGCGCCGCAGCAGACAAACAAAAAGTTTATCAGGATATTTCAAGAATTTTATGTTAAATGCAGACGCTAGGAATACAAGAAAGCTAATGCAACAAGCTATGAAGTTGTTAAAAAAAATATTGATATTTTCAATAACATATTAAAATTCTTGCAAAATACACCTTAAAAATACACAGAAAGAATATTGAACGCCATTTTCCTAATACTTTATTTACATATGTAATATAGAAATTAAGGACTTTCACTCATTCAATACGTTAGATTATATAGACACTCGGACTTCGTCCTCGGTCAATATAATCTAAACAGGTCCATATATAACGTATTGACCTCGTGAAAAGTCCATAATTGATAAATAATCTCTTGACAATGGTGTTGAGCATATAAGTGTATTTTTCACATGTTGCTTTTCTTTTTGGGGGAGAATAGTATATTCCTAAAATTTGCTTCCCTATTTATTATTGTTTAACTAGATTGTTAAATTCGACTTATGAGTTTGAATGTCATTCTGGTATCTTTCGTCTATCTTTTTCAACAAAACATGTAATCATTAGTTGCTAGTTATCGAACATTTGATTTTCCATACCACAACAACCCATATGTTTTATGACACAAGTTAATTCATATCACAATGACTCATTTACACCAAAGAATAGAGATACCCAATTCTTAGATCATGTGACCTTTTAGTAAGAGAAAGATACAATATACCAAAAGGGTATTCGAACTCATAAATCATAGACATATGCAGTGTAAAACCTTCATAACGGTATTACAACAAAATTATTGAACTGTATATTGGTGAAAGTATCAGAATACGACAAGACTCTCGCAAAATTGCCGTTCTTTAAGGTGTGAAACAACATGCATACATGAAACGTATTGTTGCATACAATATTATGTAAATGTGTACATCATGTACATGTTTGGTTTCATAGTAAAAAATCCTTGACTATTGTTATAATATAATATATAATATAAGTATTATATTTATTTCACATGTAAGCAGTCAATGTCGATAAGCTGAATAATTCTTTGTAGAAATAAGAAAATCTGGTATGATAGCTAATGTTAAAGATATCTACAAGAGTCCAATGACCTGGGTGTAATCAATGATATGCCACCATACGTCTGTCATTAAAGGCCCTGACCTGACAAACTATGAAACAATTCAAACGGTAAAACTATCGGCCTGTGTTATGTTAAATCAATTGACAAATCCCAAATATGTATTATTATTAAAGAGTATTTTTAAAATCGCATTATATAATGAGAAAATCACCCTAAATAAAGGCAACAGTAGTATACCGCTGTTCAAAAGTCATAAATGGATTGAGACAAAAACAAATCCGGGTTACAAACCAAAGCCGAAAGGAAACACATCAACTATAAAAGGAAAACAACGAAACAACAGAAATAAGGGCAATAAACACAATAACATTTCCCCAATACAAGTATTTACAATAAAACGTAAGCATTTTATTAAAACTTGCATTACCTTCTATTTCCAACAACTGAGGAGCTGCAATTGTCCAATCAACTTTAACCAACAGATTGGTTCTTTGCTCTGTGGTTCCAATGTTGTCCCATGATATTCGCTTTCCTTCAAAAAATTATATACTAATTAGTCACAATTTCCTATTGTCAAATTGTTACAATCTCATTGTTTTGCAAGAACTAGTTCAAACTTCAGTTACAGAAATACTGTGACAAAATTTGTGAAAATCACTCATGAAAGACAATTTATATTTGAACAGTTGCTCCATAGTTATCAAGATGAAAACAAAGTAACCACTTTAGTTGACATTACTTTAAAAGTATAAAAAATAGATCAAATTGCTTACACTGATAAGTTTCATAACCTAATGTTGTTTTGGTATTGAAGAAATTGACATGCATACAGGAGCAGTATACTGATTTTGATTTAATTTTTGATTGTTGGTATTTTAACGCCACTCTTAAGCACCACTTTAGGGCTATTTTGGGGTGACCAGGTTTAATTGATGGAAGAAGCAGGGGTGCCCTGAAAATACCACTGACCTTCGATAGGAAAACTGACGATCCTATTCAATAGATTGGTGTCTAATGCAGTCCTGTATGATCGGGGTATGAACTCACAACCTTAGTGATGACTGGCTAGTGATTACAGTAGCAACCTAGACCAACTGGCCACCGAGGTCCAAGCAGTAAACTGATGAAGTTTCACCACTATATTGTGTTTAAGCATGAAAAAGTACAATTAACTAAACGTACACCTTAACCATGTTAACCATGGTAAACAAGCAGATAATATCCATTGGGACCTAAAACTCCACTTGTTAGTTTCATAGTTCTGATTCATAATTCTGGTTAATACCTTCTCCTATTCCATATGCCTTCCAAACTGTTATTCCATTGACATCAAATGAAAAATTATGCAATTGTGTAATTCCAGTTATTGGTTTTATCTTTGACTTCTCTGCATCCAAATTAGTTACAATGTCAACGACTCTAACCCTGAATGATCCTTTCTGTTTAACCTCTATAGCCTGTAAAAAAAACAGAAATGAAAAATAGAATTGCTATGCTTATAACTGTGCATAACTTCTTGGGTTTGCCAAATGAATACCAATTCTCTTATCATATAACTATGAATAAAGTCTTGGCTAAAATTAATGCATACCAAATCTCAAATGATACTTTGTGTCCTTAGTGTATTGTTTGTTGTTCATTATGTTGTTCTGATGAGGTATGTCCTTTTTAATTGAATTTTACTGTAGTGTACACACTTTTGATGAGCTGTGTTATATACGAGCTGTAACAGGTTTAGGGATGAACTCGCACTAGCAAGCAATGTTAAACCTTGCTACATACTATTTTTGCCTGTTCCAAGTCAGATGCATTGTTATTTTGCTATTTTTTGGTGTTGTGCATTAATTACCCAAACAGAAAAATAAATGAACAAATTGCTTTCAAATCGTATTCAAATCTCTTTCAAATCGTGATTCTGCGATTTGTTAGTACCATTTGCTTGTGATTCATTAAACAAATTATAAACAAATCAGAATTTGCCAAATTCCCTAAAACTGATTTCTTTGTGATTTCTTTCAATTGTATGATTTGTAAGCAATTTGTTTCTGTTTTTGCGTGATTTCTTTATGATTTGTTTACTTAGAATATTGTATGAAGTGATTTGAAAGAGATTTGTTAACTTTGTTAGCTAAAATGATGTGATTTCGTTATGATTTGTTTACTTAGAATATCATATGAAATGATTTGAAAATGATTTGTTAACTTTGTTAGCTATCATGATGTGATTCATTGATGATTTGCTACAATGAATAAAATGTAAATGCATTCGAATTTTCTTTGTTTATCTATCTCTCTGACTTCCGGTTGAGATCAAATTCAAATTTCAAATACTGTTCTATATTAACTGAACAAAGAAGGTTGCAAGATGAGGAGTTGTACTATCAATGATGAGAGTGGTAAGGAATCTCAGTTATTTATTTATAATTTCACACATTCAATTAATACTATTTAACATGTAAAAGATGTAAAATTTTTAAATTCAGAAACTGTGCATTTAAGAATCTCGATTTAATTTTGTACTGCCAGGATTAATTTTCAAAATAAAAATGTGTAAAAGATGTGTAAACAGATCGAGACATGCAATTAAAGACAAGCTTCCCGAGCCAGCAGACAAAATTCACTGGCAAGTTTCATGTTTTAATTTTTCATGTTTACTGGCCAGATCCCGGGCAGTAGGGGCAAAGCTACATTAGCAAATTTGGACCAAGACTAAGACTCATCACCTATATATATTCGACATGCATCCTTTTAGTACACGTGGTTGCCCAAGTTTTGTCAAATCTCGTTAGAGTCAAATTCGGATGAGAAGTAAGAGAAACCTAAACAGAGGGAACGATTCGTCCCTCATTGCAACCAAAGATAGTATTCCTTTTTACAATTAGAGGAGTAGCTAAGGTAAAATGAAGGCAAATGCACTTCAAAGTTTGGCGGTAGTCAGGGGCAGAAAATATTTTTGATCTGGATGTAAATGATTTAATCTGTGAATTGATGATTGATGCAGATTTATTGACGATTTGCTTGTGATTTGCTTGAGGTAGAAATATATGATTTACTTGTGATTTGTTAAAGATCTGATAACGATTTGTTTATAATTTCTTCATAATTTGAAAACAATTTGTTTGTGATTTGCTTGAGGTAGGAATATGATTTACTTCTGATTTGTTAAAGATTTGATAACAATTTCTTTGCAATTTGAAAACAATTTGTTTGTGATTTGCTTGAAGTAGGAAAGCAATGATCTCTGATTTGTTAATGATTTCAAAACAATTTCTTGACAATTTGTTTGTGATTTGCTTATGAATTGGAAGCAATTTGTTCGTGATTTGTTGTTGTGATTTGTTAGCTCATTTGCATGTGAAATTTTATCACTTTCAAATCATAAAGAAATCATACGATTTGGTTATCATTTGTAACCATGATTTGTTCCTCAATTTTTTTTGTTTGGGTAGGTTGTAAGTTTTCTTAAGGTGTTTATAAAATGTTTTTGTACTAGCTTCAGCCGTGTTAAAGCATGCAATACCTTAATGGCTTTAGCTCTATTTTGAAGGTCATACAGTGATTTTAGTTGCTTATATATCTCTGGTGGAGAGTTGTCTCATTGACAATACAATCACAACACATTATATTTTTTTGTAATTGATATACTTCTTACTCTTTAGCTTTGCATATAAATTGTCATTTACTGAATTTTTTAAAATACTCTTTTATTCAGACTTACCTGTTTCATCTCCTCTGCAGATGTGACATCATGACCCTCATTAATGTATCTTCTAACATATGCCTTGATATGTGAAGCCCTGCGGTCACATGGACCTGCAAAAATGTGTAAACTGTCACTACATAGAATTCAATGGTTGCAATATCAATATTTATATACATTTATTGTGTATGTGAGAAACTACTAAAAAAAAAAGAGTTTTTCTGCATACTAGCCTTTCTATACAAATGCAATGATCCAAATATCAGAAACAGAGGGCAAGACCTTTAAAATTGCTTTAAAATAATTGCCATTGTACATGTATACCATTTGGACAGTACAAAATTCATTTGCAGGTTACAAAAATTAAATTTTGATTATTCTTTTCCCATCTGAGGACAACAAAAAACACAAAAATCCTTCAATCAAAAGCTGACTTGAAAGATTTTTCTTTTGAATAACTGAGTTGCAAACTATGACAATTTACCTTTGCCATCCTGTGCTTCACTGAAGTTGTACGTTTTCAACTTATCCCCCAGTTCAGCTCTAAGGGCTACCATCATCATTGTGTTCTTGTAGCATCCTGCATTATCTGAGAAGAAGTTCACCTCCTGTATGTTTGGTACTTGTTTTGTCAGATCATGGACTACATCACACAACACAGAAGCAGTAACAGAACCATCTTGAGATATCTAAAATAGATCATGACAATGTTATATTACTTGTAACAAGCCATTTGAATCAAACTTAATCTGTGTTGTACAGTGGTTCAAATTTGGTATTTTAAATAAGTTAAAAGAATGCAACTTTGATACAGAAATAAAGAAAAGGGAAATCAGGGTTTATAATTGATTGCAGCAAAAATAATTTATTGTAAATTCAGAAAGTAATTGCCTGCTTTTATTATGAATTATTGTGATAAAATAACCCGGTCACATTTTTGCAATAATTTTTGAATTTACAGAAATTAAAATAGATTACAAAATTTATTTGAAAGTTTTGATATTGAAATTAAATATCTATTAGCCTAACTTATATGCAATGAATATTTTCCAATTATCAAAAGATTTCTGAAAGTTAATAAAATATCTGAAGGAATTCTTTTTCAAAAGCTGAAAACTTGAAATAATAGATAATTATATCCCTTAATAGTTTTGTTCTTTACAAAAAACCTAGCAATATCTTTTTATTACCTGGGATGAAAAAATGTGTACATGTGTTATTGTCTTTAGTTCTTCCCCTTGTTTGTACAAAGTTACTGAAATGTGCCAGTTGATTCCACGTTTGGCAAACCAGTCACTCTGTCCTTCTCTAAATTTGCGTGGTAGAAATTTCATTGCCCAGTCACATGTGATAAGTGCTTGATTTTCATTTAAATTCTTTAATAGATCTAGCCTTGCACCTTCTTGATTCCTAGCTCTCATAGCATGACTTTTCCAATCTTTTATAGCTTCTACAGCATTTTCAACCTGAAAATTTAATTATGGTATAAAGAAAAGTGGTTAATACTTAATTTACACACAGTCTTCCTCTTTTAATACAATTCAACAACCTAAGCCCTTACATACATGTATACTATTGATGTCAGGGCAATTCCACTGGTCATATATTCTTTTCGTGTCTATCAAGGGAGGTAACCGCATTTTATGATGGCTATTTGGAGAAAAAGGAGTTTTTAAATTATTGTTTGTACTAAAATGTATTTGTTTTGGCCAAAGTATTGAATAATTTGCTAAGACAAATAAAAATTTCTTAGTATACTTCTCCATTTAATCAATGAAGTGGAAATTAATTGATAAAAATTACCTGGAATACAATGGAATCTTTATTGTCCCATGTACCATCCTGTGTTAGAGTACTTATTTCAGCTAACAAATCTGCCAAGTCAATACACTGTACACAACTGTGTTTATGCTGGGTGTTACAACTTTGGGAGAAGCACTTTTCACTATCACTTAGAGCAAATATTTGGCAATGATCTGGAACAGCATTCTCTTTTTGGATATGTACCTTTTGATAAAAAAAAATCTAAACCGTTAGAAAGATTTGTCACAAACTGAAGAAAGAAAAAGGATAAACAAAATCATCATAAATCTGTTGTCCCATGCACAACATACAAATAGATCATCATTTGAAAAATGATGAGCAGTTAACATAAATGAAATAAATGCATATTAGGAATTGAGATAATAATAAATTATCCTGAATACATGTACTTGTTTGAAAAATAATAATTTGTCTCATAAAGCAACAATAACTATATAAAAATACACAACTTTACATGACATTTATAAATCTTGTGATGTTTAATTTAGTATCTATATCATTGATACATCCAAAAAAATAAAGAGATCACATGTAAATTACTGAGTAACATATGGGTTAAATTATTAAACACATAGATCATCAATAGCGAAAACAGGAGTCTCTATTGCTCAACTGAACAATGCATTGGTTAAAAGTCCTAGTTATTTTCAATCCTACCAGTTGAAGTGAACTTGGATATTTTTTTATTTTTCAAAGAAGTAATTCCATCCAACATTGGTTCAAATGTGCCTTATGGTATCAATATATAGACAGTGAGGGGTGACAATTACAGCTAGCTCACACTGTAGTTCACTTAAGCTAAAATGTCACAGACAATTTGTTTAATTATAACGTTTCCAATAACATAATTTAGACATTCAATGTGTTTTCAAATACCTTAAAATCTGACTTTATGTATCTCTTCCCATTCAGCAATTTTGACTTCAATTCTTTCTTCTTTTCACTTGATGCACTAAGTTTTTCTATGATTATCTCAAGATCTTGAAATGCCTTTCCACCCTCTGCAACGTAATAATCAAGTCCCTCAACACATTTTCTAACGGAAGCAGCACAGTCATTAAGTATCTTATACATTGTACTTCTTCCTACAATTACAAATTAGTCATGTACACTTTTAATTGATATACACATATAAATTTCAATTTGATAACACACCAATTTTTTTAATGTTATTATGAATAAAATCATATATTAATGACTGCGACATCATTATTTTCTGTGAAAAATCTATATTATCTTTTTCAAATCAGCACACATTAGCTGTCAAGGTTTCCCCATGTTTCTTGTAGCCACCAATACTAGAGTACTAGTTACATGCATATGCAATTTACTTTTCTATGACTGTCAATTTCTTTTCAGCCCTTTATTTTTAATTATTTAACAGCTGTATCTGTGTTAAATACTTATCAAGGGTACCAGGCTTATAATTTTTCCTACGCCAGATGCGAGTTTTATCTGTACAAGACTCATCAGTGACGCTCAAATCAAAATAAATTGTATGTTTAAAAGTGTTTATTTATCTTGATAATCTTACCTAAATGACCAACATTTTCGGAATCACAGAACTGGATGTACTGGTTAACAAGGGATGACGGTGCAAGGCTTCGTATCAAATTTGGAACATTGACTATTTCTCCAGATGTTAGCTTCATAGTCTTCATACCAAAAGGCAGATCTTTTACAACATCTGAGCTGACGATGAAATCTATGAAGTGTTCCAACTCTGCTACGTCTATCTTGTTTCTTGTTAGTTTTTCTCTGGACACTGGGAGGCCACAACCTACTTCATCACTGTGCTGTTTGGCAGCATAAAATCTGTACTTTGTCAGATCCGGTATCATCTAAAAAAAAAAAAATATTAAATAGATATAAAAGCAACAAAAATATTATCAATAAAAAAATATCTGAAAAATTTGGTAATAACTATTAAAATTGAGAATGGAAATGGGGAATGTGTCAAAGAGACAACAACCCGACCATAGAACAGACAACAGCAGAAGGTCACCAACAGGTCTTCAACGCAGCAAGAAACTCCCGCAACCGGAGGCGCCCCCCAGCCGGCCCCCAAACAAATATATACACCAGTTCAGTGACAATGAACGCCACACCAAACACCAAACTGCACACAAGAAACCAAAACCAAAAATAACACAAGACCAACATAGGCTAGAGGCTTAACTGTATTGTATCCTAAGCTTGGCATTCGTAAAATGTAGATTTTACTGTTGCAAATTGAGTTTGCCTAGCAACGTGTAGAGGAGCTAGGTAAACGGATATTTGCGACAGTAAAATTAAGTTTTACGAAGGCCAAGCTTAAAATACAATACATTTATCTCCATTCTAATGCTATATATTAAAATAAATTCCATGTAATAAATATTTTGGCTTTAAATGACATAAATTACTTGCAAAAAAGATGCAGCATACCTCTCTGACCTCATCAAAGCTGTAATTTCTGGATAAGACTGATAGAATTTGTCTTCTTAATGTCCATGTTTCTGCAGAATTATATGTGTCCTTTAGTATTAGTGCTGTTTCATCAAGTGTAGAGGACTTTTCAGGTTTATGTGCCGAAAATACAGACTTAAACATCAAATCTTTCAAAGTGTCTCCCTCTCCAGGGCAGATGGTTTCACATATTACTGACATACACTGCAGTGCTTTTGACACGCATCTCTGCTTGGTTTTATGTGTAGATTCTAATAATGGAATCAATTTTTCCTTCACAGGTGATACATCTGATGTTGCCAGGAAAGAATTCAGCCTCTGTAATTTGTCCATCATACAAACTGATGCCTCCGAATATTGACTGTCACCTGTCTCAAAGCACATACTTTCACTCTCTGTTTGACTATTACCATCTGTTGTTGTTTCCTAAGAAAAATATGCTTTAAGTTATATATATTCTGGATTGGTTGTCTAATCATACATAAAAAACTCAACAGATAACTCACCTTGAAACACTTTTGCAAATGCCATATAACAAGAAAAATATGTCCACAGTACACTGATGCCTGGTTGCAATTTCATTTTTTATTTTTATGATAAGGGAGCCAAAACATTTGGGTCAAAACCCTTATTTGGCATACATTTAAGGAAGAACACATCATTAGGAACATATGTACTAAGCTTCAAAATCTTGAAAATTCAATGTCATTAAAACTGAATCTGGATGGACAGACAGACAGAAGGACAAACAAACAAACAGACAGATGAACAAACGAATGAACAGACAGACTGATGCACAGACCAAAAAAACATAATGTCAGCCTCTACTATCATAGGCAGGACATAACAATCAGTCTAGATTGATAATGTTCATAATAATTAAAGACACATGAAATATATTCACAAAATCGAAATTCTATTAATTTAATGACTAGCTAGCTGCCATTGCTAGTGGTCTAAAAATTACATTTCATTTTTTTTAATATTCTAGCTTTAAAAGTATATATACTTGGACTTCTTTTAAACTGAGTTTTACTGTGCGTATTGCTATGTGTTTCTTTATTCTACATTGGCTAGAGGTTTATGGGAGGGTTGAGATCTCACAAAACATGTTTAACCCCGCCGCATTTTTTTGCGCCTGTCCCAAGTCAGGAGCCTCTGGCCTTTGTTAGTCTTGTATGCTTTTTAATTTTAGTTCATTTATATGTTTTATATATACTAGTACACAATTTTATTTAGGGGCAGGATTTTCTTGCTGCATTGAAGACCCATTGGTCGCCTTCGGCTGTTGTCTGCTCTTGCGTCGGGTTGTTGTCTCTTTGACATATTCCCAATTTCCATTCTCAATTTTATGCAAGAGAAAACTTCTGGAAACTTATAATATGAATAGACTGACAATCATAAAATCTTAAATGAGTATTGTTTATATATGTGTCTGTTTATTTTTTTTCTTCTCTGTAATGGTTATGTAGTATCATTGATATGACTTCATCTTATTGTGTTAATCCAATACACTTCCATTCAATATTTTAAAATTTATTGGTTAATGTTAAAGATTAGATAATCTGATATAATGTTAAAATGAAAAGTACCTTTTGGTGATCATTCAAAAGTTTTTTACATGAATCTGAACTATAACATTTGTCTTCTCTTTTCTCTCTATTAATGTTTAAAGCTAAATTGTTGTCATAGTCAATCTGAAAAGATAAAATTACATATAACAGTGATAATGAAATGAGAGCTTCATTAACATAATTGAACTAAAAACTCTACATATTTGTACTCAAAATTTTATTCACATATTTGTTTTGCTATTGGTATTGTTCATGAAAAACTTGACTTGGCTGCACGTGACAAGGAACCTTTTTGCCTTGGGTTTCTAGAAGGTCTGTGCTATATTCATTTTTTCAGTTTTCATTATTATTTATGTTTAATGCTATTGATTTTTACATTAAGGTAGCTCAGGTGTTTTCCTCCATCTTCGATTTTGAAGAAGCAGATAACAATTGGTCTAGATCTTTAATGAAATGTGCAAATTTTGAGAGTAGTATGTAATTCATGTGTAAGACTTTTAATGTAAATATAGAAAATTATGTGTTTTATCATATTTACGGGCTGTATAATTTCTAAAAAAAAACACCATATTTGTGTTTGATTCATTTTTCTTTCAACTTTGCCAAATAAGGGGAGATAACTTAGATAGTAGGGAGATAACTCAGATAAAGTAGTTTTATAATAGAAAGTGTTGTGAATTTACCTATTTTAATATGCAGCAAGAAAACAAGTTCGGTAACCCCATTTTTTCTTTTTCTTATCTGAAAGCATGTTATAAGAGCTATCTTCTCACATTTTATCTTAACATTCTATGGACAGATGTAGTTTTCTTTTTATCACACAAAATTGGATTTTCCATGCATAATCTATACAAAATCTGACAATTATGCACAACCTGTAGCGTGAAAAAAAGTCCAGTGACCTATACTTTTTATTATATTTTTGAAAAAGGCATGATAAAAACTTCATTTTGACAAATTATTAAAATATTCTATGGATTTTAATTAAGACGCCCCAGCCACCTTAACTAGTTTAATGGTATAGAGTAAAATCAGACAAACATAAAACATTTACATATATATGTATATATATATATATATGTTTTATTTAAATCTGTCTATTTTTCTTGTATGTAATATTTTGCTCTGTGTTGAAAGCCTTATAGTATAACCTTTACTAAATATAATGTTCTTATCAGACATTTGGTTTGAAGTGGTGAGTTTTCTCATTTGCAATCCTATCACAATTCTATTGTACTGTTACTGTAATACTTTTGAAGCAAAGATACTTTAAGAAATACATATATATATTAATAAGAAGATGTGGTATGATTGTCTCTTTGAATATCTACATCAATTCATTCACTAATTCTTTCAAGTTCCAGATGAATTCAAATATCAAGATTATTGAGTAAATAAATATCAAAAGCGAAACTGATACAACCAAATACTGAGTTTATGTCATTATGTCTGGTATAAAATATTGATAACATTATTAAGTATTTTTAAAGCTCATCCATATTTTTTACTATATGTTTTGGTCTAATAATAATACTTAATCAGAAGGTTTTCTAATTGAATTAATGTTGTCTTAATAGCATAAAATGCAATTATATTAAATCAAAAATTATTTATCAATATATATAATATACTATAATAATAATATACAAAATACCTTTAACAATGGCTCTACAGGGATTTGCTCATTTGGCACTGAAACTTCAACATGTTCATCTGGTTTGCCTGATGATAAGTGTTTTCTGCAGTTTGAACAGATAGCTGTTTGTAAAAAAAAAAAAAAAACATGTTACACTCAATAATTTAAGAAACATATATAATATATTCTGATACATTTTATTGAAAGTTAATAAATATAAGCAATAAAACTCAGCAGTGTTGAAAGTTGACTTGATAAATTGTTGCTTCTTATTGTATTAAAGTTCAAAATATTATATGCACATACATAAAATTGCAATAAAAAATCAAAAAGTAAAAGCACTAAGTATGTTAATGATTTAAAATTATTTAATAAGGGAATTTGCTTCCTTAATGGTGATTTACCAAAGAATATCTGGACTTTACACATTTTTATCAAAAATTTCCATAAAATATAGGGGGCGGGGGGATTAGCCCAAAAGTAATAGTATGTAAGGAGGCGCAACAAATAAATTTAATTAAGCTTTTTGTGTTTCAGTTAATAGTTGAGTGCAATTATACTAACTCTACAAGGATTTATTCATTATATAATACAGAAGACAGATTAATTGCTTGATGGCTTTGCCAAATGCTATGGTATTGTTAGCAATTATATTGTTTATCAGTGAAACTCATCAACTCACTGTTTTGTGATGCAGATAATGATATGTTTCATTAGAATTGCACATAATCACATCTATGGAAGTTTAACTATAATATACTTTTTATCTGAAACTATTTTAAGGTAAATTATATTTGCATGCTAGAATAATATTCTAGCAAAATTTTCTTTAAAAATAATTTTTTTTATCAAATGCAATGGTTTGAAGTTTGCTCAATATATTTTATGTCAGTTAAAAGTCAGAATATTTTTATATAACAAAATTTAAGGGAGGCAGCAACAACTTTTGTTAGCCTAACAATTTTTTAAAGGGAGGTAATTTGTTCTAAAAAAATGTTATATCTATGTTTGTGGAAGTATTGTCAGGTGTGTTAATCAATACGCTGAAGCCTTAACTACTGTTTTACAATTTATCATCTAGTATCTTAATAAGTGTTAGTATCACTGTCGGTTCATTCATAATTTCCGAAAATATTTTTGGTGATTCTTCAAGATCTGTTGCCGTGTTGGCGTTGCAAGATGAAATGGGGTCAGAAATATTTATTTAAAATGCAGATCATCCATATATATTATTATTTGAATATTTTGATCAGCCAAAAATTGATTGGTGTTGAATTTTTATAATACTTACGGGTTCCAATAGCCAGTACAATACCAGTACTGCTGTGGATCTTCATCATTGCATCCTTTGTTATGTTTCTCTCCGCCCTTGGAATTGTCTTCTTATGGTGTGAAAGCAGTGTAGGAATAGCACATCGAACAGATTTATTCTTAGACCGGTTTTTAACCAACATTTTCTCCAAATGAACATTGCAAACTGAAAAGTTTCTTGTTCTTTGACAGAAAAGCAGACCAACTTCTGACAATAATATGTCTGATGTTTCCCTATCTATGTCACAGAGGCTTTCAAAAGAACTACTACAACACACAGATGTGTCAAAAAAACTGAAACTACAATTCATCTCACTCTTATCTGATTATTTCTAAACTAGGTGCATACATATTACCATCTTGTGTCGTCTGTTATGTTGTTATGGCTATGGATTGTTTTTGCTTCTTATTAGAAGAGGCAATAAAAGGGAAGTAACTATCTGACAAAAATGATGCTTAATTGAAAGATTTCAATGGTTATTGTAAAAAAAATAATGTTTACCCCACCAATTTTTTTTTTCTTAATTGATTGTCTTTGGTTGCTTATTTTAAAATATCTATACTACAGTTAATGATGTTTGGTGCAATTAATATATTTTTCCTGTGAAAATTCCTAAGTTTTTTAAGAAAAACATCGAAGGGTCCTATACAATGAGCTCTCATACTATCAATCGGACCTCCAAGGTAAATGAAGACAAATAAATATATTCATATGACCATTTCAATATTATTTATTTAGTGCATATTCATTTAATTGAACAATGTCTTTGCAATTTGTATCTTTTATCAAGAAACTGATTTTTTAGTCTAAATTACATTATTAGAAATATGACATGATGTTACCATAGCAACCATAGCAACTCTTTCAGATCTGAACACATTTTTGAATTACTATTGCCAGATGAAGTGTCCCTACAATTTTTTTTAAAAATCTGTGAACACTCATGTCTTCATGAGTTTGATCCTTAGGGAGAACTGGTGTTAACACATGACAAATAATCACTACTAACTTTTACCTAGATGAAAAAGATATCATGTTAAAAAAAATCTGATTTAGAATATATTTCTTATAAAATTATACTATATGAAAAACTGATAGACCAACACAATGTTGAAATGGACATGGAAAAATAAGAGCCAATAGAAATCAAAGCTTTTACAGTAAAAAACAGCACTGAGCGAATTATTATTTTATATCGCAATATGTAAGAAGTTGAAAGTATTTCTAGTTTATTTTGTAAGATTATGGAAATGCATTTTAAAGTCAGGAATTACCTCAGTGCTTGCTGATTACCATCTTGTATACTCATTAATCTACGATCTTAAATATGTTCAACTCTGGATGATTTTGTGTGTGTGTCATAAGACATATTATATTGCACGTGTTATTCTGGTTATGGGATATGGTTATGTTGCACCATTCAGTGGCGGATCCAGAAATTTTCATAAGAGGGGGCCCACTGATTGCCTAAGAGGGGGCCCGCTCCAGTCATGTTTCAGTGATTCCCTATATAATCAACCAAATTTTTCCCAAAAAGGGGGGGGGCCTAGGCCACCCCCTAAATCCGCCTCTGCCATTTTTTTAAATACTATCACCTGTAGAAATGTATAGTATTATGCTAGAATTGTTCAAATTTCCCTTTGGACGAAACAATGGTTTATGTCAACATCAAATCAATTATCTGCTATTCAAATGCTACTAAAATCATAAAGACTAACTAATCAGCTATGATCAAAACGCATGAATCGTTTTTAAATGTGTAAAGGAATACGATGAGCAGTTTAAAAAGAATCAAAAGTCTTTTATTGCAATTACGAAAATCAAACTTTCATTGAAAAGTGCATAATTCTCCAGTCCCAAGATATGAAACTATTTGTTTAGTTGCATAAAAACTCTTCTTCTGATTAGTTGAGACTTTAAACTGTAATCATAATTATCATTATTTTCTTTATTACATTAATGTTACCAAGTTAATCATTTTGACAATAAATGTATTCTCAGTGATGTCCGATGTAAAAATATTTCAAAAACCGAATCTAATACAAACGCTCAAGAGTAGATTTAACCAAGAAGAACCTAAAGCATAGTCAAATCCTGACCGTGAATGAAAGCTTTGGTCCTTTCCAATCGATATAAAAAGAATTAATGAAGTTAAACAAATTGATATAAAAAAAATCCAACTCTCAGCTATATCGGTATGCATTATTTCATGTATCATGTGTATTGGTCCATTTCGTTTTGAAAGATTTATAAATAAACTTAAACTGCACCGAAAGTTCTCAATACTAAATTAAGGTAACATGCATAGTTTATCATTGGAAATTAATTGACGAAAACATTGATAAAAACAAGCTAACTACATACAACTTTTGTTGTCCTAATGACAACCGAAAATCAAATATTAACACCTTGTTGATAGGTATAAAGTTTAGAAACACCAATACATTGTGATCAAAAGCTTTCCAAATCTGAAGTTTGTTCAAAAGAAACTTGAAAAAAACTTTTTTATTCGAGGGTCTTGTACTTTGAACATGTTGAAAATCATCTTAGTTTTACTTCGTTTTATTGATAAAGGACCAGTCTGAAGAACATCTTGATACGCCAGTACAAAAAATGTTAGTTATGATGTTTGTATGACGTTATTAGATATAAACCATGGTAACAGAAACATATAAATTCAACTTAATTTATATATTTGACATGTTTGACGTAAGCCATAATGTAGCAAAATATTTACAGCAAGGTTAATTCTCACATCAAGTATGAAAAACAACTTTTCATATTTAAAAAAAAAAGATACTTAAGCAAAATCATGTTCTAGTTAATTTGGGATTAATACATACATGAATGCATACACAAGTTTTAGTATCTTAAAATGTTAGATCTTCAGATACTAGAAATGTTATATGAATTTGTTAAATATTTTACCCTTCTTGATTGCCGAAATAAATGAATCAAAAAGGCCTTATTCACCCTTCTTATCTGTTATCTGTCTGTCTGTATTTATAAGATTATGTAATAATTCCATGTATTGTTTTACAAAAGCATCATTTGGTTTACAATATCGTATGCTCTTTCAGTATTCTACGGCAAAGCTATCAAGGAGAAGCTTATAGCAAGTCCACAAAATGATTTTTACAATAATTTTGCGACTTGGGAATATACATTTAAAATTGTTTTCAAGATGAAGGTAAGTGTCAGTATTTAAATGATTTTCAAATCAAAATTCAAACTCACGAAATTGTACATGTAATATAAAAAAAACAATAGTGGTATGATTGTCAATGAGACAACTTTCCACCAGATACCAACTTACATAGAAGTTAACAACTATAGGTCAAGAACTATCATGAAAATAGACGTACGTTTTTATTTCTTGCAAATTCACTGGAATATGACTGGTCATTAACACAGGAACCACTCGAAATACAGTTTGCCGAATATCTTTATTCTAACAAATTGGATGAACTATAGGCAAATGACATAGTTGTTTGTTAGTTTTTTGTTTGAGTTTGAACTCTGTTCATACATGTCATTATAAACAAATAAAAACTAGAAATTTTCGTTTTAATTGCCTTATCATTGCTTACAAATTTAAGTTGGTGTTACTTGCATTTAATCCCTTGCATTGATGGTATTTGGTAAACGCTTGTACAATTTAGGATATACAACAGTATAAAAAACTAATGATTGCCTTTGAAAACATTGCAAAGAGTAGTCTTTATTATTAACACGTCTACTAGAAGAAGATTTTTTTAATTAGATCGGACATATACGATTTGGAAAAAGATTTACAAATTGGTTAGAATCAGCAAACAATAACACTTTTCTATTTATTTACACTAGCCAAAATATCTTAAAAAGTAGTTTTTTGCGATGAATATTTTTATGCGAGTTATATTAAAGATCGCAAGGAAATAAGTGAGCCTAAAATTGACTTAACGGTTCCAAATATAACAGGGGAAAGACCAGCAATTAGAATCTTCGTGTTACGGCATTCGCGCTTGTCTATAAAGTCAAGAACCAATCTAAATGCGTGTGTATTGAAATATAAGATTACTGAGTACAAATTATAGAAGGTGTTTAATACCCCTTCGTTAAAGATGTTGTGTATGTTGATATATTTGCTCTTTAATTAGAGAGATATGTCTTTTTTTAATCTTTCGTTATACATGTTATAACGAAGTAACTCTGGAATGAGTTTCGTCTTCAATTCTTCTCATTTGGCCACTTAAAATTGTCTTGACGACATTTTCAGCAATTAGATGATTTTTCAGCTACTGTAGAAACTTAAGATTAAGGAAAATCTACAGGAAGAAGTAGCGTTCCGTGCAGTTCTTTGCGTGGAGACGATTCATAAATATTGATCTGGCGTAAATGCGAACATCGAATGACAAGTTTGGATTAATCAAAATAGTATTATGGGTTTGAGTTCTAGCATAAAAATATCATAATTATTTTTATCCGAACCGGTACAAAAATCAGGTAAAAACTAACTCTTTTTAATCAATCAAATTAAACATGTTAAACATAACCATGTTTTTGGCTTAAGCATATGTGCTTTAAGTAAAACATACATGTGTTCCATTGAAGCTTTTATATATAAATACATTTCCTATTATGATTTATGCATTGCTATGCGCAGAAAAGCGTAAAATAGGCACTGCACAATTACAAATCTTGTACTAGTCTCTGTAACAACTTTAAAGCGACAGATTCTCTTCAGAAGGACGGGACTTTTATTACCAAAGTAAGATACCAAATTGCTTTTAAATAAAACAGGATTTCTGAGTCACAATTAGAAGTCAATGACTGTTCAAAGACAATTCAAGATATGAAAAATTATGAAATCTTTTAAATCTGATATATGTTATGTTTTCAATAATCTGAATTTCGATCTGTATCTCTTTGTTGAAATGGATTTGCTTTTGGAAGACTATGAAATGCATATATAAAAATTTACATCTTTGAAATCCTGATAAAAGTAACATTAGAAAAATAAAATTTAACTCTTTTACTGAAAAGCTTTTGTAAGTACTTGTTTGAACTAGGATAAATCATTGTGCTTTTTGTGCAACATTTTAGTCAGTCTTATGAAATGAATGCAATACACATGATATATTTTCAAATATATATTTTGAACAAATAACATTTTCTTATGTTAGATATAATGTATTCACAAACACATTATTGATTACGTTGATTGAAAAGAAAGAATATTTGACAAATGGCAGTATAAGTACTTTTTTTAAAGTGTACATATTTCATATTAATTGATTGAATTAAGCAAAACCCAACGTCCATGGATTCCCTCCTTATCTTCACTTAATTGCTGTCATTTTTTGTAGAAAAATTTAGTAAGGATGGTTGTTTTGGTGTCCGACATCTCTACAGTTTCCCTGCATATTCTTTATTTAACAGGACAGCCCTGCATTCCAATAAAATTTCGCAGAAGGGAAGAATATTCATAGGTTTATCCTTCTCTGGACTTAGCTATGGCCAAGTTGTTGTTAATGATGCTACTTCAATCTCTAACCGCTGCGGATACCACATCCGTGAAATCACCTTCAGTCAATAGGGTCTTTAAAGGCATTCTATGATGGAGAAAAACATGTTTAAGTCTATTAGTTTCAAATATCAATAGAATGGCAGCGGAAGTACATTGTCTTGTACGATCTTATAAATTTTAAAGGTGAAAGGAGGACTGGCGAATTTGACAAATGTTGCAACTTGATGGAAACTCTTGCGGTTGAAATAATTTTCAAAGTTGTTTTCGAAAGTTATCGGATATAATATGGTTCAACGCGGTTCATCCATAAGTTTATGAAGAAATGCATTAATCTGCAATATAACCCTTAAAAAACTGAACTTTAGACTATATTTTGACGACAGTGTTTAATGGTCAGAGGTCAGATAGTTTATCATACTAGTACATCATTTAAAAGGTAAACACATTAGCAATTCTACAAATATATACATATTTTTAATATCTTTTAGTATGTTTCATTTTACACAGTTTAAAGAAAGTACAAGATTTTACATTTTACTTTAATCTAAACTTATATTCTTAATATCCTTGCTACGGCAACTAAGGAAACAGTCACACAAAAAAGAATTTTGTTTAAATTTTATTGAATAAACAACAAAATATCACAAAATTAAGAAAATCTAAATATTGTCGTGGCCAAACATGTTAATGCTTACAGATAATGCATCATTTCAATAAATCAATCAACACAATGAAATGCACTTCTCACTAAAAAATTACAATTTATGATTAATATCAGGAAAATGCTGAACATTACGAATGTCAATAAAAGTGATTGTGTACTAATGTGCTTAAAATGATTGACAGTTTCTGTTTCACTTTTAAACATGTTAAAATAGTATGTCCTTTCAAAATCAAAATATCTTCACTGATTGAATTATATATACTGCTATACATTTACAATACAGGGATTGACCGAAGGAGTTGGACAAGATGTTGTTATAGAGACAGAAGGAAATGATGCACATTGCGGTGTACGCTTTACTGTCGGACAGTCTTATATTTTAATGGGTAAATACACAGTTCATTTATAAGATTTTTGTTTAAAGCAACTAAACGTACACGATTTATTTGTTTTACAGTTTGATTTAGAAGAAATACCGACATAGCTAGATAGTACAATTAATTATCTAATTACTAACACAATTATATATTAATATTCATGTAATTGTTATAAAATACATCAAATAACATTATTACAAACCTGATCTTGGACTATATAAAATTTTAAGAAATTTACCCGTAACGTCACTTTTGTGGCGTTGACGGTCCGTGAATATTTGCGTCCATTCGTTTTTCATTTTGAAATATCAAAAATAAAAAACCAAAAACGAGAGTGTTTTCATTTTTCGTTTTAGATTTCTCAAAAACCAAAACGAAAAACAAAAGTGTTTTCATTTTTCGGTTTTGATTTCTTTAAAACCAAAACGGAAAATGAAAGTTTTTTCATTTTTTTGTTATTGATTTCTCTAATACCAAAATGAAAATCTAAAGTGTTTCCGTTTTTCGTTTTTGATTTCACTAATCAAGAATTTTGTATTTAATTTTAATTATTTCTCGTTTTATAATGTACAATGTTTTCCTTTCTTGTTTCACAGTCATTGATAGTAAATAATGCCAATGTAAACACCCCGGTGTTCTTTCAACATAATGTAGACAAAATAGACCGCCTGACTTATGAATTGAACTACGGTGATAATTGAATCAAAGCCTTTCAAATTACCTTGTTTATATCTTTAATAAAAAATAAATTATTATATTTAAATATTAAACGAATCATAAATTTAAATTGTACAATACAATATTATATAAAGATGGTACAAATAAATAGATTTATTACAACATCACATTAACAAGGGAGGTTACTTCTTTTTAAAACTTATAAGAAAACTACCCCGGTCGTTAAAGTATACATGCACAGTCTCTGTGGTTATCATATCTTTAATCGGAGATAAGTCGACGGATGCAAAAGACTTTATCAATCTGAACAATAAGGGTGCGTGATCTTTACTTTTAAATTTAGAAAGGTTGATCTCAGATGATTAGAATTCATGACCAAGGTCCATTTTACGAACATTCACGACGATAATGTGTTTTGCTTGATCAATTGATTGAAAAATAAATTTCCGCAATTTCACAGTTCAAACGGGGATTAGCATTCAATCATTTTGTAATTCGGAGCCTACTCGGTATTAGTTTTGCTTATTTTTGAAAGCTATATGTTGACCTTAACTAGAGCCTGTGTGTGGATGGGGGTTTTCGGAATAGAGAATGTAGGGCAAAAAATATGAATAATAGAGACAATGGACCAAGAAATAAAAAAAAATAGAATAATGAGGTGTTAAAATATAAAGAGAACAGAATAATTAGCAAAAAGTATAAAGAAACAAAGAATTGAGAAAAATGGCCAGAAACACTGATTAAAGAATAGAGAAAATCGGCAAAGAATATCTAAGAATACAAAAATGAAGAACCCCGTATCCAGACCATCATCCTACATTTTGTAGTTGCCTAAACCAACATTATTTTGTCTCCGGTAGATTGTTATTGGTTATCATACGTTTTCTTTTTATTGCTATGCCTATCAATTAAGACATGAGCTTTCATAATTTGCCAGCTTATTACATTATAAAAAAAGACTAAGCCGAACATCACTCTGGATTTTTTCTCAAGTAGACCTCAGCTACCCACCCTACCACACCATTACCGAAAAGTTAATAAAAAAAATCTACGGCATTACTTTTGTCCGCACTAGGTGCAAAGGGAAGCTGGGTACCTGAGGTCTTCTGGAGAAAAAATCCAGGGTGTAGGATAAAGCAAAACATTGTAATCCACATAGCCAAGTGTGTGGTTGTTGTTTTCAGGGTATGAATGGTTCTTTTCCTCGTTGAAGACCCTCCAGCTACTTTCAAGATGAAGAACAGGAATAAAAGCCCTGTTCATTGATAATTTGTATTTTTTCTATGTATTGTGTGCGATTTTGTCCCATGCACATCTCTTTATTTTCTATTTTAGGGCCTAAACACGGCTCAATGCAAGTTTAGCCTTTCAATATTAAAGGTCATATGTTACATTTTTTTTTCGGATAAGAGTGAATTTGGTACCTATTAAAACGTTTAAACCTGCTGCATTTAATCGTGCCAAGTTAGGAGCCTGTGGTCCAATGGTTGTCGTTTGTTGATGTCCGTCATATTTGTATAGTCAGGCGAGAAACAAGATATAAACAGACTTGGCTTGGTATAAACATGTATATTTAGTAAATTCGTATAAATTCAAGTCAAATTAATATTTCAAAACAACATAAAAATATAAATGTGTAAAAAAAAATTTTTTTAATAAATCTTGAAAATATTATTTTGTTTGTGTGTAGCCATGGATAAAGGCATGTTTTTCAGTCTGGGTTAAACAAAAATTTTGACTTCGGGTACAAATCCCTGCCCCACCCCAGAGAATCAAATGGTTGCTTCCTTGGGAACAATAGAGATTGAAGATGTTGAGAATGAAGATCAGGTAATAATTTTATGTTCTGCGGCGACGTTAAAGGAACACCAATCAGTCAATCGATCTTTATGACTATGGCTTCCGTTGTGTAATATTCCTTGGTGTAAAAGTTCCTTTTCTGCTTTGTGTAGACTTATTAAGACCTGGAATAGATCTACGATGACTAATGAACGGTCGTGTATGGTTTGGCAATTTTACATGCCTACCGATAATAAAATTGACAGTGGAAATGGGGAATATGTCAAAGAGACAACAACCCGACCAAAGAGCAGACAACAGCCGATGTCCAGATATGATACCATGCTACCGGACATAGAAAAAACTGTCCTTTTTCATGGAAAATTAAATTGTTACAGTATATTAAAGAATACAAAACTAGCTCTGTTTTCTGTAAATACAAATAAAAAAGCTGACATGGGTGAGATTAAAGCCAGAAATCCCAATCTCCCAATTCACTTAAAAAGACCATATATAGATGTAAGAAGATGTGGTATGAGTGCCAATGAGACATTTCTTCATCCAAGTCACAATTTGTAAAAGAAAAAACATTGTAGGTCAAAGTACGATCTTCAACACGGAGCCTTGGCTCACACCGAACAGCAAGCTACAAAGGGCCCCAAAATGACCAGTGCAAAAGCATTCAGTCTCGTGCTTTAACTTTTTTTTGCCACACAAAACTGTTTTGACAAAACATTCTACTTCTGAAACAGTGGATTTCGCTTACTTATGATTCGACGAAAGGTTTATTTTTTGTACTCAAAGTATGGTGGGCAAGGAAATTATTTATTAGCTTTAAAAAATAATCCGTGCTATACCCAAACTGGGAATTTTGATCAAGTAGGCGCTAGGTCTCTAGCTTACGTTTGCATCTAGTGCGGAAAAAAGTATTGCCATAGAATTTTTGTTTGTTAATTTTTCGGTAAGGGTTTGGTAGGGTATATGACCTCAACTGTGGACCTACTTTAGAAAAAAAAACTAAGCCGAAAAATACCCTGTGTTTTTTCTACTGTAGACCTCAGCTACTAAGCTTCCCTTTGTCTTAGTGCGGACAAAAGTATTGCCTTAAAATTTTTTTTATTAAATTTTCGGTAAGGGTGGGGTTGGGTGTCTCATTGGCACTCATACCACATCTTCTTATATCTATATATGGTCTTTTTAAGTGAATTTGGAGATTGGGATTTCTGGCTTTAATCCCACCCATGTCAGCTTTTTTATTTGTATTTACAGAAAACAGAGCTAGTTTTGTATTCTTTAATATACTGTAACAATTTAATTTTCCATGAAAAAGGACAGTTTTTTCTATGTCCGGTAGCATCGTATCATATCTGGACATCGGCTGTTGTCTGCTCTTTGGTCGGGTTGTTGTCTCTTTGACATATTCCCCATTTCCACTGTCAATTTTATTATCGGTAATAATATAAATAGAAATTGAATGCATGTAAATTAAAAACGATCAGGATAAACTTATCAATCCTTTAAATAAACTTTAAAAGGTTACCAATTGAACACTGTAAATAGATCTTTGAATATTATTTTTATTGGTATAAATATTAATTTTGTAATCAGTAACTTAAAATTATACTACATATTATTGTTATAAACATCAAGGTACTACAATATGTTGATACCTATGATTTGGCATTGCACAAGGTCATGTCTTTCTCTGACTATTAATGACGTCTTTACACTAAATCCATTGGATGTTGGATGTGAACTGATTGATATTTTAGTCTTAGATACATGATTTTTGTATTAGGTGTTATTGGCTTTAAACTAGTTGTCAGTACTGCGATTACTCTCAGATCTGTACTTTGCGTCCTTTTTTTGTTTGTAAAGGATGTATAAATACCCTGCCACGTCCGGTCTGTGCTTTTGTTAGATGTTTTTTTCTGTTTTGTATCGATCTGATATGTTAAGCCCTTTTCAACTGATTTTTATAGTTTGTTCTTATGTTGTTCTGTAACAAAACTCGTCCCAGGTTAACGGGAGGGTTGAGCGCTCACTTGCATGTTTAACCCCGCCACATACTGTATTCCGTTTTCCTCTATTCTCTAATAAATGTTTCAGGCCATTTTTCTCTATTCTTTATCATGTTTATTTCTTTATACTTTTTGCCAATTATCCTATTCTTTCTATATTTTAACACCTTATTATTCTATTTTTTTTTTTCATTTCTTGGTCCATTGTCTCTATTATTTATATTTTTTGCCCAATATTCTCTATTCCGTAAACCCCCATCCACACACAGGCTCTAGTTAAGGTCACCATATAGCTTTCAAGAATAAGCAAAACTAATACCAGTAGTCTCCGAATGGCAAAATGATTAAATGCTAATCCCGGTTTGAATTGTGAAATTGCGGAAATTTGTTTTTCAATCAACTGATCAAGCAAAACACATTATCGTCCTGAATGTTCGTATAATGGACCTTGGTTATGAATTCTAATCATCTGAGATCAACCTTTCTAAATTTAAAAGTAAAGATCACGCACCCTTATTGTTCAGATTGATAAAGTCTTTTGCATCCGTCAACATTACCTTCGATTAAAGATCTGATAACCACAGTGACTGTGCATGTATACTTTAACGACCGGGGTAGTTTTCTTATAAGTTTTTAAAAGTAGTAACCTCCCTTGTTAATGTGATGTTGTAATCAATCTATTTATTTGTACCATCTTTATATAATATTATATTGTACAATTTGAATTTATGATTCGTTTAATATTTAAATATAATAATTTATTTTTTTATTAAAGATATAAACAAGGTAATTTGAAAGGCTTTGATTCATTTATCACCGTAGTTCAATTCATAAGTCAGGCGGTCAATTTTGTCTACATTATGTTGAAAGAACACCGGGGTGTTTACATTGGCATTATTAACTATCAATGACTGTGAAACAAGAAAGGAATACATTGTACATTATAAAACGAGAAATAATTAAAATTAAATACAAAATTCTTGTTTAGTGAAATCAAAAACGACAATCGGAAACACTTTTGATTTTCATTTTGGTTTTAGAGAAATCAAAAACAAAAAATGAAAACACTTTCTTTTTCCGTTTTGGTTTTAGAGAAATCAAAAACGAAAAATGAAAACACTTTTGTTTTTCGTTTTCATTTTTGAGAAATCAAAAACGAAAAATGAAAACACTCTCGTTTTTTGGTTTTTTGTTTTTGATATATTCAAAATGAAAAACGAATGGACGCAAATATACACGGACCGCTGATCCAGTCATGTGACAGATAATGCGTGGTTCTGTTGTGCTGTTTTTATGTGCTGTCCTAGGATGTCTTACGTGTTCGTTTTTATTCTGTGATTAGCATGTCGATATGTACCATTGTATTGTTTATTTGTGTATTTCTCTGTCCTGAATGTTCTTGCATTTATTTGTACTGCATTCCTGTCATGTAATGTTGTCATTTTAGTGTTATATTTAACATTGCCACAAAAGCGCGAGGTTTGTCTAGCCACAAAACCAGGTTCAACCCACCATTTTTTCTTAAAATGTCCTGTACCAAGTCAGGAAAATGGCAGTTGTTATCTTATAGTTAGTTCCTGTGTATGTTGCATTGTCGTTTGTTTTTTGTTGCACTTCAGTGTTTCCGTTGTTTCGTTGTTTTCCCCTTATAGTTGATGTGTTTCCCTCGGTTTTAATTTGTAACCCGGATTTGTTTTCTCTCAATCGATTTATGACTTTCGAACAGCGGTATACTACTGTTGCCTTTATGATACAATATGACACTACTTCAGTTTAAGGGGTACAGTCACGAATTGGTTGACCGATATAATATGTCTTTATCTCAACATACTAACGACATGTCGCGGTGTTAGATCTTTACATACTAGAACATTTTTTTAAGTATACTTTTACCGACTGTGTTCTTTTTCCAAATGTATTAGTCTTGTCTAAAGATAAACGAATAGCAATTACCTGTATGTTTTGATGCATGCATAGCAGGAAACACTAACCAAGTCAAAACACTCGATCTCGCTCCTTTCGGGATACATTCGAATTACTCAGCTTTTGATTAAGAAATAATTGATGCAAGCTATACTTTATTGTAGTTTAAACATGGGTAGGCATTATAATCGTGATTATTTTTGCCCGAGCGATAGTGAGGGCTAACATATTACGAATATGATGCTTACCCATGTTAAAACTACAATAAAGTATAGCTTGCATCAATTATTTCGATTCTGATTAAGACAATTACGGTAATTTCTATGTCCGATGTGTATAAGTGTAGAGCGTTTATGTAGGCTCTTCCATGAACCTCCCTTTGTTGTTTGTAAACAAGCAGACGACATGCAATGTGTTTTTGAGAGGTAGGGGTTTTAAACAGCTAACATGTGAACGTTGCCGTATCTAGGTCAAATATGTCAATTGCGAATTGTAACACATTATAGTCATTGTATATGTATTAGTAAAAACTTGTGCATCATTTAAGAGTTTGAAAGTGTTTTAAGTTAATGAAATATATTAAATGCTTGCCAATTTGATAAATTCATTTTTCTGCAGTAGTCAATATACGCATGTGCAAACAAAATGTTATTGGATTTCGAGCATGGGTTTGTTTTACCTTAATTTATATCATCTCACCTGATTTGTGGGAAATTGGAACATTGGAAAACTACTTTTGCATAAATATTGTTTCCATAGGAACGATCAATTATATATTGTAACGATGTTATCTTTTTAACACATATAAGAAACTAAAGTTTACAGACATGAGGCACGCTACATGTAGCAAGAACCGGGAATAACTCAGACAATGTAATCATTCATGACACAAAAGATGTTATTATGTTGTTGAGTTGGTATGGGTTGTTTAACGTACCACACATCAAATTAATACTAAAAATCAAACAGTATTCACGTTGTTGATTATTGATAATATTTGTAATAGTTAGACTCATATGGAATATCTTGGGTTGAACATCACTGGGATTGTATACATTTACAAATGGATACGTATTTTAAACACTATTGGTGTTATAACAATACATACATACACTTTTGTTATAAGTTCAACATTTAAACAACCTATAAAAATTGAAAAGTCAACGAAGGAAAGTCCATCACTAACACGAACGCCTACTGGATTGAACACTACGGTTAAAATAGATCACATAAATAGTAAGCTGTTCCTTTTTTGTTTTGTTTATCAAAATGACATTCGTTCTTTCTATTTAAACAATCAAAATTCAAGCAATCGTTTTCGTTCTGTTTCTTTTAGGAGCAAACAACACCGATGGAACGAAAACAATTTATACATGTGATTATATAAAGCAACTCGGCGACATATCACCATATCAAACGTTTTACCTGTTTTCAAGAGGTTCTTATTCGTACAATAGAAACTGTAGGAGGAGATGCGTAAGTAATTTACTATCAAGCTAGTATGTATATATTTGTACTTGGTTTATTTTTTTGTCATTTATTGGTAGCACCTTTTACAGGAATGAGCTAAGCTGTATTTCTTGTATGCATCTTTTTGTTAGTCCCTTGATTTACATGTATAGATTAAGTTAATTTTTAAATTATGAAGGCAGCAACCTCGTTTCTTGTTATTATATGTCAAATCTCAATTTTCAGTTGTTTCTAGGAGAATTTGTTTTTGATTTCAAATCTTTAACATTTTTTAGATAATTCAAAAACAACATTGTGTACACTCCGGACACCTAAAGAGATTTATATAATGAAGATATACTCTGTGCATTGAATATCTTAGCACACAAGTTATAAATAGGTGTCGGGAATAGACTAGGTTGTTTTAGGTCTTAATCTTCAGTGATCAGTCCTAATTGACTGTATAAATAAGATTTGAAAAAAAACACGTATTTCAGAAACTGAAGTCTACATCGTCTGGAGAATTCGAGATTTTGTCATTACTCGGATCAATCTGTAAAGGACACGAAATTGTTTTACTTTAGCATAAGGATATAAATTGTTCATTTAAAGAAAACAACGTTTGATCATTTTGTTTTGTAAAATTGTCGATTATACATTTATCACCAAAACAAACTATTTAACATCTGAAAATCAAACGAACATTTAGCCTGTGTGTTAAAGTTTTTAACATGAAGTAACGCAGTATCATTGCTAGTGAGAAAACAACCATTTAAACGGAATTATTACAAGGTGGTCTTTCCCAGTCTTTATGCAGGATTGTGATTATTCTTAAATCATAATGTCGTGGTTTGTTAGAAACAACAAATCAACGACAATTGAAATCATGCAAAAAATAAAAAAAATCGGGTTACAAACTAAAACCGAGGGAAACACATCAACTATTGGAGGAAAACAAAGGAACAGGAACACGGACGTGCAACAAAAACAGACGCCAACATACATAGAAACGAACTATTTGATACAATCTGCCATAATCCTGATTTATTACAGGACATTTTAAGAAAAAAATGGTGGGTTGAACCTGAACATACAGGTAACACGTTTATGCCGGAAAAGACGATTTTGCGCAACCATCATATCTTTTGTATCTTTAAAATATAATGACATGAATGATATACATTCAAGATTGAGCATATCTTACAGAACGACAGTAATGTTAAATAAACGCCTTCTATTTTCAGGAAATTGGTCCAAGGTCAACGGGTTGCAGATATGTGTACATACTTTCAGATTATGAGACTGCCATCTGCCTTGCTAAGAAAGCACTGTGTCAGAGAGACAGAAGGGGATGCCGTTGGATTAATAATGAAACATGTTAACGTATTTATGTCATTAATACGCGGATGTCAATGGCTGACTGAGTGCACATGGAAATCATTAAATAGTCATGCAGATCGACATGTTTACGATACTGTTTATTTAATGTGTTTGCCTATTTCAAATGTGTAGTAGTGATCAGTTTTAGAATGTGACTTTTTTTACTCAAGATGATCTTAGCATTTGACTCTCTATATTACACGAACTCTATTATTTTGGTAGACATGTCAATTTATTGATTACCAACGTTTTGTTTTCTAGAAAATTCAAACAGGGTTCTGTCAGAAACACGTGTGTAGTGTACAATTAGATAATAACTGTCTACATATCAAATTTAAATACCAAAATTCAGTAGTTTATATATATTTAATGAAATAATTGAAGGTATAAATGTAAATTTACTCCACATAATTGAAATCATTAATTTCCATATAGTACTAAAATTACACTTTTTTTTTTATTTCACAAAACACAATAACAACCTCTTAAATACAGTAGGGACTTGTTATGTATTCACCAATCTAGATGAATAGAATAATCAAGATTTTATCAAAATTTTAAACGAACAATAATGGGTAGTTTAACAGATTTAATCTACATTTTTGTTTCTTTTATTAAAATACTTTAAACGTTGTTTTTTTAAAATTTTTTATTATTATTTACAATATTTATATAGCGCATTATCTAATTTTAATTTCTATAAGCGCTTAACATAAAACAATCAATGCAATTAAAAGAGGTGTTTAACATTAAAACAATTAATGCAATAAGAATAAAATAAAACTTTGGACACATATAAAAAGGAAACAGAAGAATTCAAAAAAAATAAATAATAAATGATTATAAAGGCATATACTACAACGAAAAGAACAAAGTTAAAAAGTCACTGTCAGTATAAGAACTTAAATGTACATGTAATTACTGAAAGCGAGTCTAAAATAGTGTGTTTTCAAATTTTTCTAAAGTATTTCGATGGAGTGTTCATGTCTTACATTTGTCTTAGATAGCTAGGAAGATTGTTTTTAGAGGCTAGCAGTAGCTTTGTCGAAACGTCTTTCTCCGTAAATTTTGGTGCGTACACGATGTTGTATTAGTCGCATTGCATTTTCCGATCTAAGAGATCTTGATGGTTGATAGGCGCTAATAAGTTCCTCAAGATAGACAGGCGATAGACCATGTATGATTTTAAAAGTATACCAATGCTGTTTATGTAGTATTCGGTACTGCACCGGGATCCAATGAAGTGACTCATGAACTGATGTAACATGATGGTGTTGCTTGGTCCGTGTAATGAGCCTAGTTGTAGTATTCTGTACTCGCTGTAACTTATTGACTTAACTAGCATTTACTTCATATAGCAGAGCGTTGTCGTAGTCTAAACGTGACGTGATAAGCGAACAGACTAAAGTTTTACAGGCATCCTCGGTGATATATTGCCGAATTCGACCAATGTTCCGAATTTGGAAGTAGCACGACTTCGTGACGGCATTGACTTGCTTTTCGTTGCTCAATGTCCTATCAAAATAAACACCAAGGTTTTTGACCACATATACATTACTAACTATTGATCCATCAAATGACAGATGACAATTCGAAAATTCCTTCACACGAGCTTTTGGTGTAAATAATATCAGTTCCGTTTTGTCTTGGTTCAGTTTCAGCATGTTTAAGCACATTTATTTACTAATGTCAGCTAAACAAGTCTCTATACGTGTAGATATGTTTTCCCAATTATCGAGTGGTTTGATAACTAGGTAGACTTAAGTGTCATCAGCATACCCATGATATCTAAAGTTGTGTCGCCGACATATTTCACAACCTCTTAGCATGTTTAGCATGCTTACATTAATTAAAAACTCCCAAAAAATTATTTTATTTATGAATCATTTTCTAAATGCACTTATATTTGTTCATTTTTTGAATTGATTGGTGCATGTTTGTAGTATATTTATCAATCTTGATCAATGCATTAATGGAGACAATTTAAATTAGGTTTTCAAGATTTTTTCCAAATTAACTGTTTCCAAAAGTATGAATTATTCTAAATACTAAAGATTTTCCTATCCCATGCAGATAACCTTAGCCGTATTTGGCACAACTTTTTGGAACTTTTGGTCCTCAATGCTCTTTAACTTTGTACTTGTTTTGGCTCTCAAACTTTTGTGATCTGAGCGTCACTGATGGGTCTTATGAAGACGAAAAGCGCGTCTGGCGTATTTAATTATAAGCCTGGTACCTTTTGATAGCTATTATTTGTGTGTTTCTCTGTCCTGTATGTTCACCCATTTATTTGTTTTGTACCAAGTCAGGAAAATGGCCATTATTATATAATAGTTCGTTTCTGAGTGTCTTGCATTTTAGTGTTGTGTTTTTGTTGTGTCGTGGTTCTCCTCTTGTATTTGATGTGTTTCCCTCAGTTTTAGTGTGTAACCCGGATTTGTTTTTTTTTCTCAATCGATTTATGAATTTCGAACAGTGGTATACTACTGTTGCCTTTATTTACACCAGTGTTCCAAGTACGGGGAGTAAGTGGTTTGGCGCCAGCAAACATGTTTAACTCAGCTAGATTCTGTATGTGAATTTTCATGTTTGGAGCCTGCAAGTCAGTGGTATCTTATATTAGTTTTTCATCTTTTGTTTTGTACATAAATCATACCGTTATACATGTATTTCTCGTTCAACATGTTATGAACATTTATCATGTTGGGGCCTTTTATTGCTGACTATGCAGTTTGCGTTTTGTTCATTGTTGAAGGTCGTACGGTGACCGATTGCTGTTAACTTCTTTATCGTTTAGTTTCTGGTAGAGATTTGTCTCATTGGCAAGCATACCTCATCTCCCTATTTTAAAATTACTCATAAAAACACAACAACTGAAATATTATTTGAAAAAGTTGAGTGATTAAGACATGCAAACATGTGTAAATTTATATGTCCAATAACTCAATTCAAAGTACCGATAATGGCTTTCATTCGCACGTGACTTAATTTTATTTCAGCATGTAACGCTACACGAGAAAGGCTAACGACATTAATTGGGACAGTTGCAACCGTGAATCGTGCCTCATTAATGTTATCTATAAGCGGCTTTAATGGGAATAAAAAGCACGAATTTTCGTGTAATAACATTCTGTCTTTCTGCGATATGGCTAGACTAGACACAGTATATCGGAGCATTGTCGTTGTTTGTCTGGAGGCCGGTGAATCACAATAATTTGCAGTCGCTATACATTATAGTGTTGGACTATTGCAATGGTATCAGCAATCCGGCTCACCTGCTGAGGGTTAGAGTTCTGGCTTAACAAGGATAACAACATCAAATCCAAAATATTTCCTCTAGGTGCTTCACATAAGAAACTTGACTATGAGAGCATCATAAACAGCATGATACGGCCTAGGTCTCCGATGAATCAAATGTTCAGCGTTATTTAAGTCCAAAATGTTTTGTATAAAAAAAGAAAACGGCAATGTGTGAAGATTTTGGTTGCTATTGTCATTCGTATGTTGATCTGAATGTGTCGTATTTGGGGTATATGTCATTTCGGGTGACAAGGGGAAACCTGCCATACAAGACGACACCGTGTCCGTAGTGACATCTGTTGTAGAAAATTTTTATACTGGATGCGTCCGAGCTAGTATCCTGTTTGTATGATACTTAGCGTATGATGACCACGAGGAAAAAATATCCAATAGCATAAACATCGACCGAGTATTTGTATTAAAATAGAATGCCATTGCATAGAAAAAACAACCTTAAAAAGATGAAAAGACATACACGATAAATCAAAACAAAACATAGAAAACTAAAGACTTAGCAACCAATACGAACCCCCACAAAAACAGGGGTGATCGCAGGTGCCTCGGAACGGTAGGACAATCTGATATTATGTAATGAGGAGCTTTTTATATCTCAAGATTTTCCGAAAGAGAAAAAACTATTTGATTCGATGTTATTTTTCTATTTTTCAAAGAGAAGTCGTTCTTCAATTTTGTTATAGTTGCACAATCATTTTAGTTTTATTGATAAAGAAACATAATGAAGAATATCTTGACCCGTCTGCGCAGAACATGTTAACTTATATGTCATTTCGTCTCTAGTGGAGAGTTGTCCGATTGGCATTCGTACAACATTTTCTTATTTTTCATATTTACATGTGTTGATATCTTACAGATGTAACATGAATGTGAGAGATATATAACACTTTGTGATTCTCGAAATCAAGGTATTAAAAAGACACCTAATCATATCTTCTTCCTGATGTCTATTGCATGTATTTATTTTCATGTATTACTGTACGCGTGTTCTGTTTTACAAAAGCATCATATGCTCAAAAATATCGAATGCTTTTTCAGTATTCTATGGCAAAGCTACCTAGGATCAGTTAATACAAGGTCCACCAGATGATGATCAAAATAATTAAGCGACTTGGGAATATCCATTTACAATTATTTTCAACATGAAGGTAGGAGGCAATTTCTAAAAGAAGTACGTTCAGTTTTCTCGAAAACTCCTTGATATATGACGTATGCATAACACAAAAATCTTTATACTAAGAAATTGGGTAGAGTAAAAGGCAATTTATGTAGATTTTTGTTCGTCTTAACAATTTGCAATCTTAAATTGATTTTTTGCTTTTCAATTGAGTATTGTGGCTTAAAAATTTAAAGATACCAAAGAGATAATCAAACTCAAAAGTCAAAAATAAACTGACAACGACAGAGCAAAAAAAAAGAATGATACAAATAGACACAACAGTTTTTGTACAATACATCTCATGTACATAGAAAACAATAGACTGAGCAATACCAAACACCTTGGGATTTCAGGTGGCCGGAAGGGTAAGCCGATCCATTCCACATGTGACACCCTTTGTGTTGCTGAAGTAAGTACAAACACGTTGATAAGTTGCTGTTCAACATAAAGCTATTAAACCGAGAGTTCCAAGTAGCAAAGTTGAAATCATCCCTTCGAAATTTTACGGACGGCACTTTGAGTTGGTTGTCAGTTACGGAATATCTGTAATTCACAAATCCGATGGAAAACACAATCCCACATTTCAATGGTGACATTCCTATATCTGTTGTATCCTTTATATAAAGTTCGAAAGGATAGACGCGTTCAACATAGTCACCAAAATTTTAATTATTTAGTGAGAGGATATCATCTTTATAGCGGAAGTAAAGTTAGCTTACTCTTATATAATTCATAGCATTTTTGGAATCAGATTAAGGCTGATGATATCAAAAATATACAACAGTACCGTCAACGAATGGTTGCCTAAAGAAATATGTTTTTGTTTACGCGACTACCAGGAGAGGGATATGATGACAAGACGCTGTCAGAGTGACAGCAAACCGGATTTTCCTACATGAAAATCTCATTTGCAAATCTGGACCCCCAAATAGGATCAATTAAACAAAAAATAAATGAATTTCTGTAGGGCTCAGAAATTAGAAGGCCAAAATCAATCTAAGTATCACTTTTTCCTACATAAAAGTCTACAAAACAACAACGATAAAAGCTAAAATCGTAAAAATCGCTTTATACCTTTATTTTGTCTAAATTTGAAAAGATTTCGTCAAATAGTTTTCAAGTTATTGCACGGAAAACGCTAGAAGTATCACTTTTCACATCTTAAAGGTCTACAACTCAACAACGATAAAAATTAAAATCGAACTTGACCTTCATTTAGTCACATGAAACAGCATATCTAAATTTGAAAAGATTTCGTCAAAGAGTTTTCAAGTTATTGCACAGACAACGGTCTAAGTATCACTTTTCGCTACATAAAGGTCTACAACTTAACGACGCTAAAATCGTTAAAATCAAACTTGACCTTCATTTAGTCACAGGAAACAACACATCTAAATTTGAAATCATTTCTTCGAAGCGTTTTCAAATTAATGAAAGGACACTGTTTGTCAGTCGCCCGCCCGGATGAAGGATGTCCGCCCGCCGTACAGCCTAAAATCAATAACTGATCTTTCCATCGGAAATCCTGTTAAAAATATGATCGAACAAAAAAATATGGAATAAATTAACATAATCGATAATTTAAAAAGACCATTTGCATTTGCACTTTATTTAAAAGAAACAAATTGAATTTATTCATAATTTCGAAATATCAAAAAACGAATTTTTATTATATTGATATAGATTAACGGCTTCAGAGATTTAGTTCAGCTAATACGTATCTAATACGTCACACTTATACATGTTCACATTATACTTTGAGCCATCTTTGATTTAATCAATTTTTCCATCTCCCGTGTTTCTTAAACAACTAATCATCTACCTCAGATTTAGCTACGGCAATACCCCACCTGATCGTAAACAGTGTAAGGAAGCCTACTTCTTTGTAGTGCTGATAATTGATACTCTTTGTGATGGAAATATAAGTAATGTTTCAAAGCGTGTGTATGTTCAAAGATCAACAACAATAAACATGATCTAAAAAATAGGTAATTCGTCCCGAATGTTAGCTAACTATTACTATACATGATTCTGAGGTATCTCTAACATGAAAACAACATTCCTTGTTTTCGAAATGACAATGATCATCTCACCCTGACCTGTATTCATCAGTTTTGCACTTTTCTAAATAAGATTTTGTGTATGTATATAAACCGTCTCAAATAGCGAAATCGACTAAAAAAAATAATCCTGGAAAAACCTGCATAGGCTAATTAAGACATTCATGCTTATCTGACATTACTTAAACTACAACAAGTACAACTACTATAAGCATATTTGCGCACAAAACTTTATACCATTTTTCGTGTTATAGATTCTTTTTAAACATTGAATTATCAATTTCTATGAGCTTCTTCAAGATCAGATCAATAAGATTATCGTATTAGGGACAAGCAATGCCAGCTAAAGTGTGTGTCTATTCCATGGCGTAAAAACATCCTTTAATTCAAAACTAAATAAATAATATTGGATAATTGATAAATTGCAAAAAATATTTTATAAATAGAGAAAACACTTCGCACATTTAAAAATAAATACAAAGAATATTATATAATAATACTAGTACTCAATTTTACAATACCAGCTTAAATATCTTTGCAGAAACTTGAACCACGTCTTGACTAATTCAACATTGTTTTATATGCTATTGTCATTTCAGCATAAAACCACCACGCCCAAGGCCACGTATGTTCATTGACTAGAGGCCACCGCACAAGGAGACCATGATTGCTACAATATTCTTAGATATCCTAAGATAGCATAGCCTTGTTTTAGACATATCAAGCGATGTAGTCAAAACTGGCACACAAATTAAATATTTTTGGCACAACTAAAGGGTCTCTAGCTTAACAAGCTATATGTTTAGTATATATCGTCACAAGCGATATTGATTATTGCCTTGATTCAAACTTTGGACAACGTTTCATTTCCACTACTTCAGATTCAGCTTTCAAAAATTACTGAATTAAACCTCATATTTTTTTCTGTTCAAACGCTAGAAAACTTGTCAATCGAAAAAAGGACCCCACAATTGATTTCAAATATTTTAAAAGTACGCTTCTTACACCTCAGTGCTCATTATCAACCATTTTATTGATACGTTAAGATTTTCATTTTATTTTCTAGGAATCCATTAAATATTAAAGGCTATTTATTGCTCGATACAAAAAAAAAATAATCTGTTTGATTTTCATATGATAAAGACATTATCTTTCAATCATTTTAATTTAGGTGTGGAGTTGGAATGTTTGTCAAAAGTTAAATAACAAAAATACTGAAATCCGAGGAAAATTCAAAACGGAAAGTCCCTAATCAAATGGCAAAATCAAAAGCACAAACACATCAAACGAGTGGACAACAACTGTCATATTCCTGACTTGATACAGGCATTTTCGTATGTAGAAAATGGTGGATTGAACCTGGTTTTATAGCGCTAAATCTCTCACTTGTATGACAGTCGCATCAAATTCCATTATATTGACAAGACAACGATGCTTGAATAAAACAAAAAGACATAATAGGTAAAAATAACTGCTAGTAGGCCTTTATTAATTCATGTATCATTGTTATTTTGCTTAGTTTCTTCTGTTACCTTTTTTCATATCGGACTCGGATTTCTTTAGAACTGAGTTTAACTGCGCGTATTGCTGTGTGTTTGTTTATTCTACATTGGCAAAATATGTAGGAGAAGGGTTAAGAATTCACAAAACATGTTTAACCCCGCCGTATTTTTTGCGCCTATCCCAAGTCAGGAACCTCTGGCATTTGATAGTCTTGTGTGTTTTGTTTTTTTTTAATTTTATTTCATTTATATGTTTCTGAGTTTAGTGTGACGTCCATTTTCGCTAATCTCTGTTTTACTTCATTTGGGAGTTTATTCCTTTATGTATGGCAACTAATGGTATAGTTTTATAAAATGTAATTTTTTTTTTTTTAATTTTATTGAATAATCAAAAAAAATAATAACATTTAATTGATAAAATCTGAAGATAGTCTAGGTCAATAATTTTAAAAAGCTTATTAACACAGTACAGTGCATTTTTCTCTAAAACAATACAAGTTATCAAAACAAATTAATATTAGAAAAAAACTCATCTTAGATACAAGGCTTATGATTTTGTACGTCTGTGCGTTTCGCCTAAAAAATTTATCAGTGGCGCTCTTATCATACAGTAAAAAAAACTTAATAAACATAAATGATGAGCATAAAGGACCAATACGTTCCGAGAGTTTTATAAGATAGCCTTTTTTTAAGTGGGTACTGAACATTGTAAATATCAATTAAACTGAAGTGTATATATATGTTCTGTTTTACTTTGAAAAAAAACTCTGTCCTTACAAATTTAGCTGATTGAATAATATTTAAAACATACATTTTCAATATAGGGAGTGACAGAAGGATTTGGTAAAAATTTAATTACAGAGGCCCAAATCTGCGGAATATGCTTTACTATCGGATAATCTTTTATCTTAATGGGTAAATATAATTTATGATACAATATTAATTATCTGTAAACAACCGTTGCCTTAATATAATTCAAACAGACACTAAATTTGGAGCCAAACATTCATAGTACACATTTGCGACATGAACCGCTTACAAAAACCTTGAATGAACTAATAACCTCGAAATGGGCTACCATGTACATGATGTATGCTCGAAAACTCTGTTAAATGTTAGAATTGCAAGACCGATTGTTAACTAATTTGATAATTCTTAGGGTTAGATAAAAGTCGATTACCAGTCCGCTATTTTATGATGATTTACCACATTGTATAGCTTATCGACGTATTTTATATCAGTAACACGACGTGTGTCACATGAGAAGCAGAAACTATTAACCATTCAGGAACACATGAGATCACCCCCGTTTTTGACGGAGTTGGTGTTGCTCTGTCTATAGTTTTCTATGTTTTTTTGGTTTACTATTGCTTGATTTTTTTTATCGTTTTTTTTTTTTTTTTTCGCCATGTCATTGACGGTGTTCGGTTATGAGTTTTGAAAACTCTTTCGTATTTAGTAATGCTCGATAGCAGAAGAAAGTCACGGTGTTGCCTTCGTGGTGGTATTGGTGATATTTCTCTGATACTGATTATCCTGAGTTGATAATCACTGACATAGTACACAGTTGGAAATGGAAATCAATTTAGTTAATACTTTTTAAGAAAACAATTTTCTTTCATTTATTCATTAGTAAAACTTTTGAAAAATTAAAAGAAAGATAAGTCAAAGATGGAAGTTTCATCAACAGATTAAAAGCCACTGAAACATGAGGTTGAAGTAGAATTACATGAAGTTTTAGTCCCTTTCCTTAAAATAAGATGAATATTTTTCATAATTAGAAAATCAGCAAATATTTTTGTTTTCTTAAAGGAGAAAAAAAACGACAGAACAAAAACAAAATACCAGTGTGATTTTAGGAGACATTTCGACGATCTATCCCCATACCAAACTTTTTACCTGTTTACATGAGGTCTTTATTCGTACAAATATAACTGTAGAAAGAGATGCGTAAGTATCATATTGTTAAACTATTTACCATATATTTGTCAATAATAACATTTCAAGAATGTTTCATTAAAATACGATATATTGATTGGCTAACAGCAATCTCGCGTCATTCTAAAATAAACATTCATTTCAAAATGAAATGTAACATTCATGATGACACGAGCTTCCACAATAACGTGCACAGGTAAATAAAAGAAAAACTTGATAGAAATCGTTTTCATGAACATAGCAAAAAAATGTAATTATAAGTATTGAATGGTTCTTTTAGTAATTTTACAGGGTTGTAAAGCTTTGATCGTGTGTACATTTGTAGGATGAAGTTCCGCGCTTCATACAAAATGTACTACAATCAACGCTTTTACACCCCAATAAATTTACAAAAAGAAGCATTCAATTCTTAATCATATGTTTATTTATCACCTATTATGTTGTTAATGTTATTTTCACATTCTATACTGTACTGTACAGCATCTGCATATGGAATATATATCTCCCAATGGATAGACTGCCTTCAACTTAAATGTACACAGCTATGTTTATTTTGTGTATGCATTACTATAAAGTGATGACCAAAACAAAATATTAAAATGTTTTAAACATGTAAAAACAAAACGATTCTTTAGCCTAAGCGTAAAATTTAAATATTAAATAACTCTGCATAATTGTCAATGAATCGAGAAATTTCATATAGATGTCATCCAGTCCTTATGTTTATTTGAAGGGGACATTGACTTTAATATCCATAGACTCAAACTGTAGATTCACATCTTTATCATCATTTTACACCGAGTGAATAGCGATTTAAGTTCTCAGTAAGATTACACGTGTGCTAGCATACTTATGCATTTTTGGTCTTTGTATATGACTGAAAACTAAAACAATAATTATTACTTTACAAAAAGTAAAGGATGCAAATGAATAAATCTTTCACTTATTTGTATCTGAAAACCAGTCTTGTCCTGATTTCACTGGCAAGCATTACAAGATTTGATGATAGTGATATATTGAGTTGAAATTGTTTGTATCATATTTAACAGTCAGGGGCATTACTTAAACAAGTAATTTTTAAAATTACCTCTACAAGTAATGTTGAAATCGAGGCTATTTTAAATATTACTTATATAAGTAACTTTTCTAAATATTATTTTTATAGGTGTCAAATTTAACAGATTTTACTAGTTTTAACAAATTTTCACAGTCATCTGGTTATTTTTCCGATGAAATATAAAATCTAATCCTTCTGAAACACTAATTGCCTTTCTGACGCACTTTACTTTCATATTGACGCTTCAAGGTCAAAGATTTGCCTCTTGGGACTATTAAAATATCATTTTCCTTGAAAGTCTTGAAGGTAGACAGATATAAATAGATAGAAACCTGTGCATTAATTAAGACTTGAAGTTATTTATAATTTGTAACCCCAAACAATTACATATGTTCCTTAAATAAGTGTTATTACTAATTCTTTCAAAGATGTATAAAATAACTTATTCAAGTAATATTTTTGTCATTATTTTTAAAGTAACCCTTTATCTCTATACTCCTCTCAAATCTAACAAATTCTTAATTCTATGATATAAAATGATGTAAAAATTCATGAAAACTACATTTAGTCCATGCTTCTATCGAAATTTAAAATAACTCTTTTGAGTAATTTTATAATTTTTAAAAACAAAAATTACCTATATAAGTAACTAAAAAAAATTACTTCTTTAAGTAACGCCCCTGACTGTTTAAGACTAGAACAAATTACCATTTACATGTAATGCACTTTATAAATTTACAATAAAATAATTGCTGTTGAGTCAACATTTATCTTTTTTGTCTTTACAGGAAGTTAGTTTCCATCTCCGTCAATCAAAGAAGCTATATATATATATATATATATATATATATATACAGTCTAAATTGAAAACAACGTTCAAACCTTTGATTGCGTTGGATAAAAACCGCAATTTCTATACGTGTGCATGTAAAAAAAAATTCTACGTAGAGAGGTCTAAATACAGCACAAACAACATTTTCCAAAAGACCAAAATGGTGAAAAAGTATATTTTAACAAAACGCATTTGACTAACAGGTCGAACAACGGATGTTCTTCAACCCTGCTGACTGCCATTGGCGATTGCCAAATAAATTGATCACTAGTACAAAATGGATCTTAATATTAATTTAATACCAAACAGAAAACACTAAACTTGTTGAAAAGATGATTTACCACAAATATGAGGTGCACAAATTTTTATACACCATATCCGGATTTCGACAATTAATGTCTCTTCAGTGATGTAAGGGATCGAAACGGTATTTGGAAGGCCATATAATTTACCTCAATTTAGGATAGACTCTTGAATTTTAAAGAGTCAAAATAGGATGAACGGATTATATAAACCCGAAGGAAAATATAATACAAGCCCAAACGGAAAAGTATAAACAAGTCTAAATTGAAAACAACGTTCAAACCTATTATTGGGTTAGATAAAAACCGCAATTTTTATACGTGTGCATGTAAAACAAATTTCTAGGTAGAGGGGTCTAAATACAGCACAAACAACATTTTCCAAAAGACCAAAATGGTGAAAAGTATATTTTAACAAAATGCAAATGACTAACAGGTCGAACAACGGATGTTCTTAAACCCTGCTGACTGCCATTGGCGATTGCCAAATAAATTGATCACTAGTACAAAATGGATCTTAATATTAGTTTAATACCAAACAGAAAACAATAAACTTGTGGAAAAGATGATTTACCACAAACATGAGGTGCAAATATTTTTATACACCATATCCGGATTTCGACAATTAATGTCTCTTCAGTGATGTTAGGGATCGAAACGGTATTTGGAAGGCCATATAATTTACCTCAGTTTAGGATAGACTCTTGAATTTTAAAGAGTCAAAATAGGATGAACGGATCATATAAACCGGAAGGAAAATATAATACAAGACCAAACGGAAAAATATAAACAAGTCTAAATTGAAAACAACGTTCAAACCTATGATTGCGTTGGATAAAAACCGCAATTTTTATACGTGTGCATGTAAAACAAATTTCTAGGTAGAGGGGTCTAAATACAGCACAAACAATATTTTCCAAAAGACCAAAATGGTTGAAAAGTATATTTCAACAAAAGCATTTGACTAACAGGTCGAACAACGGATGTTCATAAACCCTGCTGACTGCCATTGGCGATTGCCAAATAAATTGATCACTAGTACAAAATGGATCTTAATATTAATTTAATACCAAACAGATAACAATAAACTTGTGGAAGAGGTGATTTACCACAAACATGAGGTGCAAACATTTTTATACACCATATCCGGATTTCGACAATTAATGTCTCCTTAGTGATGTTAGGGATCGAAACGGTATTTGGAAGGGCATATAATTTACCTCAATTTAGGATAGACTCTTGAATTTTAAATAGACAAAATGGGATGCACGGATCATATAAACCCGAAGGAAAATATAATACAAGCCCAAACGGAAAAATTAAACAAGTGTAAAAAAAATTAAAAACAACGTTCAAACCTATGATTGCGTTGGATAAAAACAGCAATTTTTATACGTGTGCATATAAAACAAATTTCTAGGTAGAGGGGTCTAATTACAGCACACACAACATTTTCCAAAAGACCAAAATGGTGAAAAAGTATATTTTAACAAAACGCATTTGACTAACAGGTCGAACAACGGATGTTCATAAACCCTGCTGACTGCCATTGGCGATTGCCAAATAAATTGATCACTAGTACAAAATGGATCTTAATATTAATTTACTACCAAACAGAAAACAATAATCGTGTGGAAAAGATGATTTACCACAAACATGAGGTGCAAAAATTTTTAAACACCATATCCGGATTTCGACAATAATGTCTCTTCAGTGATGTTAGGGATCGAAACGGTATTTGGAAGGACATATAATTTACCTCAATTTAGGATAGACTCTTGAATTTTAAAGAGTCAAAATAGGATGAACGGATCATATAAACCGGAAGGAAAATATAATACAAGCCCAAACGGAATATATAAACAAGTCTAAATTGAAAACAACGTTCAAACCTATGATTGCGTTGGATAAAAACCGCAATTTTTATACGTGTGCATGTCAAACAATTTCTAGGTAGAGGGGTCTAAATACAGCACAAACAACATTTTCCAAAAGACCAAAATGGTGAAAAAGTATATTTTAACAAAAAGCATTTGACTAACAGGTCGAACAACGGATGTTCTTAAACCCTGCTGACTGCCATTGTCGATTGCCAAATAAATTGATCACTAGTACAAAATGGATCTTAATATTAATTTGATACCAAACAGAAAACAATAAATTTGTGGAAAAGATGATTTACCACAAACATGAGGTGCAAAAATTTTTATACACCATATCCGGATTTCGACAATTAATTTCTCTTCGGTGATGTTAGGGATCGAAACGGTATTTGGAAGGCCATATAATTTACCTCAATTTAGGATAGACTCTTGAATTTTAAAGAGTCAAAATAGGATGAACGGATCATTTAAACCCGAAGGAAAATATAATACAAGCCCAAACGGAAAAATATAAACAAGTCTAAATTGAAAACAACGTTCAAACCTATGATTGCGTTGGATAAAAACCGCAATTGTTATACGTGTGCATGTAAAACAAATTTTTAGGTAGAGGGGTCTAAATACAGCACAAAGAACATTTTCTAAAGACCAAAATGGTGAAAAAGTATATTTTAACAAAACGCATTACGAGTTTGCCGTAGAAATAAAACTGCTAATGGCCAAAACAACATTTGCCCAACGACTGCATACGTTGCTGGTGGTGTTACAGTATGGGGTTTCTTCTCATACTGTTGAAAGGTGGGTATGCATATTCTGCAGGGTTACATGTACATGAACGGACAGACATACAGAGATTTTGGTGCTTAGAAACATTGTAGTCCCTCATTTTGATAATCCTTCACTTGCTTCAAGGCCCTTGTGCATGTACGACAATGCTAGACCACACAGGGCAAGGATTGTAAACGAGTACAAAGATTACAAAGAGCAAGAAGCCGTTGACACTATCTTTTGGCCTTCCATGTCTCCAGACATGAACCCTATCGAACATGTCTGGGATGCCATTGGCAGAAATCTGAATCGCAGAGATCCACCTTAAGTTTGCAAAATCTTAGCGATTTAAGAAGCGCAATTGTTGCTGAATGGAATAAATTTGCTCAACTAAAGTTCAGAAGACTTGTACAGAGTATGAGACTCTGTGCTATGGAACTGTACCGGAAGAGAGGGTGTTACACATCCTATTGACTCAAATATTGACATTAAATTTGCCGAACATACCAAAGATTATTTGTAGAGGCTTTTAATGATATTGGGTGATTAATTGTTGTAAAAAAATAAAATCACAGTGAAACTTAAATTCCGTTTCTGATTTGTGTAATTTTAACTATTTCTATGAATGCAAATTTCAAATGCATAGAACCTGCATACGTGAACAAACTTAAGTCTACGGTTTGTTTATGGTATATGTTAGCAAAATTGCTACATGAATATTTTCTCTTTTTTGAGGATTAACTGATTTTTTTAAATGAAAAAAATTTTGATGCAATAAAAATAGGTGGTGCTTAACTTTTGGCGGACTGTATATATTGTATTAGGTCACTAGCACACTATGTAAAAAAAATATCTTACCGACTATCTTAAGATGTGGTATTTAGACTCGTGGCTTATCAAAGTGATCAAGCCTTCAATACCGTTAGTATTAAGAACCTACTTCCATTGGTCTATACAAAAACAAATGCCAACAATAACAACTTGTTAACTTAAAATGTGTTTTATGAATATATTTCAATCGTTCATCATCAATTTCTTCGTCTGTTGAAACCTTTCAGATTTTTCCTCAACACTGTGCTGTTCTTTTTATAAAGCGACGTTACACGACTACTAACCGTGTATTGAAATAAGCCCCGCCTATTATCCTATTATGGAACCCTACTAGCCAAATATCAAATATACTTGGTCCCCATGCGGTTTCTTTTAATCAATCATATTCCTAGAAATGTATAGGAGGTAAGATAAATATAAATCTCCAGTAGACTCCCTAATGGTATTGTTAATATTTCAAGGGTGAAGATATTTTCACCCAAAAATATGATTTTAGTCAGTCAAATTGTCGTTGAAACTGAGACCTAAACTTGCAGGAAATGTGTCAAATGTATTAAAATGATATATTTCAAAAACTTTTCCTAGGGATTTTCTAAATTTGAACTGAATTCGATGAACGAGTTAGCAGTTATTTTATCTTTCATACATATTGAATGATAAACTTTACATTGTTTTTTATCATAGTTTCTGCTTCACTGGTAAACTAGTTTTATATAGACAAAAGAGTATACTGATTTCAAAGAGTCATAATTCAATTAAGCAAAAACAAATCCGGGTATCAAACTAATACCGAGAGGAACACATCAACTATAAGAGGAAAACAACGGAACAACAGAAACACTGAACAACAACAAAAGCAAACGCCAATATAGAAACTGCCTGTAGACAGCTGCCATATTCCTGATTAGGTACAGGACGTACGAAGAAAACATGGTGGTTTAAACATGGTTGTATGGCTAGCCAAACCTCCCGCTTATATTTTAATGTTAAAAATACCGCTATAACGACAACACTTCTTGGCAGGAATACAGTACAAACGAGCGCAAGTACACTCAGCACAGATAAATACAATTATAAATAATAAAGTTCTTTATTAAAAAATGTAAACCCCAGAATAACTATGGACACCTCCAATGATTTTACGACTGCAACATAGACACCACAAACGACATATTAACTCCGCGTCACATAAATGGATTTAGGACATAGAAAAGATTGTTATCAATGCAAATTTTAAAACCTTTTTACTGTTTAAAAACGCTACTTTTAATATGCTATACATTTATAACACAGGGAGTGACAGAAGGTGTTGGTCAAGAACTAGTTATAGAGACTGCAGGAAATAGTGGGCTTTGTGGAGTACGTTTCACGGTCGGACAGTCATATATTCTGATGGGTAAATACATGTATTATGTAGAATGCATTGGTTCACTTCTATATAATCTGCAATTGAATAACTCGTTCGATACATGTATATGTACTAATAACATTTATTGTACATCTTTAGTGAGGAAATAAACATGATCAACCAAGATATAAAAGCGAAGAAAGACAAATAAGGCAAACAGGACAATGGTCAATAAGCAAATAGACGAACAATTGTCAAGTTATCACAACTGGATAAACTTCGACATGAATCCAAACAAAAAATATGACCTCAAGTTAAGTAAAGATTAAAATTACGAAGACGAAACTTTTTTTCAAGATACAGGTTGTTCAAAATGATTAAAATATATATATATGTTGAAAAGAACACAAAATAAAATAGCTAAATGCCCATTACATTCCGGCCGTATACATAAGAATTAGGTTATCCGAGGAATTTCACTTTATATATAGCAAAGTTTGAAATAGATATCTTATGAAAAAAATTTTTGTTCATTTTGTTCATGTATATTTGCATTGTTTATGTTTAAAAACAATCGTGATATTAAAATAAAGCGCATACTTGAACAATATCACAAACATGGCAAAGCTATTACATTAAACTCTCACAATTTGTATATTTTACTAAAAATTTAGACCGATTGTGTTCTGCTAAAATATACTACTATATCATGTATATGTCGTTAACAACAAATTGATACCTGTTACTTGTATTCAACATTTAATGCTATTCGACGTATTTCCGTTTTCTATTTCTCAAATATGATATTCGCTGGTGATTTTATTGTAAAAATAATAAAAGCGAGACTCTTATGCCTAGGAATTATTACGTCAGATGCGAGTTAATATATGTGCAACTACAGGGTAAGCTGTTCATTTTGCAAATGAAATCAACTGGTAATTGTACGATATTTGTCTATAGGGAGAAGCTCCGATGGAAAGAAATCTATTGGCTCCTGTGATTTCATCAAACAATTGAGCAGTCTGTCACCTTACCAAACGTTTTATCTGTTTACAAGAGGTGTTAATTCTTACAATTTAAACTGCAGAAGGAGATGCAACGTAAGTAACTTAAACTTAAGGTATGGACTTGTTAATTCTTTGTGTATATTTGTTACTAACATATATTCCTGAGGTGACAATTGAGCTTTTCTCATCACTTGGCGTCCGTCGTCGTCGACCGTCGTCGTCGTTAATGTTTTACATTTTGAACTTCTTCTAGAAAAACCACTGAATGGAATGAAACCAAACATGGCATGAATGTTCCTTATGAGCTGCTGACCAAGTGTTGTTCCTTTGTAGCCGATCAATCTTCCAAGATGTCCGCTAGCAGGGAACTTCGTTTAACATTGGACCCTATAGACAATACATACAATTTTTTTCTTTTAGAGAACCACTAAATGGAATGAAACCAAACATGACATGAATGTTCCTTATGTGGTGTTGACCAATTATTTTTACTTTGAAGCCGATCGATTATCCAAGATGGCCGCCAGAAAGGGACTTAGTTTAACATAGGACCCTATGGGAAATACATACAAATTTCTTCTTTTAGAGAATCACTAAATGGAATGAAATAAAACATGGCATGTATGTTCCTTATGAGGTGCTGACCAAGTGTTGTAACTTTGTAAGCGATACCTCATCCAAGATGGCCGCCAGAGAAGGACTTAGTTAAACATAGGACCCTATGGGAAATACATACAAATTTCTTCTTTTAGAAAACCACTAAATGGAATGAAATAAAACATGGCATGAATGTTCCCTATGAGGTGCTGACCAAGTGTTGTAACTTTGTAAGTAATCAATCATCCAAGATGTCCGCCAGCGGGGTACTTAGCTTAACATAGGACCCTATTGACAATACATACAAATGTCTTCTTGTAGAGAACCACTGAATGGAATGAAACCAAACATTGCATGAATGTTCCTTATGAGGTGTTGAACACCTGTTGCTACTTTGAAGCTGATCCATTATCCAAGATGGCCGCCAGAGAGGGACTTAGTTTAACATAGGATCCTATGGGAAATACATACAAATGTCTTCTTTTAGAGAACAACTGAATGGAATGAAATAAAACATGGCATGTATGTTCCTTATGAGATACTGACCAAGTGTTGCAACTTTGTAGGCGATCCATCATTCAAGATGGCCACCAGCGGGGGACTTAGTTTAACATAGGACCTATGGACAATACATACAAATGTCTTCTTTGAGAGAACCACTGAATGGAATAAAACTAAACATGACAAGAATGTTCCTTATGAGGTGCTGACCAAGTGTTGTTACTTTGAAGTCGATCCGTCTTCTAAGATGGCTGCCAGCAGGGGACTTCGTTTAACAATGGACCCTATGGACAATACATACAAATGTCTTCTTTTAGAGAACCACTAAATGGAATGAAACCAAACATGGCATGAATGTTCCTTATGTGGTGTTAACCAAGTATTGTTACTTTGAAGCCGATCCATTATCCAAGATGGCCGCCTGAGAGGGACTAAGTTTAACATAGGACCCTATGGGAAATACATACAAATTTCTTCTTTTAGAGAACCACTGAATGGAATGAAATAAAACATGGCATGTATGTTCCTTATGAGGTGCTGACAAAGTGTTGTAACTTTGTAGGCGATCCATCATTCAAGATGGCCGCCAGAGAGGGACTTAGTTTAACATAGGACCCTATGGGAAATACATGCAAATGTCTTCTTTTAGAAAACCACTAAATGGAATGAAATAAAACATGGCATGAATGTTCCCTACGAGGTGCTGACCAAGTGTTGTAACTTTGTAGGTAATCAATCATCCAAGATGGCCGCCAGCGGGGTACTTAGCTTAACATAGGACCCTACGGACAATACATACAAATGTCTTTTTGTAGGGAACCACTGAATGGAATGAAACCAATATTGCATGAATGTTCCTTATGAGGTGCTGAACACGTGGTGGTACTTTGAAGCTGATCCATTATCCAAGATGGCCGCCAGAGAGGGACTTAGTTTAACATAGGACCCTATGGGAAATACATACAAATGTCTTCTTTTAGAGAACAACTGAATGGAATTAAATAAAACATGGCATGTATGTTCCTTATGAGATACTGACCAAGTGTTGCAACTTTGTAGGCGATCCATAATCCAAGATGGCTGCCAGTGGGTGACTTCTTTTAACATAGGACCATATGGACACTACATACCAATGTCTTATTTTAGAGAACCACCACATGGAATGAAACCAAACATGGCATGAATGTTCCTTATGAGGTGCTGGCCAAGTGTTGTTACTTTGTAGCCAAGCAATCATCCAAAATGGTCACCAGAGGGGAACTTAATTCAACAAAGGACCCTATGTGAAATACATACAAAAGTCTTCTTTTGAAGAACCACTTAATGGAATGAAACCAAACATGGCATGAATGTTCCTTATGAGATGCTGACCAAGTGTTGTTACTTTATAGCAATCCATCAACCAAGATGGCTGCAAGCGGGAGACTTAGTTAAATAAAAGAATCCTATAGGAAATATATCCAACTGTCTTCTTTTTGAAAATGGCTTAATGGATTGAAACCAAACATGGTATGAATATTTCTTTAGATGTGCTGACCAAGTGTTGTTACTTTGTAGCTGATTTGTCATCCAAGATGGCTGCCAGCAGGGGGAGTAAGTTTAACATAGGACCCTATGGGAAATACATACAAATGTTTTCTTCTAGAGAACCACTGAATAGAATGAAACCAAACATGGCATGAATGTTCCTAATGAGGTGCTGACTAAGTGTTTGTTTTTTTTTGTAGCCGAACCATTAACCAAGATGGCCGCCAGCAGGGGACTTAGTTTAACATAGGACCCTATGGGAAATACATACCCCTAAGATTTTTTATGAAATTACGGGGCCAATATTAAACCAAATTTGGCCTCAATCATTATTAGGGTATCTGTTATAATTTTTATTTATTTTTACATGATTTCCAAAACCAAAGTAGAATCAGGTGAGCGACACAGGCTCTTGAGAGCCTCTAGTTATTTTATATCCAGGTATTTTAACCCTCTACCTATGCATGTGCCTTGGAGAAGTCAGAAGCTTAGACATCGATTCTATTTAAAATAAAACTGTAACATAAAAACTTCATAGACTTTGTGAATTCATGATCCTAACAAAAATGTTTAATCCAACAGTGTCATTTGGTCTCTTATGAAAAGTTGTCTCATTGACAATCATACCGCATCTTCTTTTCATAAAGTGCGAAGGAAGGCAAAACCAGTTGATAAGATCTGCATTCTTTAATATTGTCAAAAAATTTATGTTCAAAAGTATTCGTATTAGTTAAATGGCACTCAATCTGAATTGATCAAAGCTGATTAACAATGTAATCAAAATCTACAATGAACAATGCGCGCATTGGTTTTACACCTTATGTTGTGGATGCTTAATTATATCTCTACGACGATCATAGTGTTTGTCTAGCAGAAAAGCTTTTAACAATCGTATTGTAATATCTCACTTAAGAACTTAGAATACCTCATTTACCACTACATCGATTTTTTTGTTTTAGACCAGGCATGCAAAATGTTGACACGAATACACATATACACCCAGCGGGCACATGACGTTGTTTCAACGTTGAAAAATCGTTGAATTTTGGTTGAGTTCGTCATCAACGTTGAATCAACGTTGATTCAACGTAGTTATTTTCAACGTCGAATATTCAACCACAATTCAATATTGATTCAACGTCTTAATTTCATCGTTGAAATTTTAACAGAAAGTTGATGTTGATTCAACGTCCTTTTTTCAACGTTGAAATTTCAACAGAAAGTTGATGTTGATTCAACGTCTTATTTTTCATCGTTGAAATTTTAACAGAAAGTTGATGTTGATTCAACTTCACTTTTTCAACGTTGAACCAATATATATATGAAATATATGATATGCATTGATCAACTATTCAAATCTGTTTTACTAATGAACTAAGTTTGGAAATTGAAGCAGACAGTGGGATCAACCCCCCAATCCCTTCTTTTTTGGACGATAAATGTATTTGTCAGTGGCGGATCCAGAAATTTTCATAAGTGGGGGCCCACTGACTGCCTAAGACATGTAAGAGGGGCCCGCTCCGGTCAAGCTTCAGAGATTCCTTATATAATCAACTAATTTTTTCCCAGAAAAGGTCAAACCACCAGAACCGTACCCTCCCCCTCCCCTTTCCCCTTTTTGATCCGCCAATGAACCTTGCATGTTTTCTGATAATCATTTCTACAAAATAAAATATATTTCTTCCATATAAAGGGTTATAAAAATATCCAAACCATTGTAATAATTTAAGATAAAACAAATTTACGGAGATATATATATATTTATTTGAAATAATAATTTAAACTTTTCCCGCTCTTTAAACTTTGCTACTCGGATAATTACGGAAATGCTTCCGAAAGTTCGCGCATGTCGAGTAGGGCCTTATTCAAAGAAACAACATTTGTTTACCGCTCGAGAGAAACTGAAACAAGAAAAAACTATTCTACAACGTTAACAGCAATAGCAGATGGTAGCATGAGACAAGAACACAGAAGTGAACAATCTGTACGTTATGTTATTGTTACAAATTTTTAAATACATACGCACTTGTGTTTCTATCAACAGATCGTACATGAATATAAATCCATGCAGTGCCCACATCATGGCACATGAACACGTGGTTTACACATAAAAAAGTATTTACTAATTGAATTTGAGCACATACCTATAGGCTATTTATAATTGACATGTGCAGATAAAACAGTTGAAGGCCGGAAATTCGCTTCCAGTGTCGTATCCAGTATTTTTTATAAAAAAGGGGGGAGGCTGCTCCACATGTATATAAACCAAATGTTTCCCATGAAAGAGGGGCCCTGACATTCTGGATGTACCTATTTTATAAATAGTCGTGTCCATGAACCAATCCCAGCAAAACTTACTAATGCCATTGTCTATAGATTTTATTTCTTGTCTGTATCGAGTTTCTATAATGATTTTCCATGTATCGCTGTGTATACTTTATATGCAATTTTATATGCATTTAAATGTTTGTCTTCAATTACAGGTTTATTCTGTTATTGCTCTGTTTATGCATGATTTGGTGATTCACATATATAGCATGTTTCGCTTATATATATTTACTTTAAATTATATATATTATCTGTAACTGTTAAAACCTGATTTGACCTTTTCTCGGTAGATTGTTCTGTGGTTAATTATAAACTTTTACACATCTATTTGTTTGAAAGGATTTTCCCAACGTAAATGATCTGTTGGTAATCAACTGGTCGTCTATGAATTTCTTTAATTTGATGATATTACACATGGTGTTTCGGATATCATTTAGGTCAAGTTCGACCAAGGCCGTTCATCCTCGTCAGGGGCCCTGGCCTAATTTATTTTTATTTACTATAACATTTGATTATAATTACTTTTTAATTGCTATCAATATGTTTCTATCGTGTAACGTATCAAATGTAGTTACATTTTGGGGGCACTACACATGGTAAATCTGTAATACACTTATAGTTTAATGCCCATTCTTTATCTAATTACTTTATAATTTTGTCGAGGTCAGGTACTCCTTAACATTCTTGTGTTTACGATAAGCAATGATAGGCTGTCTGGGAAATAAATGTTTAGCGGTCTCGTCATCTTCAATCAAATGCCAGTGTTTTCTTATTCGTCGTCCCAACTGCTTAAATAAAGGATTAAATTTCGTTGCTATGACTAGTGGATGACTTTTCTGTTTGTTTTTTGTTTTATAACATAATGTGTTTTGCCTACTTTTTCGTAGTGCTTTATTGACTAGTGGATTGATTTAATTTTCCTTGTGTCCCCTAAGTATAAGCTTGTGTTTAAATACTTTGATTTGAGTGTCGAGATCATCTTTGTTATTACACGATCGAATGAACCGTGTAACTTCGCCAATTACAAATCCCTTAAATACAAAGGCGGGATGAGCTGATGATTTATCTAAATATTGGAAGTTATCCGTAGGTTTGCGATATAATTTGATATCAAATATTTGTTCCGTTTGATATGTCATTTCTTTTCCACATATGTCTTTCCTGTAAATTTCTCCTTTCTTTTGTACTTTACCAAAATTAAAAGGGATATGTAAATAGTATCATATCAAAAGTAATGTATCGTATTTAATCACAACTATGGATTTGGAAACACAACATTTTCAACAATTATACTTGTATCATCCTGATTATACCCTTTTTTTATTTTCTTAAAAAAAAATAAGTTAAGGAAACTATATGATTTTGAAACGGGTTACAAAAAATGTTCAGGGAAAGACTACAAGCCAAGAAAAGAGTTAACACTACAAATGCAAGAAAAGAACATGTAGAAATTGAAATTAACGAGCAAATTTTAACAGCAAAAACATCCAAGATGTCTGGTATTTTTTATTTAGATGCATATATAATTTTTTCAGGGTCCTCCATAATTCTTTGATGGCCAAAATAAACATCAGCGGGAAAAATGGCAAAATTTCATTTGGTGCCTCAAAGTTGTTCACAATAATTCTTGGTAAGTTGCATTATTTTAAATTCTATATTAGCAAGTAACTTGCAAAATTCACTTGAAAATAAATTTGAAGCTCTGTTCATCCTATCCAACTCCAAGACTACATTAATTTTTAATTATCCTCAGTAGCTGTATGAACTTTCTATGTGAAATGAATAATTTTTGGCTATTTGTGTTTTAATTGTTACTTTGTTTTTTTTACAAACAGATTGTGTCTCAGAGTCCTTTCCTGAGTCGGTTGAAGCAACAGAAACTATGATGAAGAGTGAAATGTCCAGGTTCCTAAAATATGCCCCTGAAAGGCACGGAGGTGGAGGGAGGGGAAAAAAAGAAAGAGGCAGGAAGAGGACATTTCAAATTCCATTCCGGATGCTCAAAATAAATAAATGCTCTTTTCATCTTGTTTTTAATGACTCATATTGACTAAATAATTGTATGGCAGGTTAGGTCAAACCAAAGATTTTAAAAATTGGTATTTGCCGCTTTTCCGCCAAACATATAGCATTTAGGAGTGGTTAGCCTTGAGTCAGAATAATGTATCTGGGTAAGGTGACATGTGTGAACTGTTAGTGAGCTAGTACATTTAAAATCCTGCTCGGCATGTCTGCTCTCATGTTTGTCCTGAATATGCATTTGACTTTCATCCTAATCAAATATTTTAATAAATGTCTTTCAATCTTCTTTTTCTCTAAAAAGTGTGTGGAGCATTTAACAAAAATGTGTTTTATTTACATATGAAAGAGCTGACCAACTTGCACCAAAAGCGTTACAGTGTACTGGTTGTTAGTCTACCAAATTGCTTCGAGCTTTTTGAATAATTAAAATTTAACTGTTGAGAGTGGAGAAATATTAATTACTTGAGTTAAAGTGTCCTAATCTGTTTCTCAAATGATTTTTATGCCCCACTTACGATAGTAGAGGAGCATTATGTTTTCTGGTCTGTGCGTCTGTCCGTTCGTTCTTTTGTCCGTCTGTCTGTCCCGCTTCAGGTTATAGTTTTTGGTCAAGGTAGTTTTTGATGAAGTTATGGTCCAATCAACTTGAAACTTAGTACACATATTCCCTATGATATGATCTTTCTAATTTTAATACCAAATAAGAATTTATACCCCAATTTCATTGTGGCTTTTTGTCATGTCGTTACACTAGGCAAATTCAGAAGAAACCAAAAAATTTTGAGGTAATAATTAAATTTCAACCAGTCATTTGCAGAGAATAGATATTTCACTAAATATTTTTCTCACACTGACCAATAAATGTGAAAATAGCACAAATATTAGAGAAACTAATTATCAACATTCTCAACGTTGTATCAACTATGAATTTTCAACGTTGAATCAACGTTGATATCTAAACGTTGATGCAACGTTGTATTTTCAACGTTGAAATGACCTTTCATTTTCAACCTATAATTCAACGTTGATTCAACGTTTCAGCATGACGTTGTTTCAACGTTGAAGCAACGTTGATGTGCCCGCTGGGCAGTGATGCATTTAGTGAACTTATTTTTCAAATACATTTCACTTATATAAATTGCATATCTACAAATTCTTGTATGTGATTGGTCCGTTATAATGTTGTTTTTCTAGACTACAATTCGAAAGTCAAAAATCAATATAAAATGCAAAGATCAGAGGTATTTTAGATTTGGCAAACAATCGGGGAAAACTCGTCGAAAAACAAATGGTGTTGATAAAACCAGTGTATCTTCGAAGGGTAATTGTCCGTTTCGCGTTCTTGTGTTAGTGCTCGCCTCGAGTGCAGGTGGACGTGAGTTCGGGTCAAATAAAGACTTGCAATTTGCTGCTTCTCTTATATGCACACGGCATTAGGGAGTAAGAGCAAAGACTGGTAGACTCGGAGTCCAAATAATGTGCCCGGGTAATGTGATGTGTCTCCCTGCAGAAAAAAGTAAAATCACAAAAATACCAAACGCCGAGGAAAATTGAAAACGACAAGTCCCTAATCAAATGGCAAAATCAAAAGCTCAAACACATCAAACGAATGGATAACAACTTGGTACAGGCGTTTTCTTATGTAAAAAATGGTGGATTAAACTTGGTTTTATAGCTAGCTTAACATCTCACTTGTACGACAGTCGTATACAATTCAATTTTATTGACAACGATTTGTGAACAAAACGAACAGACATAATAGGTAAAACTGTCAAAAATTGGGGTACAGCTATCAACATAGTGTTAATATCTTAAGGTGGTACCTTACACTACAGGGAGATAACTCTGTAAAAATCAGCTTAACGTTTTAATCACGTTGTACTGTTAAGGAAATATTAAGCTTCTCAATGATCAAAATTAGTGTTTGACAAACTGCTATGTAACCAATAAATTTTTCTGATAAAGTGGTTGGTTCAAATTTTTTGAAATTTATATTTTTGTCAAAGGGTCAAAGTAAACATTTGTCAAAACTTTATGAAAATTAAACGAGCCAAATTGATATTAGTCAAGTTGTTTAATACTACATAAATCAATATAATAACACAGAAATATGTAACAAAGAAACACAAAAAGGCATATAGACAAAGCACATTAGCTAAAATGAAAGAAAAGAATACAAGAATTTACCATTATACATAAACACAACGACAGGATGTATAAGTACAGAGCCACGTCATATGTAAGAAAGAAACTCACAAAGGCATATACACAAAGCACATTAGCAAAAATGAAAAACAAGAATACAAAAATTTACCATAGCACAATAACACAATGACGGGTTCTGTATAAGTACGTCATAACCAAAGAAACAGACTAAAAATTAAAGTATACTCATAGACAAATAAAAGAATACTATAATAAGTTACTAAGATCATGAAGATGATTAACAACGTCAGTACCCAGAATCTTTACTTCAAGACCATCGTGTATTTTTTGTGAAGTTGATACGGTATATTTATCAACAATGTCTTGGTACCTTCCGATGAACTCTTTTAGAAAAATAACAAGACGTTCTTTGACATAACCCTGGCTCATCAACTTTCTACTCAGACACTGTTGACGTTTTACAAAGTCTGAGTAGAATCTGCAAGCTCTAAAATAAAGAATAAGTTGGGAAATATATATCCCATATGCAAGAGAAGTTGGCAAACCTCCACCAAGGTGGGGGAAATTGATGATTTCAATTAAAATCGTCTCGTTTGTAATAGACTCTGGAACTGAGATGACCGTGTTTGTCAAATTCGAGGTATAAGTCTAAAAATGAGGCGGAGACCGTGTTTGTCAAATTCGAGGTATAAGTCTAAAAATGAGGCGGAGACCGTGTTTGTCAAATTCGAGGTATAAGTCTAAAAATGAGGCGGAGGAAGCCGTGTCTGTTGTTTCTTTAATTTCTAGTTCTGGGGGATATATTAATGAAACCTAATCAGAAAATTTTGGATTGTTAATGGAAAGAACATCAATATATCTGAATGTGAAATTAAATGACCTGGCTTCTTTGATCTTTTTTTAACGAGTGTTTGAAGGAACACCGAATCATATGAAAATAAAAAAAAGTCGGCAAGGAGAGGCGCACAGTTCATTTCCATAGGAATGCCGACAATTTTTTTGAAACAGTTTACCTCCAACTTCAATAAAAATATTGTCAATAATATTAATGAATATGACCTTAGGCACTAGCACGTTAGAAATCCGGCTCAGGGTGCGGATCTAGTACACATCAGGGTAACTATTCATATTACATTAACATGTTCTCGTCCTGATTATGCATATTCATTTGCACTGGACGTTAAGCAGCCATCTATCATTATCATCGAAAGGTAATTATATGGACATATTTCTGAGATCTAGAGGTAATATTTATATATTCAATTCTCATTTCCAGAAAATAGGTCCAGATTCAACAGGTTGTAAATATGAGCCTGTACAAAATGATAAGCTTACCATTTGCCTGGCCAAGAATGCTCTGTGCAAACGAGAAAGAAGGTGTCGTTGGGTTAATAATGAACAATGTTAGCGTGGCAATGAAATCAACCAACCTGTACGTTAATGATTGATCAATATATGAACCTATTAATCAGACTTTCTGGTGTTTTTGTAAATGAGTATTTTATCATTAAAGGTATTGTTGTTTAAATGTTTTTAAATGTCAAACTAAGATTGTAATTTTCTAAAGTAAAACAATATAAAAAATACCGAACTCCAAGGAAAATTGAAAACGGAAAGTCCCTTATCAAATGACAAAATCAAAAACTGAAACACATCACACGATTTGAAAACAACTGTCATATTCCTTACTTGGTACCGGCGTTTTTTTATGTAAAAAAAGTGGATTTAACATGTTTGTTTAGCTGGAAAGTAGATCTTCAATATCAGGGTACCTAAAGTAACAATATTTCACAATTTAGACACGTGTCAAATGTGATTTAGAATCTAATAGCCTTCCGACGCAATAACGGTATTACAACATTTTATTAAAACTGTTTTGGTGACATTGTAAAAAGAAAAGACTCACGAATTATTGCCGCGAATTAATGTGTGATACTGTATACAGACTGGAAACATACGGTTGCATACAATATTATGTAAATATGTATATGTTTGGTTTTATCGTCAAATATTCGTTGATATTAATTTGACACAGTTGTTGTATTTTTTTAATATATTATAAAGCAGTCATTATCGATAAGTTAAATAATCCTTTATACAATATTATAGAAATAAGGAGATCTGGTATGAGTGTAAAAGGGGCATTAGCTGTCAAACTCATGTTCACCGATTTGACTCAAATTCTCATATTAAATTTATAACAATGCAAAACATTTATCCAAATTATAAAAAGTCTAAAATAAACAATTTACAGGGCATGGGCTCGATAAGATGTAGCTTCGTTTCGTGTGTATTTTAGTCTAGACGCCAGCTAATTTACTATCGAGATGACCCCGAAAACAACCGACGGTCACATAACACGATATAAACATAAACATAAATATAAATAGATATATGTACCTCGTGCAAACGGATTTTTCTATGTCTGTTTGATTTCAATTTTAAAGGTTTAAAAAATTAGTTAATTTTCGATTTTACATGTATAATGATGTTTTTTGAGGATCGAATCAGTCAATCAAATGATTTACTTTTGTTTCACATTTAATGTTGACATTCTTATCTTTTAAAAGCCTAACACGCATCCATCATGCATAATCTGTCTCTAGCTAGCTAAGGGGTTAATTTGAAGTTCACATGAATATGACATTGGTACCTTTTGGTAGTCAGAACCTCTTATATAAGTGGTTGCGTTATTTGTTCTCTCTCATATTTATAATTCTTCAACTAATTGATCATAAATCGGGTCAATTGCAAGTGAATGATTCATCATCGATGTTTCCTAGCTTTTTTGACAAAATTGAACCATACTGGCTGCTAATAGCGAATTATTATTTCACTATTATTAGCTAGTAAATATTCACTGGCCTGGATGTAAGCAACTATGGGTCACTGTACATTCTTCTCCAAAGAGCATAACACAAACCGTAAAGTCAAAATCAGATATAAAACATATAAAAAAATATTAAAATGAGAAAAACAATTGGCCCGATTTATGATCAATATGAAGAATTATAAATATGACAGAGAACAAATAACGCAAACCACTTATATAAGAGTTTCTGACTACGAAAATGTACCAACGGATTGCTGTGGGAGAAGACAGGTTTAGTTCGTCACTAGTCTTTATAACAAACAAAAAACACCACTTGCACTTACCGAAAGAAGTATTATTTTATGTTCGAAATAGTAAGTAGATTCCAGTATTTCTAGTACGTTTATGTCAGAGGCGTATGTATCCATCCTATTCAGAAACGTCATTAGTGGTTACCACTAACCATATTACATTCTAACTAAATTATGACTTTACACTTGGATTTATTTGTGTTTTTTCCGGTGTCAGGATTACAATGTTATTGGAGTATACCCCATATTACGAGTTATTCTACCTACAATTAATCTTTGTAGAAATGTAAACTGTTATGCTAGAATTGAACAAATTTGCCTTTGGGCGGAATAAAATTTAATTGAAAACATCGTATCGATTTTCTACTATCCAAATGTAACGAAATTTTAAATACTATTTATTTAGTGATGAGCAAAATGTTTGTATCGAAAACTTTATATGATTATGCAGTTGTAGGGTATGAAACCAATCATTTTAGAAAACGTAGACAACACTCTTCTGATTTGTTCTAGACTTTTGATTAAATCAGCTATTCTCTTTAGTATAGTCCTTGCTCATTCGTGTTGAATAGCTCTATGTATCCTAATGATAAACAGATTGTATTTAGGAAACATATTACCAGTATACAGTTGTGCATTCATACAACATTTTATTTTGACAGATTTATAGGCGAACGTTAACTGCAAAGAAGAAACCCAGTTCCAAAGTTATATTCAGTTTTCTTTTTGGTATTAAATGATAAAAGGATTGATATACTTATTATATATCATTTTCATTTAGCCTTTACAAATTATGTATAAGTTAAATCAACAACTGACAGTATCAACATATTATTAGTAAGTACAATGTGTATAGACAATGATACACTGTATCTCTTCTGCTTCCATCGTCTTCTTTATGTATTTTTCTCCAGGGTTGCCGGACAAACATCTGTTTTTTTTTCTCTCAAAAGGATGCAAATAAAATCATATGCGCAATACATGAATCCAAATTAAAATGCAGTACACAAAGCCTCTGTTTTATCAGGTTTAAATGTATAAGTACACGAAAGGACATTCTTTTTGCACGACATTTCACAGAGTTTCGCGTCCTAAATCAACACACTATTACCTTTTTGTTCCTTTACAACTTCACAAACAATCCTTCAGTTGTTATTTCCAAGTTAATTGTGAAAACATAAAAAAACAAATCTTCTCGAAGCAAATATTTTTCATTTAAAAAAAAAAATTGGGGTAACTAATTAAATTTAAATAGAATTATATGCCTATGTATAGTTACTTCTTTCAGAAGAATCACCAAGGACGATACCAAGTTTCAATGAAATATGATTCAAGAGATAAAATAATGAATTGTAAAACATTGTAAAAGGTCATAATTTTCCTTGATTAAAATGCAAATTATAATTATTTTAACATTTAATTCGCATAATTTTTATCGTTTGATGTTGGTGAAGGCAGAAATAATCCTTCGTCCGTTTATTAGATTGCCTTACGAAATAAATCGTCGTGGACGGATATCTTAACTTTAAAAACAAATAATGTGAATTTTGTACTGTTTTTTTGTCATGATATGTTGTCTTATTAGCGGTATTTTAACATTAAAGATTAAGATATAAATAAAGGCAGCAGTAGTATACCGCTGTTCAAATGTCATTATTCGAGTAAGAGAAAACCAATACAGGTTACAAACTAAAACCGAGGGAAACACATCAACTTTAACATGTATAAGAGGAGAACAACGGAACAACAGAAACAATGAACTGCAACATCAATAAATGCTAACATACATAGAAACGAGCTATAAGTTAACAACTGCCATATTTCTGACTTGATCCAGGACAGTTTGAGAAATAATGGTGGATTGAACCGATTTTCATGGCTTCTCCAACTTATATGGCAATGTTAAAAAAATTACGCTAAAATGACAAAACCAACACTTCATGACAGGAACACAGTACAAACAAACGCAAATTAATCTCAAGTTCAGTTGGATATATATATATATTTTACGTATATGAGTGCCACTGAAAAGGGGTAGTGTATGACATGACATCCTCAATATGTCTGAAATATGTAACGTGTGAAAGTAAATGATGGAACTCTTCAAATTGATATGATTTTATCTCCCATGACATGATTGTGTAGTAATGTTGTTATTTTTCGACAAGTCACGACACGTATTTTTCGTTATTGTGTTAGGATATATGTCGTTTTAAGAGTTTAATTTTTTGTTTCATGGTGTGGCCCTTTACAGCTTACTTTCCAGTATGGTTTTTGCTCATATCATAGGCCCCCTACGTTGACCCATAGTTCCTTACATTCATGTCATCTTGATTCTGGTATTCAGTTAGTTGTCGTATTGCAAATCATATTACATCACCTCATTTCTCGATTAAATAGCTGCATGATATCAGGATGAGCCAGTGATTGCGTTGGAAATTGATCCTCCAATTTACAGATATCGTGATATTTTGGAAAACAAGAGAGACAAGACGATATGTAATGGAACGAACTTCCATCAATCAATGGACCAGTTACATTTAATTTAGTAAATAATAATAATCCATAACTTATCATACAGAAACATAACTAGTGAGAAAGCAATTATAAATATGTTTAAATAACATTTGAATAAGTTAGATTAACAAAAACATATCTAAATAAAACCTTAGGGTAATGGAAGATGTGGATGAGTTTTTAATTGAACATCTGCAATGTACTAGAGGTATATTTACATTTACATGTACTTTATTCACAATCCTATTAATATTGCTCTTCAGTGAACATAATTCGTCGAACACATTTTACTTGATATAATTCCACACTCAATTAAAACGTGATTATGTTACACGAGGGAAGTGAAGGGTGTTTATAAAGTTTATGCTATTTATTCGCAAGATTAAACCTGCTGTTTACCCAACAATCGAATTGCATTGTACACGCGGTCACACCGATTTTTCAAGCTTCCATTTGAAATGAAAACATGTTTATTTCATGTAATATGTGCACTTACCCATCTTTTATCCCCTGATATCAATTTTACATGACATTTGCAGTGCAAATATTTAAAGACAAGAGAATTCAAATAACCGTGAGTAGTACATTTTTAACTAAGGAAAGAAAATGTTAGGATGATTCAGAAAGTGCTACTTCTGTGTAGCGTCCTCACTTGGATGACAAATGATGTACATGGTTGTTCATGTTTTGGTTTACAGCACCCCGAATCGCAATTTTGTTCAGCTAACTATGGTAAATTTAAAAATTAATATGTGCATGAAAGGCCTAATTTTAGGTTTTTATAAAAACCAAATTAGTCTGAAATCTTATGTTTTTAATTCCGATTGAAGTTAAATTTAAATGTATGGTTAGCAATGGCCAAGCCAATTAACTGCTTGTTTGGAAAAAATGTTGACGTTTCAATCAAAATGTGTCATCCTCATAAATGGCCTTCAGCATTCCTGACTTGTTTTGATCTAATATTTTGTAAACACACTTGGCTTTTACTACATATGGAATTTATTACACCCCATATGGAATTTACTGACCAAATTTATCTTATGGTCAGCACTCGCATTGTGTAGATAAAAATATACACAAATCATTGATCTATTCTTTTGAAAATATCAGTATGACGTCATATAGCCTGTTCCGTCATCAAACTTTAGCATCAGACATGTTAAAACTGTTTGTACGCTTTAAGAAGTGAACAAATGACAAACAGTAACCAATGACCAAACGAATAGCCGATAGAAATGTGGTTATATCATATCATGATGCTGGATAAGCCAATCAAGTTACGGCATTTTTCGTATTTCACTTCGTGAACTTTTATACGAGAAATATCTCTTCATGTAAGAAAACGGTAACATGCCACAACAGTAATAGAACATACTAATATTACAAAGTAGAATATTATTAAAATTTAGTAACTGAAATGTCTGATGAAATCGGGCACTCGTGTTTATTCCAACAAAATGTTTTTGCTAAATATGAATCCCTGCCGCATTATCTTGACGCATTGCCTCTTTGTGAAAAAGCCAGCATCAAACTATGTTGTGGAGGTGCTCAATTTTTATTAAAAACCAATATTGTCAATCGAATTAATATATGTTTTTGTTTTTGTCGTGTATCCTATACATGGTATATAATGGTCATGTTTAGTGAACGTTTATAATCTAGTGTTATATTTTACAATGCCATAAAGCGCGAGGTTTGGCTAGCCACAAAACCAGGTTCAACCCACCATGTATTCTTAAAATGTTCTGTACCAAGTCAGGATGATGACAGTTGTTATCTTATAGTTCGTTTCTGTGTGTGTTTCATTGTCGTTTGTTTTTTTTTTTTTTTTTATTTCTGTTGTTTAGTTGTTTTTCTACTTATAGTTGATGTGTTTCCCTCGGTTTTAGTTTGTATCCCGGATTTGTTTTCTCTCAATAGGTTTATGACTTTCGAACAGCGGTATACTACTGTTGTCTTTATTCATCAGATATTATTCTACACAGGTTTCGGAATATTTACTAGAGACTATCCGAACTAATTTCGGCTAAACTACGCTATACTTTCAAAAAACAAGATATTCGTTTAAAAATACCCATATAAAATTATGATATTTGACAGACTAGTGGTTTTTGAACATTTCAGAAATCATATTTGAACAAAAAATATAACTTGTTACGAGTTCAAAATGCAAGGGATCAACCGGCTTAAACATTTGTTTTTATCGGTTGACTAGACTTCCTATTTGTTTTAAACTTTTGTACAAATTTGTGTCCTGCATGTTTTACAGACTTATAATTTTTATTATGTTTTGTGCAAAGCTGTTTAATATCAGTTCTTACCCGGTCAAGTTGGCTTTTTGAAAATCCTCCTCGAAAATCCAATTATTTCCTCCCAAATATTACTATACTGTCATAATAACACCGTCTGGTCAACAATACTGCATATTTTCCAGTATTCTACGGCAAAGTTACAAATGAGACGTTAATACCAGGCCCACCAGATGATACTGCAAACAACTTTGCGATTTGGAAGTATACATTTAGCATTATTTATAAAATGAAGGTAAGGATAAATACAATTGGAATGTTAATTGTGTGAATTTAAACATTGAATTATATAAAATTTTCAAATGCAAATGGTTCAAATAAAACATACATTATTGGAACCACTGCTTACATATACTTTGCAAGAAACATGTATTCTTAAACACCGAATGGAGAAGAACTAGCAATAAACGTCGTTTATATCCAGCTAACTCCACAATGTAATACATGTAATTAGTGTCATTCCCGTGGTAACCTGCCTCTCAACACCGTTTTGTTAGTCTAATAATAGTTGGTAAAAAGAGATAACCTTGTAGAAAAAGTGTCAGGTATAACCCAATAATATATTTTAAAGAATTATTCTTATAGGTTTTTAAAATTTGAATACAATTTAAAAAAAAGAATGTACAGTTCTTTTGTTTATTTTTATCATTCATACACATTTAATGGTAACTTTTACATTTTAACCCAAATTTTTATCACAGTGTCTGCTTCACTAGATTACAACATCAAAATATGACAAACAATGCAAACTAAATATTTGTAATGATCATGTTGATCGAAAATGCGACTTTCATGCTTTACATTTTCTATACAGGGAGTGACAGAATCTGTTGGTCAAAATGTTGCTATAGAGACAAGAGGAAATGGTGCGCTCTGTGGAGTACGTTTTACCGTCGGAGAGTCTTATATTCTAATGGGTAGATAAATTGTAGAATGTAAAAATCATTGAGGAATGATATCAAATAATTTCAATTGATGTTAAAAATGTGAAACATAAATATGTTAACTAAATTATGTGAGCCAGCTCTTCAAATACATTATAAAACGGTACATGTATCTTTCGAAGTATTGCAAATTAAAGCGTTTTCGCTTATTTCCAATGGGGTCTTTTAATGTATTTCGTTTGTTAATAACGAACAAAATGGCACAACTTCATAAGTATTAGACTTTATGCTGTAATAAAGAATATTAATCAATTCACACTGCAACTATTTCTAAGATATATTATTAACGTGGCGTTAAACATTGTTTCACTCCTATATTATCTAACATAAAAGGATAACTCATACGATAAATACAACAATCTATATATTGTACATCTAGTGAAGAGTAAGGAGATACACATGATTAAACCAGCGGTAAAAGCTAAAAAAGGCAAACAAAATAATAAAAAAAAAAGACGAACAACTGTCAATAATTTAACACAACAGATACAACTAAGAATGTGAATCTTAAATAAATGTTGGCCCCAATGGTACAATGTAAAGAAGGAATATAATGGCAAATAAGCAAAATGACAAATAGCTTTCAGAACTCATTAACTAAGAATTTAGCGACATTTACATAAACAAATGGATATAAAACCTCATATCCTGGACATGAAAACGCATTACTTTATTTTGTTAATTCAAGTTAATTGAATATCTAATTAATAAACAAAATACTTGAAATGACATTTTGTTGAGAGTAAGGAGATAACACGACCTATCAAGATGTAAATGCAATAACAAATGAATAAGATAATAGTTAATTGCAAAACAAAATAGATGAGTAACTATCACATTATCAAAACTCTTAAAACCCTGACATGGATAGACCAGACCTATTACTTCATTTTGTGAATTCAGGTTAATTGAATATTTGATAAAACAAATATTTGGAATGACATCGACAGTTCTGAGAGAATTATAACAATCATACCTTTCTGAAAACGAAATTAATTTACCTTTCGTAATCGGGTATAAGAAGATAAGGTATGAGTGCCAATGAGACAACTCTCCATCCAAGTCACAATTAATATAAGTAAACCATTATAGGTTAAAGTATGGTCTTCATCACAGAGCCTTGTCTCACATCGAACAGCAAGCTATAAAGGGCCCCAAAAAATCTTTTAACAGTAAGTCTAACATCGGACTCTTACTTCTGTTGAACAGAGTGTGTCTGTGCGTGTTGCTATGTGTTTGTTTATTCCACATTTGCTAGATCTATAGAGGAAGGTTGAGGTCTCACAAAACATGTTTAACCTCGCCGCATTATTCATCATGATACAAGTCAGAAACCCCTAAACTTTGTTAATCTTATTTTTCTTCTTATTACGGTTCATTTGTATACATCAGACTATAGTGTGACGTTCATTTCGCTGAACTATCATGCATTATTGTTTAGAGGCCAGTTAGAGCACGCCTCCAGATGCGGATTTCCTTACTGCATTGACGACCCTTGTGCCGTTTTCTGCTATTTGGTCGAGTGGTTGTCTCTTATTCACACTCCCCGTGGTCATTCGCCATTTTTTTTTGTTAGATGTCGTTTCATTCTGAAATATATATGATGGTAATATACTCATGATATAATCATGTGCATTGGTGAAAACTTTATCCTAGCCACTACATGCTTCACGGTCATGTGTGACGTTCGGTTCACATTTACGGACCCGCAATCTTCTTATTTATTCATAGTGCGTATTATGAAGATCAAAGAAGATCGTCACCACTTGCATTATATTTGATTCGGTAGTGTGTCGAATAACAAGACGCATCAAACTTCACATTGGAATAAAATGTCCACTTTAGAGAAGGACGAGGGTTCTCAATGGGTGATTTTGTTGGGTTTTATTTTTTAAATCAAAGATATTATAAAAAACTACTGTTTAAAAAAATTGTTGCTGTACTATTCAACTTGGCTGCTTATATGTCATGATCAACACTCCCACGTTTTTATTTTTTTTTTTTTTTTTTGAGTATGGGGGGGGGGGGGGGGGAGACTTTAAGGTTTAAATCTCCCTTTTGTTATATTCCACCTCTCTTTAAAAAAAAAAGTCCACGACATCCCGAATTTTCAAGTGCAAACACATTATTTTGTTAATAAGTTCAATAAATATCCAATATGAAATTATCAGTTTACTTTCCAAATGTAAATCCTATTATCATGATTATTACAATGCATTTTTATTCAAGATTTAATATTCAAAATCTACGATTACAGAATGATGTTATTTACACGCTAAATTAAGATTGATTTGGTGATTCATGTTGGTCATGGCAAATGAAATCCTTCTCAAAATATGTATACATGTATTGTATTAAATATTTTATACCAGTTGCGAACTATTATTTCACAGTCCAAGATGTCTATAACAACAAATTAATTTACTTGTGTTATAGGTTTAACAATTTTCTTGATTGTTCCGTTTTGAACTTCTCAAATTCGATGTTCGCTGGTGATTTATTATAAAAATAATAAACTTAACTCTTAGGCTTATGAATTAGTACTTCAAAAGCGTGTTAATATATTTCCAACTAAAGGTTAAACTGTTCCTTTCGCAAATTATTTACACTAGTAATTGTAAGATGTTTGTGTTTAGGAAGAACAGGCTCCGATTGAAAGAAATTTATTGGATTGTGTAACTATATCAGACATCTGAGCAGTCTGTCATCTTACCAAACGTTTTACATGTTTACAAGAGGTGTTAATTCTTACAATTTAAACTGTAGAAGGAGATGCAACGTAAGTAACTTAAACGCAGGCCATTAACTTGTTAGTTCTCTTTCATAGTTGTTTGTCATTTGCTAATATTCAAGAAGTTACTATTTTTGTATGAAACTTTTAATATTGCACTGATTGGGACGAACCGGAGAGGATTGATATCTCATAAAATTAGTTTAAGCCTTCTACCTATTCATGTTTCTTGGAGAAGTTGGCAGCTCAGTAAATGACTCTATTTTGTTTTATCTGAATTATCCGTTATCTGTTGTTATTCCTAGCATGGTGTGGAAGTTTATTTTCAAATCAGATATCATTTTCTAGCTTCAGAAACTATGTTAACACTAGTATGACAAGCGTAATGTATTTACCCTTAAGAAGTTGGGGCTGCACCAACTGTCTGTGTTTGTTATACGAAGTAAAGTAACAAAAACATCGACCTCCAACGAAAATATAAACGGAAAGTCCTTTATCAAATGGCACAAATCAAAGCTTGTTTAAAATATTGTAGAGTAAAGAAGGCAGAAATGTTTCTTAACATAATCGTATTCCGATCATTTAAGAAAATTCATGTTGTAAAGTTTTCATATCACAAATCAACTCAAAATCCTTTATAATATTGTTTATTCCTTTGACTACAATTCGATAATCTGAGTTTTTGAAACTCATGTGCTGAAAAGGGTACATAGATATGGAGATAAGGTTGAGGAAAATACTACAATATTTAGATATAATCAAACAACAATATCAAATGCAAACGGCAGAAGTATTAAAGAATGAGCAAATACCGTATAGCGGGTAAATTTCGAAAGCACGAAAAATAAATTCTTCGAAAATTTATGCACACATTTGGTGCTTTCTAAAAGCTAATTCGTTTGAAAAACGATCTATGTAAATATTTTGTCGTATACTTTGTTGCTCCTAAATCGTAAAATTTCACAACTGCTAAACGATAATCGGGACAAAACTCGGGTTTCTTCGTAGGCATATACATTGTTATAAAATAGTATTCGAAAGCATACATTGTTCTGATATAAAATAGTGTCAATAATCTCGCACATATAATATGTATATAATATGTGTTTTCCATTTTCAGAAAATAGATCCAGATTCAGCCGGTTGTAAATATGAGGCTGGTAAAAATGATAAGCTCACCATTTGCCCTGCCAAGAATGCTCTGTGAAAACGGGATGGAAGACGGTATCGTTGGGTTAATAATGAAACAAACTAGTGTGGTAAAAAAATCAATCAACTTGTATGTCAATGATTAATCAATTATATATAAAACTATTAATCAGATTTTCTGAACTACTTGTAAATGAGTATTTTATCATTAAAATATTGTTGTTTAAATATTTTTAATTGTCCAGCTTATATTGTAATTCCATGAGGTAAAATAAATATAAAAAAAACATATTTCAAGGACAATTCAAAACGATAAGTCCCTTATCAAATGACAAAATCAAAATCCGGAATTTAGCAAACTATTTGAAGAAAAACTGTCATATTCCTGACCTGGGCTCTCGGTCATAAAACTTTACTCAGTACTCGGAGTACAAAAATTGTGCTCGAAATACCAAATCCATGATTTTGATTGGTTGATTTCTGAGTCTGAGTACGAAAATCGTGCTCGAAAGTTTTATGACCGCAAGGCCTTGTACCAGTATTTTTTTTTTAGAAAAAGGTGGGTTTAACATGTTTGTTCAGCCTGTGAAGTAGATCTACAAAAAGTATCACTAAATTAACAATATGTCACATTTTAGACACGTGGCAAATGTGTATCATGTTCTGATAGCCTTCCGGCACACCTTATACCACCCCTGATTGTTGTTTTGATTCTTGTTACTCAGTTTTTAATGTAGTGTTATGAATACTGTTGTTTTCTTGCCTTTCATATTTTTGAATGATTGTGTCGGTCTTTCCTCGTTGTGATTTTTCTTATGCGTCTTCAGCTTCAATTATTGAATACATGACATTCACAAAATATGTAAGTTTACTAATTAAATACTTATATAAAAGTTAATCGGCTTAAATTGTAAAATTAGACAGTAGTTCTGAATACAGCACTATATTCCCTGATAAATCTTATCATAAAACAGTCGATTTAATCAATAAGCTGTGACATTGACCTTCTGTTTGTTTCTATTTGACCAATACTTGAACTTAGACATGTTTATCATTTCGCAAAAAATATCATCCTTGTTTGATCAGCTCCTTATCATTTGGTATTGTTTTTTTTTTTTTTTTTTTCTCTTTTCTATATAGATTTAAATCTTACCGTAGCCATGAAGTCGCGTTTTTTTTTTATTTGTTCTACGCCATCTTAATCTAGTCAACAAGATATCGGGGTCCACCGATATCTTGATGAAGCTAAGAAATTATTGAAGGATCATGATTCAGATGAAGTCTTAGAGTTGCAAATAAACTACTGGGAGAGAGAATAAAAAAACTAAAAACAGATCAGCTGAAAATACGCATTACAGAGCTAAAAGCAGACGTTGATGTTAAGGACACAGAACATCATAAAAATAAATCAAGAAGTCAAAGGGTGCAATTACTCTTACAAAATTCTTATAAACCGAATAAAGAAGTCAATGAGGGATTAAAGAGGTTAGAATTTGACATTGACACATATTCAAGCATATTCAAGTCTCAGCGCGCAGATATTTCAAAAGATTTGAACATAACAAGTAAAAGAAAAAATATAAGGGTAATAAGAGCTTTTGCAAGAATTAAACAAGACAATTAAGCTAACGTTTCCGTTTCTAAAACTAGTCATCATAAAGGAAAACATTCTGTATCTCAGAATGTACGAGTTTGCATGAAGATGGAACAGTAATACTGAGTTTCAATCTCAAACAAATTCCAGTTCTGAGGATTCATCATCAGATAACGAATTGTCAGCTACATTATCTTCAATGAAAAAGAGTAAAAAGTTAAAGTCTTACAGTGAAATCTGTAGACAAAGTTATTAATCTGCAGATTTTTTTACAGTACGAGTATGCCAGACAAGATTTTGGGTTCAAACAATAAATTGTTTTAAATAAAAAAAAAACTGAAAAAGAAGCGCGTTTTTAGTTATTATAGAAAATTGCCTATTTTAGTTCAATTTATCGTCATTTGCAGTATTTCTCGTTTGTCATCTGTAATAGAATGTTATGCATCATATTTAAGACTTATTGAGTAAGGTCGGACATGATGGTCTTCTGACTCACAAATATTAAAAAATGATATGTTAAGTGATCACATTTTGCTAAAAGAAGTGAGGCAAGTTAATTTTATATAAATCTCCAAAAAGTAAACTAGTTCAGAGCAAATGTGGTTTTGTGACGAATATCAGCGTAATAAATGTAAACATAGAAATGTACCTAATACAACTGTTAGAGGCATAACCAGAACTGTGCATCATATATGTGTTTCCTGTTGACAAAAAAAAATAATATTAAAAAACCGCATCCAGAGTGTTCACTATGTTAATATATCATACTGCATTAATAGATATTGCGAATATTACATGAAATGTAAACCTGAACGGGATTAATGGTTTTTATGAACGATTTGCAATTTCTATATGCACATCTGCAATGTACTTAAACTTATTAATACATTAAGTATTTCCTTTTCAAAATAATCCTATTATATTGCACGTCTATGAAAGCTTTGACGCATTTATTTGATTTTGCATTATTCTACGTGTTTATGTTCCATTAAAATGCAATTAAATAAAAACGATAGACAAAATGATAGAGGTGAACAGTTAATTTTGAATAACGAGTTCTGTAAGTTTTTTCACCAGTTTTATTTATGCATGGGACAAAGTGGCATTGTATTGTGAAAATAAGTTATAATAAAAATTTCCAGTTCTTCTATTGCAAATAAGTTCCAATTTCGTCTTCCTTTTTTTTTGTTTTTGCCACATATCATCCTTTACCATCCCCTGAAATATGTCGGCACATTTTGTTAATCCAATTTCTTAAGATAATAGGATGTACTTTACTCTTTGCTGTAAATTAATTCGAGAGAGTAAGGAATGGTTAAGATGTCTTTGAAAATTTTCCTGCTTGTTATTGTTCTATCTTTTGTGACAAGTGATGTACACGGATGTTCATGTTTTGGCAATCCACACCCTCAAGAACAATTCTGCTCAGCAGCTTACGGTAAGTTTTACAAAATGAAACGGGTCGTACATATAACTTGGCAAGGCTAGTAAATAGTAAGCTTTAGAAATGTGCTTTTTTAGTTATGATGTTAATGCAATGATATACGACCGATTTAATTATTTTTTTTACCAAGAAATGAGGAGATTCCAAATAAAACCATAGTTGAAACTTCTGTTATTCAGAGCTAAGAATATATACATGTACGTAGATTTCAAATTATCACACCAAAATTACTATATATTCGATTTAATGACAAGGTAGTGTGTCAGCGAGGTTAGCTACAAGTTATTTTAGTTCATCAACTGTAATGTTCTATCGTCCGTTCTTGGATATGCTGAAAGATGAATCTTTCATCGTCTCTCGATCAATTTATTTTCCTTGTTCCTTGCATGTATAAAACATAGCCTGAAATTTAAGGATTAAACTGGTGGGCATTGAATCATCGATGCTAGCATAGTTTATTTGAAAGATTTCACTATCAATTTTTTCAGTTTATAAATGCTGTACTAAATCTATGGTGCAGAGACAACATGTTAAACTAAACAGTTGATTAAGACTGCTGTGCTGGTAAAATCTACTTGACTACAACAGTTTAACGATAAATCCTTTTTTTTTTTCTCTCGTTTATTTGTGTGTAAATTTTAATATCACCTACTTCAACAGTGGATAATCAACTGTAAACCGAAAGCTCAAAAGAAAATGTCAAATTGTGCTAGTACTAATAAATGAGTAGACTTTGGCAATCGTAAAACTTCATTGTTTTAAATTACATTCAGTCTTTCCACTTTCGAATATAAAAAGTGGGAGAATTGATAACTCGCAAAACCCTTATTAGACTTGCACCGCCGCATTAGGCTTTTCTTCGTTAAAATAAAGCCCTTTGTTGTGGATGAGTATATTTTATTTATATAAAAAAAGATATATCGTTGGTCTATTCTATAGTCGGAATGGTGAAGAACTTGACTAGTACACGTAGTATTAATCTTTGCCAATTGTTGTCATATGGAAAAGTAAAATAACAAAAAAAACCTAGTAAATTTAAATGACTAAATCAAAAACGTAGACACATTTAACGAATAGATAACAACTGTTATATTCTTGACTTGGTATGAGCATGTTCTTATGTAGAAATTGGTGAATTAAACCTTGTTTTAAAGCTAGACAAGCCAAACCTCGCACTTGTATGACAGTCGCCTAAAATTCCATATTATTACAACAATGTGTGCACAAAACAAACCGACATTAAAGGTAACTAAACAAAATGATCCGCCCACATCTATCTCACAAAAGAGCGAATATTAATAAAAATCAAAACTCTGACCACATGCACACCTTCAATATATGTACAAACAGACAACAAAGTGAAAACTTCTTAGGATTTAAACTAGGAAGAGTTATGCGGAATAACTATATACCCATAATGGGACGGACGGAAGGACGGACAGGGGTAAAACAATGTCAAAAATAGGAATACAGCACTCAACATTGTTTTTTAATCTTCATCACTATAAAAACAAACAAATGTGTCAACAAAGAAAAACATAAAAACACATTTAGCAAGCAAAAAGACAAGAATACACAAAAAAATACGATTTCACAATAACACAATGAAGGGATGAATAAGAATGGAGCCACGTCAAATAGATAATACTAAATAGAATAAACAGTAAAATAATAAGAACACTATAATACGTTATTTAGATGATAAGCAACTTTGGTGCTAAAAATCTTAACTGCAAAAGTATCGCGTATTATTTGTGAAGTTGATATGTTTATCAACAATGTCTTGGTATATTCTGATGAACTCTTTTAGAAAATGAACGAACCATTCTTTGACATAACCCTGTTTTATCCACTTTCTTCTCAGGCACTGATGACGTTTTACAAAGTCACAGCTGCAAGCTCTTGCATACCGAATGAATTGAGAAAATGTATATCCCATATGCAGATGAAGTTGGTATAATGACACTAAGGTGGGGGAAATTGATAATTTCAAAATCAAAATTGTCTCGTTTGTTGACTGTCCCTCTGGTATCTTTCGTCCCTCTTTTGTTATAGATCCTGGTGTTGAGATGACCATTCTTGTCAAATTTGAGGTATAAGTTTAAATATGAAGCCGTGTCTGTTGTTTTTTTTTAATTTGTATTTCTGGAGGATATATTTATGAACCCAATCAGTAAAGTTTGGATTGCTAATAAAAAGAAGGAACTCCGACTCATGAAAATAAGAAGAGGTCGGCACGAAGAGGCGCACAGTTTATCCCTTACGAATGCCGACAATTGGCAAATGATTGGTAGAAAAATTCTACCTCAAAATTCAACAAATTTGTTGTCCATACATACCTCCAGCAAACTGAATACTTGTGCCTCGGTATTGCATGTTTTACCTTATTGTTCACTATTTATAAAATATGCCGTATGGTATCCCAAAGTAATTACTTTAGAGCGTATGCTAGCATTTTTATGTTGTAAAGCATTCTAGATAATTTCTTTTAGGCTATTTTTAACTGGATTTTCGAGAAAAAAAATATCGGTTATTGATTTGGGGATGTACGGCGGGCGGGAGGTCGGTCGGGAGGTCAGGTGGGCCGGCGGCAGCCAAATGTCCGGGCATTTACTCATGAACCGTTCAATCAAAGCTTTTAAAATTTTAATATGTTGTTACTGACAATAATGACGATTTTGACTTTTACCGTTTAGGCGTTATGGTTCTTGAAAGATTGAAAAAAGTTAAATTACAAAAATACTGAACTCCGAGGAAAATCCAAAACGGAAAGTTCCTAATCAAATGGCAAAATCAAAACCACAAACACATCAAACGAATGGACAACAACTGTCACATTCATGACTTGGTACAGGCATTTTCTTATGTAGAAAATGGTAGATTGAACCTGGTTTTATATCGCTAAACCTCTCACTTGTACGACAGTCGCATCAAATTCCATTATATTGAAAACGATGCGTGAACAAAATTTCACAAATAGGGGTACAACAACAACACGAACCCCACCAACAACTGGGGTTTATCCCAGGTGCCCCGGAAGGGTAAGCAGACCCCGCTCCACTCGTCGTGTTCATGTTATTATAAAGCCGTGAAAAGGGAACGGGATTGTAGTTACGACATAAGGAACATATCTTATATCATCTGTATAACGGATATTCCATAACGGTCAACCAACTCGTGATTGCGTTCGTAAAATTTACGAAGTGATGATTTCAACTTCACCATTTTGAACTTTTGGTTTAAAAATTCAATTGGGAAGCTGAAATCATCTCTTTTGTAATAAAGTTTTGTTTTCAACCGACCCTTATAGTCAATTTCTAGATATAAGTCCTAATCAAATGGCAAAATCAAAAGCTCAAAAACATTAAACGAATGGATTACAACTGTCATATTCCAGACTTGGTACAGGCATTTTGGCATGTAGAAAATGGTGGATTGAACCTGGTTTTAAAGCGCTAAACCTCTCACTTGTATGACAGTCGCATCAAATTCCATTATATTGACAACGATGCGTGAATAAAACAAACAGACATAATAGGTAAAAATATAAAATAGAGGTACAGCAGTGAACACCGTGTCACAATCCTAATCACAACAAAAACGAACAAATATTTAACAAAGAAGTACAAAAAAGCATTTATTACATTTAACAACCTCGTTCATTGCTTACTTTTTTTTTGTATTTTATATATGTATGCCAAATCAACCCATAAAGGATCGAGGGATTGTAAGCTCTGGGACCGAATCGTAATTTTAACATTAACTCTGGCGTAGAATAGCGTGTTTGACGTCAGAATATAAACGTCACACAGGTAGAGATATAAATTATTTTGTCGTTCAAATTATGCAAAAATTATAACAGAACAGAAACAAAATGGCGGGATGTTTAAGTACACAGACACGTCATATGTATCAAAGAAACATAAAAAGTCACACGGACAAAGCACACAAGTAAAAATGAAGAATAATACAAACAACACAATGATGGGATGCATAAGTACAGAGCCACGTCAAATGTATTTCACCAAAAACAGACCAAACAGTAAAAGTAATATTAATAAAGACAAATAAAAGACACTTTAACACGTTATTAAGATGATAAACAGCGTCAGTACGCAGAATCTATACTTCAAGACTATCATGTATTATTTGTGAAGTTGATACGGAATATTTACCAACAAGGTCTTGGTACCTTCAGATTAACTTTTTAAGAAAAAGGACGAGACGTTCTTTGACATACCCCTGGTTCATCAACTTTCTGCTCAGACACTGGTGACGTTTTACAAAGTCTGAGTAGGAGCTGCAAGTATATCCCGTAAGTAGGTGAAGTTGGTATATTGCTAAGGTGGGGAAAATTGATCATTTTAAAATTAAAATCGTCTCGTTTGTCATAGATTCTGTTACTGAGATGACTGTGTATGTCAAATTCGAGGTATAAGTCTAAAAATGAGGCGGAGGAAGCCGTGTCTGTTGTTTCTTTAATTTCTAGTTCTGGGGGATATATTAATGGAACCCAGAAACATTCGGATTGTTAATGGAAAGAACATCATCAATATATCTGAAAGTGAAATTAAATAATCTGGCTTCTTTGATCTTCTTGTTTTTGACAACAGTCTGAAGGAACTCCGATTCATATGAAAATAAGAAGAGGTCGGCAAGGAGAGGCGCACAGTTCGTTCCCATAGGAATGGCAACATTATGTTGAAAAAGTCTACCACCATATTCAACAAAAATGTTGTCGATAAGAAACTCCAGCATACTGATCACTTGTTCCACTGTGTAGCATGTGTTACCCTTTTGTTCGCTAAATGGAGTTTCCAGTCGTGTCCGTGGATTTACTCATGAACCGTTCAAACAAAGCTTTTCAAATTTAAATATTTTGTTACTGATGACAAAATGGAGGTCAAGTTCAGTAATGGCAGTTTTCACTTTTCGTGTTCAGGAGTTATGGTTCTTGAAAGATTGAAACATGGCGTTTCCAGTCATGTCGTTGCATTTACTCATGAACCATTCAACCAAAGCTTTTCAAATTTAAAATGTTGATACTGATGACAAAATGGAGGTCAAGTAGGATAATGACGATTACCACTTTTACCGTTCAGGAGTCACGATTCTTGAAATATTGAAAAAAAATGGCGTTTCCAGTCGTGTCTGTGCATTTACTCATGAACCGTTCAACCAATGCTTATTAAATTTTAATATGCTGTTTCTGATGACAAAATGGAGGTCAAGTTTGATATTGACGATTTTCACTTTTACCGATCATGAGTTATGGTTCTTGAAAGATTAAAAATTGAGTTACGGTTCGCGAAAGATTGAAAAATTGTGTACCATAACTCGGAAACGTAAAATCGAAAATTTATTAAAAAAAGCAAAAGGGAGCTCACGTCAATAGATATAAACAGTTCACCAAAGTTGTATGCAAATTGGTTGAATAATTTTTGAGTTAATGTCCGACATGTTGAAGACGGACAGACGGACGGACAACGGTATACCATAATACGTCAGGTAAACGGCCGTATAAAAAGTTAAAATTAAGATAAGATAAGTTGCAGATCTATATTAGTATGTTACAAATGAAAGAAAAAATATTTGGAACTATCAACTATATATATAAAGTTTGATTTTGTTTATACACTAAGTGATAAGATAACAGACACGTCTGTTAATTGTCAATCCAATCATCCTATTATAATATGAGTGACAGATTTATTAGAACATTATTGATTATATTTGATTATAATTTAAAAAAAAATAACATCATATCTTTTTACATCATATCTAATTTTAAAGTCTATAGTTAAATCATATTTAATTTTAGATTTACATTATTGCTTCATGGAAATAAAGTTTGAGTTATTTCTATTTGGACAGAAATGGTTTAACTAAGAAGTATTTCATCAAAAATTGAATTCTTGTGGTTCTTTGATATGCTGATTCTAGCAATGTATTTTAATTTAGATATAGGTCCATAATAGGTAAATGTTCAATTTCAACTTTTTCAGTTCTTATACCACTTTTATTTCGTGTCACAAACCCATGCTGTATCAAATATTCAACCACAATTCAAATTCAGAGCTGTTTTAAGCTTAAATGTTGTGTCTATACGTGCTCAACTGTTCATGGTTTGACCTCTGCAGAAAAATCCGGTTTCCTGTCTCTCTGACAGCCTCTTGTACAATTTCACATGGGGAATGGTGGTATATAGGGTTGAAATTTTAATAGAACTAATTTCAGAGCAAGATCGTGTTTCAACATTATCAAGAAGTTCTTGATTTAATTAGAATCCACATATGGTTAATACCACTACGCGAGTAAACAGTTTTCAGTATTTTTGAAGATCCTCTTTCACTGCGGACAATTTTTTTTCAATCTTATTTATAATTCTTTTGTCGAACATGTAAATGAGAATTGTATACGTCTATCATCTGTTCATGATAAGTATTTTGTTGCGGACAAAGCTTCAAATAATATTGTCGTGATTGTGTTGGTATGTAACTCGTACTACATTGAGTGTCTTGTTAAAGAATTGGGGAAAAAAGTACTCCGGTAATCCAATGTATAAAAACATATCATTTGACAACGAAAATATTTTGGCGAATCATGTCCTTCATAGCTTGAATGAACTTTACATAGAACAGAAAATCGGACGACTTACCTTGTTTTTATTGGATACTTCAGTTTACAAATTCGGTACAATCAATAAAAATCGTATATTTTGCAACTTTATCGAATGTGTTCTATTCCTAATTGGGGCATTTTGACTGAGTTTGAATTGGAATGTTTGCTGATGATTGCATATCAGGAAATGCTTACCATATTGACGCACCATGCATCACTACATTTGGAGTTCTTGCGAACCACTATTTTTTGTTACCAGGATTCGTCTTCTCAATCGATTGTTGAGTTAACACTTCGGTAAATATCTGCTGTGTAAATATAGCAATATTAACATAAAAAGACGCAAGAAACACATGCAAATACAATTTTCTAGATAAAATTGAAAGCGTTTGTTTTGTTTCGGTCTCCGGCGTTATCACGTAAGTATTGTCAACAAGATAAAAACACACTAAAATATTTGATTGTCAACTTATTTCCCTCTAGAGGAAAGGGTTTTTCAATATCTATTTACCTAGCATTATAATAGCTCCTGATTTTTATTTATTCTTACCAATAGTATTTCCCGTGCTTGTGTAAAAAAAAGAACATCGTATGCTTTACCACTGGTTTATGCTTTCAGTATTATATGGCAGAGTTATCAGGGAAACATTCATACCAGGACCACCTGATGATATTGCCAATAACGACGCGATCTGGAAATATACTGTCAGCATTCTCTTCAAAATGAAGGTATGGATCAGTATTTTTTTTAAAATTCTCAAATGGAAAATCTTTGGCTTTGTGCAGAGAACATTTTAGCAGCAACTGCAGAGGGACATTCAAACTAATCATTCTACTTTTATAAAATGTGACTTCGATTGAGAGTTTTACCACATCTTCTTATTTCTAATCAGTCGAAAATAAACTGACAACGCTATGCCTAAAGGAAAAAGATTAACAAACAACACAGAGAACTAAAGACTGAGCATTACGAACCCAAGGAAAAAAAAGTGCTCCGGAAGAGTAATCAGATATAGGTACACATGTGGCACGTGTCGTGCCCGGTAATTATCCTAATTAGGTAAGAGTGTGTTGATTTAGCACTAGCGAATATTCTTATGCAAACGAAACAAGAGTATGACGTGCTTTTTGCAACCAGGCATCATACACGATGTTTGTTTATGTACGGGAAATGAAACACTGCTTTTAGTTGAAAAAAAAATCAAAGACATATAAATCCGATCATAGGTAATTTGACATTCTTTACACCAAACCGATGCCGTTTTTACAAAAAATATAACGGTGAAAGAGAGACTGTTTCTTACGATTTTTTGTTCTTTTTTCTCTATTGATTTGTATTATAGCAATCAATAAAACAAATACGAATATATTAGGTATGCCGGGAGGGGAGATGTAACAACAAAAAAATCATGCGACGCCCGTAAGAAAGGAAAAAGGGAAGAAGAATACTAAACTCCGAGGAAAATTCAAAACGGAAAGTCCCTAATCAAATCTCAAACACATCAAACGAATGGATAACAACTGTCATATTCCTGACTTGGTACAGGCATTTTCTTATGTGGATTGAACCTGGTTTTATAGCTAGCTTAACCTCTCACTTGTATGACAGTCGCATCAAATTCCATTATATCAACAACGATGCGTGAACAAATCAAACAGACATAATAGGTAATAAAGTCAAATATACATGTATGTCAAAACACACATAACATGCATTATTTAATGTGATTTTTCATTGCAGTGCTTTTATATATATATTGATGTTTGCCTTTTATTCGGGTTTTTTACAGATATTCGTTTTGTAAATGAAGAGATATACGAAAATTAAAACAAACTTTTCTGAGAGTTTCATTATCTTGTTTTAAATAAAAAAAAATTAACAAAGTCTTATAGGCACACACTTACTGTTGATTATTATTTAGTAGTTTTTGTTCAACTCGTTAAATCCATATATCAGTGCCAAAATACGCTTGTTCTTGTCGTTTTAAACTTGTTTTTACATCATGTTTTAACATTAACAATTCATTAATACATTTATGACAGGGAATTACAGAAAGAGTTGGTTCTGAGGTAGTTATAGAGACTGCAGGAAATAGTGCGCTCTGTTGAGTAAGCTTGCACGTCGGAAAGTCATTAATTCTAATGGGTAAATAACTAAATATACTATAGAATTTAAATGCAATGCGACTTGTTTCACTAGAGTACTATCTTACGATTAACTCATTCAACTTTATTGTTACATGTTGTAGTAATGACGTTACCATAAGAAAACCACACTGATTATTTGGTCATAATAATTAAAATAATAGGCCTAAGTGGTACATCACCAGCAGTATAACACTATGCAAATTGAATGAACATTTAATAAATTTCTAGTGTCCGTACATTTTTTTTTTTTAAAGATTAAACCACATCAGGAATGATGGAATGGCCAGTTTTAATTATTACGTTACGAGGTTTGACCAAACATAATCTTAACATAATATATAGAAGAGGGGCGAAAGATACCAGAGACACAGTCAAACTCATAGATCGAAAATAAACTGTAAACGCAATGGTTAAAAAAACAAACAGACAAATAATAGTACACAGGACACAACATAAAAAACTAAAGACTAAGCAACATGAACCTCACCAACAACTGGCGGTGATCTCAGGTGCTCCGAAAGGGTAATCAGATCCATTCCCATATGTTCCATCCGTCTTTCTGCTCGTGTTATTACAAAACCGGTAAATAGTCTAATTCAGTAAATCACATTCGTAAAAAGGGAAGGAGATTGAAGTATATACATCATGATCACAGTCTAATATATTCCCGCAAAAAGGAAAATTCGATTATTGCAACTGACACTATAAGAAATCAATCCGAAATTTGCATAACAGTACATACAGTCCCGTTTACTAACTGCACAGGAAATTGTGATAAACTTTTAGTAATACCGAAAGTTAAGAAAAAAACAATCAGAGAAAAAAATTCGAAAGGAACAAAGAAAAATCTACAAATTCACCTCCAGACGATGAAAGCTCAGATGACAAAGAAAACACAAATAGTGGCTTAAATTGTGCAATTTGTAACAGGCATTACTTTGACGACACCATATATGATGATGACTGGATAAAGTGTACAAAATGACAAGACTGGTATCACGAGTCCTATACTGGAAAGTTATAGAATGATTTGAAACAATTCAAATGTAGAAAGCACCAAGGTTTCACATAAACACGTTTTATCAAAGTTGGTTGCGAGGAGAATATGCAGTAGCTTGAATAGATCTTATGGTTGCGAGATACCAAGGTTTCCCTATATTGATTTCCTCCTAAAATATTAGGAAGTGAACAACTTTGTGTGGATAGGTAGAGGGCCAATAATATAGGTAGTGTGCTTCTTATTAAAATAATAGTGCGCACACTGGCCTTAAATTGAGAGAATGATGTGGCAGACATTCATTTTTTTTTACATCACTCCCTTCTCTACATCAATCCTTTTCTATTCCGAGTATTTCATCTTTCATCTTCCAAAAGAGGGGCGAAAGATACCGGAGGAGTAGTCAAACTCATAAATCGAAAATAAACTGACAACGCCATGGCTAAAAATGAAAAAGACAAACAGACAAATAACAGTACACAAGAAACAACATAGAAAACTAAAAACTGAGCAACACGAACCCAATACATAACTTAGTTATTTTCTGTAAAATCTCATCATCTGGATATCTATTTTGATTTTTTTATTCTACGCTAGTACTATCCTGAACATATTTCACAAATAATGAAAACCTCTTTTTCACCCGTAGTGATAAAAGGATTGCGTTTTGATTACCTTGTCATATTTGTTGACCAATTTATTATTTTGTATACTATATCATGTTGCTCTTGTTGCACACAATGTGTCTTAGTATATTTATAAACTTGTCTTGTCTTGTAATCTGTATGATCAGTTGATCTTGATTTGAATAAGTAGTTACATTTGGAGTTTTCAATGTTCTGACTTTTAAATGCCTTATTTTCATGGCGACGACAAAGGCACGTTCTCCTGTTTCAATATGATGCTAACACGTAATTTGATGGCAGACATCGTCTCCAACAAAAACTTCTAATTCAGATTAGATTAGTAGTCTTTTAACACTCTTTTTTTGCCTTTTCTTTTTTCCGTCTTTTTTGTTGTCTCGTTTATCAGCTGGAGGACACGTACTACTATCGTCCCACTGGAAGCAGGTTATTTCTTTTTAACGAAGATCATCTTTGGCGAACTTCAGGCAGGTCCGGATGTTTAGTCGGATAAAGAGTAGTTCTCTGAACTCCTTATTTGCTGTATGCATAGGACTTGAAATTGTAGTTTCCAGATTTGTCTTATTATCTTTTTTTTCCTTTTGCCATTCTCATTTGTAATTGTTCAGTTTAACGTCTTTGCAACTCTTGATCATTTTCTTGCATTTTTTTTTAATCTATTATGATAAGCTTTGGCAACTGCTTGGCTTGTTTTCATTCTCGTTAGATATTTGTTTTTAGATTTCTGTAAGAAATTCAGCTTCACTAGCAATTCAAGTTGTTGTACATGTTGTGCATGGATTAGCAACACTTTGTTTCTTTCAATTTGATACTCCGGTTTTATTACAACAACATTTTCCCATTTCTCGTTTTTATGTAGATAATAGACAGTTGGTTTTCCTGTTTGAATTGTTTTTTATACCAGTCATTGTTGGAGCCCTCTATAGCTTGCTGTTCGGTGTGAGCCAATGCTCCGTGTTGAATGCCGTACTTTGACCTATAACGGTTTACTTTTTTACAAATTGTGATTTTAATGGAGAGTTGTACCACATCTTCTTATATCTACATATCTATTTTACAGATTAAATGATGCAATAAATTAATATGCACTATTTACCAATTTGAATTATTTTAAAGAAAACTCTAAAATTTTACAAACAAACAGAAACTTTGAAATTGTGTGCCAAAAACAACTATTAAAATGGTAATTAATGCTACTCCTTTCATGTTTTTACCGAAAGTAACTTATTGAGGTGCATATTGTATCAGACAAATTTATTGACACCTGTTTTTTTTACCCTAAAGGCCATGAAATTGTTTGTTTTTATACGATAAGTAGTTGATGCTCCATTGAAAGCTCTTCTATTTTTCCTTTTACGAAGGATATTCAGATGAGATGTATAATGGATATAACTAAAATATTTCTGTATAGCAATACAATGATTGCATATAACGCCGGAATAACAATAAACGCCCTAGTGAGATAATCAACTGAAGAAAACAAATGTCAGGTTAGCGTCAATTAGACATGTACAGCAATCATACGACAAAGCTGGTTGAAACTAAACTATTTGAACATGTAAGCTAAAAGAAGCATAGCCAATAGAAATGAGCAGAATGACACTAACTACATCTACTGTATCAAGTATGTGATGAACCAATGTGCTCAAAAACGGGTTAAGAGTTTCAAACAAACATATAAGGATAATTGTCATATTTCGTTCACTAACAGGTGGAAGAGGTGACAATGGTGCTAAAAATATCAAATTTTGTGATTTTATTGGAGAACTCAGTAATCTGACATCATACCAAACGTTTTACCTGTTTTCTGGAGGTCCTTATTCGTACAATTTTAACTGTAAAAGAAGATGCACAGTAAGTTATCAATATACAATATGTGTTTGTTTTGAAGTGATTAGGATTATAACTCAATGTTGACTGATGTACCCATATTTTTGACTGTTTTACCTATTGCCTGTTTATTTTTGTTCACACATTGCTGTCAATATAATGGAATTTTATGCGACTGTCATACAAGTGCGAGGTTTGGCTTGTCTAGCTTTAAAACAAGGTTTAATTCACCATTTTGTACGTAAGACAATGCCTGTACCAACTCAGGAATATGACAGTTGTTATCCTACGTTTGATGTATTTATGCTTTTAATTTTCCTATTTGCATAGGGACTCTCCGTTAGGACCTTTCCTCGGAGTTCGGTATTTTTGTTATTTTACTTTATACAAATTTAATTCTAGATCTACATTTTTGCAGAAAATTTTCACCATATTGATAAGAAAATAACTAATTATCATTTTTATATTTGATTAAAGCAAACGGATAGTTGAACAACAGCAAATCGTATCCAATACACATGTTGAAAGTTAAAAACACAAGATTGCTTTCCTCATCTCTGCTGATCAGTAGCCCCTTTTAATACCTATTCGTGCAGTGAATATTTCTATGATGGTGCAATTAGATTTAAATCAAAGTGAGGTCTTCATATCGGAAGCATCGACTTTAAATATAAAATAATTTATTTGTGGCAATCATCTTTTGTCTCCGTTGTCTTTCTTTGCATATGCATCTTAGCAAAATTTTTATGATGTAACATAGGTATTTATATATATATGAATACTTTCGAAGTTTGATTTCATGGGGACACACCCTAAAGAAAATGATACATGTACTAGCAATGTATGTATTGGGTTCAGAGTCACACTAGCAAACTTTTAACTACTTGTACTTAAATGCGGAAGTGTACTTCATTTGACAAATCAATTAATCTGTATGTGTGTGCCATAAGGTAAAACAACTTAGTAAAACAATATGATATACCAAAGGAGAATAAAAAAAAACCATGACAAACGAAACATAACACAAAACAACCAACAGACGTTATTGACACAAACAAACATTGAGCAGTCTCGACCACAGCAGACTCTTAAGATTCAGCTCTGGGGACTTCTGTTTGTTCCCCTTATGTATACTTAAAGGCATATCTCTCAGAACAGAAATAATATTATTCTACTTATACCCAGTTCATCTGTCCTTTTCAGAAAATTCGTAGCAGGTCAGGAGGTTGTAGATATCCACCTAAAAATGAGTTTTGCCTTTCACAGAATGCATTGTGCAAAAGACAGGGAGGAAGATGTATTTGGTTTAATAATGAACAGTGTTAACTAGATGATGTAACAAATGTGTGGGAAAATGTGAATTAAACACGTCATGCATACTCTATACATACCAGGTTTTTTTTCAATAGCCATTTACTCTCTTCTCCGGTTTTGTGATCAAGTCAAGATTTTCATTACTTCGATTAGTTTTAGAGTTTTGTTTTGTTATGAATAGAAACAGTTTTATTATCAGTATAGAGCGTTGGTCAATAAGCAAGTACGTTCGCACGAAGTAACCAATTTCATTCGAATTACGACACCAAACGGTAATATTCGACTACCGTTAGCGTCTAAATGATGAAAAGTTTACTGTGATTTGTCAAAATATCTATAGTAATTGCTGTTAGGTCTTAAACACTGTTACCGTTATTATAAGTCAAAATTTATTATGATTTGTCGAAACAATCGTCATGAAAAAAATGGAACCCGCAGTTTTTCATGTCCATACCAAATAATATAAGTTACCAACATGTAGCTCATATACACCTTATCGCTATTCCCGCTTGACCCGAGAATCTGTCCCGCTCGAACTTTTGACGTCATACAACAATCACTTTTCCATTGTGGCGTCAGACATTTTTTATTATGACGTCAAAATTTTACGGGAACTTGTGTGATGTCCAGTAATGGCGGACAAATAGCGATAAGGTGTATTGCGTAAGCAGGGACGTCAAGTTACTAGTAGAAGTAAGAAGTTGTTAACCTGTAGACGTTTTAGCCAGTGTAATCTATATGACGCCCATCAATCAAAAGCAACTTTTTTTTTGCATTTGACGTCGTGAACGGGAATCAACCCTTATAGTTAATAATTTTATTTTGGATGTCACGCGTCTTCTTATTGGTTGACAGTGTTTTGTCTGTCAGCTCATAGACATAATTTTGTCATATGACCGTGACATCATTACCGTTTTTTCATGATGTAATGGCTTAAAATGGAATTAACAATTAAATTATAAGGAATGACTTATAATTTTTCAGTCTATTCGAAATAGCATAAAACAATGTGGTACGTTTAAGCACTTACACATAAACCTTTTCAGTGTGTACCACATTTTTTATGTTATTGCTTTATAGACAGAAAACATAGTAGGCATTCCTAAAAATGTACGACAAACCGATAAATGTAACGTTGCAACGAAGATATCTGCAACATAACGCTACCAGTCGTGTTGAATAGCATTTTCCCCTTATCTCTTAATACATCAACCAATCCCTGTTCCTAATTACCACCACGTGAAGACCATGCATTTCTTTTTCCCGGTCACTGTTTTAACAATACCTTGTCAACGGTAGATTTATCCTTCTTTGCCCACAGCAAATTACAAAATGGCGACAAAACCGTTCGCTTCCATAACAGCAGACGAGATTGAAAATGTTGATTAATGCAAATAAAACGATAAAAGTAATCAAAAGGCAGCACGAGTATTTAAAGCACATTTGAAAGCAACTAATCAGGAAGCAAATGTTGAGGAATTTGACGCGTTTTGGGACACTTTTACATGAACTCACGTGAACATTACAAAGCAACATCGTTTGAAAACACCAGACATGCCTCTTAACAGACATCTTAATGGTCACTGGTGTTAAACTGATAATCGTAACTATAATTACGACGATCCCAATATGGCGACGGCAGAAATAGGTTAAATCTTTTCAATCATTTTTCTCAAATGTAGCATGTTGTTGTCAAGAGTTACTCAGCTGCAAGGTTGTTCTATACCATTACCATCATATTTAAATCATAACGGTGCACTATAATTGTTTAAGCGGTTAGAAAATTGCCGTCGAAAAAATCAGGGTGATACTTGATATTCGAAAAAAAAGATAATCTTAATTCTGGTAGTAAACAATTAGAAGGTAATCGTAACTAGATAGTGTTTGATTGATTTTGATACTAAATACGTCTGTATGATAGCATATGATGCAAATATGGTAATGAATTAATCACGAAAATGTTCCAATATCTTACGACATTTCTTTTTGTTCATTTCGCGCAGAATTTTAGTATAAACGTTCAGTAAATAGCACACCCCTCCCCTCCATTTTCCTTTCTCAAAATTTGGGGACTCAATACTGAATATAAACAAAAGGGGACTCAAAACTGGCAGCGATCTTATAATAAATTAGGCTTTTATAGGGCACAGGGGAGGAATTGGGGGTCCCTTCTGGCGTGCTGCTGGAATTTAAAAAAAAACATCCTAACTCATATATTGCTGAAGACCAAAAATCTGATCAATTTTATGACTTATATATTTATATAGGAAGTAACCCACAGCCACCCCGTTGTATAGAGTACATTGGGATAGGGGAGGTTAATTTGCCCTTTTTATTGATTATGTTGATTGGATACATGCGATAATTGAGGCAAAACATATGGCATATTAAAATGTAGTATACGAAACTTTCATTTGGAGCAATGAATTGAAAGGATTGCACTTTTGGGATATGGGATATGGTTCCCTGAATCACCCTATTGTCCCGTAGAATCTTATGAAAAGTACATCAGCAAACTTCATCCGTTATGCACTAGTCTATGGCAGACCAAAGTAAACATTCAATGATGACGATACAGTTTGGTACTATAACTCTCGATTAGGGGAAAATACCGTTGGCAAAATTCATGACGAAATTGAGTAAGAGGACTAAACTTTCACAAATTTACACAAAACATCCCATTCGTGCGACTAGAGCAATAATATTGACAAAAAACATGTTTAACCTATCAAATAATGGTAGTGACAGAACATATTTTTGTTCAGTCTCTCACTGAGAACTAACACTGAAGAGAAAACTGCAATAGTCGTGCAATGCAAAAAAGTCTAGCCCCCAAAAATACTCTTAGTACTTTGTATCTGTAAAATAACATATTGCCGATTCGAAATTTAAACATAACTTGATTTCTTTGATAACTTTGTTATATTTTTCATAAAAACCTTTCAACTTCTTTTTTGTGACAAACCATGTATATGCATTCTGTTTTATGTCGAATAATTTGAAGGAAAAAAAATAATATATAAAAATATTCCACACATCATTCAGTCTCATAGTGCCATTATATTTAATGATGCAATACATTTTTTTTTGTATCAATCTTGTCCTATATATAAACAATAAAAGTTTTTTTTTATTCAGAACCTAATGATTTACTTAAAACGAGTAATTTTAAAAACTCATTCCTCGAAGTAATTTTACTTTTCTTCAATTGGAACGAATAATTGAAGTGGGTAATCACACGAGAATGTTAATCTGAAAGAAATCCAATAGATCAGAGAAGAGGGCTCGACTGATTTTTATATTTCGTGCTTATGTTGTACTGTTACACCATTGTCCCAGGTTAGGGGGAGGGTTTGGATACCGCTTTCATGTTAAACTCCCGCCATATTTTGTATGTATGTGCCAGGAGCCTTGTAATTCAGTGGTTATCGTTTGTTTATGTGTTACATATTTGTTTTTCGTTCATTTGTTGTACATAAATTAGGCCGTTAGTTTTCTTGTTTGAACTGTGTTAAATTTGTCATTTCGGGGCCTTTTATAGCTGACTATGTGGTATGGGCTTTGCTCATTGTTGAAGGCCGTACGGTGATCAAAAGTTGTTAATTTATGAGTCATTTGGTCTCTTGTGGAGAGTTGTCTCATTGACAATCATACCACATCTTCTTTGTTGTATTGTCTGCATTTCCTAGTCTTCTTGGCCATGTTTTAAAGGAAAAGAACTATTGTACTTCACAATAGTGGAAATTTGATATTTGTATTAACCGCAAAATCCGTAAAATACTTTTGTAATTAAAACAAAAAATCACTTTGCTCAAATGAAAAAAATCAGAGAGTATTTTTAAAACATCACAATGTGTGCAGTGCATTAAAAACTATTTTACAAATTATTTAGCATATACATGTAGATGTATCATTGTCCGTTGCAGATGTCTTCTTCGTGAGGCGATTAATGTTCTACAAGAACTTACCATAAACACACGCAGAATATTGGGAGAATACTCTTTTATGCAATTCAGTTTCTGACAATGATGTGTTATCTGTAAAATATATTCGCCTTCAATGGACCAACATTCACAAGAAGTTCCATTATAATAGAACAAGTGGTTCTCCAGGTGCTGGTGAAGATCTGTCCACTTTTATGAGTATCATTATCCAACAACCCGCTTTGAATCAACCAAACCCAATTTGGAAACAGTTGTGTCTTACCAACAGCAGAATATGAGAAAACTGAGAGTTCAAACGATTGCTTTCCCTATAAAAGCTACCGATGAAGTGCAGCAGTCAACTTTGGACATTACAAGCTTAGACATGTTACAGGAGCATGTGGGAGACTATCAGAAATTTAAAAAAAATGAAATTTAATATTCAAATTTACAAAATGAGGTTCAAACTCCACGTGAAAAAAATTATTTCCACAGCAGGTTGAAGGCTTACAAGCAATGGCAGTTGATAATAAAATAGAAACATCAGAAATGTTCAATGGGGGAAGATACAAAAGAGAAATCAGGCAATTATATATGAATTTAGTGGGCCATGATGTAGCCATTGGAAGTAATAGTGCGATCCGTTCTAAATAATATGTTAAACATATTCGACGACGGACTACCAAAAAAAGTTATCCTCAGTTATGGCTATTGAAGCTCGTGTTCTTTCCAAGGCACAAACAGCTACAGCTATGCTGAAGCATGTAAAGCATACCAATAAATGCAACTGCCTACTCCTTGATGGCGCAAAAAAAAGTATGTTGGCTTCTAAATTTCTACGGAGGAAGGTTCATACTCTTTCAGTCACCTGGTTATGCTATCAGGTGATGAAGAAAGCTATATGCAACAAAACAGACGTTTACAGAACTAGCAGAATCCCTTTCTGAAAACATTGATGAAAAGCAAAATAGACAGCTGCACCGTAAGCGCACGATACGCCCCTGTCGCTTATTCAAAGAATAAAGTTATATGATAAATGTCATATAAGAAATTCACGAAAAACTAAAGGGAGGTTATCTTTATAGATATAAACCAGTCATCAAAGTTTCATGAATACTCCTAAAAAAAAGAAAGTAAAATCACAAAAATACTGAACTCCGAGGAAAATTACAAAGCACTTTAAAAATATTGTCCGAAAACTGGAAAATCAACCCTTTTTATGAATAAAATCCAATAACTCGGAATCATAAAATCTAAAATTTAAAAAAATAGCAAAGAAACTTACACCAATAGATATAAACAATTCCCCAAAGGTTCATGAAAACTGCTGAACGCATTTATTTCATTATTGTACGAAACCTGAAATATTCCCTTTTTTTAATGAAAAAAATCCACAACTCGGAAACTTAAAATCTAAAATTAATAAAAAAAAAAAAAACTATATGGAGTTAACGTCAATAGATATAAACAATATTCATCAAACTTGCATGCAAATTGGTTAAAAGATTTTGAGTTATTGTCCGACATGTTGACTACGGACGGACAGGAACACAAACGGTATAGTACGTCCCTTAAACAGGTGTATACAAAGAAAGCAAAGCTTTTGCTTAGCGTTAAAAATATTATGACAGATCGTCATATTGTAAATTAAAATTACAAAAAGTTATTAGAGGCTGAAAAACTTGGGCCCAGTTGTCAAAAGTGTCGTTAAATTTAACGATGATTAAGCCTGACGAGTCGTTAAATCTTAACGCAGTCGCTAACTAATCAAGGCGTTAAATATTGTTGTTCAAAAAATGTTAACGACAATATTACTTAACGCAGTGTTAAAATTTAACGATGTGATAAAAAAAACATCCCACAAGTCTAAGAAAAATTCAACTTCCTGTATTAATCAACATGGCTGAAAATATGTCTGCAAAAAATACAATGGAGAGGAAATTAAATTTCACTGCTACTGAGAGCAACCTCAATAGTGAGATGGTTACGACACACCTAGACCTCCTGCAGGGGAAACGTTCCCCAGAACTGATCAATGCCAAAACAGGAAATGTGGCTGGATATCACCAGCAAGGTTAAAGCCTTGGGGGTCTGCCTCAGGACAGAGACAGAGGTGAGGAACAGATGGAAAAACCTAAGACGTGATGCAAAACAAAAGTTTACCAATGTGCACAGGGAAAGGTCACAAATTGGTGGTGGTCCTCCTCCTTCCCAGCCTTCCCAGGCAGAAGAGAACATAATAAACTGCATGAGAGACACTGCCTATTTCCGTGGAGTGTCCGGTGGGCAGTATACTGCCATTGAGGGATCAGAAGGTAATAAATGTTTAACATGTTTTCAGATTACTTTAATAATTCTTTTATACTGTCTTTTTATTCCCAAATTCACATGACATATTTATTCAAAACGCTTCTTATCGTCTGCAATGTTTACAGGGAAATCCCAAATAGTGGCCCTGACCTTCGAAATAAAAATAGATGCATTTTTATTGTAACAATATTGAGTTGTAGACTGCGACAGTTTCAATGACAGTCCTGTGTGCTTTCTGAAATAATAATTTATATAAGACAAATGTCCTGCAGTTTGTGTCAAAATCTCACTTTATGTAGCTTATTTGTTTACCATTCATGACCCCCCCCCCCCCCCCCCCCCCCACCCCCCCCCCCTCCCCTTTTCAACTTGGCCGTCCTTGGCGCCGAAAAGAAGCCGCTTGTGTCATAGCAAAATATTAATGGGGTGTTCAAGGGTAATTTTTGTGCAATGTTGTTTTTTATTTGATATGCATCCATTTTTGTGTGTTCTGTTCTGCTTGACATTCATCCCTGCAAGATAGGTTTTGTGCATGAACTTATTTCCTGTTCATCATGAAATGCGTTTGTTTAAACATTCTCCCGTGCACGTACCCCACCTCCTTTTACCAACCTCATTCCTGTTTATTTTGATCTGAGCGTCACTGATGAGTCTTATGTAGACAAAACGCGCGTCTGGCGTATTAAATTATAATCCTGGTACCTTTGATAACTATTGAGTTAGAATATGAATATTGCAAAACAGCTTGCTTTCATAGCTATAACCTGAGGAACATTATTAATATATCAAGGATTTTTTATAGTGATATATACTATAAAAATCCTTGTTAATACTAAGAATAATTTTAGGTTGGTCTAAGTAGGCAATGCCAAGTTCTGCAGCTATTTGAGTGCCTATATTCAAGTTATAGTTCAAGTATATACTATTTTTTGCATAAATACAGTTTCTCAATGGAAATAAATGTGTAATATGTCCTTCAGGTAGGCCCACTACCCTCGTAAATAAATCAAAAGATATGAAGGGTCAAAATGAAGAATATCCTCAGAATTACCAGCCATTACAATCATTGCCAAAAGTAAGAGATAGCCTGTTAAATGGTTTTGTTGACAACACTAAATGCATCTCTGAGGAAGAGAGAGATGAATTAACTTCATATCTCAGCTTGAAATACAAAGACATTTTCAATTTATCAGTCAGTTCTGACATTCTGTCTATGATGCACAACACTATATATATTTGATTCATAATTGAGGCTGTGGATGGGGGTTTTCAGAATTGAAAATAATGGAAAAAAATTAATAGGCAAAATTGACAAAAAAAATATGTAAAAATCGAGTATAACATGTATAATGAGCAGAAAAAAAAAAAGAAAAGAGGAAATGGCCTAAACAATTTTAAAATACAGAAATGAAACCCACCCATCCAGACCATCATGATTTTTTTTTAATCTCGGTAATACCGATACAAATATCTTTGATTTAAACGCTGTGTACTTGTTCAATACCGTTCCAAAAAAACTTTGTTCTTGAAATTATCTGAAAGATAAACAGTTAGCTTCTGCTAACAATAAAAAACAAATTATGATTTGTATTTCCATTTAAAATCAGAAGGTAACTAACTTTCTTCTTGAAAGTACATAGTAAAGCCATTGGAGCCAACTATGTTTTGACTGCATTTTTCAGAGATAAAAAGTAATTGGAAGTAAAAAATAAGTGTGCAGAAATGAACATTCATCAAAGAAAATTGAATGAAAGATTTTATGATTTATAGTTTGTTCTAATGAGTACACATACCTATTTCAGACCAATTAGAACACACCTTGCAGTCAAGTGTAAATAAGGAGATAGAGGCTGTAAGGAGGAACCGCCTTGACATACATTTTAATACCATTGATTCCTCAGTGCCTGCAGCAGCCCCAGTGACAGTTGTAAATGAGATAGAACAAAACAGGACTGACCTAAATGTTAGGTATACTCTTGAAGTGCACTGACATTTGACATTACAAGGATATAAATGTTTTCTCCGTTTTTAAAGTAGACTACATCTACATCCCCTTGCGATAATATATAGTGGCATTTAAGTACATATAGTTTTGTTTTTCTTTTGCTATTTTTATTTATTTCCAGTTTTTACATGCAATTTATTATTACCAGCGTTAATACTTTTGTAATAACTGGAACAAATAACATTTAATAATTTTTACAACCTGGAATTTACCATGTCAACAGAAGAAAGAAATCAACTACATATAGATATAAACTTTATTTGGTGATAACCTGCAACAGAAAATATTATTGACTTTATGAACATTACTTTGAACTGCACATACTGTAACATTTGTATCTTTTAACTTTTTCCATTTTGTCTGGCAAGTGCCCCCTTCCACTTGTTTACCAGACTCGTTTTATTTGATAACATATTTTTTAAAGATTGTAAGGTGTCTGGCATAAATATTCATATACGTGAAATTATATTTCAACCCATTATAAATCCTGAAAGGGTCTAAGTAAGGAAATATTTAAGATTTTACTATCGGTCAAAACCATGTTTCTCGTTTCTCTGTGAAGAGCCATTTTACTGATCATGTGACCGCAGTAGGAAATATTTTTGTGGTTGTAACGTTATACCTGAAATATCAAAAGTAGTCTTTAAGAGTAAGAAATAAGGCATTGTATTAATAATTTTATTAAAGCTTCAATGTTTATACCTGTAAAAAATAGTTTATAGGAATTATATTGTTAACCAGTTTACCGCTGGAATTTAATATAAGTACTCCCGGTGTCTGCTAGTACTACGCACTGCTAGAACTTGGAAACAAGTCTAGTTACAAAGTTTTAAGCTTCTAACTATAAAGTTTAATAAAGAAAACGTTAAGACTATGTCCCATCCCTTTGATAATTAATTGACAGGCATTTTGATGTCCTGTCCCTTATTTTCGATTGGCTTTCAGGGATCTCCAAATAGTATAAATAGGGCTCTGCTCAGTGAAATGGCGGATAACTTGTTCGCTCAAGCCTAACTAGTAAGCTTAACCATCTTCTTGAAAGTTTATCATTACCAGACCAATTCCAAACAGAAAAGCCAAACAGGTTAATATACTTTAATTCATTATGATAAGATGAAGTATTTTTAAGGAAAATTAAATGTAGCGGCAGTTATCCCCCACCACACTGAGTGACCTAAATGTCCCGAAAATGATTACTAACTAAGGCGTCTGCATTTGTGTGTATATATATATATATATATATATGTAAATAAATACAATATACGTTAGAACTTTATTTTACAACTCAACTATGGAGTATAATGAGTGTATTTCCTGGCATCCATTCGTCTTCGGAGGTAGAAAGTCAAAGATGCAGTATATTCCTGACGAGAGCATAATGGGCCCTAAAATTGTCAACAGACCCTTCCACAATTACTCGGCCTGTGGCGGCGGTTTGTTACACTGGTGTCAAAAGTGGGATGTCAATTTTTCCAGACATCGCGTGATCGTACCCATAGCCAATTCGGGATTATTTTAGCTTCGACGTGTGGTGGAATATGTAAATCATAAATTTGTAAATAAGGTTTCCAGTAAATTTTTATTGTAATTTGCGTTGATCCGTCACCGTTGTATTTATAAATTAAAATTAAGGTGGACGTTTCAATGACCGTATTTCAACCCTGTATGTAATCAGTTTTATAAAACAAACACAAAATAATGTTTGTTATCTTTTTGATAAAGCAGCAGCAGAAATGTCAGACTTTGAATGTGATGATAATGAGGCGCCCCAATTTTTAAAACCTCGAGAGGAATTTCCCGACCGAGAAATCATGTTCAGACGGAATCTAGGGCCGAGTTGCAGCGGTACCGCCGGGAACGACGACGAAGCAGGTCAAGGTGACGTACCGATAAGAGACGAATACCGAGGCGTTGGCGAGAATTTTTACCGTAAAGAATACCTACTTGTACAAAACCAGAGAGATTTCCCAGACAGAAACCCAAATATCCGTGGCATAAATCCAGATTTTGACAACTAGATACCGGTAGGATTTCCAAGAGGAAGTATAAGTGGAACTATCATTAAACCAGAACCCTACAATGGAAAGGACAGTTGGGAAGAATATATTTCACTCTTTGAAAACTATGCAGACCTTGGAAGATGGAAAGAATCTGAAAAAGTTCTTTTGCTTGCTGCTAGCCTACGGGGACCAGCAAGGACATTCTATATAAGCCTTTCCAGTACTGAGAAAAAATCATATTGTTTATTAGTCAGAACCCTTGAGCAGAGATTTGAACGCCAGACATCAGAATAGATGGCTTTCAAGATTTGAAACTAGAACCAGACAACCTCAAGAGCCCATTGCAAATTTTGGAGATGACTTACGCCAAATGGTCCAAAAAGCATACAGTAACCTAGATACAAGGACTCAAGAAGTCCTTGCCCTTAACCAACTGTTTAAAATTATTTCCCTTGAGATGAAATGTCGTTGTATAGATAAATATTGTCGTTCAGTTACTGAAGCAGTAGACCTAATAGAGAGATATGAGGCTCTCTTGGGGGTCCTAATGATAGAAAAAGGAGAAATATACGACAAGTTTCAGACACTAAGACTTACCTAAACACCCAAGATACTGACATACCAGTCCAAAGCCAAGAAAATGAATTAATCCTACAGCAAATAATTAACAGAATAGATAGACTAGAACATGGTTCAAACAGTAGCCAGACCCCTCAAAGAGGCCCAAAATCTTGTTTTACATGCAACTCTCCTGACCACTTTTATAGGAATTGCCCCTTATACAAGAAACAAGCTGGACCAAATCAAGCCTCCCCACCAAACTCAAACTGGGCGAAAAACAGTCCTAGTTGTCAAGGACAAAAAAGTGGAAATAACCAACAGAACCAGGGAAACGGTTACCCGTCAGCTCACCAGACCGGGGCCAGACGAAGTTAGAAGGGTCTGACATGGATAGAGAGAGTAATGCTGAATTTAATGACAGAGTAATACAAGTAGGAAAACATTTAGAACATTGGGACAATGGATTGTAAACAAATGGTACAATTTCTTGGAATAAGCTAGATTTTCTGATAGATACTGGTTCTACAGTGTCTCTTATATCAAACCAAGTTCATAAAGATATTTCCCAGTCCAGTCAAGATGTAAATCAGGAATAACTATCAAATGGTATCAAAACCAATAGTTTTAATTTCCCCAATATTGAAAGTCCACAGGAAGCCTACAGTCTTCAAAACGTAAATGGGACCAATTTAACTACATATGGAATGGTACATCTGAAGTTTTCCTTAAGAGATGCCATCTTTCGTCACCAATTTATTGTATGTGATATCACACCTGATGCCATTTTAGAACAAGACTTCGTACCTAAACATGCGAAAAAGATTGACTACAGATCTCATATAATCCAAACAGAAAATTCAGATATTGAATGTTGGGTAGGGGGTGAATTTAGAATGACCTGTCGTGTGTTAGCTAGAGATACTGTTGTTGTACCATCAAACTCTAGTATATCCTTACCTGTTAATGTTCCTAACAAGGAGCATATTACCAGCATAGCTATAATAGAACTCTGTAATCTTTTATACGAAGAGAAAAATATCTCTGTAGTTAGTGGTATAATAAATTCTAACGATGAATGCCCGTTCTTCCAAGTGGTTAATTACAGTGATTCAGATGTTAAGCTTTATCCTAACACCAGGCTTGGTACTTGTGAATCTGTAGTAGCCTTACCTGAGTTTAGACAAGACATATGTGCAGGCGTTAACATAATTCCAAGCAGGCAATTAGAAATGGTGACAATGGGGTACCAGAGCACCTCCAAGACCTTTTGACAAGATGTGGCACACATTTGACACCCATAGAAAAGACGACTCTTGAATAAATTCCAAGATGTATTCTCAAGGTCCCCAGAAGACATTGGAAGAACTGATAAAATTAAACACAGCATTGATACTGGAGATGCTCGTCCCGTTAGAGTACCACCCAGGATACTACCAATTAGTAAGAGAGAAATAAAAAGGACAGAAGTTTCAAAAATGTTAGAACGTGGCATAATTGAGCCCTCAAACAGCCCCTGGAGTGCACCTCTAGTCTAAATAACAAAGCCGGATCAAACTACAAGAATATGTGTGGACTTCAGATCCCTAAATCACTTATCCAGAGTCGATTCTTATCCGGTAGGACGAGTAGATGACTGTTTGGAGGCTTTATCCAACTCTAAACTGTATAATTTAATGGACTTAAATTCCGGATTTTGGCAAGTGGATCTTTTGGAATCCGACAGCAAGAAAACAGCTTTTTCTACCAGTCGGGGCCTTTACCAATTCACAGTAATGTCATTTGGGTTGTGTAGCAGCCCCAGTACCTTTCAGCGTTTAATAGAAGATGTCCTCAGGGGTCTCAAATGGAAAGAATTTTTAGTTTATATGGACGACATCATAGTACCTAGATCAACATTTGAAGAATGTGTCAAGCAACTTGAACATGTTTTTGAACGCCTTTTAGAGGCCAATCTATAACTCAAGCACTCAAAATGTAGTTTTTTTCCAAAAAAAAGCAAAATTCCTATGTTACATTGTATCAGAAGAGGGTATAAACAATGATCCAGGAAAAGTAGAATCTGTTTAAAACTGGCAAGTTCCCAAAAACCGTCAAGCAAGTTCGTACTTTCCTAGGCCTAGCTTCATATTACAGACGATTCGTGGAAGAATTTGCCAAAAGCAAATAGCCCGCCCATTAAACAAATTATGAGAGAAAAGGGTAAAATTGACCTTGACGGACGAGTGTAATGACTCGTTTCAGACCCTGAAAGTGGCACTTACAACGTCACCCATTCTTGCTTATCCTGTACCGGACCAAACTTTTATTCTCGATACTGATGCCAGTCAACAAGCTGTTGGTGCTGTACTTTCAAAAGAACATGAAAGAAAGGAGCATGTGATAGCTTATATGAGTAAAGCTTTATCAAGGCCTGAACAATCTTACTGTGTAACTAGAAAAGAACTCCTTGCAGTCATTTCAGCTTTAAAACATTTTCATTCATATTTATACGGTCAAAATGCACTTTTAAGAACAGACAATGCCGCAGTTAGTTGGATGAAAAATTTTAAGAAACATACAGAACAGACTGCAAGATGGCTCCAGGAGCTAGGTACATATGATCTGAATGTTATTCACCGCCCTGGCCTGAAACATACTAATGCAGATGCCCTATCCAGAGTGCCTTGTACAGTTATCCCTTAATGCACCCCACTTAATCAAATAAGAGCTGTAATCCGATCCAGACAGGTAAATTCAAGTGCAGAATTAATGAAAATTAAAGACCTGGTGATAGATGGTTGGGACCAGGCCACACTGAGAAAATCACAATTAGATGACCAGGAGATATCTGAACTTTAAATGAAAATAGAAGACAAAATGCGCCCAGAGTGAAACGAAATCTCCAATCAATCCGCTGTTATTAAAACCCTATGGAGACAATGGGATCGACTGGAAGTACATCAAGGACTTCTTTACAGGACGTGGATAGAAAATGAGACAGACGAACTATTACAACTAATCGTACCAACATCAAAAAGACAGGAAGCTATTAAATATTTTCATGATATCCCAACAGGTCACTTAGGCATAGATAAAACCTTAGATAGAATTCAGAAAACTTTTTATTGGCCCTCAATGAAACATACTATTGTCGAATACATAAAACGATGTGAAAACTGTGCAGCCCAAAAGAAACTACAAGCAAGAAAGGCCCCTATGGGAAAATTCCTCACTGGTGAACCCATGGAGCGAGTTGCCATGGATATACTTGGTCCTCTCCCAATGTCTAAAAACATCAATAGATTTGTACTAGTTTTATCAGTTCTGTTCACTCAGTGGACAGAAGCATATCCTCTCCCAGACCAAGAAGCAAAAACAGTGGCCAAGGCCCTAACCAATGAAATCATAAGCAGATTTGGAACACCTCTCCAACTATACTCAGACCAAGGTCGGAATTTTGAGTCAAAACTTTTAAAAGAAGTATGCAGCCTGTTACAAATAGAAAAAACAAGAGCGACCAGTATGAAGTCACAAGCAAATGGCTCTGTGGAAAGATTTAATCGCACATTAGTATCCATGGTTAAAAAGTATTGCAAAGAACATCAAGACTATTGGGATGAGTTTATACCCCAGTTGATGATGGCGTACAGGACATCAAAACATGCAAGCACAGGTTAAACACCAAACAAAAATGATGTTAGGAAGGGAGATACCTCTTCCAGTCCAAGCCTTTATCCCAGAACCAGAAATAGAAAATGAAAACATGGTTAAACCCCATGAATATGTAAAACTACTCCAAAGTTCCCTTATTAAAGCCCATGACCATGCAAGAAAACACCTTAGAGGAAGTCAGGAATATCAGAAAAAATATTATGACCAAAATGCCAAGAAGAGAGAATTAATTGAAGGACAACCTGTATGGCTACACGACCCAACCAGGAAACCTGGTGTGTTCAAAGTTATTGCCTAAATGGAAAGGACCCTTCATAGTTTTGAAGAAAATTGATGATCTGATATATATGGTGAAAAAGTCACCACGGCAACCAGCAAAAGTTTACCACATAGACCGGCTTATACCGTACAAGGGCAGAAACCCACCAACCTGGTACAAGGATAAAGTAGAAAAAAAATATGAGAAATGAAACTTGTAGCTATTGGCAGAAGATTTGACACATATGTATATACTGTTTATTGTTAATTTTGTATTAAGAAGAGAGACAGGAAGAGTTACTGGTGACGTTGCACACTTGCCAGTAAATGTTTTTGTTATAGATCCTGTGACGTCTAGACTCATTGGATACGTGTGGATAATCTTTTATTTTTAGAGTGGAATTATGGGATTGGCCATCCTAGGAATTCCGCTAAATATCTTATGTTATTCTTAATACTCCTGAAGGTAGAGAGATGAAGAAGAGAAGTCCTGTCTAGTCAGCAGAGAGACTGCTGATGATGCATATAATCAGTTTACCAATGCCATATATAAAGATAGCTCTAATGTAATCCTTGTACCAGTGTTGAAATGTGACAAAAGAAATACAGTTATTTCACTTGTTTACCTGAATGTGTTTTGTGTGTATAAAAGGCCTGTCCTGTCCAAGCCTCCTTTTTAGCCAGGTACTCAGTGTGGATATACTGCCAGTATCCCTTACAATAGTAATACCTTTGTGTGCAAATATTTAGATGTATAATATATACCTGTATCATTTACCAGTTCCCAATGAGAAGTAGCTGAAGTGCTATATTATACATAAACAGAGAAAAAAAAAAAAAAAACTAACAAACAAAACCAAAACCCTGATGCTAAACCATCCTATTACCAGGATTCCAGTTGTTCCAGTCATTTATTTTCCATGAGTTATATTTATAATGAATATTATAAGAAAAAATTGGTGTACAGTTAAGGGGAGATAATTGAGAAAAAAATATGTAATTGCTGCCGCATAGAAACCACTAAGTATACCGGCCACAGAAGTTGCTAAGAGAGACCAGTACCAAAATAAGAAACCATGATTGCCTACCTAAAGAAAAATAACCATACCTAGTAATAAGATAGACTATAAGAAGATATTTATGTATATATCTATAACCGATTGAAAACTTAAACTTCATAAGTTGACACAAGAACTAAGAAATAGATATCTTACTGTTCCATTCTAAAATAAAATACCATGTAAACACCCTAACTTGCCATCCGGTTCAAATCTATATCTTTCAGAATGAGACCACTGAACCTAGACGAATGTTCGTTTTGTTAGCAGCAATTCCCTGACCAGAAGACTTTAAAAAGGCATTTAGCCAGTAAGGGAACACATGGAGGCCGCCTATCTGTTGTTTGTCTGTGGTGTTTCTCATATGAGAAGAGGTTCTCGCGGATCAGTGACCTGAAGTGCCACATGGATGAGAAACACCCAGATATAGGACCAAAACTGGAGAATAACTTCATGTCAGAGGCAAACGAATACTAGTTCAATGTCTTCCCAGAAGACTACAGGAGATTGGTCACTAAGTTAACACCAAAAGGAAGTTCTGCTGCGGTCCAGGCACGGAGCAACGTCACCAGTTGGTTGGGTAAATGTAAATCCATTCGAAGATTGAGACAGAGTTGGGTAGAGGACTGGGCAAACCATCCAAGAGATTCGGATGTGGTGGGAACACATACACAAGGAATCAGGGAACCATCTGTGGAGTCAGCAGTGAGTGAGTGGGAGTAAGATTAGCCCACCATAAGCTTGGAAGAAGACGCACCAATGGAAGAGTATGACCCACTGTTGCCATCGGTCCTCACTCTCCACAGCATCCAGATGAACGCAGATGGACCCCTGATAGCCCTCTTCATTGTAAGGTCCAAGGAGATGATATGGTACCGGATAGAGATCGACCCGGTGATAAGAATGGTGAAAAGTACCATGCTGCATTAAAGAGGAAAGCCAATACCATCAGTACAACCGACATTTCCACCATGTCCCAAAGCGGAACACCAGTTTATGGGGAAGAATTTTATATAAAGCAACAGATGTGTGCTGACACACTTAACATCTCCCCTTCCTTGATAACCAGGATCGAAAGACGACCAGACATCTTCTCCTCCACACCAAAATCACCAAGACCGAACCCACCATGGCTCCAAACTCAATCTGCACTCCCTACCGTACCAACCAACCAGTCTCTTTTATTATCATCTTCATCATCAGAGCCAACATCATCTGCATCCAAGCCTGCATCATCTGCATCCAGGCCATCATTATCTGCATCCAAGCCTGCATCATCTGCATCCAAGCCATCATTTTCTGCATCCAAGCCAACATCATCTGCATCAAAGCCATCATTATCTGCATCCAAGCCAACATCATCTGCATCCAAGCCATCATTATCTGCATCCAAGCCAACATGTTCTGCATCCAAGCCAGCCTCTTCTATCTCCAAACCATCATCTTTGACAACCAAACCATCATCTTTCACAACCAAGCCAACATCTTCTGCATCCGAGCAAGCATATTCAGCATCCAGGTCAGAAACTTCAACCAACAAGCCTTCAACAAATAATGTTTATCACAAAGATACACCCAGCCATCCAGTCGTCCTACAACCTTCAACAGATTTGACAGCCGCAGAGGAAACCACTACTCAGAAGAAAGCCAGGGAAATCATAACCCTGGGTTCCATGCCAGCTATACCACCTGACAGAAGGGATTGGAAATCAACATCCATTAAAATCCTAACTGGAGCAACATACTTGGAGTGGCCACCTAGGGATTGGGAAACCCTCACACCTGATCGCAAGCTGTTGCCCTAGGAATTTGCGGCTTCCCAGTTGGAGTATCACTCCACTGTGAAATTTCCACAACTGGACAGAGTGGATTTATTGGATAAATACAATTCCATGGCCCTTCCTGGCATAAAAGAACAGAAGATAAAAGACAAAGAAAATCTGGTGAGGAAATGTCGGTATTACAATTATGAAATTCTCAAAACAATCATCAATAAAGACAAGCCTGAATTCCAAGTCAGAGTAGACCAGCTGTATACAACAAGGGAATTGAGGAACACTTCAACTGACAAAATTATTGAAATTTGCAACCGTCACAAAATTCCGTTACGCCTATTGTAAAAACTTACAACCTCTTCAGCTACCTGTGCATCAATCGAAATATAATGATCATGTCAATAGAGAAAACCTTAAATCTACAGTGGAAGCCATATTTATTTTTCGTCTCTAAATAATACTAACTGTATATCTAAAATTCAGCAGAATTTTCGTTTCTAAGGAGGGGTAAGTGTAATAACTGGAACAAATAACATTTAATAATTTATACAACCTGGAATTTACCATGTCAACAGAAGAAATAAATCAACTACATATGGATATAAACTTTATTTGGTGATAACGTGCAACAGATAATATTATTGACGTTATAAACATTAATTTGAACTGCACATATCTTAACATTTGCATCTTTTAAATTTTTCCATTTTGTTTGGCAAGTGCCCCCTTCCATTTGTTTACCAAACTCGTTTTACTTGATAACATATTTTTTAAAGATCGTAAGGTGTCTGGCATAAATATTCATATACCTGAAAACCCATTATAAGTCCTTAAAATGTCAAAGTAAGGAAATATTTAAGATTTTACTATCGGTCAAAACCATGTTTCTCGTTTCTCTGTGAAGAGCCATTTTACTGAACAAGTGACCGCAGTAGGAAATATTTTTGCCGTTGTAACGTTATACCTTAAATATTAAAAGTAGTCTTTTAGAGTAAGAAATAAGGCATTGTATAAATAATTTTATTAAAGCTTCAATGTTTATACCTGTAAAAGAATAATTCATAGGAATTATATTGGTTACCAGTTTACCGCTGGAATTTAATATGAGTACTCCCGGCGTCTGCTAGTACTACGCACTGCTAGAACTTGGAAACAAGTCTAGTTACAAAGTTTTAAGCTTCTAACTATAAAGTTTAATAAAAGAAAAGTTACGACTAAGTCCCATCCCTTTAATAGTTAATGGACAGGCATTTTGATGTCCATTTTGTATATAATTTTCTTAATGTGCAGGTTTTCCTGTCAGGCTCCTATTTTGTCCGACATTTTCCTGTCAGTCCTGACAGGGTTCTCATTGGCCCTCATGGATCCCTGGCTAGATCCCTTATTTTCAATTGGCTTTCAGGGATCTCCAAATAGTATAAATAGGGCTCTGCTCAGTGAAATAGCGGATAACTTGTTAGCTCAAGCCTAACTAGTAAGCTTAACCATCTTCTTGAAAGTTTATCATTACCAGACCAATTCCAAACAGAAAAGCCAAGCAGGTTATTATACTTTAATTCATTATGATAAGATGGAGTATTTTTAAGGAAAAGTAAATGTAGCGGCAGTTATCCCCCACCACACTGAGTGAACCAAATGTCCCGAAAATGATTACTAACTAAGGCGTCTGCATTTTTGTGTATATATATATATACAGAACTGTTCTAACGTATATTATATTTATATATATGTATGTGTAAATAAATATAATATACGTTAGAACTTTATTTTACAATCAACATGCTCAACTATGGAGTATAATGAGTGTATTGCCTGGCATCCATTCGTCTTCGGAGGTAGAAAATCGAAGATGCAGTATATTCCTAACGAGAGCATAATGGGCCCTAAAATTGTCAACAGAACCTTCCACAATTACTCGGCCTTTGGCGGCGGTTTGTCACACTATATAGCGTAAATTGCTTGGAGAATATTATATGTGTACATACTAAAAATATTCAGTTTCCCATGAAAATGTAGGTTAAACTGACCTCATTGTTAAATGACCTTTGTATACTACTAAAGATCTTCTATTTGTTCAGAATCATTGTTATATTTTGTCCAATCGTACATAAGAACATATTCACAACAACCACAAGTCGCTCAAGCATAAAATGATGATTAAAGTGGTCCAAGACATAAAGCATCGATCGTTTCACCTTTTAACTGAATTTGGTGAAACATAAATAGTTTCTGAAAGGAATTGAAAATAGGGGGAGGGGAGGGGTTAAAAATTCACTATAAAAAATATTGCTCTATATGTTATGAAAAAAAACATTTGATTAAAGATAGTGGAAATGATAGTTCAAGGAATAACCAAGTCACCCATCCCCCTTAAAAAACATTAAAATAAAGTTGAATAGTTGATGTCTAATTAGTAAGTGATAGTAAAAGAGGGACGAAGGATACCAGAGGGACAGTCAAACTCATAGATCGAAAACAAACTGATAACGCCATGGCCAAAAATAAAAAGACAAACAGACAAATAATAGTACAGATGACACAACATAGAAAACTAAAGACTAAGCAACACGAACCCCACATTTAATATTCCCAGGTTAAGTTTCGTTTCATTGCAAAGCTATAAGTAGACCTTAACACGAGAACATACACAAGTTTATGAAGCCTGAACAGACATAGATAAATAAATGTTCCTGATATACTTTTATTATGTTTTTATATGCTATCCTCTTGTACATGTTGAAGTGTAATAATTAAGTCAATGAAGTTCAATGCATATACAAAAATTGGTCTAGTGGAATTCATGACATCTATTTTATGTTTTATCTCCTTGATTTCCAGATCCCATGAACAAGAACCACCACAAAAAAAAACCAAGAAAAAGACAGCTGCAGTGCCAAGTTTTGGAGAGACAATTATCCCCAAGTAAGATGCCACTTTCCCTGTTAGGTGTCCTTTCCATGTGTGTACATACCTAAACAATGTAATTGGTTAGTAAAACAAAACCATGTTTCAACTGGACAAATTGTCATGTAAAGTAAGGGATGATAACATGAAAAATAATAAAAGAAAAGAGTTCCAATGTCCGCTGCGTTGCACATATGTTATCTATTTAAGATACAATGGCAACAACTAAATAAAAACAATTTAAAACAATTTATATATCTCTTAGAAAAATGAAGGCTTCAAATAATGCAATGTCATTACCAATATAATTGATTGTTCTAAAAGGCATAACTCTTTTAAAAATTAATTGCTCAGTGCTGATTTTGAAACTCATCAAAAGTATTGATTATAAAAACGTACAATATAAACTTCATAAAAATCTGGCAAGTATTGTATACATAATTAAGGGCTATCATGGGGCAATTTTGCATTTTTAATCATTATTTCCAAAGGGCATTAGTATATGAAAAATAATTCATCGGCACTGATTTTTTAACTCCTTCAATACACATAAAACTATTTTTTGTCAAGATTATGCATAAATTTGTCAATGATACCAATAAAATAATGGAAGCAAGTTTTGACTTAACATATATGTATGATACCTGTAAAGTTCTAAAGATGTGTGCATCATGTGCATTTCTCGGCCAGGATGTGCTGAAATTTGTAAATTTTCCTGTAAAAGAATCTAGTGAATTCATTATAGAGCACATGCAATTCTCAACTATCAAAACCAGTTAAACAAACAATTAATGTTTTTCTTCCCATTGATTTCAAATTCAAATTCAAATATCTTTATTCCTAATCAAAGGGTCCATAAAGAGCATATCAATCAACACAAATTACAAAGTTCATACAATATCCACACAAACAACACGTGCAATCTAACATACAAACTGATTGTTAATAATAACATATGATTTAGAACAATATGGAAACATGATTATAGAAAATAAGTACACGATAGGAGAGAGCCAGTACAAAGAGGAAAAACTCTATTTATTTATCTTAACTTTGAATTGAAATGGATCACAAACACACAAAAAAAAGTACATCTGCAACTTAGTATATGAGACAGTCCCACTTAATATGCTACAGATTTGCCTATTCCATTGAACCTGGGGAAACTATTATCACTATACCAACATTCGTATATATGCGTATATCTTGTATTGTGAATGGTTCGAGTATGCAATGGTTCAAGTTAGGTACGAGTTGACAAGGTACGAGTTTGCAAGGAACTAGTTGACTTGATTCCCTTTAATATTTGTTTTTGCTTTAAGGGATATTACACTTTTGTAAATATACCATCTGCATCACACACGGCCTGCACATTGATGCTATGGTACCCTTTCCTGTTGACATAAGATGCCTCATCAGTGGTAGGTGCCTGTATTCTTACATGTGTACCATCAATGGCTCCAATTACATTGGGAAACCCTCCAATTCTGAAATTCCCAGCCTTAATTTTATTTTTGTCTGCGTCGCTTGTTGGCCATTTGATAAACTCATTCTGCCTCCTACACAATGCAGCTGTGGTGTCCCCAACAACCCTTGGCACTGTGCCTTTGTCCAACCCTTTAAAAAGTTTTTTTTTTTTTTATTGAAACCATGATGAAATATGAAGAATTTGGCAACATAGATATTGACGGTAATATATTGACATTAAAAACAAATAAATGAATACAAATATAATAATAAAATCAATTAAATTCTTACCAAGTGTGTCTCCAATAACCTGCAGGAAATTTCCACTTGCCAAAAATCTCAGGGTAACCATGACTTGCTGTTCTACAGTGAGTGCATCGTTTCTGTGTGCCCCTCTCTGTAAGTCATAACAATTAATAGTTTGTTGAAAACAATTCGGTTGCAAATATTATAATATATGAAATCTGCAAGGCATTCATTTCAATGTCTGGATGCCAAAAGTCTGGTGATGCGCTTGTTTTTATGATAACCTTGGATCTTTCAATAAGAAGAGTTACCTTGTCACATGTTTGTACACAACCAATTCAACAATGTTCAACATACTATTTGTTGATGGTGGCACTGTTTGTTACCATGGAAAGTACATCAACAAATATCTGATCTCTGGAAGATGTAGCAAGGCGAACACACTCATAAGTTCAATTGCCACAAGAATTCAAAATTAGACTCTATTGTCAGAGTGTAGGGCCCTTAGCATCATAAGAAAGCTCATTTGTCGTCAATTATTGAGAATTTTAGAAGATTAGATGAATACCTTTTGACAAATGTTGATTTTAAAACTAGATGAGCTTGTTCTAATGATGTTAGAGCCGACATTCTTAAAAAGGATGCTATATAAAAACAAAATTAAATTATGATCTGCAGAGAAATCTGTCCAATGCTGAAACGTCAGTTAAAAGACCAGGGGTCTGTTGTCGACCTGTCCCTAAACTTATCATATGATTAATGTTAAAGATTCGCTTGATTAGTTAATACAATGAATACATTTTGTTGTTCAACCTATTTTCATCATTGTATTAGTAATCACTGTATTAATGTTTAGTCATATGATTAATTTTGGGTAATACATGTACGCAAGTGTCTTTTACAATGCATAGTAAATCAGGGCCTCTATAACTTCCTGTTCTACCAAAAAAAAAAATGGCTGACCAAGCCAACCTCAATTCCTGCCCTACAAAGCTCCACAGACTGCGCAAAATCAGGTATTCAATTGCTGAGGAAAATTTGATCGAAAAAGAAGTCGGAAAGTATCTACAAATTCTAAGAGAGAAACATAGTAATGAGGTTACAAAATTTTTTAAGAAATCACTAAGAAAATAACCTCCCTATGCATAGCATTTAGAACTTCAAATGATATCCGAGACAAATGGAGAAACACGGTTTCTAAAGCTAAAAAGGCTTTCACTGAACAAAGAAGGGAATTAACAAAAACTGGAGAGGATCGTCCACCAAAGCCGGTACCATCACAATGTGGAGCTGTCATTGATATGATGAAGGACAGGTCAAGCTTCACTGGAATTGAAGGGCGAATTGAAACGGATATATTTGTTTCAGGTTAATAAATCTATTTGGTCCTACAGTTCTCATAAATATTGAATTTTAATCATATTTTGGCATTAACTTTCATCAAATACACATCAATATTCCGCCGTCTGCAAATGTCGTCTAGCGAAAAAACCCTCGTCTGTTTTGATAAATGTACGACCTTCACCCCATCTGGCATTTCTGACGACACTTCGCAAGCAGCTGCGGCTTACGTTCAACAGCAAAATGATGATAACACATGTATAAGTAATGAAGGTTTAGAAATAAACAAAATAGTCTATCCAAATGTATTAATCAAATTGAACAGAGTGAAATCATAAGTCATATACTTTCTATATGCGAGAACTGTCTAAAGCGGATAACGATATGTATTTAATGGGTACATTAAAATTAAAAGGCGTCGATAAATCCCGTTCAAGATATGGAGAGTGAAAGCGACCCAGATATTCGTAAACGTTAGATGACAGAGAGGTTTGCCGAGATGTAGTTCTGCTTATACGTGATATTGAAGATACCTTTTTACAATCTTTCTTTAAACATATGAATTATAATGGTTTAACGCAAAAAAAAAAAAAAATTGTGTGCCCAAAAAAAAGCCTTTTCATTTGAAGACATTTCAAACGTTGTCTAATATTTTATATTACCGCAAGCAGTCCCTCCCAAAAGACACGACTCTGAACCTGAAATTTTGCTACCTGCATGTAGATCAACCGTTTTGACACCTATGTATCGGCATGCCAGGCAACTGTTATCAAATCCGTTCACTTAACAACATTTAAAAATGTCTGGTTATCCCATTTGTCCGCATATAACACTTCCGTCTACAGTCTGGTGTGAGTATTAGTTGTAAAAAGTTACTAGAATCCGTAACTCTAACATAAATAGAAGAAGAAAAATTTCAAGGCTCACACATGGGAGCTACCAAGAGAGAACGTGAATTGTATAATGGGGAAGTAAGTTCGGAGTCTCCGAGAATAACTGAGGCGCACCAACATTAAAGGGGGTCGCGTGGAGGGGGTCTGATAGGGCAGCCTGCATATGGGATACACATTTCCAAACTTATTCCGTATTTAAGAGCATGCAGCAACTACTCAGGCTTTGTAAAACGTCATCCGTGTCCGAGCTAAAAATTGTTGAACCAGGATTATGTCAAAGAACGTCTCGTCTTTTTTCTAAAAAAAGTTCATCAGAAGGTACTAATATCTTATTAATAAATATTCCGTATCAACTTCACAAATAATACACGATGGTCTTGAAGTAAATATTCTGGGTACTGACATTTGAAGCATGCATCATCATAATAACGTGTTATACATGTTATAGTATTATTTTATTGTCTTTATTAATATTACTATTACTGTTTAGTCTGTTTTGGTGGTTTCCATTTCACGTGGCTCCGTACTTATGCATCCCGTCATTGTGTTAATGTTCTATGATATTTTTTTTGTATTCTTGTCTTTCAATTTTTTCTTATATGCTTGGTCTATATGCCTGTTTGTGTTTTTTTGTTTTACTTATGACGTGACTGTGTACTTATAAATCCCGTCATTGTGTTATTGTTCTAATAATTGTATGGTTACATTTCATGTTTGGTAATATCCTTTGTCAATATGCCTTTTTGTGTTTCTTTGATTCAAATGACGTTTCTCTGTACTTATACATTCCGTCATTGTGTTATTGTGCCAATGGTTGTTTGTTTTTATAGGGATTAAGATAACAACACCCCTATTTTTGACATTTTTACCTATTATGTATGTTTGTTTTGTTCACATATCGTTGTCAACAAAATAGAATGTTATGCGACTGTCATACAAGTGAGAGGTTTAGCTAGCTATAAAACTAGGTTTAATCCACCATTTTCTACTTGATAAAATGCCTATACCAAGTCAGGAATATGACAGTTGTTGTCCATTTGTTTGTTGTTTGAGCTTTTGATTTCGCCATTTGATTAAGTACTTTCCTTTTTTGAACTTTCCTTAGAGTTCAGTATTTTTGTTATTTTACTTTTCGGTAGTAATACTTACAACTGCCAAGGTCAGTTATACAACGATTACAATTATAAAAGAGTATAACAAACCATTACATTGTAATATGAAATGATCGACTTTTTTTTTAAAGATTAACTCATACCGAAAGAGACACATATCAAGTGCCTATTAATGTTGAAAAGCACGCAAATCTAATAGAGTTGAAAATATCATTTAGTGTCCTTCCTGGGGACCAAAGAGAGATCACAAAAACAAGTCTTTAAAGGTAGTCATTGAAAATACATCGGCTGAAAGGATACCAGGGCAAAACCGAAAAAAAATGTCATTAACATTCAACAACAATGGACGAGCAATTGTGCTACGACATTGGGAATTCTTAGGACGGCAAAACACACACATTAAATATCATATAATTAAAAAAAAGAGTTATGTACCCCCTATTTATATATCACCAGAACCAGTGACTTTCCGGAATCCGTGACATATGAAGAAAGTAAAATCACAAAAATACCGAGCTTCGAGGGAAATCCAAAAGCTGAAACACATCAAACGAATAAATATCAACTGTCATATTCCTGACTTGGAACAGGCATTTTCTTAGGAAGAAAATGGTAGATAACACCTGGTGTTATAGCTAGTTAAACCTCTCACTGTAGGACAGTCGCATAAAACTCCATCATATTGATAACGATGTGTGAACAAAACAAACAGATCTAAAAGATAGATGTCAACATTGTGTTATAATCTTAATTACTATAAAAACAAACAAATATGTAAAAAAAAAACACAAAAGGGCATATAGACATTGCACATAGGCAGAAATGAAAGACCAGAATAAAACAAAAATTACCATAGCACAATAACACAATGACGGGATGTATAAGTACCGAGCCACGTCAAATAGATATCACCAAAAATACACTAAACAGTTATTGTGAAAAGTACACTTAACAGTAATAGTGAAAAGTAAAATCTCAAAAAAATTGAACCTCGAGGAAAATTCAAAAAGAAAAGTCCCTAATCAAAAGGCAATATCAAAAGCTCAAATACATCAAACGAATGGATAACAACTGTCATACTCCAGACTTGGTACAGGTATTTTCTTATGTAACAGCCGGTGGATTAGAAATATTCTTAAAGACGAATAAAAGAATACTATAACACGTTTTTCAGATGATAAACAACGTCAGTACCCATAATTTATACTTCAAGACCATCGTGTATTATTTCTGATGTTGATACGGAATATTTATTAACAAGGTCTTGGTACCTTCATTTGAATGTCCTTCTTAGTTGTGAATTGTAGAAATATAAATACAAGGTATGCAAGATAGAAAAAATACTGAGAAAACCATTTGTGTCCGAATCGTACCTCATGACCAACCTACACCAGGAATACTCACAACTAAAAAGTCAAAAACTGGATGACGGGATGCATATATACCGAGTTTCAACAAAATTCATTAGACAAAAGAAACATAATAACACTAGTCAGAAATTGTCCATACGTCCAACGCCTGTTTTGTCAGACAATCACCGTAGGACGTGAGAGCTCGTCCAAAAAGTGGATATTTGCCCGTCCGAAATGGATGGGCCGTTTCGATGCTTCAGAAGCCGACTGACAGCCTTGGATCCATACAAATCGAGCCTTAATTTGTTCATTTTTCATCCAAGGATGTGTATGTGTGCAACAACTGCACAGGATTAATAACATCAATAAACAAAAAAGCGGAACAATTAGGGGAGACAGAATCAATGCTGAGAGAAGTGAAATTAGCAGGGGGCTATATTAGCTCCCCATAAAAAAAAACCAGCCACACCATTTTAATTTAGTTTCTCTAAAAGGGAGAATACTGTCAAAACCATCCCCACCCACCAAAAACTAAAGAAAAAAGAAACAACTGACATGTATATGTACCTAGAAGACAAAAAATAGAGGTCAGATCACTTCCTCCAAAAATTGTAAGTATAGTTTAACCCCGCCGCATTTTTGCGCCTGTCCCATGTCAGGAGCCTCTGGCCTTTGTTAGTCTTGTATCATTTTTAATTTTAGTTTCTTGTGTATAATTTGGAGTTTAGTATGACGTCCGTTATCACTGAACTAGTATACATATTTGTTTAGGGGCCAGCTGAAGGACGCCTCCGGGTGCGGGAGTTTCTCGCTGCATTGAAGACCCATTGGTGGCCTTCGGCTGTTGTCTGCTCTATGGTCGGGTTGTTGTCTCTTTGACACATTCCCCATTTCCATTCTCAATTTTATTGTTTTATTATTTTATTCCATTTATAATAGGAAATCACATTTTTTAAATATCTCCATAACTATATGATAATCGATCAAGTTTTAAATATGTGTATGCATATATATCCTTTGAAAAAAAGAGGGGGTGGTGTAAATTAACTGTTTTAATAACAATTTAGAAACAATGTAGGTGTCCCTGCGTGCAAATCTGCTATACGTGTATATTATGCACATTTAGAATAATGTTAGAGAAAACAACCAAATGCAGTTATGTGAGATTTTAAGGTCGGCCAAACATGAAGTGTGTTTCCTATTTAAATCTATAAAAAAATAGGTAGGAGGGAAACAAAAATGCTTCTTGCACAGGACACTCTCTAGTAAATGTAATTTTGGAGTAACGAATTAAAATTGAGTCAGTCATATGGTGTCATTATTGATGAGTACAATACTGACATTTAGTGGTCGTAAACATCTTGTATGAATTGGCAAATACATACATTTTAGTATTTCAAGACTTTCAGTTTTTCAAGGCATTCAAATTCCAAATGTAATGCAGATACAATTTTCTCTTCTATTAAAACATACCTGAATGACAGGGCTGATTTGAAATTACAAACGATGACATAATTTGCAAGTAATAGACCTACAGTAATGTTAGGTAAAAAAGCGGGGTTTTCACAGTTTAAAGGGGACAATGAAAGTGTTGTTACAGTTCATTATATGCACCATATAATGCAATACGCATATTTAAAAACCTTCACAACTTTTAGAAAAATAGAAACAAACAGTTGGACTATCAATACAGTACAGTAAAATTAGGAAGTCTTGGATCTATTCAAAAGCATCTAAGGAAAAAACTGGACTTGAAACAGAAAATTATTTGGTTGTAACAAATGTTATCCACCAAAAGGTGGTTGTCAAATGAAAAGTCTCTTCAAACAGTGAGAAAATTATATTTTGACATTTCTACATATTTGGAAAATACAGTACGTGAAGGTCGTGATAAAACTAAAGCAAACAATCCTGCCATTATTGCATCTTCTTTACTGCAGTTGATGAATTCGTATGAGATGTTGTATTTCATACACTTTCTTTGTGATGTATGTGGCAGAGTTGCATCTCTAACTCGATTATTTGATAGGAATGTAGTTGACTTGTCTGTCATTGAACCAAAGCTTGGAGCAAGAAATGATGTGCTGGAAAAAACGTGAGTGTAGTTGCTGTAAGTTTAATAACAGCCCTGTAAATATTCAATACACAAACAAGGTGAAACACAAGTTTCTGGACTGTCTCGTCAGAAAAATTGTGTTGAGATTGGAAAATCCTGAGATTATTACACATTTGTCTGCTTTCAATCTAAGCTTCAGTTCTGGAGAGTCAAATTCCTATTATGGGGATTCATACATTAGTTTTTAGTTCAACATTTTAAATTAAATGAAGATCACACATTACTAGAATAGATTGAAATTAAACAAATTTTAAAGTAAGAGAAGAATGCTCTGCAAGATACATGTATATGTTTTCAACATTGTCACAAAAATCACCGGTGTTGACTTTTCCGATCAATTACTATTACTCCCAGTGTGTGAAACCTTGATTATAACTTCAGAAATAATACATGGTGGTCTTAAAGGGAAATATGCTAGGTACAGACGTTGTTTATAAATACGTGTCAAAGTGTTATTGCATTTGTCTTTGTTTTATATTAACCTCTATTTGTTTTTGTAATATCCTTTGGACGTGGCTCGGTACTCATACATCCTGCCATTGTCATTTTTTTTTTATTCTAGACTTTCATTTTTGCTTATGTATTTATTTTAAAATTGTAGATATGGTATGATTGTCAACAAGAAAACCCTTCACAAGACTCCAAATGTCACAGAAATTAACAAGTATAGGTCACCGTACGGCCTTCAACAATGAGCATAGCACATACCGCATTGTCTGCTTTAAAAAGCCCCGAAGTACAATATATTAAGAAAGAACTGTAATAATCAGTTGAAAAAGGCTTAACTCATCATATATCAAATGGATACACATAGAAATTCAGAGTGGACGTGGCCGGGTACTTGAACATCCCAACAACAAATTCTTAGTTTTTTATTAACCTCTATTTTTTTGTAATAGCCTTTTGGCGTGGCTCGGTACTCATACATCCTGCCATTGTCATTTTTTTTGTATTCTAGACTTTCATTTTTGCTAATGAATTTATTTTTAAATTGTAGATTTGGTATGATTGCCAACGAGAAAACCCTTCACAAGACTCCAAATGACACAGAAATTAACAAGTATAGGTCACCGTACGACCTTCAACAACGAGCACAGCACATACCGCAATGTCTGCTTTAAAAAACCCTGAAGTACAATATATTAAGAACGAACTGTAATAATCAGTTGAAAAAGGCTTAACTCATCATATATCAGATGGATACACATAGAAATTCAGAGTGGACGTGGCCGGGTACTTGTACATCCCAACAACAAATTCTTAGTACAGATCTGAGAGTACTCACAGTAACTGACAGCTAGTTCAAAGCTAATTACAACTAAAAAAAACCCAGCTAAGACTAAATTATCAATCAGTACACATCCAACATCAATTATATACTACATGTATCTAGTGTAAACATTTCATAAACAGTCAGTGAAAAACATGACCTTGTGCAATGCCAAGATACAGGTATCGACAGATTGTAGATCCATGAAAGTGCATATTTATATAACATTATTAAGTTTGCAGTATTAATTTACTGATAACAAAAACAACATTCAAAGATCTAATACAGTGTTGAATTGGTAACCTTTTAGAATAATGTTATTTATAAGAATGATAAGTTTATCAGGATCGTTTCTAAATTTTCGGACACGGTAAACAACAATTAATAAGGATGTGATATAACTTCAAAACTACATGTATGCCATTTTTTTTTTTCTTAGTTTCTTATAACATGTTTTATAAACACCTTTACGACAGATAACACATATATGTTACGATCTTTTCCTGCCTACAGAAAAATTTCGAACCGAACATACAGTCCAATCTTTCTGTTAGACATGACAATTTTTTCGATTGTTGGATGTTTCTTTCATCATTCAAGACCACAATATTGGCACGATTTCTTGTCATATGATCTTCGGAAATGGAGACGAGCTTTACTATTTTCGGAGTTCTGTTAACGTAAAGTATATGAGTTTACGACCATCCTGTGCTTAATGTTAAACAAGCTCTCCCATATTTTCGTTGATTTTCAGCCGCCTTCGTAAACTCTAGTGAGTAAGTCTTTCAAATCGATGCCTCCCAGTTATATTTATTGCACCCCGTTATCATTTTATGGTTTCTGTTGCAAAAAGGTCTGCATTGTTATGACTAGACAATAGTTTGATATTTTTGCCCTTTTCTTTTTCTTTAAACGTACATACCAAACTTCCCTGCTGTCGCATTTTTAATTTTTAACGTACTTTGGGAAGGCGTTACATTTGCCGATTTAGTCAGGTTTGTTCACAGCGATTACAGTTCAAGTTGCATATGTATGCAAGTTTTACCATCATTTTGTATGGAACGCTACGACTGCCTTATGTCGATGATCATTATTATATGCAGTGGTCACAGCATTATATGCAGTGGTCACATCATTATATGCAGTCGTGACATTATTATATGCAGTGGTAACAACATTATATGCAGTGGTCACAACATTATATGCAGTCGTGCCAACATTAAATGCAGTTGTCGGAACATTATATGTAGTGGTTAAAACATTATATGCAGTAGTCATAACATTGTATGCAGTTGTGATAGCATTATATGCAGTTGTCGGAACATTATATAAAGTCTTGCAAACATTATATGCAGTGGTTAAACATTATATGCAGTGGTCACAACATTATATGCAGTCGAGATAGCATTATATGCAGTTGTCGGAACATAATATGCAGTGGTCACACCATTATATGCAGTGGTCACAACATTACATGCAGTCGTGCAAACATTATATGTAGTTGTCGGAACATTATATGCAGTGGTCACAACATTATATGCAGTCGTGATAGCATTATATGCAGTTGTCGGAACAGTATATGCAGTGGTCACAACATTATACGTGTTTTGTTGATGAAGGTGATGATCAGTGATGGTGATGATGATGATTGATGTATGTGATGGTGGTGATTCAGATTCGGTCAACTTCGGAGATTTTGTTATCGGAAATTACCGAATCGAGTCATAATTGATTATGCCCCGCAAACAAAATGAAACAGTTATTGAAGTCATGTTATTATTTAGGCAATTCGATTGAAAACTTTCAGAAAAAATAACGCCTGCTATTGTCTGCAAATTGGACAGAAATTGTTTTATCCATTTAGGGGTAGTTCATTCCGATGAAATGGTGAAACTAAGAGTTGAAAGCATTAATTTTAGTTATATTTATCTTAAGAAATACGCATGGAATAATGTAATTAAAAATAATGAATGATAAATATGAAACATTGAATGGCATTTGTATACTATATGTCTCGAGTTCATTTCATATTAAATAACCAAAAGTTATAAGCCACTTAAAGTCTTTACTCAGTGTTCAGTGCCATATTTCATATATGTAAGACTCAGATAGACGTCTACCGGGAACCTATGATCGAGGTCCGTTCATCAAATCATGTGGTGTCATGACTGTACACCAAAACTAATACTGGAAGTCTCCTCCTCACTATCGTTTTGTTTTCGTATAATGCTGTCCAAATATACAAATATTTTTTTAGTATTTTATACATATCATAATGGCTTATGTAAAGGAACAACAAATGATAAATCATCCCGTCGCAAAGAATGAACTAAAGCAAATTAAAAAAAAAGAACATGGATCATAATGACAACCAGTCAACCACCGACAGCAGATTCTGCACTTTGACAGGCATAATTTGCGTACACGAAACACGTCGATCCACTCAATCTACGTACGATGTCTCATTCCTTTCATATGCATATGAAAAAAGGAGATATGGATATGCATCAATTAGGCAGCAATGCAACGACAAAGATAACCGTACCTCACTGGCGTCTTACAGTCGGAAACAATAGACAGCTATCTATACAATGTATAAAACTCTGATTGAAATAAGGAAATTAAGAAGTAAGATCAATTTACTACGAATTTATTCCACAACAGGGGCATTTTTACCTTTTTTTTTAATTTTATTTCGATGATCAGTATCATCATATTCACAATTTTATATGTTTATATTTAAGTATTTAAAAACATATATATAATTGTGCATTTCTGATCATTTAACCCTAAATAAACATCTTCAAATTACTCGGGAATGCAATTTAGATATATCATGACCCAGTATTTTTTCAAGGAGAACCAAATATCTGTCCGAAGTAAACTATGCATTGCATGTTGGAAACAATTTCATTTATGTTGGTCAGCGATGTTATTCGAAATAAAATTTTACTAAAACATATGCGTAACGTCCAGTGGCAAATATTTCATGCATATTTAGGACGATAACAAAACTGTAACTAGTCCGAAAGGTTGGTACTGTAGAATGCGTAGAATAGATTGATGATGGTATTCATACTGCCACTGGCAAGGGTTGTGTTGGATAGGGCCGAAATTAAATGTTACACCAGCCCACCATCGGATTCCTCATAAAGGTGTTGCAGGGAATTTTAACGTGCAGCTGCATGACACTTTGTCTATACGATGCATCGTATTACACTTCCTTATTCCGGCTGGACTTGACAGCGTATTTTATACATCCCATAGAGTCAAACTGGGCCCCAATGTTTAGCATATGCTTACGGATGTACGACAAGACTGTTTCCCTTTTATTTATGTCAAAATATACCGTCACCAAGACTATTATAGTAGACTAAATTATCAGTATTTGTGAATTTCATTGTGTTTTTAACAATCTGAGCGGATATTATATTTAACTGTAAGTCAGAGTAACTACATATCAGCTGGTTTTTTTTAACTTAAAAAAATCACTTTATGAAGTTACTTTTCTGCCTTTAACATATGTCATATGGGTCTAGTTTAGTCCTTCACTTGTTTTCTAAGTGGTATTTATAAAGGAATATAATAATTGGGGCTTATGTGATTTCTTTATGGGATTTGGTTGAATATATTTACACTTTTTCATTGTTTTAACACTTGTTTATTGGGATTTTCCCAAACATTTTAAATTCGAGACCCCCAGCCACATTATCTGTCACCATCCCTGATATTGCATTTATACTAATATTTAGCTCAAGGAACCCAACCCGAAATAAATAGAAATCACGATACTGTTTTAAACTAAAATTGTATATTAATGGCATTAGGTAGGGAATTTCACTTTTAAAACATTAACAATATCAAATATTATACTTCTGTATATTTTTCTATGTAAATAAATGAAATGTTTGTACTATTTTATTCTACAGACTATTTGCAAGTCAATAGTTTCAAAGACTATTAACCCGTTATTAGATTTAAACAGTATATGTAATAAATATGTTCCTGATAAAACACTGAAATATCGAAAACAGGAAGTAAACATCAGACGTTCAAAACATCATTATAGTATGGCAGGTACAAGATTTTTTTTATTAGAACATTGTAGAACCCGGAGATCTGTCAAAAAACTTAATGACAGAGATTCAAAAAGTACAAAAAATGTTATTGGAATGGCAAACGGATAATCTGGTATTAATTACTTGAGAAAGACGGTGCATTCAAAACTATCGAAGGATGTTGTTAAAACACTCTGAAAGTTTTATGGGGAGGTGAGAAAATCGAATGGAACAGTATATATGCTAAAAAATGCCTCATCACTCTTAAATTCATATTACAAAAACATTTCATTGAAAACATTAGTACATTAATGATTTTCCAGAATATCTTGAACACAGCAAATTACGACTCTTCGCTGATGATAGCATTATATACAGAGAAATTACATGTCAACAAGACTGCATAAAACTACAAACAGATCTTAATGCAGCAGCTAAATGGGAGGCTGATTGGCTCATGGCCTTCCATCCAGGAAAATGCACAATTTTAACCATCACACAGAAAAAGAAACCATTCAAACACGATTACATTCTGCATAACCATATTTTAGAACCAGTAACATCAGCAAAATATCTCGGCGTAACCTTACAGTCCAACTTAAAATGGAACAATCACTACGACAACATCATATCAAATGCAAATAAATCTCTTGGCTTTCCGAGGAGAAACTTAAAAGTATCAAACACCAATATCAAATCTCGTGCATACCAATCCATAGTGAGACCAAAACTTGAATATGCCTGTAGTTTATGGGATCCGCACACAGCAGAATATAAAAATAAGCTAGAAATGGTACAGAGGCGTGCGGCCCGTTATGTATGTAACAACTACCACAACACCAGTAGTGTTACATCCATGTTAAACGAACTACAATGGCCCTCACTAACTGAGCGTCGCCTCAAAACCAGACTAATCATGTTCTATAAAGTAATACATGGACTCATCGCAATTCCATCACTAGTCCTTATACCATCAGATACTAGAATAAGAAAACTACATACCCAAACATTTCGGCAAATATCCACCTCTAAAGACAGTTACAAATGGTCATTTTTTCCGCAAACAATCATCCAATGGAACATGTTACCACAAGTTGTAGTAGCATGTCAAACAATTAAAACCTATAGAGATCAGTTGACACAAACTGTTCTCCACAACATAAATTAATTCTATAAATACCAATGTACATATTTTTAATCACTTGTTGTCTTTGTTTCATGTAAATATCACCAAGTATTCTACAAATTTAAAGATAAATTTTTGTTCTATATAATTTTAATCATATACTCCGCGCATGCAACAGTTCGTAATCTTCAATATAAATGAAGCTGTAACTGTATACCAGAAGAAGAAGAAGAAGAAAACAGAAAAGATCAAAGACATTATTAATAGTGAAATGTTTAATACTGCAAATGACATGCTAAAGGCAATGATGGTTCAGATGAAAAAAGAAGGAAAAGCTGCTGTTAACCACAAGGAGCCTATTTGTCCCGAAGACTTACAAAAATTGTATAAATAAGACAATTTTTCTTTAAACACCTGAGTCCTTACAAAAGAGAGTGTTTTTGAATATTTATATTACTTTTGAAAAAGAGGAAGGGAAAATATCCGTAATGTTCAAAGTTATGATTTTGAGATGAAAAAAGATGCAAAAGGGCTGCGATATTTTAGAGAGAAGGTGGTGAGGCCGTTCAAAAATCATAGAGGGGTAGACTTCACTAATGTTGATGATAAAGCTGGCATTTGATGTGTCAGATGGTATTTTGAAGATTTCTTTGAAAGTTGTGTTGTTCAGTATAATAAAACACTTAATGAATGGTTGTGACGGTAATAGTAAATTTGTTGTCCCTTCGCATACCAACTATTGCCCTCGGCTTAACCTCGCCTCGAGCAATAGTTAGTATATTAGGGACAACAAACTAGCATATTACCCTCACATCCAATCAATAGGCGTATACTGTGTTAAAAAACGTTACGTACATGTGTTTCTACCAGCATAAACCCAAGAAATGTATGCTATTTCCCTAAATTTTTGTTTCAGAACTATATCAATAATTATATATGTGCATGTCCTTTTACAGGAACCTGTAATTTAGTAATTGTTGTGTGTTGATGTGATTGATTATTGGCTGCTTAACGTCAACTCGCAAATATTTCATGCATGTTTAGAAAGAGAACAAATTAACAGTTATAAATATAATAGGTACAATGTATGTCCAGTAAAAGAGACCGTTCGGACTGTGGAGTGCATGTTGCTCAGTCTTTTGTCACTATGTAGGGTTTGTGGACTTGTTGGTTTGTTTTTTTTGTCATGACGTTGTCAGTGATACGTCGACTTGGTAGTTTTGAATGTCTACTTTAATGTTCCAACTCTTTTTCGTCAGTATTTTCATTTAAATTTTTTTATATTTGTGATTTTGGGGCCTTTTATAGCGGACTATGCGATATTGGGTTTTCTCGTTGTTGAAGGCCGTATGCTGACCAATTGTGTTAACAAAATTTGAGACTGCCGGAAGAGTAAACATGGGATCAAGAAAAACCGTTATAATTGAAGTTTGAAATATTTTCAGTCTATTTTTGTAATGTTTAAGGTTTGAATTGTTTTACATTTGTCATTTTGGAACCTTGTCAGTTTTACGTCGACTTGGTAGTTTTTAATGTCTACTTTAATATTCCTTCTCTTTTTCGTTTAAATTGCTTTTTATTTGTCATTTTGGTGGCTTTTATAGCTGGCAATACGGTTTTGGTTTTGCTCATTGTTGAAGGCCGTACGGTGACCTATTGATTAACAAAATTTGAGACTGCCGGAAGAGTAAATCATGGAATAAAGAAAAAAGTTATAAGTGAAGTTTGAAATATTTCCAGTATTTTTTACTTGCACCCCATCAACCGACGACAAAAAAGATGAACTTCGTGGATCAATATCATAGTGACTTTAACTTTACTTAAATTGGACCTTTTATATTTTCTCGTGCCATGTCAATAACATAAACGAATCAAAATACGCATTTACACTGTTATAATTCATTTATTTGTTAGAAAACCCTAAAACCAGAATAAGATGTAAACCAGAAATCGTGTATTTGTTTTGCAGAATTTCCATTGCAACGTTGCAACATTGGCTTTATCGCCTTTCTTGAGTTGCACTACCACGGTCTTAGTTGTTGGTTGATACTCGTTGTCGTTGTGAGAGCTGGCAAGATTTCCTGCCACAATTTTACCGTTGACTACAAAATCACTCTCAAAACTGCTATTAGGGGAAGTCATTGCAGCCCAAGTAAAACTATACACACCATCCTCGGGACAAGTAAACAATCCGTTTAAAGTGTTGTAAGCCTTTCCAATGTTGAGAACGATTTGGTCAACTACTACAACTGCTTTTGGACTCAAATTTCGTAATGTTGTTCCGAGATTGGCACGAAATGCAACATTCTTTTTGCGAGTACCACCGAATTTACACGTGTGATCTGCAATGAAAAAGAAGAATAAAATTACTTTCTGCTTTTGTTTGTCACACAATTTTTCTTCCCAGATAATCAATAAAACCATTTGTGCCTTCCAAATAAAAAGAAGATCATTCATGCATTACAAGTAGTAAAAAATTGTGAATCAAGTCAGTGTAAGATTTCTGTCCTCATTCATACTTGCAGGGATTTCTCGCTTAACATGGGTTGCTACATGTAAATCGCCACTTATATATATTAATTCAAGGTTTTAAAAACTGCCCTTAAACTCTTCTGATCATATTTGATTTCGCTTTATGCTCTTCTTTAATCATGCTAATATTTTCGATATCTGTGGGTTTTGTTAATATTAATGAAATAATCATCTTCGTTGCAAAAAGTTTCAGTATGATACGAGAACAGTCTCTTTTTTGTGAGATACAGATAAAAGACCATAAATGCAACGATAAGATAAAGTATATTTGCCACTAACTTGACTAAGTCATCTCGTGTTCAAGAAGTTACACGGTTTGCAACAAAATGAGTTCAGTACATGGAATATATTTTCTGTATATAACAAATTAAAGTAGATGCTCTATGATTATCTTTAATTTACAGAAACCTCACCATTTTCTCTATGTTCTATTTCTTCTAAACGGTGTTTCACATTTGCAAGAGGTTCTTTTATACTTAATTTATGACTATCGCAACTCTTTTCCGAAGCTCTAGCAGACAATACGCTCATAACAGTCACAAGTAAGCCTGTTGTCTTCATCTTAAATGATTATAAAAAGATGATGGATTTAGTAATAATATGTATTTATTATGTATTTATTAAGATTGAAGCTAAGTGCCCAAACAAATTTTACATTTAATTAATGAAATAGGGTCTGGGTGGGGATTACAGAATACAGAACAATAGGCTAAACTACATAAAAATGTACCAACAGATAAATAATAGACAAACATAGGCCAACACATTGAAGAATAGACAATAATGGGGTGCTCAAATACAAAGAATTGCGAATAAAGGGCAACATTAATGTATAGAGAAGAAAGAAAATGGCCGAAAAAAATAAAGAATACAGATATGAAACCCCACCTTCAGATCCTTATAAAAGTTTAATTTGATACAATTTTTGAACTAGATGTACAATATTATTGTAACTTCGCACTGACAATCTTTTTACGGACTACGAAAATTAAGCTATAAAAGAGAGGCAAGATATATCAAAGGGACCTTTAAACTCAATAGTGGATATATAAACTGACAGTACCATGTAAAAAAATTAAAAGACAAAGAACACTTCATTTACAAAACACAACAAAAAACCAAAGACTGAGCAACATAAACCACACCAGACACCCGTGGGTGATCTCAGGTGCTCCGATAATGTTAGCAGATCCTGATATTTATGTCCACCGTCATGCTTCTCCTACAATGTATAACATATGAGTTGCGACAGATAGAAATTACCGTATGCAATTCGACGTTAAATAGAGTAACGTCACGATAAAGTTGCGCATCGACGTTATTTTGAATATGTTGTCATTTTTCTCCAAATTTGTATCACATTTCTATTGTGAACTCCTAAATAGTGTTCCAGTGTTATGAAACTAGAATGTTTATTCTGTGTTCTACGGAATGCATATGTGTGCCTCGTATTCAAATTATGAAACCAAAAGTTGATCTATATAAAACGTGCTGCAAGTTGAGGGAGTTAAATATTTTGGAAGACGCGAAATTAGAGAAAACACAAATACTAACTGATCATATGCAATCTGCGCGAACAGAGCATGAATACTATGAACTTTACACAGAAAAAGCACGCAAAGAATCAAAGTTGGATGAATATCCAATAGGAAAGTATAACGCTCCTTGTTCAACAAATTTTGAAAAGGTTCATTACACTTTTGACTTTTCATAATATGTAAATTTGACACATTAATCTCAAGATGTTTGAGCACTTTACTTTGTAACACCACAAAAGGTTCAAATATTTGAAATTTGTCATGATTATCAACAAACAATCGAGGATGATGAAAGTCGAACACATGAACCCAATGCCGTTTAAAGCATGAGCAAAAGGTTTACACAAAACAAGTAATTTGCATTTCATGATTGCTGGTATGTGATGCAATTTTTGGCGTATTGAAAAAAAGAAATTTAGAATATCCGACGTAAACCCAATGTGAATGTCATGACATTAACGAGCAACACAAAACCTCGAAGCCTAGATATTTTTTTAAACATAATAGAGCATTCTAAAAAAGTGTAATTGCGCAGAAACCAATTTGAAGACATAACACAAATGTTAATAACTGTTTGACATGAATAATATCATAACACATCAGTAAAATCATAGAAACTGTACTGACAATAATTTTAAATTGATGGAAATTAAATTTATAAAAAAAATTACCAACCTGTTTTGTGTCCGGAACTATTTATATGAAGAGGATAATTGGGTGTAAAGATACATTAAGGCAATATACAAAATGATTTGCAGAGTGAAATAGTATAACTTTGACATAACAATAGACATCACTATTTTGTCAAATTCTACACTTATCAGGGAATATAATAATTAAGGAAAATTAATGTACCATAATTGTAATAAAATTGGTCTTAAAACGATTTTAAAAGCATGCATTCCTTTTTTCACAATTGCATAACGCAGTATGTTAATATAATGTTTGATCACAGAACGCGGTTACTCGGCAACTTTCTATATTGACATTTGTAAACTATTTTATAATATCTCAAATGCAAGAATTGATAAATGTTTGTACAAAAAGATTAATTTCATAATTGTTATATTGACTTATTACAAATGAAACGACTTTTATTATTTTTCTCTTTCGTAGCGAAGCTGCAACTATCCTTCAATGCATCATCCAGTGGCTAATATTATATGCATATCAGGTCATGTACACGGTAATAATCAATCAATTAGGTAGGTTCTGCAAAGCGATCATATGCAATAAAAGATTTAACTTGCAATGGAAAGTGAGGGGAAGGGGTAAAAGGTTTTGCTTTGCAAAAGGTTTCCAACATCTTCCGAAGGAGTTGTTGCCGGGGTTCTTTAGCGTGCTAGGATCGCGACATGCTCCCTAGTTCGAGGACTGCATGATTCATACTTAGTCTTCAACATATAAAGCATTTTTAGCATTATATTTTGTAAACTTCGACAAAATAATAATATTGACTTTGTACTAAGGAATACAACCATAAGGATTCTCCCCGAGAACCCAATATCTAAATGGATTTCAATTACAATGAAATTGAAATGATTGTTCAAAGCGCTACAACTCAATAAAACAATAATTCCTGATGAAATTAGATCACGCAGTTTTGAGAATAGATTGCGTATTAATGATGACTGATTGACTAAATGTTACTTTACGTCCAGTGGCAAACAATTCATGCACGTTCAAAGACCAAATTACATTAAATTCAACAGGTAGGTCCTGTCATAGAGGACATCCGGGATGAAGATTTGGGAAATGTGAACTTCCTGGAAAGTTATGATATTTTGGACAGAGACACATATTTTGCCTTGCAACAGGCCACCCAGAAACCCCTCGAAGTGTTGTTGCAAGAGTTCCTAAAGTGAAAGGGCCTAGACACTCTATTTATCGGAGGCATTTAATGCCCCCGTTTTGACAAGATGTGACTATGTACTTGTACATCCCGCCTAGTTAAACAGATGACCTAATTCGGCGAGGGTTTTACTGCCAATACATGTACATGTAGGAATAAGACCAAAATCACCATACTTTTATTACCCAGTCAACCTTGAAGAGTGTAATAATCAGACATATCGGTCTATAAATTTTACCACTGCTTCTAAATATTTAAATTTGCACGGATATTCAAACTGCATCGGAAATAATTTAATATTTATTTCTGTTGTCGAAATTTGAAGTTTCAAGTTGGAAGGAAATGGTTTAAAAAATCGTAGATTTTATTCATTTGAAAAAAAGGAGTAGACAATATATCTTCTAAACATCGAAAAGTGTTCTTATAATATATGAAAACCAATAAATCATATGATAAAGATGTTTTTGAAATTTGATAAATACTTAACGAGCTATAATTATACTTTTAAATCAGATTTTCATAACTATATTAAATCCAGCTATGTGACGTATCATAATTGACTTGACTTGGAATGATACTGCTTTCATCTTAGTTATATGTATGTTTTATCATTTAATAATACATGTAAACAATAGAAAAGAAAACATCAATTTATGTTTTAATATAAAGTTTCGATTGCAAACATGTCTCAGTAGACTTCACTGTAGACTCAAAAACATAATAGTTATCAAAGGTACCAGGCTTATAATTTAATACGCCAGACACACGTTTCGTCTACATAAGACTTATCAGTGGCGCTCAGATCAAAATGGTAAGAAAGCCAAACAGGTACAAAGATGAAGAGCATTGAGGACCCCAAAAATCCAAAAAATTCCAAATAAGGCTAAGGTACTCCTTGTCTGGGATAAGAACATCCTTAGTTTTTCATAACGGTACCAATTTATGGTGCACCGGATGAGCATTTCGACAATTAACGAATCTTCGAAATCAAGAATGATCGTAGCCAAATTACCAGAAAGTATACAGCACAATGCATACGTTAAAGATCATATAAAACCAACATAGACGAACAATAAGTATAAACTTCGAAGGGAATCAGAGCTATGCAGGGTGTCATTCGGTTTATTGATGACCAAGTCCGATGATATACAAACACACAACATTCATTTCCTAAATTAAAAGACTTTAGAGAGACAGCTTGAACCTGAAAGTAAAACTTTAAACGTAAAACATTGTTTGAAATAGTCTAGTGAGATGACAGCAGTATCATTCCATGTCAAATCAAGCATTAGACGTCAAACATGTCAAAAAGATGGAATTAATATAATTTTGAACTTCAAGGTGTTTATTTCAAAGTTGATATTGCTCGTTAACTATAATTTATCAAGTTACAAAAACATCTTTATGATATGTTTGATTGATTGTAACATATTATAATAATGTATAGCACTATGTTTAGAAGATATATGGTCTTCATAGTGTTGATTTTGAAATAATGTTAGCTGTTAATACATGCTATAACTATTACTATGCGGTATGGGTTTTGCTTATCATATGGCAAAATCCTAGGTATTCTATTAATAGAATTTGCACCACGTGACTACGACCCTTTTCCTTAAATTCTTTTTACTTATAGATTGAAAACAATATAAATGTATCAAATTAGCGAATAATCAAGTTTTTTACCTTCTTGGATTTAAACTAACTTGTCTTTGAAAACTTCCTTTTCTGATATTAATAAATATGTTGTGCTATACCTAGGTAAAACACTTACAATTTGACTATTTACGAAACGTATGAAACTGGTCATCATATTTCTAAAAGAATTTGACCAAAAATTCAGGAAAAATGGTGAGAAATTTAATCCTGCAATGTGTTTTCCTATATACAGACAAATCATGAAAATTGTCTTCTATCTTAATTTCTATTTTAATTAACTTTTTTTACAAATCAACTTTATTTTATATAACATTTATACTACTTTACTCTTTCGATTTTCAAACTGGAAAGGCCAATAGTTTCAAAGTAGACACTGTTCATTTGTACACAAAGAGAAGGCAAAAAACATGTACAGTTCACCTTCATGTGGACTAACTGTTGATGCGACTTAAGAATTGACATATTAACATATTAATTTTAGGGGCATTATTAAAAAGGCATTCGTCGTGAAAAGACAATAAGACCTCCATGCAAATTGCATGTAGCAATCTACTCAAAGGTCATACAGGGATATACATAAGTTGTTAACTTCTACGACATTTGGTCACTTGCATAAAGTTGTTTCTTTCGCCATTATGCCATGATATCTTCCTATTTTTATTTTAACCGCCTCGCTGGTCTTGTTGAAGTGTGTTCTCTTCAAGTGTGGGAGGTCGTTGGTTTGAACCTGGTCGGGTCAATCCAAAGACGTTATAAATGATATTTGCTGATTCTACGCTTAATACGTGATATTAATATGTCCGAGAAGGTTGACATGTCTTCCTTTGGACTGCTTCTTTTTGTACTAGCACGGTAAAAATATCTGACTAAAACTGTCGGTCCAGTACACAGCAGGGTAATGTACAGATACTATTCATTAACATGAAATAAAAAAAATGTAGAAGAAATGATGATGTACCCATGATGAGTGATGGAGTTACTAAATTGAAAAAGGTAACTACCTTTAAATTTCGTATTCTCATTTCATCTTAATATATAATTTTTCTTTTCATTGTCAAATTGAAAAAAAAAATCTGTCCTTAATTTAGAATTTTTCTACTTTAAACACAAATTCCCGGTAAAAAAGTACTATTATACGTTTTAATGTTTAAAAGGCAATTGCGCATCTCCGATATTAAGCATTAGTCTTCGTGGTATAAATTATTTTTTACAGGGATGTTTTGTGCATACTTTGTGTACAAAATTTAAAAAACATCCTAGAAACTCTGAAATATGGACAAAAACTGGCTGTAAATCTTACAGAAAGGGTGTGATAAGAAACCACGAACGTACAAGCTTTCATCAAATTGCGGACAAACGTGAAAAGAGACTCGTTGATTAGTAAAACAACTGGAGGTAAATATATCTGATATATTTTCAGAATTGTTTGAGGCAAGCTATTTTTATCAAACCGCCATTAATATTTACGGAATTTGTAATGAAAACATTCATAATTTGTATCTGCAGATGTTGGTCAGGCATAAGTTACCTTTGTCACTCTAGAACGGGTCAGGCATCAATTAACCTTGGCACTATAGAACGACGCGCATTTATAGCTGCACTTAGTTGCATGTATTTCCTACTGAAAAAAAGAAATATATCGCATATGAAATTTTGCAGACTTGCTAAACTTGGTTGGGCAACTTGGTTGTACTTTCTTGTACGCATTGAATAAAGAAGGAAGGGTTAAATATCAGTCTCAATGGAAAATAAAGGAGATGGATCAGTGTTTAGATCATTCATCTAAATGTTATTATTTTTACTTTAATTGATCAAGATTTACATTTGAAAAACGTACGCAGCAGAAAATTACTCCTTTCGGTGTTTTGAAGGGGGTGAAATTATCTGTGAAGATGAAGTTAAAATAGTTTAAGAGTTTATTCAGTAAGAAAATTAATGAAACTACAGTTATCACCGTACTAAATCAACTGATTGTTTATGTTGCATTCATGGTTGGAGAGGAGTCCCAAATTCATTTTCTTGCAATGGAAGATGTGTTTTTCCTTAATAATAATGAGATCAAATTTACCAAACATTGAATTATTAATATTTTATAAACTTTTGAATCTCAAACATGTCTTGTGCCCTTTCATCTGAAATTTTGACGATTTTTTTTAGGAAAAGTGACACTTTAAGCCCTCCGTACATATCGAAGATGACATTTTTCTGGGAAATCCTTTTGATAGCATCTGTATATATACAAAGTCTACAAGATTGTAAAAATTTTGTGGCTATTGAAAGACCAGGGGGGTCTCACTATTTTTTCAGCGGTTTAGTAGGTTTTCATTATAAATTTTGAATATCAAACTGGCACTTTGAGCCCTCCATAAACATAGAAGACGAAAAGTTTACCCAGATTCCTTTTGATGTCATTTATATCTATATATTAACTAACTAAATGTATAATATTATGAAGATTGAGAGATCAGGAAGATATAGCCAACGCCCTGTGCCCTTTCATCTGAATTTTTGACGATTTTTTTAAGAAAAGTGACACTTTAAGCCCTCTGTAAATATCGAAGATGACTTTTTTCTGGGAAATCCTTTCGATAGCATCTGTATATATACAAAATCTACAAGATTGTAAAATTTTGTTGATATTGAAAGACCGGGAGGTCTCACTGTTTTTTTCAGCGGTCTCAGTTCGGTTTCCACTATAAATTTTGAATATCAAACTGGCACGCTAGCAGCCGATTGGATATTGAATATCGAATAACGAACTGGCCGCTTACTTCACATACATGTTGTCTGCTCATCATTATTGATTCTTCTGTTGTATGAATCATAACATTTTGTACGAAAAACAAGAAAAACTGAAAAACACTCACCTATCAGGCAGACCTTAAGATATTAATGATATATCGTAAACGTGATGATTAAAACTTTCCAATTGTCAACTTCCCATTTCCAAACAGTAAAATACCGTTCTTCTGTCATCTTACGCTTACAAATCAAGGTTAGTACGGAGTACGTTAAAAAGGATGAGCATCTTACACAAACACCGCTCCAACAAAGTAATGAGGAAGATAGATTCAAATCAACACTGCATACGTTTTGTGACTTCAGCTTCCCAATTGTGAACTTTCCATTTCAATGTAGCAACATCCCAACAGCGATATTCCAGGTTTTGTAATTCCTTTCATAATTTCCTTGATAGAAGGTTATTACACACAAGGAGGCTATCAAACCAAGAGTTTCAAGTGTTGAAGTTGAAATCATCCCTTCGTAAATTTTACGGAGGCCATCACGAGTTGGTTTACCGTTATGAAATATCTGTTTCACAAACGACAACAGATATGTTCCAATTTTCCTAACTACAATCCCGTGCCCTTCTCTCCGAATGTGAAATATCGAATGGAACTTATCAACGGGTTTGTACTAACATGGGCAACACGACGGGTGGCATATGTGGAGCAGGATATGCTTACCCTTCCGCAGCACCTGAGATCCCCCAGTTTTTGATGGGGTTCGTGTTGATTTGTTCAAAGTTTTTTATGTTGTGTTTTTAGTACTCTTGTTTGTTTGTTGGTCTTTTCTTTCTTTTATAGCCATGGCGTTGTCAGTTTATTTTCCACTTATGAGTCTTTTGCCTCTCTTTTAAAGTCAATATTATGAATTACTTGATACGATATGGTGACAGTACTAATTAAGTATCCGTTTATTTTTTTAAATATGTCACATTGTTTCACTGTTTTTTGTCAATTTTTGTTTATTCATTAACGATTCACTTACGCAAAGGTTGTAGATTTTAAGTAATTAGGGTAACCAAACCATATTTTAACGAATGGGCATAACTTGTGTATTCCTATACTGTTATGAAAACCAATGTGCTACATCCTGTTGATATTTATATATCTAAATCCTTTTCCATCTAATTTTTACATTGTTTGTGTTATGTATTGTTTTTACACCACTGTCCTAGGTTAAGATGAAGGCTTCATGCTCGCAAACATATTCAGCCTACCCACATTCTATATGAATAAAAATAAGATGTGTTATGTTTTCCAATTAGACAACTCTCCACGAGAGCCGAAATTACATAGAAATTAGCAAATATAGGTCACAGTACGGCCTTCAACAATGTGCAAAACCAATACCGCATAGTCAACTATAAAAGGCCCCTAAATGACAAATGTAAAACAATTCAAACGAGAAAACTTACTGCCTGATTTATGTACAAAATAATGAACGAAAAACAAAAATGATATATAGCAACAAACGATAACCACTGAATTACAAGCTCCTGGCTTGGAACAGGCACAAACAGAATGTAGTGTGGTTTAACTAGTTTGAATTCGCCAACCCTCCCCCTTAACCTGGGACAGTGGTGTAACGACACAAGACAAACTATTCAAAACAATAAATCGAAAACAAATATGAGAAACAGCAAATACCTACAACTACTCAATTACAGGCTCCTGACTTGGGACAGGCACATACAGAATGTGGCGGGGTAAACTAGTTTGAAGGCGCCAACTCTCCGCAACCTGGGACAGTGGTTTAACAGTACAACATAAGAACAAACTATAAAAATCAGTTGAAAAGGGCTGAATTCATCAGATCGATGCAAAGCGGAAATGTATCTAACAAAACCACAGACCGGACGTGGCAGGGTACTTGTACAACCCCACAACAAAAAAGACACTAAGTACAGATCCGAGAGTACTCGCAGTTACGGGCTGCTAGTTCAAAATCAATAACAACTAATAAAAATATCATGCATCTAAAGCTAAAAATATCAGATAGTTAACATAGAAAATCCAAAGGATTTGAATGAAAACAGCATTAACAGTCAGAGAAAAATACATGACCTTCTCCAATGCCAAGATACAGGTATCGACAGATTGTAGAGCCATGAATGTATATATGTACATATAACTAATATTTATTTTGATTTTGATTTACTGATAAAAAAAATCAATACTATTATCAATAAAAACAATATTCAAAGATCTAATAACAGTGTTGTATTCGTAACCTTTTAGAATAAGTTTATTTAACGGATCGATAAGTTTACCCGGATCCTATCTAGATTTTCTGGCTCGGTAAATAAAGGCAACAGTAGTATACCGCTGTTCAATAGTCATAATTCGATTAAGCAAAAACAAATCCGGGTAACAAACTAAAACCGAGGTAAACAACATATCCGATGTGCTGTCCCGTTTGAAATAAGTTTTCTACAAATTCAACCAAACTTCACTGCCAAATCTTTGTATATATGGAAGAATTTAGTAAAGGGTTTAAGTAATTTCTGGTAACGAAATTCTTTTGAGCGAACGGGTTGCAAGATATAAACACCGTAAGATGGTGCCAAAGGATCATCACCGTCCAAAAAAGGGAACAAGAACAATAGGGAACAAAAATTCATACCTTTTGTCGTAATTTTAGTGTAGGGTTTCCCGTGTAACACTGAAATTTCCAAATCTAGGAAAGAACATTTATTAACGTCTATATTTGATTTATTTAAAGTATGTTCCTTTGGGTAAATTTTGGCAGTGTATTTAGAAAATTCTTGATTATTTAACGAAAAAATAGCATTTTTAAAATTTATCAATTAAATGCAATTTAGTCAGGTCTTTATTGAGTTTTGTCATAAACTACGTCCACCAGCAGTGTCATCGACCCAGTGGTTGTAAATTCTCATCTTATGATTTGTAAAAAAAGTTGTGTCTATTTTGGATTGTATTGCATGTGAGATTTCGGACATTAGCGTTCTATATCCAAGCTCATTGTTGATTTCGGCGCTTAACCTACATAAACTATACTGTAAACAACTTTTTGTAAACTGTTTCCGATGTTTTTATTCCTTCGTAAATTTTACGGACGCCATCACGAGTTGGTTGACCGTTATTGAATAACCGTTTCACAGATGATATCGGATATGTTCCTTATGTCGTAACTTCAATACTCTTCCCTTTTCACGAATGTGACCTACCGAATTAGACTATTTAATAGATTTGTAATAACATAAGCAACACGCGAGTGCCACATGTGGAGCAGGATCTGCTTACCTACTCCGGAGCACCTGAGATCACCCCCAGTTTTTGGTGGGGTTCGTGTTGCTTAGTCTTTACTTTTCTATGTTGTGTCATCTGTACTATTATTTGTCTGTTTGTCTTTTTATTTTTGGCCATGGCGTTGTCAGTTTGTTTTCGATCTATGAGTTTGACTGTCCCTCTGGTATCTTTCGTCCCTCTTTTACAGAACAGAAATGAAGATTACAAAAGTCAAGAAGTTACCTTTGTACTTAATGTGGGATCTGTCTATTCCACATCACTGCTGGTGTCCTTGACGTTATATATAACTTGTTGCAAAGGAAAAGAGTAGGCTTCTTTTTCCTTTGTTTTGCTTTTAACTTTTATCAGTACACACAAAGTATAGTGTACGGTAATACTAAGGTCAAATGACCGGTTCAATACTATGTAACCACCTTAACACAATGTTTCACTTTACCTAATATTTGATACGTTTACACAACTCTAGGCTTGCTGAAAATTTTAAATATATGTCCTAAAATTTTTGTAGGAGTAAAATGTTACATATTTTAAGTACGGTTCCTTCAAAAAACGTTTTACCCTCGACATTCAAAGTATATGATCATTGCGTGTTTATATTGCAAAATGATATCCGATCATGCTGCGTGTTTCAGTTGCATGTACTTGTGACTTTTTATACATATTTTATTAACAGTACAGATATTGCTTCAACAGATAAGCATAACGACAATAAATGTCCCTTCTGTAAAGTTCGAGGTAAATATATAACATGTCTTTAAAAAATGCAAGAACTATTAGGGAAAAAAAAGGGAAAAATATGACAGGGACTATAAAAAAAACCAAGTCGAGAAGGAAACAGACAAAACAATGGAAATAATGAGAAGAGCGGTCAAACTACAAGATGCGTTTAGAACGTAATTTATGTATCACTACATGTAGCAGTCCTCGAAATTAGCACCTTACCGACGGACCGTGTCCTGTAAATTTCCCGGCGGTCCGGTATTTTTATTACAACCACAGGTCTGATTGTCCGATAAAACTAATTGTCGTTGTTTGCATCTAAAATTAAATTCTTGAATAATTCTATTATCAAAATTTTTAATCGTTATTTTTAGATCAGAAAAATCAATAATACGAATATCTTAATTTAAAAAAAAGATACATTCACTGATTATGACTATCATGCATGTCATGCGAGCAAGACGATTCGGAACCTTTTTTCTCTAGACTTTTCTCTGGTTTTTAAAGTCATGTCAAGGTCATGTGTAGTGTCGGTGAAATGTACAGAAAAGTCTACAGAAACCTGGTCCGAACAGCCAACGATGACGATGCAAACTTGATCATAGTATTGACATGGCTTTCCTACAATACGTAACCGGGGCTATCAAGGGCAAGTCTTTGAAAAGAAAGTCAACCACAGGGGATACGCGAGAAAGGAAAAAAAATTACAAATCAACAAGGGAGCGGGAATTCGTAGATTCCTGGAGAAATAACTGTCCCTGGCTCCTTTTTGATGGAGACAAAAAGGTCACGGTATTCTACTGGTTCAAACAGGCCCCCAATTCTCCCCGTGATCTTTCTTTTGTAAAAGAAACAGAGAATTTGAAGGTCTCGGCCATCAAAGACCATGAAATTTCCAAACTTCATACAAAAATTTCCTCCCGTTATACAACTTCCTTAGAGGAATCAGCTGCAGCACAGTGCATTAAAATACCTGAAAATGAAATGGATAAACTTAATGTAAAATTTCGCAAATGCAATTTTGTTGCAAAGTATAACAAGCCATTTACTGAATACACACAATTATGCAGATCGTATAAGGCCAAAGGTCTTGACGTTGGTACATCTTACAATGTCATACGTAAATGATAAAGGAGCTGCATTACTTATTAAATCCATTTCTGCAGTGACATATAAGTCAGTGACTGCATCTATTCAGGGAGCTAGATTTTTGTCAGTGACTTGTGACGGTTGCACAGATTTCACCGGAGATAAATTGGAATCTGTCTATGTATGACATTAAAGTGAAGGAGACGCTTATGACCAATTTCTAAAGATTCAGGATGCAGTTTTGACATAAAACAACTTCATATCATCTGTATTTGAATCTTTTGGATTACTGAATGTATTTAATGAAAGACTGGTTGGTTTATGTGTAGATTGGGCCAGTAAAATGCAAGGTACATGTAAAATTTTACATTAATTGGAGGGATATGTCAACAGGAGACCAGGAGTGGGAAAAGGGATTACTCCCTGTCCCTCCTCAAAAGTTGTAATGAGAGATATCAGATTACACTTTTTAATAAATTCATAAAATAAAAAATACTGCAATTGTTAATTTCATGTTTCATTTTTGAAATATTAATCATTACGAAATTGCAAACTGTCTTTGACAAATGTGTTGTAAGTAACATCATGTTTAGCTACTGTATATCAACATCATTTTAATTTTATTTTTTGTAGGGAAGAAGACAGGTTTGGCTGCAATATTGAAGGAGATTAGTCTAAAGTTGGTTGTCATACACTGTCTTTCCCATAGATTGGAACTGTGCTTCAAAGATGTAGTTGCTAAAAATAAATTGTATGAACAAATTATTATCCTACTTTTAGGCCTTTATTACCTATACAGAAAAAGTCACAAAATGAAGAATGGGCTAAAAATTTCATTGAAAAGTTTGAACATGAGAAGAATTTTACCAACTCGTGTTGGAGGTACCAGAAGGCTTCCACATCTGGCAAGGGCAATCTCAAATTTTGAAAAGGGATATAAAGCGATCAGAAATCATCTTGAAACTGCCTCAAATGTAAACGCAAACGCTGAGGGCCTGGCCAGAATAGCAGCCGATGAGAATGTCTTGATTTACATGATGTCTTTGAAGGTGAAATTGTAATTACATGTAATTAATTTTGAAAATTAAGTTATTCGAGGAAACATGTGATAATACCAATTTGTCAAAAACGGGGGTAAAAGGAGGGAAATCTATGGGCGTAAAATTGACCAAGGACATGAAAAGGGCATACTGCTCGTGATAAATTAGTTTGTGAACAAAAGCTACGTAGCGACCATTTGATTCGCTATGGTGACTATTGAAAAGAAACATTATTATTTCAGTCATAATTTTACTGGTTAAATTATTTGACATACTTGTAAATGTATTGCATTGACACATATTTTCAAACTGAGGGTTTCCTTCTGCAAGTCTATTGACTTAATTGTGAATTAAAGTTTATGTTTACCTTGGTATATATCTCATTTTGTTATTTAATAGGTGTATGCGTTTCACATTTCATATAAAAAGAACGTTTACATGAAATGCTTGTGTAAGATTTTTTAAAACAATAAGTAAACGATCAAGGATTTATTCGCATTGTATGTTTGCATAAAAGGTAAGTATTGTTGTTAAACAATTACGCATATAATTTACTTTAAATTAAGTGTGATATAAACATAAAGTATGGGGACATATGGTTGCACAAAAAAGACGGTAATTAATCGATTTTTTTGTGTGTGTCTGAAATCAATGTTCTACGGATTAAAAACATTGGTTTATTGTGTAACATACAACGAAAAAGTCTGGATAAACATCAACTTCGGTAATACCTAAAGTACTACATACAGCATGCAGTTATTATGACAAATTGTTCGAAGTTTTAGAGTGCAGTTTTGGGTTTTTTTTTCGGGGGGGGGGGGGGGGGGGGGGGGTAATATGACCTAGTGACGTCTTTATGTGCATGCATAAGACAGAATCCCCCTAGGGATTGTCATACTACGCAGGATGTGTAAAACAAACCTCAATTCCAAACATATCATACTGTTCTCAAGAAGTCGTTATTCTCTTTGCGTCATATCTCGTCCTATGTATTGTTTTGTGGACTTCTGGCTTTTTAAATCATCTAAGACTTATAGTTTTGTGGGAATATTTATAATTAAAATGTCCAATTTAATATTTCAACGAAACAATAATCGCTTCCTTTGTATTTCTGATTTGCAATGCTGTTATTAAACTTTTATTAGTTGTCGAAAATTCATCAATGCAGCAATTTAACAAAACAAGTAGTCTACAAAGGGTGGTATGAATAGGTTCATTCTTTAATGATAAAAACATGAAAAAGTTCCATATGATACATATGCCAGCATAAACAAGCTCCAAATGTATTCAACGAATACATTAACACAAAAATAACTATCTTAATTGACGAAAGTACGTAATACCTCTGTTTTAAAACCTCCCTCTAACAAAGTTGACCATAGATGAATTTGCAGACTCTTTGCGCATATAGTTTCTGAGGTGTTTTTGTGCTTATACTAATCCATGAATTTCACTGTTTGACAGTTCGTGATAAAAGCAAATCAAGAAATGTACTTCGACGCACGAAATTTATAAAGTGTTATAAAAAAAAAATTGGAAAATTTCCAATTAATCCTAAAACAAACTGCATAAAAAATTGATTGATTATTACTTATTTGCTTATCAAACGTGCAGTGGCAAATATTTCAAGCATATTCAGGACAAGAGCAAATGGACAATTAACAAAATAGGTTGGTCCTACAATGAAACCGTTCAAAAATTGAATATGGACAAGCAATCGAAAATGTTCTTCACTAACTTGAATGAATGAATAGGGAATAAATAACAACAGGTCAACTGTTGATCCTTCAATAGAGTATTTGTTTTAGAACAGACAGTGTGGTCCTCGTCCTACACGTTGAATCGACTGTAACGTCCCTATTTCCATCAGAGGTGTATGCAAAATTTACAATCCGAACAGCTTAACGGATGCCTTACTTTAAAAAGGGAAGGGAGAATTCCAGAAAATATGATGTATATATCCTAGATAATCATTGGGTTTCTGTATCAAATTCAAACTATGTAGTCAATTCTCAAGATAGACAAATTGTGCAAATTCCTAATTAATATCTTTTCTACAAATATATTTTCTTCAGTTTTTTAACATTTTAAAACTTAAATTACATGCGTTAAATCGTTAAAGACTGTTATATTATTTTGTCTCTTAAACATCAAAATTTCACAGGGTTTAAAGATTTACCCCAGTTCGACGTTCAAGTGAAACAAAAATAGTGAAAGGAAGCCACACTTCTTGTTAAGGAAAAGAGAATCAAATATTTTTTTCTATTGCACGATTGCAGTAAGAAAGAAATCACGTGAACAACTAACAAATAAGAATCCGTATATGCTAATTAAATAAATCGTCTTAGACTCTTTAAAATCATCAATGTTGTTTAGTTTCACATTTACGGAATTTTACTGATTTATTGTAATATATATTATTGACCGTATTAACGGCAAGTACGAGTATTACTATATGTGTTTCATGTTTCTTAGTCTTTAGTTTTCTATGTTGTGTCATCTGTACTATTATTTGTCTGTTTGTCTTTTTTATTTGGCCATGGCGTTGTCAGTTTATTTTCCATCTATGAGTTTGACTGTCCCTCTGGTATCTTTCGTCCCTCTTTCATTAGAAAAGAAAGATATGCATCGCAAATAGTATTTATAATGCTTTTCACCGGACCTTCATTTTTCGTAGTACATAAAAAACTAAATATCACACGTACACATGACGTAGTGACTACATGTGTAAGACATGTGTAAAAATAGATATGTAAAATGCTCCTTTACTTTGAAAAAAAACCCTACCATATACCATGAATACTATAAATCCCGTTAGGAGTCACATAACTTATTCAACATATCAGCATCGAGAACATATGTAAACATGTAAAAGTAAAGGAACCATGGCAAACATAGTGATTTTGTTTTATGATCATGTTGATGTTTAAATAAACAGACAATGGATGAATACGACTTTTGCTGAATGAATATTTAACGTTTATGTATGTGTCCAGGAATTTGAATTAAATGTATAGATAGATCGGCAACATAGCATATGTTACTTTTTTAAACGAACTTGTACATCCCGCACAACCATACAGACGCCCCACTTTGGCAAGAGTTTTACTGCAGGTCGAATGGAGACCAATGGTGACCATACGTCTATTCCTCAGTCATCCTTTCGGGTCTACTTTCATACATTGATGACAGATAATCCCTTACCAAACAGACAAAAATAAAGCATTAAACGCCGTTATAGACTTTTACCAGCTACACCTTCTGTCAGTACTTCACCATTATTTAGATACAACAGTTATGTCATCCTGCCTTTAAAATTGTTAACCTGACAGAACTCATCTCACAGAAGGATAATCAGCAGTTTCCGCCTTTACTAAACAAAATTAGACGACACATCAAGGGAAAACCTTTCTCTGAAAACTATTTGAATGTTTCTCATCTGCATTCGTATGAAAAATTCCAGAAACTTCTGCAAATGATTAAAATATCTTCCTCACAAACACAGATGTTTACATGAAGGCATGTATGTCATCCAAAACTGTGTAACAGGACAATTCACAAGACGTTCGTGATGTTATTTAACTTGGATTTAGTGTTGGAATTATGTGGATTCATTACACCTGTAGACCAAATAATACTTAAAAGATGGTGCCTTTGGAGACATTACATGCATAGAGACAAGTCAAAATGACGAAGTAGGAGCAGTTCATGTAAAACTTTGACCAACGTTAAACCGGTTAAAGATAGGTCCAAGTTAGCACTCATAAAATCTTTACCAAAAGATTCTATAGGAATATCTCGAGTTGAAAATGTTCTACATGGTAGGAACGTTGTAAAAAAACAGCTGCCACTTAGATCTGAATATGCAACTACTATCAACAAGGTACAGAAAATGACAGTAAAAGTTAATTGTTGTGTTTCTTAAAAAGCATTGAATTCATATATTTTTGTTTGGGAAACTTCGTTACAGTATCCTAATACAATCAGTTCTTGTCATTTTAAGTTACACAGCATTGTATCACGGAATTTATATTATCTAAAACAGTGGTGAAACAGCACATGCAACATAAGAACAAGCTATAAAAATCAGTTGCAAATGCTTTACTCATTAGATCGATACAAAACAGAACAATCAAACAAAAAACACAGACCGGACGTGGCAGGGTATTTATCCATCCCCCATCCCTAACAACCAAAAGAACACGAAGTACAGATCTGAGAGTAAACCCAGTGAGTTCAAAGCCAATAGCAAGTAATAAAAAAATCAATTATCTATGACTGAAATATCCATCAGTACTCATCCAACATCCAGCGGATTTAGTGTAAAGACTTCATTACACTGTTACATCAAGAAGTATAATTCTAAGTTCAGGACTAAGGTACAAATTAATTCGCAATATTATAGTTATCATAAATAAAATTATTTAAAGTTTGTAAATAGCCAGAATGATAAACCAGCCTTTTTAATGTTAATGTGAAGATATAACTTTGTTTCCAGCACCCCCAGACATTTAAAGCAGTCGATGAATGATTTACCATGCTCTCCCTGAACTTTCGTAAAATATATTCCCAAACCTTTCTGCATTTTTCTTTTTTTTTTTTTCTTTTTTTTTTTTTTATTTAAAGCGATTATTTTTCATCGGTATCTTGTTGAACTTGTAGTTTTTCGTGTTATTTGCTATTTTTCATGCTATTTGCTCTGTGGTTCATGTTAACAGATGTTATGTCGTTTTTACTGTTTCCATGGGACCATATCGAGAAATCAACGCCACTTGCTTATTTGAATATTATACTAAAGAAATCGGATACGGGTCACGGAAATTATATTGAAATGATAGGGAATTTAAAAAAAAAACGTCTGTTTTAACTTTATTTTAAGTGATAGACAGGTTGCCGGGACAGAAAATAAATATACACAACAATATACACCATTTAAACGAAACATAATGACTGTCGTTGCAAAAATCAAGGGTCCTGAGTTATTTTAAAAATCGAAGCGAGAGGCTTTTAACATTGCAGTATAACATACAAGCTTAAATGGCTGAAACGTCAAATTTGCAAACTTCATAATGAAAATTGGCTAACAAGGTCATTACAAAAACAGGTTGCCGGGATTAAACTTGAAACTTGAATGTCCAAAGAATAAGCAAATCCAAACCTTGTATGTGTAGTCGTTGAACTCTAGGTTCCCACGTAAAGTTAAAATGCCCCTATTTCAAGAAGAATAAAATAACGAAAACACGAAAAATTCACTAAATTCGCGTTCATTGTTTTGATTTTGACCGTCTGACAACTTCACGGAAATATCAGAGTGATTACAAACAAGGACTCTGTGACGGGCAACTTATAATATCCGTGTTTTAAAGATTTTAATGATATCAAGTCAGTCCAGTTCAAACTATTATCACGTGGTACAATTTATTTTTTTACATATAATGAATATTAATTAGCAAAAAAACTACTAATGTCTGGCTATGCCTTACTTGGATAAGACTCCAAAATTTAAATATAACAGTTTAAGGCGTGGAAAAAAGACAAACAGTTCAGTATTAGTCCTTCGTTACTTTTTTTCTGTCTTTTTTTGTGTGTGTTGATCTCAAAACAAGCAAGATTGAGTTTTTTGCTTATTGTTGAAAACAGTGCAACTTGTATTTTTTGTTGTTGATTTTTTTGCATCCTATTTTTACATCAATCGAGCTCATATTCATCTCATCAACATTATTGCCTTTACTTACACATTGTAAACAAAAATGCAACATTTCTATCTACCGTTACGGTACAACATTTAAATTTTTTACATCAATCGGGCTTATATTCTCTCATAAACATTTTTGTCCACAGTACAACATTCTTATTTTTTTTACATCTATCGATTTTATATTCTCTCATAAATATTTCTGTCTACAGAACGACATTTATATATTTTACATCAATTGAGCTTATATTCATCTCATAAACATTTCTATCTAAATGTACAGTACGACATTTATATATTTTACATAAATCGAGCTTATATGCCTCTCATAAAGATTTCAGTGTACAGTACGACATTTATATTTTTTTACATCAATCGAGTTTATATTCATCTCATAAACATTTTCACCTTTACTTACACATTTTGAAAACATGCAAATTTTAGTCTACAGTACGATATTTATATTTGTGTTCAAAACATCTAAGAACTTTTTTTCATTATACGTAGAACGTACTAGATTTTCAAATTTAAATTTGAATATCGGTATATAGTTCTTACGTACATCAACATCAATTACATTAAACCGTAGAAATTTTACTGCATCGACACCTTTTTTGGATGCTCGGGGTCAAATTGTTTTAATATCCAAAGTATAATGCAAACATTACATATATAACAAATATAACCGCAAAGGATCAAAAGTAAAAACATACCCAAATAAGGAATCTACGCATGGGGAAATACATTACTGATTCATTATTATTCGTTGGATACCAATTTTCGTTGGTTTCGTGGGTACAGGTGAACCACGGATTAAAATGTTCAACGAATATCATATTTCAAATAGGCTTTGTACACAGAGATTGGCTAAACCAAGAAATCAAATATCCATGAATATGCAAGTTTTCAGCAATCCACGAAAATTGATACCCACGAAAATAAATGAATCCACAGTAATCAATTTAAAATGATTTTCAATAAAAGCAATATCCTAAATATATTGCCAGTACCGACGTTCTAAGTTAATGAGCTAGTGAATACTTCAAAGACAAACACTTCGTTAAGAAAGATTTGAACCAAGTGGTAGCAATAACATTGAACGCTACAAATTGAACTTTGCAAGACATGAATGCCAATAATAAGTGTCTCTCCAGTGATGTTCGAGGCAAAAATGTCTGACAATCAAAAACCTTTTCAAATGCTGAAGGGAAAGGCAATAAGGACTAAAAGTAAACCGAAAACCCGACAAATAATTAAAGCTATGCATAACGGAGATACATTTCTTAAAGTCCAATTTTAACAACTATTATAATACTAAATGAGGAGACCTGTACTGATTTTATGTGTTGCTTCTTCGTTTTTTTTTTCAGAATGAAGCTGTCAATTTGGACCTCTACCCAAAAGTTAGTTTGTAAACTACACTTTTTTGCATTGCATTATAAAAACAAAGAGATGTGGTATGATTGCCAATGAGAAAACTACCCACCAAGTTCGAATGAAGTGGATGTAGGCAAATATAGGCAACCGTACGGCTTTCAACAATGAGAAAAACCCATATCGTACAGTCGGAAATGAAAGACCTCGGAATTCATTTGCTAAAACTAACGGCCTAACTTATAACAAAGCAATTTACGAAAAACAAATATGACAGACATGAACTAACGACAACCCCTGAACTATATGCTCCTGACTTGAGAAGAAATTGAAAGAATGTAGCGGGGTTAAACATGTTTGTGAGCGCTCAACCCTACCTTAACACGGGACAATCGTTTTACAGCACAACATAAGAACCAACTATAAAATCAGTTGAATCGTCCCTAATAATTAATCATTTTGAGTTAGTTAAGGGGGTACAGAACACCTAAGAAAGATAACTCTTTCTCATAGTCTGTTTCATTGCAGCGTTTTAAAATCACATGCAATATGCAAGAATTTAAAAGATCCAGATCAGAATATTTACATTGTTGTTAAGAGCAGATGTACATCTTTTGTTATTTGTTTAATCTTTTAATCCATTTATAGTAACACATTTTCCATAAATAAATCTTCAACGAGACCATACAGGAAAATCTCAAAGCAAAATAAATTTAAAAAAGAAAGCAGGAGGTCAGATTTTTTTCAAATGGGCAAGTGAAGGGAAACAGAAGGACCCAGACGTATTTGGCATCTTTAATGACCACTATAACTATATCCATAACCACATTGATATAGCAGCAGAGACTGAGGTTACTGAGTCCTAGGTTGTGGGGAGAAGAATAGTTGGACTGGATCTGCATGTATCAGGCATGTACTGTTGTATTTTCAAGTCCCCTATCCACCTATCCAATACAGTAGGGGAACAGTTATTTGGGCTTAGCGGCGTTTTAATATCAATTCTCTGTAATTATCAAACAATGTCAATACTGGCTGGCCACACTACCTTTTCAAATTTCTTTAAACTTATTGTGTGTAGTCACACTACATTACCATTAATGTTTTCAATAAAAAAAAATAACCAAAATGATGGGTTGCTATGGAAACGGAGTTACCTATTTTTCATACAATGGCCGTCTGAGAAAGAACACAAAAATTGCAATTCTGACGAATTTAATTGACATGATATAGTATAATATTTACAATAATGTGGAATATGCTGTTATTTATCTTAAAGTACTGTATTTTAAGTTTCATATCATATAAAAAACTATACATAATAATAATTCTGCATAATTCAAAACGACACTTTATTTATCCAAATTTTGGCATTTTACCAAATCAAGAAAATTCCCTTTGGGAGCCTATTTTGAATAGACTTTTTTTACCTTTGCACACTGATTTGAAATTAAACTAATGATAATATATGTATAAGATATATAGTTGGATTTAACCCCTCCCCCCAAAAAAAAAAATGTGGGAAATTCCAAGACCTTTATGTACTTAAATCCTAAAAAATGACAAAAAATTGCAAAATATGCATATTTCCATGGAAATGGTACGTAGTTCATTTCAAATTGCTTGACATTGTCTCTTGGCAAAATATTTTACTAAACAATCAGCAAAAATAATGATACCCCGCTACATTATGTAAAGGTTAATTAATTTTCCAGTTTTTATCTAGAAACCGTTAAAAATAAGGGGGGGGGGGGGGTGCAAAAACTTGAAAATAGCATAATTCATAACATTTTTGATGGATTTAGATGAAAATTGAACTAGACCTTTGTTTTGTAGTACTGAAACACTGTGTAAAGTTTTAAATAAAAGGTTTTATCTGTTTTCCAGTTGTCATCTGGAAACTAAAAAAAAAAGGGGTATCAGATGGCAAAAACTTAAAAATAACATAACTCATAAACCTTTTGTTGGATTTAGCTGAAAATTAAACTTGACCTGTGATTTATAGGATTAAAACACTGTGTGAAGTTTGTAAAACATTTGTTGATTGGTTCTCAAGTTATCATCTGGAATCATCAGGGACTGACAGACAAGCCAGACGGACGGACACACACAAATTTGGAGGGTATCACATAATACCTCGCCAATACGTGTGGCGGGGTATTAAAATAGGAGAGTTGTGTACATTTCAGAATCTTATCAGAAAAAAATGTATATTCCCTAACAATTTTTTTCAGAATCATATTGCCATCACCTTGCCTGAAACGTCCTATAAAATGCTATATGGGAATGTGCCAAAAAATTTGGTTTACTTTTTTGAGAAAATTATATAAGAAAGGGTATAAATTTTAGAAAGTTTTGCAAATAATAATAATACATAAAAATTGGGTCTTGATTTTTGCATTTTCAAGTAAATATAGATATATTTATGTAAAATTAAACTGAATTAAAGTTTCTGCAAACTAATCTGAGCAGAAATAATAGCTATGCTGATGCAGTCAAAGGGGCATAACTCCTACAAAAAGTGGGTGATAAAAAATTCCCGGTAGTATGCACAGCTTCATATGATATCCTTGCTACATACCAAGTTTCGTCAACTTCGGTTCAGTAGTTTAAGAGGAGTTGCGCTGACAAACTAATTAATGATGATTTTTGGCAAATTTCTAAGTTCAAAGGGGCATAACTCCAACAGAAATTAGCGGATCAATATTCCCGGTAGTATGCACAACTACATATGATTTCCTTGCTACATGCCAAGTTTCCTATTCGGTTCAGTGATGTAAGAGGAGTTGCGCTGACAAACTAGTTTATGACTATTTTTGACAAATTTCTAAGTTCAAAGGGGCATAACTTCCACAAAAATTAGCGGATCAGAATTTCCTGTTAACATGCACAACATAAAATTCGGTTCAGTTGTTTAAGAGGAGTTGCGCTGAGAAACTTTGTGATGGACAGACGAATAAGCCAAAAACAATATGTCTCCCCACCAAAGTGGTGGTGGGGGGGGGGGAGGGGGAGGGAGACATAATTTATAAATTTCGAGGTTAAGTTTTTTTTATCTTTCAGTGCCACTTCCCTGCCCAAAAATCAAGGTAGTTAGCCTACCAGGGGTATGTCATGATCAAGGTTGTGTATTTGATGCATAGGTGTCATAAAAGATATACTGGAAATTCAGAAATTATTGGGATGTTTTTATTAATGCGAAAAATGTGAAAAATGTCAGAATCAGGTTTGCAATAACCTAAATTCGCATTCACATTTTCAGTGGCGATATTCCTTCACAAAAAAATTTCAATCGCATTAATAAGAGATCACTGGTCAGGGATTTGCAATAATAAATACAATCATTACTTTCTGAATTTACAGTTAATAGAAATATTAAAAAAAATAAGTATTTCAAAAATACTTATAAAACACAGATATTTCGCTATGAACTTGTTCATCTTATTCTAAAATTATAGAGAACATTCTTTCAAAACGTTTTTTCAAAAGCAAACATTTACTGTCTGATCTGTTTTATCTATCTTCTTTTCTTTTTGCACAAGTCTTGAGAAATAGCTACCTACTTGTTGTGATGTTAAATATTTTGATCTAGAGAACCTGTTTTCTCCATTTTTTAAGGTATATCGCATCTCCTCAGCTACTTTTGATGGATCATCTTTTCTTCCAGTTGTTTTCCCATTCATAACTTTTTCATGCAAGTAAGCCTTTTGGTCTTGTGTGAAAATGTTTTTTGGTTTGTTGACTTTAATGCCCATCCTTTGTTTAGTTTGTCAGTGGTCGTGTTGTTGTTGTTGGCAGGTGGTTTTGTAAATGACACTCCTAAATTCCCATCTTCCAATTTCTGAGCATATAAAACCTTTGTTTTATATTAAAGTTACCCAACAAGATGTGTTTATCTAATGAGGATGAATGTTTAAAAGAACGTGTACATCCTTCCTCAGGACAAGTACAGATTTTTGCTATTGTCCGTCTCTTCTTAGGAACTGGCTCTGTAGCTGTTGTCTCTTTATCATAATTATCATTTTGTGTATCTTCATCACCATTATCATTATCATCACTATCATCCTCCTCATCATCATCACCATCATCATCTTCTACAAAAACATTAATAGAAAATTCAGTGTTTTGTTATACTAAACAAAACAAAGTTTGGAGAAATATGATCATTTTATCATATCTTCCGGAGCACCTGAGATCACCCCCAGTTTTTGGTGGGGTTCGTGTTGCTTAAGTCTTTGGTTTTCTATGTTGTGTCATCTGTTCTATTATTTGTCTGTTTGTCTTTTTATTTTTGGCCATGGCGTTGTCAGTTTGTTTTCGATCTATGAGTTTGACTGTCCCTCTGGTATCATTCGTCCCTCTTTTCTCTTTCATATGATGGAAAGTCATCATGCAAAATATGAATGAAATCCATCATAATATAAAATAAGAGTTGTCTATTCAAGACCTTGTAAGTGGTGTGCCATAAAATGGTTGTGAAGGTGTGAGCGTTTGCTCCATGTTGAAGGCCTAACTCTTATACGAAGAACAACAATAAAAGCACTGTTCATTTGCTTTTTTTTGTCATGTATGTACATGGATTTTGTATCATGAATTTATACATTATATCTCTTCTTTTATTGTATCTGTTCAAACTAATTTCACAAAGAAAAACAAATTGTTACATATACACTGTTCTTTCAATCTGATAAAACATAACTACCTCTGTCAACAACTTCTGAACCCACTGTAGCAAACTGGGAATAAGACCAATCATGATGAACAAAAAGCTGTATCAAAGGAATTTTCTTATCAATAATGCTGTCCCATGATATCAACTTTCCTAAAATGTAAAATATAAGCAAATATATTATTTCTTATAAATTAATTAAAAGGGATCTTGAATGGATGTTAATATCAATATACTGAAGTACATATATATATGAACTGTGAATCACAACTGATTATTGTTTAATTCGTGAAGATTCATGCATATAGCAAAAATTCTTTAGTTGTGAATTTATAACATATAACTGCTGAAGGTCAAATGACATAACCCTCAATTTTTTTTTTATTTCTCGTCACCTGGAGTATCAAAAATAGATATTCTTTCTTCGCTTATATTATTTATGCAAACCATTTTGGTTATGATTTTGTAAATTTTGTCAAGAGATATCACATTGTAACAAGATACATGTACCATTACAGATTAACAAAATATCATTATGATGGGAGAGGCAACATATTGTCGTTCACTTAAACTATAATCTAGAAACAATTATGCGGGTAGCAGAAATTGATACAGTTGAATATCATAGTAGAAGGAAACTTTCTTCCATTCTCAGGTTTAATGAAATATTTTTGAGAAATGTTAACAATGATATCCAAAGTGATTAAAATGGCTCTTAAAGCTACAGTTGAGCTGATAAATAAATCATAAAATTATATTACCTTGACCAATATCATAAGCTCTCCAAACTTGCAATCCATTATCGGTAATCTTAGAATTGTGTAGCATAGAAATCAATGGAATACTTCTCAGTGAGACCTTTTCATCATCAGCATTAATAACAGGACTTTCACCCTGTACTGGCCTCTTTGTTGCGAATCAATTGCCTGAAAAGAAAATGATAAAAGAAATAAGATGATAATTTGGCATGCACTTGATAGGTAAAATACATGTTTGGCAATGATGAAATTTGTCGGGACCCCACGACGGGTGCCGTTGACGGAGCAGGAACTGCTTACCCTCTTGAAGCACCTGGGTTCACTCCTGGTTTTTATAGGAGTTCGTGTTGTCCATGTTTTTTAGTTTTCAATGTTTCTTGTGTTATTTTCAGTCGTGTGTTTGTGTTCTCGTGTATGTCTGTCCCTTCGACATACGTCTTTGTTGATTGCTTCCTAGGTATTTTTGTCATTATTTGTTAAAGAATCAAATTGAATGAAAATAACCTGTACTTGTTTTCACTTTTGTGTAAAAGAATTGTCTTAGCACATTTTGTATCAAAACAATTCCAAGATGAGATAATGAGATACTAGTGCAATCACATACGTATACTGTAATACATATGAGAAACTCATTGAAAACAAGTGTGGACACAGACCAGCATGGATAGTATCCAGCATTCTGAGAATATTGCATGGCAATACATAGTCCCCTACCATTTAAATTCGAACTGTATACCAAATTTCAAATCAATATAACGGTAGTCATGACTAAACAAAATTAAGAAAATTGAATAATTGTGTGATTTTTCTAGGTCTAAGGATCATATAACTCTGCCAAATATCATCAGATCAGCAAAAATATATAAACTTGATCTGTAACTTGTAATGGTGAAACTATAAACCAAATATCAAATTGAAATCTTAAAGTACGGCAAAAAATAGTTGAAAATGTATTCATTGCATTCATCCAAGGGCCATAAGTCTGCAAAAAATCATCAGACCGGAACACAATTCGCACTAGATATGTAACTTGTCATGGTTTAACTATATGCCAAATTTCAAGTTAATATCTTGAAGCATTAAAAAACAAAATATGGAAAACCAACTATTTGAGTAAATTTTTTCAAGTCCAAGGACCATAACTCTGCAAAAAAATCATCAGACCGGAACAAAATTTAAACTTGATCTATAACTTGTTATGGTTAAACTATATTGCAAATATAGAGTCAATTCCTTCAAGCATGACGAAAACAAGTGCGGAAAACAGATTACTTATGTGATTTTTCTAAGTCCAAGGGCCATAACTCTGCAAAAAATCATCCGACCAGAACAAAATTAGAACTTAATCTTGTACTTCTCATGGTTATACGATATACCAAATATCAAACCAATATCTTCAAGCATGACGAAAAAAGTGTGGAAAGCTGATTTGCCGAACAGACGGACTGACGGACGGACGGACAGACGGACAGACGGACGGACAGAGTACAAACCTAAAGTCCCCTTCAACTTCGTTGGTAGGGAACTTAAAATTAAAAAGTTGAATAATTCAAGTTTTCTAGGATTATACTTTGACTATAATTACATATCAAATATTCTTAAACTCATTGCCATCAATATAATTAACATACCAGTTTCATTTGGTGTGCAGTTGTCACATTATTGTCCTCGTTTACATGTCTGACTTGATATGGGATGCCTTCCTGTCACATGGGCCCTTCCCATCCTGAGCCTCACATAAATTGTAGGATTTTATTTTCTTGCCTAGCTCTTGATGTAAAGTGGCTACGGTCAAGGTACTTTTGTAGCAACCAGCATTATCTGACCATATGTTGACCTTTTTGACAGATGGAATATTTTGAACCACATCGACAAGAATAGCTCCAGTTGTAGCTGCATCTTGGGGTAGGGTTGTTCAAATATATGCACATGTGTAAGAAATTTCACACTTCCATCTGTTTTTAACATAGTAACGGTGATGTGCCAATTAATGCCTCTCTTTCCAAACCAATCTGTCTGGCCCTCTCTAAATTTTCGCGGTAAAAATTTCATGGCCCAGTCAGCTACTATGAAAGTCTCATTTTCCCAGAGACAGTTCACAACAGCTTGTCTTGCCTTTTCTTTATTTTTTGATCGAAGGATGACTCTTCCAATCATAAATATCGGCTATTGCTTTTTCCACCTAAAACAAAAAACTTTTTTGAACTTTTTTTTGTATATTAGAACAAAATACAATAAAACTTATGCTAATGTTCAAGTTCATATTCACCTCATTCTCACAATTATATCTAGAATTTAAGAAAACCAGTGAAATGTGAGATGTAGGTCAAATTTACATTTTTTGGAAGGATGCTGTCAGACTCTCGGTGATGCATCTCTTATACCAAGTCGCATACATGTAACTTTTATTCATTTAGTACTTGAGAAAAGAACTTGGATCTATCTACATTGAAACCAAAAACGATGAGGAATGAATTTAAATCTTGTACATAGTTTTCGAATAATTTATATGTGACATGTGAATTTGTGTGTTGAAAAACGCTGGCATGTTCGTTTTTTATGCAATTGAAAATTTTAGGACATGATTTATATTCATATAACAAGTAAGAAGATACCATGGAGTATAGCCGACCATACGGTTTGGGTTTTTCTCATTGTTGAAGGCCGTACGGTTGCCTATAATTGCTTACATCCACATCATTTGAACTTTGGTGGGGTGTTGTCTCATTGGCAATCTTACCACATCTCCTTATCTGTATAAGAAGATACCAAGGGGATAATCAACCACTAGTGCATCATTTACAACTTGAGGAACAAAGACAACAACAACAAAAAAGAACACATCAGATTCAGTCCACAAAACATTACACAGAAACTAAAAATTGAGCACGAACATTTATCTCAATAAGAAAAAACTATGTCATTCAACTCTCAGTTTTCAATGTTATCCTAACAACAGGTGTAGAAGATAAACAAATGTCTTCTATTCCGTCCGCGATTTTTGGGAAAAGTAAAATCTAAATTCAGAACCGTGGTTGAAACTGAAACAACACATGTATGATAAAAATAGAACAAGTTATTTCTGCTTTATCAAATTCTAATTTCGAAGGGATAGCGAAATTTATTTTCTTTTATTGTGCTTTTGTGTATCTTTCCAGAGTAGTGAATGCAATGTTGAAGTAAAGTTTTTTCTTCACAGGTCTGGATTCAATATTATAACTGAATAGAGTATAAGGGGACCAAAAAAAATAATATGACACTTGTAACTGAAATTTGATATTTGATTGAATGAGAGGTGAAATGAGTTAAGACTCTTACATTTTTAATCAAATTTTAAAGACTGATTTGATTTAATCTAAAAACCAATTCCATCCAATTTCCATAACCTCTGCAGAAATACTATCAAGTTCTTTGTTTAACGAACTTGATTATACACGAAGATCTCGCACGGTCAGCTCTATTCTATCACCTAGTTCAAATTTTCAGGAGTCGTGGTTCTTTGCACCATTGGATTCGTCGTTCATTTCTGAATTGTATATAATTTTTTTTAATCTGTGGACCAACAAAACAGGAAATCTTGATAATGTAAAAATATCTGCCGATTTTTAAGATTTCTCTATGTATCCTTTGTATTTTTTGCGTCTCATAGTGTTAATTTCAAAACTTCGCATCTCAAAAGCGAAAACGGTTATCCCCTTTTTTATTTTATTTTCTGGTGTGCTTTTACAAGCAGGATCCGTATCAGTAAGTACGTACACTTCGCCTTAATTGCAACTATGCCTTTTCTGAAATTTTTATGGAACTACATGTATTTTTGTCTTGATAACAGAATCTTTATGTATTTTGTATGGATGGAATTTGTTGATATGTCATTATGTGTGTATATATTGTTGTATGGTTGATTTTAATAGCTCATTAGAGCTTGTGTAATATGTATTTGTTTACTAAATATCGACTCTAAATAAAACTTTGAATTCAATTGAATTCAATTCAAAAGCCAAATATCTCAGGCCTAGGTCAAAAGACAACAAGTCATGGCCTGTTCAAGTGTTTCTTGTCAAAAATACATTTATCTTCCTCAAGGTCAAAGTTCAAGGTCACATAAAGCTCATATTTGTAAGAAGGCACACCACCTCATGATGATACATCCACATGCCAAAGATGTAAGGCCTGGGTCAAAAGACGAACAAGTTATGGCCTGGTCTTGTTTCTCGCGACAAAATACATTAAGTTGACCTTGAGGTCAAATTTGAAGGTCACAAGAAGATCATAATGATACAAGACACTTAACTTCATGCTCTTATTTATTGAGGGTGGGGGTATATTTTAAACTTTAATAGAAAAAAATCTGGTTGTTACATTTTTATAAATTTTTGCCAGAATAACAGACTGATATAGCACTTCAAATTATTAGTTTTTAAAAAAATTTAAACGACACATTTCTTTTTTTTTTTTTTTTTTATTAATTTTCTTCTTCAAATACTTGACCCATCAATCATAGTCACTTTTAGGGGGTGAATCTTAGACCAACCCTTTTTTAGTTCGGACAAAAATTTAAATCCAGAATAAAAACCTTACAAGTAAAGGATATCGGTAAACTAATATTCGCCTCAGTTATCACTATATCAACTATGCTTTTGTCAATTTTGGATTAATTTTTAAAAATAGTAACATATATACCCTTATACCCATATACCCATATTTCTGAAACTTTCAAGCTTGGCCGATATTAGCATGTGAAAGATGCCATATTTGAGTTGCCAAATCTTTTAAACCAATGGTTCAAATCTTTTGAAATTTTTATAAGATGTTTAGCTTGGCCTAGTTTATCAATCAGAGAAACATAAGAAAAATTAAACGACAGGTATTTTTTGGGGTATAGTGTTGGGTACCCCCTTAAGCAATAATTCAAAAAGCATAATGATTTCAGCATGTCCGTCCCGTCGATACCATTGCTTTTTTTATTTTTTTTTTATTTGATCTGTTCTACTTCCTTCTTCTTTATGTATTTTTCACCATCGTTGAAGCAAACACTCCTCTGATTTTAAAAACAAGTTGCGAATAAAAATCATTTGCACAACAAATGAATCAAAATTAACATTCAGTACACAGAGCATCTATTTAATCAGTTGCACATGTATAAGTACATGAATTAACATACTATTTCACACAGAGTTTCGCGTCCTCAATCACCACCCACTATTACTTTTTTTGCATTTTCACAAACAACTGTTCATTTGTAAGTTTTAACTTTCATTGTAAGAACCTACATAAATCCATAGCATCAATAAATGATAATTGATCGTAAATTTGTGTAATTACGATATGACTTTTTTTATAACAATCATTAAAATTTCCATCCACAAGTGCACTAATATTTCAGCTGATAAAACTTCAAATATTGATGTATATGCCATGTTTAAAAAAGATTTTTTGAACTTTTCAAATACCTTAATCCTAAAAGTTAGCAAACATGGTAAAATTCTGAAATAAATAAGTCTTATTATATGATTATTGTTTTATGTATATATGTTATGGACTTCGTCATGATCATGTTCAATTATAAATGATTGAACCATACTTTTCTTATCTAAATAAATACTTTCTTTTGTAAACCAGGTTTAATCCACCATTTTCTACATAAGGAAATGCCTATGCCAAGTCAGGAATATGACAGTTGTTTTTCATTCGTTTTATGTGTTTGAGCTTTTGATAATGCCATTTGATAAAGAACTTTCCGTTTCGAATTTTCTTGTTCTTTTTTTTTATTATTTTACTTTTTGATCACCTAAGTAAAAAAAATAATATGTAAACACTACGATTCACATCTACGTACTAATAATAAAAATATTTTTTGTCAATTTGCCTCCATGATGTGATCTATCGATGATCACAAGGGCTATCACCATGTCAACTTATATATACAAAGTCAAATCGGTGAATGTTATTTTTCCGGAAATAAAATTATGTAGTAATCTGAAGAAGTCATAGAATGTTAAACTAACCATTGATTATTATTTGCTATTTCCTTGTTTGTTAAGGAAACCCTACAGGGATACCCTGTCAAATGCTGTAGACATGTATTTTTAACAGCATATAGGGCAATAAACTTGCTTTATAGAAAACAAATCCAAACAACTAGAGGCTCTTAAGAGCCTGTGTCGCTCACCTTGGTCTATGTGCATATTAAACAAAGGACACAGATGGATTCATGACAAAATTGTGTTTTGGTGATGGTGATGTGTTTGTAGATCTTACTTTACTGAACATTCTTGCTGCTTACAATTATCTCTATCTATAATTAACTTGGCCCAGTAGTTACAGTGGAAAATATTTTGTAAACATTTACAAAAATTTGCAAAATTTATGAAAATTGTAAAAAAATTACTATAAAGGGCAATAACTCCTTAAGGGGTCAATTGACAATTTTGGTCATGTTGACTTAGTTGTAGATCTTACTTTGCTGTACATTATTGCTGTTTACAGTTTATCTCTATCTATAATAATATTCAAGATAATAACCAAAAGCTGCAAAATTTTCTTAAAATTACCAATTCAGGGGCAGCAACCCAACAACGTGTTGCCTGATTGGTCTGAAAATTTCAGGGCAGATAGATCTTGACCAAATGGACAATTTTATCCTTGTCAGATTTGCTCTAAATGCTTTGGTTTTAGAGATATGAGCCAAAAACTGCATTTTACCCTATGTACTATTTTTTAGCCATGTCGGCCATCTTGGTTCACGGGCGGAGTCATCGGACACATTTTTAAACTAGATACCCTAATGATGATTGTGGACAAGTTTGGTTAAATTTGTCGTAGTAGTTTCAGAGGAGAAGATTTTTGTAAAAGATTACAAAAATTTACGAAAAATGGCTAAAAATTGACTATAAAGGGCAATAACTCCTTAAGGGGTCAACTGACCATTTTGGTCAAGTTGACTTATTTGTAGATCTTACCTTGCTAAACATTATTGCCGTTTACAGTTTATCTCTATCTATAATAATATTCAAGATAATAACCAAAAACTGCAAAATTTCCTTAAAATTACCAATTCAGGGGCAGCAACCCAACAACGGGTTGTCCCATTCATCTGAAAATTTCAGGGCAGATAGATCTTGACCTGATAAACAATTTTATTCCATGTCAGATTTGCTCTGAATGCTTTGGTTTCAGAGATATAAGCCAAAATCTACATTTTACCCCCTATGTTCTATTTTTAGCCATGGCGGCCATCTTGGTTGGTTGGCCGGGTCACCGGACACATTTTTCAAACTAGATACCCCAATTATGATTGTGGCCAAGTTTGGTCAAATTTGGCCCAGTAGTTTCAGAGGAGAAGATTTTTGTAAAAGTTAACGACGACGGACGACGACGGACGACGGACTCCAAGTGATGAGAAAAGCCCACTTGGCCCATTGGGCCAGGTGAGCTAAAAAAATCTGTATAATATAAAAAGGTTGGGTGTAAGCCATTAACATTTAAAGGGGAACATTTTTTGCAAGTGTAGGAGGAGTTGCATTGCCCAAAATTGATGATTAATGCTCTACTAATGTAGTTTATAGAAAATCACGACAATGCAAAAATAATTGCTAGCTGGCTCCTGATTTCCTCGCTGACATAAACTTCTACAGCAGTGTGATCAACCCAGCAGTAGCTAATTAGGTAAAGAACGAGGTACTGTGTTTATTCAAAGAAAATATGGACATTTTAAAAGTTTTATACAATGTATAGAATCGCTCGTTTTTGCAAATGGTAAGTTAATTTTCAAAAACGTGAGTAAAAATGGAAAAAAAAATGAATCAATCAATGGATGAAAAAAGAACTATTTTGAAAGAATGAAGATGTGATTCTGTCATACTTACATTAATGCTTACATTATGCTACAGGAAAAAAGTAAATGCAATTTAATTTTGATCTTACTTAATTATGACAAGCATTTACAATATGCTAGATGTTGTGAATCTAAAATGACTTTGTTGAGGATGTTGGCATCTCTTTCCTCCTACGTTCTGGGCTATTTAGCTTCTATGAAATATTAGCCTTAATTAAAAGATAACCTGATTGACACCCGCTGGCTGTGTACTGATTGATAAGGTTATTTGGTAGAACCACAGATATTAAATAACTGGGTTGGCTTTGAATTTGACTGAAGTATCTGCCAGTACTTTTAGTTTTATGTTTGGTTTTTGTACTTCGTGCCAATTTGATGAGTCAAGCCATTCTCAGCTTATTTTTACAGTTGTTATGCTGTATTTGTCACACCATTCTCCCGGGTTAGGAAGAGGGTAGTGTGTTCAATTTTAACCTCGCCATACTTTAACAAACATTGTTTGCCGATGTTCAAATCTCATATTCAATGATGACATCAAAAAACTAAGAGAACCACATGAACTCTTAAAGAAAATGAGACCAGGTGTGTCGACAGACTAAGCATTTCCTGCTATGCATGTATCATTCGTCATGCAATAACATAAACGGTACCAACTTTTCTGCACCAGATCGACGAGTATTTCGACATTCAATGTCTCTTCAGTGATGCTCGAGGCCAACATATTTGAAAATCCACACTCAATTCAACTATAACAATCAGTGAATTACAGACTACTTTTATGGTATCTTAAAATCTAAGACCGTGAAAACATGTTGATAGTGAGTTGAGACACAGACATATCGTATAAGACAATCAATTCGTGATGTGACCATAAAAAGTATGAATATTGTTTCGATTTCAGTCATTATCCTCATAACTCTGTAGAGGCATTTTTTTGTGTAAGGAACACATTCCTGATAATGTATGTATAGTGTGAACATGCACGGGCGTTTCATAGCAATTGAGATATGTTGACGCTATACGATGGAGCAGATGGCATGTAATTGCGAAATTGTAAAGTTGAAATAATCACTTGTGTCATAAGTTTCTTTTTTTCTAGAGTCGTCTATATGTGTCAATATCAAGGAAAAGATTAGGATATTAGGCTAGCCTTTCAGTTTTTGCAGTATCCGTAGTCTCAAGTCCACGAGGATATATGAGATGCAAACACTCTCTGAGGAGAAGGTTATTGTCTGACAGGACATAATCAATATTTCTGAAAGTGAAACTAAAGAACCTAGCAAGATGTTGTTGTTTTTTTTTTGTCTGGCAAGTCAGGAGCATCTAGTTGAGTGGTTGTCTTTGGATACTATATGACATGATTGATTGATTGTTGGTTTCTTCTTTTTTGTTATAAAAAATCTCGTTTAATTTGTTTCATATTTTGTCATGGTGGGGCCTGACTATACGGTATAGGTTCTGGTCATTGTGGAAGGCCATATTGTGAACTATAGCTGCCCAAGTCTACGATATTTGGATTCTGGTAGAAACCTTCAGTAGGTTGTCCCATTGCCTATAATGCTATTCTAATATTTTAATATTGAAGTATTTCTCAATTCAATCGCTATATGACATTAGGATTTAGGACTACTTGTATTGGTTTTTACATTTTACAAGGTGGAAGTTTTGAAAACAAGAGAAGTATGACGATATAAACTGTAACGAACAACCACGAATCAAAAAATCAGTAAAGTCGAAGCATGAAACTGATTACAATCCACAAGTTATCTAACAGAAACATCATAAATAAGCAACACACGTTCTGTGTAAACTAAAAGGTGTGTACACAGAATAGTAGCGCAAGTACATTAACATACCTAAAATTAGAATAAGTTAGGTTAACAAGAACATGTGGAAATGAAACCTTAAGGAAATGGTAGATGTAAAAAGTAAAATAACAAAAATACCAAACTCCAAGGAAAATTCAAAACGGGAAGTCCCTTATCAAATGGCAATATTAAACAGGCGGAGGAAGCCGTGTCTGTTGTTTCGTTAAATTCTAGTTATGGAGGATATATAAATTAAACCCAATCAGAAAAGTTTGGATTTTTAATGGAAAAAAACATCATCAATATATCTGAATGTGAAATTAAATGATCTGACAAGTGTCTGAAGGAACTCAGACTCATGAAAATAAGAGGTCGGCAAGGAAAGGCGCACAGTTCGTTCCCATAGGAATGCCGACAATTTGTTGAAAAAGTCTACCTCCAAATTCAACAAATATGTTGTCAATAAGAAACTCCAGCATACTGATCACTTGTTCCTCTTTATAGCATGTTTAACTTATTGTTCACTATTTAAAAAAATATGCCGTATGGTATCACAAAGCAATAGATGGATAGCGTATGCTACTATTTTTATATTGAAAAGCATTGTGGATTATTTCTTTTAGACAATTTTTCAATTTCATACGAGAAATGGTGGTATACAGGGTTGAAAAATCAAAAGTTTTGGTAGAAATAATTTCAGAAAGATCGAGATTTAAAATTATCCAGAAGTTCTTTAGAGTTTTTTAGAATCCACATATGGTTAATACAACTACGCCAGTAAATAGTTTCACAGTATTCCTGAAGACCCTCTTTCACTGCTGACAGAATTTTTGTCAATCTAAATGACAATTCCTTTGTAGAACTTGCAGATGAGCCGGCAATATGCCATTATTTGTACGGAATTTTGTGAAGCTTAGGTATCCAATACAAACAATGTAAGTCCTCAGATTTGCTGTTCAATGTAAAGTTCAATGAAGCCATGAAAGACTTATGATCTGCCAAAATCTCATCCTTGTCATATGAAATGTCTTTGTATGTGGAATTATCTGAGTGCTCATTTATTTCTAATTATTTTACAAGGCACTCGTAGTAGTACGATTTACATACAAAGACAATATAATTTATAGATTTGTCCGCAGGAACAACAACATATTAATCTTGAAGATATGATAGACATTTCACAGCCTATTTGTCTCTGAAAACGGACTTTGGTCGATCATTCACACAGTTTTTCAACTAATGATTTCGACGTTTTATCAGAGACCTGATTGTTTTGACCCATTCTGACAAAGCGTCCAGTTCAACTTCTTCTCGTTTAGCCCATGCTCTAGCGTAGTCTTCAATGGAATTCATAGTTATTTTGAATTTATGGTTCCAATTGATGTGTTGGGGTTCTCTCAACTTAGGACCATGAGATATCACCCTTCGGAGATGTTCATGTTGAATTTTGTTTAGATCCCCAGTAATAACATGGCTAGAGGGGCTGTAAATATAAGGCGAGTGGAAACAGTCACATGTCACAGTTTTTTTTTTTGGTATTCTTCTTAATCAAGGTCCTGTCATGCTTGCTTATAGTTAAATACTTTAGGTGCAATGGATTCGTGTAACTGTAGGATAAAATAGGAACAGACTGATTTTGAAAATAAAGTGGATTTTTAGATGTCACCTCTTTGTGATGAAGAACGTTGCTGATGTTGATAGCATCAATTCCTTTATAAGCAAACTGAACTAGAAGGAATTTCCTCCTTTCGTCATGTAAAGGTTTCTACCTGGTTTAAAAAGACGAAAAAGAACTACATCACAAATTATACTGACCAGTCGTCTGTAAATTGGAGAAAATGTATTTATGCATCCTTTGTCAAGTGCGTAATCTCTCAAACATTTCAGAAAATTAACTAAATGATTTTTAATTGAACATCTGCAATGTACTAGAGTTATATTTACATTTACATGTACTTTATTTACAATCCTATTAATACTGCTCTTCAGTGAACACAGTTTCGTCAAATTTATTTCATTTTACACTCAATTAAAAAGTGATTATGTTTCACGAGGTAGGCGAAGGGTGATTTTCGTATATATATATTGTTTGTAATTTGTTCGCACGGTTGTTCCTGCTGTATGGCCAACAGTCTATTTGCATTGTACAAAGAGGTATTACCGGTTTTTCCAATTTCCATTTGAAAAACAAAATCATGTTTGTTTTAACACTTACCCCACTACCAACCCCTTATATTAATTTGCATGAAATTCGCACTGCAACTATTTAAATGTAAGAGAATTCAAATAACCGTGTGTAGTACATTATAAAATAGAGAAAGAAACAGTAAGGATGTTTACGAAAGTGTTATTACTGTTTATTATCCTGTTTTATATGACAAATGATGTCAACGGTTGTTCATGTTTTGGTTTCCCGCACCCTCAATCGCAAGTTTGCTCAGCTGACTATGGTAAGTTTTAGAATTGATGCGTGCATGAAAGGCTTCATTTGACTTTTTTTTTTTAAAACAGAATTGGTCTTTTATATTAGATTTTAAGTTCCTATTGCAGTCACATTAAATGAAATGTATGGTCATCAATGGTATTGCCAATGAAATGCTTCTATGAAATAAATATTGACGTTACAAACAAACTTTTGTTTTTTTAAATAATGCTCTTCAATATTCATAACTTGTTCTGATCTTAAATATGACAATATAAAAAACAAACCGCTCCTGTTCAGTTATTACAAATAAGTTGTATAGAAACGTAATTGACTTTGATATAATAATTCTAAGATAACTTCCATTCAATTTGGCAAATATAACATGCATTTAAATAAAAAAAAAAACAAAAAAAAAACAGGTTAATGCGATATGATTATGAACGCTCAATTATCCTTGACCAACGTGCTTTTAACGTGCTAGTTTACAAGGTAAAATCCAGCAGCAAAACGATATGTCAACAACCCGGTAACATTATTTTTTACTTTGCTCTTTATCCTAAACGCAACATTCTTTCGCTGGTGAACATCTTCAATCAATTAAAACCGCCCCTGTCTCTTGGTAGAATTCGCATCTTGAGTGTGGTAGGTCTTGGTTTCCATTCCCAGCGGGTCAAGTCCAAGACTTAAATATACTATTTAATCCCACCTATCTCCTAAAAACGCAACATCTATAAGTAATGGCATAAATTGGTCTGACCAAGGAAAAATAATATGTCCGGATAGAGTACCATGTCCCAGTGTGCACTGTTCCTTGGTCATGTTGGTAAACTAGTACGTACAAAATCCGGCTCAGCTTGTCCGTCTAGTATCATATAAGCATGTTCTCGTCTAAATATGCATGACATATTTGTCATGTGATATCAAACATTTATGACATCATTACTTAACACTAACATATATGTTAGTTGGCAACCTTCAAAAAAAAATCTTGATAGAAGATTTGGCAGACCAACCAGATGCAGCAATAGAAAACAAGACATGAGCGATGTCAAGTCACTCACAACGAAGCCGATCAACATTGCTAGATATCGAAATGTTTATCTGAGCCACGAAGAACTTAATGCTATATGTTAATGTATGGTAAGTCAGGTTATATCACTGAGTCTTAATAGCACCAAACCCATATCACCGAAATAATTATAAAATCTAGTTGAGCCTACACATACAAAATAATCAATACAATATTAGATTTCAACATCGTATAAAATATTTCTTTCTAAATCAAACACATAATTTAATGTAAAGTTTTTTTTTGGTAGACCACCAAGAAAGTAGTATTACCTATCCGGTGAAAGTAGAAAATCAAATGGTGTTTATATATTGTTTAGCATTATTTATTGATCTATTGATAATGTTCAATCATGTAGTTAATGTAGTAAATTATGTATCAGGAAAGCACAATTGACGATTGGTGTAGTCCTCCTAATTGGTTATTTTCTTTTAAAAAAATCATATCATTATAATAATTGTTATTAGTATTTGTATTTATAATAATTATTATTAAAGGTAAGTGAAATGGGTAGATTGAAAAGGTATAACAAAAATACTGAACTCTAAGGCAAATTCTAAAAGGAGATGTCCGAAAAATCTGACAATATCAAATGCCTTCAATCATCGGAACAAGTGAAAAACAACTCCCATATTCCGGATTCGGTACAGGGATTTTCCGAAGAAAATGGTGGGTTAAAACTGGTTTTACAGCTAGCTTAACCTCCCACTTGTACGACAGTTGTATAGTTCCGCTATATTGACAAAACATTGGGTGACCAACCCAAAGCGACATAAAAAGTTAATGTGACAATAATTGGGATCCAGCAGCCCTGAAATCAGGCTCTCGTAGTAATCTCCCTCGTAACATTTTTGGCTGATTCTGGATTCACATAGCAAATGGGGTAGGCATAGCAGAATACTCGACATAATGCAATTCCACTGGTTTGTTAGATTTGTCGGTAAGTTTCAAATTTTTTCGACTTACAGTATTGGTAGCTGCTGGCGAATGTATCTAGCAAACCGACTGCAATACGTAAACAGAATTGACTTGGGCATACTGTTTACTAACCAAGAAATAAATTGGAACTCATCATTGGAAACTTTAATTAGTGTCGTATTATATAGCGCCTTGTAGTATTTCATGACCGGTACCGTGCTTCATCTTTTAGTGAGATTATTCGAGTAATTTCACTTTGGACGGGTTAATTGTTAGATGGGTACTTTCCATTGGATTTTTCACAATTTAACTGTTCCGAAAATGAAACAGAATAAATAAGCTATCAGTAAATAAATTTCTGGGAGGTTCAATCTGATTAAAAATTCGATCTTTCAGTTTGATGCTATATATAGTGTTGTCGGTCGTGTATAATTTAATGGTCATGTTTATTGAAAGTTTAGCATTTTATTAAATATTACCCAACAGAGTTTTCAAAATTTTTAACTACATGTAATGCCTATCAAAAACAATTTCGTCCAAAATCCGAAATATTTCCGAATATAAACCAGAACTTTAACAAAACAAAAACATAGACAATGATATTGGACAGACCTATGTGTTCTTAACATTTCAATGTGTTCTTAACATTTCAAGAATGATTTTCGAAACAAAATATTACATGTCATGAGTTCAAAATACAAGCGACCAGGCATTTTCAGACATTTTTGTGTGTCTATCTTTTTAGTGACTAAGTAAGGGTACTGATTACCATTTGATATTCCTGGGGGAGGATTTTTTCCGGATTATTATTTTTTTTCATCTGTTGATACGCGTCTTTTTTTTCTTAAAACTTTTGTACACATATTTTTCCTGCATTTAGTGTTGCATACTGATCATTTTTATCTCGCCTAGTTACACACGTTATATATTTTCAGTTCTTACCAGCATAAGTCATTTATTTTCAAAAATCCTTTCGGAATAGCCAATGGTTGTCCCCTAGTTTTTGACGTAATGTAATAATAACACCGTAATCTCAACAATATTTTATATTTTTCCAGTATTCCAAGGCAAAGTTACCAAGGAGCAATTTATACCAGGCCCACCTGATGATACTGCTAACAATTTTGCGATATGGAAATATACATTTAGAATTATTTTCAAAATAAAGGTAGGAATCAGTAGCTAAATAAATTTTGGAATATGACGTGTATGAATTTAGACATGATAGAATTAATATGTTATATTTTTAGAAGGCAAATAGTTTAAATATAATATGCATTATAGGAACAACTACTCACATATACTTTGCAGGAAATACGTATTCTTAACAACTGGACTGTTTTTTTTTATATCCAGTTACAGTTAACTCCCAAATGTAATAATTGTCATTTCCATGGTGTCTTTTCTCCGAACTGCATTATTTAAGTCAGCTTAAAAATCGTTCGAAATGGGACATACACGTGCAGAAAAAGTGTCAGTAACACAATAATATATCTTAAAGAATTTTCTCATAGGTTTTCTAAATTAGAATAGAATCTGAAGAAAAGAGTGACAGTATTTTCATCTTTCATACATAATCAATGATAACCTTTACATTATTCACCCAAATTTGTATCACAGTGTCTGCTTTATTGGTATTCTAGTTTAACACACAGAAAATATATTGCAAATTCAAAAATATTTTTATTGATTGAAAATGCTTTTTTCATGCTATACATTTACAATACAGGGAGTGACAGAAGGTGTTGGTGAAGAAGTAGTTGTACAGACTGCTGGAAATAGTGGGCTCTGTGGAGTACGTTTCACGGTCGGAAAGTCATATATTCTAATGGGTAAATATAATGTAGAATGCATTAAACATTGCTTCACTCCCGTATTATCTCCCCTAAAAAGTTAACTAGTTCAATATACACTGCAATATGCATTGTACATCTAGTTAAGGAGTAAAGAGATAAATACGATCAATCAAGATGCAAACGTCAAGAAAGGTACACAAGATTGATTGGTTGATTGTTGATAACTTAACGTCCAGTTGAAATTTTTCATGCATGTTCAGGACGAGAACAAATTAACAATGAATACAATAGGTATCGCCTGTAATAGAGGTCGTCCGGGATGAAGGTCTGGGAAATTCGGGTATATTGAATAGGGACAGAAATTTAGCCTTGCAACAGGCCACCTACGGACCCCTCTAAGAGTTGTTGTGCAAGGTTTCTTAACGTGCAGAGAACGTTGGTAAAGAAGAAAATGGTTAATTAGCAAGTAGACGAACAAGTACTGTCAAGTCAAAACAACTCATAAAACTAAGATAAGATTTCACATGGACACAAACACGAGGAAGTGTGTGGTCTCAGATCCTAGGCATTGTTAGGCATAAAACTTCATTTTGTTAATTGAAGTTGATTGAATCTTTAATAGAAAATTATTTGGAATGACTTCGGCAGTTATGAATGAATGATGAATGCCATTATACCATGTTGCAAATGAAACAAATATATGTGCAACTACAAAGTAAGCTGTTCCTTTTGTTTTAAAGTAGCGGTCTTCCTTTTGCTTTTGCAAATAAAGTCCACTGGTTATTGTAAGATCTTTGTCTTTAGGAAGAAAAAACTCCGATGGAAAGAAAACTATTGGATCCTGTGATTTTATCAGACAAAAGAGCAGTCTGTCATCTTTCCAAACGACTTACCTGTTTACAAGAGGTTCTAATTCGTACAATTTAAACTGTAGAAGGGGATGCAACGTAAGTAACTAAAAAATAAGCTATGGATTTGTTCGTTCTTGTTTAGGTTTAACTGTCATTTACTTTAATTCATGAGATTACAACTTTTTGGTAATTATTTTTATTTCATGTATCTATTATTACTCTCCTGATTTGGATTAAAGGAAGAGGATTGAGATTTCAAAAACTAATTTAACCCTTCCACCTAGTAATGTACCTTGTAAAAGTCAGCAGCTCAATCAATGATTGTCTCATGTTATATCGAAATTTGCCTTATCTGGTTAATTCTGTTGCAATGAAAAATGTTCAATAGATTCTAAATAACTTACAAAAAATGTATTCACAACGTTGTTTTATATTCGGGACAACCAACAGTTTAACGTATTTAATAAAAAATATTTCCTGTACATACAATATTATAGATATTTATCGTCGATAAACTATTTTTTCAAAATCTTAATTCCCCCGATTTTGTTAACGCGAACTGTTAAAAAATAAACAGTGTATACGCAAATGAAATCAGTACAAAAAAGAGCCCTCCTTTTAAAATGTCGGTAACATAAATATCAAGAACAAGACAAAAATATTTAATATTATAATATCAAATTATCCTCACAGTTCGTGAAAGCAATAAATACATGTTTGATAATGATGAAACACTTATGGGGATTTGTTATTTCTAGCATGGACATTTATTTTCAAATATATTTTTACTTTCTAAGTTTTTAGTGTATCAATCTTTCAAATTTATGTTTAATTATTTGTGTTTGTCATAATGGACGCATGTTAAGCCCAAAACATGGTAAAGCAAGGAAAGCAGAAACGTTTTTTTTTTCTTTCATTCCCATTTCTGGATAATTACAGATTTTTTGTTTACCAAACTAGTGTATCTCCAGATGGTAATGATCTGCCTATAAAGTGGTACATGCACATATTTCCAAGAATTAGATTTATTCTTTATACATTTGATTTACATTTTCAGAAAATAAATCCAGAATCAAAAGGTTGTAAATATCAGCCTGGAGATGATAAGCTTGACATTTGCCTAGCTAAGAATGCTCTGTGCAAAAGAAGAAGAAGACGATGTCGTTGGGTTAATAATGAAAAATGTTCATGATGTTAGCGTGGTAATGTCATCAACAACCTGTACTTTAATGATAGATAAATAAATGAAACAAATATTCAGACTTTCTTATCAACATATAAATGAGTATTTTATATCTAAAGATGTTGTCGTTTGAAACTGTTTCATTGTTTGAGTTAGAGTAGAGTATGGTTCTGATGGCCGAGTGGTCCTAAGTAGTCGAACTACTGTTTCACTAGCTATATAGTCTGTCAACACTGAGGTTGTGAGTTCGAATCCTGCACGTTGCGGGTCCACTCGACACCAATCGGATTTGACTAGGATTGTGAGTTGTCCTACCGAAGGTTGGTGGTTCACTTCCGAGCAATCCGGTTTCCTTTAACTATAAAAACTGACCACCACAAAATAGCACAATAGTGCTGAAAGTGTTGTTAAACACAAATCAATAAATCAATTAATGTTAAAGTTAGATTGTTATTCATTTAGGTAAAGTAAATCTACAATAAGTGTCAATACAGTATCCACAATTCACATTTGTGACAAGTGTCAAGTGAATAGTAGGATCGGCTAGCCCTTCCGACGCACCTTATATAACCCCTGGTTGTTGTTGGGGTTCGTGATATTTAGATCGGTTATAGTTTTACTTGTAGTGTGTTGAAGAGTTGTGTATGTCCTTTTGTTTACAATAAATTGAAAATAAAGGACTGAGCAACACAAACCCCACTAAAATCGGGGATGACCTCTAGTGCTCTGGAAGGTTATGAAGATCCTCCTTAACAATGTCACCGGTCGTGTTGCTTATGTAAACATACACCCGATGGAAAGTTTTGTTCGGTTTGTCACAGTTGTCTTTGCGTATTTACAGCTGCTGCGTGTAAATGAGCTTCGATTGTTTCTGTCTACAGTTTGAATAATAACCGGGCTCGTCTCTGTCAACTCTGACTTACAATCTTAATTTGTGTTAACACATGACATAGACAAAATCCCTTTGATATTGCTGGGGCATAACCTGGATAACGCACAGCTCAGGATTGCATTAACTACCTTATTTACACCACACTGCTTATACAGATATTTGGCATTCTCCATTTGGTAAGAAATATCAAGTGCATACATGTAGATATACTCGGACCAAAAAATTACTCACTTTATAAAACATCAGAATGGAAAACATACAAAAAAAATGTAGAAACATTGCAATCAACACAGTATCCGGCTAAATAAGAACACAGTTTCTTATGTTTGTTATAATACTCAACTTATTATGTTTTTATTGATATTGCCTGACATATAAAAATACATAATACATTTCTTTGTACGGCCATAAAAATAAAACTAACGATTTCACGTTAAAAATTTAATATTTCAAAAGTTCACAGCTTCGATACAAAATTGAAAACACAATTCTAGAAAGAACTGTTGCATGGCAGTCCACGAGATTTTCTTTCTGGTTGTGATTCATTTAATGCACTTTCTTTATTCTCAGCATTATCCTGCTTAGATAGGATTGCAAGATTATCTTCTTCTGTCAAAGTTTTGGGATGCCTAGGTTTTGTCTGCTTTGTAGATGGATTCAAAATATTAGACACATCTTTAAGCATACAATCAGCATGTGGTTTGTAAGTATGATTAGCCTTTTAACGTCTATGACCTGTCCTGTCCATTTCCGTCTGCTCACTGACTTCTGCTTGGTACAATCTTGTTGGAAGTGTTCTTTTTCCCTGAATAGTTACTAAAATTCCTCTTTAATTCTCTCTTTGTATCTGACAATCCATGTCTAAATAATGTTTGATAGATTTTGTTGCAATATAGCGATGGCATAGCCTTCCATTATAGGTTTTATTATCCTTACCCCTATATTCAATATAAATTCTGTTATCGTCTCCTAACTGTATTTTTGAAATTTGCAGATTACGATGTTCGTCACGACAACGTAGACCAAAATATTTACAGTTGTATAAAAAAACAGTATGCAATAAACTTTCAGGTGAATGATTATCAAACACAGACTTCTCCCACAATATTTCTTCCTGCTCAACTGAAATCGGATCTGCCTGCTTAATATTTATACTATAACCATCTGATGTTAATTGTTTCATTCGTGCGTCAAAGATTCGCCTAAACCTCTGAAACCTGTCGTCATACTCCTTCCAAAAGCTAAGGTTAGAAACAAATTGTAACCGAATTCCTCTTAGAAGTTACAAGAAGAAAAAGTGTCTTTAGAGGATATTTCTCTCCATTCATTTTTCAAACTTCTACTACATATTTCCCCATAATACTTAAATATCTTAAACAGTCAAACATATTAGGTCTGGTATAATGAATCCACTACCGATTTTAGAATTCTTCTTGTCTTCATAGACATTAACTTCCTATTTTGTGGCTTTCTGTGTGTTTTTGTTCTCAGTTTCTTTTATAAGTACATGCGTTTATCAATTAAAATCATGGTCTGTCATTTCAGCAAACCTGGAGTAGTTGTTCCTTTTCTATAGGTTTTTTCATCCTGAAATAATATAATGTAACATAATATAATTGCAAATGCAAGTTTTTATTATTGATACATGCATACATATATGTGTGTGTGTGTGTGTGTAAACTATACATTTTGTGAAGAACATGTCCGTCTGAATTATCATATATATGTAACATTTCTCTGCGTTATTTTTAAAATATCGGTTTGCTTGTACAGATCATTGGTAAAAGTTCTGTTTAAGTAAGTCCAGTGGCAAATATTTCACGCATATTCCGGACGAGAACAATTACACGATAAATCTAATCGGAATTCTCTGCAATGATTAACTTTAAAACACTAAAATATCATATGCAAACATAAATTATAAACGATCGATATCGATATTGCACCACTCGCCTCGTGTACAATGCAATTATTTGACTAGCTTAATTTGCTGATAAAAAAGAGGGATTTGGTAAGAGCTTGAAAACTCCTTTACAACGGAAATTTATGCATTAATAATGTATTTTTTCCCGAAAATAAGAATAGAGGGGCAGCATATATAAACTAGTTATTATAATATCGTATGCATAATAGCAAAAACACATTAAAAAACTAAAAACAAGTTAACAAAATACAGAATATTTACCATCCATCCAAAAATTGGATGTGTCCGTGCGTCGCAGTTTTTTTTAAAAAGACATACTTGAATACTTTGAACCTCTCCATTTTCCGAAGTTACATGAAACCACAAATCTATGTCCAGTTCTACGTCATATGAAATAGCTGAAGTGTCAATTTAATCTCAAGATGAATTCTCATCCACCATATCATCAAAGAAGTCCTCTATATTTACATTTCTTAGTTCCATATCGTCCTCTCATGTTTCAAAAAAAAAATAGTGATAATATAAAATCGTTCTACGATAATTTTTGTTGAAAACCATCCATTCCGGCTTCTTGTTGAGCAGAATGTGATGTTTTGCGGGAAAACTGTTGACATCATGTGTTAAAACAGTTATTGGCCATACAAATCGGTATATATCATTTAATTTGCACGGTCGGGTTGATCCATTAACCCGAACTTCTGCGTCAATCGGGTCAAGCAGGACCACCCGAGCCATGCAAATTAAATGACACATACTGAAATGCTTGGTCAATAACTATAACTTATTTAACTATTTTGGATGACACTTTGTCCTCCGAGATAAATAGTGGTATGTTCGAAAATTCGAAAGGAGCACTCAGAGCTTCCCCCATATAATATATAACATGTTTTTCCCTTGTCGTTGTATTATATATTGCAACGAAAGTTCATGCATCGATATTTAAGAAGTATTTCTCCTTGGTGTGTTTTATCACACTTAGGTAGTTTCATCTATGCATCATTGCTAAAAGCTGGACGCGGTTGAGATAAAACTAAAACTTTAATACGTCGTACGCAGACTCCCAATACTCCATACATACGTTGGCTTGATCATTTTTCTTTCAAACGTATTTTGTTGTTTAGTTTATTTCAATTGATATGAAGTCGTACAGTAAAACACTAAATCGTCTATCAAAGTGCAGAATCAGCACTCAGACTTTTTTGAAATATCAAGAGGGGTGAAACAAGGAGAATCTTTAAGCCCCTCTTTGTTTAATCTTTTTATAAATGATATTGAAAGTGAACTCTCAAAAAATGATAATTATCCTTTGAAATTAGTTTCTTCTGAGGTAAATTGTCTTATGTTTGCAGATGATCTACTTATACTTTCAGAAAATAAACAAGGTTTGCAAAATAGCTTAAATAATTTAGAAGAATATTGTGACACCTGGCAACTTACACTAAATGTTAACAAAACTAAAACTATGATTTTGCAAAACAAAAACATTAAATTAGAACAATCTTTTGTTAAATATAAAGATATAAATTTGATAAATGTTTCAGAATATAAATTTTTAGGTATTCTTATTAAATGTAATGGCAATTTTAATCATAGCTCTGAAGAACTAGTAAAAAAGGCGAAAAAGGTAATGTTTGCTATTAAATCCTATACTGGTTCTTTAAATAATATCCCTATTAAAGTAGCATGTAGTTTGTTCAGTACTATGGTGGAACCAATTGCTACATATAACTCAGAGGTTACTTTTATGGATACATATATAACATTATATAGAGCTGTCCAGAGAGCAAATGTATCCCATAAAGAAATTGACTTTCTTGATTTTACTGATAAAACTTGTTTTGACAAACTTCATTTATCATTTTGTAAATATATTTTGGGAACACGAAAAAATGCATCAAATTTAGCAGTTAGAAAAGAATTAAGTCGCTATCCATTAGAATTAAAAATAAAGGTCCAAAGTTTACTATATTTAACAAGACTTCTAAATAATTGTATAAATCCCTTATTATATGAGGCTTTCCCTCTATCAAAGAATCTAGACTCAGCAGGATGTTACACATGGTTTACGTATATAAAAACATTGCAAAGGAAGCAAATGTAGATTTTAAACATATTGAGGAGTGTAAGAATCTAAACCAAATAAAAACACTTAAAACTGAATTAAAAGTTAAACTCCTTAATCATTATGAAAAATTATATAAACATAAATTTGAGAAAATAGATAATAGCAGTAAACTTCTATTATATAAAACATTAAAACAAAGTAATAAAATAGAAACATATCTGAACTCTAATATATTTGAAAATAGACGTAATATCACTAAATTAAGATTAAGTGATCATAATTTATTAATAGAAAAAGGGAGACACCTAAAAATCCCTAGGGAAAACAGGTTGTGTCAGTCCTGCAATACAATTGAGGATGAAAAACATTTTCTTTTGTATTGCAGGAAAAACGCTTCCATTAGACCAGTTTTTATTGAAAAATTAACAAAGGCTAAAAGTATAGAAAATTTTGATAGCCTCAATGAAAATGAAAAAATGATAAATATTCTTTGCCCATCATCACAAAAACAGGTAGAAAGCATAGGTTCCTTTATTAAAAAGTCATTGGCACTAAGGATAGGGGACTCATAATTGAATTTTGAACTATTTTCATTAGTTTGTTTAATATGATTATACATGCTTTTTTCTTGTCATTAAGTTAATGTTGTTTTTGTCACAAATCGTATAAGTTGGTTTATATGGCAATACAAGTTTGATTTGATTTGATTTGAGTAATATTTTTGATCTGTTTATTTAAAACAAAATAGTGCAAAAACAATTGCATGTATAGGTTGTATTGCATTAAAAAACAATCGACCTCGAAAATTGCAGATACCAGGTTGCCGTTGTCCACAATGTTCTTCCAAATTCTTACTTTATTTTTGCTTTTTTAACTGTTTAGATTCAAGCGTTACTGATGAGTCTTTTATAGAAGAAACGCGCATCTTGCGTACACAATTTCGATCCTGGTATCAATCAAATATTTTCTTTGTTCGATACTTGTTAGTATAAAAATTGAACATGCTAAAATAAAAGAACAATTTCATTAATGATTGATCTAAAGATATTTATATAAAATGCTTCGCAATCAATGGTTTATAATTAACAAAAAAGTTACATGTAATTGGTATGAATGTTTGATTAGTTGCTAGTTGTTTAACATCCAATGGCAAATAGTTCATGCATGTTCAGGAAGAGAAAAAATTAACAATAACAAATAGGTAGGTACTGTTATAGAGGCCGTCCGGGATGAAGGACAGGGATATTTGGACTGTCACTGGAAAATGAGGGTAGATTGCATTGGGGCTTCATAATTGTACATCCCACACAGCCAAACGGACGCCCCACTTTAACAAGGGTTTTAATGACGGTCGGAAGACCTATAGTGACCATATTGTATTCCCTAATCACCCTTGGGGGTAATTGATATGATAAATTATAAATCGTTAATAGAAATCTCTGAGCAATATACATACGGGTCACTGAGCAATATACATATGGAGTCTGAATATATCAAACTGCATTAATATATTGCGGAAATTACATGAAATGTTAACCTTATCGGGATTAATGGCATTTTTTTTAACGATTTGCAATTTATATGTGCACATCTGTAATGTACATAGACTTGTGAATACATTAAGTATTTCCTCTTCAAAATAATCCCATTTATATTGTTTGCTAGTGAAAGCTTTGACAAAGTTATTTGATTTTGTATTATGATATATGTCCCGCGTTAAAATGCAATTAAAAAACGATAGAGGTGAAGGGTTAATTTTGTATAACGTGTTTTGTCAGTTTTTTTACTCATTTTATACCTGCATGGGATAGAGTTGCATTGTATTATGCAAATATGTTAATATAAACATGTCTAGCCTTATTTTGAACAAAAATCTGAACTCATATTCTTCTTTGCAACATATCATCCTTTACCATCCCCTGAAACATGTCAGCATATAATTTGCTAATCCAATATCAAAATCTAAGAGGATGTACTTAACTTATTGCTGTAAATTAATTCGATAGCTATAGAGTAAGGAATAGTTAAGATGTCTTTGAAAATTTTCCTGCTAATAATTGTTCTAGCATTTATGACAAGGGATGTACACGGGTGTTCATGTATTGGCAACCCACACCCTCAAGATCAATTCTGCTCAGCAGCGTACGGTAAGTTTTACCAAAAATAACCAGACGTTCATATTACTTTACAAGGCTAGTTAATAGTGAGAATCACAAATGTGCTTCTTTAGTTATGGTGTTTTTTGCACTAGATTATAAAGTCACAATCAAAGGATTTAATTCATTTTTGAACAGGAATTTCAAAATAAAACCAAATTTGAAACTACTGTTATCCTAAGTTAATAATATGAATGTATATCAAATAATCACACTAACATTGCTATATATTTGTTTAAAAGGCATGTATTGTGTCAGCGAGGTTGGCAACAAGTTACTTTAGTGCATCTTTTTAATTGGTCTAATTTCATCAAATGCAACGTTCAAGTTACCGTTCTTGAACATTTTGAAAGACGATTTTTTGTCGTTTTCCGAGCAAAATTTGTTTTCTATTCCTTATGTATGAAACGAAGCCTGACATTTGAGGATGTATACAGGTGGATATTACATCATCGATGCTTTCATGGATTATTTGAAATATTTTACTATCAATTGCCGGTTTGTAAATGTTGTACTAGTAAAACCTAAATTAACGATAAAAAAAAATATGATATTCTGTGGTGTACTTAACTGCTATGCTGGTCAAAAGATTAACTTCTTTGTTAAAGATAGGTTTTTGATTTTATCAACTCTTAAAAAAGAGAGGCGAGAGATACCAAAGGAATATTCAAACTTAAAAATAAACTGAAAAAGCCAAAACAGGAAAAGACCAAAAGACAAACAACAGTACATAGAACACAACATAGACAAATAAAGACAGCAACACAAACCACAACAAAAACTGGGGGTGATATCAGGTGCTCCGGAAGGGTAAGAAGAGCCTGCTCCACTTGTGACACCTTTGTGTTGCTCATGCAAGTACAAACCCGGTGATAAGTCTAATTTAGTAGGTCATATTCGGGGGAAAGGGGACGGGATTTGCAGTTACAACACTATAAATCTATAAAACGGATATTCCATAACGGTCATCCAATTCGTGATGGCGTCCGTAAATTTTACGAAGGGATGATTTCATCTTCACTACTTGGAACTCTTGTTTTAATAGCTTCCTTGTGAGCAGCAATCCTCTATCAAGTAAATCATGATAGGAAATACAAGCCCATGGAATCTCGTATCAACTGGGGGGATATATACTCCGCATGCAGGCGCTGCTGGAATGTTGCTACATACCAATGGACAGTTCACAATTGGGAAGCTGAAATCATCTCTTTTGTAGTAATGTCTGGTTTTCAACCGACCACTCATTGTCAATTTCTAGATGTTAGTCAAGATATATGAGGCAGACTTGTATAAATATTGATTTTGTTATCAGTAACTTAAAACCATACGTGTACTATCACGGTACTACAATCTATCGATACCTATAGTTTGGCATTGCACAAATTCATGTTTTTCTCTGACTGTTAATGACGTCTTAACACTAAATCCATTGTATGTTGGATGTGTACTGATTGATATTTTAGTCTTAAATACATGATATTTTTCATAAGTTGTTATTGGCTTTGAAATAGCTGTCAGTAACTGCGAGTACTCTCAGATATGTACTTAGTGTCGTTTTGTTTTTGGGATGTATAAGTACCCGTCCACGTCCACACTGTGTTTTTGTTAGATGTACTAGTATTGCTATTTGTATCCATCTGATGAGTTAAGCCTTTTTCAACTGATTTTTATAGTTTGTTCTTATGTTGTACTGTTACACAACTGTCCCAGGTTAGGGGAAGGGTTGAGCGCTCACAAACATGTTTAACCCCGCCACATTCTTTGTGTGCCTGTCCCAAGTCAGGACATGGTTCATGTCTGTCATATTTGTTTTTCTTAAATTGTTTTGTTAAAAATTAGGCCGTTAGTTTTCTCTATTGAATCGTTTCATATTTTTCATGTCGGGGCCTTTTATAGCCGACCATACGGTCAGAGCAAATGTGTGTTATCAAGTGAACTATTTACTAAATAAACCAAATTAAAGGTATGATCCAGATTTCACATATTCACTGAACATGGAAATTTGATGGTGCGAGCGGGACATGTTGTGGCCAAAGGACAACTTTTTCTTGTTTATTTTTTGTTTGTTTTGTCATTTAAATAACATATGAATTTGATTAACAAAATGAAGATAAAAATGCCATAGTCACAAAAATATAAATAAACTAATTAAAAGTATAACTTAAAGTATAAAAAAAAATTATAAGCTATCTAGGTATGTCGACAACATTAATACAAATAGTTCCAAAGGAGTATGTGAGGGACATTTACACCTAACATAGGACAAGGGAAGAGGCTTTGTTTGACATCATCTGGATTTCCACCTGTTTGGACCTATATGTAGATAACGGTTGATTGGTTGTTTAACGTCCAGTGGCAAATATTATATGCATGTACTCACATTATAATTGATTGGTTGATTGTTAAAAAAATGAAGAGATGTGATATGGTTGTTTAATTTTCAGTTGAATATGTCATACATGTTCAGGAAGAGAACAAGTGCAATAGACGAATAGTTACAATAGGTAGTTCCTGTAATAGAGGCCGTCTGGGATGAAGGTCGGGGAAATTTAGAATGCCACTGGAAAATGAGGGTAACTTGGACAGGGACAGAAATTTTGCCTTGCAACAGGCCACCGCAAAGAGTTGTTGCAAGGGTTCTAAACGTGCAGAGAGCGCGGCACTCTCTTTACATGAGGCATCAGATTAAACGTCCCCATTCTGACGTGGCTGCGTACTTGAACATGTACATCCCGCAAAGCCAAACGGACGCCCCGCTTTGGCTAAGGTTTTACTGCCGGTCGGAAGAAGACCTGTTGTGACCATATTTCTATTTCCCAGTCAACATTAGGGGTCCTAACGAAAATACACGACTACACTCAAACAAAGAATTTAAGTCCAAAATTTCGATCGTTAAATGCTAGTAAAACTATTGTGTAAATTTTGAATGTTAAGTTAATTTTGGCGTAAAAAAGTTATTCTGAAATCTCGTTAAAGAACGTTTTTTGTTTATCTTGTCTTTGTTCTAACTCCGATAATTGTGTTTGTGCAGTTAAAATATTACTAACACCTGATATAAAAAATGGGATTGTTTTTTACTCAGTTGGTAATGGCATGGCGAATGGTCCATCGCAGGAGTTAATACTGCCGACATATCCGGATCCGCCTACGTTTTGAGTTACACAATTATCTCAGAGTTTATATTCTTAATAAATAGTTCTTTTTAAATTAAATGACGAGATCTGAACCTCGGTTACTACTTCAATCTGTTATATGGCTAATCAACTGAAAACCGTGAGATTGATAGAAAACGGCATATTATGTTACTACTAGTGAAGAGTATACTAATGCAATTGTCAAATGGAGCGTTTTGACAAAGACTCAAATCAAGTCGTCCATGAGCGCCAAAAACAAAAGTGTAAAGTGTTTTTCCATGCAGAACTGAAATTTACTATACTAATATGATATTAACATTTAGTGATTCTGCTCTGGAAGATAACAAGGAGAAAGATTGATTCATCTACAACAACCTTATTTGACTTTTTTCGCCTCATGTTAATTAGCCTTTCCCCTGTGATAATCACACCCTTTATTGTGGATGTGTGTATTTTGTATAAAAACTAAAAGATTTAATGTGATTGTCAATGAGACAACTCTCCACCAGAGGCAAAATGACGTTATGTATGGTTACCAAAAAAAATATTTTGTGTTCAAGACAGATTGTTGGTCTTGTCTAGACTCGGAACGACAAAGAACTTGAATAGTAAATTAATATAGACACTTGTCAATCGTTGTCATATGCATTAAACATTTAAATGCCTCTACCTGTTTTCCAGCTCTTTATTGCGATTAAAACGACGTTTAAGCAACATCTCCTTATTCATTCAAGAATTGAATTCTTCTTTTTGTAAATTCATTGGGATGTAAAAGCGTTGACCGAAGTACATTTTGAATGAAGCGCGGAAGCGCTTCATTCTAAAAATGTACGCACGGTCAACGCTTTTACAACCCTATGAAATTACTAAAAGAAGCATTCAATACTTATAATTACATTTTTTTGCTATGATCATGAAAACACGATTACTATCATTTTTTTCTTTTCTTTACCTGTGCACTTTATTGTGGAAACGTGTGTCATCATGTAATGATCATGTATGTTACAATTCATGAAATTCATTTTGAAATGAAGAATGACGCGAGATTGCTGTTAGCCAATCAAAATGACGTATAATAATGAACCATACATCTAATGTAATTATAACGTCATTATAAGTAATGAATTAAAAATTAAACATAGTGCCTACAATAACATGTTAAAACAACTATAAGTTCCCGGTTTACTCCCCGGATTTTATTCTTTTATAGCATGTGAAAATATAATATATATTTAACTAAAGCTTATTTTAATTGTCATGCATAAATGCGTCAAACAAATATAAAAATTGAAGCAAATGAATGCATTATGTATTTCCTTAACGTTTATTTTACGGATCCATTGATTTTATTTAGTTACATGTAAAAGAGAGGCGAAAGCTACAAAAGGGATAATCAACTCATAAGTGGAAATAAACTGACAGCGCCATGGCTAAAAAAGAAAAAGAACCAATACAAATAGCAGTACACAACACAATAAAAATAAAGGAACTTAAATCAAAAACGGTAAAGGTGACGCCGCCCAAATTCGAACTTATCTAGGTTTTGTGGCAATAAGCATTATGTATAAGTTTCATAACATTTGGTTGTGGCAATGTTAAGTTAGTGAACGGAAACGAAAAATTCATAAGTTTTTGTTTCCATTTGTAAAGGACATAACTCTGGAACGGTAAAAGTGACGCAACCCAAATTTAAATTTGATCTGCTTTTTGTGGTAATTAACATTGTGTATAAGTATAACATTTGGTGGAGGCAAACTAAAGTTAGAGAACGGAAAACAATTTCGGGACGTACGTACGGGCCTACGTACAGACGGACAAGGGTAACACCTAATGCTCCCTACGCTGCGGCAGGTGCATAAAAAGTGAGACGCAAGGAAACATCTGTATCAATCATTTTTCTATAAAAACATAAAAGCGTTTGGGTTTTTTTTACGGATTTAATGCACTAACACGCGTGTATTTGTTAACCCGTTGTTTGATGTGTTAAACCGAACCTTCATACGATTAAATTTTAGTAGGATCATATATCATTATAAAAATAAAAAGACATGTCATGATTGTCAATGAGACAAAGATACACTAAAAGATTTAGATAATCAAATTATTTCTTTATTAGTGAATAGTTTTTCCAATATCTTTTTATTTAATATTATCATAGCTTCTGCTTTTTATTTATTTTTATCAAAAGTATTTCTCGTACTTTAAATTTGCAAAAATAGAACATCGTATGCTTTGGTTTTTTTCAGTATTATATGGCAAAATTATCAAGGAACAGTTTATACCAGGCCCTCCTGGCGATACTGCAAATAACGACGCGATCTGGAAATATACTTTCAGCATTCTTTTTAAAATGAAGGTATGGATCAGTATTTTAAAATTTAGAAATTGAACGTCTTTGAAGTTGTGCGAAGAACCTTGTAGAAGCAATACTAGCACTTCTGTGTTGACATGAATTATCATTGATATGGTCATAATTATAAATTAACTGTTTACAAAAGTTTGAATTTTCGAAATACTAAGGATTTTCTATCTCAGGAATATATTACCTTAGCTGTATTTTGCAAAACGTTTAGGAATTTTTGGTCCTCAATGCTCTTCAATTTCGTACTTAATTTGGCTTTTTAATTTTTTTTTTTATTTGAGCGTCACTGATGAGTCTTTTGTAGACGAAACGCGCGTCTGGCGCAAATACAAAATTTCAATCCTGTTATCTATAATGAGTTTATTCAGAATTAAATGAATTAAACACTGTGTACATTATCGTTAACTGTTTTGATTCGAGTGCAAGTGATTATGCTAATGCAAACGTAAATTGAGTACGGCGTACTTTTTTAAAGTCAGATATCGTGATTTATGTTTTTCATTTGTACGGGAAATGAACTTTACATTGCTTTCCGTGGAACAATAAAACAAGAAATGAAAATCAAATATGGAGTCATTTTTACATTCTACATACATCTTTAACCAATGCCCTTTTTAAACAATGTACAAGTGAAAGTGAGACTGTTTCAATTTGAATGACATAGAAGATCTTTTTTTAACCAGTAATTAATGAAAATTGTTTGATATGTCTTTTTGCTGTCTTCAATTTATATCAATCAATAAGACAAATAAGAAGAAAGCAATATACATGGGAGGGAGGGGTAGCAAAAACAAATCATGCGACGAACAAAAGAAAGGAAGGAAGACTATAAAACAAACAAAATTCGATGTTTCTCAACTTTTTTTATTGCTTTGTTATTTTTAAGAGATGCTTGGCATTGAGTTTAGTTGAAAATTCGTGTTGTAAATTAATGATATAAGGATAATAGAAGAAAGATATTTCGAAGAGGTACAATACCTTACCCAAAATAAATAAAGATAAGCATTTTTTTACAGATAGACCAACACATAAGATAATTGTTGATGATTACTTTTCTTACCTGAAAAGAAGAGTTAATGCATATGCAACTAAAGTTAAGCAGTCTCTGTTCTAATTGTAAAATCCGTATATCCCTTGGAAAATATATTTGTCAATCAAAATTGATTTTATTGATTTATTCGCGACAAAATCATATACATTTATAACACAGGGAGTAACAGAAAGAGTTGGTTCTGAGGTAGTAATTGAGACTGCAGGAAATGGTGGGCTTTGTGGAGTACGCTTGCCGGTCGGAAAGTCATATATTATAATGGGTAAATTTTATACAATTAATAAAGTATGATTGGTTATTTTTCTAGTGAACAAAAGTAGTAACTGATGATGAAGTCATTCAATAAATAAGTCAACTTTTTTTTTTAAATGATGTAAAAAAATACGTTACGTACCATGATTTAATCACATTGATGTTTAGGTAATAAAAAACGGCCTTCTAAGTGGAACATCACTCCTATTGTAACCATCTGCATATAAATAAACACTTATATATTCCGTGCGCCCGAAGCGCTTATCTGGATTTACCATCAAGAACGCTCAAACCTAATCATGTAGAAGCCAGGGATGTGTAAATACGCTACATCGTTTACTTACGAACTCTATGAACAAAAAAGGCTAAACAAAATATATAGTTACTGTAGACAAATTCATCTTACTTCAACGTTGCCTGAGGGAGTTACAACCCTAGTTCTAAAACATTTCCTATTTCAAACGGGGATTTTTAAAAAAAAATATATTTTTTAAGTCACGTCGGTACTGAAGCATCTACCAGCAGCTGTATATATCCGGTGCTTATAAATGCAATAGCAAAATTATAAATTCATTATTCAACCTGCATTCAAATATAAATTGTTTATTGCATTTCTAAGCGTTGAATATATACCGCTGCTGGTAGATGCTTCAATACCGACATGACTTAAAACATACAAGACATATAGAATATGTCGAATAAAAAGAGGGTGTTTTTTTCGCATCCAGCTTTTAACTGTACTATTGTTCAACACTTCAAAAAGACGAGTTACCAAGGGGGGAATAAAGGTCACAAGTCCAATAAAAAAACAACACCATGGCAAAACAAAAAAGACGAGGCAAAGGCAACGAACAAAAACTTCAAGCAACACGAACCCCATCAGCAATAGTGGTGAACTCGTTCCCCCAGAAAATGTACGTATTACTGTTCCTCTAGTGGCACCCCTCTACAAAGGAGTTTTGTACAATTTGTTCTGGATATCGCAACCTATTGCGTCTTCTGTTCTATATATGACATTGCTGACTGAAATTATCTATAAGATGTGTTACAAACGATATAAGAGTGTTCAAAGGCGAGATTCCGTAGCAACGGGTTAAGGGTTCTTTTTTATTTCGAACTTTCTTTTATATAGTATTTTACTGTATCTATGACGGTTTTGTTTCTACTATATATATCTATATGGTTTCAGTTTTTAAATATCTTACTGTACAAAGTCATGCTGCAAAAGACAGGCGAAAAATACCAAAGGGACATTCAAAATCATAAGTCGAAAATAAACATAGACATTTTCGTTCGGGGGTTGTTTTAGTTTATTTTGCGATCATGATAAAAGTTTGAATATGAAGTGGAACACCATTTGTTCGATGTACAAATAAAAGCAACGGGCGAAATATGTATGCATTGACATCGCAAAAATAACAATTTTTGCACTATACCGTAATGTTAGCGTCCAATGACTGCACATTCTCAACATGCTCAATGATCAGAATAATAATGAACACCGTGTTACTGAAACGAATAATAGAAAAATTGGGTAAGCGTCAAGTAAACAGCAATAAAACGACAAACCTGGTCGTAAGTACACTAATTGAATATGTAAGATAAAAGGAGCATAATAAATAAAAAGTAAAAGAAAAGCAACCAACGACAACTCTATCAAAGACGGGATAAACTTATGTACACTGGAGTTTCAACCAAAAATATTAGGATAATACTTATATTTCGTTTACTAAAGGAAGAGGTAACAGTGGAGATAGAAGAATAGGATTATGTGATTTTATTAGGGAACTCAGTAGTCTGTCACCATACCAAACGTTTTACCTGTTTACTGGAGGTCCTTATTCGTACAATTTTAACTGTAAAAGAAGATGCACCGTAAGTTATCAATTTACAAATATTAAGTCTGACTAGATCTACATTTTCAAAAAGTTTTTATCACCGCGATATGATAATAAATAAATATATGTGTTTAAAGCAACGGGATAGATAACCAAAGACAAATTGTAACTCTTAGACGTGTTTGAAAGTTCACAACGAAAGATGTTTTTCCAATTTTTGCTGGTAGGTACATGTAGCTATTTATCCCCTCTTTGAAGTATCTGTTCATGCAATGTATCTATATGTTATGGTGAATTTTATAAAGACCTTAGGGAGGTCCTTTATTTAGGTTGGTACAATCTAAGGTACGTAGGCTTGGTTTAAACGTCATTCTGTAGCAACCATCTTTTATCTACAGTCTCATTTTTTTACTATTGACACAAGCCAGTTTTCGCTAAAAAATATCATGACGTAAAAAAGGAATTTATAATTTATGTATGCGGTATAATTTTCAAATTTGAAACTTCTTTTAAAAAGAGGGGCGAAAGATACCAGAGGGACAGCCAAATCACAGATCGAAAACAAACCGACAACGCCATAGTTAAAAAATAAAAAGACAAACAGACAAATAATAGTACACAAGACACAACATAGAAAACTAAAGACTAAGCAACACGAACCCCACCAAAAACTGGGGTTGATCTCAGGTGCTCCGGAAGGGTAAGCAGATCCTGCTCCACTACAACATGTACAAGAAATCTCTAATATCATAGAGTCATTAATCAAGCAATTAAGTTCTGTTATATTATGCAGCATGAATAAAGCCCTTCGTGTACAATGTAGCCATGTAAAGAGAACGCTTAACCGTTTATGCCGGTTTTAATGCACATATATCAAGCAAATTGAAAACATACAATATTTAAAATGTGACAAACTTATGTCTGAACCCTCTTATAGGGACACTAGCTACGAGATATATAAAAAATATAAAATAAGATTTTTTTTGTTCAATCAATAATGAAAGTGAAAAAGTGAAATAATATATCGCTTTTAGCAGCCAGTATGGTTCAATTTTGTCAAAATAAGCTACGAAACATTGATGATGAATTATTCACTTGCAAGTATTCATGTGAACTTCAATTTAACCCCTTAGCTAGAGATGGATACCGCATGCTTTGTGCGTGTTCAATTATTTAAATGAAAATAATGTCAACATTGAAAGTGAAACAAAGGTATATCATTTGATTGACTGATTCGATCCACAAAAAAATCATTTTTATACTGATAAAAACGATGATTAACATATATTTTTAATCTTTAATATGAAATTAAACAGACCAAGAAAAATTCAAATGCACGAGTCTGATATCTATTTATATCTATATTACATTTTATGTTTATATTGCTTATATGGCAATCGGAGGTGTTCGGAGGTCAACTAGACAGTTAATTAGATGGCGCCGGGACTAAAATACACACAAAACGAAGCTACATATTATCGAGCCCATACCCGATATATTATTTATTTTAGACTTTTTATAATTTGGATAAATGTTTTACATTGTTATAAATCAAATATGAGAGTTTGAGTCAAATCGGTGAACATGAATTTGACAGCTAGTACCCCTTTAAGGGTATTTTCAAAAGATTTATAATACTTTTCAAGTTCGATTTCACGGGGACTAAAAGTAGCCTTCTCATACCTTCCCTCTGTTATGACGATCAAAGACATGCTGAAGAAAAGGCTGCACGTATATTTTATGTATCGAGAAAGCAGCTAAACATGTTTGGAATAACTTTTTCCGAATGAACCAATTTTATATGCATTGTTTACAAACTTCTTTCAAAAAATACCTAAGGAAATAAACAGGTAAAACAAATATTCTCAAACTATATTACTGCTTCGTGTTCTATAACTATTTCTGACTAAGCCATTTAATCATATGAAAATGTATGACATACAAGCACTATAAGTTCTTAAAACACCTGTACTTAGATGCAGAAGTAAATTTGATTTGGCAATTTACTAAATATTTATAGTTCTCTTTTCATGACATAAATTGAAAATGAAGAATAAATATACACACTTGTTATTGTTTTAAATTGTAGTGCTAATTATTAGGGGAAAGACTATAACAATATGACATAAAACAAAACAAACAACAGAAGTCATGCGTGCACAGACATTTAAACATTTAGCAACATAGGTCCTCCCAAACTCTTAGAGTGAGCACAAGAGGCTTCCTTAGGTAAACAAATTCCTGCTCCGCTACCATATATGTATCGTAATGGTGAGAATCTGTCACATATCTCTTAGAATTAAAGTCATTTCATATATTATACTCTTTTTCTTTTTTTCTTTTCAGAAGTTTCGTAGCAGGTCAGGAGGTTGTAGATATTCACATAAAAACAATAGGCGTTGCCTTGCTAAGAACGCATTGTGCAAAAGACAAAGAGGAAGATGTCTTTGGTTTAATAATGAACAGTGTTAACTAGATAATGTCACTTAGGTGCGGGGAATTATGAAATAAAAATACAAACTCTATAACATGCTTTTTTTTTGTATCAAAATCCATTTTCACTCTTCGAATTCAGGTCTCATATCGTGTATTTGTGGTAAAATCAAAGCTATGACTATCTCGTTTTGTTTAAGATTTTGGTTGTGTTATGAACAGAAAACATTTTATTTTAATCCAATACTTATGGTTTTGAGCGCACTACAACTACAGTTGTGTAGAGGTATTCAGTATTGGTACAAATGGGGATAGGTCTATAATTGATTTTCGCAGGAGTATCATGACTCTAAAAGATAAAAATCTGTGCATCAGATTACATTAATATTATACTAATAAAATAAAAATAAAAATATATGGGATATGCTTAAGACTTGTTTAGCAAACTTTATTAACCCGAATAACGCAAATTTGTGGTTTCAAATGTGACATAAACATCTAAAGGTACTATTACATATCACAGACAGAAAATAGCAGCAAGTAATGAGATGACAGAAATTATTTTGACAGAAATATTATAAAACGTGCTAAAAATCATCAAATTAGTGTTGTCTTATGTTGGTATGTATTATATTTTCATCCGAAAGATATTTGTTTTGTATGTAAATAAAAGTGTCCTACATAGGTAGGACGCAATTACTGTAAATATGACACCACACATCGTGAAATGGTTGTACGACCTTTTTGTTGTTCAATGCAATTACATTAGCAGCGAACAGTATTAAAACATTTTTTTCCGCGGGATAAATCACTATGGAGATATCGTGAATTTTTCCCATGTCTTGAAGTTGGCGTCATGGATATACGTCCGGAACTTTAATTGTTATGCTTGAGTGGATGACTCCGCAAATCTCCGCGAGAAATTGTGTCTTTTGCAGAAAAAAATTACTTAGAACACAAATTTGTGTGTATTATCTCATACATGGTGGATCATGACTTACACACCGGAGTAAGAGTTGTTCATTAAATTTTTTAATTCTATTAATTCTCATGCATTCCCGGCTCCAACATGCCAGTGGTAGGGGACATACATTTTTTTTGTACCAGTCTCTAACCAAAACAATCTTTTGCTCGTCCAACATGCCAGTGGCAGGGGACATACCAGTCTCTAACCAAAACAATATTTTGCTTATCCAACATGCCAGTGGTATGAGAAACACCAGTCTCTAACCAAAACAATATGTTTTTTTTTTCATCCAAAATACCAGTGGAAGGGGACACACCAGTTTCTAACCAAAACAACATTTTTGCTCATAGAACATCCCAATGGTAGGGGACATACCAGTCTCTAACCAAAAACAATATTTTACCTCATTAAACATGCCAGTAGTAGGAGACGTACCAGTTTCTCACCAAAAACAATATGTTTGCTCCTCCAACATGCCAGTGGTAGGGGACACACCAGTCTCTAACCAAAAACAATATTTTTGCTCATCCAACATGCCAGAGGAAGGGGACATACCAGTCCTTAACCAAAACAATAATTTGCTCATCCAACATAACAGTGGTAGGGGACACACCAGTCTCTAACCAAAACATTTTTTTTGCTAATCAAACATGCCAGTGGTAGGGGACACACCAGTCCTTAACCAAAACAACAGTTTTGCTCATCAAACATGCCAGTGGTAGAGGACACACCAGTCTTTAACCAAAACAATATATTTGTTCATCCAACATGCCAATGGTAGGGGACACACCAGTCTCCAACCAAAACAATAGATTTGCTCATCCAACATGCCAGTGGTAGGGAACATACCAGTCTCTAACCAACAATAATAGTTTTGCTCAGGAACACACCAGTAACTAACTAAAATCCAATTTTGAATTAGAATCTAAAATTGTGTCATGCAACAGCCTATTCGTAGGGGATATACCATTCTTGAACAGATTACAACATGTTTTTTTTTAAATACTAGGAGGTGTAGTATACTTTACAGAGAACAACATTGTTACTCATTCAATAGTTATTTTGAGAAAAAAAAATGATGAATGTATATTGTTGGTATATTTAAAAGGAGAGGGAGTTTCCCATCTACAATTTCATTTAAGGGTAATTATAAGCCATGAGATGAGATTTGTAGGCAAGAAACTTCCTCCAATTGAAAGACCACTCTTAGAAAATCTTTTGCTCAAAAAACAAGAGGGGATTTATATAATTGAAAGAAACAAGATTACATTTGTTTGTCACTAGGCAACTTCAATGACGTTGGCTAATGACATCATCATGTTCCGAATCTCCTCAACTAAGATAAACCACGTCAACTTAGTAGCTTGAGAGGGGGGGGGGGGGGGGGGGGGGTGTTAAAGGATTTTATAGATCATCACATGTCCTTTGGGACACGTTTTATTTCCCATGTACTAGTAACACCAGGGGGGAGGGGGTTTGAATAAGCCAAATTCATGAGGACATCAAGGAAAAAGGAAGAAATTTCTTCCATAAAACATACAAACATTAGGGTTGTATTAACAGCTGGGCTTTGCAACCTTACAGAAAAGGTTAATCCTCAAAATGGTAAGAGTTAAGATAATTAAGAGACAACAGCAATGTTGTCAATATTGTCAATATTGTCTCTGAGCTAAAAAAAAAAATCATTCAGATTTCTCAGAGAATAAAATACCTGATCACTTCGTTTCAATTGTTTCAGCCTGCATTATAAAATGCAGGGATTTCGACTTAAATAAATTTGAATTCAAGAAATAGCAGTACAGGCTGAGGCACAGTGTGTTTTCAGATGTTTAAATTGACCTGATGCAGAGAGAGCTTGAGCTCGATATTGATTACATCAACCAGGAAATTATGGATTTAAACACGGAAGGGGGTTTCAGATATCAGATGGGACAAAACAATTCGTAACATAAAAATCAGAAGGAATCAAAAATATTACCGATTTAACTTCCAAAATCTGTATGATGGAGTCCATTCTTCAGATGATTTATATGAAGAGTGGTAAACAAATATGTGTAAATTTGAAAACAGTAATTTTTCATTGGAATTTAAGGTAGCTGGGATGTCTAAATGTCCGATGATAGATTTTCTTAAGCTTCTGTAAAAGACTATTTATTTCTATTTTAGTGCTGAGAAGTTTATCAATAAAACCGATCGACGCTTATTGTATTAATAATCGTGCCTCAGAGACAAAGTCAGAGTCAGAGGACGACTTGTTTGACAATTTATTATTAGAAAATAGAAATTGAAATTTTTAAATGAAGGTATGGAAAACATTATTTTAAGATTGCAAAAAGCCATTATTAAATTCGTTTGTCATGATTAGATATTTATATATACGCCTGTCAAAGACGATATGTACAATGTATTACAAATGTTCTTCAGTCTGTCAGTCTGTTGTAAACATGTATCACCGTAGCTTGAGAACGCCTTGTACAATATACTCCAAACTTTGATATGATAGTCTAATAGTCTGTATACTTTTTGGAGAAAGTTCCATGCAAAAATGTTTGTTTTTTATTTATCAATTAGCTATAGACATTTGGGTTTTAAAATAGAAAAAAAAAGATTGATCCACAGTTTTCAAATGCTAACCTGGTCTGGTACACAGAAACCACTGTATACATATGTCATGCATGTCTCATTCTTTCTTATTAGCCTAGTCAAGTATTTGGGAAACAAAAAAAAAGACAACACAAAGTATACATGGTATACACTGACAACGTGTATGCTGACAACAAGCCTTCTAAACCCATAGTCATTGATACTGATTTTGATTCGGATAGCACGCAGCCTCCATGTCCATCACATTACTTAAACTGGGTAAGACTTACAAAGTTGCACTCAATATTTACCATAACATGCTTTCATATTTAACAAAGTAGTAATGCGCATACATGTAAAATTAGGTTTGGTTCATAAATTGCTCTCTTTTTGGCATTCATAACTACTTGACCTCTACAAAAGTAACAAATAGAGACAGATTTTAATTAAATTGTCAAGAAGGTTACATTTATGCATATTTAACATGTTTAATGAGATAGTTTAACAGTCAAAGAATTTCATGTTTTCAATTGACAGAGTTTACACATTTAAGATCTTGTCTTTGCTAAGTTTGGTTTAAAGCTGACTGGCCTAAATTTGAAATAAGTACTTAACTAGTCATGAATTTGAATAACATTAAGGAAATTTAAGGTCTTGAAAGACTCGTACCGAAAAAAAAATAATATTACCTTTCATTTCCAAAACTGGACAGGTGTGAAACAGATTTCACAGGACATGGTTCAATGGTAACTTCAAAGACTGTTTAGTAATATAACATAGATAGATAGATAGGTTCCTTCAGCAACATGTATCAACTATAACATTTAATCCTAATGCCTTGTAAAAAAATCCTGTGGTTCCTAAAGTTAACTTCTTAGTTTAGGTTCATTTGAATAATAAGGGGGCATATAGTGTCTCACTGTCACATTTTCTTGCTTCTAAACTTTTTATTTTAGGGGAAAAGGGGGGGGGGGGGGGGGGCATTTCGACATAAACAGTAAAAATAAAAATATTCATAAAAAGTTAATAAATGGTAGATTCAGTCAGGTTTACAGAACCACAGGATCATTTTACGTCTATATGTAACAGCTTTTCTCTTACAATATAAGCATGCAAAGTAAGCTTTGATTGTTGTGGTCACTTTCATATGTATGCATCTGCTTAACTTCTCTCATTTCATCTCTGATATCTGTAGCACGTTGTACTCTTAAAAATTGCATTCAAACTTACATTTCTTTTAAAGGCAACAAATAAAATAGTCCAGACAGTGACCTCCTATATAAAAGATGACGGTCCCTTATTTAGTATCATGCTAAAAGAAGATACCTCTTTATCAATGTGCCATTCCTGTATATTAGAAAATACTTTAACATATGACAACACCAAAGTATATGTGGACTCTAATACACAAACATTTGAAAGTAGGGGCATAGTAGAATCGTCAATTGTACAAACTGAAATAATATCTTCAAAAAATAGTAATGTTTTTACTTAGAATAGTTTGTCTGGAAGAAGTGTAATCGGACTTGTTTTAAAGCCAAAGCTTGTTCGTGGTGTCAAACCCTAAAGGTTTATGACGAATAGTGGCGTCTTCACAATCCTTCACAACATCACTTTTAAATAAAGATGTAATAGACTATTATAATTCATTTGGAAAAAATAAATCTGTAGAATTTCTCATAAAATCAGACTATGCTGTTGAAAAGCCATGTGACAAATCATACATAAAGTCTATAGAAAGACTTCTTAATACTGTGAAGACATTAAAGAAATCACTGAACCGTGAAACTCGAGTAGCAAATTATGACACATTTTTGAAAACCATATATACTTTTCCAAAATATGATACCAACAAACGCGTTCAGAAATTGACATCCAATGATTGTATAGAATTGACCGGTTCGTTAAGAGAACAAAAGGAAGAAAACATTTGCTTAACAGAAAAAAAAAACATTTTACAGAGTAAAATTGTTAGTCTGGAAAACATAAATGCCTATGCTGAAAAAACTTTAAATGTAACGTCAACGAAAGTACATGATTGCAAGCTTAAGTTGAAAAGAACAGCAGCAAGAGAAAACTATGTATTAAATAAAATAAAAAAAATATGAAGAAAATGAAAACAAGAGGCTCTCAAGAGCCTGAATCGCTCACATTTATTTCAGAGGAGAAGATTTTTAAATGTTAGCAAACTTGATGAACAAATTGTGTAAAATTGTCTGTAAAGGGCAATAACTCCTTAAGGGGTCAATTGACAATTTTGGTCATATTAACTTTTTTGTAGATCTTACTTTGCTGAACATTATTGCTGCTTACAGTTTATATATATCTATAGTAGTATTCAAAATAATAACAAAAAACTGCAAAATTTTTTTAAATAACCAATTCAGTGGCAGCAACCCAACAATGGGTTGTTCGATTCGTCTGATAATTTCAGGGCCGATAGATCTTGACCAATTAAACAATTTTACCCCATGTCACATTTGCTCTAAAAGCTTTATTTTTTGAGATATAAGCCAAAAACTGCATTTGACCCTTATGTTCTATTTTTAGCCATGGCGGCCATGTTTGTCAATGGATACAAACTTTGGATACAATTTATAAACAAAATACCCTAAGGAGCATTTAGTTAATGTTTGAAGGTAATTGGCCCAGTAGTTTCAGAGGAGAAGATTTTTAAATGTTAGCAAACTTGATGAACAAATTGTGTAAAATTGTCTTTAAAGGGCAATAACTCCTTAAGGGGTCAATTGACAATTATGGTCATATAAACTGTTTTGTAGATCTTACTTTGCTGAACATTATTGCTGCTTACAGTTTATATATATCTATAATAATATTCAAAATAATAACAAAAAACTGCAAAATTTTGTTAAAACTACCAATTAGGTGGCAGCAACCCAACAATGGATTGTTCGATTCGTCTTGAAATTTCAGGGCCGATAGATCTTGACCAATTTAACAATTTTACCCCGTGTCACATTTGCTCTAAAAGATTTAGTTTTTGAGATATAAGCCAAAAACTGCATTTGACCCTTGTGTTCTATTTTTAGCCATGGCGGCCATGTTTGTCAATGGATACAAACTTCGGATACAATTTATAAACAAAATACCCTAAGGAACATTAAGTTAAAGTTTGAAGGTAATTGGCCCAGTAGTTTCAGAGGAGAAGATTTTTAAATGTTAGCAAACTTGATGAACAAATAGTGTAAAATTGTCTTTAAAGGGCAATAACTCCTTAAGGGGTCAATTGACAATTATGGTCATATAAACGTTTTTGTAGATCTTACTTTGCTGAACATTATTGCTGCTTACAGTTTATATATATCTACAATAATATTCAAAATAATAACAAAAAACCGCAAAATTTTGTTAAAACTACCAATTCCGTGGCAGCAACCCAACAATGGGTTGTTCGATTCGTCTGAAAATTTCAGAGCTGATAGATCATGATCAATTGAACAATTTTACACTGTCAGATTTGCTCTAAAAGCTTTAGTTTTTGAGATATAAGCCAAAACTGCATTTGAACCCTATGTTCTATTTTTAGCCATGGCGGCCATGTTTGTCAATGGATCAAAATTCGGATATAATTTATAAAACTAGATACCCTAAGGAACATTTAGTTAAAGTTTGAAGGTATTTGGCCCAGTAGTTTCAGAGGAGAAGATTTTTGAAATAGTTTACGACGACAGACGACGACAGACGACAACAGACGACGACGACGGACGCCAAGTGATGGCATAAGCTCACATGGGCCCTTCGGGCCCCGGTGAGCTTAAAATGTTGATTGTTGTGAAGAAAAATAAACTTAGAATTGCTTACTTGAAAAATGAACTTAAGGATAAAGAGAAAAAGATCCAAGACCTGGAAGAGAGCTTACAATACTTGCAAGATATTTTCAATGATAATAACAATGAAAAGGAACTTGTAGTATTTGACACTTAATCAAAACAGTATACATCTCAATTAAAACAATGTTTTTATGAATTTTGCAGAACAATGTTAGCGCATCAAAGGTTTCCATGGTCATTATTTCAGTTCTGAAAATGTTAAATATAACTCCAAATAAGTTGCCATGTAGAACTTCTGTTCTTAATATGAATATACAAAGACTTTATTTAGCACATGCTTAGTTATCAGATGTTTTTGTAAAAGACAAAAATACAATATTGCTACAATATAACAGATGAAACCTCAAAGATTGGGCAAAATTCCATGTGCTATGTACGAGTATTGTGATTCTGAAGGTAACTGTGGGTCCTAGGACTAAAAGACATAGAAACAAATCACCAAACGATAACTTAAAAGTATTTAACCAACAATGACCAAATTCTTGGTGACTTAGATGATGCTAGTAGACTTGATAACTACGCATCAAAAAGTATTGTTAGCCACATTGTTAACACAATGTCAGACAGGGCTGCTGCAGAATTGAAATTTAACAATTTATTATCTGACTTTCGAAAAGAAACGCTCCCACTTGCTATTGAAAATTGTGATGCTTTCACAGATGATGAAAAAAATTCAATGGAAAATTAATGCATTTTTTTCTGTGGGCTGCATGCCTTAGTAAATTTTGCCGAAACTTCAAAATCATGTCTTAAAGAACTAGAAAAAGGAATTTTTAATTATGATGTGCCTACCATTGATAAGTCATACAAAGACACTGATCCAGGCTCTATAAGGTTAGTTCATACTGCATCAAAGGCTTTTGGCAAGGGATTTTGGGGCGATGAAAAAGTTGATGTCAAGGAAAGTTTAAATTGTTTGTAAAAGAATACACCTTATCGCTAATCCCGCTTGACCCGAGAATCTGTCCCGCTCGAACTTTTGACGTCATACAACAATCACTTTTCCATTGAAGCGTCAGCCATTTTCTATTATGACGTCAAAATTTTACGGGAACTTGTGTGATGTCCAGTAATGGCGGACAAATAGCGATAAGGTGTATTCCTTACTCAACACAGAATTAAAAATGTACCGCTCTGTTCATTCTGAGGTTCCAGATTCAATATTATGTTTCAAAATGCTTCTGCGATTTTCTTTCTGCATTAAAAAATGTCAGAATTTTTAGAATCTTACGGTGCGGAAAACAGACTACTTAAATCTATCCTACTTGATTTAAAAACAAAAGAATTCGTAGCTGGGACAAAAGCTCTATGGTTAGTAAGCAAGTTGATAACCTGTCTATTGTGGACATCACTTGAAAACCCAAAGTTTTCACTAATAGACATGAATGAAAAATATTTAGAATTAATACTATTAAGAACATACGAAGCTTTATGTGTGGGGAACTGCTACCTTTTGGACATGACACTTATATTGAAAGAGATCCAATATTTGATGCGTTACTCCAACCTGATATATATGATGATACAGTGGACATGATGTTGCAGGTACTGTTACTTGGAATTTGTAAAATGAGCAAACGATTATTTCAAGACCATCTCTCTGGTGGCAAGCTCCATAATTTAAATGAGGAAATAAAGCAGAAGGTTAAAGCTGCCCCCAAAACATCATGTTATGCAGAAAGTCTTTGGACAATTAGATTGTATTCTTAGAATAAAGCCAAATACTAAAACACTTGCTGCTGAGTCGTGCACTATGTTATTGAATAACATATCATTATCTTGGTTGGAACAAAAATCAAGCGTTAAACAGAAAATGTTATTGAAAATGTCGTCTAAAAGTGTTAAAAAACTTTGTGAAAAATAAAAACGTAGATAACAAGAAATTGAAGACAGTCGCAGAGTTGCGATTAATGAGCAGATTGCCAAGCGAGAAAATTTAAGGCGTGAAAAGATAAGAAAGCAAGAGCAGTTTACACATACGGCAAAATTGCGGGTACTTTATTCATTAGCTAAAGCACGTGACCTATGCTAAATCCGCCCCTTTGTGCGAGTTATCTCCCTTTTATTTACTAAAAAACCCACATGTCAAACACACGTAAAAGGAAAATTGATTTCAAGCAGCTTGCCGACGGAAACTTTAGTGGCACTGACCGTACAGCGACAGAGACAGTCGAAAGGAGAGAAGTCTTACCTGAAACATATGATGTCGAGCGGATCATTGCATGCCGCAAGCTGAAAAGGGTATGTTTTTCTGTCAGGTTCTGACATTATGACCTCGAGTGAGTCTGACTAAAAAAACTCGCTATTTGACTTTTAAAGGAATTAAAAAGACAACATACATCTAGCTGACTATTCAATGCTCAAACTTGTTTATGTAATGTTTCATAACTACAAGTATTAATTGAATTAAACCAATGATTTATCAATGTAAAGGGAAGCAACTCGCTTCTGAGGGGTTGCCGGTACAAGGAGGCGCCTTAAAGGGAATAAATTGGATTGTACCAATTCATTTTGAAATTCGATTGTGATTGATACCTTTAAAAAAAACACATAATAAGATTTTTCTTAATAAATGAAAATTTAAATGGATGCGTGTGTGAAAAGGTCTTTTTCTTTTTATCACAAAAAAAGGGGGGGGGGGGTGCATGGACACTTAGCGTTATTTCCCAAGTTGTTCAACAAATCTTATGAAATTAAAGGATAAAAAACTTAATAATATCAAAGATTATTCATTAAATAATAAATAGAGATACTTTTTTTTTCTTTTCATAGTGTGAGGAATACTTAGTGAAATGGGTTGGATTTTCTTCATATGAGTGCACGTGGGAGCCAGCAGATCATTTACCTGCCTGTCTGATCCAAGAGTTCAGAGAACCAACACAACCACTGCTACCTATTCATCTACAAGACGTCAGTGACAACATTTTGACTGCATTTCAAGATAGACTCCATAGAAGAACTGGCTCGCATTTCTATATTGAAATTAAACACAACATTTTCAGAAATATTTTGAAGGCTAAACCTGATAATTTATATATGAAATCAGACTTCCATAATTTATTGTTCCCTCATGGCTGGGATGTTGTTTTTTATTCAAACCAAGGGGAAGGTAGGATGATCAAATTCTCAGATTATGTAAAACCAATTCTTCGGTAGTCAAAAAAACAGTTTGAAGTTCAAGGAAATGGTTCTTCAATTTTATCTAAGCAAAGGCCAAAAGAGTTTGTTAAAATTGAATTCGGAACAGAGAGGGAAGTAGTCAACATTGTCATTTAAATAAACCTTTTCAGTGAAAATAGCTTTTCAAATTAATAAAAACACTAACTTTACATCATTACCAAGAGTAATTGACACTACAACAGAAACGCAAAACGGGAATTCATCAAAGTTGAACGATACACACAAAAAAAGCATGGATACACACTCCTTCTAGATAGGGGAACAGTTCTTAAAATACACAGCATTTACAGTGAGACAAATATTTCGCCGATAAATATTATTAATGATAATTTGAAAAAGGGTGTCATTCCGATTAAAGAAAACTGCGTTACTTTTGAATCAAGGTTTTTTTTCAGCTGTCCGGAGAACACAACTCAAAGCTAGGCGTGTAACCGGTGGACGAGGGAGGGACGCTTTTCGACGGGAAAATGTACATTTGCACGTGTTTTATGATGAAATGTGTTCTAAGAGTGAATTAATGGCGGAAGAACGAAAAATTTATAATGGCAAGCTGAACTCGTTATATGCCGAACTTTCGACAACAGAAAAACAATTAAACTCTCTAAAATTAAAGTCTGATGACTATCAGAAAAATTTGAGGTTGTATGAAGAGGCAAATACAGCCTTAAATAAGTACATTGAAAACCTACAAAGCCCTCTAGTAAATAGAGGTAAGACAATACCAGAGTGTAAAAGTAGGAAACAGTCAACTAAAAAGATTAGTATTCTTAAGGAGAGGGTAAACAAGGCTCTATGGTTTGCTAAATCGTTTGGGGTTGATTTACAAGAGTTAAAGGTAGTCGACTCAGCAGGTTCTACGCATGACCTCTAAAAAAAACAAAAAACCTGTTGGCAGGTATGATCAGATGCCAGAGACGGAGCAAGATAAGGTAAAAAGTCTTTTGTATGTTCTTGACAAATTTGGTGTTTCTGACGATGCTTATCATGAACTTGCTGTGTACAATAACGGACTTCCAAGATCGTACTTGGTAAAACAATGTCGTCAGGATATCAATGATATGTGCACAATAACTCAGACCCCTGGTAAAAGTCCGGGTGCTCAACTCGCGTTGAAAGAAACTCTAGATAGACTTCTTACTAGACATGATATAGAGGTAGAGATACCTGTCATTCAAAAAAAGTTTGCAGCAGATGGTGCTAAAATGTCCCGAATGTCAAACTTTTTGGTTTTATCGCTGGCTGTTTTGAACAGCGGCGAGGAAGTCATGTCAGTGTCTGGTCAACATACACTCGCTATTGTTGATGGAAAAGAAGATTTCATATCAATACAAGAATCTTTATCAGATATTTTCAAAGACATTAACAGTCTTTTGGCAAAAAGAAATGAAATTGGCTATATCCCATATCAGTCTTCGAGTGTTCAAAAATACTTATTAGAGTTATTTTTAGGAGGGGATATGAAGTTTTTATTGATTTCACTAGGTTTAAATGCGGCCAATGCAAATTTTGCATGCCTTTATTGTAAGATAGAAAAGAAAAATAGATACACAGGTACGACAATTTCAAAAGATCAATTGAAGAAATGATAAAATTATGTAACAAGAAAAACAGCAAATTAAAGTTCAATTCATCCGCCTTTGCTGTATATAGATCTAGATCAGGTGGTCGTCGATGAACTTCATTTAATGATGCGAATTGGTGATGTGCTGTTGAGAAACTTGATAGAAAATGCCATCAATATGGACCAAAAGGAAAATTTAGGAAAAAGAACAAAGAGCAGTAAGCGGGTTGATCAAGTAGTAGAGTTGATAAGAAGTTGTGGTATATCCTTTTCTATTTGGGAGAATAAGGTCAAGGATGGAAGAGGTGACTCTATTAAGAATCTTGATTGGACAAGCCCAACTGGAACTGAATTTAAAAAGATTCTGCATCTTCTCCCAGAAAAACTGCATGTAAGTGAATGTGCTCCAGAAAATGCAAGAGATAGTCTGAGTAAGCTATGGGCGGACTTCTATGCTCTTTACTCTGTCATACATGCATGGAGTCCATCCGACGAACAATTTGACGGATTCTTTGGCTCTGCAAAACAGTGGGTTTCAGACTTTACGTCTTTACGAGTGTGTCTTGAAGGTTTTGATTTTAAATATGTTACACCATATATGCATATTCAAGTATATCATGTTTCGTTCTTTTTGCGAAAGTACAGAAGTATCAAACAATTTACAGGACAAGGGGTCGAAAAATGCAACGACGACATTAAGATGATTTATCATAGAAAATCAAATAATCATGACTCAACAGCTGAGTCTTTACGAGTAAGATTCCGCAAATCCTACATGATAAAAAGTGAACGAATCAAAAGAAAGTACGGAAAAATTAACAATCAATTTTGGGTTAACGGTGGTAAGCAGAGAATATTTCAAAGGTACAAACTTAAGTGTATTACATGTAGTTCAAAAAGTAGGAAAGACGGAACTGTTTAAATGTGTTATCATGTTTAATGTTTGAACTTTATTACAGATTTCTATATTTAAACTTTATTACAGATTTCTATGTTTGACCTTTATTACATATTTCTATGTTTAAATTTTGTTCACTTTTTCGAATAAATATAAAATTATATATATATATATATATTGTTCAAGTCAGGCAGTGTACAACACAATTTATTCAAGTTAACATGATACCAGAGACATATATACACATATATGTCTCTGATGATACCAATACAAATAATTTTAGATGTGGTTTGATCATCATTGACAATCTATTCAGGAGACTAGGCAATGTTGGTGAAAGCGCAAAATATATTAGTCAATGTACAGTATTCAAAAATTAGCAAAACCATACCGTATAGTTGACGACCATTACAAGAAAAATATAAAAAAAAAATTGGACCTATTGAAATGTTTCAGAAATATGCCCCTTACTGGGCTCTTACAAAACATTCTTTAGAGATTCTATAAATATCACAGGGGTTTCCATTCTAATTTTCATCACCAAAATGAAAGAGCCCTGAGAGAATAAATCTTTCAAAAAATAAAAAATCCCGTGTTGGCCCCCTGGAAAATAACCCAAATTTGAAATTGTTGCTTTTTTATTTTAATTTGGCCGAAAATCAGTAAATTCAAATCACATAAAATGAGTTTGTCTCAAATGTACGACCTTCAAATTGCCTGCTCATATGCGAACAAATTATGACACCAGGCGTTGTATATCTGCAAATTGTGTACAAAAATGTCAAATAGAGCATTTTTCAACAATTGATAATGCATTCTAATGCATGCTTCGTTTCGAATTTTTGATTACATTTGGCCGAAAGATATTAGAAATAGATAAAGAAATTAGAACTTGTTCTAAAATATGACGTTGTATAAAAATAAACGGTATGCGAACAAATTGTGTCTGAAATACGGATTTGGATTTTTTTTCAAATAAAGTGTTTTTGTTCTATACAATGATAGCACAATGGCGGATTTCTAAGAAATTCAAAATGGCCGCTATGCAAATTAGCATAATACCCTTCATTTTGCCACATGAACTGAAATACTCCATCATGGATTGTGGCAATCTGAGACAGAAGTTGACAATATGATTTTATCTTATGAAAAGAAAAATGAGACAGTTGAAGCTCTCAAAGCTCAACTGAAATTTTGAAAAAAGTTCTAAATCAAATCCCAGACGATAAAGCAGTTTAAAATGTAACAAAGACAAAAGATGGATCAAAGTCAAGAAAACAACTCAGCGTTGAAGAACTAGTTCAAAATTAAAAGGATCTTGTTAAGCAATCTATTGTAAAAGACATTTTGATAGACACAGAAAAAAATGTTTTGGTTGCAAAAAGAATAAAGCACATGTTCTTTTTGAATGGAGATGAAAAATGGTATAATGAGAAGGTCATATCACAGGTAGATGTAGTTGTTTTAAGAACAGAACATTTGATTTACTTCGAACGCAAACACTGAAATGAAATTGTTCTGTATTCTTAAAAATGTGACTAACAATTTTTAGCCATTAACCATAATAACATTATTTGTGTTACATTAATATTACAATTGCAGGTAAATTTTAATTAATTTATCATCAAGCATGTTCATTTAATAAATACCCTGCTTTCTCATTTATCATAACCATCTTAACTTTTTATAACACTATGGTTAAGACAATCACTATAAAGAACACATACAGTTAACCAAAAATAAATATGCAATTCAAACTCCACTAAAAAAAAGGAGCACGGGCCAGGAGCAATAAATGGAACAAAGTTATATATCTTGCATATTTTATTTTAGATATGTTCTCTTTGTAAACATTTTTTAAAGTATCTTTTCTGGTAATTTGGAATAAAGTTATTTTATACTATTCTATTATATTCTATTCTCTACTACTACAAGTTAACTGACATGCAAGAAAGAAGTGGAATATAAGAACCTAGATGAACACCATTCATAGTTGCATTATTGTTTATGGACATATGCCCCGCCATCTTTTGTGTGTGTGTGTGTGTTTCTTATTTTAATGATGTTAACATTTCTATGATTGTTATGGTACAATATAGAATTATTACATTTGGTAAGTTAATTCATTGGTAAGATTCATTTTGATGTATAACCAGAGTTCTCAATAAGGATTTTTGAAGGTGAGTCCAGAGACTCGTCATTTTTGGCTATGACGATTCCAACAATGTGAAGATGAAACTTTATTGCTACATAATTTATTAATTCAGTTTCCATGACAAAACAGAGCAAGGATATGTCACTACGATTAGATTATTTCTAAATTTCGGTTATAAAATGATGATACATATTCTCAGTTGATACAATATTTGACACTCTTAGTGCATCTTTGGACTCATCAGTTTTGAAATGATGAGTCCAGACAGATTTTCAAGAGTTCAGGACTCATGGACTCACCTTAGTGAGAATTATGAGTCATGATTTAATTTCTGAAAAAAATTGAAAATGTCTGACAACCCTATTAATAGTTGCTTTTGGTCTTCAGCATTATCAAAATATTAATGCTACTGAAGAAGGAAAAAAAGGAAAGAAGACTTGGTTATCTATTTATAGAATTTAAAAGCCAAGCATAAGTAAATACGAAATCGTTTTTAACCTCTTTAATCCTCTTTGATAGTAGCAACTTTCATTATTTAAGTGACTCCATCAATGATGAAAACACGAGTGAACAAGGATCATTTAAGACCGGATTAAAGATAGGAATTGGATAACTTTTAAGTAGGGCAACACAACTTTTAAATGCAGGAATTAATATAGGCATTGGCTACTTTTTGAGAAAGGCTATAAAATGTTTAAATTCATAATTGCCTAAAAAGATTAAGAATCTTGTGAAATAGGGAGATTTTCTGAAATACTAATATTTTTGTGGAGGGAAACTATAACTTTTGGATGGTTTTGTATTTAAAAAAAAATCATTATGTAAGGAACATCCGCAAAGTGTTACTTTGTTTTATGATAATTCTTATATGATTTTCTTATTAGGGAATACGTTTATATGATTGGTCCAGAAGGCGTCCGGTAGTGGTTCTTGAAGTTGTTTAATAGACTTTGTCGGAACTACTTTTTGTAACCAATGTAAACAAAATGGCGGCGATAAGAACACACAAACCGGCTCGACGTTAAAAATATTTATTTTCACTTCGCGTTCGTCGTTAAATTAAATAATAAGCACAAAATATTCTTTTGAATGATAATGATGTGTTGATTATCAGTTAGCAAATTTCATGGAGTACATTTTTTGCGTTAACCAAAAAATATATATTCAACGACAAGAATTTACAATTTACGTGTGATAGAGGTTACGAGTGGAAAATTAAATTCATTTTCTCCACTTTAAAAAAATTATAAGGATTAAACGTTTAGATGCTTTTCTTGGTGTATAAACTCGACCAAATTTCTCACAAACATATCATAATATCATAATAGTCCTTCGGACTTTTTAAAAGAATTTATTGGTGTATAAACTGACCAAGTAACTAACAAAAATATCATAAATGTCTTCAGATAACAAACATATATATAAACTGAGGGACGATTTTGATTCCGGTTTTTCTAATTCTGAAATCGATAGAGTTAAATATATTGACACTTTAGAAGAAACTCGGAGCATTTTTACTGAATCAAATTGAGCATAAAAACAATGGCTAGATCTTGCAATAAGATACTTTTTGTGTACACTTTTCAGGACGAAATATTCGAATTTAAATATTTGATAATTGAAAACATTAATTATTTTGTTGAATAGTGTATGCCACTGCGACAGTCTCCACCTGAAAGAGATATTGGTGATTTCAACATAATGTGAAGTATTCCAAGAAAAACAAAAGTGCATGTTACATTAACTCTTCAGAATATGAAACGAATGTGCTTTCCTTGCTAAAAAAAAGTGGCTTAAATGAACCAGTAACGTGACATTATTTTGTCTTGAGAAATAGTTTTTTAGCATTTGTCTGATTGTATCGATATTTATTCACAAGGAACATTTCATCAACTTTCGGATGAATATACTTTATCTGCAGGTAGTCGTGGTTAAAACATGTAACCATGTTAGTAGTTATAGGATTGGTTATCTGAATTATCATTCATCAAAGAAAATGCGAAAAGTTTAGTTTGTTCCTGGTATGGAAATTAAAAGATTCAAAATCTCTGAAACATAAACAGACCAGTTAAAATAAATTAGCAAAAGTAGAAAAGGTGCCAAAAGAAGATATACCAGTAGGAAAAAGAAACAAGGTAAAGACAAAATATCTAAACTGTATAGGAATTATGTGAAGCGTGTAACGAACGAGAAAATTAGCAGTGGATTTATTGTGAAAATTGTTTATCATTGTACTATAGAACATGTGCTGGACTACAGAATGCTAGTGAATTGAATCAGAACCAAGACAGTGATGAAGAATAGTCATGTCCCTTATGTATATGAAAGGTATTAGTCACCAGACTACCAAATATTTCTTTCCTGGCATGAACTTTATCTGTTAACAGTGGAAGATCCATAAGCGAGCATCTTGTGGTCAACTGGGTAAGGGTAGTATAATCTTGAACATGTAAATTCAGTTGTTTCAATGAACAATAATTTGTTTCTAAAAAGTAAAATAACGAAAATAACGAACTCCGAGGAAAATTCAAATCGGAAAGTCCCTTATCAAATGGCAAAATCGAAAGCTCAAACAATTAAACGAATGGAAACAACTGTCATATTCCTGACTTGGTACAGGCGTTTCCTTATTTAGAAAAGGGTGGATTAAACCTAGCTTTATAGCTTGCTAAACCTCTCACTTGTATGACACCGCATAGAATTTCATTATATTGACAACAATGTGTGAGCAAAACAAACAGACATAATGGGTACAAATTGTCAAATACTGGGGTACAGCAGTAAACACTGTGTTATAATCTTAATCACTATAAATACGAAAAACTAAATCAACAAAAAAAATCAAAATGGCATAAACACAAATCACATCAGCAAAAATGAAAGACAAGAATACAATAAAATGATCATAGCACAATAACACAATGGCGGGATGTATGAATACCGAGCCACGTCAAAAGGATATTACCAATAATGGTATAATGTTATATGAGTTATTTTTTTTATGTTTTCATAAACAAATATTTCCCTCACAGACTTTGTATTTTCAAGCTTACTTATTATTATTTATTTATTAGTTATTTATTATATTTGCGTATGAAGACAGATAATTTCCAACTCCCAATCAGAATATGGTTGTTCCCTTAACGTACAAATATTATATTTTGTATCAGTTGATAGTAATTGTTTAGTGGTTGAATAAATAAAGGCAACAGTAGTATACCGCTGTTCGAAATTCATAAATCGATAGAGAAAAAAACAAATCCGGGTTACAAACTAAAACTGAGGGAAACACATCAAATATAAGAGGAGAACTACGACACAACAGAAACACAACATTAAAATGTAACACACACAGAAACGAACTATAATATAACAATGGCCAGCATTTGAACTCAGATTCATGTTTTCGCATTCAATAACGAGACAAAAGCAAGAATACTAATGAGATGTAAAAAAGTAGGATATCAAAAATACCGGAGAGTCCCTTATCAAATGGCAAAATCAAAAGCTCAAACACATGTAAGTTGTAGTAAACAGTTACATTTAATGGTGAAATATTTGGATGTAAAATATACTGTCACCTTAGCCATGATAGCATGAACAATTTCAGAAATATGCTACAAGCTCAGCTGACCCTCTTATGCTTTAAATGGTTTAATAGCAGGTTTTATGTCTTCATCAAACACGTTGATGTTATCTGTTATAATGGCCACTCTTACATTATCGTGCTGTACAATAACATTCAGAACATCTCTTTTAGGGAACCTGATTTGACGCGGAATTAGAGGTGTTGCCAATTTAAGACTTCCGACCTTTAAAATTCAAAATATAATACCATAACACGAAAATGTTATCCTCTCTGTCAACAGACTCCGAATTTCATTAAAAAGCGGAATGATAGCGCAAACAAATCATGCTCACTGACCCGAAATTAAGTCAATATTTTGTGAATAAGGCTTGAGATTCCACAAAGGATAATAAGTGACTATGTACGAAGTGAGATACCTTCTCTATATCATGTCTATATATTTAATTAGTGACCTTTGTGGATAGAAGAACTTGATAGTAAACAAATAACAAGTTTTATTTTTAGTTTTCTTATGTAAGTTTATTACAGAAAAAAAAGAAACGAAAATAATTGAAACCATTAAAAAACCTAAAAGTTTTTTTTTTTAAAAAGAGGGTGTCAAACTATCCCCGAGAACCTGCAATCATAGGGAAATCGTTTTTTAAAAGGCATTTAGGAAATCTTTAACTTGAAAGGAATCAATTCCAATGCCTATTAATCAGAATGAACACATAAACATATTTAATGTGTTCGAAAAAGAGGTTTATCTACCCCAGGAATAGATTACTTATTAATAAGCAGTATTTTGCAAACCTTTTCAGATTTTATTTTATCCCAAATGCTCAACTTAATACTTTATTTGGTCTTTTACCTCTTTAATTTGCGTGTCACTGGTAAGTCTTTTAAAGACCAATAAATGTACAAACAAAATACCGAACTCTAAGGGTCTGGCATGTTACGCGAATCTGTAAGATATTGTGCCCAGTCGTCATCATGAGAATAAGGTATATTTAAAAATCGAGCATAACCTAAATACCAGGTAACTGCTGCGACATGTGCGCACAAACCAAATAGTATTGCTCCAACACGACATTTACAGAACCGACCAAAAGCAGTCATTTCATCGTATTGTATCAATAACAAATACACTCTTGCTGAAAATGTGTATATTAATGTTGTATTATTGCACATATCAAATTGTTTTCCTGTTGGTTTGCACAAGTACCTCAAAGTAATTGTTTTCAGTAACATGTTCCGCGACGTTCGACTTGGACAATTTTAACCGATGTACGTCTATATTGAGTTTTCTGAGATCTTCGGTAAACCGAAAGAAAATCAACCAATGGAGCACCAATTTTGCACCAACTAGACTCTTAAATGCAGTCAAGGTTTTCCTATTCATTTTTTTCCTTAAGATGATCATTTTTCTTGGAAAGAAACATAATTTTACACCCAAGCAATAGGTGTTCTTGATGATCACCTGCACTAAGTCACTTGTAACTTTTTTATTTTTGCATATGGAGAATGCAATATATAGTTTCTCTAATTTTGTCACTATTTTCACATTTCCCAACCGATTGTGAAAAAATTGTTCTCCTCACTAGTGAAGTATCTGTTCTCGGCAAATGATTGGTCGAAATTTAATTATGACGTTAAATTGTCTTGGTTTCTTCTGAATTCCTGATTGTGACGTCATGAAAAAAGACGACCATGCCTGATGACGTCACATATAAAGAACACAACTTTCTGCAAATCTTTGAAAAGGAAGGATAAAAATCATTAGAGAAACAGATTCCACCACTATAACTCGTGTATCTCAACAGTTAAATTTTAATATTTAAAGAGCTCGGCAAGCCTCGCGCTTTAAATATTAAAATTTAACTGTCTCGAGTGGAGAAATATCGTAACACACTTGTTGCAATGGTGGAATCTATATTTCTCTCGCATGTTTGGTTTTTCAGAGTTTGGCATCTCATGATTAAAAAATACCCATGTCGTAATTCTACCATTGGGAGATTCAGCTATCCAACGAATCTTAGTTATCATTTTTCCTATCCTCTGTGGTAAACTGTGGATGGCCTTTATTCTAAAAGGCATTTATTTTTGTAATCAGAACTCCCCATCAGGATCAATTAAATTATGAAAGCCGTGGTTAACAATGACAACATCGTCTTTCAGTAGCCAACTTTTAATCTGCTCATTCCCTGAAGCATTTATATGCTTTAGTATGTTGGCGTCATTTTTTTTACTTTCTGCCAAGTATGGACCCATCACGCTGACAAAATAATCTCTTATGCTTATAAAAACCATGAGTTTGACAAATGGTCGATGCTTGTGCATGTTGAATTTACGACGTTGGACCTGAATCTGACCGCTTATTTGCAAGTATATTTTTATATATTATGATAACGTTCTGGACTTTTCGAGTCGGGATTCCCGGCGTGACTTATGTGGGCCTCCGACGAAGGAAATAATAATAAAAATCACAATGGAAGTTCATATACTGTATTATTTGCTGCTTCAGTTATATTTAATATAAGACGTACGGAGGTTCCAAAAACACATATAAAGTAATAGATATAGGCGATTTGTCCCTACAAGTTAAATAATAGTTTCTGTCAGCATTAAAAATATGGTGCAGTAAAATCTACTTGGTGCATGGAATGTTTTGGAAGTCTCTGCACTGAGGAACATCTACTAGGTACACGAAAACTAGTTTAGGACCCTGCTTGATGCAGGTTACTTGACATCATTACTTATTCAGTCCAAATAAAATACTATAAATAAATACTCTAAAGCTCTTTCTAAAAGAGAGGAGCTCTCTTTAATGGAGAGGCCAAAGATACAAAAGGGATATTCAAACTCATAAGGAGAAAATAAACTGACAACGCCATGGGAAAAAAAACCCAAAAAAACGACAAATTATAATACTTTTTTCACAAAGTAATTTCACTTGGTGCTAACCAAAATAAATGCACTGACTAGGCAGCTCGATGCGATACAGCAGACAACGCAGTTTTAAGGAAACCTCCGATTAATGAATAATTTCTGTTCAAAGCTAATATGTTGTTGTGTCATTTTCAGCATTCAAAAGAATTCGCTTGGTGCAAATATTTTTTGTTTTCAAATTTTAAACAGCAATTAAAGTCATCGAATTTGTGCTGTAGTCCGAAGCCAGTGTTGTGTAAAAAGTAAAATAACAAAAATACCGAACTCCAAATAAAACTCTTGTCGGCCCTGAAAATCTCAATCTGCGTGCGCTCATTTGGTCTATAAATTTTATAGTGGTCAGAACTTAAGTAGCGATAAATAGCAAGGATAAGTCTTTTTGAATGTCCCTTTTCATGTGTAGGTAAAATGTCTATCACCATCATCGTAATTTACATTACTGGTTACCGAACATTTAAAATATTTTCAGTATAAAGCAAATATAATGTAAAATCAGACCAGGACCGGATTCTTGTTCTGAATCACTTAGATGTTTAAAGATATCACAAATGAGTATACTAGATTTGTTCCTCTGGCACCATCTAACGGTTTTTATATATCCCAACTCGTTCGTTATGCCTGTGTCTGTAGTGACGTTTTAGATTTCAATGAGCGTAATTTATGTATAACTTGTAAATTACTAAGTAAGGGATTTCGTTACCACAAATTACTTAAAACCTTTACTAAATTCTTCCATAGATACAAAGATTTAGTTTGCATGTTTGGCTGTACCTGTAAAAAAAACTTATTTCAGACGGAAAAACACATCCTAAAGTTTACGGTGATGTTGTTTACCGAGCCCGGAAATTCATATACGATCCTGGTAAACTTATCAATCCTTTGAATAAACTTATTCTTAAAGGCTACCAAATTGAATTCAACACTGTAGTTAGGTCTTTGAATGTTGTTTTTATTGGCATAAATATTGATTTTGTTATCGGTAAATTAAAATCATACTAATAGTTTTGTTATACACATAATGCACTTTAACGGTGCTACAATCTGTCGATCGTTTGGCTTTTTGGCATTGCACAAGGTCATATTTTTCTCTAACTGTTAATGACGCACTAAATACCTTGGATGTGGGATGTGTACTCATCTGATTGATATTTTAATCTTAGATGCATGATTTTTTTATAAGTTACTATTGGCTTTGAAATAACTGTGAGTAACTAAGAGTACTGTCAGATCTGTACTTAGTGTCCTTTTGGTTGTTAGGGATGAGGGATGGATAAATACCCTGCCACGTCCGGTCTGTGTTTGAAGTTTTTCTGCTTTGTATCGATCTGATAAGTTAAGCCTTTTTCAACTGATTTTTATAGTTTGTTCTTATGTTGTGCTGTTACACCCCTGTCGTCCCAAGTTAGGGGAGGGTTGAACGCTCACAAACATGTTTAACCTCGCCACATTCTGTAAATGCCTGTCCCAAGTCAGTAGCCTGTAGTTCAGTGGTTGTGGTTGGTTAATGACTTGTCATATTTGTTTTTCGTTAATTGTTTTGTTATAAATAATGCCGTTAGTTTTCTCAATAAAATTGTTTCATATTTTTAATGTCGGGGCCTTTCATAGCTGACTATACGGTATGGGTTTTTTACTCATTGTTGAAGGCCATACGGTTGCCCATAATTGCTTTTATCCACTTTATATGAACTTCGGTGGATAGTTGTCTCATTGGCAATCTTACCTCATCTCTTTATTTTTAAAGAAATGTATATAGAAAATATATGCTTTAAAATAAACGTAAATAAACAAATTGCAAATCATGATTGACAACAGTCAGGATTTAAATGAGAATGGAAATGGGGAATGTGTCAAAGAGACAACAACCCGACCGAAGAGCAGAAAACAGCCGAAAAATGTGTACTAGTTCAGTGAAAATGGACGTCATACTAAACTCCAAAACATATAAATGAACTAAAATTAAAAAAACATTCAAGACTTAACCTATTTTTCGACATACACGTATAGTGGGGGCAAAGCCTAGCAAAAGCTTAAAACTTAACAAAAGTGACAACGAAAAGAAATATGCAAAACAAATAAATTATGAAATTAAAAAACGAGAACGTGAGTTCGATTTTCACTGCCAGGATAAACGGTCATGGCTTTTATTTGACAAGTTGGACAACAAAATGTTTTTCATTTCATGCAGAAAAGAAAAGGTTAACTTGATTGATTGTTTCCGGATACAAAGAGACGAAAACGGCATACATATTCAGGACAAGTAGAACAAAATAATCCAATAAATATGTAGACTGGGTCGACCATGATAACAGCATAAATTTCAATTGTACCTGGAACAAGAAAGCAACATACTTAGGGGCAGACATTTTGTCTAGCAAAAGGCTCCCTATGTATCCCTGATTCTGTACGTATAGAGCTAATCTACGCACCTACACTAGATTTGAATGAAAGTCCCCATTTCTACTAGACGTGGCTGTGTATTTATATTTCCCGGACAACCAAACGGACGAACATTTTAAGCATGTTATAATATTGGATAGAGTCTTGTTTATAAAGAGTACATACTGGTACATCCCGTAACGCTAAAGAAAAAACACCCCAAAGGAGGGGGAGGGGGAAGTAGGTGACCATACTCTTGATAGATCACACAATGTCACAAAGATCATGTCTGAAAAATCCAGATTTGTGGAATCTTATCATGAAATAATAATATTTCTAGTGCGCATTAAATCAATACATTTCAATGAAACTGCTGGTTTACAGTTAAATTTTCAGTATTCAATTACAGACAGGTCCGGATCAAAACTAAAAATAACTGACAGAATTTTTATGTATGACCTCCTCTAAATTGCGTTTGTACAGATTTGGTGATATTAAAGTTGAAGATCCACTATGTCTTTTACTTTTAGCTTTTGTCAAAATGCATGGAATATAATAACTGGGTGAACTATGAAGTCTTTTGCTTATATTTACAAAGGTACATGTCAGTAAGAAGAGGACTACATACAATGTAGGAATGCCAATTGTCTGTTGAAAACTACGTCCACCTAAAGGAGGGGCGGACAGGGGGATACCTTTCTCCTTTCTCTTGTCTCCCGCCCTCAAACATGAAAAACTAATGTATAGAAAGCTCATTTTAATAGAAATCGATCAAATGTCTTGGTTTTTTTGACTGAATAAATCCGTAATGAATTAGTGACGACGCTCGGAGTATTTATGAGGTCGTTTTCATTACTATGACATTTAGCACTTTTTTGAAGTTTTTCATAAACTAATTTAATAAAATTGTTTCCGGCTCACTTTTATTATTTTTCATATATATTTTTGTCTCCCTTTTCTCCTTTCTCCTGCCCCTTCTCTCCTTTCTCCCGCCCCCTGTCTCCTCCCGCCCCTCTCTCCCTATCTCCCTTTACCCTGTCTGCCTCCTCCTAAAGTAACATGTTCGTTGTAAAAAAAAAATCAAGCATCATGTCAGCTTTACAGTACTGTTATGACCTATTTTTGAATCAGTTTTTTACAAAGTATACTTTGTCTGTTCCTCAAAAAAGATATTTGCATCTACTTTGTGCATTTTATGAAAGAAAGTTTGAGGTATATTTTTTCAAGACGCTTATAATGTGAAATGAGTGAGTAAAGCAGTCCACGTTTTGAACCGTCGTTACTCTATACTCTATACTGTGAAATACACGTTATTTATTGTCTGGTTATCTCTCTTTATTAATGGTCAAACATTTGGTGAGGCGGTTGCCTCATAGTGTCAATAACATCTACGCCACTGCCCGCGTGCGGGAGGTCTTGAGCATGATCCTCGCCCATTTCAAATACCAGGATGGCTGCCTCTCTGCCAAGCACACAATATATAAGAGTTACAGCAAACATTGTTGGGTCCGGAGTCAGAATCATGTGTCCTGGTAGAGTGACATGTCTTCCTACTGTCAAATACAAATTCGGGTTTATATTCAACTTCTCGTCCTAAATATGCATATGCAAACTACATATACAACGACCACTTATATATATGGCCCTATATCCTGTTAATACTTATATTTTAGCTTTGAGCAAAATCGTGAACTTCTGCACTGCATTGGGAATTAAATAAGGAAAAGGACAAAATAGCGTGGCGTTTTGACTACATAGCGCATCCAAAGGCGGATTTGAGGGTGGGGGTGGGAGCAGGACCTCCCCCCCGTTATAGAGCTAAATATAGGGATAATGCATACAGTTTTTCCATGTTTGACTCCTAATGTTGCCTAGTTACCCCTTTTAAAAATCCGGTATCCGCATCTGGCATGGAATTCTTATTTTCTTACGGTTATTCTATGTTTCTTACCTAACACATTCATTTCAATGATTTATGCAGTAACCCACTATAAATTGTTTATCATGCAGTTAATTGGATAAAATGCTACAAGTTGATGTACTTCAAGGGATATAAAATATTTTGGCTGGAAATGTCCTTTATATTTAGACTCCGATAGCATTCCCGTTAAATAAAACAGAACAGAACATTCCTCGAGCACACCTTCTAAAATAATACCTGTATAGGGAATTTTTGTATCTTTTACATTTTAAAATAAATAAAAAATACTTTTGCTTTGTAAATGGAAGCGATAGTTTTATCTCAATTGTCAACTTTTCATAAAGAGACAAATTCTGACAAACACTGATTTCGATATTTCTGAGATTGTCAGAACATTATCCTTCTAACAATTTTTCCCCAGTAAAATAATAAATAGATAGATAAAGAAAGAAAAAAAGAACACCGGATAACGAAAAAAATAAGCATATAAAATATAAAATAATGGGGCGTTCATCTGCAAAGTATATTGAAAAACAAGAAATGATTGTAACAGGATGCTGTTACGAAGTCTCCTAAACGAAGCTCCCATAATTCGTAATTCCCAGGGTCGCCTGACATTGGGCAAAGTCCAGTGAAAATTGGTTTGGTCCAGTAAAGTTATATGCATAAGTGATGCCTGGGGACTAACCCTGTATATCATTCAAATCATCTTGGCATGACAAACCAGAATATATATGGTTTAGGCGTGGGGATCTCGACCATTTACAAGATACTAGATAATAGATATTAGAACTTTCTCAAAAGGCAGGCCAGGGGATCGGGATGACCCCTGGGGACTTACCCTGTATATCATTCAAACCATCTTTGCATGACAAACCAGAATATATATGCTTTATGGGTGGGGATTTTGGAACACCTGGGGACTGACCCTATATGTCATTCAAATGTTCGAGACATGACGAACAGGAATATATATGGTTTAGGGATGGGGATCTCGACCATTTACAAGATACTAGAACAATGGGTTGGGGGGAACCCCTCGGGACTGACCGTATACGTCATTCAAATGTTCGAGACATGACGAACAGGAATATATATGGTTTAGGGGTGGGGATCTCGACCATTTACAAGATACTAGAACATTGGGGGTGGGGGGAACCCCTGGGGACTGACCCTATTGTAATTCAAATGTTCGAGACATGACGAACAGGAATATATATGGTTTAGGGGTGGGAATCTCGACCATTTACAAGATATTAGAACATTGGGGTGGGGGGGAACCCCTGGGGACTGACCATATATGTCATTCAAATGTTCGAAACATGACGAACAGGAATATATATAGTTTAGGGGTGGGGATCTCGACCATTTACAAGATATTAGAACTTTCTCAAATTGCAGGGGGTCATGATGACCCCTGGGGACTTACCCTGTATATCATTCAAACCATCTTTGCATGACAAACCAGAATATATATGGTTAAGGGGTGGGGATCTTGGAACCCCTGGGGACTGACCCTATATGTAATTCAAATGTTCGAGACATGACGAACAGGAATATATATGGTTTAGGGGTGGGGATCTCGGCCATTTACAAGATATAAGAACATTGGGGTGGGGGGAACCCCTGGGGACTGACCGTATACGTCATTCAAATGTTCGAGACATGACGAACAGGAATACATATGGTTTAGGGGTGAGGATCTCGACCATTTACAAGATATTAGAACTTTCTCAAATGGCAGGGGGTCGGGATGACCCCTGGGGACTTACCCTGTATATCATTCAAACCATCTTTGAATGACAAACCAGAATATATATGGTTTAGGGGTGGGGATCTTGGAACCCCTGGGGACTGACCCTATATATCATTCAAATGTTCGAGACATGACGAACAGGAATATATATGGTTTAGGGGTGGGGATCTCGACCATTTACAAGATATTAGAACATTGGGGTGGGGGAACCCCTGGGGACTGACCGTATACGTCATTCAAATGTTCGAGACACGACGAACAGGAATACATATGGTTTAGGGGTGGGGATCTCGACCATTTACAAGATATTAGAACTTTCTCAAATGGCAGGGGGTCGGGATGACCCCTGGGGACTCACCCTGTAAATCATTCAAACCATCTTAGCATGACAAACCAGAATATATATGGTTTCGGGGTGGGGATCTCGACCATTTACAAGTTATTGGAACTTTCTCAAATGGCAGGGGGTCGGGATGACCCATGGGGACTTACCCTGTATATCATTCAAACCATCTTAGCATGACAAACCAGAATATATATGGTTTAGGGGTGGGAATCTTGACCACTTACAAGATATTAGAACTTTCAAACATGGCAGAGGGTGGGGGTGACCCCTGGGGACTAACTCTGTATTTCATTTGATGTGTTTTATCATGACAAACCAGAATATATATGGTTTAGGGGCGGGGATTCCGACCATTTACAAGATATTAGAACTTTCTCAAATGGCAGGGGGTCGGATGACCCCTGGGGACTAACCCTGTATATCATTCAAACCATCTTAGCATGACAAACCAGAATATATATGGTTTAGGGGTTGGGATTTCGACCATTTACATGATATTAGAACTTTCTCAAATGGCAGGGGGTCGGGATGACCCCTGGGGTCTAACCCTGTATTTCATTTAATGTGCTTTATCATTTAGAACATTTTCAATTAAAAAGATTGTATCTATCACAAACGGTTTTCAATTTATAATCATTTGAAAATTTAAAAAAATAAAATCCCATAGGGTTCTATAGTAAAACCCTCCTTTCTTTTTGCCCCTCAAAGTACCCCTTTATAAACCCCATTGCACAAACAAAACCCTGATTGCACCACTAGACATGTTAGTCTAACATTTTGTGAAACCCTAAGTTTATCTGACAAGCGGTTTTGGAGAACGGGTGCGGACAAGTTCAAATTTTAAAGCGGCGGAAGAGGAAGAGGAAGAATAATAATAATAATAATAACTGAGCAAAAACAATAAGTCTTCCCAAACTTCGTTTCGGAGACTTAATAATTGTCAAATCAAAACCATGAAAGATTTTTCACTCAATTTGATAGTATGATAGGTAAGGGTTACGTGTGTTTACGTGTCTATTGTCAGTGAAAAAAAGGCAGGAATCTGGAGAACCACGTGATGAATAATAATGCAAGATTTCTATCATTTTTCATCATTCATCAATTATTTTATATGGACGAAAATTGCAGCGTATGATTTTCAATGTCTTGGATACTTCGTTTAAACTTGCGTGACGTATTTAATCGAATTTAATGGTTGGAAATAACCACAGGGACTCGGTTAGTAGATTAAAAAAAAATAATGTTTTTTATTTTTTTTTTAGTATTTACTGTCTATTTGTATTACTTTATAAATATCCATATCCGTATACTGAAAAATCCTAAAGGGATTTAAGTCGCCATTTTGAATTTAACCTACTTTAAATGAAAAATAATTAAAAATATTTCTATGTGACTATATACCTTACAAGGGCACTCATTTTCTTCCTTAATGATTCTTCTATCAGAAGCATGTTTAATAATTGATTTTCCGTTCGACGGAACCCTTGCGCAGCTGCAGTTTCATTCGAGTCAAAACATTCAAATTTCCAGGCAAAAGCAACGTAACTGGCACATTCGTCGTTTCGCAAGGACTTAGGCGGAAGGGAAGGTAACATCTTGTCATTCGAAACTCATCGGATGAATACTCTTAACTAAACGATAACTATCTAAATTATCGAAAGCAAATTTCCCCATTTAAACATCAACATGGATCTAGGCCAGGACTTTGCAGTTTTATTGATAAAAATGGTATTATCTTGAATCATATTGGAAATGTGTTGAAATTTAAATTCATCATTTTTGAAACAGAAATTTTCCAGGCCAGTCCAGGAGATATCCATAATAAACTTTCTTATAATTACTTTTTCATCTATTGGTTTTAGCAACACAGTTAAAAAAAAATGGGAATTTTTCTAATGATTTTGCCAATTTCATGTGTTGCAAACTCCAAATTTCTCTGTTGTATTTCATGCAATTCAATAGATGAGTTCTCATCTTGGAAGATATTCTCTGTCAGCCTAAAAAAGATATTCTTTAAATCAAAAGTGTAATTCAGGTAACTGAAACATTTATTTTTACTTCAAGGCCATGCCTTTTGGTTACGTTTTGTCTTTGGATTGCTGTCTCACTGATGCATACCCCATATGTCCTTTTATTCATATATTCATTATGTTACTATATTCATTATCAATCAACATAATTCTTTGAGCAAGAACGTATACATTAGTGATTATATAATTCCTTGCTCTGGCTTTCAATGACTACAATTATTCATTGATTTAACATGAAACAAATATATTTAGGTTTATGTATTGCAATGGGTATCCAGTGTCATTGCTATTTGTTAAAATTTGCATTTGTGTTAATAAAGTATAATGTCAAGATAAAGCTTTTAAGGCCTCTTTAAATATAAAAATAAGGAGATGTGGTGTGACTGTCATTATGTTACTAGATTCATTATCAATCAACATAATTCTTTGAGCAATGACGTATACATTAGTGATATATAAATCCTTGCTCTAGCTTTCAATGACTACAATTATTCATTGATTTGACATGACAAAATGTATTTAGGTTTATGTGTTGCAATGGCTATCCAGTTTTATTGCTATTTGTTAAAATTTAAATTTGTGTTAATAAAGTATAATGTCAAGATAAAGCATTTAAGGCCTCTTTAAATATAAAAAAAGGAGATGTGGTGTGATTGCCAAGGAGAAAACTATCCATCATGACCAAATGACTTCATGTAAGCAACTATAAGGCTACTGTACAGCATTCAACAATGAGCAAGTTAATACCTTAAAGTCAGGTTCAAACATGACAAAGTGTGAAAAGATTAATAACAGAACAATAAATGAAAAACAAAATTTTTATACCACAAACAGCAACCAAAGACAACCATCAAATTGCAGGCTTCTGTATGCAATAGGAACATAGTGAATGTGGTGGAGTACAACATGTGAGCGCTTCCTCTAACCTAGGACAGCAGCGTAACAGCACAACACAAAAACTGTCAAATTATAAGATTGGAAAGGAGCGCAAGAAAAAAAAAATATAAAACTCGGTCATCAAAATTTCTTCCATACGTGTTAGTTTACCTTCTTTATGCACTCTGTTTCACAAAATGGATCTGATCATAAAAAGTTAAATAACGAAACAACCGAACTCCAAGGAAAATTCAAAACGGAAAGTCCCTTATCAAATGGCAAAATCAAAAGCCCAAACACATCAAACGAATGGAAAATAACTGTCATATTCCTGACTTGGTACATGCATTTCCTTATATAGAAAATGGTGGATTAAACCTGGTTTTATAGCTAGCTTAACCTCTCATTTGTATGACAGTCGCATACAATTCCATTATATTGACAACATTGTGTGAACAAAACAGAGACATACAAATTTGATAGGTAAAAATGTCAAAAATAGGGGTACAGCAGTCAACATTGTGTTATAATCTTAATCACTAAAAAAACAAACAAATATGTCAATAAAGAAAAACAAAATGGCATATAGACAAAGCACACAAGGAAAAATGAAAGACAAGAAAACAAAAATTGACCATAGCACAATAACACAATGACGTAATGTATAAGTACCGAGTCACGCCAAAAGGATATTACCAAAAATGTACTAAACAGTAAAGGTAATAATTTACAAAGACAAATAAAAGAACACTATATAAACACGTAATTAAGATGATAAATAAAGTCAGTACCTAGAATCTATTATACTTCAGGACAAGACCATCAAATGACAACACATTTTCATGGTCAGCATTAAAAACATCAGTTAAGGTGAAATAAGAGGGTTTACTTATATAACAAGAAACATAATATTTGTACCTATTATCTCTCTAAAGTTGGTAATCATCTGCATATAAATATTGTTTCTTCTTGTTGGACTGTATGGTGTGTCCGTTTAATTTATCAAGGCAGGAAAAGATCAAAGTCAACAGCTAACTGTCTAAATTCTAGTTTTAGTACAGACATGCTTAATGTAAAAAGAGTCATTTTTGTCTGCTGGGTGTCTGTCTTATCTACATCAACCCAATATTTCTTCTATTTGTCTGTTTATAAAGTAATAGAAATACTAAAAAAAAAATTAAAAATATTGACTTTGTTTTAATCTGCTAACCGAGTCCCTTTGGATATAACCAGTCCCATTAGGTCCGTACGTATGTCATTTAAGTTGAAATCTCTGATAAGACGAACACCACCTTTTCTTAGTCCCCATTGCTTTCTTCGCTAAAGTTTTCACTTTCAAACATTTATGGGGACGGGATCAATATGCCATTATTTACAAATCAGACCGTACTGGTTACCGGAACTTTTTAAAACACCAAACAAAGTACTTCATATCTGATAACAGGCAATATATGCCCTCCATTTTAGATTTCCTTCATACATATAGAATTTGTGCCGTCGTAAATGACTGCATTTATGTAAAACTTAATCTATCATTCATGCATAAAATGAAGGTCAAGATGACACATGAAGGTACATACCTTACTATATAATTGCACATTGACAAAATGTCATTTCTCTAATTCTTTTAAGTTGTCTAACTTTTAAGTTGTCTAAATTTAGACTTCAATGTAAAACAAAACCAAATTAACAAGGTTATACCCTATATTCCTTTTCCTACTTAGTCATTATAGGGATATATACTAAAGAATTCACGAGCCGAACCCTTCTTAAAACAGGTGGTGAACTCAGATACCTCAAGGGTGAATGGGACCTTCAGTAAAACCCTTACCAAAATTGGCTGTGCGGGATGTATAAGTTCGCAGCCTGTAGAGTGGGTACTTTAAATCCGATGCCTCGTTTAGAAAGAGTGTGTCCTGCTCTCTGGACTTCAAGAACCCTTGCAATAACTCTTTAGTCGGTCCGTAGGTGGCCTGTTGCAAGGCAAAATTACTGTTCCTATCCAATATACCCTTATTTTTCAGTGGCAGTCAAAATTTCACAGACCCTCATCTCAGACGGCCTCTTTTAAGGACCCAGCTATTGTATTTATTGTTAATTTGTTCTCGTCACGAATGTACATGAAATATTTGCCGCTGAACGTATGGCAACAAGCAAGTAAACTCGCATGGTTTTGAAAGGTAGGAAGAACCTGCTCTATAACTTCTTATTCAACGTCAGTGTATGGAAGTATCCAAATTTGAGGTAGGGCCCATTCGGTTAAGTTGAATAAATTAAATAGTATTGTTATTTTTCAGGTAAATTTTTTCAGGGGTCCTTTTTCTTCAATGTCAATGTACGAAAGTATTCAAATTTGAGGTAAGATCAATTTTCTCTTTACATTTCGGGAAAAAGGCGTCACATGACAATAAATGCATGACAGTATATGTGTCTCGTGTTCGTTTGACATCACTCCTTGCCATTCTTGCATTATTGATACGTCCGGTATTTCGTAAACTTGTCTCAAGAGAGAGGCGTACGATATCAAAAGTAAATAATTCAAGCTCACATGTCGAAGACTAACAACAATTTACATAACACAACATAGAAAACAAAAAAAATGTCCATCACCAAAATGTGGTGATGTTCGTCCAACAGCAACTAAAGTATTGACCAATCAAGAACCACCATATATTTAGTTCGTAAATGTATTTAACGTTGTGCAGGAAATAAAATTTAGTCATGTCAACATCAACCCAACTCCAAGTCAAGGATCAGTGTTCGATAGAAACAAACATTAGTGTAAATGGAGTTTCATTTCTTTAGATTGTCAATTGTCTTTGGTCAGACCCAATTAACAACCGACAGACAATAACGAAAACCGCATCCGCCTCCGCCATGAAATCACACTGAATAATATCAAGAAAGAAAATATGATACATAAACTCATAACGGACCAAAACATACCGAGATTTGTAAAGGTTGCTTATCAACGAACTGCTTTTTAATATATATGTAAAAAAAAAAAAAAAACACTCATAAAAACACAAGTTTTTAAATATGCATGTCATTCCGTCTAGTAAGGTGTAGAAACCTCTAATAATTTGTTATAATATATTTATATTTTTTCCAGGACATTATTTGTACAAAAAAAATTCCTGTTGTAAAAAAAAAAAATCCTGTTGTGTACAGTTCTAACAACACCCGCAGCTGACTTATATATGCCTTGGTTGATTTCCTGAAAATTATTATTATTGTGTTGTTTTGCGATAGACATAAATAAAATAGTTTTCATATTATTGATTTAACCCCCACCCAAAAGGGTGACTGGGGAATATTAATATGGTCACCATATGTTTTCCTCCGACCAGCAGTAAAACGTTCGCCAAAGTGGGGCCCCCGTTTGGCTGTGCGGGATGTATCAAGTACGCAGCCACGTCCGGTAAGAATGTGGACGTTAAATCCGATGCCTCGTGTAAAGAGAGTACCACGATCTGTGCACATTAAGAACCCTTGCAACAGCTCTATGAGAGTCCGTGGGTGTCTTGTTGCAAGGCTAAATTTCTATTCCTATCCAATATACCCTCATTTTCCCGTGGCAGTCTAAATTTCCCCGACCTTCACACCGGCCGGCCTCTACTGCAGGCGTCAACTGTATTTGTTGTTAATTTGTTCTTGCCTTGTACATGCATAAAATAGTTGCAACTGGACGTCAAGCAACCAACAATCAATCAATCATTATTTATTTATGATAGAATAGATATGGGAATTTGTAAGGCAAATGTTTTATACATTAACATCCAAATATTTCATCGATCAACCAAAATCAACGGACACATTATACGCCCATGAATAGACACCTTTAGGCATTATATTACTAACACCATATAATTGAAAATCGACGGACTAAGATCTCGATAAACCGAAATACAATGTACGTCCTTGGTATTGTCGTCTTAAAATGCATTTATTTCAATTTAACATCATTATATGAATAACCGAGGACGTCATTGGGTTTGCCGTCTTAAAATGCATTTAATTTTATTTTACAGGAGTATGCGAATTATTAAGCTACATAATAGACCTGCAACTCATACGTTAACCATATTACACAATTTAATACTTAAGTGATGGTATTAATCTGTTTTATATACTATAAGCTTCCCATTTAGAAAATAAATGAATTAAATGCATCGGGATTAAAATTCCTATTGTAGCTTAAGTTGTTCCGCGTTTATTTACTTGTCCCATACTACTGACCTTTTCAATTACATAATTTATGAAGTATCTGTATATGGCGTTCCTTAAAAATCCTCTGACGAGCCGAACCAATATGACACATTATATTTAGTGCCAATCAATCAAATGTAAATATATTTAAATGTATACGCATGACAATTGTATTTATATTATTAAACAAAACACAAAGTACCATGCATAAGCAAATTTAAAACCACAACAAAAGGCTTATAACTGGCCTGGATTGTTAAACCCTGTGCACGATTATAATGTATGTGTTTTGTGTAAAACCGTACTGGAAAAATACACAATGGAATAATACACAAGTGTAGATTGAAGCGAACAATAATTAACGAAGATTTTTTAAGTGCGAAAAGTGTTTTCTTTTATGTTAAATTTGTGTAGATGTTAACGAAGAAGGAACCCGGGGGTGGCTGGGGGTGGATTATTACACTCGCATGTTTTATTGAACATGTTTTGTATATTGGATCTATAAATACAATGGGAATTTACCACGTTTATATTATGGATGAATTTAACGAAGACATTACGGCTGTGACAGTTATTGGTGCATTGTATATTTCAGTATCAATTTCTGGTGGTAAGTTATTAAAAGGAGGCTCTTAATTTATAAAAGCAATGATAAGTAAGTTGTAATTAATGGAATAATCAACACTATTGATTCGTACTTATGAATATTAAGGTTCATGTGGACCCTTTGGCTAAAATGGCTGCGTTTTTACCTCAAAATTTACTCTGAGTACAGACAAACCTGTGCATCTGGAAAAGTTTTAAGGCATAGCATGCCCTAGATAAATAAAATTCAAATGCATTGAATGTTTTAGAAAATTTATAACTTAACTGGATTTTGCAGTGCACTTTTTTTCGTCCCTGCAGAAGATGATAAAATTAACAAACAGTCGAGTTTCACTTGATATGGTCCACTCAGGTACACAGTTTAAATCACCAATTATTGTCAGGTATCTATTGTCCATCTATTGTCCATGTCAATCAATAAAGTTCACTTCAATTATTACCAGTGGGGAAGTTCTCAAACCTCTTTCACAACTTATTTTATTTTGCCAACTTCTGGAGGAACGAAAAAAAGTGCACTGTGAAATCCTGTTAAGTTTTTAATTTTCTAAAACATTAAATATATTTGAATTTTATTTATCTAGGGCATGCTATGCCTTAAAACTTTTCCAGATACACAGGTTTGTCTGTACTCAGAGTAAATTTTGAGGTGAAAATGCAGCCATTTTAGTCAAAGGGTCCACATGAACCTTAAAATCAATATCTGGTATGGTTTTGTTATTTGTCTACATGTATCTTATATATACATAAATGGTTACATCAGATGCAATGTATTGGAAAAACATGTACACATGTATAAAATCTACAATTTTATTAATAAACGTAACAAGTAGAAAACAATATGCATTTTTAGTTCAATATTTTGACATGCGTTGTCTACACTGTATCTAAACTACCCCGGCGAAAAATGTTTGGACTCAATAGTATCTAATGTCCGGTACGGTGACCGACAATCAACAGACAGAGAAATGTAGAAATTCTGTTTATTTATATGTTGTTTTAATGATATTGAAGAATATACATACACATATAACTATTTTCGATTGTGTGATGTAATATTTTCTACAACCGTTCTAGATTAATGGAGAAATAAGTAAAAATGCACATCAAAATGGTGAATTGAGTGAACCCTGCCTCGAATTTGTTTAATTTCTCTTTAAATTGAGCACATTGTACGGAAACAAAGGTACGGAAAGAAAGATATTAACACGGAGATTTCAAGACTTTTCACTATGATCGCCTCAATATTTGCATGTCTGTGCATGGAATGAAAGAAGTGGGTCATGTCAAAATTGAAGCACCCGGTTTTGTCAATGTGTACGACCCGGTTTTGTCCTTAAATTTCACAAAGCAGACCCGGTTTTGTCATAGAAAATAATGCATAATCGCATGACGAAAATTAAAATATGGCGTTCAACAGTAGTTTGAGGGATCGTTGAAAAACATTTTCTTTCGGAGGATAACCTTTTTGAATCCGTAAACACTTGAATTCCTGCTATATTAGAACAAAGCAAATTTCAATTTTGTTTTGTATAAAAAAAAAAAAAGGAAAAATTAAAAAGAAATGAAGGTTTTGAAACGGAATTAGATTTTTTTATGTCATCTATGTAAATTTAAGTGTTCAAACTTAATTAGTGTACGGCCTTGAAAATTTAAGGACGCACATTTGATATGTGATTTTCTGGGACAACAAGATGGTTATCTTAGTGTTCCGCTCTACTTAAAGGGAAGACAGTATAATCGTTTGAAAATAAATATTCTGTAACTAAACGTTCATTATAAAGCAAGAGAATAAGACAAATGTATGTGCATGCAGAATCGTCCAAGAAAAGGAATTTCCATGCGGCGCAAAGGATCACAATAATAGTGCGTTTAAAATCTGTTTACCCCCGCTTGTTACAATTATTATAATACTAAGTATAAATTAGTATAAAAGTCTTAGGCCATCCGGAAATTGCAATAATGATTATTTGATTAGTAATTTTTATAAATAAACGATGTTTTATCTCTCTTTTTTTTCTTTTTTTTTTTTAACATTAACAAATTCTTTAATGCACTAGTATCAAGTTGTTAACAACTGCCCTATATAGTACAACTATTATATATAGGATTATCTCTTCATTGTATAATGATTATCGTACATTGACAAATGTTCTACAATTTAAGCAATTTGGTCAAGTTAAAAATTGTCAATATGCAAGGGCGGACCGAGGCCATGATTTTTGAAAGGGGCGTATTCATAAACGGATTTTATACCGCCAAGCGTAGCAAGGGGACTTTTTTTTAACGATTTTATGCTAAATAAAAAATCATATATAAATCGTAAAAAACATGATAAAATAATTATTTCTAGCCACCAAAAAGGGGGGGGGGGGGGGTCGGCGTACTCCCTCTACTCTACTGGATCCGCCACTGATATAATGTAACTATATCGTATACCATCATAAAATTTAATAAAAGACGAAATAACAGAGACAGCCGCCGATCGCATATTTACTATAGGGGCTCTGTTATCAAATGAGTTAAGCCTTTTTCAACTCACTGAATTTTATAGTTTGTTCATATGTTTTGCTGTTATACCCCTTTTTTTTTATTTTATTTTGGAGGGGGAGCGTGGGGGGCTTACACGTTCAACCTCGCCATTCTGTATGTACCAGTACCGAATTCAGGAGCCTGTAAATCGGTTGTTGTCTTTTGTTGCTATATATCATACATGTATTTGTTTTTCGTTTTTTATTTTGTACATAAATCTAGGTCGTTAGTTTCCACATTAGTTTTTTTTTACAGTTTTCATTTCGGGGCCTTTTTTAGCTTGCTATGCCGTATGGATGTTTCTCATTGTTGGATGCCATACGGTGTTCTATATTTGTTAACTTTTACGTCATTTGGTCTCTGATGGAAAGCTGTCTCATTGTCATTTTTCACGGGCTAAATTGCCAATTAGGTTGTTCTACGAAGACGAAGACGAAGATATAATGTTGCATGTTATAAAAAGAAATAATTCTTTCATGCCATGCTCAATGCTCATTTTAACATAGGAAGGCATTATATTTGTTAAAATTTTTAAACCAAGCGTTAGCCAGGTATAAAATATTGACAAATATAATGCCTACCTATGTTAAAATGAGCGTAGAGCATGGCATGATAGAATTATTTTGTTTCTAATGGGGAAGTTTAGAACTTGTGTATTTCGAAGCGGACATAAAATACACGTTCGAAAGGCAACCATTTTGATTGAGATATCCAAAACGTTCTAATAGATATAAGAAGATGTGGTATAAGTGCCAATGAGACAACTCTCCATCCAAGTCACAACTTGTAAAAGTAAACCATTATAAGTCAAAGTACGGCCTTCAAAACAGAGCTTTTTCTCTCACTGTCCGTCAATGGATGAACGAATGAGTAAATATATTGTAAACATAGCGTATAGTGTAGTAAAGCATACTATCCTTACTCTTTTGATAAATTGATATGTTAACACAATCATTCCATATCTTCTTATTTTTACATCATTACAGTAGTATAGAAAACAAACAAACATTTTTTAGATGTATTTCTATTTGTATCCATCTGATGACTTAAGCCTTTTTCAACTGATTTTTATAGTTCGTTCTTATGTTGTACTGTTACACCAATTTCCTAGGTTAGGGGGAGGGTTGGGATCCCGCTAAGATGTTTAACCCCGCCACATTCTGTATATATTTACCTGTCCCAAGCCAGTAGCCTGTATTTCGGTGGTTGTCGTTTGTTGCTGTGTTACATATTTGTTTTTCGTTCATTTTTTTGTACATAAATTAGGCCGTTAGTTTCCTCGTTTGAATGGTTTTACACTTGTCATTTCGAGGCCTTTTATAGCTGACTATGTTGTATGAGCTTTGTTCATTGTTGAAGGCCGTACGGCGACCTATAGTTGTTAATTTCTGTGTCATTTGATCTCTTGTGACGAGCTATCTCATTGGCAATCACACCACATCTTTTTTTTTCTATCATAAGGAATTAATGTAAGTACATGATATAAAGTATTTATTTCCATTTAAACTTAGTTCGAAGATAAGATCAATAAGGTATACGTATAGCATTCAAAAATGTCTACTCCCTATTTCGAAAAGTTCCCGTTTGAAATATATTTTAACACATGTTTGTATTGCAATAACATCTTTGTAACATCTTTTTGACTCAAATATTTAATTTCTTCCGATGGGCAATGTCCAGATCCGTGCTAACGTAGCTTTTCATAAATTTGTGGTTTCAAAACAAAACAAAACCGGGTCCTATACTGAGACAAAACAGGGTCCTTGTCTAATAAACAACATTGACGAAACAGGGTCCTTCCATTTTGACATGATCCATTTCGTTCGTTCCATGCACAGAAATGCAAATATTGAGGTGCTCATAGTGACTAGCCATGCAATCTCTGTGTTAATATCTTTCTTTCCGTACTTTTCTTTCCGTTCAATGTGCACAATTTAAAAAGAAATTAAACAAATTCGTAGCAAGGTTCACTCAAGTCACCATTTTCATGTGCCTTTTTACTTATTTCTCCATTAATCTAGAACGGTTGTAGAAAATATTACATCACACAATCGAAAATAGTTATATGTGTATGTTTATTCTTCAATGTCATAAAAAAACAAATAAATAACAGAAATTCTACCTTTTCTCTGTCTGTTGATTGTCCGTCACCGTACCGGACATTAGATACTATCGAGTCCAAACATTTTTCGCCGGGGTAGTTAAGACACAGTGGTCTATATCAATCCTATACTATAATTAAAACAGACAAAAACATTGTATTTAAACTGTTTATTATTAAGTGGTTTTAAAGGCTTTAACTTATAACAACAAGCGCGGGAAGTATAAGCAAGTGTTTATAAGAAAGAGGGATATCGGGATTGTAATAATTGATGGCGTGAATACAAATATTGAATGGATCCGTTACAATTTATATAAAATAATATAAACGGATCACCATGCATTTCAATATTCTGTTGGGATAGAAATTACATTAACATAAAATTTACATTATTCTTTTTCTGTTTTTAATTTATCTTTTTTATTGTTCCAGCAATCATTGCAGTTCTTTTAAATGAAAAGTTTGGAGAAAGATTGGTTATAATGTCCGGAGGATTTTTATTGTTCATCGGCTACGCCTCCTCATTCTTTGTGACGGCGTTTCCTGTACTATATTTGACCATGGCTATTATACCAGGTAAAATGTCCTGCTGTCCCATTATCATGCACCTAAATACAAACCGGAAAAACAGAATTTTTGAACTTTAAGGATAGTAATCCACTATGTTTTATATTGTGTTATGTATTTTCGTTCCTAACCACGCCTATTATAGAATTACATTTTCTGCATCAATACTTCCATACATATGTCAAATAAAATAAACAAAAAGGTTTATTTCTAAATAGACACGGGCTTCTAGATATTAAGCAGTTTTTGTTATTATAAACGTTTATATATTTCTATTTGTGTTTCACATGTAGTTCTATTTGAAAATTCAATAGAAACATGTCTATTAACCAAAAGCAATGAACAGAATTAGATTGATATATATATATATGAATCAAGGTATACCAACCAGTGAACAGAAATATCTGTTTATAAATTGTTAGAACAGACATTAAAAATGAAATGAATAGAATACACTATGTATAATCTTTTTTTAATGTTTGGCTTATAATGGGCATTAGTTATACAATGTATAACGGTGCCATTTTTGGGGCAGATATCGCAAACGTCTGCTAAACGCACGAGTTTTCACGAATATTGTTAAACTAACGTTACTCAATCCTAAGCTTAATGTACATATTGGTTTTTTTTTTCTTTCTCTCACCTACTACGGAAGAGGTTAAGAAATTAAGTATCTTGCTTTCTTTTTCGAAAACATTGTGTGCATATAAGGCCTCAGAAATTATTTTATCGTTTATTTTATTTTCAGGAATTGGAATGTCACTTTCTTATAGCAGCTTATTAGTGGCGGTAGATAAATATTTCACTAAACGAAAATTTATAGCAATGTCATTGGCAATATTAGGAGGATCTTTTGGCATGGTAATCATGCCAATTTTAATGGAGTCTCTTTTACAAAAATATGGTTTTCATGGTGCTATACTTGTCCATGCAGGGATATCGCTACATGTTGTAGTCTGCGGAGCTGTTGTATTTCCACTTCCAACAGGTAAGCGTACTGTTTAACTTAAAACTCTCTTTAGAGCACAAGAATACAGCTACCCCTTGATTTGTATAGGTCAATCGTTACGTTTTCTCTATGTTGTTTGTATTTTTTTTGTTTTCTATTCCTTTGATCATTGTTTTTTCTGTCTTTCTACGACATCAGTTCACCCTTCCAAGTTTGATATTTTTGTTTACTACTAATTTTTCTAAATAAAGTACTATTTTCGTTAAATATCTGAAAGCTTAACAAATCGTCAATGGCACTGTCTGTCTACTGAGAAAGCAACTTCAGTTTTAAGCCGATATAGAATCTTTTTACTGCCTTCATTAAATGCATGCAAGTCATAAAATTGATTACCAATATGGTTGTTTGGTAAGATGGATTGCTTACTGTCCAGTGGCAAATATTTCCATACTTCAAGGACGAGAATGAATTTAACAAAAAAACCATTACGTACGTTCTTCAAAGTGGGTCAACCAGAATGAAAATCGGCAAAGGTAAAAAGTCCATAACTTGACAAATAGAGCATACTGGAGTAGGACATAAAGTTGTCTTTGCAACAGACACCTACCTACCCTTTATGGATTTGTTACAACGTTCAATATTATTAAGCAGAAATTACAGAATTATAGAGCTCCTTACATAGGGCATTGAATCTAACGCCCCCTTTCCGACTATTCGTGGCTGCGTGCCTAAACATCCCCAAATACATATGACACAGCCCCACAAAGAAAATCCATTAGCATGTATTTGACTACCATATGATCAGCCCATATTTCAGAGTATTTATACCGGTGTATTTATGTGTGGTACAACTGACCATTTCCTGCAATGGTAAATATAAGTTAAACCTAATTGGTTCCTGTCTAATGTTTTCAGTGTTGCATTTAAACACAATGTTATAACATTCCAGCCAAATTGTGACAAAGTTAATTTATTGATGATAACAATCCTTGGTTGTCTAAGAATATTGCTGAGTGACAGAATTTTCTTGTTTGAATCTCTTATTCCATTTGAACGATGAAGTTTAACAAATCTTAATACTTATTATTTTTTTTTTTGAAAAGTAAAACGAGCCATAAAATAAATTTGCTTGAACATAGGACATAAATATGCATTCTTTTTCTTCATGTAAACTTTAAAAAAAAAATTTATGGGGAATATGATGCACATTTATAATTTAAAAATCTGTTGGTTTTTTTTCTCTCTCTCCTTTTTTCAGCTCCTGGCGAAACACCAAAAACAATTCAAAAACAGGTTTATAGGATGGCCCAAACTTGCAATTTGTGTTTTATTGACATGGTTTCAATACAATCTCAAAATCTTGATCACTTTGACAAAAGTCATGTCGCATTTTGCAATATTGTTTTGTATAATCTTGACTCATCGATCTGTCTTTTCTAACACGATGAGGCAAACGATTTGTGCTAGTTAAACGTCCAGTGGCAAATATTTAATGCATATTTATGAATTTAAACAATGATTAATCATTACAAAAAGTAGGGCATCAAGGTATACCAATCGGTATATCAATATGAAAAGAAAAATACCAAAGGAATATTCAAACTCATAGTCGAAAACGAGTTGACAATGCCATGCACAAAACGAAAAACTACCAAAAGACAAACAACAGTACACAAAACCAAACACAGAAAACCAATTAAAGACCGATCAATACGATTCTCACCAAAACCCGGAAGGGTAGGCAGATTCTGCTTCACTTGTGACACTCGTCATGTTTCTCCAATAAAATAATGTTGATAATTTATATCAAGTGATTAGACATCACGAAATAGCGGATTGGTAATTAACTCCTATCTAACACTAAGACATCACCAAATTCATAAACCATCGGTCATGTATATAATTTTCTAACCCTGAAACTTGTCCAAATGTAAAATTTTCAATAGTAAATAATAAATTTCATGGCAAAGGATAGACGCGACTGTTACCGTAATTACATTACTGACATTTAAAAAAGCACAAAGAACAACACATTCGAGGAAAAATAACGGGATTAAGGTTGGAATGAGCATATTGTAGCGAGCTAGGGGGTTGATCAATAAATTATTTTCTGACTACTGGGTTAAAACCTTTGAATGAGCCCAAGCCTGATGAAATTATAGTGGTTCTAAGAAAACCGAAGGCACAGCAAAAGGCAACTAATGAGTAAAAGTTTCCATAATTTATTCAACTTGTGTATGATATTCAATAGTCAATGAACATTAATTATCTTATTTGTATGTCTTCAATAGAAGCTTTAACATCAACAATGTCATTAGAAAATCATAAATATGTTGTGACGGGATCACCATAAAAGTACATTTCTATTTGACCTTAGTCAGAATATCACTAAAAGATTACCATTGACTGGCTTTTCACAGTCAATTACAAGTCAAAAGATTGGCTGGCCATTCACAGTCAATATGACTATTTAACACCAAAAATGTAACTGGATTTCAGTTATTCAAAATATTCAGCAAGCCACCGACAGGACCTTCACAGTAAGTGCTATCACAAAAATTGTGTTGGAAATGTACCAACCAATGTGTCAAATATAATATGGTTATGCAATAGAAAAAAAAACAATAAATTTGCCAATACGGCACAAGGAGAAACACAACAAAATAAGTTACTTTACTTGGACTATGTGGATTTATTTGTTTTAATTAGAAACTTTATCTGAAACTTTACTAGTTATTTAATATAAATTTCAATGAAATACAATCAGAAATATCCTGGTCCTTCACAGGGTATGCTGATACTAGAATGATCCTTCTTAGGAATCTGACAAAAATGTACTATACAATAATAACAACTTTCCTCCTGGTCCTTCACAGGAGAAGTGCTAAGATAACAGGTTTCTGGACCTTCACAGGAAACTGTTATATACAAAAAAATATGGTTTTATATTTCCTTGGCCCTTCACAAGGAAATCCTATGTTTCCAAAAGTTTTATATAAGAAATGTGAATCAATGAAATGAGAAAATTACTGAACAATAAAAATCTTTGAATAAAATTGAGTTCTGCAAAAGTAAATTACTGAAAATTACTTAAATCAATGAAAAATAAAAGACTATTAGAAAATGCTAACCATTCAAACCAAAATTTGTAGCAGAACTGATTTCTCTCCAAAACTGATATTGTTGGGTATTCTGTTGGATGATCCGTTGGGTGTTTTGTGGGGTAGATTGTGGGGAAGAAATGAAATTATTAATACAATTTTTAAAATCACAAAAACAATCCTAATACAATTTTATTCCTACTAGATAAAAATAAATACATCAAAGAACAATTTATTTTCTTGAATAAAATAAGTTTTCATAATTTTTGCGCCACGATAGTAGCGCCACCACCGGAAAGTGGTAACCGGAGAAATAAAAAGCCAAGCGAGTCAACCGGCTGAAAAATGGCAAAAATTATATGAAATAAGAATAGATAAGCTTTCAAATGAATCGAATGGTTCGCTGACATTATCTAGAAAGTGAGCATTTTGCTCAATACGTTTGACAATCTAAGAAATCGTAGAATTTACAGATATTCCAGGTGACTAAATTCTACGCACATGCGCAGTTGATGACTCTTTCTCCAAAAATATGTAAACAGGTGCTGGATACAAAAATACGAGATCCTGAAAATCCCTGACATAGTGCAGTAAAAATACAAACATACAATTATTTATTAGTGATATGCTAATAGTGACAAACAATACATCCGACATACGTCGTCTCGTTTCTACCAAACTGGTTTGGAACATGTGTGATTTTCACTGTCGAAAACTGACAATCGAAATATTACCCAAAAAAAATAAACGTTTACTTTTATCGGCGTATTGCTATTGATATTCGTCAATCTATTTGTTATCAAAGAATATGAATTGCTCTGAACTTATAATTCAAATATTTTAAAACTATTCTTTGTGTTTTTATTGTAAACATTAAAATATTTGAACATCTAATGTGTTGAGTTATTGTTATCTGTGAAATTCACACTTTTCTAAGATATAAATATTTGTTTCTCGAATAAAAATTGTGATATTACACATTACATCTTTGACTATATATACTAATACATATAAACAAGTCTAAATTGAAAACAACGTTCAAACCTATGATTGCGTTGGATAAACTTTGAACCGCAATTTGTATACGTGTGCATGCAAAACAAATTTTTTGGTAGAGGGGTTTAAATACAGCACCAACAACATTTTCCAAAAGACCAAAAAAGTAAAAAAGTATATTTTAACAAAACGCATTTGACTAGCAGGTCGATCAACTGATGTTCTTAAACCCTGCTGACTGCCATTGGCGATTGCCAAATAAACGGATCACAAGATGTAACAAAATAGATCTTATAATAATTTATAACCAAACAGAAAACAATAAACTTGCGGAAAAGATGGTATACCGCAAATATGAGGTGCAAAAAATTTGTACACCATATCCGGATTTCGACAATTAATGTCTCTCCAGTGATGTTAGGAATCGAAACGGTATTTGGAAGGCCATATAATTTACCTCAATTTAGGATAGACTCTTGAATTTTGAAAGAGTTGAAATAAGATGAACGGATCATATAACCCGAAGGCAAATATAATACAAGCCCCAATGAAAAAATATAAACAAGTCTAAATTGAAAACAACGTTCAAACCTATGATTGTGTTGGAGAAAAACCGCAATTTTTATACGTGTGCATGCAAAACAAATTTCTTGGTAGAGGGTTCTTAATACAGCACTAACAACATTTTCCAAAAGACCAAAAAATACATATATTTATAAACCGTGACATACACCTTACATTTTACCCCCAGCAAAAACATTTAGCGTCCCGCAAATGTCATAAAACTATTTTGTACAATACACAAATTCAAAACTATAGATATACTCAGAGTCAGATCTGGTTCATTTTCAAAAGGTTCCTATACAACTCGTTATGTTTTATTCAAAATAGAACATTATATTATTTCATTTTACATGACTTTAAAGCGCAAATATAAGACAATCATTAAAATGTAAAATTATGACTGAAGTAGTTGAGTTTCCACTCTTATGTAAATTCAAAGTGTCGATATTATTTATTTTGCTAACTGCTATAAAAGTTCTAAATTCTATAAATGGAATGTAATTATATCTTTACTAGTAGAACTTTAATTATGTACTGTATGAATAATGCAAACAATCTAACTTTTTAGAAAGAAAAACTGGTTTTAATTTTTGATAAATGTTATTTGAATTTTGAAAATAATCAATTACTCTGCACCACTAATAAAATGACTATAATTGCCAAAAATATACATCAATTGTCTAAAATTCTAAAGTTACTGTTCTTCTTCTGGAGGTTCTGGACTCTTCTTCTGTACTGTGGATTTCATCTTGGGTTGTGGTCGAGGGTTGAAGTTTTTTCTACGGTTTTGGAATCGGGGGCGTGGCCTTGCAAAGTACTGCCTCATTTGGCCCCTGAAACAGGCTATTTCTGTACTCATGGATGAGATTGTCTAATCAAAATGTTGAAGCTGCTGGAACGTTGTCTCCTGAGCTGTTGTCAAAGTTTTAACGGCACAAAGTAGTTCTTTTATGGTACTATCACATTTGCATGAATTGCATGCACTCTTTTGGGTAGACAAAACTACTGGTGGGGTATACAGGGGCAGATTTAAAGATGGTGGTAATTCTTCCTCCAGTATCTGAGGTAATACGCATTCTACATCTTCCTGAGCGTCCCTCTCAACTATAACTCTTGCGGGTGAGGACAGCTCAGGGGAATAAGGACCTGTTGAGAAGTCAGTTAGATCAACCGGGAGATACTGACTAAAAGACTCCGGTGATATGGTCATCTGTGGTATCATGCTGGATGAAGTGGCTATGGGTGCTGCTGAAGTAGCTGTATGTGATGCTGTTGATGAATTAACCCAACTATAATTTGATAATGTGGATGATGACAGTAAGGGATCTAAAGTCTGGGCTGGTGCTACTGGAAGTGGCGCAAGGTGGACTGGAGCTACCGGAAGTGGAGCAGAGTGGACTGGGGCTACTGGAAGTGGAGCAAGGTGCACTGGAGATAAGGACACACTACCTGACTGTAGTCCTTTAGGCTGCTCTACCCACCTCCTCTTGGTACTCCAGAAATCATGGCTCTCCTGGTGTGTCATTGGTACCAGGTCCAATGGTGTTAAGTGATACGGGTTACTACTTTTCTTTAAGTAGTTCTCGTCTCCAACGAATTTTTGCTGGCCATTAACTTGTTCTTCTGAAGTAAATGTGATGGGAAGGTCATAACATGCCTTCTTATCTCTCCCTCCCTGGTGGCTCTATAGAGACATAGTGAACAGAACAAATGACTTTCATTTAGAGGAATGTGGTGCTTCCATATGTGGGCCTCCACTCTGCCCTTCTCTCCAATATAACTGGATGGTTGCAGACATTTCATACACCTGTAGGCTAACCCACGCTTACTCGCAAGATCCATGTAGTGAGACATCTGCAAAGATAGAAATTAGAGAACGGTCACCAGACATGTAACAAAACTGGGACTTTATAGGTTTGACACACTGGTTGGTCGCCAAGTTGCGATATCCTTGATTTGACATAGTAAAAAAATATTGATTGGTTTCCATCACAACACTGCTGGTTAAGTTGAGACTATCTATTGAACACTGAATAACCCAGTAAGACAAACATTAAAAAATAGAATCTTACTAAATATATTAGCAATTTACATCAATTGGATGTGATCTTTTCAAGATCTGTAATACATGTACATTAGCAAAACACTGTCAGTTTATTAGAATTTAATTAAATTCTCTTTGGGTGCTTCATTATATTTGAAACAGACACTTTTTTTGATTTATGGGGCAATATTAAGGGTGGCTGTAGACATGGCTACATTAAGATAAAATCATATCAAGGTCACCATGAACCTTGTTTTCACTATAACCATAGTGACAAAATTTATATATACAGGTACAGAATGCATGCAGTTTGCATTTCACAAATTAACTAATTCTATTACAAATGTACATCAATATTGGGTCATTTAATAATATGGCATTTATGGTGATGTAACTGATTTAGCATTTAGGGTCTTGACTGCCTCCTTTATGGTTTGTAAAATCCATTTGGGATCGAACTGTTTTTTTCCGTAAATGGTTTTAGTTTGTCGTGATTGACAACACTTTTTCTCCCATTTAAACCAAATTGAATTTCATAATTTAAAGGAATGTATTTCTGTGTGACCGGACATGGTCCCAAGTACAAGGGTTGCAATTTTGGGCTGATGCCCTCTTTTCTAGTTTCGTTTCGACACCATAGATAAGGAGCCATTGCCATATGTTTAATAAGAGGCAGAAATGTATCCTTACAACAGGATATCTACTGACCCTTGAAAGAATTAAGGCAAGGGTTCTCTACATTGTAACTTAAAGAGAGGCACGAGATATCGCACGTCCCAACTTCGATCAGACCTGGCTGCGCATTTATACATCCCGCACAGCCAGAAAGACGATAACTGTAATCAGGTGTTTCCGATCGAAACGTGAGAAGTCCAGGGCTGATATGCATAACACCACTATAGTTAAGCTATCCAATCGTAGTACTTATTTATCGTAGGACATGTAGAAAATCGGTCCATTCGGAACAAATCTAAATTTATGTAGTTTCATGCATACGGGCCCAGGTGACCATATGTATATACCCAATTCAACACGAGACAATATTGACCGTACAATGAGCATTATTTTCTTTATGAAAAATCAAAGATTGAACAAAGTATACAAAGTGCATTATTTTCGTTTAGTTAAAACACTGCTGATTGGGTTTTTCTGATTGAACAAACTTCAACGTCAGAAACAACATATAACAGTTACAAAAGATTGCACTATTCCTATTTTCTATCTTTTTAAAACTTTAGTGTCGATCGGCTTACTTGCATTCGACATATTGCTTCTAGTACAGAACTAAGTTTAATATTTGAGCCACTTGAAGTTATATAGAAAACTGCTCTTGAAAACGATATAACAAATTATAATCAAAGCTTATAATAAAAGCATGTAAATTTGTAAGACTGGTCTTTTTTTTAACCGCCTGCCATGATAGCCACTTGTACGAATTTTAGCTCAACATAAGTCTTTAATCAAATAGATGTTAATATAATTTCTACCAATTTACTGTTTTTTCTATTTTCAGAGAATGTTTCCAGAAATAGTAAAATTAGTAAAAAAGTAGACATGGAGTTTTGCAAAGAACCAAAATTCATTGTTTATCTTGTGACAAACTTTCTTTTTATTGCTGCACAATATATACCTGCTACTCAGCTACCTGACACGGCAGTCTCAATAGGAATTAGTATGGACGAGATTTCATTAGCAGTGGCCATGCTTGGAGTCGGGAGTGGTTTTGGACGGTTGTTTTTTGGTTTTCTCTCTCATTGTTTTGTTAACCATGTTATAAAATTCTGGATTATATTCCTAGCAGGAATGGGATTAATGATGTTAATGGTACCTTATTCGACAAAAATGGACCAATTTCTAGTGTTTGCAGTTTTATACGGATTCTTTGATGGTATTTATTAGACAATAAGATAAGAGTGGTTATAGAACGCTATCATCTATGTTTTTTTAGGTCAATAACAATTAAATGAGATAAAGTCATTGATAAATAATCAATATGTATCAGATCGGATGAAAACCATGGCCGCAAGAGACAATCTTTAATACTAATTGGCGATTTAAACATTCTTTTCTGAAACTACATGTACAAATGTACACAGCGAAATATTTTATAACTCAAGAAAGCACTTCATTTCATGTTCATCGGGTGATAAACATGGCAGATTCGCTGGCACATATTTACCAGTGAACCACCTATGGTAAATCTTTTCTTTGAAATTACTCGGCCAATTCTACCCAAATCTGGAAGGAATTATTATGATTGTAAGTTCTTTTGTAAAAGTCCTCATACACAAAATAGAATGGAAACGGGGAATGTGTCAAAGAGAAAACAATCGGACTAAAGAGCAGCAAATAGCCCAAGGCCACTAATGGGTCTTCAACGCAGCGAGAAAAATCCCACACCCGGAGGCGGCCTTCAACTGGCCCATAAACAATAATGTACTTGTATACTAGTTCAGCGAAATGGACGCCACACTAAACTCCGAAACATACAAATGAACCAAAATTTAAAAACACACAAGACTGACAAAGGCTAGATGTTCCTGACTTTGGACAGGCAAAAAAAAAGCGGCTGGTTTAAACATGTTATGTGAGATCTCAACCCTTTTTAGTCAATTTTGAACACCTTTTCTAAAACTGGATGAGTGAATTATTTTGAAACTTTACGAGAGTGATGAAAACTAGGCCTTCCGAAGCTTAGTTGGTCAAACATTTTTTTTCTCTCCATTCAAATGTTAAAATCTTACAAGAACATGCATTGATCAATATCATGCATAGATACATGTACCAGTTGGCGATACATAACCGTTTGAGTATATAGTTTTATTTTGTAAACCAGTAATGTGTAAACACAACGACCTCATTAAAATATAATATTTCAGAATGAATCTTTTTGCTAGTTAAAAAATAAAAGAAAAGAAAATTGAAAAAAAATTACTAGTACCCCGTTTTATTGAAATTAAATAAAGTGTTACATATCATGTACATTTGCAGATACATAATTATGAAAATTTACATTTCTTAGGAGGAAACAATGTAGGATGGAATCTTTCATTGAAGAACCTTTTAGAGCCTCAGTATTACGGTAGAGCTATGAGTTTGGCCTTACTCGCAGAAGGCATTGGATGTGCAATAGGAAATCCACTTACAGGTACTGTGTAATAGAGAGGCTGAAGATATCCAGAGATGGTCAAACTTATAAGCCGAAAACGAACGAATAATGGCATGGCTAATAACTTAAGAGCTGCGCCATGAGCGCATGATACGCCCGTCGCTTTTTCAAAGAATAAAGTTCCATATCTCCTTAATATCATATCAGAAATTTATATAAAAAAAAAAAACTAAAGGGAGGTTATTTTAATAAATATAAACCAGTCACCAAAGTTTCATGAAAACTGCTCAAAGCTATTTTGAGTTATTGTCCGAAAACTAGAAAATCCTCCTTTTTAATGAATAAAACCCCATAACTCGGAAACGTAAAATCTAAAATGTATAGAAATCGAAAGGGAACTCACGTCAATAGGTATAAACAATTCACCAAAGTTTCATGAAAACTGCTCAAAGCGTTTTTGAGTTATTATCCGACATGTTGACGACGGACGGACAGACAGCGGTTTACCATAATACGTCCCGTAAACGGACGTATAAAAACTAAAAACGACCAAAAGACAAATAATCTTCTACAAGACACACCATGGAAAACTAAAGACTGAGCAACACGAACCTCACCGAGAACCGAGGGAAAGTAGATCCTACTCTATCTGTTGTATGTTTTCCTAACATAAATGTTTCAGTAACAAGCAGCTTAAAACTTTCCTATTTAATTGAGTTAAAAGAGGGGGGGGGGGGTTGAGATCCTGACATCATATGTATTTTCCAATGACGCAAATCAAAATGCAATGAGAAAGGGAAAAAGCAAATACCAAAACTCTCTGCTAAAATTTTAATAAATATAAAGGTTAAGAAAGAAGAGAATACAGTGACGAAGAATGAAAAGCGTATCGAGTATCTCGTGCATCAAACGTTTAAATGTAAAGGGATATGATGCAATAATCAGTCAGATCAGACTAGAGTAAAACAGAAAGGGTTGAGATACTACATGAAACAAGCTCCCATTCAATTTTGTAGTGATGTTATTAATTTTGGCTACATACAACCCTGAAAGTCCTTAGTTTACAGCAACACATACCATCGCTAGAAGGAGTATTACTGTAGGATAGGAAGAGGTGACCGAATTTCTTCCGCCATTTCTTTATGCATGCTTGTTTCTCAGATTGTATCTTAAATCAACCTGAAAAGTATCAACGAAAAATATGTAGGGTATACCGTTATTAGACAGGAACAAAAACGAAACACGAAAAACCAAAAGAGATCCAGAGGTCACTATAAAATCATTAAAAATAGAACAAGTGTCTTAACAAAATGGTTAGCTCTAATTTTCATGTTTTATTACAGGATCGCAATCTTGTTCGCATACATTTTCAGGTTTACATGTATTTTTCTGAAAATATTTCAATTGGTAGATACTATACGAAGATCAGTGCAAATGCTTCGATCACTTAATATCTTTTTTTCCACACTAAATTCTGATTTGTACAGTGATGTACTGTTGCAATTAGAGTAACTGTTCTATCAATCTTGATAGGTGGTGAACGGAGATTTTCTTCTACGAAAACCTGAAAGTTAGGAATGAATTACGTTGTTTTACTTCTTCGATTAAGGAGGGCTATTTATATACAATGGACTTTAAAGTCATAATTATTTATCAAACTATGCAAATACTAAAATGTTGGATGTTTGATATCCGTACGACGTCAGGCGAAACAGTATTTAGCCAAGTACACGCATAGAAGTAACAAATAAATCAATGGTTCATAAAATTGAGAATAGAAAAGGGGAATATGTCAAAGAGACAACAACCCGACCAAAGAGCAGACAACAGCCGAAGGCCACCAATGGGTCTTCAACGCAGCTAGAAAATCCCGCACCCGGAGGTGGTCCTCAGCTGGCCCCTAAATAAAATTGTGTACTAGTTCAGTGAAAATGGACGTCGCACTAAACTCCAAAACATATAAATGAACTAAAATTAAAAAAACATACAAGATTAACAAAGGCCAAATGGTTCCTGACTTGGGACAGGCGCAATAATGCGGCGGGGTTAAACATGTTTTGTGAGATCTCAACCCTCCCCCTATACATCTAGCCAATGTAGAATAAAGAAACGCATAGTAATACGCACAGTAAAACTCAGTTTAAAAGAAGTCCCGAGTCCGATGTCATAATACGTAACAAAAGAAACCAAGCAAAATGACAATGATACATAAATGAACAAAGGACTACAAGCAGTTACTGATATGCCAGCTCCAGACCTCAATTAAACTGATTGAAAGATTATGTCTTCATCATATGAAAATCAAGTACAATCCCTCCCGTTAGGGGTTTAGTATCATACCATCATAAAATATATGAGAAGAACATAACCCGTATCATGCCAACAACTGGTTTTAGAATAAATGTGTTTATTTCCGATGCAAAGACCCTATGAGTGAATCAATATTAATACCAAAATATGCAATCCTTAATGACTTGACAACAGTATCGTAACTATATCCTTTCCGAATAAGTCTGTTTAAAGGTTTGGTTAGCTTTTGAGGTGAATGCCGACATTTTTGTGCTTTGTAAAGAATATTATCATAAAATATTGGATGTGAAATACCTGAACATATAAGATGTCTGCATGTTGATTTATATTTACGAATGATGTCCTTGTACCGATTCATGTTTGCATAAGAGTCCAACATTGTGAATGGTATAATCATTTGCAATCTATTATGAATAACCATAAGTCGAACATTCATCTTTAATTAAGCTTGATTCATGTCATAACAAAAGCAGAAAATGCATATTTGTTTCGTCAACAGTTTTTTATTGTCAATTTTAAGGCCCTAATCACGCATCAAAATTTCTTTTATTTTCAGCGTTTCTGAGAGAAACAACAGGATCAGGGGGCATACCATATTTTATTGGATGTGCTATACTTTGTGTCAGTGCTGTTATTTTAATTCCATTTTCAAATGTGAAACAAACTTTCCAAGAACAAGAAATTATAATCTTTGACGAAACAGATTCCGAATTAGAAAAATTCAAAATCCATGATTGTAATAATGAGTATAAAATAAATGGATCTACATGTATATGCAAAAAGGAAATAATTGAGAAATAAAAGCTTTTTCGTGTTGTGTCTTCTTTCTCAATAGTCTATTTGCCAATAACCGATTTAATTCTGTTATTACATACTTTTAACACAGATTGTTTCCCTTTGCCAATTGTAGACTGGTTCTATACTGGATAAAACTGGACTGGTGCTCATGCAAAGCATAATAAGTCCGAGTCATATGCATGTGTTTAAACAAAATTAAAATTAAAAAAAATACAATACATATTAAAAGTTTATTCGCTTGCAAAAAGATCAAATTTATGAAAAAAAATGCATTACGCGTAGATAAATTTGGTATTTCCGCTAGCTTTTCATAATATTTATGTTCATCGGAAAGCAACTAAAAAAAATATATCTAATGACGGGGTCAATTACGGAATAGGCAAATAGACTATTGTCTCTATTTGGTTATTTTGCCTTAAAAAAAGGTATTGACTACTATTTTTTTTTTCATTTCACCTGATTATTTGAATTTTAAACTAAAATTGCCAAAAAAAAAAACTTATCATAGATACCAGGATTAAAATTGTGTACGCCAGACGCGCGTTTCGTCTACAAAAGACTCATCAGTGACGCGCAAATAAAAAAAGTTAAAAGGGCCAAATCAAACAGTATTACATAGATTACTAGCATTGAAGACACAAAGTTTCAAATTATACTTCAAATACTATGATAGGAAATAATTTCTATTCGGTCACCAGAACCCAATCGTCGGATCGGATGCTTCTCGGGTCTCTCCCTTTATATGGGAGTTCAAGTAGTGTATAAGGAAATATAGTTCCTTTGGAATTAGTATTTAAATTTAAATAGTAAATCGGTTTACAGATAAACAGTTTTAAATTTTTACATGTTTACGTTGGCAAATTGTCATTGGAAACAATGAAGTAAATAGATTTGCATTTGTAAACGTAGGTAAATTTAAATGAAAAAAAAATATCAAGCAAACAAATTTGTAATTAGTAGTCGGCAGAAATGTGTCCAATTTTAAAACTCTGTAGGCTGGTCCTTTTTTATGTTGTGTAAAGAAATAAAGTAACTACATTCGTATTTAGTGGTCGGCAGGTCGGCACTTATAAAGAAAATGTCCACACATGTATAAAAGTTACCCTTATGATTATTGTACATATAAATGACGACTGCCGACCTATTTACATGTGCCAACACATAAGAGCTATTGTATGGACTATAATGCATTTAAGGGATGACTGCCGACCTGTCTACCAATGTTAATGAACCATTATACTAAAATCAATACATTCTAGTGCTGACCTGTCGCCCTATCCATACATGTATGGAGATGTATTATACTGATTATTTGTATTTTACAAATAAGTACTGACCTGCCAACCTTTTTACTAAATTATAAGAACTTAGTAATACTAATCATGCTAATACTGACTATCGACCTGTTAACCTCTTACAATATGAGACAAAACTTTTTTTTTAAATAAGTGTCGACTGATGAACTGTCGACCTATTTGCCAACATATCAGAGATATTATACTGACTGTAATACATTTTAGTGCCATCTGACGACATGTATACCCATATATGAAAGCTACCATACTCACTTCAATACATGATAGTGTCCATTTTATAATTTTTGTTATGTGCGTATGATGTTTTACAAACTTTTTTTAAAGTTTTTTTTTTTACTTTTGTGCGTACGCTTTTTTTCAAACTTTTATGCGTATGATTTATTTCAAACTTTAGTGCGGATGATTTTTTTTTTGTTATACCAGGACTGTTTTTCCTTATTTCCTACTCCCAAGTCCATTTAGTGAATTATTAAATTATAGCAAACGATGAAAATATCGATTCAACTTCACTAATACAAATAACATATTTATATCAAATACATTTAAGCACATGTACTTAAACATTTGTTGGTATCTAAATGTTTTATTAACAAGTCAATTTTTCATCAAATATTTAGATAAAATCTAAAATATTATATAACACTATTTAAATTAAAACGTGTCCTTGTATTTTGAACTCAAACGAACTATGTTATTGAGAGTAACTTTGTAATGCACTTTTTGTGCAAACATAAATCATGTTGATGACACGCGACTTCCGACTACATGTACATGCACTTTTAATTGGTTATCTTTGCTACGTTTGTAAAACGGATGATTCCAACGTTTTACCTTGGTCCACATAAATTAAAGCACGTACGCAGTAGCTAAAGTGACTTAACAGCAATCCGATACTGCGTTGGTTAGTTTATTCAAAATACTTTTAATGCATGTTTGCGAAACAATTTAAACTATACATGTACTAAAAGTGTTTATAATAATTAAGTCATAAAAGTTTATTTGCGCTTAGGAGACTAGATCACCATTATGGCATCTTTTTAGTGAATTATAAATCAATTGTTTTTTATTTTTGTATTTTTTTATTGATTAATTGATAAACACAAAGATGTCCAGTAGCAAATATTTCATGAATATTTAGAGTATTATTATATAAAATTACCCCGTTTTGTATTTTTCGTGCAAATTGAGTCGATTTCTTCACATGCTACAATTAGTTTATATTATATCAGTCTGATTCTTGAACCAACAAGTCTTTGTTTTATGTTTTACTTATTACTTGCTTGTTGAAGAAGCACTAATAATCCCTTTAAGTGTACCTCGTTTTGGTTTAGATTGGATCGAATCTACACATTCTAGTGTTATATTTTGATTTAATTGTTTATTAATTCGCAAATATTCATGCATATTCAGAACTGGATCAAATAAACGATGAGTCTACTAGGTTAGTTGTCATACTACATGTACCACTGGATAGAGTATATGTTGGATAGGGATATACGCTTCATGTTTTCACCAGTCCATCTTCGTATTCCTGATGAGTTGTTTTCATTATTTTATCGCGCAGAGCGCATGATAGATTGAACACTCTGTACCATGCATTGTATCTCACTCCAATATCCTGCCTAGGCGTCCCACATAGTCAAACTATGCCCTTGTATCATATGGCTTACTGCTGGATTTGAGAAGTCTAGGTACTCACATTTGTATTCCTCAGTCAACCCTTTTAAGATGTATTTCTAATTATGATATTTATTCAACCAGTTGGTTGTACACTTCATTGATCTGTAAATAATGAAAACATACTGATTGTTCGTCAGGAATACCTTTAGCTCTCTTGAGGTAGTTTTGTTTAATGTAACATTGTCGTGTGAGAAAATCACAATGTTTCCTTCAAAACTAGACAAAGTGATGCCCCCGCACTCCACTCTGAAGTATCTATATTATAAAGTCAATGTAGGACTTTCTTGCGATATTATTGTGTCTGGGAAACACAAATGATGCCACCGCAGATGCAAAGTGTTATTTTAAAATACACAAAGTTGAGCACGGGAGCACAGAGGTCTATGGTTCACTGTAGGAGGAGTTATCAGGAAACTCTATGTACCTCTTATGCGAGTATATACTCCAAAATGACAAAGTTCAACAATCTCCCAAAAGAGCAAATATTAATAAAAATCAAAACCCTGACCACATGCACACCTTCAATATATGTACAAACAGCTAGCAAAGTGAAAACTTCCTAGCATTCAAACTGTAGGAGGAGTTATCTGGAATAGCTATTTACCCATAATGGGACGGACGGAAGGACGGACGGACGGACAGGGGTAAAACAATATGCCCCCCTCCCAACTTTCAGTTGCGGGGGCATAAAAAGATGAGTAATTTAGTTTGGGGGAAAAAGATTTATTTATTAATTGTAATTGGCTTTATACTACCTCTCAGTAACTGCGAGTGCTCTTATATCAATTTTTTTTATGTTACTAGTAGATTATTTTGTTTTCCATACCGATCTATTGAGTTAGACCATTTGCCACTGCGTTTTACAGTTCGTTCTTAAGTTTTGCTGTTACACCACTGTCACAGGTTTAGGGGAAAAAGGGGGGATTGGGTGAACCCTAATAAACATGTTTAATCCCGTTACATTCTATATGTGCCTGTCCCAAAGTTGTTGTTCGTTCATTCATGTATGAATTGTTGCACATTTTCATAACGGTGCCTTTTATATCTGACTATACGATGTGTTTTGGTCTTTTGTCTTAGTCAGAATTTTTTTTTTTTAGTTTTTCGACGCTATCAATCAAACTATTATTTTTTTTTCAAAATTAAAACTATAAGGTATGGGGAAAATCATGATTCAGAATATTTTTTTTTGTCATCTGCTTGACCACAATATTTGTTTTCATCAAATTGGGGATCAGAATATTTTTTTTTAGGAAAATCATAACCCCCCCCCTCCCCCCCCCCCCCCCCCCCCCCCCGTTTTTTTGAAGTTAAATGGTAGTTCCCTAGTTAAATGCAAAAAATAAAAATCAATTGACGATTCAATGGAACAACCAAATGGTTCTGTTTCATGCAGATATTGCTGTGGCACTTTCATCTGGGTGCATATGTCTTTCTTTTGAAGAAAAATGTTTACGTAGGCTAGTTTGTAAGAATTTATTGTTTCCAAAATTGATCAACACGCCTTAAATAAATTGAACAACAGCAATCTGATAGTGCGTTTGGAAGTTTATGCAATTTCTGAAAATACTGTTGTTGCTTAGATTAGAGAATGGAAACGGGGAAATGTGTCGAAGAGACAACAACCCGATCAAAGAGCAGAAAACAGCCTAATGCCACCAAAGGGTCCTTCACGCTGCAAGGAACGGAACGTATTTTGTTGGTTAGGAAAGAAATTTAATGTTGCACCAGCCCGCCATCGGATTCTGACAAGGATATTTAACGTGCAGAAGGAATGACACTTTGCCTATACAATGCATCGTATTTCACTTCCTTATTCCGAATTAACGTGACAGCGTATGTATACACCTCATAGAGTCAAACTGATCCCCCTTTTTATCATATGTTTACGGATGTACAGAAAGACTTTGTTTCCCTTTGATTTATGTCAAAATAGAGCCAGTTAAAAAAAGTATTTCAATATCCATGGATCACAGTATTATATCAATAGTGTTGGTGTAGAGTTTCATGTAACCAGTAATACATGTAACAAAAGAGAATATTTCCCAATTAATAAAATCTATGACCAAGTTGTGAAATAAATTATGGCTTAAAATAATAATAGAAAAAAAGGTCGAGAAATAAGTGCACAAATTTAGTCGAATTTTACGTCTTTATTCGATAATTGTGTGAATATAAAAGACATTCCAAACAATTCCGAAAAACTATTGTCGAAGATAAAGCTTTGTATTACATATTTTTATGATATATACAAGTTAGCTGTTTTACGATATCCGATGCAAAATATTACAATTCATGTGCATTATGAAAATAAAGTTTTAAATATTTGATACGTCTAAAGCGCTTTTTTGAATTAACCTTTAGCAGCAACACTCAAATCCAGGATTTAGATGATTATGAAGGAGAGGCAAAAGATACCAGAGGGACATTCAAACTCATTAGTCGAAAATAAACTGACAACTCTATAGTTAAAAAAGAAAAAGACCAACAGATAAACAATAGTACACAAAACACAACATAGAAAACTATATAAAGACTGAGCAACACGAACCCCACCAAAACCTGGGGGTGATCTCAGGTGCTCTGGAAGGGTAAGCAGATCCTGCTCCACATGTGGCACCCGTCGTGTTGCTCATGTTAGTTCAAACCCGTAATAAGTCTAATTCGGTAGGTCACATTCGGGAAAAGGGGAACGGGATTGTAGTTACGACATCAGGGACATATCCGTTATCATCTGTGTTCATAATTGGGAAGATGAAATCATCTCTTTTGTCGTAAATTTTTGTTTTCAACCGACCCTCATTGTCAATTTCTAGATGTAAGTGAAGATATGAGACAGACTTAACTGTGTCTGTTGTATCCTTTATCTCAAATTCGACGGGATTGATGCTTTTAACATAGTAACCAAATTTTGAATTATTTAGTGAGAGAACATCCTGTACATATAGCGGAAAGTAAAGTTACAGGATATTGCTAACTTCTTTTCTTTCTTCCTAAGAAGTTCCTGTATTAAGTCAGCCTCATATGAATAAAAGAACAGTCGGCAAGAAGAGGAGGACAGTTTGTTTCCATGGGAATGCCGATTGTTTGTTGGAAAACACGTCCTCCAAACGTAACAAATATGTTGTCAATCAAAAAATCAAGCATCTTGATAATGTCAGTTTCAGAAAATTTATTGTTTGAATCAGAGTGATTTTTTACAAAGTAGGATTTATCCCTCCCTAAGACAAGATACTTGTACAATGTATCTACGTTAGCCATTCTTTTTTATGAAACAAAGCAGGACCAACTCTTTCAATTTGGCGTTTAGTTTGAAATGGGGAATACCGGGGTACTTGTGTAAAGTGTATGTACTCTAAAAGATCTTTTGAATTTTTTAGTATCCACATCTGATTCACGCCACCTACAAAATAGGTAGTTTCACAATAATTTTGAAGCCCGTCTTTGGTTGTTGATAAAATTGATGTTAATAATTTAGAAAGAGGTTTCGTGGAGCACTTGGAAGACCCAGCAATATACCGTTGTTTGTAAGGACACTTAAGTACACACATGTAGTTTATGTATCCAATACAGTGATGGAACATCCAGTTCTTCATCTTTAGTCGAAATTCCAAAGGAACACAGAACAGACCTATGATTCTCCAGGATTTCCTCTTTAGTAAGTGTCGTGGGGGTATATGTTGAGTTTCCAAGTGAATTGTCAATACCTAATTCATTTATCAAGCAGTTTATGTAATGTGATTTACACAAAAACGAAGTTCCTGAAAGCCTGAGGAGCTTTATGACTTGACGGGATATTAAAGGAATAGCTAAATCCACTTTGCCTCAAAAAGTTTGAACCTCAACATCTAGATTTATCAACAAGGGATTTAAGAAACGTATCTTATAAATCATGTCAGTACCGCACAACTTCCTATATTCCATCTATCAATAATGTCTTTAACGGCAATTTTTACTGGTACATGTAGCGTGAAACAACATTTCAAGTTACAGATAAGTGTTGAACAATCTAGTCAGATTTATTTTGTTTGGAATCTTTAATATTGAAATTCTTCTAGATTTTCCTATTTTCAGACTCTTGAGTGGAACATTTGCTGGAAAAAACCTTTTGTACTCTTACCCTGGATTGAATCGTCCAAATAAATCATTGTAATCATGTCTGAATGCCAACGTATGAATATTTATACATTCCAGAACTATTGTGTCTGTCCGTAATATCAACATTTTACTCAAGTTCTGTAACAATGTAACGTATTTTTAAAAGACTGTCAACATTTCTGTTCAACATTCCAAACACATGTAAATATTTAAAATGAATGATCAAAAAACTAAATATAGATGGAGAAATTAAAAAGGAACAGCGCTCTCTATGTGAAAGTTTGTAATGAGTTAACATGTAACCTGCACATGTAATTTTAAGGTATAACCCTTATGTTTATAAGTGTAAAGCAGAATAAAAAAAAAATCAATCTGTATGTGAAAATGTCCAGAAGTTATTTCTCATCTATCCTGACTATTATTAGTTTCGAAGTGGTTATCCGTAGTCCTAACTGTGTATTGGCGTTTATAATGTGAACCCTTTCACCCTGTTTTCTTATGGTCATCAATTAAAGATCACATTTGCATCGGAACATTTTCATCAAAAGCCAAATATCTAATTATTTTGGGAGTCGAAAGAAAAGAGCAAATAAATATGGCAAAGTTACGTCTGGACAACGAATTTATAATGCAGAATGTAAAATGTATGAAAATTGATTGTTTTCACTTAAATGTCAAGATATTTTAAATTATTCACGATTATGGTGCCTTTAACTACACTTGCAGTATTGTAGTCTAATTGGTTTATTTTTTTTTTTGGTTATAATTTCTTATTGAAATTTACACTCTTAGCTTATAAGTTCAACAAGCAAGATTGTTTTTCTTACACAAGATGAGTTATCCCTGAACCAATAATGCACAGCAGCTGCTACAATGACAGCAATTTTAAAATCCCTCTTACATAATTTTGTTATTGTTTTATGTACATTTATCGCACCCGGGTATATCAGTTTTGAATATGGAAGTTCGGGTATGATCACAGAAATTGAACTTCGTTTTATTATGTTCAATGTTAAATTTTACCAATAAAGCATGATATGCGGATCAAGTGAACTTTTCCAAAATTTTATAAGATGGAGTATTATGCAAGTGCTGCAAAATTGTGTTGATTGGCATTATAATTAGTGAAAATCTCAAAACATGCGAAGTGTATATAATGTACAGTCATGTATATGGCAATATCCAAATTCCTACTGTATCTGTTTAAACACGCATGTGAATCTCGTAATATTTATTGATTGATTGATTATTTTTTATTTACGCCACTGCCAGCACTACATGTATTGGCTATTTCGTAGCAGTCATTTTTATGGGTGCAGGTAGTCGGAGTGCCCGGACAGAACCGCCGAACTTCGGCAGAAAAACTGGCAATCCTAGTCAATTAAGGTTACGGTCGAACGCGAACTCATAACCTCAGTGTAGACAGACTAGTGATACAGTAGACGAACTACTAAAACCACAAGGCAACATTTCCATACTACTCTCTAGTCATGCACATGATTAAATATGTCATGGTAAAATTAGCGTATTAAGTGTCATAACAACGACAGCAACTTTGCAAGTTTGATGATGTCAAATTATTTATAATTTTATAAAGTGTCAATTATCAAAACATTTTGAAAATGCATGACGTATTCTAATTTAATGAACAATGCAATCAAAACATGCGAAGTGTATATAATGTACAGTCATGTATATGGCAATATCCAAATTCCTACTGTATCTGTTTAAACACGCATGTGAATCTCGTAATATTTATTGATTGATTGATTATTTTTTATTTACGCCACTGCCAGCACTACATGTATTGGCTATTTCGTAGCAGTCATTGTTATGGGTGCAGGTAGTCGGAGTGCCCGGACAGAACCGCCGAACTTCGGCAGAAAAACTGGCAATCCTAGTCAATTAAGGTTACGGTCGAACGCGAACTCATAACCTCAGTGTAGACAGACTAGTGACTAGTGATACAGTAGACGAACTACTAAAACCACTAGGCAACATTTCCATACTACTCTCTAGTCATGCACATGATTAAATATGTCATGGTAAAATTAGCGTATTAAGTGTCATAACAACGACAGCAACTTTGCAAGTTTGATGATGTCAAATTATTTATAATTTTATAAAGTGTCAATTATCAAATCATTTTGAAAATGCATGACGTATTCTAATTTAATGAACAATGCAATCAAAATTGAAAAGGGTAAAATCAATCAAAAGACGTCATCATCCTATTGTGTCAATATTTTTCTGATTTTAATAATTTACATAAAAAAATTATAAAATTGTGCATTGAATTCTGAAAACTTGACAGGATTTACAATACCAAAATGCATACCTTTTCATCCTGGAGAAAGTAATTAATGCTTTTCATAATTGAATACTTGTTATGTAGTTTTAATGGATTTTAGGAGCTTAAAATAAATGTGCATACGGAATAGCTCATCAGCTAGTCAGGTAGAAATTAAAGGTTATATTGGCCAGTTTGTTTCCTTTCTTCTGTATTAGTTTGCAAAAACTTTTTCAATGGCTGATGAGATGAATTATGGTCTCTTTTTCAAAATACTCTTTCAAGTATTATACTACACTTTTGTTGACCACTTGCCCGACCTCTTGTATGAATTTGTTGTGGTGTTATCGTTACCAGTGGGTATTGTGGGGTGTTATCATTACCAGTGGGTATTGTGGGGTGTTATCATTACCAGTGGGTATTGTGGGGTGTTATCGTTACCAGTGGGTATTGTGGGGTGTTATCATTACCAGTGGGTATTGTGGGGTGTTTCATTACCAGTGGGTATTGTGGGGTGTTATCATTACCAGTGGGTATTGTTGGGTGTTATCGTTACCAGTGGGTATTGTGGGGTGTTATCGTTACCAGTGGGTATTGTAGGGTGTTATCATTACCAGTGGGTATTGTGGGGTGTTATCATTACCAGTGGGTATTGTGGGGTGTTGTCTTACACATCACCAAAACCAAGACTGCTAGACTAGCTTAATATCAGTACTTAGGCTATAGCTGGGTAATTCCCAAGTAGGTTACTAGCAAGAACTAATAAAATAAAAGCCCTTTGTTTTCTTTTGCTGGTCAAACTACAAAGTTTACTTTTTGAATTTATACAATTGTTTTTTTTTAATCAGTGTGTTCCAACAATCCTGATATTGTTCTTGAGAAATTGTGTGCTTATTGTCACATAATTAAAAAAAAATGGAAATTTCCAATCAAACATATTAGGTATTTACATTTGTTTTAATTTGTGCTCTTTCTCGATATGATTACATGTAATGTATCTTAAACTAAACGTTAAGCCAGCAACATATTTTGGTGTCGTTCGGTTGCTGTCGCATTAGTGTATACCTCGCATTTTCTATATGGTTCATATTTTATAGTTTATACATGCAGAATATAAATAAATGAATATGATTTTATCTGAAATAATTTCAACACAATTGTGACCAAAGAATCTAAATAAACAACAGTAAATGGCAGAGTTATACTTTCATTGCGTTTTCGAAATCTTTGCGGATATTATATTTAATAATAATAATTCAATTAAATTTAGCATATCTGAATTGTGTCACGTCACTAGAGTTCGGGGTTCGATGTCGGTATTAAGATGAATCGATATTTGATGTAACAAAATTTAGGGAAATTACTAGCACAAATAAAGAGTATTTGGTTATGCCTACAGTACCCGTTAGCACAGTTTTAAATGAACAAACAGTGACGCTTATTTCCATTTGTTCATTGCTGCACTATGTGTCACTCATACAAAAATTTTGATAATTAGAAATTAAAAAAAACGTTTTAAACCTTATTTCACAAAACACTTGAATCGACAATTTCGTATGCACAGACATTCAAAACACGAAGCATGTTCTCATTAATAATGCAAATCTCGGCTATGACATTTCCAGGCTTATAGAGATATAACGTCATTGTGAGAAAATTGTCGTTAACTATTAATTTTACATGTATGTCAAATTATGTATGTGGACAAACGTATTCATTTCTATACTGAATTTAGAGTCTGGATGCTTCTAAAATTCAAATATGAGATCAATTTTTATCTTTTTCCCTAAGATATGAGAATTAGTCATAATATTATATGTATTATCGGCAACATGAAGGTTGGTACTTTTTGCATATTTTATTTCATTTCCGTCTTTATAACGTGAAATTTTAGCAAATCATGTTTTTCTTAGTCCGTTTTATTTACACAAGTACATTGTACATATACTTTTCTGATTTACATTAATTCAAAAACATCTAATGATACCATAATACTATACTTATAAACTGGTTTGACTATTTACTGTCCAGTTTAACAACTAAACTGGCTTAATTATACAATTAAACCAATTTGTTTGATTAGCTATGTTTTATGTCCAGCGGCAAATATTGTATGGATATTCATGACGAGAACACGTCAAAGTGTTTTAAAAACCCTACTCACATACGCTGAGTCGTATTTTTATTCCCCCGCGACAAAATGTCGAGAGGCATATTAATTTACCCCTGTCCGTATATCTGTCCGTTCGTCCGTTCGTCCGTCTGTCCGTCCGGGTTAGGATACATTGTTTGTGCGGATATCTCCTCCTACCAGTTTTGAAGGTACAACTTTAATATTTGGCAGGATGTTCATACACATAATGAAGGTGTGCATGGCAGCAGGATTTTGATTTTTTTCAAATATTTTGAAAATGACAGGTAGTTGGACTTAGTCATTTGTTTGGTACTAGCTGCATAAAGAGACATGGTTTGTCCGGCTATCTCCTCCTACAATTTTGGAGGTACAGCTTTAATATTTTGTAGGATGTTCATACACAAAATGGAGGTGTGCATAGCCACAGGATTTAGATTTCTTTTAAATATTCTGAAATGACAGGTAGTTGGACTTAAGTCATTTTTTTTGGTCAGGCGGAGGCATCATTTGTGTCTTTCGGACAGCGTAACAATTTCAAGTTGTATGCCAACATCACTGTTTGTCAAATCTAAAATATGTGGAACTATACTCATGCATATGGCAGAGCAGAAAGGGGGGCGGGGGGCATTGTACATATCTAGTTTTATTTACTAATTCACAGGGTAAACATCCAAAGAAATGTTTGTGTCATCTGGGCGTCACAAATTATTCTGTTTGAAAGCCGACCAGCCTTTGCTTTTAACTTTGCGTACTTAGCGGAAAAGTAGGACAAAACAGTTTTAACGGCTAAACACCCCCCCCCCCCCCCCCTCCAGCACCGCTCAATGTGAGCTCTCTGCCACAAAACTACCGATATTGTTATACATGTAAATACATTAGTTTCATGTCCTTGTTATGATACTGGTTCTTCATAATAATCTTTGTAATACATACTGTTATTTTTTTCAATTGGATGAAAATGCAGGTGTTTGTTAGGACAACTGAATACATCAAATTTAAACAATGTTTTTGTCTTTAATTGGTTGGGACAAAAAGATTATTTGAAAAGATGGACATTTTATGCAATGAATTTAAGGAAAAAAAGGATATTATGAATTTTTTTTTAGAAACAATAAAAGCCCCAAAAGGTTGTCCAATATGTATGTTAAAAATATTTGATAAGCTGATTTGAAAAATATTTGAATTAAAAATGTTAGCTCCAATGGACTCAGCACTATTAAAAGCTTTGCATACTGTGTGAACATATGTCTATTGTTGAGGACTGTATGTTGACCTTTAGAAGTCTTGGTTAATTCTGTTGTGGGTTTGCTGCCGCAATGACGTGTATCCAAATATTTTCTTTATGATGAAAAACAAAGATTGTTTACGGGTATTTCTTTTGATTTCTTTAAGAAACATGTGTTATTAGGGCTAATCTTATTCCAGTATTTGCGGAGGAAATTATATACATGTATATGCATCTTAGAAAATTAAATTGTTTGGTTTCACCTCTGTACCCGATTTAAACTATATATATGTTTATAAATTGTTTCAAACGTATATGTTTATGTTAAGTTGTTGAATTTCGTCTTTATTCAAAACGTGTTTAATGTTTACCACATCAAGACAAAATTACTTTAATAACATGTGCAACTAAACTTCTATTATGCTGTGTATGCTGTACTGGGGTATGGTATCTAAATCATACATATATCCAAGGATAGTTGAAAGAATGAAAAATCTAACATGGCGATTAAAGATAAATACATGTAATAATAAATTTATCTCTTCTTTCAATTAAAACATCTATAAACTTAGATTGATCGTGTAAATCAGTAAGCTGTGGTTCTAAATGCAATATTACAAAGGAACCTAGATTTTTCATAATGATAATGAAAAATGGAAATGGATGTATTTCTATTTGTATCCATCTGATGAGTCAAGCCTTTTTCAACTGATTGGTATTGTTTGTTCTTATGTTGTACTGTTACACCACAGTGACTGTCCCGCGTTAGGGGGACGGTTGGCGCCTTCAAACTAGTTTAACCCCGCCACATTCTTTATGTGCCTGTCCTAAGTCAAGAACCTGTAATTCAGTGGTTGTCGTTTGTTGCTGTGTTTCATATTTGTTTTTCGTTCATTATTTTTAACATAAATTAGGCCGTTAGTTTTCTCGTTTGAATTGTTTTACATTTGTCATTTCGGGGCCTTTTATAGCTGGTTAGGCGGTATGGGCTTTGCTCATTGTTGAAGGCCGTACGGTGACCTATAATAGTTGTTAATTTCTGTGTCATTTGATCTATTGTGGAGAGTTGTCTCATTGGCAATCATACCACATCTTCGTTTTATATAACTACCAAAATCAAACATTAAAGCAAAAAAAAAAAAGATCATTGCTAAGATCTATTTTTTATATTTTATTTGTAAATATCATTTTGACCTTTTCTGACACCTTTTTATAGTGCATTTTCAGAAAGGTCAGTTAGACCTTGCGCATCAAGCTTTTTTCAAGTTAAATACAAATATGAATAAAATGAAACGTGAGGTCAGCATCAAGGAGACAAGAAGCCAACAACAGAGAAAACCAAAGTACTTTTCATTTAACGGAGGATAACGAAGAAATGTGCAGTACCTAGTAAATACCGCAAAATGGATGTTAACTAAATATATACTGTAAACCATAACTAATATATTCCGTTGATATATTTAAAACTTTAAAATTGTTCACAAGAATCTGATGGGACACGTTATGAATGAATATATTCGAAAAAAAACTTGACTTCGGCCATAAGATTCCAGTCTGCACTTGATAAATATGCAATAAACTCATTTTAGCCTAGGTACCTCCATAAGCCTGAAAATCTCATGGCTAGTCACATGGATGTCTCAAAGCTTTAATCTATAAAGATTTTGAGACTAAAGAACTTTTAAACTTTTTGTTTGTGGCAGTTTTTTTTAGGATGCATTGTTCCTGTTTCCTGCTAGTATATATAATATATGTTCTCGACTTATCAATGTAAGACGGTGCAGTCATTATCTACTTACTCTTCCGGAGCTCCTGAGATCCCCCAAATTTTAATGAAGTGCGTGTTGCTTAGTCTTTTGTCAGTATGTAGTGGTTGTGGACTTGTTGGTTTTTTTTTTTGTCATGACGTTGTCAGTTTCACTTCGACTTGGTAGTTTTGAATGTCTCCTTTAATATTCCAACTCTTTTTCGTAAGTTTTCTCGTTTGAATTGCTTTACATTTGTTATTTTATGGCCTTTCATTGCTGACTATGCGGTATAGGTTTTGCTCATTGTTGAAGGCTATACAGTGACCTATAGAGTTAACAAAATTTAAGACTGCCGGAAAAGAGGAAATCATGGGATCAGAAAAACAAGTAGTAATTGAAGTTTGAAATATTTTCAGTATTTTTAACTTGCACCCCAGCAACCGACGAAAAAAACGATGAACTTCGTGGAACAATATCATAGTGACGTTTACTTAAAATTAATGTTTAACGGAAGGACCTTTATTTTCTCGGGCTATTTCAGGATCATAAACAAATCAAAATACACATGTACACTGTTAAATTTCATTTATTAGAAAACCCTAAAACCAGAATAAGATGACCAGAAATCGTGTATTTGTTTTGCAGCATTTCCATGCGCTGCAACATTGGGGCTGTGTCGCCTTTCATTAGTTGCACTACTACGGTCTTAGTTGCTGATTGATATTCGTTGTCGTTGTGAGAGCTGGCACGATTTCCTGCAACAATTTTACCGTTGACTACAAAATCACTCTCAAAACTGCTGTTAGGTAAACAATTCGTTTAAAGGGTTGTAAGCCTTTCCAATGTTAAGAACGACTTGGTCAAATACTACAACCGCTTTTGAACTCAAATTACTTAAAACTTTTTCCGAGATTGGCATGAAATGCAACATTCTTTTTGAGAGTTCCACTGAATTCACATGTGTGATTTGCAACGAAAACAAGAATAAAAATACTTGCTGCATTTGTTTGTACATTAACTAAATTCAACCCAATTCTCCCTTCTCAGACGATCAATAAATCAGGTTGTGCCTTTTCAAAAAAGGAAGATAATTCCTGCATTACAATTAATAAAAAAATGTAAATCAGCAGTTAAGTGTCAGTCTTCCGTCCTCGTCTATGCTTCAAGGGAATTGTCGCTTTCTTCTTCTAACGATTTTGCGTGAAGGATTTACCTTAATATTTCCTCAAATTTATAGTCAAATCTTTGGTATAGGTTGTGATTATTTTGAAAAAAGGAGGAAATTAAGGCGAAAGTAGTTCAAATCTCGTAAATCGATTAGGTGGAGACAAATAATGGTATCAAACAGAAATTGGGAAAAGCATGAACTCCAGGAGAACCAAGTGAGACCGGGTGCTTTGACGGGTAAGCGTCTCCTACTAAGCATGCGCCATCAAGAATATCCTGCTATGCATGTACCATCGTAAGATTTTATTATTTTTACTATGAACAAGACAGGCATTTTATCTACCATCTTTATATACCTTAATAATAGTCTTGTGTTTCTTATATTTTCATACCTCCCCTTTGCATCGGTGACTACAAGTAAAAGGCATCTTCTTGATTCAAGTTTGTACCGTATTGCTACTAAACTCGTCTGATTATTATTATAATTGCTCTTAAACTCTATAATATTTTTATCGCTCTTAAAGTCTTCTATAATATAATAACAGTTTTTTTGAAAACATACTATTTGAAATTTTTTTTTACTATTGTGTCATTTTTCTTATTCTTAAAAGTAAATGAATTCGCTTCGGATACAATAGTTTTGACTTTTTGTGAACCAAATATATTTATCTCCTGTTCTCAATTTGGAATGAGAGGTCACATAGTCATAAAACTAGACATTTTCTAGAAAAAAAATCAAAATACGGAGACTTAGTATGATTGCAAATAAGACAACTACCTATCAGAGTCCAAATGACGTGGATGTAAGCAGCTATAGATCCCCACACGGCCTTCAACAATGAGCAAACTCCTACCGTGTAGTCAAACGCGAAAAACAAGACTTAGATCTTCAAGTTGTGTATTGAAAAAAACAATAAACAAAAAACCAATATAAAAAACAGCAACCAACGCCAACCACTGAATTAAAATGAAAACTACTTTTTAAAATGTACATGTATTCTTTAATTTAATTATTCTGGTGGAGGAAAGAAATACGAAGGATCGTAATACTTCCCGGAACAACGTCTAAACGACAAATAGAACAATAATAAATCATTCAACTCTTAGTTTCACAATTTTCTTGGAATGATCTACCCCTAAATGGATAAAATAATGTCTGTCAAATTTGCAGACAATAGCAGGTGTTATTTTTTTCTCTGATAAAGATTTCAATGATCGAATTGCCTAAATTACATGACTTCAATATCTGTTTCGTTTTGTTTGCGGGGCATTATCAATTATGACTGGATTCGGCAATTTCCGATACAAATTTACGAAGTTTACCGAATCTGAACCACCACCATCACTATCATCAATCATCATCATCACCATCACTGATCATCACCTTCATCAACAAAACACGTATAATGTTGTGACCACTGCATATAATGTTCCGACAACTGCATATAATGCTATCACGACTGCATATAATGTTGTGACCACTGCATATAATGTTCCGACAATTGCATATAATACTATCACGACTGCATATAATGTTGTGACCACGGCATATAATGTTCCGACAACTGCATATAATGTTATCACGACTGCATATAATGTTGTGACCACTGAATATAATGTTGTGACCACTGCATATAATGTTCCGGCAACTGCATATAATGTTGTCACGACTGCATATAATGTTGTGACCACTGCATATAATGTTCCGACAACTGCATATAATGCTATCACGACTGCATATAATGTTGTGACCACTGAATATAATGTTGTGACCACTGCATATAATGTTCCGGCAACTGCATATAATGTTGTCACGACTGCATATAATGTTGTGACCACTGCATATAATGCTGTGACCACTGCATATAATGATGATCATCAACATAAGGCAGTCATGGCGTTCCATAATAACTGGTATTGATAACCTCTCATCTTATGTTGACGTGTACAAATTCCACAGTTTAATAACAAAAAAATGAAATTTAGACTTTTGGATGGCAAATTTCCACAATAATGAACTACTATAATAGCAAAAGTTCTCAAAAAGTAATGCTGGTTTTTAATTTTGCTTAATATCACTAGCTTTGAGCAAACAAGGTAATCTACTTTACCAGCTGCAGGCATGACTGATATTGTACTGTCTGATCCTTTTTTATCTGAAAATTTTACATGTTTGATCAGTTAAATATTGAAAAACGATACATTTTGTATTGGTAGTTTAATTTTTAATTAATTAATAAAACGTTTTTACAATAGCAAACTTGTGGTTTTCAGACGTAACCACCTAATGGTTATCTTGCTTATTAGTTTTCATAAGAATATTTAGTGATCAATAGCTTGAGACAGGTGGAAAGTCATCCTTTCATACCGAAAAATAGAGACAATCATCGGACATGTAAAAGCAGAACGCTACCATTCTAGTGTTAATTTGGTGATAGAAATTGTATCATCAAATTCTTCTGTGATTTATATTCTGTAAACTGTGATCTATATTCTGTAAAATAAATCTAAAACCCTATCATTTTCAGTGTTCAGTAGACCGTGAAATTGGGATCAAAACTCTAATTTGGCATTAAAATTAAAAAGATCATATCATAGGGAAAATGTGTACTAAGTTTCAAGTTGATTGGACTTCAACTTCATCAAAAACTACCTTGACCAAAAACTTTAATATGAAGCGGGACAGGCGGGCGGACGCATGAACGAACGGACGCACAGACCGAAAAACATAATGTCCCCAGGTGGGGCATAATAAAATCAATGCTTTAGTTTTCTCGTTTGAATTGTTGTTCATCTGTCTTTTCGGGGCCTTTTATAGCTGACTATGCGGTATGGGTTTTTCTCATTGTTGAATGTCGTAGCGTGACCTATTGTTATTAATTTCTGTGTCATTTGGTATCTTGTGTAGGGTAAATAGCATCTGTTTCATAATTTTACAGAACAACGATTTAACAAAAATTTTAGTTAGTTTGTAAAGTTGCGTCAGGGCACAAACATAGAGTTTCGTTTGTCAGAAACAAATCCTGGGGGGGGGGGGGGGAGGGGGGTCATTTGTGTACGATGTATTTTTTTATTATTTTATTATTCGTATCGACAGAACACTGAAGTCCGGGATATTTCATGGCGATGCACTGTAAATAATTTTACCAGATTCCCTTTTCCCTCAACGTCTTTGGGCATCACTATACCGTCAGCAGAATCCAGGCGTACTATAAACGGCCTGGAATCATTCAATGCTCACTACACTGAGCAATTTTATTCAGCACATCCATGTATTTGTGTGCACGTTACGACATGTAAAAATCAGTACTTTTAATCTTTAGATATACTATATTTTTTTTTACATTCTTATATGTTAATATTTCCAGAACTAATTGCTTGTGCACAATAAAACCGACTTATCCTCCTCGAAAATAATAGTTAAATAAATAAGTATAATCTACCTTTATTTACCGGAGATTACCTGTAAAAAGAGCGCGCAAATGTAATCAAAAGCTGCGATCAAACGTAATGATTTTTGCGCGCAAATGTAATGCACCGTCATGCAAGGCCAGCGGACCGAATATGATTTCTAATGACATGTAACAGGCAAGGCCAGAGGACCGGATATGGTTTCTAATGACATGTAACTGGCGAGGCCATAGGACTGGATATGGTTTCTAATGACATGTTACAGGCAAGGCCAGCGGACCAGATATGATTTTTAATGACATGTTAAAATATAGTCTATCTTTTATTATACATATTCATTGCTTATAAAATCTGTCTAATTTATGCAAAGAATTTTGTTGACCCAAAATGTATGGACTGATGGTTATATTTCACCAATTTTTAATTCTGAAGATCCCATTTAGCGCCTTGTCCATCTGATGACCGAGGTATTATTCTCATATAGACTAAGACAACGATGCAATGATTTCGGATCACATATTGAAAAAACTGGTATAAAAATACTGCCACAGTGAAGAGGTTATACCTTGGACTTGTTCTGTAGACTTCCATAAATCGTTTGACAGTTTAAATAATGTAGGTCTAAAACTGAACTTAATAATATGAAAGTTCTCTTGGTACTTTATCTTATGATTATATTATATCAGATATGTGCATGTATGTCAACAGTAAAGCATGCGAGTATCAATCTCTCGGATTCATTATGCATTCAATTGGGTGTAAGACAAGGATACATTTGGAGCCCTATTGCGTTTAAAATACTAATAAATGATTATTCATCTTATCTTGAATCTTGCTTCAATGCAGTTTGCCTTCATTCACTGAAATTAAATTGTTTGATGTATGCAAACAATATTATATGCAGTCGTGATAGCATTATATGCAGTTGTCGGAACATTATATGCAGTGGTCACAACATTATCTGCAGTCGTGATAGCATTATATGCAGTGACCGGGACATTACATGCAGTGGTCACAACATTATACGTGTTTGTTGGTAAAGGTGATGATCAGTGATGGTGATGGTGATAATTGATGATAGTGATGATGGTGGTTTAGATTTGGTAAATTTGTTATCGGAAATTGCCGAATCCAGTCATAATTGATAATGCCCCGCAAACAAAATGAAACAGTTATTGAAGTCATGTAATTTAGGCAATTTGATTGAAATCTTTATCAGAGAAAAAATAACGCCTGCTATTGTCTGCAAATTGGACATAAATTTAGGGGTAGTTCATTCCGAGGAAATGATGAAACTAAGAGTTGAATGGATTAACTAGTTCTGTTCGTCTTAAGAAATACGCACGGCATAATGTAACTAAAATAATGATAAATAATAATGAAATATCAAAGGACAGTTTGTATACTATATGTCTCGAGTTCATTTCCTACTGAAGAGCTATAGCTAGGTGCCACTTTATAGTCGATATTCAGTTTAAATTGCATAAATACATTTTGAATAAAATAGTCAGCAGCTGTCTATAAGACCTAAGTCCCATATCTCGCTAGCTTATATATGTCATGATAGAGCCATTATTTGGCTTCGATTTTCAGAATTATGCATTTTTACATGATTTAGTATCTAACAGATATGACAAATGCAGTTTAAAGCATTTTATTGTAGGTGTTTAACATAACTTTTCATCAATTGTATCCAACTTTTACAAGCTTTTTAGCACGTAAAGCAGTTTGTCTTCTAAATATGAGCAGCAGCATTATATCAAAATATAAACTTTCATTAAGAAAATTTATTCTATTCCGGACCCAGTTTAACATTTTTATTTATAGTTATCATCTCTTTATCATCCCTTCGGAAAACGGAGTTTGGGAGTGGATATAGCGTTTATTACGTTTGTTCGTCAGTTTGTCACGGCTAAGTTTTGCATTTAGGTCAAGGTCGAAACAAACTGAGAGTCAAAGAGGAATTATTTACTATTAGTGCGCACATCTTGGATAGTAACAAAGGACCTTGAAAAAAATTTGGTCACCTCGACCTATATTTTACACATAAATGATTCTGATTAAAATTTGTGTTAATTATATAAAGTCCAGATGAAAGCAACAACAAGTAAAAGAGGAATAATATTTGTTACTGAGCACTTCGTTGATTTGAATGAAGGTCCGCACAAAAATGTTGTCACCTCAACACAAAAAAAAAAACAAAAAAAAAAAGAAATAAAAAAACTCGCCACTCGTTATTATGTCTCTTAATGGAGAACTATTGTTTAATTGTGAATTCTTCTCGTTGTTGTTATTGGCGTTCTAATTCTTCTCACATACAAACTTGTCTTGTTGCTATAGTCTGGGGATTTCAGTTATTTTTCCTAACAAAATGTTTTCCATATCCCATGTTATGATCCTTGTCGGAAGTTGAAAATTTCATATCTGAATATTTTTCGTTATCTGAGTACTTTACTTTTGATGGTGGATTGTTTCTGAGGGGCTTCTTTCTCCTTTTTCACTCACGGGGTAAAAATCGGAAAGTTGTCGAAACTTATTGGATTTTTATATATTGCATAGTCCGAATTATATACTTAAAAAGATTTTCATTCATACCATAGTTATTTTGCACTAAAAGTTGCTGTTCCATGCCTTTTTTAAAAAAATATTGCAAATCATATAGCTTTTAGTCGAATTCTATTTCGAATGACATTGCATAAATTAATGTGTTTCCAAAATGCAATACATAGTTTATTTCTGACAGATATTTGGTTCTCCTTGAAAAATACTGGGTCATGATATATCTAAATTGCAGTCCCGAGTAATCTGAAGATGTTTATTTGGGGTTAAATGATCAGAAATGCACAATTATATATGTTTTTAAATACTTAAAGTATAAACATATTACGTTGTGAATATGATGATACTGATCATTGAAATAAGATAAAAAGACGTTAAAAATGCCCCCTGGCGTGGAATTAATTCGTGGTAAATTAGTCCTACTTCTCAATTTCCTTATTTCAATCAGTTTTATATATTGTATAGATAGCTGTCTATTGTTGCCGAAATAGAATATGCTCGTCCTGAATATGCATGAAATATTTGCCACTGGACGTTAAGCAACCAACAATCAATCAATTGTTGCCGACTGTATGACTCCAGTGTTGTATGGTTATCTTTGTCGTTGGATTGCTGCCTCATTGACGCATATCCATATCTCCTTTTTTCATATGAATATAAAAGGAATGAGACATCGTACGTAGATTAAGTGGATCGACGTGTTTCATAAACGCAAACTATTTCTGTCCAAGTGCAGAATCTGCTGTCGGTGGTTGACAGGTTGTCATTTATCCATGTTCGTTTTTTTTTTTTTTAATTTGTTTTAGTTCATTCTTTGCGACGGGATGCTTTATCCTTAAAGTTTGTTGTTCCTTTTCATACGCCATTGTGAAATGTATAAAATATTAAAAAAAATATTTGTATATTTGGACAGCATTATACCAAAACAAAACGATCACTTCAGAGAAAATAAAAAAAAAGATCAAAGTTGGAACAAATAATCAAATCATATAAGACATCGAAAAGACGAGACATCCAGTAACAGTTTTGATGTACAGTCATGGCACCACATGATTTGATTTGCGTATTTCTTAAGATAAATGGAACTATAATAAATCATTCAACTCTTAGTTTCACAATTTTCTCGGAATGATCTACCCCTAAATGGATAAAATAATGTCTGTCCAATTTGCAGACAATAGCAGGTGTGATTTTTTCTCTGATAAAGATTTCAATGATCGAATTGCCTAAATTACATGACTTCAATTATAGCTGTTTCGTTTTGTTTGCGGGGCATTATCAATTATGACTGGATTCGGCAATTTCCGATAAAAATTTACGAAGTTTAACGAATCTGAACCACCACCATCACTATCATCAATCATCATCATCACCATCACTGATCATCACCTTCATCAACAAAACACGTATAATGTTGTGACCACTGCATATACTGTTCCGACAACTGCATATAATGCTATCAAGACTGCATATAATGTTGTGACCACTGCATATAATGTTCCGGCAACTGCATATAATGTTATCACGACTGCATATAATGTTGTGACCACTGCATATAATGCTGTGACCACTGCATATAATGATGATCATCAACATAAGGCAGTCATGGCGTTCCATAATAACTAGTATTGATAACCTCTCATCTATGTTGACGTGTACAAATTCCACAGTTTAATAACAAAAAAATGAAATTTAGACTTTTGGATGGCAAATTTCTACAATAATGAACTACTATAATAGCAAAAGTTTTCAAAAAGTAATGCTGGTTTTTAATTTTGCTTAATATCACTAGCTTTGAGGAAACAAGGTAATCTACTTAACCAGCTGCAGGCATGACTGATATTGTACTGTCTGATCCTTTTTTATCTGAAAGTTTTACATGTTTGATCAGTTTAATATTGAAACACGATACATTTCGTATTGGTAGTTTAATTTTTAATTAATTAATAAAACGTTTTTACAATAGCAAACTTGTGGTTTTCAGACGTAACCACCTAATGGTTATCTTGCTTATTAGTTTTCATAAGAATATTTAGTGATCAATAGCTTGAGACAGGTGGAAAGTAACCCCTCCATACCGAAAAAAAGAGGCAATCATCGGACATGTAAAAGCAGAACGCTACCATTCTAGTGTTAATTTAGTGATAAAAATTGTATTATCAAATTCTTCTATGATTTATATTCTGTAAACTGTGATTTATATTCTTTAAAATTAATCTAAAACCCTATCATTTTCTGTGTTCAGTGGACCGTGTAATTGGAGTCAAAACTCTAATTTGGCATTAAAATTAGAAAGATCATATCATGGGGAAAATGTGTACTAATTTACTAGTTGATTGGATTTCAACTTCATCAACAACTACCTTGACCAAAAACTTTAACATGAAGCGGGACAGACGGACGGACGCACGAACGAACGGACGCACAGACCGAAAAACATAATGCCCCCACCTGGGGCATAATAAAATCAATGCTTTAGTTTTCTCGTTTGAATTGTTGTACATTTGTCTTTTCGGGGCCTTTTATAGACGACTATGCGGTATGGGTTTTTCTCATTGTTGAATGCCGTAGCGTGACCTATAGTTATTAATTTCTGTGTCATTTGGTATCTTTGGAGAGTTGTCTCATTGGCAATCATACCACATCTTCTTATTTTTATATTTTTTACGGCATCTTATTTACAAGATAACGATACACGATAAGAAATGGTAATTAAAAGATTTTATTACATACCATTTCTATAAAATTACACATATATTTAACTACAAAAACTCTGCCGAAGACTTGAAAAATCATGTCCCTCTTTGTTATGACAGGTTTTATACTGTTGTTTCTTAAGAAAAGCTTTTCGCGATTTAGGCTGGTCGTCTATCTACTCACGATTGATCTTTTTCACACGGTTTTCGAAATTCCGTATATCCTGCATTCTTGAATAAAATGTATTGAAATTTGTCGCAATAATGGCAATTGGCATTGCAATTATAATTACTCCACAAACGGCACAGCATCCTCCAACACATTTTCCAAGTACTGACTTTGGGTAATGATCTCCGTAACCTACTGTCGTCATAGTAATAACAGACCACCATATTCCTTCAAAGGATGATGGGAAGGTTGTCGACTCTGTCATTTCGGCGAAAAATATTATGTTGGCGAAAAACACTGCCAACATTAAAATCGTTAAGAATAACAGAACCAGTTCTTTGATGCTCTCTCTAATAGAGGTTAAAAGTATTTTCAGTCCATCAGATTGTTTCGAAAGACGCGTTATACGAAACATACGGAAAGATATTGACGCATAACAGAACTGGTTAATTTCAAGTAATATTTGGTATTTCAACAAAATTGTAAAGCCAAACTGTCTGACGACGAATCGAAACCACATTGAAACATCCAAAACGATATCAAGTATATTTAACCAATTCTTGGCGAATGTTATTTTTGACGGAGCAGTTGCAAATCTTGTACAAAACTCAAGTGTGAAAAAAACTAGCAGGCAGTCATCAACTATATACCACCAAAGTTCCATTTCAGTCGTAAGAAAAAATATAAACTTTGGGTTATTCATATCTTTTAAAAAGTCAATGTTCTGCGTCATGGTAACATTGTCCGTGCTTTCAAAAGGGATTCTAAAATCTGGACTGGTGAACAATAGTTCCATTAAAACAGACAGGATCACAATCAGACAGTACGCAAAATTGTAGCACTGAAAAAAAAAATAACCAGAATAATGCTAGAAATATCATCTATAAAATAACAAACATCTATTAAACTTAAGGACTAATTAACTAACCAATCATCCAATCGTTTGATAATCTAAACTAAATGTTCAACTCCATCACAATTTGTAGATATGCTTGTTTAAATTCAGAAAGACCACAAATGGTTGTTGTGGACTTTCATATGTGTTGAAATTAAAATAGGGTTAAATCATATGATAAGGTGTATATAAAACTAATCGGAGATTTTATCACAGGTATCGACAAATAAAAAAAGAAAACATGAATGAGACATGCATCAACCTACTGACACGTTTAAAAAAATCTAGCAGCATACAGGTGCAATACCACCAAATCATAGTACGTCACATCCGGTTGCATACGAAAAAGGGTCGAAAGAAAATATTCCCTTGAATTTGACAGTTGTAGGAAATTAATCCTACATTTCATTGAAGTAAAAAATTTCTGGGTCATAAACATATATCTTGGGCGGTCTCACTAAATAGCGACAAGAAGAATTTTAGCGACAAGAAGCGTCAAGAAGCGACAAGAAGAATAATTCAGCGACAAGAAGCGACAAGAAGACTATTTAGCGACAAGAAAACATTTTTTTTTATCAAAATTACTTATTCCAAATAAATATTAAAAGAATATGCAAAAGAAAACAATTTTAGCGACAAGAAAAATAGATAGAAAAAAATTTTGAAACATAGATCTAATTGCGACATTTATTTGTGATATTTTAATATTTATTATGTATAAAGCAAGTATAACGTTTACCCTGTCGTACTATGATATTAATTTTACTTGTGTTTTAGAACAATAATATATTTATCTTATAATTTGTTTTTAAAACTCTCTTTGTACAATATATAATAAATTTGCAAAATGCATTATTTGTGCATCATTGTCCAGAAAATACAGACACAAATTACGAAATACAAAGATCTGAAATCAAACAAGAGGAAAACATAATTAAGATGTGATTTTTTTTCATCATTTTATTTTGTGTATTGCCTCATTTAACGATATTTATCATGTTTATGCATAGCTTAATGTTGATTGAAGTTTGAAGGAAATTAATGACAATCTTGAGGTTTTAACAGGTGTTCACTATTTACAATGATTGTATATTCTGTCGCATGTTATCGTATAGTCTGACGCGTGTACAAAGTTGAAGGTGTTAATTGGATGTTATTGTAGCGACAAAACAAGGGACACGGGCCTCGTTATCCCATTCTTCCTTACACATGTTTAATTTCTTCATCTATCAACATAATAATAAAAACTACATAATCCCTTTTTCCTCACAAATGTTTAATTTCTTCATCTATCAATATAATAATAAAAACTACATAATCCCTTTCTTCCTCACAAATGTTTAATTTCTTCATCTATCAATATAATATAAAAAAAATAATCAATTTATTTCTGCCCATATATTAAAAAAAAATTAAATGCATATTTTTTTAATATTTATTTGGAATAAGTAATCTTAATAAAAAAAAATATGTTTTCTTGTCGCTAAATCGTCTTCTTGTCGCTAAAATTATTCTTCTTGTCGCTTCTTGACGCTTCTTGTCGCTTCATGACGCTTCTTGTCGCTAATTAGTGAGACCCATCTTGGGTGTTTCAAAGCACAGTTATTTTTTTTTTTCTATAGAATATTTTGGAAACTTGAGGTTACATGCTAACTAAAGCTTGTACAAAGGTAAAAAAGAGGTGAAAATTTGATTGGTTAACTTCCAGTGATGGTTATTTTCTTATATGCAATGAAATGTTACGTGAAATTTTGTCTATAGTACTGGACAGGATAAAACTTTACTCATGCCAAGTATTTCTTTATTTGAAACAAAGATAAATTCTGCACAATTTTTTGAAAAGTACAAATTTAACAAAGACTAATAGGGGAAAACCAATGGTAGAGACGGGGATAGTTGTCATGTATCCATTTCAACTGTAAAAAATCTGATCGAAAGGAAATGAGGGATATACATCAATAACACAACGGTCACAGTATTTGGCTCTTGTGGAGCACTTGAGTTCTTTGATTTTCTGTGAGTTGGGGACTGTTATTTGTCTCCATCTTTTTTTTTAAATTTTAATTCGTTATTTTGTTGTCTATTTTTCTTCAACATTAGGCAAACCTTTGTACCTTTTGTATAATCTCTCTTCTTTAATTGAAATAACGCTAAATAATATTAAAACTAAAACAGGCTATATCATGTATATTGTGATTTGACCGGAGCTGTGATTAAATTGAATCATATACTTATAAGTTGTGCCTTTACCTTGGCTGGTTGCGATGACAATGGTTCATCAACAAATAACCATATCTTACGCAGTATTCCATTTGCACATTTATTATTTCCATCGAATGCTGAAGGAACTTCTGTCGATAATTTCAGTTTATGAACTGTCTTTAAATCGGTTTCTTTCTTTAGTATTGCTGACCGACAGCATTCTGGAATATCGCTGTATGGAATCTCCCAGTAGTCTAACTCTTTTTGAATTAATTGACTGCAGCAATTGGCTGGCAAATGAATCTCATCATTTCTATAAAAATCTAAGATACGAGAAAACAAATCCGAACTTCGGTCGAAAAAATATAAATCTTTGCCAACAACATATTCCTGTGATGAAGTAGTCAATCTCCCGAGACGTGTTTCGGGGTACTTTTTGAGAGTTGACATGCTGGTCAAAAACGTAGTTCCCCCAACATTTAATGTTATTAAATTATCCATGACCGTTCAATTATTTTTCTAGATGTGTTACAATGAAATGAGAAACGAAATGAATCGGTTGTATCCTGACAATAATTTACTAAATTCTTCGTTGCATGATATTTCAATAAAATCCAAATATTCCCATGGGCAAACCATTATATTATCTTTTGCCAATTGTTAAGCTGTTAAATTTAACAATCTACCACCAACATAATAAATGATCGAAAACAATTCCTAGGCTTATCAATAAATAAATTATTACTTAACCTGAGCCAGGATTGTACATTTCATAACAATTTGATTATTTGTCTGATAATAATGATCAAAACTGGAATAATAAAACTTGAATTGATAGGGTAATAGAACATTGCGTTATAATTGCTTATTATGGTAACGTTTAACTGTTAGATGAAATCTATTTTATGATTTATCATTAAACAAATTTAAATATTAAATAAAATTGTTTCATCATCTAAAGGATAGAATAAAACAGATAATTGTCATGGGTATTTTGTGTAACTGCATGAATTTTCTGTTATATATCCCATTTCAAGCAAATTCATTATTTAAATTAATTGGTGCGTATTTGCTTGACGTGTAGTTATAAATATTGCATGCTTATTCAGACGGAAAAATACTGAACTCCAAGGTAAATTCAAAAGGGTGAAGTCCATAGAAACTGACAAAGTCAAATGTTGGACCATATCAACTAACGGAACGAGTGGAAAACAACTGTAATATTCCTGACTTGGAACAGGCATTTCCCGAAGAAAATGCTTCGCTATACCTGGTTTTATAGCTACATGTCTATGTAGCTAAAGCTCCCACTTGTATGACAGATGTTTATTTAAAAAAAAAAAAAGAAACGCATAGCTCGGATGAATTTTTCAAAATGCAAAATATTTATTTTACAAGGTAAAATGAAACGCTCAATTGCATCTTCGAATTTTTACAGGCAAGTTTTAAACGCCCGTTCTTTTGAAATTTGCGACTCGCTAAAAGTGCATATGACCTTTTTCGCCGCATATGGCAAAATCAAAGGTACTTTATTTAAATCATTTGCACCACGTGACTTTGTCCCTTTTGATAAAATTACTTCCCTTAGCTTAAGATTGAAAATATAATTTATTATAGATTTGCGGATAATCCAGTTCTTTTCCGTCATGTATCTAAAACTAATGTATCTTTAAAAACTTCCTTTGGCGGATATTTACAAAAGTGCTGTGTAATTCTAAGGGAAAATGCTTAAAATTTGACTTTTTACGAAATGGGAAGGTTGAAATCATCATGTTTTTAAAAGAATTTGGCCGAAAACTTAAGAAAGCAGGTAAGTTAAAAGTTATTTAACTTTAAAATTCAACCTACAAGGTGTTTCCCTATATGCGAACAAATCATGAACAATATCTTCTTGCATGTGTATTTCTGTTTTGAAACTTGCTATTTTACGATTTTACGTCATTTTATTTGATATTATAGCAATTACACAATGGTTACGCTTCCGATTTTTAAACTAAAAAGGCCGAAAGATTTCAAAGTAGACAATGTCCATTTGTACACGGACAGAAGCCTAAAAACATGTACAATTCACCTATATGCGAACAAATTGTTTATTCGACATAGGTAATTGCATATTGGCATTTTTATTAAAAGGGCTTATATAATCCTATTGTAATGGCTGCCGTCATGATAAGGCAAAATGGCCGCTATGCAAATTAGCAAATTACCCCAAATTTTGCCATATGGTTGATTTTTGCTAACGTTTTTCACGAGAATTTTGTGGTCAACTCAACTGTTACACATTTGCGCATATAAGGACCAAGTTTGAAGATTAAATTCATCACAACATTAAAACGCTGTTATAGCAAGGTTGGACCCTGCTATTCGAAATATCGTCATCGGCCGTCTCCGGGCCGAAGTGTCCCAAAGTGAAGTAGCAAGAACTGAAAATGTTAACCAGAGCACAATTTCGCGACTTTGGAACATATACCAGTAGACTGGCTGTACTAAGGACCGCCAGAGGAGTGGACGATCTCGCCTAACGACTCCTGGACAAGATTGCTACATACGGGTATTTCTTCAACGAAATCGAACCGTTGCCGCAACAGCCACTGCAGTTGGGATACCAGGATTGAGAAGAATCAGCTCACAAACAGTCTGCAATCGACTACGACAGCATGGCATTAGACCCAGGAGACCGTATTTTGTACCCGTCTTGATGCCGTTTTACAGACGAAATAGAGTCCGGTGGTGCAACAGATTGAGGGGCTGGACATTCCGCAACTTGCGCAGAATCTGGTTCAGTGATGAGTCCCGTTTTATGCTTCAGAAACATGATGGAAGAACTCGTGTCTACATGCGCATGATTGAACGTTTTGCTTCCTCGTGTGTCCATGAAGTTGACAGCTTGAGGAATCGTCATGATGTGGGCTGCTATCTCTAATGACCGTAAAACAGAATTGGTACATGTTCCGGCTAATTTAACGGCTGGAAATTCTCCAACCTCACCTTATGCATGTTATTGACCGACAGAGGGAGTTATTCCAGCAGGACAATGCTAGGCCTCACACATCGCGTTTAACAATAGACTAACTTGAGCAGAATAACATCAATGTGCTACCTTGGCCTTCCAAATCACCGGACTTGAATCCCATTGAGCATCTATTGGACCAACTGGATAAACGTGTGCGCGAGCGTCAACCCCCGCCTCAGACCCTTGATCAGCTCCGACAAATGTTGCAACAGGAATGGCAAGCAATTCCACGCAACAACATTAGAACATTGATAGCGTCCATGCCGAGGAGATGCGTACCAGTCTTAGCAACGAGGGGTGGTCATACACGGTACTAACTTTAATGGCACAGGAAGTAATTCTAATTGTGATCAGTTAACTTTTATTCATCAATATCAATCTCGAAGGAATTGACTGTCCTCTTCTCAATGAAACACGTTTTGAGTGAATATCTTTATTAGTAATTGTAAAATTTCCATTCAAAATACGATCATGTATTAAAATTCTTAAAAATCCATTATGCGTCTCTTTTTTTTTGTAGAGTATAGTCCCGTATATATATGACAAATAAGTTGAGCAACCTAAACAGACATAATTGGTCGGAGTTAACATAATTCCTTAGCAAATGTGTTGGACCAGAATGACGAATAGGTACTATGGGTTGCAACTGAAAATGAATAACAAGGAAAAATGGAAAGTGGGAAAGTTGGCTTCAAGCAGGCAAACATCCAAAGTTTTTAAAAGTGCAGAGAGTGCTGCACTCTTTTTAAATGAGACTCTGGATTTCACGTTCCCATTTCTATCGGACGTGGTTGCGTATTTATGCATCCCGTAAAGCAAAACGTATCTGCATGGATTGTATTGAAAAACACGAGAAACCAGTCACTATATATACATTTATACATGTACTTATCCCATTCATGCAACATTTTGAGTAACATGTACTAATATTACTGAGTGTTTTTTTTTGTTTTTGTTTTTTGGAATGTAGTATTATATCTCTAGGTCTAATTGATCTATATGTTCAGCAATTTAACGTCCCTCAGCAAACCGTACTGTGACCTGTAGTTGCAATTATACCACATCTTCTTTTTTTTATATGGGATCCGTCTTGGTGATAGACAATTTACATTAAAGCAGTATTACTTACAATCTGGCAATAAATTACTATGAACAGCAGCCACTAGTAACCACAACTTTCACAATATGGAGGGCGTTCATAAATTAAGGTTCCAGTACTTTATCGATGTTCAAATCTCGTAAAACGATTATAAATTTTAAAATTTAGACAAATAATGGTAACAAACAAAAACCTGAGTGAACTCCAAAAGTATTGAGACCGGTTGCGTCGATAGTGTAAGCGTCTCCTACTATGCATGCATCACCCGTCATTCGAATTGACACCAAGTCAAACTGTCATAATCGGGAATAGGAAAAAATTGTAATATAACATAAATGACGACTTAACTATCACCTAAAGAAAGAAGACCGCGAAAACCTGTCGCTGTGCTACATTTTTTTTTATAGTTCGAGATGCAACTTCTATCGTTCATTACAAAATGCATATTTACCGTTTAGTTGACATTTTTAGAGAAAATTATTCTCTCTTTCGTAGCATTTAACTTTCGATATTACTAATACTTTTGTTGATTGATTTCTGTTTCTGAAAACATCCAGTGGCTAATATTGCATGTATATTTAGGTCAGGAACACGGCAATTATTAATCAATCCATGAGGTATGTTCTGCAAAGTGGTCATCTGCGATAAAAGATTGAAGTTGCACTGTAAAATGAGGGGAAGGAGTAGAAATTTTGCCTTGCAACAGGTTATCTACATTTTCCAAAAGGAGTTGTTGCAAGAGTTCTTTATCGTGCTAAGAGTGTGACATTCTCCCTTCTTCTGGAATTTAACGGCGTTCCCATTTTGATCGCAAAATTCATGCAAACTTTGGCATTTGATAAAGTCGTAAACATATCAAGCATTTTGAGCATAATACATGTAATATTTTGTAAACTAAGACAAAATTAATGATACGGAGTTTGTACTAAACAATACATTCTTGAGAACCCGATATCAAAGTGAATTTCAATTATGATGAAAATTGAAATGTTAGTACAAAGCGCTATAACTCAACAATACAATCTCAGAAAAAAATACCACAAATGGATTCCGTATTAATGATGCTTGATTGATTGTTGGTTGCTTTACGTCCAGTGGTAAACATTTCATGCATATGTTCAGGACGAGACCAAATTTACAATAAATATAATAGGTAGGTCCTGTACAAAAGGCCGTCCGGGATGAATGTATAGGGAAATTTGGACTTCCTAGAAAATTTGGATATATTGGATAGGGACAGAAACTTTCCCTTGCAACAGGCCACATAGGAACCCCTCAAAGAGTTGTTGCAAGAGTTCTTAACGTGCAAAGAGCTTGGCACTCTCTTTAATCGAAGCATTAAATTTAACGTCTCCATTCTGACCAAACGTGTATGCGTATTTGTACATCCCGCACAGCCGTAAAGATTGTCCACTTCAGCGAGGATTTTACTGCCGACCAGAAGAAGACCAAAGTGACCATATTTCTAATCCCGAGTCACCCTATGGGTGTGTATTAAAAAAAACAAAAGGGGCTTTAAATTTAATAATTGTGTTGATATTTGCACGCATATACATCGTACATGCTGCATTGCAAATAATGTAAATTACTTTTTAATTTCTGTTTTCGAAATTTCAAGTTATACCGTAATTTCAAGTTATACCGTTATTTCAAGTTATACCGTAATTTCAAGTTATACCGTAATTTCTAGTTATACCGTAATTTCTAGTTATACCGTAATTTCAAGTTATACCGTAATTTCTAGTTATACCGTAATTTCTAGTTATACCGTAATTTCAAGGTGGAAGGATAATGATCTCAATAATATATGACTTTGCATTAATAAAATAACAGAACATAGAAAATATCAGCTTATGATTGAGTGTAGAATTTTGAAGGTAAATATGTCAATGAACTTCATTTTAGACGCAATAACATAACGGTACCAATTTTAGTACACCGGATGCGCATTTCGACAATTAACGTCTTTTCGGTGATACTCATGGCCAAAATATTTGAAAGTACAATACCTAATGCAAACGTTAAAGAGCTTGTTAAACCAACATGGACAAACAGTAAATCCAAACTTCGAAGAGAATCAGAGCCATATTTGGCACAACTTTTTGGAACTTTTGGTCCTCAATGCTCTTCAACTTTGTACTTGTTTTTGCTTTCGAACTTTTTTGATCTGAGCGTCACTGATGGGTCTTATGTAGACGAAACGAATGTAGACGAAATGCGCGTCTGGCGTATTAAAATATAAGCCTGGTACCTTTTTCTGAAATTAATTCTAACATAACTTTTGATTTTTTAACCCTGTATACCAACATTCCCCATGTGAAATTATAAAATTGTTTTGAATAAACATTGAATGACAAACTTTTTTCTTATGTGACGTTTACATTTTCTGACGTCAGACACGCGAAGCAATGAATGTGGTTTTTAATTTGATAGATGCTTTTGTGCTTTTTTTGTAAATAATTGTTTGTTTTGATATTGTAACACAGTGATGACTGCTGTACCCATATTTTGACTATTTTATTTATAATGTCTGTTTTGTTCACGCATCGTTGTAAATATAACGGAATTTGATAAGACTGTCGTACAAGTGAGAGGTTTAGCGCTATAAAACGAGGTTCAATCCACCATTTTCTACATTTGAAAATGCCTGTACCAAGTCAGGAATATGACAGTTGTTGTCCATTCGTTTGATGTGTTTTGTCATTTGATTTTGCCATGTGATTAGGGACTTTCCGATTGAATTTTCCTCGGAGTTCAGTATTTTTGTGATTTTATTTTTTGATAGCTATTATTTGTGTGTGTCTTTGTCCTGTATGTTATCCCATTTATTTGTATTGTAGTCCTGTCATGTAATCTTGTCATTTTAATGTTATATTTAACATTGTCATAAAAGCGGGAGGTTTGGCTAGCCACAAAACCAGGTTCAACTCACCATTTGTTTCTAAAAATGTCCTGTATCAAGTCAGGAAAATGGCCATTGTTATATTATGGTTTGTTTCTGTGTGTGTTGCAATTTAGTGTTGTGTTTCTGTTGTGTCGTTGTTCTCCTCTGATATTTGATATGTTTCGCTCAGTTTTAGTTTGTAACCCGGATTTGTTTTTTTCTCAATCGATTTATGAATTTCGAATAGCGGTATACTACTGTTGCCTTTATCTATGCAGGGTGTCATTCGGTTTATTGATGACCAAGTCCGATGATCTTCAAAAACACAGCATTCATTTCCTATGTTTACAGATTTTCGAAAAAAAACCTATGTTATTCACATTTTGAATCTGAAAGTAAAACTTTAAACACAAAACTTTGGTAGTAAGATGAAAGCAATATCATTCCACGTCAAATCAATTATAATACGTCATATAGCTGGAATAAATATAAATTTGAAGATGTCGATTTCAAAGTAGACTGCTCGTTAACTATTTATCACATTTCAAAACATCTTTATTAAATGATTGTTTGATTGTGATATATTATAACAATTTATATCATTAGAAGATATATAATTATCTACTAATTTTTCAAATGAAAAAAATCTACGATTTTTTAGAAACATTATTGTTTGCACAAAGAATACGAACAATGCAAAAATAGTGTTGATTTTAAAATTAAGTAAGCCTTTTATACATGTTATATATAGCTTACTATGCGATATGGCTTTTGCTCATCATATGGCAAAATCCTAGGTACTTTATTCATAGGATTTGCACCACGTGACTTCGGCCTTTTCCCTTAAATTACTTCTATCGCTTGTAGATTGAAAAATATAAATTATATCAAATATGCGGATAATCAAGTTTTTTACCGTCTTGGATTAGAAACTAACGTGTCTTTGAAAACTTCCTTTGCTGATATTAACAAATGCGTTGTGTTATTCCTAGGCAAAATGCTTACAATATGACTATTTACGAAATGGAGAGGATGAAACTGGCCATCATGATTTAAAAAAAAAATGGCCGAAAATTCAAGAAAAGTAGTGAGATTAAAGTTAATTACCCTGAAAATTCATCCTGCAAGGTGTTTCCCTATATACAGAAAAATCATGAAAAAAATTCTATCTTTATTTCTATTTAAAATTTTGCTTTTTTACAAATTAACGTTATTTTATATAGAAATTATACTACTTTACTATTCCAATTTTCAAACTGAGAAGACCGAAACTTTCAAAGTAGACAATGTTCATTTGTAAAACGAAGAGAAGGCATAAACATGAACAATTCACCTTCATGCGGACTAACTGTTGATGCGACTAGAGAATTGGCATATTAACATATTTATTTTAGGGGAATGAATAATTTTATTGAAATGGATGTCGTCATGAAAAGATGGCCGCCATGCAAATTAGCAATCTACCCAAAATTTTTCCATATGTTGTTAAAGGCCGTACGGGGAACTATAGTTGTTTACTTCTACGGCACTTGGTCTCTGGTGGCAATTTATTTCTTTGGCAATCATGCCACATCTCCCTATTTTTATTATAACCGCATTAGTGATCTGGTGATAGCGTGTTCACCTCGAGGGTGGGAGGTCATTGGTTCGAACCCGATCGAATCCATCCAAAGACTTTATAAATGATATTTACTGATTCTACGCTAAATACGCCGCATTAAGGAATAAGAGAAAAGACTGAGTATATAAGAATAAAATGTCCGGGTAGGGTGACATGTCTTCCTGCCGACTGTTACCTTGTAGACTAGCACGGTAATAATATTCGCTGGGGATTAGAAATATGGTCACTTTGGTCTTCTTCCGGCCGGCAGTTAAACCCTCGCTGAAGTGGACAATCTTTTCGGCTGTGTGGGATGTACAATGCAGGGTTAATATTCATATTACATTAACATGTAGTAAAAAAGGTAAAAAAATGATGATACAATGTAGCGATGATGAGAGTGTTAAAACTGCCAGTCCAGTGAAATCAAACTATCAGTCTATCTACGTTTTACAAAGCGTAGGAATCGAAGTATAAGTGGTTGAGTTACGAAGATGAAGAAGGTAACTTAATTAAAATTTGGATTTCTTAGGTTCATTCTATCTAAATATTAAATTTTTCTTTTAATTGAAAATTTTTTAAAAATATTTCAGATGGTTATAACTTTATTTTATAATTTTTCTACTTTGGACACGAATTCCCAGTTAAATAGTACTAATATACGTTTTCATATTTAAATGAAACTGCACATCTCCGATATTAAACATTAGTCTTTAGGGTATACATTTTGTTTACAAGGATGGTTTGTGCTTTGTGTAGAAAATTTAAGCAATATCCTAGAAACTCTGAAATATGGACAAAAACTGGCTGTTAATCTTACAGAGAGGATGGGATAAGAAACCACGAACGTACCAGCTTTCATCAAATTGCGGTAAACGTGGAAAGAGACTCGTTGATTAGTAAAACAACTGGAGGTAAATATATCTGGTATATTTTCTAGAATTGTTTTAGGCAAGCTATTTTTATCAAACCACCGATAATATTCACGACAGTAGGAATTTCTACTGAAAATCTTCATAATTTATATCTGCCGATATTTGTCAAGCATTAGATACCGTTGTTACTCAGAACGACAGGTGTTTATAGCTGCGATTTGTTGTATGTTCTTCCTATTGAAGAAAGAAATAACCCACACATAAAATTTTGCAGACTTGCTAGACTTGGTCAGGCAAAAAGGCTGAACTTACTTGGACGCATTGAATGTGGAAGGAAGGGTTAAACATCTCTCAACGAGCAAAGCAGGAGATGGTTTTGTGTTTAGGTAATTTATCTGAATGTTTTAACTTTTTCTGTGATTTATTATATTTACATTTCAAAAACGTATGCAGCAGAAAATGATTCTTTCCGGTCTTTTATAGGTGAAACTAGACGGGAAGATGTAGTAAAAAAAGGTTGGAGAGTCAAGTTTCTACAAGACACTAATTGATGAAACTACAGATATCAGTCTACTTAAGCAAGTAATTGTTGATGTTAAATTCTTGGTTGGAGAGGAGTCCCAAATCAAATTTCTTGCAATGGAAGAATTGAGTTTTTCTTAATGAAAATAATATAATTTTTTTCAACATTAAATTGTCAATATTTAATACACTTGTCTACCTCAAGCATGACCTTCAACTTCCTATTTTACAGCTATTTGACTGGAAAGCTGTAACAAATACTGACAAGTAATTGAAAGATGTTTGCGAAGATGCCAATCTTCCAATAAAGGACCGACTTGTTGCTTTTGGTAAAGACCGTTAACGACAAAAGAAAGCTGGAAATATACAAAAGACAATTATGCAAGCAGTAAAAAAGACGAGGTGTCTACAATGGACAGTGACACCAGTAATAAAATAGACCTGGAGACTAATGCACAGAAATGTAATACAGACAGCAATCCAATCAAAAAAAGTGAGAGAAAGATTTTGAACACACGTCGAACAAATATTTTAATAAAGAAACAATAGATAATGGTAAGAAGGAAAAATAAATCTGGAAGGACAAGGAAGAGGACAACCACAATACCTTCAAGGGAGGCATTTGAAAGGGACCAGTTAGAAGAGCTCAGACTTATTCGACACCAACGGACACTAACCTATAAAGACCTGCACTAGGATCTCTATGGAGAAAAATAGGACGTTAACGAATCCACTGCAAGAGAAAGATAAAAGGACAGGGGCGTAGACCGCAAAACCAATAAGAAGGCTTATACTGTGATATGACATGTGGAAATTTTATCAATGACAAAAAAAAAAAACGATAACAGAGAACATGCAGCAAGATCGACAAAAACGACACAAACGTACATGATAAAATGATGATACTTCAAAAGAATATTTAGAAAGTGATTTAGAAATACTGTTCAATACTCGGGGAGGGGAAGAAAGTAAGGACAGTAATAATGACAGTGAGACATACAACGAGTTTTCTAAATGCATGCAAATGACAAATATTTCAGGGAACCTACAAATCTAACTGAAGGATCTACAGAGAAAACGAACCATAATTAACATACGTTCCACAAACCAACCAATAGAGCAAAAAAACAATATCATTCCTGAAGACAATAGTACAAACGAAATGTCTTCTGGAGACGTAAATTTCAGTAGACGCTTCTCTAATAACAATGTTGTTAAAGAAACATGTTTAAGTGTTCCGATGGGTGATGACGTACAACAAAAAGAAAGAACGCTACGATGACTCGTCGTTGAAAAAACATCCCAGCTCGCACTGACAAAAATTGAAGTTTATCGGACGTCAAAACCAAGAGCGACACAGATAGAGAGCTACGCATATACAACAAATGAGCATGTTGATCAAAAAGGTTGAATGGAAAAAAAAAGCACTGTAGAAGGACAACAATGTACAAAATAAAAACGAACATATCATCGTAAGTTTGAGGAATTTATCAGAGAATACTCATAATAGACACTATCAGATGGTTAGGCAGGTGATGATTCTGATGATATATTCCAAGAAGAGCAAAGTAAGCAGACAAGTTATATTGATCGTAAACAATTCAGTAATGCGACCTCAGATTATGCGTGTGGACCAACAGCCACTCAATTCAATGTTTTTACCAAGGTTCTTGGGAATATATAATATCGGATGGAATAAGAAAAACTAATTCATAATGTGTTTAAATTTTTCGATGGCACAATGTATCCATAGCCAAAAATAGAAATAAAAAGACAACGTTATTCCGAGTTGAAGGCGAATGCAAGTTCAACAATATTCAAAGATTGCAAAAAAAATGCAAGTTTTCCATAGACGATTCAAACAGGATTTTAGTGGTAATTAGTTCTCGAGTAAAACACAAGATGAAGGAAAGCCATGCACATCAAATAAGTGGACAGCTTAGGCAGGAAACCAGGCAGTCGTTTACCTATATGCAAAAAGGCGAACAAACATTACCTACACAAGATAAAAGAAACACCACATGATGTTAAAATGCCTGGACGTTTTTTTTCCAAATTTTGGTACCACAACATGACCATTTCAACAAATTTCAAGTTAATCAAAGTACCAGAACAAACTAGAATAATCAGAATTTGAAAGTTTGTGTATGCTCGCAAAGGATATAAAAGATGAAATATTGGGAGAAATGATTTCATGATTTATGCAACACATTGCAAGTTTACGACATTGCAAAATCAAGCATTATATTCGGATGAAACATCCAGTGTACTAAGTTATCGCAAGAATAAGTTCAAATGTTATATGAGTTAGCATGTTTTAATCTCGTGGCAGTAATATCCATTTCTTCAATGATATCAGCTCTTCATTCTACAGCTGTGGTAGGATTTTGGCTTAGTATAATATCGGCAACAGCATAATTTCATCGTAAAGGATTAAAACTGTTCAAATCTGTTTAAAGTCGAAGTCAGAGTCACACTGGCAAACCATTCTGTGAGGGAAACAAAGTCGTAAGTCAATATAAAAAAGAAGATGTGGTATGAATGCCAATGAGACAACTCTCCACAAGAGACCAAATGACACAGAAATTAACAACTATAGGTCACCGTACGGCCTTCAACAATGAGCAAAGCCCATACCGCACAGTCAGCTATAAAAGGCCCCGAAATGACAATGTAAAACAATTCAAACGAGAAAACTAACGGCCTAATTTATGTACATAAAATGAACGAAAAACAAATATGTAACACATAAACAAACGACAACCACTGAATTACAGGCTCCTGACCTGGGACAAGCACATACATACAGAATGTGGCGGGGTTAAACATGTTAGCCGGATCCCAACCCTCCCCTAACCTAGGACAGTGGTGTTACAGTACAACATAAGAACGAACTATAAAAATCAGTTGAAAGAGGCTTAATTCATCAGATGGATAAAAATACAAATTATACAAATACAAGTGGACGTGGCCGGGTACTTGTACATACAAACAACAAAAAGACACTAAGTTCAGATCTGAGAGTACTCGCAGTTACTGACAGCTAGTTCAAAGCCACTAACAACTGATAAAAAAAATCATGCATCTAAGACTAAATTATCAATCCGTACACATCCAACATCCAATGGATTTAGTGTAAAGACGTCATAAACGGTCAGAGAAAAACATGACCTTGTGCAATGCCAAGATACAGGTATCAACAGATTATAGATCCATGAATGTGTATATGTATATAACAATAATATTTAGTTTGCTTTTAATTTACTGATAACAAAATCAATATTAGTACCAATAAAAACAATATTTAATGATCTAATTACAGTGTTGAATTGGTAACCTCTTTAGAATAATTTTATTTAAAGTATCGATAAGTTTACCTGGATCGTTTCTAAATTTCCGGGCACGGTAAACAATATTGCCGTAAAAATGAGGAAGTGCAATCCCGATTGAAATAAGTTTTCTACAGGTACAACCAAACTTCAAAACCAAATCTTTATATCTGTGGAAGAATTTAGTAAAGGTTTTAAGTAATTTGTGGTAACGAAATCACTGGCTTAATCATTTACCAGTAATACATAGATTATCTTCGTTAAAATCAAAAACGTCACAACAGACACGGGCATAGCGAATGAGTAGTGAAATATAAACACCGTAAGATGGTGCCAAAGGAACATCACCATCCAAAAAGGGAAAATTAACAATAGAGAACGAAAAATCGTCCCATTTGTCGTAAATTTTAGTGTGGAGTTTCCCATGTGAAACCGAAATATCTATATCTAGGAAAGGACAGTTATTTTTTTAATTTGATTTATTTAAAGTAAATTCCTTTGGGTAAATTTCGGCAGTATATTGAGAAAATTCTTGATTATTTAACGAAAAAATATCATCAACATAACGGTAAGTGTTGTTGAATTTATCAATTAAATGCAATTTAGACGTAGGGTCTTTACTGAGTTTGGTCATAAACTGTGATTCATAACTGTACAAAAACAAGTCTGCTATTAAAGGGGCGCAATTAGTGCCCATAGGATTACCTACAACCTGTCGATAAACTTTGTTGCCGAAACGTACATAAATATTATCAAGGAGAACATTAACAGCTTCAATCATCTCATCACACCTCCAGTAAGTATATCTAGCATATTTACCTTTCTCATTAGAGAAGAAGGCTTCAAATGAGTTGCAGCAAATATATTTGCATTCAGATTTACCAAACGACCATTTAATTATATAGTCAAATTTTGTTTCATAAAATTGTGTGGAAGTGTAGTGTAAAGAGTAGAGAAGTCAAAACTGTCAACAGAATCAAAAGGACCATCAAAAGCACGTAATTTATCTTAAACATCCAAAGAATTTTTTACACTCCAAAAATAGTTAATTCCACTATTTTCATATATTTTATTACAATAGTTTATGATAAGCTCTTTGATAGTAGTTAAGGAACTTGTTAAAAGCACTGAAATATTAGTTGTAGAACACTTACTAGAGGCCGAGATGAAACGATATTTTACTGGTTTTTGAGTAGATTAGGTACTAGTAACCAATACATAGTAGGGACCTTCAAATGTTCAGAAGAAGCCTTAAGCTGTGATGTGGTTATGATATGTTTGTTAACTATATGACTCTTTGTGGGGCGCATGGACTTGAATGTAGATGAATTTAAAATTTCATTCTTAAGAACGTCCGTGTAGTATTTACGGCATACCACCACCACATTGTTGGCTGCTTTGTCGACCGGTACATACACAAACCGCTTTGAAAGTTCTTGAAGTTTATTTCTTATTCTGGAAATAGGCGTATTATGTACTCTACTATTTACTTCTAAATTATTTTCAAAATGTGAAACATGCAAGTTGACATTACTATGGTACCAGACGTAACGGAACTGAGTAGAAACACGGTCTACACTGCAATGTAAGAGGCAGAATCTGCCGAAGAAGCAGTTAAAGTGATTACATCCAGACAGATTATTACAGAACAAAGAAAATTGCATATTGAAAACAGCTCTTTTTAGATCCATGAAATCTTTCAAAAAGAGTTTAACTATTGTTGATATAAAAGCATATAATCACTAAAGAAGGAGTGTTGTTTTTTTACTTTTATTTTCCTCTTCGTTTAGGTTTCGCTTATTTGAATTTGTCTCCACAAAATTAGTAAGACTTACATAAAGCGTGCAAGAATGTCTGTGCTTATCTGCCAACATGGTTTGTGTGTAAATTCTTTTTGTTTTGCGCTTAACGTATAGAACCACTCAGAATTTGGACCCGGTGACAAAAGAACATACAAGAAAGTAGTACATTTTTAAAACAAAATAGTTCCTACGGATAGGTGTAAATATAAAACTATGTAGAATATATTTTAGTTATTAAGGTATCAAATGAAAGGCGAAGAACTGGTGATCCTTGTAGAACACACATTGACTGACAATTCTGAATAATACAAACATGTATGAATGAATTCTAAAATTGAGTGCATATTTTGCCTGTTTCTCAGATATGAAATCCCTGGTTTGGTGTATCCAAAGTTCCGGTAACCAGTACGGTCTGATGTTTAAATAACGGTCTATTGGTCCCGCCCCCATACAACTTTTGGAAGTAAAAAAAATGACCTTGATAGGAATGAGGGCTAAGAAAAGGTGGTGTGCCTGTCCCATGCAAGTAAGGATCCTGTAATTCAGTGGTTGTCGTTTGTTGCTGTATATCATATTTGTTTTTCGTTCATTGGTTTGTACTTAAATCAGGCCATTAGTTTTCTCGTTTGAATTGGTTTGCATTTGTCATTACGGGGCCTTTTATAGCTGAATATGCGGTATGGGGTTTGCTCATTGTTAAAGCTTGTACGGCAACCTATAGTTGTTAACTTCTATGTCAGTTAGTCTCTGGTGGAGAGTTGTCTCATTGGCCATCAGACCACATCTTCTTCTTATTATATATATATATATGTCTCTTAATCACGAAAAAACTTCCGCCAATGTTTCATAAAATTCTTTGACGGTATGACCAAGTTATGTATGTTAACCATACCATTGCATTGCATACAGATATGAGAGTCTGGATGGGGTTTACAGAATAGAAAATAATGGGCGAAACGTGCAGAACGAATGGCTAAAAAATAAAGAATAGAGTAAAATAGACTAAAAAATTAAAGAATGAAGGGGTATTGAAATAAAAAGAATAGAGAATAATTGGCTAAATTTATAAAGAACAGAGACAAATAGCTGCATGACAATAATAAAAAAAAAAAAACAGTATTAAAAGACCCCTATCCAGACCCTCAGATATGTCATCCTATACTATTTATGGCGTTGCTGTTATGCATCTTCTCTGAAATACAGTAACTGATATTAGAGTGTATGACAGCATATCATTCTAAAGTACTGTGAATTCAGAAACTATTGCGAGGTTTTTATTAATGCGAATAATGCGACTGTGTGAGTATCGCAATAATAAGAACTCGCATTCTCATATTTAATACATATATATGCACACATATTTTTCCGATTTCCCAATAATTAATCACGCATTATTGTCCATTCTTCGAAAATCGCAATAATAACTGCACGCAATAATTTCTGAATTTACAGTAAACAAAACACCATGCAAACGCAATTACTAAACAGCAACAAGACGAACTACCATAATCAATTGGTAAACTTAGCCAAAAAAAAACAGAGGAAATAAATTATAGTATTACTGTTGAGACAATTTCTTAATAATAATTAATGCTTTGTAATCTGTGGTTTGTATTTTCGTCACATGTGCCTTAGCTTTGTGATTGGATTAACTGACATAATGGCTTTAATATGCGTGAAATATTTGCTACTAGACGTTAAGTACAAAACATTCAAATCCAAATCAATACGCTATATTTGATACAAAACTTGTTATAATTTGTGTCCAATCCCTTTTGCTACTTTTGCAAATAAAATATGTTTAAACATAAACGACGCTGTCGCGAGATTCTGGGGTAAAATCTATTGACCCGTCATAACTTTTAAAAGAAGAACTAGTCGAGTAAAACGTTGCTTTTTGTATTCAAATCTTATGACTAGGGTTAAGCAAAGTAAATATGAATAAAACTCTAATCGTTTATTATTGTTGTTTTTTATCATAAGGTCGATTTCTATCCGACGCGGCTCATATGTTGATACGTTATATATAAGAGAGGGGAAGGATACCAAAGGAACATTCTGACTCATAAGTTGAAAATAAAGTGACAATGCAATGGCTAACAATGACAAACTGACAAAAATATGTGTTTGAAAAATACGATAGCATTTTTTTAATGATTATATATTAGACAATGCCAATCCAATCCATTTTTTGTGGAAGGTGGGTGGGGGTGGGGAGGGCAGGTTTTTTTTTAAAACAAATCGTTTGTTTCCTTTGAAAATAAAAGGGATAAGAAAACACGACATTCAGTTTAAAAGCAAATCTTGTAAATGAAAAAGTGTGTTGTCGATTAAAGTAACAAACAAAAGGACAGTTTCGCAAAAAAAAAAAATCAAAAGAAATAGTAATGTGAGATTTTGTTATGAAGACATAATTATCCCATGTATATCGATACTAACATTCTTGGCACTAAACATTTATTTGTACATATTAGTTTTAAACACAGATTTTAGTAAGTAATTTCTTTCCTGATGGCTGATCAGAGGATTTCACCTGTTAATTGATCTTAATCTGTGATATTGTATTAAAAACCAATAAAAATATTCGTACTAGTAAATATTAATTTTGACACCTGTATTGTATGTCTCTTTTCAAAAGATTTGATGTAAACTACATCTACATGTTGATTGGAATACCACCGATGAGTTGTCATAAATCACGCATGTTGAGGCTGGGGTTGATTAACGACCAGCTGTTTATGAAGTCAATCAAGCTGTGATTAATTTCCGCTCTAGATAAGCAGATTGAGTACTCAGTAGCAATAATATAATGTTAAAAAAAATTTTGGTCACCTAGACTAGAAGGGGGAGGGGGGGCACCTGCCCTCTGTGCCATCCGGTAAATCCGCCACTGTTGTATCATAAAACAAAATGTTCATCAGTGAAATCTTAGAAACTGTACTGATTGCAATTAAATTATAAAAAAATAATATAATTTTACCAACCTGTTTAGCTTCCGGAACTATTGATATGGAGATTATGATCGAGTCTCAGTGTATGTGGCTGTGTATAGGTACATGTATGCACTTTGCAAAATGATTTGCAGAGTGAAATAGTATAACTTTGACATTACAATAGACATCAATATCTTGTCAAATTCGACACTTGTCACGGAATATGCTAATTAAGGAAATGTACTATACTTGTAATAACCTTAGAATGGTACTGCTTTTATTAAACAGGCATTCTTTTTTCACAATTACATAACGTAGTACTAGTATTCTAATATAATGTTTGATAACAAAAAATGGTTACTCGGCAACTTAACATATTGACATTTCTAAATATTTTATAATATTATCTTAATTACAGACTTGATAAATGTTTGTACAAAAACGATTCCTATTTCATATTCTACATATTGACTTTATTACAAATGCAACGACTTTGGATCACAGTTTTATAATGAAATCACTGGTAAACAAATACTGCCACAGGGAACAGGTACACCCTATACTTGTTTTGTAAACTTCCATAAATCGTTTGACAGTTTAATTCATGTAGGTCTAAAACTGAACGTATTAATAAAGAAGTTTTCTTGGTACTCTATTTTATTATATCAGATAAGTAAATGTATTTCATTAGTAAAGCATGCCAGTTTCTCTGTCTTATTCTTCGAGCATTCATTAAGGTGTAAGACAAGGGGACATTCCGAGCCCTGCTGGGTTTAAATTACTAGTATCGATAAATAACTGTCCGTGTTATGTTGACTCTTGCTTCCATACAGTTTCCTTCAACTAGTTTCTGATTTGTTGAAAGTCATGTGTTTTGTATGTCTACAACACGTGTTCTTGATTGGTAATCATCATTAATTACCATAGCAACTACATGTAGTATGCATTCGATTTAAAATACACATACATGTAGCATACATAGAATAGCACTAGTTACATTCTAGTGTGAACCAAGAGGCATATTACAACATGTCAGATCTTTAATTTTTGTGCACGAAATATGAAATTTCACAAATCTCAAATTATTTGAACTATTTAATTGTATATATGTATACATAGAAGGATACTAAGGTTTGATAAAACAAGTTGAAATGTAACTTATCCTTACAAAAACTACAGATTTAAATATTAATTATCTTCTAGAAATTGCCCCCAAGGGTGACTGGGGAATAGAAGTATGGTCACCATTGGTCTTCCTCCGACCGGCAGTAAAACCCGTGCTAAAGTGGGGCGTCCGTTTGGCTGTGCGGGATGTACAAATTTGCAGCCACGTCCGGTCAGAATGGGGACGTTAAATCCGATGCCTCGTGTAAAGAGAGTGCCACGCTCTTTGCACGTTAAGAACCCTTGCAACAACTCTTAGAGGGGTCCGTAGGTGACCTGGTGTAAGGCTAAATTTCTGTCCCTATCCAATATACCCTCATTTCCCGTGGCAGTCTAAATTTCTCCGACCATAATTCCTTAATCTATTACAAAACCTACCTATTGTATTTATTGTGAACTTGTTCTCGTCCTGAATATGCATGAAATATTTGCCACTGGACGTTAAGCAACCAACAATCAATCAATCAATCTTCTAGAAATTAGAGAGTAACGTCCACATTCTTTAGCTAAATTGTGAATTCTTAGTCTTATTTAAGTGATATATGTTTTATGAACAACTGATATTGGTTATCTTTCATCATATGTTAACGTTTACAAATTCAAAAAGTCTGAGAACAAAAAATTTAAATTTTCACTTTTGGCGAATTTCCACAATAATGAACTACATGTAGTTTAAACAAAAGTTATTGAAAAGAAAATAAGATTTACAGTTTTGCTTGATATCACAAGCTTTTATAGCAATCACGGTCACAGGCGCTTGGGTATATGATACAGATATTTTTTTTTTGTTATTGTTGTTGATTAAAATATTCAATTTTCTATATTTATACTACATATCTATCACTACTGCGCATGTCTCACCTAGTTTCGAGTGATTTTACCAACTCTGAGACAACCCCAATTTTACTATCCACACTAAGAAACAAAAAGGCAACTAACTCGACGCCATCTTGCGTGCTGTGTAAATAATAAAATTGACCTACCTGGATTCCCCATCCATTTTTATGGAAAACGTGCCTTTCTCGCAGTCCGATCGCAGACGTCGTTTCTATTTATTAAATTGGTATTGTTCGTAACATTTTTAGTCCATCTGAAGCATATAATAAAAAGATTTTTACTATTTTCACTACTTTCACATTTACGAGCCCTGAAGTTTACTGTTAATATTCAGGGGAACTTTTGTTAAAGGGAAGTAATTTTTCCTGGACTTTTTCGGAACATCTCTGCAAGTACACATGAAACAAATAAAGCGATACGATGATTTCCGAACTATTACCAAAAAGGCGCAACTTTTTCATTGCTGAAAAAAGAAAAGATCTGTTTTAGAAAAAAATCGGGTTTTCTGATGTTGTCCTTCACTTTAACAAATCTTTCATCAGTGAGAATCAAATGCAACAGCTCATCGTTCTGGTACCTGCCGTCTTCTAATCCTGCCCATTTATGTAATGTGCATGCATGTTCATCCTCGAATACCGACGTTGCTATACCTGTTGAACATGTCAATGCAATCATTTTACCTGTGCTTCTTAGGTGTTTGACTGCCGTCTTTATAACATAAGACTTTCCTGTCCCTGCTTGACCCGTCAAAAGTAGATTATGACCACTTACAATCAAATTAAAATTTGGAAATGTTGTCCTCATTTGTTTTCACTTCAGTGAACACGACCCATGTTTTTTAATAAACTATAAGTTTCTAAATTTATTGATAAAAAAGTTTTAGAAGGAAAGGGGAAGTGAAAAAAAGTTTGGGTAGTTAAAAAAATTAAATATTGAAAAATGGTCAGTGTAGACCTCTAAAGAACAACAAATATTCTGTGTGTTGGAGCAAAATTAAAAAAAAGACTATAACATTTTGGTGGCAAGAAAATATTAGTATATATTTCCTCGCTCCCCCCCACCCCCCAAAAAAATTTAAAAAAATTATCAGATCAAATAATCCATGGCTTATTTTTTTCATTTTTTTCATAAGACAATTTTGTGTGAGCATTTGTATATTCATAAATTACCATGAAACTATGTTTTTCTTCGTAATTTCCTTCTTTGGTTGACTTGCAATTATTTCTAAAACAGATATTTTCTTTTTTCAGCATTGAAAAAGTTGCGCCTTTTTGATAATAGTTCGGAAATCAACATATCACTTTATTTGTTTCATGTGTATTTGCAGAGATGTTCCGAAAAAGTCCGGGAAAAAATTACTTCCCTTTTACAAATGTTCGGGTAAAAGTAACTTCCCCTGAATATTAACAGTAAACTTCAGGGCTGGTAAATGTGAAAGTAGTGAAAATAGTCAAAATCTTTTTATTATATGCTTCAGATGGACTAAAAATGTTACGGACAATACCAATTTGATAAATAGAAACGACGTCTGGGATCGGACTGCGAGAAAGGCACGTTTTCCATAAAAATCGAAAGGGAATCCAGGTAGGTCAATTTTATTATTTATTTATAGCATGAAGATAACGTCGAGTTAGATGCCTTGTTTGTTGCTTAGTGTGGATAGTAAAATGGGGGTTGTCTCAAAGTTGGTAAAATCACAATATAGAAAATTAAATATTTTAATCAACAACAAAAAAATCCAAAACAAATATCTGTATCATATACCCAAGCGCCTGTGATCACGTTAACATATTCTACCAAATGAAAACATAACTGATACTGTAATCTCTTTCCCCTTTTTGTCTTAAATTTTGAAATATATTGATAATGCATATATAATCCTTATACCTGTCCCACACCAAACGTTGCCTACAATGTAGTTTAGAAGTCCCCGGGACCTCTTTTTTTGCATTTGAAATGCACGACGTTACTATCGTAGTGGTAATTATTTGATATAAATTGTATTATCAAATTTTTCTGTAATTTGTACTCGGTAAAAAAAATCTAATTAAAATAATGAATCCTACGGAGGGCTAGCCAGCTATACAACCAGGTTTAATCTACCATTTTCTACACAAGAAAATGCCCGTACCAAGGCAGAAATATGACAGTTGTTGTATCTATTCGTTTGATGTGTTTGAGATTTTGATTTAAGCATTTGCTTGGGGACTTTCCGTTTAGAATTTTCCTCGGAGTTCTGTATTTTTGTTTTTTTTAATTTTCCCATTAACAAGAGAACTACACACGAGAAGAAATGGTATTATAGAGAATAAACTGCAAATATTTTAATAAATTTGCACATATATTTAGCGATTTAACTACGAAAACTGCTGAAGACTTGAAATCATGTCACTTTTTGTTATGACTAAGGTTTTATACTATTGTTTCTTATGGAAAGCTTTTCACGATTGATCTTTTTAACACGGTTTTCGAAATTCCGGATATCCTGCATACTTGAATAGAACGTATTGAAATTTGTTGCAATAATGGCTATTGGCATTGCAATTATTATAACTCCACAAACGGCACAGCATGCCCCAACACATTTTCCAAGAACTGACTTTGGGTAATGGTCCCCGTAACCTACAGTCGTCATGGTTATAACAGACCACCATACTCCCTCGAAGGATGACGGGAAGGTTGTCGACTCTGACATTTCGGCGAAAAATATTATGTTAGCGAAAAACACTGCTAACATTAAAATTGTTAAAAACAACAGAACCAATTCTTTGATGCTCTCTCTTATAGTGGTAAGCAGTATATTAAGTCCATCAAATTGCTTCGAAAGACGCGTTATTCGAAACATACGGAATGATATTGATGCAAAACATAACTGGTTTATTGCAAGTAATGTTCTGTTTTTTAACAAAATTGTAAAACCAAACTCTCGGACGACGAATCTAATCCACATTGAAACATCCAATACGACATCAAGTATATTTAACCAATTCTTTAGGAATATTTTTTTTGACGGAGAAGCTGCAAATCTTGTACAAAATTCAAGTGTGAAAAAAACAAGCAGGCAGTCATCAACTATATACCACCAAAGTTCCACTTCCGTCGTTAGAAAAAATACAGCCTTTGGGTTATTCATATCTCTCAAAAGGCCAATATTCTGCATCAAGGTAACATTGATCGTATTTTCCACGGGAATTCTAAAATCTGGACTGGTAAACAGTAGTTCAATAAAAACAGACAGGATCACGATCAGACAGTACGCAAAATTGTAGCACTGAAAAAAATAACCCGAATATTGCTTGAAATATCATGTATGAAATTAAAAAAAAAACAAAACTTAAGGACCAATCAATCGATCAATCTTAACAATCAATCTAAACTAAATGTTCAACTCCATCCTAATTTGTGTATATACTTGTCCAAATACAGAAAGACTACCAATGGTTGTTGTGGACTTTCATATGTGCTGTAATTAAAATATGATTGAATCATATAACAAGGTGTATATACGGCATTCAAAACGATCTATTGAAATATTTTACGTTAAAAACATACACTTCATGTAAAAACATTATGAAATCACTCAAACTATAATTCTAAAGTACATACGTTACTTTCTTTCCACACCGTTCGCACAAACTAATCAGAGATTTTTATCACGTGTATCGATAAATAAAATAGTATACATGATAAGCGGAGATTTCTATCAAGTGTATCGATAAATAAAATAGTATATATGATCGAGACAGCAACCCACTGACACGTTTAATAAATGTAGCAGCATACAACGTAAAGACGGGGAGAGTTGTAATGTATCAACATAACACTAGAGACATGCACTGTAAAATATCTTATCAAATGCACTGTAAAATATCTGATCAAAAGGAGATGAGGGATATACGTCAATAGCACAACTTTCACAGGAGTTGACTTTTCTGGAGTACTTGAGTTCAACTTCGATTAGTTTGGGGGAACCTGTTGATAAATCTTTAATGTTATGAGTTTTGAGGACTGCTGTTTGTTTCTATCCTTTTTTTCAATTATTTTTTCGTTGACCGTTTTTGTCTTGAACATTAAGCTACTTTTTACAGCATTGGTATAATTTCTCCTGTTTAAATGAAAGGACGCTAAAAAAATATGAATACTATAACAGCCTATATCATGTGTATTGTGATTTGACCGGAGCTGTGATGAATTTGAATCATATACTTTTAAGATGTGTCTTTACCTTGGCTGGTGTCGATGACAATGGTTCATCAACAAATAACCATATCTTCCGCTGTATTCCATTTGCACATTCATTACTTCCATCGAAAGCTGAAGGAATTTCTGTTGATATTTTCAGTTTCTGGATTGTCTTTAAATCGGTTTCTTTCTTTATTATTGCTGACCGACAGCATTCTGGAATATCGCTGTATGGAATCTCCCAGTAGTCAAACTCTTTTTGTATTAACTGACTGCAGCAGTTGGCTGGCAAATGAATCTCATCATTTCTATAAAAATCTAAGATACGACAAAACAAATCCGGACTGCGGTCGAAAAAATATAAATGTTTGTCAACAACATATTCCTGTGATGAAGTAGTCAATCTCCCGAGACGTGTTTCGGGGTACTTTTTTAGAGTTGACATGCTTGTCAAAAACGTAGTTCCCCCAACATTTAGTGTCATTAAATTATCCATGACCGTTGATTTATTTTTCTATATGTGTTCCAATGTAATGAGAAACGAAATGAATCTGTCGTAACCTGACAATAATTTACTAAATTCTTCAGTGTATGATATTTCAATAAAATCCGAATATTCCCATGGGCAAACCATTATATTGTATCTTTTGTCAATTTTCAAGCTGTTAAATTAAACATTACTAGCAACAACAAAATAAATGATCGAAAACACGTACTAGGCTTATCAATAAACAAATGGTTACTTGACCTGCGCCAGGATTATGTAGAACATTGCGTTATTGTTTATTATGTTTAACCGTTAGATGAAATCAATTTTATGATTTATAAATCAACAAAATATTAATGAAAATATTTCATCCTCTAAAGGATAGAACAAAACAGATAATTGTCATGGGTATTTTATGTAACTGAATTTTCTGTTTTATATCCCATTTCAAGCAAATTCATTATTTGAATAGATTCGTATTGCTTGACGTGTAGTTATAAATATCGCATGCTTATTTAGAGAGAAAAATACCGAACTCTAGGTAAATTCAAAAAGGGGGAAGTCCATAGAAACTGATAAGGTCAATTGTTACACTATATAAACCAACGTAACGAGTGGAAAACAACTGTCATTTCCCGAAGAAAATTTTTCGCTATACCTTGTTTTATAGATACATGTATATGTAGCTAAACCTCCCACTTCTATGACAGTTTTTTATATAGTGTTCAAAAAATGAAACGCATAGCTCGGATGAATTTTTCAAAAATGCAAACTATATATTTTACAAGGTAAAATGAAACGGTCAATTGCATCTTCGAATTTTTAGAGGTACGTTTTAACCTTTAAATGCTTGTTCTTTTGATTTGGCTCTCTGCCTTATGAAATTTGCGACTCGCTAAAAGTGCATATGACCTTTTTTGCCGCAAAATTTTGCTAACGTTGTTTATGAGAATTTTGTGGTCAACTCAACTGTTACACTTTTGCGCATACAAGGACCATGTTTGAAGATCTAATTCATCACAACGTTAAAACGCTGTCCTGCCAATGTTGGACCTTGCTATTCGAAATATCTTCATCGGCCGTCTCCAGGCCGGAGTGTCCCAAAATGAAGTAGCAATAACTGAAAATGTTAACCAGAGCACAATTTCGCGACTTTGGAACAGATACCAGCAGACTGGCTGTACTAAGGACCGACCGAGGAGTGGACGACGACCTCGTCTAACTACTCCTGGACAAGATCGCTACATCCAGGTATTTAATCTACGGAATCGAACCGTTGCCGCAACAGCCACTTCAGTTGGGATACAAGGATTTAGAAGAATCAGCTCACAAACAGTCCGCAATCGACTGTGACAACATGGCATTCGACCTAGGAGGCCGTTACACAGACGGACTAGAGTCAGATGGTGCAACAGATTGAGGGGCTGGACATTCCGCAACTGGCGCAGAATCTGGTTCACTGATGAGTCCCGTTTTATGCTTTAGAAACGTGATGGAAGAACTCGTGTCTACCCGCGCATGAATGAACGTTTTGCTTCCTGGTGTGTCCAAGAAATGGACAGCTTCGGTTGAGGAAGTGTCATGATGTGGGCGGCTATCTCTAATGACCGTAAAACGGAATTGGTACATGTTCCGGGTAATTTAACAGCAGGGAACTCTCCAATCTGACCTTATGCATGTTATTGACCGACAAAGGTAGTTATTCCAGCAGGACAATGCTAGGTCTCACACAGCGCGTTTAACAATGGACTACCTTGAGCAGAATAACATCAATGTGCTACCTTGGCCTTTTAAATCACCGGACTTGAATCCTATTGAGCATCTATGTGACCAACTGGATACACGTGTGCGTAAGCGTCAACCCCCGCCTCAGACTCTTGATCAGCTCCGACAAATGTTGCAACAGGAATGGCGAGCAATTCCACGCAACAACATTAGAACATTGATAGCATCCATGCCGAGGAGATGCGTAGCAGTCTTATCAACGAGAGGTGATAATACACGGTACTAACTTTAATGGCACCGGAAGTAAATCTAATTGTGATAAATTGACTTTTATTCATCAAACTCGAAGGAATTTACTGTCCTCTTCTCAATGAAACACGTTTTGAGTGAATATCTCTATTAGTAATTGTAAAATTTCCATTCAAAATACATGTCTTAAAATTCTTAAAATATTATAATGAGTTTCTTTATTTGCAGAGTATAGTTCCCGCGTTATAATAGCAAATTAGTTGAGCAACATAAACAGACATAATTGGTCGGAGTTAACATAAATTCTTTGCAAATGTGTTTGACCAGAATGAAGAATAGGTACTATGCGCTGCAACTGAAAAAGAATAAAAAGGTAAAATGGAAAGTTGGAAAGTTGTCTTCAAACAGGCCGACTTTGAACATCCAAAGTTTTTACAAGTCAGAGAGTGTTGGACTCTTTTTTAATGAGTCTTTTGATTTCACGTTCCCATTTCTATCGGACGTGCTTGCGTATTTATACATCCCGCAAAGCAAAACGTATCTGCATGGGTTGTATTGAAAAACACTAGAAACCAGTCACTATATATCCATTTATACATGTGCTTATCCCATTCGTGCAACGTTTTGAGTTATATGTACTAATATTACTGAGTTTATTATTTTTTTTGGAATGTAGTATTATATCTCTGGGTCTAATTGATACACATGTTTAGCGACTTAACCTCAGCAAACCGTACGGTGACCTGTAGTTATGTCATTTGGTTTCTGGTGGAAAGTTGTCTCACTTGCAATTATACCACATCTTCATAATTTTATATGGGATCCGTCTTTGTGATAGACAATTTACATTGAAGCAGTATTATTTATAATCAGGCAATACATTACTGTGAACAACAGCTATAAGTAACCACAACTTTCACAATATGGAGGGCGTTTATAAATGAAGGCAACAGTACTTTACCGATGTTCCAATCTCGTAAATCGAGTGTAAATTATAGACAAATAATGGACACAAACAAAAAAATGAGTGCTCCAAAATGATTGAGACAAGTTGCGTCGATAGTGTAAGCGTCTCCTGCTATGTATGCATCACCCGTCATTCGAATTGACAACCAAGTCAAAATATCATAATCGGAAATAGGACAAAATTTGTAATATAACATAAATGGCAACTTAACTGGCACCTACAAATATAAGACCGCGAAAACCTGTCGCTGTGCTAGTTCGAGATGCAACTTCTATCGTTCATTACAAAATGCATTTTTACCGTTTATATGACATTTTTAGAGAGACAATTATTCTCTTTTGTAGCAAAGCTGCAACTACCTTTCGATATTACTCATACTTCTGTTGATTGATTTCTGTTTGCTTAACATCAAGTGGCTTATATTTCATGCATATTTAGGTCAGAAACACGCGTACGGCAGTAATTAATCAATCCATGAGGTATGTTCTGCAAAGTGATCATCTGCGATAACAGATTGAAGGTGCAATGGAAAATGAGGGGAAGGGGAAGAAATTTTGCCTTTCAACATGTTACCTACATTTTCCAAAAAGAGTTATTACAAGAGTTCTTTATCGTGCCAAGACTGTGACATTCTCCCTTCTTTTGGGATTTAACGGCGTTCCCATTCTGATTGCAAGATTCATGCAAACTTTGGCATTTAATAAAGTCGTAGACATATAAAGCATTTTCGGAATAATAGTTTGTAAACTTCGACAAAACTTAAGATACTGAGTTTGTATTAAACAATACATCATTGAGAACCTGATATTAAAGTGAATATTGGATAGGGACAGTAATTATGCCGTGCAACAGGCCACATAGGAACCCCTAAAAAGTTGTTGCAAGAGTTCTAAACGTGCAAAGAGCTTGGCACTCTCTTTAATCGAGGCATCAAATTTAACGTCTTCATTCTGACCAAACGTGGATGCGTATTTGTACATCCCGTACAGTATGATTGTCCACTTCAGCGAGGATTTTACTGCCGGCCGGAAAAAGACCAAAGTGACCATATTTCTAATCCCGAGTCACCCTTTGGGTGTGTATTAAAAAATTCAAAACGGCCTTTAAATTTAATAACTGGTTATAAATGTTGATATTTGCACGCATATACATCGTACATGCTGCATTGCAAATAATGTAAATTACTTTTTTATTTCTGTTTTCGAAATTTCAAGTTATACCGTAATTTCAAAAATGGAAGGATAATGATTTAAATGACTTTGCATTAATAAAATAACAGAAAATAGAAAATATCAGCATATGATTGAATGTAGAATTTTGAAGGTAAATATGTCAATGAATTTCATTTTAGACGCAATAAGATAACGGTACCAGTTTTAATACATCGCATCGCATGCGCATTTCGACAATTAACCTCTCTTCTGTGATACTCATGGTCAATATATTTGAAAGTACAAAACCGAATGCAAACGTTAAAGAGCTTGTAAAAGCAACAAGGACAAACAGTAAATCCACACTTCGAAATGAATCCGAGCTATGCAGGGTGTCATTCGGTTTATTGATGACCAAGTCCGATGATCTACAAAAACACAGCATTCATTTCCTATGTTTATGGCGTATTAAATTATAATCCTGGTACCTATTTACAGATTTTCCGAAATAAAAAAAAACTATTTTATTCACATTTTTGAATCTGAAAGTAAAACTTTAAACACAAAACTCTGGTAGTAAGATGATAGCAGTATCATTCCACGTCAAATCAATTATGATACGTCATATAGCTAGAATTAATATAAATTTGAAGATGTCGATTTCAAAGTAGACTGCTCGTAAACTATTTATCACATTTAAAAACATCTTTATTAAATGATTGTTTGATTGTGATATATTATAATAATTTATATCACTTATCGATGTTCAGAAGATATATTGTCTACTACTTTTTCAAATGAAAAAAATCTATGATTTTTTAGAAACATTATTGTTTGCACAAAGAATACGAGCAATGCAAAAATAGTGTTGATTTTAAAATTAGGTAAGCCTTTGATACAGTTATATATAGCTTATTATGCGGTATGGCTTTTGCTCATCATATGGCAAAATCCTAGGTACTTTATTCATAGGATTTGCACCACGTGACTTCGGCCTTTTCCCTTAAATTACTTCTATCGCTTGTAGATTGAAAAATATAAATTATATCAAATTTGCGGATAATCAAGTTTTTTTTTACCGTCTTGGAATAGAAACTAGCGTGTCTTTGAAAACTTCCTTGGCTGATATTAACAAATGTGTTGTGTTATTCCTAGGCAAAATGCTACCAATATGACTATTTACGAAATGGACAGGATGAAACTGGCCATCATGATTTAAAAATAAAAAATTGCCGAAAATTCAAGAAAAGTGGAGTGGTGATATGAAAGTTAATTACCCTGAAAATTCATCCTGCAAGGTGTTTCCCTGTATACTGACAAATCATGAAAAACATTCTTCTATCTTTTATTTCTATTTTCAATTTAGCTTTTTTACAAATTACCGTTATTTTATTTAGAAATTATACAACTTTACTCTTCCGATTTTCAAACTCAGAAGGCCGAAACTTTCAAAGTAGACAATGTTCATTTATACACGAAGAGAAATCAAAAACATGAACAATTCACCTTCATGCGGACTAACTGTTGATGCGACTTGAGAATTGGCATATTAACATATTTATTTTAGGGGAATGAATAATTCTATTGAAATGGATGTCGTCATGAAAAGACAATATGGCCGCCATGCAAATTAGCAATTTACCCAAAATTGTTCCATATGCTGTTAAAGGCCGTACGGGTAACTATAGTTGTTTACTTCTACGGCACTTGGTCTCTGGTGGCAATTTATTTCTTTGGCAATCATGCCACATCTCCCTATTTTTATCATAACCGCATTGGTGATCTGGTGGTAGCGTGTTCTCCTCGAGTGTGGGAGGTCATTGGTTCGAAGCCGATCGGGTAAATCCAAAGACTTTATAAATGATATTTACTGATTCTACGCTAAATACGCCGCATTAAGGAGTCAGAGCAAAGACTGAGTATATAAGAATAAAATGTCCGGGTAGGGTGACATGTCTTCCTACCGACTGTTACCTTGTGCACTAGCACGGTAATAATATTCGCTAGGGATTAGAAATATGGTCACTTTGGTCTTCTTCCGGCCGCAGTTAAACCCTCGCTGAAGTGGACAATCTTTTCGGCTGTGTGGGATGTACAACGCAGGGTTAATATTCATATTACATTTACATGTAGTCAAAAAGGTTTAAAAAATGATGATAGCGATGATAAGAGTGTTAAAACTGCCAGTCCAGTGAAATCAAAGCATCAGTCGATCTACGTTTTACAAAACATAGGAATCGAAGTATAAGTGGTTGAGTTACGAAGATGAAGAAAGTAACTTAATTTAAATTTCGATTTCTTAGGTTCATTTTATCTAAATATTAATTTTTTCTTTTAATTGAAAGTTTTTAAAAAATATTTCAGATGGTTTTAACTTTATTTTATAATTTTTCTACTGTGGACACGAATTCCCAGTTAAATAGTACTAATATACGTTTTCATATTTAAATGAAATTGCACATCTCCGATATTAAACATTAGTCTTTAGGGTATACATTTATTTTACAAGGATGGTTTGTGCTTTGTGTAGAAAATTTAGGCAACATCCTAGAAACTCTGAAATATGGACAAAAACTGGCTGTAAATCTTACAGAGAGGATGGGATAAGAAACCACGAACGTACCAGATTTCATCCAATTGCGGTCAACGTGGAAAGAGACTCGTTGATTAGTAAAACAACTGGAGGTAAATATATCTGGTATATTTTTCTAGAATTGTTTTAGGCAAGCTATTTTTATCAAACCATCGATAATATTCACGACAGTAGGAATTTGTATTGAAAATCTTCATAATTTATATATGAAGGACCGACTGGTTGCTTTTGGTAAAGACCGTTAACGACAAAAGAAAGCTGAAAATATACAAAAGACAATTATGCAAGCAGTAAAAAAGACGAGGTGTCTACAATGGACAGTGACACAAGTAATAAAATAGACCTGGAGACTAATGCACAGAAATGTAATACTAGTACAGACAGCAATCCAAACAAAAAAAAAGTGAGAGAAAGATTTTGAACACACGTCAAACAAATATTTTAATAAAGAAACAATAGATAATAGTAAGAAGGAAAGAAATCTGGAAGGACAAGGAAGGGAAAAACCACAGTACCTTCAAGGGAGGCGTTTGAAAGGGACCAGTTAGAAGAGCTCAGACTTATTCGACACCAAAGGACACTAACCTATAAAGACCTGCACTAGGATCTCTAGGGGGGAAATAGGACGTTAACGAATCCACTGCAAGAGAGAGATAAAAAGACAAGGGTGTAGACCGCAAAACCAGCAAGAAGTCTTATACTGACATAACTGTGATATGTCATGTGGAAATTCTATCAGTGACAAACAAAAAAAAAGATTAGAGAGAACAGCATGATCGACAAAAACGACACAAACATACATGTAAAAATGATGATACTTCAAAAGAATATTTAAAAAGTAATTCAAAAATACTGTTCAATACTCGGGGAGGGGAAGAAAGTAAGTACAGTAATAATGACAGTGAGACATACAACGAGTTTTCTAAATGCATGCAAATGACAAATATTTAAGGGAACCTGCAAATCTAACTGAGTGATCTAATGAGAAAACGAACCATAACATACGTTCCACAAACCAACCAAGAGAGCAAAAAACAATATCATTCCTGTAGACAATAGTACAAACGAAATGTCTTCTGGGGACGTAAATTTCAGTAGACGCTTCTCTAATAACAATGTTGTTAAATGAACATGTTTAAGTGTTCCAATGGGTGATGACGTACAACAAAAAGAAAGACGCTACGATGACTCATCGTTGAAAAATTAACAGTTAATATCCCAGCTCGCACTGACAAAAAATGAAGTTTATCGGACGTCAAAACCAAGAGCGACACAGATACAGAGAGCTACGCATATACAACAAATGAGCATGTTGATAAGAAAGGTCGAATGAAAAAAAAAGCACTGTAGAAGGATAACAATATACCAAAGAAAAACGAACATATCAACGTAAGTTTGAGGCATTTATCAGAGATTACTCACTATTAGATGGTAAGGCAGGTGATGATTCTGATGATATATCCCAAGAAGAGCAAAGTAAGCAGACAAGTTATATTGATCGTAAACAATTCAGAAATGCGACCTTAGATTATGCGTTTGGACCAACATCCGCTCAATTCAATGTTTTACCAAGCTTCTTGGGAATATATAATATCGAATGGAATAAGAAAAACTAATTCATAATGTGTTTTAATTTTTTGATGGCACAGTATATCCTTAGCCAAAAATAGAAATAAAAAGACAACGTTATTCCGAGTTGAAGGAGAATGCAAGTTCAACAATATTCAAAGAATGCACAAAACAAAATGCAAGTTTTCCATAGACGATTCAAACAGGATTTTAGTGGAAATTAGTCCTCGAGTAAAACACAAGATGACGGAAAGCCATGCACATCCAATAAGTTGACAGCTAAGGCAGGAAACCAGGCAGCCGTTTACCTATATGCAAAAAGACGAACAAACATTACCTACACAAGTTAAAAGAAACACCACTTGATGTTAAAATGGCTGAAGGTTATTTTTCAAATTTTGGTACCACAACATGAACATTTCAACAGATTTAAGTTAATCAAAGTACCAGAACAAACTAGAAAATCAGAATTTGAAAGTTTGTGTATGCTCGCAAAGGATATGAAAAATGAAATATTGGGGGAAGTAATTTCATGATTTATGCAACACATTGCAAGTTTACGACATTGCAAAATCAAGCATTATATTGGGATGAAACATGCAGTGTACTAAGTTATCGCAAGAATAAATTCAAATGTTATTACTATGAGTTAGCATGTTTTAATCTCGTGGCAGTAATATCCGTTTCTTCAATGATATCAGCTCTTCATTCTACAGCTGTGGTAAGATTTTAGCTTTTCGAATTTCGAAAGTCAGATAAGAAGATATATGGCCGTGCAAATGCATATGTACCACATAGTCAACAGCGACAAAAGCATAGCGTTTATCCAAGCTGTTCTATCAGAGTTTAACAACAAAAACCTTACACATTTCGAAACAGGGCATATAAATCTGGATTATTAACCGGTGCTGCTAAAATGATGGAATTTTTCCTCATGCCAATCTGTCATGATCACATGTTATGGGTTCATTTCTCTAGATTGTTCATGATCACTACAAAAACAATTATGATTTTGGAATGTACTGTTTTAGTCTTTTGGTAAGCTTTGCTACACTCACAAATGTAGAGAAAAGATTACGAATAATGTACCATGTGTATTACGTTCTCTCATCCACCGTTGTAGACAAAAACAGCTAGTGGAGTTCATTTATTACATTTAACAAACAAATTTTACGCTTGAAATGGACAGTGTGTGTATATAGACAGCTTGTATTCAGTTGACAAGAAAGTAGGAGAATTCTTTAATGAAGAAATAAATCCAGTTTTCTTGACGGAAGAGGATTTGATATCTGATCTATTAAAAACGAATTATGTTTTGTAGCAAATAATATCTAACAGACAGTGAGGGGTGAGTTGGAAGAATTACAGTAATTTGAAAATAAACCTAGAAACAAGAGATATTCCCCCGTTCTTCTAGATAAGATACACAAGTTATACATATCTAAAATACCGTTATGGGCAACTTTACTACTTGGAGACCTGACCAGACATGAAAAGACAAAGGTTTATACTATATCTTATCCCTCCTATATTGTACGTTGGAACACAAAAATTGAAAAACAAAAATCAAAATAATGTAAGATATAGAATAGCATGGCAAGACAACTAAGCGTTTGGACAAAATATTGGTACAACTTAAAAATCATATGATTGCTGTTCAAGAACTTGCCGTTTTGAAGTATATCTAAACGGGTAATAAAACAAAATAAAGTAAGAATATGACAAGACGTGAAAGTGTCTAATTCCGCTGTCAATGGAGGTGATATTATAGTCAACTAAGTGTTTGAGATTTCTGAAATATTTGGGTCTTAGACATTTTTTTGGTTTTTAGACATATCATAAAAGTTGGTTGCTTCCTTGATTGGCTGCTAAAAGAAGATGCCAGCTTGGGTCTGGTCCAATGAAAGATCAGTATTTGGTTGAATTAAGAACGTATTATAAATATTGGGGTGTAAAGGCGTTGACAAACGACCTTATATCCGAATTAGAAATAGTTTCAATATTTTCGTGTGTTTTCCTAGTCATTGTCATGAATAAAATATAACATGAGAATGCCTCGCGATTGTCTGCCAATCAAAATTACAGATTCTAATTAAATATATATGTAATTTTATTATTTATGTTTTAGTATTCAGTAAAATTTGTTGATACATATATCCATCTTCGATAGCCAAGGGGTACGATCCGGCCCGCTCCACTTCATGTCAGAATTTACGAATCACGAGATAATGATTGCCATTGGATGTAGTTGTAACTAGCTGCATCTGATCAAATAGGCCTTTAAGATGGTCAAGTGTAAATATAGAAAATGTAAATAAACAATTGCCACGTGCAGATTATTTAAAGTGGAAAACGAACATCGATAATATAAAATTTCATATCCTGGATAATGCTCATAGTAATTTGTGTCTCGATCTGTAGTTGAAGTTCAGAGTCTATTGTGTACAGTGCCAGGGAGAAGGATGTCATATGTTTACCACTTGTGAAATAGTAGTGAAATATCAAATATAAGAATAAGAAGATGTAGTATGATTGTCAATGAGACAACAATCCACCAAAGATCAAATGCAGTGAATGTAAGCAATTATAGTCAACCGTACGGCCTTCAACCTTTATCAGATACACTCAAACGATTATGAACGATTAAAGGGGAAGAACCAATAAGACTATATACATGTATAAGCAGATTATAAAGGTTTACTGTTAGAGCCATACAATTTTTATTGATGCTACTTAAAAACCTTAAAAACAAAAATTATTAAAAGTATAAATGATCTTCAAAATATCAGCTACGAATGGCATATTTCGAAATGCCATTTATGTAAATTTATTTTTTTTCCTTGGTTTTTGTTTTGTTTTGTTTTTTGTTGTCATTATGTGAATGACGTATTTAAAACGTGTCGCAAGTATTGCAACTCTTGATTTATGTTCACATTCGGTTGACCTTACTGAATTTTTTATGTGGAAATCGGTACAATATTTGATTTGTATATTTGCCATTTAATTAATTATTGACTAGGTAAATATTATATGCAATAATTATCAAACAACTTCTATAATAAAATGTAATACCTGGAATTCATTTTACCTGTTTTGTCTTTCATGTGTTTTATCTGAGTCATTGAAAATACATCCCAGAACTAATACAAAACCTCTGAAAACTCTGAAGGGAATCTCATTTTGAAGTCATTATCTTTCTATTTTAGAAATTAATTAAAATTTCACTAGAAGGTCTCGTTTGGATATTAATATCAATACATTCCATTTCTTTTATTGTGAGAACAATTAAAAAAAAGCTGGAGGGATTTGAAAGAATAAATTGACATTTTATAACAATTCGTGACAATTGTTTAAAATCGGATGTGTAAAGGTAAGCGACATTTTTTTATTTGTTTTGACATACTATTGTTAGATACTTTTCCATATAAAGACTATACATTTCAGTTCATGTACATTATACTAGGTAAAGGTTCTTGGGATTGGAATGGAATGGATAAAAATCACAATCCTATAATTTATAGATTCGTAACAGTCAATTTGGAGTCACGACCATGGGTCCACTAGTCCTTGTTCCACTTTTTTTTTTATTTTGTTTTGCACCATTGTCCAAATTTTTGGGAATTGCGCTATCTCAAACTTGTATAATCGCGCCATATTCTGTAAGTTCCTGTCCTTAGCCATGCGTTTGTAATCTCGTTGGTTACTGTCTGTCAAAACTGATTTTTTCAATTGCCTTATATGTCGTTTCGTTTGTTTTCTCTTTTGAATTGATTCTTATTTAGGGCTTTTTGGAACTATATATATGGAATAGATGTTCATTTTTATAGCCATACTTGTAGTCATACTTCTATGGTTTTTAGTCACTAATTGTAAATTGTACAATTGTTTCCAGAATTTTAATATACGTTTCTTATTTCAAATGTATTGTCGGATGTGGATTTTTAAGGCATTTCGGCAAAGACACCAACTACCGATGCAAGGTTTCTGGACGACTTAATATTTTAGAGGCATTACTTATATTACTCGATTGCAAAACGTAGATGACTAAGCGAGGTGTCATTATCATAGTATTGTACTACCTACTACAGTCAAAAGGTATGAACGTCGAGAAAAAGCGCCTTCACTTGGTTAATTTCAAATTAAAATGACAGTTTGAGGTACTTAACATACAAATATGGTTACCTGGTTGACCAACACAATTGATTACTGATAATTGTATAATTTTATTTCACACTTTAAATGCATGTGTTAATAGACTGGACAATCTGTGGTAAACCTAATCGAAGTGCAAGACGATACAAATTAGTTTTCGCTGTTGTACTAGAGGGATAGTGCAGAATGTCGCTTGGCACCATTTCACGTCTTTTCATATCTGAAACATAATAGTGTGAGCTTTACTTAACACAGATTTTTTTCTTTATTCGCACGAGCAAAATTAAAAGAAGGTTTATTCAAAAACACAAAAATTCTACAAAAACAAAACAGACCGTGTTTAAAAAATATTTGCAGGGACAGGTTTCAGTAATTAAGAAGGAAACCTGAACTTATGTCTTGGAATCATGAGAACTGAAAAATCATAGACAATACTTTAACCATTATTTGAGTCAGAAAACTAGAATCAAACATAAATCAAGCAATGTGCTAACCAATATGATAAAAAAAAGAAAAAAAAACCAGAAACGACCAATAAAAAAAAGAAGACAAAAACTGTATACAAAGGAAATACCACATTTCAGTACAGGTTTTAACAGTAAAACTGATTTACTTTCTTAAATACCTTGAAAACGAACACACGGACGAGCGTGTGTACAGTCATGTGATATACAATATTTCTTTGTTTCTAAGAAAGAAAAAAAAAAGAAATTACGAGTTTCTTTGGACATGTTGGAGTAATATACAATTTTGAAATATAGCTAGTTGTACACAACAGATATACACCTTTGTTAATCATAAGACATAGTTTGTTATATAACTTACACATTTGACTCATACGTGAAGTTTTGACCTTTCACCGGCTTTGGTTATTTAAAAAGAAATACAGAGTATGTGCAACATCCTATTAAAATTTATATTTGAGTAAACAGGAGATATCATTATTGCCGTTGTTTTTCAAATTTCGATCAGCTTTTAGGTGCGATGTTCTTAAATTCATTCTATTTGTTCTATTTTTCTCTTATATACTTATGTAAAATTCAATAGACACTTCTCTTATAACAATGTTGTGAAAGGAACACGCTTAACTGTTCCGATAGATGATGACATACAACAACAAGGAAGAACGATACCAATTGAAGATGACTCGTTGAAAAATGAACAGTTGACATCCCAGCTCACACACAAAAAATGGGGACAGTTTATCGGAAGTCAAAGCTGAGAGCGAAACAGATACAGAAAGCTTCACATATACAACAAGCTAGATAAATCAGAATTTGAAATTTTGTGTATGCTTGAAAAGGATGTGAAGGATGAAATATCGGGGAAAATGAATTCAACATATCAGTGCTTCGACATTGCAAAGTCGGGCATTATATTGGGATGAAACATGAAGTGTTCTAAATCATCGCAAGAATAAGTTCAAATATAATAACTACGAGTTAGCATATTTTATTCCCGTTGCAGTAATACCCGTTTATTCAATGATATCAGCTCTTCATTCTAAAGCATTCGAAAGATTTTGGCTTTCGAATTCTGAAAGTAAGATTAGAAGATATATGGCTATGTGAATGCATCTGTACTACATCAAGTCAACAGCGAAAAATGTGTGGCGTTTATCCAAGCTACTCTAGCAGTAACCGGCACTGCTAAAGAAGATGAAACATGCCGGTCTGTCACATGTTATGGGTTCATTTCTCTAGATTGTTCATGATCACTACAAACCCAATTATGATTTTGGAATGTACTGTTTCAGTTTTTTGGTAAATTTTGCTACATTTACATATGCAGAGGAAAGATTACGAACAATGTATTACGTTCTCTTATCCATATTTGTAGCCAAAAAGACAGTGGAGTGCATTGATTACATTCAACAAAAAGTTTCTTCTCTTGGAATGGAGAGTGAAACATTGAACGACGCCTGTACATACAGCTTGTATTCGGGTGATGAGAAAGTAGCAGAATTGTTTAATAAAGAAATTAAATCCAAATTTCTCGACGGAAAAAGAATTTTTTATAGAAGATCTATCAAAAACGACTTCTCTTCTGTAGCAAATAAAATGTTACACACACTGAGTGGTGAGATGGAAGAATCACAGTAATTGGAAAACTTACCTAGAAACAAGAGACATTCCCCCGTTCTTCAAGTTTAGATACACAAGTCATACATACACTTTCGTTATGGAAAAACTCACTACTTTGAGACATGCCAAGATATGAAAAGACAAAGGTTTATTCAAGACTGTATCCCTCGGATGTTGTACGTGGGCACACACTAATTGAATAAAAATTCCAAATACTAGTACCAAAAGTTATAGAATAGGATGGCCAGACAACTAAACGTTTGGTTAAAATACCGGTACAACTTTAAGATCACATAATTGCTGTTCAAAAACTTGCAGTATTGAAGTATATTAAATTGGAAGGAGTACTCAGATCGTTCCGTTGAAGGAAGTTGCAACTCTACGTATTTTTCATAACAACCATACACTCTTTCGGTACTCCTCGATCGGCAAGTCCCTACAGCAAAGTTCTGAAACAGACCTATCTAATTTAACGATATTGACCACAGCCACAGAGCACTTCAATATCATTCTGGGATATGGGTGTCTGGAAACCACAGGCGTCCAAAGCTGCAACTTTACGTATCTGTCATTTTAAACACATACTTTTTAGGTACTCTTCGGCAAATTTCTACGTTAAAGTTCTGAACCATACCCAGCTCGTTTCAAAGGTATTGACTGAGGCCATTGTTCACTTAAATATCGTTCTGGGATCCAGGCCCGTCTGGACACCACAGGGGTCCAAAGTTGCAACTTTTCGTATTGATCATGTCAACTATACACTCTTTCGGTATTCCTTGGCAAGTCCCTAGGCAACGTTTTTGACAATCTTGATTAGAATGAAAACTATGGCCATATACTGAAATCATCTGATCGTCTGGTTGAATAATACACCTGTAGTGCACTGCTGCGTTCACATTCCAAAAACCAAAAAAGATTCACACAACATGTATATTCAAATGATTTCATGTGATGTATAGAGAAATAGATATTAAAAATGATTTTAACTGAAATACGGGATATTAGAGGATGCCGAGTGTATGGAAAACCTTGTGTAGTGTTTTCTTTCTTATTAGTTCAATTACAATAAATAATATATGACACAACTTACTTCATTCAAAAATTAACAATGTTAGTTGTACTTAGATTATCTTCTTTTCTTTTCTCAGATTGTTTCTGTACGTCTATGATATTTTTATTAGATTTTGCTGCTTTTGTCACATGAACAAGCTTCCGTTGAGAGATGATATTTTTAGAATAAAAAATTAATACTTGCTAAAATATCTGAACATTGTTTGAATTCCCAGCGAGTTATTGTTGACAATAGAAAGCAGGTAAGTGAGATTCAAAATATCCAGATTGATAAGCCAAAGTTAACAGCAGTCTCGGGTTACCAGACAGAGATATCATAAAACTTAAAATGTTTTGAACAAAGGGAGGGGAAATAAAAAAAAATGTAAATGTATTTGAGGACATTCAGGAAAAGGGGAGATGAAGGATATTTCATATCACATCCTTGAAAAATCAGAAAACAGTCTTTAAAAAATGTTATTATAATATTATAAACCCTGTTAATTTTTTTCTCTCAATTGGCAATGCATAAATACATTGACCATGAACTCACAAAATTGTCAAATCGTATATCAGTTAAATTTGGTTCAATTATTGCCCATGAAATTAGAAAAACCATGATTGATTTTTTTCAAGACAACATGTTAATGATCAAGGTCTCGGTAGCTATTCATAGACTGAAATATTTGCTATTTGTGGTGGGGGAAGGGGTATTTCTGTAGGTACTACTGAAATTGGTCCGATTAATTCGCATGGGATGAGAAAGCTCCCAATTGTTTTTGTTTATCGATTTTAAATTCGTTGTAGTAAATGAGAAAACAGATATTCCTTTTGATTAGATTTTGAGGTTGGTTTGTCTTTGGTTGAGGTATAGAGGCAATTGGTAATTGGTGGACTGAAATTAGGGCAAACCGAATTTGATTGTTGGATGTCATTTAAAAATTCACAATACCCTTCTATTTTTTACATGTATTTTTATTTTCTCATGATGCATACGTTTTTGGGTAAATGAAGGTAGTTGGTATACGTTGATGGGACAGACATCTTCCTCATCTCATATTAAATACGTTTATAAAATGATTTTTTGTGTCAGATGACTTTTTTATATTGTTTTTGTTTGTTTGTTGTACAGCGTTTATCAGGTATACTGAATATCAAACGATTGTAAAAGTTTTAAGAACATGAACCAATTAAACCATATAATTGTAATGGTTTACTGTTAAGAGTCGTAAACTTTTTATTGGGGCCCCGGCCCTATAGTGATCAGTTTGTCCGTCCGTTCGTTACAAATTTTGTCCGCTATATATATAGAAAACCGTTATAACTTCATATTTTATACTTGACATGTATATTAACTAACACCAGAGGGTGTGTCATAATGTTTTTACAACTTCCTAGGTCAAAGTTCAAGGTCAAAAACTTTGGTTTCAGTTGACAACCCTATGTCCAATGGTACAGATTCTGTCCGCTCTATATCTTGAGAACCGTTATGATTTCAAAGTTTATACTTGACATGTATATTAACCCAACACTAGAAAGTGTGTCATAATGTATGTACAACTTCCTATGTCAAAGGTCCGTCTGTCGATCCGTCCGTCCCTAACAAATGGTGTCTGCTCTATATCTTGAGAACCGTTATGATTTCATACTTTATACTTGACATGTATATTAACCAACACCAGAGGGTGTGTCATAATGTATGTACAACTTCCTAGGTCTAAGGTCAAAAACATTGGTTTCAGTTGACAATATAATGTCCTATGGAAAAATCACTCTCAGAACATACCGAGACGATATAATAACTTCATATCAGCTTATCCATACAATTTTTTTACCACTCGTTATTTACAGCGGGCCCACAGAGATCGCTCCCATCTCAATGATGTCTAGTTTCATGCTGCTTAAAAACATGTTTATATAAAAATTGTAACTGATCTTCAAAATATCTATTACAAATTTCATATTTTGAATACAGTCAAAATGATATTTGTGTAAATTTAATTAAAATTCCTTCAAGTTTATCATAGATAAAACTTTTATGATGTAGATGACCTATTCAAAACTTGTCGCAAGTATTGCAATTCAAGATTTAGGTATACTGGATTTTAGTAAACATTCGTCTGCCCTCGCTGAATTAATTATGCGGAAATCGGTAAAATATTTGATTTGTATATTTACCAAATAAATAATTAAGATTAAGTACACAGTAAATGCGATAATTATCAAACCGTTTCTATTAGGAAATGTAATACCTGGAATCCATTTTGTTTGTTTTTTAATCATGTGTTTCATTGGAGTCATTACACATAATTCCAGAACTGATTGTACAGCTTTGAAAACTCTGAAAGGGAATGCTATTTTGAAGTCATTATTTTCAATTTCAGAAATTAATTGAGATGTCATTAGTATTTTTCGTTCGATATAATCATCAATGAATTCCATTAGAACAATAATAAAAGCTGGATGGATTAGAAAGCATAAATTCACAGATTAAAAAAAAATGTGACAATTCTTTTGAACCGGACGTGTACAGGTAGGTTATATTTTTACTTGGTTTTGACATACGAACAAGTTAACATATAATGACTATACATTTCAGTTCATGTACATTTGAGTACATGTTATTGAGAGAGGAATGGATCACGATCACAATCCTTCAATTTACTGAGTGGTAACAATTACTCTTTATATCACGACCATGGGTCTTCTAGCCCTTTTCAAGTTATTTTTCATATTATGTTGTGCACCAATGTCCAAGACTTTAAGGATTGAGCGCTCACAATCGCGTATTATCCCGCCACATTATGTGTGTATGTAACAGCCACTATGTTCCGTCAGTTACTTTGTTCCGGCGGAACTTTTCAACTAGTTATTTCGTTCCGATGGAACTTTCCAACTAGTTGTTTTATTCCGAGTGCAGTCGAAAAGTTCCGGAATTAAAAAAGTAGCTAGTTAAAAAGTCCCGGAACAATGTAGCTAGTTGAATAGTTCTGGCGGAACAGAACAACTAGTTACATCGTTCCGAATATACCATATTTCGTCCTTTTTGTAGAAAGAGGGTGAATAATGAGTATCAGTATATATAAGAGCAAATCATTAATTTACAAGAATACCCAACGCACTGAAAGGGGTTTCTTTGGGGACAAATATGCAAAATTTAAGTTGTATTTCATAGCTCACATAAAACGGAATAAGTTGCATTATCATGCAAATTTAGTATTCATAGTACCCTCAACAGAGGGAAGAATACCACCCTCCTCATCTGGTTCTTTGCATCAATTCTCCAAATGGAACTTTGTGACTGGTTGATAAGTTCCGTTGGAACTTTTGGGCTAGTTTGTTAGTTCCGGTTTTGACTAATTTGGCAAAAAGGAACTTTCTAACTAGTTGATATGTTCCGTTGGAACTTTTCAACTAGTCACTTTGTTCCGGTGGAACTTTTAAACCAGAGGAAGAACAAAGTAACTACTTAATAAGTTCCTCCGGAACTTTGCGGCTAGTTAGTTCTTTCCGCCCGGAACTTTCCAACGTCGGAACAAAAGAGCATTTACATGTACCTGTCCTAAGCCACGCAGTAGCTTGTTATCCCATGGTTATTGTTGGTTACTGTCTGTCAAAACTTATTTTAAAAATGCCTTATCATATGTCTTGTCGTTAGTTTTCTATTGTTATGCCACACCTATGAGGCATTATGTTTTTCGGTCTGTGCGTCCGTTCGTCCGTCCGACCGTCTGTCCCGCTTCGGGTTAAAGTTTTTGGTCAAGGTAGTTTTTGATGAAGTTGAAGTCTAACCAACTTGAAACTTAGTACACATGTTCCCTATGATATGATCTTTCTAATTGTAATGCCAAATTAGAATTTGGACCCCAACTTCACGGTCCAATGAACATAGAAAATGATAGTGTGAGTGGGGCATCTGTGTACTATGGGCACACTCTGGTTTGGAATTGATTCATATGTGAGCCTTTTAAAGCGTCATATTTGGAACGGGTAGCATTTTTGGTAGCAATACCTGTAGTCATCCTTGTCAATTCGTCTTTGTTTGCTTATTGTCCAACTTTTTCCGTAGTTTAATAAGATGTTTCTTATTTCACATGTATGGTTGGACGTTAGTTTGAAAAGGCAAAACGACACCAACTATATATCGATCAAATCGTTGTTGACGACTAAATAGGTTTACGACATTACTGCTAGAACTCGAAAACTACAAAACTTGGATGATCAAGGAAGGTGTCCTAACAGTAGTACTGTGCTACCATCTACAGTCAAAATGTATGGACATCGAATGAAAGACACCTTATTTGATTAATTTTAAATTAAAATGGAAGTTTGAGGTGCTTAATATACAAATACAATTATCTGTTTGACCAACGTAATTGATTACAGATACATAAACATGTAATTGTAAAATTCTATTTTAGTTTTGAAATGCATGTTTAATAGGTACTGAAGATTCATATAAAAAGACGATGTGGTATGATTGGCAATGAGACTACTCTCCACCAGAGAACAAATGACGTGGAATTTCGTTTCTGAAAATTATGTCGTTTCATACATGTAACTATGTGGTTAACATGGTTGTAGTGTTCGAGCAAGACTATACAAATCTGTTATCTCGTTAATACGAGATGAATGTCGCTGGTCATCATATTCGCTTTGATACTTGGGTACAATTGCGTAGACTGAATTACATGAAATGCATTACATATGTATAGTGAATTGTGTTAAGTTATTGCGTAAAACAAAAAACACTAATGATTTCCTTTTTTTCTCTTAGGCCTCAATGGATGACAAAATTTGTATAAACGTTGGTGGAACAGTATTTAGAGCAAAGATGTCGACCCTTCGAAAGTATCCCAACACGCTTCTTGGATCAATTTCCTTTGAATCAGATTGCTACGTCAATGAGGATAAGTCATTCTATTTTGACAGGAACCCAGAACTTTTTAATACAATTTTAGACTTTTACAGAAATGGTTGCATTCATCTTCCGAATCATCTCTGTGGATTGTTATGGGAAACTGAACTGAAATTTTGGAAAATACCTCTAACTGAAATTTCCGAATGTTGTTATAAGACAGTGTCATCATATAAGAAAAGGGTGAATATTTCAAATATGTTAAGAGCCGTGTTTTTTACTCGGAACCAATCGGAATGCACTTCAACCTCTGTCTTAGGAAAATGTTGTCATAGACTATGGCTGTTCCTTGATGAACCGTCTTCGTCCATTTGGGCCAGAGTAAGTTATTTTGTAAACTTTCAATAAGATATATGTTGTTTTTTAGCACAGAAGTACATGTATAAATAACGCCGTGAGTTTATTTATATAAAAATCGGCTCCTTACATGATATTTCAGATCAAACAAATATGAACGACGGACTAATGGTATGCACAACAGTCTCTCACATCTTTCGTTAATATAAATCAACGTGCAGACATGTTTTACGTTTTTCAAATCTCATTCTCTATGGTGACAAAACATAAAAAAGTCAATCAACTCAAAAGCTCACCTAAAAAAAAGACCAATCAGGGTGATATAGTTTCGATACTGTTGTAAATTCATTTAAGATGGGCTTTTAATTAATATTAATTCACACATCTGGTCTTTGCATCGGAAATAAGCACATTTATTTTAAAAACAAGTTGGCATGTTACGGTTTATTCTCGTATAATTTATGAGGGCTTGATTCCAAAACCCTAACTAGAGGGATTGTGCTTGATCTTCGTATGATGAAGACATAATCTTTTAAATTCAGTTTAATTGAGGTCTGGAGCTGGCATGTCATTAACTGCCGATAGTCCTTTAATCATTGTCAGTTTGCTAAGTTTCTTCTGATAACTTTTTTAACATCGGAATCTGACTTCTTTTGAACAGAGTTTTACTATGTGTATTGCTGTGTGTTTGTTCATTCCACCATAGGGAAACGTGACGGGTCGAGATCTCACAAAACATGTTACAATCCGCTGCATTTATGAGACTGTCCCAAGTCAGGAACATCTAGCCTTTGTTAGTCTTGTGTGTGTGTGTTTTTTTTTTTTTATTTTAGTTCATTTATATGTTTCGAAGTTTAGTGTGGCGTCCATTTCGCTGAACTAGTATACATTAATGTTAAGGGTTCAACTGAAGCCCGCCTCCGGGTGTAGAATTTTATCGCTGCGTTGAAGACCCTTTGGTGGCCTTAATTGGGCTGGGTTTTTTTTTTTTTCTCTTTTATCGGGATTTTGTATCGTTGACAAATTCCCAGTTTCCATTCACAATTATATTTACTTTTAAAATATATGTTTACGTTATACTTTTGGTAGTTTTTTTCATTTAAAGAGATGTCGGAATTACCTCAATCAGACAGCAAATCAATCACATTTAAAACAAATATAATTGTCATAATGTAAGACTTGGTAATTCTTCCACCTAGTCAGAAAACATTAAAACTTTTGAATATTGTACAGATTGGAACGTCTCTGATGCAAAACTGAACTAAACTAAAATTGCAAATGGACTACTATGATTGCAATGCATCAAGCTCTACATAGGGTTCTTGCTTCATGCGACAAAACATTATGTTTTCAGGCTGAGTTGTCTGACCATTTTTGGGGATACTTAGTAAATATTATACAGTAATATTTTATTAAATTATATATTTCAGTTTATCTGCATGCGAAGAGAAAGTAACATGCTATATGAGACTCAGAATCGCTCTAAAATTAGCAAATTACATTAAAATTATATTCGACTTTGACTTCGACTTTGACATGTTTATTTATGTTTACGCTTATAAAAGTTTAAAATAATAGATGATTAAGAAAACAAAAGTTTAAGGCATGCAAAAGAAATAATATTTGTTTATAAACTCAAATTTCAACGTTTCGAGTGAGATCTGATTTGTAGGTCTGATCTTGTTCCGCGTTTGACTTAAACGATTCCTGGATTTGAAAGAGGACATTGCTAGATAATAAAAAATATATGTCTCTTTGGCAATCATACCACATCTTGTTTATAAATGCATGATAATTTTATTTTCTGCAAAAAAAGCACACAATGTGTATGTGAATAGTTGTATTTCAATGTTTTTTTGTATTTTCTTTTAGGTTTTCAGTTTCGTATATTTAAGCATAGTTTTAATTTCTGCAAGTTTACCATGCTTGATAACACATCCGGGAATTCGAATAGAACACACAAATACCGATGCATTTTTGAAGAAGGCTGAGTATATAAACTTAAAATTTTGGATGAACAAAGATAATCCAAAAGAGATGCATTTGGCAACTAGTGAACAGCCTATTTGGCTGTATAGAACGAATCTAGCAGTTAATGTCTTCTTTTCAGTAGAGACAGTATTTCGCTTTTTAACATGTCCATTCAGGAAACGGTTTTTGAAAGAATGGCTCAATATTTTGGATATTTACTTGTTCGTCATTATGTGGATACGATATGGAGTTATACAAAACTACAGGAATGACTTAATAACTAACATACGTTTGGCTTACTTCCTTTGCTTTTGTGAAGCAGTATCGGTGTTGCGTCTCTTTAGATTTTTTCGACTGGCAAAACAGTACAGTAGCCTACGGATATTGTTTATAACTATAAAAGACAGTGTAAAAGAGCTGTTGTTGCTTCTGATCACATTTATTGTCTTTGGTTGGATGTTTGCAAACTTGATATATTACACAGAAATAAGAGAACCAGAATCGTTCCCAAATATGTTAGTCGGCTTTTGGTGGTCAGTTGTAACCATGACGACTGTCGGTTATGGAGATGTTTATCCTGTTGGTCCATTAGGAAGGGTAGTTGGAGTTTTGTGTAGTTTGTGCGGATTATTAGTTCTAGCTATGCCAATAGCAATCATTGCGAGTAATTTTGATAACCTATGTAGGCAAAATGAAGAACGGGAGGCTTACGCTAATGTGCAAATGAGCCATAAATCGAACACATCAAAAACCGCATGCAATACTTCAAGCATTAACCCAGCTAATAAATAATCAATAATTTGGAATAAACAAATGAATAGATGCCATACAAATATCCAGTTTGAGGTTATTCGAATAATGTAACCATCTAGAAAGTAAAATGTCTTATGAAAGGTCGATATAGTTTCCGTTGATTGAATTAAAAAAATAATAAAAGAGTAAAGATTGATGGTTAGGCGTATTATTTATATAGAAAAAAATCAAATTTTAAATAGGATCATATACTTTAACTTATTATTCCGTATGTCTACTGTATATATGTTGTTCAGCAAATCATGTTCTTTCATTCTGTGCATACATTTGTTATTATTTCATTGTGAATTATTTGAATTGTGTGAAGCAAGGCTGATGTGATTATATTCATTTCTTGAAAATGCATAAGTGGTTTAGTTTGTCGAATCCATCCTCTTATATAATTTTGTACATCTCTTCAGAAATCGAAGAACACAATAATAATAATAATAATAATAATAAATTCTTTACTTACAGAAGGTTACACAGTTAACAAAACAGTTAATCCGCCCCGTAGCCTTTTAATCTAAATAAGAATACACAATTTTTAAAAGACTATAATACATAAACAAAAGCACATATATAGTACAGGTAGACAATTGCCATTTACTTAAATACAAAAGTATTTTTTTATAGTTGAATTGTTACATTATAACGGCAAAAAGTTCTTTTCTTGTATTTTCAAGAGATAAGCTTGACATTTTGGTTAAAAAAAAATATATATACTTTTACTTTCTTTCAAAGTCAAAGGCAAGGAATTCCACGACAAGGTTCCAGAATACATAAATGTACTTATACCATAATTAGTTTCATATCGTTGAACAAATGTATTATTTTGGAAAGATGATCCTAATGCGTATTTTTTAACAACTAAGCAACTTAAAAAATGTTCAGATAAATAATCAGGTGCTAGATTTTTCACACACGTATATACCATCATTGACATGAAATATTTAATCATTATAAATGGAAAGCCATCCTAACTTTTTAAACATAACTAATGAAGAGGTATCAAAACCTGCATTCAAAATGACCCCTGGTGCCCTCTTTTGTAACTTTTATAATTTGTCAATATTAGTATTTGAAGCATTCACAAGAAATAAATCATTGATAAATATTATAAAAAGTGAAGGTCCTAGTATGGAACCCTGTGGAACTCCTGACTGAACTTCTCTGAAATGAGATTCAATATGCCATGATCTTTCTCCTCTTCTCGTTATACTGTTGTATGAATTTCCATTTTTCACAAATGTAAGAAAATGTGTATTAGACAACCACATGCACGTTGTTTTTTTATTTGTACTTGGCTTTATAAGAAATCGTTGACAAAAGATTTTTTCACCATTCAAAAAATCAAACAATATGTCAGTCAAAGAATGTATCATCGTCTGTACTATAAAAATATATCTCGTACCAAATATAGTAAACCTCAACTAATTTGCCATATTCTTAAACCAACAGGAATAAGAATCTGATGATGTCCAGATTAGGCGGAGGGTTGGTCATCCACAAACATGTTTAATGCCATCCCTGCCATGGGAATTGTAATTATTGTTACCTTCTATATCATTTCGTCTATTGTGGACAGTCGTCAGTCTCATTCTCAATCATACTGCATTAGTCTCATATTTATAACGATGTTTTCATCAGTCGTTGGGTAGTTAGAAGAAATAATACCCGGTGAAAAAACAGATGATTCGAAAATGCCCATTGATCGATGATTTGGACCTGTTGGATATGCAAAAAACTTTTTTACAACCGCATCGGTGGTCTGGAAGTGTACTTGCTTTGAGTGCGGAACTCTATGGTTAGATTTTCTGTCTGGTCGAACCAGTGATTTCAAATCCTTGGTAATAGCATTTAGGTGAAATTGCAAATACCAGTTGAAACGAACTGTTTCCTTATATAGTAAAAGAAAGAATCATAGGTTCACGACATAAAATTGTTATCTTACTGAAATTTCAGGCATCGTTTGCTGCTTGGCATTACCAATTCATCAATAATTTGAATTTTGTTTGTGCATACGTTTGTTCGCAGTTAAAATTGTAACAGAAGAGAGTATGCTCGTTTTTAGATTTGTTTCTGTCTTTAATCTTCTGGACGTGTTAGAAGGTTAAAAATCGAGTTTATCTATACTACAAATTGAAAGTTAGGATTCCAATTATTAAACGAGGATAGAACCATAAGAGACAATGCTGATACATGTATATAAGTCTATAATTGTCTGGTATATGTTTTTGTATGGGTTGTAATAATTACGGACATTATTGGTTGGGTGTAATAAAAATAAAAATCTACATGTATCGTTGTTTTAATTTTTCAATGATACAATATTAGTTTTTCTAAATTCAAATTCATATGGAAATAAAGGGGATAGATATGGTGTATAATTGCATGGCACCAAATCACTACGCACAAGAACTAAACACAAAAGTCAAGGGATGACACTTGTACTGCTGTCATTTATCCCTCCGTCACAATGAGGTCATGAACTTAAGCAAAACACCTCAATAACGCTTCCGAAAACACCTGCGGGTACATTTAACGCGCCTATGTGATCGGATTTCTTTGCAAGTAAATATACAGAAACAAAACTCCCACGTACACTACCAAAGCGCAGATGAAGGTAGTTGTTGAATTACTTGACAGCAACAGAAATATATATCTGAACAGTAACAAATTCGATAAACATAGATTGATAGAGAAAAGTAAAGTATATTATAATATCTTTCAGAATAGTCTGTAACAATATGAGAGATTACATTCCAAATTCAAATAAATCTTGTACGTTTTTTACAAACCACTAGAAACAACCCTGTCAATGTTATGGAAATGCAGGGATATTGGGTATTTATACAAGACACGAAAAAATCCCCTTGTATGTCTGTCTGACAAGGATCACTTCACTTAGGTATGAGTATCGTGGTAAATTAGTACGAGTTCAATTCTGTCGTACGAAATCTAAATTAAATTTCGTACTTTTAAGAGTACAAGTGTTTTCTATGCTGGTTGATTCATCATAAAGGTTGCATTAAATTTGGTATATTTTTTGTCCCCCGCGTAACGCGTTGCGGGGGGACATGGAAATACCGGGCGTCCGTCCGTCCGTCCGGTCTTGTTAGCGCTCTCACAGGTACAATTCTTGCCAGATTTTTTATAAAATTTATACTATAGGTTAATATCAGCAATATCTCGGACAATTTCTATAATGGGGACGATCGACTTTTTTAAAAGAGTTATGCCCCTTGGAAATATTAAATTTATTGAAAATGGCCTCGTTAGCGCTCTCACATGTACAATTCTAACCAGATTTTTTAAAACTTAATATACTATAGGTTAATATCAGCAATATCTTGGACAAGTTCTATAATGTTGGAGGGTCAACTTTTTGTTTTAATATGGCCCGTGGACATATTAAATTTATGGAAATGGCCTCGTTAGCGCTCTCACGGGAACAATTCTTGCCAGATTTTTTATAAAACATATACTACAGGTTAATATCAGCAATATCGCTGACAAGTTTTATAATGGTGGACGATCGACGTTTTTAAAAGAGTTATGCTCCTTGGAAATATAAAATATGTGCAACGCGGGGGACATTGTTAATATCTTTTTCAACATTTTATTGTTTCACATAAAGTTCCATCGATGTAAATTATAAAATATACAAGTTTCATAATTCATTATTTCACGGTTCTCCATCATTTGAAAAATCCAAATCACGTTATGAGTTCATTTTTGGCGCAAAAAGATATCGCCCTGTTAAACAACAGATGGACTTGGTGTTTATATAGCAATTCAAATTATTGTTTTTAGGAAGTTATAGCGAGACCCGTATACAATGTATTATATAATTTTCATATTATACTTTTTAGTAACAAATGTAAAACAATAAACAAATTCAGAAAAAATTAAAAATAAATAAAAACTTCTCCTAGTACTGTTCAACTTCCGATTATAATCTAAAATAAAAAAAGTGTTTTCCGGCAAGCATATTTAATAGCTATAATTACAGCTATTAAATATATTTACAGAAGAAGAAGAAACAATTTTGGAGTTAAAATAAAGTTATTTAGAAAATAACATTTTCGTTCCGCATATTTATTCGGACTTTGTCTTTTTAATTTATGCGGTGGATCACCCATTTCAGCTTGGTGAAGATTTCAAATGAGCAGATCTCATTGAGCTGGTACACGTAATGCCTGAGTTTGAATGTGACATGCTAAACATATCTTATTGATTGCAGGTTAACACCACTTTTAACTCTATAGTGCTATTTCGTGGCGTTCAGCTTTTTTGGGTGGAGGAAGCCAGAGTACTTGGAGAGAAAAGTAAAATAACAAAAATACCGAATCCGAGAAAAATTCAAAACAGAAAGTCGCTAATCAAATGGTAAAATCAAAAGGGCAAACACACCAAACGACTGGATAACAACTGTCAGATTCCTGACTTGGGACAGGCAATTTCTCATGTAGAAAATGGTGGTTTAAACCTGGTTTTATAGCTAGCTAAATCTCTCACTTGTATGACAGTTGTATAAAATTCCATTATATTGACAACAATGTGTGAATAAAACTAAAAAAAACATATGTAAAAATGTCAAAAATAAGGGTACAGCAGTCAACATTGTGTTATAATCTTTATCACTATAAAAACAAAAAACAAATATGTCAACAAAGAAAATCAAAAAAGCATATAGACAAAGCACAAAGCAAAAACGAAAGACAAGAATACAAAATTTTACCATAGCACAATAACACAATGATGGGATCTATAAGTACCGAGTCACGTCAAATGGGTATTACCAAAAATAGACTAAACAGTAAAAGTAATAAATTTCAAAGACAAATAAAAGAACACTATAACACGCTATTAAGATGATAAACAATGTCAGTGTCTAGAATCTATACTTCAAGACCATCAAGTATTATTTTTTAAATATTTATCAACAAGGTCTTGATATCTTCTGTTGAAACTTTTAAGAAAAAAAGATGAGACATCCTTTGACATAACCCTGGTTAATCAACTTTCTGCTCAGACACTGGTGACGTTTTACAAAGAGAAGCTGCTTTTCAATAGCACTCAATAAATGTTTCTCATACATGTATACTAGATTAACTATGGTCGATGTATGGTATGATTGTACAGTGGACATAGAAAAACAAAGGATATGGGGTATCCATCCGTGACACTAAATCAGTACATTTTCAGCAACAACAAAAAAACAAAAACACACACACACACAAAGTAAACTTAAAGGATCAGCGCTTTTATTGCTGTACTTCATCTCAAAATCATGGTGAATCCTTCAACGCAGAGAAAAAACTTTCACCTCACTGCAATTTTGAACTTCAAGATTATGTAGTGTATTTGTCGATCTGTGCTAATATTGTTGATAATTCTATGCCATTGAAAACTAGTTTCGTTATTATATTGGTGCTCTTTGGTGAAATGTTTTTTTTCTTCAATGTTCTCTTTTTTCAGCTATCAATCCGTCAGATTATTGAAAAGTTAATTTGAGCTGGATTTACTGTAAGTCCATTTACAGGTAAATTTTATTAATCACTATGCCAAAAAAATCACGTTTCTCCAACAAGAAATTATTAACATCAAATGTTGGAGAAACGTGAACACACCGTTCATGATTACTGTACTTATTGTGTATAATCTAAATACACAAAAGTATTGATTTAAAATAATGTATTTGTAAAAGTTAACTTAAGGTGGTACCCAACACCTTGACTAATATTAATTTGGCTCGTTTAATTTTCATAAAATTTTGACAAAATGTTTACTTTGACCCTTTGACAAAAATATAAAAATTTCAAAAAATTTGAACCAACCACTTTATCAGAAAAATTTCATTGGTTATATAGCAGTTTGACAAACACTAATTTTGATCATTGAGAAGCTTAATATTTCCTTAACAACACAACGTAATTAAAACGTTTAGCTGATTTTTACAGAGTTATCTCCCTGTAGTGTTAGGTACCACCTTAAATGATCTCGTGTTACGTAGGAGTACATATTACTTTGTAAAGTGCATAATTGACCATGATTCTAAATTTTAATTTCGAAATTAGAAAATGAACCTTTCACAAAATCGTCACCATATAGCGCTGTGGTGCATCTTTATTGCTTTAATCCTTATCATTTTTGACGTTGTCCTTATCTGTTCATTGACTTTGCAATTGCTTTATCGTGGTAAAAGGGAGTAACCATTGTGTATCCGAAACTCCTTATTGATCCCAGATAAAAATGCGTTTTAACTTTCACAGAATCTTAATCATATAATGCCAATGTGCACCATTACTTTTAACTACATTATATATTTAAGTCGTATCACGTCGAATATACATCAATATTCCTAGAGATTGAAAGTGCATGTTGTAATACAAGCACACTTTGTCTCTCTGGATATAAGTGTTTATTGGGGTTCATATACTTGTAATGTAGAGAGAGGACGTAATTCTTTTTAAAGGGTATTTTTAACATGCATAATAATGACAAATCAGAAATGCAAGCTTTGATTTACCAACTTCTACAATTTGGACGTTTTGCAAATTTAAATAGGACGATTTTTACATGTGACGACATGTGAAATTATTGTGCATGATGTTTAAATACACGGCCACGTCATCTTCCAAATGGAATGTTATTCGGAGGATTCTTCCATAGTTAACATTTTGCAAGTCAAATTATTGCAATAATCCTATATGTCACGATTTTCAGTGACAGGCCAACTCCCCTACCCTTCATCCGGATTATATACGATGCAGAGCCGACTTACTGGGTAATTATGTTTCTGAATTTGTTCTGTCTTAGCTATGGATGATTTATGTTGCCATTAGACGTAAAACAAACAATCAATTCATCGCCAAGATTGATTCGGTTCAATATTCAGACTTGTAGGTTCCACGAAAACAAGGTACTTGTCCGCTTTATTGACCTTATATTTTTGTTACAGAATTAAACGATAGTGTTACGTTTAACCTTATGTATTGTAACATAATTAAGCGATATCAATATAATGTTTATTTAAAAGGTTTATTTAAATAGTTATTGAGGATTATAAAATTTCGAAAGCTTTAACTTATCCTAACAAAATCTTAAATTAAATCACTTTATTTATTTTATCGAATTCAACCTTATGGTATTAGATTATTCTGTCCATTTTTGTAATGGAATGAAACATGAATTTTTCAATTATGGAAAAAATAATTAACTTTTACAATACTGCCTGATATTGATTATTGTAGTATAGCTATGATGACTCGCGGATGTTGCTTATGACGACTAGTTATAAAACCAGGTTTAATCCACCATTTTCGACATTAGGAAATGCCTATACCAAGTCAGGAATATGACAGTTGTTTTCCGTTCGTTTGATGTGTTTGAGCTTTTGATTTTGGCATTTGATAAGGGACTTTCCTTTTTGAATTTTCCTTTGAGTTCGGAATTTTTGCTTAATAAATATAATTTTTTACAAGGTTGCTGCACGCCAAATATGACAGATTCTGGTGTAAATAAGACAGACTGATATGTATATCAGTGTAGATGTTCATAATAGACCTATATAACCCGGATAAACTCCTTTATTCTGACAGCCCATTAGTCCGACAGCTCATTAGTCCCACGGTCCCCTGCTTTTTATAGAAATCCCATGTAGTCCACCAAAGAACATTTCAAAGATTTCGATCAATTGCATGGTCATTGCCATTAAATTTGCATAATCAGCATACAATCTGTTTTAGGAAAAATAAAGGGGATCTGGATCTTTATAATTGATCTAGAGCCCGGAGTTTCCAGAGGAAGTAGAAACTACATGCGAGTCAGGATATTGTTTGGAATGTTCACAAAGATGGCGAAGGGCCTATAAAAAAACTACAGACCACTTTAAAACTCTTTTATGTTGTACTTGTGTTTGAATTGTTACTTTCCATCCACATCTTTGGCTTACATATCTTATTGTTTTACACTCACTTCAAAGGGACCCTCGCCCCATGAGAGACTATATCCATGTTATACATGCAATTGTTTGCACGTTTCCTACTCCGCAGCTCTCAGGTTTATAAAAACAATTGTGTTTGAAATAGAACAAGAATCATCAATAACGATGTAAATCTTGGACATGTTTAGCCATTTCTTCCCCCCCCCCACCCCCTCCCCGCCTTAATCGATAGCATCAGGTCCATAAAAGTCCACAGACTTATGGTAAGATAAAACACTGGTACTTATCTCAGAATTTTGTTCCTCTGTCTACTTTTACATAATTTTTAAAGATAGATTATCGATGTGTTTTTTTTCAAACGTGAGGGTGTTTCTCATTAACATTCTCACCAAAGGGAGACAGCCATGAGATGAGATGTGGCTGAAAATCATACTAGAGTTTGAAAGACCATTGATGATCTTCTTGTCGCTATTGTGTCTATGACGTCTTTGATGTTTACATTGATAATGTCAAATGCGCTCTTATAAGTTTCTGACGATAATTTTCTATTTCAAGTGAGAAGCGTGAAACGAAAAATTATCACAAAAAAAGATCAAAGAAAAAACACACAAAATAGCAATAAACGGCATATAGGTAAAAACTCAATTCTGAGACAAGTGACGTGGGCATAAAAATAATGACAACTGCTCAATGAGAAAAAGTTACAACATTTAAAGATATTAATGATCAAAAATTGAAAATTAAATGATATTTGCATTATGATAAATACCAACTCAAAATATTGACTGATGTTAAAATACTCAAAAAATTAAAACAGGTTTGATGAGTATTAATCGTATATCGATAGGCATAAACTAATAAAAGGTTTAAGGTGGTACCAAACACTTTGACTAAAATTAATTTGGCTCGTTTAATTTATATAAAATTTTGACAAAATATTTACTTTGACCTTTTGACAAAAATATAAAAAATTCAAAAAACTTGAACCACACACTTTATCTGAAAAATTTCATTGGATATATAGCAGTTTGACAAACACTAATTTTAATCATTGAGAAGCTTAATATTTCCTGAACAATAGTACGTGATTAAAACGTTCAGCTGATTTTTACAGAGTTCTCTACCCGTAGTGTTATGTACCACCTTAATCACTATAATATAAATAGACTACTAGAATATTTTCGCTCAATATTGAGTAAGTCAATAAATTTAGGTACAAGAAATTGTAGAAACAGTATGCGTACATTGTAGGGAAATATTACCCCAAAAAAAATTACGATCTTTAAGAATGGTCGCTACTCTGTTTCAAAATAACAAGCTTTTTAAAAGACTGGTATAAACTGATAGCATATAAATAAAAGAAATAAAAAAGCAGAAAAAAATGAATGGTCCGTGTGCTTGTTTTCGAGATATAAGCAATTGAAAATTTTGCGGGAAATAATTCTCTCTAGACTTTCATTCATTTACCATTGGCACCCTTTTTCTTTCAAAACATATGAAGAAATAAACAAATATTTGTTATGATTTTCAAATATGGCTTTTTATACTAAATGTAATAAAGTTATGAAAAAAGTAGGGGTTAGCGGGGAATTTTTTGATGGCACTACATGGATAAAACCAGAGGAATCCGAATATCTGGCAAAAATTCGAAAACAAGAGGCGCGAACATCCTTAAAAACTGTTCGTAGCACGTACTAATAGATTAAAAATGCTCCCACAATGTTCGAATACTGTTTTTATCCTGCAGTTTAGAAACAATTATACATACCATATTCGTACATTTGAAAATTTCAAATTTATTTTCAACGTGCTAAAAAAGGGAAAGAAAAACGCGTACGCGGCTCGCTAATCTTTCCTCCTGATTCGTGTCGAAAATAAAAAGATTGATTTTATCCTGCAATTTATAAATACGCTTTAATACAATATAGTCGTTTACCTCCCAACACTACACTTTGATTCTTGATGCATTCAAGTCACCTGAAATAATTAAAAAAAAGGCACCAAATATCCGCCATCAGCGTATATAAAACAAATTATGCACATGTTCATTCCTCACTTTTCTATGGACGGAAATGTTTTATTATAACTATCCACTTTTGACTTCTGGGACGGAACTATTTTGTTATCTTTAAAAGTGATTGAATTAATAGATAGTTTTCTTTCTGTGTCCTTCTCTTTTTGAATCTCGTTATAACTTTCTCGTTCATTGTTTTTCTTGTACAGATCATCAAAATTTCCAGCAATGACTGCTATCGGCATAGCTATAACTAGTAATCCACACATTGCACACATCGCCCCAACGAAACGACCCAAAGCCCCTGTTGGATACATATCACCGTACCCTACGGTAGTCATGGTAACCACTGCCCACCATAATCCATCCAACATATTTGGAAAAGTATCCGGTTCTTTGATTTCAGCGTAGTAAATCAAATTTGAAAATACCCATGCAACTATTAGAAACGTCAGCAGAAGTAGACCCAATTCCTTGACACTTGCTTTCACTGCCAAAAATAATACTCGCAAACTGTTGTACTGTTTTGCAACTCTAAAAAACTTAAGTAAGCGCAATACAGAGGCAGCGGAACAAAAACTGTAAAAGTACATCAAACTTTCAAATTTTTTCTCAAGTACAGCATCAACGTTCGCAAACATATCTACCATAAAGCGTGACCACATTGTTATGTTTAAAAACGTATCTAGAATGTTCAACCATTCCAAGAAAAATCTGCTTTTCGATGGACACGTTATAAACCGTACTAAAGATTCTAATGTGAAGAAAACAATAATAAACACGTTTAATTCGAAAAGCCAACTCGGTTCAAGCGTAGTGGTAAACATGATTTCTTTCGGATTATCGGTATTGACCCATGTGTCAGGAGTGAATAGGAAAAACCAGTAAATCGACGTATCATTGTAAAGATGTATTCGGAGGTTTGGGTGTGTTTCCAGGCATGGTATAGTTGCTGACACAATAACTATTACAAGGTATATGATGCTGAACACCTACAAAAATTAACACATGTCTATACTAGTTGTTTTTTTTTTCTAAGAGAGCTACCATTTGATTTTTAGGGGGCTAGGATGAAAAATTTTGTCCTGCCTATTGTTTTAGTTCTAACACTGTCCTACCTTTTTAGTTTTCACTCTATTCGGTCCTGCCTTTTTTTTTTATAAGTTTATAGATTTTTCTTTACAGAAATTGTCATCCTGCCTTTTTTTGCAAAGTTGCTCATCCTGCCTTTTTTTTACTCAATACTCCTGTCCTGCCTTTTTTCAAATTTCATCCTAGCCTCCCCCCCCTCATAATATCAAATGGTAGCTCCCTTAAAAGAAGAATAAAATCAAACAATATCTGATTCGAATCTGAAATGGATTATGATTTAAAACTACTATAATTATACTATTGTTTGGTTATTGTATGAATAATGTAAAACACTTCAAACAGGAAAACCAACGATCTTATCTATATATGTGAAAAACGAGAAACGAGAAACATTTATGAACCACACCAACAAACGACAAACAACTGAACAACAGGTTCCTGACCTAGGATATTAGGTGCAAACAAAGCAGCGGGTACATACAAATTTATTGCTGCATCGAAAACTAAGAGATCTAATGAGCCCTGTAAAATATCTCGGAAACTAAATAATCAGGCTTTAGGAAGGGATAATGATTTATTTACGTTTTCTATTCTCTTTTCATGTAAGCAACCTACAGAATTGAAGACCACTCCTTTCAAAAGTCCTAACAAACACATACATGTAATTATGTTCAATTTTAAGGTAACCGATACGGACGACTTCTTAGAAATTAACGAAAATTTGCAAAATTCTGGAAAAAGCCAGGTTAAGTCCTGCTATACATATTGATATTGAATAGATTCTATATAGTTATAAGTGGCCAATGTCGACATTCGGCAAGGCTGAGGGTGAGCGATACACTTTGTGCCAGGCTCATTACAACCTTAACATTTACTTACTCTAGCATATCTAGATGAAGTAGGTTCGTCGATTAACATCCATACTTTGTGTCGAATTTTATTTATTGGAGTAAGTAAGTATGTCATTGCTAATGGCTTTGTCGCAAATATTTCTCTTAACTTTGCAGCTGTAGCTTCTTTCTCTTCATATTTGATGTAAGTTTGGAAACAACATTCCGAAATATTTGTTAAAGAAATTCTCCAAAACTCCAATTCAGACTTCCATAACCATCCGCACAAATGTGTTGGGAGATGGATAACACCATTTCTATAATAGTCCAATACCGTATTAAAAAGTTCTGGATTTCTATCAAAGTAAAAGTATTTATTTTCTTCATCGTAAAATTCTGATGTTGTTGTTATAGATCCTAACAAAGTTTCAGGAAATCTTTGAAGAGAAGATAATTTCGTCTGAAACAGTGTCCCACCGACGTTAATGTGCACAATCGTCATGTTAAATATCGTCGATCATTAACAAAATGTTTTAACATTTAACAAATTAACATTTTATTTTTCGACCAGTTGTTTATTACATCCAGTTTATGACAATAGTTTAAATTTACTTTTTTTCAAATACTGTCCAGATCGATTGTCGATAATATAAAGTATCACTATGATTCCATTTAATTGCTGGTCTATATTATAGCAATGCTGCTCTTCAATTCCAGGTTTTTCGGACTCAATTTCAGATGTTCAAATCAGATCCCGCTTGACCTTTTGAAATCGGAATTTTTAAAATTATATCCTTCAGAACACTTTCTACTATTACCTGTAAAGCGAAATGTTACTTAATGTAACTATATACATGCCGAAATCTTATATACGTATCACTAATGTACTTAATCCAAATTAATCCCATCATAAATGTTGTTTTAATACTTTGATAAGGCTTATTGATCGTTAATAGGACATTTAAAAATTCAATATAAATGTAAAATGACATACACTATTGTTAATAGGTATTGAATTACTGATTATTCAAGTCTATCTAATGCCAAGAGCAGAAAACAATACCAGTTTCTTTTCAATGACAAGATAATCTGAAATAACCACTTAAGGATGTTCGCGCCTCTTGTTTTTAAATTTTTGCCAGATATTCGAAAGCCTCTGGTTTTATCCATTTAATGCCATTGAAAAATTTTACCCACTAACCCTAACTTTTCTTTTCATAATATAATTACATATAAGTAAAAAAGCCATATTTGAAAATCTTATAAAATCCTTGTTATTTTTTCATAGTTTTGAAAGAAAAAAGGTGTCAATGTTAAATGTATGAAAAGTCTAGAGAGAATCATTTCCCGCCAAATTTTCCATGGCTTATATCTCGAAAACAAGCACATGGACCTTTAATTTTTGTCTGTTTTTTTAGTTCCTATATTTATATACAATCAATTTATAAGTCTTTTAAAAAGCTTGTTATTTTGAAACAGAGAAGCGAACATCCTTAAAAGATTATAGATTATATGCACCTGAAGCGCTTTTTGGGATTGACCTTTATCAGGAACACTCAAACCTATCCATTTGAAAGCCAGGGATGTATAAATACGCTGAAACGTTAGGAGCAATATGGGTCATTTTCAAAAAATGTCAAAATTTGAAATTGCAAATCTGAATCAAACATTTAGTTACTAATTCAAATAACCCTCTTCATATGCAAATCGAAACTAACAGTACCTATATATGGAACAACATATAAAAAGATGCAATCTTGATAATGTCATACAAGAATATATTGAAAACAATTTTGATAATGGTGCAATATTTGTCTCTCATGTTACCATGTTGAAAAGAAATCTCGAGTTATTAAGAAAAGTTTTCGAAATTTTTTTAAGCTTGTTTTAATAGGCAATAAGATGGGTTTCAAGAGCAAACACTTCTATATATTTCTTTCTGTATACTGATAGATTATTTGTCAATTTTCCATGTTGAACTGGAAAATACCTTTAAAAATTGGTTTTCAAAGGTTATAAAAATAACCACAAGCAACGCAAGTCTAAGATAGTAATTCATCATGTTAACGTTCAGCATTTGTTTTCTCTTTCTAACAAATCCAACATCAAGTTATTTCCTCACATGCATGTTGCTTTACTTTTGTCTTTCTTTTGTTGGTAACAGGAACGTTCGTTAACAATATATAACCATATATAGTTATATATAGAGGTATAGGGGGAGGGTTGAGATCTCATAAACATGTTTAACCCCGCCGCATTTTTGCGCCTGTCCCAAGTCAGGAGCCTCTAGCCTTTGTTAGTCTTGTATTATTTTTGATTTTAGTTTCTTGTGTACAATTTGGAGTTTAGTATGGCGTTCATTATCACTGAACTAGTATATATATTTGTTTAGGGGCCAGCTGAAGGACGCCTCCGGGTGCGGGAATGTCTCGCTGCATTGAAGACCTGTTGGTGACCTTCTGCTGTTGTCTGTTCTATGGTCGGGTTGTTGTCTCTTTGACACATTCCCCATTTCCATTCTCAATTTTATATGAAGTTATATACTGTTACCCCTTTTGTCTATCCTGTTTCTGGTAGCAGTATTGCATTAATGAGTTCAAACAACCAAACATTTCATTATGTGTGCTACTGTATGTTATCATAAACTTTCTAAAGACGTTTCTGTCGAATATTGTTAATCATGTTACTGTAACTATAGTAAGTAAACTATAGTAACAGGATGGACATAACATAATAGACAAATTTCTTCATTTATGAACAATGCTGTTGTGAAATAAATACTCCGTTGATGAAGTGATAATGTTTTTTCTGTTGTGATATTGGGCTATTATAAATAAATACGTTGGTAACAGTATAGACTTGACTAAAGGGTTACCACTATTTTTGTTCGCTAAATGTCTTGAATTTTCTCTTCACTGTTATGCAAGAAACATTCTGTGTTAAATTTTTAGGATGACCGCCCGCCCGCCTGCAGTGTTCTTTTGAAATCAGCAGTGAATAGTTTCTATATTCATAGGGGGAAACAATTCAACGGTTGATTTAGTAGAGGTAACAAGAAAGACATGCACTTCATGTACGCCAATTGAATTTAGTTTGTAGAAAAAATGTTACACAGAATTACAAAGAAGCTGTGATTTTTCATTGGAGTTATTATCAACATTATAAAATAATTCTCTTTGCAGATAGCAAAGCAATAAAAAAAAATTGGGAAAAAAAAAATTTGAAATGTGTTACCCTGACACTGTAAGGACGTAAATTACGCAAACATTTGACTTAAACATATTTTAATCTTATCAAAATAGATATAAATAGTGTTTATTATTGAAGTTCCTAATAATGAAGCCCACACACTTTCATTTAAACACTCACAACTGCATTTTCCTTTAATTTTGTTTAGCATAGGAGTATACTGAAAATGCGACATTTTTTTTAAAAACCCATATAACCAAAAATGACATTTACAAAATAGCAAGATTCAGAAATTTTATAAGGGGGAGGGGGGCATTGACTGTCATGAAAGGGGGACGCTCCAGTCATTCCTCAATGATTCCCTATTTAGTCAACCATTTGTTTTTTACTTTAAGGGAAACCCCAGTCCCCCCCCCCTTTTAAAATTTGCCTCTGCTACCTTATTATTCTATTATTGTATGGTAATTCTTTTTTTTTCGAATTTTTTCAAAGATATTTAAAGGCCTAGTCTAGTGCTAGGCAAATAATTTTGACATACAGCTGCGTTTGTAAGAATTAAATTCCAACCTGTAAAACGGCTATAAGACCTACACATGAATTAAGTAGTTGATCTTGTATGTTCTTTTATTACAGTGACATCTTTCTTTTACAATATTCATTTAAACGAAAATACAATACAATACAATACAGTTATTTTATTGTTAATAGTACCAGTATAAAACTTTCGTTCTACTAAATCATATTTAGACGACGAGAGGGGAAAAAAGGGGAGATTCAAAAAATCTTAACGAAAAAATAATATGTGAAGGTTACAAAATCTAATTGCGGACCTCTGGTTGTTCTTCTAGTTTTTAAAGTAAATTCCATTGAAAAATCAGTATATATTCTTTGTAGATCCAAAAACGTGAAAATGCCTATTTGGGAAAATTATCACCTATATATAAAGAACAGTTAGATTTAATCGGACCTATATTACAGAAGTTATACATGTTTGTTGGTGTTTTTACTGTTAATAATGTTGCCCTTTTATAGTAAAACTTGAATCTTCACAAACGCAACTGAATATGAAGACAGTATAAAAAAAGATATAAAAATCCCCGACATGACTATAATTGAACACATGTGTTGAACTTTAGATCTTTTGTATTCTCCAACGTTTGACTGGTGTGTGGAACTAAAGTTTCAAGCAGTTAAACCCACTATAAAGAGGAGCATCCGTTGCGTGTATTTGGAATTATTTATAAATACGTAACCGCATTTGGTCGGAATCCGGATCCCTATCTGGAAAATATTACGTTAGAGAACCCTTGTTCATATATAATCTGTTGTAGGGCAAAATTTCAGCCTAATTTCCCCATACCTTAACTTATTTCAATGGAAGTCGACCTTCCTGTTCTTTATTCCGGTCCACCTAACTTTATGATTTATTGTGATGTGTTTCTGAACATGCATGAAATATTTGCCAATGGACATAAAGCATTCAAAATTTATCAATATTTTGCTATTTTCGTGTCGTTGGGTTTATGTGTATTTATAACTTTTTCATTGTTTTGCTTTTTAAAGCCCTACCTAAATCCAGCTTGTGATTTTGATATAAGTTCCATGTAATCGGCAAATTTTGTTAATCTCGTATTCAGGTCAGATGTGAACAGTTTGCCGAGATTTGATATTAGGGTAATGGCTCGATACGAGTCTGGATCACCTTTTTTTTTGTATACAGGTTGAATGTCCCCTAAGGTCCAAGACTCTGGTATTAAATCATCATCCAATATCAAATTAAAACGTTTGATGGATTTGATATATTCATTTTCAATATCGTGCAGGCCGGGTGCCTTTGAATTTCTATATTCTTAATAGCAAATAAGATTTCTTCTTCATCTATTGGTCTGATCAAAATATCGTGTATGTGCTGACTTTCTTCAGCATCAAATTCAAAGTTCAAATCGGAACCATTATCGTTTGCGTCATCATCCTGGATAAGCTTTTTTTAAATCATCAAACAGATCACTCAAACTGACTTCCGACTTACTCTTTTTATTTTTGCCGCTTAATTTATTTTGAATTTTCCAAAATTCTTTCGAGTTGAATTTAGAGGTTTTTCTGATCTCTTCCTCCATCCAGAAAGAGTAATCAGAGAAGTCTTTATCATAGGCGGATCCAGGGGGGGCTGGGGACCCCGCCCCCCCTCCCCCTTTCGTGGGAAAAATTTGGTTGATTATATAGGGAAATCACTGAAGCATGACTGGAGCGGGCCCCCCCCCCCCCTTTAGGTCAGTCAGCGGGCCCCCCTTATGAAAAGTTCTGGATCCGCCACTGTTTATTCAGCTCTCTTTTATATAGTTTACTGGCTTTTTTTTCATTTCTACTTTATTCTGTGCATTCCCTGCCTAGCCGTATTTGCGTTTTGCTCTATGAAAGAATCTCCTTTTTTCATGACATGAAGTAGAGGGTATCATATAGTCCAATCTTTTAACTACATTTCTGATGAAGAAACATTTACATTTATGTTTACATTTAACTAGACTTGTACTGTAAATCAACTAATATATGCGTGCAATTTATTTTTTCGCAAGTAAAAAAATAACGCGAATATAAATCGTCTCGAATATGTAAAAAAATGGATATATCCTAATTCTACTTCATTAAGGAAATTTGAAAACCGCGAACTTTTATCGCCGCGAAATGGGCTAGAAAGGACGAAATAAATTATCCGCGAAAATAAGTTGGATTAAGTATGTTATTCTATTACTAAAGTTATTGTTAAGGGGGTTAATGATTTAAATGAAATAAAAAGTAACTTAAATGACAAAAACAATTATGTTATATAAATTTGTGAATATTTCTTTTTACATATTTCTTTTTTCTTTGTTATAGTTATACATGTAACAATCGCATTCAGAATATTGTACTTTTATTTTCAAATTTTTCAAAATTGTAACCACCTCACAATTATTAAAATATATATCAATGATATACTTAATATATGATTATAATAGCAGATATAAAGTTTAAAATCTGTTAACTTAGAATTTTATATTTTTGTAAATATTGTCATGTTTGTCTTGGTAACAGTCCAATATTTGGATTCTAGTACACTTAGTCTAATAAATAATTTGATTTGATTTCATTTTATTCAATCAATGTTCTGTTATTTTATTCGACCCATATTCGTTTATCCTCTGTTGATGAACTAAATGGAAATATATACATGTACTTAATTTGTAAAATTATTCCAATACAGATTGACAATGTAAATATTTTATTCATTCATTTGTAAAACCACTTCTCTTAGGAAAAATAAAACAAGGAATCCATTTGAAATCTTCTCTTGTATTCTCTGTTTTATCGAAATCTAGGTAAATATACAATAGTACATCCATTTGAAATCTTCTTTTGTATTCTCTGTTTTATCGAACGCTAGGTAAATATATACTTGATGTAATGTTCAATTTTCTAAAAAGCGGAATACAATGCCATTTGAAATTCATCATTAGTAATATTTGGTTTAGTATATTTACATTTTAACTTCGTGACTTTGTGACTTGTTCCAGTTATCTGTATTATCAAAAATATCCACTAGGGTGAGATCACTAATTTAAGACACAAGGGATTTGTTTGTTCTGGAATCAACATTGCAGTTCGTGGTATTTTTAACGGTAGGTCTAAATTACGGTGCTTTTGGTGTTTAAAAACACAGTTGGCAAAAACACAGTTGGCAAAAAACATGTTATACACTGTTTTAGAATGTTATAGTTTATGGATTTTATACACACAGAAGAAGAACTATACTTAACAAAAAAATTATTTTCATTTACCTGTGTATAATATGACGCAGGTTTCTTTAAAAGTGATGATTTTCTAAAAATTGTTTGACATTTCACAGTGATATCATACTTTAACTTTGTTTAAACCTGTTTATTTACTTTTGACTTTAATTATTTACCCCTTGTAATTTTTTATTAACTGTGTATTTGCATTCAGGTGTCACAGGTCAAATTTATTCGTTCATTGTGTGTTAATTTACGTTTTTTGATTGAGTTAAGCCTTCCAATTGATATTTTGTAGTGTGTTTTTCTATGTTGTGATGTTATACTATTGTTTCAGAAAAGGGAGAAGGTTTGATACCATTAAAACGTTTAATCTCGCTGCAAATGTTTGCACCTGTCCTAAGTCAGGAATCTGATTACAGTAGTTGTCGTCTGTTTATGTAGTTCATACGTGTTTCTCGTTTCTCGTTTTTATATAGATTAGACCGTTGGTTTTTCCGTTTGAATGGTCTTACACTAGTAATTTTTTGGGGCCCTTTATAGCTTGCTGTTTGCTCATTGGCACTCATACCACATCTTCCTATATCTATGTACGTGTATTTATATTTTGTCAGGGAATAACAATTTAACCTAAAAGAAAGATGTACATGTATGCTTAATTCAAAGACAAACTAATTTCTGATTCCAAAGTGGAGAAAAGGGAATAATCTGTCGAACCATTGCCCAAACAAATATTTTGAGTCCTATGAATTTCAAAAATTATAATATTCTGGTTTAGATGTATTTAAATAAAATGAATCCAAGAGATGCTTATAAAATCCCAAACATTACAAAAAGTGCTTTTGACCATGTTTTGAAACCTGACTTGCCTGATTTTGAACTTAAAAAGATTTTCTTGTGTTTTTTCTCCATTTTTTTAATGAAGATCAACAATCAAATCATTGTTACTTAAGTACCACGAAATCTTAGATTATGTAATTGTTGCTCTATTAAAGATATAGATATTGAATTTCATTCTTCTTTCATTGCGAAATAAATAAAAATTTAAGAAATAATTACTTCTCTGAAATTGCTTCTCAAAATACTGACTTTATGAGTTGCACTAACAAAAAAAACCCACAATATATACTCAATCCATCAAATTTTCAACAGGTACAAAGTTTAGGTTCCTTTTTAAAACAGACAATGGAACTGAGGACAGGGGACTCTTGATTTACCGATGGTTAAAAGTTTTGCGGTATAATATGTTGTAATTTGTATTTTGATTTGTCACTATTGTATATACTTTGCAACAACTGATATTGTCTCAAACATGTTTTTAATTTGTTTATATGACAATAAAGATTGTTTAAATATACAAAATGCATGTACACGTACACGTCGCACTAGACATTATACTGTTTAAACTAGCAGTTTTACAATCAGGTACTACTAAAGATTTAAAGTTTTAATAAGATTAATTCAAAATTTGCATCCAACTCGTTCAGAAAATGGTACTTTATGCCTTTTATAAAAATAAGGAGATGTGGTGCGATTGAAAATTAGACAACTGCATGTATCCACATTTGTTCACGGGCTTCTTTCAGCAGAAAAAAAACCATATTAAGTATTCTAATCATTATTTGGACATAAGGGAAAATAAATACGTACATCCGGGCCAGTTTTTGAAGAGTTCGTGTCGCCAATTAGTTTTTACATCGCGATGACCGTGAGGTCATATCGATGTATTGCTATCGCCTAAATATCCATTATGCAAATTAGTTTTGGGTTTTCAACCGATGTATAAAAATTATAGATCCGCGGTCACTTATCTAGTGCAAAATAACATTACTTATCGCTTGTTTCAAATTCATTTTTTCAATGGATACTCCTATAAATATTTTTATTAAAACACAAATTAATAATATGAAAATGTGTTGTCGTTAGTTATATATATATAAAAGTAAAAAATCATTGATGATATAAATGCACACGTACCGAAAAATTGTGTTAAAGCTTACGGAAGAATATCTCAAGAACGTTTTGCGACACTCCCGGCAAGGACCGATAACTCTGTTATTGTTTTGCGGGAAAATATGAATGGCTTCTCATATCCAATCTTTTAGAAAAATCAATTTTTTTTACAGAAGAGTGTCCACCATGCACTTGCACTGCACTATAATTAGAATAGTAGAATAGAATGATATATAAATAGATGAAAATTATATATACATGCAACCGTAATATTAATATAATTTATAACAACAAACCAGACGTGTATACTCTGACACTATTATCATATTAGTATAATAGTCCCAGGTATACTGATTTGTATCAATACAATATAATAGTTATTACGGTGCGGTTGAATTTCCTGTCATTTATTCATCATCCATGCACGAACTTGTATCAGAAAAAAATATATCTCTGTAAATTAACCTCAGTTTCAGGTATAGAGATGTGATCTATTTCTGTGACATGTGCTTTTGACAATCCACAAGAACCTGCGGTCATCCGATGTTCAGTACTTCAGTACTTTGATTTATGTTTTGTTGTGTAGACTTTTGTTTGTCTTTTCGTCGTGTTTCGGTTTTAGGTTGCATTTCTGTAAATATTGACAATGCGATTTCCCATAGGAACTCCTTTTACGGCTAAAACTGTACCACTTTACTATGAAGTTTTGAAAAAAATCATAATCTAGAATGGAAAGTTCATATGCACTACTATTTTTTTCAAAGGTAAAAATATAGGGCTGTGCGGCATATTTTCAACGTTTATATGCCCCGAACTTCTAAGAGTTTAAATAACACTAAATTTCTTAACTACCCTACCTAAACTGTAGGATTACCACTGATTGCAATATAAACAATATGCATATGTATATTTACTGGTAACATTCCCAAGTTATGTCTCTATGAGATGAAACATAGAGATCATAACTGGGAACCAGTATGTAAACAAAGTTAATTATCTATGAATATTCTATATCTCCCCAAAAGAGGCGTGGTTTGAGAAACAGCTGTATTTACAAAGTGCAACCTTTACCAACGTCGGCAACGGTGAAAGCTGGTCATTGACAAGTAACTGTTTAACTCCGTATGTCCGTCCGTCAGAAAAACCTTGGATAGAAAACGTTGGCTTCTGTGAGATGGAATGATTTAATATTTGGTTTGCGTTTGATAATGTCCGTTAAGCTTTAGCAAGTAAGCAATTTTTACATCCGTTGTAGAGGCACTTCATGTTTGCCGATATTTGAAATTTTACAATGATCGTATAACTTTTAATTTTTGTCGGCAGCTTGGTTATGTTGAGTTGAAACTAGTAATTAAGTTTTCCATCGGCCATGATACAACTTTCTGTAACCTGAAATTTTTAAATTTTACAACATGCATTGTACACAGAAAAGTTTTGTCATTTTTTGACTTCAATGTAAGGGAATGATCATTCATACTTCAGTATACAATTGCATGCAGCGACACAGGTCCAGACCCAGTGCTGGTCTTGTTTCCTAATGGCTTAATATTGTTTTTCTCAGTTCGACATTTTTTTCATTGACAGAGATTGTTGATGGGTTGCTGTGTCATCGGCATTTAATTCAAAACTATTAATATTCAAAGTCAAGCATAATAATTTACAATAAAATGATACAAACACTTAGATAAAGGGAAACAAAGGAATATCGAATCATCCGATCCACATACATTTATGTCCAATAATGAATTTGAGCAGCTCGTAAGAAGTTATCTTCTATTCTATGTCATATATCGCTTCGGAACAATGTCCATATCTTCATCTCAATAATATACATGTACATGCATAAAGTGTATTATACATTGTATGTAACAGTAAAATATTCTCCACTCCCCTCTGACTTTGTTTCCTAGGTAATCAAGGCGATGACTATAATTTTCACAAGAAAATTATGTCCAAGGATAAGATGTCCAAGGAAAATAATCCCATAACTAGAAAAATATATCTGGCACTTATTTTTCCTAATAACAATTTCCTGTGACTTACTTTTTATTAAGTATGTTCAAGGACAATTGTCCATGTCTATTATATATAAGGACAATTTTCAAATTTGTATTGAACTCGTCTGAAAATTACTAAATTAGAAAACTATTTGAATAATGAAAAAAAATCTAATTTGAAATTCCTAGTAATAAAATTTCTTGTTGCCATCATATCTTAATATTAATTAAATATTTTATGTTTATTACTTCAATTAAAGTATAAAAAAGAAACACACATTTTTATAAAGATTATAGAAGTCCGTAAAATCAATATTTTCTAAGAAAACACGCGCAGTGTAATTATTTAAAATTTCAACTTTTCATACATGTACTAGCGATTTTTGTCTACCCAGACACTTTTTATCAGGATAGATTTATCTTTTAAATGTAAATGTATGTAGTGTCAAAGTTTCAGAAGCGAAAGCAAGCAATTTTAGCCTAAAATACATATGTTTTTTATACTAAGTATTTGTGAATGGCTTTAAACTTGCTTTCAGTAACTGCGAATAATCTCAGATCTATACCTTGTGTTTTAGCTCACCTGGCCCGAAGGTCCAAGTGAGCTTTTCTCATCACTTAGCGTCCGCCGTCCGCCGTCGTCGTCGCCGTTAACGTTTTATATTTTGAATTTCTTCTAGAGAACCACTGAATGGAAGAAACCAAACATGGCATGGATTTTCCTTATGAGGTGTTGACAAAGTGTTGTTACTTTAAAGCTGATCCATCATCCAAGATGGCCGCAAGCGGAGGATCTTGGTCCATACATACAAATGTCTTCTTTCAGAGAACCACTGAATGGAATGAAACCAAACATGACATGAATGTTACTTTTGAGGTGCTGATTAAGTGATGTTACTTTGAAGCCGATCAATTAACCAAGATGGCCACCAGAGAGGGACTTCGTTTAACATAGAACCCTAAGGGAAATACATACAAATGTCATTTTAGAGAACAAATGAGTGGAATGAAATAAAGCAAGGCATGACAGTTCCTTATGAGGTGCTGAACAAGTGTTGTAACTTTAATGGCGATCCATCATCCAAGATGGCCGCCAGCGGGGGACTTCGTTTAACATAGGACCCTATGGACAATACATACAAATGTCTTCTTTTAGAGAACCACTGAATGGAATGAAACCAAACATGGGATGTATGTCTCTTTTGAAGTGCTGACCAAGTGTTGTTACTTTTACCTGATTTGTCATTGTCCTTATAAAGTCATTTTCCACAATTTCAATGATTTTATTGGTAATTTCTGTAAACTTTACAAAAGTCTTCTGCTTTTGATTAAATGACGAGGCCAATATCTGATTCAAACCAAATTTGGCCTCAATCATTATAAGAGTATCTGTTATGATTTTAATCTATCTTTACATGATTTCCAAAACCAAAGTAGAATCAGGTGAGCGACACAGGCTCTTGGGAGCCTCTAGTTAATTTTGCGCTTTGTATATATCTTTGTGATGGGTTAAATAAATCCCTTTTGAACTGATTTTTATAGTTTATTCCTTTGTGGTACCGTTACACCACTGTCCCAGGTTAGGGGGAGAGAGTAACGCAAGCGAACATGTTTGACCCCCTCCTTTTCTACCACATTATGTATGTGTCTGTCCTAAGTCATGACCAGCACCCTGTATTTAAATAGTTGTTTTTTGTTGTTGCTGTATATCATATTTGTCAAATGTTTAGTACATATATCTGCCTGTTAGTTTTTCTCGTTGTGAATTGTTTTACATTTGTCATTTCGGGGCCTTTTAGAGCTAATTATGCGATATGGATTTTGCTCAGTGCTGAAGACGGCCGTACGGTGACCTATGGTGGATAACTTCTACGTCATTTGGTCTCTGGTTTAGTGTTGTCTCATTGGCTATAATACCACATCTTCTAATTTTCATAAAAATAAAGAAAATTATGACAAGATCTTGATTCAATTTTTTTTAATTATGAATAACAAAAAAGTCACTAAGTGTAACACCAACATGCAGCTTCGTAAAACAAGTTAAAGTGGTTATTACTCCTATAGGATTTTACGAAAGAGATATAATAAAAACCCAAAAACGTGTTTTGTGAGATTAACAACCCTTACAAAGTAAGATGTTCCGTTTAGCACTGTCAATATTGAAAGTCCATGAACTGTTCGATATCATATATCAAATATATCGATATCTTGCGAAACTAAAATACAGTGCAAGAAAAAACACGAAAACAAAATTATCGGAACAATAAACCCAAAAGTATTTCCACAAAAAATTGGTGAGACCTAATAGTGAGAAAAATTGCTAATTCAAAGCTTAGGTCTTTTCCTTTTTCGTACATGAAGGTATATATACAGTTTTTTCGTTGCATGATCAGAATAAAAAAGGCATACTTCGTTATATTCCTTTCCCAAAAACTGTTACAGTGAATAAGGTCAAATAAAAAATGCCTTAACATATTTCAACGGCTAAGACAAATGCCGATTGCAAATAATCAACCTTCTTGTCCAATATTATCAGTCATTGTTTTCATTTTAGTTTGAAATTAAAAAAAAAACATTGTTCTTCAGCATTGCTTTTGTTTATGAAATATTAATATGAATGTATAATTGAGTTATTTGTTAGTTTCTTTTAGGCTTACAATGGACGACACAGTTCGTATAAACGTAGGTGGAATAATGTTTACAACAAAACTATCAACACTTCAAAAGTATCCCGACACGCTTCTTGGATCAAATTCATTGGAATCAGACTGTTATAGTAAGGAAGACAAATCATTCTACTTCGACCGGAATCCAGAACTGTTCAACACAATTTTGGACTATTACAGAAATGGTTGTCTTCATCTTCCATATCATCTATGTGGGTGGTTATGGAAAACTGAATTGGAATTTTGGAAGATACCTTTAACTGACATATCCGAATGTTGTCATAAAACTATATCAACTTACAATACAAGGGTAGACACATGCAATATGTTAAAGGCAGTATTTTCTCCTCTGAACCAATCAGAATACACTTCACCATCTGGGATTGGAAAATTACGTCGTAGACTATGGCTATTCCTTAATGAACCAACATCGTCCACTTCGGCTAAGGTAAGCAAGTCCGTTTTTGATGACCATATAATTTTACTCAAATATTTGTAAGCATTATTTGCATAATGCGTTCTATCTTCTTTTGTCTAATGCATATAATCTGAGGGTACAAACTAATATATGAAGTGCAAAAAAGTAAACTAATATAACAAAATCATTCAAATACTTAGAGTACATGTAGTTGCTATAAATCCGTCCATTCGAAACCCTCATGGTTAGTCAAGGTAGTTAGACACCCCCTAATTGCTCTAACAGATTATTATTTTTATGTGTATGACAAATTTTCTATTTAATTAACATACAGAATAACGATTATGGGGTATACGTCAATAAGACAGCAATATCACAACAAAATCTATCATAAAACGTTTATAGCACACAACAAGTCGTAAAAAAATTGACAGGTGTGTACACAAAATGTCAATCTAAACCGTCCCGTATGGAACGCCAACACTGTCTTGTTATGGCCATTTTCATTATATGATGTGCATTTACCTTATATGATGTGCACTTGTCATTATATGATGTGCAAACACCTTTATATGATGTGCAAACATCCTTATATGATGTGCAAACATCCTTTTATGATGTGCAAACATCATTATATGATGTGCAAACATCATTATATGATGTGCAAACATACTTATATGATGTGCATATATACTTATATGATGTGCATATATACTTATATGATGTGCTTATATACTTATATGATGTGCAAATATACTTATATGATGTGCAAATGTACTTATATGATGTGCGAATGTACTTATATGATGTGCAAACATTCTTATATGATGTACAAACATTCTTATATGATGTGCAAATGTACTTATATTATGTGCAAAGATCCGTATATGATGTGCAAATATACTTATATGATGTGCAGATATACTTATATGATGTGCAGATATACTTATATGATGTGCAGTTACCATTATATTATGTGCAAATATCTTTATATGATGTGGTTGTGTCATTATATTATGTGCTTGTAATCTTGTATGATGTGGTTTGGTTTACTTCATTATATGATGTCGAAACGTCATTATATGATGTGCTTTCATCGTCGTTATGGTCAATGAACATGATTACGATTAGAATGTTTACTGTCTACGTTATATCTGATTCCGATCTGCTTCTGTAAACTATAAACCCAGCTCAAATATGTGTCTATCGCTAGCGAGAGTGCAATTAATAGGAAACATGAGACAATGCAATTCAACAAAATCAACGTTTCAAACATTTCGGAGGAAGATTAAGATCAATTAATACAGGAGCTAATTGGAGAAATTTGCGGCTGTGGCGAAAATATGATAAAACAAATTTTGAGGCTCTTTATAGCTTGCTATTTGGGTTAAGCAAATGCTACGTATTGAAGGTCGTACTTTGACCTATGATTGTTTACTCTTACAAATTATGACTTGGATTGAGAGTTTTCTCATTGGCTCTCATACCACATCTTCTTATTTCTATTCATTGCAAAATGCACCATTGAACTCACAGTCAGTTTTAAAAATATTTCACAACAATAGCTATAAAATTATCTACTCGTGCATAATATGGCGAGATGGTTTGTTTTATAAAATGTTATTGAATAATATAAATGGTAAGATGTATAATGTAGTGTTACTCCTACAAAATCATACAAAGTCGGAAATATTTGTGATATGAGTTGACGTATACATGTAGTGTTTTGTACTTCCTTAATTTGTCTTTGAAACAATCTTTTTTCCACAGAAAAAGCCAAAATATCCAAGTTTGGAGACCGCATGCTTAGTCCACGTACTGCCCGCGAAATGCGAAATGGTCAGGTTGGGTAATGTTCACATATTTGTATATACAGATTGTTTATTTTCAACTTATTTTAATGGAGATTTTTTTTAATTGCTAATAAAATTCTGCAACTTGAGTATGACAACAGATTTGGAGTGGCGTCAACGGTTTCTGAGATACAGAGGGGTTGATTCCTGGTGAAGTGTTTTGGATTTTATTTTTCATCCGATTAGATGGGATTTTTTTCATTGTGTACTCATTTTGATCCTTTTCGGTAATGTCAAAGGATTTTACGTAGTTCATACGGTTATTTAGTTAAAAGGAAAAAAAAACCACTGAAAATCACACTTTGCCACACTTTTTCAATTAGGGTATTTGATATTTTTATTTTCCAACAGAGATGAATGGGGTGATGCCCGTCTTTTGCATTATGTTCCTCGTTTTCGTCTCTTTAAAGAAAAAGAATTAAATGCATTAAACGTGTCCAAATCCTTACTGTGTCCACCTTATTACTGTGTCCACACTCTTTGTTTCAATACTTGCCCAATTGTTCCGCGCTTTCGCTGGCATCTTCTAGTAATTATAATTCGAAATACTTTGCTTGCTTGTGACAATGGTGTTCGACAAGGAGTAAACTTATCACCTTTTCTATTTTCTTTACTTTTGATTGACTAAAAAAAATTCTTAGTGAGTAAAAATATTACAGGACTTAACAGAACTATACCAGAAGATCTGGAAAGAGAATTAGAAATATATCTTAAATTTTTTGTACCTCCTGACTAAAGACTTTTGAAACCTCTCTCTCTTGTTTTGTATATATTGTAAAGTTATTATTGTTATCTCTGTACTGATGTCATACATTGACTTTATGAGAATAAAGATATAGATTTAGAGGCCATAATTATGTTGAGATTGTCGCGGGAACATAACGTCCGTACTATTGTACTTGTCCATTGTCGACGTCGTATTGTCAGTGACGTCGCCTTGGGCGGAAATACGTTTGTTGTATATAAAATGTAATGGCTGAACAGTTGTCTTTATACACATTGCCTAACTATCATCTATATTTATGGTGCCGTGACCAGGATCTCGAAAAATTGAAATCAGTTCGATCTGGGAACAGAAGCGCTGTTACCAGACTATTCCGCAGGTTAGATGAAGCAAAGGAGAATACGAATTTCGATGAAGAAGAAGTCTTTGCAACGCTCGGAAAACTTGTGCAAAAACAAACATTGTTTGAGGACTTAAATGAACAAATTCTTAAGTTAACAGAACCGGAAGATGTGGAAAATGAGATTATTGATTCAGATGAATATTCAGTGACTATGGAAACGAAGATTCGACACATACGTAAGGTCATACAAAATGTCCAAACCCCGCAGTCCCGTCATATTGAATCACATACTATAACTCACACGTTAAATCCAGAAACTATACCGTTTGTTCCAACGCACAACATAACCAACCCACACAACGCACAGTCGTTTGAAAACCCGTCTGTACAAGCCAGTCACACATTTAACACGCAACAAAGTACATTTTCGTCAACTAGTAATCAGAGTCACCGCCTACCAAAACTTTCGCTTCCAACCTTCTCAGGCAACATTTTAGAATGGCAAACTTTCTGGGACTCATATGAGTCGGCCGTACATCTTAATCTGTCACTTACAAATGTACAAAAATTTAATTACTTGAAAGCACAGCTAGAACATGAAGCACTAGGATCAATAGCAGGTTTCGCACTAACAAATGTAAACTACGATGAAGCCGTAAATTTGTTAAAAGAGAGGTTCGGTCAACAAGATAAAATCATAAATGCATACATGCAGGCATTATTAGAAATTCCTTCGCCTAGAAATCAGTTAACAAGCTTACGAAGTTTTTACGATAAAATGGAAGGTTACGTCAGGGGATTAGAAGCTTTGGGTCAAACACAGGAAACATATGGCACGTTACTTGTTCCCATTATTATGAACAAATTACCCGGGGAAGTCAGAAAACATCTCGCGCGAGAACACAGAACAAAAACTTGGGTATTACGGGACCTCCGTAAAAGCATATTAGACGAGATAGATATAATGGACGCAGGACAAGAGATAGAGTCAACACACAATTTGCCCACAACATCGTCTTTCTTTGCCGGAGCGAAATCGCCGAAGTCCAAATCTTACAAGAATATTGAGACTAGACCTTGCGTTTTCTGTCACGAAATACACGCACCTACCCATTGCAGTAAAATAACCGACACAGAATCCCGTATGAACATAGTAAAACGTGATAAGTTATGCTTTAATTGCCTTGGTAAACACAGACTAAACGAATGTAAATCTAAACACACATGTAGACATTGTAATAAGAAACACCATACAAGCTTGTGTAATGTACGTCTAACAAACAGCATAAAACCAGTCCATGAGGTAAGCCATAGAAACGGGGGTAGTAACTCAGCACATACGAATTTCCGCGCGAAAGATAATCAGAGCAGCAACCCAGTATGTTGAGATTGTCGCGGGAACATAACGTCCGTACTATTGTACTTGTCCATTGTCGACGTCGTATTGTCAGTGACGTCGCCTTGGGCGGAAATACGTTTGTTGTATATAAAATGTAATGGCTGAACAGTTGTCTTTATACACATTGCCTAACTATCATCTATAAATTATACCGGTATGGATGATTGATTGATTAATTTGTTGATTGATTTATATTTACCGCCACTTTCAACTTATTTCGTGGCGGTGAGTTTATATTGGTGGAGGAAGCCGAAGTTCCCAGAGAGACCACCCAACCTTCGTTTGGAAAACTGACAATTCTGGTCAATTAAGATAAGTAGTATGAAAAGGCCGATTCTGCCGCAATCGCATTTTCAAGGGGAAATCCTGTATAGGACCCCCAGCCCCGACGGCCAAATGCAAACGGACGGCATCCCTATTGAGCATAGGGTAAATACAAGAATGTCTTTCAGTTTAGCACAACACCCAAACACCTTAGAAGGATGTAATCCTAGGGTAGAAACAAAATATGGCTTTCGTACAAAAGATGGAGGAACTCAGAAGTCCACAAATCGTAGACAACGATTTTATGAACGATAATGTTTTCGAGGAAAAGGCAAAGGATCAGAGCCTGGAAACCCTGAAATGGATAAACTCTCAACCGGTGTGATCTATAAAATCCTGGAAGTGGTGGAAGTAGATGGTAAGTTTGGAAAGAGTAAGATCCTCACCTTGAAAAACAGAGAAGGAGAAACGAATAGGGTGTGGGCCTGCAGTGGACTGAACAGAGAGACGGGACCCATGGTAGGAGCCTTCGTGAGAAGTACAGGCTTTAAAGTCAGCAAAAAGACCAAGCAGGAGTACTTCTCTTACGACCTTGTGAGAAATTAAGTCCAAAAAAAAAAATAATGGGCCGGGTGGGGTACAAAAAATTTTTCCGATCCGACATTTCTGCCGGATTGGAAAAGTTTTTTTTTTATGCTTGAAACGGAGCACATCATGAAGTGAAGCGGAATGGAGCACATCGTGAAACGATGTGTGGAGTGAAGTGTAACGGAATGATGTGTGACGTTTTTTACGGCGCATGCGCATTTGATACGCACAAGATTTTAGTAATGCCCTTATTGTATAGCCAGTACGTCAATAGTCCTTTTTACGCGGGCTTTAAGACGTTATCGTTTTGCAGTGTTGCTAACTGCCTTTGTGACGTTGTTTTGTTTGGATTATACAGAAATGAACGAAGAAGACTGGAAGGTATTTTGTACAATCATGGATGATTTCAGAAACTACGTATGCAACGCTTATCCTAGCGATCAGGAATTGAACGAGTACTGGACAAAACTCGAGCGCTTTGCTGAGCAATCAGCGAAAATATCGAAATGTGAAAAAGAGAGGAAAAAAAATGCACAGAAACGAACGAAGCAGGAAGAAAGGGAAATGTTCAAACGAAAATTGATGGAAAGTTACCAAGAACAAGAAGATGATGATTTAAAAGAATTACCGCCTGATTTGCGAAATGAAAAGGACTGTATCACTAGAATTAAAAATCTACAGAAGAAAATCGATCACACAAGACGAAATGTACTGTTCTATACGTTCGGACAAGGAGAAACTATTTTTGTTTTGAAACAAAAATTGAAGCTACATAAGGATGAGTTGTGTCCCTACTTCGCAAAGCACGAACTTGTGTATTCTGCTAGTTATATTTATAAACTGGTCAAATTTTACCAGATTGCTGATCTACATCAGAAAATATTGAAATGTAACTTACCAGTAAGAGACATTTTCAAACATCTCGACATGTTACATGAAATATGTATTGAACTTGAATGGTGACTTTTGATTAAATCAATACATGAATATCTCGGTCCTTTTAAGGACCACCCACATTATTAAAAAAGAGTCTAAATCTTGTATCACAGATTTTTTTTTTTACAGCGTGAAAATAGTATTACGGTGTGAGACTTTTTATGGCGGGAAAGTAGTATTACGGCGTGAGACTTTTACGGCGGGAAAAGAGTATAACGGCGTGAGACTTTTTATGGCGGCAAAAGAGTATTACGGCGTGAGACTTTTTATAGCGGGAAAAGAGTATTACGGCGTGAGACTTTTACGGCGGGAAAAGAGTATAACGGCGTGAGACTTTTTATAGCGGGAAAAGAGTATAACGGCGTGAGACTTTTACGGCGGGAAAATAATATTACAGCGTGAGACTTTTTATAGCGGGAAAAGAGTATAACGGCGTGAGACTTTTACGGCGGGAAAATAGTATTACAGCGTGAGACTTTTTATAGCGGGAAAGTAGTATTACGGCGTGAGACGTTTTATAGCGTGAAAGTAGTATTACGGCGTGAGACTTTTACCCATTGGAAAGCCTTTTTTGGGGATTAGGAAGCACACTTCGAAAGCTCCTCACTGAAACTGGATAGGGGTTGTCGCAGCTGATCTTTCTCATTGTAGTAGTTCTTGAGGCAGGTAACGATCTTCCCAAACTCAGCATTATCGATCTGTTCATCGTCAGCCAAAGCAGTACTGATACGTTGTTCGACCAAGGATTTTGTGGACTGTACCAATCGCAAGGTGTCGCGGTGTTTCTTCTTCTTTTTTATTATACGCCTTGAGATCAGTGTGAGTACCATCACGGCAGTGGCACTCAAGCAAGCTAGGGATCCTAGGGGAAGGGAGGCTATAGCACCTATACCGGTCAAAGCTGAACCCATGGTGCAGCTGGTCAACATCAAACTGGCTACGGAACACGCACCCTGTAATATAGACACTACTTTGTCGAGTCGTTTATAGTTGTTTAAGGTACGTTGATACTTATGAATATCCGCGTTGAGTTGATCTTCCATACATTCGACTCTGGTCTGTCGGTATCCAGAATCTAAATCATCCATTTATTTATAGGAGCATACCGAGGAGGGGAATATTTTTGAAGGGGCTGTTAGCACCTAAGATTAGACCAGCTCCGTCGTGGAATTGCTGACCACGCTTCAAGTAGAGTCCATCACCATAGGTGATCCGGGCGTTTGAAGGTTTGAGGTAGAGACCGTTGCCACTAGGTTTCACGGTGCAAACGCATCCACCACGTTTCAGGTACAATCCAGACCCTAAGGCCTTGTTGACGGCTACACCACCAAGACCACTCAAGGCTCCAACACCCAAGGCGGGTAGAATGGTTTTTGCTAACATGGGGAGTGCCCTCATTGCCAGCCCCGCCAACATTGGTAGGAAGCCACCCACCTTCTGCATGTTTTCCTTCAATTGGGTCGCACTCAACTCTAGGACCATACCACCAGTACCCTTTTGTAGGAGCTTGGCGATCTTTTGAACCTGGCGGGTGGTGAGCAACATCTTGTGTTCACCTTGCAGGTTTGCGTGGGACAAACGAATGGAGACCGGACAACCTTTTTTGGCAGCCCGTTGTAGTTTATCAGCTTGACCTTTTGTCAAGTTCAAACCTTGTTCGTGATAAGTCATTTATTTATACCTCACGAAGATGAAAGCGGATGGTGAGATGTTCACCCCTGAAATCGATGGGCCTACCATCTTGATCGGTGAGATACGTTTGCATGCGATTGATGGTTCGCAAGGTCACCGGCAAGTATACTAGATTCTTTGGGGTTTGAATGATCTTCATACCAGGACCGTCTGCGGGAAAGAAGCTGTAGATGGTAGACTGCTGTGTACCATTCACATAACTTCCATGGATGATATCACTATTCACCAGAATGCTGTTGATGCTGATGATATTTACAATATGTTCCCCTTCCGTATAGCCGTTTGTGATCATATCGAATGTGTAAATCTGCCGCTCGAATCCCAAGACGGTGTTGATGCTATTGACAACGTTGAAGTCTACTTGATAGTGTCTGGCGAGGGTCAGCGTTGCTCTTAGGGTTGCCCGGTTGGCATCGATGATGATCTTCGTTTTGTGTTTGTTGAGCCGTAGCCGCCGCTGGATCTCATTGTTGATGTCTTCGATGTCATAGGAACCTGTGCTCAGTGCGATGGGAAACCAGTTGGCACCATCGTCGGGGGAGTAGCGGAAGGAATTGTTACCTGTATGAATGTTGGGGATGGAGTTATAGGTTTCGAGGTTTACTAATGCCATTTCGTAGGTATTAGATTCCTTGAGTTGTAGTTGGGGGTTGAACCGGGTAAGGATTTGGCTATCGTTTCCAGAGACGATGAAGGAAAACCCATGCTTGGGGTCGGTGTTATTAGCAATTTGCTGCAACAATGTGTTATCCATTTATTTATGGTAGACCATTGTCACATATTTTTGCTTCCACTCTTCGATACCGTCATACTGCTCCTTGAGTTGTTTACTAGCCTTCACTACGATCGCATAGACTTCGGCGGGGTGACTGGCAAAGAGGAGTTGTAGGTGAATTTTATCCATTTACTTTTAGTACACAACGTTCATCTTTTGACCATCGGATTCAAACTGTAGGATTCTGTCGGAAATGACAAGTGCAAACGCCTCGGTGTTGGCTGGAACATTACGGGCGAATTCGGCTCTGATCTGAATATCCACCGTGGATTCTTTGAGACGCTCAGACTGATGACTCACATCAATCACAAACAAGGGGTACAAGTCGATGAAATCGGAGGGATTAATCCCACCATTACTGAGGAGACTGTCCATGTTATGGAATTTCTTTCTGAAGTCGGAGGCCTCTTTGAACACTCTGGCGATCCTATTTTCGTTGAAAGCTGCATTATAGTCGACTGCTGGATAACGTTCAGCGTTGAGGGTGACATGGATATTTCGCAATCGACAGTGATCGAACACGGCAGCATTATGGGTTTGATCACCACTTCTGTTAGTTTGGAAGGCAACGATGATATATCTAGGCTTTTCGCGACCACTCTTGGTAGCTAGACGCCAGTTAAACTGTGAGGCTTGGGGAACGGCTATGGAATCACACTGTCTCATGCGAAATCCACAGTGGATTTTGGATTTACTCTGGATGGTTTTGTACAGTTGCATCTTATTTTCGTCTGAGGGGTTGATGTGAGGGACGAACCACGATAGTTTACTCAGGACGATCTTTGCCGGATCGTTGACGGCAGCTGCTCTCAGAATGGCATTAGCATTTGAATCGCGAACGAGTGAGAGTTCGTGCCTGAACCCGTACACTATTTTGTTGTAATCATCTGCGAATCCAAAAATATGTTTTAGGGGGATGGCAAACGAAAACGATCCTTTGTTGGTGGGCTTGGTGATAATGTATCCATGGCGGGCTGCAAATCCAGTGTTCTCAGCCTCAGCATCGGTGGAAGAATCCTTATACCACAGTTGGTTGAGACCCTGCGATTTGGAGAAGTCGTCGGGGTAGGTTAACATTCCAAGCATAGTGGTGGCAATGCCGGGGTCGTTAATATGTTCGATCTGCTGACCGGAAAGCCTGTAACTGATGCTCTTGAAGAGATACATGATACCATTATGGGTGAGCGACACAAGATCGCCATCGGCATATGCTGTGTCATCATTCTTGAGAAGTCGACCTTCCACCACGAGATAACTTTCGGCGGGGTGTAGGAACAAATCCTGGGTTTCGATGTTGATTCGGATTTCAGCACCGGGATTGTTCAGCTGGGCACCGGCTTGTGGTTCGTATTCTCGAACCTGATATTCCTGGAGACTTTCGTCGAAGGTCAACCCTTCGGTGATTGTAAGAATGTTAGACATAATGTATTTATTTATAGCGTTGGACGAAGTCGTGGATGGTTTTGATACCAGAGCCGGAGATTAGATTGTTTAACCGAACTTGCTCTGGCTTTTTGCGTTGAACACTAGGATGTTGAGGGGTTTTAATACGTTTCCTGGGGCGGGTCACTTTATCAACCACATGGTCGACGGCTTTGGAAGCCCCTTTTTCAACACCTTTCAAGGCCGCATTGGTGGCAGCACTCACGGCCTTACTTCCTAGGGTTTGGGCGGCAGAGGAAGTAAACATGCGTCCAGCCAAACTGGCGATTGTGTCAAACAGTCCTTTACCACCGTAGGCGTACTTTCGAGCGTAACCTTTCTTGATTTGCAACATTTATTTATAGGATGCTACGATGCAGTGCCTTATATTCCTCGATGCTGATATGTCTACCCCTTTTCATAGCATCGATAATCGACACAATTTCGTTGCGCACACCATTGTTTCCTGCTCGGTATGCTGCAGCACACAGTTCCAAGCGATCGAGAAGCTGCTTGAAGTTGGAAGGAAGAAACACGGTTTGCAGCCCACTGCCAAACTTATCCTTTTTGTAGATGTGGGATACGATTTCCTTCCACTTGTAACTCTTATTCGCCTTCGGGGTTCTCGAGAGGGTGGAATTGCCTTGATACATGGCACCGGAACTTTTCAGGATCTCTGCATAGTCGTGAAGGTCGTCGGGCTCAAACGATTCTGGTTTCTTATTCACCATGAGTTCCCAGAGGCCAAGGGTTCCTTTGTACCTCACACCATCTACGAAAATATCATCATCGTCAAAAGTAACTGGTGAGCTTCCGATGAAGATACCATCGTTTTCAGATCGCAATCCAAAGGTGTGGTCGGCGGAAGGAGTCATACTGAGCTGCAAATACTGCTGTGCTCGAGGTCCGAGGACGGTGTCTGTAGGTGGTGCGATGGGTAGTGGGTCGGCAAACTCGGGCGGTGGAGGAGGAAGGGCTGGCACTGCTGGAGGTAAATCTTCGATTGTTTTGGTGATTTTTGAAGCTGCTTCCCGCTGAGCCTCAACCACAGGCTTGAACACCCTGGAAAGGTCTCGGCTGAGTCCAATCTTGTCGAGACGATGCTGCATATTACTGGCTTGAATCTTCCGCTTGGTGTCTTGCAACTCCCTAGCAAGTGCCTCACGCTGCTTAGGGTCGGTAATCTTGATAAAAGTCATTTATTTATAAGATCGAACGCTGTCGAACGCCCCTAAGCGTTGGTTCGAACGCCCCATAGCGTTGGATCGAACGCCCCTAAGCGTTGGTTCGAACGCCCCGAAGCGTTGGTGTGAACGCCCCGAAGCGTTGGTGTGAACGCCCTTAAGCGTTGGTGTGAACGCCCCGAAGCGTTGGTTCGAACGTCCATACGCGATAAATTGCACATGAAGGTATTACACAGCTGATACGGATCCCTTTTCTTCGAAAGATTCAAGTGTCTTAGGCAAAGGTCTTTACGCGATAAATTGCACATGAAGGTATTACACAGCTGATACGGATCCCTTTTCTTCGAAAGATTCAAGTGTCTTAGGCAGAGGTCTTTACGCGGTTGGCATGGGTTTGTGCACTGGTGGCCTCGAATCGTCATGGCAGGGCATTGGGGTTGTGGGGGACGCTGCACCTTACCATACAGACGGCCAGAGTTCCATGCGTCGAAATCACCTCTACTGCTATCGATCGGGCGGATGATCGTGCGACCGCATTTCCAACACATACTTGTCATATCGACCGAGTCCCACTCGTGCTTGCATTCAGGGGGTGGTCGTGAGGGCTTGGGAGCATTCTCAAACTCCCGATCCAAGTCCCGTTGATTCTTCAGGAAAAATTCCTGCAAGTGATCCATTTTTTTTATTTTATACCTCATAGAACTCTTCTAATTTGCATCGGTATTTCCCTGCTGACTTGGGGCTTGTAAGATCGATGGTTACAAATCCATAAGGTTGGGACCAGCAATGCTTACACAGAGCGTCAAATTGTTCCTTGGTAAGATCGTTGCAGTGATCGCGCCGAATATGGTCGAGATTCTTTGCGTCCTGCTGGAAGAGGCAGAGGAAGTTTGCATTTTCTCGGATCGATTGTCGGGGTAGTTTGAAGTAGTTCTGACATAGGTAGAAACAATCGACGTTGTTGTGGCGACCGCGCACGTAGTAGTCTTCACACGTGTTCTGTTTGCTCAGCATCAAGTCGTCGAACACCATGAGGTTTTTTCGGCTGGTATCAAGTTCCCGGGCGTCTGGTACATCGCTCCCTTGCTCGAAGAAAAAAGTGTCGATACCACTCGGGTGTCGTGGTGGTGGTAAGGCGTCGACCACATCGATCAACGAGTAGGGTGAATTGCTCTTACACTGTAGGAGGTCTCGGATATCTTCCTTAGGGAAGCCTTTTCCCAGCGCTTGCTGCAACAGCTGGTAGATGGGCTGGTGAAGCCATTTTCCGAAGACGTACAATCGATCGTAGTCGAGCCATCCATCGCGCAAGAGTAGGTTGTTCAACAGCGTTGTTTTACCACAGTCCGACTTCCCAATGATCAACCCTCTGATCGACCGCTGCGGTAGGAGGTAGTGATTGCTCCTCTTGGGAGCGTTGGCACTGTAGGAAATGTCTTCGACGTTCATTTATTTAAATAAAATAACGATGATCTTCTGCGTGAAATGTCGTAGGAAGACGGACACAGTTAACCCTGGTGAAACAAATACCATCAACGGGCGACGGAGGAAGTTTGGCAACTGCAAGGTGTGCGGTGCCAAGAAGTCTCAGTTTGTTGCTACAACCGGTGCAGGGTTCATGAACAAACTAATCAACCGATTACCCATGGAAATGCATCTCCCCGGACACAACTTCACCGGGCCAGGGACTAAACTTAGCAAGCGACTACTCCCCGATGGCACCCCAAAGGCTTGGTCCAAACCCATTAATCGAGTGGACCAGGCTGCATATCACCACGATCTTTGTTATGCTCAGCATAAGGATACCGCTTCACGCAACTCCATCTGTGACAAAGCTATGCTAGCCTCGCTTAACACCATTCCCAACCCTACCACACGCGAACGCATGGACCGCAGCATCGTCGGACCCATCATCGGTACCAAAGCTCGATTCGGTCTGGGTATTAAAAAAAAAAAGTGCGCTGGACCGATGATTTAGCTGAGGAGTTGCACAAACCAGTTCGACGTAAGTTTCAAAAACGCCGTGTGGTAGTGGGTGGTGTGGATGAGACCTGGGCGGCCGACCTTGTTGATATGAGTGCCTTTTCTAGGGACAACAAGGGAAATAAGTTCATCCTGAGCATCATCGATGTCTTCTCCAAATATGGCTGGTTGATACCACTCAAAAACAAGAAGGGGGTGACGGTGCGGGATGCCTTTCAAGCGGTGTTCAAGGAGCGTATGCCCAAGAAGCTTTGGACAGACAAAGGCACTGAGTTTTACAACAAGGATGTAAATCAGCTGCTTCAAAAGCATGATATTGAGCTCTACTCCACCGAAAATGAGGAGAAGTCGAGTGTGGTTGAGCGCTGGAATCGCACCATGAAAGAGAAAATGTTCAAATATTTCTCGGCCAACTCTACACGCACCTACATCAATGTCCTGGACAATCTTGTTCGCCAGTACAATACCACCAAGCACCGATCCATCAAGATGACCCCTGTCGCCGCAAGTCACAAGGAGCATGAAAACAAGGTGTATTGGAACCTTTACGGCAGCATACTTCCCATGAAACCACCACGATTTCGTGCTGGCGACAAAGTCCGAATCACCAAGAAGAAAGGTACATTCGAGAAGGGATACACACCCCGCTGGACCGAGGAAGTATTCACCATTTCCCTAGTGTTAAACACTCAGCCGCCCACTTATTGCCTCAAGGATTTCAGCGGCGAGGAAATTCAGGGATCCTACTATGAGCCCGAACTTCAAAAGTCTGATCAGGACGTCTACCGCATAGAGAAGATCCTCCGCAGACGAACCAAGAACGGAATTAATGAGGTGTTTGTGAAGTGGAAGGGTTATCCTAAGAATTTTAACTCGTGGGTCCCACAATCAGATCTACAATAATCCTCAACAACCTTTCCGGTCTCAACCTTGAGACTGGAAAGATTTGGAAAAACTAAGCATGCTTCAATTCGACAAAAACCCTCAATGCATCCAAATCCGACTGTAGACGATCGTAAAGGGCTTTGGTGATGGGTTCGTTGTCAGTTCGTGGGAGTGGGAGATTCAGCACATGAAACTTTTGCATGTCCAAGTCTGTTTCCATCTTACCACCGTTGGTTGAGACGCATTCTGACTTGTCGACTTTACCATTTTCTACGGCCATCAGCTTTTTGGTGAGTTCTTTGATTGATGAGTCATACTCATTTTGCATTCGCTTGATGGTCATCCGCATCTGTTTACACTCAGAATCTAATTCATCGATATCTTTCAACTGTTGGGTCACCCACCGTTTTGTCACGGCATCCGAGCTGTCCTTGGGATGTCCTAGGCTAGTAATGCGATTGTCGTTCATATCCAAATCCTGCAGCATTCGCCAAAGGGATGCGCGCTTTCTTGCATGAGATCCAAACTTATCCATTTATTTATAGAGTGAGAAGACCGCGTCCTCTAGCGACTTCCCCGCCGACAGCATATTCAACACGTACAAACAAAAGTGGCCACACACCACCGAGCCTCGCTGCTGTAATTCATCGGTGCTATATCGAATTTCAGGCTGTAAGTAGTTCACCATCTCGTCAGGCGGTGGCAATCCATAGGAGTCAAAGTAATACTTTACCGGCCCACGTTTATACCAGCAGGTCCAATGCGTTCCAGGACATTCCCAGCTATCGTGATTCAAGATTCCACATTCTATGCGGCGCGGGCTTTGTGGTAGGGTATCTCGCATGAACAACCCTCTGAAACATGGGATTCCTAGGTCCTTGGTGGCTTTCACAAGGTCTACATTCGAAAGAGGTTTATTGGGAAGGGTTATGTTGTGCACACGTATGCTGCTCATTTATTTAATCCTAGCTTGCTGAGGTGTTGTAAAATCCTGTAATAATTTTTGGTGAATTCCATCATCGCTAAGATCTTTTCAGCTTCTTGTTCTTTAATCTCTTCAGCCTTTCTCTTCTGAATCTCCAAACGGTCTCTGAGTTTATCTTGTTTTTCATAGAGTTCCATCTTCTGACGATATTCATTAATACATTCTTGACCCGAACCAGCATACCTGGTGAATTTTGTATAATTGTTGCGTTTACTTTTACCCATTACTTTATTTATATGAATCAAAAGTGACCTTTAGATATCCTTTTCGATTTTGTAATGTCCATGGGCAAGAGTACTGATCCCATCCTCCAGAATATGTCGCTTATCATCTTTGGCGGAAAGAGCGATTTTGTTGATCTCCTGCGCGTAGATCTGATGGAGATGGCTCCGGAGGATATTCATCGGTCGATGGATCTCTTGCTGGGTGTCCAGGCATCGCTTGTAGTCCTCGAAGGCGATGCTGCGCTTGATGACGCTCTTCGTGACTCCCTTCGCCTTCTTGGTGGCCTTACCGTCATCCATCCTGAAGGCGTATAGCTTCGCCCGGAGCCCCACGAAATCGGTCATGGTCTTACCGCCGCACTCGTCCTTGAACATCCCGAGGATCTTCTTATTCTTGCCGGTGGGGATGCCAGAGGGATGCTCAGGAGGATAGTTGGAAGTGCCGATGCGGGGTGATATCCTGGTAGAAATCGTCGGTCTGGATCTCATAGGCCAAGCTGTCGGTGTCAGTGAAGAGCAGCCGGGCCTTACTGCCGTAGGTCTTCCTCACGAATCCGTAGTGGAAGTCGTACATCAGGAGCTTCGAGATATCTAAGATGCAGGCTCCAAGGTAGATCGGCTTATCAAACTTCAGCTTGGTCTTCTTCATGTGGACGGCTGCTAGATTCTCGGTGAAGACGACGCGGCGATCGAAGTTGGGCTTGGCCACGAGCTTCAGGGCCTGCTTCTCGGTGGTGACCAGCCTAACGTCTACCCGCTTTCGGATATTCTCAATGGTCTTGCCAAAGACGGAGTTGACCATCAGCTTGAAGAAGTCTTTTTCGGAGTCGGTCTTGGCCTTGGCGCGAAGAGCAGTATTCAGATCCACGTAGTGCTTGAGCCATGGGGATTGTCTGAATCTGATGATACGACGGCATTTCGTAAGCTTCATCCCCATCTCCAGATACATCTTGAGATTTCTGTAGTGGAGGGTATACTTTTCGCGCTTGCCTAGATGGGGCACAAGCTTACGCACCTTACCGATCTCCACGTTCTCGGGCGCGAGAGGGTAGTCATTGTGGGCGTCGTGAAGATCCTGCGGATATTCGAGATCGCATTCTACCATGGCGCCATATTCGTGGTCGTCGGGATAGCTCAGGATCTCGTCGATCTCCTCCGGCTCCACCCACTCAAAGTCCCCCGTGGGAAGAGGCTGCGCCATCGCCCACCCGTAAAGATTATTGGCATCGAGGTAGGTGAGATACTTGGTGGGCTGGGAGCGATCGTAGGTCTCCATGTAGGGGTTGTTGGCCTTACCTTGACGATGAGAGATCATGGCCACCCCTCCCCTTGTCCCGCTCTCGAACATCATCAGCATATCTGGATCGGAAAGAAGCTCCAATCTAACCCCGGTGGTTTTTAGCATGGCATCGAAGGATAGCCCGGGGGAGGAGAAGTAGTGGACAGGATCGAGTCCATAGTTGGCCATGCAGATATCCCTAAAATTCTCGAAGATGTCGACTAGCAGTAGCACGTCAGTCTCGAGATAGAGGTCGTGATAATCGCGTAGGGTCTTGCACTCGAAGGTCTCCCAGACTCTCTGAGCGTGTGCGTAATCCTTATCACTGATATGCTCTCCGGAGAGCGTGCTGAAGAAGGCTTCTTTAGGTGGGAGCTGAGTCTCTTCCAGCTTGGCTGGTCCATCCATATAATCGTAGGGAAATACCCCCTTCCGAATCATCAGCTCGTGGCGATCGCTGAATCTCGTCTTCACGGTCGCGAATTGGTCGGGGGTGAGATTCTTAGCTAGGGTATCCAGGCTGTTGAGCATAAACCTACACGAGTCGATGAACCTCATCTCCAGATCACCCACCTGCTTGGAGAAGCTGATGTACTTCTCGTCGGTATTGGGGATGCAGTTGATCTTACCCTCGGTGTGGCCAAGCTCCTTGACAAAGATGTGGGCGTCGTACCCGCTCAAATTATGGAAGAGGATGGGGACGTGCTTCGGAAGCTGGAAATCCAGATTGCACTGGTTGTGCGCTGCGCCGCGATATTTCCCGGTGAGATGGTCGTGGTCCCGGACCTTATCCTCTCCCAATTCGTCTCCGCAAATGTAGCAGTGCGTGCTTTCTGCGAAGCTCACCTTATCGTCGTCAGTCAGCTCCATGGGCTTATTCTCCTTGTATAGCTTGGCGATGGCCTGCACTTCTTCCTCCACGCACTGCACGAATTTCTTTGCCGCATCCTCCCCGCAGTAGACGACCGGATCCTTGTAGTCTCCGTGAGCATATTTCACGTGATAGCAGAAGCCTGAAGGTCGCTGAAGCTGGTAGGCATTCGTGTAGGAGTGGGATGGATCCGGCTGGCAGGTGTCGAGCTTCTCTGTGAAGCACTCGAAATCCGCGTAGATCGCGAAGGGGACTCTCATCATCTTTTTGATACTATGGAAGGCTATGGTGGTCCCCTCTTCCGGCATCTCGATCCTGACTGCATCTTTCTTGCTGCAATATTCCATATGCTCGTCCAAGATATTCTGCCTGGAGAAGTGGGAAAGGCATCTGCGACAGAAGAAAAGCTCATGACCGTGCTCAGAGATTTGAGAGCTCAAGAGTCGTGAGAGGCTCTTGATCCAGCAGTAATGCTGCTTACCTTCGCGAGTCAAGAAGAGGAGATCTACGTGGGTGGGGCCCGTATTCTTAGATATCCTGAGGGGGTAAATCTGAAGATCCTCTTCCTCATCCTCACCCTTCTTTACGCCGTTGAAGCCATAGACGTTGACGTTGATTGTGGGATTCTGCCTCTCAAATTTATCGATCGCCCTGAGCGAGACTGGGAAGTCGATGCCTTCGAATTTTAGCTCTTCTTCCCATTTCTTGTACTGCGATACGCGGTTGGTGGATTTCTGGTCGACTTCCTCATGGTGAAGGGCTGCCAGCACTGCCCACTGGAGGCAGCGATCATCCTCATTTTTCACATTGACGATCGCCTTCTTTTTCACGAGAGCCGATGGGGTTGATATGAAGGAGCCCCCCTTGAGTGGCTTGAATTGGTTGAGGTGGATTTCTAGCTTCTCGACGCTGCTGAAAGTCCACCCGCTCCCTTCCCGCATGTACTTTGCCATATTTTCCTTGACCTTCTCCATCATGAAGGCAATCTCCAATTCGAGGTCGTCAGATTCCGTGATCATTGTCGTGCGTGATTTGAAGGTAGGGGTGATGTAGGTATTTTCTCCGGTCGCGAGGTTGGTCTTCACCAGCTCTGCTAGAAGCACTAAGTGCACCTTCAATCCCTTCTTTTGAACGAGTGCATTCGAGATGGCGCTGGTGATGGTGCTCCGACTTACCTTCAGAAAAGTGGTCATATCGTGCGGCTTCGCGGGTTCGATGACGACCGTGCCAAATACGCCATTCAGAGCTTCCCGCCTATCGATGACCTTGATCTCATCCTCGACTGGAGCGTTTTTGATGTCCTCTTCCACCAGCTGGATCAGATCGTCTCTCTTGAGCTGAGAGTACTTGGTGAGGCCACGATTCTTTGCTAGCGCTTTGAGCTGCTTCTTGCTGAAGACTTCCTGGCGGGCAAATTTATGGGTGGTTTTCTCCTCGATGAGCTTCACCAAGGCCTCCTTGTTCTTCCTACTGACCCCCATCAGACCCTCATCCTTAGCTATTTGACGGAGGGTCTTCATGGTTTCTTTTACCACCATCTTACCCTCGACTGGGATGGTCTCCTCCTCCTCCTGCTGGCGTGGTTGCTTGCTATGTCTCCAGCAGAGACCATCCTTCCCGGGCTTGCTCTTGCAGAACTGACCCTTCTTCCTCTTGAGCGGAACATTGCAAGTGGTCTTCTGCTCCCCTAGTTGATGATGCTCAAATCGCGACTTGGTGGATTGTGAACCGCATTTTTGACACTGCTCGGTATGCTCATCCATCTGCACTATGTTTGGAGCATTGCAGCACTGCTGCTGCCTTTGGGGGGTTGGGGTGTTATCCTCCAAATCTTCTTCATTCTCCAGAAAGAAATCCATCATATTTCTTTCGGATGTCATATCTTTATTTATTTTAATCTGTGACATCCTTCCCTTTAAGGTATCCTTATCCCCACTATCCTCTGGAGCGACTTTTCTACCATCGAATACATATGACATTCTTGTATTTACCCTATGCTCAATAGGGATGCCGTCCGTTTGCATTTGGCCGTCGGGGCTGGGGGTCCTATGCAGGATTTCCCCTTGAAAATGCGATTGCGGCAGAATCGGCCTTTTCATACTACTAATATAGGAGTCGAGCTTACCTGCCACATGCGGTATTCGAACTCACACACCTAAGTGTCGACAGACAAGTGATACAGTAGTTCGACTATTCACACCACTCGACCAGCGAGCGCCCATCTCTTTCATCCGAAATGCTTTAAAGGAGATATGGAATGAACTTCAACTCGGTGTTTTTCATTTGCTTTCAGCTTTTTATTATGTTTTCGTGCATATATTTCACAACTTCAATATAGATGGTTATGGATGGATGCTTGATGTGCAGCGGCAAATTGATATGCATATTCGTACAAGAACATGTTACAGCTATTTTCCTGATGTATGTAGTTTAAAGGTTTGGTTGGCTTGCTTGCTTTGTTTGTATAAATGTTTGTTCAAGCATTCAATAACATCATACAAGCTGAAACCCAGCCTATCTGTTGATTAGAATTGTAAAACTTAATTAAAATGCATGAGCAAACAGTTATAAAAACAAAGGAATCAAGCCAATTAAACCTTTAAACTACATGCATTATGAAAATAGCTGTAATGTAATATGAATATTAACCCTGCTTTGTACTAGACCGACACCCTGAGCCGGATTTTTAACATGCTAGTTCACAAGGTAACTTTCCGAAGGAAGACATGTCACCTTACCCGGACAAATTCTTCTGATTCCGAGCCGACCAGCTTTTGCTCTTATTCCTTAATTTCGCGGGCTTAGCAGGGAAGCAGCAAATATCAATTTGAAAGTCTTTGGATTTGACCCGGCCGGGGGTCGAACCCATGACCTCTCCCACTATATGCGAACATGCTACCACGAAAGCACCACCACATGCAGTAACCCGCAATATAAAAGGTTCTGTGGGAAGCCGCTCATTTTTTGGTGAGGGTTTGGTGGGGGGGCAACATTTTTGGAAAATGTTTGATTCCAAATTTCTTGAAAGAGATTTTATATTTTCAAAAGGGGAGCGAAATAGTTTGTTTCCATTTTAAATCAGGGAAAAATAAAACAATAATGAAATTAAAAAAAAAATAACCATGTTCTTTTTTTTTTATTAAAGTCCATCAAGGAAATACACGTGCTCCTACCCACACTACAGTCGGTGTCTAACAAATGATTAATATATAATGTACAGATCATCTGTCTAAGCTTTGGTTACAAGGATCTGACAACACTTCGTTTTACTTTCTGTCCTGGTTAATATTACATCAGCCAATAAAATTTCAGCCTTCATATTTTTGAAGGTGTGGATCAATCCGACAAAACCAGAGAATCCCAATGGTCTTGAATTGAGCGTTTTCAGATCGGCGTAAGCAAAGCTTGAAAACACAATACCTGTAATCTAATCAGATTGGTGTCTAAATGAACTTAAACACTGCATTTATTTATTGTTTACTGAGACCTGTTGTTCTCTTACAGATAGAGAGTTGTATTTTGAATTTTTCAAAGTGAAGATTTACGGCAGCGGCTTTTAATATTTTGCGTTTATCCTGGAAACTATAATAGATTTAAAAAAAACAAATAGTGCAATGTGTCTGAGTAACCTCTATAGTAAAGGTCCTTTTTGGGCAATTTTGGCTCTTCAGAGTTTTGTTGTTTTATTGGCTATTATCTTGATAACTTATCTATAGAGAAACCTTTTCTTGAAAACTGGTATAGACAAGAACAGATATAATCAAAGTAGTGAAGTACTGATCATCGGATGACCGCAAATTCTTGTGGATGGTCACAAGCACTTGTCCCAGAAAAAAATCATATCTGTACCTGAAATAAATGTTAATGTACAAGAGATATATTTTTTTTATGAGACAAGTTCGTGCGTGGATGATGAATAAATGTTCGGGAATTCAACCTCACCGTAATAACTACTATATTGTAGTGGTACAAATTATATATTATTAATCTGTGATCTAAAAAAAAAATATTTTTATGAGTATTCATTGAAGAAATAAACTTATAACAAGCGATAAGGAATGTTATTTTGCACTCTATAATGTCCGTATTTATAAATCGGTTACCAGTCAAAAACGAAAGCTACGTAAGTAGAAATCTCTTTGGTAACAATACATCGGAATGTTAAAATAAATAAATAAGTAATAATTATGGTAATTTTCTTTCATTGGGGGTGGGGACGTGTGAGGAAACAGTGGAATTTCTCTTATTTTTTTTTCAAGTCTACACCTTGAAGAAGGAAAAACAGTCAATAAATACCCCCTTTTCCAAAGACCTACAAATTTCAACAACCACCCCCCCCCCCCCCCCCCCCCCCCCCCCCCCTCTTCCCAAAAAAAAAGCCACCACCGGACAATTACACACAAACGCACATACACACATTTTCAATACTTTTGTTCGTAATAACAAAAAAAATCGTATTAAGTTTCTAAATGCATTATAAGTTTAAAATATTGCGTCAGTAGTGAATCTAGAACTTCAAGTGTGGAAGTTGTTTACGACTTCACGAACTTAATTTGGATTTGCCGGTTATGGTCTCATTAATATTTACCACACCTTCATTCGATATTAGCTTCAGATGAAAAATTTTCTGCTAGTGAAATTGTTGAAACTAAGGATTCAGGTTTTAACAATTGAGGCGAGCGGAACCAGGCGTAAAAATTGATGCCTACGGATTTTGAAGACATCGCCATAACATTATACCGCAAATCTATAACTATATAAAATTGAATGCACCTTTCCATTAAAAAAATGATGAAATTAAAGGCCCCTTTTATTTCTTCCTATCCCTCTTTTTGGGGTTACAAATGACTGGTCCCTTGTATAAGCCATTACCCTATCAAAGTCCGATTTTTTCCCATTCTTTTGTGTCTATCTTGAGAATATATAAAGAGAAACTCGAACAGCTAAAATAATCAGCAAGGCAAAATTTACATTAATGTACATACTAGAAATTCGTGTATTAACTTCTAATAGATTATTTTTTTTATGGTGTACAGAAATTGACAAATATAATGCCCTCCCTTGTTAAAATGAGCATAGAGCATGAAATAAAAGAATTATTTCTTAAATTTAATAAATAAATTTTAACCATTATTTTAGACCAATCGATTAAAACAAAACGTTGCAATTCATATATTTTGACATTTTTCCAACACTATCAGGTGTGATTTTTTACATCTTAAAACGAGGTACTAATATGCCAAGGTTTATATCTTTTTAAATCTCAACCATTTTCCAAATGACAGCTAAAAATTTGAGCCTGATTAATTGTTACTCCGCAGAAGCAGATCGGAATCAGTTCTGACGTAGTGAGTAATCGCTTTAATCGTAATCATGTTCATTGACCATCAGGACGATGAATGCACATCATCATAATGATATTTTGACATCATGATAATGATGTTCTGACATCATATAAAGATGTAAACCGAACCACACCATATAACGATGTTAGCACATAACATAAGGATAAGTTCACATCATATAAAGAAGTTTGCACATAATATAAAGACATCTGTACATGATATAAGATAATTTGCACATCATATAAGACCATTTGCACATCATATAAGATAATTTGCACATCATATAAGATAATTTGCACATCATATAATATAATTTGCACATCAGATAATGTCAAATTGTCATCATATAAAGGTGATTGCATATCGTATAAAGGTGAGTGTACATCACATAATGCCGTTTCTACATCGTATAAGGAAAGCATCACATAATATAAGGACTCAATCACATAACATAATGGAAAAAGCACATCATTTAATGAATTGTGGACATGATAAACAGATGTTTGCACCTCATATAAATGTGTTTGGACAGCATATAAGGACAACTTCACATCATATAATGACAAGTGCACGGCATATAAGGACAAGTTCACATCACATAATGACAAGTGTACATCATATGAGGATAAGTGCACATCATATAATGTCATTTGCACATCATATAAGGGTAAAATGACATCATATAATGGCAAATGAACATCATATAATGAGAAATGTCATAATAAGACAGTGTCGGCGTTCCATAGTCCCGTGTCTATCAGAGTTGCCAATGAATAAAACAGAAACAATCAAAGATCTGCCGTTAAGATCAAATTCTTCAAATAAACATAAGCTATGACAAGACAACCACGGACGAAGTTTCAGATTTGTTTTGCAATAAACGTAGAATTCACAAACATTTTTTTCAAGCAGTTAAACAATGTATATTTAATAAAACGATAGTCGTGCAGCAATGAAGTATATTTTTCACAGTACAATTTCTGACCATACATTTTTTAAAAGTTATCCATAGTTACAATATCCACTAAATTATCACGTGACAGTTCATTAATCAAATTGCTATTACAAATTATCCTTCAAAGAAAGCGAGGTAAATTATGTTTCTTTCATTGTTTTTTTTAAGGTTTTCAGTTTCATATACTTGAGCATAGTTTTAGTGTCTGCAAGTTTGCCGTGCTTGATAACACACCCGGGGATTCGAATACAAACACTAAGTACCGATATAATATTAACGCTCGCAGCGCACAACAACGTGCAAATGTGGATAAACCATAACAACCCCAAAGAAATGCAGTTGGCAACATCTAAGGAACCTGTTTGGTTGTATAATTTGAGCTTAGTAATAAGTGTATTCTTTTCGGTAGAGACAATACTCCGTTTTTTGACATGTTCTACAAAAAACAAGTTTGTAAAAGAATGGCTCAATATTTTGGATATTATATTATTCGTCCTAATGTGGATATGTTATGGAATTAAACAAGACTATGAGAAGGAGCTTCTTTCAAATAAACATTTGGCTTACTTCCTTTGCTTTTGTGAAGCAGTATCTGTGTTGCGTCTCTTTCGATTTTTTCGACTTGCAAAACAGTACAGTAGCCTACGGATATTGTTTATAGCTGTTCAATCGAGTGTAAGAGAGCTGTTGCTACTGCTGATCACATTTTTTGTCTTCGGTTGGATGTTTGCAAACTTGATATATTACACAGAAATTTTAGAGTCAGAATCGTTCCCAAATATGCTAGTCGGCTTTTGGTGGTCAGTTGTAACCATGACAACAGTCGGTTATGGAGATGTTTATCCTGTTGGTCCATTAGGGAGAGTAGTTGGGGTTTTGTGTAGTTTATGTGGACTACTAGTGTTGGCTATGCCAATAGCGATCATTGCGGGTAATTTTGATAGTCTATGCAGGCAAAATGAAGAACGTGAGGCATATGCTAAATTGCACAGTAAACAGAAATCTAACATCCCAAAAGCATGGCAGATATCAAAGATTGAGCCCACTCATCCAACCAAGTTAACTCAAGGTTACACGTGACTATCCATCTAGACGTGAAATGAATTCCGTAGAAAGTGGAAACTCAAATTTGAGGTCAAATTCTGACTACCGTGATATAGTTACAGTAACAGATACCAGAACGATGAACAAGCGTACTACGCATGTACAGAAATCGAGCTTGAAAATACATATAAACATATAGATAGTAATAGCCGTTAATAAGTGTATGTTCCATACTAGTATACTGATATTTATAGGTTTTTTTATTCTTTTTTATGTACATATATTTTTAAATAATTTCACAGGCCTGAGGGACTATTTGAATATCATACAACAAGAATGATTGATACTTGACCATAAGTTTCTTCATTCTATAATAGCGATTTCGTGGTTGCAAAATCGAGCTTTCATACACCACCTGTACACATTTTCTAATATTACTACAATCATGAAGAAATCGAAAAAGATATGAAAATTTTTACTAAGTTTAAAAGTTTCCAGATCCTTCCGCGTTCAGATACGAATGTATATTTTCATTGTTAGCTCACATGTCTTTGTTAGTTTTATAAACAAACTTGTCCTCAGAAACTTCACTTGACTGCAATCATGTTTGGGTCATCTGGTTGATACAATATGTCAGATGAACCCGTCACCTAACAAACATGACCGCAGAGACTAAAACAAAGAACATATGGATATAATGCAAGATTGAATGATGATCAGCTTCAAAACCATTATATACGAGAATTTAGGCAGGAGCAGAAATGTTAGAAATGTCAATATTTTACTGTCCATTTTGAAAACGAACACGTATTAATACAAATTATGTACATCTTGTTGCCAATCATATTTTTTATACTTTTTTTGTATGATGATAGATTTGTAATCATGTCGAATAAGTATGTTTGAACTACATGTACTGTCCATTTAAACAAAAGTCATTAGGCAACTCCTTATTGTAGTTATGCCATTAATGAACAAATTCATCCTTAATCGACGATTTTGACCAAATTCACTCTTAACGGACGATTGTTGACCAATTTCAGTGTCTTACCTAATATCTTGTATATCAATAATAAAAGGGAACTTTGAAAATTAAAAAAATATCAACAACATACGATCTATAAATAGGTCATTGCAAATGTATTCCATTCAGGGTGTCGTTGACCCTTAATTACAATGTTAAAACATGTAATATGCAGATTCTGTTAAACACAGATATTTGTATTAAAATGCATCATAATTATTTTGACAAAACCGCCATCTAAGCGATACAGGCTCTTATGAGCCACTAATATTTTTTTCTTGTTATCCCATACGACTTTTAAGTCTGCATGAACAGATTTTTTTTCAGCAAACGACTTGTACAATATTCAAATGAATACTTATGTCAGTCAGCCAAAGAGAGCACAGTCGTCTATAAACCTTTGTCTTCATTCTTCAAACAGTAAGGTTGATTTGGAGAAGGACTTTCTCATGGAAATTAGTTATTTTTCAAATGTGCGCCTTGATCCATTTTATGATTACATTCAATTTTGTAAAAATCTATTGACTCCATCTCGGCAGTCTCGTAGTATTATTTAATCCTCAAGTTTAGAGGACCTACGTTCATTCCCTGGTCGGGTCAACTCAATATATTTAATCAGGTACTTGTTACTCAGCAAAGCATTTAGAGGTAACAACAAAGACCGGTCGTCTCGAACTGTTACCTTGCGCACTAAAAGAAAGCAGTCACTGTGTAAGTTTATTTATCGTACTTCCCTGCTCCTATATCACCCTGCCCAGTAGCAGAAGTTATCAGCGACGTCATAGTGTGTACGGAGAAGTTATCAAGCTATCTTTCGTTAGGGCAACCAAGCTAAGCAAATTAAAAAAAAAAGAAAAGAAAATACGACAGACAGGTTATCGTCCTTTCTGTGTAAAGATATCGTAAAATATCAACCTTGCTACACAATGAGAAGAAAAAATCGAATGTTATCTTCCTGTAACATTTGCTGCTGGACGTTAACCATCAATCGATTGCCGTTTAAGCATAGTTTATGCTATGCTCTCCGCTTATTTCATAATAATTGATTGTTTTAGATTTTTTCCTAAGTTTTTACCCTTAAGTTAATAACTTATATATTTGAAGTATGCAATTCAATCGTTATGGTTTGTATTAAATAGAACTAAAAGTATATCGTTGTCTTTAGTTTTGCTTTGTTTTTATATTTAAGTATGTATACAATTTTAGAGTTTTTGATTTTATTAAAGTATCTTTGATATTTGACAGAAACGATTATCATCGGTTAAGTATTGATGTAGGTGTGCTCTAGGTGAGTAGGAAAACACGCGTATAATTACTACATGTAATTGACTCGACAATTTTTTTTAAAGAGTACACCCACATATGATGGCTTTTTCGTTTAAAAAAAGAGAGAGGTGATACCAAGGATAATCAAATTTAATAAGTCGAAACATGAGACTGACAACATGACCCGGAGAAATAAAACGAACAGAAAAAATACAGTCTGCAGATCATTACACAGAAAGCTAATACAGAAATCACAATAGGCAAAACCGAGATGCATTGTTCCAGTGTACAGTTTCTACATGGAATTTGACATTAGAGCAACGCAATTTACTAATATTAGTTCAAATTCAAATCTGTATCGTCATTGCATTATATGTGTAGTATATAATCTAGTAAGTGACAAACATTGAAATAAACCTCCCAAAAATGGCAATATCAATGAACATGTTTGAATAAAACTTAAGAAAAATCAAATATATATAAAAGAAGATGTGGGGCTGTTAAGTCAATGACACAGCAACCTATCTACAAAAACAAAAATCACAAATAACATCTAGAGGCCAACATAGGGACTCGTCATCAATAGACAAGTGTCTGTCTTTGTCAAATATCAAGCTTTAAATAGTCTTACGTTTAGACAACGTTATCGAATTACCATAAAACAAAACGTTTATTAGGATCTTATAAAGGTTTATGGGTGTTAACGTTCAGATATTTCTAACTTAATTCCAAATCAAAATCGGCATTTCCTTCTTTAATCATTTCACAAAGGACAATTCCATTCATCATTATATATTATTCACTAACTCTCAGTGTGGATTCTACTTCATAAAAATTATAATTAAATATTTCGTGGAAGGGCAGACTACAAATTTTCAGAGGTTGAAGACTTATTACCCTAGATAAAACCCATAAAAAACATGATATATTTTTGATAATATGCATAAAAAATCCACAAGTAAAGTATGTCGTCAAGGGTCAAGGGCTTTCAGTAAAAATTTAAGGGGGTGTTAGTGAACAAAGTGGCCGACTTTTTCTTTTAAGCTCACCTGGCCTAAAAGGCCAAGTGAGGTTTTCTCATCACTTGGCGTCCGTCGTCCGTCGTCGTCCGTTAACTTTTACAAAAATCTTTTCCTCTGAAACTACTGGGCCACATTTAACCAAACTTGGCCACAATCATCATTGGGATATCTAGTTTTAAAATGTGTCCGACGACCCCGCCTGCCAACCAACATGGCCGCCATGGCTAAAAATAGAACAGAATGGGTAAACTGCAGTTTTTTGCTTATATCTCTGAAACTTAAGCATTTATAGTATATTTTACAATAGGCAAAAATGTTCACCAGGTTAAGATCTATCTGTCCTGAAATTTTCAGACGAATCAGACAACCCGTTGTTGGGTTGTTGCTCCTGAATTAGTAATTTTAAGGAAAGTTTGCAATTTTTGGTTATTTTCTTGAATATTAATATAGATAGAGATAAACTGTAAGCAGCAATAATGTTCAACAAAGTAAGATCTACAAATAAGTCAAACATGATCAAAATTGTCAATTGACCCCTTAAGGAGTTATTTCCCTTTATAGTCAATTTTTAACCATTTTTATTAAATTTTTGTAATCTTTTACAACAATCTTCTCTTCTGAAACTTTGGCCATAATCATCATTATGGTATTTTGTTAAAAAAAAATGTGTCCGATGACCCCCCCCCCCCCCCTTTTTGCCAACCAACATGGCCGACATGGCTAAAAATAGAACATAGGGGTAAAATGCAGTTTTTGGCTTATATCTTTAACTAAAGCATTTAGAGCAAATCTAACAAGAATAAAAATGTTCATCAGGTTAAGATCTATTTGCCCTGAAATTTTCAGACGAAACAGACAACCCTTTGTTGGGTTGCTGCCCTGAATTCAGAAATCTTCTGCTTTTAATTTTTAACTACTGGGCCAAATTAAATCAAACCTGGTCTCAATCATTATTAGGGTATCTAACACTATTATGAATTTAACCTTATTTTACATGATTTCCAAAACCACAGTAGATACAGGTGAGCGACACAGGCTCTTGAGAGCCCCTAGTTTATTTTACGCAAGCGAGATGATGTATCAAATACATTTGTTGCTTTATACGTTTTCAAGACAAAATATTCATCTCAAACACGCCTGAAATTAAAAAGGGTTACCCCATTTTCTCTTTTCGATGAGATTATTACCCATTTTTAGGATTTTTTCCCAAAAAAATCCGTTGACACAGGCAGAGATGCAAACTAATGTTTTAAAAAGATCAGTCTTATATCCATCTGTTGAATTTATGGTTATACACAAAAAAATATCCACATGTATTTGCACCTTCCATAATTGACTATTTTGTGAAATTTTTTCTTTAGTTTAAACTTTTACAAATATCTCTCAGCTCCATACTATTATTTAAATATATACACGTATATAAGATGAACAAGAATACTAAGCTATGCACCTACATTAAACAATTAAAGCCCATATGAACAGATGTGAACAATTCAAAAATACCAAGACCGTACCTTGACCTATAATGGTTTACTTTTATAAATTGTGACTTGGATTGAGAGTTGTCTCATTGGCACTCATACCACATCTTCCTATATCTATATGCCTTTTTGGAAAATGACGCTATCAGCGGCATGTTTCCGATACCATTGACCAGAACTAACGGAAGTTGAATATGCCTCCGCCTACCGCACTCGGTTTCATATTTACTATTTTACATACTAACTGGAATCTGCTTGTATTACGCTACACTCGAACAAAGTGTTGTAGTCGGACGGGATCCAGCTTACATACGTTATTTTATTTACCAAAAAGATATCTTGACCTGTCCATATGTTTTTTGTTATTAAATGGTATTTGGAGCTATCCCTTTGTTATATTTTTCATATTTATTCGAGCTTTCACTTTTATGCACATGTCTTACAATCGTAAACAATCGGTATGTATACATGATAAATAGATCCGTTTTGTTATGGTGTTGGACTTTTTACCCACCAATGATCAGCAATCGCTAGACAAAATAGTTCTCCGAAATAATGTCAGCCTTTCATGCCATTTCAACTTTACAATCATTAAAAAAGTAATAATCGGAATCATTTTGATATCCATTGGATAGAAACTGGTCTTTATCCAGATTTACGAAGATTTTAATAATCGGACATTAGTAATACGGTTATACCCACGCGGTGCGTATGAATCTTTGTTTACAAAGTTATAGCAGCAGAGTCTGTAACTGTATCATTATTGATTAACTACACTGTTATTGTACTTAATATGATGAAAACTGCATATGCAATATAAGATGTCAACTCGCCCAATACAGATTTTTTTTTTTTGACTCACAATAAACAAGCTGAAACGTTCAGTATGGCATATATTTTAGGTTAAAGACGGTCCCATTCATTTGAAAAGCATTTTGAAAGTAGACGATGGAATTATTTCAGGTTTGGGGAACGAGTAAATTATCACAAAGTTCATTTCTTGACGACCTCATAATTTCATCATGTCGATGGTACAAATCGTTTTTACTGTTTACTTTCGCTTCTCATGTTTTGTAAACGGTCTTTTATTTTTTAACCCGAACCAGGCATATGCATTCTGTAATTGCGCAAATCTTCGTTCTTTGGTCAATTGGCTTATGGATAGTTGTATCAATTTCAACTCTTACATTATTTTTTTTTAAATATATTTGCATTACAAATGCAATGGCAGTACCTTTCCAATTACTATTTATGTGTTGTGTCTAAATTAAAGTTGTAACACTTTATAGTGACTGGAAAGGGTAGAAAAATTCATCAGATGAGAAAAGGCTGAAGATACATGGAAACGGCACCAAATCATAAGATATTGCATCTTATAAAAAGAAACCGAGATTTGGATACTTCCACTTCAAGGTAAAAATGTTTATCTCTTGTGAAATGAAATAAAAAAATATTGTAACACTGTAGTTAATTAATAAAGATACTATTACATGTATTTCTGTATTGGCCTTATTGTTTTGTCCTCGGCCAGCAGTATTGGCCTTCGGCTTCGCCTCAGACCAATACACCAAGACATGGACCAATAGCAAGGACAATACAGAAATACTTACGCAATAATATTATAGAATGACAGTATGATTCAATAGCGGGAATCAGCCCCTCAACTACTTTTTACATAAATATTAACTTCTGGCTTCATATCCTTGTTCGTCTTGTCTGGAGATGTTGTTGTAGTTCCAGTTAGGCAAGCATTTTAGAGACGTATCCCGTCCATCCTCTCTTGACTTGTAATTTCTGGTGATAGATTTTGCCGCTTGACGTTGTATCCTTTCAAGCTTGTTTTTTTTTGTTACCGTGTAGGGGTCCCATACTATGGCTCCATATTAAATTATAAGATCCATTCCTAAAGATCTAGATCATTGTTCTAATCTGACACAAATTTCAATAACTGGAATGCTACCCAAGTTGAATGTATGGTGACCTACTAGAACAGCATTATCACTATTGAAATTGTGTTTAATACCATGATTGTTCAATGTCATTAACTTAAATGGAGACAGACATTTGACCTGAAAGGTGGTGTGGGAGTGCAAAATCAAAAACTAACTGACTATGATATATGGTTAAAGAATGAATATCAATTACATGGGTCAACATGGTCAAGGGCAGAGTTGTTATGAAATAACAATATGGCAGAGAAGTGGTTTCAAGTTTCATATAAAGCGACCTGACTGACATGAAATAAAAAATCAAAGGAGTATCCCTATTTGTCTAATCTTCAAGGTGAAATAAAACTAGTAAAACAATATTATACTATTGTCTAAATCTACAGAAATAATTTGCTTCAAGTAACAGAAATAACTAGGTCACTAGTAACTTATTTAATGAGTATGTGGGGTATAAGAGCTTGATAACAACAGGCTCTTCATAATCATTTGGTTTGAAAAGGATACTAGTAGTCTATATTCTTGATTTAGAAAAATGTAATTGCAAGACAAAATCACATTACTTAGAATACTTTAGATCATTTAGGTAGTCTTTATTTATATGTGCAAAAGAACAGCCAGTAGTCATTGGATATTGTAGATCATTCGGGTAGTATTGACCTATTTATTTATAGAAAAAAACAGCCAGTAGTCATTGGATACTGTAGATCATTCAGGTAGTCTTGACCTTTACATTTGTACTAGCCAGTTGTCATCTTCACATAACACACACATATACGAATATCAATTATATGCTTACGAGACATTTTGGAATGTTAAACTAATTACAGTATGTGAAAATCAAGACTTGCATAAAAAATATCACAATATTAGAGACAGTGGCGTCATTTTTCCTCAGAGCTTTCAGCTCTTTGATTTTATCTTCTCTAACAAAGAGTTCCATTTTTTTGGTTTAATATCAAATGGATATTAGCCTACTCTGTGAGTGTTGAAAGCTCTAAAAACGTTTGAAATAGTAGGTACAAAAAGATTTGTGATGAATGTTTATTTTTTATGTATGCCCGGTTATTAGTGGAGCGATCAATTGGAAACGCTTTCAGTCTTTCAATAATATTTCAAGAATAACTAGAACACATCCGCGACATATTTTTAGCCTGGATTTTTGGTATTTGTATTATCACCCGATAGTCATGATGATTATAAGGTGCACGATTTTCTCTGCTCTCAAAATCTTTCTGTTTGAACCCGTCCTGGTTTTTTTCTACAACCGGAAACAACATGTGACATGTACTATTGGTATCGGTATCGGATTCGACCCGGAACTTGTTAATTATTAGTAATACAAGTAATAGCTTTTCTAAAAAGCTTGCCGTATTTTAGCTGCTTATACATGTATTGAGATCGGTGGTTTGTGGGTATAGGTTTTTTTTTATTGGAATCTTGCACTCCAAGCATTAGAATATATAGTGTCTTTTTTCTCCTGGTTTTTGATTTTACTTGTAGTATTGGTGAATCAGGGTTATCATTGAAGGATGCTTGATAGTCACATATGATAATATATATATATATATATATGGTTTGTAATAGCTAAAGTAACGATACAAACACTTTTTTGTTTGTTTTGTGGAATATGATTGTTTACTCTTTATGACAATGCAAGTAGTTTTAACATGCATACTGTGTCTTGACAGTTATGTAATAGTTAGCAAGGTTATAATCAAGTTGATAAGAAAAACGTATTATTTACTTTTAAGGATTACTGCTAGACAAAATGGACTACCAGTGGCAGATCTAGAAATTTTCATAAGAGGGGGACAGCTCCAGTCATGCTTCAGTGATTCACTACATGTATATGATCAACCAAAGTTTTCCCACGAAAAAAAAGGGGGGGGTCCCTGAAAAACTCTCTAAATCCGCCTCTGACTACTATAGTTGGGAATATATGAGAATATTACATCTTATATGTATAGAAGACAGTGGTCTCTTTAGCCCAAATTAGAAGGGCTCCGCACCCTGGGTGCCTTAATTTGCGCCCCTCCCTGACGCCTTTTTCCAAGGGGGGGGGGGGAAGTAACTTTATTTCGCTTCTTTTGGTTAATAGTGATCTGATGTATGAATGTGTATTGCCATGTTTTATGAACATGTAGTATGAATGACTTTTCTAATGCAAATTTTATAGAGTAAATAATCAAAACAACAACTTATGCATCTTTATTAACAACATATACAGTAAAAAAAAAAGTGAACTCGTGATACACAAGGAAACGTAGACAAAAAAAAATGAGAAGTGCCTTTTCCTATCATAAAAAAGTGCCCTGCCCTTCACTGGCACCCTGCCCCTCTCTATATCAGCTGGAGCACTTCAAGTGATGAATATCTCATCTGGCTTTTGTCTTAGAAGAAGAATTAGTTTTGAAGGTACAGATTAAGTGTTGTTATTACTAATTTCCAGATGTAGTATAACTGTAAGAAGATGTTTTGTGGTAATGGATTTGGAATGAAATATTAATTGCAAATAATTTTCTAGAACATGTTGTTAGCTGGCTTCTTATATTTTTTATTATTTTGTTGCGGTTTGTAATCTTGACATTTTTTTGTAAGTTCTATAGATGAGAGCTTCATATTGGTATTATCATTTAGTGCTTTATATTTGGTTGCATGTGTAAGCATATGCTTTTGTTAGTTGGAATATTTATATTTTCATTTCTGATGGCAACAAGTTCATGTAATACATATAGTCAGGATTATTAGTAAGCGATAGTTGTTTTGTTTGTTTATGTTTATTGTCATGATTGATATGGACGATATAACTTGCTGTTTGGTGTGAACCAAGGCTTCATGTTGAAGACCGTACTTCAACCTATAATGGTTTACTTTTACAAACTGTGACTTGGATGGAGAGTTGTCTTTGGTACTGATATGACATTCTGTTATATCTATCGACAAGATTGAGAACACATTTTTTTGTAATAAAACATATTTAATTCTATGATATCTTATTTAACAATTTATCAGTAATTTGTGCATTTTTCCTTTGATGTGTACTCTCTGATAATGTCAGTATCAGTTGACTGGTCGTGATATATGAATTATTGGGTCATTTCGCAATTGACATGCTCAGGTGTGCTGTGTCAGGATCTTCTTTCCCCTTTCATTCACAAAATCATGCATGATTTTTTTTTTTGCAGAATCGCAAGAGTGTTTTGGTGAATGAAACACTTCTCATATTGTTTGAAAGTTTCAGTAAAGTTAGTTTTGCCTTTTTGACAGATTGTGTGAAAATTCGAAGAGAATATGAATAAAAAACCCAATAAACTTTAAAAAAATGCACCATTATTAATAGCTTTCCTTGCTTATTCACAATGATGTACAAAATGTATAAATATATCATCCATGCTATTCAGATCTGAGTTTTTATTCATACATAGTCTGGTGCTGTTTCAAGTAGTCTTCTTTTTCTGTTACTTGAGAAGTATTTGTTTTACCTGTTCAGTCACTTTAAAGTGTTACAATTAATATTTAGACGCAACACAGAATAGTGACCAAAAAGGTACTGCTATCATATGAGATGAGCTAGAAAAAAAAATGACATGTACACAAATCAACATTTTTGTGGGACCATCAAGATGTGGTTCCATTGACATTTCTGTAAATATATAGACAGATATTCATAGACCAAATAACAAATAAGCAACAAATTCAAAAGTAGATGAAGGATGAATTATAGAAAGAAGGGGTACCCGGGGGCCCGAAACTTGACAAGGTTTGGTTTGGAACAAGTAACATGTCTGCATTAACATTAAATGTAGGTTTCAAAAGGGGGACCCAGATCGCCTTTTTCCTAAATCCTTTTCTGAAATTAAAGGTAACCGCATATTTCTGGGCGCAGTTGAAAAATAAATGAACATGTCTTTGAAAAGGCAAGAATATTAAGCTAAAAGAAATAGACCAAATTTGGATGACATCTATTAAAATGTTTGAAATAATTATGAAGTTGACAAGAAATGAACTTGTTCAGATAAAATACAGTCAGCCTACAGACTTGTTGCTTCCTGAAATGTCTGCTTACACAGTGTTTTCCTAAAATGATTTGTAATGAGATCGTTTTCATGATGAATGATGAGCAAAACATAGATTATGCCGTTGGTTTTCTCGTTTGAATTGTTTTACATTGTTATTTCGGGGCCTTTTATAGCTGACTATGCAGTATGGGCTTTGCTCATTGTTGAAGGCCATAAGGTGACCTATAGTTGTTTATTTCTGTGTCATTTTGGTCTTTTTTGGAGAGTTGTCTCATTGGTAATCATACCACATCTTCTTTTTTTATATTATAATGACAAGATAAATGTTATGTTACCCACCCAACTAAGTAAAATATGTAACTGCATGTTGAACTTCTAAAACAACGATAAATCTGCTGATTCATATCGTATCATTCAATGCTGTCAGATGCTATGTGAAAAATAAAGAAATTTACCTTAATGTATGCTTCCATTATATTTGGCATTGTTATTCAGTTATGTCCAAAGCAGAACTTATGAAAGGCATGCAATAATTTATTTTCAATAGATGCATTTGAAAAAATTATTTTCGGCACTAGTAAAGCGACATCTATGTTCATGATGTCATGTGATCATCTATATATATAAGAATATTTCATTAGAGTTGATTTATTAAAGATTGCTTTGAATCCTACTTATTGCTATTTGTTTGCAATTACTTGCCATCACAATTGAAAAGATTCACGCAAAATTTTGGCATCATATTATATACAAAATATCTGACGCCACAATTGAAAAGTGATTGTAGTATGATGCCAATGGTTGAAGCGGGACAGATTCCATAAAGTGATTAGGTGTATGGTTATTATATATGGGTATTATGTTCAGGAGGATGAATTCTAATATATATATACGTAAAATACCTGTTCGGTTTTGGACGAACATCCTGGATCTGGATTTCCTTATCAACCACCATCATTGTTAACGCATCCAAGTCATAAACTAGAGCCTTTACATAGTCAGTTCGATCTGCCAATATCACATATTACAAATACTTATACAAATACAGCCGATAGATTAAACTCAGCACCATTGTATATTGATGATTATACATATACATGTAGTATCAGCTCATTCAGATTTGAAAAGGTAAGCAAAATAGCAGCACCATCTGAAAATGGGAAACCTTGATTATCTCGAGCATGTGAATCAAAGCAAATAGTAATTATCATCACGACGAAATATACTTATTGTAAGACCTGAAACATTGTACATTGTAATGTGAAGAAATTAGAATTGAATTTATCTATATCAAACATTTGTCAAATGCAGTTCTCAGTGCTGTTGATATATCAATTAACAATGACTGCTGAGCGCCACTGTGTACAGTAGCAGATCCAGAACTTTTCATAAAGGGGGGCCTATATAATCAACCAAGGGGAGGGGCGGCCCCAGCCCCCCCCCCCCCTTTTGGATCCGCCTGGGTGTACAACGACTTCAAAGAATAAATCATCATGTACGAGTACATTAAACTGTCTACCCCACATGCGAACTTCATTTGGGACCTCGCTGTGTTGCAAGTATCTTGGGTTTTCAGCCATATTAATTCAAATTGCTCATTGCTGCCTTTTTTAATTTCATCTATCATCGTAGACGTCCAGCTAGAGGGGTCATTAAACAAACTATAGTGCACTGAAACCCTTGCCCATAACTAAACCATGATGCTTGGTGTTTGCTTCCTTGCACACACGCAACCATATTACTCACCTTGTTTGTTTTCTATTCTCCTAATCAGCTGTTTATCGGCAATTGTCTGTTTTGTTTACATCAGAAATCAATGAAGCGGTGAATGCGCGGGGAAACGAAAGGACATCTTCGTATCAATACGGTAAATTCCGTGGTTTGAATATTTTCTAATCAATATGTTCAAGCAATGAAAATATGAGGATAACATTTTTAATCATAGAGCACACGTTTTGTGTATTTACTATTTAAAATTATAGTTTATGAAGAAATATAGCAAAATATGTTTCAATACGCACTATAAAGTGAAGATTAGATGCATTATTGTTTTGTTTTTGAAAGAACATTAATAATACATAAATACACACCTTTGTACCAAAATTGCAACAAAATTTCAAGATAACATAAATTTCATCATCACAGAATGATATTATTTGCTAAAATTGACAGGGCTTCGTGAACTAAATTTGGCTTAAATTATGATAGCAATTGAACACTTCTTTATAGTTTCTACCGATGACCTACTATCATGATTTTTATCCGACCCCACTTACGGACGCGTTGACATATAATGCATACAACTCAATAATAGCAAATCAGACGTTAAGATATCCTTCACTTCCCCCAGAAGCAGCCCGGAAGCAGCTGAGATGCAGCCATTTAATTTTATTTATAACCAATGAGATACCGTTAACAGATTAACCACATTCCAGACGTCCAGCCTTTGACTAATCAGACCGTATCACCATGGTGATAGACCGTATCACCATGGTGATACGGTAACAAGTAATAGCTTTTCGAAAAAAGGTAGCCGTCTCTTAGCTGATAAAAGTGGAAAGTATTCTCGCTTTGTAGATTAATTCATTCAGAATAGCCTTGCATAACAATCAACACATTTTACCACACACGTTATGAAGCCGTAGTATATCGTTTAATGTTGTGTGTCAAATAAGGTCCTTATCGTACTAATCCTTCAAATCATGGTTGTAAATGCTTTACGTGTTTGTCAAACAATTCATTCTCTCATCATGAAATATCATAACCATGTTCAAGTTTTCTTATGTTTTTCATGTATAAAATGTACGTAACAGTAACGGCTGGATTCATATCATTGAATGTGAAACAATCATGTGCGTGTTAACAAAACATCAGGATATTCGGCTATTTATAGATAAAGGTTACCTGTGTACCGACATGCATGATTTGTGACTAGGCAAAATCTAATTGCTAAAATAGAGAGTACAAATCCGATACTCTACGGGATTGAAAGACATTTACTAGGTTTGGATTGTCCCAACCAATCAACGAACTTTAATTATTCACGTCTCAGTAATATCTTCCAATCAGGTAGTAAGAAGCAATCAGCCCGCAGATTGTCCATCGTTCAATTCTTAATAACGTCTCCGAGGAGACGTTAATTAATTATGTGGAAAACAAAAGTGCCTGGAATGGTGTAATTTTTAATCAACTAAAAAGTATATTAGTTTATAACTTATACTTTGATTCGTCGTTGCAACGTCATGTCGGCTAACAAATTGGACCTGGTTATTTTTAAATTAGTAGTATATAGATATTAAAGTATCATTTTAAAAGGGTTGAAAAATATTTTGATTGAGATTACGGGATGATGATAACTTTTAATCCTTTTTTATTTACAACATTTAATTTAACGAATTGTAAGCAGTCTCCTTTCCTTTTAAAACATACATGCGCATAGTGTAAATGGTTAAATGTTGTGTATTTTATGTAAATACTATGATTTATTTTAAGTTTTAATCACAACATAAGTTACTTGTTTTGAAATTATGTATACAAATATATTTAACCCGAATCTCGTGTTAGCCTGAGAACCTGAGTGATAATATTTTAACGATAAAATAAAAATGACTTGTAAATGACATGCAGTGTATATGACAATTTTAGTGTTTTTTTGTTTTTCAGTGTGTGTTATAATAAATTTTATAGGGGTTTAGAGTTTCTAATATGCAGACAAATTCAGAAAACACATCGGACTCATCTTATTAATAAGTATTATTTTTCAAATATATAATTATTAATTTGGTATACAAAATTTCTGAAGAAAAAAAACCTAATAATTTTAACTATTATCTTAGAGGAAACCGTAAAACGAACGTACGAAAAAGGACATATTGCTTTTGATACTTATAGAAAGGATTATCTAGAACGTTGAATATTTATCATATTACACACTGTCTTAATATTCGAATCTGAAGACAAAATTGTGCTAGATATCTGAATGAGCACTTTAGTGGGATAATGTAACCCCGCCGAATAATTCAGTCCTTCCCCGTAATCGATCTCTTCTACTTAAATATAACGACTGAATTATTCTCGGTTGGGTATCATCCAGATTTTAGGGCACTGTTCTACAATTTTGTGAATGGCCCGGTAAATTATACCCTTTTTGCAAACGTGTACATTGGGCATTGAACAACATATTAAAGTATTTTTGGACAATTTTGGCATTTATGAATGATTGTACAGTACTTAAAACCATTAATGTTGTATTACTTCTTACAATTGAAGACGTAACTACATGTTACAATCCCATCCCCTTTTCCCCGAATGTGATCTATCGAATAGATTTATCACCGGGTTTGTACTTACATGATCAACAAGACGGGTGCCACATGTGGAGCAGGATTCTGCTTATCCTTCCGGAGCTCCAACGATTACACCAGTTTTTGATGGGGTTCGTGTTGCTCAGTCTTCAGTTTTTTATTTTGTGTTATGTGTTTTGTGTACTGTTGTTTGTCTGTTTGTCTTTTCTTTTTTAGCCATCATGGCGTTGTCAGAATTTTTTCGCCTTATGAGTTTGAATGTGACTTTGGTATCTTTCTCCTCTCTTTAACACATGTTAAGAAAGAAATATAACGTTACCCCATTGTCATTTTGTTCTTGGTGTGTGCTTCTATACTTGATTAGAATATTTTATCATATTATCGTACCATAAAGCAAAACATTTGTTCATATAAAAGAAAGTTTATTGCAAATTAAACTGAAGTCATAACAGAATTTTTACTTTCATAATATAACAGAATAAAAGTAGATGTGGGGTACAAGTCATTGAGACAGTAACTTAACAACAGAAACAAATGTATGACAGTGTGTCAAGTAATAAATCGATTCATATACATTTAGTGTAAATATTTAATAATAGAGATTGAACAAAATAGTATCTAACTACGACATAACGTCTTTTTACCCATGAAATGGCCTATTGAATATAATGGTACTGATTTCATTATCATACTTCTTAGTAATTCATACATTCAATTTGAAGTTGACTTCTAACATAAAGTACCATTTATTTTAACATGTTGAAATTGTAATTTATTACATTTTGATAGTCAGAAAATGTCCCGTATCATTTTCCTCTTTTGACTTCATGAATGGAACAATTTTGTTCTCTTTGGAAGGGATTGAATTAATTGATTCTTTTCTTTCTGTTTTCTTCTCTTTCTGAATCCTGTTATAACTTTCTCGATCATTATTTGTCTTATGAAGATCATCAAAGTTCCCTGCGATGACTGCTATTGGCATAGCTATAACTAGTATTCCAATCATCGCACACACGGCTCCAACGAAACGACCCAATGGCCCTTTCGGATACATATCACCGTACCCTACTGTAGTCATGGTAACCACTGACCACCATAATCCCTCTAGCATGTTTGGAAACGTATCTGGCTCTCTGATTTCAGCATAGTAAATCATATTTGAAAAGACCCATGCAATTATCAGAAATGTCAGCAAAAGTAATCCTAACTGCTTAAAACTTGCTCTCACTGCCAAAAATAATATTCGCAAACTATTGTACTGTTTTGAAACTCTAAAAAACTTAAGTAAGCGCAATACAGAGGCTGCGGAACAAAAACTGATAAAATGCATTAGTTTTTCATGTTGTGCCTCAGCTATGACATCTGAAATGCTCCAATCTATGATAAAGCGGGACCACATTACTATGTTTAAGAAAAGATCTAAAACATTTAACCATTCCAAGAAAAACCTGCATTTTGATGGGCACGACATGAAACGTACAATAGATTCCAAAGTGAAGAAAACTATGGTAAACAGGTTCAAATTATAAAGCCAAGACGGGTCATATGTAGACAGTAATAATACTTCCTTATGATTATCAGGATCAACCCATGTGTCAGGATTTAACAGGATATATCGGTTTATCGTTGTTCCGTTGAAGCGTTGTATCCGGACGTTTGGATGTGTTTGTAGGCATGGTATAATTGCTGAAACAACCACTGTGACGAGGAATATGATGCTAAATACCTGAAAAAATGTTAATTTTTACACATTATAAAAAAGAAGATGAGGTGTGATTGCCAATGAGACAACTCTTCACAAGAGACCAAATGAGACAGAAATTAACAACTATAGGTCACCGTACGGCCTTCAACAATGAGCAAAGCCCATACCACAAAGTCAGCTATAAAAGGCCTTGTTATAAAATTATAAACAGTAAAATTAAAATAATTTCTGGTTTTCAGTTCTAGGTGAATTATTATACGAATCGAATTTAGAAGCAGCTATTCAAGTTGAAAATAGGCTTCAGACGAGCTTTGATTAACTGGTAGTACTATGTCTTTTTTATGGTAGTTTTGGGCATAGTACAGATCTGATGAGTCAAGTCCTTTCCAACTGAAGTTTACAGTGTTTTCGTATGTCGTGTTATAACACAACTGTTACAGACTAGGGGGTGGGTTGAGCGCGCTCACAACCATGTTTAACCTAGCCACATAGCGTATGTTCCCAACCAAGATCCTGAAATCACGTGGTCTTTGTTGGTTACTCTCACATGACATAGTTGCTATTTGTTTATTGTTTTAGTATAAATCAGATCGTTGGTTTTATCTTTTGGAATGTTTCACTTTTTGTAAGCCGTGGCTTACTATGAGGTATGAGTTTTGCTCATTGTTGAAGGCCGTACGGTGACCTGTAGCTAGGTTATATTGGGTTCTAGATGTTTCCAATTCGTAAAAAAAGGTCTCGCCTATTGTTTGTTAATTTTGCTATGATTTAAAAACAAATCCGAAGAAAGGAAAAAGAAAAGACTCCCATTTGACTCCATTAATGTCAAATATGAACATATGGAGATGTGGATATGCACAAAATAGACAGGAACCCAATACAAAAAAAAAATGCATCTAGAAGTCCACATACGGTTACAACAATAGACAAGTTTTCTATAAACTGTTTGAAGCTTTTAATCCTTCCTAATCATAATAAGAAATGTTTTGAATAAAGATATACAATAATGACGTCCTACACTCTAATATTGGTGACTCTACTTTAGAGAACATTTGATACAGTAACGACATATACAGTACAGGAAGGCATAATCTTGAGCAATAAATTTCGTACAGAATGTAAATGCAAAAAATATTAAAGACATATTCTAGTTTTGTTTCAAACTGTAAATACGCGAACTGATGTGCATCCTGCATTTGAAAAAAAAAGAGAACCCAGACTAAAAATGGAATTCATATAAAGTTGTTGAGTTTAAAGAATTAAGTTTATTTTTGGGTATATGCTTATGGCATGGTTATATTTTCTGATTCATTAAAGGGATTTCAATTTTTAATATAATCATGACTAAAATTGTTATTTTCAATATTTGAGTTATATAACAAAAATAATGGTGTACAAATAGTATGCCGGAACTCCTTTATAAAATGGCAAAAGCAAAAGCTCAAACACATCAAACGAATGGAAAACAACTGTCATATTCCCGACTTTGTACAAACAAGACAGAGAAAGGAAAGATACGAAGAAAAAGGATGGACAAAAATGTATGCATGTTTGTTTGTGTGGATTACATTTAGATTATGCAAGGAACATTTTGGTCTTTTCAATATAGTCAAAAACGTTTCTAATATTATTCTCCATTTTGCTTAGTTATAAAAATAAGGAGATGAGGTATGAAGGTATGAATACCAATGAGATAACTATCCACCAAAATTCAAATGAAGTAAATGTAAGCAAATACAGGCCAACGTACGGCCTTCAACAATGAGAAAAATTCATACCGTATAGTCGGCTATAAAAGGCCATGACATGGAACTCAGCGACAAGATGGATATGATACTATATTTTTACTATAAAGATGTCATAATTAAAAAATGAAGGTTACCATCTAAATTGCGTTCAAATAATATTGAAGTTTCCGGGACCCAAGACATAGTAACTGGGCACCGTTTTATATCCTGATGAGACGGATTATTTAAACAGATTTTATACGAGATTTAATTTGGTAGATTACTATTAAGACGCACTAACTATTATGAAATGAGTCACGGTAAAAGAGCTCAAGTAAGGGTTGCTAATGTTGACATTTGGCTTTAGTTCGCTCGTGGTTAGCGATATAGGGGCAATACAACCTCTAATTTTACTTACCCTAGCATATATAGATGAAGCAGGTTCATCAATGAACAGCCATACTCTGTGCCGAATTTTATTTAATGGAGTAAGCAAGTGGGAATTTTCAAATGATGCTGTCGCAAACGTTTCTCTAAGCTTCGCCGCTATAGCTTCTTTCTCGTCGTATTTGACGTAAGTTTGGAAACAACACTCTGAGATATGTGCTAAAGGAATTCTCCAAAACTCCAATTCAGACTTCCATAACCATCCGCATAAATGTGTTGGAAGATGAATAACATCGTTTCTATAATAGTCCAACACAGTATTAAAAAGTTCTGGATTTCTATCAAAGTAAAACTGTTCATGTTCCTTATTATAAAATTCGGATGATATTGTTAATGAACCCAACAGTGTATCAGGGTATTTCTGAAGAGTTGAGAGTTTCGTCTGAAACAATGTCCCACCGACGTTAATGTATACACACTCCATGTCGCAAAACAAGATGTCTCAGAGTTAAATTCCTTAATACTCAATTTTCGTCCAGTAGTGAACTTGATCCAATCGGCTGAGTTTTAAATGTCCTGAATGTTTTTAAACAATCATTGCTTATTTTGATAAAAAATATAGAAATATAATTTCAAAGAAGATTTTGTCCTGATTGCTATTCTTAATTCACTTTGAATTATGTCAAAAGCCACTGTGACATATTCCAGGCCAAAAAATCCAGTATATATTAGTTTCTAACGAGATCTACAAGATCTGACGTGACTGTTCAAATTGAATTTTTCTTTAAAAAAAAATACAACATTTAAACTACTCCAATTAACGTACACATAAATTAAGGTTCCTGCTGTCAAAGCATGTTTGTAAATTTGTGGGTTACTGAATGGAAGACTCCCATACAACGGTTTACAAAGTCAATTATTCATTCACTGAAAATTAATAGTGTTCTTAATATTTATATAAATATTATCATTGTCCGATGTTATATAATATTAATTGGATTAATGTCCTCAGGCCAAACTTCGTTAATTAGGAAATTGCTTTTTTGAAGTTGACGAGTATAATAGACGTGCTATGAAAGGGATTTAAATACTGCGCTGATGTTAAATAACAATACCGATACAAGATTTAAGTTTGGACTTTCTCAAAATGCAATTGCATTGAAAAGTATAGTATTTCTATGTGGTGTATTAACAAATTTTAAGACGTGCATTGGCCTTTCATAGATCTTCATACATTCATATGTAGTTGTTTGATTCAGGAGTGCAAACCAAAACTTAAAAAAATATGTAAAGGTCAAGAATGGTAATGACGGATTTTACGGCCACAAGTCCAAATATATACATTAAAGGTTATGAGTAGAATATGTTTAATAGTCAAATAACTCAATTTGTCTCTCCACAAGTCCAGCACACAATTCAACAATTTGATTTGATTCGTGTCTTGGATCTCCACAATGTTCCGACAACCCTAAATGTTTTAAACATTTGATGACGTGTTCGACATATACTTGACATTCTGAAATTCTTCTAATTAGCTTTTTGCATTTTCTTTTCCTTTGCGGTTTTGTCTTATTTGGTGTCTTCTATATAGCGTAATAATTAGTGGACGGTTCGCATAAATCTTATCACCTAAACAACACAGTTTGGAGGAACATCTAATTCCAAGTTAGTGCCAATTCTTGGAAGAAGGTTGTCTTGCTGCGCATCGTTTTAATGTTCAAGAAAACATTTTTTTTCACGAGCCGTATTTGATTTGTATTGTCTACTACTATCTGGATATGAATGCAATGAATAGACAGAAGGACGAACGAACGAACGAAAGAACGGACAGATGGGCCCATCCAACCATCACTATATATCGTCCAACTAAGAAAGCGGAGTGTATATAGTAAATATTAGGCAAAACAAAATGAAGGATATCGAAAAATAATAATTTAGCAGGCTTTGCAAGAAGTGACACTGAATATTCCATTTTCAAAATATACTACTGACCCAAAGATAATAAAATTAACTTCTACATATAAAAGTTTAACGCCACTTTCAACAATATCTTAATTAAATCATGGTGTTCTGTTTTGTTGGTGGAGGAAACCGTGATACCTAGAAAACAAAAATTTCCGACCCTTCACCGGAACGTAAATTTAACATGCTTGAATAGTGCCCAAATGTGGTAGTCTTTTAAAACTTAATTCTTCTGTCCGAAAAACTTACTGACAAAAGTAGATAGAAAGAGAATGTCAGTTAAACTGTGAATTAGAATAATTGATTCATACATCTTAACCGTTGTTTTTTTTAGGTATTGTCCCTTTTCAGCATTACATTAAATTTCCAGAGTGACTTTTCTACTAGATAAAATAAAAAGATAAAGATAATCAAATTGAATACGGTTTTGTTTCATTCTTTTTTTTTTAATTGTCAAGTACACAAATTTCTAGTTTTATTTTATTAGAATTTAAAGCTACACATTTCTCTATTCTAGAAAATGATATAAGATAAGGAGATGTGGTATGATTGCCAAAGTAGACAACTATCCACCAGAGACCAAATGACGTAAATGAATGCAACTATAGGTCACCGTATGGCACTCAACAAGGAGCAAACCCCATCCCGCATAAAAGCTATGAAAGGCCCAGACATGAAAAGTATATTTTAAATAAATTTCAAATAAACGAACATTTTAAACAAAGATTGATGTAGAGAAAAAAATCGGATTCGGATGTGATTTGATCGAATGTTTTTTTCATTCATTTGTTTTGATCACTTTGCGGATTAATATCCTTGTAGCCGTTCAACAAAATAGTACGAAAAGGGGAACAACGATCTTAAACTTAATCGATCACTACTATGAAACAATGCAGTTTTATGATAATAATATTAATAATGATCGTGTTGTTTTGCTGGATCCTCCTCGGTGTATCGCGGAATAAATTGTTAATATTTTATTGTTTAAAATCATCTCAGCATTATCAAACAAACCCATACAGGTAAATGTAATGAATGATTACATGTAGCTGTGCTTTTTGAGATAGTCCCCACTATAGCCTGTAGTGGGTTTGGTATTCAACACCAGCGTTAAAATCGTATTGACTTTCCTAACACGTTTATAATAAGATTGACTTTGGCTTATTCGTTGAATGCCTACACCTTTTGATCGGCCGACAAAATACAGGTAAAAAATTGTAGGCATTCAAGGAATAGTGTCTCATTAAAATTAAGTGTAGTCCAAACAAACAATAAATATAATCTGAGCAGGTAAGCTGAGTTTCGCAATTAAAATTTAGGTAATATTTGTATTTTCCTGTTTGGTAGCAATAAATTATCATTTTGTATTTTTTCTGTATTTTTGAAATTATTTATTTTTAAGGAATGATAAAAAAAAACTACTTTGACAGCTCAGTGAATGTAAACGAAAGATAACTAAAATAAAGAATATAAATCTATTCATATTCAATTGATTATGTAAACAAGCATAATTTTATACTAGATAAGAATCGAGATAAGAAAAAAAACCACATAAATATCGAAGCACTTGTCTCAATCACAAATAAATTAAGAACACTGTGCGGGACAAATTTGCCATTCCAGAATTGGCAAATCTGACTTTGTTGTTTTTTCCGAATGTAAAAGAGCTATGAAATATCGCAATGAACTGACATTTATTAATAACCAGGAGCAGTTTAAAAAAAAATCATTTGATAAAAAAAAATATGTAATTACAATAAATTAAATGTATTTCTTTCATACTTTTACATTCAAAAGGCTTTTATTATCATTAAATGATTGATAGAAACACATTGATTGTATTGTATCGTCGTTTATTGATTGGTTTCTCCAGCGGCTGATTTTACAATTTGAATCTTTCACCTTTGTTTTCGATCAATAGCATCGTGTATTTCATGTAATATTGTTCGCTGAACTGTCAAGGATCAGAGCCATGACTGAGTATTTCAGAATAAAATTTAAGGATAAAAATTATAAATCTGTTTTAATTTATGTATGGGAAATCACGAATCGTGTTTAAGTTTGTGTTCTAGTTATAGTCCTTGAATTAATGAAATTGACATCGTAATTATTTATTAATATACTTATTCTTTTTCATCTACGTTACTCGATATGCGTGTTTTTCGCCACTAGAAAGATGTGCATTGATTTTGTAAAGTTTATTTCATTCATTCAGTCAAATTTCCTAATTCAATTTGTTACTCGTCCACAAAAAAAAAAAATCTTTTATTTTGTTTCATTTTTCACAAACACCATTGAAAGTCTTGTTACATTTGTCTTTTATGATCTCTCAGGTAAATATCAAAGAGAATCTAGAGTTTTGCATTTACAAAGACGGATGAGGATTAAATACTTTATGGTATTATATACACTTGTATTTTACTCGTAGGCTGTCATAGAGAACATACATAAATATAACTATAAGGTACAATTATTACATGCATGTGTGAACGATACAATTAAAATAACTTGGAGGACTGACTTTCGTATTCATAACTTTGATAAATTTACATAGTTTTTCTAATATTACAATATTTGATGAGTTAAACAGTTGATTAAATTTATAGATATTAGGGTTTGACCAACAGTAGTTCGGTAAACATGTCTTTCTTTCTAGTTTAAATGTTCCACAATTCATAATGTAATTGTACTCGTCACCAATGTCGTTTGAGTCACAGAGACGGCAGATTCTGCCTTCTCTCGGTAAACCCTGCCACCTTCCAGACTCAATCGGCAAGTGGTGACTACAACATCTATATTTGCATAATGTATAAATGAATTTGTAACTAAAGGTAAAAATGAAAAGTATTTTTCAAATTGTAAATTCTTGTTAAAAATACGATAGCATAAAGTTTTAGGCGATTCTGCAACAAAAGCAAAGCATTCTTGTTGAAACTGGTCTTTGGGTGTTTGCTCAATACATTTTATCAGCAAACTGTCCATTCCATATATTGGACATACCACAATTATCAAAAATATGTTTTATATATAATATCCTCTAAGTTTCTGCCAAGCTCTGCATACACTATGATATTTGGAGTATACTGTTTTAAATGTAAGGAGCATTGTCGTCTTTTGCATCGAATTTGTTTTAACTTGCAAATTCTATTAAATTTGTTTTTTTTTCCTCACTAGATAGGTAAAAATGATGTATACAATTTATTGTAAAATCGCGAAACTTGCATAACGGGCATTTTCTATACTTCTAAGTTTGAATAAAGAGTCTAAACTTTTTTCAAATATTGAATACGCAACGAAATCTCTGTAACCTTATCCATGTTTGATTTATGTTTCTGAAGGCGGTTGATTGGGTATTAGTTTAAGGTAGGCGTGGTTTTCGGTAACTTTCCTCCAAACAACTGGCCTATTAACACACTATAAATCTTTCTTTGAAATATCAATCATTTTTGGGCAGACTTGCTTAATAAGTTTTTTTATTCGTATAAATTAGCTTACGTTACTTTTCATTTGAATGCTTCAAAATACTATAAGCCTATATTGTTGTTAAATTTTTTAGGGCCAATGAATCCCCCCTCAAAGTAAAATAATTGTATATTTCATTTAAATTATTGTTTTAAAACGTAATATCCTTTGAGGTCAGCCAAACCCAAATTCAACAACAAGGAGTGTTTCCATAGATTGCACAAGGTATTCATATTGATAAATCAAAATTTAAAAAAAAAAGTTCTTCGCTTTATTTCAAGAAACATTTTGTGATGTTTTACTCTTATCAAAGCTGGCCAGGAAAAAATCTGCATTATTGTCATAACATTGAAAGTTAAAAGTTATTTGTGAAATTTCTTGTTTTCATTTTTTTTTTACATTTCATTTATTTCAGCTTTCTTTCGAAGTTCCTTTCGCCGGGTTTACGATTTTCTTTTAGCGGGTTTGATCTTTTTAAAGTGTTCAATAAGTAATAGTTAGATTTATTTCCATAATATATTATATATATATATATATATATATATACAAGTCTAAATTGAAAACAACGTTCAAACCTATGAGTGCGTTGGATAAAAACCGTAATTTTTATACGTGTGCATGCAAAACAAATTTCTTGGTAGAGGGGTCTAAATACAGCACAAACAACATTTTCCAAAAGACCAAAAAAGTGACAAGGTATATTTTAACAAAACGCATTTGACTAGCAGGTCGAATATATATATATATAGATCTAACATTGTTGGGCTGATGTTTAGACGAGTTGTATATATGAATTCCTAAACAACACTTGGAAATGAATTTTGAATAATGAATTTGTCACCATTTTGCTTTTGTCGTCTTCCCAACTTATCTTGGTCATGAATATGCATGAAATACTTGCCACTGAACGTGTAACACACGGCAAATGTCCACTAATCCATCTGTGATTGCGACACCTCTGTTACATACCCGTTATTTTGTCACATGCTTGATACTATTCTTTGAACAAATTTCGTGTTGAAATCGTGTTGAAAAGCGATTTTGTCCTACTTTTAAATTGTTCTTGTCCAGTAATACATTTCTTGAACATGTTGAACAGGTTTAAGTGTAAAACTAAATCCTATAAAATTAATTTGGTGCATTGGTTCTCTGAAACACAAGTTTGTAAATTTGAGCATGTTAACCCCCTCATGTAGTAGTGGTTTCGGTTTGTATAAACATACAACAAAAGTCTGTGTTGGTATAGTCAGTTATTGTTTCATTTTACATATTTTACAATTGGTGACATCAAATAAAATTTTATTCACATGTTTGTTTCCTTCTGAAAAGAGTGTGTTTGTTTTTATATATATGAGGTGTTATAACTGATCCCTCAATATATCTAAATGCCTGTATGGTATACTTAGTCATACGTTTTTTTGTTTGTTTGTTTGAATGGAGTAAATTCAAAATCATGTTTCGTATAATAATATTTTTTTTATGCTAATCGAAGGATTTTAGAATCCGTAGTATCAATGTCTCGTTGTCATATCTCTGTCGACGATAGGTTAATGTCTGCATGTTGTATTAAGCCATACGTTACTATTCGTCTCTGGTATTTAAAGTCTGTAAACGAAATTTAAATATGATATTTACATGCAAACTGAAGGATTTAAAATTTAAATGATTAATGTAAAAAAAATAATGAATACGGAGCGGGGGTATTACAAGAAGTCAGCCAGACTACCCGAATTATAAATCATAGCCTCCGTACTTGTATGATAATTTGATCCGAAATCTTGAATATTCTGTAATAACTTTATGAAGCTTTATTGAGACGTAGATTCACTCAGAGTGAGACATCATTGTTATCTTTTCTTCTTTTACACAAATGAATGTCAGGGATTCGGAATATGGCAGTTATATATATATTCTCAGTTTATGTTTAATTCGAAGCATTATCGAACTATGTCAGCTCATTGGACTTTCATCTTAAAATTCCCTTTGTATTAAATACCTAAATGAGATAACATAGGAATAACTTGGAGTGTACACATGTACATGTAAAAAAAAAGAAACCAACAGCAATATTTGACGAAGACGAAATTGATGATGGAATTTTAACGTCCAGTGACATATATATAGATTCCTACACTGCAACAAGTGTGTTTCGATATTTCTCCACTCGAGACAGTTAAATTTTAATATTTAAAGCGCGAGGCTTGCCGAGCTTTTTAAATACTTAAAATTTAACTGTTGAGAGTGGAGAAATATCGTAATACACGAGTTATAGAGTCGGAATCTGTTTCTCTAATGATTTTAATCCTTTCTTTCAGAAGATTTGCAGAAAGTTGTGTTCTTTCTATGTGACGTCATCAGGCATGGTCTCCTTTTTTCATGACGTCACATTGGGTAATTTAGAAGAAACTAAGAAATTTTGACGTCATAATTAAATTTCGACCAATCATTTGCCGAGAACAGATATTTCACTAGTGAGGAGAAATATTTTTCTCACACCGAACCAGAAATGTGAAAATAGCACAAAAATTAGAGAAATTACAATGCATGTCGAAACAGAACTTGAAATTGACAATAGGTATTTATAGAACCGTCGCTTTTCCAAAGTATTCACGCTTAGTTGGAATTTCACGTGCTATTTCACAAGGTTTGCATTAAAGTTATACATGTACAATATATTAACTAACAATTGTGATGACGAATTTCTTAGAGCTAATTTCCTAATGCATGTAGAGCAAGACTTTGGTTGGCTTGATAGCTTTGTTTGTATATTGTACAATTGTAATTGAGACAACGTCCAATAAAATTTTAATATAATATATACAGGTTTAGTTATGCCTATTTATATTGTTGATGATGTCAATCTTTATTACAAAGCTTGAGTAAACGTTGATACAAACAAAGCAAGCAAGCCAAACAAAGTTTTACTCTACAAGCATTAGGAAATTAGCTCTAAACTTTTCTAGAACGTTTTAATTGAAATATAAATCTGTGATTTTTCTATATTCATAACTTCGACGAAGCAAAGTAAATTAGATATAGATCTGGACTGATATGCATAAAACAACTTAAGTTACGATGTCCAATCGTATAGTATTAATTTATCGTAGAACATGTAGAAAAATCCGTCCGTTCGGAACAAATCTGAACTAAGTATAACTTTATCCATATACGGGCCCTGAATTTAAATCAGATCGGTTCTGGATAAATATTTTAAATTGTGACTATCTATAGTTCCGTATCTTTCTATCTGTATAAACCATAATATGAAAACAAATTACATCCAACAGCACCCCATCTAGTCCTTAGTGGCATATTATAAGTCCTTAGTGCACTAAGGACTCCTTAGCAGTGTTTAGACGCACCCACGATTGACAAGTGCGCATATTTTTGTGAAATAAATATTTATATGTTTTAAAATGTCAATAATTATTCACAAGTAGTACAAAATTACATTTTTCAAATTTTACCGATTGAAAATATCTAAATAAATTGTTACTTCCTCAAATCTTTGGTTGGAATTAAATCTCATTCATTACACCAGAAATGTAATTCATAAACAAGTGGTAGTAAAAATTGACTACACGTATGAGTTTAGTAATTAATGTATAGTATATCACTGTCGGACTCAAGACACAACAAAAATGTACACATGATGTATATTATACCTGATAATTTTTTAATATAAATAAAGTTCCAAATTACCGGCCGTGTACACTGCTCAGCAGTAAAGCGGTGCGTGAAGATGCATTACGTTTATTATATATAAGAGTTTTAAAGCCCGACAGGAAATCGCTTGAATACCTGGAAGTGTCACTTCACAATACCTCTGGCAATAATTTATTTAGCCATGCCAGAGACATATAATACAATATACAATGCCCCCTCTATATACAATGTATTATATGTCTCTGGCCATGCTGATGATCAAGTTAGGGAATTAAATAAAGGTATTATATAAAAGCTGGGACATAATAATTTTTTATATTGTATAATAGTCCCAGATAAAAAAACTTATGAACAAATTAGATTATTGAAAACAATTTTACACGGAACACCGCTAGTTAATTATGCCTTTAAACTACATGTACGAGAGAATCCATAAAAGAAATCGCTCTAAACTAATTCCCCTATATTTACTTGTTTTATAAAGTTAGTAAAAAAAAGGTTAAAAATGACAGATCATAGTTATTTAAAAAAAAAAAAATAGAGAATGTAAAAAAATTGATATTGTGAATTTGAAATCGATGGGATCTTATCTAGGAGAATAAAATGTTAATATTTATGAATTTGTGCTGTTTTATACAAAATGACCATGATATCAATTTTTATTTTTTTTGCGGATTTTCCCTTTAACTTTTTAGACTTTTATTGCTGTATTTTTTTGGTTTTATTGTGTTATTATGATACTATATTAAAATTCATTATTATACAATGAATAAATAATATTCTCTAAAATGGCATTGATAATTTCTCTTTTTGGTAAATGGACTGTTTTATGGCGCTAAAACTTCGGACTGTTTTTTGCTAAAAGTCCTATCTATGCGCTGAAATATCATTCTCCGCCGTTGATAGTGATACACTTTTGGTGAATGAATTGAATATGAATACAAATCACTTACATTTTTCAGTGTAAAATAGGTTAATATCATCACACGGTATTACTTTAACACATGAAACTCCGAGCCGGAATATGTACAGAATGTATTTACAAGGAATATGCATACACATATAGAAAACATAATAAATTGTGCAAGCACAGTACAAGATTACATGTTCTTGAAATATTGAAATATGCATTATATAGAAATAATCTTGCTCGTATAAACTTAACATTTATCAGAACAATTATGCATTATGCATATGCGTTTCGGGATAGTTGTACTCAACAAGATTCTAATATTTTAGAAAATGTTAAGTTGGAAGCAGGAAGAATAGTAACAGGGTTGCCCGTGTATGTCAGTCGGGAAGCTTCATATTTCGAAACAGGCCGGAAATTGCTAGTAGACAGAAGAAAGTCAAGAAAGCTCAATGTGTTATATTCTTTACATAACGAGACTGCCCTTGATTATCTCTGCGATTTAAATGCTCCCACTTATTGGTCAAATATCTAATTATGATTTTCGAAATAGTAACAACTACAAAATGTATGTAGTACCCCGCGTTATAGACTAGATGTAACCAGAACATCTTTTTTTCCCCATCTACTACAATTGAATGGAAGTCTAAACCCCGACATACGGACTTCATGAAATGTAAATACAGCCACCCTTCTACTTTAGTTGTGGTGTTGGTAAACTTAATAATAAATATCATTCATGGTTCAGAAATATGCGAAGCTCTTTAAATGCAGATCTGTACCGTGTTAATATTAAACTAAATCCCGCATGCAGCTATAGCCATGCTGTTGGGGATTGTATTCATAATTTTTTCGAGTGCCCATTTCACAATGAAGCAAGAGAAATATTGTTTTTGATTTTGAAAAAGATATGCTATACCAATTGAGCTTCTACTGGCTGATCACGGCGACCTTTATACATTTCAGCAAAATAAAGAAATTTTTGACTTTGTTTAATCTCATATCAGAATTACACAAAGATTCAGAACTTCACATACAATTAAAAGTCTGAATTCGTACTTTCTCACACTTCACGCCAGTCCATATTACAACATAATTATATTGTTTTTTTTCGTTTTCGTTTTTGTTTATAGTTTGTATTACATGCATTCCTATTTTGTTTTTCGTCATTATCTAATGTATGATCATGTATTTTGTGTTTATATTTGTATAGGGAGAGGACTTCACTAAATGTTGTTATAACTTGTGTTCAATCCCATTTGCTACTTTTGTAAATAAGATATGTTTAAACAAAAACAAAACAAAAATAAGGTGAACGGAAATAAGTCACACACAAAAAAAAAAACACACGTAAAAACATTGGTACATGTACGTGTATAAAAAAAAGTCACAGAAATCATTAATCCATGTCAATGTCAAGTTTTTAAAACAATACAACAGAGACTAATAATATGACTTCAATTTATTATTTTCTGTTCTTGTAATTCATCTACATAAACTGCCTATACAGAATATAATACGGAAGGAATCAAAATGTTGAAATGAGTCCGTAGAAATACCGCAAATGACCACCTTAATGCTTTAAAACAGGGACTTGATGGGAGGATATAGTTGGCACAAAGGACATGACATATAGAAGAAGACTATGTTATTACATAGATATAATAGCCATTATATCTTATTCTATGTTTATTATAAATAAATAAATAATTCCAAATTATATAATCATATCTTTAGTAATTACAGTGTTATTAATATCGACACGTGCCACACTCTATTGATTGTCATCTGTGTGTATTCGATTGAAATTCATGTTCATTCAACCAGGACCCGCTAATTACGCGACTTGTATACAGGTTGTACATTAATATATTATTTCAGCATCATGCCATGTTATAGTGTTTTTGTTTTATGGGCCTTGTATTTTGTATAAAAAATCTAAATTTGTAGTATTTCTACGCACCGGAAATCTATTTTCCAATAAGTTCAATAATAGAAAAAAAGAATATTTTGTAATCACAACACACACGCACATCTTAAACTTACTTGTCATTGCTTCATATTTTACTGGATAATCAGAGTTTTATGGAAGTTGCATGTTGAGTGCAACTTTAGATACAAAACCATATTTATATTTTGTAGAAAACCTACATACTGCAATAATTTAACATAAATCTTGTATTTTCAACATATTTCAATTTTTCTAGGAGAAAAACAATCAAAAGGAAAACATGTTCCCGTCTTAAAATATCTGTTCCCATAGGAAGAAAAAATGTTCCCATTGGAAAGATAAAATGTTCCCATGGGAAGAAAAATTGTTCCCATTGGAAGAAAAATTGTTCCCATAGGAAGATAAACTGTTCCCATCGGAAAAGTTTAATTCCTATGGGAACTTTTGTATTCTTGTTTTCTCATGGGACTTAAAATTTCCGATGGGAACTTTATAATTTACATGGGAAAAGTACTTTTTCCGATGGGAACTTTAAATATTCCCATGGGAACTTCTAATATTCCCATGTGAATTTTTCAATTTCCCATGGGAAATGTACTTTTAATCAGCTGTAGTGACAACAGTGACATGTTGGGCATATGGGGGAAATTATGTTTTTTTAATTATCTATCACTTGGCAAAAAAATATTTTTGATATTTTGTAAAACAACAAAGGCAGATTTGCCAATTCTGGAATGGCAAATTTGTCCCGCACATGTTAAAGCATACTTGTTTTTGAAATTTACACCATGAATAATTAAATAGTCATATCACAAGTATACATTATATTGTCAATTTAGTCCATGTGAAGGCGGCATGAAGCAGAATCTACATGAGTAATACCACCATTGTTTTCCCTATTAGTCTTTGTTTTATTGGCACTTTTAAAAAAATTGTGCAAAATTTATCTTTTTTTTCCAATAAAAAAATAATTGGCATGAGTAAAGTGTTATCCTGTTTAGTACTACAGAAACAATTCCACATAAAACTAAAAATGGGAACGGGGAATGTGTCAAAGAGACAACAATCCGACCAAAGAGCAGAAAAAAGGCCAATGCCACCAATAGGTCTTCAACACAGCGAGAAAATCCCGCACCCGGAGGCGGGCTTCAGCTGGCCCCTAAACAAAAATGTGTACTAGTTCAGCAAAGATGGACGTCACACTAAACTTATGAATATAACATATAAATGAACCAAAATTTAAAAAAAAAACATACAAGACTAACAAAGGCCTGATGTTCCTGACTTCGGACTAGGGGGAACATGCGGCGGGGTTAAACATGTTTTGTGAGATCTCAACCCTCCCCTATACACTGTAGAATAAACAAACACAGCAATACGCACAGAAAACTCAGTTTAAAAGAAGTCCGAGAACAATGTTAGAATAGGTAACAGAAGAAACTTTTCATTGCATATAAGATAATAACCATCACTAGAAGTTCACCAATCAAATTTTCACCCCTTTTTTTCCTGTTTACAAGCTTTAGTAACCATGTAACCCCATGTTTTCAAAATATTTTATAGAAACACCAAATACAAAAAGAATGGTGCTTTGAAACGCCCAAGATATATGTTGATGACTCAGAAGTTTGTTTATGCAATGAAATGCAGGATTATCTTCCTACAACTGTCAAATTCAAGGGAGTATTTTTTTCGGCCCTTTTTCGTATGAAACCGGATGTGACGTACTATGATTTAGTGGTATTACACCTATAAACTGAATTGTCGAAATCTATCCGTTCTGGTGTCGGATCTTTAGGTTGGAGAGTATATCTTCAATTTCCCTGTATTTTCCCTTCCGTAAAACACACACTATCCATCTGCTGCATACTGTAGTTGCTGACATCTTGTAAGGGCCTCGAGAGATCTTCTAGAGCATTAAACCAGACATCTTTGACTTCTTCTACTGGCACAAATGGCAATTAATATAGCAGCACGTTGTACCAATAATTTCGCAATTTAAAGTGACATCGGATTAACTTGTAAATCGTTGAATCAATAATCGAATTCGGCATTCAAAATATTAAGACACATTTGAAATAAATAAATATACAATTAAAAATTATAGTTATGTTAAAATTCAAATAAATAAATACAGAATGTGTGTTATATTGTATAACTAAATACATGGTTTGTCGTTGAGTCTTCTCTTTGACTCTCAGCTGAAAGGCGACTTCTCTGAGAACATAAACTGAACCTCTTAATTCGGGGATACTAGCTGGTTGCAATGCCCAGGATGGTATGAGGCATTTCTGTCGTTGGTGCGAAAATTTCTGCCGATGTAGAACGGAATCGACTGACACCTATTTAGGAGAGGTTCGCATTTTTTATAATAAAGAAAAAGAAGTAACAATACAAGATAAATAAGAATATGAACGTTAGATGAATAATTGAAGAAACCATACATTTTCAATCAATTTCAAAATATCAAAACAGCAAATACTTTTTTCAACATAATTTCCGATTAATATTATATTAATAATACTAATGATCTAAGTTTTATCTAATTTTTCGAAGTTTTGAACTTATCTATTAAGGAGAGGTTCACAATTCACAGCTTTACTTCGAGCTTATATAAAACAGTATTCGCTGATGCTATGGCAACGTCACTTTTTGGTAATTTTAGCCGAATATCGAACTGTCCGACAGAAAGGCTAATTGTTAACTTGTATAAGAACAGATGTTTATATCAATTAGTATGTCCAAAGTTATATAATAAATGTTGACCTCCTTGTGATGTTAATTTGATTCATAACTCATCAGAGATTTGTTCTATCAAGAGATTGTTAATACTTCAATTGTATAAATCTTGCAATGAGAAGGAAAGTGTCTGACCAGATATCTTTAATTATTAATGACAATACAAGACGAGCTTCGTAACATTGAAGAAATGTTAAAAAAAACGTCATGTAAGTTGTCCTGGAAAGAGAATGTGAAATTAACAATTGACAAATTTTGGACACACAAATTATTATTTGACTGTCAAAATAAATATACCCTGTCATACTGCGATCTGTCAAGTTTGAAGATTGGAACTGTTTACAAGTTGTGGTCCTCAATTGAAAGCAATATTAAAGATGTCCACCGTGGTGATATAAAAACTCGGCTAATCACAGGATCATATATACTCCAGTCAACAGAAGTAAACTCAGTCAATATGAAGTCAGCGCTGTCTGTCCACTTTGTCAATATGAAGATGAAGACATTGTTCTTTTTTATTTTAAATGCAACGCTCTATTTACATACAGAAAAACGTACATACAGAGGAATTAATTATTAATTAATAATACTTTATTGTCATATAAGTAAAACATGATACTTATGACAAATACAACTAATAACAACAGTCCCCTGTCCTCAGCTCTAAAGACTGTTTTATAAAGGAACCTGTTTTTTTCACTTGGTTTATATTTGCAAGATTTAGCAGGACTACTAGTTGTTCAGTACCAGACAGATTTAGAAATATAGGATTATCTATTGCGATGTCATCAAAAATAAACAGCATAATAAGTAATATTTGAATACGTGTTCATGGATAAGACTAGCCGGTGATTATTGTCTATTAACACAATTGATTATGGACCCAAGTGTTTTGATGAAACAGAACATATTTGATGCAGTGACAATATCTCACAAAAATAGTGGACTGCTCAAGAAAATTGTGCTTCTCCTTGCATTGACGTTAAGCACGCTATTGCGTCAATGCCGTGAAATCCGACAGAGCACTTGGATAAACAGCTCTTCTATGAAATCTAAATAGTTAAGCTTTATAAAATTTCTATCCATCGACTAGGCAAGTATTACTGTTTCCAAAAAGATAAAACATTATTTTATAACTTTTCATAATAGTATAAAATAATGATACAAATATTGTCAAAACGTCAAAATTATGCGTGTCAGACGTAACAAATTATACGCATAATAACTTTTACGGATTTTTTTTTGAACTCTTAGAAAGAGTGTAAAATCCGCGAAAATTCGCATGAATGATAAACGTCATATATAATTTATGACGTCATTGCTGATTTTTGCGTTGATGCAACGATCAACGCTGATTTTTTCAAAAATGAATAATCTTCACGATGGTCAGATTTCAGAAAATGGTAAGTTATCAAAAGTTATGGCTTTTTAAAATATTAGATGATATGTAATTTCGTTTTCATAAATTATTCCCACAAAAGTACATAGATAGACCATTTCAAATCCGGATTTTTACAGCACTCACTTCACAAATAAAAACGCATTGGCTTTGGACAAATGTCTTGCAAGAATGTCCAATGTCGAATTTCGCCGCTTTTTACAAGTAAACTGTCAGTTTCGACGTCATTTAATAAAATATTCGATTTGTAGCATACAAAATAGTGATTTTGCGTATTTGTACTTTAACCCCACATAACAGTTACATACTTTTTGATAAGTTGTTAAGTCGAAACGACTTCGTTTTTTAACAAATCCAATGTCTTGCAAGTTTGTCCACTTTACAATTTTCTTACGTTATGAACGTTGTCGATTCGGGACGCTATATATATGTGTGTTTTCAAATTAAATCTAAATGTTTGTTTTGTGTTTTGGTGTTGAACGCCACTATAAGCGACTTTTATCGAACTTTATTAATAGGTGGAGGAAGCCGGACATCAGGCGACCTTCGGTTAGATAACTGACACTAACTGTCAATTAGGATCGGAGTCCAACAAATTTCGCCACGAGCGTATTTTAAAATCGCCAGCCTCGTGATCACTATATGAACTCCTAAGGCAACTCACCCATCTAGGCCATCGAAATTGAAAGCTTTTCGTATTATCATATAATATATGAACGATAATCTATTGTTTTCAAGTAACAAGTACGGTTCGATTTCATGTTAAGATCAGAGGACAAAACAGAATAACAAACTTATAAATTTCGCTATTAACTGTTCAAGTATCGAAAGAACTTTATACGGCTATGTTAGAAACGAAGATAACAACTGTAAAGGAAAAATATTTACTAGTAGTGTTTAACAAAAAGAAATTAAATTATTATCTAAAATGAAACAAATATGGTAATTTGTCAATAAATAGGTAAAATATTAATTGCAGAAAAGAAGAATTTTATGTCCGGAACAGAGAGAATTAAATATTATAAAGAGATGAAGAAACTAAAAAGAAAAGAGCAGAAAAATAAAAGTTACAATAAATATAAAGACAAATACAACGCAAGCCGAATCAGAAGTCCGAAAAGTGAGGTGTCCAAAAGCGCTTTATATAAAAGAAATCAAAGACAGAAAATCAAAGAAAAGAGAGTAAAACAGAATCAATATAAACGTCGGTCACGAGACAAAACACAAAAAGCAAAACAAACAAATAATCAAAATGACGAAATTCGAAATGCAATATTTAAAAATAAGATGGCCAAATGCAGGGCACTGAAAAGGCTTAAGGACGCTCTACCATCATCTCCAATTAAAAAACAAGCTATACTACAACACTATCTGTGTATTTCACCAACAGCAAAACAATCTTTAAAACGACAGAGTCAATCACTCTCTGAAAAGGTCTTAGAAAATATGAAGGGATTCATACATGAAACAAAACAGAAAAGAAATTCTGATGCACGTAACGCTATGCATGTAATATCGGCTTCTGTCAGCGGTGAAAAAATTTCAAAAGGAGAAAAAGCAAAGCAGCGCGTAAGTTGAGATTGCAGCCGCGGCGACTTTCTGGTGGTCAAAGAATTCGCACTTCTGTTTTGAGATCAGAAAAATCTTGTTTCGAATTCACAAAGAGGAAAACAAGATCTGACATTACTTCTGATGAAACAAAAAAACAGGCTTATGATTTCTGGATATCCCCTATGGTTTCGCGCACAAGTTCTAACAAAACAGACATGAAACGCTCACGGATAGGGCCTCTTGAATATGTTTCCCATCAAATACACCTGCTCGAAAAAACGCAAACTGAAGTGTTTTTAGAGTTCAAAGCGAAATATCCAGATTTTAAAATATCACAACGTTTGTTTGAAAGTTACAAGCCGTTTTTCGTGATGCCAGTCAAACAAAAACATCGCAATACATGTTGTTGTCGGCAGCATATAGAGGTTCGAATTCTTTTTAAGAAATGTATGGAATTTCGGAAAAATTTGCATGCAAGTAATCTGGACTTGACCCAAGAGAACTAACCAGTTTTTGAACATTTAAATGACATATGTGCTGACACTTTATGTGATAAGACTGCACCGCACGCAAAGTGTTTAAATCGGTCTCGCAAAGAATGTGGAGTTGAAAAATTGTCCTTCCACGACAATGAACTAGACATATCTAGAAATGCTCGCGACATTAAGTGGGAAAAAATTGAATACACTGAAATAAACGTGAAAGGCAGAAAAACAAGAACAAAACTTATGTTAGTTAGTAAAAAAACAAAACCTGGCGAAATGTTTAACCATTTTAAATCACTACTCGAAACTTTTCCAGCTCATCAAAATAGAGCTAACTGGCAAAGTGAACAGTTTAGAAATATTGTTCAAAATCTTCCAACCAATCACGCAGTTTGTATTCACGATTTCTCTGAGAACTACCTATGTTCCGAACGGACTGAAATCCAATCAGCATACTTTCAGAGAACCGAGGTTAGCATACACGTTACAATTTTAAGCAGGCATGCTATTCTTGAGATAGACGGGATCGACAGTACATTAGATTCACCGGTAATAGTTAGTGAACAGTTTTTTGTCATTAGTCCAGACTTGGATCATGACCGTCACTATACTGGATATGTCCAAACTCTCATTTCAAAATACGTGAAATCGATATCTGCTGAAATTAAGATTATGCATGAATTTACCGACGGTTGCAGTGCTCAGTATAAAAGCCGAAACTGTATGGGCGATGTTTGTACACATATATCGGATCTAGGGTACGACGTTTTAATTAGAAACTATTTTGAAACCTCGCATGGCAAAGGCCCACACGATGCTGCCGGTGGTTTTCTAAAGAATCAAGCGGACTCCGCCGTGCTCCGGGGTAAAACTAAAATTCAGACGGCGCGTGACCTTTATGATTTTGCTCAGAAAAATCTCCAGAATCCACAGAGTGGAATATATAAATAACGGCTATTCAAATACATTGCTGAAATTCCTCGTCTCCATAATATAAACTTTAAACCCGTGGATCAAAATCGCAAGATACACCAAATCATATCAACAAATTATTCTACAGATCTTCTTGTCCGCGACTTATCGTGTTATAATTGTGATAACTGTTTAAATGGAGCAATAAACGAGTGTGAGAAAACGCAATTGATAGGAAATTCCAAAAGAGTGAAAATGATTCAAAATGATAACTCGAATTCCGAAAAAAATGATGACCATTGCAATACAAATGATAATATAATTGAAGACATTGTTGAAAAGGACATGATAATTGCGGTTTTGGCAGACGATATTGATTATGAGTATTATCTTTTAAAAGTGTCAAAAAGACCTCACATTATAAAAAAAAATATTTCAGATGACTGGGGTTGTTCGTTTAACCGAGGTTCCAAAGTTGTGAAAGTGCTGTATTACGAGAGGATAAAAAATCAACCGTTAATTTTCAAACTTGTGAAGCGTAAAACTGCGATTTGCTATTCCTCTGCAATACGATTCATTTGTGCTGAACTTGAAAGTGACAGTAAAATTGTTGTACCTGAAGAGTTACACCTCGATATTATACAAAGCTTGTAAACATATCAGATGAATATAATTATTTTTTCACGCAATTATTTTCTTTCTTAATCGAATTGTTCAGTTATGAAAAATAGTAGTGTTGAATATTTTTTTTCCATATATAACTTTTTAGTAAGACCCTTTCACTTTTCATCAACCCCCCCCCCCCCCCCCCCCCCCCAAAAAAATAAAATAAAAAACAAAAACACGACAAAACACCCAGACTTCTTTATTAAAGCAAAATGAGTAGCTGCCTCCCTCCTCCCTGTTCTCAGCTCAGATTTAATGGGGGAACAATGTATTATATTACATTCTATAGGCACTATTATCTCACCCAAATACATATTTTGTACTGTTTTTAGCTTGCGTAACTTCCAGTAGGAAGTATTTCATGCATATTCAAGACTTAGAAGTATCCATATCGATCAAAAAAGATAACCGACAAAACGAACAAAGTATCCTCGATTACTGGCATAAAACGTCAAATTTTGACGTTACCAATTGAGACGCAATATCGTGCGTAACGTCATTATGGAAAACATTTATTATAAACTTAGAGACATCAAGGTTGTTAATGATTTCTTAGGGCAAGATTTTAGATTTTATCGTTAATTTTCATGTACATATTTATTGATATGATTATCCCCTACTGTGACTATACATTTGAACATTTACCTTATTTGGGGTGCACCACTATAGTGGTGGATAATGCACACTGAAGAAGAAGAAAGAAGAAATGCCCAATCATACGTCGTAGTATTGATATTAATCCCTCTTATAGTGAAGTAATAGTTTGTTATAATAATATATCAAATATTTTGTCACAATATTATAATAATATTAATTAAGCTCTTTTCGAATTCTTATAAAAAGTTCCTCAACATCACTTTTCCCCGTTTATCTTCTCCACTGCTCCCCCGAAGTGCTTGTACCGAGCTCAAATCGCTACATTTCCTGTTTGTGTTTTGATTTTATTCCATCTGTGGATAGTTCGTATAAATTCGTCTTTTAGTTGCTGAAAGTGAACATTCTGAAAACATCACGATCATAGAAAATGGACATGTTGGACCACCTAGTTTAATACAAAGGGGTATGTGAAGGGGACAACAAATTATTCAAACATATATGTATAATAAAGGAAATCACTACAACATAACAATTGAAAAGAGCTGTCTCTATTATATCAATAGTTATATAAAACAACAAAACGAACACTTTTATCCTAATTTAAGCTAGGGTTAGGTATTCAGGGATTAGGGTGGTTGGGTTGGGAGGGTCAGTATTGATCATCGGTCCGAAAATGATATAAAACAAAAATAACGCTATAAAACGTTTTTAGAAAACAAAAGCAAGACAAAACCGAGTATCAGATTATTAGTGGCTATACTTGTATCTTGTAAACAGGTTTTGATCAAACGTATGCATATTTCTAGCATGAAGTATACAGGTTGTCACTCCTGTATCCACAATTGAAACAAGACCACAAGGTGACGAGTCTATAATGATCTTGTACTCTCGTCTCGGTCCAAAATTTTACTTATAAAATGATTTTGTTATACCGCTGACAATCTATGTAAATGTAAGCTTACACGTGTAAATTCACCTACTTCTATCATGGTCCTATGATACAACAAAGAAACATTGGCTTTAGCTAGCCAGTTTAGTAAAAACATATATTGACGCGCATTGACTGTAGTTTGTTTCGATAGACTTTTCAACATTTTTATACGGTTACAAAAATACACAACGGGTATACCGATCCGAAATCCGCGGAGGGATCCGAATCCAGAGGAACAATTAATGAAAAGTTTGTAACGGTGATAAGCTAAAATCTAGATCCGATTCCCACCGAGCATAATTCTTCCGTGGGAATCGGATCAGATTTTACTTACCTACCATTACAAACGTTTCATTATTTGCTCCTCAGGATTCGACCCTCCGCGGTTTCTGATTGGGATACCCGGTATGAAATAAACATAATTATGATTAAAATCCGTGTTTCGTTTCTTATGTGTGTGAACAAAAACTGATTGTTTAATTGCTATTTGCACCAACTATTTCAAATATATTTAGAACAAAACCGTTAAAAATATAATTCAACTGAGAAGTAATTCTGAAATGTCTTTGAAATTTACTTTTTTATGGATGAAAATGAAAATAAACCTTCTCACTTAGTTGATACGACTGCATTGTAAATAAGCCTAGCCTTGCTGTATTTACAATGTTATAGCTGCCGTTTTACTTTAGTTCTGAGCGTGGAAATGCTGATTTAAATGATAGGGTATGTGTTGGGATGGTTCCCATGTACAAAAATGTATTTTGTGAACTACAAACTGTATCCTCGCCATTTAATAAGATACTGTTTAATGTTGCCTCGTTTTCTACACTTGAAGTATTTTTTCAACATCATACATATCTTGTTGGTTGTTTGTATTTTATGACGATGGATTATCTTTGTTTAAATTTGCTTTATAATTGTACGTTTTTTTCTCTAATTGATATTGTACGTATTTTCCCTAATTGATATTGTTCGTATTTTCCCTAATTGATTGTTTGTATGGTTAACAATTGTGTCATTGACCATGTCTAGGATTTCATGCATATGCATGCATATGAGTTTTATATACTACGTGCCTTTTAAAGTGCATTGTGTTTTTGCGTTTTGGTTGTCCTGTCTCGCCATGCAGTATTTTGTCGTTGTATTCAATTTGTTGTGCACCTACATGTGTCAAAGGTTGATATGAATAAAATATTGAATCTTGAGTCCTGTTACTTTTCTACTATATTACTAAATTGTTTCGTTCCAGTGTGACGAGACTTTAACCATAAAGATTAAAGGCAATGTTTCACATAAAGTGCACGAACTCCAGTATCCAAGTTTTACGCTGTATTTGGGGAGTTTAAATAATTTCACATATAAGTTTATAAATACTATAATATGTCGTTCCATAGTTATGTCTCACTGACAATCAATCCACTTCTTTTTGTTTCTTTTTTAGATCGATTTACATGTCATGTCGACATTAAATTCATGCCCGGTGTTGAGCGAGTGCCAGTTGCTCTGAACGGAAACGAACTCTTTCAACAACTATATGAGTGGTCCGTAGGTAGGCTGTAGCAAGGCAAAATGTCTTGCCATATCCAACTTACTCTTATATTTAAGTTGCAATCCAAATTATTCGTCATTCATCCCGGTAGATCTAACTTGACAAAAATCATTGGTTGTAATATATTTTTATTTCTTCTCGTCCTGAATATGCATCAAATACTTGACAATTGGTGTTTAGCAAGCAACAATCATCAAATGTTCATTTTAAGGAACTAGATTAAGTTTTGGTCCTTCTTTTACTATATATAATTTCGAAATTGTTTATACATATATTTGGTTCATGATATTTGGGCATCACCAGCATCATTTACACAGATCCATAACAGATATTTGCAGATCACTTTCAATGTCAATCATGTCTTAACTGATACCATTTCCTGTAAGTACTTTTTAGTACGTTGCAGTACACATAACGTCCTTCTTAAAGAGAAGACATGTGTCTATTTAAAAAAAAACTTCACTCTATTGGTCTCTGCCATGTGAAGGGTTTCACTTTTAGTAGTTAATTGTCAAGCTATTTATATTTATCAGTAATAAAGACAAGAATAGAGAGACTCAGACTTGAAGATCAGTAATTAAAACCTTAGATACATGATTTTTTTCTTAGTTGTTATTGGCTTTGAACTAGCTGTCAGTAACTGCGAATACTCTCTGATCTGTACTTTGTGTCTGTTTGTTGTTTGGACGTACAGGTACCCGTCCACGTCCACTCTGTGTTCTAGTTAGATGTATTTCTATTTGTATCCATCTGATGAGTTAAGTCTTTTTCAACTGATTTTATAGTTATGTTTGCTCTTATGTTGTATTGTTATACCACTGTCCCAGGTTAGGGGAGGGTGGCGCCTTCAAACTAATTTAACCCCGCCACATTCTATATGTGCCTGTCCCAGGTCAGGAGCCTGTAATTCAGTGGTTGTCGTTTGTTGCTGTGTTACATATTTGTGTTTCGTTCATTATTTTGTACATAAATTAGGCCGTTAGTTTTCTCGTTTGAATTGTTTTACATTTGTCATTTCGGAGCCTTTTATAGCTAACTATGCGGTATGGGCTTTGCTCATTGTTGAAAGCCGTACGGTGACCTATTATAATAGTTGTTAATTTCTTCTGTGTCATTTGGTCTCTTGTGGAGAGTTGTCTCATTTGCAATCATACCACATCTTCTTTTTTTATATATACCTGCCACGTCCGGTCTGTGTTTTTGTTAGATGTTTTCTGCTTTGTATCGATCTGATGAGTTGAGCCCTTTTCAACTGTTTTTTTTTAGATTATGAGTTATAGCCCTTTAGTTATGGAAGTGGTTTGATTGATTTGATTGATTTTTGGTGTTATAACGCCACTTTTAAGCACCGCTTTTGGGCTATTTCGTGGCGGCCAGTTTTTATTGGTGGAGGAAGCCGGAGTGCCCGGAGAAAACCACCGACCTTCGATAGGAAAACTGACAATCCTAGTCAATTAAGATTGGAGTCGAGTGCACCCGCACGAGCGGGGTTCGATCTCACAACCTCAGTGTTGACTGGCTAGCTAGTATAGTGATTACAGTAGTAACTACTTAGACCACTCGGCCACCGAGGCCCCTGGAAGTGGTTTGAAATTCGCTCCTGATCTTATATAAAATTATTGCATATACGCTGGACTATTCTGTATGGAAACTTGTGTGTCTGGAATATAGTTCTTAAACGTATTGTAAGTAAACGTGCATTTTTACTATCTGCTTTAAAAGACTGATTTTGTATCTGGTTTCATATTCACTTACAAACTCATATAGCAACTCACAACATAAAATCTACTCGCGCCTTTATATATTAGTATAGAGTATCGGTGTGTTCACCTCATGACGAACGGTTCATCGGAGTTGGACTTTGGACTCCCTGCATTATATTGTATTACCGTAATATTGAAAATGAGTTGTAAGGATCAGATCAATCGCTTTGATCTTCCGACCGAGGACCAATCAAAACTTTTATCAGTCGAGAAAGTTATAAAAGAAAGATACCTTACTTAAATTCAATTGTTATCTATGGCAGAGCTTAGAGCTTCTAATAAACATAAATATAAAAACATTATGATAAATGAAATGAAAGCGCTATTACCAGAGTTTAGTGATGTTATTATATCTGAGGCCTGTCACTATATGTCGAACGCATTGAATAATGAGAGTCAGAGGACCTTATGTGAACTAAAACGTAGTCAAAAGCAAGCCCCCAGCCAGCAAAATTAATCACAGAAGACCGTGTCGAACCAATACAAACGGCAAGAGCTGATGATGTCTTGGACAACCAAATACAGAATGAATTATCTGACTCATTAGTTAACCTTTGCCTCACACAAAACGAGCCGCAAGACTTTTGTGATTCAAACATTGAAAGTACAATTGTTGACTCGATTGAATAATTATTCGGTCAAAAGCTCCTTAGAGCTTGTGTTGTATATTTGACTTATGCCGAATCAAAATAAATTTTTCTTATCTTATTACCTAGACGACAACCTGACAGTTCTTAAAAAAGCCGTACAAACTTCAAATAATATCGAACAGAAGTCAGATGATTGTGTCACCGACCCGTCGAGGCCGACAAAAACACAGAAAAGCAACAAAACCTGTAAAGTTAACGAAACGGTAGGTTGCATTTGCAACTCAACAGAAAAAGGCGACATGATACGTTGCGACTAGTGCCGTGACTGGTTTCATGAGAAATGCATGGGTATTAAAAAGAATGAGAAGATAGGTTTCTGGGTTTGCTCAGTTTGTAGGGACATTCCGTTTGCAATAAGACGCATCGAATATTCGATGAACTCTATAGTATTGAATAACATAGACTTAGTACGTGATGTAGGGTCTAAAATAACGCACATAAATGAACTGCAATCCGAGAATAATCGTCTTCGTGACCTATTAAGAAAGTCGGAGGCTAATGCCACTGGTCCTGAATTAACAAACACATCAAAGAACACAAATCGACGTAAAAAGAAAAATGGAAAACATAATATCGCTATCTCAGCACAGGACGACGCTATAGACGAGGATTTTGGGATCGATTCACACCGTAATTCTGTCTCAGAATATGTGAGTGACTCCGAATATGTTTCCCAAGTGGAGATTTCCTCCGAAGATCAGCACCTTCGAGCTAACATACCAAAATCCGTCAATGATAGAGTAACAAACAAACCAGCTGGTACCTTGCTGATAGGTAGTTCTATTATACGCGATATAAACTAGAGCAAGTTTATTTTAGATACAGAACCTATATGTGTTCGCGGAGGTAAAATCAACGATATCACAGAACGCTTATTGACACTCCCACAAGATACCAAGCTTGAAAACATTATCATTCAAGCTGGTAGTAATGACTGCTGTAGTTCAGATTTTGAAAGTGAAACCTTTAGAGAAAACTACAAAATACTTGTCTCCACCGCAAAGTCTATATGTGAAATGTAGTCATTTCCAGTTTGGGTCAACGCTTAGATGATTACATTGGAAGCATTGTGAAAGGCAATGAATGTGCAAAACAAATTGCCAATGACGAATACTTTTTATTTATAGCCAATGATTTCAGTTTTATGTTACTAAGAAACTATAGACATATCTTTGTACAACAGAGATGGGTTTCACTTGAACACGAAGGGAGTAGCCAAGCTTACCAAGAATTTGGACATAATCAGTAAGGAGAAACAAAAAAAAAACTGGAGGCTATGGAGAGACCCCCTGTGTATCAGGATATGACACCTCCGTCTTTTCTAGAAAGCAAGCTGGCGAAACTCGTAGTCGGGTGCATCCCCGTCTCGGTGACAGCAAACCATCAAGGTCTCATAGATTTGGAGACAATTCCCATATGTATAACAATGGTACTTCATGTTGGTATTGTGGTGAGCGGAATCATACTCCGCTGTATGTCGTCATGGGGCGTCTGTCACTTGTCACAAGTGTAATGGTGAAGACCATAAGGCTAAGTCCTGTATGTATTAGGTTCTCGGCCGTAAATGGCGATAGCTCTTGTGAAGCAAAGGTATGTAAGAAAGGAAAACGTAAACATAAAGTTTAACGTGGAAAAAATTGTAAGTCCACGGCAAAATTTATTTCTAAAATAGAATTTTTAAACATCCGCGGTGCCACCAGTAAAGTACACGAATTAAACAATCATCTCTCTAATCATGACGTAAGTATATTTGGAATGGTCGAAACCTTTTTAAAAACTAATGATAGACCCGCTAAACTTGATCATGATTATACATGGATTGGAAAATGCAGGTTATCAGGTAAAGACAAAGGGGTATAGGTCTTTGTATTAAATCAGAAATTCCTGTCCTTGACGATAACCTTCTAGATAGTAAACACTATAAACATGAACGTTTGTGAGTTTTATTTAGAATAGGCAATACCAAAACAGCTATTGGAATTGCATATTTTCCAAATGATGGAATCGATCGGCAAACAACCGATATTCTTATGTATGAACTTCTTGAAAATTGCTCAAAATTAATCCAGTCTGGTTATGAAATTTTACTGATGGGTGACTTTAACGGAAAATGTATCGAAAAGTGTCAAACTACAAACTTTAATATCATGTGTTGATTAACATTCTAGAATGGGAAAAGGCTTCGTCAGTTTATAGATGCGAGTGACTTAGTTGCTGTTAATTGCCTCCCCATTTGTGAGGGACTTTATACTTGTATTTTGAATAACCAAAGGTCCGCAATCGACTACGTTCTTCTTTCTGAAGCCCTTAGCCGCAACGTAACACGTGTTATAATAGATGAAAATGGCTGTTTTGATCTACATAGTGATCATGTCATTATACGAACCGAAATAAACACTAACACGCGGAAAATAAAAAACGAACCCAAAAAAACGGTCTTCATTTGGAAAATAAACGATAAAACTGATTGGAATATTTTTTTCAAAAAACCTTAAAAGATAAATTTAGGGCAAATGAGCACACGAAATTGTCTTCGGGTATCAATACAATTTGGGAACACTGGAAAAAGTCCGTCCTTGATGCTGCTGAATTTTCTATCGGGAAAGTTAATAAATCAAATCGGTATCGTAAGTTTTGGGACAACGAACTTGACAATTTGATTAAAATAGAAGAGAAAGTAATTGCTTGAAAAGAATTCATGACAAAACACACGACTGTAATAGCGAGACTGGTAAGATTTTATCTGACATTTATCGTGTGCGAAAAGCTAAGTTCCAAGAAGCTATCAAAAGAAAAGCAAACACTCTGAAATTGAAACAATTTCATGATAAATGTGTGAATTCTTCCTACAAGGTTAGAGGATTCTGTGATATTTTTAAAGGCAAAAATAATAGTATTGCCCCTCAACAGATTATGAATCCCAAAAATAATACCGAACTATTTACGGAAGAGAAAGATATTAGTGCTGTCTTAAGCAGCCATTTTAATTCTTTCGGTAAGGATTCCCCAATAAAATGTAATATGCAAGATGAGGTTAATGAATTTCTCTCGAGTATTGAAAACGACGAAGTTTCTCCCGATACGAATATTTCAGTAAATATAGGTAGACCACAAATTGAACTAATTTTAAGGAACCTTAAGTCGCGTAAAGCTAGTGGCATCGATGAGATTCCTAATGAATTCTTAAAGTTTGGCGGAGATGCGCTAGTTGATTTACTTGTTGATCTTTTCACAATAATATCTGACCTCGAAACTGTACCTGATGATTGGCAAAAAGGCATCATCAAACCATTACATAAATCAGGATCTTTTTTGATATTGATAATTATAGAGAGGCATCACGCTTACTTCTAATGTATATAAAGTATATTCAAAAATTTTGGAAGAATCTGTAATACCCTACTTGGAAGAAAATAATATTTTAGGCGAGGTCCAGGGAGCATTTAGAAAAAACAGAAGAACCGAGGACCATATTTTTACACTGCAAGGTATTGTTCTATTCGTAAAGCTAAAAAACATAAAACGTTTCTCGCTTTCCTAGACCTGTCCAAGGCTTTTGATAGAGTCTGGCGATATGGCCTTTTCCATCTATTGTGGAAAAACGGCATTAAAGACAAGTGCTGGAAATTGCTCAAATCACTTAATAGGAATGTATCAAATAAAGTATTGTTTAGTGCTAGTGAAACAAGAATTTGGCCTGAAACAAGGCTGTGTTTTGTCTCCAACACTTTTTTTCTGTTTTAATGAATGACCTCGTAGGTATGCTTAAAGCCAGTAATTTGGGCGTCGAGCTCTCCTCACAAATTTTGAACTGTTTAATGTTTGCTGATGATGTAGTCCTTATCAGGAAGTCCGAGAAGGAACTACAGTGTCTGCGAGATATAACAGCCAAATTTGCATCAAAGTGGAATTTAAAGTTTAATCCAAACAAATCCAAGATTATGATAGTAGGTAAACGCTTAGATAAAACTAAGAAATGACACCTAGGAAATGAGCATTTGGACGAGACTAATGAATATAAATATCTGGGAGTTTATTTTACCCGCTCTTTGACTTTTGCTTTCCATATCAATCATTTCTTAAAAGACATTTTCGAGCACAAACTGAATTATATGACTAAACTACTTAATGATCACGGATCTTTTAAACGCATATCTTTTGGGGATGCTCTCTGGAACTCGGTCATCCGACCATCTCTAGCACATGGATGTGCCGTATGGCTACCGTCATCCGCTTCAAGTCACCAAATACTTGAAACATGGCAATATAAAACGGCTAAACTGATTTTTAATACTAAGATGAATATCCCAAAAGCTGTTCTTTTCCTAGACTTGGGATGGGTGCCGATAAACGATTTTCTTAAAAGACAAAGGGTGTCTTATTTTGCTAGGATTCAAGGCCTAGACACAAGTAAATTATGTCGAATTGTATTTGAAGAGCTAAAGTCCCTAACGCTTCAAAGGGGTGGGATTATCCACAATATATGACCAATTTGTTTAATACGGTTGGTCTGGATCACTTTTACAACTCGAATGTTAACTGTAATATATTTAAACAGTTTCTTGGAAGGTTTGTTCGTAGAAGGGAATATCAAGTAATATTAAATAAAAGTAGTCTAGATGTTTTCTCTAAATTTAATTTTGCACAAGGAAAGCAGCCCTATCTGTCGAACTTGCTGGCCTTTAAGTCTGCAAGACTAAAATTGTTAACACGAACAACATATTTACCTGTGAACCAAGTCTTATATAGGATGAATCTTAGCGAGAGTCCCACCTACCAAATGTGTTTATGTAAATCTGACGAGTCTGTTGAACACTTCCTATTTGAGTGTTCTGGATTTTCTTCTATCCGAAATAAATACTTTACTGATATAAACGAATATCTAAGTTCTACTTTCCCGGGCCTCTGCTTCACAGAGTTATCGCTCTACAATAAAATACAAATACTGATTGGTGGTTATTTTTATCAGGTTGGTCCCTATATTAGTAAAAATATGGACAGTTAAAGTAAAAAAAATGTTGAGTGAAATGTTCGCTCACAGATCATTGGTTTTGGAACCTAAAGTTTAAATGTGATTTGTTTATGAAATATGATTTACGTAACTCTTAGTTTAATTTATATTTCTATGTTGTACATAATGCGTATTCCTTTTATGTAATCTGTCTTATTTTATTATGTACCAATTTTTAACTCTGAAAATGACATATGAATATTTTTTACTTGTCTGTAAATATTATTGCATATGCTATTAGACGCATTTGTGGATACCCCGTCCGCAAGTGCCCCCGTTGTAAAGGGGTAGTTTCTAAATAAATATATATATTAAGTATGTTCCTATGTTGTGCTGTAATACCACTGTCCCAGGTAAGGAGAGGGTTGAGCGCTCAAAACACACCTTTAACCCCGCCACATTCTGTATGTGCCTGTCTTAGGTCAGAAGCCTGTAGTTATGTGGATGTCGTTGGTTCATGTAAGTTATACTTGTTTTTCGTAAATTGTTTTGTTATACATTACGCCATTAGTTTTCTCAATTGAATTGTTACAGTTTTTTGTCTCGCCTTGACGGAGTCAAAAAGCGAGACATAGGTATGCTGTTTCCGTCGTCGGCGGCGGCATCGGCGTCGTCAACAATGTATTAGTTTGAGATTAGGTCTAGTTCATGGTGAACCATTAGTGGTAGGTCAATGATATTTGGTATGCAGTTGTATTAGCATTGGCACATCTCATTACCATGGAGATTATCTGGCCCTGCCCGCTCAGTCAGGGTCTATTGACTTTGAAAATTTGCTTAGTTTACATGTATTAGTTTGTGATTGGGTCAGTTTAAGGGGAACCATAAGTGGTAGGTCAATGATAATTGGTATGCAGTTGTACAAGCATAAGCACATCTCATTTCCATGGAGAATATTTGACCCCGCCCCCTCAGTCATGGTCTATTGACTTTGATACTTTTGCTTAGCTTACATGTATTAGTTTGTGATTAGATCAGTTTAAGATGAACCACTTGTTAAGTCAATGATATTTGGTATGCAAATGTATTGGCATTTGCAAGTCTCGTTTCCATGGAGATTATATAGCCCCAACCCCTTATCATGGTTCATTGACTTTGAAACTTTTACATAGTTTACAAGTTAATGTTTGTGTTTAAGTTTATTTAAAGGGAACATCTTATGATAAGTCAATGGTATTTGGTATGCAGTTGTATTAGCATTGGCACATCTCATTTCCATGGAGATTGTTTAGCCATGTCCCTTCAGTCATGGTTCATTGACTTTGAATATTTGCATAACTTACATGTTAAAGTATTGCTATTTTAATTTCAACATTTGCATTATCGAAATTACAAAAAGGCGAGACATATCTCTGTTATAACAGTTTATTTATGTCGGGGCCTTTTATATCCGACTATACGGTATGGGTTTCTCTAATTGTTGAAGGCCGTACGATTTATTATAATTGCTTACATCCACTTCATTTGAACTTTGGTGGATAGTTGTCACATTGGCAATTATACCACATCTCCTTCTTTTTATATTAACTTACCTATACTAGTATCTTCCAGATGAACAGATTTTCCATCGTCAGTTTAATCTATCTTTTAGTTTTAAGTTTGGATTGATTGTTCTTCAACATCTTATACGTTGGCCTTTCTATAATATTTGGTTTATAACATCAGCATTGAGAACGAGATTTTCGAAATGCCTACAGACTAATTTCAATATGTTGCTATTTGTATTACAGAGGACAAAAAATAAGTTTCAAGTAAAAATTGAAATAAATTCACGTTAAAGACATTTACATTTATGCATGTACCTACTGAAAGTTGGACCAAACTGTTAGTAATAATATAATACATCTGATTCAATGAATATTAATCACACGACAAAATGACTTTGCAAATTAAGTGTATTCTATATTATGAACCATATTAAACCTAAACAGAAATTTAATTCTAATATCTGTATACAATTATAATATTTAAAAAAATGTGAAAGTCGCAATTTAGACCGCTTCAAATTACTTCCTGCAAATTGAATCGCATTTATATGGACTTTCACAAGATCAAATATTGTTATAGCTGTAAGCTTTTTGAACCATAATGTGTGTGCACAAGGAAACACATTTGTAGCCAAAACTGTCTTGAACGTTAAAGACCATCATTATTGAAAAAAAGGCAATATACGCTGACTTTTTACTGCACCGTTGAAATGATCAATCTTTTAGCTTTTGTGAAGGTGAATTTCTGACGGATGTTTTTCCTTTCATCTTTTTGCCATGGTGCTTTATGTTGATCAGAAGATATTTGTTACTGGTTCTTAGAATTACTTGTCATCAGATCCAGTGCCTTGTCAGCATTCGTTTATTACATATTTAACATCTAATATTATGATTTAATTTGATTCGTTTGAATGGTGTTTAGCACTTTTAGCACTATTGTGCTTTTTCCTAACGGCATGTTTGTATTGATGGAACAAGTCGGAGAGCCTGGAGATAACCACTGACAATCCTAGTCAATTAAGATTGAAGTCGAGCTCACCTGCCACATTCGAGACTCAAACTGACAAGGCTAGTGATACACTATTTCTAATATTATGAGAGTTCGTTAATATTGTAACCTATTAATATAGGCTGAACGTGTTTAAAAATTAAAACATATTACGCTTAACATTATTTCAATAAAAACTCGTGAATGTCGTTGTGTAGAAGACTAAATGCATCAGTCCGTTTCTGTTTCGTACATACTTTAGTTTTTCAACAATTAATAAACATGTTCTTTTGCTAATAATCACTCTTTGATACCGCTACATGTATCTACTATGACTAAACTGTACATTAAAATATTAGTTGATACCATTTGCAGGAAAGAGGAGGAACTTCTAACCCGGAGCCGTTACAGACTACTATGATGAATGGTCAAATAATGGTTATGAGAAGGTATACAAGTATAAGCTTTTAAAAAAATGTCTGACTTTAGAATGGGGAAGGAAGGGCAAATTTGAAATATAAGATTAGGATTTAAGAAAAGGAGGGGCTTAGTTTTAATTTTAGGTAGGGGTTGGCTATTACTACGAAAATTCAGTATATATAAAATTGAATCTCGGTAAATATAATATGTACAACATATAAGCAATTTACCACAGTGCAATCTTACCCAACTTTGCGGTACAATGGACGCCAAAATGTCATTTAACACGGAAACTAATTGATCATTAACTTTTGACTTTGAACACAATTATATCTTCCATTTTTTTTTTCAACAAAATATTCAATTCTGTTTTAGGCAAGGATAGCATATATTCCTTTTCAATTTCCTCATGTCTCATTCCCCAAGAAAATGAAATTGTCTTCTCCTTATGAATTTTCTGTTGCTAAATTGCTATTCAGAGAATGGAATTGTAATCCTGATGAGAGGCTAATCAAATGGTAACATTATCGGGTCGTTTATATAGTTAATTGTCTTGTAAATTATTTCCCATTCTCTCATAGTCCTTGATAAAAAAAAAGCCATCTCTAAAAAAGAATATAACTCCTAAAGTACTACTTTGTTGGAAAAAAACTCTGTGATGACCATGACTATATATTCTGTTTCACCATTTTTGGTCAATATGGTCATTCCTGGACTTCCCTCGTCTGGCAGTCCTTACTAAATTAGGGCGTTAAGGTGAAAAATTTTTAATGCTTTGAAAGATGTCTACATCCAAAATAAACAAATGTATTTAATATGAAATGTATGAGAGTATTGGACAGCACAAGAGACCAAACAAACCACTAAGCCATACCCATACTCCTCTGAACAAAAAACAGACATTAAAAAAAACAACAACCGGTTTAGGTAGCCTGACTTGATACAGACATAACAGGTGATGGGATTAAACCAGTCTTACCTTCGCGAAACATTTGAAGCCGGTTTTGTTTACGGATACAAATATGTGTTTTTATTTTGTAAACTAGTTTCGTTTAATTTTAACAGAATAAGTTATTTTGGTATTCAGTAGTGTGAAGGAAGACGAAGATCTCCGTCTCTGCTTAAATGCTCAAAGGAACATAGAACAGATCTATGATTGTTTGGGATTTCTTCTTTAAAAAGTACTATGGGTATAAGCTGGGTCTCCCAGTAAATCGTTAATACATAACTATGTTATCAAGCAGTGTATACAATACAATTTATGAAGAAAAAAAGAAAAGAAAACAAGTTGATTTGGAACTTTTTCAACAGAGACATGAACATATTTGGCACGAAGGTAGGACATCATCGCATAAATTTTCGTCTACCACTGTGTCGATACAGCTGTTGTAGAGCCATGATTAAAAACTAATCTAGATAATAGCGTTTGCTCAATACTTGTAATGGTCAACACAACGGTGTCACTATTTAAGCAGAAACTGTTTATCTATCCATGCAAAACCTTATAGTCTAGTGTATTGGATTGGTTGCTGTTGTTTGTCTTTAAATCACGGTTTTAATGGATATGGTATTGTATGTCTTTTCACTACCAACGGTTAAAATTGCGATTGCTTTTTGGTATTTTGTTACTCTTAAAAATATCAACAACATATTATTTTATATAAACATCTCTCTTTTTTTTTTTAGGAAAAGAAAGATGATGCTTTTTGTTCTATTTTAAAATAACCTGAAGACATATAACATACATATATGTTTCACAAGTTTTGTTTACTCGCTGCTTTGTAAAAGTGTAATTGTGTTTTTATGTTAGAATAACATGAAATTCTAGTACAATCTTGTAGTGAATTTGTGCAAAATGAAAATATATCCAAAAATCACGTTAATTCTTTCTGCTTATTCCTTCGAGAGTTCAGAAAAAATATAAGTTTACAAAAAGTAAATCTTAAAGGTACAAGTTTCTTGAATTCCATTAAAAATTCATGTCACTTACATGGAAAAACTGCGTGAAAATATATTCGATTTTCATAAAAATAAGGAGATATGGTATGATTGCCATTGAGACAACTATCAACCAAAGTTCAAATGAAGTGGATGTAAGCAAATAAAGGCAACCGTACGGCCTTCAACAATGAAAAAAACGATACCGTATAGTCGGCTATAAAGGCCCCGACATGAAAAGTACGAAACAATTCAACTGAGAAAACTGACGGCATAATTTATGACAAAACAATTTACGAAACACAAATAAAACAGACATGAACCAACGACAACCACTGAACTACAGGTTAATGACTTGGGACAGACACATGTAGAATGTGGCGGGGTTTAACATGTTTGAAGGCGCCAACCCTACTCTAACTTTGGACAGTGGTGTAACGGCACATCATATAAACAAAACTATAAAAAGCAATTTAAAAGGGCTTAACTCATTATAAGAAAAAAAAATATGAACATCTAACAAAACACAGACCGGACGTGGCAGGGAATTTATACATCCCTCACAACAAAAAGACACAACGTACAGATCTGTGAGTACTCGCAGTTACTGACAGCTTGTTTAAAGCCAATAAAAAAACTCGATCAAAAAGACAATACACAAAAACAAGTAAATATAAACTGAACAAATAAGTTTGATCTATGACACAATATAAATAAAAAAGATTTTTCAATGTCAAAAACCCCCAAGGGTGACTGGGGAATAGAAGTATGGTCACCATTGGTCTTCCTCCGACCGGCAGTAAAACCCGTGCTTAAGTGGGGCGTCCGTTTTGCTGTGCGGGATGTACAAATTTGCAGCCACGTCCAGTCAGAATGGGGACGTTAAATCCGATGCCTCGTGTAAAGAGAGTGCCACGCTCTTTGCACGTTAAGAACCCTTGCAACAACTCTTTGAGGGGTCCGTAGGTGACCTGTTGCAAGGCTAAATTTCTGTCCCTATCCAATATACCCTCATTTCCCGTGGCAGTCTAAATTTCTCCGACCTTAATCCCGGACGCCCCTATTACAGAACCTACCTATTGTATTTATTGTTAATTTGTTCTCGTCCTGAATATGCATGAAATATTTGCCACTGGACGTTAAGCAACCAACAATCAATCAATGTCAAAAAGACATATGTATGTATATAAATCGATCTCTGAATAACTTTTTATTTAAACAAAATTGATCTTTCAATCAGATTGACCCATCTTTTAATTGCCTGGGACTATATTTGAAAATTAGTGATAGCTATTCCCGCTTAAATATTTTGCATCTTTTCATATGAGCGGAACATGCCATAAAAGGGTTTTGTTTTCTCCGGCAAAAGGCAACTGATAAGGTTTATGAAATTTTTATGAGAAAAAAAAACGATGAAACATTCAAACAAGTAATAGCTTTTCCAAAGAGCTTACCGTGTTTCAGCTTACTAATATTATGTTTGAAAAATTGTTGTTTTGCTTTGTATTTTCATCCACCAGAATATTGCTCTGCATATGAAATATAACGGGGTGGAAAAAAGTGAAATAGAGGAAAGGCTTATATAGTATTTTAAGGGTTGCAGTTTTCATTTTGTGCTTTGTAATTTTCAACTCCTGGAAAGAGCCTAATTTCTAAGTCACTTGCGTTGCTTGCACTTATTTCAATAAACCTTTTTTATGAATCAATTTTTCAGTATACATGTCATTTTTTACTCTCTGTTTGAGAAAAGTGTGATCAACATCTTTCATTAATTTTCCCGATAAACCAACCCCCAAACGTTTTAGATCCCAATGAACCTTTAATATACCGGAAATTATTGTTCCTATATCCTACTAAAGGATGTTCCAGTAGCGTATAAGTGTACATGTACATAGTCACTGCGGGGATATGTGTAAGGAGTAAATCGGTTTCAAGTCGGTTTTGAAAAAAAAATGACAAATTGGCAAGTTATGAGGTAAAGTAAATACCTTTGCGACTCTGATCGTTAATTTCTGTCTTTCTTCTTCTTCCCGGTTACGAGCTCGAGACGGACTCTGCAATTGAGTGTAATTGACTCTGGCGCATCCCAAACAGGCAGGAGGCCACTCTTTGGCCAAAAGTAAAAGCCAAGTAAAACTGGTAATATTTACATTAAAATCAGTAAGTGCGTATTTACAAATAAGTACACTGGGCACCTGCTGTCTACTTGAGATATGGCTGGGTCCAGGAGATGGTGTTCACTCTGGTCTTGAAGTCCTCTAATGATCCGGATTCCACTACAGATTCTGGTATTTTATTCCATTCTCTTGCTGTTCTCGGGAAGAAGATATGATAATACACGTCTCTCTTTACTCTAGCTTTTCTGAGTTTGTGGTTGCCTCTGGTCCGTCTGTCACCTGATGTGTAGTACTTGGCTAAATCAGTGACAATCAGCTGGTGTTGGGTCTTATAATACAACACGAGACTATGTTTGCATCGTCTGTGCTGGAGTGATTCCCTATGCATTTGGTCAATTAATTTAGTTAAACTTCCTGGAGAGTTGTCCTGATAGCAGCTGTAGACAAAGCGAGATGCTCGTCTTTGTACTTTCTCGATATCTCGTGTGATGGTGATTTGGTGCGGTTCCCATACTAGAAAAGCATATTCTAGGTTGAGGTCTTACTAGGGTGGAGTATATTGGTCTTCTTGTTAGTTGTTTTCTAAGCTTTGAACCAATTCGATGAGTCAACCCCTTTTCAACTGGTTTTTTACAGTTAGTTCTGACATAATAGAAAAGAAAGGATATGGGGTATCCATCCAAGACACAAAATCAGTTCATGCACAGCAAAAACACAAAAAAGCAAAGGAACAGCGCTTTTAATGATGTATGTTGCGGTTTAACACCACTGTTTCAGGTTAGGGGCGGGTTGGTCATCCGCAAATATGCTGTTACCCCCGTCAAGTTCGCTGTGTGCCTGTACCAAAGTCATGAGCCTGAATTTCATTGGTTTTCGCTTGTTGCTGTGCTTTACATCTGCTTTTCTTTTATGATTGTTATGTACATAAATAATGATTTATGACATGCCGTTGGTTTTGTCGTTTGAACATTTATACATTTGTCATGTTGGATCTTTTTACAGCTTGCAATGCAGTATGAGTATTTCTCATTGACGTATATATGACAACATCTATGTCATGTTGTCTTTGGTGGATAGTTACCTCATTGGTAATCATACTATATCGTCTTATTTTTATGCTATAAATATCTGACAAGCTAATTTTCTGGAACGTTGCAAAACATTTACTGAAGCTATGGGTTTGAATATTTGCTAGTACTATTCACATGCATCAATAAAAGTTCAACTATATACCATTTGTTCATGTTGTTATCAGAACATTATACTACAAACATGCACATGAAGCTGTGATTATGGTTTTCTGAAATGTTAGCAAACAGAAGTTTGTGTATTTAAATTTTGGTATTTAAGTGAATTGTATGACCTGTATTGCATATTTTTGAAAGTCTTTGTAAAACTATCCATCATTATTTATTTTTTTGAAAATTTAGAACTTGAAATATTGTGAAGACATGTATCCATTGAAGAAACCCGAGTGATAACCATATTTAGCTTTGGTGTTAATTCGGTTGCTGTCTTATTTATAAAACCCTACACCTTCTTTTATTTACACAAATAAATCTAGCAACGGTTTAAGTATTTTTACATTCATGAATACATTCTTTCAAAGCGGACCTTTACCGATGCCTACTGTATGTGTATAAAATACCCCTTCCCGAAAAAGTTACCTGTATTAATCGTATGAACCCTTTGGATGTTGACATGAGAAGTTGACCGTTTTGTCATCAGAACTTCACTGTACCTAGTCCGAATAATTAAAACGTCTTGAAAGGTTATTTTATTGATGTGATGTCTTCCTGTGCAAAAATCAAAATAGCCTTTCAAGATGTCTTATAATTATTCGGACTACATGAAAATGAAAACAACACGTTAAATAATTTCATGCGTCCGAAGCGCTTTTCTGGATTTCACCAGGAACGCCCAAAGCCGAATATTTGAAAGCCGAGGATAGGATGCATCAATACGTCTTTGAATTTGCCATTAACCTTATATTACAGGCATGCATGCATAACGAAATAGGTAAACAAGTCAGGTATCTTTATTAAACAGTCTCATTTTGACGAATATTGTATTTCTTTTATGAGCGACAACAATCACATCCTTGGTAGGAACAGTGGTCTGTGCTTGGGTGTTTGGTATCCACATACTCATGAGGAAAACAAATGTTTCTGCACTCTCCTTGCCCATTTGCGCACTTCATAGACGTCGAACATTCATGATTGAGCTGGTTTCCTGAAAAATATACTAGAAGATAATTCATGCGACCAAATTAAGCATATTCAGAAATTTAATAAAATTAAATTTTAAAGTAATAATTTGTGATGTACTGGTAAAATATAGAAGTACTACTACAAATGTACTAGGTATCTTCAGTTGAAAAATATAAAATCATGAAGAAGAGACGCAATACATTTTTTCTAATCATTTTAAATACCTAGTAATTTTCCTGTTAATAAAGCAGCAGTTGCAGCTCCAGCTCCTGCAAGTCCCTGAAGGAGAGCGCCTCCAAGAGCCGTTTCGCCAAGTAAAAGTGGGATCGCAAATACCTGTTTCTTCTCTTTCTTCTTCTTGCAGTAGACACACTCATATGACAGAAGGAAAATGAAAGCAAAAGTGACTATTTTAGTATTCATTTTTCTGCAAATAAAAGAAATAAATTGTGAATGTGTAAGTGTAGACAGCAAAATAAGAAATAATAATAATGATGAATTCGTGTTAAAGAGAAATGTCAATATGAATTAGTATAGTGCAGAGGTGTTTATGAACATGTTGACCAACCAAACGTATAGTATGATATAAGGCAGGTGTTATTTATGAAACTCAAAAATGAGTGCAAACAGAGGAAGACGATGACACGCTCTATTCAACGTACATGTAGAATTGATATTGCCATTTGATAGCCCTTCTGAAATGAAAGAAGAGTAAATTAAATTTATTTGCTTAACGCTTGATTGGCTTGTATATACATGTATGTTGATGAAATTGTGGCAAATAAAGCAACATTAAACGTATTCTTTATTACGTTATCACCGACAAAAGCGTTATCATGCCTACTAGTCAAGATACAATTAGACACAATACAAAACAAACCTACTATTTGTTCTCGTCATCCAACTAGCCAAGGAACAATCTTCAACAAATTGGTCATTGTGACTTTCAAAATATATACTTTTTCACTGGTGTTAAACTGATTGTGGTAACTGCAGTTACCACGATCCCAATATGGCGGAGGTAGACATAGGTAAGATCGTTTTCTGCTAATTTCTCCGTGTATACGTGTTGTTTTAAAAAAATACTCAGCCGCCAGGTTGATCTGTACGGTTTTGTTGAGTGAGTGGGTTTTTAATATCATAAATGGCCTCGTTACCAAAATACTAGCCATCGAAAATTTAAAGAAGATAATAGTAACTCCAAAAGAAGATAATCGTAACTTGGATTACTATACAAATATATGTATAGAAATGAATCAGAAACTTATAGCTGTTTAACTTTCAAAATAAAAATAAGGAGATGTGGTATGAATGCCAATGAGATAACTATCCACCAGAGACAAAAAGACGAAGATGGAAGCAACTACGGGTCATCGTTCGGCCATCAACAATGTGCAAAACTCATAGAGAAAGCTAACGACAACCACTAAATTACAGGCTTCTGGCTTGGGACAGGCGCATACATAACGTAACAGGGTTAAACATGCATGTGAGCGCTCTCCTCCTTTAACTTGGGACTTTGGTGTAAGAGCAAACCATGAGAATCAATTGAAAAAGGCTTAACGGCTTATCAGATCGACACAAAGTAACAACAACAAAAAACTAACAGAACCTGTGCATTTATGATATAAGCTTTGTATGATGAATCGCCGTGAATTAATCCTTCTATTCTTATAATTGTGGTATATTACTCCCATCTGATCATAGTTTATGCTTTAGGTTCAAACCGTTTCATGCAGTCAGTACTGCTGTCAGCTTCACTTCTTTGTGTAAATATGTCGTCTATGTATTTCCAAAACGGCTTTTTTTATTTTCTCACTGTTTTTTGCTCTTCAGTTCTTCTTATGTAGTAGCATCTCTTTTATCTCCAAATTTATTCTATCTTTTGATTAGCCTTCTTATATCTGCACCCCCTCCCCCAAAGGGTGACTGGGGAATATAAATGTAGTCACTCTTGGTCTTCTTCCGACCGGCAGTAAAACCCATGTCAAAGTGGGGCGTCCGTTTTGGCGGAATTTATAAATACGCAGCCACGTCCGGTCAGAATGGGAACGTTAAATCTGATGCCTCATGCAGAGAGTGCCACGCTCTATGCACGTTAAGAATCCTTGCAACAACTTTTTGAGGGGTCCGTAGTTGACCTGTTGCAAGGAAAAAAATGTCCCTTCTCAACATATACTCATTTTCCAGTGGCAGTTCAAATTTTCCGACCTTCATCCCCTATTACAGGACCTTCCTGTTGTATTTATTATTAATTAGTTCTAGTCCTGAACATGCATTTCATATTTGCCACTGGACTTTAAGCAACAAACAATCAATCAATCAATCAATCAATATTATATCTGCTGTAATCAAGGGCATCCATTTTTTTCACGTTCAGCATTAACAGTCGAAAGCGCATCTGGTGCAGAACCATTGGAATTTGGTACCGTCAATGTGATAACTACCACATTGCCGATACCTCTGTTAGTGGACTATCAGTCATCGTGTATATCACTTGCCCAGTAGCCACTATTTAGGAACTGGCATTAAAATACAGATATTATTTTCATTGCTGATATAAAATTTGAGAAATCATTTAAATAAAGGAATATATCTCCCTCATGCAAAGCTCCGATTCCTTGTCCGGATTCGAGTATACTTTAGGTCCTTTATGTTTTTATCAGCTCTGCAACGTTTGTATTAGGTCTTGGATTTTCAAGATTGTTTTGCCTCAAGCATTATTGGGAAACATCAGTTGTCGAAATACGCATCTTGTGCAATAACATGTGTACGGTTAATGCTATGTATACCAACCTCAGTACTGGCATCCGAATACGGATATTGTTTGATTGAAATTTGCTGTTATGAAATTTTAATAATCATTTTGAATTAAGGAATATATCTCCCTCATGCAAGGCTACGATTCCTTGTTCAAATTTGGTTTTCTTTCATGTCTTTTTTGGTTTTATCAACTCTTTAAGGATGTAGTCAGGTCAGGTTTATGAATTTTTGTCAGATGTTCGGACCAATTGGTTTTTTTCTACGAAACAGGGTAAAATAATTTGCCCCATATCACCCATTTTTCTTTTCATAGAAGACTTCAATAGCTCATAAAAAGGTCATTACCAAAATTTTCTAGATTTTTTTTCTTTCGATTTGAGACCCAAATAATGCCAATGCTAAATATAAGGTAAAAGTCCCAGTCAGCCTTTTCCCGTCATCTAAAAAAAAATCAAATATCTCAAAAAGGAGTTCCGTAACCTATAAATATTTTTAGCTTATTTTGTTCTTTAACTAATGTTCTTCTGACTTATAGTATCAATTTTAAATTCTAGATTTTTTTAATTTCACCTAAGTACATCCTTAACGTTTGTATTAGACTTGGATTTTCAAATATTTTGGCCTCGAGTATTACTGAATTTTAATTGTCGAAATGCACATCTGGTGCAGTACAACTGATACCGTTAATGTCATTTCTACCACTGGGTCGATACCCTCTGCTAGTGGACTATAAGTCGCCGAGGGTATCACCAACCACGTAGCCAGTTCGTCGTTACTGGAATGAATATACGGATATTGTTTGATTGAAATTCGCTGTTATAAAATATTGGTATTTTTTTTTTTTAAATTAAGGAATATATATCCCGCAAGCAAAGCTTTGATTCCTTATCCAGATTTGGCTACTTGTATTTTTATGTCCTTTAGGGTTTTGTAAGCTCTTCAACGTTTGTATGAGGTTTTGGATTTTTAAATATTTTGACCTCGAGCATCACTGAAGAGACATGGTATGAGTTGTAGAAATACACATCTGGTACCATGAATCTCATAACTACCACCGGGTCGACATCTCTGTTAGTGAACTGTAAGTCCCAGAGAGTATTACCAGCCCAGTAGCCAGTACTTTGGTACTGACTTGCAATAACGGATATTGACTGATTAAAATTTGCTGTTATGACATTTAAAAAATCATTTTAATGAAAGAATATATCTTCCTTTTAAGTTTATAATATACCATCAATATTTACCGTAAATTTTAACTTGTAAAATATAGAGACTATATCTACAAAGCAAAGAGTAAATTAGTTTAAGATAACCAATTATTCGCTAGTTATGGTCACACTATCAAACTATTAAACAAGATTTAGATATAGTCGCCGTCCCCGTCAACAGATAAAGTTACGATTATCACTGATAAGTTACTATTGTCATGTCCAAATTACGACTATCTGATAGTCCAGCTACGATTATCATATCAAACAAATTTCATGGAATTACGATTATCTTCCTTAAATTTTGGATGGCTATTATTTTGGTAACAAGGCCATATATGTTATTAAGATCACGCACACACAACAAAACCGTACAGACCAATCTGGCGGTTGGGTAATTCTTGAAAACAACACGTTCACACGGATAAATTAGCAGAACAGGATTTTACCTATTTCTACCTCCGCCATATTGGGATCATGGTAACTGCAGTTACCACAATCAGTTTAACACCAGTGCTTTTTACAGACTTCTGAGTTATTCGGTTAAATCTAAATATATAATCAACATTTTACACCATTCGAGTGCGTTTAAATAAGTCGGTACGAGTTTGCAACGGTTTGAATATACCGTGGTACGAGATAATTATAAACTGTAAATAGTTTCTTGTTGATCTGTCACACTGGGTAACTGGGAGCATTTGACATATAATAAATGGATGGGCCACAGTTGGGATTTACATGCAAAGACACATCTCATTCCATTCTCATTCTGCATAACTACACAACTAAGGAGGTGCCAATGAAATAAAGCAGTAGAAGATGTGATTCCAGTTTAGCCCTAATGTACATTTAGTTTATATTCAGGGGAGGTAACCGAATTTTAACATGGGCGTCATAAAGGGTATGTCTTAATATTTATATATAGACAGAAATAAATGTTTTACAGGTTCAGGTTGGAAATTATTTAAAAAATATCTTTACATGTAGAACTACTAAGGAAATGAAACGAGGACTTTCGCTGTCCTGATGTGTAAAATAATTTAGATTTTATTGGATTAAAATAAACATATTTTGAACAATTACAGTTATATATCCCTCATATTGCTCAATTGTGATGTTAAATAATTAATGTTATATGTGTAGTATGTTTTCCATCAATTATTTTCTGTATCAAGTAAAATCACAAAACAAATGAACTCCGAGAAAAATTGAAAACGGAAAGTCCCTAATCAAATGGCAAAATCAAATGATAAAACACATTAAACGAATGGACAACAACTGTCATATTCCTGACTTGGTACAGGCATTTTCAAATGTAGAAAATGGTGGATTGAACCTGGTTTTATAGCGCTAAACCTCTCACTTGTATGACAGTCGCATCAAATTCCATTATATTTACAACGATGCGTGAACAAAACAGACATAATAGGTAGCATTGTCAAAATATGGGTACATCAGTCATCCCTGTGTCACAATCTCAAAACAAACAAACATTTAACAAAGAAGCACAAAAAGCTTCAGTAACTTTTGATCAGTATTGATGGGTTGTTCTGTAAATGAATAGGATATTTAGTCTGAAATTCTTCCTTGTTTTCGTAAAAATTTTAGATTGTTTGGAATGCTTAGAATATACTGAAACCTTATTTGCAAAACACCAGCTTACATGCACTGAAGACATCAACCTTATAAAACATTAAAAAGAATATACAGGTATTTTTTTGCAAGCTATAAACTTTAACAAAAAAAATTAAAAAAAAAGCAGGAGACAACACCAACCTCTGTGCAACTATCCTTTCTTAAAAAATTGGCATGAAAATTTGTATCATTGGACGGTTTAAACAGTATTTAAAGGTGTTAAATCTTGCTTTTTGCTAAAAAAAAAAAAAACACAACATTTTCGCATAAATTGACCAAAGAATCATATATCAAAGATGGACCATTTTTCACAGGAAAATATTTTTGCTAAAGTTTGAAAGTGTTTTAAAAAAGAAATGATTATTTCTAAAAAAAAAAAATAGAATGAAATAGTTTCACTTTGATGATATTCACAATGTCCCTACATGTTACTCTTCCAGATATGTCACAAAAAATCAATTTTCAAAACTTGCTTCAGGACGATTTTTGGAATTTTGCATGGTTTTCTAGTTCATTTATATGATTTTTAGTTTAAAGCAACTATATGCACAGTATTTATTTGTTTTTACACAGTTTTGATTTAGAAGAAAAACCGACATGGTTAGAAAATACAAATAATTACACCATTACTTACACAATTCTATATTAATATTCTTGTAATGGTTAGAAAATACATAAAATAGCACCATTACAGACTTTATCCTAATTTTATATTCTATTTTTAGAAATTTACCTGTGACGTCACTTTTTGTGGCGTTGATACATTCGTGTGACGCACAGTTCATAATTCTATTGTGGTGTACTGTCGTAAATTAATGGGAGGTGTCCGTTGTTTTTCTGTGGTTTACATGTTGTAATGTACTTTTATATTATTTATTTATGTATTTCGCTGTCCTGAGTGTTCTTGCGTTTATTTGTACTGTATTCTTGTCACGTAATGTTGCCATTTTAGCGGTATTATTAACATTGCCATATACGCGGGAGGTTTGGCTAGCCATAAAACCAGGTTCAACCCACCATTTTTTCTTAAAATGTCCTGTACCAAGTCAGGAATGTGGCAGTTGTTATCAAATAGTCCGTTTCTTTGTATGTTGGCGTTTGTTTTTGTAGCAGTTCAGTATTTCTGTTGTTTCGTTGTTTTCCTCTTATAGTTGATGTGTTTCCCTCGGTTTTGATTTTGTGACCCGGATTTGTTTTCGCTTAATCGATTTATGACTATTGAACAGCGTTATACTACTGTTGCCTTAATTTCTCATGGACAGGCATTTAAGTCAACGTAAATACCGGTTATTCCAACTTCTCAATTCTCCAGAAGTTACAATTCCATTCGTCGGCTTCCAGGGGGAAATGTAAAATCATACCAATAGTTATGATTATGTTTAGTTGTTGAAATATAAATAAGAGAACTGAATTACATCACAGACATTACAAATACATTTTTAAAAGGACAGCAATATCAGAACATAATTGCTTTTGTATAAACTATATGTTAAAAAGTAAATGTTAAAAACACTTTCAGATAATTCTTTGTAATTAAAATACCGAATATAGTGGACAATGAATTATGTTGAAGGCCTCACTGTGACTTTGAGATGACGAACAGCAATACAAACGATGCTCCTATGCTTTTGGTGTGTTTTGTTGCTGTGCATGTACTGATTTTGTGTCATTAATGGATATCCCGTATGCTTTGTTTTTTTCTATTTTATTACTTTAAAAAGAGGGCATAGCATATTTTAAAGAGATATTGATAGAAACTTAGGCTCAGGAGGTCAACATGAATGCTGAACTAAATAATTCAAAATTGAAAAAAATGTTACAAGATGGAGCTTTTGGATTTAATGAGAGTTGCCGGTACCTTTCACTTAGAATTGGTTGTGTATTCGTACATCACATACAAACAAGAGAAGTCCCTTTGCCTTGTTAATGGTCGAGACTTACTGCTAAACAAAACAACACTTTGTGACCATATTTCATTTTAAACTTCAATAGCATTTTTTTTTTAATTATGCTTTAAGGTGTTTACATTGTAAAAATATGTTCAAGCGCTGTCTACTTATTTTGTTTCGAAAAACACTTAATGATGACATGCATATAGGGTATGTTATAATCTCTTTAGAACAGTTCTATTCAAGAACAGTTCACCCTAGACAACTGCTCCGACTTGAAATGGCTAAACCAAACAGGATCAGTTGTAGGCCGAGGATAATGTCCAAATCTGTTATAGATAAGTTCCAAATGACATAGACATGAGCGGGGAGTGTTTTATACTGAGTTTACCTGTTTGGACACTATAACTTAATAGTAATATAACCTTATGTGGAGCAGGATCTGCTTACCCTTCTGGAGCACCAGAGTTCACCCCCAGTTTTTGTGAAGTTGGTGTAGATCAGTCTTAAGTTTTCTATGATGTATGTTGTGTACTGTTAATCTTTTCGTCGTTTTTCGTTTTTTGCCATGTCATTGTCAGTTTGTTTTCGATTTATGAGTTTGAATATCAGTTTATTATCTTTTGCCTCTGTCATAATACACATTTGAGGTTAATGCTGTAAATTATGACATTCCCGAATTACAAAACTTTATAAAACTAAACCAAAACAATAACATTAAAAAAATAAACAATACTAAGTAACTAAATAACCAAGAACAGTAACTTACAACAATTTTCTAGAATATTGTATTTAAAATGCATATACTATCAATTCATAACAGTCTATTAAAATGCTTGTTATTTTGAAACAGAGGAGCAAACATCCTTAACATACAAGTGACTAAGATTTTGATAAATCTAACATATCAAATTGAAGAAAAATGTTCACAATCGTATTTTACTGAAAAATGTGAATTATTTGTCTATTTTTTTATTTACCGCATTAAACAGCGTAATCATAAACAAGTTTTGAAAAAGATAAGTAATCTATGCAAGAATTTAGGAAAGATTCGCACAAACATTTCACAATAGATATTAATATGTAAACGAAGATTCAAAGAACATTTGTACAAACTTGAACCCTTGCTCTTTTACCCATAACAAATTGAATTCTTTAAATCGATAAAAATTGTAATTCGTTACCAAATCGACGAATCAATTTTAAGAATTAAGTTATAATAGGTAGAAGTTTTACAAAATAGATTAGCACATAAAACAAAATTTAAAACTTCCTTAAATAAGTACTACTGCAGTACTGTATTAATTTACTTACTTGTTTTAGTAAGGTTGCAAACAAACTGCGAAACAAATGGGAGTGAAATTTATTTAAATTGCAAGCAAGTTTTATCATTGGGAATAGTGACAGATGATGCAGTCAAAAGTCATTGTATTGCATTAAACTAATTCAACTTTCATACCATACGATAATCTTTTAGATAACTTAAAACTTTGTGCCTAAAATCCCATTTAAGAACTTATAATTCATCAGGTACAATACTGCTTTTGATAAGGAATGAACCAAAATCAATGCTTTTCAAAAGCCAGCCTTTATCAAAATAACAGCAAAACGTAGTTAATGAACTAGTTAAAAGCACTGTAATATTAGTTGTAGAACACTTGCTAGAGGCCGAGATGAAAGGATATTTTACTGGTTTTTTTGTGTAGTTTAGGTAACCAATGCATAGTAGGAACCTTCAAATGTTTAGAAGAGGCCTTAAGCTGTGATGTGGTTATGATATGATTGTTTACGTTATGACTATCTGTGGAGCGCACTGACTTGAATGTTGAAAAGCTTAAAATTTCATCCTTAAGAACTTCCGTGTAGAATTTACGTGGCAAACCACCACCACTCTGATTGGTGCTTTGTCGGCCAGTACAATCACAAACCGCTTTGCGAGTACTTGAAGTTTGTATCTTATTCTAGAAAAAGGCGTTTTATGTACTATTTTATTTATTTCTAAAATGTTTTCAAAATGTGATTTATTAATTTATCTATTTTAGATGGAGGACGATATTTTGGTACTTTTTTATAAAAGTTTTTAAATTCTTGGTCTTGATCGATATTGAGATCCCCGTAATAACATCGTAATTATGTCCTTTTTAATTACATCAGGTCTTCAATTAGGTTCCTTTAGGTTTTTGAATATATTGGCCACTAGCATCGTTGACGAGATGTTAATTGACGGAATGCGCTTGTGCTGAAGTAGAATTAAAAATTAAAATTATGCCATTCACCTTATATAGTATTGCTTAAGGATGAACGGTGTCTCTTTCTGAACATCCCTTCTGGGCATGTTCCAACAATACATGTTTGGGTTAAAAATATTTTATCAATTAATATACAGCAGAACCATACAAAACTTGAGATTTAAAGATTAAACTATTGGAAAATTATCCTCAAATGTATTTAAAACTTTGAGAAAAAAGTCCTTTTAAAATCAAGGGCACATATTTTCTAGTATATTGAATTTGCTAGGACAATTCAAGTTGTGTGTGTGTTTTTTTTTTAAAGAAAAATAGGCCTGTGATCCTCTATTTTTTTTTGATATTTCGGAAGAACTTATAAAAAGTAATTCTCTCATTTAATTTCAACCAATTATGTCGTTTAATGTTTCCCCAATAAAGTAACACTAAGTTTCCCCTTAGCTATATAACTCATATGAAATAACTGTGATTTCATAATTTGAATGTATTTTTACGAAAAAAAAAACAAGGTTCGTGACCCCAAGATTTTATATTGAAATTTGAAAGTACATTGACCCAGACGTCTTTTACTGAAGTTTAAGAAACTTCTATCGCGTCGAACATTTAGACACCCCGAGTTACCTTAAGGTATTTGCAATACTACTGAGATCACTGATCTATGAAGTCAAAGTCAGTTAAACCTACTATATCGGACATGTAGACCATGCAAATAGTCTACATGCCAAATATGTCTGCGTTATTACTCATAACAAGTGAGAAAATCACGTAATAAAACTAAACATTTTTTCAGCAATCACCGAACCGTGAAAATGAGATAACCAGACGAAAACATCGTAAAATAAGACATACACCATACATGTATATTGATTTATACTTCTTCTACCTTCTAAAATATGTCCATCGGCGAGCGTTCATGTGAAATGTAATTTATGTTTATGGTTCAAATAGTACCTCCGTCGCCGCAGCTGCTTTAGCAGTCTAATGTTTCGTATTTTGCATCATTCTTCACAGACTAGACAAAAGCCGAATCCTTATATAACGTTAAAATTAGAGTAAAAAAACTTTCTGCGTCAACATTTTCTTCAATATCACCACATTTGTACTGGTAATGATCAACACAACGGTATTACTAGTGGGGCAGAAACTATTCAAAACCTTGTAGTGTTGTGTTTTGTATTGTTGGCTGTTGTTTGTCTTTCAATCACGGTTTTAATGGATATGGTATTGTATGTCCTTTCACTACCAACGGTTGCGATTGCTCTTTGGTATTTTGTTACTCTTAAAAAGATCAGCAACATATTATCTTAATATAACATCTCTCTTCTTCTTCATGTTTTTGTATGGAAAAAGATGATTTTTTTTCTATTTTAAAATAACCTGAAGACATATAACATACATATATATAGGTTTTGTTTACTCGCTGCTTTTAAAAGTGTAATTGTATTTTTATGTTAGAATAACGTGAAATTCTAGTGCAAATCTTGCAGTGAATTTGTGCAAAACGATTATTGATCCAAAAATCACGTTCATGTTCTGCTTATTTTTTCGAAAGTTTAGAAAAACTATAAGTTGATTAAAATCTAATCTGTCAATAAATCCGTCTCATATTCCTTTTAAAATGCATGTCACTTACTATGAAAAAACCCGCTGTGAAATATATTTATTCGATGTTTGCTTATTTACAATGAGCTAAGTTAAAAGCTGACATATTTATGAATTTGATCTATTTATTTCTACTTATTTCCATCATATTTACAGGTCACTAAGTTGCCTAGAACAATATTTGAAACTGAATGATAGGTTTTTCCGCTTTAATACCTTGAACAATCACAGACGGAAACGTATGATAATTTAAAAAAATCCACAATGGAATCAACAGTACAAATTTCAATATGTTATTATTTTATGTTAACACGGAAGAAACTTTTGCAAAACGTGTACTTGACTTTATTCTGTTGTGTCATATTTCCCGGCATACACGGTTTTCAAGCTTAAGTATTTTAATTTGAACATTTTCTGAGATCCTATACTATAGAAAAGCTCACTTGCAATATAATCATATTTGTATAAACAATATGAACTTTATTTAAGCCAATGATTAAGATTGAAAAAAAACTGTTCAAATGACGTCAATTCATTAATGTTTAAGATGAAAATGCAATTTTTCTTCTTTCATTCTTTCAAAATAAAAATAAAAAGATAACACATATTTGAGCAGAACTTGCCATGAAAGGATTTGTTTTCTTCGGCAAAAGGAAACTGATAAGGTTAATAACATGTTTCTGAGAAGAAGATAAAAAACAAACGATGTAAGGAAGGACAATTGTAAAAAAACTCAAATTAAAGCTTTCATAATGAGTGAGGATTGAATGTCGCTGGACATTAACTAGAAATATTTTATTTCAATATAATAATAAAAGAACCTTTGGCATTTATCATATTATACTTGATCATGAACGAAAATAACTACACAACGAATAAGAATGAATCTACAGATGAATTCTAACGATTTTGTTAACTAAAAAACTCATAAAACGCAACGTTGTGAATTACCAATAGCCATGACGGCAAGAGCAATGATACTGTCTGACAGACATTCACAAATGCTAATAACTTTTTCATACACCAAGTAAAGTTTACCAATTGCTTAATGTAATGTAAGAAATATCTTTTACACATTTAAATGTTCACACTAATTAATAAGCCAGTGAAATATGGTCTTGATTTTATGAACAAAATTAAATGGACATGTATACTTTACAATCATACTATTATCCACAAAATACCATTGGTCTTCTACTACTAGTATTTGAAGTAATGATCTAATAGATTTAAATAAAAGATGAATAAATTATCAATAAGAGTGAGTTCAAGGTCAAATGAACCTATAATATGTACAATTACACATCATGATTTTACTCACCAAGTGCAGCAGACATATTCCTGATTAATTATCGAGAAAACGGAATAAATCAAGAAAATTGAACATAGATGAACATTCTAAGAAAACAAAACCAATCTCCGATTACCTCTGTAAGGTCGATATGAACATCTTATATACTGTTTGTATAGTAATTGAGAAAATGACATTATCACTAAAACGTTAGTGTTGATCATTTAAAAGAAAAGCAAATGTCAGATGAATATTGAAAGACTTACAGCTACAGATACAGCTTACTATACGGTACGGCCTTTGCTAATTTTTGAAAGCCCAACATTGCTGTGTAGTTGTTTATATATCCATATCATTTGGCCTTTGATGAAAGCTGTCTCATTGACAATTATACATCTCCTTTTTTATTTCCATACACCACATATAGTAACAACATTAACGATACCATTTTTTTTCTGCATCATATGAGCATTTACATTTTACGAAGAGAACGTTAACGTGATGTTGATTACTGAAACATAATTGAGTCAAGGTTTGGTGAACAGTTTTGTCTGAAATTTGTACCTGACAATTATTTAGTATACCAAATGAATCATAATATATGAAAGAAAAACCCGATCTAGATGTTTGGGAAGTTGTTAGATCGTGAAAATGAGATAGAGACTAAAACAAAACAAAAAGAAAAAGGTAATTCGAAATTACATTTGTTTACAAGATGTGATCTAAGGAGGAGTGATTTGATTTATAACAGAGGATCCCATAACATGAAAAAAGAATACTGTAATGAAATTAAGATGGTTCTCCATACATGTATATACAGCCAGGGGTTACTAGCTCAAAAACTGTTTTGACATGATCATTTACATATGGTCTTCTTCCGTGTACACGATAGACCTTCTCACAGTAGTGAACAGTCATGCTAAGTTTTACCCCTGAATTCAAAAGGGTTTAAAGTTTCAGAGAAGAAACGGTTTTGAGCTTTTGCAAAGGAGTTGAACTGTTTGTGACCATGGCTTTAAATTTTAAATTCTGTAGACGATATAACTTCTAAAAGTGGTTTATAATCATTATGAAAATTAAAAGATGTAGTATAATTAAAATGAGACAACTATCGACAAGAGACACAATGACGTAGATGTAAGAAATTACGGGTCACCGTACGGCCGTCAACAATTAGCAAAGTCAATATTGCTAATAAAAGTAACCTATAATAAGACTAAGCATGACCAAATGTAAATTAATATAAACGATAATACCATTGGCATAATCAATGTAAAACACAATAAAGGAAAAAGAAAATGATAGACACTGACAAACGGCAACCATTAAATAACATGAATAACAGACTCAAACTCCAATTAGTATTTGAAATAAGTTGAAATGATTGTTCGATTAGTTCAACTAAGTTACTGACCATAAATATCAGTCTACAGTTTTCTTACATGTACACAACACACTTTATGTGAGTGATGAACAACTGTTTTAAGAATCATGACTGAACTTTAAGAGGTTGTAAAATTAGAGAGCGTATAACATCTGTGACGAACAAAGACACAGACGTACAAGCATATTAAGATAAGTCCTCCAAAGATAAATGAGCGCGGCCCTTATTACCAATTCAATTTTCTTTGTGAAAAAAAAACTCTTTATACTTTAATTCATGCCAGACGTCGTCTCTGCAGTAGTCTGTATATGATTCTCGTGTCTAACATTTCCTACATTTGAAGAAGGCGAGAAAATACATGATACATGTTTCCGAATGCAGGAAACCTGAAACAAGTGTATCTTCAATACTATTTGATATAGTATTTCAAGACAAAAAGGTTTCAGAACCAAACTAATGTGGCGTTTGAAAAGAAACAGTAAACTTAATGTTGCATCAAATTTGCCTCTGCGAATTGTAACTTTACAAAACATATTTTTTAGTTTAACATTGGTGGTAATCGTTCAAACATAAAAGATCTTGTGCATTGCATTGACATGATCGATTTTGTGTGTGTTCTTTTTGATGTTTTGTTTTGTATTGGTCCTTTTGAGTCTAACGTTTTCTACCTATGTTTTACAATTTGTCCATATTGTTCAAATGTTTTATTTGAATAATGGCATTCCTAGTTTACATATTTATGGGGGTGAAATGATAAGATACACAGCAACATCTGAAATGATTGCAGGCGTAACATAAACTAGATGTGTGGCAGTATACCAGGTTCAATGGGCGATTGAAATCCCCATTTGAGAATAGCCCATAGTTTACATGACTGACTGAAACTCAGATGACTGTCATACTTCAAGTGGATGATTTATAGCAATAAGTCGATGAGTCTAGCACTGGGGAGATACCTCAGCTGGTGGACAACTAGTCCCATACTGTATAATCGGTTCAGAAGTCAGGAATTTCGTGCTGACATGATGTAAAACATGCTATTTCTGTCGTATATATACTTTATTTATATGGGACAAGGGTAAACTATTAGAGTTTTCTCAATAAAACTTGTTATGTTAACATATGTAGTATTAAATGAATGATTGCGATTACAAAATGTGTATGCCATACTGCTTCTCTCCTTTATTTTTAAAGTGTAAAAAACATTTAGAAATAAATTTTTAACATGTATTTTTTTTATCCAATTCTTCAGCACACAAGAAGTATTATTATTACAAAGGTTGTTAAAGTTTTATGTAAGAAAAATAATGGTTACTTATAAACGTTAGTCTTAAATATCTTTTGATAGGTTTGTTTATAAACAGTTTTGATTGATTGGAGCAGAGTAACTCTCTAAGTAATCCATCGCATTAGTATTTAATGACATATACGGGTTTAAATATTCATCTTGCTGAGTGCTGGTTCCATCATTTCCAGCTGAAGAATGAGTGCTGTTCGATGAGAACGAAGAATTCCTGGATTCAAAAAGAATTCTAAACGACTCCGCTAAATCTTCTGTGTCGTTTGATGTACATCTTGTATATGGTAGGATTCCTGCTTCCTGGGTTCGATCTGTTGGGAAAATTGTTTCATAATCCCGAAGTTGTGTTTCTGAAAGGTTTGTTAAAGTTGAATGACAACTAGGTATACTACCATGTACACGTTTCTCCTGCTGTTGATAACAAGTATCATCAATCACATCCAAGTAAGGACCTACTTGTAAAGCGAAGGTCTGATCTTCCGTTTTTGAATTTGTGGAAGCTTTTGAATCATGATCTACGGAAAGGGAACATCCGTTTCTTATCATTTGCCTCTCATCAATAGATTCGTATTCGGAGGAGCAAATTTCATATATAACCTCCTCGTCAATCTCAAGTTCTTGCTCTCTTTCATTAGTACCATTATTGTGCATTTGGTTTTCATTCTTTTGTGGAAACATCTTCCCTTTACTGTTACGATTAATACATATATTGCTTCCTACTGATAGACTTAATATAACTATAAGACCAACTGCAAGTAACATGTAATATAAATGGTCGCGTAAAAACTCTGAAAAAGAATAATTAATGCCACAAAAACCATTAATACGATAATAAACTTACATATATCAATTTGAATTTTCCCTTCAGACCTTAACTTAAATCAATAAAACAAAAATGTACAAGGTCAAGTACAATTGATATGTTTATTAAAATTTTCAACAATTATAACAACAATTATATATTCATATATCATTCCCGACTTTATAACTATTTGTAATAATAATGCCCACTATATGTAAAAATACTCTAAGACTATGTATTGGGATACATACAGAATAAAATAAAAACTGTTGTAGGATGCATATATGCGACAAATCGAAAATGCTATACAAAAGGAAAGAACACATTATTTTGAGTATGGACCGACTAGTCTTTGTTCACCTCCTAATCCTTATACGTACGGAAAAGCATCATATTCCAATTTTCAAGTTTTCGGTTAAAACTGCTTGGGACGGAAACTTTGAGCTCTCACACTCTCATCCCAGGAATAGATTACCTTAGCCGTATTTGGCACAATTTTTTTGGAATTTTGGGTCCTCAATGCTCTTCAACTTTGTACTTGTTTGGCTTTTTAACTATTTTGATCTGAGCGTCACTGATGAGTCTTATGTAGACGAAACGCGCGTCTGGCGTATTAAATTATAATCCTGGTACCTTTGATAACTGTTCAAATATAAAATTCCAATAGCAAGTGATCTTTGACCTTAATAATGTCAGATTTTAATACAAGTGTAATGTATTGAATTGTTTTACCAATGCATGCTATAAAATAGGCAGCTCTAGCCAATTAAAAAAACAAGCGAAAGAAAGAAAAAAAAAACAATGATATCACGCATCTTAGTTATATTCACAAGGTTTGAATAAATTTGAATATCCTTACATAATTACTGAGGGTTACTTGGATTTTTTTTGGATAATTGTAGTATTAAATTATTAAAAGATGTCATTTGTAAATTCATGTCATGTTTGTCTTATGTCCATTTATTGGCAGGGTCTGAATAAAGTATACATCCATTGACCTTATATTATTTACACAACAAGACTTTATTTGGTGATAAGATAATTCAGCCAATCAGAATTGAGCTTGCATTCTACTTTGGTTTGCTGTTTTACCAAATGGCAGGAACTCATTCAGATTTGAACTTGAATATTTTAAAAATGCCGAGTTGGATGAAAGACTTGCAAGTTTCAATGGAGAATTCACAAAAAGAGTATGATAATGTTATTAATATGTCTGTTTACTATTTCTGTATTATTTGCAATTAATAAAAATGTACCACAGCGGCTTGGGAGATAGCCTTTATTGAACGTAACAGCAAATGGAAATATAAATGAAATAAACAAATTTTGTATATTGAACGATCAACCTTGAAAGGAAAGTTAAAGGTTTTGAATAATATAAAACTATCATGATTACAATAAAACAAGTGTAACCTTCATAAATTATGTAATTTGTATCCTCGTACTTTCATTGGGTCAACAAAAACATGTATTGACTAATACATGCAATATGAAAAGGCTGTGATTATACAGATATTATTTCTTAAAATCACTTGGGTAATAATTGAATTACTTGCATATTATTTGGTTATTACTTTGAATTACTTACATGCACTTGTCATGGGTAATTATTTTGAATTACTTGCAACATTTCTTGTTATTTACTATGCATACTTATGAAAATACATGCAATTACCTATAGTTAATATTCAAATATTATTTGCATTTACTATTAATTAACAAACAAGATTATTTGGAATTACTTAAATAATATTAGTTATGGATTAATAATAAATTATTTATTTAACGATTTCTATAAATTGACAACTCAAAATTTATGAAATTGATTACTTTAAATTAACATGAATAACTAGGAAATAAATAACTACTGTCATTACTAATAATTACTACCCACGACTTCGTTCCAATAATTTAATAACTTTTTTTTAGAAATTCAAAGTACTTGTTTAATTAAGGAATGGCTGTTCTATTTTTCTATGAAGAAATATTATAAAAAATGTGATGCACACAGAATAATCCGCGTAACAGGTTATTTAAAAGTGTTTGAGGTTATTTTGAATAGACAGAAAAAATATAATATTACATTGATTGCTTATAATTTAATTCTAAATTCCGTTTTAAGCAATAAATCCTGAAAAAACGGTGTTGACGTCACAGTTACATGATAAAACTATGTCTATGAGCTAATAGACAAAACACTATCACACAATCAGAAGACGTGTTACATCCAGAATTAAATTATTCATGTTTAGCTTGTTTAATATGATATTTGATCTTGTAATAGGTAATTGTACCTGTTGTATGTGTTGCGTCATTTCTGTTTCCTTCTCTTTGGTTTGTATCCTTAGTTTCTGAAGGTAAAAATACGAACTGTTTTTTTAAATTCTGATTAATAGTTAGTTGTTTTTAGAACACATGCATTTATTATTAACGTTCATGAAATGAAATGATATAAAAAATACAAAATAGACTCATCTAACATCTCGGGCAGATACAGCCAATAGAGAGCCTCTGCATTGGAATGTTGAGGTGTTAAAAAGGAACATACTAAAAAGGGACACTCGAAATATAAGTCGAAGAAAAACTGACGCCATGGCAAAAAAACGAAAAACGACTAAAAGAATAACAACAGTATACAAAAAACAACTTAGAAAACTAAATACTGAGCAGGAGGAAACCAACCTAACACCGGAGATTATGCTTACTGCGGAAAGACTGCTCATTGTCGCCAAAGAACATAAATGTAAGGAAGACAATTATAAACAATCTTACAGAACCGATATCATCTAATTTAGATAAACATGATAAAAGCCACAGCTCTCAAATTCTATGATAATAATGATAGCAAACAACGGAAACAAAACCATAAGCTTTCAAGAAGTACCATATGGCAAAATTCTATGTAATTTATTCATATGACTTGCGCCACGAGACTTTGGTCCTTTTAATTAAATTACCTCCCTTAGTTGTAGGTTAGAACTATAAATTATGTTACATTTGCGAATAATCCAGTCTTTTTTCCTTCTTTACAAATATGTATTGTAATTCTAAGGACAAATGCCAAACGACTATTAACGAAATGGGAAGGATTAAATCATCATGCTTATAAAAGAATTATAGGAGCTGGTGAGATAAAAGTTATTTAACCTTAAAATACAAACGGCAATTTGTTTTCCTATATGCGGACAAATCATGAAGAATCTCTTCTTGTATCTTGATTTCTAATTTGACTCTAGCTGCTTGAAGATTTTTTGTTATTTTCTATAGCAAACTTACTACGGTTACGTTTCCGATTTCAAACTGAAAAGGTAAAGAATATGCCACTTTGAAAATTCTTCACCTTCATTGTGATAATTTAGTTTGCTCGTTATTTTTGCTGATTACAGTTTCTCAATACATATTTAGTTTTTTGTTCGAAATAACCATCCGTTAAGGTTTATAACTTATGTAAGGAGTTCACTGACAATTTAGACAATTTCACACATTTGTGGATTTTGTTATTGGTCATGCTTATGTATTCAATTGTTTTCAATGGCAAAAGCGTTAGGCCAATATATATTCAAACGAGGCAATTGACAATTTCAGTTATGTTTGTATGACATTTTTGATGATCATTTTAAATTTATAGTTTGACAGTTTGATTTAGAAGAAAAATCATGGTTACACCATTAATAACACAATTCTATATTAATATTCTTGTAATGGTTAGAAAATACATCAAATAACACCATTACAAATTTAATCCCAATTTCATATTGTATTTTTTAAAATTTACCTGTGACGTCACTTTTTGTTACGTTGATATATTCGTGTGACGCACAGTTCATTATTCTATTGTGCTGTATTTGTGTTCTGTCGTAAATTAATTTTAGGTGTTCGTTGTTATTCTGTGGTTTACATGTTTAAATGGACTATTATATTATTTATTTATGTATGTCTCTGTCCTGCATGTTCTTACATTTATTTGTACTTTATTCCTGTCACGTAATGTTGTCATTTTAGCGGTATTTTTAACATTGCTATATAAGCGGGGGGTTTGGCTAGCCATGAAACCAGGTTCAACCCACCATTGAGTCTTAAAATGTCATGTACCAAGTCAGGAATATGGCAATTATTATCACATAGTCCGTTTTTATGTATGTTGGCGTTTGTTTTTGTAGCAGTTCAGTGTTTCTGTTGTTCCGTTTTGTTTCCTCTTATAGTTGATGCATTTCCCTCAGTTTTGGTTTGTGACCCGGATTTGTTTCAGTTAAATCGATTTATGACTATTGAACAGCGGTATACTACTATTGACTATAACTCGACCGGCACTAAAAAATCGAAGACAAATTTCGGTTATGTAGATTTTAATGGATTTCAATGAACGTAATCTATGTATTACTGTTTTTTTTTATTAAGTCAAGGATTTCGCAACCACACATTACTAAAAACCCTTACCAAATTCTTCCATAGATACAAAGATTTGGTTTGGAAGTTTGGTTGTATCTGTAGAAAACTTATTTCAAACAGGATAGCACATCCTTATTTTCACAGAGATGTTGTTTACAGAGCCAAGAAATGTAGATACGATCCGGTTAAACTTATCGATCCTTTAAATAAACTTATTCTAAAAGGTTACCAATATAACACTGTAATTCGATCTTTGAATATTGTTTTATTGGTATTAATATTGATTTTCATATCAGTAATTCAAAATCAAACTAAATATCATTTTATAGCTGACTATGCGGTATGGGGTTTGCTCATAGTTGAAGGCCCTACGGGGACCTCTAGTTGTTAACTTCTAAGTCATTTGGTATCTGGTGGAGAGTTGTCTCATTTGGATTTGTACCACATGTTCCTATTTATATTTTACTTGTAGATCTAGTCTTGCTGATCATTTATACTGTTAACAGTTTGTATATATATGATATTTTTCAAGATTTAGCAAAAACCGCGAAGTTTTGCAGGTGCCAAAAAAAAAAAAAAAAAAATGAAAGACACCCTTTGTTATATATGCAGATACCTGGCTTTTGAGTTTGATTATTTTCCTGGTTTAAGAGTGATTTTGAAAACGTTTAGGACCACGAACGACGAAAACGAACACAAAATTCACTTGAAAGCATTGCCATGTGAGGTTCAACAACAATGTGTCAATTGTAGACGGTAGAAAACCTTTCTTCAAAACCTTTCTGGAAATAAACAGGGGTTGATTAATTAAAAAAATAACAGGTAACATCACAAAAAATCAGAACATGTCTCAATAATGATAACTCAAGCCCGAAAATGTAACAAAAATAATAATCTTTCGCAACTTTATTATAAAATGAAGCTTCGGGTGTACACTTAAAGCATTGCGACCAGAAACATAAAAATATGAGAAAACGTCCTTGGGAAAGTGTTTTTGATAGTGTGAAAAACAGTCGACTAATCGCTTTTACGCCAATTAGGCAAATATAATTAATTTTTTGAAATATCTGCATAGCTTAGGGATTCAATACAAAATAATTAAGATATAAAGATTTTTACAGTTTAATATGTGGCTCTTAATGACATGAACACACAGAAGATCTTTTCTAAACAAAGGGGCGTATTCATAAGTTTGCTGTTTAGGGATATGAATGTTGTTTGAAATAAATTCTAAACTGGGAGAATAAATATGTACACAGTATACTGCTTTTAAGACAAATTATTTTGCTTCTAGCTTTCTTTTCGCAGGTCAAGCAACAGAGCTTTGCATGCTGAATATGAAATCGAAAAGACATCAATTACCTAAACTAAATTGTTAAACGCTTGCGGAAATATTAAGAGGGCGTCATTGACTAACGAATTAACTTGTCTATCCTATACCTTTATCATAAGAAAATTTTCAACAATGTCGTATTATACTGGGATATTGTACGAAGGTTACTATATATAGAATAGATATTTCAAAAACATAATGAAAGTTATAAATAAATAAAATAAGATATACAAGTTTTCGTATCCATTTTGCATACTTGTAACAGGTTTGAGACACGTTTTTGACTTGCTTCTCATTGATCATATTATCTTTCTTTAAGAAATAATGGTATAATGGTGACTTGATACCAGTACGGAAAAATGAACCTTAACCATGTTAACTGTTGTTTCTTGATATTAAATTTTCTAGTTTGTTCATAGAAAATACATGTCACACAGAGTTGTATGCTTAAAATTACACTATTCTACTTAAAGTCGTAACATTTTGAATCTGCAGCTGGACTCATGCCAGTTGAATGAATAATGAATTTGTTGGATAGTTATTGCAAAACCTACGGAACATAAATATAGTTTATAAGTAAAGGACGTGAACATTACAGATTCAGCAAATCGATATTACAGATGTATTTTCAATCAAAATTGAAAGCAAAAGAGTCTTATTATTTGGACACATTTTGTCTCGCTCCATCTTGAGTACACATGCGATTCCTTCAGTTTTTTTTCACTTAGCTTGTATAATCAAATGGTTAAAAAAAATAATACGAATCTTGGTAAACTGTTTTTGTCTCTCTTTGAACTCCGATATATAAGCATTATATTTCGTAATCTAGAAATAAAATTCTAATTGTAATCCGTATATAATGCATACTAATAATTAATAGCAAGACCTGCATCGTGTAGCAACCCAAGTCGGCATGACACAGACTGGAAGCTAGCAATATGAATGCATATCAGATGATCTCGTCTTATAGAAAACGAAAACTACATCATTGCTTTAATACTTCTTTGAATACAATTCTATCAACACCCCAGCACCAATATCAATTTTGAAATGAAGCCATCAGCTTGATATTTGCAGTGTTGTATAAACTAAAATAATTTGAGTTTTATTTTATATAAAACTTATGTATAAACGGTTTTTAGAACTAATGTTTAAACATTTAAAATTGTCACCCACTGGTATCTTTTTTATTTTCATTCAATTTGTCCGGAAATTATCCATAAATGAATTAAGATTTTCCCTCTACATTGTATCTTTTTTTTTAAGCAAAGCATACATGCTTAAACAAAAATACAGAACTCCAAGTTATATTCAAAAGGGGGAAATTCAGTAAAGCAGACAAAATCAAACGTCCAAATATACAAATCGAACCGAGTCTGAGTAAGTTCTGCAAGAGAGCGGAAATAGAAAAAAAATACCGTTACAAAATGTTAAATGAAGGATATAATTCTAAGTTGATATGAGAATCAGTTACTGCAACACAATAGCCAGATATGATAATATTGTATCTCTTTTGATTTAAAATAGGGTTATCTCATTTTATTTACAACAGCTGGCAAACATATATGAGATGTTTTGTACATATCACTTTCAATTACTACTGTTTTACATTTTCTGATAATGTCTGACACATGTTACATATTTGCATAAGGGATTCCGGGTTTTTGCATTTAGTGTAAAACCAGAAAAAAAAAACATAGGTAGTCTCGTTTTGGGATCTTTTAATTTAAGATTTATATATTATTCAAGGCTTTGATCTCAAAAGATATTTTTCCAAAAGGTGGATATGAAAAAATGCAATATGTGTAAAACGTCATTGTAGCTTATATTTAATTTGAAAAAAGTATTGTTTCAATGTTCACTTTAAGACAAACATGTTAAGTTCGACATGATAATGACATTATTGTGATATCACAAGGGATTGCAGAGTCCTTCACGTCGTGTAAGAAACTTCTAATTGGTCATCTTCGATTATTCTAGTCTATTTTCTAAATTTAAAGTAAAATCATTTACACGCGTTTATAGAATAAGAGCGATAAAACCTAGCAGAAAAATATAAACGGCGAACAAAGTAGCAATAGTTAACAAATTAAACTAAACATGTGTACAGAAGAGGCCAATTACATACCAATTCAAATATCGCTTATTGTCCAAATAAACGTTTCAGTTGATATTTTAGACTTGAAATTTCTAGTTATGATTAGGATTGTGTTCTCAATAAATCAAAATATAAGTAACTTATCACAATCATAATAATCATATGTATTTGTTTCCACTACCACACTGACATATTTATATAACACACTAGACAATTGTTCATTTCCACTATAAAAATATATATTGTATATACATAGACCGGTAGGAATAATGTGATAGATTTTTATTACAACGATATAAAGCATTTTCTACTTTTTTTACAGTATATATATGTTCTTTCTTCACAAATAATTAAAAACAATATTATCTGTACATTATCATTATACGTTTTAGGCAAAGTTGATTACCGATGTTCAAATGTAATAACATAATTATATTTAAGAAGATGCAACTCAAGCTAAAAAAACTGGGGTAATCGAAAAAATTCCAAAAAAGATCAAGATAAGTTGCGTTGTTATGTAACATGGGCATGCATGACCTGTTGCTCGAATCCAGACTAAGTCAAAATGTCAATATCAGGAATACAAATGTAGGCACGATTGGTAAATTGACAGATCAGACGACTATTCTGGTATTTAAGATCATAGACTACAAAAACACATGTCGCTAGTTGGTTGAGACACAGAAACATCGAATCGGACAACGAATTAGTGATGGTGATCGTTACACTTATCTCTTGTCGATTGAAGTAGTTCTTTCTGTTAACTCTGACGTGATATTCTTTATTTCTAGTATAAAAAAAGAACACATACTAATTATGTTTTGATCGTTTATGTCATGCGTACCTTGACGAATCAGGATGATTTTACTGTTACATGTAAAATCCCCCAGTTTGTTTGGTATTATGCATTCGTAGTGCCCATAATCAAACTCTTTTTTCTGATAATAGCGTCGATTTCAGTAGTTCTTTCTCATAACTCTACAGTTTTTGTGTAGGGGGTACAACACTTTACAAAAAAAAGAAGGTTTTATATTAATATATACCTGTACTCGTTTGCTCAATTATATCATCAGTTATATCATCATCAGCTGTTGTTATACCTTCTCTGTTGTTATCTTTATAAAAAACAATATGATCAAATTTTTTACAAAATTGGTCTGTAAAAAATATAACAATGACATGTTGAATGTCAGAAACTTTTTATCGCCTTTTATCAGTTAGATGTATTTGTATTTTAGACTATTATTTACAGTTCTGGTTATTAGCGGTCAAGATGAAAACACCAACACTTTTGTAACTATGTATAGCTCATTGATTTGTTTATTCTGACATATTTTGGGTTATTATCTTATAATTACTCATGAATTTACTTTTCTTTGTCGTAAATTTTAGGGACGCCATCACGAATTGGATGACCATTATGGAATATCTGTTTCACAGATGACGACGGATAAGTTCCAAATGTCGTAACTACAATCCCGTCCCATTTCCCCGAATGTGATTTACCAAGTTAGACTTATCACCGGATTTGTACTTGCATGAGCAACACGACGGGTGCCACATGTAGAACAGGATCTGCTAACCCTTCCGGAGCACCTGGGAGCAACCCAAGTTTTCGTGTTTTTCAGTCTTTAGTATTCTAGAAGTGTATTGTGTACTGTTGTTTGTCTGTTGTGTATTTTCTTTTATACCCATGGCGCTGTTAGTTTATTTTCGACTTATGAGTTTGAATGTCCCTTTGGTATCTGTCGCCTCTCTTTTACAAAATTGTTTTCAATAATTTTACGTTTCAAATACAGTTTTTGTGTAGGGGGTACAACACTTTACAAGAGAAAGAAGGTTTTATATTAATATATACCTGTACTCGTTTGCTCAATTATATCATCAGTTTTATCATCAGCAGCTGTTGTTATACCTTCTCTGTGGTCATCTTTATGAAAAACAATATGATCAAAATTTTTACAAAATTGGTCTTCAAAAAATAGAATAATGATATGTTGAATGTCAGAAACCTTTTATCACATTTTTATCAATTAGATGTATAAGTATTTAAAACTAGTATTTACAGTTCTGGTTTTTAGCGGTCAAGCTGAAAACACCAACACTTTTGAAACTATGTATAGCTCCTTGATTTGTTTATTCTGACATATTTTGGGTTATTGTCTTATAATTACTCATGAAGTTACTTTTTTTTGTCGAAAATTTTACGAACGCCATCACGAGTTGGATGACTATTATGGAATATCTGTTTCTCAGATGACGACGGATATGTTCCAAATGTCGTTACTACAATCCCGTTCCATTCCCCGATTGTGATTTACCGAATAAGACTTATCACCGGATTTGTATTTGCATGAGCAACACGACGGATGCCACATGTGGAGCAGGATCTGCTTACCCTACCGTATAGTTTTACGTTTCAAATTGTCTTACAAAATATCGGAACAAAATAGATTTAATATGACATATGTTATATATATGCATACATATACAAACAGTGATAACCATTTTCTACTGTCTAGTTTTATGTTATTCATTTGTGTGTATTACTGTAATGGGTCGATCATTAAAATCTATTAGTTATTATTTTTAAAACGTTTGAATAACTTTCTATTACATTGTTAAGTGGTAGAAAAAATTATGAATGAAATTCCTATAATTGTAATAAACTACCAATAAACAATTCTTATTTAATCTAACACGGTGAATACAATTAAATTTCCCATTACGTTATGTTGTATTATCAACATTTAAGCCTATTTCAGTTTACCGTTCTGCACTCCGATTATTTGACAAAATTCGTTGGTGTGCAGTTTGTCATCTGTTTGTTGAAATTCGACGTGATATTCTTTGTTTCTAGTATAAAAAAAAAACACATACTAATTATGTTTTGATCGTTTATGTCATGCGTACCTTGACGTATGAGGGTGATTTTACTCTTACATATAAAATACCCCTGTTTGTTTTGTATTATGCATTCGTAGTGCCCATAATCAAACTCTCCAACATTTGAAATTAGAAGATTATACTTCTTATCTTCATAACTGACATCAATATTAATTCTTTTGTGATCTAGAAATGATTTATTTATTTCTCGGCCAGTGGTTAATATGGAACTTTCTTTCAACCACCTCTGTTTTGTATTATTGATTGCAAGTTGACAAGGCAAAACAACATCATGTCCAGGGTAAGCATACATATTAGTACTCTGAGTATAGTCTCCATAGCAGTCTGAAATGAAATAAAGAATAAATATATTCAAGGTCTGCCTAAGAAAATGCGTGAACAACATACAGTTTTGTATAATAATTTTGGGTGAATCATCCATCAGGGAACCTGTAAACTAGATATTAAAGATCAAATATTATGAGTGTTTATATAAGGCTGTTTTACATTATGTTATGTTTCTTACATAAAAACTCACCAAAGATACCAGGCTTATAATTTTGTACTACAGGTTTTCGTCTATATAAGAATTATCAGTGCCGCTCGAATTAAAACAATCTATAGGCCAAATCAAATACGAAAATGTAGACCTTTACAAAGAACGAAAACTCCGAACAATTGTACGACTAAGGCAATATATACCTGTCGATATCAGCAGGAATTGACATACAACAATTGCATTGTTTATAGATTCCAACCTTGACAGAAATGAATAAAATGACACACAATTCACTCTGTATCAAAAAGTATGAAGGTTAACAAATAATAAATTGCAAGAATGAATCGCCGCGGCGTTTTAATAAGTTCTAGGTAAGAGGGATCGTATTGATATATAAATGACAATGTGAAAATCGGCCGGTAATTGTTGTTAACTTGTTTCGTTGTTGTTATAATTACATTACATGTATGTTTCATTATAATACGTTATTTTGATTGGCTAACAGCAATCTCGAGTCATTCTGAAATTAACATTCATTTCAAAACAAAATGTAACATTCGTGATGACACGAGCTTCCACAATAAAGAGCACAGGTAAATAAAAGAAAAATTTTATAGAAATCGTGTTTTTATGATCCTAGCAAAAAAATGTAATTATAACATGTATAAGTATTGAATGTTTCTTTTAGTAATTTTATAGGGTTGCAAAAGTGTTGAAAATCAAAAAAATCCAATGAACACTAAATATTGAACAACACGAACCCAACAAAAAACGAGGTTAACGCATTAGCGATGATCTGTTCGAGTTCCAATAGTGACTCCCGTCGTTATCTTTTTATCTGAATAATTTATATATTGAAATTTATAAGATTTTGAGTGGGTATTTCTGGTACAAATTTCTATATGGTCCCTCAGAGGAATTTGTCTTGATATGACACACTTAAGTGTTGTCGTTTTAATATCATTCACGGTAGGTATAGTGTCAGGCTGAGATCGTTTTTTTTTTCGAGTGAATCGGTCCATATTTTCGAGTGTAGATCAGGTTTTTTCGAGTAATATTATATGCTATTAGATGAATTTACTGCTATTTCGCGAGCATAATAGTTTTATTCGTGACTGTTCATCTTATTCTGAATGCTATACATGTTTTGGGCACCAACGACGCACAATTTCTTTGTAGTTCACTTACAATTCAGTGTTTTATATTGTCCGTGTTTTTACGAGAGCAACATTTAAAACTTCCGGGTTTTTCAACAAATAGTCCGGGTTTATTGAAAAAAAATATGAATAAGAAAGAAGACATTCTTGGGCTTAAAAACTGACTTTTCCTAGTTTGTAACTGTAATTTTGCGAAGGACATTATTATATATTCTTAATAAGTCACAACTATGATGATCAAATTTAACCCTTTTCAATTGAATGATAACTTTTTGTTCTGAATTTTCTTTAACTATAACCTTGCAGTATTACGATATATAAAAAAATCACTGGGTCCTTTTTAAAACGGTCTTTATAACCGAGTACAGTGACTCATAATCTTTTCAATTTCGTTTCATGCTACTTTTGTTTTTACAGTCAATAGTATTTTATGATTGATATATATGTTACAGGGGCGAAAAAACATAGGAGCAAGAAAACTAAGGAAAATCACTAAACAATCAGAAAAACTCAATATAAACCCAAATATTCACTAAAAGAGGACTCCCCCCAAAAAAAATTACAATTACATTTGAATTGAATGGAATATCTAATAAAAAAGGAAACAAAACTGCATGCGTCCGAAACGCTTTTCTGGATTTATCTCCATCCGGAACGCTCTAAGCCGAGAATTTGAAAGCCAAGGATGTATAAGAACCGAAACATTTG